>NC_088388.1:121127500-123740000 GCF_037993035.2 Macaca fascicularis
CTATAGAATATACACATTAGGACAGACAAACATTAGTTTTTGCCATTGACCATTGAGAGGCTGTGCTTCATGGTATGTGGCAGGGGCATGGGTACTCTTTGCCAGGCATGGGGGATCTTTGTTGTTATTTGGTACATTTTAGAAACAAACGTTAAACTCACTGGTAAGGACTTACCGGTTATACTTCCTCGAGGAGATACTGTAGATATCAGTTCCTCTTAGCACTGAAGGTTTCCTGGAATGTCACAGTCTTGGAAGGAGGTGAACAATTGGATGTGTAACACCAGGATCTTCACTGGGAGTGAATACAGAAAGATCAATTATCTAAGATGCAGGTAAAATAATTTCCCATGACCCCAACATTCATAGATGTCATCCAATCTATCAGTGCCTTTAAAAAGCCACACCTTTACTCAGAGCATTTAACAAGCTCTCCTTTTATGTCTTCTCTTTGCTGGATACTGTGCGAGGTTAGGGGTGTGTATAAACAAGATACAATCCCTGTATTTGATAATCTTACATCCTAGAGTATGACAAAGCATAAAGAATGAATGACAATGTCATTATACAGGATATATTTTGGTTTCGTCTGCATAAGCTGAAGAAAGCACACACACCTCTTCTCACACCACTTTCCAGCGAGACAGCCAAAGCCCATAGCAACAAAAAGTGAATCAAGTAATGCCACTTCATGCATTTTGTCCAATGAGGTGACTGTCTTCAATCCATATTCTCTTGATGCCCGGTGTCCCCCTCATGAGATGTCCCATCTCTGTCTGAACTTGCCCTCATGAGATGTCCCATCTCTGTCTGAACTTGGTTGGAGCCAGAAACTAAGACTGAGATTGTAGTCTCCCATCCGCATGCAGCTCATGAGCCTCCCAAATAGAAGACACTCCCTGTCCCTTGGCCACAGAACAGGCAGCCATTTGATCAGAAAAGCCAGCAGCCAGCTAGTGCAAATGGCAAATCCACCAGCACCATGATCCAAACGGTAAGGTTGGCAGTATTGTCGTCACGAATTAAAAATGACACATCACAACAATTACATGGTTTCTCACTGCCTGACATGCTGGTTCAGCCTAATTCCCAGACTGTTTCAGACACCCAAACAAATTAACGTGTTTTCTAATGATATAAAATTGTGTTGCTCTGTGTGTGTGTGTGTGTGTGTGTGCGCGTGCGTGTGTGTAAACCTCCATACAACCACATCATCATCAATTAAATATTTATCAGAGTTCCTCTGACCTGTGACAAGCATCAGCAATTGGCCCTTGGAGCGTTGGTGTTGGCTATTTTTAAAAGCCAGCTTCTAGCCTCGGTCAGTGGAACATGTTAAACCTCAATGAACAGCTCTCACTATCTTTTGTACTGGATCCATATTCCAGGCTGAATGAAGCTTTTAGAACCAGCAAGAACCAGATGGCCCTCCAAGATCATTTTTGAATGTTTGGATCTGAGTCATTTGTATGCGGAAGCCTTCACAAAATAGCAATCTGGGGAACATGCTCCAGGCTGAGTCCAGCTTTCCAGACAGCCCATCTTTGCCTACAATTGAGAAGACAAGCACAATATTGTAGGGTTCCACAAAAATATTGCAGCATTTATCTATATGTGTAGCACCAAATACATGGAGTGTCCCAGTCAGGCTGTCACTACAATGGTAGTTCGCCACCGCTCTTCCTCCTCACTCCCATCATATTTTTCTTTTTTCTATTGTACCTACAGTTTCTCCTCTAGCACAGGCATAAAGCCATCTTTGCGAATCGGCCAGCAGAGGGTACTACAATAACTAATAACCGGTACTACAATACCGGTGCAATAATCCAAATCATAGCAAATTTACAGCTGAAAAAGATTTAGACTAATTAAAATGGGCTTTGGTTTTACTATGTGCTTGGAGCTCCCAGCCAGAAAGAAGAGGGTGATGGTATGAAAGAGATGGAACCAAAACTGGTAGACAGGGACTGCTCATCAGAGGAAAAGGCAAGGCAGCAGCATAGGTTCAGTATCACTAGTCCCGGGGTGAGGCAAACCTAGATTCAAAAGTGAGAAGGAATCAAAACTAAGGGGTCAACCATTTCTAGGTATTCACCCTAGAAAAACTTTTTGAATACCTGTATGTGAATATTAATAACAGTTCTATTTATAATCACCCCAAACTGGGAACGATCCAGATGTCTTTTAATCAGTGAATGAAGAAACCAAGTATGGTATATCCATACAATGGAATACTACTCAGGGGTAAAAAAGAAGAAATTATGAATACATACAGTAACAGGGATGAACTCAAAGGCATTATGTTGAGTGGTGGAAGCCATTCTTAAAACAAAAGTTACATGCATATGATTCCATTTAGATGACATTCTCAACAGATCAGCAGTTGCCAGAGATTGGGGCTGAATAGAAGGTATAACTATAAAAAAAAATAGCATGAAAGAATTCTTTGGAGTTTTGGATATGTTCTGTATTTTGTTAGTGGTGATGATTACATCAATCTATACATGCGTTAAATTTATAGAAACTGGGCCGGGCGCAGTGGCTCAAGCCTGTAATCCCAGCACTTTAGGAGGCTGAGGCGGGCGGATCACAAGGTCAGGAGATCGAGACCACAGCGAAACCCCGTCTCTACTAAAAATACAAAAAATTAGCCGGGCGCGGTGGCGGGCGCCTGTAGTCCTAGCTACTCAGGAGGCTGAGGCAGGAGAATGGCCTGAACCCAGGAGGCGGAGCTTGCAGTGAGCCGAGATCGCGCCACTGCACTCCAGCCTGGGCAACAGTGTGAGACTCCATCTCAAAAAAAAAAAAAAAAATTTATAGAAACTGTACACCAAAAATGAATGTCAGTGTTTCAACTTAATGTAAAATTGTTTCATTAATGGTATGCTACATTTTAAAAAGAAAATTTTTAAAAGAAGAAAAAAGACATTAAAAAAAGATGGAGACCGAGGGCAGAACAGGATAAGCAGATTGCCTCTTATGCCTCTCTATGTTTTTTGTGTACATCTAACTTTGGAGAGCTCAGAAGAGGGAGGACAGTCTCACACTTTGTAAATGTGGTGCTCTTAGATTGAATGGTATGCAAAAAAAGTCCTGGTTGAGAAGTTGAGGCATAGGTTTTTCTCCAGATTTGCTGATAACTGCATGTGAGATTTTAGGTAAGTCTCTTCCTTTATCTGGGCCTTAATTTCCTCCTCTATAAAGTGAGTCAGTTGGATCTGAAGATCTTTAAGGTAATTTCTAGTCCTACAATGTTTCACTTCTGTGTTTAGTCTTAAGTGTAAATGATAAATACTTAAATTGATGCACAAAAGAACTGATAATTTTCAGTTTACGTCAAAAAATATGTACTTAGAGACTTAGAGTCTATTTTCAGGCTATATACTAGCCACGAGGGATATTAAAATAATTAAGAAATAAACCCTGCCTTTAATGACATACAATCTATGGATTACAACAAGAGTCTGGAGTTAAAGGTTATAGATTCAAGGATACTGCTCTACTTGGAATGACTCAGACCATTTATCTAACCTCTCTGAACCTATTTCTTCATCTATAAATTGTGAATAATAATAACTCCCGCTGGGAGTGAAGAATAAAGGGAAGTATATTAGTTTTTATTATTAAGTCGTTCGTATTACTATCCTGCCCTCTTGAAACAGCATTTTTCTTTCTCGCCCATACCTTTTGGCAAATGATCTCCAATTTTAATCTCTCAAAGTTGAATAAGCTATTAATACTTTCAGATGCAACTCAAGTTTCACTTATTCAAGAAGGACTTATCTGTCTGCTCCAGACAATACAGATCTCCCTTGCCTCTGGTTTTCTGTTGCCATTGTTTAATACTTCTACGGTACTGTCTATTGCTTCACAATTGACTTGGGTATCTGTGGTTTTAAGCTCTCCTGAATTCCAGTTCTTTATATTATCAACTGCCTATAGTGACTTCAAATTCTACCTGTATCAAGTAGAATCCACAATTATGTTCAGAAAGCCTACTCCTCTTCTTGGGCTCATTTCAGTTTATAGTATCTCAGTCACTCAAACTAAACACCTGTTTGTCATGTTTCCTCTCCATTACACCCTCATCCAATCCATCCTATATAATTCCAACTCATGTGCCTCTCAAATCCATTCTTTATCATTTCTGTTGTCACAGCCTTACTTAAGTAACTCTTGGCTAAATTAAAGCAGTGGTAGAGGGAAGGATTTATCAGTATCACCTAGCAAGCATTTTTCAAAATGCTTACCTTCCCACAACTCCATATCGCATCAGAAGTGTGGTTGAAGGAGACAGAAGAGTGGAGGATAAAACAGCCTTATGTATTTTGCAAAAGCTTTTCAGGTTATTCTTATAGATTTCCCATTCCTGTTGAGAATCACTGTCTTAATCTTTCTCCTTCCAATCCTTCCTACCCCTCCTGCCAAAGTTACTTTTCAAAACTTCCAGTGAATCAGTAAAGGCTCCTCATTGCCTTTCTTCAGGTTGGCTTTCACATTCTGCCCCAGGCCACTCTCTTGACCTTGTTTTCTTCAATTTCTTCCATGCCTATATTAGTTCATTTGTATTGCCATAAAGAAATACCTGAGGCTGGGTAATTATTAAAGAAAAGAGATTTCTTTGTCTCTTGGTTCCGCAGGCTGTACAAGAAGCATGGCACTGGCATTTGCTTCTGGTAAAGACCTCAGGAAGTCTCCAATCATGTCAGAAGGTGGAGGGGGTACAGGCATATCACATGGCTAGAATAGGACTCAAAGAGAGAAGGGAGAGGTCTCAGATTCTTTTAAACACCCAGATCTCATGTAAACTAACTGAGCATGAACTCACCCATCATCAAAGGGATTGCACTAAGCCATTCAATAGGAATCCATCCCCATGACCCAATATCCCCTACTAAGCCCCATCTCCAATATTGGGGATGACCTTTCAACATGAGATTTGGAAAGGACAAACATCCAAACCATATCATTTTCCCCTGACCCCTGAAATCTCATGTCCTTCTCATACTGCAAAATTCAATCATCACTTTTCAATAGTCCTTCAAAGTCTTAACATCTTCTAGTGCCAACTCAAATGTCCCAAGTCCAAAATCTCATCTGAAGATGAGATCCTTCAACCTATGAGCCTTTGTGATCAAAAACAAATTATTTATTTCCCAGATACAATAATGGTAGAGGCATTTTGTGGACATTCCCATTGCAAGAGGGAGAAGTTGGCCAAAAGAAAGGGGCAATCGGCCCTCTGCAAATTTGAAACCCAGCAGGGCAGTCATTGAATCTTAAAGTTCTAAAATAATCTACTTTGACTCCATGTCCTGCATCCAGGGCACACTGGTGCAAGGGGTGGGCTCCCAAAGCCTTAGGCAGCTCTGCTTCTGTGGCTTTGCAGGGTGCAGCCCTCATGGCTGCTCTCATGGTATGGAGTTGAGTGCCTGCAGGTTTTCCAGGCTCAGAATGTAAGCTGCCTTTCTTGGGTCTGGAGGGTAGCAGCCTTGTACCCACAGCTCCACTAGGCAGTGCCTCAATGGAAATTCTATGTAGATGCTCCAACCCCACATTTTTCCTCTGTACTTTCCTAGTAGATGTTCTCTATGGGGGCTCTGCCTCTGTAGCAGGCGTCTGCCTGGGTACCCAGGCTTTCTCATACATCCTTTGAAATCTAGATGGAAGCTGCCTAGCCTTCACTCTTGCATTCTGTGCATCTGCAGGCCTAACACCACATGGAAGCTGCCAAGGCTTACAGAGGCTTGCACCTGCTGGAGCTTTGACCTGAACTGTACCTGTGGCCCTTTGGGCTGAGGCTGGAGCCAGTGTGATTAGGATGCAAGGAGCAACAACTTCCCAGAGTGGCAGGGTAGGCCTCTGGGCCTGTGATGGAAGGGGTTGCCTAGAAAATCTCTGAAACGCCTTCAAGGCCTTTTTCCCCATTGTCTTGGATATTAGCACCTGGCTCCACTTTAGTCATGCAAGTCTCTCTTGCAAGGGATTGTTCCACAGACCACTTGTATTTCTCTCCTGAAAATGGTTTTTTCCTTCTTTACCACATGACTAAGCTGCAAATTTTCCAAATTTTTAAACTTAAAGTTCCAAATTTAAGTCATTTATATGCTCCTGTATGTGATCCTGTATATGATCATAGCTGTTAGAAGCAGCCAGGTCATATCTTGAATGCTTTGCTGCTCACCAGATATTCTAGGTCATCACTCTTAAGTTCAAGCTTCCTCAGATCTCTCGGGCATAAACACAATGCAGCCAAGTTCTTTGCTAGAGCATAACACAGGTGACCTTTACTCTAATTCCCAGTAACTTCCCCATTTCCATCTGAGACCTTGTCAGCCTAGCCTTCACTAGTTATATTTCTATTAGCACCTTGGTCACAATCATTTAACTAGTGTCTAATATATTCCAAACTTTCCCACATCTTCCTGTTTTCTTCTGAGCTCTCCAAACTCTGCTCACTACCCACTTCCAAAGTCACTTCCGCATCTGCAGGTATCTTTATAGTAATATCCTGCTCCCAGTACCGATTTTCTATGTCAGTCCATTTGTGTTGTCATTAAGAAATATCTGAGTCTGGGTAATTTATAAAGAAAAGAGATTTAATTGGCTCAGCGTTCTGCAGGCTATACAAACATGGTGCTAGCATCTGCTTCTAGTGAGGGCCTCAGGAAGCTTCCAATCATGGTGGAAAGTAAAGGAAGAACGGGTGCCTCATATGGCAAGAGCAAGAAGGGGGAGGTCTCAGACTCTTTTAAACAGCCAGAGCACATGTGAAATAACTGAACAAGAGTGCATTCATCACCAAGGAGATGGTGATAAGCCATTCATGAGGGATCTGCCGCCATGACCCAACATCCCCCACTAGGCCCAACCTCCAAAACTGGGGATCACATTTTAATGTGAGGTTTGGAGGGGACACACATCCAAACCATTATAAGTGCCCCGCAAGTTCCAGCCAAACGAAAGTAGGCCTTGTTTCTCTAAATACACCAGAGCTGTTCACAACCCCAAGCATTGGTTCATGCTGTCTCATCTTCTTGGGATTTTCTTCTTTTCTCATTTCACTCTTCCTACCTGGGAGCATTCCACTTAATTTTCAGTGCTCAGATCAAATGCCACCTCCTCCACGAAGTCTTAAGAAATTTCTACCCTCTTCCAGGCAAAATTAGTCACTCCTTCCTCTATGTATCTTCATATCACTCTATTCACAGTGCTAGTACACTGAATAGCAGCTTGGGTAGGTCACCTTTCTTAACTCCCTCCAAAAGGAGCTGGGTTCCCCCTTTGGTCTCCTAAAACAAATTTTAGACCTCTGTTATAGTCTATACCCTATTCCACTCTGTGTGTACGTGGTGTGTTTTATAACCTGTTTGTCTCTTAAATTAGACAAAAATCCCCCTCAAAGATAGACACTGCCTTCTCCTTTAGCTTCCCAGCATGAAGCAAAGATTCTACTGTTTTAATGGACACTAAATAAATAATTCTTTAGGCAAGATTCAGATTAGACATCATCTTCTCAGGAAGCCTTTCCAAGTCCTAACAAGTGGTAGTGAGCAGCATCTGTCACATCAGCACCCTACATGTAGCACATTCTATTGAAATTACCCCCTTATGAGTCTATATCATTCACTAGACTGCAAGTTCCTTCTGGGCAGCAACAGTATTTTTCTCTCTCTCCTACCATGGCACATTGCACACCGCCTGGCAGACGGTTGTACTCTTCAGTGTTCTGGAACAACTACGCTGAATTTACTGTCATTTCCTTGCAGATGATAAACACTCTGAGTGCACTTATGGCATCTTTTACCACTCTCAAATTTTTGACAGCATCTTCCTCCAACCCTGAATTGAGAGCAAACATTCAAACAATATTTGTCAATTGACAAATTATTATTAAATGTTCCTGAATAAATTTAGGCCTGCATGTGAGAGGATGGAGTGTCCCACTTAGATGTGTTCCCAGGAAAGGAAGGATTTAGTCTTTTAATGGCCATACCCCAATTCTGTTTGTTGTCATGTATATATATCCTGATATTTCAGCAATGATTAGTCAAGTCTCTAGTAGATTGATCTGTCACTGATTCAATCTCAGCTTATTGACCTGGTTCCATACTAGCCACTTTCCTCCTCTCCTGTGGTTCCAATATATACACCAGATTGGCATATTAACCTTGTCTAGGAATATTTTTAAATTAAAGGCTGGGCACAGTGGCTCACACCTGTAATCCCAGCACTTTGGGAGGCCAAAGCGGGCAGATCACGAGGTCAGGAGTTCGAGACCAGCCTGACCAATGTGGTGAAACCCTATCTCTACTAAAAATACAAAAATTAGCCTGTTGTGGTGGCGCACACCTGTAAATCCCAGCTACTCAGGAGGCTGAGGCAGGAGAATCGCTTGAACCCGGGAGGCGGAGGTTGCAGTGAGCTGAGATCACGCCATTGCACTCCAGCCTGGGTGACAGAGAGATACTGCATCTCAAAAAAAGGAAAAAGAAAAAAGAAAAAAATTAAAAGGGACATGGAAATAAAAGTTTCGGGAAAATTCAAAATAATGCCTACTCATGAGACGAGTGCCGTTCCAGCAAAACTGAGGGTTGGGTCATTGCTCAATGCATTCATGATACATAGACCTGCTGGGTGATGAAAACTTACAACATTATCTAAAACTGAAATGTTTTGGAATTTTTTATGTGAATGAAAATATCAGGATATTTGTGGAAATAAACCCAATCTCACATCATCATTATTAAAATAAAAGTTACAATGCTACTGTGTGATACGTTTTATTTTAAGCATAAAATAAAGCATGTTTTACTATTATGTTTTTTAAAAGCATAAACATGAAAAGAAGCTCCCTTTTTCTCCATTGTTTAAATAAAATAACATAAATCTCCTTTTACAAGTTTATAAATTAATCAACCATTGTTAAATGCCTGGGCATAACTTAGCTGACACCATATCCAAACATTAAGCTAGCTACTGAGCAACCAATGAGAAGGTAGTTTTTCTGGAAGTTGGAAAATCACATTAACTTGATGTAAATAAAAAGAACAAGCTCAACATTGATCACAGCATATCAACTGGGAGGTGGAATGGAAGCACGGTTGCCATGATAATATATCACAATTGCAGAGATGTCAAAAAATTTTAAGGGTTTTTCCAGATAGGTCTAGTATGAAATTACTTGGAGGCAAAAAATAATGACGCTGCACTTCTTACTTAAAGTAAAACTCATGGGATATCAGTGAACTTTAATTCACATCTTATGATTTTATTTAAAAGTCCCCAGAGTCCTGATTACTTCAAAATTCTGTGATCTAGGATTGATGATTTTCTCTCTGCAGTGAGGTCATTGATGTGATTAGCTGCAATGCAGTATTTTAAGACTCCATTGAGAGGAACGGAATAAAGTCAAGAACTAAGGCACTCGTCCAGATTAGTCTTATAAAATCTGATACTAGATGAGAAAAAAAAAAAAAAAAGTTGCTTTGGACTTGAATGGTCCCAACTGACTACCTATACAACCAAAATTCACTGATATAAAATAGGATGATATGGAATATCCAAAATCACTAGTCCTAGTCAGAGAAGGGCAGGCCCCAGTAAAGGTCAACACCCCGTAGGCCTGAGTTGCCATTTCAAGTCATTTCTCAGGTTAGTAAATAGCGGGGAAAAAAAAACAAAACAAAACATTTTAAGGAGTTTTGGCACTTCTCATATTATTCATTCTAATATCCCTACGTTTGACTTCTGTCAGTTTTACATAAAAGAAATAAAAATTCACAAATATTTAAATGTCTCAAATGTGCAAAAATGTTGATTTTCTCTACCAGGAAATAGGTGCCTGAAACCAGCAAAGGGCATCATATTGAAATAACTTTCTTATTTGGTTGTGAGTTTCTTAAAGGGCAGTCCAGGTCTCAGGTCCTATTAACCAGCCCAGAGCAGCAACTGAATTCCTATAAAATCTCAAATACAACCTTGAAAAGTAATGCACGCTAGAATAGGGATCTGGACCAGGGAGCATAGGTCTTAGTCTGAGTACATGCTCCAGCACCACATGTTTCTTAATCTTAGGTAAGCCAAAACGGTCTTTGTTTTGTTGTCGTTGTTGTTGTTGTTGTGATGGAGTCTCACTCTGTCGCCTAGGCTGGAGTACAGTGGTGCAGTCTCGGCTCACTGTAACCTCCACCTCCCAGGTTCAAGCAATTCTCCTGCCTCAGTCTCCCAAGCAAGTAGATGGGATCACAGGCGCATGCCACCACACCCGGCAGATTTTTGTATTTTCAGTAGAGACGGGGTTTCACCATGTTAACCAAGCTGGTCTCAAACTCCTGACCTCAGGTGATCCACCTGCCTCGGCCTCCCAAAGTGCTGGGATTATAGGCGTGAGCCACTGTGCCTGGCCCAAAACTGTCTTCGATCTTTAGTTTCCTCTTATGCATGGCAGGGAAAAAAAAAATCATCCTTCCAAGAGTACGATGATGAAATACATATTGAGAGTCAAATAATTTTAATTTCTTGGGGAAAAAAGGCTTTGTACAATAACAATAACCCGTTTTCTTCAAAAAACTGAATAATATGAATATATCACATTTACTCTGCCAGTTCTTGATTTATAGTTAGATACTCTGATCTTACTGGGTAAGGGCACTGGTGTTCCTTGCCAGCTTTTATTTTCGCTCTACCTTGCCAGTGGTTGGGGCAAGGGTAGAATGAGAGGACCCAAAGGAATGGGGGATAATAAAAGGGATTGAAGAAGGCTAGAGAGGCATTGCTAGCTTTTTAAAGAATTGCTAATCTGAGATATTCCTCTTAATACCTGCCCACAAACTTTCTTTTTAGCACTTGTGGAGTAGGTATTTTGCATATATTCTTCTCATTCTTCCAGATTTACACTCAGAGAAGAGTAGAGGGGGCATTTTCTCCAAGTCATCACTGTTTCTTTTACATAGACTTTCACATTAAATGAATATATATTCACTTAATAGGAATGAATAGATATAAATGAATATGAATATTTAAAAATACATATCAATAAAATAAATACCAGCCGTGCATTACAACATAACTTCTCTTAGAATATGCTTGGAAGTTTTATAATCTACTTAACACACCACCTGTAAAAATAATAGAGTTATTTTTCAAGGAAATTCCAAATGTCAGTCTATATGAATGAAATAATACCTATCCCTGCCACACACTAAAAAAATACCAGGGAGGAAAACAGAACTTTATCAGAGCATTCTCTATACCAGGGTCTTCATTTTGCATATTTGCTTATTTTTAACCCCAACTCCTTGAATATCAAATATGATATCCAAATGCTCCCCGTTTGCTCACTTTAACAAACCATGAGAAGGTTTCTGTTTCTTTGCCCAAATATCACAAGCATTGTTTGTTGAGTCGGTTGATTAGCACGGTAGAAAGTCTTTGTTTTGCTGATACTTTTCACGTGTTGTATGAGTACTACCAGGAAACCGGCCTCAAAGTAAATGAAATGAGCATGTTATCTCTGAAGGCCTGGTACAGTTAGGAAGTGGAAGGCATTCAGAAAGGGGAAGCTCAACTTTGTCCTCCCAATTCAGAGTGAAAAAAAGAAATCCAACAAAGTTTAAAAAGTGGGAGCTCTGAAAGCTGTGTCTGCTACTTCACTGTAGAGTCTCAGTGACATGCTTTTGAAAAAGAAAACTTTTTCAATTAATGGGGCCATTGAAAATAAATTTAGTATTTTTGGTCATGTGCTGCCATCTTAGTGATTATTTTAAATCAGACTGAGAGCATTATGGGTAAAGAGAAGGAGAATGGTTTCGTCCTATTTCATCTTCTGTCTACCTATATGTGTGATCTTCTGCTTCATGTTCTTCCAAAATTTCAGAATGTGTGCTATATTTCCCTTTCTTTTTAAAAGACATTTGTATTTTTAGGGCTCAGAAGATATACATTACAAACAATATTTTGACTGTATTATGTTCGGTATGTTAAATATTGGAGGTGGTCATTTTTAAGAAATGCCAAATTTAAGTCTTCAGTCTGATTTACAAGTTTTCTATCTATTGGAGCAATTACAGACACTTGTTGAAATATCTGGATTAATGGTTGAACTCGAACGTATGCTTTCAAAACGTCTTGGGATGGACCTTGGCCACAAGATGAGTTGTTCCTTTCAAGTTGTTCCAGAAGTTAAATATCTGCAGAGGACACAGGCTAAGAGATGGGGTTCCCTCCAAATCTGTTCTCCCGAGGGTTTCAGCATTCCTTCCAGCTCCTTGGAGAACTACGCTATTTGTGAGTGCAAAAAGAACTTGTTTCGACTGCTTCAACCGTAGAGACTCAGCTTTTCATTAACCTCTTTGTCTCTTCTAGCATTTTAGGTGGAAATACTACCCAGCCTTGTAATATTTCAGCCATTTCCTTCCTTCCCCCTTCATTTCACACCTTATTAAAATATAACTGATCAGAAGATGGGACCATCCATTTTTCTCCATCCAAAATACACTGAAGAAGTTAGCAGTGCCAACTTCTCCTTTCACAAAAGCTTTGGAATCATTTGTTTAAATTTGACTTTTGAATCAGCCCCAAGTGACTGTTCCTTGGCAACAAAATATGTAATTTTATCACAGATAAATTTTCCTTGCTCACAATTCCTGGCCTGGAGTTGCTGTAAGGATCATCTAGACACACGCTGGAAATTAAACAGTGTACTACCAGGGTGGCCGCAATTAAATTCAGACTTGCATTCAAACCATGGCCCGCTCTGCATTTCTTGGAGAAGTTTGCTTTCTAAAGACATTTCAGAACGTCTTTTCACAAAAGAAAGAGGCAGGGTGGCTGGACCCAAGTCCCCTAAATCAAGGCAATGAGAACGAAAAGGCAGAGATGTATTTGCAGCATGCCAAACTAGATGTTCATATACAGGAAGATCTCAGGCTTCTAATTTAGGGTGTTTTCTTCTGGAACCCAAAGGTAATTCTATCCACACCTTCACAGACAGACTACAATTATTATTTGAAAAAGAAAGAAATCATGAGTTCTCATCGAACATCAACCCACCAGCATGTGTTATAAAATGGAATGGCTCCTTGAAAGAAAATATTTCCTCCTCTGCATGCAGACATATCCCCCCTGACTTAAAAATATATTTTAGAATTGAAAAGCTGAATGCTTAGCAAATTCTGAAAATAGTGAAGAGTTCTGGACTGAAGCCAAATGTTACATGGCTTAAGGGAAAAGTGATCAATTTAGAATAATTTTGTCTAGATACTTATAGATAGTACAATATTTAGAAGGAAGAAAACTATGGAGGACCATTTATAGGTATGCGATATTTCTAGGCTAAAACTAAGTTTGTAAAATGTGTAAATTTGTTTTTTAGCAAAATCGTTTAAAGGTGGAGTTCAAATTTAATCTGCTTCTCTGTTTTTTCTAGGTAGAATCAGTTTTAATCACTTGTATTGATTTGAAGAAATATAAATAGCATAAAGTTAAAGTTGCTGGAAGAGATCTTCACATTTTCATGTTATGTCAAATTCCCATTTGAAATACTTTCCTAAAAATCTGTTTTGAGGGTGTAACTCTGTAACCTTTGAAAACTTTGGGAGTTGTCAGGAGTTGGCCTGTTCATAGAAGACAATCACTCATGCATAAATGTCATTCAAAAGAACAGCTATGTTTAAGGTACAAAATAACATAGTACCAAGACTTAACAGCCACACAAATGATAGTCAACCCTTTTTTTTTTTTCCTACAGAGCAGAGAGTTACCACAGAAATTTCACATGCAAGCATAAATGATCTGAAAAAGACAATCACCAATTTAGGCTGAACTGATTTCAACATTTGAGCAAATTACAAACAGCAGACCTGGCCTTCCTCACAATTTCCATCTAGTTGTTTCACTGAACAAAAATAAACAAATGGAAAGCTTGGCAGATGAATAAGACTTTTCTCATGATTTTTAAAAAATGAAAATGCAACAGGAAAGCAAATATCACCACCGAAGTTCTTCCGAAGAAACTGCCTTTGGTATGTAGGCTGGAGCAAAGACTCCAAAGCCTGCCCTCGATCTCGCATCAGAATCCTCCACTTTTGCTGTGTTTCCTAATTTCGTAGACTCTATTGCTGAGCTCTTTATCAAAACAGTGTGCAATAAAAAAGCCTCCACCGTTCTACTAACTTGCAATTTTCTCCCTCCTCCTGGACAGAGGCCACTAGGAAGGGAAAGCCTCAAAAAAAAGAGCAGTGAAAGCGAAGAAACAATAGACAACCGTGGCTTTGACAATGCCGTCCCTCAACCCCCTTTCTGCTCCTGCTGTGACACTCGCATTCAAGAGCAAGGATGTCTGCCATCCGATGCATGGACAATGGAATGAGGAATACAAGGCAGGGGGGAAAAAAGGAAATCAGATGAATTCTGAGCTAAGATGGCAGGGCTCTCACCTTTTCCATTTTGGGGGATTTTTTTGTTTTTTGGTTTTGGTTTTTTTTTTTTTTTTCTTTGCCAAAAAAAAAAAAAAAAAAAAAAAAAAAAAGCCTGGATGGAGTCTTCCCGCAGAGAAGAAATAAAAAGAGTGTTTGAGTTGTTGGATGGTTCTGAAGGCTTCTGAATTTGCAAACGAATTTTAGAACTATTTGCAGAAGTCAACTTGCTGCCAGCTATCTCTCTCTCTCTCTCTTTCTGTTTTATGTCCTGCTATCTCCATCATGCCTCTGTTACTATGAAGACTTTCTGCCTGTGTAAGTAAGTGAGTGTGCATTCCTTAATGTTTGAATCAAGACACACGTCTGCATGCATTTCTAATCTAAGAAGCCTATAGCAGTTTCTACAACTATCAATTAGTCAGCAATAGCTGAGACCTTCAATGCTTCTGAAGGAACAAAGGTGGAAAGACATGCAAATACTCCAGCATCTGGATCATGCAACTTGCTGGCTACAAATAACGGCACCTTCTCTGGCTTTTATCTGTGTTTAGTCCTCAAATCTATGTAATGCTATGGGTTATTAATGTATCCAGCCACATAATTAGGTATGGAGCGTTCTAAGACATATATGTTTCTTTGGCATTATTGGGAATAAAATGCATTAAGCTGAACTAAAAGGAAGTGCCTGCTGACAAAAAAGAGTTTATCATATATGTAATCTACATTCCATTTTAATCAACACCCACTAGAACTGAAATTAACTATACGGTACAGTTCTTTGTTCATTTCAGTGGTTTTTATGAAAAGAAGCTAAGAAAATAGTGATTAAAAAAGGAAAGCTAAATATTTAGCTGTAGAAAAGCATATAATAAGATTAATTTTCCTCCATAAATGAAATCATTTTGGTTTAAACTCAAGCCTGGATTTTGGTTAATGTTGAGTGGGTTTGTGTTGGGGGCTGTGTGTGTTTAGTTGCACGTGTTGTGAGTACCGGCTTACATTGGATATGTCTGTGTTAACTTGTATTGAATAGATTCTGGGCTAACCACCTGAAACAAATAAAGACTTCTTTTATCTTATTTTACAGAAACCTCAAAAAAAATCAACTCTTCTGAAAAACAATGCTCTGCCTTTCAGTTTTCAAGGACATTAAAATATTGCTAACTTGAAAACACAAGAAGAAAGAGGGTGGTATAAGTAACAGCTGATCTCACTCACTTTTAAATATAAATCATTTCAAATGGAATGATGTCCTTTGCATCTGATGCTATCTGTGATTTTGTCCCTCTTTTCTGGTGCATGAAAAGCAATGCTTCTTTCCTCTGCACTTCTTGTTAGAATTGAAATAATTTTCAAGCAAGATATGGAAAATATCATGAAGGTTAACATTTTTCTCTAACTCCATAAACACGACAGAAAGTCTCACCTGAGCACAGGTATTCACAGCCAAGCAGTAGCAGAAGCTGCAAAACAGTATCACCTCATTTCCCTCTGCTATTCATTCCTTTCCTTGGGACTATCACTCCAAAGAGCAAATTGTTTTCTTCCTAAAGAAAATAGCTCAGACAATAATTTTACCCCTGTTAACTTGTGAGGTAACCACACAAGCTGAGAAATTTGGAACTAACACTCAAAGAGAAAACCCAAACAATAGAGCAGAAAAACTGAGTTGCAGGGACCGGGAATGAGAGTCTAGCAAGCTTTTATAATGAGGAGAGGTGTTAGAAATCAGGATAAAGCAAGTCCTTATCAAGATAAAGCAAGGGTAGAGAGGGGGGCACAGGAACCCCCATCAAACCCTGTCACTTAAGAAAGAGAAAATTCTAACAAGGTTGAGGAAGAGAAAGGAAATGGTGCTAAATAGCTGGCGAGGTGACCCACCGTCCTGTTTGCTCCTTGGCTCTTGCCGAGGGGAATAACAGCCACAGCAGTGACAACGGAGTTCTAATGTGTCAGGTGCAACCTCTGCCCCGTGCTCTCTACCTCCCAAAAAGGAAAGAAAATCATGCCTCAGATAGAACACAACAGGAACGAGCAGGCGCCATCGTCAAGTCCCGGACCCCATCAGCACCGGCTGGTCTATGAAAGCCTCGGATCAAGGGTCCCATTCAAAGGCAACGAAGAACCAGAGACAATGGCAAATCAAAAACTGGCAGGGTTTCTGGAATAATTTAATTCCTCACTCCAGAATTTAGATGGGTATAGCAAGAAACACAGGCGAGAGCTCCTTCACACCAAGACGCGAGCATATGCCTGCCTCTCTGTGGATGTATTTTTAGACATAATATCATGGGGAAGGCAGCCTGTGCACTCATCAACAGCATTTGCTTCCTAACGTGGGTGCAGCCTCTTTTTCACTCTGAGAGTAGCTGATGAGCAGAGGAAGCAATCCACATTTCTCACCAAGCCAAAGGTCAGGAAGGAGGACCCCAAACCACAATCCATTGTCTCTGTGCTCAGAAAGCATTAAATACATTTTCAAGATGTGTTCCAGTATGAGGTCATGCCGCGTGGCAATTCGTTCACTTCCTATGTTTCCACAAATGACTTATTCTATCACCCAAAAGCATAACCAGAAAAAGAAATCACACCTTGACAAAGACAATTCAAACACTGTAGACGAAGGATAAAAATATTTGACAGGATATCTATTATTAATAACATGTACTAAACTTTTTAACATGTCTGTTAAAAGCAAGAGATGGATAATGTTTTATGTCAGATTTAAATGTGCTTTAGAATTGGATATTCCTCGCATTCACTTCAAGCTTCAAATATTTAAAATAATAAACACACACAAAAAATAGCTCAGCTCTTTAAAATGTGATAAACTAGAAAGGAACAACTCAGCCTTTGCAAGCAAATTAACCATAGTCTGGTATATTCTTATCTGATCTGGGGAATTTTCCCTTCTTGTGGAGGATTTAAAAATTTTTAAAGACTCTTTTAAATTTTTCATATTAAAGTAGTAATCAAATATGTATGTGGACATATTTATACACAGAAAAAATTCTCAAGTTAACTTAAACTTATGAGAGAAATCCAAGGAATAGTAGGTCAAACCATCAGAAAAGAAAAATAACCATAAAAGCAATTTTTAACCACCTACCAATTTCTAGTTTCATGCACTTCTGGAATACAAATGGACTGAATGGAAATGAATGAAACTAATTTTTCACAACCACTATATTGCAAAACAAAATTACTTAAAATGAAGAACAAACAGCCCACCTTCCATATTTTTGAGTCAGAATTTGTTTGTGTCAGAATTAGTTTTTTTAAAAATATCATATGTAAGTAATCTATAAAAGAGAGTTACAGGATGGATTATTTCTAACTCTACAAATAAGCATTCTGAGTTTTGATTTTCCTTTAACGATTGAAACAGTTTACAATTTCACATTGTAAATCTCACTAGGACTGAATAATGCTCTCACATGGATTGACAAAGAAAGAATAATTCATGTCAGACCAAAAGGCTTCTTTCAGTCAGTTTCATGCAGCTTTCTTCCAACAGATCTGGGCCAAAACAAATGTAGAATCTTGAGCTGAACTATCCATCACATTTCCCTAGTCTTTCAACTAATGACACTGCAATCAGATCGATAGAATGTAATAAGAAAAGAGCTTTGCATTTCTATACCTATTAATTCGCTGAGTAACTCCAGCAGTAAAACGTGACCTGAAAGGAAAAACACTCAAGGAAAATGAATTCTCTTAGCATATTGAGCAATGATTCCCTGACCCAAATATGAACACTAGAGTTTCTATCTTCCAACCATGGTTATTAAGATCTAAAGATCAGATTGCCTTGTCAAGAGTGAGCTTATTCTTTTTTCACAAGATTCTCTGCAATACACTCACACCACAAGAGGTCTAGTCAAATTGGCCATTTTTTAGAATTTTGGAACAAACATCTTTCAAGTGCAGGTTAGAGTATCTGAAAGGAAAAGCATTGTTCTTCACTTCCTAGGCCACCCTGAACTACCATATTTCTGATCTTGGTTTTCTGTGATGTTCTGCACTGAGGAATTGGGTTTAGAAAGGGTGAGGCAGGGAAGGAATCGTGGGAATGCTAATTGAGCTCAGCCCCATTCCAAATTATTGCATTGGTTTGAGTCTATGCAAACAGCGACAGACATAACAATGCAACACGATGTCTGGATACTCCATATTTATCACCAGAGACAGAGAACCAGGAACACACAGGATGAGCTCTCCGTGGGAAGGATGAGGCAAAGAAAGGCTGGCCTGAGATGTCCTGTATTATCATGTGCGTGTCTAGATTTTAATGTCACTGGAGGTTCATAAACAGTAACTTTAGTCATAAAAAGTAGACTCTTTCTACTAAATTAGGGTTATAATGTAGTTCAATCAACCACTAGTGTAGCAGAAAGAACATAGGTTTTGTTGCCAGACAAACCAGAGTTTGAATTTCAATTCTATCATATACTAGTTAGCACCTCTGAACCTCAAATTTTTATTAGTGAAATAGAAATATTATTGCTTTCTTGAAGGGCTACTATAAGAGTTGAGTGAGATAACATATGTAAACTATGTGGCACATGACAGCTAACCCTTTCCCCTCCCAATCCTTGTGTTTCCAAATATAAACTAGCAGTAAAAATACAATCTTGGCTGGGCACAGCGGCTCAGGCCTGTAATTCCAGCACTTTGAGAGGCCCAGGTGGGTGGATCGCTTGAGCCCAGGAGTTCAAGACCAGCCTAGGCCACATAGTGAGGCTCTGCCTCTACAAAATAAATTTTTTTTAAGTTAGCCAGATGTGGTGGATGTGCCTGTAGTTCTAGCTACTTAGGAGGCCAAGGTGGGAAGAGAGCTTGAGCCCAAGGAGGTTGAGGCTGCAGTAAGCTATGATCACACTACTGCACTGCAGCCTGGGCAACAGAGTAAAATCCTGTCTCAAAAAAATAAATAAATAAAAAAGGAAAAAATGCAATCTTCTTGTACGAATTAAATGACATAATGTATATAGAACTCTCAATAAACTGTTCAGCAATGCACAACTGAAGGTATTATTGTTGACAAAAATAACAATAATGCCTTAAAAATTGAATATGTTATTTCATGTAAGACATAAAAAAGTAGTATGGTCTGGAACCTCCCTTTTTTGCAATTATGTGTTTAAATCCAAGGGGAAATATTGCTACTGGAAGAGCTGTATCAACTGAGTTGGCCAACAGCAACCAGTCTTTCAGTGCACGCCAATCTCAGTTGCCAATGGTAGCACCATCTTTTGAAGGTAAAAAAAAAAAAAAAAAAGTACTTAAAATTCCAAGTTGAAACTACAAGAAGAAATCTAGCAGTGAGTTGGCGGAAACACCTTTGCTGAGAAGTAAGAATAGCACGGCTAAGTGTTCCCTGTGTTTGCAATGAAAGAGGAAAAGATCTGATTATTCATTTAATAAGTTTTTGTCTATCAGTAGAATATTCATAAAACAGTATAGGTGGGAGCTGTAAGGAAGATAAATTGCCCTCAAAGAGCTTTAAGTCTAAAGTAAAAATATTTACGTCATAAAATGAAAATAATTACAAAACCTGAAGTGAGAAAACTACTAGTAGTCTTGGAATAAAGTTTGGTGGTAATTGATGTTTGACATCTGCAATATCAGAAGTATTTTAAAAGGCCCTCTTTTATTACTTTGTCATGACAATCATTAACTAATGAAATCAGACAATAGACGAGAGCTTAAAATAATTGCTGCAAAATATCAAGCTTTACTAAGACATCAAGTTCATTACCTATGCATGGTCTGGATAGAAAATATTGGAAGGCTTGCAGAAACTAGAAAACCCATTCAATAGGTATAATTAACTGAAGAGGATGTCTGCTGCTTTTAGGGGAAAATAATAATAACAATATCTACCACTTACAGACTACTTATACGATGCCAGACAACGTGCTAAGTGTTTTATGTCTAACAACGCACTTAATCTTCAAAATATCCCTAAGAGATGTGTACTACTGTTATCATCACAGCTTTACAGATCAAGAAACCAAAGCACAAAGAGGGCAAGTGACTTGCTCAAGATCACAGAGCTAGCACATAATAGAGTCAATTTCCCACCCAAGCAATTTGATGCCTGAGCCCATGCTCTTGACCACTCTCATCATTTTTTCCTCCTTAGAACCTCATTAATCTGATTTTCAGTAAAAGTGGGACCAAATGGCCAATAAGCTAAGTTTACTGTGGGTTAACTCTAAGAAAAAGAGAGAGAGAACGCACTCGGTCAAGTATAACTTATGGTCAGAAGCAAAATATAGCAGTGTAAATTTATTCATTCCTTGAATGCATTCATTCATTCAACAAATATTACTGAGCATGACTCTACTATACTGAGCAGATCTCCACCCCATCAAAGCTCACAGGCTAGTATATGAGACTGCCACTAAAAGAAGCAATTGGGCCAGGTGTGGTGACTCACAACTGTAATACCAGCATTCTGGGAGACGAGGCCGGAGGATTGCTTGAGCCTGGGAATTCCAGACCACCCTGGGCACATAGCGAGACCCTGTCTCTACAAAACTTAGCTGGGCGTGGTAGGGTGCACCTGTGGTCCTAGCATTCAGGAGGCTGAGGTGGGAGGAGCGCTTAAGCTCAGGATTTTGAGGCTGCAATGAGCTACGATCCTGCCACTGCGCTCCAGGCTGGATGACAGAGAAAGACCCTGTCTCAAAAACAAACAAACAAAAACCCACAAGTAATCCCAATATAGGGAGTAAGTGCACTGTTAGAAAAACTAACAAATAAAAGCCCACAAGCAATCACGATACAGGGAGCAAGTGCTGTAGTAGAAAAACCAGAGCTGAAAACTCAGAGTAGTATTTTTCCATATGGGATAACTGTTAAGAGAGCAGGTTCAGGAGATCAAAACTGGCTGGATCCAGATTTCCCAGACAGGAACAGTTATCAGTAGTATTTTCATTTGGTTTCATTGCTAACCACAATCATTCCTTCTAATCTGGGGCTTTGGAAAGTGTCTGGGGAGGGGATTTTTTTTGGCACTGTGTGGCATGTGCAACTCAACCAGGCTGCCCTTTTGAGTTCCCTGGAGATGCGTGTTCTCTGCTTCTGAAACAACTTACTCTAGCCCAGTCACTACAAAGGGAAGAAAGACACCTGCGTTTTTACCTCTCACCCCTGATGCTTTACAGAAATTTAAAAAGAAAGCTCTGTAATAATTCAAGGAATGCAGGTACATACATTTTAATAATATTATTATTTTTCCTGATATTTTCTGATTTTCCTGATATTTTCCTTGGTATTTTAATAAACTTATTTCTAGTCTTTTATATATGTGAATGTTTATTTTTATTTATGTATTTTTTACAATGTTTGGATCATAATATAAATATTTATTCTTCCTATTCTCTTAGTTTAACATTGTATCAGGAACATTTTTGATGTTTAAGAATCTTTCAAAAACAGTTTAAAGGACAATATAATATTCCATTTTATAGATATAAGTTCTTGACCATTCCTCCAATATTGAACATTTAGGATACTTTCATTTTTTTGCACTATGCATAAGGTTTTAAGAGACAGCTTTTTACATGAATATTTGACTGCTATCCTTAGTAGAGATTAGGAGTGACATTATCGGATGAAAGTGCTTTCTGTCTTTTTTTTTTAAGTATTGCTAAATAGCTTTCTAGAAAGTTTTGCCAATTTGAAGGGAGTTGAAATTTCAGTAGGTTTGAGTTTTATTTAGCAGTGTTTTTAATTTTTTTTTATTGAATTCTAGTGAGACTGGATTGATATTTCAAGAGTTCATTGATCACGTCTCTTTTTTAAATTTTTGTTAATTACCTGTTTGTGTTCTTTGTCATTTTCTCAGTGCTGCTGCTATTATTTTTCTGATTGATTTGTAAGATACACACATGTTTGTGTATATGTGTGCTTGTGTATATATACACACACATGCACAGACATACCTCTATGTATACATGTATTTGAACTCTTTTTCAATTATTGCAAATGTGTTTTCTACTTTTTTTCAGTTTACAGAACTTTTACGTTCTATATACGCAGATGTATTGATGTTTCCTTTGAGGACACCATCACATGCTTTTATATCTTGAAGTATTTTTTACTCAAAATCAAATACTCACTTATATTGTCTTCAAGTTATTTATGTGTACGATTTTTGCATGTAATCTACCTGAAATTAATTTTGGTGCTTTCTATGAGGTGAGAATATAACTTGAGGGTTTTGTTTCCCCTTCAACAGGTAATTTTCCTAGGATCCAGTCCTACTTATATTGATATTTTAAGTGTGACAAAATTGTTTATATATTCAAAACTGTCTTGGGGCTGCCACCTATTCCATTCAGATGTTCGTATTTAAATTCTTTCTAGTAAATGAAACTGTCAAAACTTATTTCTGTTTTGTCAACACTAGGACTATCAGTGTGAGAGACAAGAGTATCCTATTGTTTAAGGATTGGGCCAAGTTGTATTGCTGATTATGGATGTGATAAGACAACTGCAAAAACTTGCTGGGTCTCAGAAATGGCCTTGGTGGCCAAGCGGCTGAAATTTAATTCAGAAGAGTTGAGATTAGGATGGGAGATTCCACCTTAAAGCAACCAGAGGAGCTAGAAGTCAAAGGGGTCAATCAAATAAAAATCTGCAGAAGAAAGCCAAGGCCCAGGTACTGACAAGAACACTTATAAATTAAAGTTTGAAGAGATCAGACCAAACCTGAGCTCATCTTCACACAACCAGGTGACAACAGGAGCCAAGGCATCTCAAAGAGCAGAAGATAGAATATGGGGTGGGGAGGAGCAGGGATTCAGGCTCATCTTCTAGGCTAGCATAGGGACAATGCATGGATGGAGAGAGTGGGTCCAGGGCAAGGAGCACCAATTTATTTGGGCATCTTGTTTGCAGAAACTTAACACCAGTTTATAATTCCTCAAGATACGGTGAATTTATTACAGAAAGCGGACCTGGATAATTTAAATGCCCCTCCGCCCCTTTCTTTGGTTGATACAAAGACAGAGTTTTGACTGAAATAAACAGAGGAGGATATCTGTCTCAGTTCACCTTCTTTGGCAGTGCCAGAAACTGATTCAAATGGAAAGAATGAAAACTGAAGCAGCTCATTTACCAGGAGTGTGCTAGTTATTGAAAATAAGAGAGTTTCCAATTCTGAAAAACAAGTCAATTTAACTAAACAGTCTTGTCAAAAGAAGATCACTTCCCCTATCCAAAGTACAGTGAGGAAGGGGCTGTAACACAATGACAGAGAAACTTGCCAGTGTCTACTTCCTGCTGCAGTTTTGATGAGTCACTGGCATGGCACACAGCTAGTCCCACAAGGCCACCACGCTGCACTGGCCACGCAAGAGCATTTCTGGGAGTGATAGGGAGTAATGGGTAGTGGCTGGAAATGCAGTCTTTGGTGTAAGCTGATCAAAGCTTGAGTCTAGCAATGCCAATAACTAGCTATCTGTGTGATCTTGAGTGGTTTCCCTAAACTCTCTGAGCTTCAGTGTCATCACCTGTAACATGGGCATAATAATTGTATTCACTTCATAAGGTTGTTGCAACAACTAAATAAGAAAATGTGTATGCACTATATATAGGCCTGATTCATATGTGGAACTCAATTAAATATTAGACTGTGTTCAGAGGCAGTATAGTGAATGCAAGCAGTAGAACTAAACCTGGACTCAAACACCAGTTCTACTACTTGTTCACTCTATGGCTTCATCCCTCTATGCCTCCTCTAGAAAATGTCCATATTAATATAGTGACAACTATTCCATAAGACTGTTGTGAAGATTAAGTGAAATAATATGCACAGGCACTTGATAATGCCTATCTCTGCAAAGACTGGCTACAGTTATTGCTATCATTTTAGTATCCAGAATGTAAAGCTAAAAACCCTCAGGTCAAAAGTCAGTAAGAAACTGAAAACATGAAATAAGGGAAAATTTCTTTTCCTTTGGAAATCTACTATAACTAAAGCTGATTTTCTGAGTTGGTTTTCCCCTCTCTAATGGAAAATCCACATTGCAATAAAATAGATTCCTGTGGCAATGCTAGAGGCATCCAGCATGTAATCACAGACAAGGCAACACCTTTAAAACAGCTGGGATGACACTTGCAAGGCTCTGCTGAGTTCATTCAGAGGGCACAGGATGTCTTTTCTCCAGACTGTGACAGCAGGCATTCTCTCTCAATGCTTTCTTGGGAATCCTGTGGGTGATTTCAGAGCTAGCAGCCAGGAAACATCTCTGGCTATGATAAGAATCCCAAGGAGACCTTAGGTGTCCTGATTCCTAGGGCCATGCATCTCTACCCACTCAAGATTTTACTTTTAAATCCTTTCATCCATCCATCAAGCATTTATTTTTTAGTATCTAGGCTAGGGGCTAAGTGTAGAGTGGTGAACAAAACAAATTAGGGGCCGGATGTGGTGGCTCATGCTTGTAATCCCAGCACTTTGGGAGGCCGAGGTGGGCAGATTACTTGAGGCTAGGAGTTTGAGACCAACCTGGGCAACATGTCAAAACCCTATCTCTACTAAAAATACAAAAATTAGCCAGGTGTGGTGGGGGAATGCCTGTAATCCCAGCTACTAGGAAGGCAGAGGCATGAGAATCACTTGAACCCAGGAGGCGGAGATTTCAGTGAGCCAAGATCACACCACTGTAGTCCGGCCTGGGCGACAGAGTGAGATTCTGTCTCAAAAAGCAAAACAAAACAAAAAACAAATGAGGTCCCTGACTCACAGAATTTACATTCCAGTGGGAGAGTCAAACATGAATCAGGTAAGCACACAGGTTAACATGCAATTGCAAATCGTGATATAAGTACTGCAACTGAAAAGAAGGGGATTGATTAGGTCTATCTGTAGG
Organism: Macaca fascicularis; assembly: GCF_037993035.2. Classification (NCBI taxonomy): domain Eukaryota; kingdom Metazoa; phylum Chordata; class Mammalia; order Primates; family Cercopithecidae; genus Macaca; species Macaca fascicularis. The sequence continues at coordinate 121,152,810 of NC_088388.1, forward strand.
GGAAGACTTCCCTGAAGAAGGGGCATTTAAGCTTATATGAAGCATGAAGCCAACTGTGGTGACTCACGCCTTGTAATTCCAGCATGTTGGGGGACCAAGGCAGGAGGATCATCTGAGGCCAAGAGTTCAAGACCAGCCTGGCCAACATAGCAAAACCTGTCTCCACCAAAAATACAAAAATTAGCCAGGTGTGGTGGCAGGCGCCTGTAGTCCCTGGTACTTGGGAGGCTGAGGCATGAGACTCGCTTGAACCCAGGAGGTGGAGGTTGCAGTGAGCCCACATCTCACCATTGCACTCCAGCCTGGGCAATAGAGCAATACTCTGGTCTCAAACAAATAAATAAATAAACAAACAAATATGAAGCATGAGATATAAGAAGCACCACCAGCTTTGAGTATAAAATCTTCACAAACATTGGCTTGGAGAAAGCTACCACCAGGTTGAAGAAATTACCGATACCGCTCACCAGTGGCGGGAAGTTACCCCGCCACTGGTGAGCCCCACGCCAGCCAACCAGAGACCCCTGGGTATCCGAGCTTCCCAGTTCTTCATTGAAGGAGGCAAAGGTGAAGACAAATACCAGTTTAGTCCTGCCTACCACAAGGAAGGAAGGCAAAGTGTGTAGTCATGAATCCTTTTCCGTGAGCCTGTTCCTCCTTCAGCACCTGATATGTGTATCTCATAAAAAGGGTGCTTTTTGGAGAATGACTAGCACAAAGCTTTGTCAATATAAATCACAGAAGTTTCAGTGGTTGCTGAAGATGGAGGATATGGGTTATAAGGTGGGCAGGATGGTCCCTACAACTTGCATAGGAGCAGTCTCCAGGGGGAGAAAGGAATGAAATCTCAATTCCTATATAAGCTACACAGACATGAAGATGTTTCTCCCAAACCCTCTATTTTCTACCAGTTTAAATACAGCACATTCCTCAGAAGCCAATTCAAGACTGGCCTCATTCCATGAAACTTCCCTACATCCCAGAGCATGTCGTCTGCCCCCACAGTATCATCCTTCCACCGCACTGTGCTGCATTGTTGTCGAGTCACTCAGTGAATTATTTTCTTGCCCACTCAATAAGATGATATACTCCTCAAGGACTAGGACTATTCCCTTACTTCTTTTGTATTCCCCACAGTGCTGTGCTTACTATTGTGCCCCACTCTAGGCACTTAACATATCAATGCCTGTTGGGTAAATGAATGGTTTAATTAATCCATATATCTGTAAGATTTCAGTAGGTGGGGAAAATAAAAAGAAGTGGCTCTGAATATAACAAGATTGAGCCATCCCTGGCTGGGGCTGGATAGTTATCTCTAGGAGAGCGTTTAATACTGTATATTGGTTCTTATTTAAACAGAGGGCTTAGGGTCCTATATCTGGAGATTTTCATCTGTCTAGGGTAATTGAAGGGCACCTCTGCCTGGCAATAAGTGATGGTCTAGGAAGACCTTTCAAAGCCCTTTCCATTTCTAATTCTGATTCTGTAGATTCGGATGTGTTACCATCTCAGTCCAGAGAGTACATGGTGTGAATGTGAGCCAGTCCTTACAACAGTCCCTGAACCATCTCTGGCAAAGATGCTCTGGAAACTCCAGACCCCTCTCTGAGCTCTGGAATGGAAGATACACCCCAGCCCCCACTAAATCAAAGCATATTCCAAGGACCACCAGAGTGCAGCCATTGGTTTAGCCTCATTAACGCTGGGCTTCTATGAAAGAGTGGGGAAGAAAGAGGATTGTTGCATTAAACTATTTGTCTAAAAATGAAACAAGGAAGATTCAGCCCAGAGCGCAGTGCTGCTTTACTTTCTTCATGTTTTAATGGAGGTACTGCATGAGGTAATCTTTTAAGAAAGTCTTAACGGGTTGGAGTAATTTTATTGTACTTTTATTATTATTCTCATTTAGAAGACTCGGCTCTTTTATTCCCAGCTGGGATTAAAGGGCTCCTTTCTATTTACTTCTAACAAGCTTTAATATAAAACATAGGAACATAAAACTTGCCTCTCTAAAGGCGCCAATAGCCCATCAAATCTGATGTCACTGGCTCAGAAGACACTGAAACAAAAGGCCAGTCTCTGCCAAGCCAGGCATCTCACACAGCCCAGCAGCAGCAAGACCGCCGGACAGGAAGGTCTGAGGCTCCACGCATAAAGCATCCATCACTCCCTGGACTCACCCCAGCACAAAGGACTCGGTTTTCTCCCATTAGGCAGCACGGTATGCCCTCTTACAGACCCCTTGTCACACTCTATGACCTCCTCGGTTGGTGTGGTCTTTGTTTCCTGCTCTCATTTCAAAATGACTCAGCTGGCATAGGATTGAAGCCCAGCCAAGTTTTTAATTTAAAAGTTGCCCCTCTCTTGAAAGCCTTGGGTGAGTTTGCTGCTAGGCAGGTGCCATGCTTTAAAGCTACAAGCAGGCATTGTTTTCATAAGTATTGTCTACCTGTAGAACTGCTTGGAATCATTTTGCTCACTTTGGCTTTTCTAGTCTCACTTGGCACCTTCTCCAGTCTGTCTGGTCCCCTCAACTCTAAAACCCCACTGGAGTTCAGTGAAATCAATTCACCGATGAAGGAAGAAAGTGTTTAGAGACACAGAGTTCCCCCACGCAGCAGTCACTGGCAGCATAAATCACAGGAAACTATAGGAAGGGGCAGCGAAAACCCAGTGAGCTTAGTCCATTATGCATTCAGCCTGGAATAATGACCTCTAATTTATTTTAGCTACGTTGCTCTTTGGGAGGGATCCCCTAATCTCAGTCTGAAGATTTCAGAATATTTTTCAGTTGTTCTTCTTGCCTTTATACCCAGGACTATGGCTTATTCTCTATCTGTGGAGTAATCTACTCAGACATTTCCCCCTACATCACCATCTGTTCTACCTTGAATTTTTTACCTCTTCACACTATCCCAGCCTTAGCCTGCTCTGCTGGCTCATTCAGTGATCTTTAATTTCTCCTCTGCCTTTATGTCTGGTTGCTTATGTTTTGGGGCAGACAATAGAGGTGATATAGGCCATTATTCATGAGTAGCTTCAAGGGTAACGTGAGAAATGCCTCATCTCCTGACCTCTTTTAGCATAAGAATTGCTGATAAAATTCTGAACTGAAAAGAAAAGTTCTTCTAAGAAAAAATATTACAGAGCTGCTCACTCTGGAGCAACTTCTTGGAGAAAAGACCTGAGGTGGGGAGGGTATTCATAAAAATGTTAAAAAATAAAATAAAAATGTTTCACACAAAGGAGAATATTGATTATCATTGAGATCACCAGTTTATTACAATCCATAACAGCATCTGGGAATGGCAACGAAAATTCAAAAGAACTAAAACATCGTGACAGCCAACAGTTGAATGGGACTATCTCCAAGCCTAATAGACTAGGGGTCTCTCACAGGAAGCTGAGTGGGCCCTGTTGGTTTCCCTCTCCTCACCTCCATTCCATCAGCCTCAGATGAGCAATGGCATCGCAGAAAATACGCAGTAGGAGAAAGAAACTCAACTACCTACCGGCAGCCCCATCCCTCTCTACACACTCTGGAGTTGCCAGGAAGAGAAATGTGCAGCCCCAGTGAAATGCCCGAAACTGTGGTTCTTAGAGGAACGTTATCCAACAATTACCATTGTGCAGTAAAATCCTCTGGTCTCTTCAGACACAGACAAAACTAAGCAATTTCTCACTGCCCATTCTCCCTGGGACATCTTTTCCACAGCTGAAGGTTCAACTCTCCACTTTACCAATATTGCTCATTTATATTCTCTTTGCCATCCCAAGTCTCTCTCCAGAATACCAAATACTTCCAAAGCCCTGCTAGACTTTTGCCAGTGGCCCCCAGGAAACTAAAATTCAACATAGCTAAACAGAACTCCTCATCAGTACTTAACTCTATATGGCTGGTGTTGATGATAGCCGACCATTCACCCAGTCACCAAAGCCAGAAACCTGGGAGTCACCCCAACTCCTTCCTTCTAAATGGCTCTCCCCTCCCAATAACCAGTCCTCCCAAATATATCCAAAAGATCTCACCAATCTGAGTCACTTTTCCAGTGCCTTTGCTGTAGTCTTAATGTGTGTCTTCAGTTTCTCTTGCCTAGATGATGGTAGCACCTAAAACCAGCTTCCAGTAATCACACTCTCCAACCCTTTTCTACATAAACAACAAAGTGCTCTCTTTAAAAAAAAAAAAAAAAAAAAAAAAGAACATGTCATTTTATGTTTGAAATCATACAATGTTACTATGTTGCTTTCAAGACAAATAAATGTTCATCCCTTTGGCGTGGCATACAGATTTCTTCACAATCTGACTCCAGCTCACTTCCTTCAACTCAACTTCTGCCAAAGCCTTAGATTCTCACTGTGCTTTAGCTATGTGGAGACACTTTCATTCCCTGGATGTTCTCTGACAATTCTTTATACTCTGTGCACCATTCCCTCTTTTCGTCCTGTCCTTCCATCCTCTGGCCTTTTGTCTAAGCAATGCCAGCTCATCAGTCAGAGCCCAGTTCAAGGATGACTTTGCCAAACTCCCCTGGCACTTGAGTGCTTCCTTCCTTGTGCACACCAAAGCACCTTGCTTTCATTATTCACCAGAAAACAAAATTATTAAATGCCTGTACATTGTTTATTTTTTATACATCTGACTTAGCCACTACATGTGAGCTCTCCAAGTGTAAACACTATACCACTCATATTCCAGTTTCCCTCATGTCTAACAGAGTGCTTAGCCCAGAGTAGGTGCCTATAAGAACATAGTAAATGAAAATACTTCTCATATATAGACCCAGGGTTAAAGCCAATGTTCCATTCTCCCCTCGAAGAAATTCTCTTTCTGGTCTCCCACCCAGATCTTGGAAAACAGTACAGTGTATGACTTTGAGCACTACCCTGAGTTAGAACACCTAGGTTCTAGGCCAGGTTTGTCATCAGGAATGTGTGAGATCTGGAGCAAAGCACCAAATAAACAGCCAACGTATGTTCAACATTGATTATGTGACAGATTCCCTGCTAAGCATGCGACATGCATGATCTTTTTTCCTCACAGCTACCTGAGGCAACAGATGTTAATATCATGCACATTTTACAGATGATGAATTTAAGTAACTCAAACTCATGTTTGATGCCATCTCCCTTAATCTGGGTTACAGAGAGATCAAATGAGACTTGGTGTGTAACACAGCTCTGTAAGCTATAGAGATCTACAGAAACGTAAGTCACCATAATTATAGAAAGCAACGAAGATTGTCCAAGTGTGATTGAAGTTTTGTGATTACAGTGAAAAATAAGATGTAAAGATTGAAGCCAGGCACAGTGGCTCATGCTTGTGATTCCAGCACTTTGGGAGACTGAGAGGGGCACATCACTTGACCCTAAGAGTTCAAGACCAGCCTAGGCAACATGGCAAAATTCCATCTCTACAAAGCATACACAAATTAGCTGGGTGTGGTGGCCTGCACCTGTAGTCCCAGCTACCTGGGAGGCTGAGGTGGAAGGATTGCTTGAGCCTGGGAGGTTGAGGCTGCAGTGAGCTGAGATGACATCACTGCACTCCAGCCTGGGTGACAGAGCAACACCTTGTCTTAAAAAAAAAAAAAAAGAAAGAAAGAAAGAAAAAGATATAAACTTTTTCTTAGACCTTGTCTAAAAGTAAATAAAGATTTGAGACAGAGCGAGACCCTGTCTAAAAATAAAAAGATATAAAGATGTTAAAAAGATATTAAGATCCATCATCTTGCACACCTGAATTCAGAAGGCTCAGCTGAAATGAACCCCCAAATCAGAGATATATTGTCAAAACATAGGCGTAGGAACTCAATGTGTCCAAATCCTTCTCATTTTGCAATGGAGAAAAAGCCACACCCAGAAGCCGCACAGCTAATCTGTAGAAACCCAGGACTCCTTAGTCAAAAACCACACTATTTGTCCCAGTAGAAATAGAATATGAGGTTCAGAGAGTGGGACTGATAGAGCTGAGTGTCCAAGTGAGAGAGCGCCCGAGTATTTCAGAGCCAACACTGAGCTCAATACATGCTCCTGACGTGTCTCCTCCCAGACGTTGTGAATGAACACATCTGTCCTTACCAGGCATCCAACTAGTACCACATCCAACAGCCCCAACATATAAAAAACAGAAACGACATGTATCCAGGAAATTGAGTTTAATGAAAAGCATTAGGATGTAATAGAAAAAGTGAAGACTTTTGAACCAAGAGATGTGGGTGGAAATCCTAACTCTACCACTTACTGGCTGTTTGGTAATTGAGCAAACCACTTTTCTGAACTTTGACTTTCTCACCTCTAAAATGAACAAAATGACACCCCTTTATTGAGGGAATAAAATATTTGCCATTGTGTTCAGTATGTTTTGGCTTCTCTTCTATTCATTGAGGTGTGTTGATACAATCCATGAGCCTTGGCCAATTTGCAAAGCCACAGTATAATTTCATTTTTTTACTTTTAGGAAGTGACAGTGTTTGTCTGGTATAACTACATATAAATGTAGACACCTCAAAGGCATTAAATATGTTTCTCCTTTTTCTTGTCACAAATATCAAGTCTACATTCAGCCAACATGAGTGCCAAGAACATCCTTATTGAATGATAGATTTAGTGTGTGGTTTAGTGATGCTAAGTTCTCCTGCGTGACTCTCAGAAGTCTAAAAAGAATGATCAAATGTGGTGAAGAAAAATTAACACCAGTTTAATATACTTTCGTGCCATATCCTACTGCAGGTAGTGAATAAGAGTCTGGGCTCTGAAATCAAACCAACGTGGGTTCAAATTTCACTCCAGTATATACTAGCTGTCTGGTCTTGGGCAAGTTATTTCTATTTAGTTGTGGAATTTTCTTATCTGTAGAATGGGCAGAATAATAGAACCTACTTTATAGACAGGAGGAGAATTAAATTAATGGATGTGAAGGAATTAGCACGAGCCCTGACACGTTGCAAGAGCTTAATAAATGCAAGCTGTTGTCAATACTTACTTTAGATGCATTGTTAAGTGGGGAAAGAAAACATTAAAATAAAAGAAATATAAACCTAATTTTATTGAAATAGCTCTGTTTTTGTTATCCTTTAGTTCTGCCAATTTGTTAGTTGGTATAAAATACTATAGGGTGCTTTGTATGAGGAATTTCTCAAGAAGGTACCCTTGTTCAGATGTTCTTCCACGTTTCTCGAATTCCATCATCTAATCCTAGTCTACCTTCATCTATTATGAAGCCTTTAAAATATGACCTAATGACACCGACTCCTCGACTCTATGAAACATTCCTGGAATCACCAGGGAAAGATGGCAATCTGTTCCAATGATGCCTAATTTAAAAATGAAGTTCTAAAGACTACTCCATTGATTCAAGGCCCCATCAATGCAGTTTCCTTTTGTAACCATACATATTTAGACAATGCCTACTACTCCCTATCTGAAGCAGCTGTAGATTTGTGAAACCAGCACTCAAATTGGCATCAGGAGATTTGAAGTTCAAACCTCGCTCTCTGCTCACTTTAACTTTGGTGGAGGTGCTTTATCTCACTGAGCTTCATCATCCTGATGTGAAAATGTATATAATAACATCCATGTAATGGAATATATTCAGCTCTAAAAAGAAATGATCTATCAAGCCAGAAAAAGGCATGCAATCGTAAATGCATAATGCTAAGTGAAAGAAGTCAATCTGAAAAGGCTACATACTGTATGAGTCCAGCTATGTGACATTCTGGAATAGACAAAACTATAGAGACAGTAAAAGATCAGTGGTTGCCAGGGGTTGGGGGGAGGGAGGGATGAATAGGCAGAGCATGGAAGATTTTTAAGGCAGTGAATCTATTCTTTACGAGACTATAATGGTGGGTACCTGTCATTATACATTTGTCAAAACCCATAGAATGTACAACACCAGGAGTGAACTCTCATGTAAACTATGAACTTTGGGTGATAACGATGTGTCAATGTAGATTTATTGGTTGTAACAAATGTACCATTTTAGAGGGGGTTGTTGATGAGGGGAGTCTGTGTATATGTGGGGAGAGTGGGTATGTGAGAGCTCTCTGTACTTTCCACTTAATTTTTCTGTGAATTTAAAAGTACTCTAAAAAATAGTCTATTTTTTACAAAATACACGTAAACTTGCTCACAGAGCATCTAGAACATTGTGTGTGCTCACTAAATGTCGACTGAATCTAAATGTTCCCTCTATATAGCCTGTTGGATTGTAAATTCCAAGAAGGAAGGCATCACATATGACCAGAGCATTCTAGAAAACACCTAGCAGAATTCTAAAAACAATCAGTCATGAAATGTTCATATTATGAGGATAATGATTCTGTCGTAATTTTGCAGGCTAGATTGTATACATGCACTATCTTCTTAATCTAAGCTTCTTCAGGAAGCATGTCTTTTTAAAATAATTAAGATAATAGTTTTAAATGAATTCGCTTGTCACTGGTACACACCTAGACACACCACACACATATAAAAGAATTAGGGCTAGGATTAGTGAGATGAGCGAGGTACTTGCATCAAGTACAAATAAAGGTGTAACCAAAAATCTCAGTAAATCCAGATAAACAATGTATTACATTAAAACATTTTTATTACTTTATAAAAACATGTAAAAATACATTATTACATTTAATGTGATATGTATTATAAAAAAACATGATTCGTGCAAAAAATTCATGATGAATACAATATCTTTTTTTAATACAGAACCAAAATAACTAATTATTTCCCTTTGACTTAGTTTTCAACATGGCTTGGTCCAGCACTAAAACGGCACCAAGGCACCTGCCTCAGATATTTCACTAAGGTAAAGATTAAATAGCTCTTATTCAGTGGTGTCAGGTGCGTTGGTGGTACTAGACGAATTACTGGCACTTTCTTTTGAAGACCAGACACTTCCTAATAAGGTCCAGAATTATTCTTTAACTTTTCAGTGTTGTCCATTAGAAGACATGTTTCAGAGGGTGATTTTAATAAAACGCTAAAACCCAAAAGCCATGAAACTAACTGTCTCCAATTTCTAACTCCAGCTCTTACTCTCCTCCCATAATACTGTGGAATAGTTTATTGGCCCTCTTAATTTTCTTATAACCAAGACACTTGTACTCAGATTCATAATATATTCTAGGTCTTTGACTTGGACCTAGTCAGTGGCTTGGTCAGTGGCTTACCTAAACATGAGTACTGAAATTAAATGAATGGCAGAAGTTCATGGTTCTTCTCTTTACTTCCTAAAACATGATGAAAACAGGAACGAACAGGGAGTAAGTAAGTGTGAGAATCAGTATGTCGGGGAGGCTAGTGGGAGGAAAAGTTTAAAGGGAGGGTATCAGAGAACTCCTATGATCTCACATTTCTAAAGGATACCTTGTCTCATTTGTAAACAAACACGACCCTACAAGAACAATTTGCTAGCCCACTCTCCTTCCTGTGGAGATGATTCAACATTCATTCAACTGATGTTTCCTGAGCTCTTGTTATGGGCAAGGCATCATGCTTCAAACTATTCAGGACACAAAGGAAAAGTGTTGGTGTGCAAAATGCAGCCCTGGAGTTCCTAAGACTTGCAAACTAATAGAAAAGGTAAAATATAACAAGAGCCTCTTTGCAGTGTATAACACTTTCACATAAATATCATTTTTACACTTGATCTTTATCCTACTCTAACAAGGGTTAGCTAGGCATCCACACCCTCATTTCAAAAATGGAGAAATCGCTCCAAAAATGGTGACACTAGAGCTACCTCATCTAATGCTATGTCTTCTTCGATATAAGGCAGTAGATGACAAGTTTGAAATGAGTAGGATAAATCACCTAAGTGTAGATTAGAAATGGTAGTATTATTTTTGAATGGTGTGGTACAAAAAGGAATTACACAGTGGGTGTGAAAAAAAGAGCAAGACCAGGCAAAAGAATGTGGAGAAAGAGTGGTAGTGGGGAGGATAGAAAGGAAGAAGGTAGACATTTCTACGCAAGGGGACTGTCCCAGGCAAAGCGTAGAGGTAGGCAATCACCAGGTGCCTCTCGGGATAGTCAGCAATCAGATAACTACAGCACAAAGTTTGACTTGGGAAGTGGTGTTAGACAAAGCAGTAAAATAATGTCATGGAGAGACTGGGAAGCCTTACATATCAAGCTAAGGAGGTTGGACTTTATTGGATAGAGAAAAAAGAGATTAAATTTTTACATAGAAAAGTGGTACAAATGTTAATTTTAGAAAGATTAATCTGCTAATACATTGGATGCAGTGTGGTTTGGTGGAGAGATACTATTCTGAATCAAAGAAAACTTGTTATGAGGCCATTTGAGGCGTCTAAGTAACAAGATCCTGACTTAGTGATGGAAATGAAGAAAAATAAAAGGGAGTTGATGTCAGAAAACCTGGTTTCAATTCTCTTCTACCTTCTCCATTTCCAAATGGACAGTGGAAAATGAATGCTGACCCACTTTTCGATGCATATTTTAACTAATCAAATATTAGAATTCACTACATGCCAGATACTATATTAAGCACCAAGATACCAAGGTGAAGATCAGTCCTTACCTTTGAAAGGACCATGAGAATGAGAGAGAAAGAGTAATCAGATGTCCTGGGAGAGTCAGGGAGGTCTTCATAGAAGGATAGATGCTTGAACTGATTCATGAAGCATGAGTAGTGCTATGGATAAAATTGTGTCCCCCCAAAAATCACTATAATATTTTGAAATCCTAACTGCTAATGTGACTGTACTTGGAGATAGGGCTTTTAGGAGAATGATTAAGGTTAAATAAAGCCATAAAGGTGGGGCCCTAATTCAATAGGATTATTAGGCCTTATAAGAAGAGGAAGAGAATAGGGGTGGGAGGAGAGAGATCGCCAAACACACACACCAAGGAAAGGCCATGTGAAGTCATAGCAAAAAGGCAGAAGTCTACAAACCAGAAAGAGAGGTCTCAACCAGAAACCAACCCTGGCAGTTCTTGATCTTGGACTTTCTAGCCCTCAGAACTGTGAGAACTAAATTTCTGTTGTTTAAGCTGCCCAGTCTATGGTGTTTGTTATGGAAGCCCAAGCTGACACTACAAGTAGGAAGTTTCTGAGGCAGAATATAAGGAGTTAGTGTACTTTGCAAAGAGGGAAGAGGGTGGAGGTATGCAGGGAAAAAGAGATAATATGGAAAGATGTTAAAACAAAATGGCATAGTGCATTTTAAGAATTCCAAGTAACTTGGTAGGACTGAAATGATTCAACATTCATTCAACTGATGTTTCCTGAGGTGGATTTGAAGAAATGAGAAGACGCCCGGTAGGATAGCGAGAAGGGGCCATATTGTCAACACTGAAATGTTGGGACTTGTTTTGGGAAAGGAAGCGAGGCCATTTTAGGATCTTTAGCAGGACAATAGCATGCTCAGAGAAATGTCTCAGAAAGATAATTCCAATAGGAGAGTGAAGAATGGATAACAGGAGATCAAGGCTGGAGGCAGGGAGTTGATTAGGGGAAATTTATCAGTCATCCAGATAAGAGCAAATGAGAAGGTAGGGCTGTAGAAGAAGCAGTGACTGAGAGTGATATTTAGGAGGAAGAATCATACACTCCTTAAGGAACATTGCAAAATCTGCTAACCACGGAAGACAAACACCTTTTAACTTGTCTGCCCGCTTCAATCATCTGAAGTTTCTTGGAATTTCCTAAAATATCGCCTTGACTATCTGCAGCCAGACCTGGCCTCAGAGGGGGCCATGGCCATTGACTAACACCATTTGCCATGGGCGTGTTAGGGAGGAGTGGTGATTGACAGAGTGACTGCCAAGCCACTCTCCTTTGGAGCAAGATTAACCTAAAACAAGATACATTAACACAATTCAGATTTCTTTTAAGGACCTCTATACGAGAAACACATGTTTTATCATAAAAAGCATTGCAGGGCCTCACAATCCTGATTGTTAAAAGAAAAGCTTAGTCTCTGAAAACTCTTCTTCCCTCAGACCTCTTTTCCATAAGGAATAATTCTCATCTACTGAGTCTTTCCTTCAGAGCCTTATTCTTCTTTGTCACAGCTTTCTTGGAAGATTACAGCTGCTGCTAACCAGTCAGATGTCTCCCCAGCCGTTCACCCTGAATCCTTCCTTTCTTCCTAAGTCTATGAGAATAACTGTGATCACAGTCCGTGCCCTGTGCCCTCTGTCCTGCTCCACGCTGACAATGGTCTGACCATGAAAGCCCTCTATCTCCTTGCGGCCTGATCATATTGCTAGTAGCCTCTGGTCTCTTTGTGCTTACCACACATGATCATGGCCTACTATGGGGCTAGCTAACCTCAGCTAGAATTTTCCCTCCAGCTTCCTGTCTGTAATATCACATCCTTCCCCTATTTCCAAGCTAATATTCAAGATTTATTTTTCTGGGAAAGACTTTCTTCTATGACATCCCCAGTCAACACACACACACACACACACACAAAGTGTAATGTAATGCTGTTGCATTATCAAAGCCACACCTCTTTCATAGTTATGCATAGAATAAAGAACAGGATCACTTAATGGTTAAAAGCTTGACATCTGGAGTCAGATGGCCTGGGTTATAATCCTAGATCTGCCCTTCATTGAGCGAGTTATTTACAATTGCTGTGATTCAGTTTCCTCATCTGTATAATGTAGATCATAATAGTAGAGTATCCACCTCATTGATTTGTTGTGAAAATTGAATGAGTTAACATATGCAAAATGCCTGGAAAAGTGCCAGGCACATGACTGGCTATAAACGTTTCTAGTATTATTACTGCTATAGTGCAGTGGTTAAGAGCAGGGTGTTGGACCTCTCTGAATTTCAGTTTCTTTATTCAAAATATGGATGGAAAATACATATTTTATGAGTTTACATGAAGATGAAATGAGATCATGTCAAAGATTTTAGCATAGAGCAATCAATAAATTGCATTAATTATTACAATTATTGTTATTATAACTCGATACTGTCCACATACTAAATGAACTTGTATTGATTTTCTAAAATGCCCAGACTGTCAGAAACCTCAGAGGCTGTTGACTTCGATCTCTTCATTTGCACAGGGACCTGTCTAATAGAAAGTTGACATGACTTGGCAAGGCTGCACTTCCATATGGTGAGTAGAACTAGAACTCAGTCCTGCTGACTCCCAGACCTTCTTCCCACCACATCTCATGGCATGGCACAGTTTGTCTTTGTTCTCCTCTGTGTACTGTGCAAACCCTTCTAAACAGCACAGTGCACACAAACTAGAACTCTTTCTTTCTTTACTTGTAACTTTTATTGTAAGTTTGGGGTACATGTAAAGGTTTAATACATAGATATACATGTGTTACGAGGGTTTGTTGTACATATTATTTTGTCACCCAGGTATTAAGCCCAGTACCCGATAGTTATCTTTTCTGCTCCTCTCCCTCCTCCCACCCTCCCCGTTCAAGTAGACCCCAGCGTCTGTTCTTTCCTTTTTTGTGTATTTTTGTTTTTGAGATGGAGTCTCACTTACTCTGTCACCCAGACTGAAGTGCACCATCTCAGCGTACTGCAGCCTCCACCTCCTGGGTTCAAGAGATTCTTGTGCCTCAGCCTCCCTAGTAGCTGGGGTTACAGGCACGCACCACCACGCCCAGCTAATTTTTGTATGTTTAGTAGAGACTGGGTTTTCCATGTTGGTCAGGCTAGTCTTGAACTCCCGACCTCAGGTGATCCACTGCCTCGGCCTCCCAAAGTGCTGGCATTATAGGCATGAGCCACCATGCCTGGCCTGTTAGTTCCTTCCTTATGTTCTTAAGTTCTTATCATTTAGCTCCCACTTATAAGTGAGAACATGCAGTCTTTGGTTTTCTGTTCCTGTGTGAGTTTGCTAAGGATAATACCCTCCAGCTCTATCCATGTTCCCACAAAAGACATGACCTTGTTCTTTTTATAGCTGCATAGTATTCCATGGTGTATATATACCACATTTTCTGTATTCAGTCTGTCATTGACAGGCATTTAGGTTGATTCCATGTCTTTGCTATTATGAATAGTGCTGCAATGAACATTTGTATGCATGTGTCTTTACGGTAAAATAATTTATATTCCTCTGGGTATACACATCCAGTAATGGGATTGCTGGGTTGAATGGCAGTTCTGCTTTTAGGTCTTTGAGGAATCTCCATACTGCTTTCTACAATGGTTGAACTAATTTGCACTACCACCAACAGTGTGTATGCATGCCCTTTTCTCTGCAACCTTGCCAGCATCTATTATTTTTTGACTTTTTAATAACATCCATTCTGACTGATGTGAGATGGCATCTCATTGTGGTTTTGATTTGTATTTCTCTAATGATCAGTGATATTGAGCTTTTCTTCATATGCTTGTTGGATGCATGTATGTCTTCTTTACCTTTGAAGTGCTTCTGTGTCCCTGTTCATATACTAAATCCTCTCGCACATACCTGCCAAAGACCTGCTACAGTTCTCAGTGCACAGGATGTGCTCAAGTATGAAAATGACCTTCTTTAACATTTTAACATTTGTCCTTTGAAGTCTTATCATAAGGAATCTTTATATATGTGTGAATATGTCTAATGTCATATTTGTGTCTGTGATGAAAACGGTGGACGTATTCCTGAGTGCAGCATTTTATTTTCCCTGTGTTCTGGCTAGCAGTGTTCTATTAAACAATACACTGCCTCGGGTCTAAAGCTATAAAAGAGGCATAGACAACAATCTTAAAAGCAGGTGAGGCTGGTTCCATGTCATTTGTGTAGCCAAAAAGTTCCCCTCAGCTGCTACAAATTCAGTAGAACCATCAAAAGCAAGTTCTGATCATTGAATAGTATGTCCAGCCCAATGCAGTAATTTACAGTCTTCTAGGCTAACGCAATCCTTCTTTACCAGATTCCTCATTATTCCCAGTGTCACCTGCGCCCTTCTGCACTATGCAGAGAAGGTAGTGTGATTCGAGTGGAGTGTCCATGTGATGTGTTTCATTTTATTCCTTTCTTCTCTTCTGTTCTGTTTCTTTCCCTTCTCTTTCCTTTCCCACCTCACTCTCTCTCAGTTTTTCACTTTTTTCTTCATTTCTTTCTTTCTCCCTCCCTCCTTTCCTTCCTTCCTACCTTCCTTTCTCCCTCCTTGTCTCCCTTTCCTCCTTTCTTCCTTCTGTTTTTCCCACCTGCCTGCCATAACAGTCATGTCTTGCCTGAAAGGACAATGATTAATAGCATTTCCTTACATTTGTATAGTTTTTTCAAGTACTGTCCTTTATCCATTTCAACTATTTCCTTTGTCTTCTCACTTGATCCTTCACACCAGCCCCCACGAAATGAAGCAGAGCAGCCATTTCTAAAATTACTGAAAAGGAGGTTACACAGTGAGTTAGTAACAAAGCCAGGAAAAGGAGCCATGCCACTCATTTGTTTATCCATTCATTCATTTATTCATATTGAGTTCAGCACTGTAAAATTCATTACAGATGCTCACGGGGAGCCAGACTTCGTGCATGCCAGAGTTCTGTACCAGAGGGCCTCACCAGCGCCAGGTGCTCCTTCCCAGCACGGAGAAGTCAGTTAGGTGGGACTTTTCATAACAGTTACTAAGAAGTAGGAAACGAATGTCTGAAAAAGTGCAGACTTTCCATGTCTATCCTAATCCATTGGTAGGACCAACCATAGGAAGTGCTAAGTACCCTCCTGTCTCCAGCATCCCTCATCAAGCCGGAGATCCTTTATTTCTCCCCATTGTCTCTCTATATATCTATTATAATATGCACAACACTTCAATCCATTTATTTATATATCTGTTTATCTTGAACAGCTAAACTACTAGCTCCTGAACATTAAGACTTAGATCAACACCCAACACAACACACTGTGTGTGGGCACCTAGACATTTTGTGTGAGTGAATTAATGAATGAAATTCAGGATTGTACTATACCATACTTCCTCTGGAATATAGCAGGAACCTGGAGGCAGAAGGGCCAGTGCACTGACTGTGTTGGCCTCTTTCCTTCTGCCCCTGAAGTCTAAACTAAATGACATTGGGTCTGATTTTCCTGGTCAGACTTAGTAAGAGACTTGTTACAGGCAACAGCAGAGGAGGGCTTCATGTTTGGCTCTTTGCTGACTTGGAGACAAAGAGGCAAAGGGGAACAGTTCTGATCAAAACATTTAATTATCTAGACTGTCCTAAGACATAAATTATTCCTGCAAATATCTCTAAATGCTTCAAAAATATTCAGAGTAACAGGTTTCCACTTATAAGTTATGAAGTTTAAGAATGGTTAAGTACTCTCTTTAGTCTGAAAAAATAGCATTGCTTCTAAAGGAAGCTAACTTTCTCTAGAAGAACAACCTTAACAATGGGGGAATCTGTCCCCACACTTGGGCCAATGTTTATGGCAAATCATCAAGCTCATTAAAACTCCCAGAGAAGAAAACAAAGAGGATGGCACTTGGTCCTTGATTAAGGCTTTGCCATTGAATCCTTCAGCCTCCTACCACTGCTTCTAGCTGTCAAGTTCAGAATTGGAAACGCGGGGGAAGAGGCTGGTGGGTGCACAGAAAAACTTCCTTGTGAAGCAGGGCAGTTTCCTCACACTCTGACCACAATCAAATACCATTAACTTACAAAAGACGCAGGCTGCAAAGCTGGAGAGAAGGAGAACTGTATTCCCCGAGACAGCCTGAAACATGCAAAAAAAAACAGAGATGAATTTGCTAGAGAATGCAAATAAGATGTCCTGTGTGTTGAAGCCCCAGGAGAACAGAAAAAGATATAAATTATAAAACTGTTTATACTTAATGCACAAATCTCTCCAGATGAGGCAGCCCTAAAACATTTCCACAAGCTAGTGATGGAGAAAATTTTTTAAAAAGCAACTTTTGCAGAAACCCACAAGTGAGTACTTGATCTTGCTCAATTTCCATTTGTTTCTTTAGGAACTTTTTTCCATAAACGCAGGCCTGGGAGCCGAGCAGTACGTGCAAAGGGCTCATCTTCCAAGGGCTCAGGGACCTCCATGTTCCGTTCCCATGCCAAGGAAAACACAGACGGAGAAAATGATCACCTCCAGAGGACTGCTTTTCATCACTGTACTCCATATCAGGGGGAAGTGTGTGTTCACAGAGTCCCAGGGACCCAGACTGTATATTGACACCTGCCTTAGAAGGGTCCAGGGAAAGTTAATCAGATTTTCTCAAGCCACGATTTGGCTACCAACTCAGATAGGAACACCTGAGAGTTTTAGGCACTCCTCACATTCAAAATGATGGTAATTTAGTGTGCTTTCATTGGCACAGGGTCTCCATCAGTCCAAATCCCAAAAATGACATCCCTACAACAGACGGTTTAAAGTACAAACAACTTTGCCAGCTGAAATGGTAGAATCCTTGAAACCAAGGAGCAAAAAAATCATAGAAACAGAATTCTAGAACTGGTACAGTCTTTAAGAAATGACTCAGGTCAGCACCAGCATTTGCAAAAATAGGGTCTAAGTGTTGCCCAAGAGATGAGTATTGGTCTAATCATAACAGTCTTTTGCAGAGTGAAGGTAAGAGAAAGTCACTTTCTTTGCTGTACTCTTAGGCACAGTGTGTATCTTTTCTTAGATAAGCATTGCTTGGAAAAGTTCACACAATTCGGATTGTTCAAACCACAGAACCAGCCTTGTTACAAAGTTCCATTTATGGCTATTAAATCTTTTTTCTTGATATCAAACAGAACAGGGCAAGCGGGTACCCAAACAGAATGGCTTTAAAAGATAAAATAAAATAAAAATGAAAACACATTTGCTGTAAATGAATCCCTAATTCTATAAGAAAATACTAAGGGAATGTTCTTTAGAAGGTCATGGGACATGTAAGTAATAAAGAAGAGAAAAATGTTTTAAGAAACAGAATAATGGCATGGGAAATTGATTGTCAAAGCATTATTTGAAAGCTTTCTTAAATTTATTGTAATATTCAACAGAATATCTCCTTCATGGTGATACGAATCTCTCTTTAAAAAGAATCAACACAAAATCTCATTAATTTGAGCCACACTATTTCAGAATTCAGGATAATTCAAACCAGACAGCTAAACTTACTTTTGTAAGTTACTGCCAATTCTCTTTAAACACTCAGTGCCAACAGGAAAAGACATAAAAATGTCTTAGCACTTTACAAACATCAACTTACATACAAATAAATATAATATTATAATTTTTTATGCATACATGAAAAGTTACATGAAACTTCTAAATGGCAATACTTTGTTAATTCTGAACACAGCACAGAAGGGAGCAGCCAAGTCTTCCCCGGAAAGACCTGATTTCCGCATTTTCCAGGCCATTTTCTAGCTGTGGGAGCTTGGGGAAAACCACGTGATCTCCCTGGGTCTCCGTGGTTTCTCTGTAAAAGGACAGTTAGTTTAGTAATACGTCACTCCAGAACCAGAGGCCTTCTTGAGCCCTCCAGCTTTTGGGTCTCTGTTACAACTTTCATGTAAATACCAACTGTTTTTCTTTTAGATCTCTTTAGTTCAAATTTCTTCATAAGTTTAAACTGATCCACCCATAAATTAATTCAAATGAACAAGATTTTGTTGCACAACACACATCTTTCAGGCTACAATCTGAAACATATGTTGACCAAAGGAATATATTTATCTTCAATGCTGCTCTGAGCACAAACAGAACAGCAAACCAAACAATGGATGATGATGGTGATGATGCACTTTCTTCTCATCTTGTTCATTTCTGTAGCAGTCTCTGCCTTTTGGAGCCTAATGATCATGGAACAAAACAGCCATGGAATGGCAATCCGTGCTGCTTAATATCTGTCTCTTTGCTATTTCATAGCCAACTTGTAGTTTACTAAGAAACTTCTTCATAACCCAGTTCGGGTTATACGACTAATTCAAAAGAGACCTTGAAGTCAAAATACACTGTATATATAGTAGTATATGGTGATATTCTCACTTGAAAATTGATACCATAACATGACTGTTATTTCTCAGAGACGAGAGCCTCAACATCTAACGAATTATGATGTAAACAAGAAAAAAGGGAAGAAAACAAAGTATGGGATGTAAGTCACAAAAATGGTTTTAGAATCTAATTGCTATTTACTGAACTGGATTTATTAACTATGTGGCTTTGGGCAAGTTACCTAACCTCTCCATGCTTCAGCTTCTTTACCCATGAAGTGGGCATAATTATTCTTAATTCATAATGAAACTAAATGACTACATGAGATAAGGGATGAGATAGTGCCTTGCCCGTTATCTGCCGCAGAGGAAGTATTTGTAAATACTTTGTACTTCCCTTTCATGTAGACATTTGTAAGCCCAGAGAATGCAAAAGTATTCATCTTTACCTATGATAGACAGACAATTCTCACTTAAGACTTTTTATAAAGAGAAAGTCATTTTCTGAAGGTTTTCCATTAATATAATCAGAAGAATTTAAAATAATCTATAAAACACAGAGACAAGAAAACAAGTTTCTTGACTGTTTTTAGCCCTGGCTGTTGGTATTGGTTTCACTCCCCCTCCCCGGCTCCCAACTTAATTGTTGTCTCCTAAAGGGCAGGCACAGGGGCTTATCTTGGCGTCCCCTGCCAAGCCTTGCAGAATCCTCACATGGAGTATGTGCAACGCGAATATTTGTTGAGCCAAATTTATCTCAAAATTCTTCTGTCCATCAAGACAGATTGTTTTTAACTCATATGGTATTTGGATACAAAACAGTCAACTTTCATGACCCCAGATGGGTCAGCAGATCAGAGACTGCACAAGAAAAACACTTGACATCTGTGAATTCCAACTAAGATATTCATGTTTCCTGGTTCTGTCAAAATACCCTTATCTCTAAGTAGAAAGAAAGGTTAGTATTCTGAAGGCATGTCAGAGGTTTCCTATTTAAGTTTCTTCCTAGATCATAGTGATTCCATTCACTGGTGACAAAAAGACTGGTACTAATTTGTTATAGAATTCTTAGCAACCAACACTTTAAGGAGTCACGAAACCCACATGTTCATTCTCTTGGCCTTTCAAGCACCCACTTCCATGGGGAAGAGCTTTTGCCCTCAGCCAAACAAGTACCCTTTCTTTTTCAAGTATCATCAAAATTCATATTAATGGAAATTTTGATGATGTTTGAAGATCTTTCATTGACTTAATAGAGATTTGCATAACTACTACATGATAGACAGTGTTCTAGATGCTGGTGCTTATTAGCATTAGTAGTATAAACAGAGCATCTCCCACTCCCTTCCCCACCCCCCACAACACACACCTGCTCTCTTGTACTCTACATTCTAGCATCGGAGGGACAAACAGTAAACAAAGAAGGTAAATATAATATAGTAAATCTGATAGCGAGAAGTGCTCAGAGAAAAAGAAAGTAGGGAAGAAGCTTCAAGAGAACGGAGGGGAGTCAGGTCTTGTAAACGTCAAGATTACAGAAAAACATAACAAAGACACTGAATGTCTATGCATATGTTCACCCTATACTGGTTATAATAATAGTAATTATTATTATATATTAATAATCTTTCCAGAAAATACACTAACTAGGCTGACATATAAGAATAGGCAGAAATTGGACTAATGATAATTAGGCTAATGATAATATATTGATCAACAGGCACTCGGACAAGCAATTCCATATGTTATGCCATGAATCATCACAATAACCCATAAATTCCATGTGTTATCCCATGAATCCCCTAGGGAGGAGGTAGTGTTCTCTTTTAACCCATAAAAATAAGGAAACAGCACAATGAAGTTATTGGTCTGATGTCACAAACCTAGTGGTAGAGTTGGATGTGACTCAGGCCCCAGGCTCTCGACACTAAACTGCCCTTTGCCACAAGCCCAATATTGATATTCAACAGATTTAAATAAATATCTCCAAGAAATATAAGGAATACCTTATTTTCCAGAAGATAGAACATATTTTTGATGTTCCACTTCTGGAGGGATTTACTAAGTTTAATCTGATCGCTTTGCTCTAAATTACACTAAATTGCATGTGTGTCTTTCATGGCAGAAAGTACGCAGTATTCCATAACTTTGAGCATTCTTAAGTTTCTGCATTTAAACAAAAAAGCTGTTGTAATTTATGAAGGCAAGATAAGGCAAATCTGCAGTGTGACTGAAGAACAAGTTCAAGAGAAAAGAAACACAAGGCTGATTAAACTAAGGTTATGGGCAAAGATTTGTGAGGACTAGAATCTGAACGTGTCCTCTGCTCCCTGAGTTTCACAAAGCCTGGACTGCCAACTCACAAACAAGAGCTGGGGTCCTAGGAAACAGTGAGTGAAACTATGTGGGCTGACATGAAAATACACCCCTTAACAGCAGAGAACAAGGCAAAACTCTCAAATTCCATGCTATGCTCAGGCAATTTAATTACATTTTAATTATTTATATCTTGCTTTATTCCAGAAACGATAAGATAAACAAGATGTAGAAGGGAAAAAGAAAGGAGAAAAATATGGCTAGCACTATAGAATGGAAACAGGAATGGAGCTAATACAGAAATACAGGCCATCAAAACCTAAATATTTGCAGGAGGTGTTGAGGGGGTAAAAATTTAGCTCTAAACTGGCTGCCAGCCAATCAAAAAAGGAAACCTAATCAGTTACATTATTCAGTGTCTGGGAGATAAAATATGTCTCTTGTGTTCATATAAAAGGAAGTGTTATTAAATGATATTCTAGCTCCCCACAAAGAAATCCTTTCCAATTGATAAAAGGCAGAAGAGGGCTGAGCTTCATTCTGCACAAGAAGGGAGACAAGATGGAGTGCACAGATTATGGGTTCCTTCCTCTACAGATAACCTTGATTGTTGTAAGGATTAAATGACACCATATTTGTAAGCTCCTGGTAGGCTCTAACCCATGGTAGGGGCTCAAAAAATGGTGGTCATTATGATGAAGATGAAGATCAAAAAGAAGATGATGAAGAGAAGGAGGAGGTGGAGGAGGAGGAAGGAGACTCCTTCAAGACTCAACTTTAGCAGTTACTCATTAAATAATCTTGGGGAAGTCATCATGTCTCTGGGCCTCATCTATAAGATTGGGGAATATTATCTATTTCATGGGTTTAATGTGAGAATTAAGTGAGATAACATGTGCGCAAGAATTTTTTAAATGAAGGTACCTTTCCAAGGAGGCTATGATTGCTAAGCAATTATTCTGTGATCACTTACACAGAGCCATGCGTAGCTGACCCTGAGTGAGTGTTTTCTTTCTGTGATGATGGAGACCCATAGAGGTAAAACTCCCTACCCTTTGCACTGTCTGCTGTAGACACATTTGTTCTCTGCCATCTAAAGACTTTCACATGTACTATTTCCTCTGCCTTGAGCAACCTTCTTCTCTTGCCATCCTTCACTTAAAATCACATACTTTTCATTCAGGGCTCAGCCCTTCTCCCAGAAAGTCTTCCCTGCCTTGCTTGACTGACTTCTATGTATCTCACACTGCCCTATTTGTCTCTGGCCATAACACTGCCTTGCAATATTCAGTGTTCTTGTCCAGACCCTGACACTGGACCACAAACTCCTGAAAAGTAGAAAATATACTTCCTCCTTACCATTGTAGCTGTGACCTGTAGCCCAGGGCCAACACATGAAAGGAATTCAGTAATATTCATTGAATCATGAAAAAGTAAAAGTGGATTCCAGGAGACCAGTCATGTGATTCTTCCTTTTTCTCCTAAGGTACTGTGATGCTGAACTGATTGTCATTCTTTCTTGTGCTGAAGATGTAGCATCCACATTCTCAACTAGAATTAACAAGTGCTAGAAATTATACTTAAACCTGCTGCGCTCATTCACGTTTCAAAGCCATCTTCCAGAAAGTTTAGCAACACTAAAAAAAAATTTGTTTAGATCTGAATATTTTTCATCTGAGAGCATTTAGAAAGGTTCAATAAGTCAGTTCAACAAATATTTATCTTGAACCAAGTCCTTTTTTTCTAAGCTTTTTACAACTTTTCTCAGTTCAAAAGAAATGTAATCCCTTATGTTATTCCTTCATTTGTTTATAAATCATTAATATGATGGTTTGAATGAGCTTTTAAAGATGAAAAAAATCACCCTTTCATAGTTGTTTAAAGCAGCTTTTTCTGTTAAATATGGAGGTCATTTTTTACATAAGAGAAACCGAAATATACCAAGATACTGTTGCTTCCTAATTTGTACCATTTAAAGTACCAAATTTGACTAAATACATGTTCCTATTATGTTTCTACATTTTCAAGATGTACCTAAGATTGCAGTGGGCCATTCAAAACTACTCAGCAAGTCAGCTATCAAAACCTTCAGACATTTTCCAGCAAATAGTGAAAGGACATTAAATGTTTTGGTCATCTAAAGCCACAAAGAGCTGTTGAATGGAAAAATAAAATTACTTGGGCTGCTCAGTGAAGCTAATACCCAACATATGACCTTTTTTCACAGCCTTATTAATATCTTTCACATCACAAGTGGTGCCAGAATTGAATAGAGAGACTTTAAAACAAGGCTGTTTATAGGCAATAAGCTATTATCCTCTAGGACTTAGCAAACTGGCTGTCAGCCAGCCTTATATTTGGATACTCCTGGAAAGATAAAATATGACAGTTAATTGGTTTATGTGAGAAGAGTAATATATCTTAAACAAAAATATAGCCCATGCCAGTCAAATGCTAGGGAAGATTATTTTCTCAGAAAATCACATTGACAATATCAGATACATGGAAGCAGAATATCTTAAATAATAGTTAATAATGTATTAATGTTTTCTCTGGGGATTCTCTTTCTCCCTTTACTCACTGGCTATAAGCCTGTACAATTCCTTCAAATTGAGCCAATCTGTAGGTACTCCGAAATCACTGCAGTTAATAGATAAAAAGTCTTATCTAATATGTTTTACAGTAAATTCCCACATGGTACCCTAAATCCATGCTAAATTGATCTATCTCATATAGACATAATGTGTAAAAGACTCTGGTGGTCAAATGATTCAACTCAGTCATTTTGCAGCTAACATTACTTGCCCCCTGTTACATAACAGGGGGTTATTCATAGAAGTTATTCATAAACAAGTTATTCATAGAGTCAAGTCTAGAATGCAGGTCTCCTAACCCTTGCCCAGGGCTGTCAACTGCCCCATCTCAAGTCTTCAAAGCCTCCTTCCCATGAGGCAAGAGTAACTCACTGTTCTGAAGCTGTGTTAAAGCATGCACATGTGCACATGTGTGAACACACACCCCCCTTTAAAGAGCACTGTATTACTCCATTCTCACAATGCTATAACAAACTACCTGAGACTGGGTAATTTATGAAGAAAAGGGGTTTAATTAACTCACAGTTTCACAGGCTGTACAGGCAGCATGGCTGGGAGGTCTCAGGAAACTTACCATCATAGCGGAAGGCAAAGGGGAAGAGAGCATGTCTTCACATGTCAGAGCAGAAGACTGAGAGTAAAGGAGGAAGTGCTAGACACTTTTAAACTATCAGCTCTTGTGAGAACTCATTAATTACCAGGAGAACAGCAAGGAGGAAATTCACCTCTACAATCAATCACCTTCCACCAACTGCCTTCCTTAACATTGGGAATTAACAATTTTACATGAGATTTGGGTGGGGACGCAGAGCTAAACTATATCAACTATCTACAGTTTGCTTGATTAAGGAACAATTTGCACACATTCCCGAGTCCACCCAGAAGGAGTGAAGTATAGGCTGAATGGAAAGTGTAGTGGAAGAAGTTTCTAGAAGCAAAAAAGGAGACTGTTCTCTAAAAACTTTGTAATTAAACTAAAGAGAAGAAACAAATGTACAGCCAGAAAGGAAGCCCTGGTCATAGAAAGTAAATAGTGTGTTCACTCAGAAGAATAAGGTTGTGTACCACGAGTATGGCCAGTAAAATCAGTGGAGAAGAAGACTTAAACAATGGCTGGGAAATGTAGAGGGGTCACGAATCCGAAAACTCTGGACATGAGATAGAATGTTCTCTTGACGAACGTTCCATGCATCTCACTGGTATTGGTGGAGAACAGGATTTCTTAAAGGAGGCAATCTGGCCAGAACATACTCATTTGTCCCTGACATAGAGGAACCTCCATCTGTGTTCACATCTCATCACTGTGATTCTGTGATCCCTGCATCAAATCCCAACTGGAAGGGCTCCTGCTTCCAGTTGCAGTTTCAGACTTGCCGTGGTTTTCATTTAGCCCTCATCTCCTCATCTACTGAAAAGATTAATAGCCAAACACCAGTGAGACCAAGGCCAAACACTAAATCTAAGAACCACAGGCAGAATGGAGTTTAAGGTTGCCAAGCCAGGCATTTGGAGATGGGCTGAGATTAGACAAGCAAAAAAGCCACTGAAAAAAATTAATAAGGCTATGTTTGCAGTGAGTGTTTAGGCTAGAATCAGGGGACAGAGGAGGGGAATATATGCAGTGGCTGGCTGAGTGTAGCTGGCATGATTGGCATGCAAAAGACACAAAAAGAGAAAATTTTTATTTATAATCTTTTTTTTTTTTTTTGAGACAGAGTCTCGCTCCATTGCCCAGGCTGGAGTGCAGAGGCACAATCTCGGTTCACTGAAACCTCTGCCTCCCGGGTTCAAGCAATTCTCCTGTCTCAGCCTCCCGAGTAGCTGGGACTACAGTCACCTGCCACCACGCCCAGCTAATTTTTGTATTTTTAGTAGAGACAGGGTTTCACCTTGTTGGTCAGGCTGATCTCGAACTCCTGATCCACCCTCAGGTTCGAGATCAACTCTCGAATTCCTCAGGTGATCCACCCGCCTCGGCCTCCCAAAGTGCTGGGATTGCAGGCATGAGCTACCATGCCTGGCCTATTTATAATCATTCTATTCTATGTTTTCAAAAGATATTAGAACATCCATTTAGGCTAACTGCTATGGATAGATGCCTTTTCAGTTGTAATCTGCAATTGGATAATATTTTCCCAATTTGATGAATATTCTTGTTAGTTCAGAGAAACAAAATCATATGTTTGATTCTATACTTTCAATGGCCCTAGTAATTTCCAGCAAAGAATTCTAAATTAATCCAGGAAGACATTGTAGGGTTTCTTTCATTGTATTTCTTGCCAAAGGTAGTGGTGGCCCTGATGAACCACAAGCTCTGTGATGCCCAATCACTTTACCTCTCCAAGGCCCTCTTGCATCATCTGCAAAATTAAGGCATCAGTTCCAAAGACCTCTCCATTCTCTCCTACTCTAACAAGCCATAAATCTTGGAATATATTCTGGGTTTGGCTCGAGTACATCTTTACGTAGATATTTTATCTATCTTACTGCAACAACAACCACATGCCCCAGATGAGAAAACTATGCTGGAAAAAACCCAAGGCTCTGTCAGCATAATGCATGGGTGTGGCGAAGACAGGCAACTAGATTGTGTGTGAGTCAAAAACATGATTAGAAAAAGGCAGATTCTGATAAACAGCTCAAGCTCTTGGAATGTAGCTAAGAAAGACAGCATATAAAATAGTCCATTGATTCAGAATATCACAAGTCAGAGAGGGTAGTAAAAACAAAACAAGAGAAGGGAAAAGATGCTTTTAGGGTGACAATACAGTGAAACATTGCTAATTACTGTTCAGTTATTGATACTAAGCCTACATTTTCATTTAGGTGGTTTTTAAACTTTCTTAACCCCATAATTTGTGGTCAAATCATACCACTGCTCACCCCTCTCACCCCAAAAT
Source organism: Macaca fascicularis (assembly GCF_037993035.2). Classification (NCBI taxonomy): domain Eukaryota; kingdom Metazoa; phylum Chordata; class Mammalia; order Primates; family Cercopithecidae; genus Macaca; species Macaca fascicularis. The sequence goes on from NC_088388.1 coordinate 121,179,506, forward strand.
GAAATTCTGCATTATCCTGAAATGTGTGATTTGCATTTGAAAAAATTTTGAGTTTTTCAAACGTTAGGTTAGGTGTGAGGAAAACAAAAATGGAAAAGAAACATCCCTTCTAATTATTTCCACTCTAGATATTTTTCTTAAAAAGAAGATAGTTGCTTCCTATGTAACGACCCTGCACGTTATGCACATGTATCCCAGAACTTAAAGTAAAATTTAAGGCCAGGTGCTATGGCTCACGCCTGTAATCCCAGAACTTTGGGAGGCCGAGGCAGGAGGATTACGAGGTCAGGAGATCGAGACCATCCTGACTAACACTGTGAAACCCCGTCTCTACTAAAAATACAAAACTTTAGCCGGGCATGGTGGTGGGCGCCTGTGGTCCCAGCTACTCGGGGGAGGCTGAGGCAGGAGAATGGCGTGAACCCCGGAGGCAGAGCTTGCAGTGAGCCGAGATCGCGCCACTGCAGCCTGGGCAACAGAGTGAGACTCCATCTCAAAAAAAAAAAAAAAAAAAAGTCAAATTTTTAAAAATGTTTTAAAAAGATAGTTTCAAAGAACACCAAAACTTTCATCAACGTCACCATTATCTAAAAATTTGCTCATAACTTATTTCAGAATTTGAAGGTACACACAAACTATTTCTCACTCCCATTACATGACTGAAGATACATAGGTTCAAAGAAGTCAAGTAACTTGACCAAGGCCACACAGCTGAAAACAGGAAGGCAGTCGTCTGGGATGCAGGTTTCTCTAAGTCTTAGACTACACTGCCTGGCTTGCCTCTTGTTTGGAGCAAAATGCTAGGCAACAAAGCCCCCACGGGCAGCCTTTTGGCAGAAATCTACTTCTATTGGGGGTGAATGTGCTGAACCCCAATTGCTAAGAATAGCTCAAAGCACCTTGGAAGGAGTGCTGGTTTCTAAAGAAATCCCCACTTACGGGGTGTGCCTCCTTCCCCTCAGCCCATCTGTTGCTATGAATCTCGAGTAACGCATCAGAGATCATTCAATCTATGGAAACATATTGAAGGTATTATACATGTCAGATACCTTCTTTCATATTTCCATTAAAAGCTCCCAGCTATGCCAAAAATGTTTCATTCCCAAATGAGGTACATTTCAGTAAATGAGATGACGGATAGGACTTAAAGAATCCTCTAAGGAAGAAGGAAAGTTGCAAAAAGAGAAGGAAAACTTGCCAAAAAAGAAAAATGCAGGCAGTCTCATGAGAAAGGGTTTCTTTCTTTAATGATACACTATCTTTTAAGGCCTGTAACCTGCAAAGTACAACTTTCCGTTCATGTCACTTTTCCAAACTTCTGTTTCTAATTAGATAGCAAAGATCAGTGGGCCAAAAAGTGGACAGAAATGAGTCTATGTGGATACGCATGTGTTTGGGAACACACATGCACAAGTGCTCCTGCGATCGTGGGATGCATTGTGTATTGGAAGAAATGCAGTGATTCTAAAAGTGTTCATTGCCAAGTCTTTCCCGATTTCAACTAGTGGCCTCAGAGTTGTGTGATGTACATTTAAACTTCAAAGGATCTTTCCACTTTAGGGAAGACCTTTTCCCAACAAATACAGTTTTTTTAATTTATGAAATTCCCAGTCTGTTTCAGATACAAAGTGAGAAACTGGAGATGCAGTTGTGACCAGGATAGACCAACTCCTGCCCACATTTAGATTTTATTCTATCAAGCAAGTCTTAAACACATCTTTAGGACAACTTGTTACACATGTATCAATGAGATCTAAAGAGAGTGCCCAAGTCCTAGAGACATGGCAGGGAGCAGCTAACTCATTCGCATCTCTAATTCTCTAGATAACCTCAACACTTACAACTTGGAATCCTTGCAAGGTCCGAGGGTGTCTGTGACACCACACTGCCAGAGAAGAGACACAACAAAAACTCCTGGGGTGATTCTTCCTATTGATTTGAACCTACCCTTGCCCCTAATGCTTTAGCAATTACCAAGCGCCTGGTTACTGTTCAGTTATGATGTTGCTTGACCTCACTCTGACATTTGTAATGAAGATTATTCCTATATATATACCCAGGACTCCACATAGTAGATACTCAATTAATACGATGTATGATTAAAAAATAGGTAATACAAAAAAAAAAAGAAATGGTACTCTTTATCATAGAGATGTAACATAGTTATAATACATTCAATTTTTTTTTTTTTTTTTTTGAGATGGAGTCTTGCTCTGTCTCCCAGGCTGGAGTACAGTGGCGCAATCTTGGCTCACTGCAACTTCCACCTCCCAGGTTTAAGCAATTCTCCTGCCTCAGCCTCCTGAGTAGCTGGGATTACAGGCATGTACCACCATGCCCAGCTAATCTTTGTATTTTTTTAGTAGAGATGGGATTTCACCATGTTGGTCAGGCTGGTCTCGAACTCCTGACCTTGTGATCTGCCCATCTCAGCCTCCCAAAGTGCTGGGATTACAGGCATGAGCCACTGCGCCCAGCCAATACATTCAATTTTTTAAATTATCATTTAGTTTTCATAGTACAGTTAACACTATTAAAATAAATGAATATTACATGCGATTTCATAAGCAGTCCTTTTTCCTTGTGAATTTTATTGCTCTACATATTCCATACTCCTTTACCCTCCACCTTCATGGAGGGTAATTCAATGGAGATTGGAGATTCCAAAAGTGCTCAACTGAGCACATCAGCACATGCTTGGTTCACTTAACAAACACCCAGGAATGCCTAGGACATAGAAGAGAGGTGGCATCAATATAAGCCACCATGTATTGTATGTAATATGTCATCGACTGAGTACACAAAATGCTAACAAAAACAAAATTGGTTGCCAGTTCAGTTTTAAGGCCCCACAGGAGATCTGATTATTGCATTTATTCTTTTTTACCCTCCTCTGGTTCTGGAATCTATCTTCCTGTCACAAACTCCTGACATTTTCCAACTCCCACTTGTGTGAGGGTCAAATAGCCTAATCTGCCCCTCTCTCTCACTAGCAATTGAGTCATGATTTCTATGCAAATAATCAATATGCTGTGTTGCCACAAGTTCACTGCCCTCTCTACTTTAGAAAAGAGCCAGTAATCTATGCAATTCATAATATATTCAAAAAGCCAATTTTCCATTATTACAACACCTTTTTTTTTTTTTGAGACAGAGTCTCACTCTGTCTTCCCAGGCTGGAGTGCAGTGGTGAGATCTCAGCTCACTGCAACCTCCACCTCCCAGGTTCAAGTGATTCTCATCTTTCAGCCTCCCAAGTAGCTGGGATTACAGGTACGTGCCACCACGCCCAGCTAATTTTTCTATTTTTTGGTAGATACGGGGTTTCACTATGTTGGCCAGGCTGGTCTCGAACGCCTAACCTCAAGTGATCCACCCATCTCGGCCTCCCAAAGTGCTGGGATCACAGGTGTGAGCCCCTGCACCAAGCCTTACAACACCATTTTGCTTCTAATGAGAAGCAAAACTCTTCTCATTAACATTGCCACTGCACTTGGCCTAACTCAATGTCTGGAAGGTTAGTATTATTCTTTCTACTGATAGATATTAAGTTACATTATTTTAAAATAATTCTTCAGCATTCCAATCATTCTTTATTTGGGAAATAAAACAAATAAATGGTCAAACTATTCTCCATTCTAGGTTCCAAAGACCTTGGCTGACTGTTGTCCAATCCACACAGCACTCTCATAACTATTTGTTATTCCAAAGAATTCAGACAGATTTTCTCTTCCTAATGGCAGCAATAATCATATTCCTTTCCTATCTATCTGTAAGGGGGCGCTGCAAAACCTGGAGAGTTTCAAAAGTATCCTCTATTATTTTACCTTTGTTAAAATCATATTAAAAGGCACTATTATGCCCACTTTACAGATAACAAAACTAGTCTCAAGCAAGTTTAATGACTTGCTCCAGTTGAAATAGATACTAAGTGAAGAGCCTGGGATGCAACTGGGTCTCTTTAAGTCTCAGTCCACAGCCTTCCCCCATAATCTTCTTGCCACATTTTCTTGTCCCCAGTCGGTGTTCAGAACATGCTGTCTTCAAAACACACATTCCTGAACACAACACTTTCTTCTTTTTTCCTCGTGAACTCACTGCCTTCAGGAACTCTTTCTAAATTAGGAGGAAAAAGATATCTAAAGCAAAAAACTCAGGGAGAAATTGTAGGGGTATTTTTGTATGCGTGCTTTCTTTAAAATGCAGCTTCCTTGGAGATATTAACTATTTCGCAAATGTTATCCAGGCTTGGCACATTTGTGGAGGCCCAACACAGTTTCTCCTCACCAAGGGATGGAATATCAGACAGCATGTCACTAATGGAGAGGGTGTTAGGGATAGAGGACAGACCTCAGAATCTCCTGTCTCTAATTACTAGGCATCACTAGGCACCTTTCCAACTGGGCTATAAAAGCAGTAGCACTCTCAGTTGTCTGATGCATTCTGACACAGTAAAGAACGGCCATAAGCAGGACCCTGCTGCACCGTCCTTGGACTGACCTGGAGGCAGCCACGCTCTTCCTTCTACAGCAATTTCTCACGTCTGCCCAGTCATGAGAAACTTTCATGACTATATCACAGTCAGAAGTCAGAGGTTCCTATTACTTGTTCAAGGGAATCTTGAGCCACTTTGTCTCTTCCTAAACTCATCTCCTGTACAACCTTCTGAGCCCCGCAATGCACACACGTGTGCTCGCAATACCACCTCCATCACAGCTAAAACGAATCCGATTCTTTCTTCATTTCTGTTGAAAAATTCTATTTCAAAAAGGATTTTAAGCATCCCAGGCCAGGGAGATGCTCTCAGCTCACCTTCTTTCCTCTGTCAATTAATAACTTTCTCACCACCACAAGCTGGCCCTCTCTATAATAATGACTAAACTAAAATTGTCATTGATGTGGCACTTTAAAAAAAAAATAGTGAAGATTTTAATTATCCATGCTTCATCATGAACGTCCACAAACTGAAGAAAAAACAACATGGTCAGATAATTTAAATCAAATGTCTTAAGACAGTAGCAGATGATCCTGGAAGAATGCAATTTACAGAGGGATGGTTTTCCTCAGGGTTCACCAGCTCCAGAACCACCTTTGCCTTCACTCCTACTCCTATTTCTCTCCAAACTGCCTTCCTCCCATTTTTCTGCAAGTGAATCCTATTTTTAAAACTAGCCCCATCGTCTTTGCCTCTGAAGGTGTGTTTTGAACTTGGACTGGAGGATGGCGTGTCGCCTTCCTCTGTGTTTCTGGAGTTTTGTCTATGTCTCCATTCTATCATATCTCACATGGCATTGTAATCAGTTGGTTGTGGTTTTTTTTGTTTTTTGTTTTTTGTTTTTTTACCCACCTCTCACAGTAAGTCACGAGATCCTCAGGAAGATAAACTATGCCTTCATTATAATTGCCTTTACTACCTGCTAAATCTGGCATGTAGCAGTCCCTGGTAGGATTTGTTCACTGCATCTTACAGTACCATGGGGTCATCTGAGTACCTGCTGATACCTTTGTGTTAGCACTTTAGTGTCTTAGCTAGGACTCTATGTCTTGTGTTTATCTTTACCATCAAACTAAGCTTCTTGGGAGGCAGGAGGATGGCATTTTTTTCTGGAACTCTCACAGCACCTACCACAGTGCTTTGCTCGTGGTTGGTGTTCAAAGATAAATAATTATCAACAGTAATTATCATTCTCCTATAGAGGTATGTAACTGCCAATAACTGAAGTCCCAGATAGATATTTGCGATATTGTTCCCAGGCAGAATTAGGTCTTTAGTCCAAGAACATGATGCCAAACCTTTGCAGGTATTCATGCCACTTGACTGCCCTTTTAGTCATAGCCCCTGCTCATCAGACCTCCTTTGGCTGAGCTGAGGTGAGAAACCGCAAGTATAAAAGGCATCCTTTTTCTTCATGAGAGCACAACCACGTAAAAATAAGCACAAAACATTAATATGAAAGATGATGGCAGCAAAAATTAGGAATGTGTGGAAGCCATGTAAAGTGCAATGACTACTAGTATCGGGTTCAAATCAACATGGTCAAATTCCAACCACTACCTGAGATCAACAGTCTTGTCATTTCTTGGTTCTTAGATAACCATGAGCTCAAGATACAGCAAAGCATGGAGCAAAATGAAAGTTAAAATTCACTCATGCTATGGTTAATTTTATTACTAACTGGTAACCACCAAAGTGAATGGTAAGTTTGACAAAACATATATTAACCCCTTCCCTGCTGGTAAACATTAGAATCCTCTAACATTCCCCCATTCCTAAAAAAGTAGGGGACAATTTTCTTGATAAAAAGAAAGACTTGAAGAGAAAATGAATGGTAATTTATATCAGATGGTGAGTTTGTGATAAATAATTCAGAAATACTTTTAATTTAAGAATATTCATTACAACATTTTCTATTTACCAAACAGAAAGCCAAATCATGAGTAAACTCCTATTCACAATTGCTACAAAGAGAATAAAATACCTAAGAATCCAACTTACAAGGGATGTGAAGGACCTCTTCAAGGAGAACTACAAACCACTGCTCAAGGAAATAAGAGAGGACACAAACAAATGGAAGAATATACCATGCTCATGGATAGGAAGAATCAATAAAGTGAAAATGGCCATACTGCCCAAAGTAATTTATAGATTCAATGCCATCCCCATCAAGCTACCAATGACTTTCTTCACAGAATTGAAAAAAAACTAGTTTAAAGTTCATATGGAACCAAAAAAGAGCCCACATTGCCAAGACAATAGTAAGCAAAAACAACAAAGCTGGAGGCATCATGCTATCTGACTTCAAACTATATTACAAGGCTACAGTAACCAAAACAGCATGGTACTGGTACCAAAACAGATATATAGACCAGTGGAACAGAACAGAGTCTTCAGAAATAACAGCACACATCTACAACCATCTGATCTTTGACAAACCTGACAGAAACAAAAAATGGGGAAAGGATTCCCTATTTAATAAATGGTGCTGGGAAAACTGGCTAGCCATATGTAGAAAGCTGAAACTGGATCCCTTCCTTACACCTTTTAAAAAATTAATTCAAGATGGATTAAAGACTTAAATATTAGACCTAAAACCTTAAAAACCCTAGAAGAAAACCTAGGCAATACCATTCTGGACATAGGCATGGGCAACGACTTCATGACTGAAACACCAAAACCAATGGCAACAAAAGCCAAAAAAGACAAATGGAATCTAATTAAACTAAAGAGCTTCTGTATGGCAAAACAAACTACCATCAGAGTCAACAGGCAACCTACAGAATGGGAGAAAATTTTTGCAATCTACCCGTCTGACAAAGGGCTAATATCCAGAATCTACAAAGAACTCAAACAAATTTACAAGAAAACAAACAAACAATCCCATCAAAAAGTGAGCAAAGGATATGAAGAGACAATTCTCGAAAGAAGACATCTATGCAGCCAACAGACACGTGAAAAAATGCTCATCATCACTAGCCATCAGAGAAATGCAAATCAAAACCACAGTGAGATACCATCTCACACCAGTTAGAATGGCGATCATTAAATAGTCAGGAAACAACATATGCCGGAAAGGATGTGGAGAAATAGGATTGCTTCTACACTGTTGGTGGGAGTGTAAATTAGTTCAACCATTGTGGAAGACCGTGTGGAGATTCCTCAAGGATCTAGAACTAGAATTACCATTTGACCCAGCAATCCCATTACTGGGTATATACCCAAAGGATTATAAATCATGCTACTATCAAGACACATGCACACGTATATTCATTGCAGCACTATTCACAATAGCAAAGACTTGGAACCCACCCAAATGTCCATCAATGATAGACTGGATTAAGGAAATGTGGCACATATACACCATGGAATATTATACAGCCATAAAAAAGGATGAGTTCATGTCCTTTGCAAGGACATGGATGAAGCTGGAAACCATCATTCTCAGCAAACTATCACAAGGACAGAAAACGAAACACCACATGTTCCCACTCATCGGTGGGAACTGATAATGAGATCACCTGGACACAGGGCGGGGAACATCACACACCAGGGCCTGTCAGGAGGTGGGGGGCTGGGGGAGGGATAGCATTAGGAGAAATACCTAATGTAAATGATGAGTTGATGGGTGCAGCAAACCAGCATGGCACATGTATACCTATGTATCAAACCTGCACGCTGTGCACATGTACCCTAGAACTTAAAGTATAACAACAAAAAAATTGTCTATAGACAACTATACACCTGCACTGCCCAAGACACTAGCCACTAGTCATACAAAATATGGCTATTGAACGCTTGAAATGTGCTAGTCCAAATGGAGATGTATGGGAAGTATAAAATACACTTGAAAATGCGTAGACTTAGTAAAAACATGTAAAATGTATCATTAACAGTTTTTATATGAATTTTATGACATACTTTAGATATAATGGCTTAAATAAAATATATTATTAAAATTAATTTTATTGTTTATTTTTACTTTTTTGATGTAGTTACCATAAAATTTTAAATTACATATGTGGCCTGCATTTTATTTCTATTCGGTAATACTACTAGAGATGACATGGCAGCAGAAACCCAGTAAAACATGGCTTATGCTATGATTCACACTGCTTTCCTCAAAATCTAAGTGCAGGTAAGACAGTCTGGGATCAGCTTTAAGGATATGTAGTGAAATTCACACAGCAGAAACCATAAAACTTGTAGCCAAATTTAAATGGAACTAACAGGAGGAAGAAACAAGGAAACTACAAAAGAACAGAAAATTCCAAAACCGTAATTTTTGATCCTAGAAAATAGCGTATGCACTCCTCTACTGGAGACATATACTGAGACACTACCTTCTCCCACCTCAACTCCTTCATATCCAGCTCCCTGATGAAGACCCACCAGGTCACTCCTCCCATTAACTGTCCTCAGGAGACACTAAACAGTACAGAGCTTGGTAATGAGAGACAGACACTCCTTCTGCTACTATGGATGGATAGTTACTGAAGGTCACTAATATCTGATGCAAATTTCCAGGTGTTCTTTATGGAAAGGATGGTAGTCTTTGGTCCTTTCAAATGGACAAGTATAATTTATTTCATATGTTTCTATTAGAAGCATAAGAGGGGAAGCCCAGAGGGGGATGATACTTACGAAATAGAAAGTAATTACCTTTCTTTTTCCTCCAACTTCCAAGACAGGGAGGGAAATTCATTGATGAGTATTTATTAGCTAATGATGAAAGGGCACTTCAAAAATGAAAATGGCTCTAAAATGAACTGCATTATCTTGATTGCAGAAAATGGAGACTAAAGAGAAAGGGCGCTCTATAAAATGTCCTCGGCAATTGGCTCTGTCTCTCATGAGCCACTCAGATTCCTTTGTCCCTCCCACGGTAATAACTTGTCTTCATGGTCATAGCCAAGAACACATTCTTTGTTTGGTTACATAAGCTTCTAAAAATAGTAATTTATCATGGAAATGCTAAATGATCCTTGAATATAGTGTTTTAATGGACTATTAAGTTATTGCAGTGTCTATTTTCTTTAACGTATTATAATTAAAGATAAAATCTTTTTTGGTGCTTTGCAAACTACAAGTATATCAGTCTCATGCTTTGGATATTTTTTCATCTTGAAAAACATGAAGAAAGGTTTCCTGTGGTCAAAGAAGTTTCACCACAGGCAGGGAGATGAATTTTCTCCTCATTAGTGAGGTCCAATAAAAAAAAAGAGGAGGCTAATTCAAAGTGTAATTTATTTTTTCTGTCTGTCTAGCTAGGTTTGATAAATGAATTCAAAGTAAAAGAATCTGAGAAATTAGCTGGCAGAATATTTAAAGGAAACCTAATAATGCGTTCCTCATTTATTGTTTAGTTGAGAACTTTATAACTGAAAGAATCCCAAGAAATAATCTAGTTAATGTCCCTCTGAAACCAGAAGGGTAAGGTACCACTGAAGCTACACAGCAGGGCTGGCTCCCTGTCCTCTGTCCTGGATCACACGTTATCACTCACCTTAGCACTCAGTGAGTGAACAAGAGGATAAATGAATGAAAGAAAGAAAAGAAATGACTCAAACAGAACTTGAGTACTCTTGGAGGTATATAATACCAAGGTGTTAAGATGGGGCTACGGAAGGTAGGAAAAAAACATAAAGAAATATGGGAGACTTTCTTCACCAAACTCACAAATGACCAAGACGATATAAAGAGCCAGGAAGGCTTCCTATACAGTCAACTTCTTCAGTGTTTTTGTTTTGTTTTGTTTTGTTTTGGTAAATTTATGTTTATTTTATTTTGTATTTTTTGAGACAGGGTCTCACTCTGTCACAGGCTGGAGCACAGTGGCGCGATCATAGCTCACTGAAGCCTTGACCTTCCAAGCTCAAGCAGTCCTCCCACCTCAGTCTCCTAAGCATCTAGGACTACAGTTGTGCACCTCCAGGCCTGGCTAATTTCTTCTTTATTTTTTTGTAGAGACGGGGTCTCCCCATGTTGCCCAAGCTGGTCTCAAGATCCTGGGCTCAAGCAATCCTCTCATCTTAGCCTTCCAAAGTGCTGAGATTACAAGTAGGAGCCACTGCGCCTGGCCCAGTGTTTTGTTTTGATAGTATTTTTTTAATTGAGGTGAAATGCACATCACATAAAATTAGCTATTTTTAAGGAAATAATTTAGTAGGATTTAGTAAATTTACAATATTGTGCAACCACCACCTCTAACTAGTTCCAAAACATTTTTATCATCCCCAAAGAAAACTCCATACCCATTAAGCTCCCCATTTTCCTCTTCCATAACCCCTGGAAACCACTAATCTGTTTTGTTTCTATTGATTCACCTATTCTGGAGATTTCATATAGGTGGAATCACACAATATGCAGTGTTTTGTATCTGGTTCCTTTCACTTAGTCTGATGTTTTCGAGGTTCATTCATGCCGTAGCATGTATCAGTACTTTATTCCTTTTCATGGCTGAATAATATTCCATTGTATGTATATACCACCATTTAGTCAACTCTTTCTTATCCATATGTAACTTATGTGTGGTAACTTTTGATTTTCAGTACTCACTGAACTCCCTGCCATCAATTAACATACCCTTAAGAGTCTTCACTCAGACGCCAGTCATTGTTCAAAAAAACGGAAAGCTGTTTTAATATTGCGCTAAGTCAACATAAGGACTCTCTTTGTAAAATCTGTTGTATTCTACAGAGCTTTTCTAACGACAACAACCCAAGGAAATGAGTACCATTATATATTATCTTTTTTTTTGGAGATGAGAAGACTTTGTTGTAGTGAGCTAAAGTAGCCAGTCAGTGTCACAGCTGGTAAATGGCAAGACTAGGACTGGACCCCTTCCCTTTCCATCCACTGCCCAGGGTCCGAGCTCAAAACATGTTTCATTTTCAGAGTGAAGAGATCTGAAACTCTGAGGGACTCACTGCACATTACCCAGCCCCACTCACTCTACTTTGCTCCAGTAATTGAGGAAATTCCAGGAGCAGTGAGATGGAGTCCTGCAGATGAGGCGCTTGAATTAAATACATTCCCAGAGAAACCTCCAAAGAGGGACAGGAGTGGATATGAGGGTTGAGAAAACTCTGAGTAAAGCTGCAGAATATTTCAGAAGTAAGGAGAGAGACAGAATGGAGCAGGGATGAGGTTTGTTTGATGTTTAGTGGTGGGTTGGTTGGTCCAAGTCATAGCTTGACATAAATTCCAGTGTTAAATAGAGACAATCCAGAAGGTTGACCATTATGACAGCATAGACAATTGAGATGACAATAATTGTACATGCATTTCAAAAACTCAAATGATACAGCATAAGTTCTCCCCATAGGCACAGTGCTTTAGAGTTTATGTAACACTTTCACATCCATTATCTCCTGAGGTCCTCATAACAAGACCATTAGGATACATATTGTTATACCCATTTTCTTGATGCAGAAGTTGACAAGGACAGTTAAATCCTGTAGCCACACAGCTAAGAAGTCATGAATCCAGGACTCAAATGAAAGTTTCTTAAGCCTGTAAGTTTTGAATTCTCTCTGCAACACCACGCCACCTCAGGCCAACCTCAAGGGAAAAACAATTATCCTAAATCAGTTTGCAAAAAGGAAAAGAGCTGAAAAATAAAAATTGCTCCAGGCAGGAGAAATAGCAAAACACAGCATCTCACACTGTTGATGGGGAAGAGAATATGACTTCGTCTTGAGCGTTTCTAATTTTGTAGTTTACACGCATCCCATCGCAACATCGTAAATCTTGAGTTAAAGGTTACCTCTGAGACAGTAGGAATGTAGCCTGCCACCTCTAAAGGAGGAGTTTAAGGTTTTTCCAAAGTTCAGATTTTTTCCAATCAAAATAGCTTCAGTTAACCCGGGGATATGCACAGTTACATTTTATTCCTAAACACTGGGCATTTTATTTTGTCTATAAGGTTACCCCTTCTTCTTTAATTACAAGCATTTACTCAGGAAAGAAGCCTTTCTATGACACTGTCATGTTATTTTTCTAAAAATAGAATGAGGCTGGGTGTGATGGCTCACACCTGTAATCCCAGCACTGTGGGAGGCCGAGGCGAGCAGATCACTTGAGGTCAGGAGTTTGAGACCAGTCTGGGCAACATAGTAAGAGCCCCATCTCTACTAAAAATTCAAAAATGTAGCTGGGTGTGGTGGTGCACACCTGTAATCCCTGCTACTCAGGAGGCTGAGGCATGAGAATTGTTAGAACCCGGGAGGCAGAGGTTGCGGTGAGCCAAGATCACACCACTGAACTCCTGCCTGGGTGACATACATACATACATAAATAAAATAAAATAAAATAAAAATAGAATGACTCAAATCTGGGGCCTCTTTATTGGGCTGTAGGGTTCTGAGGTGCCGGCTTGGCCCTCAGTTAAGAAGAAATGGTCTGCTCTTCCCCAGTTAGAGGGGTCCAGATAGAAGAGGACCCAGCTGTGGAAGGCCCACCAGCTCACCATCACTATCATTTTGTCCTGTTACTAACATCTCGGAAGCTCCGTATACATGCTGTGGAAATGGGAGAGGATCTTACAGTATCTGGGATTTATAGGCATAAATTCCATTAGCCGGCCTCACAACTAATTGCTATTCTAACACTCAGCACGGGGTAAATTATAATTGATGGTAATACATGAGGAGCAATGATTTACTTTAATAAATCTCTCTAAAAAATAGAATAATATCTGAGTGTTTGCTGGGGTGGAGTGGAGGGCCAGTGTGTGGGAAGGAGGGAGAAAATGGTCACTAGTGAATGTTTTGCCCTTCTTTCTAAAAGCTTATCAGACCTCAGGTGGACTGACCTTGGACATAAATCAGGTATGTGGAAACTTAGGCGTCTGTGTGTTTGGTTGAGCTCTGATTCGTTTCATTATTGTCTAAGTAGTTAGGCAAATTTCGACCTCTCGCATCTCCCACTCTCTAGCTTCTGCTGCTCAGCACTGGGTGACCTTGGTGAAACATTATGGCCCTTGCACTACCATGGTGTCTGGCAATGCAACCTGAATCCGGAATCAGGTGCCCTAGACTTGAATCTTGCGTTTGTCATTTATTAGTCATGTGACCTTACCTAGGCAGCAAGCAGGCTAATGAGCCTGCATTCCTTCAACTGTGGACAGAAAATAATACACCTACTTCTCGGCACTGTTAAGGAAATGAAATAAAATAATGTATATTTTAAAAACTTGAAAGCTTTAAAATGTCATTCGAATATGATTTATCTACCCACTAAACAAATGCAAGTCACTATTCAGGTGAAGATAATAATCTACGTCCTTCCTCATGTGAGTTTATTGCCAGATTTTCTTAGTCATTTTCACAGGATAAAATTAAGTGAACATTCAAGTAAAACCAGACCATGAAAGGGCTAACTTGGTATGTTCTAGGCACAGAGGGTAGGGAGGTTTATGTTCAGGTGGTTCGATTTAATATCTCACATGTCACTCATTGCAAACGCAGTCGCAGAGACTGACCCATGAATGTCCTGTTGTTGAAAATCCCATAATGAAGAAGAGACTATGACTTCACCAGTCTCCTTCTTGCCCCTAGAAGGGCTTCCATCATTTCATTAAAAGAGAAAAAACCCACCACATACTGCTCAATAGGGTGACTGGCTCCTGAACAGTCAAGATGTTATTTTCAAACACATTCTTTCCTTGCTTTTCCATCCCCATGGGGCCCTGCTCTAATTCCTGGCCTCCTGAAACCCCGTGGCTGCAACTTCCATCTTACTGAGCAGATTTTCAAACACAGTCCCCGTGCTGTGTGCACAGAACCGCCCTCCGGAGCTGCAGGCATGCCGGTCAGGGGGCTCAATGCCGAATTTATTTCCCACATCTTGGACACGTCGTCGCTCTCTCTCCTCCCTCCCTCCAGTCCCCTCTCCCCACCTCCCCTTCATTCCTAAATCCTGCAGCCATGACAGAAATAAATTAGCTAGAGGTACAGGTCACACCTTGGAGAGCAGTAAACGTTCTGTGGGAAATCAATAGAGAAGATGGGATTCTCAAACAGCCGAAGCAGAAGGAATGATGCATTGATGGCTATACATAAACCAAACAAAGGAGTCTGAGCACAGCCTTCCGGGGAGGGGCCCGCGCTCTGGGCTTCATTTATTCTAACACCTGAACCCGAGACGGCACCGCAGAAAAAGACACGCTGCAGATACCTGGGCTTTTTTCCTCAGGAAGGCTCAACGTTGCTGGGCCAATGTTGGTGAAAATGAAAAATTATGTTCAGATCGTGGATGTTAAAGCTGGAGCCCCCAGGAAACCCCTGGAGAACACTAAGCTGAGCGTGTGAGACATGTATCTGGATGAAGACCTCCTCAGCCAGGGCTGCTGACAGCAAAAGCCAGAGAGGGATTGGCTGGATAGTTAACTGAAGAAGTGTGATTCCTAAAGTCATTTCGGGTGATGTGTTGGAAACACCTAGGCTTTAGGCTCTGACAGACCTGGGTTCCAGTCCTGACTTCACCACTAGGTAGCAAAAATGGGCAAGTTGCATTTATAAAGTGGCAATCGGAGGTCTACCTTAGAGGCAATCGTGCGGATTAAATGAATAATACATATAAACACCTAGTACAAAATAGGCACTCAATAAATGCTAGTTGCTGTCCCTTCCATTCCCCTGCCTGATTATAAGTGGCTTCATCATGTCTCTGGAGTTCTACAACTTCTCCCACACAGAGCCTTCACAAAGGCAGGCCCTCGTAAAATTGTTCTCTGATGGCAAAAGCAATATCTAGCAAAAACAGGTGTTCAGCAGGACTTTCGGTGCCCTACAGTCTCGATCAGCTGCCAAATGCCACTCCAAAAAGCCACCTAAGTTAAAGCAGCATCCCATGCAAATGCAGGGATGAAATACAATCCTGCCCTGAGCACCTCCTATCTAGAAATCCTGAAATTTCCATTGCTATATACCAAGAACCTGTTTTTTTTCCTGTCTTCTCTTGCTCTTGCTTTTTTTTCTGAAAACTGCATTTTTCTTATCTTTTCCTCCTCGGTTTGAGCCTGATTTCTTCCTCACACACACCTGAATCTCGGTAATAAAACAAATACAGTGAGAAGCCATTATAAATTATCTAGAAAATAAACATTTAAATAATCTCAATCCTAAAATGTTTAATTGTGGTAAATGTAGATAGCATAAAGTTTACCAGCTTAACCATTTTTAAGTGTATGCTCAGTGACAGTAGGTACATTCACATTGTTGTGTTACCATCACCATTATCCAGCTCCAGAACGTTTTCACCTTCCTCAGCCACAACGCTGTACCTGCTAATCATAACTCTCCATTTATCCCTTTTCACAGCCCCTGGAGCCCACCATTCTACTTTCTGTTGCTATAATTTTACTATTCTAGGAACCTCCTCTAAGTGGAATCAAATGATATTTGTCTTTTTAGGCCTGTCTTATTTCACTTACCGTAATGACCTCAAGTTTCATCCATGTGGTAGCACGTGTCAGGATTCCTTCCTTTTTAACACTGAATAATTTTCCATTGAATGGATATACCATGTTTTGTTTATCCATACCTCCTTTGATGGGCACTTGGGTTGTCTCCACCTCGTGACTATTGTGAACAATGCTGTTATGAATATGGGTGTGCAACTACCCCTTCAAGACCCCATTTTCAATTCCTTGGGGATATACCCAGGAGTGGAAGTGCTGGATCAAATGGTAATTTTATTTGTTAATTTTTGAGGAGCCATCATACTGTTCTCTATAGCAGCTGCACCATTTTATATTCCCACCAACAGTGCATAAAGGTTCTGACTTCTCCACATCCTTGTCAGCACTTGTTATTTTCTGTTTTTTTGAAAGTAATCATTCTAACATCTTTCCATGGTTTGTATCTTCTCTGGGAAAATGGGGGCTGTATATGAGGAGTAACCATTTGTTTGGTAGCCTGACTTGTTCATTTCTCCTTGCATACAGGAAATTCTTAAGGTCAACCAGATTCTGCTCTGGCTACAGTTTCTGTCTAATGTCTCTGTCTTTTCCAAGTCTTCTATCTTTCATTAATTCAGGAAATGTAAATTTAAGTTGAACAATTCAAGAGTTTTCAGTACTCTGATATAAAGCAGTTTGCCTAGCCCAGTTACTCATGCTACCCCCAATCTCAGTAAATGAAGGAGAAAGCCTTTTCGTTTTGTTTTGTTTTTGTTTTTAGATGGAGTCTCAGTCTGTGATCCAGGCTGGAGTGCAGTGGTGTAATCTCAGCTCACTGCAACCTCTGCCTCCCGCTTCTCCTGCCTCAGCCGCCCAAGTAGCTGGGATTACAGGTGCACGCCATCACACCTGGCTAATTTTTGTATTTTTAGTAGAGACGAGTTTTGCCACGTTGGCCAAGCTGGTCTCGAACTCCTGACCTCGGTGAGCCGCTTGCCTTTGCCTCCCAAGGTTCTGGGAGTACAGGCGTGAGGCACTGCGCCTGAACAGGAGAGCCTGTTCAGAACAGAAAAAGTGAAAGCACTAGAACCTACTAGAAAACACTGAGACAGCTTGGAGAATAAAAGTAACAGCTCTCATATAGCAGGCCAAATTTTTAAAAATTAAAAATCGTTTAATATTTTTACTTAATTAATTTTGTTTTATTGTATGTGAGAACACTTAACATGAGGTCTACCCTCTTAACAAATTTTTTGTGTACAATACAGTATTGTTGACTATAGGTACAATGTTGAATAGCAGATCTGAGCATCTCACCTGAGAAAATTCCCATTGACAATTTCAGATGTGGAAACTGAGGCACAGTGATGTGAAATCATTTACCCAAAGTTAACAAATTTTCCAGGTTCAGGACCCAAAACCCAGTCATATCACTGCAAATCCCATGTGTTTTTCATCATACAATACTACCTAATGATTACTAAGCTCTTTACTTCTGAAACTGCAAAACTTTTAAGGACCTATTTGTGAAAAAACAAACAAAAAAGAAATGTGGTTTGAGCTTGCTGTTGAAGAGGAACGGTTCCCTAAAGGCAGGCAGTACATAGACTTCACCAAGCACTAACTTCATGGGACGTGACTTGCTCAACTCTGGACAACACATGTTAATAGACCCAAAATGAGGCAAGACATAGGCATCGCCCATGAAAGGAACGTAGTCTATAGGACAGCAGCAGTCCTTTCCACCTAGCATGTTTCTTGAAGGCCTTGTGTGACACATGACATCCTATGCTCAGCTGGTGAATCATGTGATTCACCTCTTTGCCTGGGGGCCATATATTCTTCCCCTATGGGGATAGGTTTCCTCCTCTTTAAACTTCCCAGGGGTATTGTGAACTTTAAATACAGTACTGATAAAGCATGAAACCTAGCATCCGGTGTGTAATAGACCTATAAACCAAAACTCATTGCCATCTCCCTGCCGTATCCCCCAAGTAGCTTTTCATTCCCAGCAGGGACAAGTGGGTGAAGGCCATGAAGAGGCATCTGAAAGGGAACTCTGTACTGAGTGGTAAAGAATTTAAGAATTTTAGGCCAAGGGAGCTGACTCACACCTGTAATCCCAGCACTTTTGGAGGCTGACGCAAACAGATCACCTGAGGTCAGGAGTTTGAGACCAGCCTGGCCAACATGGCAAAACCCTGCCTCTACCAAAATTACAAAAATTAGCCAGGTATGGTGGCGCATGCCTGTGGTCCCAGCTACTTGGGAGGCTGAGGCAGGAGACTCGCTCAAACCCAGGAGGCAGAGGTTGCAGTGAGCCAAGATCACACTACTGCATTCCAGCCTGGGTGACAGAGCAAGACATCTTCTCAAAAAAAAAAAAAATTAAGAATAGACACTTAGAATATTTAACCATCAACTGCTGTCCCTGAAGTCTGCCTCACACTTCTGCACCAACAGACTTGTTTTACTGGTCTGCATGTGAGTGCTCCATGCACTTCTGTGTACCATTTATTCATTTAGACTGCACGTGCTCTGAGGGAGTGGCCCCTCCTTCTGTCTGGTCTCGCAGCCCTGTGACTGTGCACTTACAGTTCCCGGTTCTCTACAGAGAGCAGTCCGTTAAGGATCACTGATTTGGTCAGAAGCAGGTCCTTGAGATTTATCTCTCTAAAGGGATTTCTCTAACGTAATGCTATGTGTAAAGGGATTTCTCTAACATAATGCCAGGCACATCGGGGCCCAGACACTTAGTGCACCTCAAGAGCCCGGTCAGCACTGGTCAGAAGGCCCCCAGCAAAACCTGAAATCTTGACAGTTTTAAAGCCTGTCTGCACATGTGCCTTTACTTCTTTTTTGACTCCCACTGAACCTACGAGCCTGTAATTGACTTCTTTCCCTTCAGAGAGATTCCTCACTTCCGAGAAGCTTGCTTAGCCGCATTGGAAAGTCACCAAAGATAACTAGATTTGACTCAACAAATGTGCGCTTATCTTGGACACATCTGCCTGGATAGCCTCCCTCTGGTCTCTCCGCGGACTAAGAGCAAGAAGAATAAGTGTTCTGCCTCAGTTAACTCTCTGTGCCATTTAGCACATTTTTGTATTTTCAATAAATATGCCTTAAGCACTACTCATCTTGTGGTGTTCATTTACCAACACAAGTGCCCCGAGGATCTGTGGGTTGAGCTAAGAGCTGACTGGGATTCACAGTAAGAATAGTTCATGCTTACTTTGGGTGATACAACACAAGCAACAAATAAGAGCACATGCCAATCAAAACATTTTAGGGTTTAGTCTGCTGTGTGAGGCACCGTGCTAAGTAATTTACATGCATCGTCTCATATAATCCTCATAGCAACCCCTTGGTATCCCCATTCTACACATGATGAAAAAGAGACACAGAGGAATTTAGCAAAATACCATGGAACACACACTTGGGGATTCTACGGATAGGATTTAAATTCAAGTCCAACTCCTTAGTGTGACAGTGGGTGCAGTAACATACCTTCTCCAGCCAGAGTTTTCTCCTTCATAGCGGGACAATATCCAAAGCCCCTGGTGCTGCCACACTTTCCACCTTCATGAATCACGGAACTCCTCTTTTATATCCTCTCTACCTCAGTAACCCAGGGATTCAGGATAGTCTAGAATTTCAAATCCCGAGTTGGGCAATCCGAATTCCCATGTAGCCTCTATCCTGACCTTAGGCAGCAAGTCATTCAATCTTTCAGTTTCATCGTTTGTCAAAAGAAAATGGCAACACTGGCCCAATCTATTTTCATAGGTAATGTTGAAGATAAGATCAAAGGAAATATGTCAAAGTCTCCTGAAAAGCTTCAAATACTTCTCAAATTATTACAGTAATGGATTCAGTTTGAGAACTTACCGCACGGAACGTCTTTGTCCAAAACCTTAAAATGAATGGGGAAACTGAGTTCAAGATACAAAAATGGAACCCAGATTATTTCTATTCTTGTGTAAGTAGAGGCTTGGACTGGAGCTCCAGGTATCTGTATGCTTGCTCCTGCCTAGGCACTGCTTTGGGCAAATCACCGCACTTCACTAAAAAAATGGATGTGATACCTGCCTTCTCCGGAGTACTATGGGTAGAGTGTGGGCAGGAGACAAAAACATCCAGAAAGCTTGAGACGAGAAAAACTCTAGAAAGTCAATTATATGCATTTTTTTAATGTGGTGTCAGATTTTTTTCTCCCACTCATTTTCCCTTGTCTCAATCTAAATGTTATCCAGATGTGAACATGAAGAGGCCTGTCTTTGTTCATTCTCTGCTTCTTTGCATGCCCTTTGGTTTTCTTTTGTGCCTCAAAAGGTTTTGGTGCTATGCTTCAAGACACAGGTCATGAAGGGGAAACAGTTGGGGTGTTGTGGGGAGAGTGCAGTATTAGGAACGAGGACTCAGGGTAAAGAATTACAGCATGCCTCAGAATGTGCACCTCCCCTTTGCCAACGCAGAGACAAGGTGATGAAAAGATCCCTGGCTCCAGACAAATGCCCTCAGCCTTGCAAAGCCTTCCAAGAGGCAGCGTCCCAGAGCCCAGACTGCAAGTGACTTGCGCATGCACACACACACACACACACACGTTCACACACACACTCCCATGGAAAACTGTGCTCTCGCATCCCAGAAAAGGTTTGTTGTTTCAATTAAACCTCATCAATGCCACATGTCAGAGAAGAAAGAAAAAACAAAACAAGACTAAATTACTTCAGCTATCTCCTTAGGGATTGATCTGTATCGAATAAACCACCGTCTACACATGGGGAGAAGCTTTTACTTATGAAAAACAGAGGCAGGTGCAGAAGAGCGGCATTTGGTACTAAATCAAAGCTCTGGGAGCAGAAGGAAGTGGATTTAGATGCATCCACTTAGCTCCTCCTGATATCTAACTCTCAGGGTGGGGAACAGATCACAGCCTTGGCTGGGTCTGGCCTCTGCTTCCTGGTCCCCCCTGAGGTCCCACCCCACTCTGCTCACTGCTTCAGCTGCCCGGTAAGAACAGATGGACAGAAGTTAAAAGAGCAAGGTCAGCTCATCGGCTAAGTCTCATTTCACACCCTGCCCCACCTCTATCATCCCTTTCTGGGACATAAAGATGAAGAAAGCAGGGCAGGGGTGCTGCTGCATTTGATTCCGGCTGAAACTATGGTCGTTTCATTTACATCCCCTGAATAGCTGGCGAGTCTGATTTACACATTGATAATATGTGATGCTTTGTATTCCAGCAAATATTTAATCCCTGACTGATCAATAATCCTCGCCTGGCTGTTCTTTTTTGAAAAGAAATAAATCCCCTTTTACTCTTAAAATTCTTGAATAAAATTAAACTGCTTTAGCCTAGGATGCACTGCTCCTACATGAAACCATGTGGTTTCATAACCTCAGTCCTCAGATGGTTTTAAAGGGGCCGCCTTTGCTTACTTGATATTTTCTGAGATCCTAACATCTCTCTAATGAGTCCTCTGTGTTATCAGTTGATATCATAAGACAACCCTTTAAGGTCTGGTATACTTTTTTTAAATTAAAAAGTAAAATTATTAACCTAAACTGAATCAGTGCGTACATAGCATGCAGTATTTTTTTGCATTCTTTTGCTTATATTCACCATGGCGGTCTTGATTTAAATTCTTCATTACAAACCTTTCTATAAACCATTTCCCTCCAAGACTACATTTTAAAGAAAACTCTATTCCTACACAGATTCTTAAAAAGCTGTACTCCTGTCTTAAAGTTGAATATTTCGAAAAATGCACATTAAATATGGAAAGAGATGGCTCTCCTCTCTATAAGGGGCTCCCAAGGCAGCCTCAGAGCTCACCAAAAGTTCCAAAACAACATCCACAACAAAACAAACTCTCTTTCATCTCTGGCAGCAACAAAAGCAATAACTTTCACCAAACCTACCCAAGCCAAGAATTAATATAACACAGAACACATCCACGTTCAGACCATTACGGCTACATCAGCTCACCACAGTATTTGTTTAAAAAACACATAATTTGTGGTAGAGAGAAAGAATCTTTCATACAAAAAGAGGTTCTTTCAAATGCAAATTAACCAAAAGACATATTTTCCCTGTGTTTGGGAAATCACTCCAACACATGAAAAACATAGTTTTTGGGTGGAAAAAAAAAAATCAGTGTACACCCACCAGTTGAAAAGGCAATTACATTAGCTGTAGATTACCTTAACAGTTAAGAAAAGTTAACTCCTAGCTCCGAAAGTCTTTAAGAGCTTTATTAGCATTTACTGACCTAAGTAGTCTTCAGTTCCCAGGTAGCAAAGTTTCTTTTCTTCTCCACTGAAATGCTCATATGGACACTGAAGGGCATTGTATTACTGAACTGATGAGAAATGAATATTGTTTCCATTCTTCTGGAGGAAAAAAAATGTAAAGAAAGAAGGAAGGAAGGGAAGAAAGAAGAAAGAAGAAAAAGAAAGAAGGAAAGAGAGAAAAGGAAAGGAAGAAAAGAAAGAAAAAGAAAGGAGAGAAAGAAAGAGAAAGAAAGAAAGAAAAGAAAGAAAGAAAGAAAGAAAGAAAGAAAGAAAGAAAGAAAGAAAGAAAGAAAGAAAGAAAGAAAGAAAGAAAGAAAGAAAGAAAGAAAAGAAAAGAAAGAAAGAGAAAGGGAAAAAAGAAAAGCAAGGCAAAATACAGTCTACTCGAGTATTCTTCCTGGTGGGGAAAAAAAAGTAAATCCACTATTCTGGAACGAGTTCAAACATAGCTTGACAGGCTCCAGGAGAATTTACACTGAGCATGCTTAGCCCCGCACTGCTTGCATGAGACACTCTTAATGAATATTACTTCCTTCCCACTGGCTATTCCTGCTGGAAGTCCACACCCACCCCTCTTTCAGAAGTCAGGAATTTAGCTTCAGCCAAAGTCCAGAAAACATGCTTATGCGGAGACAAGGCCTCACCGATCCATAAACTTTCAGGTTGTGACCTGCAGGTCAGTTTGACAAATAGAACATAGGGGTGAATTTTTTTTCTGCCCTTGGTTATGTTCCCAGCTTTATGCCTGTCCTAAACTGCAGTTCCTCTGGAGAAAAGAAAAACAGAGAGCTTTCTTTCTAAAGAACATGACGTCCTAAACACCACAGTAAAGACCTTTCCTGATCAAGCTTCCAAACCGAAATCAGAATAAGGGTTATCTGCATATTAAAACACAACATTCGATGATTTTTAGCTTCTGGATAAAATAAAAGTCCTACCCCAAATATATGCTTTTTGATAACTTACATAACACCTCTCTCAAAAACACTGCATGCCAAAGCACACTCTGAAAATATGTTCAAAATCCAGCTTTAACCTCCTATGCTGTCTAAACAGCCTCCTATGCTGTCGTATACATTTAGGTCACACTAAAAACTGACTTTCTTTTTCAAACAATGCTTTATCTTTCCCTAAATCTCTCTGTCATGTTTAATGACAGGAGACCTGAAATTCTGGAAATTTAAAAATAGATTACTTTTCTGACAGTCTGAGAAGGCAAGATTCTTGGTCTGCCAAAAAATCGGGGGGAGGGGGGAAGGGGAGAATTAGCAGGTTTAGCAGGTGAGGGCCTGATATAGACAGCATAGTAAAGGAAGGGCATTTTATATTTTAAAATTAATAATAAAGTATCTTTTTTGTTGTCCATTTGATATTTCTAGGGTGCCATTTATATGTATCAAATTACAAATTATAAATATTATTAAATACTCATTTGAACTGTAATGCTTATTTCCCTAGACACACACACACACACGTGCACACACAAACACACACCCCAATTTGTGGTTTGAAAAAAAATGATGTCACAAAACATCAAAAGGCAATAGAAATTTTCTAAGTCTCCAAGAAATATGGTGTGCCCAGCTTCTAATACAAAGCCTGCCTGGCTAGCATTGATTCTTTGGATTAATAAAGGATGCATCCATGAGCCTGATACGTAAATGCGTTGCCTCTCCATGCCTGTAACACTTTACACAGCCCACTGCTGAGCTGCCATGATATGGTTTCCCTATGGAAGGTCTTTGTAGCATAAAATACGTCTTTGCCCACTATTCAATAAATAAAATCTCTGCAGACGTATTTTCCTCCTGGTAACTATGAGTTTGTTCGAGACTTTAGGCATGGTGGTTGTTTTGTTTGCTTTTATGCTTTGCCTAAGGGAAGAATAAAATGTAGCCCCCTGCCCCAAGTGCGTTTACTTATATTACAAGAGCAAACTAAGTTTTCAGCAGTTAGACGAAGCCCAAGAGAAATCAGGCTTTGAAAGGCTAAGTAACCCTCATGACCACACATAAGGTAAGTGTAAAATAGGAAGGACATTTATTCATTTGACTCAAAGGGATTGCCTAGAGACAAGGTCCCCCAACACAGAGAACAGGGACCCTTCCCTGTAGACAGCTTACCTCCCTGCCATTGGAGCGCGCTGTTTCTCAGGCAGGTCTCATGGCACAGAGGACAGGGCCCCTTCCCTGTAGACAGCTTGCCTCCCTGCTACCCGGGTGCAGTTTCTTTTGTCTCCTTCCGTGAGTTTGACTCTCTCCCCTGGAGCTAAGGGGAGACACAGAAGCCCGTGCAGGGAACACAGGAGCTTGAGTAGAACCATGCTGTTTCCAGCTTGAATGTTAAAACCACTCCGCAAAGCTGAGATAGTCTTTACAGTGCCATCACATTCATTAATTCAATTAGCAAATATTCATCGAGCCCCTACACTGACGCTCATTTGGGCGCTGGAAATTGTGACATGACTAAGACAACGTTCCTGCACTCAGGGAGTTTACATTCTGGCAATTAGATGTTTAATGGAAAACATTTTAAAAATTCAAGATGTAGGCCGGGTGCGGTGGCTCACGCCTGTAATCCCAGCACTTTGGGAGGCCGAGGCAGGTGGATCACCTGAGGTCGGGAGTTTGCGACCAGCCTGACCAACATAGAGAAACACCGTCTCTACTAAAAATACAAAACTAGGTGGTGCATGCCTGTAATCCCAGCTACTCGGGAGGCTGAGACAGAAGAATCACTTGAACCTGTGAGACAGAAGTTGTAGTGAGCTGAGATTATGCCATTGCACTCCAGCCTGGGCAGCAAGAGCAAAACTCCGTTTAAAAAAAAAAAAAAAAAAAATTCAAGATGTAAATAAGTAAATAGTGTATACATTTACAAATTGTGATAAGTCTAAGAAAGAACTAAAAGGGAAATGATGAGAAAGAAACAAGCCATGTGTGTTGGGGGCTGAGGGACAGAGCATCAGGAAAATGGAATAAATATTTCGGAAAATCATTAGTAACCAATCCAATATAAGTTAAAATGAAAAAAATATGTGGCGTGGCTGGATTAAAGCCTTGAATGCAACACTAATGCATTTGGATTTCATATGGTGTATAATGGGAAGCTATTGAGGGCTTCTGAGAAGAATTATTATTACTATTTTGACTATGACTATTTTTTGTAGCAGTTTGTAGGAACACTGGGGATGAGCATAAAAAGACAAAGCTTTTAGAAGAGCCAAGATTGGCAGAGGTGGGGAGAACACCTAAGCTAGGAAAATGCAAACAGTGATGGAGGGGAGAAGACAGCAATGAGAGGTATTACTATTATTTTTCAATTTATTTATTTATTTTTTGAGATGGAGTCTCACTCTGTCACCCAGGCTGGAGTGCAATGGTGCCATCTTGGCTCACTGCAACCTCTGCCTCCCAGGTTCAAGCAATTCTCCTGCCTCAGCCTCTGAGTAGCTGGGATTACTGGTGCCCACTACCATGCTCAGCTAATTTTTGTCTTTTTTTGTAAAGACAGGGTCCCACCATGTTGGCCGGCCTGGTCTTAAACTTCTAACCTCAGGTGACACACTGGCCTCGGCCTTCCAAAGTGCTGGGATTACAGGCGTGAGTTACCGCGCCAGGCCGAGAGGTATTATTGAGGCAGAAAGACAGCTTTTGACAACCAACTGGATGTGCAGATGAGGATGAGAAGGCATTTAAGGGGAATGCTAAGATTTTTGGTCTCAGTAGCTCTCAGTAGATCAGGGGCTCAGACATCTCTTCACTTACTTCATGCCTGAACCCATGCAGCTGAAGATAGCTGGACAAAAATTTACAAGCACGTCAACTGTTCTCACATTACACTCTTGCTCACTAAACCTCGCATGGGTTCTTAAGCAGATGGTGAGAATGGGGAATGATGGTGTCTTAAGCAGAAATGGAGAATCTAGGGAAAGCAATGTCTGGCACATGGTGAGCCCAAATATTTACTGGATGTATGGTATATAGAGTTTGAGGGCTAGGGGGATTTTCATCCTACACTATTATTTTAGTTGGGAATTTTATTTAGCTGTTAATAGGGACCTGATAATAGTCAAACACCTAAGGGTACATTTTTCTCTCATTTAAAAAAAAAAAAAATCAGAGATTGAAGGTTCAAAACATGACTACCAGGGACCCAAATCCTTCTATCTTTTTGGTTTCCCATTCTTAATGCAAGGTGTCCATCTTCAGTTTTGCCTTATGGTCCATTGTGGACTATGCCTAATTTTGAGTAAATGGACAAATGTAGAAGTCAAGTCTAGAAAATGGTTGGGTAGCCAGGAGACCAGGGGCTCAGACACCTCTTATATAAGAATCTGGGTCATACCACCAGGTCAGCTACCAAGGCAAGCAGAGGTGCGAGCCAAGAAAGAGGAGAATCTAGAATGATTAATACACTGAGGTAGCACAAATGAGGAGTATCAGTGGCACTCTCTAGAGCAGTCATACAGGCAGGATTAGTCCCACTAACCTTCCTCAGGTAAGACTTTCTAGGTAAGGAAACTTATCAGAATGCAGGAGGAGGTCTTCTTAGAAGGGGTAAGCTTAGTATACAAGCAAGCAGTGCAAATGGCGAACTGTAGCAGATTCTGTGGCATGCCATCTATTACCTTCCCTTCAGGACTAAGAAACTCACTACTGCACCTACTAGTAGTGTTAATTTCTGTCATCTCACAGCCAAGTCCCTCTTGAGGAATTACCCTCACTTCTTGGGAGCCTCCGTGCCCACAGGAATCCCACGTCTAAATGTCTACAAAGGGGCAAAAATGCCAAGCCTCCTTGCTCCAATTTTGGACAAATCAGAGGGTTGCTCCAGCTCCACAGCTCCCTGTAGGATTGCCTGAGACCTGTTACAACTGCACTTCTGTTTAACCCCTCCTCTGCTCATTCCTCCTGCCCTCCATCCCTTACAGATGTTGCTTCTGAAAACACCCCTCGGTAAACTCCTACATACAAATCTCGATCTCACAGTATGTTGTCTGGAAACCCAATATAATCCAGCAAAATAAAAACCCTGGCTAAATTCAACCCTTCACTTACTCCATGCCTGAACTCATGCAGCTGAAGATAGCCGGAGAAAAATACACAAGCATGTCAACTCTTTTCACATTATACTCATGCTCACTAAACTTCACAAGGGTTCACCCCAGAAACCATCTTTTTCTTCCCTAATCCATTTTTACTTTCACTCTCCAGAACAAGTATTTCAAATTTTCTCCTCTAATTTCCAACACTCGTTCCTCACCCCCATTCTCAGTAGTCAATCTTGCTTTCTACTATGATGAGAAAAATGAAGCAATTAAAAGAGAATTTTCAAAAATCTCAACGTGAAATCTACACACCTGCCAGAATCAGAGTGAATATACTTCACCTCCCCTTATATTACTATGGATGAGCTGTCCATCCTCCCGCAGAGCAAATCCCTCCACCTATGCACTATATCTCCATTTTCTCTTTCCTACTTGAAAATATTGCTCCACGAAGTCTTCTCTCTTTCTTGTTTTATCAGACTTTCCTTTTTTATTATATCGATTGCAACATCATAAAATACACTGGTATTTCTCTCATCTTAAAAACAATAACCTTTCTTTAATCCAGATTTCCTCTTCAACTAATGATTTATTATTATCCCTTTCTTATAGCACTCCTGAAAGCATTCTATACTAGATCTTTCTAATATCTGTCTTCCCATTCTTTCTTCTTTAAAAAAATGTTTTCATGAGATATAATTTTCATACCATAAAATTATATAAAATTCAAACTTTTAACATGCACAGAGTTGTATAAGCATTAGCACAATCTAAGATTAGAATATTTTTATTACCCCCAAAAAACCTGCCAATTAGCAGTAATTTCCTATTTATCTCTATCCTCTATCCCCCAGGCCCAGGAAATCAGAAATATACTTTCTATTTCTACAGATTTTTCCTATTCTGGTCTTTTCATATAAATGAAAAGCATACAATATGTGGTCATTTATGACTGGCTTCTTTCACTTAGCATCGTGTTTTCAAGGCTCACCAATGTAGCATGTATCGGTTTTCATTCATTTAAATTCCCAAATAATATTCCATTATAAGAATATACCACATTTTATTTATCTATACATGAGTTGATGGGCATTTAGGCTGTCTTTCCTTGTTAACTCTTATAAATAATGCTGTCCTGAGCATTCATGTACAAGTTTTTGTGTGGATGCAAGTTTTTATTTCTCTTGAGTATATACTAGGAATGAAATTTTGGGGTCATATGATAACTCTGTGTTTAACTTTTTAAGGAACTGTCAGACTATTTTCTAAGTTGTTGAACCATTTTACATTCCTTCAAGCAGGGCAGGAGAGTCCCAATGTCTCCGTGTCCTTCTCAACTCATGTTATCAACTATGGTGTTTATCATAGCCATCCTGGGTGGATATGCAGTGGTAGTTCATTGTGATTTTGATGTTTCCTTTGTGTTCCATTATGTTGGACATTTATCTTTTTATGTGCTCCCGTTCTTTCTTTAAACACACTCCAATTAAGCTTTTTTCTCCATCACTCCACTGAAATGACTCTTCGCAAGTCTACCAATAACCACCTTGTTGCATTCTAAGACCATTTCTCAGTCCTTATTTTTCTTTACCTATCAGTAGTTTCTGACATGGGTAAAAATTCTCTCAATAAAACACTGTATTCTTGGCTTCCAGAACATCACATTGTCTTTGTTTTCATCCTTCACTTCTGGTTGCACCTGTTTAGCTCCTTTTCCTGTTTGTTTGTTTGTTTGTTTTCTCATCTCTCTCACCTCCAAATGTTAGATTTCCCCAAGACTCAATTCTAGAATATATTCTTTCTTACACTCATTCCCTACACAATCTACACTCATTCCCTACACAATCTCATCTAGGATCTACATAACCTCTCCTAGAATCATGACTTTAAGTGCCATCTATATGGTTATGATGACTTTCAATATTATATCCTCAACCTGGATCGCTCCATATATTCAAAACTAACTATTTAACATCATCACTTGGATGTCTAAGAGGCAAAATTAAACATGCCCCAAACTGAGCTCCTATTGTTTTTTCCCAAACTAGTTCCTTTCTTTTCTCAATTTGTGGCAACTTAAAATTTGAAGCTAAGACAGAAGTAGAGCAAGATGGCAGAATAGATGGCTGAACCAATCATTCTTCAAACAGATTACCAATTTAACAACTATCTACCCACAAAAAAAAATACCTTCATAAGACTCAAAAATTACATCAGCACTCATAGTACCTGGCTTTAACTTCATATCACTGAAAAAGGCACAGAAGAGGTAGGAAAAACAGTCTTCAATAGCCTACCCACTCGTCTTCCATCTCCTGGTAAGGGTGGCATGAGGTGGACAGTGTTTCTGTGCACTGGGGAGAGGTAGAAGTCAGTGATTGTGAGGCATTGAACTCAGTGCTGCCCTGTTAGAGCAGAAAGATAAACAAGACCAAGCTCAGCTGATGCTTGCCCAAAGAGGGATCATTTCCCCAAGAAAGACGGGATTACAGATTCCAGCAGTTGGAACTTGAGTTCCTGCAAGCCTTGTCATCATGGGTTAAAGTTCTCTGGAGCCCTAAAAAGCCTTGAAAACCAGTCTAGGCCACAAGTATTGCAACTCCTAGGTGAGTCCTAGTGCTGAGCTGAGCTAACAGGCAGAGGACTGCGGGGGCAGTGACCTACTGAGACACCAGCCAGGGCAACTAAGGAAGTGTCGGCATCACCCTTTCCCTAAACCTAGGCTGCGCAGCTAGTGGCTCCAAAAGAAATCCCTTCCTTCTGCATGAGGAGAAAAAATGGAAGAGTGGGGAGGACTTTGTCTTCCATCTTGGATATCAACTGAGCTACAGGAGGATAGCGCATCAGTCAGAGTTTTGAGGTCCCTATTCTAGTCCTTAGCTCCAAGACAACATCTCTAAACACACTCTAGGCCAGAAAGAAACCTGCTGCCTTGAAGAAAAGGATTCAGTCCTGGCAGCATTCATCACCTGCTAACTGAAGAGCCCTTGGGCCCTGAATAACCAGCAGTGATACCGAGGTACTACTTTGAGGGCCTTGGGTGAGACTCAGTTTTGCTGGCTTCAGGTGAGACTCAGCACATCCCCATATCTAGTGACTGTGGGGTGAGACTTCTGCTTGAGAAAAGTGGAGGGAAAAGTAAAGGGGACTTTGTCTTGCACCTTAGGTACCAACTCAGCCACAGCAGGTAGAGCACCAAGTAGGCTCTTAGCGTCCCTAGTTCCAAGCCTTGGTTTTTGGATGGCATTTCCGGACCTGTTCTGGGCCAGAGGGGACCCCACTGCCCTGAAGGGTGAATCCCAGGCCAGGAAGCATTCACCACAAGCTGACTGTAGAGCCCTTGGGTCTGAAGGGAACATCGGCAGTAGTCTGGTAGTACTCCCTATGGGCCTGTGGTGGTGGTGGCCATGGTGTGAGACTGCTCTGCCTTTGGAAAGATGAGGGAAGAGTGAGAAGGACTGAGTCTTGTGGTTTGAGTGCCAGCTCAGCCACAGTGCAATAGAATACCAGATAGACTGTTAAGATTTTTTACTCTAGTTCCTGGCTTCCAGGTGGCACCTCAGGGCCTGGGAGACCTCGCTGGCCTGAAGGGAAGAACACAGGCCTGGCTGGCTTTGCTACCTGCTAGTCGTAGAGACCAGGGCATTGAGCAGACATAGCCAGTAGCCAGGGAGAGGTTACAGCAGGTCTTGGGCGAGACCCAGTGATGTGCTGGCATTGGGTCTGACTCATCACAGTCCTAGTGATGGTAACCACAGGGTACTTGTGTCACTCTACCCCTAGCTCCATGTGGCTCAAAAAAGAGAGAGAGACTCATTTGCTTGGGAGAAGGTAAAAGAAGAGAGCAAGAGTCTCTACCAGGTAATCTAGAGAAATCACCCGGACTTGTCCAAGACCATCAAGGCAGTACCTCTCTGAGTCTGTAAAAGCCACAGTGTTACTGAGCTTTGGGTGTTCCCTAAAGTACATACAGCTTAGATCATGATAACCGACTCCACTTGAATATCTGGAAAGCCTTCCCAAGAAGGACAGGTACAAACAAACTCAGACTGCCAAGACTACACTAAACATGTAACTCTTCAATGCACAGATACAGATGAACATCTACAGGTACTAAGATGATCCAGAAAAACGTGACCTCATCAGATGAACTCAATAAGGTACCAGAGACCAGTCCTGGAGAAACAGAGATATGTGACTTTTCAGAAGAGAATTCAAAAGAGCAGTCTTGAGGAAACTCAAATAAAGTCAAGATAATGCAGAGAAAAATTTCAGAATTCTCCCAGATAAATGTAACAAAGATATTGAAATAATTTTAAAGGACCAAGCAGAAATTCTGGACCTGAAAAATGCAATTGGCCTCCTGAAGAATACATCAGAGTCTTTTAATAGCAGAACTGATCAAGCAGAAGAAAAAAATTAGTGAGCTTGGAACAGGCTACTTGAAAATAGGCAGTCAGAGAAGACAAAAGAAAAAAGAATAAAAAACAATGAAGCATGCCTACAGGATCTAAAAAATAACCTCAACAGGTCAAATATAAGAGATATTGACCTTACAGGGAAGTTAGAGAAAGAGATAGGGGTAGCAAGTTTATTCAAAGGGATAATACCAAGGAACTTCCCAAACTTAGAGAAAGATAACAGCATTCAAGCAAAAGAAGGTTATAGAAAACCAAGTAGAATTGACATAAAGACTACCTGAAGGCATTTAATAATCAAACTCCCAAAGGATAAAGAAACTATCCTAAGAGCAGCAAGAGAAAAACAAATAACATACAATGGAGCTCCAAAGCATGTGGCAGCAGACTTTTCAGTGGGAACCTTATAGGCCAGGAGAGAGTACATGACATTTTTAAAGTGCTGAAGTGCTGAAGGAAAAAAAAAAAAAAAAGAGAGAGAGAAAGAGAGAAGAAAAGAAAAAACAACGCTTTTACGCTAGAATAGTATATCTGGAAAAAATATCCTTGAAACATGAAGGAGAAATAAAGACTTCCAGACGAACAAAATGTGATGAATTAATACTAGATCTGCCCTGCAAGAAATACTAAAGGGAGTAGTTCAATCAGAAAGAAAAAGACATTAATGAGCAATAAGACATCATCTGAAGGCATAAAACTCACTGGTAATAGCAAGTATACAAAAAAAAAAAACCACAGAATATTATAACACTGTAACTGTGGTGTGTAAACTATTCTTATCTTAAGTAGAAAGACTAATCAATAAACCAATCAAAAATAATAATTACAGATCATCATGGCAGATGGGAGGCAGGATTAGATTGCAACCCCGACTTGGATGGACAGAGCAGAGTGCGGAGGTTCATGTGATGAATTTTAGCTCTAGAACAACTGCAAGAACAAACCAGGAATCCAGAGAGAACCTACACACACTCTGAAGGAAGCAGACTGCTCCTGCAAGACCTGGGAGACACCTCAAATACTATGAGTGCCCAAACTGTGGAACTGGGAAACAGAGACCCTCCACTCCTGAACACACACCACCACTGAGGAAAATGAAGGTCTAGTTTGCAGAAGAAGTTTCTGACCTTACCTGGGGCTGAGTCAATTTAGAAAGCCAAGCAAAATATAGGGGTAGAGGAAGCAGCAAGAAAGGCCCTGGGAGCTCACTGGGTCCCCAAGCAGGCCATTCCTGCCTGGCACCACAGGGACCCTTCAGGACAGTGGCCAGAGGCATGGAGGAAAATGCCACAGGAGGAACACAATCTCCATCAAAATACCACCATCATTCTTCACAGAATTAGAAAAAAGAATTATAAAATTCATATGGAACCAAAAAAGAGCCCACATAGTCAAAGCAAGACTAAGCACAAAGAACAAATCTGGAGGCATCACACTACCTGATTTCAAACTATACTATAAGGCCATAGTCACCAAAACAGCATGATACTGGTATAAAAATAGGCACCTAGACCAATGGAACAGAATACAGAATCTGGAAATAAACCCAAATATTTACAGCCAACTGATCTTTGACAAGGCAAGCAAAAACATAAATTGGGGAAAGGACATCCTTTTCCACAAATAGTACTAGGATAATTGGGTAGCCACATGTAGGAGAATGAAACTGTATTTTCATATCTCACCTTATGCAAAAATCAGCTCAAGATGGATTATGGACTTAAGTCTAAGACTTGAAACTATAAAAATTCTAGAAGATAATATTGGAAAAACCCTTCTAGACATTGGCTTAGGCAAGGATTTCATGACCAAGAACCCAAAAGAAAATGCAATAAAAACAAAGATAAATAATTGGGACTTAGTTAAACTAAAGAGCTTTTGCACAGTGAAAGGAACAGTCAGCAGAGTAAACTGACAACCCACAGAGTGGGAGAAAATGTTCACTATCTATACATCTGACAAAGGACTAACATCTAGAATCTACAACGAACTCAAAAAAATCAGTAAAAAAAAAAAAATCCCTTCAAAAAGTGGGCTAAGGACATGAATGTCTAGATAATTATCAAAAGAAAATATACAAATGGCCAAAAAACATATGAAAAATTATCAGCATCACTAATGATCAGAGAAATGCAAATCAAAACCACAATGTGATACCACCTCACTCTTGCAAGAATGACCATAATCAAACCATCAAAAAACATTGGATGTTGACATGGATGCAGTGATCAGGCAACACTTCTACACTGCTGGCGGGAACGTAAACTAGTACAGCCACTATGGAAAACAGTGTGGAGATTCCTCAAAGAACTAAAAGTAGAACTACCATTTGATCCAGCAATCCCACTACCAGGTATCTACCCAGAGGAAAAGAAGTTATTACACAAAAAAAGAACTTGTACACAAGTGTTTATAGCAGCACAACTCATAATTGCAAAATCATGGAACCAACCCAAATGCCCATAAATCAATGAGTAAAGAAAGCATAGTATATACATACATACAACATAATACTATTCAGCCATAAAAAGGAATGAATTAACGGCATTTGCGGTTACCTGGATGAGATTGGAGACTATTACTCTAAATGAAATAACTCAAGAATGGAAAACCAAACATCGTATGTTCTCACTGATATGTGGGAGCTAAGCTACAAGGACACAAAGACATGAGAATGACTCAATGAACTCTGGGGACTTGGGGGTAAGTGTGGTTAAAAGGTGAGGAATAAAAGACTACAAATAGGGTGCAGTGTTTACTGCTCAGGTGATGGGTGCACCACAATCTCACAAATCACCACTAAAGAACTTACTCATGTAACCAAACACCACTTGTACCCCAATAACCTATGGAAAATATAAATGAAATAAATAAATAAAATTAAAAATAAAGATATATAAAAGCAACATCAAAGATGATTAAATAATAGTAACTACAACTTTTCAAAACATAGACAGTACGATAAGGTATAAATAGAAACAACAAAAAATTTAAAAGTTGGGGGAACAAAGTTAAGGCATAGAGTTTTTATTAACTTCCTTTTTGCTTATATGTTTATGGAGAAAGTGTTAAGTTGTTATCAGCTTAAAATAATGAGTTATAATATAGTACTTACAAGCCTCATGGTAATCTCAAACCAAAACAATATAACAGATACACAAAAAAATTAAAAAGCAAGAAACTAAATCATATCACCAGAGAAAATTACTTTCAGTAAAAGAAACAAAAGAAGTAAGAGAAGTCTACAAAACAACCAGAAAACAAATAACAAATTGGAAAAAGTAAGTCTTTACTTATGAATAATAATATTGAATGTAAACGGACCAAACTTTCCAATCAAGTCATAGAACAGCTGAATGGATTTAAAAACAAGACCCAATGATCTGTTGCCTATAAGAAACACACTTCACCTATAAAAACACTCATATACTAAAAATAAATCAATAAAGAAAAGGACATTTCATGCCAATGGAAGCCAGTAAAGAGGAAGAGTAGTGACACTTACCTCAGACAAAATAGATTTTAAGACAAAAACTATAAAAGACAAAGAAGGTCACTGTATAATGATAAAGGGGTCAATTCAGCAAGAGTTTATAACAATTATAAATACATGTGCACCCAACACTGGAGCACCCAGATATATAAAACAAATATCATTAGACCTAAAGAAAAAGAGAGTGCAATACAATAATAGCTAGAGACTTCAACACTCCACTTTCAGCATTGGACAGCTCTTCCAGACAGAAAAATCAACAAAGAAACACTGGATTTAATCTACACTATAGACCAAATAGATCTATTAATAATATATATTTACAGAAAATTTCATCCAGTGACTGCCGAATACACATTCTTCTGCTCAGCACACGAATCATTTTCAAGGATAGATTATATGTGAGGTCATGAAACAAGTCTTAAAACATTTTTTCAAAATGGAAATAATATCAATCATCTTCTCTGACCACAATGGAGTAAAACTAGAAATCAATAACAAGAGGAATTTTGTTAACTAAATAAATACATGGAAATTAAATAATATGCTCCTGAATGACCAGTGGGTCAATGAAGAAATTAAAAAAGGAAATTCAAAAATATTTTGAAACAGATGATAAATGAAACAAAACATATTAAAACCTATGGGATACAGCAAAAATGGAACCAAGAGAGAAGTTTATAGCTATAAGTGCCTACATCAAAAAAGAAGCAAAACTAATGCTTCATCATAAAGAACTAAAAAAAATAAAATAAAACCAAACCCAAAACTAGTAGAAGAAAATAAAAAACAAAGATCAGAACAGAAACAAATACAATTGAAATAAAGAAAACAATAAAAAAGATTAGTGAAGCAAAAAGTTGCTGTTTTGAAAAGTTATACAAAATTGACAAACAGCCAGACTAAGAAAAAAAAAGAGAAAACCCAAATAAATAAAATTAGAAATAAAAAAGGAGACATTACGACTGATACCACAGAAATTCAAAGAATCATTAGTGGCTACTATGAGCAACTATAAACCAATACATTGGAAAATCTGGAAGAAAAGAATGAATTCCTACACATATATAATATAACAGGATTAACTATAAAAATAATCCAAACCTGAACAGACCAATAACAAGTAATGAGGTCAAAGTTGTAACAAAAAGTCTCGCAGTAAAGAGTAGCCTGGGACCCAATGCCTTCACTGCTTCACTGCCAAACATTTAAAGAAGCACTAATACCAATTCTACTCAAACTGTTCTGAAAAAGAAAGGAGGGAGTACTTCCAAACTCATTCTATGAGGTCAGTATTAACCCTGATACCAAAACCAGACAAAGACACATCAAATAAAGAAAACTACAGGCCAATACTTCTGATAAATATTGATGCAAAAATCCTCAACAAAATACTAGCAAATTGAATTCAATAACACATTACAAAGACCATTCATCATGACCAAGTGAGATGTATCCCAGGGATGCAAGGATGGCTCAACATATTCAAGTAAATCAATTTGATATGTCATATTAACTGAATGAAGAACAAAAATCATGAGATCATTTCAATTGATGCTGAAAAAACATCTGATGAAATTCAACATCCCTTCATGATAAAAAGCCCTCAAAAAAACTGGGTATAGAAGGAACACACTTCAACATAACAAAAGCCATATGAAACAGACCCACAGCTAGTATCATACTGAATGGGGAAAAACTGAAAGCCTTTCCTCTAAGATCAGAAACATGACAAGGATGCCCACTTTCACCACTGTTTATTCAACATAGTACTGGAAACCCTAGCTAGAGCAATCAAACAAGAGAAAGAAATAAAGGGCATCCAAATTGGAAAGGAAGAAATTAAATTATTCTTGTTTGTGGAGGACATGCTCTTACATTTGTAAAAACCTAAAGACTTCACCAAAAAACTATTTGAACTAATAAAAAAAATTAGTAAAGTTGCAGGATACCAAGTCAACATACGAAAATGAATAGCATTTGTGTACACAAACAGTGAACAATCTGAACAACAAATTTAAAAAGTAATCCCATTCATAGTTGCCACAAGTAAAATTAAATATCTATGAATTAACTTAACCAAACAAGTGAAAAATCTCTACAATCAAAACTATTAAACACTGATAAAAGAAATGGAAGAGGGCACCAAAACATGGAAAGATATTCTATGTTCATGGATTGGAAGAATCAATATTGTTAAAATACTCATACTGCCCAAAGCAATCTACAGATTCAATACAATCCCTATCAAAATACCAATGACACTCTTCACAGAAATAGAAAAAACAATCCTAAAATTTCTATGGAACTACAAAAGACCCAGAATAGCCAAAGATATCCTAAGCCAAAAAAAATTTAAAATAAAAAAGAAGGAAGGAGGAATCACTTTACGTGAGTTCAAATTATACTACAGAGCTATAGTAATTAAAATAGTATTGTACTGGCATAAAAACAAACACATAGACCAATGAAACAGAATGGAGAATCCAGAAATAAATCCACACACCTACAGTGAACTCATTTACAAAAAAGGTGCCAAGAGCATACACTGAAGGAAAGACAGTCTCTTCAATAAATAATCCTGGGAAAACTGGATATCTACATGCGAAAGAATGAAACCAGATCCTTATCTCTCACTATATACAAAATGCAAATCAAAATGGATTTAAGACCTAAATCTAAGATCTTAAACTGTGAAACTACTGAAAGAAAATATTGAGGAATCTCTCCAGGACATTGGACTGAGCAAAGATTTCTTGAGTAACACCCACAAGCCTAGGCAACCAAATCAAAAATGGACAAATGGGATCAAGTTAAAAATCTTCTTCACAGCAAAGGAAACAATCAGCAAAGTGAAGAGACAACCCACAGAATGGGAGAAAATAGTTGCAAACTACCCATCTGACAAGGGATTAATAACCAGAATACATAAGGAGCTGAAACAACTCTATTTTTAAAAATTTAATAATCCAGTTTTTAAATGGGCAAGAGATTTGTTTATTTATCTATTTATTTTTGTGACAAGGTCTCCCTCTGACACCCAGGCTGGAGTGCTATGGTGCAATCATGACTCAGTGCAACCTTGACTTCCTGGGCTCAGCTGGTTCTCCCACATCAGCCTCCCCAGTAACTGGAACTTCAGGAGCTACACACTCAGCTAATTTTTGTATGTTGTAGAGATGAGTTTCTGCCATGTTGCCCAGACTGATCTCAAACTACTGGGCTCAACTGATCCACCTGCCTCAGCCCCACAAAGTGCTGGTATTACAAGCATGAGCCACCATGCCCAGCCTGGGCAAGAGGTTTGAAAAAACATTTCTCCAAAGAAGACATACAAATGACAAATAGGCATATGAAAAGGTGCTCAACATCACTGATGACCAGAGAAATGTAAATCAAAACTACAATGAGATATCATCTCACCCCAATTAAAATGGTTTTTACGCAAAAGACAGGTAATAACAAATGCTGGCAAGGATGTAGAGAGAAGGGAACCCTTGTACACTGTCGTTGGGAAAGTAAACTACTACAACCATACGGAGAACAGTTTGGAGCTTCCTCAAAAACCTAAAAAACTAAAAATAGAGTTACCATATTATCCAGCAATCCCACTGCTGGGTATATACCCAAAAGAAAGGAAATCAGTATATCAAAGAGATCTCTGCACTCCTATGTCTATTGCAGAAGCACTGTTCCCAATAGCCAAGATTTGGAAGCAACTGAAGTGTTCATTAACAGAAGAGTGGATTTTTTAAAAACATGGTACTTATACACAATGGAGTAGTATTCAGCCATGAAAAGAATGAGATTCTATCGTTTGCCACAACACAGATGGAAATAGAGGTCATTATGTTAAGTGAAATAAACCAGGCACAGAAAGACAAATATGGCATGTTCTCACTTATTTCTGATATCTAAAAATCAAAACAATTAAACTCATGGAGATAGAGAGTACAAGGATGGTCACCAGAAGCTTGGAAGAGTAGTACGGGCTTGGGGGGCAGGGGTAGTAGAGATGGTTAATGGGTACAAAAAACATAGAAAGTGGTCGGGCGCGGTGTCTCACACCTGTAATTCCAGAACGTTGGGAGGCCGAGGCAGGTGGATCCCCTGAGGTCAGAAGTTTGAGATCAGCCTGGCCAACAAGGCAAAACCACATCTCCACTAAAAATACAAAAATTAGCCTGGCGTGGTGGTGAGTGCTTGTAATCCCAACTACTTGGGAGGCTGAAGCAGGAGAATTACTTGAACCTGGGAGGCAGAGGTTGCAGTGAGCTGAGATCATGCCACTGCACTCCAGCTGGGCAACAGAGCAAGACTCCATCTCAAAAAAAAAAAAACAAAAAAAACAAAAAAAAAACCATAGAAAGAATGAATAAGACCAAGTATTTGCTAGCACAACAGGGTGACTATAGTCAATAACAATTTGATTGTACATTTAAAAATAACTAAAAGAGCATAATTGGATTGTTTCTAACATAAAGAATAAATGCTTGAGGGGATGGATACCCCATTTTCCATTATGTGATTATTATACCTGTATATAATGGATGCTTGTATCAAAAAAAATCTCCTGCACCCCATAAATATATACACCTACTACATACCCACAAAAGTTTAAAATTTGAAAGACCTTTGAGCTATTCTTGACTCTTCTTCCTCTCATACCTCATGTTCAAAATATTATTAATTTATGTCAGTCACCTTCAAAATACATTTAGAGTTTGAACCGTTCTCAGCATCCCCATTTCTCTGGTTCGAGTTAACATAATTTCTGACCTGGATTGTAAAACTAGCCTCATAAATGATCCTCCTGTTTCTGCCTTTGACGCCCGGCAGTCATTTCTCAACATAACCACCAGAATGACGCTATTAAAATCTTAGAATGTATTTCTCGGTCGGGTGTGGTGGCTCACAGCTGTAATCCCAGCACTTTGGGCGGCCTAGGCAGGTGGATTACCTGAAGTCAGGAGTTCGAGACCAGCCTGACCAACATGGTGACACCCTGTCTCTACTAAAAATGGAAAAAGTTAGCCAGGAGTGGTGGCAGACACCTGTAACTCCAGCTACTCGGGAGTCTGAGGCAGGAGAATCGCTTGAACCAGGGAGGCAGAGGTTGGAGTGAGCTGAGATTACGCCACTGCACTCCAGCCTGGACAACAAGAGCAAAACTCCATATCCAAAAAAAAAAAAAAAAAGAACGTATGTCTCCTCTGCTCAGTACACCGTAATGGCTCTTCAATCTGCTCCACAGAAAAGCCAAAGTCCTTACTGTGGCCTACAAGGCCCCAGGTTCTCCCCTCTCTTTACCTTTCTTATCTTACTTCCTCCTAGTCCCCACCCCTCAGTCTTTCCATTTCTCTCATCCTGACCTCCTTACTGTCTCCCAAAGACCCCACATCTTCACCTGGCTCAGGCCTCTACACTTGCTGTCTGCTCTGCTCAAAGCATCCTGATCCCTGATGGCCATATGATGAGTTCCCTTACTTTCTTCATATCGTTATTCTGAAATCACCTTCTCAGGGAGGCTTTCCAGGTTATTCTACCAAAAATAGTAGTTCCCCTCCCAGCATTTCCTATCTCTCATGCCTGCTTGATTCCTTCTCATTACCACCTACATGTAACATTCTGTATATTTTAATCATCAATCTTATTTATTTTCTGTCTCTCTAACTAGAATGTGAACTCCCTAAGTGTGGACTTTTGTCTGTTTGTTCATTGATATATTCCAAGCAACTAGAAAAGCACGTAATGGATAGTAGGTGTCCAATAAATACACACTTGGTGAATGAATTCCTCTACAATCTTCTCTCCCTAGAATATTATTCCTCCTGTTCTCCATCTGCAAAATATGTTTACCCATTCAGATGCAAATAAATATTACTTTCTCTCTGTAGCTTCTTGTTTTTCTTTGTTTTCTCTGCTTTCTCTTCTTTCTCTCTGTAGTTACTTCTTCTATAGAGTTTGTTGCTTCCCACTCTATGCTCCAAGATCACATTACATTTAACCTCTGCTGTTGCTTATAATATTGCTTTGTGACTTATGGTATCGAATTTTCCATAAGATAATGAGTTACTGCAATGCAAAATCATCATATTATTATTTTTTATCATCCCTAGTGCCTGGCCCATCATAAAATTCAATAAAAGTGTTGAAGGAATCACCAAACACATCCTGTCTTCCTTCAGCTCCCTCCTTCCCCTTTTCATCACCCCTTACCACTACCCAAAAATGACATCTAACTCTTCCACTCCAAAATTATCCATGAGCCTCCTGCTGACCAGACTTTATTGGCAGTGTCTGTTTCCTGGTCCCAGATTCTGCCTCCATACTCTCCTCCTCCTGATCAGACAATTATTCCCTCAGGCATTTGCTAAGAAAGATAATATAGCCAATTAATTTGTGCCAAGATTCCAGTAAAAGTTAATGGATTGATGATTGAATATTAAATTTTAAGTTACTACATATTTTTCAATTCAGGCAACTAAGTAACATCATGCTGTGGGAAGAAAATTTAAGGGTAGGAAATCCAAGCAGAAAGTACTGTTTAGTGGTTGCCTAATTGCTGTGATATAGAAGGTTTTGACCTCAGGGTGAATTAATTTATCAGATTACTTCCTGAGACTAGAAAGAGGATTTCTTAAGAAGAGAATCGAGGAGAAGGGCATGGATATACTGGATGCCTGAGAAGAGGAAGCTCCACTAAAGGAATGAAATGGGCGTCAGGGTGACACCATCACCAAAGACAGTTTTGGGGAAAGACTTGGTTCCCTTCCAGCCACTCCATATTGCCCTTCACAAGGATCAGTCCTAGGTAAAAGCATGATCCATGATCCAGGTAATCCAATACAGAAAAGGCTAAGTGAATAGAAGAGGCCACACAATATGAATCATGTAAAAATGCTTTGGAGACTAGAATACACCATTCTTCAACATTCACTGAGCCCAGAGAAGTAAAAGCAAGTCCAAGCACATATTGCATATTGAACAGTAGCTCTGTGAAAGAATTAAGTACCAGGGCTACAAAGATGAGGAAAACAAATCTCTAATCTGAAAGGAACTTAAAATCTAATAAGGGAAAAATCAATGCCAACAAGTAGGACAAGTACTCGATAATAGAATTATGAACACATCACAGTACAGAGGCAGCACCCAGCTCTGGTTAGGTAGTGCTGGCTAAATGAGACGGTGTCATACTGTAATATTTGAGGTGGGTCTTAAAGGATGAATAGTTTTCTGGATGAATGAGAATTGGTAGAAAGAAGGGCATATAAAAAGGATAGGGTCACAAAGCAGCCTGAGTTGGGGAAAACTATTAGTAACGGGATATGGCTAAATCGTAGGGTTGGAGAGGATGTGTGATGATAGATGAGATTCACAGATAGTAAGAGATCAGGTTATGAAGGATCTCAAATGCCGTGCTAGAAAGCTCAGATTTTGTCTTTTTAGGCAATGATAAGCCATTTTAGAATTTTAAGCAAGGGACTAACATGTTCAGAATTTTATTTTTGAAAGAGGATTCTAGATGTAATACAGAGAATGGATTGGGAGATGAGGAAGACTGAACTCAGAAGGACCAATTTGTTGACAGGTGTGTTATGCAAATGAAGGTGAAAGAGAGTCTAAGTTAGGCAACAATAGTAAAGATGGATAGAAATAAATAGATACAAGATATGTATAGGAAATAGAAAAAGCCTTCATGACCAATTGGCTATGATGGGGAGGAGTCATGGGTGGCATAGTCAACGGTTTTGATGCTCTAGTGGATTTGCTGATATGGATAATACAGAATTCTTTTTACTGACCAAGTTATTGTGGGACTGTTATAAATCTGTGCTGGGTTTTATTAAGTTAGATGTTGCATGAGACCAAGGGAGAAGTTTCAAGGCAAATGGAATATGGACAATCAAGCAGGAGACAGATCTATTTGGAAGGTATGAACTTCAGAACCACATTAGCATATAAAGTTATGTGGAAACCATGGGTAGAGATAAATTGTCCTAAGAGAGTATGTTAAGAGACAAGAAGATACGCTATGCCCAAATGTGAAGATGGGTTGAAAAACGAAACCTACGCAAGAGACCAAGAGTATTGGGAGACAGAAGAGGAGAACAGAGTGACCATAAAGATAAAGGAAGAGAG
This sequence comes from Macaca fascicularis, assembly GCF_037993035.2. Taxonomy (NCBI): domain Eukaryota; kingdom Metazoa; phylum Chordata; class Mammalia; order Primates; family Cercopithecidae; genus Macaca; species Macaca fascicularis. Next base: position 121,222,808 of record NC_088388.1, read on the forward strand.
TTTCAATGAAGGAATGTCAAACACATAAAGAGACCAAGAAGATTTTCAAAGCCTGAACATGTTCATTGAATTTAACAATATAGAGATCACTGTGACCTTGCTAAGAATACATTTAATGAAGTGATAGGGCTAAGTCAAGTGAGGCACCCAAGGAGGAAAATTTAAGGTGGCACTCACTCTCAAAGTTGTGCAAAGGTGGGGTCAGCACCTGAGAGTGAGGGCAGCCTTAAATCTGGCACCCAAAGTGCCTTACTGGCCTCACCCTAGTCCCATGCAGGCTGAGGATTAAATGAGAGGGGAAGAAATAAAGTTAACAAGTGTACTTTGACTGCACTGACTCAGGCCTTTCACTCCTTTTTCCTGTAAATCAGCCTGAAAAAGTAGGCTTAAGCTACAATATTTTGTCTTTTTTTTTTTAATTATTATACTTTAAGTTCTAGGGTACATGTGCACAACATGCAGGTTTGTTAGATAGGTATTCATGTGGCGTGTTGGTTTGCTGCACCCATCAACTTGTCATTTACATTTGGTATTTCTCCTAGTGCTATCCCTTCCTCAGCCCCTCACCATCCGACAGGCCCTGATGTATGATGATCCCCGCCCTGTGTCCATGTGTTCTCATTGTTCAGCTCCCACCTACAAGTGAGAACATGCAGTGTTTGGTTTTCTGTCCTTGTGATAGTTTGCTGAGAATGATGGTTTCCAGCTTCATCCATGTCCCTGCAAAGGACATGAGCTCATCCTTTTTTATGGCTGCATAGTATTCCATGGTGTCTATGTGCCACATTTGCTTAATCCAGTCTATCATTGATGGATATTTGGGTTAGTTCAAAGTCTTTGCTATTGTGAACAGTGCCACAATATATGTGTGCATATGTCTTTATAGTAACATGATTTATAATCCTTTGGGTATATACCCAGTAATGAGATTGCTGGATCAAATCGTATTTCTAGTTCTAGATCCTTGAGGAATCGCCACACTGTCTTTCACAATGGTTGAACTAATTTACATTCCCACCAACAGTGTAAAAGCATTCCTATTTCACCACATCCTCTCCAGCATCTGTTATTTCCTGACTTTTTAATGATCATCATTCTAACTGGGCATGAGATGGTATCTCATTGTGGTTTTGATTTGCATTTCTTTGATGACCAGTGATGACGAGCATTTTTTCATATGTCTGTTGGCTACATAAATGTCTTCTTTTGAGAAGTGTCTGTTTATATCCTTTGCCCACTTTTTGATGGGGTTGTTTTTTTCTTGTAATATGTTTAAGTTCTTTGTAGATTCTGGAAATTAGCCCTTTGTCAGATGGGTAGATTGCAAAGATTTTCTCCCATTCTCTAGGTTGCCTGTTCACTCTGATGATAGTTTCTTTTGCTGTGCAGAAGCTCTTTAGTTCAATTAGATCTCATTTTTCTATTTTGGCTTTTGTTACCATTGTTTTTGGTGTTTTAGTCATGAAGTCTTTGTCCATACCTATGTCCTGAATGGTATTCCCTAGGTTTTCTTCTAGGGTTTTTATGGTGTTAGGTCTTACATTCAAGTCTTTAATCCATCTTGAGTTAATTTTTGTATACAGTATAAGGAAGGTTTCCAGTTTCAGCTTTCTGCATATGGCTAGCCAGTTTTCCCAGCACCATTTATTAAGTAGGGAATTATTTCCCCATTGCTGGTTTTTGTCAGGTTTGTCAAAGATCAGATGGTTGCAGATGTGTGGTATTATTTCTGAGGCCTCTGTTCTGTTCCATTGGTCTATATATCTGTTTTGGTATCAGTACCATGCTGTTCTGGTTACTGTAGCCTTGCAGTATAGTTTGAAGTCAGGTAGCATGATGCCTCCAACGTTGTTCCTTTTGCTTAGGATTCTCTTGGCTATGCGGGGTCTTTTTTGGTTCCATATGTTTTTGAAGCCACCATATTTTGTCTTATATGTACATCAACTTAGGCCTCATTTGACTGACCCAGGTATGTACATGTGACCCAAGGACAGTTCATTTTAAACTCTCAGTATGCAGGCAATCCTATTTTCTCTCCTGAGATTTTGAGCAAGAGAATACCATAAGAATTAATATTTGGCAGTAGAAAAAAACTGAAGAAAGCTTATCTTTTAGAGGCTGGAATAGCCATAATGGGCCACACATATGCCAAAGTTATGCAAAGACTGAGCTCTGAAATAGCGAATCCTTTGCTAGAAAGAAAATGGAATCCAGGCCGGGCATGGTAGCTCACTCCTGCAATCCCAGCACTTTGGGAGACTGAGGCAGGCAGATCACTTGAGGTCAGGAGTTTGAGACCAGCCTGGCCAACATGATGAAACTTCATCTCTACAAAAAATACAAAAATTAGCCTCACATGGTGGTAGGCACTTATAATCCCAGCTACTTGAAAGGCTGAGGCAGGAGAATCGCTTGAACCCAGGAGGTAGAAGTTGCAGTGAGCTGAGATCGTACCATTGCACTCCAGCCTGGGAGATGGAGTGAGACTCCACCTCAAAAAAGGAAAAAAAAAAAAGGAATCCAGTAGGAGAGAGACGTGAGGCAGTACAAGAGGCATAAGGAATCACCAATTTCTATAACCCCGTCAGCTCCAGAGAGCTTTTTGTGTCCTCTTGAAATGCTTTCACATTAAGCTTTTTTTCACTCAAGTTACTTTGAGTTGAATGTTTCTTCCTTGCCACTGGAAAAGCCTAAGTAAAGTTATTTTTAAAGGAAACTAGTCAGAGCAACAAGCAAAAATAGACAAGTGGGATTCCATAAAACTAAAAAGCTTATGCATAGTATAGAAAATTCTCAACCACATGAAAAGGCAACCTATGGAATGAGAGAAAATATTGATGAGTCTGACATTTGATAAGGGGTCAGTATCCAAAATATATAAGAAACTCAACTCAATAACAAAAAAACACACAACTTGATTTTAAAATGGACAAAAGACCTGAAAAGGCATTTCTCTGAAGAAGACATACAAATAGCCAAGAATATGAAAAAATACTCAACATCAACAACCATCAGGGAAAGGTAAATCCAAACCACAGTGGGATATCACCACACATCGGTTAGGGTGGCTTTTATCAAAAAGACAAGACATAACAAGCGTTGGTGAGGATGTGGAGAAAAGGAAACCCTTAGACACTCTTGGTGGGAATATAAACTAGCACAGACATTATGGAAAACATATGGAAGAAGCAAAGTCAGCAAGTGTGTGTTTAATTTCTCAAAGAATTACAAATACAGTTACCATATGATCTAGCAATTCTACCTCTGAGTACACATTCAAAGAAAATAAAATCAGTTTGTCGAAGAGATATCTCAGCCTTATGTTCATTGGAGCATTACTTACAACAGCCAAGATGAGGATGCAACCTGTGTCCATCAACAGATAAATAGATAAAGAAAATGTGGTATATATACACACTGTATACTATTCAGCCTTTAAAAGAGAAGGAAATGTTGTCACTTGTGAACCTGGAGGACAGTCTGCTAAGTGAAATAAGCCAGGCCCACAAAGACAAATACTCCACGATCTCACTTACAAATGGAATCTAAAAAAGTTGAACTAACAGAAGCAAAGAGTAGAATAGTGATTGCGGAGATGCTATCAAAGAATACAAACGTTCAGCTAGACAGGAGGAATAAGCTCAGGAGATCCACTGTACTCTGTGGTGACTGTAGTTAATAACAATGTATTGTATACTTGAAAATTGCTAAGATGGTAGAGTTTACATGTTCTCACTATAAAAAAAAAAGATAAGTATATCAGGTAATGTGTATGTCAATTAGCTTGATGTTGCCATTTCAAATTGTAGATGTATATCAAAACTTCATGCTGTATACCATAAATATATGCAATTTTGTCAGTTGAAATAATAATAACAATTTCTAAAATAAAACACACTTTTTAAAAAGGGAGCTTACCCATGAAATAAAGGAAAAAGCTCAGATATTAGAACGAGGCCCATTTGAGCTATATATAATGGAATGAAAGGAGAAAATGTTAATGAGCTACTTTGACTAACTTGACCAGCTTATTTGTCTTATTGATTTGTTTCTAAAGAGCTCTGGACTTGCAAGACAAGAGGTGTAATGCTTGACTAACAATTGTTTGTTCAGTAAGTCTTAGTTTTCTTCCCTAAAATGTGGAAATGTAAACATTTATCCACTTATAGGATGGATGGTTATATTGAAAGATGAGTTATCACACTGAAAAGTGAAAATGTGAGATGTTAATAATTTTGAGTCATATCAGGTATAAGAGTAATGATTTATATTTACTGAACAGTGCTGCGCCCACCCCATCTCACCCACCTGCCTCTCCCACTTCTTTCTCTCTCTTTCATGAGTGCTTGAAGCTCTTTGCTTACTCTGCCATTGCTATCTTTCACTTTGGTTGAGTTTTACTAATGTCCAATAACTGAATAATGAACAAACTTCACCTGGAAAAGCTCTAACATGTTTGTTTACCTTCAAAAAAAGTATTCCAGCTATAACAGAGCACTTTAGAAACAGAAAATGTTCTGTGGTAGTGGCCATAGTAGTGACAATAGTAAGTACTGGTGGTGTAGTAATAGTTTTCTACACTATAGGAAATTATATGTATTAATCTGAAATTGAGTTTAGCTCTTATATCTTTGTACCTTACAGAGAGTCCTATGTTGACCCTTTGGCCATATATTTTAGACCAGAATTTTTTCATGTCATTATACCAAATTTAGTATAATTTGAGATCATCAAAAATCTAAGTCATTAGCAGACAGATGAGAATAACACTGTTATAACACAGTCTCAAGAACGCATAGACCCCAATTCCATGTCCATGGAGGCCAAGAGCTAATTCAGAGGAGATTTAGGATGCTGTGAAAACTTTTACAGCAGTAGCATCATTTTGGGATACTATTAGAACATGGGTACATTTTGTTACTTCATGTGGAAACGTATTGCTTTATTCAAAGATCAAGAGCAATTTTTGGAGCCATCCTCTTGGTCAACACAGGAAGTCAGTTGGCTGGTTCAGAAAAGATTACTAGGTGATGTAATCTGTGAGGCTAGTCCCATTCAAACCAGGGAAATAGGAGTAACAGCAGAATGGCTAAGAAGATAGCCACCATGGGCCCCTCACTGACTGGGCAGGTGGGTTCTCTATGCATTCTCAGGTCTCCTGACTGCCCGGGGATGGGGAGAGGAAAGCGCTAACATACAGTCCGCAATCCAATGCTCTAGAAGTGCCTCAGCAGTGCCCAGGACTCTAATCTGTGTCACCCTTAGAGAAATCTTCACCCTTGGGCTGTTGAGCAACTCACCCTGGCTGAGGCTGAGGTGGAGAACAGAAGGGTAAGAGTGCTCCTTTCGGCTCTGAATTTACCTGTCAAGCAAGGTGAACATCTCTAAAGAAGGCAGATGAAGTGATAGGTTCACAGGGGTTGTTATACGATTCTCCCTACTTTGGTGAATGAAATTTTTCATGAGAAATGCTAAAATAGAAAAGGCAACCTCTTCACTATAAAAACTAAGGGTTTTGGAGAAAAAGATCTTTCTTCCCTAAATTTTTTCCATCATTTTCCTGGACAATGCTTTTTGTTTCACAGTTGGAAATAGGATTGGACATACAAATACAAATTAGAATTGGGCAGCAAATAAAATTCGCTTTCAGATGGAAACTACTGAAAGTAGATCCTTTCCCAAGAGGGAGTAGCAGGGAACCAAGCACCTAAAAGGAGAGAGTGAAGCACCGAGGAAGTGACATGGGAGAGTAGAAACTGGGACCCTCAGAGACACATTTTATTGACCTCTCAGTGTGGCCATCTCTCTGCCTCAAAGCTGTTCATTGGTGGGGTCAACCTTGTGCTTCCTAAGGTCCCCTCTTCTATGAGTTCCCCATCCTACCCCAACCCTGACACAATTACCCTGGGCTTCACAGACAAAGTCCCTCTCTGGCTTTTGACCCCTGCCCCCTTAATAATATTAGACTATAAAGTTGCTTAGCATGAGGAGTTGCCATGACGACGGCACCCATATCCCTGTACAAGTGCCAGCACTGAGACCTGGGGGCTCGGGCACATGGCAAAAGGACAGCTTGAGAGAAACAATGGAGGGAGCCGACTGCAGATTCTTTTCATGCCTAATTACCCATGAGCACATGGCACAATGGCTTATTTAATTCTGCCTTGGCTCAGAGTAGAGACAGGTTCTCATTCCAGTTGGAAAGGATTCCAGCTCTGGCCCATTGCAGGGAGGGGCAAAAGGAAAGGGAAAGTAAGTTATTGAAATGCATAGACTTTGTCTTCTTAATTATTTTGCATTTGGCCATCATTCCTTGTCTCAGAAGCTAATTATTCCAAGTCACGAGAATTTTTCCACCTCGGAGTTAGCTGCGAGCGAAATGCTGACAACCGGTGCTGGGAACAACTGTTTCCCATGCCTAGCTAGGCAATAGAAGATCGTTCCTTCTCAGAACTAACTTAGCCAGTCAGAGGGTAGAATGATTTATTAAATCCTCAGGATGTGTAAGGTAATCTACCTGTCTTTCTTCTTTCTTTCTTAGAATAGAATTCAGGCCTCACTCCCCTGGAATTCTGCAGACTGTGGAGAAACAGTCTTGCCAGAACCACGCTGTAAGGTGATCCCAGGCAAAAGAGACAGAATGGACATACAGGCAAAGAAGATTCTCTGCTCTGTGAAGACTCAAGGCCATGTGACTTTCTCCACACAGTGAGCCCACAGGTAACCAAAAGTGCCTCTGAGTCCTCAAAGATGGTGGGAGAGCAAAGGAGACCATTGCCTCATAAGCGTTAGGAGGGTGAGTGCTTTCAGAGATGTAATGCCATTTTTGTGAGTTCTCTGTCATGGCAGCCAAATAGATGTGGTAAGAAATACATGGAGAATATTATAACTTTTTATTGATTGCCAAAATTGCATCCAAGTCCACCCAGATAACATTGCTTTAATTATCTGTCTGGATTCCTACTTCAGGTCCTGACCCCTTCTACTTTCTTCCCAATGTGATACGCTATTTATCACCTGACCCAAATAATGACAGGCAGGAGGTCAAAGGCTTTCCAACTTTCTTTCCTGACTCAGCAAAACCCAGTGGGTCCACCTGTATACCCTCTGAATATTTCTGCCTTAGCAGTGAAGGTACTGGAATATAAGATTTTGGAAGCCATAATTCTGGGAGGGTCCAGAACATACTCTCCATTAAGGCAAAAAGAAATGCACAGTTACAGGGGTCACTTGCATCTCTGAAGAGTTCAGTGGTGACTGTCTTCTGTAGAACAGGACTGACAGGAGATGTAACCATAAAATTGAACCTCTTGATATTAAGTGGAGTTTCAAGTGGGGTCCAGACTAAAATAAGGTTCTGCTGCAAGTTCAGGCTGCAGTTCAAACTGTCTGGCCACTCAGGCCTAGATCCAATGGTATAGAAGTGTTGGAGGTAGATAAAGAAGATATGTAGAATTGCAAACCCCACTTGGAGACTCAAAGCACAGATCTATGATTGTGGAGGAAAACCATGCCTTCTGCAGCAGAAAATTACTCTCATATGGAAAGAAGCTCATAAGTAACTGAATGAGAGTAGGATACCAAGTGACTATGTGACCAGGGCTGCTCATCAAGTTGGAGATTGCCTGGTCAACTGATTCATAAGATCGGGTGTCAAGGAAGTAATACCTGTGTAATAGAAATCGTGCACCAGGCCTACAGAACTCCAGAAGGTACAAGTAAATGATATGAGCAATGGCCAGACTTCTACATCCCCTTGCTCTGTTTCTCTCTCAACTCACATCTATAAAGAGTAAAAAATAGTTCAAGTCCAATTAAAAGACTGGGACTACACTATATTGGGTGCTAGTAAAAAATGAACTGCTGACACATTACAGCATCACTCAGGAGTGACATTAAGCGATCTTAGTGAAGGAAAATTCTCCCAGAGGTCAGAGCTTTAAGCACTACTCTGGGCTGTTCACTTCCTATGGAAGAAAATTTGAGATGTGTGTGTATGTATATATAACTCCTGAGAAGTGACAACTTACTTGGCTCAAGAAAACAAGACTGGAATGTTTGTGTATTAGTTTCCTGTGGCCGCTGTCAAAAACTACCAAAAGCTTGATGACTTAAATCAGCAGAAATTTATTGTCTCACAGTCTAGAGTCCAGAAGTTGGAAATTGGTATCACTGGGTTGAAATAAGTTGTCTGCACCTCTTCCAGCTTCTGCTTGGCGGCTGGCATTTGTTGGTCTTGTGGCCATATCACTCCAGTCTCTGTCTCCATCTTCATATCACCTGCTCCTCAGTGTGTGTGGAACCTCCCACTGCCTCCTCCTTCTAAGGACACTTGTGATTTTATTTAAGGCCCTCCTGGATAATTCAGGATAATCTCCCTATTTCAAGATCCTTAACTTAGTCACATCTGCGAAGACTACTTTTTCATATAAGGTAGTATTTACAGGTTCCAGGGATAAGGATCTGATATCTTTGGGGTCTGGGGTGCATTACCAACCTACCATGATCTGGGACAGGTAGGTTTTAGGAAGACATTTGTTGGGGGCAGCCTACCATGGTCTGGGACTGGTAGATTTTAGGAAGACATTTGTAGTTGAAAATATGGAAACAGAAGCACAAAGTACAAGGATCTTTGTGTCTTGTGTTGCTGCCCACCAAGATGTATTCACCTCAGAAAAGGTTCTCAGTCCCCAAGGAGGTGGCATAATCTTCTGCGGACATCAACCAGCCTCTCTTCATGGTTTAATACTGTCTTGGGCCATTGAGTGAGTGGCTATGATGGCAAAGATGGAGAATTGCATGGCTGCAACACCCTGGGCTCCCTCTCACCAAGGCTCTTGATACTGCTCAATCTGCCAGCATCAGAGACTAATTATAATCACTTGACATGGTTCCATTCCTCTCGGGCAGAGCATCTTAATCCTTAGTGAGTAAACAGGTTTTATATTTGTTGTTTACAAAAACTTCCAAATACTGGCCAGGCACACTTTGGGAGGCTGAGGTGGGCAAATTGCTTGCTTCCAGCACTTTGGAAGGCCAAGGTCGGGGGATTGCTTGAGCCCAGGAGTTCAAGATCAGCCTGGATAACATGGCAAAGCCCCATCTCTACAAAAAAAAAAAATAATAATACAAAAATTAGCTAGGCATAGTGGTACATACGTGTATTCCCAGCTATTCAGGAGACTGAGGTGGGAGAATTGCTTGAGCCTGGGGAGGTTGAGGCTGCAGTGAGCTGTGATTCTGCAACTGCACTCCAGGCTGGGCAACAGGGGAAGACCCTGTCTCAAATATATATATCAATAAATAAATAACCAAACACTATGGAAAACACTTTTATATAATTCAATGAAATCATCATGGAAATAATCAGAAAAATTATCAGAGCTTAGACACTGTAGCAATGTCAAATTACTTTAAAAATGTTCCTAAACATTTACAATTTATACACTTACAATTTATATGCGTATCACAGATTGGTAACAGCGTGCACACTGGCCCAGATCCATGGATTATGTTTTCAATGTACTGCCCTAGAAAATTATCCAGCACCTATTGGCAGATCAGACACATCAGATCCTTTCCAGCCTGAAAGGGGCAGTGATTCCTCTTTATCCAAGGCTATATCTATTCCGAAAATGGATTCTCCTCCCCTACTCCTGACCATGTGGCTTTCACCAGCACCACGGTCTAAGTGCCTCATCAATGGACATGGTATGACACTCAACATTGCCTCAAGCCAAGGGAAATATTTTACAGCCAAAGAGGTACAACCATGGACATATAACCATGGGACTTGTGGGTGTTGCCATGTACCCCTCACCCAAGGCAGCCAGCCAAATACAAAGATGAAACTGCCTGTGTCTCTAAAAACTGGAACTCATGAATCTTGAAAGAAAAGGGTAGCAGTAAGATTGAAACCTCTCTATGTCACTCCCAGTGACCTACTTGCAGAATTTGTGCTTCTCCTTCCTACATCATTAGACTCTGACAGATTAGAGGTCTTGACTCCTGGGAGGGAACGTTCCCACCAGAAGTTTTACTGAATTGAAGACAGAGACAACCAGCTAAGCCACACTTTACTCCTCATCCCAGTGGACAAATGTCAAAGAGAAGAATTACTGTATTCCTAGTGATAATTGAACCTGATGACTGAAAAGTTAGGAATGGCTACCCTACAATAAGGGCAGGAAGTCTAAGGAATTCCCAGAATCCAGAGATCCACTGAGACTTCTCTCTGTGCTTCCATGCCCAATTATAAGAGCAAATGAGCAGCCAGATGCAATGGCTCATGCCAGGAATCCCAGCAGTTTGGGAGGCAGAGGCAGGCAGATCACCTGAGGTCAGGAGTTGGAGACTAGCCTGGCCAACATGATGAAACCCCGTCTCTACTAAAAATACAAAAATTAGCCAGGAGTGGTGGCACGTGCCTGTGATCCCAGCTACCCGGCAGGCTGAGGCAGGAGAATCGCTTGAACCTGGGAATCAGATGTTGCAGTGAGCTGAGATCACACCATCATTGCACTCCAGCTTGGGTGACAAGAATGAAACTCTGTCTCAAAAAAAAGAAAAAGGAGAGCAAATGAGCAATGTAGCAACCATAACTCAAAAGGCAAGGCAATTTAGGCTGCATACCCCTTAGGAGTAGAACTCTAGATTTCCCCACCACAGAGAAAACTCAGTGGCTAAAGTGTTGGCTGATGGGAAGAAAAATCTAAAATGAATGGAGGAGAGGAGAGATGATGATGATTAAGGATGGCTTTGGGACCAGATGCAGCTTGTTTCCATATCCTTCTTGCTGTCAGTCCTCTCCCAAATTGCTGCTAGCCACTCTCCTGAAGGGGTCTTTATCATTGGTTGGGCTTGTCCCTCCCCTATCAGAACATGAGTGAGGACATTTTGCTTTCACAAAAATTGAGGAACTAAATTGTAATGGTGAGCCAGATATAATAGGAGGCCCCAAACAGATTTTAATGGTGCAAGGGTTACACTACTAGTCACTTATTTTGCACCATCTCAGATCCTCTCAGCCTCTTCAGTTTTGGATACTTCTAACCACTTGTTCCACCCCAGTTCCCACTGCAACAACAAATACTCTGAGTTTCAGTTCACTTAATTGTAAGCAGCAGATACCTTGGCAACATATCCTCATATTGACTCACCATCTTAACCTGCCTCACCACTCCTTCTTCCTTGACATTGTATACCTTAATCAAGTGGTAGTTCAGAAGCTTTTGCCTTAGCCTCTATTTAGCCAAGGGCACTCTGCCAGTGACTGCAGAGTTCATTATCACTACCCTTCCTCCTAGGTGGGTCTCCAATTATTTATGCTACTAATAATGGTGTATATTTTTTCTGTTAAAGCTGAACATCTTTCTTTACCTTTGTTTATCAAACAGTTAAAGAATTTCTGGACATGCTGAAATGCTGGAGTCAGATAGAAAGAGTTTAAGAAAACAGAGACCAATCACAAAGGTCAAGAGGTTGGCATGAGGGAAAGTGAAAGGAAGAAACTCTATCATCGGAAGAATGCCATGAATATGAAAATCTTCCCATTGACACTGAATTGAAATATTCTGCAGAAGATGCAATATTGCATAGGAAAGGCAACATCCCATCTTCCATGAAAAAAGTAAGAAGGATTAAGGGGAATTAGCAATGTTGAGGAAATTGTGCACCTTGAAAAAGATTATCTCTAATGAATCTGTTCCTACTAAAGTTGGTGACAAATTTCCTCAATATTGAGTTCTTTCAATGGAAAACTACCTCATAGAGAATTTCTACAAGCATGAGATACTGCAAGTGATAGACCCTACAATGTGGAATTGCCTAAGTCAAAATTAAGTAGTCAGTATATTTTTATATAAAAGGATTGATGTATTTTGTTGTTGTTTTCTCACTTTTCAACTCTACTTTCAAATAATATCAATATAATCTATTTCTGATTTTTAAAATTTGCCTTAAGAGAAAGAAATAAAGGGTATTCACATAAGAAGAGAAGAAGTCAAATTGTCTCTGTTTGCAGATGATGTAATCCTAAGAAAACCCCATCATCTCAGCCCAAAAGCTTCTTAAGCTGATAAGCAACTTCACCAAAGTCTCAGGATACAAAGTCAATGTGCAAAAATTGCTAGCATTCCTATACACCAAAAACAGGCAAGCAGAGAGCCAAATTATGAATAAACTCCCATTTATAATTGCTATGAAGAGAATAAAATACTTAGAAATACAGCTAAAATGGGACGTGAAGGACCTCTTCAAGGAGAACTACAAACCATTGCTCCAAGAAATCAAAGTACACAAACAAATGGAAAACATTCCATGCTCATGGATAGGAAGAATCAATATTGTGAAAATGGCCATACTGCCCAAAGTAATTTATAGGTTCAATGCTACTTTCATTAAACTACCATTGACATTCTTCACAGAATTTTAAAAAATATATTTTAAAATTCATATGGAACCAAAAAGTGCCCAAACAGCCAAAACAATCCTAACCAAAAAGAACAAAGCTGGAGTCATCATGCTACCCGACTTCAAACTATACTACAAGGTTACAGTAACCAAAACAGCATGGTACTCATACCAAAACAGATATCTAGACCAATGGAACAGAGCAGAGACCTCAGAAATAACACCACACATCTACAACCATCTGATCTTTGACAAACCTGACAGAAACAAGCAATGGGGAAAGGATTCTCTATTTAATAAATGGTGCTGGGAAAACTGGCTAGCCATATATGGAAAACAGAAACTGGACCCCTTCCTTACACCTTATACAAAAGTTAACTCAAGATGGATTAAAGACTTAAATGTAAAACCTAAAACCATAAAAACCATAGAAGACTTAAATGTAAAACCTAAAACCATAAAAATCCTAAGCAATACCATTCAGGACATAGGCATCGGCAAAGACTTCATGACAAAAACACCAAAAGCAAATGTAATAAGAGCAAAAATTGACAAATGGGATCTAATTAAACTAAAGAGCTTCTGCACAGCAATAGAAATTATCATAGGAGAGAACAGACAACCTACAGGATGGGAGAAAATTTTTGCAAACTATCCACCTGATAAAGGTCTAATATCCAGAGTCCATAAGGAACTTAAACAAATTCACAAGAAAAAAAAAAAAACAGCCCTATTAAAAAGTAGGGCTGTAAATGTTCATGTCCAACATGTCTCTAAAGAAGACATTCACGTGGCCAACAATCATACGGAAAAAAAACCTCATCATCACTGGTCATTAGAGAAATGCAAATCAAAACCACAATGAGATACCATCTCACACTAGTCAGAATGGTGATTATTAAAATGTCAAGTAACAACAGATGCCGGCAAGGTTGTGGAGAAAAAGGAACGCTGTTCTTCCACTTCCACTGTTGGTGGGAGTGTAAGTCATTTCAACCACAGTGGAAGACAGTGTGGTGACTCCTCAAAGACCTAGAACCAAAAATACCCTTTGATCCAGCAATCCCATTACCCGGTATATAACCTAAGGAATATAAATCATTTTATTATAAAGCTATATGCACACGTATGTTCATTGCAGGACTATTCACAATAACAAAGACATGGAATGAACCCCAATTTGAAAATGTGATACATATACACCATGGAATACTATGCAACCATAAGAAGGAAAAAGATCACGTCCTTTGCAGGGACATGGATGAAGCTGTAGTTGTTTTTCTCAGCAAACTAACTCAGGAACAGAAAACCAAACATGGCATGTTCTCACTTATAAGTGGGAGCCAAACAATGAGATCACATGGACACACAGTGGGGAATAACACACGCTGGTGCCTGTCATGGGGCAGAGAGAGGGAGAGCATCAGGAAGACTAGCTAATGGATGCTGGGCTTAATACCTACGTGATGGGTTGATCTGTTCAGTAAACCACCATGGCACATGTTTAGCTATGTAACAAACCTGCACATTCTGCAGATATACCCCGGAACTTAAAGTTGAAGAAAATAAAAAGATAAATTTTTTTTAAAGTTTTTGCTTTTAGCTTTATAATAGCAATCCATGCTATGCAGCAAAGCTGCTGACTTCATGTGTGCCCTTTTGTGTCTTGAGGCTTAATTAAGCAATGCTTCCTCCAACGCTGCTGTTTTAGGAGGCTTGCCACTGCTTATGTGGTACCACGTTAGAGACAAGCATTGGTCCAAACTAGCTGGATTTGAAATAGAAAGGAACAGCTTTATTAAGAGAGTTTCTTTCTGCCTGTGGCCCCTGCTCTAAGATCATGGGAAGCCAGAGCATCGTGTACTCTGTAGAATTGCAAAAGCTACTGCTTCACACTTAGGTCAGCGTAAAGAAGGGAAAAATATAGGAAGCCCTTGTGACATAAGTTGGAGAAAGAATTGAAGGAAACTTGATTCCTGAGATTTCCTTCTAAAACTTCTGCCTTAGGCTTTATCAATCAAATATAATTGCTACCCCACTCCCTTTGTAAAATGCAACTCGCTGGGGAGCAGTGCAGCAGCAGGGATCATATTTTCTCTGTCCCCAATACCAGTTTATTATTTCATGCTGCAGTGAGGCAGAGAGGCCAGGCGGGGAAACACTGGACAATGGTTACATCTCTTAGACCTATTGCTGAGGGAGAGAAATCACAGAGGAGTCCAAGTTCAAAGATTGCAATTAAAAAATAGCATTTGTTACTATCTAATATAAAACTTCAAAAAATAAAACAAAGAAACTATTTGTTTTTTGCTTTTTGAGACAGAGTCCTGCTGTGTTGCCCAGGCTAGAGTGCAGTGGCATGATCTCGGCTCACTGCAACCTCCGCCTCCTGGGCTCAAGCAATTCTCAGGTTTCAGTCTCCTGAGTAGCTGGGATTACAAGTGCCCACCACCAGGCCCAGCTAATTTTTGTATTTTTAGTAGAGACAAGGTTTCACCGTGTTGGCCAGGCTAGTCTTGAACTCCTGGCCTCAAGTGATCCGCCAGCCTCAGCTTTCCAAAGTGCTGGGATTACAGGCACAAGCCACCATGCCCAGCCAAGAGGCAGTTTTTTTAATTCTGTGTTTTGACAGAGAAAATTCAAATCAGGCAATCAAATGTTCTTTTAATTTTTAAATTTATTTTCTACAGCCCACACTTTCTACCCTTAAAATCAGTATTTTTTACTTTTTATATAAGACGACTGATTTATTTTGCTTTCATTTTCCCACTTCCCACCCTTGCTTCCAAATATTGTCAATATAATCTAGATTAAAAAGCTGTCTTCTTGCTATAAATTTGTTCTTACTATATATTTTCTAATTGTTTATATTAGATTTCATTTTATAATGGCACTTATATAATAAATTTGTGTTTACTGGTTTGGGTGCTCACTACTCTATATATATATATATATATATATATAGTATATAAAGAGACAGAGTCTCACTCTGTCTCCCAAGCTGGAGTGCAATGGAACAATCTCGACTCACTGCAACCTCTGCCTCCCAGGTTCAAGCGATTCTCCTGCCTCAGTCTCCTGAGTAGCTGGGACTACAGGTGCGCACCACAACACCTGGCTAATTTTTCACCATGTTGGTCAGGGGTTTCACCATGTTAGTCAGGCTGGTTTCGAACTCCTGACCTCATAATCCACCCGCCTCGGCATCCCAAAGTGCTGGGATTACAGATGTGAGCCACTGCGCCTGGCACCAACATTCTTATGACTGTTTGTTGATAGACATAAGTACTCAAGTTTTGGGGAAACATATTCACTAATTAAGCATAGAATATGTGTGTTTAGCTTTATTAGATACTGTCAAACAGTTTTTTTGAAGTAGTTGTGCCAATTTACTAACAAGTCCTGTAGTAGAGTTCCATTTGCTTTGCATCCTCATCAGCATTTAGTACTGTTAGTCTTTTCACTTTTAGCCATTTTATGGAGATGTAATGGTGTCTCCTTGTGGTTTTAATTTTAATTTCTCAATAAGGACTGAGGCAGAGGACATTTTCATCTGCTTAGCATTTGGATATTTTTTTGAGTGAAGTGCCTACGGAGGCTTTGCCTTGAGGAAAGAAGGCCATTCAAGCTAAAGGAACAGAAATGTCCAAGTCACCACCAAAGTGAGAAATGTGATTTTCTCTGCATTCATTTATCTTGAGGCTCACTGACCCTTTTGGTGCTTTGGTTTAAGTAATTTTTCATCAAATTTGAACAGTTTTGGCCATTATTACTTCAAATATTTTTTCTGCCTCAATATTTCTCTACTATCTGATATAGTTACAGGTGTACATTACAGATGCACAAGTGAGCAATGTTAAAGAAATGATAATGAGGCAATTGTGACTATTGCATAGACTGTATGAGGAGCTGTGGTCAGAGATAAGGGTGTACACACAAGCTTGGGCCATATCACAAAAGATTCAGTGCCTAGATCTCTCACTTCCGTGTCCCTGTTTTACTCAACCAATTTTTATTCAATACTATTTATTAATTATTTTCTACGTATAAGGCACTGTCTTAGTCCATTTGTGTTGTTATAACAGAATACCTAAAAGTGGAGATTTTATTAATAAAAGAGGTTTATTTAACTCATGGTTCTGCAAGCTGGGAAGTTTAAGAGCATGGCCCTGGCTTCTAGTGAGGGCTTTTATGCTGCATCATAACATGGTAGAGAAGGTCAAAGGGGAAAACAGACACCTGTGAAGAGACAAAACTCAAAGAACATGCTGGTTTCAAAACAACTCACTCTTGTGGGAGTTAGTCCATTCCTGTGGGAATTAATTTAGTTCACTAATTTAGAACAAGAACTTACTACAGCAAGAATGGCACCAAGCCATTCATGAGGGATCCAGTCCCATGTCCCAGACACCTCCCACCAGGCCCCACCTCCCAATGCCACTACATTGGGCATCAAGTTTTAACATGACATTTGATAATGGGATAAACAAACCATTTCCAAACCATAACAGACACTATTATAGAATATTTAGGAAAGGCAAAACTAGAAAGGACTTGGCTGTCCAGAAGGTTAAAATCCAGATGGGATGGTTTGGGATATGACATTGAACAGAGAAATGATTCTGTAGATAAAGTTGTATCTTCAATGGGACTAGAGTCTTTTGCAGAAGGAAACTGACTCCTCTTCGGTCCCATGAGGACAGATCACGAACAAAAGCAAGTAAACACATACAAATAGTTAGGATTAAAATTCAGAAATGATATTAGATTTTTTTTTGCATGCCTCATACTCTGCATGTCTCATACTCTGCTAATTCCTTTGCTTCCTCTGAATTAAACACAATTGCCAGTAGAAACTAGCAGAAATTTTAGTCTGCCACAACATCCTGACCTAGCAAAAGTTAGGGGCACTCTTACATCAATCTCCAATCTGATGAAGAAAATTGTTTACTTGAATCATAGAAACACATATTTTGCTGGAACACTGTGAAAATGCAGTAGTAACAAAAATATCTAAACTCTAGCCTTTATTCTCTGAAAAGTTTACACAGATCTTTTCCTCGTGACGTTATTACGTTAAAGTTTGTGTAATTAGACAGTCTCGAAGCATAAGCAATTTCAATGTGACGTGTATTTTAGGGGAGAGGGACAGGAGAAGGACTTTTGGTGGAATTTATCAATTACTACTTCAAAAAAGTAAACTTGGCAAATCCATCCCTTCTTGGCATTAAACAGATACCATCTTCATAGCAGTAAATGGTCTCCATGACTCAGCCTGCAGTTGCAAGGCAGATGAGAAGCCTCTAAACCTTTCAGAGAGCCCACAGGGTTATTTAAGTCAACTCCCTGCCCCAGTCAGCTATCTATCTACTCCCCACCATAAATGGCTGGTCAGTTCCACTTTAAATATCTCTCAGATAAAGACCTATGCTCTTTCCCAGTAGATTTCTTCAGTCTTCTTGTTCCAAACATAACTTTCTGTATCAAGATATTACCGCGTGTTCTGCCCTTCACACATGGCAAATACTTGCTCAACGTCATCTTTTTAGTAACAGAGGCCACATTATCTCACAAAGTATATTTATTAAAAGGCTGGATTCTGCAATAAAAAATGTTTGCTTGGAAACCTTCTTTGATTTCCAAGCAAATCTCAGTTATTGTAGGCTTTTTACAGCCATTTCTCTCACCTTCAATCAAGCAGGAAAATTTGCCCTACACCATCTATTCTTCTTCTCTTTCCATTCAAATCTCCTAGTCTCGGATGACATTATGCCTGGTATTTAGGTGAATGCTACATCCTCCGGGCTATTTTTCCTGTTTCCAACCTCTCCCCAGATCGATCCTGTGTGTGTATGCCCCCTTTATCTTCTTAAAATACTGGTTTTTTCCTCAATATGCTTCCAAAACGGAAGAAAGGAAACATAAGAAACAAGAGAATATTCTCATGACTGAGGGACAGGCAAATATTTTTAGACAAAGACCAAAAAGAAAAAAATGATAAATAAATTGACCTATATTAAAATCAAGAACTTCTGTCCCTCAAAAGAAGCATTAAAAGAACGAAGGTCCGGGCCTGGTGGCTCACGCCTGTAATCCCAGCACTTTGGGAGGCCGAGGCAGGTGGATCACAAGATCGGGAGATCGAGACCATACTGACTAACATGGTGAAACCCTGTCTCTACTAAAAATACAAAAAATTAGCCTGGCATGTGGTGGGCACCTGTAGTCCCAGCTACTCGGGAGGCTGAGGCAGGAGAATGGTGTGAACCTGGGAGGCAGAGCTTGCAGTGAGCCGAGATTGTGCCACTGTACTCCAGCCTGGGCGACAGAGCGAGACTCCATCTCAAAATAAAATAAAACAATGAAAAGGCAATCATAGACTGGCTTATGTATATAACACACAAAAATGACAATAATAATCAGAATATATAGCAAATTCCTCAAACAATAAATAATTTATTCAGTAGAAAATAGGTGTTTTATGAAGGAAAATATCCAAATGAACAGTAAATCTGTGAAAACATATTTAACTTCATTATTCATTAAGAAAATAAACATTAAAACCACAATAAATTGCTATTGCACATGTCACCAGAAAGGCTAAATATAAAAGACAATACCAAGTGATGGTGTGAAAGTGGAGTAACTGGAACTCCGAAACCCACTGATGGGCATGTAAATTAGTGCAGCCATTTAGGGAAAACTATTTGCCAATATCAACTAACCTCGCTCATATACATAACCTATACCCAGACTTCTATCCCTAGGTATGCATCTAAAGAGACTTGTATACATATTCGACGAAGTACATATACAAGAATATCCATTCATTTAACTTTATTTGTGATATCCAAATCCAGAAAGCAACCCATATGTCTATGAAAAGTAGAGTGAATAAATACATTGTGCTGTAATTATATCATGAAATACTAATCAGCAACAAATGTGACTGAAGTATTACTATGTGCTGAATCTCCTAACATGAATGAATCTCAGAAAAATACTGAATGAAAGTAGCCAGGAACACAAAGAATACATTCTGTAAAATTTAATTTATGTAAAAGACTAAACCAGACAAAATGAATCTATAATGCACGGATTCAAGATAAGTGATTTCCCTTACAGGAGATATTGACTGGTCAGGGTGAGAAGAATAGCTTTCAAGATTCTGGTAATGTTCTGTTTCTTCATCTTGATGCTGGATGCATGGTGAAAATTACTTGGTGAAAATTCATCAGGTTCTACACTTAGGATTTGTGCCTCTTCCCATATATAACTTATACTTTAGTAAAAAAGTTAAAACAACGTATGCATTTTCCTCCTATTAATAATTTGCATGGCTTTCCAGGATCTACCAAACCAAGGTTCATTTTCTCACACACACACACACACACACACACGCCCTCCTTCACATCTTTATTCATATAGTTTCCCCTTATTGAAATATTCATTATTCTCCATATGCTGGTTTGGTAAACCATATATCTTTGACAAGTACTAATTTGCTGAGAACAGTCCTACTTTGAAGCTGTTGCCCTGGAGTAATTACTGAAAGTAACTAGAATAATTCTAAATATTTAGAACATGTCCTTTACCTTCAGAGTTGTCTTTACCATACTTAATTCAAAAACAAACTTTTAGTGACTGTTTTTCCAGCATTCAGCATAGTTTTTGTAGAAACAACATTTCATGTATCATGTAATTAAGTTATATCTACTTAGCAAGTAAAACTGGCAGAAACAGGAACAAACATTAGTGGCTTTGGGGAACTCAACTGATGGAGAGGCAAGCTGGTGTACGGACTGCACTGCATTAGGTTTGCATCTATAGCACCCACTTATGTTTTACAGAGAGAATGGGGCACCTTATTTCATCTGTCTAGTCAGTTAATTGGAGGTTGGATGAGAGAGTTTCTACTATATATCCATTTGTTAAGAAAACTACCAAATACATCAGGTATAAAAGCAAAGATACCAAATCATCAATGAGTGAAATAATTTTTTTTTTTAATTTGACCTCGAGTCAGACTCTTAGCCTCCTTCAAACTAAGTATGGATTTAGTTAAGACATCAAAAAAGCTTCAGGTTAAACTACATAAATCTCTTTTGGAATCTAAAAGCCAGCACTTGTATTCAGAAGCATTTTTCATCCTTATACAGCCAAATGTTCGGCCCGAAACCATCAAGGAAAGAATAGCACTAGGACATAGCTCATCCTGAGGGTACTCAGAGTTTCCCTATCACCTGCAGGTTAATGTTGCCATGACCACAGAAACCTGCCACCTGATCATTAGCCAGTTCCTTGATGGGGGTGTAGGTGAAAGGAAGAAAACCTAATGGGATTAGAAAAATAAAAAAGTAGGCTGGAGCCAAAGATGTCATTAGACTAGGGAGGCTAGAGATGGGAAAATATTGCAAGAAAGGACATTCTTAATTCATGTCATCTTCAGAAAATCCATTCATCTTGATGCTAAATTCCTTGGCGAGGTCTAAATGTGAAATTTAAAGAAGCTTTTTCCATTAAATTGCCACTTAGCATTATACATTTGGAGGGAAAAAAGTCTCAGAGATGGAAGTTTTGTCATCTAGCTGGCCGACTACTCAGCAGAGTGAATAGAGGTGCTCCATTTCTCTGAATCTAGCACTGCTCACTGTGTCCTAGTCAAGTCAACCAGGAACAGCCTGACCCAGAATGTCTAGCAAGAAGGGAATTAGATCAAAGTGCTCTTCCATCCTGGATGCCTTTAAATAATATTATGGGATTAAAGGTTTTACAAAAAATGTAATTCAATTAACTGGTTCTTCTTACTGTTTTCTTAAAGCAACAATGATTGAATAGATTTGTAGGCCCAAGGGCAGAAGGGCATCATTTAACCCGATTTGGAGAATTTAACCCTATTTTGGAGAATTCTTTTTACGAGATTACTTTATGTTGGTAAAATCCATCATAATCACCTTTTGGCTGTTCCAGAAAGTCTCAGAGCCTGGTCAACACATTTGCTCATCACAAGTGGAGGAAAAGCAGAAGCAACAAAGATAGACATGTGGTCACAAGAGAATAAGAGGAGCAAAAATAATGTGATCAGTAGCAGATAAGCTACTCATAAGCTTCCTCATAAGCTGTTTCTCTCAGAACAAAACAATCACTACTACCCCCACCCAAACCACCCAACACTTAGAACTCCCACGATCACTAGCTCAGCTGCCCATCTGCTAGGACCTGCCAAGCTGGCAGAGGAATCTGGGGCTGGACCCTCAGTAAATGGTCATCACTTTCCCTTCATCTTGCATCACGAGGACATGCCTGTCTCACAGTCTTTGGGCTATGGGCAGTAAGTTCCACACTTATATCATATTCTAGTCATTTTCAAACTTTAAATAAAACAAAACCTAAAGGCCTTTTATACAAATATATAAATAAAAAGGTAAAAGGTGTGTCTTAGTCCATTTTGTGTAGCTATACAGAAATGCTGGAGGTTGGGTAATTTATTTTAAAAAGGGGTTCATTTGGCATACGATTCTGATGGCTGGAAAGTTTAAGATAGGCATCTGGTGAAGGCCTCAGGCTGCTTTCATTCATGGCATAGCACAAAGGGGAGCCAGCCTGTGCAGAAATAACATGGCAAGAGGGGGAGCAAGAGAGAGAGTAGGCAAGTGCCAGGCTCGTTTTAACAAGCAGTTCTCAGGAGAACTAATAGAGCAACAACTCACTCACCCGCAAGGGAAGGCATTAACCTATGCTTGAGGGCTCCACCCCCGTGACCCAAACACCTTCTATTAGACCCGATCTCCAACACTGGGGATCAAATTTCAACATAAGGTTTCAAGAAAACAAACATCCAAACCATTGCAAGGGGTCTTCTCTGGTTGAAGCCGAAGAGAGGCAAAAAATATCCACATTCCCTGTGTCTTCCTCCCCTGCCATCCTCTGGGGACACTGTGTAAGGAAACCTGGCTTCTTAGAACAGAATGAAAAGACAGCTGACAACAAACTGCCTGGCATATGTGCTAAAAGGAATAAAGGAAACCAAAAATATTTTACCCCAAAATATACTTCTTTAACATATTTTGAGATGGCCATTCAGAGGGCCTGCAAACAGGAATAGCCTAGAAAAGCTGCCTTTTGTGGAGGAGATTTGCATCTGTAGAGAAAATCCACATTGGTGAAATAAATAGCCAGGCTTTCTCTGCCCCTTGTCCCGCATCTGGATCTAGAAAGAGTTGTCTCATGGGAGAGAGAGACTGACAGCCTGACACCACCTTTGGAGGTCTGACAGAAACCTATTCTTTCTGAGAACTGTTACCTGTGAGGCTTCATCTACATAACAAGACCACCTTTGCTAGCCTTGCCTTTCCTCTTCTCTCTGTCCCAAAACCTGGTTTGCCGTGTTCTATGCCTCTACTTTTTCTATAACCTCAAGATGGTATAAAAGAATCAACTATCTGGGCCTTTCTTTGAGATTTTATATTCTGTATGACTTCCATGCACATGTGTGCATGTTAATACATTTTGTATGCCTTTTCTATTAATCTGCCTTTTGTCCATTTATTCTCAATGAACTTTCAAAGGGCGAAGGGGAAGGTTTTCCTTGGCCCCTACAGTTTTTGGTACTGGGAGCAGGATAACCAGAACTGTCCTGCTGTTCTGAAAGCTGAAGTCAATGTTACCCAGAACCTGACAAGCCAGCAGAAGGGCACAAATTTCTTACAGTGAGATTCCTGGGTGTCTATGAAATCCAGTGAAGTAGATGCTAAAAATTACTGTTCTTTCTTTTCTCTTTTCCAAATGTATTTTTTTCCTTTGTCTCTATCTTTCTATGATATTTGTCATAAAGAGTCCCTCTCATTGTACGTCCTTGAGAGCTTGACTGGTAACCAAGTAACTCTCTCGTTCTCTGATCTCCATGGGGTCACATGTGGTGGTCAGCCTGAAAGGACTGGGAACCTGAAATGTTAAGCAGCAGACTCTGTGTTCTAAGTGTGCCAAGCTTTTAGGGGAATTTGACTTAAGGAGTTTCTTCTATAAGGAGCTTTTATTGCCTTAACTCTTGTTGCCTGGTTAGAACTAGGACGGTACAATTCCAGGAGGGCCTACCCAGTGTCACAGATTAACAGGTCTGTGACTGGTGGACCCTCACAAATTTGTGAGATACTGGAGACACTATAGGCATAAACAGCAGCCATAACTGTCTATAACAAGAGTCTTTTGCTATCTTAGCTTATTTCTGGGACTAAATTTGCGAGACGGGTATCATTGGGGAAGCGCAACTTTTGCATCCATTTTTAAAATGCCACTTATGACCATGGTATTGTAAACCTGGAAAATTACCCATGGGACTTTCCATGGAAAAGGCTTACTGGCTTGAGTCACTGATGGAATAAATAAATTGGCTAGATTTAAAAGAGAACTCTTAAGAGAGCTCTTGTCCTAAATAGCTATCTTATCAGTACCTATGAAAGAAATAAAAAAGAAATATAGCCTTAAAAAGTTCCTTGGCATGATTTGAAAAAAGCAGAAATCAGATTTAAAACTAAGTTAAAATCCTTCATACGTTCAAAATGCCTGCTTTGGATCCCCCACACGATCTTCAAGGAAAGCTCTCCATTCTGCAGTCTAGTGCCAAGGATTCCACACATTCACTGCTGAGGCCTGAGTTTAATTTCCAGTTAGAGAGTCAGTCCCTTCGGAATACAAATCCTTTAGCTCGTGAGAAAAAAAAAAAAAAGAAAGAAACATCTGTAAGAATTAGTTTGAATTATTTGTTTTGAATTTGTATTTGTGTGACTCAGCGTTTTAAGATATTCATTTGTTAGTGATCCTTTACCCTTCTGCGGGCGGCTATTGTTTTCCTGTTCATCTCCAAGTCTCTTTTTCCTTCTAGCTTTCTTTGGAGTGGCTCTGGATCTTGTGGGCACTGGTTTTTCGCTCCTATTCGGAGATGGCTAGTGCATCCATGGTGAAACTATAAAAAGCATGCTGGTTTTGGTTCTGAGTCACTTGATAGTGACCTTTGATTAAAAAACAAAAGAGAGAGAGAGAGAAAGAAGTTCAAAGGCCAGGAATATTGGCTACTTGTCCTGACTAAAATCTGGTAACGAAAGATTAAATACGTGTATTTTAAGAGCGCTATGGTCAAAAGTCAACTTAATTAAAAGCTGATATTCAGACTGATTAAAAAAAAAAAAAACTCCTCTGTTCTCTTTTGGATCCTATTTCTCTCATGTGTATTTTTTTCAGTCAAGTAAAATCCCTTTTTAATTTTATGTTTGAGCCCTTCTGTTAGCTTCCTTTCTTGTTGACAAGATTTTTCTTTAAAGAAAAATATAAAATTGTATTGGCCTTTGTGAGACGCTTAAGATCTTCCCAAATTGGCTCCCCTTGGACTAATTTGCCCATTTGCTTTTGCCCTTCCTTTTGCCACCTTTGTCAGTCCCAACTTCCTCCATTTGATAGTCAGTAGATTTAAAAAGTACAGAAAGGAAACATGACGGGTTTAGTTGTTGCATAAAGAGATCTGAAAGAGGCTTGTAGAGACTCTAAGTTCCTATGAGGAACACAGCCAAAGCACCACTGACCTTTTGGGGTCCCTGTCTTCCTCATGGAGCCCCAAGAGTCATGAGTCAGCACTATTTTTTAATGAGTTCTGCCCTGAACTCAGTAATCCAGTTATAAACAGAAACTAAGTTAAAAAGCCACCTATCCAACTAAATCAGTTTCCAAAGTACAACTTTCTGGCATTTAGCTGGCTATTTTTTAAACTCTTTGTAAAAGGAATTTGTATCTATAAATAAAATCTCCATTTGTAAGGGCATCTTCCTCTACATAAACCACTAGAAACTGTTACAATGGGAAAGCTATTTACTTAAAAGCTTGCATAGAAAACCTTACCTTTATTTAAAGTCCTTTTCCTGACTATCTTGACTTAACTGGGCCTCTACCCATACCATTCTTTGTCTTGGTAAATAATGATGTTTATATCTAAGTTTTGCACCTTTGAGATATAAATTTTCTTCTTGTTTCACCTCAGAGTTATCCTTTCGGGAGTGTGAATTTAGAGTCACCTAGTTAACAATTGCTTAGGGCAATTGAACAGATAATTAGAGGTGTAATGATCTGAATGGGGGAAAACAAAAACTAACTAGAAGCTGGCAAATGCAAAAACTTAATGAAAGCTTTAAGATCTGCTTCTGTTTGTAGATCTATATGTATATGTGATAGTTCATGTGATCTGAAATAATCTTAGGTAAATAAAGCTAGTTTTAAGATGGTTGGTAAAATAAAATAGAAACGTTTATCAGAATTGTTGGTTTAAATATAATTCAGGTATTTTTGCCTGGGTCTACTGGTCAAATAGGTTTATGCTGTCTCGGATACATGCTTTAAGTTCATGAAACTACTTCTGTAATACTTCATATACATGCCTGGTTTATCTGTAAGCTAAAGCTGTAAACTCTGACTGCTAGGCTTTCCCAAATCTTTGCACACATCTTGCTATAAGCTTATTTTATTTTGAGCCTCTGAATTCTGGAGTCTGAACAGGTGGCCATGGCAGTGACTGGGGACAAGAGTGTCCAGAGTGCCTTGACAATTAGCTGCAAGGAAAAACCAAGCTCAGTCTGGCCCCATCCTCCCAGGTCCAGCTATGCCTCTTGGCAATGCTGCGAAGGGGCGAATCCTCCAGGCATTATCATCACAGCTCTG
Source organism: Macaca fascicularis (assembly GCF_037993035.2). NCBI lineage: Eukaryota > Metazoa > Chordata > Mammalia > Primates > Cercopithecidae > Macaca > Macaca fascicularis. The sequence goes on from NC_088388.1 coordinate 121,248,920, forward strand.
TCCTCCATCCTGGGCTGTATATCTGGTATGGGAATTCAGGACCCAGACAGACCCTGCACTTCATAGCCATCCCGGGTGCCATGTGGCCACTGGGGAAATGAATTAGGATAGGTATCTGTGTCATAATTTCAAATTTATTTTTAGAATTTAAAATCTTGGTCATGTTATATTAAATTATGTACTAGATTATCATAAAAATGTCTGAGTCATTTCCAAGTAAAACACTGAAACATTAATTACCAAACAAAAGTTAAGTTTATATACTTTGATATCTTGTTTTTTATGATATAGAAAAGCTAAATATATTTAGATTTGTCAATAAACAAAAAATTGAGAAAACATATCTAAGATATTATGAAATAGTTTTTAACTACAAATTCTCATATAAAACAGTTCAAAAGCACAAACTTCCTAGATTTTCACTAGAAATTACGGTAAATAAGTGTTAAAATTTATATTAGCATATGTAATTAAGACCACTAATGTGAGAATAATAATTCTATATGCAAATTGCACCAAAAAGAGGGGGACAAGATATGTTTTTGGTGAGAAAGTTATTAAAAAGGGCAGGAGAATGTGGTTTATTATTAAAGAAAAATGATTTTGCCTAGTTTAGAAGTAATTTAAAGGTTATTTCAAACTGAAGGAATAAAAAATGATATGGACAAAACTCAACAGATATAAAAAGAGAATAGAAAAATATAAGAGGTTATAAAAGATTCGTGGAAATCTTGTGTGGTCAAAGCTTATTGAGATTGGATAAATTTGTTTATAAGGTTTTATTAAAATTAGGTTTAGTGTGAATACATAAACACATGTGTAAAATTTGGTTTTCTCTTTTGAAAAAGATGCTTGTGTGGTATTAATAGGAAGCAAAAACTGTAGCAGTAAAGAAATGATGTTCAACCTTCTTTATCTTGTATATACATATTATTAACAGGTGTTCCAAAATTATATGATTCCTAAAATGTTGATATGCCTTGGTATATTTTATGTCATAACTATGACTATTTGGTTAAATTTTTGTAGAAAATAATCAAATTTCCTTGTCAATTATGTCTTTAATCATGGCCATTTTAAGTCTTGTCATCCACAGTTAATTGTTTTATTTTGACGCCTTTTCTTCTAAAAGCTTGTTGCAAATCTTAGTATTGTGCCTTCAAGGACGTTTATGGAAAAGACTGCAGTAAGTACTCTTTTGAGACGGAGTTTCACTCTGTCACCCAGGCTGGAGTGTAGTGGCATGATCACAGCTCACTGCAATCTCTGCCTCCTGGGTTTAAGTGATTCTTCTGCATCAGCCTCCTGAGTAGCTGAGATTACAGGCACCCGCCACCGTGCCTGGCTAATTTTTGTATTTTTAGTAGTGACTGGGTTTCACTATGTTGGCCAGGCTGGTCTCAAACTCCTGACCTCAAGTGATCCACCTGCCTTGGCCTCCCAAAGTGCTGGGATTGCAGGTGTGAGCCACCACGCCTGACCAACAAGTACTCTTAAATACAGATTTCTGACAACTTTGAGATCATATAATTGAACTGGGTAACAATTCCAAAAACTCCAAGGGAAAAAAAATGGACTTATAAAATTTCTTACATAACATCAACCAGAATAAGAATGAATTACATGGGATGAAACTTACGGAAAACTAAAATGACCTTTTTGCCTTTTTTTGTTTAAAACATTACTGATTCTTTTTATATTTTGTTTTCCAGAGTCAAGAAAACTTTTTTTCTTTCAAAGTTATCTATAGCTTGTAGCAATTGGGTAAAAAGTATCTGTTTGTGAGCAAAACTTATTTACTTTTCTCTCTACCTGATCCTTCCAGAATTTGAAAACTATTCATGAGCATTCTTTTTGTATGGCAACATAAGTGTTTGTATAAATTCAGTAAGAATCTGTTTTCTTTTGTAACAGAACACAATTGGAGACATTGGTTATTTTACCACGTCTCTGACTGGAATGTAATATTCTCAAACATGACCAGATTGCTTTGAGGAACTGAGGATGACTTTATAAGACCAATAGACTTGGGAAAACACAAGCCTGGTATCTTGTTTATGTGGTTCTCTAACAAGGTTCCTTGTGGCAAGTAAAGAATGTCACTTTCTGACAGGTCCAGGAATCTTGGGATATTTAGGGAACTTCAAAGAAGAGGAACTCATCCTGTTTGTACAGGTATTACAGAACCTTTGACTTGGCTCCCAAGCATCAACAGGTTTTCAAAAGTCAAATCACAAATTCTTTATCACAATGTTCCAGCAAAGCCAGCTTCAAAAGATCCTGTATGGCACATCACTATTCTTGGTGCACTTTATGCAAACAATCAGGCCAAGTATAATAATGAGACAAACACTTATTAGGCTAATAAAGGTCTTACTATTACTTATTCTTGGTAGAAATGGGAGACTGAAAAGAGAAAAAAATATGTTCTGGAAGAAAACCTATAATACACCCAATATTAGATAACAACGCCTCATTTGTTCGTTCGTTTGTTTGTTTGAGGTTGCATTATTTACCTACTATCCAAACAAAATTCCAAGACGTTAGTTCCTTCAAATATCTGGCTGTGACCCTTCAGACTGATGATCCCCATTTTTCTCCCACCCAATCACTTTAACTGACAGAAATTAAAACTGTGCTTTTTCAAAAGGCCTACCTAGTAAAGCTAGATTACTTGATATAAACTTGGAAAGAAATCACTATAGCAATTTACATGTAAATGGCTTTTGTGCCTGCTGATATATGAACTATCCAGACAGTTCATTGGAACATCTGATTCAAACTGCAATCCAGAAAAATCTGCCAGCCTTCCACTGCCTGTCTACTCCAACTGAAGATGCTTCTAGAAGAACTAGCTTATAGACGGCTCCAGACATTAACTTTTGTTTTCCTTCTGTTTCCATAGACATGCCTCTTATTAAAGATCTGTTTTCCTGCATCACATATAGAGACCTAGATTTGAAAATGTAGGAGCTCAGAAAATGACACCCCAAAATAAAGGCCCCAAAACCTGCTCTCTCTGACCTTCTCCCACCCTTCTGTCTCCGGCCTCTCCTTCTTTCCCAAGGTTAGCCATAGAAACCAGAATCCTTTTTCCCTGAGGTGGTTCATAGAAACCAGAATACCTTTTCCCCAAAGCCAACCATAAAATGTAAAACTATTACTCTAACTCCCCCAACCCTCCATAACACACACCTTTCTGTGTAAAAACTGACCGAAAAGAAATTACCTGACCCATCTTGTTTGCTTGTAGGTCCCAAGACCTCCATTCCAGAGAGGGCCCTGCCCGATACTCAGAAGGAAGGAATGCTGCACAGAAAGGCCAAGAAGAATCTAACCAGACAGGCCTTGCTGCATTTCCCCATTCAGTCTATTACCATTATATTACACCTTTTTTGTTCAATCATATTTCTACATGGCTGTCCCTACATTGTTAACCCTAAGCATAAAAATGGACAACTTTCCCTGCATCTTTGGGTCTTCATTCAGAAAGCTCCTGTGTCACCTAAAACTATGACGCAATAAATTTATATGCTTTTTCTTCTATTAACCTGCCATTAGTCAGTGATTTTTCAGCGATCCTTCAGAGCGCAAAGGGGGAGTTTTTTCCTTGGCCCTTACAAGAGCCCATCTGCAATGCCATCATAGGCAACACAACTGTTTAACTGAACTGACCTATTCTCATGACTAAGAGACTGATTCAAGAAGATGTGGGATGCTTGTTCCAATAGGGATTTCTTTTCCCCTTTTGCCAACTTCATATCACATGATCTCTAACCCAAATCTCCCCAAACCTACCAACTTGGGCTTTAATATGTGACACTCTAAAAATTAAAGTTTCAAATGGAGGACTAAAGGAAAACAAAAATATTCACCCCAAAATACTTCCTTGACATATTTTGAGATGGCTATTTAGAGGGCCTGCAGACAGAATAGCCCTGAAAAGCTGCCTTTTGTGGAGATTTGCATCTCTAGAGAAGCTATCCAACGGTGAAATCAGCAGGCAGGCTTTCTGTGCTCACCCCTTGTCTAGATCCAGGAAGGACCGGCTCATGAGATAAAGTTACTGAAAGTCTCACACCATTGGGGGTTTGACAGTAACTTATTCTTTTTGAGAGCTGCTACTTGTGAGGTATCATCTACAATAACAAGCCTACCTTTGCCAGCCTTGCCTTTCCTCTTCTCTCTCTCCCAGTACCTGTCTTGCCATGCTCCATGCATCTATTCTTTCTGTAACCTCAAGATGGTATAAAAGTGTTAAAAGAAAAACCTTAGCCAAATTAAATTTAACAGAGTTTAATTGAGCAAAGAATGATTCATGAATCAGGCAGCCTCCTGAGGCAGAATAGACTCGGAGACTCCAGCACAACCACATAGTGGAAGAAGATTTGTGGACAGAAAAAGGAAAGTGATGGGGCGGGCATGGTGGCTCGTGCCTGTAATCCCAGCACTTTGGGAGGCCAAGGCCAGTGGATCACATGAGGCCAGGAGTTCAAGCCAGCTTGGTCAACATGGTGAAACCCAATCTCTACTAAAAGTAGAAAAACTAGCCGGGTGTGGTAGTACATGTCGATAATCCCAGCTACTTGGGAAGCTGAGGCACGAGAATCTCTTGAACCTGGGAAGCAGAGGTTGTGGTGAGCAGAGGGTGTGGTGAGCCAAGATTGCTCCACTGCACTCCAGCTTAGGTGACAGAGCAAGACCCTGCCTCAAAAAAAAAAAAAAGGGAAGCGATGTACAGAAAAATAAAAGTGAGATACAGAAACAGCAGAGTTGGTTACAGCCTGGCATCTGCCTTATTTAAACGTGGTTTGAAGAGTTGGCCTCCTTTGATTGGCCAAACCTCTGTGATTGGCACAAGAGAAATCTTTAGGTCAAACTTCGAATATGTAAGAAGGCAGCTTTGAACTAAACTTGATTTAACGAAAGAATCAACCATCTAGTCCTTTCTTTGACTTTTCATATTTTGTGTGACTCCAATGCACGTGTGTGCCTCTTAATACATTTTGTATGCATTTTTTTTTCTATTAATCTGCCTTTTGTCAGTTTATTTGCAGTGAACCTGCAGAGGGCAAAGGGGAAGTTTTTCCTTGCCCCCTTTAGAAGAGCATCACAGGGCCTTCTTCCTAGCTCCCAGAGCACAAACATTTCTTTAACTGGCTCTCGGTAGACAATTTAGGTCAACAGACAATTTCAACTGTATTAGCACAAGAGTAGCAACTGTTTGAAATGTACAAAAATCCTATTACCTCTTCCCTGAAGCACACCCTTCATAACACCTATGCTCAAGGCACTGCTCTTGGTGTCAGAAGAGAAAGGAATCAAATTCTAGAACTTTAAAATTACAAATGAGTACGACTTGGAAAACAAGTATGCTGTCCTCAGGGCCAAAACAAATATACCTATAATAATCTAGATGGAAACTTTCTGATGGATATTCTGGGTTTCTTGAAAAGCAGAGATCACAGCTCTCAATGTGAGCTTTGGTCTTGTTCAAATTATGCTGTTTCCCATTATAATTAGAGGCAAACAGATTACTTTCCTCCTCATTTATCCTTTTTAAAAAATGAGTATTCTGGCCAGGTGCAGTGGCTCACACCTGTAATCCCAGCACTTTGGGAGGCTGGGGCAGGTAGATCACTTGAGGACAGGAGTTCAAGACCAACCTGGCCAACATGGTGAAACCCATGTCTACTAAAAAATACAAAAATTACCTGGGCATGGTGGCGCATGCCTGTAGTCCCAGCTGCTAGGGAGGCTGAGGCATGAGAATCGCTTGAACCTGGGCGGTGGAGGTTGCAATGAGCCGAGGTCGCACCATGGCACTCTGGCCTGGGCGACAGAGCAAGATTCTGTCTCAAAAAAAAAAAAAAAAGAGTATTTTGTTGAAAAACAGGAACAAAAACCCTAATATCATTAATTGCTAACAACACTTGTAGGCAAATACAAAGAAATGCACCCACTGAAATACACTTTCACACATACAGAGCACTCATCACACAACCCCTTTGTACATTGAAACATTGTATACACAAATTCTTAGCTATCGCAGTCACTGATTAATCTATGCCAGATATTCTCCAAGCTTATATAGTAATTACAACTGGATCTCTTAATTTGAGACTGGACTTCCTCAATGTTCTCTGTTTTTTGAGGATTTCAACAACTTCACCAGGCATAAAAACCCTGGCAATATCTCTTCCATTATAGATTTGATTCCTGTAAAAGGAAGTAATTTGATAGCCAGGACTGGCTCTCTCTCTTGCTCTTTCTCTCTTTATCTCTTTCCCTGCAGTGCTCAGCACACTATCTACACTTCTACCTTCTTTCTTTGAAAAAAGAAATTGCTTTTCTTCACCATTCAATTGCAAAAAAAAGAGAGACCATAAACCCATAGTGCGTATCCATATCAACAGTATGACACAAGTCCATATTTTGCAATCAGAAAAGCTTAATTTCCTTTACAATAAAGACTCATTTCTTCTTACCTAACCATCTAAGACTTCCAGTGGCTAAGTGCTGGTGAATCTAAAAACAATGGCATCCCTAGCAACCCTCTCCAACACAAGACATTTTAAAACTTCCTTCTTTTATAGGTATATTATCAGCCTGGGTGACAGAGCAAAACCCTATCTCAAAAAAAAAAAAAAAAAAAAAAAAAGATACTCATTTTGAGCTTCAAATCCCATTTAATGCAATCATTATAAATACATTTATGTCAAACCTGATGAAATCTGAAAATAAAATACAACTAAACAGAGCATAGTGGAAATTTATATCACAGTGTGAGATAATTTGACCCTAAGTACTTGCACTTGAGGTCAAAGTCATTCAGGCATCTGTTCCTAGTATTCCGCTAGTTTCCTGAAATTGACAGCCATTGGAGAGTACAGTAACATGCTGTCTGTTAACTATCTACAGCATTACCTCATCTAAAAACATTCAACATAACCATGCCCAGACTTGAAAGATCTGGCTGCCTGAACTATTTCACAGCTCCTCCTTGGAAACTAATAAGTGACCTAAAGTCAAATTTTACACCAAACAGGTTTTTCTTTTCGTTCTTTGTGTTCAGTTGTTTTTTGTTGGTCTGTTTTTCCTATTTGAAAATTAAGGAAATTGAACCAAAGACCCACAACTTCTCTTCTAGCAAGACCAGAGTACTAGGTTTGAATCTTGACTCTGCCACTTGGGACGTGAGTGGCATAGGCAAATTAGTTGAGCCACCATGGCTCAATTTTTTCATTTGTAACATTCTCATCCCAGGGTGGTTGGGAACATTAGGAAAAACATGCACAACAGGCTTAGTGCTGTGCCAATTCTTTGCTACTCCCATGGAGACCTGGAGGATAACTCCCTCCCCCTGAATATGGTCTGGCCTTAATGATTTGCCCGAACGATAGACCTCTGAGGCCAGGTCATAAGAAGCCTTTTAGATTCAACCTGGGCTTCTGAAAACCTAAGCTACCATGTAAGAAGTTCAACAGCTTTGAAATCACCATGCTGGAAGGACCAGGTAAAGATACCTTAAAATGACATAGAGAAGAAGATATTCCTGTCTTACCCTGAGCTATTCCAGCCTCCAGATATGTATGTCATCCCAGGGGAAACATTTAAACACCACGGGGAGCAGAGACTAGACCTAGAGGATCCCACCAAATTCTGCCCAAATTGTAGATTCATAAGCAAAATAAATGATTGTCATTATTTCAAGTCACTGAATTTTGGGATGGTTTGTTATATAACAAGAGATAACAAGAGCACCCACATAAGATCCTCAAGGGAGAGGCAGCTACTAATTCATCTTTATATTCCCCAGGAATGTCAAATCCAGACAGGTGTCTGTTTACTCTTCATTGCCAAAGAAATGTTGTGCCTGTCAGTAGACAGTGGCTGAAAGCTCAATTTTGCACTTACCCAAGGTGTTGCCGAGCTGAATGAAGCCTTCCTAATGTTCCATTGATTGACCTCCCATTTGAAGCGATGCCCTTCTTATCTTTAGCTAGAATTCTGCAAGCTCCCTGAAGAGCCACAGGGACACAAATAATCCCACTGAAAAAAACCTCATGGAAACTTCTGGCAGGATTAAAACATCAAGAGAACACACAAGGAGAGCACTCACCTTAATGGAATTTGCCTACGCAAGAATGACGCACTTGGGAACTAAAAAATGAACCCTTATACTCAATGAGTTTTGCAGCATACATATTATTTCTTGCCAAATCGCTAGTAGACTGAAGCACAGCAAATTCCATTTAGTTGCCTTGATAAAATGCAGATAGGCTAACAGCACCAACGATCTTGGGACTACAGGCAGAGGTCTCAGGGCTACAAGAGATCTTGGGGCTACAGGCTACCCCAGCATCACTTGGGCTGTCTAGGAGAGTTTACTCTTCCCTAAGAGCTCTGATGGGACACTAGGTACTTTGAATGGATATACAGTTTGTGGTTTTCTTTAACTTTTAAAACAATTTTTCCCAAGAACTCACTAAAAATGCTCTCTGAGGACTGAAGAGGAGAGAAAACTTTTAGAGAAAATGATGGCATCTTTCTGTATGAGATATTTACCAAAGAAAAACATAGGGCAAGGATACTTTGTGTGAACACTATGTCTTCCATACAGTCACATTTCCCAGACTTTTAAATCAGGTTTCACAACATGAATTTACATGAAATTCAGGCTTCCAATTATGAACAGTGGCATATCAGCAAATCAGTCTTTAAGAGATGGAAGAAAAAAGTGACACCGAAATTCATCTCCTCCTCCATTTGGAATCATCATAAATGATGTTCCCAGTGAGAATATACTGGATTTAAAAAAATAATAATAATTAGGTTAAATGCTTTCAAACTAGATTTTATATAATGTATCCTAAAATCCTTTATAGAATGTAACCTTAAAGATCCCTTTTTTTTTTTTTAACCTGAGCTGTTCTTTGAAGGAACTCCACAGGGTAAGCCCCATTTGCAAAATCGGTGAAATGCAGAGATGCTCTTTTTGGATGGCAGTTTGCAGTAACCCTTGAAATACCTGGCAGTACAAGAAACAACAGATCTATGCCCACAATCTCATTTTCCAAATTAGGAAACTAAGGCCTAGAGAAGTTTCATGTAAGCCCAAAGCCACACAGCTAAGTCAGTGGCATTGCCAAAACTAGAACCCAGGACTCCTTAATCCCAGGTGAGGTTCTGCAGGCTCACTCCTGGTAAGTTCAGACTGGCCACATAGCCTGTGGACATTGGCAGATGGCATAGTATGAGATCAGTGCATCACTTTCAGGGCAGTCAGGCAACTGCCATAATCCTGAGGCTGGCACCCCATACACACAGCAGGCCACCCTCGATCAGCCAGCTGAGACTTACCTAAAGGGAAATGTGCAGTATCACCAGTCAATAACCATCACCCAGAGACAAGGCTGTCTTAACATGAGACAGAGAAAATGGACACCTTCTAGCTTTAAAAGGCCTGTTTCATACTTCTCTCCCAAATCTTCTTCCCTGGAGTCTAGACTCCATCATACTGGGTTCCCCGCTTGAGAATAAACTTTTCCACTAGGCGCTTAATCTTTGGCCTTGTAGTACGTTATTTCTCTTTAACACTACCCTACACAATGCCGTATGGAGAAGAATGCGCAGCCGAGCTGAACTGAAGCAAGCACTGATAAGATACTCAGTGGATTCAGGCAGAGTGGGTCCCAATTTTCTTGAAGACAAATGTTAAATTATTTAGAAAATTGCCTCTAATTTCACTTCAGATTTTCTGTACATATATGCCACTAATGTATTCGTAGTCATAATACACAGTCAGAAATGAAAACTCAGATTTCTTGAGTTGGAAACTAAGGAAATTTAAACAAAAAATAAAACAGATATGGACCACACCACCCAAACCTCATCTTCCTCTTTCTTCCTGGGTTTGATTAATGACTTTCTGGTGCCAGTTGACTAGAACATTAAAGCTTACCAGTCCAAACATTTGAGTAATTCTGGAGTTTGCAGCTAAATTTCTCAGAGCAAGCCAAGCATCCACCCACCATACTCCAGACATGACTTCAGAACATTATTTTTTTCCATTCCCAGTCTTTAAAACAACCTGATGCTGATTATAGTAGCTTCCACCCACCATTTAAATGACTGGGTAGTATTACAGAAGATTTATCAAATCAGAAACATATTTAGTAATTTAAGGCTTGCTTGAGACTATAAAATAGAAGGAAATGTAAGGAAGGACTAATGTATTTGGGTAGATATAATTTTTATAAACAGGAAATTTTAAAAAGAAGCTTGAAATGAGGTTTAACTGAACAGAACCCACTCCCACCCCCCACCACTACCCTGATCTTTACCTTATATTACTACTTAGTTTAACAATGTGATTAAAAAGGTGGACTCTAAAATTGAACCATTTGAGTTCAAATTCTGGCTCTACCCTTTAATACTTACATAACCTTGGATAAATTAAACCTCTCCATATCGCATAGGATGGAGATGAGGATTAAGATGAGTTAATAACAGTGTCTGGCTCAGAGTAAAATCAAAATAACTATTAGCTATTAACTATTTTTTTCATAGGTTTGTTGTATCTTAGGGTGGTTATGAGGATTAAATGGCATTATTATGTAAATCACAGTACATGATACAAAGGCTTAACAGATGTTTCTTCTTCCTCTTCTGATTATAATTATTATTATTAAATAATAGAAAATTACAACTGAAAGGAATTTTAAAAACCAGATCAAAACTCTCATTTTAAATATGAGAAAACTAAAGCTGAGAGAAGGGAACAAATTGTCCATGGTTACTCAATCAGTACATCACGAAGCTAGGATTTCATTCATTCATTCATTCATTCATTCATTCATATATTCAACAAGTACTACTGAACAGTAACCAGCCAAGTCAGTCAGCCCAGTTTTAGTTACAGGATATAGTCAGGAACACAATGGACAAAATGTGTGGGATTTGAATATTGGTCTGAGCCCAGTGCACTTTCCACTATGGTGCTTGTAGTATGAAGCTGAAATAGACCAAGAATTGACTGGATATCAACAAAAAAAATGCCTTTAACTAGCTTTATCTTCTTGGATAAACAACTTTAGCTCTACGTGCCTTGATTGCTTCAAAGGTAAAATGAGAAGGATATTTTAAGGGCCCTCTCAGATATGTTATACAATTGTTCTACCTGGGCTTTTGTCTCTTAATCGCTTATCTAATTGTTGATCCACTAGAACACACATTGTACTCACCAAAGATCTCATCTCCAAGAGAGAATGAATTTAATACCTGTTAACAGTCTAACAGATAGGGACAAGCTGAGTTTCTATTTCTATACTTAGATAAGTTCAGATGGTAAGAAAATATAATAATCCCTCCTGTTTATGAAGCAAACAAGACGACTTCCTATGTTCTGAGATGCTTCACTAATTGTAAACCACTTGACTCATGCGGTGAAGCTGCTTCAAGGAGAGGTCTGTAAACCCAGTTAATTAATTGGAAGGATGCTGATAAGAGCACACACCTTATAGTGTTCAAGAGAAACAGTAAATACTGAGTAACACAACTTTTCAGACACTTCTGTTTTAAAACTATTTGATACTTCTCTGAGAAAAAGACAATACTACTTTCAGACAAGTCTGGAATCTTGAAAACCGATGTATTAGTATTTGACCTCTTGTAGAACTTCCAGATAAAACTTTTAGGAGTCCTCTTGTGATATTTTAGAGATAACTGTAAACCAAAGAAAAACAGTTTCACTGTAATTTTCAAATTTCTATGGTTAATAGGATGGATGCATTATTTTATTTAGGTGTGATAATCATTTGTGGTAAGCAGTTTTCAAATATGGCATTTAAAGACCCCCACTGGTATTCATACCATGTGTAATCCCTTCCCCTTACATGTAGGAAAGAGCTAATGACATATGTCTACTAAATAGAATACATCAAAAATGATAGAATGTGCTTTCTTGGTCAGATTACAAGAGACAGTGACTTCTGTCTTGCTAGACTCTGTCAACTTCTCAGTCTCCATCCTTTAATGAAACAACCTGCCATGTAGAAGAAACTCACATGGCAAGAAACTGAGGGTGGTCTCTCAACAACATCCAGTGAGGAACTGAGACCTTCAATCCGACAGCCCATGAGAAACTGAATCCTATCAAGAGACATGTGAGTTTGGAAGCTGAGCTTCCCAAGTTAATCCTGGAGGTGACTACAGCCCGGCAAACATCTTGATAGCAGCCTGGAGAGGCCTTAAAGTAGAATACCAGGTAAGATGTGCCTGGATTCTTAACCCACAGAAACTTATTATAGACAGTAATACATGTGTGTAATTTTAAACCACTAAGTTTTAGGGGAATTAAAAAATGCCAGAATAGATACCAAATACATCATCCTAGACAACTCTCTCTCTCTCTCTCCCTCTCTCTCTCTCTCTCTCTCTCTACTTGCACACATTTTTTAAAAATCAGTCAATCCTAGTCATCTATAGGTAGTAAGACTCTTCATATATGGGATCAGCACTGACTATTTTTTAAGATCAAGATTAGATCAGATCAAGGCAATAATAATATACTGGTAGTTTTACATCCTTCTCTTGTAACGAAATTGATCTAAACTGATTGTGGTTTTTTTTTTTCTTTTCCTTTTCTCTTTTTTTTAAGAGATAGGGCAGCAGGTGGGGGAGTCTCGCTTTGTTGTTCAGGCTGGAATGCAGTGGCATGATCATAGCTCATGCAGACTTGACCTCCTGGGCTCAATTGATCCTCCCACCTTAGCCTCCTGAGTAGTTGGGACTACAGGGGTCTGCCACCACACCTGGCTAATATTTTTATTTTTTACAGAGACAGGAATTGCCCAGCCTGGTCTCAAACTTCTAGTCTCAAACAATCCCCCTGCCTCAGCCTCCTGAGGAGCTGGGATTACAGGTGCGAGCCACTGCTTCAGGCTAAAACTGATTTCTCTATAACCCTGGTCTCATATCCAGAGTGAGCCCCAGACACTAGCTTTTCTGGGCTTTTCTCTTACTGCTGACTTTGTGTAATTCCTGAAACAAGAATTATTGACTTGTTATTTGGCTTCCAAAATAGCTGAAGATTTGCATTACCTGCTGGCCACTTGGCTATGCCTAATCTTTGCCTAACCCCTCTCTTAGAGAACTAGAGCTGACATCTCCACTTCTAGCTACTATGTGAAAACCTGAGCCAATCATGTGTCCATCTATAATCAGAAGACTGATGCCTATCTAATATTGAGGATAGAAAAGAGAATCGAATATATATATATATATATATATATATATATATATATTTTTTTTTTAAACCCCAGAAGGGATTTTAGTAATTATTTTGACCTTCCAAAAGACCACCAAAAAATCTACAGAAAAAGCAAATCTAAGTTTACTGGAACTACTGTAGTAAGAGAGACAAGATGTGTCTCAGACGGAGTAATTCAGGGAACATACTTATGGGGTTAAAGGGTCTGGGTTGCATGGTTTTAAAGTAGGTCTTACAAGGCATGAAACTGGTTGAAATTGGGCAAAGTTTATGACACAGTAGCTTTGCAGTGATGGGCACAATAAGTCAATGACCTTAAAACGAGCCTGGATAAGCATCTTGTAATTTTTTTTTTTAGGTGAAAGTCACATAACATAGAATTTACCATTTTAAAGTAAATGACTCGGCCAGGCACGGTGGCTCATGCCTGTAATTCCAGCACTTTGGGAGGCCAAGGCAGGTGGATCACAAGGTTAGGAGTTCAAGACCAGCCTGGCCAAAATGGGGAAACCCTGTCTCTATTAAGTATACAAAAATTAGCCGGGTGTGATGGCGGGCACCTGCAATCCCAGCTACTCGGGAGGCTGAGGCAAGAGAATCGCCTGAACCCGGGAGGTGGAGGTTGTGGTGAGCTGATATCATGCCACTGCACTCCAGCCTGGGTGACTGAGTGAGACTCCATCTCAAACAAACAAAAAATTTTTAAAAAATAAAGTAAACGACTCAGTGGCAACTAGTACATTCACAATGTTGAACAACCACCACCTCTGTCCAATTCCAAAACTAATAGGAAAAGCCTTACCCACAGCAGCTACTTCTCATTCCCATATCCTCTGGGGTTTTCCTATGGGTTTTATGTACTCTGAATATTTCCTATGAATGGAATCATGCAATATGTGACCCTTTGTGTTCGATGCAACCTATTAGTTCTGATAAATAAACCCTTTTAGTCGGTCAACGGTCTTATATCCCAGGGGCAAGTATTACCTAGCTAAGTTATTTCTCTCCTGGTCCCACTATTGTTTAGCACAAAAACGGGAAGATATGCTCAATCACAGAATTATTTAGCACAGGAACAGGAAAGTATATTCATTTTATTTCTAATTTCCCCATATTTGTCATTCTTCATGTTTATGGAATGATGAACTCAGATCTGCATAGGTGTTGGATGGAGTTTCGATGGTAGTTAGTCCAACTCCCAGCATTTCTTTTGTTGTTGTTGTTGTTTGGGAATCTAATGTCTTGGATCATTTGACCAGTGTACAGTAGCATTTAAGACTCTAGAAACCAAACATCTGAGCACCGCAAGTAGAACAAATGCTAAGAGAAGGCACTATGATCTGAATGCCTCTCCAAAACTCGCATTGAAATTTAATTGCTTCTATGATAGTATAAGAGTTGGGACCATTCAGAGGTGTTTAGGCCATGAGGGCAATGCCCTTACAAATGAATTAATGTTGTTATTGTGGGAGTGGGTTTGCTATCATGAGAGTGGATTGCTATAAAACCAAGCTTGGCCCTCTTCTCTTGTGCTCTCTTGCCCTTCTACCTTTCACCACGGGATGCCGCAGCAAGAAGGTCCTCACCAGATGCAGCCCCTTCATCTTGGACTTGCAAGCCTCCAGAACTGTGAGCAAAATCGAAGTTTTTTCTTTATAAAGTATCCAGTCTCAGGTATTCTAGCAGGAAACAGACTAATAGAAAATACTGAGAAGTGGATATTGTTAAGTGGGGCTGTTGCTATAACAAATAACTGAAAATGTGGAAGCAGCTTTGGAACTGGTTAATGAATAGAGGTTGAAAGAATTTGGAGGAGCAGGTTAGAAAAAGTCTAAACTGAGCATTCAGGGCAATCCTGGTGAGGTCTCAGAAGAAGAGAATAGCTATAGGAAAAATCTGAATCTAGCTGGAGATTACTTAAGTAATTCTGATCAGAATATTCATAGAAACATGGCCACTAACAGCCATTCTGATGAGGACCTAAACACAAGCAAGAAACATCTCATTGGAAACTGGAGTAAAGGCCACCCTTGTAATAAATTGTCAAAGAACTTGGTTGAATTGTGTTCATGCACTCCCATGTGCTTATGGGAGGCAAAATTTAAGAACAATGAATGAGGGTATCTGGCAGAAGAAATTTCTAAGTAAAATACCTAAGGAACTGAGTAGCTACTTTAGCCACATGCAGTAAGATGCAAGGTGAAACAAATGTCTTAAAGACGAAATTTATAATTAAAAGAGAACCAGAACTAAAAGATTTTGAGCCAGGCACAGTGGCTTACACCTGTGATCCCAGCATTTTGGGAGGCTAAGGTGGGAGAATCACTTGAGCCCAGGAGTTTGAGACCAGCCTTGGCAACAGAGTGAGGCCCCATCTTTATAAAAAATAAGGCCAGGCGTGGTGACTCACACCCATAATCCCAGCACTTTGGGAGGCCAAGGCGGGTGGATCACGAGGTCAGGAGATCGAGACCATCCTGGCTAACACGGTGAAACCCCGTCTCTACTAAAAATACTAAAAAAAAAAAAAAATTAGCCGGGCGTGGTGGCGGGCACCTGTAGTCCCAGCTGCTTGGGAGTCTGAGGCAGGAGAATGGCGTGAACCCGGGAGGCGGAGCTTGCAGTGAGCCGAGATCGCGCCACTGCACTCCAGCCTAGGTGACAGAGCAAGACTCTGCCTCAAAATAAATAAATAAATAAATAAATAAATAAATAAATAAACAAATAAATACTAAAAAATAAAAAGAATTAGCCGAGCGTGGTGGTGCACATCTATAATCTCAGCTACTCAGGGGCTGAAGAGGGAGTATTGAGTGCAGGAGGTTGAGGCTGCAGTGAGCTGTGATCACACTACTGCACTCCAAACTGGGCAACAGAGCAAGACCTGTTCTCAAAAGAAGAAAAAAAAAAAAAAAAAAGACTTTGAGAATTTTTTTAGCCTGTTTATGAAAAGAAAGAAAAGGCATGTTTAGGAGAGCAAATGGTCACTTGTGGCCAAGTGACAATTTGTTAAAGAGGTTGGTTCAGATTAGAAGGAATTGAAGACAATGGAAGAATAACCCTGAAGGCATTTCAGAGATCTTCAAAGCTGCTTCTCCCATTACAGGCCCAGACCTCTCGGAGGGCAGAATGGTTTCAAGGGATGGGCCCAGGGTTTGCTGCTCAGGGTCACCTCAGGTCTCTGCTCTCTGCATTTCAGCACAGTGCTCCTCAACCACCCAGCCCTGGCTCAGGCAGGCCCACGAGTTGCTCAATCCACTATTCCAAAGGCATAAGCTGTGAACTTTGGCAGCATCCACATGGCACTAATCCTGCAGGCACAGAGAATGCAAGAGCTGTGAGGGTATGGCTTCCTCCATCTAGACTTCAAAGGTTGTCATAGACAGCCTGGGGGTCCAGGCAGAGACTTGCTACATCAGCAAATCCACGGCAGCGAATCCCTACTAGGGCAATGCTGAATGGAAACGGGGTCAAAGCCACTGCACAGTCTCCACTGGGGCAATGTCCAGTGGAGCCATGGGAGTAGGGCCACTTCCAAGACCCCATAACTGTAGACTACCAGCTTGCAAGATCAGCCGGTGTGAGCTGCAAGCACAAGACTCCAACTTGTGAGAGCTGCTGGGTAGAGTGAGCTCAGCAATGTCACAGCATGGGCTGCCTGAGACTTCGGGGGGCCCAACTCCTGATCTGGTGCATCCTGGAGGTGGGACATGGAGTCAAAGGAGATTATTTTGGAGCTTTAAGACTTAATGTTGTTTTTCCTGTTGAGGTTTGGACTTGTGACAAGTTACCCCTTTCTTCTTGCCTATTTTTCTCTTTTGGAATGGGAATCTCTATCCTAAGCCTGTCCCACCATTGTGTTTTGGAAGGATGTAATTCAGTTTGATTTCACAAGCTCATAGAGGGAGAGAAATTTGCCACTTGGTTTGAATCCCACCTTGAGTCTCATCTATATCTGACTTAGATGAGACTCTGGGCTTTGAACTTTTGAGTTGACTTGGAACAAGTTAAGATTTTAGGACTATTGGGATAAAATGAATGTATTTGTAAGTGAGAAGGACATAAGTTTGGGGGGTCTAGGGGTGGAATGCTATTGCTTGAATGTTCCCTTCAAAACTCATGTTGAAATTTATAATTGTGATGGTGTTAAGAGGTAATTAGGCCATGAGGGCTCCTCCCTCATGAATGAATTAATCTTGTTGTTATGAGAGTGGGCTCATTATCACGAGAGTAGGTTGTTATAAGGAGAGTTCAGCCTTCCTTTATATCTCATGCTCTCTTGCCCGTCTGCCTTCCACCATGGGATGACATAGCAAGAATACTTGCACCAGATGCAGCCCCTTGATCTTGGACTTCCAAGTCTCAAGAAGCATGAGCCAAGTGAATTTATTTGCTTTGTAAATTATCCAATCTCAAGTATTCCGTTATAGCAGCAGAAATAGACTATGACAGAAGAAATTGTACAATTAGTGTTTATAGTACACTTTCAAGCTAGAATCCTAGCATGCACAAATGAAATCAAGAAAATAGCTCCCAACCCCAATCCAAAGACACTAAAGAACCAGATATGCAGGGATTAGCCTATTTACATAATTTCATGATTGTGTGGGTGTGTCCTAGATCTTGTTAGTAATATTAAAGACTCTAGAGAAGTCTGAGGAGACATAAGTACAATAATCCCCCTAGCACACATTCTACCTCGAAGAGCCAGTGTTATATAGATCATGAACCACTGTATGTCAAATTTCATGAGCCTTTAGGGCAAGAAGTCCTATGGTCCTGTTGATATTTTCTAGCTCTCCTATTCTTTTCTGAACCATAGCATGTATGATTCTCCCACCTTGTGAGTCTCCTATAAAACATGAAATAAAGGGGCTTAAAGACAAAAGAAGGCAGTTGAGAGTTCCACTTGAGCTTTAAAGACTTTGAATGCTAAATGAGGCCCAGTTTTTCTCCTTCTTGAATTAAATTATTTAAAGATCTTTTTTTCTAAGAAGAGAAAGTTATGCTTCAAGATAGACTCTGGATGATATCAGGGGCTATCCTGAATGCAAACATCAGTTTAGGAAGAAAACAATCTAGGTCCAATTTGTAGGTAGTCACCAATACACTTTTACACTACAAATTTAATAACAGACGTTAGGGGTCATCCAATGCCTTGTTTTCAAGTAAAATACTCCAAAGAGGTTATCAAATAGTACAGGAATTTGCAATGTAGAGATAATCAGGTTAGGGCAGAGCAAAAGAATGTAGGCATGAGGGAATGCAGTGACCTTTATTTGTAAGGTCTGAAAAAAAGGGAAACGGTCTCCAAATATACACTATCGTTGCCTAAATCTTTCCCATGCTCTATTTCTTAAAAAGCTTGGTTATAAAGGCAAGCTCTTTTTCTAACACCCTTTCTTTCATAAGGTGAAGGAGTCAGTCTTTGTGCTACTTAGTGGTCGTACCATGAAACCCAAAGATAAATTTTGTTTAAACTGTATCTCAACAGTTTAACTGCTTTGATTTGGTGATTTTACCTTAGAAATGGAAAGTCAAGAAGAGGTATCAAAGGCAACAAAATAGAAATATGTCAGGATATTCAAAGACAAAAAAATAGTTATAAAGAAATGTTTTTAACTCACAAGAAAAAGTAACAATGATTACTAAAAAACTTAATTTGTGTCAACAAAAAAGGGAACTTTCTGTCAAAGCAATTCAAAATATTCCAAAAGTTTCAAGATTTAATAGAATCTTTTTTGTGACTTATAAAACCTCTGTTATCTAGACGCAGAATAATTTGGTCATTTTTTCCTAAAGAAAGCCCAAATCCTCATTTTACACTTTGTATATATATTATTATTGCTATGAACTGGATGTTCATGTTCCCCTAAGATGCATATGTTTAAGCCCTAATTCCCAGGGTAATGGTATTTGGAGGTCTTTGGGACATAATTAGGTCATGAGAGTAGAAGTCTCATGATTGGATTAGTGCCTTTATAAGAAGAGACATAGAGGGATGATCTCTTTTTGATACATGGGAATACAGAGAGAAGAGGGCCCTCACCAGACACTGCATTAGGACTCCAGGACTATAAAGTCCCTCTGTCTATGATATTTTGCTATAGCAGCCCAAACAGACAGAGACAGTCATCCATACAACAACTTGCAGTAGAGGATTCATGAGCCTTTCCTTTCTCTTTATTTTTGGAATAAATCCATTAGCATGGAGTCAATTTTGTATATAATTTTCTTTTTTAAATCATTGTTTCCTTCAAACTCACGCTAGCATTACCAACTTGAGCAAACAAATTTTGCCTTCCTCAGACCTTCTACATTTAGGGTTTGCCTTAAAATTACATTTTTTTAATTTTCAATATTCTGAATTAATCTTAATACAGCTTTATATGTATGTATTTAGACTTATGCAAATACTTAACTGTGAAAATAGATTATTTCATTAAACTTTTTAACTTTCTTAGCATATCAAAAAAAACGATGCATGTATGTATGTAAGGGTGTGTGAATATATATATAATTGAATTTACCATACTAATAAACTGTAACAATTTTCTTAAAAAGCAAATAAACCACATTTATTATCTGGTATATTCATATTTCTCCAAAATTATTGTACCTAATATTGTCTCAACAATTCAAATTGTAAGCAGCTTTTGTTTTTCTAGACCTGAGACAGGAAACAAAAACAATCCAGTTAATTTTTCCCACAAGCATTTATATTATTTTAACAAATTTTAAAGTGAAAAAATAAGCATATATATTGTATCACTTAAAGACATTTGCATACCCTGTTAAGCTAGAGTCATTTACATATATAAAATAAAGAGCAGGGGAAATTAAAACTATATTTAGTAACTAATATTTGCATATTTGTCTCAGTTATAAATTGCCCATATATCCAAAGTTTATGTATTAATTCAATTGAATATTAGTCTAAGGTTGGCTAAAGATCTGGAAATTACAATGTAAGCTAATATATTATGTCCATACAATTTGCAGCATTACAAGAATTCACAAGCTTAACCCTTTTTGAAAGATATGCATTCATACAAGTTCATATAGTTAAATATTATTCACTATTCTTTTACTTCTTAACCAATTTGTAGAAATAACTTACTGAACTCATATAATTTATGTAGAAATTTTTTAACTTTAAGAAAATCTTAAATCATGAGAAACTAAACCCAGATCTTATCTTCAATAAAAATTGTGCTTACATCATATTTACATGTCGATAAAATCAGAAAGAAAAAACGTTTTTTGTATGCTCAAGGTCAATTTCTTTAATTATATTAAAAATCATCTATTTATCAGAAATATTACATAAATTATTTTAATACAAATTAACCTCAATTGTCATATATTTAAAAATGTGCACCTGTAAGCTCCCTCAAGACACAGGAGTCTTTTTTCCTCAGTTCAGGGCCTGGTACTGTGAAAGAGTACCATCTTTAGAATGGGCTGCCTCCACTGTATTTCTAAACTTCCAGGCCACACTGCTTCTGTTTTTCTTCATCCGTAAGATTGATCAGTGAGTAGAAAAGTATGCTTTTCCCTCTCTCTCTCTCTTTCTCTCTCTCTCACACACACACACACACACACACACGCACATGTGGAAACAGCTCCCTCATCTACACAAACAGACCTTCTCAAGGAGTCCTGATTCACTTTCTAAAGCCCTGATTCATGTGGGAACCAAGTGAAGAAAATTAAAGTATTTCACCCCAAAATATATTTCTTTAACATATTTTGAGATGGCTGTTCAGAGGGCCTGCAAATAGGAGTAGCCCTGCAAAGTTGCCTTTTGTGAGTGAGATTTACACTTGTAGAGAAAATCTCCACTGATGCAGGCAGTCTTTCTCTGATGGTCTTCCCTTGCCTGATCTGAGAAAAGTTAACAGAGAGTCTAATACCTTTAAAGGTCTGAAAGAAACATTCACCATCTATTTTTCTCTAAGGGTTGCTACCTGTGAGATTTCATCTACATAACAAGACCACCTTTGCTAGCCAGGCCTCCTCTTTTCCCCCTCCCATAACCTGTCTTGCCATGATCCAAGCCCCCATTCTTTCTGTAATCTCAAGATGGTATCATATATAAGCTTCTCTACCCTACTGAAGTAATCACTCCATTGTTCTCCTCCATGTGCACAGTAATAAATTTGGATGTCTTTTCTCGTATTAATCTGCATGTTTTCGGTTGATTTTTCGGCGAACCTTCAGAAGGTGAAGAGAAAGTTTTCCCTTGGTGCCTACATGAGTAATAATGGATGCCTACCTGAAGACACCAGTCCAGAAATAGCACTGACACTTTGATTGTCCTTTCATAAATCAGTGTCATCTTGATCTGAGCCCTAACCTGATGGCAGAGCCACTGCTTCTGCAGTACAAGATTGCATTTCACTTGGGTTAAAGGTCTATTTTTTTCTGTGCCAAAAATGTCCTGTCTTCTCACTAGTCCCTGCACCTGCCCCCCCCCCCACAAAAGGTCAGAGAACCTTTTTTTAAATACCAGAAGTACCATCATGTCCAACCTCCTTCCCCCACCGATAAATGATTGAAGGAAACATGAGCTGAGTGCCTGTTAATTCTCTTCAAGCATTTATGAAATGTCCACCATGTTGTAATTGTCATCCTCTTAATATACATTGTCACATAGAGTGACTACATATAATTCAGTCTCATACTCTTCGAGACAGGCATTATTATTTCTACTTTTATAGTTAGGAAAATTGAAGTGTAAGGACTTTAAGTGACTTGCACAAATCAAAAAACCACTAAGGGGTTAGAATCCAAATTTGATTGAAGCCAAGTTCGACATCACAAATAGTGCTCTTTCTGCTGCCTCTTCCCAAATGCCTGGATGTTTTCCAGTAAATGAATATCTTCAGTTGGCCAACCTGGGTCACACTCTGCCAGGTTTCCTTTCCAAAGAGAGCCAAGGGAGGAGGCTGCCATTAGCACATACACTATTCATGCCACTGCCCCCGAAGTAGAGTTTCCTGTATATTCTTATGGAACTTGAAAATATAAAATGCAATATTCCTGAGCATGTCATAGTGATTGAACTCATGGTCAAGTATACATTGGGGGTCGGCAATATATGCATCAATACAGGCAGGGATGTTTTTTATATTTACAAATGCTTGAAAAAAATAAAAGAATAATATTTTGTGACATGTAAACATTCCAAGAAATTCAACTAATTTCAGTGTCCATAGATAAAGTTTTATCAGAACATGTCCCCCTCTTTCATGTATATATTGGCCATGACTGGTTTTGCACTGCAACATCAGAGATGAGCCGTTGCAACAGAGACTGTACAGCCTGCAAAGCCTGAAATACTTACTATCTGCCTCTTTCTAGAAATATCTTGCTGATCCCTAGTGTAAATGATTAATCACAGAGCCATTTTCAGAACAAGATTTTTTTGTTTTGTTTGAGCAGGCTAGGGAAGGAAGAAAGGGAATGCCAGGATAAATGGATGTTTAAAAATAAGAGGAGTGACATGGTGAGAGAAAAACAGAGAGTTGAAAAAGAAAAGACTTACCAGCTTCACAATATAGCTTAGGGTCCACCCATGGCATGGGAAAGAAAATGTCAACTATCCATTTTAATCAATCAATTCTAATATAAATACAAGTGATGATAATAATTAGCATAATCATAGCATAATAAATAGTATTTCATATGAGCCAGGTACTGTGCTAAATGCTGTACATGCTTAATCTCAAGGTAATCCTTACCACAATCCTATGTCATAAATGCTACTATTCCTCCACTTTTCATGTGAAATTAAGGAATAATGGGGTCAGATGGGCGAGGTGGCCCATGCCAGTAATCTCAACACTTTGGGAGGCTGAGATGGGAAGATTGCTTCGGGCTAGGAGTTTGGGACCAGCCTTGGCAACACAGTGAGACCCATCTCTACAAAAAACTTTTAAAAATTAGCAAGGTATGGTGGTGCATGCCTGTAGCTCCACATACTCAGGAGGCTGAAGCGGGAGGATCACTTGAGCCCAAGAGTTCAAGGTTGAAGTGAGCCATGATTGTGCCACTATACTTCAGCCTGGGTGACAGAGCAAGCCCCTATCGAAAGAAAGAAAGAAAGGAAAGAAGGAAGGAAGGAAGGAAGGAAGGAAGGAAGGAAGGAAGGAAGGAAGGAAGGAAGGAAGGAAGGAAGGAAGGGAGGGAGGGAGGGAGGGAGGGAGGGAGGGAGGGAGGGAGGGAGGGAGGGAGGGAGGGGAATAGAGAGGTTGAGTAATTTGCCCAAGGATGCAGGGTCTGAACTGAGAACTTACTGTACAAAAGAAGAGGTCATAGAAAAACTCTCACAAATGACTCTGATGCTTTTAAAAGCGCTCACCTTTGCCAAACAGGTCACTATTGCGAGCAAGAGTTAACTAGCTCTTCTTTTGCAATGGCCCTAGAGCTAAAGGCTTGTTCTTTGATTTCAGTGACAAATGTCTCCAGTCTTTGAAGATATGTTTGATTTTAAAAGTCATGTGAGGTTAAGTCTGGTAAGTGGTCAGGCTGAGTGGCAATGGTTTGAGTTATTAAAAGCAAGGGGCTCCCTTTGCTATGAATGATGGCTTTCTTAGTGATAATATTTGCCTAATTGGACAGATAATTCCAAGAAAGATATTATTGAAGAAAAAAAGACTCAGTTCTTGTCTTTGTAGAGCTTCTAATCAAACTAACTCTTTAAGTCAGTATGACTGTCAGTCACTGAAAATTCTAACCTTAACTTTCTATTTATTTACTTACTGAGACAGAGTCTCACTCTGTGGCCCATGATGGAGTGCAGTGGTGTGATCTTGGCTCACTGCAACCTCTACCTCCCAGGTTCAAGTGATTTTCCTGCCTCAGCCTCCCAAGTAGCTGGGATTACAGGCATGTGCCACCATGACCAGCTAATTTTTGTATTTTTAGTAGAGACAGGGTTTCCACATGTTGGCCTGGCTGGTCTCGAACTCCTGACCTCATGATCTACCTGCCTCAACCTCCCAAAGTGCCACCACACCCAGCCTCTATTTTTTTTTAAATAGCCAAATGGAAGTATAGAGCCATCTATTCATGCTATCTCAAAAGATTATACATTTTTGAGTCAAAAAGGAAATTTCCATTATTGTTGGCATTGTTGGCTGTGTGATCTTGAGCAATTTCCCTGAGTCTCTGTTTTCTTGTCTATTAAGTTACGATACTTCATAACTTTCTCAAGAGGGACTCTGAGAGGGAATTAAAATTAATGCCTTCAAGCATTCATTGTGTAAAGGGAATCAATTTCTCTTCTATCATATAGAATGGTATTAGTTATGCACCATCCTTGGGGTAATTGACAAAACAAGTCACTCAAACCATTTCCTATGTTCTGTGGCTCAGAAAAAAACCAGGTACTACATGTGAAAGACTGCATGAGGATTCAACAGGATAATAAATAGTGTTTATTGTAGGTGTAAAATAGCATTTACTACTATAGGTTTAATAAATAGCATTTATTATAGGTGTTATTTATTATAAGTATAATAAATAGCATCATGTATGGCACATGGAAGGTACTCAGTAATATTAGTATTTTTCCTTTTCTACAGCAGGTTGGAAATTGGGCTGAGGTTTTCACTGAAGATGATAGCAGTGCCCTTCCACAGTGTGACTCTCAAGGCCAACTTCCTGGCGCCCATCTGCCCAGAATGACAATTTTTCCTATAAGGAGGCACTTTCGAAGAAGGAAAGGAAAGGGATGTTGATTGGCGTTCTGTCAGGCATCCCATGAACTAAGAAATGAATGGGGATCATGCTTGTGGCTTTAATGAATCTGGCAGCCCCGTAGTCACTCCTTCTCCCCTGTATTTATCTGTTTGCCTATTCCACATCTTGACTGAAAGCTCCTTGAGGGCAGGGGCTAAGGACCAGTCTTTAATTGTACCTTTATGTCTGTAGTGACTAGCAAATATTAATATCTATGAGGCATTAATGACTTCATGGTTTCCGAGGAAAGCCAGAAGGTATGAAACTGGGACTGTGGAGCAACCTCTTGCTTTTCATGGAACTTCCAGCCTATGAGGCACTTCAGGGAAAAGAAGTTCTTCCTGGAACCCAGGAAGCTGAGTTCCTCACGTCTCTGAGCTCACAGCATCTATCTCATGTCTCAGATCCCTTCCACAAGGGCAGAAGAGGGTGACAGGAAGCCTGCATAATCACCCCCACCAGTTCACACGCAAGCTATGACCTCCAGAAGGGACAGGACACCTTTAGAATACTTTCTACCATTTCACAAGACTCTGGGCAGGAAGTTCTCTAATCTCAGGTCCCCACGTGAATTCACAGTCCATTTTTCTCTTCTCACATCTCATCTGGTCAAGCTTGACTAAAATTATCTTATGAACCACCCAAGTAAACCCTTGCCTTTGTCTCTTCAAATGGTGTCGATGATCTCTCTATGTACACACACACCAAACTGATATAGTATCGTTAGCAGTGTTTCTTTAAAGAGGAGATCTTTTGGAAGGCAGGACACTCTACAGTAAGAGCCTTTTGCTGTGCAAGGTTCAGAGCTGTTGCTGTGGCAACTCCCACAACCTCGCTGAGTATCCAAATAAATAGTTTGTTCTTTTTTTTTCTCCCTGTGTAAGAAGGGGGAGGGGGACGATCGATGAGACTTGCTATCGGCATCCATTTGGAGTTCTGGAGTCAGTGCAAAAAATTGAGGTTTCCTAAAACGACAAAGAAATAAAGGCTTTGGGAAAAGCCCACACCCCTCAAAGGCTGCAGATGGAAAATGGAAGGGAACTGTGTGCGGGAACCTTAGCAGGCGCCGTCGCTTTGAAAAGAAGCTCCCAGCAGCAAACACCCAGGCAGAAAGAAAGCAAGCTACGGGGTTCCGACCCCACATTCCGGCGAAGAGCTCGGGCCTCTCTGCGGGGGGACACCCAGCCTCCTCCGGCCTGCCCCCCACCCCACTCTCCCTCCTCCGCTCCCACCGCCGCCGCGTCTAAACAGCCCAGGATCTCCGGTTAAACAAAGAGAGTGGTATGCCCTAAAAAAAAAAAAAAAAAAAAAAAAAAAAACTTTTATTTTCGTGTAATAGGTGATATGTGGAAAATTAATTACAGGAAATAGCACAGCGAAAGGCAGCAGCAGCATTCGTCTTTAAATGGATATGGTCCCCCCCTTCTCCGCCCCCCTCCTGGCTCTTCCTCAGCCGGGCGCAGACAGACACCGCCCCTACCCTCCCCCCAAACTCTTTTATTATCAGTTGAATCACGTCTCGTGCCAAGCAAAAGGTCATTTCAGGTCATCTTGGAGATGAAAGGACGGGTAATGTATGTGAAGGTGCGGGAATTGGCAAGACCCCCAAAAATATACATATACATATATACATATACGTATACGTATACATATACATACACATATACGTATACATATACATATACATACACATACAGAGAGACAGAGAGAGGTGGGCAGCGGGGGGCGCGCGGTAGTGGGGATGTGAGAAGCGCCAGCATTCTAACAAGAACAGAGTGATGCCAGAAAGACACAGGAAATGTTTCAAAGCATGACAAGCACCATCCAATCTGTAGCTAATTCCTTATAAAAATAAGAATGTGGCTTATAATTGTGAGATGCCTGGAGGGTAATTAAAGTTTCTAATTGTTCTCATCCAGAATCTCATTTTTGACCGTTCATCAGAGAGCGAGAGATGCCGCCCATTGCGAAAGTGCACGTTCTGCAAACGTGCTGCATCTGCGGGGCTTTGGGGAACGTGCTCTGCTGGGGCAGGGAGGCGGGACATATCAGACTGAGAGCCTCCAACAGAAGGGGGTTGGGGGCAGAGGGTTGGCCTGGTCCAGTCACCCTCTTGAAGGGGATTTAACCACCAGGGTAGTGGGCAGTATATTTAGGCTGTTTCGGTAGCAAGCACAGATCTCTTTGTTTGGAGATAAGAAAAGAAAAAAAACGAAACAAAACTACCTCGCATAGAGTTGTTGTTAATGTTTTCCCTACACAGTTTACTGGGTAGGGATGGCATGGTTTTTTATTTCTCTACTAAAAGAGACGCCACTACCTCCTTTGAGTTTGTAATTCAATGCCATTTCAATAAAGACAATTGGCTCTCGCGCTCTCTGAATTTTTGCCAAGCATTTTCCCTTTTCTTTTCCTTCCCACTGCTGTATTTGAATGTCCTGTATTTGTCTCACCAATTTTTTTTTCTAAGAAGCAAGGTCTTTTTTTTTTTTTTTCCCAATAACGCAGATGCCAACAGCAATCTATCAAGCGAGTGGGAGGTTTGGGTAATAAATCGTTTGCTCCTAGATACGAGAAGTTTCTTACATGGCAACTCCCCCTATGGCCTCCGCTGCCATGGGCTCCGCTCCACTCCCTCTTCTTACTAGTCAAACTCCATCTACCAGCCCCCATTCTTTCCACACCCACAGCATTTCAAACAGGAAGGCTTCTGAGGCAACCAGTTAAAGGTAAGCTGATTAGTGACAGGTTCTGTAATAGTAAAGCCAATGAGATTTGGTGAGATTCATCTGTTACCCCACCCGTCCTGGAAAATAGCTTTTTACAATGGTTATCATCTCAATGTGTGGCACCTGCTACAGAAACCGGCCTCCATACATGCCTATCCCCCAACTCACATCATTATAAAGGCATACTCACTGAAGTTATACTGGCTTCCTCATTACTAGAGTCATGTGTTTCTAAACAAATAAGTCATTTCTGTAACTATTGTAGTTGCTAGCAGCAGAAAGCTCAACGTCCTAAGGGTTTGAAGGGAATGGACTCAGTTCTTGACAAAATGGTATTCGTATAGTTGGGGTGTAGGGAGGTGGTTATTGTGCAGAATGAAGGGAGGAAGGAATAGAGAGTAGTCCACAGGGTCGAGCAAGATACCTTGATTTAGCTGAAGTCAGCAGCTGCCTGATTAATAATGGAAGTGCTGTTAATAAGTGGATGAGGATTGGCTGATGCTTACACCAGTCAGAGGACGTGGCACCCCCAAGTAACCAATAAGACTTCTCAGGCATTCATCCTTTTCCATTGGTTACATGCACCCTGATGAAAAACCCCAAGGCAAATCTGATGATGTCGGCTGGGGCATGCAACTGTCACATACAGAAGATGGCAAGATTCCTCTATTTATCATTTCTGTTGAGCAGTATTGTATTATACACACAAGCAAAGCAACAATATTCCATGTTCATATCTTGCTAGATCACCTAGAAGTTCCAACAAACTTAAAATACGGTCAGGCATTTCCCATGCCCTGCTGAGAAGGAAGAAAGAAAGGGATCTAGTAGTGATTAATCACTATGTATCATGTGATAGTCACTTTAAAACACTATCACTCAGTCCTCACATCAACTCTGTGGATAGTGTAATTATTTCATTCACTGACGAGGAAACTGACAATCAAGGTGAGTTGAGTAACCAAATTAGAGATCACCACACATCTAACAAGGCAAGGGAAGAAAGCTCACATTTAGTGAGCACCCTTGTTTCAGAGACTATGCTTAACTTATTACATATCTACTTCCAAATAACCCTATGCTATGCATAATATTTTCTCCATATTATAGATGAAAGTGAGATTCAGGAAACTTAAGTAACTTGTTCAAAGTCACAAAGCTGGTAAATGGAGGAGCTGGAATTCAGACTCAAACCAGTGTGACGTCCAAAGCTCATGCTGTTTCCCCTGCCACTGATGCCTCAAATATTAGCCTGGGATAGAAGAATGAACATTTAGTTATCAGCCTTATTCCCAATAGAATAATACACAGTATATCCTCAATCCCTATAAGCTTACCTCAGAAAAATTTACCTTGGCGTGTGTATAAAGACTGTCCATGATCAGGCATAATGACAAAGTCCCATTTGTCTAAAGGAAACCATTGCAGACATTTCATGGAGGATCACAAATAATAAGCCTCTAGGTCTGATCTTCAAGTCAGACCTCATGAGCGATGTTGATTTGCTTAATGTTTCAAAGGCAGCAAAAGTGAAAGACAGGAAATTCCCAGGGCTTATTCTCATTCTAGCTTCTTACTATTAAGTCTAAGATTATTTCTGAATGTAATCATCAAATCTATCATTTTCAACTGATTTGACCATTTTAGTGTGTGGCATTTATTTACTCAATAAATATTAATTGAGTGTTTACTAGGCATCAGGCAATGTGCTCTGTGTTAACCATCCACCGGTGTTTGTGCAATTGACAGAGTAATGCTGCCATTCATTGTTTAGGGAACATCAGAGAAGAAGGAGAAAAAGAAGGAAGAGAGGGAGGATGGAATGAAGTGGGTGGATTTGGCAGACTAAACTGAGTCTGAGGTGCCTGCAGAAGCACCTGCTGGTGCTTCCTGATAAGTAATTAGAATTATGGGTCTAGCTTTCCGGAGACAATCTGGACTAAAAATATAGACTCAGGATGGACTCACATATGGCAGATGGTAACTCAAGTCATGGCAGTAACTGAGATCATCTGGGGAAACAGGGCAAAATGAGAAAAGAACGGGACTTAGAATAGCAGAGACCAGAAGAACCTAATGTTTAAGGGATATTTGGGATCAAGTATGTTCCCCAATTTCGTATGTGGCAAAGTAGGCCACCCTTTTCATTAATTCGCTAATTTATCCAACCAGCCCTTCCCATCACTTCCTATATGTTAAGTGCTCATAATGCAAGCATGAGTAACATATGATTCCTTGCCTTGGGGGGATATAATAGAGGAGAATTCAAATATATTTATATACAAAAAGCTGTCTATATTCTTTCCGAAGGAAAAAAAGAGATTGGTGAGACAGGCTCATAGTGGAAATCATTTTTTAAACTTAATTAATTTATTTATTTATTTTTGAGACAGAGTTTTGCTCGTTGCCCAGGCTGGAGTATAATGGCATTATCTTGGCTCACTACAACCTCTGCCTCCAGGTTCGAGCAATTCTTCTCCCTCAGCCTCCCAAGTAGCTGAGATTACAGGCACCCACCACCACATCCAGCTAATTTTTGTATTTTTAGTAGAGATGAGGTTTCACCATGTTGGCCAGGCTGATCTGAAACTCTTGACCTCAGGCGATCCACCCACCTCAGCCTCCCAAAGTGCTGGGATTACAGGTGTAAGCCACTGTGCCCAGCTGATTTTTTTTTTTTTTAATTTTTTACTTCCATAGATCATTGGGGAACCGGTGGTGTTTGGTTACATGACGAAGTTCTTTAGTGGTGATTTGTGAGATTTTTGGTGCACTCATCACCTGAGCAGTATACACTGCACCCAATTTGTAATCTTTTATCACTCATCCCCTTTATACCCTTTCCCCCTGAGTCCCCAAGGTCCATTGTATCATTCTTACGGCTTTGCATCCTCATAACTTAGCTACCACTTACGAGTGAGAATATATGATGTTTGGTTTTCCATTCCTGAGTTACTTCACCAAGAATAATAGTCTCCAATGTCATCCAGGTTGCTGCAAATGCCATAATTTATTCCTTTTATGACTGAGTAATATTCTATTATGAGTGTGTGTGTGTATATATGTGTGTGTATATATATACATATATATACACATATATGATGTATATATATATATATCAGTTTCTTTATCCACTTGTTGATTGATGAGCATTTGAGTTGGTCCCACATTTTTGCAATTGTGAATTATGCACTATAAACATGAGTGTGCAAATATCTTTTTCGTATAATGACTTCTTTTCCTTTGAGTCGACACCCAGTAGTGGGATTGCTGGATCAAATGGTAGTTCTACTTTTAGAACTTTAAGGAATCTTCACACTGTTTTCCATGATGGTTGAACTAGTTTACATTCCCACCAGCAGTGTAGAAGTGTTCCCTCTCTGTTGCATCCCTGCCAACATCTATTATTTTTTGATTTTTTGATTATGGCCATACTTGCAGGAGTAAGGTAGTATCACATTGTGGTTTTGGTTTGCATTTCCCTGATCATTAGTGATGTTGAGCATTTTTTCACATGTGTATTGACCATTTATATATCTTCTTTTGAGAATTATCTATTCATGTCCTTAGCCCACTTTGTGATGGGATTGTTTATTTCTTGCTAATTTCTTTGAGTTTGTTGTAGATTCTGGATATTAGATTCATCTAGATTCTAGATAGATTCTAGATATTAGATTCATGTAGATTCATCATATATTTGTCAGGTGTACAGATTGTGCAGATTTTCTCCCACTCTGTGGGTTGTCTTTTTACTCTGCTGACTATTCCTTTTGCTGTGCAAAATCTCCTTAGTTTAATTAAGCCCAGGCTATTTATCTTTGTTTCTTGTTTTGTTCTGTTTTGTTGAGATGAAGTCTCGCTCTTGTCCCCCAGGCTGGAGTGCAATGGCACAATCTCAGCTCACTGCAACCTCCACCTCCCAGGTTGAAGCGATTCTCCTGCCTCAGCCTCCCAAGTACCTGGGATTACAGGCACCTGCCACCACGCCTGGCTAATTTGTATATTTTTAGTAGAGACAGGTTTTCACCATGTTGGCCAGGCTGGTCTTGAACTCATGACCTCAGGTGATCCGCCTGCCTCAGTCTCCCAAAGTGCTGGGATTACAGGTGTGAGCCATCATGCCCAGCCTTATCTTTGTTTTTATTGCATTTGCTTTTGGGTTCCTGGTCATGAAATCCTTGCCTAAGCCAATGGCTAGAAGGGTTTTTCTGATGTTACCTTCTAGAATTTTTATAGTCTCAGGTCTTAGATTTAAGTTCTTGATCCAGCTTGAGTTGATTTTTGTATAAGGTGAGAGATGAGGATCCAGTTTCATTCTCCTACATATGGCTTGCCAATTATCCCAGCACTATTTGTTGAATAGGGCATCCTTTCCCCACTTTATGTTTTTGTTTGCTTTGTTGAAGATCAGTTGGCTGTAAGTATTTGGGTTTATTTCTGGGTTCCCTATTCTGTTCCATTGGTCTATGTTCCTATTTTTATATCAGTACCATGCTGTTTTGGTGACTATGGCCTTATGGTATAGTTTAAAATCAGGTAATGTGATGCCTCCAGATTTGTTCTTTTTGTTCAGTCATGCTTGGGCTATTGCAGGCTCTTTTTTGGTTCTATATGAATTTTAGAATTGTTTTTTCTAGTTCTGTGAAGAATGACAGTGGTATTTTGATGGTAATTGCCTTGAATTTGTAGATTGCTTTTGGCAGTATGGTTGAAAATAATATTTAAATTGGACCTTGGGTAATGAATAGGGTGGAAAATAAGAGAAATCTGACTCTGTATCTTTTACACAATGCAGATACTTCATAAACACTAACAATGGGATAGACCAAAAACATGCTAAGAAAAAACAGAATATAATGGAAGAGTAAACTTGGGAACCATGCAAATGAGGTGAGCATGAGGATCACCAGGGAAATGTATAAAAGAAAGAAGAATGGAAATAAAGTTTTTTTAAAAAATAAGAAAAGAAAAGAATAACTGTATTCCTAAAGGAAATGATTTTATTAACAAGGGAAAAGCACTGGAAAGAGCAGTTTGCGAAAGTTTCCTTAGAATCCCAGGGAGGATAAAACATCTAATTTCGGAAGTTGGAAACAGCATATTAGCCAAGATTCTCTAATTTGGACTAATGAAAGCAAATTCAAAGTATAAGAAAAAAAGTGGAGCCATGGTGTTTGTTACATGAATGATGTGGTATCTCACAGAATTCAAAAGAAGGGATAGAGTTGGATCTCAGGAAGAGATTGAAAGTATGAACTGGAAAACCATTAGGAAGCCAAGTCTGACTCTACCTCTCTCTCTCTCATCCTTGCCTCTCTGCATCAAACTTCTCCCTTTGCTAATAAACTTTCTCTGCTTCTCAGTTCACAAGTTAGAATGTGGGTGCAAAACAGCTTGGGAGTTTGGATGTTCCAATTCCTTTCCACACGGTTCTTACTACATGATTTCTGAAACCAGATTCCATATTAAAAGACAAGAAAATGCAACAGGCTCACTGTGGGTCAGCTTTCTGCCTTTGGCACAATAACATGGCTGGGAGACAGGGCACGTGATGGTAGAAATTAGACAAGCAGAGCAGAAAGAATGTAGATAGCTTTTTGTATGTAAATCTATTCTAATTCTCCTGTATGGCTTGTGGATTGGACATATACTCTCATATATCCAGCATATATCCAGAATATGCTCTGAAATTGTGACTTTGACCTGAAACCAAGCTTGTACATGTAACCTATCACAACAGGTATCATTTCTTTAAAAAATGGAAGAGTATAATCCTTTGGATATATACCCAGTAATGGGATCACTGGGTCAAATAGTATTTCTAGTTCTAGATCCTTGAGGAATCACCACACGGTCTTCCACAATGGTTGAACTAGTCTACACTCCCACCAACAGTGTAAAAGCATTCCTATTTCCCCACATCCTCTCCAGCATCTGTTGTTTCCTGACTTTTTAATGATCACCATTTTAACTGGCGTGAGATGGTATCTCATTATGGTTTTGATTTGCATTTCTCTGATGACCAGTGTTGATGAGCATTTTTTCATGTGTCTGTTGGCTACATAAATGTCTTCTTTTGAGAAGTGTCTGTTCATATCCTTTGTCCACTTTTTGATGGGGTTGTTTGTTTTTTTCTTGTAAATTTGTTTAAGTTCTTTGTAGATTCTGGATAGTGGCACATATACACCATGGAATACTACGCAGCCATAAAAAGAATGAGTTCATGTCCTTTTCAGGGACATGGATGCAGCTGGAAACCATCATTCTGAGTGAACTATCAGAAGGACAGAAAACCAAACACCGCATGTTCTCATTTGTAGGTGGGAATTGAACAACAAGAACACTCGGACACAGGGCGGGGAACATGACACCCTGGGGCCTGCCATGGAGTAGGGGGCAGGGGGAGGGATAGCATTAGGAGAAATACCTAACGTAAATGACCAGTTAATGGGTGTAGCAAACCAACATGGCACATGTATACCTATGTAACAAACCTGCACGTTGTGCACATATACCCTAGAACTTAAAGTATAATAATTTTTAAAAAAGAGTGGAAGACTGAGAACTGGAAGACTGAGAACTAACTGAACCAGAGGATTAAATCAGGTGAAAGTAGGAGAAAAATGATTTGTATTGAGCTTGGCAAAATTAGCGCCTGAAGCCATGCTAAACACCTTATAATTTGTTTCGCTGACATTGATCACATTCAGAAAGAGCAGCTGATAGCAGTCAAGACAGCAGGGCCAGATTTAGGGTGAGGCGAGTGAGGCAGGGTCATGTGAATGCAGGACAAAATCCTCTATCTTTATTTATATTGTTGATATTTTGTTCATCATGGATTGTTGTGTGAATGTCTACTTCTAAAATATTGCATAAAGGTATTATTTATCTTGATTTCCAAAGTCTTGGTGTCTCCTTAAGTTTTGCAGCTGGAGCATATGCCTCACTCACTTCATTCTCATCCACCACTCTGCTACACAGTTAGAAAAACATGTGATGACATGGACAGCACCTAGTATAAAGAGAAGCTTGAAAGAATTCAGAAAAGTCCACTTAAGGTTTATTACTGTCCAATGAGTGCACAGTGAGGGTGCTACTGCTAACACCTACACAAGACACCACCATCAACTAGAGCTTTACTTTACTTTGGTGCTATTTTTGGAAAAATGAAAACCAGATTTTCCATGATAAAGAAAACAATAAAAAAAATTTTTTTAAATATTTATAGAGCTAAAACTATAAAGTGCCTAAAGTAAAACATAAGATAAAATCTTCGTGATCTTGAGTTAAGTAAAGATTTTTTATATAGGACAAAAAAATTATGAACTATAAAAGAAAAACCTGATAACTTAAAATTTATCAAAATTTAAAGCTTCTGCTTTTCAGAAGACACTGTAAGAAAATTAGTTGACAAGCTACATACTAGGAGAAAATATTGGCAAAACTTATACCTGATAAAGAACATATTTAGAATATATAAAGAGCTCTCAAAATTCAATAAGAAAATCCATTAGCAAAAAGTACAAAATATTTGAATATACATCTCACCAAAGAAAATATACATGTCAAATAAGTGCTGAAAAAGAGACTCAACATGATTAGTCAAGATTGGAATCAACAGAAACATTTTAAAAAAAAAAAACTCGAACTCTATGGCAATAACACAAGAGAAGTGGTTAATATGGAGAAACCTTTGTTTGTATGTGGCTCTGGTGTTTTGTCAAAAGTGAACTGACTGATCATCCATATAGAAAATCCCAAATAATCTGCAGGAAAATATACGAGAACTAGTAAGTGAATTTAGCAAGGCTGCAGGACACAAGTGTTGTGGGTTGAACTGTGTCTCCCCAAAATATATGTTCAAGTCCTCACCTCCAGTACCTGTGAATGTGACCTTATTTGAAAATAGGGTCTTTGCAGATGTAATGAGTTACGATGAAGACTTACTAGATCAGGGTGAGTCTTTAATTCGGTGACTGCCGTTTTTACACGAAGAGGGAAATTTGGACACAGAGACTAACCCAGAGGGAGAATGCCACGTAGCAGTAGAGGCAGAGACTGGAATGATGCAGCTACAAGACAGGACTGTCAGGCATTGCTGACAACCACCAGAGGCTAGGAGAGAGGCATGGGACATGCTTTCCTCAGAGCCTCCAGAAAGAACTATATTTGCTGGCACTTTGATTCTGGACTTCCAGCCTTTCAGAACTGTGAAAGAATAAATTTATGTTGTTATAAGCCCTCCAGTTTGTGACAGTTTGTGATAGCAGCCCTAGAAATTACAAGGTCAACATATAAAAGTTATTTGTGTTTCTAAATAATAGCAATGAATAACTGAAAACCAAAATTTTTAAACATTATTTAAAATAGCCTCAAAACTATAAAATATTTCATGATATATCTAACAAAGTGTGTCCAAAGTTCATACACTGAAGACTACAAAATATTGCTGAAAGGTATTAAAGAAGATTGAAGTCAATGTAAAGATAAACTGTGTATGTGGATCAGAAGGCCCAGTATTGTTGAGGCAATTCTACCCAAATTGACCTACAGGTTTAATGCAATCCCATGCAAAATTCCAGCAAGTTTTTAGAAATTGACAAACTGACTCTAACATTTATATGGAAATGCAAAGGACCTAGGATAAACAGTTTTGGAAAAGAAAAATAATTTGGAGGAATTATACCACCTGACTTCCAGACTTATTACAAAGCTACAGTAATCAGTCAGTGTGGTAGATTATTGGCATAAGCATAGTCATATCGACCCATGGGAACAGTAATAGGCCTACATATATACAGTCAATTGATTTGCACTGCAGGAGCCAAGTTATTTCAATGAGGATAGGATAGTGTTTTAAAGCCAAAAGCCTCTAAAACGATTGATATCCACATGAAAAAAAAAAACAAAACAAAAACAAACAAACAAAAAAAAACTTCAACCTTTACCTTGCACCCTACACAAAAATTACCTTGAAATGGATTATAGCCATGAATTTAAAGATTTATAGAGCTAACTATTCCTCCCTTGGGGTTGCGCTACTGTTCAATGAGTGCTTGGTGAGGGTGCTACTGCTAATACCTACACAACACACCTACATCAACTAGAGCTTTGCTTTACTTTGGTGCAATTTTTGGAAAAATAAAAACCTGATTTTCCATGACAGTAAAAAAATAAAACAATAAATAAAATTTAAAAATAATATATACATCTAAATCTATAAAATGCCTAAAGTAGAACCTAAGATAAAATCTTCATGATCTTGAGTTAAGCAAAAATTTTTTATATAGGACAAAAAATTATGAACTATAAAAGAAAAAACTGGTAACTTGAAATTTATCGAAATTTAAAACTTCTGCTTTTCAAAAGACACCATAAGAAAATTAGTAGACAAGCTAAAATATGTAGCTTGTCTACTAATTTAACAAAACTTATACCTGATAAAGAACATATTTAGAATATATAAAGAACTCTCAAAATTCAATAAGACAATCCATTAGTAAAAAGTGCAAAATGTTTGAATATACATCTCACTAAAGAAAATATACATGTCAAATAAGCACTGAAAAAGAGGCTTAACATGATTATTTATTAGAGGAATGTAAGTTAAAGTCACAATGAAATGCCATTAAATACAGTTAATTATTCATTTATTTGTTTATTTATTTGCGATGGAGTCTCACTGTGTCGCCCAGGCTGGAGTGCAGTGGCGATCTCAACTCACCACAACCTCCGCCTCCAGGTTCAAGCCATTCTCCTGCCTCAGCTTTGCGAGTAGCTGAGATTACAGACGTGCACCACCATGCCTGGCTAATTTTTGTATGTTTAGTAGAGAAGAGGTTTCGCCATGTTGGCCAGGCTGGTCTCAAACTCCTGACCTCAGGTGATCCACACGCCTCGGTCTCCCAAAGTGCTGGGGTTACAGGCATGAGCCACCGTGCCCGGCCTACACAGCTAAAATTTAAAAGACTGACAATACCAAGTAGTGGTAAAGATACAGAGAAATTGGAAGTTTTATGCTTTGCTGGTGAGAATGCAAAATGGCACAGCTGCTTTGGGTAACAGTGTGGCAGTTTCTGATGAAGTTAAACATACACTTACCACATGACCCAGCAGTCCCATTCCTGGGACTGTAGAGAAATGAAAATATATATCCATGTAAAGACCTGCATGCAGCTGGGCGCCGTGGTTCACACCTGTAATCCCAGCACTTTGGGAGGCTGAGACGGGTGGATTACCTGAGGTCAGGAGTTCGAGAACAGCCTGGCCAACATGGTGAAACCCCGTCTCTACTAAAAATACAAAAATTAGTCGGGCGTGGTGGCACAAACCTGTAATCCCAGGTACTCGGGAGGCTGAGGCAGAAGAATTGCTTGAGCCTGGGAGACGGAGGTTGCAGTGAGCAGAGATCATGCCACTGCACTCCAGCCTGGCCGACAGAGCGAGACTCTGTCTCAAAAAAAAAAAAAAAAAAATGACCTGTATGCAAATGTTTATAGAAACTTTATTCTTAGCAAAAATTGGAAATGACTCAAATATGCGTCAACTAGTGAATTAATAAACAAATTATTGTACATCCCTACAGTGGAATACCACTCAGTAATAAAAAGAAACAAATTACTGATAAATGAAACAGGGACAAATCTCAAAAGCATCAGGCTAAATGAAAGAAACCAGATTTGATTTACATAGCATTCTGGAAAAAAACAAAACTATAGTTGCAAAAATCAGATCATTGACTGAGGATAGGAATTAAAGCAGGATATTTACTGCAAAGGAGAATAAAGGAAGTTTTAAGAATAATGAAAATGACACTGACAGTGGTTTTGTGACTGTACACACTCATCGAAGCTCATTGAACCATATCCTTAAAAAGAATTAATTTTGTTTTATGTAAATGATAAAATAAAACTGATAGAAAGAAAACTGACCAAAATGACCATGAAATGAACTGAATAAGTTATTTGAACCAATTGCAAACTTAAAAACTGTTAAAGAGCTAATTATTTTACTCTGCAATCACAAAATAAGCACAAGGCTAAGAGCAGTCTCATAATTTTTATAAATTAATGTGATGCAAAGTTTTCTATTGTATATAGACCTGTACACTGGACATAATCTGTGCATTAATTAAAAATCTTATAACCAGTCTGACCTGACCACCTCCTGCTCCAAAGGCTGTGGGATCCAAGAACACAGATGCTAAGAACTCAGAGCTAACCCACTCCGAGCTGTATCCATTCTCCTCTTCCCAGACCTGGGCATCAACCCAGGAAAAGTACACAAAGAGGAAAACATAATGAGGAAGGGTTGATTTTATTTCCAGCAGATTCAGTCTCTGATTTCTTTTGGAGAGTGGCTGATCTGACCCCTATTGGTGTGGTTTTTCAACACTGTCTACAAAACTTGGCATATCTCTCAGCAGTCACTTCTCTAGGTCAGAATGGGGGACTATTTTTCTTTAACAGATCATTGACCCAGATTAAAAATCAGTTATAGACCAGACACCAAGTAGGCCTCCTGGTGGAGATGAACCTTGAGCCAGGTTCTGAAGGAAGATTGGAACATGAGTTGGCAGAGAGAAAAGGGAAGGAAATCACCGAAAGCAGGGGACCAACAAGAGCACAGTGAACAGGTCTGCCTGACTGGTTCGATAGAATCTTCTTTTGGAAAGTGCGACAGTATCCCACAGAGTCTACTCACCCATGAAAACCACAGATTTTCTGTGCCTCTTGTCTCCTCCCCCTTCAAACTTTTCAGCATAGCCAAGCTGCCTTTCCCTCAAACATTTTTGCATTCTTTCTTTGCCTGCACAAAAAAATTACTCCCTTGCAGGATAACATTGAATCATTCAACCTGGCAGGTTTAAATTTGGTCCCAACCTGCCTCTCCACCCAAATTGTTCAATAGCTACTATTTTTTACAAATTCACTGCTCTAGTCAAACTTTTCAGTACATCATTTCGGGAAGATACCAAATAAATGGCCATTTTCATGCCTTTGTTCATGCACACACCCTTAGGGAGAATGCTTTCTTTCTCATCCAGGCTTTATGTCCTGACCTTCCTTAAAGTACTTCGCAAATTCCTCAGGAAAATTCACTACTCTGGGTATTTAACATCTGCTGTCTCATTCAATCTTCACACTTGTAAGATTTGTACTAATATTATTCTCTAAATGAGAAAACTAAGACAAGTAATTACATAACTTGCTTAAGGACAAGTAGCTACAAAGGTACAGAGTAGCAATTCAATAGAAAATCTTAATTATACCAAAGTCGTGCTATTCTATATAGTAGTGTCTCCACAAGGATATACAGTATATGTACACTACCTTGTAGTGATACGTGTGTGTCTCTGGAGATTTACATAGTAAAGAGTCCTTGTCTTTATTTGCATTATCTTTGAGTTTTAAGGTTGGCATTTATAAGAGTACACAGTCTTCCTGGTACATTGTACAAGAAGATATTGGATGAATGGACCCCCTTCACTCCTATTAACCATTTACAAAGTGAAGGTCTTTCTAGAGAAAATTCATGATTGGTAAAAATGCATATAGATTAAACAGCTATTGCTACAAATGCAATCTTCCAAAGGATTTAGGAAATTATTTTTCAAAAACAAATCCTGGGTTTATGTCTACCAAAGACATGTACAAATATGTTCACAACGGATTTCCTTTTAGTAGCTAAAAAGTAGAGATTATCTAAATATCCATCAGTAATAGAAAAAATAAAAATATAAATTGAGGACGCATTTAAAAGATGATTCAACATGATCAAGTAGAATTTATCCCAGGGATGTAAGGAGGGTTCAACATATGCAAAAAATAAAAGTGATACTTTGCATTGTATGGACAAAAGCCACAAAATCATCTCAATAGATTCAGAAAAAGCACAATTAGATAGAATGAATAAGTTCTA
Organism: Macaca fascicularis; assembly: GCF_037993035.2. Lineage (NCBI taxonomy): Eukaryota > Metazoa > Chordata > Mammalia > Primates > Cercopithecidae > Macaca > Macaca fascicularis. The sequence goes on from NC_088388.1 coordinate 121,289,591, forward strand.
GTATTCAATAACACAATAGGGTGACTATAGTTAACAAAAATTTATTGTATATTTCAAAACAGCTAGAAAAGATTTGAAATATTTCCAACACAAAGAAATGAAAAAATGTTTGAATTGATGAGTATCCTAAACACTGTGATTTGATCACATTACACATTGTATACATATATCAAAATATCACATATGCCCAATAAATATGTATTGATTAAAAATAAAAAATAAATATAGAAGGTCTTTTAAATTGTGGGATATTCACACAATGGAACACTACACAGCAAATTTTAAACTACTTATATATGTAACAATAAAAATAAATTTCACAGATATAATATTGAATGGAAGAAATTAGACCTAAAAAGAATAGATAACAGCCATGATAGACTTCTAGGAACAAAATACACCCTCCAATCTTAAACAATTATAAAACTGGCTAGTGATCACTAAGAGAAGATAAATGAATAAAGTGAGCCGTATAATTGCCCAGCTTACTTCCCAATGTGAGTTTCCAAGCTGCAGTTCGCTAAACTGGGGAGACAAAGTTCAGAATTCAGAAACACTGAGGCTGCTAGAATTTATGAGGCAAAATAATAGAGAGGAAGAAGCACCATAAAGAGAAGGTTTCAAAGATCTGCACAGAGGTATACTAAAGGTTTTGGCTAAGTACTGGTTTGGAATTGTGAGGGAGAAAATTGCCCAAGGCCAATTACAGAATGAACAGAAATCAGTAGGCATAATCATTCTTAAAACAAACATAGTACTCAGAATAGTTTATTTTTCCAACTAGAGAAAGTGAAAAGACTTCCTATACATGAGGCATTTAGAATCCTCAAAAGGATGTTATTTCAGTACCAGAGTCAAATTAGCTCCAAGGAAAAGATTATTTAGAACCTGCCTAGCAAAACTAAAAATTAGTCCTAAAATATTATCAAACATAGGCCAAGTCATTTGTGCACATCTTAGAGCAAAAGTCCCATTATTAAAGGAATACAACAAAATCCAGCATGCAACAGGGTAAAATTAGTAATGTCTTGCATGCAATAAAAAATGACTAGATATGTGTTCTATGCCCATATTTGTTGCAGCATTATTCACAGTACCTAACAAGTGTTCACTGATGGATGAATAGATAAAATGTGGAATATATATATAAAATGGAATACTATTCAGACTTTAAAAGCAAGAAAATTTTAACACATGCTACAATGTGGATGAACTTTAAGCATGTTATGCTAATGAAATAAGTCAGTCACGAAAAGACAAATTCCACTTACATGAGGTATCTAGAGTAGTCGAATTTATAAAAACAGAAAGTAGAAGGGTGAATGCCAGCAGGTGGAGTACAAGGGAAATGGGAAATTTTTTTTTAATAACTATGGAGTTTCAGTTTTGAAAGGTGAAAAGAGTTCTAGCAATTACTGCACAATGTGAATATACTTAGCCCTACTCAACTGTATACTTAAAAATTATTAAAATGTACATTTTATGTCATATATATTTTACCATGCCTAAAAATAATCCTTAAATGACTACGCATGCAAAGAAACAGGAAATATACCTATAAACTGGAGAAAAAACAATCAGTAAAAATAGACCCATATGATACCAATGGCAGAATTAGCAAACGATGATGTTAAAACAGCTAATATACATATGAATATATGTTTTATATATTACAAGTATTGATTTATAAATATAGATATATTTTTATAATTTATAATGTAAATTATATACAATATATTATTTATATATCATTATATTATCATTTATATATAATTTATATTTATATAACATATATAATTTATGTATATCTTATATTATACATAATATGTTATATATTATAATAGTATTGATAATAATTAAATTAATTTATCGTTATTAAATTATTATTAATCATAATGATTAATTATTGATATTAATATATTATATATAAATATATTTATAATAACTTACATATATTTATATGTACATTTATAATATAGTATAAATAAACATATTTATAAACATATATGTATTTACATATACATATATACATATACATATTTATACTATATTGTGAATATACTTCATATAGTCAAGACAGTAGAGGAAAACATGGTCATCATGAGTAGAGAAATAGACATAAAGAGGACTCAAGTTGAACTAAAGTTAAAAATATATATATGGGATTAAAAATTTACTGAATGAGTTTAAGAGATTAGACACTGCAGAAGAAAAGATTAGTGAACTTAAAAACATATCCATAGAAATTGCTATGAAACAGAAAGGAAAAAGACTGGAAAAATATGAACATTGTATTAGTACACTGAGAAAATATCAAGCAATCTAAAATATGTGTAATTGGAGTTTTAAAAAAGGATAGAGAGAAGGGAGGAAGAAAATGAACATAAAAGTTACTTTTAAAACGAATGACATAAAGTTTTTTCAAATTTGATAGAAGCTATAAAATCACAAATTTAAAAATCTTAAAGTATTTTTAAAGTAGAAGAAACAAAACTACACCAAGACATGTCATAATCCAACTGTTGAAAACCAGCGCAAAAGAGAAAAATCTTAAAGTTAGCCAGAGTAAAAAGATATATTACAAATACAGGAACAAAGATAAAATAATTGACAACAGGCCTTATCAGAAATCATACAGATGAGAAGATAATGGAGAGGCATCTTTAATGCACTGAAGGAAAAGAACTATCTCCATACCCAATAAAAATATCTTTCATAAATGACAGCAAAATAAAAACTTCCTCAGACAAAGATTGTCTGAAGTTAATTCATTCATTGCTGAATTAATTCATCAGCAGCAGACCTGCACTACAGGAAAGGAATTTCTTTGCACAAAAGGAAAACAATACCAGGTTGAAATTTGACTCTACATGAAGGAATGGAGGACACTAAAAATAATTAGGTATATCTGTCAATATAAAAGACACTCTAAAACATCATTTCAAAAATTTCTTTATAAAATAATTGACTCTTTAAAATAAAAAGAGTGACAATGTGTGATGGGGTTTATAGCATTTGCAGAAGTAAAATGTATTACATCAAAAGCACAAAGGACAGAAGAAAAAATGGAAGTATATTGTTTTAAGAATCTTACATTCTACATGAAGTACTTTAATATTATTTAAAATTCCACTCAATAAATTTAAGTTAAGGCAAATCTTAGGAAACCTCTGGAAAAAGAAGCATAGCTAATAAGCCAATAATAAAGATAGAATGTAAAATGGAACCACAAAAAAAATTAATCAAAAAACAAGTCAGTATAAGAGGGAAAAGGTACCAAAGAATAAAAGGATCAACGGAAAACAAAAGGCATAGAAGGGGCTTCAAGATAGCTAACTATTAGGATTTTGTGCTTGCATCCTCCACTTTGAAGAACCAAAATAATGTGTAAACAATCATCCTTCAAATACATTATCCAAGTGAGAACTCTGGAATTCAACAGAAAAAGTGACTGAAAACACCAAAAGCAAGGAAGGAGAAAGAAGAGAGGCAGCCTGCTTGGCCAGGATTGGCAGGAGCCAGAGTAACTTTCCAACACAAAGGATAGTTGAGAGGCTTCTAGCAGCCCACTTCACCATGGATTCATGCATTCTTGGCCATGGAAGAGCAACTTAACATTCCCAACTTCTGAAACCAACATAGGGAGCTGCTGAGAGATTGTGGGAGAGAACTACTCCAGAAACGGAGCTTGCATTCCACACCCTTTCTGAGATCTAGGGAGCTACAGAAACGCATCATTTTCAAACCTAGCCTTTGGCAGAATGCATGCTGCCCTGCTGCCCAGCCATGCTTGCCGGAGCATTAGGGAAACATGGACTGCTGCTGCTGGGACTGAGGTGCAAGCTGGGAGCACTCCCACAGCTAGGCCCAAGAAGTAAGCAAGGCATGAGCTGCAGCTGTCAGTATTGGGAAGCGTGTACCACCAGGACTGAGACTGAGATGTGAACAGGGTACGAGCTGCCACTGGGACTTAGTTGTGAGTTGGGCAGGGGCTACCTACAGCCAGGGCTGTGGCATGAGCTAGGCATGGGCTACAGCCACCAGGGGTAAGGGGCAAGTGCCACTGCAGTTGGGGCATGAGAGGGACATGCATTGCCCAACCACTGGCCCAGGCTGTGGCCACCAATACCAGCCCCAACCTCTCCAGCTGGAGGGCCTCAGGACAGCTGCTACCACACTTCACACAGGCACTCTGCCTGGGCCTGAATATTGCCCTACTCCCTCTCACCATGGCTGGTGCCTGCTGTTATTGGGGAACCTGAGCACAAGCCTACCCAGTGGGTTTGTTTCTCTTCCCTGAGATAGAGCACATAATCCATGATCCTTGGGTTTGCCCAACTCAATTCACCACGTTAGGTTCCTGAACACTCTCCTAGCAACCTGAAGTTAGGCCTAAACTCCTACCCACTACCACCTCAGCTGGCCCTTACCAGTTAGTGCCACCTGCAGGCCTGGAGACTGCCATCAACACACACTGCTCAGGACCCGGAGAATTGTCCCACCACTGCTGCTGTCATAGCCCATGCCACACTGGCTGCCTAGGAACCCAAGAACCTGCCCATCTGCCTGGATCACTCCTGCTACTATTAGAATCTGAGCAAGTCACCTGGAGGCCTATGAATTGGCTGACCAGTAACCATGAACACTGATGCCAGTGTACATCATTCTGGGGCAAAAAGATAGGCATTCTCAACCCACCACTGTCACCACGGGGGCCTGAAGACTAACCCACATTGCATCCCAGTCCCCAGCACAACTTTACTACAGTTTTCCCTAATAACTGCACCCAAACTCACTGAGGAAATCACAGATACCAATAACACCACCTATAGCCAAAGAAATCATACAGAGGCTGTACTACTGCATGCACCCAGAATCAAAGCCAAAATGCTCTACCCAGCCAACACCTAAAATACATCTTCAGGAAAAAGTTGTCCCCTACAAAAGTAAATTCAAAAATAGGAGGAAGTGACTGCTACACCAAATACATAGATATCATCATAAGAACATAGGAAACATGAAAAAGCAAGGAAATATACCTCCAAAGGAACACTATAACTTTTCAGCAATAGATCTTAATAAACAAAATTTTCAAAATCCCGATTAAAGAATTCAAGATATTGATTTTAAAGAAGTTCAGTGAGATGCAAGATAATTCTTAAAAAATAATGCAAATAAATCAGAACAACAATTCAGGATATGAATGAGAAATTTAATAAAGAGATAGGTTTTTTTTTAAGAACTTAATGGAAATTCTGGAAGTATTCTTGAAGGAAGTGCAAAATACATTTGGAAGCTCAACAACAAACTAGATCAAACAAAAGAAAGATTCTCAGAATTTAAAGAAAATCTTTTGAAATAACACAGTCAAACAAGAAATAAAGGAAAAAGAATAAAAAAGAATGAGAAAAAGCCTTTGTGACGTTTGGTATAACATAAAGCGACTAAATATTCAAATTATCAGTATCTCCAAGGGTGAAGAGAAAGTGAAAGGACTAGAAAAACCTATTTAAGAAAATAGTAGATGAAAACTTCCCAAGTTATCAAGAGATTTAGACATCCAAATACAAGAGGCTCAGCAAGCCCCAGGCAGATAAAATGCAAAAGGGTCTTCTCCATGGCACATTATAGTAAGAATGTCTAAAGCCAAAGATAAAAAGTGAATTTTAAAAACAGTAAGAGAAAAGCACCTAATCACCTGTAAAGGAAACCTCATCAAACTAACAACAGATTTCTCAACAGAAACCTTACAGACCAGAAAAGAACGAGACAATACATTCAAAGTGCTGAAGGGAAAACAAAGAAAAAGCACTATCAACCAAGAATACTATGTCCTGCAAAATTATCCTTCATAAATGAATAACAAATAAAGTCTTTCCAAGATAAGCAAATGGCAAAGGAATTCATTATCACTAGGCCAGTCCTACAAGAAATGCTCACAGGAGTCTTCAACCTGGGCATTAAAGAATGAGATTTACCATCATGAAAACACATAGGACTATAAAACTCACTGGTAAAGTAATCACACAAAGGAAGAACAAAAATGATTTAAATGGTACCACTATAGATATCCACCAAACTATGACAAACAATTAAAAAATGAAAAGAATAAAATGTAAACCAGAAAACAGTAAAGAATATGACAAGAACAAAGCCTCACATATCAATAATAACCTTGAACATAAATGAATTAAATTACCCACTTAAAAAATATAGAGAGGATAAATAGATTTTTTAAAAATTCCAACTATATGTTGCTTTTAAGAAACTCACTTTACCAGTAAAGACACATATCGACTGAAAGTAAAAGAATGGAGAAAGCTATTCCATGTAAATGGAAACCGAAAGCGAGCAGGAGCAGCTATACACGTATTAAATAAAACAGAATTTAAGTCACAAACAGAAAAAAAACAACAACAAAGAAGGTCATTATATAATGAACAAGAGATCAATTGAACAAAAGCATACAGCAATTCTAAATACAGATTCAGCCAACACAGCAGTACCCACATTCATAAAGCAAATATTACTAGATCTAAAGAGATAGATGTGCTTCAATACAATAGTAGTGGGGGACTTCAACACCCCACTCTCCGATAAATCATCTAGAAAGAAAATCAACAGAAAAACATTGGATTTAAACTGGGCTTACAACCAAATGGACCCTACAGACATTTACAGAACATTCAACACAACAACCTCAGAATATACATTCTTTTAATTAGCACATGAAATGTTCTATAGGATAGACCATACGATAGGCTACAAAATAAGGTTCAACACATTTAAATAAATTAAAATCATATCAAGTATTTTCTCCAAACAAAATGGAATGGAATAAAACTAGAAATCATTACCAAAAGAAACTCTAGAAACTATACAAATACATAGAAATTACATAATATGCTCCTGAATGACCACTGGGTCAACAAATAAATTAAGATGAAAGTTTTAAAATTTATGAAAACTGAAACAGAATATACCAAAACTTGTGGGATACAGCAAAAGCAGTGCTAACCAGGAAGTTTATAGCAACAAATACCTACATCAAAAAAGTAGAAAAATTACAAATTAACAATTTAACAATGCACCTAAAGGAACTAGAAAAGCAAGATAAAATCAAGCCCAAAATTAGCAGAAGAAAAGAAATAATAAAAATCAGAGCAGAACTAAATGAAATAGAAATATTACAACATGCAAAAGATCAACAAAACAAGAAATTGGTTCCTTGAAACAATAATCAAAACTGATAAACTGCTAGCTAGACTAACCAAGAAAAGAAGAGGAAGAGGCAAATAAATAAAATCAGAAATGAAAAAGAAGACATTACAAGTGATACCAAAGAAATACAAAGGATCATCCAGAGACTATTATGAACGACTGTACACTGACAAACTGGAAAATCTAGAGGAAACAGAGAAACTTTGGAAAAATACAGTCTACCAGGATTAAATCAAGAAGAATAGAAATTTTGAACAGAGCAATCAGTAAAGAGTGAATCTGGAATAAAAAGCCTCTTAATGAAGAAAAGCTCAGGGCTAGATGGATTCATAACCAAATTCTAACACATGTATAAACAAGAATGAATACCAATCTTGAAACTATTCCAAAAAATCAAAGACGAGAGAATTCTAACTCATTCTATGAGGCCAGCGCAACCCTGATACCAAAACAAAGACACAACCAAAAAAAGAAAACTAAGGCCAATATATCTGATAAACAAACACAAAAACCCTCAACAAAATACTAGCAAGACAAATCCAACAAAACATCAACAAGATAATACACCATGATCAAGTGGGATTTATGCCAGGGGTGTAAGGATGCTTCAACATATGCAAATCAACAAATGTAGCACATCTTATCAACAAAATGAAAGATAAAAAACACAATATTGTCTCAATAGGTGCAGAAAAAGCATTTGAAAAAATTTCACATTCTTTAACGATAAAAACTCTCAATAAACTAAGTATATAAGAAACATACCTCAAAATAATAAAGGCCATATACAACAAACCCATAACTAACATCATACTGAATGGAGAAATTAGCCTTTCCTCTAAGAACCGGAACAAGACAAAGATGCCCACTCTAACCACTCCTATTCAACTAACCCTAGAAGTCCTAACCAGAGCAATCAGGCAAAAGAAACAAAAGGCATCAAACTTGTAAAAGAAGAAGTCAAATTGTCTTTCTTTACTAATAATATGATCCTATATCCAGAAAAGTTTACAGACTCCACTAAAAGACTCTTAGGTTTTATAAATGAATTCAATAAATTTGCAGGACATAAAATCAACATACAAAAATCAGTAGCATTTTAATACACTAATAATGATCTAGTCAAGAAAGAAATCAAAAAAGCAATCCCATTTACAATGGCTATAAAAAAAAAATATCTAGGAATAAATTTAACCAAGGAAATGAAATATCTCTACAAAGGAAACTACAAAATGCTGATGAAAGAAATTAAAGATGACACAAATGGAAAAAATCCCAAGCTCATGAATCAGAAGAATTAATATCATTAAAATGACAATATTGTCCAAGACAATTTTCAGATTCAGTGTAATCCCTATCAAAATAACATTATTCTTTACAAAAGGAGAAAAGAAAATCTAAAATTTACATGGAACCAGGAAAGAGCCTGAATAGCCAAAGCAGTACTTGGTGGGGTGAGGTGAGGACCTAAGCTGGAGGCATCACATTACCTGACTTCAAAATATATTACAAAGCTATAGTAACCAAAACAGCAGAGCATTGATATAAAAATAGACATATAAACCAAAGAAGCAGAAGAAACCCATATTAAAGCCACATATTTACAGCAAACTGATTCTCTACAAAACCAGCAGGAACTTATATTGGGGAAAGGACACCCTCATCAACAAATGGTTCTAGGAAAATTGGATAGCCACATGCAAAAGAATGAAACTGGACCTCTCTCTCTCACCACATACAAAAATTAACTCAAAATGGATTAAATACTTAATTGTAAGACCTGTAGCCATAAAAATACTAGAAGAAAACCTAGGAAAAACTCTTCTGGACATTTGTCTAGGCAAAGAATTTATGAATAAGACCTCAAAAGCACAGGCAACAAAAGCAAAAGAAGACAAATGGGTCTTAGTTATACTATAAAGATTCTGGATAGCAAACAAAATAAGACTGAAGAGACAACATGTTGAATGGTAGAAAATGTTTGAAAACTATTAATGTAACACAGGACTAATATCCAGAATATATAAGGAACTTAAACAACTCAACAGGAAAACGAAAATAATAATAATAATAATAATAATCCCATTTAAAAGTGGGCAAAGAAGATGAATAGACCTTTCTTAAAATAAGACATACATCCATTTACTGTAGGGGGGAAAAAAAACAAAAAACACATACAAGTGGCTAACAGTTATATGAAAAAATGCTCAACATCAGTAACAATCAGAGAAATGCAAATCAAAACCACAATGAGATGTCATCTTATCCCAGAATGGCCATTGTTAAAAAGAAACAGATAAAAAAAGAGCAGATGTTGGCAAGGATGCAGAGAAAGGGAAAGCTTATACACTGTTGGTGGGAATGTAAACTAGTAAAGCTACTATAAAAAATAGTATGGATATTTCTAAAAGAACTAAAATAGAATTACCATTCAATCCAGCAATTCCACAACTGGGTGTCTATCCAAGGGGAAAAAAATCAATATATCCAAGGGATACCTGCACTTACATGTTTATTACAGCACTATTTACAATAGCCAATATATAAAATGAACCCAAGTGTCCATCAATGGATGCAAGCATAAAGAAAGTGTAGTATATATACACAATAGAATACTATTTGGCCATAAAAAAAAAAAAAAAAAAGAATTCATGTCATTGCAACAACATGAATAGAATGGAGATCATTGTCTTAAGTGAAATATGCCAGGCACAAAAGGCAAATATCACATGTTCTAACTCGTATATGAGAGCTAAAAAAAATTGATCACGTGGAGGTACAGAGTGGAAAGACAGAAAACTGAGACTACGAAGGTTAATAACGGAGGGAGAGAGTGAAGCGTGTTAAAGAGTATAAGCATACAGTTAAAAAGAAGGAATAAATTCAATGTTTGATAGCAGAGTGGGGTGACTATACAAAAATATATTGTATTTGGGTGATGGACATTCTAAATACCCTGACATGATCACTACACATCATATACATATAACAAAATTTCGCATGTATCCCATAAATGTATACAAATTTTTAAATACTTTTTAAAAAGAAAACAAAAAGGCAAGATGGTAAATTTAAACCCCAAAGAGTATACACTACAATAAAATGTTAATAGTGGAATGTGAGTATAGACATATGGATAACTGTAAAATTATTTCTACTTTACTGTATATTTAAAATTTCCATAATAAAATGTTGGAAAAATGCATTTCAACCAGAAGAAAATATATTTATATTATATGACTAAATTCACACAAAGTTTAACAGGCAAAAATAATCTTTACATAAGGTGGTCAGAATAGTTGTTACCCTTAGGAATGTGGTCTGGGAGAGTGCTTCATAAAGTGTTTTTGGGATGCTAGAAATGTTCTATATCTTGATCTGAGTGATGCTTACGTGTGTGTGTGTGTGTGCGCGCGCATGTGTGTGTGTGTGTGTGTAAAATTTATTATTAGATTTTACACTTTACAGTACATGAGTTATTCCTTACTTTTGAAAAATCCTACTAGGTAAGTTCAGAGGTCATTCATTGATGATATTTCAAACCCATTATTTTTCCTTACTTAGAGAAATATGTAGGAGAAAGCACATTCTTTGCTCGGTTTATTATGAGAATAAAATCAAATCTGAGTAATTTAGTGACAGGTTGGATTTTATATTTTAGAGTGTTTGGGGTCTAAGTTATTCAGAATCTCTTAGTTTCACAGTTTCAAGCTGGCACAGGATGGTTTCAGCACCATCAGAATTCAGATTTCTGTACTTGGCACCTTTATACTTATCTCACTCCTGGACATCTCCACTCGAATGCGTCACCATCACATCAAAAATCTTAAGTCTACAAGTGAGCCTATTATCTCAAAGTACTCTCTCTTCTCTCCCTAAATTCCTTTTCCTTGTTCTATTTTTATCAAATAACCGCTACTCTTATTATTACCCTCTTGAAAACTCATCTTTGAGCTTCTCCTGTCTCTAACTCACCAAGAATTTTTTATGCTCTCTTTTTAACATTTCTCACATGTATCCTTCTGGCCATGATCCTATCAGCTTATTGGAATAAATCCCTAACTAGTATTCTGGCTCCAGTTTCACTCCTTGGCTATCACAGTACCACCAGATAAACCTTCCCTCCGTGTTCACGGCACTCCCCTACTGCACACGTTTCAGTAGGTCACCATTCTTGGTAGGATAAAATTCAAATTTCTTAATATAACATTCAAGGCCTTCTGTGCTGTCCCAATCTGCTTTTCTAACCTAATCTCCCAATTGTCCCTAACATGTACCTGGCACTCCACCAGTATTATTAATTAAATGTACAATGCATAATTCTCTCTGAAGACTTGTTTATTCTTAAAGACAAATGTAAACCTTCACTCCCTGAGACATTTCTGCAGAAACAACTTTCTCTTTGAAATGCTTTTGTAGTTCTTTGTATCACTTACCTGGCAGGTAACTCTAGACGGCATTTCTATGTTCTTCAACTTTTTTACTGTCCACATTTTATGTCTTTAAACCTGGAAGAAGCTCTTTGAAGATAACAGCCATGTTGGGATTTTGAGTGCATATGAGATAAATCTGAGGATAGTTTGCAACAAGATTAGTTCCCACAAGGCACTGCAACTGTGAAATGGAAGAATGATTGAAGTCATCTGTGCATCTGTAGGCCCGAGCTGATATTTTGTAAATTAAATAAATAAATAGAAGAACTCACCTGTGCAGACGCAGGAATGCTCAATTCACAATTGCTTCTCCAAATTACCTCTAAAACTGTTATGTGTCTACTCCTTTAATGTTAGGATGTGATATTGTCATTGTATTTTTAAAATTTAAATAAAAGAAGTCAGCTTTTATTTATTTAAATAAAAGACTCAGAAAAGCTTAATTCACAATTGCATCTCCAAATTATCTCTGGAACTGTTACGTGGCTGTTCCTTTAATGTTAGGATATAATGTTGTCATTGTTCAGATGACACATTGTTCACTCAGCCAGGTTATCTTGACTCAATTGAAAGTTAGAGTTAAGAAACCTGGGTTCCTTCCTGTTTTCTAGAACCACCTGGTTGTGTAATCGTGGATCAATTCCTCTCAACCTCATCTTTTATATAGACAAAACAAGAAGTTTAAATTAGATGAGCTCTAAATCTCTCCTAATTCTAAAATTACATTGGTATTTATCTTCTGCTTATTTTGTGAACTTCATATTATCCTCACTTCAGCAAAAGTTAGGGTTAAGCAAAGAAGCTTACATTTTTTGAGCACCTGTACTATCTTTGCCACAGTACCTGAAATAACTTTTGTTATATAGACTCTGAGGGTTTGAGTGATTTGTGCAAGTTCCCACAGCTATCAAGTGACAGAATAAACTTTTGATTCTCAGAATTTCCAAATTGATGAAATCCAAAGCCAAGTCTTTTTCTACTACTCAAGAGGCTCAGGTAAGATCTGCTAAAAAGAAGAACTAAGGAACAAATTAATAAATTTGAAACACTGGCCAAGAATAAATGTTGGCATATATTTATATTACATGTAAGTAATAATTTTGCTATATAATGTCCTTATTAGAATCCATGCCAATATTAGAATTATAATAGTTTACATTTGTACAAACTTTTATAATCTAACTACAGTATCTCATGACCCTCATACCTTTTAAGTGGATGCAACAGGCATTATCACCATTATGTAAGAGAAGAAACCAAGACCTGGAGAAGTTAAGCAACTTTCTCTAAACACAAGGTAGCTAGTGTAGAGATAGCATAGTAGAGTGGTTAAAGGACGGGGTTTTGAAATTCTACAGACCTCAAATCAAATACCAGTTCACTCTCTTCTTACCTGTGTAACATCACATGAGTTGCTTAACTTCTTATCTGGGAAATGGGGTGGCAGAAGTGCCTGCCTCATGGAATTTTTATGAAGAATGTATGAGGAAATATAAGGCATTGAGTACAATGTCTAGCCTACAGTAACAAATACTAACTCTTAACAATGGTAGAACCCCCACTTCTAAATCAAAATCTCATGTCCTCTCCACTGCACTTCATAACCTTTTAATACTTCCAAAAAAAAAAATCTCCTTTGAATAAGAGGTAAGTCATAGTTTTATCATCAATTCAGTACTATAATAAGGTGCATAAATAGCACACCAAAGGAGGTATTAATGACTTACCTTCAATAAAAGGTTATTTTCCAGAAGTGATGGTGGCTGATTTGCTTTAAGCCATTCAACGCGCTTATCCAGTCCCCAAATGACCAATTATTGCACCTGCAAGATGACTCCTCCAATTGTATTTCTTTCCTAATTGTGAATCAGAGTTTTTCTCCAGATAAAGATAACTAGCCTGTAAGGGGACAGAGCCCAGGAATCTAGCCTCATTAGCACGAAATGCTAAACAATTGATTCAACAATTCTAGGCCCATCAGTATGTAGTCACATGTACCAAATTTACTTTTTTATTATGAATGAAAGATCCTCAGTCTTGATCAAGAATTAATTAAGTTCTATTTTTATTATGTTCTGTAATAGAAACTGGAAAGAAATTTTAGAATGGTGGTACCATTTTTTTTCTTTTTATATCACATGCAGCCACTGTAATACCTGGAGTTTCAAAATGAGAGTGTTTATATAGTAACTCTCATTGGTTGTGAGCATGCTGGCAGTGGATCAAAACCCCAGCCAAGTTTTGCAGCCATAATTTTATTTTGATTTTAATTAGTATCAATTAGGGCTAAAAAAATAGACAGTCTGGATAAACAATGTGCAGTTGGCTTTAACAAGTAAATTAGATATTTTGCAGAAAGGAAAGGGGGGAAAAATCAAGGGAAACTCTACTTTCTTCTTTCCAACCCTCTCCTCCCCCATTGCTGTTGCTGCAGGCAACTCAGCTTTTCAGAATGCTCTCTATGTTAATATTTCAGAAAGACCCCTATGTGCTTAGGGGTGTCAAAGTTGGAAAATTTATATATCTCTGATTGATGCTAATGGGGCTTACATTGTCTAGCATTGGATCCCTACCTCACATATGAACATTCTTTTCCCTCTGAATTTTTCAAGGTTTGTAATCCAGAACCCACTGAGAAATTCCCTTTTCCCTTTCTCTTTCTGCATCTTCACATCCAGGCCCAGATTATCTTGTGAATAAGAAACTCTATAATTGTCATGAAAGGCATCCGGTAGTATGCTGATACATGTTTAACAGCTGTCTAAAAAAAGTATGATCTATAAATACATAGATTTAAAAAAGTATGCATATATTTTGTAAACTGTTGGTAATTGCATAGTTCTTAACCACTTGCTCTCAAACCAGTAAACTGAATAAGCTGGTAGGCACTCACACCAACACGTAGGGAATCTTATGTGTGCAGAAAATTAGGCTGCAGTGGCTATGTAGAAAATGTTGTATGGGCTTAGAAAAGAAAGTGGGCAAGTAATTTCTCCATCTATAGAAAAGGAATCTAAATTAGCCATCATCCCTTTCAGGTTTAACTTTCTGTGCTTCATTCCATGTAAAAAAACCCTTGAATTTGGTCATTTGTCACAGCAATTATTTCGGTTTGGTTCTTTTTTATATAATTTCAACTTTTATTTTAGATTTGGGGGTATATATGCAGGTTTGTTACATGAGTATATTGTGTGACACTGAGGTGTGAAGTACTATTGATCCTGTCACCCAGAAACTGAGCATAGTACCCAATAGGTAGATTTTTGGCCCTTGTCCCCGTCCATCTTTCCTACATCTAGTACCCCTCAGCGTCTATGTTCCCATCCTTATGTCCATGTGTACCCAATGCTTATCTCTCACATATACTAAGAACAGAAACACATAGGTATTTATGTTAAGTAAAATATTACTAATACTAAGGTTATGTAATATATATAATTTATAAATAATAATAGAATATGTAATACTGTTTATTAGAAAGCTCCTGAAGCCAATTAGTTCTTGATGTGATTTCATTCATTGTTTTTTGCCAAACTCCTTTATCCATAGCTGTTACAAGCTCTCTATTCCCAACTCCAGATATCTTTGCATGTCCTTGCTAGTGTGCCTCTCTGTATGACACTGAGCCATTTTTGTAGCTTGTCGTATATGCAATTAAGTAAGTGCAGGTGACCATAGTGTAACTATGGTATGGGGAACAGGTTATTTGCTGCTTGCTGGAAATGGTGCTACACGTTTAGCCCTGAGTTCCTCAGGTACAGCACAACTCATTGCATGCCTTCCTTCCATGTGGTCCCATCATGTTGCCTTGTTGCCTTGACTAGCCAATTTCAAGCTACTAATATGATGTCTCTGAATGTAGAGTAATGAATAGTGCACCATTAAATCGTATTTCAATTTTGTAAATACAGTTGACATAAATAACCTCGAAAGCATAGGTAATAAAATGTTGTAAAATAATTAAGAAGTGATGAACATTTATTATTTTTGTTTTAACATAATCATTAAATTGTAAGTTTAGCATTGGGTACACATGGACATAAAGAGGAGAACAACAAACAATGGGGAATTCAAGAGGAGATAAGAAAAGAGAGAAGGAAACAAGGGTTGAAAAACTGCCTACTGGGTGCTATGCTCCCTCCCTGGGTGACAGGTTCAGTAGTACTCCAAACTGCAGCATCATGCAATACACCTTTGTAACAAATCTGCACATGTATCCCCAGAATCTAGAGTTTGAAAAGGAAAAAGAAGTCAATTAAAAATTTTTTAAATTGTAAGTTCATTTAATTTTTTTGTTATTTGATTTTGAGACTGAGTTTCACTCCGGTTGCCCAGGCTGGAGTGCAATGGTGTAATCTCGGCTCACTGCAATCTCTGCCTGCCAGATTCAAGCAACTCTGCTGCCTCAGCCTCCTGAGTAGCTAGGATTACAGGCGCACATGACCACACCCGGCTAATTTTTTGTATTTTTAGTAGAGACCGGGTTTCCCCATGTTGGCCAGGCTGGTCTCAAACTCCTGACCTCAGGTGATCTACCTACTTCCACCTCCCAAAGTGCTGGGATTACAGGTGTAAGCCACCATGCCCCGCCTATTTAATTTAATTTTTAAGAATAATAATATTTAGCAACCAAAAGGCAAAATTCTTGAAAATTTAATAGCCATCTCTTAAAAACCAATATGAGCTAGTCCCAGCACATGGCTGAGTACATCTCAGCTTGGTAAGTGCCTATTCACTTCTGAATAACAATGCAGGTCTTCAAGAGATCTTAAAATGAGGTAGTGAGGAAATAGCCTCTACAGAAACTGAAGGGGCCAGTCTTGCCCTTTCATATAGATCATTTGACATCACCAAATATCTCCTATCACTCAAGTTTTTGTCTAGTGGATCTTCTGTAGATATGAACTTCTGGACTCAATGTTTCATACATTGTTGAGACCATTTAATCAGAAACAGAACAGAGTCCAGATCAAAACAGATAAATATAGGCAACATTTCCAAATGTGGAACTGGTGAAGGAATAGTTCTTCAGCCTACAATATTCTCTATAGCTTTAAGCAAAGTTAGGTCCTAACCTATGGTTTCCAGAACAAAACCAATGACTTCTTAGCTGATTTGCCTCAATTCATGGATTGACCTGCCTCTTGTGAAAGTGTTTCTTTTTAGAGCCTTATGTCTTTCTGGGGGTTATTTGGCTTTGAGAAAAGGAAATCGTGGGAAATCTGGAATCCTAATTAGTGATGATCAGATAACATTCACTCACATTCTCTTCACCTCCTTAAAGCCAGCCTTTCAATCAGACATCAATTCTCAGGCCTCCTCCTCCTGGATCCAGTTATCAGTACTGCACTAGAAAAGCCTTCCCTGGACATTGACTTCTTACTTTTTTTCATTTAAAAAAAGAAAAAATAAAAAATGCAAACAAAACACTTGTAATTTAAACTTCCTGGTTTCCAAAATCATAATGTATTCTCTACATGGAAATCCATAATCAAATGTCAAATATATATATATATATATGTATGTGTGTATGTACAGCTTTGTAATACATATAGATTATATGCAGTATGTACATATAATTTTTATTCATTCACTTTTGCAGATCAAAGTATGTTTTTAAGCCAAGCTGCCTTTTCTATGCTCATGTGGCTAAGCAGGGTTAGGGTGCATTAGGGTGCATTTTTAGCTATGCAGCATTGTTTTTATTAAAAATTTTTTTTTACTTTTCTATTTTGTATATCCCTCATCTTCTTTGTGAGGGTATAGCTATGCAGTCTTGAATCACTTCAGCCAGAGTAATCCTCTCGATCAATGGTTCTCAACACATTAGACTTACATAAAGAACTTTTTTAAAATCAGAAGCCCAGACCATACCTCAGTCTAATTAAATCTCTATAGTTTTTAAAGCTCTCCAGATGATTCCAATGTAAAGTCAAAATTGAGAACCTTTCACCTAGTCAATCAATAAGCCAGTATTGATAGTTTAGTGTGTGTCCTCTTTCACCCTTTTGGCTATACTCATACAGTCATACAAAAAACATATTCAAACTATAGAGTTTTGATTAATTAAAACATGACATATTATTATGCATAGTACTCAGCACATTGCTGTTTTAACCCAACAATTTACCATAGACATCCCTCCAAGTCAACACATATAGTTCTAAATCATAGAACAATTTTGTTAGAAGAGTAGCATACTAAAAATAGTATTTTCAGATTAACAATCTGGTGGCACTATATAGGAAGAATTAGAGATCAAAGGGGCTAGAGATTTCCTAGTGGAAAGCTAACAAAATTGTTAAGAGATGAGAGCCAATAAGAGATAAGATAAGAGAGGTGGCAATGGCACTGGAAAAGGATGCAGCAATAGAAGAATTATCAGGAAGAACGAACCATTGCCCTTAGTAATTGACTGAACTAGAAGACAGGGAAGGGGGAAGAATTAAAGGTAGTTCCAGCATTTTATCTTGGAAGCCTAAGAGAATAATTCAATTGAAAAATAATTATGAGAGCAAGTTAAATGAGGAAGAAATGATTGGTTCCATTTTATGCAATCCTCATAGCCTGCCCTATAAATTTCAGACTTGCCTAGCTGCACCCCACAGCAGCAAAAACCAATTCCTTGTAATACATTTCTTAGCATATCTCCTGCTGGTTCTGTCTGGCTGAACCCTGACTGATATGATAGCCTCTAATTATACAGTAAAATGAATAGCAAGAAAAGAAAGAGAAATAAAAGAAGAAACAAGTGGCTAGGTGCAGTGGCTCATGCCTGTAATCCCGGCGCTTAGGGAGGCCAAGGCGGGTGGATTACTTGAGGCCAGGAGTTCAAGACCAGCCTGGGCAACAATGATGAAACCCTATCTGTAATTTTTTTTTAAATACAAAAATTAGTCAGGCATGGTGGCACATACCTGTAATCCCAGCTACTCAGGAGGCTAAGGCATAAGAACTGCTTGAATCTGAAAGGTGGAGGTTACAGTGAGCCAAAATCATGCCACTACACTCCAGCCTGGGTGATGGAGTGAGACCCTGTCTCAAAAAAAAGGAGGAAGGAGAGATGAAAGAAAGGACTGGGCACGGAGAAGAATGCAGCTGTTTGAAACAGCCACTGGGAGATTCCTCAATAAATGAAATCCATTAGCTGTGCAGTAATCTTGTCTCCCCCATTATATGATTATTCTGGTAGAGGTTAAGCCTGCATCTTCCATATTCATTTTAAAATCTTGCATTATACCTGGCACGGTGTCCCTGGATCAGTATATATTTGTGCTTCACTGATTCTTTCCTTATAAACCTGTGAATATATTTTCTTATCTTTGCTCTCCTAACCAAACTTTTAAGTAACATCTAAGATTTAATGAGACCAGTTACATGTCTTCTATTGTCACAGATGGGAGAATCCTCTGGTCTTCTCCAGTTGGTTCGGAACTCTCATTAAAAAAAAAAAGAAACATGAGAGAGAGAAAAGAGGCAGGGGGACAGAGGATATTATTTACTGAGTGACCCAAGTACCCCACAATAGAATTCATAGGACTCTTGTAAAATTGGCATCTTGATGCTTGACTACATAGTAGCTACCGCCATGACAATATAATCAAGGTATTGCCCACGACAGACCTATCTGTGCACAATCACCATCTGTCATTTTTCGGACATGGATAATGAAGGAAATCTTGTCTATAATTCAATAGACAAATAAAAATTGTCATAGACAAGTACTGATTTTGTTTTACCAATACACTTATTCATTTCTTCTGGTCATGGCAATTCACAGGGGTGGGTACAAGACTTCAGCTAAGCCATAATATCTCATCTCTTTGTTCAAGGATAGAATCTAGGACTAAACTGGCCAATCAGAATTCCATGGAATTGTCTTCTCTGGAGCTCAGAGAGAGAAAAATTATTTCCTTTTTTTCCTACACAGCGGTAAGGCTGTGAACCCAGAGCTACAGGCTGCCATGCACCATCCACATGAGGAAGTCTGCCTACAATGGAAGAGAATTAGCCACTGTCAAGAAAAACAGACCAGGGAGAAAGGAGGCATATCATCAGTGCTGCAACCTTCTTTCAATTGTCTCCTGCTGCGTTCTGTTTCTCTTGATTATGTTAACGAATAGAGGCCCCTTTCTGTTTAAACTGGGTCGAGTTGACCTTCTGTTACTTGCCCTCAAAAGAGTCTTAATTAATACAAATCATAATCAAGGAGAAAATCCCAAATATTAGAGCTGCATAAATGGTACTGAAAAGCAAGTTCTACCATGGAGGCAAGCTTGTAAACAGGAAATGAAACTGGGAGTCAGGCACCAAGGAGATAAGGAAAAGGTCAAGGATCAGTGTGCAAGTCATGTTGTGCTGGTTCTTAAGATATTGTCTCTTAGCTTCAAACCTACGCTTCTAGGAAACACACTGACATGAAGAGAAGGACTTAGTCTTGGAAGGATTCATCATCTGCTGACTAAAGAGCCCTTGGGTCCTGAATAACTAGCAGTGATACCCAGGTAGTACACCATGGGCCTTGGGTGAGACTCTGAGACTTGCTGGCTTCAGGTGAGACCCAGCATATTCCCAGCTTTGGTGGCTATGGTGAGAGACTCCTTCTGCTTGGGAAAAACAGAGGCAAAAGTAAAGGAGACTTTGTCTTGCACCTTAGGTACCAGCTTGCCCACAGTGGGGTAGAGCACCAAGCAGGTCCTTGGGGTTTCCAAGTCCAGACTTAGGCTCCTGGACAGCATTTCTGGACCTTCCCTGGCCAGAGGCAACCCACTGCCCTGAAGGGGAGTCCCAGGTCTCACAGCATTTACCACAAGCTGACTAAAGAGTCCTTGGGCTTTAAGTGAACATTGGCAGAGGTCTGGCAGAACTCCCTATGGGCCAGTAGTGGCGGTGGTCACCAGGAGACGTCCCTCAGCCTATGGAAACGGGAAAGAAGAATGGGAAGGACTTGTAGTTGGAGGGCCAGCTTAGCCACAGTAGAATAGAATGCTGAGTAGATGTCTAAGGTTTTTGACTCTAATCTCTGGCACCCAGACAGCACCTCCAGACCCACCAGGAGCCTGGGGGAGAGTAGTGCCCTAAAGAGAAGGCCATAAACCTAGCTAGCTTCCCCCTTGCTGATTGTTCACTCTAGGACCTTAAGCGAACATAGGCAGTAGACAGATAATGGTTACAGCAGGCCACAGGCAAGACACAGTGCTATGCTAGCTTCATTTCTGATTCAGCATAGTCCCAGTGGTGGTGGCCACAGTGTACTTGTATCAATCCGCCCCCAGCTCCAGATAGCACAAAGAGAGAGACATTGTTTTTTCAGGAGAAAGTAAGGGAAGAGAACAAGAGTCTGCCTGGTAGTTCAGAGAATTCTTCCAGATCTTACCCAAGACCACTAAGGCTGTACCTCTATGAGTCTACGAGAACCATAGCATTATTGAGCTCAGGGCCCAAATTCTTTCAAATACCTGGAAAGCCTTCTCAAGAAAGATGGGCACAAAAAAAACCCAGACTGCAAAGACTACAATAAATATCTAACTCTTCAATGCCCAGATACAGAGGAACATTTCCCATATCTGCATATTACATTAAAATCTTCCTTTCTAATCTCTTTTTAAAGGAACTGAAGAGGACACAATAAATGTTCATGTATTGGTAGAATTAACATTGTTAAAATGTTCATACTGCCCAAAGAAATCTACAGATTCAATGCAATCCCTATCAAAATATCAATGACATTTTTCACATTCTTCACAGAAATTTTTTAAAAATCTGAAAATATGTATGGAACTACAAAAGACTCAGAATAGCCAAAGCTATCTTGAGCAAAAAGAATAAAACTGGAGGACTCACATTACCTGACTTGAACCTACATTACAGAGCTATAGAAACCCAAACAGCATGGCACTGGCATGAAAACCAATACATAGACCAATGGAACAGGAGAGAGAACCCAGAAACAAATCCATACACCTACAGTGAACTCATTTTTGACAAAGGTGCCAAGAACATACAGTGGGGAAAAGACTCTCTTTAATAAATGGTGCGGGGAAAACTGGACATTCATATACAGAAGAATGAAACTAGACTTCTATCTTTCAGCATATACAAAAATTAAATCAAAATGGATTAAAAACTTAAATGTAAGTCCTCAAACTATGAAACCACTACAAAAAAACATTGAGGAAACTCCAGGATGTTACTCTGGCCAAAAGTTAAAGTAATACCCGACAAGCACAGGCAATCAAAGGAAAAATAAACAAATGAGATCATATCAAGTTAGAAAGCTCCTGTACAGCAAAGGAAACAATCAACAAAGTGAAAAGGCCACTCACAGAATGGGATAAAATATTTGCAAACTACCCCATCTGACAAGGAATTAATAACCAGAATATATAAGAAGCTCAAACAACTCTATAGGAAAAAAATTGATAATCCAATTTTTTTTTTTTTTTTTTTTTTGAGATGGAGTCTCGCTCTGTCGCCCAGGCTGGAGTGCAGTGGCGCGATCTCGGCTCACTGCAAGCTCCGCCTCCCGGGTTCACGCCATTCTCCTGCCTCAGCCTCCCGAGTAGCTGGGACTACAGGCGCCCACAACCGCGCCCGGCTAATTTTTTGTATTTTTAGTAGAGACGGGGTTTCACCGTGGTCTCGATCTCCTGACCTTGTGATCCGCCCGCCTCGGCCTCCCAAAGTGCTGGGATTACAGGCGTGAGCCACCGCGCCCGGCTTGATAATCCAATTTTAAAATGGACAAAAGATCTGAATAGAGAGTTCGCCAAAGAAGACATACAAATGTCAAACAGTTATACAAAAAGATGCTCACCATCACTGGTCATCAGAGAAATGCAAATCAAAACTACAATGAGATATCATCTCAAACCAGTTAAAATGGCTTTTATCCAAAAGACAAGCAATAACAAATGCTGGCGAGGAGAAAGGGAACCCTCCTACACTATAGTAGGAATGTAAACTAGATCAACCACTGTGGAAAACAGTTTAGAGCTTCCTTAAAAAACTAAAAATTGAGCTACTATGTAATTCAGCAATTTAACTGATGGGCATATACCCAAAAGAAAGAAAATCATCAAATCAAAGGGATATCTGCATGCTCATGTTTGTTGCAGCACTATTCACAATAGCTAAGATTTGGAAGCAACTTAAGTGTCCATCAGCAGACAAATGGATTACAAAACTGTGGTAGATATATATAATGGAGTACTATTTGGCTATAAAAAAGAATGACATCCTATCATTTGCAACAACATGAACGGAAATGAGGGTCATTATTTTAAGCGAAATAAGCCAGGCACAGAAAGACAAACTTCACATGTTCTCACTCATTTGTGAGAGCCAAAAATTAAAACAATTGAACTCATGGAGATAGACAGTAGAAATGATGGTTACTAGAGGCTGAGGACGGGTCTGGGGAAGTGGGAGTGGCTCATGGGCACAAAACAATGATTAGAAAAAATAAGTATTTGGTAGCACAACAGGATGACTATAGTCAATAATAATTTAATTGTACATTTTTAAATAACGGAAAGAGTATAATTGGATTGTTTGTAATACAAAGGATAAGTGCTTGGTGGGATAGATACTCCGTTTTCCACGATGTGATTATTACACATTGCATGCCTGTTTCAAAGTATGTACCCATAAATATATACATCTACTATGTACCCACAAAAATTAAAAATAAAATTTAAAAAATTCCTACCCTTCTAGACTCTGCTTCATGACACTGAGGGAGGGACTCCGAAAACCTCATTTCTCCTTCCCAGCAGCCCCTGTTGGGCTATGCCAACAGGCTGTAAGTCTACAGAAGGGAGAAGGAACATTGTTCTTCCTGTTTCTTTGTTGTTTCTCTAAGTGTTGCCCAGCAAACCTTAGTCATCTCAGCAGTGGCAGTTCGTTCCAATAACAAGTGATCCAGGATCCAGGTTTTTCACTCTGCCTTCTCACAGCCCCCTTAGAGCTACCAGTGCCAACTGAGCAGAACCCCTTCTGTAGATCTCCAGTCTCCATTCTGCAGGGTCCCTACCCCAAGCTCCTGAGGCACCAGCAAGGGCAGAACCCCCTCCTCTAAGGAGGTCAGTCCCAGCTTCATGAGGTCATGGCTTGTCTCTTTGTCCTCCCCGAAGAGAACGGTCCTAGGGATGATGGTTGCTTCCTGCAGTTACTGTCTCCATGCTGCCTCAGTGTTCCTTTGTGCCTAACATAAATCATCTGTTAAAAATGCATGTGGTTTCTGTTCTTCAGACGAGCCCTATTTAGGATTGTGTCTATGAATGAAGATAGTATTTAGAACTGCCTTAGCACAGGCTCCAGGCTCCTAACTGTTCGAGAAACTGGGGGGAAACATAGTGGAATGGACATTTGAGAGGAGAAATAAGGCTTTGTGGATTGGCCTTCTCTTGTTATTATTTGGGAGGATAAATGTTATAATTTTCTCAGCTCTTACTGTGGGCTCAGTTCTTTGTATACGTTATTTTATTTAATCTTACAAAGCACTTATTTTCATCATTTTACAGATTGAGCTAAAAGAGGTCAAGTAATTTACTCAATGTCACCCAGCTAGTAAGTGGCAGAGCTGGGATCAGAACCTAAATCAGTATTATACTAAAACTCATGCTCTACGAATCTGAAACCTATAAGACCCGTCTACTTAGCTTCAGCTACAGGACAACCAAACCCCATTTTTTATGTTCCCTTTGGGGCATGTGTCTTAGACCGCCCAGTCCTCAACATGCAGAGTATAAGTTTACTCTAATGCCCTTCTCAAGGTCTGACTACCCATTTAGGGCATGTAGGACTCTCCACTAAAACTAAATGTCACAATAGGAGCTGGGAATGGCAGGCATCTGGAGAGAATAGAGTTGGTCTGATTAAAACAAGGAAGGCGGAGGGAGTGAGAAGTAGAAACAAACAGAGCCGGAACAGTTGAACCAATTAGTAGAAAAGTAAGTGTAACCTAATGCTCAATAAGGAAGAAACTAGCTTGTTCTAAACATTAACATACTCCTCTCTGTTATGCAGTGTCTGCTCCCAGCAAGCAGTCTAACTTGTGGAACAGTCTGAGCTTCTATTCAGAGCTAATCATGATCAGAAGCTTTTCATTGTTTTACAATACATTTTGCACAAATGTGGCCCTTTCTTTGATCCTTTGACACTCTAGTCTCTGTGGTTCAACCATTTCCACGTGAGCTAGCCATTGTCAGAGCTAAAATACACCAGGGGCTTTCAAGCTGGTGTTCCCATGAGGCAGGCCAACCTTACTGCTTACCGTATGTGTAATGTCGAACAAGTGACTTCATCTTACTGCCCCCATCCCAAAAAAGAAATATTAATAATAGCCATGATGTATTAAGCACTTACTATCTGTCATGCACTTTGCTAATATTTGGTGTGCACTGCCTCCATCTAATCCTCACAAAAAAAAAAAATTCTGTTATTAGCCCTCTTTTATAGATGAGGAAACTGATGCTTCTAGAAGTGAATGACCAGCCTAAGGCCTACAGCTAGTAAGTACAGAAGCAGAAAGCAAGTTTATCTGACTCAAACACCTATGCTCCTTGCTTCCACCCAGAAGGAAGTAACTGGTACAAGACTTGCCCTCCCACTGCAACAACTAGAAAGCCAGACAAAATACATGAAGCAACTATTTTCAGAGTGGGCTACAGGGAGCACAGGACTGCAATCCATGAAAGAAGGGAAGAAGCAAGTGAGCCCTAATATACCTCATTATTCCTCTGGAAGCAATGTCCAAGCAGCTGCATGGGGGTGGGAATCCAAGCAAAGTCTCAGGTTTTTACTGAAAACTCAGAAATAAGCATCCAGGTACAATAAGAAAGACGACATTTGTAAGAAAGAATACGGAAAAGGAGGAAACTGTGCAAAGAAAGAGCTCTAGAAATACACGTGAGATTCCCATCAAATCTTGCGCTAACTAGTAATCTGTGCATGTGTAGGGTGAAACTCTACAAGGCAAAACAAAAATTCACTCAATTCCAAGGAGATATAAACTGAACAATTCCAAACGCCTAGAAGATACTCTAGTACTTGTCACTCAGGATGGCGAGACCTTGTTGAACATGGAGAGGATTGAAGAAAAACATCAGAAAAGTCACATCTTGGTAGTATGGCTAAACTATCCTCAAAAATAAAGACTCAAGGCATTAAGCCAATCCATAAATAACTTAACAGCCTGCCAAAAAAAAAAAAAAAAAAAAAAAAAACCTAAAGATTTTTAAAGAAATACCACAAAACAATATAACATTCATAACGTCCAATATCCAATAAAAATCATTAGACTTTTGAAGCAGCAACAATTAAGGAAGAAAAGATGAGCCAATAGAAATAGACCCAAAAATGACAGAGATAAGAACATTTGCAGAGAAGGATTTTGAAACAGCTGTTATATAATTATATGATTTAAATTGAAATTTAAAGCAAGGATTGGCAAACCTTTCCTATAAAGAGCCAGATAGTAAATATTTCAAGCTTTGTAGGTCCCATACAGGCTCTGTTGCATACTTTATTGTTTATAATACCATATAATGTAAAAATCATTCTTGACTCACGGGGCATCCAAAAACAGGCCATCAGCTGGATTTGTCTCACAGACTGTAATTCACTAACCCTTGATTTTTAAAAAATCATAACATATAGAAAGAAATGACAGATGTAAAAACAAAATAATCAAATTGATCTTCTAGAAGTAAAAACTACATTACCAAAATTAATAAATTTACTAGATTACAGCATATTAAAAGATCAGTAATCAGAACATATCAGAACAATCAGTAACAGAAATAATATTTGAAAAAACAGTGGCTAAAATTTTTCCAAATTTGATTTTTAAGAAACACCATTCACGCTATAATCAAACTGCCAAAAACCAATGATAAATAGAAAAGTTTAGAAGCATACACAGAAATAAAATGCATTGCATTATCTAAGGGCAGAAAACATGACTCATCTGGACTTCTTATTAGAAATATTGCAAGTCAAAAGATAATGGAATTTCACTTTCAAAGTGCTAAATTAAAAGCCTTTCTTTATCTCTCCACTAATCTGCCTCTCAATGAGTGTAGTAATAATTCTTAACACGCATAATTTCTATAAGGACTTAATAAAATAATACCTATTTTAAAAACTCTGAATATGAAATTTGTTACACTATTATTGTTAGTATTAACAATAGTATTGTTAGTAATAATATTGTTACTAACAATAGTATTGTTAGTAATTATTCTTTCTATTCTTATCTATTATTATTTCTCTTTTTCTATTTAAACATGAAGTAATCACATTTTTATATCTCTACTACAAAATCTCAGACTTCTAGTATGGTAATCCGCCCTAAAGGATCTTTCAAGTTCATCTCCCTCTTCTCCCATATACATTTGCCTATTGGATTACTCCCTGTTCTCTGGTCCACTGTTTTATCACTTCTATGCCTTTGCACATACTTTAGCTAACCATTTTCAAGGTCTAGCTCAATGCAGACATCCGTTACAATCTTTCATTGTCATCTTTCCAGAAGCAATTTCTTCCTCTTCTATGTTCCCAGTATAAACATTTATACCAGTATTTCTCAAACTTTCATGTGCATAAGAATCATCTGGAGTGAAGCCTGAGAGCTGGATTGCCATGAGCTCCCAAATGCTGTCAATGCTGCTAGTCTGAGCACACCCCACTTTTGAGTAACAAGGTTTAATGCGTTTTCTTATGATTATATTTCTATCGTCTCACCATCTAGAATAACTCTTTAAAGAAGAGAACTGAATTACTTTTGCCTTAGTAATTATCAAGGTACCTAGTATGGGACTATGCAGCTAATTGATACTTAAAAAATAGATGATAGATAGCAGAGAAACAGATATCATCTTAGCCAATCTCCAGCTTCCTAGTCAAACCAAACCTCACCTCTTGACATTATTAATCTGTACCCAGTTTTTAAGTGTTGAGGGAAGGTAAAAATCTTAAGGTCTCTATGAAGCCATTTACCAATGTATAGCCCATTACACTGTGATAGCTATCTGAAATTATGAGAAATTCACTAAGAATGATACTGTTGATAAAAATTTTCACTCATCTTACTGAATTTAAAATGTGAATTTGCTGAAACTTATTCTTGACACAAACACCATAAGTACCTTCTGTCTCTTAGGTAAAAAGGAGCACATGTGTGATATGCTGTATTCTGAGTAGGAAGATTGTTATAACTGAAAACAGAAAAGCATTTCTTCCAAACTCTTATAAACTTAATGGAGCCTCTGCATTTAAAAAGCTTCAGAGACTTTTTCTTCCATTCCCTACCCACAAACTCCACGCTCTGCAGGCTCCCGGATAGCGCTGCCTAACCATACACTGTATCCTGTCATGTGACTGACAGGGCCAGCTAGCAGCACCTCAACATTGTTTTGTACTGCAAGACTCAACATGTGTTTCCCCTTTGCAAAAATTACATCATGTCTCAGGAAGTCTCCTTTCTCCAACAGAACCAGTGGATATTCTCAGCCAAGGCTTTGCAAGTAAGAAAAGAAGATAAATGGATCCTGGTGCCATTGTTTAAAGTGTGCATGCTTGCAGCAGAGTCTTCATTTCATAGTCCAGCCTCAGCCAATTCACCTATGCATTATGTCCCCATTGCCTCGCTGCTCACTGAAATGAACAAGCCGTGGATGACGAGGAAAGTTTGCACTTGTTATCTGGGCACTTCTTACATAAAGCACAATTGTTTTCTATCCTTGGCCTTCGACCAAAAGTGAGCCAGCTAATAGTTTAACTTCCACTCAAACAAACACTGTACCCTGCAATCAGAAGAGTTGAAAATAGCAGATTTCTGGGGATTCCATTTCTTTCCTGATACCTTCTCCAGTTCCTCAGAAGAAAACTAACAAAATATGCTCACCTTACTTAGTTTGAAAAAAATTGAGACTGCTGTCTTCACTCCTCACCCAAAAGATACGTTCCCTTGTTCCTCAATCAAAAATGCATTTCCCATATCTGCATATTACATTAAAATCTTCCTTTCTAATATCTTTTTAAAGGACTAGCTTTGTGTTCAAGTCTTACTAAGCCCTATAGATCCCCATCATGGTTATTTGTCACAGGTTGCAAGCAACCAGATGCCGCAGACAGAGACAACATGCTTCTCTTTTGTCAACACTCAGCAGAGCACCACAGATAATTTACAGCTTTTTTGGGTATGATGATAATCCTAATGTGCCCTTACATTTTAATAACACCTGTGAGTTTTTTAAATGATTTTCTGCCTGTGATAGTACCATCATCATTCTTTATTTATTTTAGAAATATTTGTTGAGTATTGGCTCCTGAGGGGCACCATGGATGGCATTCATAGGGATTATGATGAGTCTCTGCCCTCATTTAAGTTATATTCAGTGAATGTTTATTGAGCTTCTCTGAGGTGATTTTTTTTTAAAGGTTATAAATTTCTTGGTCGGGTGTGGTGGCTCACACCTGTAATCCCAGCACTTTTGGAGGTCGAGGTGGGTGGATCGTTTGAGGTAAAGAGCTTAAGACCAGCCTGACCAACATGGTGAAACCCCACCTCTACTAAAAACACAAAAAAGTAGCCGGATGTGGTGCTGCACGCCTGTAGTCTCAGCTACTCAGCAGGCTAAGGCAGGAGAATTGCTTCAATTCGGGAGGTGGAGGTTATAGTGAACCAAGATCGCACCAGTGCAGACTGGGCAACAGAGTGAGATTTCATTTCAATACAAAACAAAAAAATGTTTTAAATTTCTCCATTATGTACATCAGAAATGTGAGGCCCAGAAATATTTAGTGATTTTCCCAAGTCCACTTAGTTAGCTTTGGTACAAGGAACGTAGCCAACAACAGGTATCGTTACAGAGATTGACTCGAGTCCAGATGGCCAGAAGTTGCCTGCATCATTGACAATTAGCTTCCAAACTAAGATAACAAATAAATTATAAGGCCTTAGCATACCAGAAGAAACATCAGACTAGCAATCAGGATATTTGGATTTGGATTCCATAAATATAATAAATTTAAATAATAAATGTCCTAATGCATTGAATAAGGATAGTAGTTCTACAACAGTATTACTCAGAGTCCTAGGGTTCTAAGGAAATGACTCAGGAGTCTTTGAGTGGAGTAATGGGAGGATGAGTTGGCTCCAAGCAATCTGCTCCAGATTTAATCAGAGCTTTGATCTGTTTTATATATTGATGTTCTGCATATAATTTTAATCTTAAAAAGAAATTATTTTTTAAAAAAAACTATAAAAACAAAAGTGACTTAGAAACCAATTAAGTGAGTGACCTTTAAAATCTTTTTCAATTCTGATCATCTATAACTTGGTAAACTTTTCAACATTATCAGCCAAGAGCCTGTTTCTTCTTTATTTGGGATGGTTAACAAGGGGCTTAATTCCCAACAGACCAATTGATATGGTAGACTATAGAGTTTTGCTGCTCAAAATATGGTTCATGTATCAGCAGCATCAGCATCACCTGGAAGTTTATTAGAAATACAGAATCTCAGGCCCCACCCAGATCTCCTAAATTAGAATTCGAATTTTACCAAGGTTTCCAGGTAATTTAAGGAACACTAAAGTTTGAGAGGCATTATCTACAAGATTTTGGAATCTTTCTTGGTTGACTCGTATCATTGGTTCCCGTCACATTCTCCTCACCATGGTTTATAGCACTAAGATTAGGATAGCTGACATTCGTGCTCTGTCCTTCCTCTCTATGGCCCCAAGGGAAAAGGTAGAGTCAGTATTTGCCATTTTTGCCCATGTCTTAACAAACAACTTAACAGTCGCCATCTGCCAATGTATCCTTATAAATGCCCCTACAGTACCCATGACCATTTGGGATGTCAGGGATATTGAAAACAGCTCTTCCCCAGTAAATCTGAGGCCCCTTTGATGAGATCATCTTTTTAACCCAGTCCAATTCTGAGACTCACTAATTTTATAATACAGACATTCATAACAAAAAACTCTCAGATCCTTTACAAATCGCCCCAGGCTTGTCCATGTGTTATTAAAGTTGGGCTGAGTAATAAATGCTATAAATGTCTTAGGAGACACCACTCATGCCCGGTGAGCATGACATCCCATAATAGACCTATTTGGCTTGTTACCCTGGCGCCTTTCTCCACCCTGATCTCTGGAAACCAGAGAAAGGCAAACATTAGAATGTCAATCCAAAGCTGTAGACATGGGTATAAGATGCTTTGCTTGGAGAGTTTTCATAAGATCATATTTCCGGCCAGATTCCTATTACTTCGGAGTTGTAGTCAGAGGCAATTTTTTCATTAGCATTTCTTTTCCCAGAAGGAAAACATTATCTCCCAAATAAAATTCAAGTGAACTAAATCACTTCCAACCTCAGCATTATTTCAGCCTTGGTGTCATTTGTAGATTCAAGACTGAGTCCTATTTAATCTGCTCAAGTTCCATTCCTAATAGGAAAAGTGCCAAGAAACAAAGAAAAGATGCATCCCGTTTTCAGAGGCAATCACCATCTACATTTTAGACTGATCATAAAGCAGTTCAATTTATCAACTTCTTACAGAGGCAGCTCTCCCCGGCAAAGTCAAATCTGACTGTATTCATTCTTTCACCAAGCATTTATTGAGTGTCTGCTATATGCCAGGTACTGGGCTGGCCACTAGAGAAACAAAGACAGTATTTTAAATCAAGGAACTCATAGCTTACCTGCAAAGACAGAAATATAAATTACTATTAAATCACATAATCAATATCTTGCTGATGGTTTGAACAAGATAGTGTGGGAATACAGACTAGTAAGCAATGAGGAGCCACATATGGTAACACTGTGTCCTTGCTTTTAAGGTTATAATCTAGATGGGAAAGCAAGAAAAATGCACCCTAACTCTGTTAGGCCATTTGTGGTAAGTGCCAAATGTATTATTAGCCAAAGCACAGTCAGAGCTGAATGTTGATGGTTAATTAGTCATAGTACCTACACAGTGATTAAGAGCTGTCAGGTGGGCCGGGAGCGGTGGCTTATGCCTACAATCCCAGCACTTTGGGGGGCCGAGGCGGGCAGATCACAAGGTCAGGAGTTCAAGACCAGGCTGGCCAATATGGTGAACCCTCATCTCTACTAAAAACACAAAAATTAGCTGAGTGTGGTGGTGGGTGCCTGTAGTCCCAGCTACTCGGGAGGCTGAGGCAGGAGAATCGCTTGAACCTGGGAGAAGGAGGTTGCAGTGAGCCGAGATCGCGCCACTGCACTCCAGCCAGGGTGACAGAGTGAGACTCCATCTCAAAAAAAAAAAAAAGAGCTGTCCAGTGGGCTGTGGGAATCAAGGACAGGGAGAGGAATGAATGGATTTTAGCAGACTAAAAAATGAGAACAATTCCTATTGCAGAAAGAAATGAGAAAGGGAATGTCTGAGAAGGGAAACTAGTATCAACAACGGCACCCAGATAGGAAAGCACTCCATCTCCCCACCCTGGAGCAAAAACAAAGTTCTCAGCCTGCTTGGAACAGAGGTTTCATGTATAGAGTGTGTTCAATGATAAATTTGAAAGGCATACTGTATTAGCCTGTTCTCACGCTGCTAATAAAGACATACCCAAGACTGGGTAATTTATAAAGGAAATAGGTTTAATGGAGCTACAGTTCTGCATGGCTGGGGAGGCCTCACAATCATGGCAGAAGATGAAGGACGGGAAAACAGACTTCTTACATGGCGGCAGGCAAGAGAGCTTGTGCAGAGGAACTCCCATTTATAAAACTATCAGATCTCATGAGACTTACTCACTACCAGGAGAGCAGTATGGGGGAAACCACCCCCATGATTCAATTATCTCCACCTACCCACACCCTTGACACGTGGGGATTATTACAATTCAAGGTGAGATTTGAGTGGGAACACAGCCAAACCATATCACACATACTGAGGCCAAAGTAAGTATGGGATCTTGAATAGCATATATAGAAATGTGGATTTTTTTTTTTTGAGAGTTCCTTTTTTGTTGTTCTCAATCTATTTTATTGTGGTAAAATATATATACATAAGATTTACCATTTTTGCCATTTTTTAAAATTTTACTTTAAGTGCTGGGATACATGTGCAGAATGTGCAGGTTTGTTACATAGGTATACATGTGCCATGGTGGTTTGCTGCACCCATCAACCCGTCATCTAGGTTTTAAGCCCCATATGCATTAGGTATTTGTCCTAATGCTCTCCCTCCCCTTGGCCCCCAACCCCGACAGGCCCAGGTGTGTGATGTTTCCCTCCCTCTATCCATGTGTTCTCATTGTCCAACTCCCACTCGTGAGTGAGAATAGGCCATGTTTGGTTTTCCGTTTCTGTGTTAGTTTACTGAGAATGAAGGCTTCCAGCTTCATCCATGTCCCTGCAAAGGACATGAACTCAGTCTTTTTTATGGCTGCATAGTATTCCATGGTATATATGTGTCATATTTTCTTTATCCAGTCTATCATTGATGGGCATTTTCGTTGTTTCCAA
Organism: Macaca fascicularis; assembly: GCF_037993035.2. Classification (NCBI taxonomy): domain Eukaryota; kingdom Metazoa; phylum Chordata; class Mammalia; order Primates; family Cercopithecidae; genus Macaca; species Macaca fascicularis. Next base: position 121,322,748 of record NC_088388.1, read on the forward strand.
GCCTTTGCTATTGTAAACAGTGCTGTAATAAACACGCTTGTGCATGTGTCTTTATAGTAGAATGATTTATAATCCTTTGGGTATATACTCAGTAATAGGATTGCTGGGTCAAATGGTATTTCTGGTTCTAGATCCAATTTTATTCTGTAACCAATATAAAGAGCTCACAGGTGAATGAAAGGAAATCAGTGAGAAATTAAATTTGTAGTAGTTTGTAGGATAAATCAGAGTAGGAAGGTACCGGTGAAAGGGGGATATTTGGAGGTACTTTTTATGAACAGAATGCTATGCCTATCTTTAATAATCATTAGTAAGCAGCCCTTATATTGGAGGGGGGTGCCCACAAAAAGGAATCCAAGGTAAATGCATCCTTATTTCTGAGGAGTGTTTTGTGTAAAACATAGTTGAGGATCCTGGATTTGACCTTAAAGCCTCATCTCTAGATCATTTCCTTCATTTAAGTTGGTCAAACCCAATGAATCAGCACTGTAGTAGTCACTGAGGAGAGATACCATCTAGAATTTCAGAAGAAAAGGAATATTAGAACAGTAGGGAACTTAGAAGTTATTTTGCCTAATGACTTCATTTTGTGGGTGTGGACAGAGCTCCCAAATGACAATAGTCAGAACCTAGAGTTAAAATCCCAGTATCTAAATCCAAATCCAATGTCCCTTCCACTACATCAAATTCATTGTTCAGTATCAGGCACTATGCCTCCCCTGAAAGAGTTTGCACATCCAGAAACATGCAAACACTGTTTTTTATGCAAGGAAGGTATAAAAGCATATGCTCATCCCATTGTGAGGAAAATGGAGTAGTATTTCTTAAAGACTGGTAGAAAAAAAGCTTTCCATGCATTAAGATAGTAAAGTCCGTTTTCTTCCCGTAATCTCAGCACTTTGGGAGGCCGGGCAGAAGAATTGCTTGAAGCTAGATAGAAGTTTAAGCCCAGCCTGGACAATATGGCAAAACTTTGTCTCCACAAAAATTTAAATTTAAATATTAGCCAGTCATGGTGGCATATACCTGTAGTCCTAGTTACTCTACAAGCTGGAGTGGAAGGATTGCTTGAGCCTAGGGATTGAGCTTATAGTGAGCCCCACTGCACTGTAGCCTGGCCAACAGAGCAAGATCCTGTCTTAAAACAATAACAATAACAATGAAAAAAAAAAACAGAATAAGGTTTTCCAATAGGCTTAATGATCACACAATGAAAAGGTACATTTTTCCTTGAGTTTCAGCTTCTGAAGCAAAGTTTGTCCTAGTAGATAAAGAGAAGGTTAAGCTCTTTCCTGTGGAAATAAAACCTTCACTTGATTTGCCTAATGCTGCCTCCTTTCTAAATGGTGGCCCCCCTGGAAATGAGGACCAAAGGATTTGTAATTTAAGGGTCACAATATAAAGGGTTCAATTATTTTAAATAGATCCAAAAATCAACACAACAATTCAAAGCCCTCAAAGAAACATATTCATAGACACTCCAATAATTAATCATTTTCTTATCTGTTAAGTCCTTTTTGATAAACTAAATACATTGATATTCGGCATGCAGATGGCAGCAGAACAGAATTGTAATTGTTCATTAAGCATCTCAACCATGGGTCTTAACTCTTTCTTTCGGTCCAGCTATTACAATATGCATGGACATTAGAAAAGAGAGATGGAGAGGTCTGACTCAAAAAGGTTTCTATTTTTCCAAAGCTCATTGAAATATATATTATTTTATCCAGACCAAGTTTTCTACCTGCAGATCTTTATGTCTATTTCTTCTTTAAAACATCTTTCTCTTTAAAACATCTACCAGCATAACATGTTATTATGCCCCATAACAGACTTGAAATAATTAAAATATATTTGTTTTATATATTTGTTTAACATAAGTCAAAAAATTATGGAATACTGCTGTTCATTGATATGTTACAGGATGTCAAATCTAACCCTCTATTGGCTGCTTAAATCCCTACTATGATACCTTAGGAAATTGCTATTCTAGCTTCTACTTGAATATATGAATGAGAAAAAAATCTACTATCTACTACCTATCCATTTTTCCAAGGTTACCTATCCATTTTTATGCATTATTAGCTAATGAAAACCAAAATCTGCTATCTTGTAGCTTTGTGGTTTTGAGAAAACAGAGATCAAATCTGTTTCCTCTTCCACATGACAACTCAAGTCAACAGGTATTTATTGAATCTGAACCAGGCATTGTGCTGTGTACTGGATATTGAATGAATGAATGACACATGGTCCTTGTTTGAGATACTTACGTTGTAAGGGTGAGACAGATGTGGATTAGTATACTCGGAGTGTTCAGATGCATAGAAAGGGATACTTAATCCAAATTTGGAGGGGTATGGGAAGTCTTAACTAAATTTTTAAGGACAAATAGGAGTTAGCCAAAGAATTAATTCCCTAGGAGAAAAATTTAAGCAACGGTATAAGAATGAGAAACTGTATGCTGTAATATATTTGAAAACAAGTTCCCCATGCATTTCTACAAGTAGAAAGACATGAAGAGGGAGTGATAGGCAACAGGGCTAGAGACACAGACAAGAATCAGATCAAGAAACTTGTACACTATACCTAAAACCTCTAAAGTGGTTTTAAAAGAAGAATAATACAACAGATTTAGTCTTTTGTTAGATCATCTTGGTAACAAGAGAAACAAGGGTAGAAGAGACAAGACTATTTAAGAAGTTATTACAGTAAGCCAAGTAAAAAAATGATAAAAAGCTGAATCCAATCTGTAGTAATGTGGATGCATTAAAGAAACATTTATGAAGTAAAACTGACAGATCTGGATAACTAATTAGATGTAGAGGGTAGAGGAGGATGACAGCTCAAAGATGACTCTTCGGCTTCTAACTTGAGTAATTGGGTGACTGTTGGTACTGCTAATTGTGGGCACATCAAGTTGGAGATGCTAGTATAAGTTGAGGTTGGATTTCTTTTTTTACAAAGTTTGATGTAACTTTAAAATACCATTTAAGATGAATGATTTGTAATTGAATACAAGTCTGCCGCTCAGAGGAAGATTGGTCTTGGAAAAATAAAGTCAGCATCTAAGTGAATAATTATGAGCTCAAGAGTATGTGAGATTACCCAGGTATAGAAAACAACCTGAGAGAGGAGAAGCATAAAAAGAGAAGCCTGGGGAACAGCATTTAAGGGAATTTCTAATAGCTGAAGATAGCCATTGTGTTCCTTCTTTGGATTTTTCTCTTCTACACTAAACATTTACCAATTTTTTCATTGTATCTTCTATTCAATTGCCTCCAAAGATGTTCCATGTTGTTGATTTTTCTTCTAAAACAGGATGCTCTCTATTGGTGCTAATTCATGAGCTGTGGACTGACTAGAGCTGAGAAGATGGTCTCCATTCTGGACGCCATAAGGAACAAAAATGGCAAGCAATTCACCAATCTGTGTGCTCCTACTTCCTTACTATAGATTTGTCCATAGAAGGCAGGAACTGTATTTCCTCATCTCTCTTGCTAATGAAAAGTGAGGAGAAATGACATGTATCCTCTCTACTCTTTCTTCCCTCACTTTTAAGCTAAATGCAAATGACAGTGAGGCCAATGCTTAGAAGATTGCTGAGCTGTGAGACGGAAGGAACTCAGGACATGGAAGAAAACAACATATAAGACAAGATATATCTATCTGAGTCTGACAGTTAAATGAACAAGAATTAAATTTCAATTATGTTATGTCACTGAGATTTAGAGGTCTACTTTTTTGCAGTAGCTATTACTCTAACCTAATACCATATCCCTAATAAAACAACATAAGAAAACATTAAGTTTGAGAGGAGGGACATCACACCAACATGTTTTCAACTAAAATCCCTCACACTCAAAGGCAGAACTTTACATGCAACCCTATTAAATTTCATCTTACTAGATTTGGCTGATCTCTGAATATTTTAAAGATCCATTTGGAATTTGATTTTTGTCCATGCAGTACGTTAACTATTCCTTTCAACTCTTTGGCACCCACAAATTTGACCATCAGTTCTATCTTTGAACCATTATCAAAAGTAATTGAAAAATTGGGCTTGGACTACCATTTTCAGAAATGTTTTTATAATTGCATTTTGCATGAGCTCTCTACGGGTCTTCCCCACCCCTACTGATACCCCTCCCCCACCATTTAATCTAACATCTATAATTCTACTCAACTGCTGCTTTGAGTTTTGCAGGACTTGAAGATAAGAGAATCAAAAGAATGAAAGTGGAATGAAATCAAAGGGAATCTGTCCTCCTCCTGTCCATCTCAGGAGCCCAAGCTTTTCCCCAGTTCCCAATCACTCCTGTGGGTATAGTGCCTTTCCATCTCGCTTCTGGCCTTTCCCCACTTCCATTTACCCTAGACTTACCTCTCACAGACTCTTCTCTCTAAAACCAATCTGTCACATCACTTCCTGCTAAAGACTTCCAGTGACTTCCCATTAAATCCGAATCCCTTCACGTAGTGTACAAAGATGTTTTTGAGATGGACCCCATCAGTCTCATTTTCCTTCACCTCCATCATAAACTCCTTGTCACTCACCAAATGTGCTATGACTTTCCATAGGTCCGTAGGTCATAAATATTGTTCTTCAGCTTGAACTGATGTTTCCCATACTTTCCTACCTCCCTTTTCTTTGGGATATATACCAAGATGAGGTGTATATCTGGATCATATAGTCGCTCTATTTTAACTTTTTGAGAAACTTCCATGCTATTAGTTGTCTTCTCCTCTATGTTTTCACATTTACTTTGCTCTGCTTCACTGCTTACAATTCCTTTTTCCTCCTCCAGCCTGCGAGCATGTTAAGGACAGGTCTGTGGCTCTCAGCTCGATTGCCCTTGCTCCTAGCACAGTGTGTCCTTCGCAGTTGGTTTTCAATAAATACGTGTTGGCCGGACGTGGTGGCTCACGCCTGTGATCCCAGCACTTTGGGAGGCCGAGGCGGGCGGATCACGAGGTCAGGAGATCGAGACCATCCTGGCTAACACGGTGAAACCCCATCTCTACTAAAAATACAAAAAACAAAATTAGCCAGGTGTGGTGGTGGGTGCCTGTAGTCCCATCTACTGGGGAGGCTGAGGCAGGAGAATGGCGTGAACCCAGAAGCTTGCAGTGAGCCGAGATAGCGCCACTGCACTCCAGCCTGGGCGCCAGAGCGAGACTCCATCTCAAAAATAGATAGATAGATAGATAGATAGATAGATAGATAGATAGATAGATAGATGTTGAAATTATGAATGATTATAGAGGGAAACATAAATGGTGAGTAAATGGAAAAAAAGTGGTAAAAGGTGCAAGACAAACTCCTCTTAAGGAAACAAAAAGTTCAAATTGCCAATGTTTGTGCAGCTTTAGGAGAAACATACATGCATTGTATTTCTTCCAACTTTACTAAAGTATAACTGGCAAATAGAAATTGTATATATTTAAGGTATACAATATGATATATTGATGTATGTATACACTGTGAAGCAATTACCACAATCAAGCTAATTAATATATTAATCACTTCATGTAGTTACTATTGGAGTGTGTGTGTATATGTTTGTGTGTGTGTGTGTGTGTGTGTGTGTGTGGTGAAAACCTGTAAGATCAACTTTCTTAGTAACTTTTAAGTATGCAATGCATTATTATTAACTATATTCATTATGTTATACATTAGATCTCCAGAGCTTATTCATTCTGCATGACTGGCACTTTGTACCCTTTGACCAATATCTCCCCATTTCCTCCACTCCCCAGCCCCTGGCAACCACCGTTCTACTCTATACATCTATGAGTTCTAGTTTAATTTAGAGTCCACATCTCAATTAGATCATGCAATACTTCTCTTTCTCTGTCTGGCTTATTTTACAGCATAATGTCCCCCAGGTTCATCCATGTTGTTACAGATGGCAGGATTTCCTTCCTTTTCAAGGCTAAGTAATATTCCATTATATATATATAGTCATGTACCACATAATATTTTGGTCAATAACAAACTGTATATGCAATGGTGTCCCACAAGATCATAATACTGTTGTTTTTTGGTTTTTGGTTTTTTTTTTTGCTTGTTTGTTTGTTTTTTGAGACAGAGTCTCGCTCTGTCACCCAGGCTGGAGTGCAGTGGTGCAATCTCGGCTCACTGCAAGCTCCGCCTCCCCGGTTCATGCGTTTCTGCTGCCTCAGCCTCCTGAGTAGCTGGGACTACAGGCACAGATCACCACACCTGGCTAATTTTTACTATACCTTTTCTATGTTCAGATACCTTTAGATACACACATAGCCATTTTGTTACCATTGCCTACAATATTCAGTACAGTAACATGCTATACAGGTTTTTAGCCTAGGAACAACAGGCTATATACCATACAGCCTAGGTGTGTGGTAGGCTACACCACCTAGGTTTGTGTAAGTCTATGATGTTTGCACAACAATAAAATCACTCAAAAACACATTTTTCAGAATGTATTCCCATTGTTAAGTGATACATGTCTTTATAGACAATGGAATATATAGATATGTGTATATCAAGGAGCAATAGGCTCCTAGATGCACACACCACATTTTATTCATTCATCCATTGGTGGAAAATCAGAATGATTCTATATCTTGGCTATTATGAATAATGCTTCAATGAACATGAGAGTGCAGATACTTTCTTTGAGATACTGCTTTTACTGCCTTTGATGGCAGATGGAGGATTGCTGGATCATATGGTAGCTCTGTTTTTTAAATTTTTTTAGAAAACGTCATGCTGTTTTCCATAATAACAGTACTAATTTAAATTCTCACCAATAGTGTACAAAGGTTTTCTTTTCTCCACATCACACCAACACTTGTTATCTTTTGTTTTTTTGATTACAGCCATCCTAACAGGTGTAAGAATGGCTCAGATATCTCATTGCCGTAAATGCATTATCGTCTATTTTATTAACATGTGACTTTAAGAACCAGCAATTTTTTTTATTTTCAGAATGACTAAAGGTCACCATATGTATACAGAGCTTTATCTTTATGAGACCTGGACCTATATTGACATGTAATGTATAATATAACATAATAGACCAAGAAATTCCCTTTATATTTAACTATGGATATATTTAAGTATGAAATTTCCTTAATATTTAAATTTTTCATACTAGTTCTAAAATCAGCACTCTTGTACCTGGTCAGGTCAACATACTATTATTTATTTATTTTTGTTTGTTTTAGTAAAATAACGAAGAATATCAATGAAAAATGTCCAAATACCTGGAAATAAATTGACTAAAAAGAATAAATTCAGTAATTAGTCTGGGAGTACAAAGCAGGGTTGATTTCATTACATAATAGTCTTCCTTTTGAATCTTGATTAAAGGTGTCCATAGGAAGGATATTCTACTCCATGTTCCTTGGGGATTTCTTTCCATGATTTGGTTTCCCTTGAGTAGTTGGTATGATTAACTGGGCTGGTTTCTTTTATAATTGTCCTGAAGCCCTTTGTATTTTGCAAAACTGCTTTGCAATTGTTTTTTTCGTAGGATGTACTTAAAAATGAATCCATTAGGGGTAGCATGGCAAACACAGCTCAGAGAGGTTGTTAGCAAAGCCAGAATAAAATCACAGAAAGTCTTTCAATTTTTTTAGGGTGCTCAAAGTGCTTTTCTCAAAATATTTGCATTTCCAAAACTCAAACATATCCAAAAGAACGGTGAACTTAGCTTTTCCTCTTTGGATTTAGGATAGAGTTGTCAGATAAAATACAGGATGTCCAGTTAAATTTGAATTTCAGATAAACAATGAGTATTTTTTTAGTATAATTAGGCCCCATGTAATACTAGAAATGCTAATAGTTCTGCATTTTTATTTGCTAAATCTGGGAATCTTAACTTAGGAAGATAATATTACTCAGCCCAGAGCTGTATGAACTTTGGGCAAAAAACTTAATGGATTGAAATTTCCTCATCTCTAAAAATAAAATGTTGTGCTACAAAAATTGCAAGTGCAATTTATTTCTAATTCAGCTATGATACAATATCTTTTCATCATGCAAGATTTATCTAGAGGTATAATTACGGGTCATGCAAAGAGTGCCCCATTTGGAGTAAGAAGGATCTGAATTTGATCCCACCATTAATTAACCATGTGATCTTAGGCAATCAAATTGTCGAAATCTCGGATTCTTTAACTACAAATTGGGGATAAGGTACTCATTATAAGGGTCAAATTAGATGATGTGTATAGAAGTGTTTTGGATCTATGTGAAGTCATAAGCAGATTATGATTTACTAAGAAGTGACTCTCAAGCAATGTAAAACGAGTTATTAGCTAACTTGTATGGTCAGAGGTCCATTCTCCTGTATGACTCAAACCAAGTTTTCAAGCTCAGGTAGGTTCTAAAAAAGGTACCCACAAGTAGGCATTTTACTGTCTTTGCTCTTTGTATTTTAGGAGACTTACGGTTCAAGTGTCAGCTCTACACCTCGGTTTCTTCAAATAGCAAATGAGCAAAAACAATACCCACCGCATGCATGTATCATGAGAGCTGAATGTGAAAACATAGAAAACACCTGGCACACAGAGTTTCTCACTAGAAATGTCAGTTCCTGCTCTTCTCTACGGTTGAGCCTCAATTGAAGCCTGCTCTGGGTACAGGCCACTGGTGAGTGGGTGTGTTTAAGGAGCGGGCCTCTGTTTCCATTCCCCTTTTCTATGTAGCAGTTCTGTTGTCAGAGCCCAGCAGGACAAGGAAGGCCTCTTCCCATCTCCAGACCTCCCTCTGTGAGGGAGCCTGAGATGCCTAACACGTTTTGTATCTTCTGATCTCTAGGGACCCAGAAGTCAATAATAACCTTCCCTAACCTCAACCAGATTCAAACCAGAAAGTGGCAGGAGAAAAGTCGCCTTGACCCAAAGGGGCATCCAGCCTCTCCCATTTCAGACGCAGGATAATGCAATCCAGACCACACGAAATTTCCCGTATGTGAAGACTGCCTCAGCCCTCTGCACCAGGCTTTCCAGCCTCTCTCCCTCTTGCCTCAGACAAAGCTCTCCCTCAACCACATTGTGTGACCAGGCCAATCCTTGGAGACAGAGAGACGTCTGCCCTAGGGAACTTCCAAGCTGCCCAGGGGATGGCCAATTCACCCTTTTCAGAAGCCAACTTGGAAATGGCATCACGGTGCTTTGTGAACACATCTATGGTGCAACACTGACCTCCAGTGGCTGAGCCAGGAGGAGACCGCTCTCCACACTGTCTCACAGCAACCCTGTCCTCCCAGAGGCTAGCGTACCAGATGATAAGCTCTTCTTGGAACCACTTCCCAGAACACCTATGCACAATAACTTAAAAAAAAGAGAGAGAGAGAGAAAGAGAGCAAAAACATAAGACCAGAGTTACTCACCAGTTGAATCCGACCATGTCACTCCACCACTTAGAAAACTTACGCGGTTAGTAGTCCCTCTATTGATCACAGAATAAAGTCTGAAGTTTTTGTTTTGTTTTGTTTTGTTTTGTTTTGTTTTGTTTTGTTTTTGAGACGGAGTCTCGTTCTGTAACCCAGGCTGCAGTGCAGTGGCGCGATCTCGGCTCACTGCAAGCTCAGCCTCCCGGGTTCCCGCCATTCTCCTGCCTCAGCCTCCCGAGTAGCTGGGACTACAGGCGCCCACCACCATGCCCGGCTAATTTTTTTTATTTTTAGTGGAGACGGGGTTTCACCGTGGGAGCCAGGATGGTCTCGATCTCCTGACCTCGTGATCCGCCTGCCTCAGCCTCCCAAAGTGCTGGAATTACAGGCGTGAGCCACCGCGCCCGGCCAAGTCTGAAGTTCTTAGTACAGCAGACTTCTTTCGGATCTGGGTGAGACTACCTGTTTTTAAAGTAGAGCAGTAGAGGGGTCTCTGTTTAAATGACCTTCTTCACTTTTCTGCTGGTACAACTTTTTTTCTTTTATTTCTTTTCTTTTCTTTCGTGTGTGTGTGTGTGTGTGTGTGTGTGTGTGTGTGTGTTTGTCAGGGTCTTGCTCTGTCACCAAGGCTAGAGTGCAATGGCGCAATCAAAACTCACTGCAGCCTCGACCTCCTGGGCTCCAGTGATGCTCCCACCTCAGCCTCTTCAGTAGCTGGGACAACAGGTGTGCACCATAATACCTGCCTAACTTTTTAAAATCCGTTATCTTTGTAATGGTTTCATATCAAAAATTGCCATCTTAATGACACTTTCAGTATTATCTCTCCTTACCACTGTAGAATTAATTTTGTTTTCAAAACATACAGCAAGTGGAGTTAAAACTGATCCATTTATTTATTCAAAAAACAATAATAAGACATTTATTGTAATGCCAGTAATTGTCCTGGATAGTCAGGATAACAGATAAAAGAGGCATGCTTTCTGACCTCAGAATGCATATAGACTAGTGGAGAATACATAGAGAAATCATTGCATAGAGTATAGCAAGAAGCTATGTGCAAATTACACGACTGGCTTAAGAATGGAGGTAATCGGCCGGGCGCGGTGGCTCAAGCCTGTAATCCCAGCACTTTGGGAGGCCGAGGCGGGCGGATCACAAGGTCAGGAGATCGAGACCACAGTGAAACCCCGTCTCTACTAAAAATACAAAAAATTAGCCGGGCGCGGTGGCGGGCGCCTGTAGTCCCAGCTACTCAGGAGGCTGAGGCAGGAGAATGGCGTGAACCCGGGAGGCGGAGCTTGCAGTGAGCCGAGATCGCGCCACTGCACTCCAGCCTGGGAAACAGCGTGAGACTCCGTCTCAAAAAAAAAAAAAAAAAAAGAATGGAGGTAATCACTTCAGCCTGTGCAAAAGGCAATCAGAGATCCTGCCCCAACAGTGAGAGGCCTTGTCTGGATCTTGAAGGGTGAGCAGGAGTTAGCCAGGCACTGTAATCCCAGCCACTAGGGAGGCTGAGGCTAGAGGATTGCTTGAGGCCAGTTCTAGACCAGTCTGAACAACATAGCAAGATCCCCACCTCTACAAAAAAAAAAAAAAATTATCCCAGTGTGGGGATGAACACCTGTAGTCTCAGCTACTTGGGAGGCTGAGGCAGAAGGATTGCTTGAGCTCAGGAGTTTGAGGCCGCAGTGAGTTATGATCAAGTCACTGTGCTCCAGCCTGGGTGACTGAGCAAGGCACCATCTCAAGGGGAAAAAAATAAAGGAACCAGGAAGATAGGATAATTTTAAAAGAGAAAGAAGGAATGAAGCATATTTGAGGCATGAAGTAACTTACACAGAAGCAGGAATGTTTTGGAGCCAGGGAGTAATCCATCATGGCTGGCACATGCTGCACAGCAGAAGAATATAGGGCTAGAATGCAGACTGGGATCAGAAGGCAGGATCAAGAGTGTAAAATGTTGGTTATGGGAATGAGGAGTCATTAAAGGCTCTTGAATGAAAGCCCTATTTAGAATGAATATGCTGACACAACTAGCAATAGCACATTAGGCAAGCAAAAAGAAATCAAAATTAGGTTTCTGCCTGTTCTTGGTACTCAGAGTCACTGGGGTGTCAGTCCAATCTAATCTGAGAGGCTAAAGCAAGGTCAGTGAGTGGGTAAACAGACAGGTCAGGCACAGGACATAAAAGGAGAAGACTTAAAAAACAAGAAGAGCAGTCACTTGGTGTGTAGTTGTGAATAGAAACAAATGCCAAGGCCAGGCATGGTGGCTCACGCCTATAATCCCAACACTTTGGGAGGCGATGGGGGGTAGATCATTTGAGGCCAGGAGTTTGAGACCAGCCTGGCCGACATGGTGAAACCCCATCTCTACTAAACATACAAAAATTAACTGGCTGCGGTGGCTCGTGCCTGTAGTCCCAGCTACTCGGGAGGCTGAGGCAGGAAAATCACTTGAACCCAGGAGGCAGAGGTTGCAGAGAGCCAAGGTTGTGCCACTGCACCCCAGCCTAGGTATAGAGTAAGACTCTGTTTAAAAAAAAAAAAAAAAAAAAAAAAAAAAAAAAAAAGCCAAGGTTTCAGAAAGTAAGAGGTCCAGGTCCAGGTGAAAATGTGGAGAAGTCCCACTTTATTCTGGTGAACAGCACCTTGCTGGATCATGGTCACCTTTAAAGGGCTGGATCCTGACTGTCAAGTGACAGGGTCTGATGAAGCTGCTCTAAAAAGTCTATTGTGACCCTGGAGGGCCTTCCCCCAAGGGGCCAATGGAACTCCACTCATGGTTCAAATATGTGTCCTGAGTATCTGGAAGATGACAGAGGCATGGGCCTGTTCCTCAGCCTCCAGGTAATAAGTACTGGCTGGACGTCCTGTTGCAGGATCTATTATGTGTCCTTTCTGGGCATTTTATCATGAATGGGGGAAGATAGCTGTCCCTTGACATAGAGGTGACTAAGATATCTGAAAGACAGTGTAAACTGGGAGACTGCATATCTATGCATTTTTGTATGTACACATCCCAGAGACATAATGCACACAGATGAAGAGCCACAATCAATTTATAATAGCGCCTCTCTTAGGGAAGGCAGCCAACATAGGAACAGGATAGTATGGACCTCCATCTCCCCTATAGTAAGCTGCTATTGTTGTACTTAACACAGCATAGTGTACCCATCTCTTCGCTTATCTATTTGTTGCACTAGAAAATATGCTCCTTGAAGACAACAGACACATCTCCTTCAACTAGCACAGTCAGCATTCAATAAATACTGGTTGAATTAAAGAATAGATAAGCAACCCTGGGATGGGCGAAGTTGGTTATAAAGTTCCCACAGACACCTACGTGTTGGACTGGAGCACCTACGTGTTGGACTGGTCCTATATCTTCCTGGATTTGTCCTTTATCCTTTATAGACATTGCTAACATGTGGATTGGAAAAAAAAATGTTAATTTTGGAAACAGATGAAAGTAATTTTGAATTCAAGCTGTGCCACTTTATTCGCTTGGGCAATTTACTTAAATTGCCTAAGATATTGTTTTCTCTCCTAAAATATAAAGATAATAATAATACTCTTCTTACTCAAATGTGGCGAGAGTAAGAAATTATACATGTAAAGTGCAGAATGTAGCAAATAGTAGACCTCCAATAAATCGTGGCTGTTGTGATTATTGCAGGGAGTCTCTTCTTACAATGGACTTTGAACCAACACAAACCCCAGAAACCGTAGGGGATAATTTTATCCAACAATCACTTCTGGTGCAGGACTCAGGAACTGAAAAAGGCTTTGGTATGACTCGGGTGTTTGCATCCACAATTCTGTGGTGGAAACATACAGATGGGTGCTCGTGCACGAGCCCGACAATTCCAGGGGCCTTGCTGAATATGAAGTAACATCAGTATGGGGGCTTGCCTGTGTCCATACATCAGTCTGCTGTTGCTGGAGTTAGGGGAGGGAAGCTATGAATTCCTCAGGTCACAGAATCACTTATGGAGGCTACACAAGTACTTTGACATCCAAGACAAGACAAAGCACTAGTGAAACGAGAAAGGTTCCCTTGTCCCCCTTTCAGGGCATGTGATGGGGGTGTGGCTTGCTTCTTCAGTGCCCCGCTGCTCAAACCTCTAGGGGAGCATACAGATAGGCAGGCTGTGGGGCTCCAATCCCAGGGCAGGGTCTGGGGTGAATGTTTACAGCTCCTGAAGCCCCAGTGGGCGTGTGTTTCAGGGTGCTCTCTTAGTTTGGCGCCTATAGGCGGCTTGTGTTGACCAGCTCAATTAGACCCTCTAGCTTGTCGCGAGGACAGAGGGCTTTCTGTATCCCAGGGTGTACTGGTAGAATCTGATCACGAGTGGGGTTGCAGAATTAGTGCAAGGTTTTATTGAGTGGAAGTAGCTCTCAGCAGATGGGGAAGCCAGAAGGGAGATTATTTTCCCCTGGAGACCAACCGCTTGGAGATCCGGGCTCTCCTCCGACTGCCCCAGCCAAACTCCCCGCTGCTCCGTGGTCTATGGCCTGTCGCCTGCTGGTGCCTATCGGGTGCTCTTCCGCTGCTGTGCTCTCAACTACCAGTCGCTTGTGTCTTCTTCCAAGGATGTGTTCCTCATGACATCCAGCTGCTGTGTCTCTGTCTTACTAAGGTTTCCGGCTTTTATAGGCCGAGGATGGTGACGTGGGGGGGCCAGGGTGGTCTTGGAAAATGCAACATTTGGGCGCCAAAGGCAGGGGCACCTGTCCTCACCTGGGTCCGTGGGGGTGGAGCCCTATCCAGGGAACCACATTCCTCTACCCAGCACTTCCCTTCCCCTCTTCCCTGTCATGTAAAGGGACCACGTTCTTCCCTTCCCAGCCCTTCCATATCACTAGTACTATATCCAAAGCACTAGTACTACAGATCTAGCTCCTACGATTATAGGTGACAGCATAAAGAAGTTAAAAAAAAAAAAAAAAGAAGAAGAAGAAGAAAAGAAGACACTAACTCTTAGCTGAGGTTGCTGGTTAGTAAACAAAGATGTTTAATACCATAAAACTCAGTCTGAAGTTGACTTCATAGAAGCAGAGTGCAGAATAGTGGTCACTAGAGACTGGAAAGGCATCAGAGGTGGTGGTGGGTGAGGACAGAAAACCAGAGGTTGATTAATAGATACAGAATAACAGCTACATAGGAGGAATAAGTTCTAGTGTTCTATAGCACTATAGAATGACTAAATTAGCAATGTATGCATATTTTCAAATAGCTAGAAGAGCAGATTTTGAGTATTCACACCATAAAGAAATCATCACACTGTACCCCATAAATATGTGCAATTATTACAAATCAATTAAAAGTAATAACAAAAGCAAATGGAAAATCAGTCTGAACACCCACCTCGTATCAGCCACCTGTATGTAGTTAGTGGTGGCGGAATTTGTGGCCTGGCGCTGCTTTCACATATGAAATAATTCCTTCCACTTGGTTGGATTCTGTCGCTCCAAGAATGGGGAGTGATATCCAATTTGAGACTCCTCTTGGGTCAAATGGCCACATCGAAGACATCATTTTCAACAAAAAATGGCTGACAGAGGTACAGGTTTACCCCTTGTGGACTTACGCAATCTGGAGTCTAAGGCCTTGGAAGTCAGCTTGAGGAAGCAGGCAGGGATCTGGAGGGGACTAATGTTTTCCCAAATATCTTCTGGAAGTGATGAAGTGAAGCAATCTCATCCATTGTATGTATGACACAGAAATACAATATGTAAAATGTGAATCTGTAGCCCAGATCTCTCTTCTAAGTTGCAGACCCTGTCCAACTACCTACTAACAGGTCCACGTGAATATCTCTCAGGGTCCTGAAACTCAACTTTTCCCAAACTAAACCGTGGCAACAGCATGGATTCCCAAGCACTCTTCTCGGTCCTTCACTCATCCTGCCTTCCCCACACCCAGTCAATCACCATGTCCAATTGATTCACTACTCAAAGCTTCCTATATTCAGCACTAGGCTCAGCCCTCAATATGTGTATTAGTTTTCCATTGCTTCTACAACAAACAGCTACAAAATCATAGGTTTAAAAAACACAAATGTATTATCTTGCCATTTTGTATGTTAGAAATCCAACACAAACCCCGGAAGCCATAGTGGATAGTTTTATCCAGCAAGCACTTCTGGTGCAGGACTCAGGAACTGAAGAAGACTTTGGTATGATTGGGGTGTTTGTCCACGATTCTGTAGTGGAAACATACAGATGGGTGCTTACGCACCAGCCTGACAATTCACTGGACAAAAATCAAGGTCCCGGCAGTACTACCTTTTT
Organism: Macaca fascicularis; assembly: GCF_037993035.2. NCBI lineage: Eukaryota > Metazoa > Chordata > Mammalia > Primates > Cercopithecidae > Macaca > Macaca fascicularis. The sequence continues at coordinate 121,338,431 of NC_088388.1, forward strand.
TTGGGCTCTCTAGGGAAGAATCTATTTTCTTGCCTTTTCCAGCTTCTTTTTTTAATTTTTATTTTTAATTTTTGGGGGCACATAGTAGATATATTAATATATTTATGGGGTACATGAGATATTTTGACACAGACAGACAATATGTAATAATCACATTGGGGTAAATGGAGTTTCCATTCTCTCACATATTCATCATTTATTTGTGTTATAAACATTCTAATTGTGCCCCCTTAGTTATTCAAAGATATACAACAAATTATTGCTGACTGTAGTCACCTTGCTGTGCTATCAAATACTAGATCTTATTTGTTGGACCTAACTATATTCTTGTACCCATTAACTATCTCTATTTCCCACTCCCTCCTCCCCTGCAACCCTTCCCTGCCTCTGGTAACCATCATTCTGCTCTCTGGCTTTATAAGTTCAGTTGTTTTAATTTATAGCTCCCACAAATGAGCGAGAATTTTCTAGCTTCTAAAGGCCACCCACATTCCTTGGCTCCTGGCCCCCTTCCTCCATCTTCAAAGTCACCAACGTAACATCGCTCTGACCCATGTTCCATCACCACATCTCTTTCTAGACACAGCCAGGAAAGGCTCTCTTCATTTAAGGACTTGTGTAATTAGATTTGGCCTGCTTGGATAATCAGGAAAAATCTCCCCATTGCAGGATTTTTCCTTTACCCTAATCACATCTACAAAGGCTCTTTTGCCATGTCAGGTAACATTTATTCATAGGTTCAAGGGATTAGGATAGCAATATCTTTTGGGAGGCAGTATTCTGGTTACCACAACATGAATTACTTCATAATATCCTCAAGAATTCAGTGAGATAGGTACTATCTTTGTTTCTATTTGTCAGATGAAAAAACAGATATAGCCAAATTGCCTCAATTGGCTGAGGTCACACTCTAGTAAATGGCAGAAAGAGATTCATCCTGAGGCCTGTTTGACTTACTATAAGGCATTCCTACTTCCTATATATCTCTTGACTGTACGATCCCACCACACTTGTTCAGGCCACCATTATGATTGATTTAGATTACTGGATTATCAAACTGCTCTCTCTCCCTCCAGTCTTGTGGTCCTTCAATCCATTCTCCACTCTGCAGCCACAGCTATCTTTATAAAACACTTATTTTACAAGGTCTCCCACCAGTGACACTCCATTCCTCTTGGGGAAAAGCCCAGACTTCTGGAGATGGTGTACAAGAATAAGATGTAGCATCTGCTTAAGCTTCCAGCTTTATTCATCTCTCCCCATTACTCTCCCCCTACTCCTACAATTTCAGTGCTAAAAGTAAGGCAGTACTGCTGTCAGTTTCCTAAAGTTGTCATGCTTTCTCTTGGATCCAGATGTTTCCCGCATACTAATCCTTCATAGAATGGCTGGGTGGATTAGGTAAAATGCAAAGTCCTTATTATTGTACATTGAGCATAGAAGTTCTTAATAAAGGACTGACTGCAGAGAAAGACAGTGCTTTGTATGATAGTGAACAATATGTGAGAGACCTCACCAACTTGGATCTAAAATAAATTAAATAGGAAGCGTAATTCGAAATTTGTCAAATCAGTTTCCTTTTTTTTTAATTTGTTTTCTATGGGTGCCTTCAATGATTGGTTTAAGTAGAGATAGGGAGAACAAAAGCATATTTCAAAAACAACACAACTAAGAATTACTGAATAACTCATCCTCTCCATTCTGTTGTCTAAAATATAAGCACATAAATGGAACAAAAGTAACAGAATTCAAAGATGAAATCACAGCTCCCTCTGTTATAAACTATAGCAAGTGCAGGGACTGGGCTGGTTAATGTGAAAGCATCTGCTTTTGAAGCACTTTGTCTCAGGGAACAGACAAAGGTCTAGGTGGTTTAAGGAACAGGGTGAGTGATCTTTATAAACAATTTGCATTTTTATGTCAAATGGAACTTTTTATAGTATGATTTAGGGAAAATATTCAAGGTTGGGTCATATGTTATCCCAGACCTGCACATGGAGTAATCCACACTATTAATTCATTTGGCAAAGGTTGATTGCACATGTCTATGTATTCGGCACTGATACAGACATAAATAACCCATTACCTGCTTTTAAGGAGCTCAGAGGTTAGTGACAGAAATAGACAAAGAGCAAAACATGACATGTACTATAGACATATAGATTTATAGATAATCCCACAGTCAGGGAGCTGAGGGACTTGATGGGAAGAATCACTTCCTGTTTTGGATGGTCAAGAAACCTTTATAGAAGTGGAAATGCTTGAGTCAAGTCTTTCAGAATACTTAGGAATAACCCAGACATCAAAGCTTGGGAGGGAAAGGCATATGCAATGACACAGAGGCACAAAACAACATGACGGGGGAGGGCTGAGATAAGACTGGGGAGAAAAACAAGAGGAAAATCTTGCAGCATCTTGATTGTGATGCTATGGAGCCCGAGCTTTATCTGAAGTTGATGGGATCCCCTGAATAAATTTTAAGCATAACAATGACATAGGCAAATTTGAATTTTAGAACTATTTTTTGGTCTGCCGTGGAGAGGATGGATGGGAGAGGGAGGAATGAGAGGTTTGTTTAAAGGCTGTTGTAGTAATCCAGGTAAAGTCTTTTAATGATGTCCTGAACATTGATCGGCAATGGCAATGGAGATGATGGAATAGAATTTAAGAAGGAATAAAAAAGTCTTGCTGACTACTTGGATGTGGGTGATGCTATCCTTTGACACAAAGGATTTAAGATGAAGACCAGTTTTGGGGGGTGAGTAAAATATTACATTGGGTTTGGATATTTTCAGTTTATGGCATCTGTGGAACATCTAGGAAGAGATATGCAATTGATGGTTGGGTATCTGGACTTGGAATTCAGTAAAGAGTTTCACAATAGATATAAATTTGAGAATCATCTCCATGAGATGTTGATTCCATCAAAGGGAGAATGAAAAGGAACAAGAAAGTGCACTTTCCAACTGCCTGACTGCGTTTTTGCCTTACCGGTGGGAGCTCCAGCATCTCCTTGGCTCGAAATGGACCCCAACTGCTCCTGCGCCACTGGTGGTTCCTGCACATGCGCCGGCTCCTGCAAGTGCAAAGAGTGCAAATGCACCTCCTGCAAGAAGAGCTGCTGCTCCTGCTGCCCCGTGGGCTGTGCCAAGTGTGCCCAGGGCTGTGTCTGCAAAGGGGCGTCGGAGAAGTGCAGCTGCTGTGCCTGATGTGGGGACAGCTCTGCTCCCAGATGTAAATACAGCAACCTGCACAACCTGGATTTTTTTTTTTTTAATACAACCCTGAGCCATTTTCTGCATTTCTTTTTATATTAAATATGTGATTGTTTTATTGTCATAAAAGAATTTTGACTTGAAAAAAAAAAAAAAAAAGAAAAGGAACAAGAAAGGACCTTGGGAAATCCTGACATTTATGATTTTAGGTGGATGAAAAGTTACTGGAGAGGATAGGGTTATAATAACCAGAATAATCAGAAGAAAAACCACAAGAGATGAACATCATCAGAGCCAGGAAGAACTGGCATAGTACCGCCATGCAAGCAAGAAGAGGCAACAGGAGGAAGAACGCATAGAGCCTCACCCACCTAGTTTTCTCTGAACACCCAATCTATGCAGCCCACCCTCCCTGGCCCCTACCTCCCTGCTATGCCAGGCACTTTCTACTCTATTGCCCTGAATTACTTTACTCATCATATAAATTCTAGCTGAAAATAACGCGTTTATTTTGGTTTCCATTGTCTGTATCCCTCTGTGGAATCTAAATGTCATGAAGGTGGGGACCTCATACATCTTGTTTACCACTGTCTTCATTCAGATTTCACAAAATCCAAAGGATTCAATGCAAGGAGTTTATCTGGGAGGTGGTTCAAGAAAATTTGGACCCAGTAGAGTTGGGAGATATTAAGTTATCATAACACTCATCTTCATGTTCTGTGTTTTTCTCTAATCATGCTCTGAAAAACAGGAGGAGGATCATAGATGGTGGGCAGTTATGTTGACACAGCATTGTAGTTTTTTGAGAGGATGACAGAGAGAAACTAACATGGCAGAGGAGCTGAGGTAATTGGAAGAGCTACTGAAGGGATGCCCTGTAGGTCTAGGTTGCTCTCTAAGGGTGAAGGAGGGAATGTAAGAGAGTAGGAAAGAAACGGGGAGAGAATCTGAAAGGTAGAAAGTATTTAAACAGGGAACCACTGAGGGCAACTGCCATCTCATCCCAAGGGGAAACTTAGTGTGGAAGAAACACCTCAGAGATCTTCTTCTGCAAGAGGCAAGGGGACTGGGGTTTCTATCTGACCACTCCTGTTGGTCACTCCTTGAGAACTTTAATTTCCCAGCACTCCAGCCCACCTTAGATGTTGGCAGAGTCACACCAGCAGCCAAAGAAAGCCCTCAGGCAAAGAAACCAAGTGCTGGCAAATGCAAGCAGATGTTGGGCCAGAATGTACAGAAATAGTAGATGCAATGGAATAGGAGCAAGCCCTTTAGGGCATCTGCTGTGACTCGCAAATCCCCAGCCCAGATAATAGTGCTGGGGACATTACAAGCTCCCAGTGAATATCTGGATGAATATCACAACCAATGAAGGAAGGAAAGAATGGCCTTCCCCAGCATTGCCTCATGCCGCTTTCTCCTCAAGCTCTATGCTCCAGCCGTACTGGATTTTTACCATTTCTTCACCTCAGGCCCTTCTTCTATACTGTTTCTGTTCCCGGGAATATTTCCTTTGCTATTAAATTTTACTTCCTCAGGAAAGCCTTCTCCAACCTCCTTCTAAACAGTCCACATCCTCAGGTTAAGTACCACCTCAGCACCCTGTCTCCTCCTTCCCTTTTACAAACATCAGCACGTTTGTAATCACTTGTTTCCCTTGTGTATCACCGTGACTCAAAATGCATCATGATTCCTATTAGATAGCAAGTTCTGAATGTGTATTTGTTAAATAATTAATGAGTTAGAATTAGAGTTGATTATCATGGAGGGGTTTTGTATAGAAAAGCAAAGGACTGAAATAGCAGCTGAAATGAAATGCAGGAAGTTGTTGATTAGAAACACATGGAAAGAATCTAGGCAGCCCTGAAGACACCGTAGAGTTGGGAGATATTAATTTATCATAACACTAATCTTCATGTTCTGTGTTTTCCCTTAATTATGCTCTGAAAAACAGGAGGATCATAGTTGGTGGACGGTCATGTTGACACAGCATTGTGGTTTTTTGAGAGCAGGACAGAGGGAAATTAACACAGCAGAGAAGCTGAGGTAATTGGAAGAGTTACTAAAGAGATGTCCTGCAGGTCTATGTTGCCCTCTAAGGGCAAAGTTGAGCCAGGGAGGCAATGGGTGTGTGATGAAGTGGATAAAAAGAAGTAAATAAATGATTATTGACAAGCAAGGGGATGAAGGTACCAAGAGGCAAAAGCATATAAAAATGTGGTTAGAATGGAATATTAAGGTTTGTGATTTCAGAGATGGACAACCATTGCATTATGATAAGAAACGTGGGTACTTCAGATTCAGCATGGTCAAGACTGAATTTAGCTTTAGCCGGAGAGAGAGGCATGAGATAGATTATGGATATTATGGTGTTCTTTTGTAAGATATGGATCAGTGAGGTCTCTTTCAATACCCCCTTTAAAATACAGTGTATTAGTTTGTTCTCACACTACTATGAAGAAATACTCAAGACTGGGTAATTTATACAGGAAAGATGTGTAATTGACTCACAGCTCTGCATGACTGGGGAGGCCTCAGGAAACTTAAAATCATCGTGGAAGGCACCTCTTCACAGGACGGCACGAGACAGAATGAGTTGCCAGCAAGGGAAATGGCAGACATTTATAAAACCATCAGATCTCGTGAGAACTCACTCATTATCACAAGAACTGCATGAGGATAACCACCTCCATGATTCAATTACCCCCCACTGGGTCCCTCCCACAACCTGTGGGGATTATGAGGATTACAATTCAAGATGAGATTTGGGTGGGGACACAGCCAAACCATATCATAGAGACTGTCTACATTGTCACTGCATTCTCCCTAACATCTACAACAGTGTTTAGAACAATGCAGAAGTTCAATGAATATTTGTTTAATGAATGCATAAATAAATGAAATAACAGAAATCTTGACCCATCTAGCTTAGGCAAGCAAAGAAATGTATTCAATTGCACAAGCTGAAATCACAAGGTAAGGCTGGCTTCAGGATTACTGAGGTCACAGATCAAATAAAGATCAAATAAAGTAATCAGGATTCAAGATCCCTCCACAGCTGGGCTCTACCTTCTATTGTTTTGTCCTCAACCCTGGGCCTCATATAATAGCAAGATCTGAGAAGAATCGCTTTCTCAAAAATCCCAGCAAAACTTTCATTGGTTAACATGTCCATTTCCAAACCAGTCACTATGGCCAACAGAATGAGATGTTATGTTTGGCCTAGGCCTGGATCACATGTATCGTAAAGGCTAGGATGGAATCAGCCTCAGTCCAGTCCCAGAGTCTAGGATTGAGAAAAGGTAGCAGTAGAGAGCTGCTGAAAGATTTATCAAAAGCAACGTGGTCTGATTTGCATTTCTTAAAGATCATCCTGGAGCAGTGCAGAAGACAAGTTACAGAAGTTCAAGGCTGGAGGGAGGTGCACCTATAAGAGGACATCTTTCAAAGTTAAAATCATCAGCTATCAATGGAATGTCTTTCTTCCCTATCTGGAGAAACAAAAATGAACAAGACATAGCCCCTGCACTCAAAAAACTTCTGGTCTAATGAGGAAGACAGGCAAGTAACAGTCATTTACATACATAATGATGGTGCCATGAAACCTTCCTGCTGTATCATGAAATGGCATCTAAATTAAGGTCTGAAAGATCAGAAGGCATTGGCAGTATTTGCAACCAGAGGCCAGTAGAAATGTGCATGTTTGGAAAAGTATGTGCAGGATAGCCAGAGCATGAAGTTCCAATAGTGACACAAGAAATGAGGTCAGGTTATTAGAAGCCAGAATCTTGAAGGGTCTTGAAAACCCAAAGTTGGCCAGGCGCAATGTCTCATGCCTGTTATCCTAACACTTTGGGAGGCCGAGGGGGCGGATCACTTGAGATCAGGAGTTCAAAACCAGCCTGGCCAACATGGTGAAATCTTGTTGAAACTAAAAATACAAAGCAATTAGCTGGGCGTGGTGGCAGGCACCTGTAATCCCAGCTACTTGGGAAGCTGAGCCAGTGAAACTGCTTGAACCCAGGAGATGAAAGTTGTAGTGAGTCGAGATCATGCCACTGCACTCCAGCCTGGGTGACAGAGCAAGACTCCATCTCAAGAAAAAAAAAGAAGAAAGAAAAAGAAAAGAAAAGCCAAAGTTTAGAGTTAGAATGTATCCTCAGAGCTTTGCAGAACCATGAATGTTTTAAAGTTTGAGAGTGGCATTAACCCATCAGCACTGTATAAATGTCAATGTGAGGCTGAGAATGGTGGCTTACACCTGTAATCCCAGCATTCTGGGAGGCGGAGGCAGGGGTATCGCTCGAACCTAGCCTACACAACGTATTGAGACCCCATCTCTACCAAAAAGAAAAAGAAAACCTTAGCTGGGTGTAGTGGTGCATGCCTGTGATTCCAGCTACTCAAGAGGCTGAGGTGGGAAGATCTCTTGAGCCCAAGAGGTTGAGAATGCAGTGAGTCATAATTGCACCACTGCACTCCTGCCTGGGCAACACAGCCAGAATTTATCCCGCCCCCACTCCCCAGTAAACCTGGCCATGTGGAATCTGGCTTAGAAAATTACAAAATAGGCCAGGTGCAGTGGCTCGTGCCTGTAATCCCAGCACTTTGGGAGACTGACAGGATCACTTGAGCTCAGGAGTTCAAGACCAGCCTGGGAAACATGGCAAGACCCCACCTCTACAGAAAATAGAAAAATTAGCTGGGTGTGGTATTGTGTGCCTGTGGTTCCAGCTACTTGAAGAGCTGATGAGGCAGGAGGATCACTTGAGCCTGCATGGTCAAGGCTGCAGTGAGCCATGTTCATGCCACTGCACTCCAGCCTGGGTGGCAAAGTAAGACTTTGTCTCAAAAATAAATAAATAAATAAATAAATAAATAAATAATATGTAAGATCACCATGGAAGAGGTTTTCTCAGTAATTCAGGGAAGAGATAGTGGTGCCCTCTACTAAGACAGTAGCAACGGAAATGAAGAAAAGTGGACAGATTTGAGAGAGTTTTAAAATTTGGAATCATCTGCACTTAGAAATAAGGATAAGGGAAGTGAGAGCAAGGAGTTAATAAAATGGCACTTAGATTTCTAATCTGTGCAACTGAATGGATGGGGCAGTTATTCACAGTAGGAGAGAAGGTTTAGGAGAAAAATAATGAGCTTGTTTATGGACACTGAGTTTGAGATGATTGTGGGATATCAACATGCAGATGTCCCGTTAGTTGCTGGATATGTGGATTGGAAGCTCAGGAGAGAGTTTGTAGCTGGAAACGTACATTTGGGAGCCATCAGCATAAAAATGGTAGCTGAAATCTTGAAGTGGATGAGGTCACTCTGGTACAGTTCAGTGTTCAAAGAGAAGACTCTTGGAGGCAATAGCCTAGAAAGTACGAACATTTAAGGATGACCAAAGACCAGGAGGCGTCAAAGGTGACCAGAAGAATAAACCAAGGGGCAGAGGATTAGGAGGCTAGTCTAAACGGGTGTTGGAAATAAATATTCAAACATGAATTTGGGAATTATAATACTTAGGATAGAAAATGAACAGAGCTCCTCGATATCCTTAGTGAGGGGAATGAGAGGGAGAAAACGGTTAAGAATGACTCCCAGTTTCTCATCTGAGTGACCAGTTGGTGAATCAGAAGGAGGAAGTTAGGTTCTAAGACAATTGTTTGAGTTGCTCATGGGATATCAAGGAAAAGACCTGTAGGCAGTTGGAGCTCGAGAGCATCTAGATAGTGGGCTAGCCTGGGAAGTGTCAACACAAAGGTGGTATCTAACATCAGAGGAGATGAGATGGCCCTGGAGGGGCTGTTAGTTGAGCTCCATTAATACTCTCATTGAAGGAATAGGCAGAGGAAGAACCTAGCAAAGGAGACTGTACAGTGAGAGCAGGGAGAGCTAAGTTTGTCCTCCAGAAGAAAGCCTCCTTACCCACAGTTCACGTAGAAGGGATCTTAGTCCTTGTATGGTTTTCAACCATCAATTTCCTCAGCTACTTTGAGCCTTAAGAGGTCAAATTACCTAATGATTCCATGTGCCTTCTAACTTTATCCCACAGCTTATCACAGGTCCTAGGACCCATAAGGAGTTCTTTATAGTTTCCTACCTTGCCTTTGAATAAAGGACTTTCATGGGTTAAAAAAAAGTGGACCACTTAATTCAGCAATGGCTTGAATTTACTTCCATATTTGGAAATACTTCAGTCATTAGGGTTGAGCAGAAACACACAGCATCCTTCAAACACTGTTCTTCTTTCTTCACATGGCATTGTGAATGGCTCAGCAAGTGGGCCCATCATTTTCTTGCTAATTAATTTAGGTCTAATTGGTTTCAGCCCACACAACAGTGCAGGTTGTAAGAGAGGGCAATCGCAGTCATATTCCACTAAAAGTACCTGCCAGCATCAAAGCCTCTACCATTAAGCAATTCACTACAGAGGGAAGAGCTCTTAAGAGCTAAACAAAGTGAATTAATTCCCCCCCCACCCCACCAATTAACTTCGGAAAAAATCTCAAAGTGCTCAGAACTCTGTCAAAGCATCAGGAAACATTTCATCTTACTACCACTGTTCTAGCATAACACGGTCTTGCAAGGAGTTACCAAACATTTACCAGCCTGCATGCTGTGTATTGTTTAGAAGGATTTCAAGTTCTCCGGATGACTGTTATCTCCACAGGAGCCACAACCAGGACTAGTTTTAATTATTATTTTATCCCCAGAAGCTAATACAATGCAGATAGATGGTATTCAATTAACATTTGTTACAAGAATTAAAAAATGAGGAGAAAGAAGAAGGAAAGTAGGAAGAAGAAAGGAATAGAGAAAAGGAGGAATTGATCTGTGGTATTAACACCAATTCAAAAAGTCGTAAGAAAAGAGCATTTCATTTAAAGCCAGGGAGATAGTCCCATCACCTCTGAGCTGTGTGGCAATGAACAAGTCATTTAATCTCTCTAAATCACAGTTTCTTCTTTCATTTAATAGCAATGCTGTCTGCGGTGCATACTTTAAAGAGTTATAATGAAGCAAAATAGAATTAATGAATTTGAAAGCACTTTGTAAACAGTAAAAGAGAGATGTTGTTGCTATTAAGGCTGGGAATCTGGCTGGGTGCAGTGGCTCACGCCTGTAGTCCCAGCACTCTGGGAGGCCGAAGTGGGAGGATCACTTGAGGTCAGGAGTTCAAGACCAGCCTGGCCAACATGGTGAAACCCCATCTCTACTAAAAATACAAAAAAGTAGCCAGGTGTGGTGGTAGGCACCTGTAATTCCAGCAACTCGGGAGGCTGAGGCATAAGAATCGCTTGAAACCAGGAGGCAGAGGTTGCGGTGAGCCGAGATCACACCGCTGCACTCCAATCTGGGTGATACAGCGAAACTCAGTCTCAAACAAACAAGCAAACAAAAAGACTGGGAATCAAACTTTAAATTGTACTTTAGTGTGCCTATAGTTAGATCATGGTTTTGTGCCATATAATGATATTTTAGTCTGACAAAACTTTCGAGACAATTATCGTAGGTTTATGTCCCAAGTGTACAAAGAAAAATGCAACTCAGTCATTATCCTTAAGGAGCTCACAGCTTAGTGGAGGAGACCAACATGAAATTAGAAATTATAATACCAGCAGTATTAACAAGTAATGGAAAACCATATAAATGAGTGGCTGGAAGTCACAAAGGAGGAACAGTTACTCTGCTGAACAAGTCACAGACATGACAGGGGAGTGATATTTGAACTGAGCCATAAAGAATAACAGACATTTCCCATATGAAAACAGAAAAGGCTCTGGGTGCTTAAAAGTTTGCGTAATGCTAAATAATAATTTAAATGTAACTGCACATATTTTTTTCAACTTTCTTTTTACATTCAGTGTTATTTTTTAAATGTACCCACCTAGTTATATGATGGGTCCACAAGTGTCTATGTGTTTTCTAGCTGTTTCCTATGTTTGAAATGGGCCATAATCTAAATTATTTTATTTAAGGAAACAAAGAAAGATGCCTGGCTACCGCAAACGATCTGAGGTGATGGGAGGTGGACTTTGGTAGGTCTGAACCAGATGGAGACAGATGTTATGTGTTGGCATCAGGAATTTGTATTTCATCGTTTGAACAAAAGAAATTAACATTTAATCATTAAATAGGATCAAAATGATTTTTGTTGTCACTGTTGTCAGAAAGCTCAGTCAAGTGGTAGTACAGAATGAATAAATTGGCTGCAACCAGTAAAGACTTGAATCATTCTCACCCTTTGCTTGCTGTTTCCATGAACAATGCCCTCTAGATTCTATAAGTAAACCAGACAAGGAAAGATCATCAGAATCTGTGAGACTAAGCATGCATCTCACATGCTTAGGCTGGTGTCGGTGCTTTCAAGGCCAGTGTACAAAGTGCCAGCCAACATGGTCAAAAGGCCTCTGCCTCATATCAAGGTGGGAGGGGGAGAGAACCAAGCTAGGCATGCAGAAATATTTTTGTATTCACTTTTGTTTTCCCCAGCTTTACCAGTAAGTCATCTTTGCAACACCTTGTACCACATGAGGTCCCAGCCTCAGCCCCAGGATTGAAGGCCAATTGTGTGTTGCTGTGACAGCAAGTATTTAAAATGAAAATAAAGAAGCGACAAGCTGCGACATGCTATCATTAAGCAATCATAATTTCCTCCCCATATTACGACAATAGATGTCACTCTCTCATCTGGAAGGCAGGCCACGTATAGAAACACCATGTCACAAAGCTTTTCAGACAAAGACGGAGTGGGGGTGAGTTCGTTGGGTGCAGAATAGAATATTTTGATGGGTTGCATCCACCCCATTTCCCACCCCCCAACTCCTACATGCTCTGATAAAAGTCAGATCTGTAAAGAACTTCAAAGGCTCCCCAGTCTGACAAACAGTAATAAAACAAGAAATTGAAAAAAAAAAAAAATCTGCCAAAGTGCATGGAGGAAGCGGAGCTGACAAGTGCTATGATGGTTCTGTTTTAGTAATCAGCAGACTAACTGCAGGGCACTTCCTCCTAGCGGGAAGCCGAGTCTGGGCTGTCAACTGTGAAGGAGTACAGAAAGGTCAGGCAGCAAAGGGATTCTAAAGGCCTGGAATAAGCGATTGCACATTCTTTCTGGTGATTTTTCTTCTAGTCCACCTCCCACCCCAAGCCCACAGCCTGCCTCAGCCCAACTGCAATCTCAACTACTCCCTCACCTCCTTCCAAAGAGAAAGATGTGAAAAAGCAAAATCCGTCAGTCTGATCTCACCTTCCCTTCCTCCATTTAAAGGAGGGTTGGGGGTTGGGGAGAGCATGCAACAAGGAAATAGCTCTGGAATCCAGAACATCTGGCTTCTATTCAGACCCAATCACCAACCTTGGGAGCATATTGAAAACATTTGGCTGTCTCAACAGTCTAAAAGAAGCTATTTATTTCAGACTCAACAACCAGCCCAACCATATGCTTCCATTTGGAAACAATTGGAGGTAAGACAGAGTTTCTTTTTCTTTTCCTTTTTTTTTTTAAGGAGGAAGGTGGAAATAACACAGGACTTTGAGTCAGAGAACTGACCTGCATTCCACTCACTGATCTGCCACTTGCTTGTGTGTGACTTTATTTGACTCCCTTACTCTCTCTGCAAACTTAGTTACTCAGCTATCAAGCCATGATTAAGCTTCCCTCTCATGGAGTTATTGAGAGGATTAAAAGCACAGGGTATCCTAAGGGTGTAGTATAGTGCCTGGTATATGGTTCCTTCTCTCCTCAGGCAAACCACTTACCCATAATTTATTCATTGGGCATCAAAGAGCCTGTCTGTCTTGTCTGTACCTCCCATGATACTGCAATAATCCGAGGAACAGGGCACACCTAAGTGTTCGGTAACTGTAAAGTGTCTTGCAGATATCAGGGATTACAGTTGGGATCATTATTACACCAATAATGTCTAATAATGTGTCAAAGCCAAATACTTTGATTCCTAAAACCAATCCAGGAAAAACAGTTAATGAAAACTTTCCAGATGGCCACCAGCCAATTATTTGTCCAGGTTGATGACTAACGCTGGTGAGAATTCTTTCCACCTCTTCACCTCTATGGTTTAGTCCATTCCCTAGGTGCTTTCAATCCCAGGTACATGTAGAACCTGAGGCTCCTTTACTTTGGCAATTAGTGAAGCCCCTTTTGTTTCTATATGCTTGGCATCATTTCCAGGACATTTCTAAACTATCCGGTCTCACTTCTCTCATTTCTAAGACTAGGAATCTCTAAACCCTAAGAATAAGAGCTATCTACATAGTAATTTATAATTTATGATACTTTCACAAATGTACTCCCACCTGCTCCATACAATCACCCTGTGATTGTGTCTAACATTGCAGATGAGGAACTGAGGCTCAGACACTTAGGTGAGCCCAGAGCTCCTTGCTCAAAATCCTCGATTTCTATCACAGCCTTCAAGCAAGGCAGTATAAGGGAATCCCAGAACAGGAAAGTCACCAGTAGGAACCAATATTAGGTCCTCAGGAACCTTGGAGGACCGGGAACCTTGGAGAACACTAGGAAGCACAGATATTCAGTGAAGACCTCATGTGACCTCAGAAAAACACCCTCCCAACTGAGGATTTTGGCCAGGTGAAATTATTCCCCTGTCCAATCCATACTAAACCTTTCACACAAAACAGAAGATATCGCCTCTTAAAATTGTGGAGGATGAAGCAGTCCTACATAGAAATATCTGGTCTCCAGACTCAGCTGCAGTGCTCCATATTCAACCCCCACATCTCTTCACATTTCTGGTTCTGTCTTCCAGCTTGGGTCTCAACTTGTCCATGACACCAGCGGACCTGTTGACTGACCATGTGCCCCTGAACCAGCTCACGCCTCAGCTAGACAGTTTCAGAGTCTCCTACGAGGTAACCAATCAAGCGTTCTGGAAGGACTTTTAGTGTCACGAAAGTGTCGTTGGAGTCCACTATGACTTTCAGCTAAGTGGAAAAAGCAAAATAAGAAAGTATTTCTCCATCTTAATTTAACTAGATGCTGGCTCCTCTGGGAGGCCTTTTCTGAATGTTCCTCTTCCCCTGCAGTGCCCTCCCAGTCTGTGTTAGATGCCACTCCTATGTCCTCCATGGTGCTTTTCACTTTCCTCCAAGGCAGCATTCAGTGGGTATTGTAATTGTGTACACATTTATCTACCACTGTTTCTAATTTGTGAAACAGGTATTCTCTCTTTTACTGCTAAGTCCATGGTACCTGCTGTAATGTCTTTAACATGATAAGTTTTCAGTAATGAATGAACTAGGTAAAAAATGTATCTGTAAAGACAGAGTCATAATAGGACATAGAAAAATGAAAAGTTCCATACAATGCTGATATTAAGTGACTTTGCTTTCTTTTTGTGATTTGAAATACTATTTATGCTGTTCCAAATAAAAATAAGATGCACTTCTAAAAAATTTTTTAAATTAAACTTTTATTTTAAGTTCAGGGGTACATGTGCAGATTTGTTACATAGGTAAACTTGTGTCATGGGGGTTTGTTGTACAGATTATTTCATCACCCAGGTATCAAGCCCAGTACTCATTAGTTATTTTTCCTGATCCCTCCACCCTCTACCCTCTTATAGGCCCCAGTGTGTTGTTCTCCTCTGTGTGTCCATGTGGTCATGTGTTCTCATCATTAGCTCCCATTTATAAGTGAGAACATGTGGTATTTGGTTTTCTGTTCCTGTGTTAGTTTGCTAAGGATTGTAGCCTCCAGCTCTATCCATATTCCCACAAAAGACATGATCTCATTCTTTTTAATGGCTGCAAAGTATTCCATGGTGTGTATGTACCACGTCTTCTTTATCCAGTCTACCATTGATGGGCATTTAGGTTGATTCCATGTATTTGCTATTGTGAATAGTGCTTCAGTGAACATACGTGTGCATGTGTCTGTATTGTAGAATGATTTATATTCCTCTGAGTATATACCCATTAATGGGATTGTTAAGTTGTATGGTATTTATCTTTTTAGGTCTTTGAGGAATTACCACACCATCTTCCACATGGTTGAACTAATTTACAGTCCCACCAACAGTATATAAGCATTACTTTTCCTCAGCAACCTCACCAGAATCTGGTTTGTTTTTTGTTTTTTTTTTTTTTTTACTTTAATAATAGCCATTCTGACTGGCATGAGATGGTATCTCACTGTGGTTTTGATTTACACTTCTCTAATGGTCAGTGATGTGGATCTTTTTTTCATATTATTGTTGACCATATGTATGGCTTCTTTTGAAAAGTGTCTGATCGTGTTCTTCGTCTACTGTTTAGTGGGGTTGTTTGCATTTTTCTTGTATATTTGTTTTAAGTTCCTTAAAGATGCTAGATATTAGATCTTTGTCAGATGCATAGTTTGCAAAAATTTTCTCCCATTCTGTAGGTTGTCTGTTCACTCTGTTGATAGTTTCATTTGCTGTGCAGAAGCTCTTTAATTTAATTAGATCCCATTTGTCAATTTTTGCTTTTGTTGCAATTGCTTTTTGCATCTTCATCATGAAATCTTTGCCTGTTCCTAGTCCAGAATGGTATTGCCTAAGTCATTTTCCAGGGTTTTTATATTTAAGTCTTTAATCTATCTTTTGTTAATTTTTGTATATGGTGTAAGGAAAGGGTCTGGTTTCAGTCTTCCGCATATGACTAGCCAGTTATCACAGCATCATTTATTGAATAGGGAGTCCTTTCCCCATTGCTTCTTTTTGTCATATTTGTTGAAGATGTGCAGCCTTACTTCTGGGCTCTCTAGTCTGTTCCATTGGTCTATGTGTCTGTTCTTGTATTAGTACCATGCTGTTTTGGTTACTGTAGCCCTGTAGTATAGTTTGAAGCTGGGTACCATGATGCCTCCAGCTTTATTCTTTTGGCTTGGAATTGCCTTGGCTATTGGGCTCTTTTTCGATTCCATATAGATTTTAAAATAGTTTTCTCTAGTTCTGTAAAGAATGTCATTGGTAGTTTAATAGGATTAACATTGAATCTATAAATTGCTTTGAATAGTATAGCCATTTTAATGATATTGATTCTTCCTATTCATGAGCACGGAATGTTTTTCCATTTGTTTGTGTCCTCTCTGATTTCTTTGAGCAAGGTTTTGTAGTTCTCCTTATAAAGATCTTTAACCTCCCTGGTTAGCTGATTCCTAGGTATTTTATTTTATTTTATTTTCATAGCAATTGTGAATGGGATTTTGTTCCTGATTTGGCTCTCATCTTGACTATTGTTGGTGTATAGGAGTACTAGAGATTTTAGCACATTGATTTTGTATCCTAAGACTTTGCTAAAGTTGTTTACCAGTGTAAGGAGCTTTTGGGCAAATAACCTGTTCCTGAATGACTTTGGGTAAATAATCATATTAAGGCAGAAATCAAGAAGTTCTTTGAAATTAATGAGAACGAAGAAACAACATACCAGAATCTCTGGGACACAGCTAAGGCAGTGTTACGAGAAAAGTTTACAGCACTAAATGTCCACATAAAAAAGTTAGAAAGATCTCAATTTAACCACGTAATAACACAACTAAAAGAATGAGAGAACCAAGATCAAACCAGTCCCAAAGCAAGAAGAAGACAAGAAATAACCAAAATCGCAGCTGCACTGAGGAGATTGAGACACGAAAAACTTGATCAATGAATCAAGGAGCTAGTTTTTTGAAAAAAATAAAATAAAATACATAGACCACTAACTAGACTAGCAAAAATGTTTATAATGTAAGAATAACACTGACACCTGGCAACAGATATAAAACAAAGCTAAAGAAGATTAAATTTTACAATTCTTCTCTAGGAAGGGCTCCTTCCAAAGCCCTGGCCCAAAATTTATACTAGTAATTCACTGTTCTTTTTCTTGGAGTGCCCCCCAAATTATAGAAGCATCAGGCTTCTTAAAACCTAGGTCAGGCCGGGCACAGTGGCTCATGCCTGTGATCTTGGCACTTTGGGAGGCCAAGGCAGATCACCTGAGGTCAGGATTTCAAGACCAGCCTGGCCAACATAGTGAAACCCTGTCTCTACTAAAAATACAAAATTTAGCCAGGTTTGGTGGCACATGCCTGTAGTCCCGGCTGCTTGGGAGACTGAGGCAGGAAAATCACTTGAACCTGGGAGATGGAGGTTGCAGTGAGTCGAGATCACACCACTGCACTCAAGCCTGGGTGACAGACTGAGACTCCATCTCAAAACAAACAAACAAAACCTAGGTCCACCTCTCCTAAAATCAAAACCCAATAAAAATAGCACAAAAATAAGAAAACCACAGTATGATTTTACTTATGAATATCAATACAAATAATCCTCAAAAACTGTCATTAAACAGAACTCAGCAGCATATAAAATATAACACATTATGACCCAGTGGGTTTTATATTAGGAATTCAAAGATAGATAGAAATTCACTAATATAATTTATCATCATAATAGCTCTAAGAAGAAAAACCACACATCTTCAGAGCTGCTGAAATCCATTAGTTAAATATAATAGTCATTTTTTAAATTTAAAAACCCCATTAGGAATAAATGGAGTCTTCCTTAACATGATAAAGGTACATCTAACTATACTAAAAAGTCTGCATTCCACTTGTCTATTACTATGTACCAAATGCATTTTAAAAATAGTGGTTTTACAAAGATATGGAGTCAACCTAAATGGCCATCAATGATAGACTGGATACAGAAAATGGTGTACACATACACCATGGAATACTATGCAGCCATAAAAAAGAGCAAGATCATCATGTCTTTTGTGGGAACATGGATCGAGCAGGAGGCTCCTTTGTAATCCTTAGCAAACTAACACAGGAACAGGCAAACAAATTTCACATGTTCTGTCTTACAAGTGAGAGCTAAAGGATGAGAACACATGGACACATAGAGGGGAACAAGCACACACTAGGGTTTTTTGGAGGGTGGTGGGTAGGAGAAGGGAAAGGGTCAAGAAAAATAACTAATAGGTACTAGGCTTAATGCCTGGGTGATGAAACAATCTGTACAACAAACCCCCATAACACAAGTTTACCTGTGTAAAAACCTGCACTTATACCGCTGAACTTAAAATAAAAGCTAAAAAAATAGTGGCTTTAAAACAATAACAATTATTAATTTTGCCTACAAATCTGGAGGTTGCCTAGGCTTTGCTAGGCAGCTTTTTCCAGGGTCTGTCAGAGTTACTGTCAGACAGTGGCTGTGCTCAGGCCACCTCCAAAGGTTTTTCTCTTCAATGTGTGGTGCCCAGGCGGCAAAGACTGAAACAGCCAGGGTGGCAGCAGTTGAAGTTCTCTGGCATTCCTCTTTATATAAGACCTCCAGGTAGGGACCTCAAGATAGCTAGATTTTTAAAATGACAGCTAAAGGTGCCTGAAGTGAGTGTCTCAGTAGAGAGAAATTGGCATAGTCTTTTCTAACCTTCTGGGAAAGCCAACAGAGCTAACTTTGTTGCACTGTATTTCTTGAGGCAGCCATAAAGCCCTATCCAAGTTCAAGAAGAAGATACATAGATTCCATCTCTTAAAAAGAGACTGTCAAAAATTTGCAAATAGGTTTTAAAAGCCACTGGGGCGTTATACAATGGGGAGACAAAAGCAGCATTCTGGCTGGCCAGGCGCGGTGGCTCAAGCCTGTAATCCCAGCACTTTGGGAGGCCGAGGCGGGTGGATCACGAGGTCAGGAGATCGAGACTATCCTGGCTAACATGGTGAAACCCCGTCTCTACCAAAAATACAAAAAACTAGCCGGGCGTGGTGGCGGGCGCCTGTAGTCTCAGCTACTTGGGAGGCTGAGGCGGGAGAATGGCGTGAACCCGGGAGGCGGAGCTTGCAGTGAGCCGAGATCACGCCACTGCACTCCAGCCTGGGAGACACAGCGAGACTCCGTCTCAAAAAAAAATAAAAAATAAATAAAAAAAATTTTTAAAAAAGAAGCATTCTGATTAAAGTCAAAAACAAAATAAGGATTCCGTTATTAATTATGATTTAGTATTTGATATTATTCTAGAGTAGAAACGGGCAGACGTTTTCTGTAAAAGGCTGGGTAGCAGTTATTCGTAAACCATAATGTCTCTGTCACAACTACTCAACTGTAATGCAAAAGCCATAGATGATACATAAATGAATGGATGTGGTTGTGATCCAATAGAACTTTATTTACAAAAACAGGTGGCAGCCTAGATTTGGTCCATAGGCTGTCATTTGTTGACCTTTTTTTAGAGTTTGTGGCCAACACTAATTCAGGAAAAGAAAGCAAGAAGTATAAAAATTGGAAGGAAGAAGAAAAAATTACTATTGTCTTGTAAATAGTATGATACATATCGATAAAACCCCAAAAAAATCAGCCGTAAATCATATAATAAACAATAAGAAAATTCAGAAAGATAAATGGGTACACAATTGAAATACAAAAATGAATATAACTCGACAATACAAGTATTAGGCCGCGCACGGTGGCTCACACCTGTAATCCCAGCACTTTGGGAGACTGAGGTGGATGGATCACTTGAGGTCAGGAGTTCGAGACCAGCCTGGCCAACATGGTGAAACCCCATCTCACTAAAAATACAAAAATTAGCTTGGTGTGCTGGTGGGCACCTGTAATCCCAGCTACTCAGGAGGCTGAGGCAGGAGAAGCACTTGAACCCGGGAGGCAGAGGTTGCAGTGAGCCGAGATTGCATCACTGCACTACAGCCTGGGCGACAGAGCAAAACTGTGTCTCAAAAGAAAAGAAAAAAATAAATAAATACAAGCATTAGGAGCTATAACAAAGGAGTAGCAAAAAAAAACCTAAAATACCTAGGAGTATAACTTTAATACCCAAGAAGCAAAAATTATGGACAATCTATAATGAAAACTTTAAAATGTTCCAGAAGACCATAATTTGTTCTACATATTTGCTTGTGAACCTGCAAGATAATGAAAATTCAAGGTTATATATTACAGTAGTATTTGAAATCGCAAACCATTGCAAACAACACATCTGACAATAGAGTATGGGTTAAATTATTGTATATGCATCCAATAGAATATTAAGCATCTCTTAAAGATGAATGACGAAGCCTTTTGTGTATTGATGTGAAATGTGTTTCAAGTCATATTGTTGTCGGGCATGGTGGCTCACGCCTGTAAACCCAGCACTTTGGGAGGCCAAGGCGGGTGGATCACCTGAGGTAGGGAGTTCAAGACCAGCCTGGCCAACATGGTGAAACCCTGTCTCTTCTAAAAATACAAAAATTAGCCAGGCATGGTAGTGCATACCTGTAATCCCAGTTACTCAAGAGGCAGAGGCATGAGACTCACTTGAACCTGGGAGGTGGAAGTTGCTGTGAGCCAAGACCGCACCACTGCACTCCAGCCTGGGCAACAGAGCAAGACTCTGTCTCAAAAAAAAAAAAAAAAAGAAAAGAAAAGAAAAAGAAAAACAGAAAAAAAGAGATATAAGAGATATATCATTAACAAAACACACCTGTATAAAATATGAAACATGTACAGTCTTCTACCATTTGTCTGAAAAAGGTTGAAAGAGGGAATATATAAAAATACATACATGTAGGCATTTGCTAAGATGTTTGTGAAAAGATACACAAGTGACTGAGAACATTTCTCCCAGAAAGGGCAAATGGTTGGCTGAGAACAGAAGTGGAGAAAGACTGTGCACCAAATATCCATTCTAGGTTTTGATTCTTGAAACACATAAGCACATTAACTATTCAAAAATAAATACTATTTTAAAAATACTGTTCATACATTAAGTAAAGTCAAGTGTTTTTAAATCCTTTAAACCGTTCGTAGTTATTGTTTACTTTTCCTCACAAGTCTTTATATGCCACAGGCTTTGGAGGCGCACAGATCAGAGCAAGCATAGAGAGTAGTGGTTAAGAATACAGACGCTATAGCTCCAAACCTCCTGCATCTGAATCCCAGCCCTTCCAGTTAGGATCTGTGTGATCCTGAACTAATTAATGAATATCTCTCTGTGCCTCAATCTACGTACCTGTAAAACAGCAATATCAATAACTTCTTCATAAGATAAATGGAATTATCTCTGTTGAGTGTTTTATCCAGTGCCTTGATGGAGTAACTGTGTATTGTAATTATGCTGTAGTGTCTAGACAAACAAAAGATGGAGGAGGAAATAGAAAAGAGAGCATGTTTCTGAGGATATTTATCTTATAGGTTAGTGAACCATAATTTTAACAGGCCTTAAATTTGAGAACACTTCTCCTGCTATAATCTCCTGTCAGAGCTTTGCAATGCAGGATAGAATACCTGTTTGGCTTTGTTAAAATCCACCTGCTAAATGCAGATGTTCCTAAGCTTGTTTGATAATGGTACCTTAGACACACAGAAAACCTATTATTATCTCTCAGGAAACTTTTATTTAGAGCCGAGCTTCTCAAACTTTAATATGCATATGAACCACCTAAATTTATTCTTAAAATGCAGACTCTGATTCAGTAGGTCTGGGGTGGGGACTGAGATCCCTTTTTTCTATTTCCCAGATGAAAGGCTTTTTAGAACCAGCTTGGGAAATGCTGACATGTATCATACTTCTATAGATAACTGGAAACATCTACAAGTTTCCATTCATTTCTCCATTATTCAAGTGCATTACTTGTCAACTTGTATTTAATGCCTTTTCACCCTTTCACAGGACAGATTTTGTTAATTAAATGTGCCAGTTGGCTTATTATGCAGTCAAGAAAAAAAAAAAAAAAACCTCAACCAGCCCCAATAACAGTGACAGACATCAAAACTTGTAACAGTGCATACATTTTGCTTCAAATGAAAACAGCAACAATAACAAATATGCTATTTTTAAATGACATTAGCATAACATTTGTTAATTGGGTATTGTTTGTATTTTTTAAATCTTAGGATAGTGGACAGAGCCCTGGACTTGTAATTGCTTACTTTTCCGAGCTCTAATTTCTTCATCTATAAAAGGAGAATAATAATTTGCATGTCAGAAAACTAACTAGAGATCAAGTGGCTTAAGCAAGATGGGCAACTAGAGGTACCTAGTGCTAATCTCCCCCTCCGAAAAGGACCAAAACAATAAATAAACAACTACATTTTGACTACAGGGTCTAAAGGAGAGTGCTGGAGTAGAGCAAAGAAGTGGCAGAATCCTTGTGGAAACCTAGAATGGCAGCAAAGGGAGGTGAACAAAGCACTCTGCTTCTACCACCCCATCTGCCCCACCAGGATGGTCTTGGAGCCTGGGGTGACTTCTTCTTGTAGGGAAAAGATAAGCTGGAGGCTTCTAGCAGACCCTGTTACCACCACAGACACTTGCAGTCACTACTACAAGAGAATTCCACGGTCCTCACAGGCCTTGAGCCCAGGATGGGGAGCTACCTGGAGTTCACAAGGCTGCACTGCTCCAGAGTAGGAGCCTACATTGTGCACCACCCACCCACCCACCCACACATCTCCAACACAGGGTCATCTTGAAGTCAGACCTACTGCCACCGTGTGTCCTGCTCTTGGGCCACTAGCAACTTTGTCTCTCCATCTCTGAGGCTCCACCATTATTTTTCCATGTCTATAACAGGTAGATGCAGTGCTCCTACTCAGAGCCTAGGCCCAGTGGAACAGCTACGACTCTGAGAGCTGAGCCTACATGGTGCCCAGTCGTCCTCCCTGACCAAGGAATAGGCAGTCCTGCACAGTGGGGAAACCAGTCCAAAACCAGTGGACCTGCCATATGTGCATGCTTTTAGCCTGAGAACCAGCCTGGAGGCCCTGCCTCCAGAGAGCTTGTCCCCTAGTCAGGCAACCCATCATATATGTATGCCCTTGGCCTAAGAAGCAGTCCAGAGGCCCTGGACCCAGTGGGCTTGCCCCCCAACCCAGCTGATCAGCCATGTGCATTCCCCCCTTGGACTGAGAGCCAGCCAAGCACACTGCTCACAGCAAAGTCACACCACTGCTGTTATGGTTTGGATCTGTGTGCCCACCAAAGCTCATGTTCAACTGTAATCCCCAATGTTGGAGGTGGGGCCTGGTGGGTCATGGGGGCAGATTTCTCATGAATGGTTTCGCATCATCTCCCTCGGTAGTGTCCTCATGTTAGTGAGTGAGTTCTCATAAGATCTGGTCAATTAAAAGTGTGTGGCACCTCCCCGCCCTCTTGCTCTTGCTCCTGCCATGTGAGACACCTGCTCTCCCTTTGCTTTCTGCCATGATTAGAAGCTTCCTGAGGTCTCCTCAAAAGCAAAAGCCTCTATGCTTCCTGTACAGCCCGAAGAACCATAAGCCAATTAAACCTCTTTTCTTTATAAATTTCCCAGTCTCAGGTATTTCTTTATAGCAATGTGAGAATGGACTAACACAGAAAATTTGTATCAATAATTGGAGCATTGCTCTAAAGATACCCGAAAATGTGGAAGCCACTTTGTAACTGGGTAATGGACAGAAGCTGGAAGAGTATGAAGGGCTCAAAGAAGACAGGAAGATGAGGGAAAGTTTGGAACATATTAGATACTGGCTAAATGGTGACCAAAAAGCTGATAGTGATATGAATAATGAAGTCCAGGCTGAGGAGCTCTCAGGTGGAAATGAAGAACTTATTGGGAACTGAAGCAAAGGTCACTTTTGTTATGCCTTAGCAAAAAATTTGGCTGCATTGTGCCCCTGCCCTAGGGAATCTGTGGAACTTTGAATTTGAGAGTAATGATTTAGGGTATCTGGCAGAAGAAATTTCTAAGCAGCAAAGTGTTCAAGATGTGACCCAGCTGCTTCTAACAGTCTATGCTTATATGCATTTGCAAAGAAATTACCTAAAGTTGGAATTTATATTTAAAGGGGAAACAGAGAGTGAAAGTTCAGAAAATTTGCAGCCTGGCCATATGGTAGAAAGGAAAAGCCCATTTTCAGTGGAGTAATTCAAGCAGGCTGCAGAAATTTGCATAACTAAAAAAGAAGCAAGTGCTTATAGCCAAGACTATGGGGAAAAGGCCTCAGTGACATTTCAGAGATCTTAGAGGCAGCTCCTCCCACCATAGGCCTAGGAGGACAGCATAGTTTTTGTGTGCTAGACCCAGGGCCCTGCTGTCTCACACTACCTCAGAGTGCTGCTCCCTGCATCCTGGCCACTCCAGCCGAGCTGTGACTCAAAGGGACCCAGGAACAGCTCAGGCCACTGCTTCAAAAGGTGCAAGACGTAAGCCTTGGCAGCTTCCACATAGTGTTAAGCCTGCTAGTCCACAGAGTGCAAGAGTGAATAAGGTTTGGAAGCCTCCACCTAGATTTCAAAGGATATATGAAAAAGCCTGGGTGTCCAGGCAGAAGCCTGTTGCAGGGACAGAGCCCAGACAGAGAACCTCTACTAGGGTGGAGTGAAGGGGAAAAGTGGGTTAGAGCCCCCATATAGAGTCCCCATTGGGGCACTGCCTAGTGGAGCTGTGAGAAGAAGGCCACTGTCCTCCAGACCTCAGAATGGTAGATCCATGACAGCTTGCACCTTACCTCTGGAAAAGTCACAGGAAGTCAACACCAGCCCATGAGACCAGCCACAGGAGCTGAACCTTACAAAGCCACAGGGGCAGAGCTACCCAAGGCCCAGGGAGCCCACTCCTTGCACCAGTGTGTCCTGGATGTAAGACGTGGGGTCGAAGGATATTACTTTGGAGCTTTAAGATTTCATGACTGCTTTGCTGGCTTTCAGACTTGCATGGGGCTTGTAGCCTTTTTTTATTTTGGCCAATTTATCGCTTTCAAAATGGGAGTGTTTACCCAATGCCTATACCGCCAATGTATCTTAGAAGTAACTCAACTTGTTTTTTATTTTGCAGGCTAATAGGTGGAAGGGACTTGCCTGTCTCAGATGAGACTTTGAACTTTTCAGTTAATGCTGGAATGAGTTAACACTTTGGGGGATTATTGGGAAGGTGTAATTGTATTTTGCAATGTGAGAAGGACATGAGAGTAGGAGGGCCAGAGGCAGAGTTATATGGTTTGGATCTGTGCCTCCAGCAAATCTCATGTCAAATTGTAATCCACAATGTTGGAGGTGGGGCCTGCTGGAAGGTAATTGAATTATGGGGATGGATTTCTCATGAAGAGTTTAGCACCATCCCCCTTGGTACTGTCCTTGTAATAGTGAGTGAGTTTTCATGAGATGTGCTTGGTTAAAAGTGTGTAGCACCTCCCCTCCTCACTTTCTCTTGCTCCTGTTCCTGTCATATGAAATGCCAGCTCCCCCTTACTTTCTGCCATGAATGGAAGCTTCCTGAGGCCTCCCCAAAAGCAGAAGCCACTATGCTTCCTGTATAGCCTTCATAACTGTGAGCCAATTAAACCTCTTTTCTTTATAAATTACCCAGTCTCAGGTATTTCTTTATAGCAATGTAAAAACTAACACAACTGCCACCATGAACTCTCACAGCTAAGCCACTGAGGCACACATAAACATTGCTGACATGAATTACAGCTGAGGAAACTGCTGAGACTACACAACTGCATCCACCAGAATCAAAGCCAACACACCTTACAAAACTGACACCCTAGAACTTATTTGCATTAAAAAGGATTTTCCTTAAAAAGCTACTTTAAAATTGGAAGAGGTGACCGTTCCGTAGATGCACAGATACCAACATAGGGACATGAGACACATGAAGAAGCAAGTAAACACAACACCCCCAAATGAACATAATAATTCTCCAGTAACAGATCCAAAAACAACAGAAATTTATGAAATGCCTGAAAAGGAATTCAAAATAATGATGTTAAGGAAAATCAGTGAGATTCAAGAAATACAGATTCAATGAAACTAGAAAGACAATTTATGATATAAATGAAAAATTTAAGAAACAGATATCATTTTAAAAGAAACAAACAGAAATCTTGGAGTTGAAGAATTCAATAAATGAAATTTTAAAAATGAAATTTAAAAATACAATTCAGAGCTTTATCAACAGACTAGACCAAGAAGAAAAAAATTCTGAACTTGAAGGCACATCTTTTGAAAAATCCAGTCAGAGGGGAAACCATAAAATAAAAAAGAATAAAGAAAGCCTATGGGACACCATTAAGCAAACAAATTTTCACATTATTGGATTTACAGAATGAGAAGAGATAGAGAAAGGTAGAGAAAACATATTTAACAAAATAATAGCTAAAAACTTGGGAAAGATACGAGCATCCAGATCCATGAAACTCAAAATTCCTCAAATAGATTTAACCAAAAATTTAACCAAAAATGTGCTCTAAGGCACATTATAACCAGACTGTCAAAAGTAAAAGGCAGAATTCTAAAAGCATCAAGACAAAAAGCATCAAGTCACATATAAAGGAATCCCCATTAGACTATCAGCAGATTTCTCAGCAGAAGACTTGCAGGCTAGAAAAGAATGGAATAATATATTCAAAATGCTAGAAGAAAAAAAAAACTGCCATCCAAGAATACTATACCCAAAAAAGGTTTCCTTTAAAGATGGAGGAGAAATAAAATTCTTCCCAGACAAGCAAAAGTTGAGGGAATTCATTGCAACTAGACTGGCCTTACCAGAAATGCTTAGGGGAGTGCTACAACTAGAAGCAAAAGAATAATTACTGTCATGAAAGCACATGAGGCCGGGCGCGGTGGCTCAAGCCTGTAATCCCAGCACTTTGGGAGGCCGAGGCAGGCGGATCACAAGGTCAGGAGATCGAGACCACAGTGAAACCCCGTCTCTACTAAAAAAATACAAAAAATTAGCCGGGCGCGGTGGCGGGCGCCTGTAGTCCCAGCTACTCAGGAGGCTGAGGCAGGAGAAAGGCGGGAACCCGGGAGGCGGAGCTTGCAGTGAGCCGAGATCGCGCCACTGCACTCCAGCCTGGGCAACAGCGTGAGACTCCGTCTCAAAAAAAAAAAAAAAAAAAAAAAAAAAGAAAGCACATGAGATTATAAAATTGACTAGTAACTCTAAATTCATAATCAAACTCAGAATACTCCAGTACTGTAAATGTGAGATGAAAATCTTTCAAACCTCTAATATGAGGGTTAAAAGTCAAAATAACTACAGCTCAAATTAGCTGTAAGAAACATAATATATAAAATATAAATTAAGTCAACACAGATGTAAATGGGGGCAGGGTAAAAGTTTAGAGAAGTTTTATGCAAACAAACATAAGTTGTTATCAGATTAAAATAGTCTAAGATTCTTTATGTTAGCCTCATGGTAAACACAAAGAAAGAAATTGCAGCAGATACACAAATACAAAAGGGAAGAAAAAATAAAAGCTTAGCACCACAGAAAACCACCAAACCACAAAAGTAAACAAGAGATGAAGAAAAAAAACAAAATATCTACAAAACAACCAGAAAACAATTAGCAAAATAGCAGCAGTAAGTTTTTACCCATCAATAATAACTTTGAATGTAAATGGATTAAATTCTTCACTTAAAAGAGATAGAATGGTTGAATGCATAAGAAAAACAAGACCCAACTATATAACGCCTACAATGGACTCACTTTCCCTGTAAGGGCACACAAAGGCTAAAAGTGAAGAGATGGAAATAAAAATATTCCATACAAATAGAAACCAAAAGTAAGCAGGGTATGACCATACTTACATCAGACAAAATTAACTTTAAGTCAAAACTGTAAAAAAGAAAAAAAAGGAAAAGAGGGTCATTATATAGTGATAAAAGGATCTATTCTATCAGAGCATATCACAATTAGAAATGAATATGCACCCAACATTGGAGCACCTAAATATATAATACCAATATTAGAGCTGAAGGAAGAAATAGACTGCAATACTGTAATAGTAGGAGACTTCAACACTCCACTTTCATCAATTGATAGATTATCCACACAGAAAATCAGCAAAGAAACATTGGATTTAAAATGCACTCTAGACCAAATAGACCTAACAGACATGCACAGAACATTCTAATAGCAACAGAATACACATTCTTCACAACTGTACATGAAACATTCTTCAGGGTAGATCATATGTTAGGCCACAAAACAAATCTTAACAAATGTAAGAAGGTAGAGATCATATCAAGTATCTGATCCCAATGGTATGAAACTAGAAATCAATAACAGTATTTACAACTGCTACCAAAAATATAATAAATAAGATACCTATAAATAAATTTAAACAAGGAAGTGAAAGATCTCTTCCCTGAAAACTATGAAACATTAATAAAAGAAATTGAAGAAGACATAAATAACTAAATAAATATACCTTATTTAAGGATTGGAAGAATTACTATAGATAAAAATATCCACATTATTCAAAGTGATCTACAGATTGAATGCAACTTCTGTCAAAATACCATTGACATTCTTCACAGAACTATAAATAACAATCCTAAAATGTAAATGGAATCACAAAACTTTCCAAATAGAAAAAGTAAGTTTGAGCAAAACAAAGCTGGAGACTACACTACCTTACTTCAAAATATGTTACAAAACTATGGGAATCAAATCAGCATAGTACTAGCAAAAAACAGTCCCATAGGCCAATGGAACAAAACAGATAGCCCACTAATAAAATCCACACAGTCAAATGATTTTCACCAAAGATACCAAGAACATACATTAGGAAGAGGACCCAACTCTTCAATAAATGGTGCTGGATAAATCAGATATCCATATATAAAACAATGAACTGAACCACCTATCTTTCACCATACAAAAATAAATCAACTTAAAATGGATTAAATACTTTTTTGTGATTTAAAATTTTGATTTAATTTTTGGGATACAGGTGGTGTTTGGTTAAATGAGTAAGTTCTTTAGTGGTGATTTGTGAGATTTTGGTGCACCCATCACCCAAGCAGTATACACTGCACCCTACTTGTAGTCTTTTATCCATCGCCCCCTCCCACACTTCTCCCCAAGTCCCCAAAGTCCATTGTATCATTCTTATGCCTTTGTGTCCTCATAGCTTAGCTCCCACATGTGAGTGAGAACATACAATGTTTGGTTTTTCATTCCTGAGTTACTACACTTAGAATAACAGTCACCAGTCTCATACAGGTAGCTGCAAATGCCATTAATTCATTTCTTTTATGGCTGAGTAGTATTCCATTGTGTATATACATATATATATGTGTGTGTGTATATATATAGATATATATATACACACACCACAGTTTCTTTATCCATTCATTGATTGATGGGCATTTGTGTTGGTTCCACGATTTTGCTATTGCAAGTTGTGCTGCTATAAACATGCATGTATGAGTATCTTTTTCGTATAATGACTTCTTTTCTCTGGGTAGATACCAGATAGTGGAATTGCTGGATCAAATGGCAGTTCTACTTTTAGTCTTTTTTGTTGTTTTTTATTTATTTGTTTGTTTTGAGACAGAGTCTCACTCTGTCACCCAGGCTGGAGTGCAGTGGCATGATCTCAGCTCACTACAACCTCCGCCTCCCGGGTTCAAGCAATTCTCCTGCTTCAGCCTCCTAGGTAGCTTGGATTACAGGCGCCCACCACCACGCCTGGCTAATTTTTTCTTTTTTTAGTAGAGCCTGGGTTTCACCATATTGGCCAGGCTGGTCTCAAACTCCTGACCTTGTGATTCACCCGTCTCAGCCTCCCAAAGTGCTAGGCTTACAGGTGTGAACCACCACGCCCAGCCTCTACTTTTAGATTTTTAAGGAATCTCCACACTGTTTTCCATAGTGGTTGTACTAGTTCACATTCCCACCAGCAGTGTAGAAGTGTTCCCTGATCACCATATCCATGCTAACATCTAATGTTTTCTTATTTTTTTTTTATTATGGCCATTCTTGCAGAAGTAAGGTGGTATCGCATTGTGGTTTTCATTTGCATTTCCCTGATCATTGCTGATGTTGAGCATTTTTTCATGTTTGTTGGCCATTTGTATGTCTTCTTTTGAGAATTGTCTATTCATGTCCTTAGCCCACTTTTCGATGGGATTGTTTTTTCCTTGATGATTTGTTTGAGTTCATTGTAGATTCTAAATATTAGTCCTTTGTCAGATGTATAGACTATGAAGATTTTCTCACACTCTGTGGGTTGTCTGTTTACTCTGCTGGCTGTTCCTTTTGCCATGCAAAAGTTCTTTAGTTTAATTAAGACACAGCTATTTATCTTTGTTTTTATTGCATTTGCTTTTGAGTACTTGATCATGAAATCCTTGCCTAAGCCAATGTCTAGAAGGGTTTTTCCAACATTATATTCTAGAATTTTTATAGTTTCAGGTCTCAGATTTAAGTCCTTAATCCATCTGGGGTTGATTTTTGTATAAGGTGAGAGATGAAGATCCAGTTTCATTCTCCTACATGTGGCTGGTCAATTATCCCAGCACCATTTGTTTAAACGGGTGTCATTTCCTCACTTTATGTTTTTGTTTGCTTTGTCAAAGATCAGTTGCCTGTAAGTATTTGGTTTTACTTCCAGGTTCTCTATTCTGTTCCATTGTTCTATGTGCCTATTTTTATAGCAGTACAATGCTGTTTTGGTGACTATGGCCTTATAGTATAGTTTGAAATCAGGTAATGTGATGCCTCCAGATTGGTTCCTTTTGCCTAGTCTTGGTTTGGTTATCTAGACTCTTTATGGTTCCCTATGAATTTTAGATTTTTTTTAATTCTGTGAAGAATGATGATGGTATTTTGATGGGAATTGTGTTGAATTTGTAGATTGCTTTTAGCAGTATGGTCATTTTCACAATATTGATTTCACCCATCCAGAACATGAGATGTGTTTCCATTTGTTTGTGTCGTCTATGATTTCACGATTTCTTTCAGCAGTGCTTTGTAGTTTTCCTTGTAGAAGTCTTTCACCTCCTTTTCATTAGGTATATTCCTAAGGTTTTTTTGTTTTTGTTTTTGTTTTGTTTTGTTTGTTTGCATTTATTATAAAAGGGATTGAGTTCTTGATTTGATTCTCCACTTGGTTGCTGTTGGTGTATAGGAGAGCTACTGATTTGTGTACATTAATTCTATATCCAGAGACTTTGCTAAATTATTTTATCAGTTCTAGGAGCTTTCTGGAGGAGTCTTCAGGGTTTTCGACATAAACCATCATATCATCAGCAAACAGTAACAGTTTGACTTCCTCCTTCACCAAATTGGATGCCCTTTATTTCTTTCTCTTGTCTGATTCCTCTGGCTAGGACTTCCAGTACTATACTGAAAAGGAGTGGTGAGAGTGGGCATCCTTTCTTGTTCCAGTTCTCAGAGGGAATGCTTTCAACTTTTCCCTATTCAGTATTATGTTGGCTGTGGGTTTGTCATAGATGGCTGTTATTACGTTGAGGTATGTCCCTTGTATGCCAATTTTGCTGAGAGTTTTAATTGTAAAGAGAGGCTGGATTTTGTCAAATGCTTTTTCTGCATCTATTGAGATGATCATGTGATTTTTGTTTTTAATTCTGTTTATGTGGTATATCACATTTATTGACTTGCATATGTTAAGCCATCCCTGAATCCCTGGTATGAAACCCACTTGATCGTGGTGGGTTATCTTTTTGATATGTTGTTGGAAGCATCTATGTTCATCAGGAATATTGGTCTGTAGCTTTATTTTTTGGTTATGTCCTTTCCTGGTTTTGATAATTAGGGTAACGCAGGCTTCACAGATGAATTAGGGAGGGTTCCCTCTTTATCTTGTGGAATAGTCTCAGTAGGATTGGTACCAATTCTTCTTGAATGTCTGATAGAATTATGCTGTGAATCTGCCTGGTCCTGGACTTTTTTATTGTTGGTAACTTTTAAGTCACCATTTCAATCTTGCTGCTTGTTATTGGTCTGTTCAGGGTATCTACTTTTTCCTGATTTAAGCTAGCAGTGTTGTATCTTTCCAGGAATTCTCCATCTCTTCTACATTTTCTAGTTTATGCAGATAAAGGTGTTCATAGTAGCCTTAAATGATCTTTTGTATTTCTGTGGTGTCAGTTGTAATATCTCCCATTTCATTTCTTATTGAGGTGACTTGGATTTTCTCTCTTCTTCTCTTGGTTAACCTTGCTAGTGGTCTATCAATTTTATTTATCTTTTCAAAGAACTACCTTTTTGTTTTATTTATCTTTTGTATTTTTCTGTTTCAATTTCATTTAGTTCTGCTCTGATCTTGGTTATTTCCTTTCTTCTGCTGGGTTCAGGTTTGGTTTGTTCTTCTTTCTCCAGCTCCTTGAGGTGTGATCTTAGATTGTCAGTTTGTGCTCTTTTAGTCTTTTTGATGTAGATGTTTAGGCTATGAACTTTCCTCTTAGCATGCCTTTCCCGTATCCCAGAGGTTTTGATAGATTGTGTCACTGTCATCGTTCAGTTCCAAGAAGTTTTTAATTTCCATTTTGATTTTGTTTTTGACTCAATGATCATTCAGGAGCAGGTTATTTAATTTCCATGTATTTGCATGGTTTTGAAAGTTCCTTTTCAAGTTGATTTCTAGTTTTATTCCACCATGGTCTGAGAGAGTGCTTAATATAACTTCAAATTTCTTAAATTTATGGAGGCTTATTTTGTGGCCTATCATATGGTCTATCTTGGAGAAAGTTCCATGTGCTGTTGAATAAAATGTGTATTCTGTGGTTGTTGGATGGAATGTTCTGTATATATCTGTTAAGTCCATTTGTTTCAAGGTATAGTTTAAATCCATTGTTTCTTTGTTGACCCGGCCTACTAGGTATATATTTAAAAGAAATGAAAACAGTACATTGAAAAGATAACTGTATTGTCATGTTTCTTGCAGCATTATTTACAATAGCCAAGATATAGAATCAAGCTAGGTGTTCAATAACGGATGAATGGTTAAAGAAAATGTGGTATATGGCAGGGTGCGGTGGCTCACGCCTGTCATCCCAGCGCTTTGGGAGGCCAAGGCAAGCGGATCACCTGAGATCAGGAATTTGAGATCAACCGGACCAACATGGAGAAACCCCATCTCGACTAAAAAGATAAAATTAGCCGGGTGTGGTGGCACAAGCTTGTAATCCCAGCTACTCAGGCAGCTGAGGCAGAAGAATCTCTTGAACCCAGGAGGTGGAGGTTGCGGTGAGCTGAGATCGTGCCATTGTATCCCAGCCTGGGCAATAAGAGCAAAACTCCGTCTCAAAAAAAAAAAGAAAAGAAAAGAAAAAGAAAATGTGGTATATATACACAATGGAATACTATTCAGCCATAAAAGAGAATGGAATCCTGTCATTTGCAACAACATAGATGAACCTGGAGGGCATTATGTTAAGTGAAATAAGCCAAACACAGAAAGACAAATACAGCATGATGTCACAGGAATCTAGAAAGTTGATCTCATAGAAGTAGTGAATACAACAATGGCTACCAGAGGCAAGGAGGATAGGGGAAAGGGAGAATGGGGAGAAACTGACCAATGAGGAACCTGGATAGTTCAGTTGGTAGAGCATCAGGCCCTTAATCCAAGGGTCCAGGGTTCAAGTACTTGTTTAGGCACCTGCATTCCTTCTTAGGCTGGGTGGAGCGGAGCTTGCCGTGAGCCGAGATCATTGTGCTAAACTCCGTCTAAAAGAAAAAAAAAAAAAGAAGTTGGGCAATGGGTACAAGGTTACAATTAGAAAGGAAGAATAAGTTTTGGTGTTCTATTGCACAGCAGGGTAATAATATGGTCACATATTTTGATGTTCTGTTGCACAGTAGAGTGAGAGTATGGTCAACAATAAAGTATTATATATCAAACTACCTAGAAAAGAGGATTTTGAATGTCCCAACACAAACAAATGATAAATATTTTAAGTGATGGATATGCTAATTACTCTGATTTGATTATTATGCGATTATATATGTACCAAATCATCACATTTCCCATAAATATGTACAAATAGTATGTGTTTCATTAAAAATCTAAAATAATTTTTAAATTAAAATAAATTAAAATGTTTAAAAGTTTAAGAAGAAAACTAACTAGAAAGGTTCATATACAGAATACATGGCATTTAACAGTTAATCAATACATTTTTAAAATTTTACATTCAGGAGTACATGTGCAGGTTTATTAACATGAGTATATTACATGATGCTGAGGTTTGGGCTTCTAATGATTCCATCACCCAAGTAGCTTTTCAATCCTTCCTCCCTCCCCCTTTTCGGAATCTCAGAATTTGAAATCTATTATTCCCATCTTTATGTCTGTGTGTATCCAGTCAATACATTAATTTTTAATTAAAGTAATTCTATATCACATAAGTTAGGATTTCTTTAGAATGATTCTCAAATTGTATTGTGCAGCAGAATTACCTGGAAAGCTCGTTAAAACAAATAGAGAAACAGGCCGAGCGGGGTGGCTCACTCCTGTAATCCCAGCACTTTGGGAGGCCAAGGTGGGTGGATCACCTAGGGTCAGGAGTTCGAGACCAGCCTGGCCAACATGGCGAAACCCTGTCTCTACAAAAACTACAAAAATTATCCGGGCATCGTGGCACACGCCTGTAGTCCCAGCTACTTGGGAGGCTGAGGAGGGATTATTGCTTTAACCTGGGAGCCGGAGGTTGCAGTGAGTGGAGATTGCGCCACTGCACTCCAACCTGGGCAACAGACAGAGACTCCATCTCAGAAAAAAAAAATAAAAAAAATTGGAGAAACCCCCAGAGTTTCTAACTCTGCATTTTTTACAAGTTCTCAGGTGGTGCTGATGCTATGGGTACACGGACCACACTTCGAGAACTCTAGAAGAAAAGAGAAAAAGATGTGAGAAATTGTATACATTTATAGAGAGGCTAATCTGATAAACAGTACTTTGCCATAGTACTAGTGATAGGACTTTGTGATGCAGTATAATTTTTTGGAACAAATTTAATTTCCTCATTCAATTTAGTTTCAGTCCTTTGGATTTAGGTTTCCCGGGCACCTAAAAAAAAAAAACAAGAAACCCAGAAGGGTGCTGATTGACACTTTTTCAATCACATAACTTTCAAAATAAAAATAAAGCCCTATGTTATTCCATAGTATTCTGATATTTATAAATGTTTTAAAATGTATTTTTCCATATGCTACTGATAAACACCTGGGAGGTAGGCAGGGTAAGAATTTGTATCTGAATTTTATAGGGGAAGACCTGAAGAGTATGGGAATCAAATAATTTATGCAAAGACACACAGCTAGTAAGTAAGAGAGCCACAACACAAACCTGAGACCCCTGATTCCCCAGCCTGGGCTGTTTCCACTAAACCCCACTGACTTTAATGAGATAGTATTAAATTATCTCTTCATTTCTATGCATTGTATCCCTTGTTTAAATCTCATTGCTCCATCTTGTTTTGAGTCTTATCAAAGACTTGTTTTAAGTCTTGTTTAAGTCTTTTTTTTTTTCCTTTTGAGACTGAGTTTCACTCCCATCGCCCAGGCTGGAGGGCAGTGGCGCCATCTTGACTCACCACAACCTCCGCCTCCCGGGTTCAAGCGATTCTCCTGCCTCAGTCTTCCTGAGTAGCTGGGATTACAGGCATGCACCACCATGCCCAGCTAATTTTGTATTTTTGGTAGAGGTGGGGTTTCTCCATGTTGATCAGGCTGGTCTCGAACTCCCAACCTCAGATGATCCACCCGCCTCAGCCTCCCAAAGTGTTGGGATTACAGGCGTGAGCCACCGAGCCAGCCTAAGTCTTATTTTAAGTCTTATTGCTCCATAACTCACAGTCAGAAATGTACATAATTAAACCATGGTATTCCTAAACTTCCATCAGGGTTGATTTTCCAGCCACCACTCCTAACCTTGATATTTAATGAGTGCCACCAACTCACTTTCATTCGTGCCAAGTATTGATAACATTAAAAATACATTCCATGTAGAACTGGGAATAAATTCTCATACACTTTGAAATTCCAGTCCTATGGTTGTTTTTGTATGAATAACTAAAATGTATCACCAAGATTCAGGTTGAACAGTAATAATTCATTTTAACAATATATATTCCTCCAAAAAGTTTATAATTATTACATAAGCTCACAATATAATACAGCTCTAATATTTAGTTAGAATGCAATTTATTCAGGGGAATTTTACATATATTATAATTTTGTGCCTTTATCCTCTTTTCTTTATAAACATTCACTCTAAATTATCAATTTCTTACTTAAAAACATTAGTTATACATTTCTCCTCTTGAAATGATATCTGAAAATTGTATCAGTTCTTTTCACAGGTCAAATTATATAGAACCATAAACTCTGAAAAGTTTTGAGGCTCAGCAATATTTTCTTTTCAATGTGGTAAAATATTATGTGGTAGAAAGTAGGAAAATTTTCAGAAAAACAGAGAAAAATCAAAGAAGGGACATTTACATGGCTATTTAGAAATACTGACAGAAGGGGGTGAAGGATAAACGAAGACATATTGGATACAGTGTACACTGCTCAGGTGATGGGTTCACTAAAATTTCAGAAATCACCACTAAAGAACTTATCCATGTAACCAAAAACCACATGTGCCCCAAAATTATGAAAATACTAAAAAATCAAAAAAGAAACACTAAAAGGAGGAAATAGTGATAATTCAGAACTAAAACTGGTTCACCAAGAGCATGACATGTCAGACTAACCTTGAGTTTTTCACTGACACGGTCACTGAACTTAAACAGATTTTATCAAAGCATGTAACAATGACTTTCAATGGTATCATGTAGGAAATAAAATATGTTTATGAAAAAATAACTGAAGTGACATCAGAAAGATGATTGACTAGAAATGCCTGGCACTAAGCAGTACTAAGAGGCAAGATTATATAAAAAATGCTTACATCAATAAACTAGAAAAGTTTCAAATAAACAACCTAATCATACATCTCAAAAAACTAAAAAAGGCTGAACGTCGCAGCTTACGTCTGTAATCCCAGCACTTTGGGAGGCCTCCACACAAGAAAGGACTAAGAAAATGAAGAAATGACTAAGGTTTGGCTGGAGTGTCGAAGGGAGCATGCTGAAGTGCAGTGGGGGAGTGGAGGCACGCCTGTGGTGAGTGGAAGTCCAGGAGGGCAGCATGGAGGCAGCCAGCCTCTGCGGCCCCATCACCCAGGCCCAGATCACATCTGCCCAGAGTCAGAAAGGACTTCCCATTGCGAGGAAAAGATAAGAGGAGATCCCCACCCAGACCCCGTTGCCACTTTACCTGCAGTCCTTACAACAAAAGAATCCTAGAGTCCTCGCAAGCCCTGACCCAGTTTGGAGAGCTGCCAGAATTCACACAGCGGAATTGCCGCAGATTACCTTACCTGCCCACTGTGAGTCAAGCTGCTGCAGCATGGCACCATCTTGAAGCCAAAATCATTGCTGGAGTGTACCTGCTCTAGGGATCAGTAGCTACTGCTCCTCTCCAGCACTGGGCTGAAACAAATTTCTTGAAACAAATGAAAACAGAAACAAGGACAGGTGTGGTGGCTCACGCCTGTAATCCCAGCACTTTGGGAGGTCAAGACGGATCATCTGAGGTCAGGAATGCAAGACCAGCCTGGCCAACAGAGTGAAACCCCATCTCTACTAAAAATACAAAAATCAGCCGGGCATGGTGATGTGCGCCTGTAATCCCAGCTACTTGGGAGGCTGAGGCAGGAGAATTGCTTGAACCCGGGAGGTAGAGGTTGCAGTGAGCCAAGATAGCGCCATTGCACTCTAGCCTGAAGACAAGAGCAAAACTTCATCTCAAAAAAAAAGAAGAAAATAGAAACAAAACATACCAAAACCTATGAGACACAGTAAAAGCAGTACTAAGAGGCAAGATTATATAAATAAATGCCTATGTCAATAAACTAGAAAGGTTTCAAATAAACAACCTAATCATACATCTCAAAAAGTTAGAAAAGGCTGGGTGTAGTGGCTTACACCTGTAATCCCAACACTTTGGGAAGCCGAGGTGGGCAGATCACCTGAGGTGAGGAGGTCGAAAGGCCAACATGACGAAACCCCATCTCTACTAAAAATACAAAACTTAGCCGGGCGTGGTGACAGGTGCCTATAATTCCAGTTACTTGGGAGGCTGAGGTGGGAAAATTGCTTGAACCTGGGAGGTGGAGATTGCAGTGAGCCAAGATAGTGCTATTGCAGTCCAGGCTGGGAGATAGAGTGATACTTCATCAAAAAAAAAAAAAAAAAAAAAAAAAAAAAAACCTCGAAAAGTAAGAACAAGCCAAACCCAAATTAGTAGAAGTGAAATAATAAAGATGAGAAAAAAATAAAATTTACACTAAAAAAATACAAAAGACCAATTAAAGAAAAAAATGCTTTTTAAAAAAGTAGAGAAAATCAACAAACTTCTTTCCAACATATAGTCCCCATCAATAAAAAAAGTCAACAAAGCATTAGCTAAACCAAGAAAACAAGAGACGAGATCCAAATAAATAAAATCGGAAACAAGAAGACATCACAACACATACAATGGGAACAGAAAGGATCATTGGAGACTACTATGAACAACTATATGCAAATAAATATAAAAACCTAGAGGAAATGAATAAATTCCTGGACACATACAACTTACCAAGATGGAAACAAGAGGAAATAGGAAACCTGAACAGACCAATAACAAGTAACAAGATTGAATCATTAGTTTAAAAAAAAAAAGACTTCCATCAGAGAAAAGTCTAAGACAAGAAGACACCGCTGTCGAATTCTGCTGAACACTTAAAGAATAATTAATATCAATTCTTCTCAAACTATTCCAAAAAATTAAAGAAGAGGAAATTTTTTCTAACTCATTCTACAAGGTCAGCATAATGCTGATACCAAAACCAGAAAAGAACATGCACATAAAAGAAGAAAACTATAGGCCAATATCCTTGATGAACATAGAAACAAAAGATTCTCAACACAATAATAGCGAACTGAATCCAACAAAACATCAAACAGATAATATACCACAATCAAG
Source organism: Macaca fascicularis (assembly GCF_037993035.2). Lineage (NCBI taxonomy): Eukaryota > Metazoa > Chordata > Mammalia > Primates > Cercopithecidae > Macaca > Macaca fascicularis. Next base: position 121,377,455 of record NC_088388.1, read on the forward strand.
TGGCATTCATCCCAGGAATGCCAGGATGGTTCAACATATGCGAATCAATAAATGTCATACATCATATCAACAGAAAGGAAAAAAACCATATGACAATGTCAGTAGATGCAGAAAAAGCATTTGATAAAATGCAACATCCCTTCGTAATAAAATCTCTCAGTAAAATGAGTATAGAAAGAAAGTACCTCAACATAATAAAGGCCATATATAACAAACCCACAGCCAGCCTCATACTGAATGGAGAGAAGCTGAAAGCTTTTTCTAAGAACTGAAACAAAACAAGGATGGCCACTCTCACCACTCTTATTCAACATAGTAGTATATATCCTAGCTGGAGCAATTAGGCAAGAGAAAAAAATAAACGTAATTCAAATTGAAAATAAAGAAGTCGAATAATCTCTGTTTGCAGACAACATGATCTCATATATAGAAAAACCTAAAGACTCCAACAAAAAACTGTTACAACTGATAAATCCATTTAATAAAGTTGGAGGATACAAAATCGATGTACAAAAATCAGTAGCACTTACATATGCCAACAGTAAACAATCTGAAAAAGAAATCCAACTGTTTGATGCAGCAGTCTCATTATTGGGTATGCACCCAAAGTATTATAAATCGTTCTACTATAAAGACACACACATGGGCACAAGGGAACAACAGACAACAGGGCCTCCTTGAGGGTGGAGAATAGGTAAAGGGCGATGATCAAAAACTACCTGTCTATCAGGCACTATGCTTATTACCTGGGTGATGAAATAATTTGTATACCAAACCCTCACAGCATGCAATTTTGCCTATATAACCAACCTGTATATGTATCCCTGAACATAAAATAAAAATTTTAAAAGGAAAAGAAAAAAGGAAAACAATCCCATTCACAATAACTACAAAATGTAGGAAATGCCTAGGAAAGAATCTAACTAAAAAAGTAAAATATTATACAAGAAAAACTATAAAAGTCTGATGAAATAAATTGAAGAGGACACCAAAAAAATAGAAAGGCATTCCATGCTCATAAAGTGGAAGAATTAATGTTGTTAAAATGACAATACTACCCAAAGCAATCTACAGATTAAATGCAATCCCTATCAAAATACCAATGGTATTCATCACAGAAATAGAAAAAAATCTTAAAGTATATGTGGAACCACAAAAGATTCCGAATAGCTAAAGCAATCCTAAACAAAAAGAACAAAGCTGGAGGCCTCACACAGACTTCAAAATTTACTACAAAGCTATAGTAACCAAAACAGCATGGTACTGACATAAAAAAAGAAACATAGACCAACTGAACAGAATGGAGAATCCAGATATAAATCCAAGCATTTATAGCCAACTCATCTTCAACAAAGACACTAATAACATACAATAAGAAAAGAACAGTGTTTCAATAAATGGTGCTGGCTCATGTGTTCATCGCAGCACTATTCACAACAGCAATAACATGAAATCAGGCCGGGCGCGGTGGCTCACGCCTGTAATCCCAGCACTTTGGGAGGCCGAGGCGGGCGGATCACAAGGTCAGGAGATCGAGACCACAGTGAAACCTCGTCTCTACTAAAAATACAAAAAATTAGCCGGGCGCGGTTGTGGGCGCCTGTAGTCCCAGCTACTCGGGAGGCTGAGGCAGGAGAATGGCGTGAACCCGGGAGGCGGAGCTTGCAGTGAGCCGAGATCGCGCCACTGCACTCCAGCCTGGGCTGGGCGACAGAGCGAGACTCCGTCTCAAAAAAAAAAAAAAATAAAAATAACATGAAATCAACTCAGTGCCCATCAATACTGGACTGGATAAAGAAAAAGTGGTACATATACAACATGGAATACTATCCAGCCATAAGAAACAATGAGATCATGTCCTTTGCAACAGCATGGATGGAGCTGGAGGACATTATATTAAGAGAAATAAGCCAGGCACAGAAAGACAAATATCACATGTTCTCATTCATATGTGGGAGCTAAAAATGTAGATCTCATAAAGATAGTAGATTGGTGGTTACCAGAGGCTGGGAAAAGTAGAGTAGTGGAGGAGATGAAGGGAAAAAAAAAGAATATAAATGTAATTATTATGACTGAACTGTGTACCTAAAATGGTAAATTTTATATGTACATTTTACCTCAATAAAAATTAAATTAAAAATAAATTAAAAATTTTAAAAGGCACAGCATTTTGAACCCTTTAAAAAGAAGCAGAAGCACAGGCAATAAAATCCAAAAATAAACAAATGAGATTATATCAAACTAAAAAGCTCCCGTACAGCAAAGGAAACAGTCAACAGAGTGAAAAGACAACCTACAGAATGGGAGAAAATATTTGCACAAACTACCTATCTGACAGAGGATTAATGTTCAGCATATACAAGAAACTCAAACATTTCAACAGAAAACAAAACCCTGATTTTTTTTTATTTAATTTTTTTTTTTTGCCATTTTAAAACTGGTTCTTACTTTTTTAAATGTTTTATTTCCGTAGGTTTTGGGGGGACAGGAGGTGTTTAGTTTCATGAATAAATTCTTTAGTGATGATTTCTGAGATTTTGGTGCACCCATCACCCAAGCAGTATACCTCAAACAATCTGATTTTAAAATGAACAAATGACCTGAGCAGACATTTCTTAAAAGAAGATATACATATGGCCAACAGGCATATGAAAAAATGCCACAAAGAGGTATCATCTCACCCCAATTAGGATGGCTGTTACCAAAAAGACAAAAAACCAACAAATACTGACAAGAATTCTGAGAGAAGAGAACACTTAAACACTGTTGGTGGGAATGTAAACTAATATAGCCACTAGGGAGAACATAATAGAGGTTCCTCAAAAAAACTACACAAAGAGAACTGCCATATAACCCAGCAATCCCACTAATGGGCATTTATCCAAAGGAAAGAAAATAACTACATTGAAAAGACAACTGTATCCCCACGTTTATTGTAGCACTAGTTACAATAGCCAAGATTTGGAATCAACCTAGGTATTCGAGAACAAATAGGTGGATAAAGAAAATGTGGTATATATACACACAATAGAATACTACTCAACCTTTAAAAATAAGAAAATCTTGTCATTCACAGAAACATGGATGAAACTGGAAGACATTATATTAAACAAAATAACCAGGAACAGCAAGTTAAAGATATGTTCTCACTCATATATGGAAAATTTTTTAAGTTGACCTCATAGAAGCAATAGGTAGAACAGGATACTAGAGACTGGGAAAGGCAGTAGGGAGGGGAGGATTCGGAGATACTTGTTAAAGGATACAAAATTACAGACAGGAGGAACACATTCTAGTGTTCTCTACCATTGTAGGATGCTTATAGTTAACAATAATATGTTTCATAGTTTCAAATTGCTAGAAGGAGGATATTGAATGTTCCCAACCCAAAGAAATGATAAATGTTTGAGATGATAGTTACACTAATTACTGTGATCTGATCAACATACAGTATGTGTGTTGAAATATCACCATGTACCCCATAAATATGTGCAATTATTATGAGTCAATTTTTTTAAACCCCAGGAATTAAAAAAATAATAATAACTAAGGAAATTAGCATATGGTAGAACAAGAAAAAGGAACACTTATACACTGTTGATGTGAATGTCAATTAGTTCAATTTCTATGAAAAACAGTGTGGAAGTATCTCAAAGAACTAAAAATAGAACTACTGTTTGATCCAGCAATCCCACTACTGGCCATCTACCAAAAGGAAAGGAAAGCATTATATAAAACAGACATCTGCACTCAGACGTTTATTGCAGCACTAAACACAATAGCAAATTCTTGGAACCATCCTAAGTGTCCACCAATCGTTGATTGGATAAAGACAATGTGGTATATATACACCATGGAATATTACACATCCATTAAAAAAGAATGAAATCAGCTGGGCATGGTGGCTCACGCCTGTAATCCTAGCACTTTGGGAGGCCGGGGCGGGCAGATCACGAGGTCAGGAGATCAAGACCATCCTGGCTAACACGGTGAAACCCCGTCTCTACTAAAAATACAAAAAACAAAATTAGTCAGGTGTGGTGGCGGGTGCCTGTAGTCCCAGCTACTCGGCGGGCTGAGGCAGGAGAATGGCGTGAACCCGGGAGGCAAAGCTTGCAGTGAGCTGAGATCGCGCCACTGCACTCTAGCCTGGGCAAGAGAGGGAGACTCCGTTCCCCCCACCAAAAAAAAAGAAAAAGAGAATGAAATCATGTCCTTTTCAGAAACATGGGTGGAGCTGAGGCCATTATCCTAGGTGAACTAATTCAGAAGCAGAAAATCAAATATCACATGTTCTTACTTATAAATGGGAGGTAAACAATGATTACAGGCCAGGTGTGGTGATCCATACCTGTAATCCCAACACTCTGGGAGGCCGAGTGGGAGCATCACTTGAGCCCAGAAGCTTGAGACCAGCCTGGGCAACGTAGTGGAACCCTGTCTCTACAAAAAAATACAAAAATCCGCCAGGGGTGGTAGCGCATGCCTGTAGTCCCAGGTACTCAGAAGGCTGAGGTGAGGACTACTTGAGCCTGGAAGGTTGAGGCTGCAGTGAGCTGTGATGGTGCCACTGCACTCCAACATGGGCAACAGAGTGAGAACCTGTTTCAAAAACAAAACAACGAGTACACATGGACATAAAGATGGAGATAATAGACACCGAGGACTCCAAAACAGGGGAGGTTGGGAGGAAAGTGAGGGTTGAAAAATACCTGTTGGGTACAATATTCAATATTTGGGCGATAGGTGCATTAGAAGCCCAATCCCCACATTACACATGTAATATCCATATAACAAATGTACTCCCTAATATAAAAAAAAAAAATTTGTTTAATGGTAGGACAAATAATCAAATGATTAATTGAATTTAAAAAATTATACATTAGGAGGTTCCTGCTGGTGGATCCTGAGTCAACAAATGCAAATTAGCCTTGGCCGGGTCCAGTGGCTCACACCTGTAATCCCAGTAATTTGTGGGGCTGAGTGGGGAGGATCACTTGAGGCCAGGAGTTTGAGACCTGCTTGGCCAACATGGTGAAACCCCATCTCTACTAAAAATACAAAAATTAGCCAGGCATGTTGGTGGATGCCTGTAATCCCAGCTACTCAAGAGGCTGAGGCATGAGAATCACTTGAACCCAGAAAGCAAAGGTTGCAGTGAGCCGAGATCCTGCTACTGCACCCCAGCCAGGGTGACAGAGCGCGATTTCGTCAGATGGGCAGAGCAAGATTCCAAAAGAAAGAAGGATGGAAGGAAAGAAACAAAGAGCGAGAGACAGAGAGACAGAGAAGGAAGGAAGGAAAGAAGGAAGGAAGGAAGGAAGGAAGGAAGGAAGGAAGGAAGGAAGGAAGGAAGGAAGGAAGGAAAAAGAAGGGAGGGAGGGAAGGAAGGAAGGAGGAAAGAAAGAAAGGAGAAAGGAAGGAAAGAAAGAAAGAAGCAAGAAAGAAAAAGAAAGAGAAAGAAGAAAGATGAAAGAAAGAGAAGGAGGGAGAAGAAAGAAAGAAAAGAAAAAAGAGAAAGAAAGAGAAGGAAGAAGAAGAAAGAAAGAGAAAGAAAAGAAAAAAAGAGAAAGAAAAGAAAAAGGGAGGGAGGGAGGGAGGGAGGGAAGGAAGGAAGGAAGGAAGGAAGGAAGGAAGGAAGGAAGGAAGGAAGGAAGGAAGGAAGGAAGGGAAGGAAGGGAAGGAAATGTTCAAATATTCAACCTCATATGTGGGGAGGTGTCCTATCACAGCACCCCTCTGTTCTTAATCCCTTGATGTTCCCCAACTCCACTGATGTGTTTGCAAATCTCTCACTCTGATATGCCTCATATACACCCAACATTTTAGCCAAATCGGATTGCACACTATTCTCCAAACATATCCCAGACTTCCTTGTCTCTGCTTTTCTTTATGCTACAGCCTCTAAAACGTCTTTTCTCTCTCCCATATCCCTCCTCTGCATGGCAATGAAGCTGGAAATCTACTATCAGTACACTCAGATGTGAGCTTGTTTATTTTATGCCTTATTTATCCAGTGTTCTCACAAGCCCCTACTCGGTGGTTAAGTAGGAAGGAAAATCTGCCTATATTTAGTTGAATTCAGTACAGTAATCTAAATTGTCCTTTAGAACACACTTAGCCTTTATGTGTAAAACTGAATGCCCGTCCCCTCAGAATGGCCATTCTCCCGCCTGCCTCTCCAGCTCTCTGTAGCGACATCTGAGCATGCCGTGGGGAGGCAGGAGGGGAGGCTTGCTGGATCTCTTGGTGGAAGTAAAGACTATGGGATTCTTGAATGTCTCAGCCTCAAGGGGGAGAGAGGAAATGAAAAGGTGAAATCTACCTTTCCCATAGCCCACTCTCTCTCTCCTTTTCCTTTGCATTCCTTCTGTAAGATTCCTAATCTAGGCTGGGTGCGGTGGCTCATGTCTGTAATCCCAGCACTTTGGGAGGCCAAGGTAGGCAGATCACTTGAGGTCAGGAGTTCAAGACCAGCCTGGCCAACATTATGAAACCCCATCTCTACTAAAAATACAAAGATTAGCCTAGTGTGGTGACAGGAGCCTGAGGCAGGAGAATCATTTGAACCCGGGAGGTGGAGGTTGCAGTGAGCCAAGATTGCACCACTGCACTCCAGCCTGGGCAACAGAGCAAGACTCCATCTCAGAAAAAGAAAAAAGAATCCTAATCTACCTCTAGGTAGATGAGTATCTAAGACCAAAAAGAAGATCATGTGCTGAGAGTCCAAAAAAGCAAGAACCCAAGCCAAAGCCCCTTCCTAACTCCTGCATTACACTTTTACCATTGGTCATCCTATGTTGCATTGTTTCAGTGTTTCTTGTATCTCTTAAGGAAAGACTTAACAAGATAAAAAGCAAGGGAAAGGAGTGAGCCAGGCCACTCCAGCAGTTACTGAAGCAGGTGTGACAGGATGGGGAGAAGAGAGGAAAGCTGATTGACTAAAACATTCAACAGAAGAAAGGGAAATAACAGATGAAGCAGAAGGCTTTGTCAGAAAGAGCACATCAGGCCAGGTGCAGTGGCTCACGTCTGTAATCCCAGCACTTTGGGAGGCCAAGGGGGGTGGATCACTTGAGGTCAGGAGTTCGAGACCAGCCTGGCCTACATGGTAAAACTCTGTATCTACCAAAAATACAAAAAGTTAGCTGGGTGTGGTGGCAAGCACCCATAATTCCAGCTACTCGGGAGGCTGAGGCAAGAGAATCACCTGAACCTCTGGGACGGAGGTTGCAGTGAGCCAAGATCACACCATTGCACTCCAGCCAAAGCAACAGAGCAAGACTCTGTCTCAAAGCAAAAAGAAAGAAGTATACCCTCCAGGACAGCTTCTCTGATTCTCTAGCTTTGTGCTGGATGCCTCTCTTACTGTGTTCCCACTGTGGTAAACCAAGAGAGGCTGCACCCCAGGCAGTGAAGTCTAAAGTCATGGAAAATGTTCCTAGGTTCTACAGGTAGGATGGACACAGAAGGGTAGTGGCCCTAAAGGGCCAAATTCATATGGACTCGGGCCACTCAGCAGACAGTGGCTGACAACCATTGACCAGAAGAGCCTCCCCAGTGGTTTAGCACTGGGTGACCTTTGTGCCTTTGTATGTTCTTGGAGACAGGAGCTCTGATAATGACTGAGGTTTAATTTCCTGCCAGCAAATTGGTTATTTTGATTCCGATGCAATTTTTTAAAGGAAATTAAGAAATTTGATATGCTTTGCACACCTGGGTTTGTACACTGTGATCTGTTCCCACTATAATAGCCCAGCTTATCCCAGGGGAATTTGAACCTGGAAGTGAATCTGTGCTTGCAGTCTTTTAGTTTAAGACCTTATGCTCTCCACCCAGTGTCCAGTCAGATTGGTTCAGTCAGCTTGGTCATGTGCCTAGGCCACTCTGACTGTCTCCTTATTAATAGGTAATATGAACCCAACATCATGATAAATCACAGAACATTCCCTGATTCTTCTCTTTTAAGCTTCACAATTCATGCTAGGAGATACATAGCATAGTGCATATATGTATAGATATTGTATCTATATATGTATCTATACATGTATAGATATCTGTGTATCTATATATAATCTATGTATATCTATATATGTATCTATACACATATAGATACATATGTATAGATATTGTATTGTATTCTGTGATGCTATATCTATGTAAAATGTAGATACATTGTGTGATACTACTTTATATCTATCTACCTATCTATCTATAAAATAGTATCACACACTATAATATCTTGCCCATTTCCAACAGTGTTGAAGAATTCATTGAGCTTATCTGTGAGCCATAAGCATCTTCATCAAGTGATTATTCTTTTCTCCCCTAGCCCAACCATCAGGTTCCACGCACCCATACCCTGATTCAGGTTGCTGAATATAGATGTCAGCCAAATGTGTTCAAAGCTAAAGCCCTCAGAGGTTCCTAAGACTCTAAGCATCCTAAGGCCCTTCCCATTCTGACTTCAAACTACCTTTCAGGTTTTGTCTTCCAGCATCCACTTGCTGTGTGAAGACACACACACACACACACACACACACACACACGCATACACACACATGCAAATACTACAATTTAGCCATATCCAGCAGCTTCCCTTTTTTGAATGTACCATAGTCATTTACACCTTTGTATCCCTATACATACACACACTATTAATTCTTGGGAATGCCCTCCTGTTTCTGTCCCCCTCCACTTGATTAACACCAACTGAAACATCAAGATGCATCTCAGATGTCCCTCCCTCTCGTGACTCAGGACAAGCTAGAACTCCCTAGTCCCTGGGCTTAGAGTGTTTAGAGAACACTTTGTTACACAGTGCATACACTTTTATAGCAACTGGTTTATCTGCCCAGTCATTAACACATCAGCTCCCACAGCATGTACTGTGTGTGCATCTTTGGATTCCTAGTTGATTGCAGTATCAAGCACAGAGCAAGCACTTGATACATATTTCCTGTATAAATGAATGACTGATAAAGCAATGAGGTAATCAGGAAGTCAAAATGATTACATTACCCACTACAGAAATCAAAGGAATTTGGACGGGATGCTCAATTCAATTCTATTTTAATATACTGCCAAATAAATTTTTTCTTTACATTTTTCTTTTTTAATTAAAAAATTAAACTTAATATAGAGATGAGGTTTTTCCGTGTTGCCCAGGGTGGTCTTGAACTCCTGAGCTCAAGCAGTCCGCCCATGTTGGCCTCCTAAAGTGTTGGGATTATAGGCGTGAGTTACCACCCCCAACCCAAATACATTTTTAAATGGATATTTTTCATCTACTAATGCCATTCTTGGGCCTTATCCTAAAGAAAACATTTTAGATGCATTTAGGTATAGCATAGATTTATTTCATATATCACTCTTGAGCATAGGAAAAAAACAAGAAAATACCTACAAAATTAATCAAGATTTTTTTTAAATTTCTTATTCAGACTGCAACTGTTCAGAATACCTCAGAGTTGTTGATATCTGTATTTTCCCACATACCATTTATGGCATTATATACCATCAATGCCATTAGTCATTAAATGCTTATAAAATGATGGAATAACTTGTACATGTTGCCTGCGTTTTCACTTCTGTGATCTTCAAAATGCTCACTGCACTTGCACTTGGAGAGTGTTCTGACCTCCACATTTTGTAAGCACATGCTGTTCACTTGAAAAACTGGTTATTCTTGGCCATTGCAAGTAAGCAATTTTCTGCTTTGTAGCACCAATAATAATTAGCTTTTTATCTTTCACCACTAAGGAGCCTCATACACTTATCGCAGCCTTTTTGCAAAGAAACAATTTCACAGCTCTCTTTCATTGTGTAGTGAAGAATCCGGTCAGAAGGAATAATATTCATCTTCTCCAATACCAAATCTATGAGTCAGGGTTCTCCAGACAGACAGGAGTAATAGGACATATACATAGATAGATGAAAGAGGGTTTATTAGGGGAATTCATTCATGTGATTATGGTGGCTGAGAAGTCCTATGACAGGCTATTTGCAAGTCAGAGACCCTGGAACAGTGGCAGCATGGCTCGAACCAAGTCCAAAGGCCTCAGAACCAGGGAAGCCAATGGTGTAACTCTTGGTCCAATGATGAAAGTCTCAGTATCCAGGGGTCCCCTGGTGTAAGTCCCTGGGTCCAAAGGCCAGTAAACTTGGACTTCTGATGTCCAAGACAGCACCAGTAAAGTCCTTCCCAGCTCTCAGAGAGAGACAAATTTGCCTTCTGTATTTGTTCCTTCTGGGCCCACAGCCAATTGGATGGTGCCCGCCAGCACTGATGGCAGATCTTCCCCCACCTAATCCACTCAGACCCACACACTAAGCTCCTCTGGAAACACCCTCACAGGCACACCCCAACTCATGCTTGACCAGGTTTCTAGGTATTCCTTTTTCCCGTCAAGTTCACACCTAAAATCCAGTTCAGAAATCCACCCTTCGTCACCTTGGCACTCGTATGCATCTCCTTCAACCATACTTAATTTCCAAGTAAAGACAATAACAGGGTAATAGTCCCACCTACCATAACACAAGTGTGATTTTGGAGATTTTAGACGCTAGAAATTTTAGATTTTATGAATTTTAATTTTTAGGGATTTCAACATTTGGGACTAAGGCATTCGGGACCGTCTTTCGGGATTATGATCCAAACTCAAGCCAGCACATATAAGGAATACGGCAGTGTGAAAAATACTTCATCAACTGTGATTTCATTTGATTCTCACAATATTCCTCTGAGACTTGGTCCTTGTAAAGTTCCTGATGCTGGTGACGGAGCCAGGACTGAGCCACCGTGAACTAGATCACCAGCTTTCCTCTTCCTCATTCCTTCCAATATTAGGCATCATCCAAAGTTCTGGACTGTGGCAGACATTCCTGAGGTGTCCTTGAGATCATTATTCTGACCTTGCTCCAGTTTTCCCTCGCATTTATCCACCTGAGTTTTTTCTGATACTTCAAATCATGGCTATAACAGCTCTTCATCGGCTGCCACCGCTGCCTCCTCTTTCTCCTATTTCTGTTCATGGGCCCAGCTCCCTTCCAGTTAGGTAAGTCAGAGTCTCTGTTCACTTCATTCTGAACCTTCCTTAACATTCAACTCCCTCTCCACACCATGTCTTGTATCCATCTCCATTCTCCTGCTCTGGGGCAAGCTCCTAGGGCCTACGCATACATAGATGAAGGAGGGTTTATTAGGGGAATTGATTTATGTGATTATGGCGGCTGAGAAGTCCCTCTTCCATTACGAGATTGTCCCAACGAACACCCCTCCAACCCATCCTGCCTGCTTGCAGGACCAGACCCATGAAACATCTGGGGGCTCCACATTCTCTACTGAGTATCAATCTGCCCTTTGTCCTAAATCCTCACTGATCTATTTTCTGACGAGTTGTGGTCATGGGCCAAATGCAACCCCCGCCCCCATCCTCTCAAACCTGCTCATACCCAGAGGCCCCTTTCAGAATCTGTGTCTTCATCAGAGGTCAGCAAACTACAGCCTGTGGGCCAAAGTGGCCTGCTGCCAGAGCTAAGGATGGCTTTTGCATTATTTAATAGCTGCAAAAAATCAAAAGAAGAAAACCATTTTGTGACACATGAGAATTAAGTGAAATTCAAGTTTCACTGTCTATAAACAGGGTTTTATTGGAACACAATTATGCCTGTCTGTTTACCTGCTGCCTATGGCTACTTTCATGCCACAGTGGCAGAGCTGAGGAGTCACCACAGAGAATGCACAGCCCACAAACCCTAAACAGTGACCATCTGGTTCTTTACAGAAAACGTTTGCCAATTTCTAGTCTATGCTATGATCTTTCCAATCTTGATGACTATGCTTGTTTTTAAAGTATTTCTGATACATATTGTAAATGTTTCTCAGTTTGTCTCTTCTGATGTTAATTGCTTAATGTCTATAAGTTTTTACTTTTGTGAGATCAGTTCCATCTTTGTGTGCATTTATGATCTGCCCTTCCTTTTATGCTACAAAGGTCTTACCTGTGTTGATGACAGTAAAATACTCATATTTTCTTCTAATTTTTCTTTTTTTTTTTAGAGAGGGGATCTTGCTATGTTGCCCAAACTGGTCTTGAACTCCTAGCCTCAAGTAATCCTCCTACCTCAGCCTCCCAAAGTGCTGGAATTATAGGCGCGAGCCACCGCACCCAGTCCTTCTAATTTTTTAGTGATTTATTTTCAATCTTTTAACTTTTTCACATATATGGGATTTCTATTGGTGAGTGCTATGAATTAAAGAAACTTAGCTTTTATTCAAATCATTATCCAATTGTCCTAGCACCATTTGTTGGATATATTTTCCTGATGATGTGAAAAACTGCCATTAAAATACACTGGGTGCCAAGTGCACTGGTACACACCTATAGTCCCAGCTATTCAGGAGGCTAAGGCAGGAGGATCACTTGAGCCCAGGATCTTTATGTATCTATTCTGGATTTTATTGGGTTTTTGTTTGCCAGTTTGAGTGTTCTCTCGTTTTGTTTTATAATTCATAAAATCTTGATCCAGGTGAGGTGAGGAAAAAATTAAAAATAAAAATGTAAAAATCTTGGGAGCCCTGCAGTTCGGTTTGCAAGCTGCAGGTGCCCCTTTGTCCACCAGATGGCAGGGCAGCTCTGCAGGTAACTTCTGGAGCCGCCTCCGGCTGCCTCTGCCTTTGCCCTGAGCAAGCAGCGCCAGTTCATCTTTCAAACAATGTCTCCCTTCCTGTCTTTAGGATTTTCCCCAAAGAATATTTTCAGCAGAAGTATTTTACATCTCAGCCTAGAAATGAACTTCCCCAAGAGTGTTGTGTGTAGGCTTGTAGGGTTTTTTTTAATTTTTATTATTCACTATAAATCTGTATTAAGAAAGATTTAACAAACACCTAGGTACAGAAAGTCGATGTGAGGAAAGAAGACGGAACACACACACACACACACACACACACAGCTGACGCTCCGACACAGGGCGACACACACACACACACACACACACACAGCTGACGCTCCGACACAGGGCGACACACACACACACACACACACACACACACACAGCTGACGCTCCGACACAGGGCGACACACACACACACACACACACACACACACACACACACACAGAGCTGACGCTCCGACACAGGGCGACACACACACACACACACACACACACACAGAGCTGACGCTCCGACACAGGGCGACACACACACACACACACACACACACACAGAGCTGACGCTCCGACACAGGGCGACACACACACACACACACACACACACACAGAGCTGACGCTCCGACACAGGGCGACACACACACACACACACACACACACAGCTGACGCTCCGACACAGGGCGACACACACACACACACACACACACACACACACACAGAGCTGACGCTCCGACACAGGGCGACACACACACACACACACACACACACACAGCTGACGCTCCGACACAGGGCGACACACACACACACACACACACAGCTGACGCTCCGACACAGGGCGACACACACACACACACACACACACACACACACACACACACACACACACACACACACACACACACACACACACACAGCTGACGCTCCGACACAGGGCGCAGGACAGGAAGGAAAGGGTAGTTATAGACTGGCCGGGAGGAACATGGTTCCTTAGTAAGTCTGGAAAATACGGTATTGCCACTTAGGGAAAAACAAAGAGGCGCGCTATACTGCCACCCAGTGGTGTGAACTGTTTCTTTCCAGGCTTAATGCAAACAAAACCCTTTTTTTTATGCTTCTGATGGTGGCTGAGATCTTCTTCTCAAAAAACTACATTACACACTACTGCTTGCGCCTACCAGTACCTGACACGGGTGTCAGGCCCAACCACGTGCTCGGTATATTCATAGACCTTAGTCACTGGAAGCACAGTCTTGTCCGGATGCACAGCATGTGAGGACTTGCTCTCCAAACTTACCATCTTACTGCTCCAGTTAATATCACAGCAGACCATTCATGCGTCTAGGAACGTAAGAATTACCCTAGGACCCTGCTATTATTTGGGCAAGAGACTCATAATGACCTTACTTGACTGGCTGCATAAAAAGTCCCAAATCTTCCTGCCATTCCTTCCTAGTCTTGGCCTCTGGTCCAGGAGCAGAGAGCCTAGGAAAGGACCCGGGGACACCTCTAGGTGCAGAAAAAGGAAATATCGAGGCACTGTTTTTCCTCCTACCACCTCAGCTTGGCCAAAGGAAATTTTCAGAGTAACTGAGCTCAGCTCCAGCATCCTCCTCTTCTCTTCTGATGTGGTTAGGCTTTGTGTCCCCAACCAAATCTCATCTTTTTTTTTTTTTTTCAGTCACTCAGAGAGATATGTATAACCTCTCTCTTTTTTTAATTTTTATTTTACTTTAAGTTCTGCGATACATGTGCAGAGCATGCAGGTTTGTTACATAGGTATACATGTGCCATGGCGGTTTGCTGCACCTATCAATCCATCATCTAGGTTTTAAGCCCCACATGCATTAGGTATTTGTCCTAATGCTCTCCCTCCCCTTGCCCCCCACCTCCTGACAGGCCTGGGTGTGTGATGTTCCCCTCCCTGTGTCCATGTGTTCTCATTGTTCAACTCCTACTTATGAGTGAGAATATGCCGTGTTTGGTTTTCTGTTCCTGGATTAGTTTGCTAAGAATGATGGTTTCCAGCTTCATTCATGTCCCTGCAAAGGACATGAACTCATTCTTTTTTATGGCTGCATAGTATTCCATGGTGTATATGTGCCATATTTTCTTTATCCAGTCTATCATTGATGGGCATTTGGGTTGGTTCCAAGTCCTTACTATTGTGAATAGTGCTGCAATAAACATACGTGTGCATGTGTCTTTATAGTAGAATGATTTATAATCCTTTAGGTATATACCCAGTAATGGGATTGCTGGGTCAAAGGGTATTCCTTGTTCTAGACCCTTGAGGAATCACCATGCTGTCTTCCACAATGTTTGAACTAATTTACACTCCCACCAACAGTGTAAAAGCATTCCTATATCTCCATATCCTCACCAGTATCTGTTGTTTCCTGATTTTTTAATGATCGCCATTCTAACTGGCATGAGGTAGTATCTCATTGTGATTTTAATTTACATTTCTCAAATGACCAGTGATGATGAGCTTTTTTCATATGTTTGTTGGCCACATAAATGTCTTCTTTTAAGAATTGTCTGTTCATATCTTTGCACACTTTTTGATAGGGTTGTTTGTTTTTTTCTTGTAAATTTGTTTAAGTTCCTTGTAGATTCTGGATATTAGACCTTTGTCAGATGGATAGATTGCAAAAATTTTCTCCCATTCTCTAGGCTACTTGTTCTCTCTGATGATAATTTCTTTTGCTGTGTGGAAGGTCTTTAGTTTTATTAGATCCCGTTTGTCAGTTGTGGCTTTTGTTGCAATTGTTTTTGGTGTTTTAGTCATGAAGTCTTTGCCCATGCCTATGTCCTGAATGGTATTGCCTAGGTTTTCTTCTAGGGTTTTTATGGTTTTAGGTTTCACATTGAAGTCTTTAATCCATCTTGAGTTAACTTTTGTATAAGGTGTAAGGAAGGGGTCTGTTTTCAGTTTTCTGCATACGGCTAGCCAGTTTTCCCAGCACCATTTATTAAAGAGGTGCTGGGAAAACACCTATTACATCCTTTCCCCATTTCTTGTTTTTGTCAGGTTTGTCAAAGATCAGATGGTTGTAGATGTGTAGTGTTATTTCTGAGGCTTCTGTTCTATTCCACTGTTCTTCCCATTGTCCACATCCGAATCCATAAGCACAAATTTCCTCTCCTCTCCCCATTCTAATTATCCCCATCTCACGTGGGTGGCAGAAAGTTTGCACATTTTCCAGCCTTCATGGCTTAGAACTCCTTAGGGAATGGTTCCAGTCTCTACATCCAAGATAAGTATGGAGTTATTTTGTAAGAACAGGACATTTCTGGAAGAGAGAAACCACGTGAGCAAAGGCAGGCAGGTGTGGAGTGTGCACACCAGTGAATCTAAGATTGTGCAAATGGCATGAATACCAGATGAAAGGAAACAGAGCAGGCCTAAGTTTCAAGTGTGAGAATGGCAAACAACCTGTTACCTGTATCAACAGTTCATTCTTTTTTCTTATTGAGTAATATTCCATTGTAATCACTCACTATAGTTTATCTATAAACCTGTTGAAGGACATGTGAGTAGTTTCCAGTGTTTGACTATGAAGAATAAAATTACTACAAGTATTTGTGTACTGGATTTGTGTATACATGTTTTAATTTTTCTAGGGTAAATATCCAGGAGTGAGAATGATGGTACATATGGTGAGTGTGTAATAATTTACAGCAAATTTTCAAGACAGGGCACAGTGGCTAAGGGCCTGTAATCTCAGCACTGAGAGGAAGAGGTAGGAGGAAGGCTTGAGGCCAGAAGATCAAGATCAGCCTGGGAAACACAGTGAGATCCCTTCTCTACCAAAAAAATTAAAATTAAAGTTAAATAATTTTCCAAACTTTTTCCAGAGTAGTTATATCATTGTTCACTTCTACCAGCAACGTACAGATGTTCCAATAGTTCTACATCCTTCTCAGCACCTAGTATTCTCAATATTTTAATTGTAGCCTCTCTAGCACGTGTGCAGAGGTATGTCACTGTGGTTTTACTTTGCATTTTCTCTCTTTTTTTTTTTTTTTTTTTGAGACGAAGTCTTGCTCTGTTGCCCAGGCTGGAGTGCAGTGGCAGAATCTTGGCTCACTGCAGCTGCTAACTTCTGAGTTCCAGCAATTCTCCTGCCTCAGCCTCCTGAGTAGCTGGGATTACAGGTGCATGCCACCATGCCTCACTGATTTTTGTATTTTTAGTAGAGATGGGGTTTCACCATGTTGCCCAGGCTGGTCTGAAACTCCTGACCTCAAGTGATCCACCTGCCTTGGCCTCCCAAAGTGCTGGGATTACAGGCGTGAGCCACCAAAGTAGAAAATGCCTACTTTGCATTTTCTTAATGGTGATGTTGAATAGCTTTTCACGAGCTTATTTGCTACCCATATATCCTCACTGGTGAAACATCTGTTCAAGCTTCTCCCCATTTTTTAATCTGCTTGTCTTACTGATAAGTTTTGAGCGTACTTTATATATTCTGGATGCAAGTCTTTTGTCAGATACATGATTTGCAAATATGTCTCCTAGTTTAGAACTTGTCTATCTCTTAACAAGTTCCTTTCTTGTTTAAATTTTACCAAAATAGGCCTGGTGCAGTGGCTCACCCCTGTAATCCCAACCCTTTGGAAGGCTGACGTGAGAGGATTGCATCAGGCCAGGAGTTCAAAGTTGTAGTGAGCTATGATTACACATCTGCACTCCAACCTGAGTGACAGAGTGAGACCCTGTCTCAAAAAAAAAAAAAAAAAAAAAAAAGAAGCTTACTAATATATAAGTCCCTTTACACACACACCTTTGGGTCATACTTATCTTATATATTACATTTACATGCATTGAAACTCCATTAAACAATATTGTGATTTTTGCTTGTACACATCAACACATCGTAAAGAACTCAAAAGGAGAAGAATACGCTTGTATACTTACCTGATATTTGTCATTTCTTCATTTCTATTTCCTCTTCCTTCATTTCTTTGTTTTTTTGTTTTCATTTTTTGAAATGGGGTCTCGCTCTGTCCCCCAGGCTGGAGTGCAGCGGTGCGATCTCGGCTCACCAAAATCTCTGCCTTTCTGGTTCAAGCAATTCTCCTGCCTCAGCCTCCTGAGTAGCTGGGATTACGGGCATGCACCTCCACGCCCAGCTAATTTTTGTATTTTCAGTAGAGACGAGTTTCTCCCTGTTAGCCAGGCTGGTCTCGAACTCCTGGCCTCAAGTGATCTGCCCACCTTGGCCTCTTAAAGTGCTGGTATTACAGGCGTGAGCCACTGTGCCTGGCCCTCTTCCTTCATTTCTGATGATCCCAAAGTTCTTCTGGTTTTTTTATTTGCTTGTTTAATTTTGTTTAGTTTTGCTGTCTAACAAACTTTATTTAGCAATTCTTTTAGTATGGGTCTGCTGGTAATGAATCCTATTCTATTCTATTCTATTCTATTCTATTCTATTCTATTCTGCTCTATTCTATTCTATTTTTTATCTGAGAATACCTTTACTTCATCTTCATTTCTGAAAGATACTTTTGCTGGATTTGGAACACTGGGTTTACAGTTCTTTCAGCACTTTAAAAATGTGTCATTTCCATCTGTCCCCATGGTTTCTGATGAAAAATCTGTAGTTGTTTAAATTGTTGTTTCTCTGCAGTAATATGTTGTTTTTCTCTGGCTGCTTTCAAAGATTTTTTTGTCTTTTCTTTTCTTTTCTTTTTTTTTTTTTTTTTTTTTTTTGAAACTGAGTCTCACTGTATCACCCAGGCTGGAGTGCAATGGCGCTATCTTGGCTCACTGCAACCTCCCCGTCCTGGGTTCAAACGATTCTCATGCCTCAGCCCCCTGAGTAACTGGGATTACAGGTGCCCGCCACCACACCCAGCTAATTTTTGGTATTTTTAGTAGAGACAGGGTTTCACCATGTTGGCAGGCTGGTCTTGAACTCTTGAGCTCAAGTGATCTACCCACCTTGGCCGCCCAAAGTGCTGGGATTACAGGCATGAGCCACCACACTCGTCCAATTATTTTTCTCTTGTCTTTAGTTTTCAGGAGTTTGATCATGGTGTGTCTGGATATGCATTTCTTTGGGTTTATTGTGTTTGAGGCTCTCTGAGTTTCTTCAATCTGTAGATTTACATCTTTCACCAAATTTGGGAAGTTTCCAGCCATTAATAAGTCAAACATTTTTTTCAAGCTATACCTTTTTCTCTTTGTTTCTAAGACACCAATGATGTAAATGTTAGACTGTTTTTGTCCCACAAGCCCCTGAAGCTCTGTTCTTTTTGTTTTTAACGTTTTTCTCTGTTGTTCATATTGTATAATTTCTATTGATCCATCTTCATGTTTATTGTCTCTTTTATTTGCCATCGCCATTCTGCTATTGAATCCATCCAGTGTTTTTTAAATTCATTTATTATATTTTTTGGTTCTAAAATTCCTATCTGGCCGGGCGCGGTGGCTCAAGCCTGTAATCCCAGCACTTTGGGAGGCCGAGACGGGCAGATCACGAGGTCAGGAGATCGAGACCATCCTGGCTAACACGGTGAAACCCCGTCTCTACTAAAAATACAAAAAACTAGCCGGGCGAGGTGGCGGGCGCCTGTAGTCCCAGCTACTCAGGAGGCTGAGGCAGGAGAATGGCGTAAACCTGGGAGGTGGAGCTTGCAGTGAGCTGAGATCCGGCCACTGCACTCCAACCTGGGCGACAGAGCAAGACTCCGTCTCAAAAAAAAAAAAAAAAAAAAAAAAAAAAAAAAAAAATTCCTATCTGTTATGTCTTCTATTTCTTTGCAGAGGGTTTTTATTTTCTTATTCATTTCAAGGATGTCCATGATTGCTGTCAAAGCAATTTTGTAAAAGCTGCTTTAAAGTCTTTGTCAGATAATGCAAACATCTGTGTTCTCAGCATCTCAGCATTGACATCTGTTGTTTGTCTTTTCCTTGTGCATTGAGATTTTCCTGGTTCTTCATATGGCAGGTACTTCTGAATTATATCCTGGACATTTTGGATATTATGTTATCAGGCTCTGAGTCTTGCTTAAATAAAGTGGAGAAAGTTGACATCTTTGTTTTTGTAGGCAATCAAACCAGTTGGGCTCAGGTCACAAGTTCTAATCTGCCCTTTGTGGGCTATGGTTCCTATGTCATTTCTGTTTTCAAAGCCTTTAGTATAATTTGGGCCGCTTTGTGACTGAGACCTGGGCAATGACTTATCTGTCAGTTCAGTTCTCAAAATCTTTGGTATACTAATTGGGATCAAAAGCATGCATGTGCGCCTAGAAGATGAGCCCAGGACCTCATAAATAACGTCACGGGCTCATCTTCCGAAGTTTTCTCTTTCCATGATTTCTCCAGTCCTTTCTGGTTTTCTTGGGCTCTCCTCAGTCACTGATCAGAAAGTCAGCAGTTTAAGCTGGATGTGGTGGCTCACGCCTGTAATCCCAGCACTTTGGGAGACTGAGGTGGGTGGATCACTTAAGGTCAGGAGTTCAAGACCAGCCTGGCCAACATGGTGAAACCCTGTCCCTACTAAAAATACAAGAAATTAGGTGGGCATGGTGGTGGGTGCCTGTAATCCAAGCTACTTGGGAGGCTGAGGCAGGAGAATCACTTGAACCTGGGAGGTGGAAGTCGCAGTCAGCCGAGATCATGCCACTGCACTCCAGCCTGGGTGACAGAGTGAGACGAAAGGAAGGAAGGAAGGAAGGAAGGAAGGAAGGAAGGAAGGAAGGAAGGAAGGAAGGAAGGGAGGGAGGGAGGGAGGGAGGGAGGGAGGGAGGGAGGGAGGGAAACAGACAGAAGGAAGGAAGGACAGAGACAGAAAGAGAGAAAGAAAGAGAGAGAGAAAGAGAAAAGAAGGAAAGGAAGGAAGGAAGGAAGGAAGGAAGGAAGGAAGGAAGGGAGGGAGGGAGGGAGGGAGGGAGGGAGGGAGGGAAAGAAAGAAAGAAAGAAAAGTTTAATTACCTAACTCAACTGTGTATTTCTATGGCCGTGCTTACATCTTGGGCAAACAGTAGAAAACAGAGAGGAAAAAAAGGCAATGGGGGTTTGCCTCACCCTCATGGAACCACAACTCCACCAGCCAGAGAAAGTCCTGCTTGCTCAGTGTTTCAGCTCTACAAACTCCTGTTGCTGCTGCTATTTCCAAAACAAGATTACTTGGGGGCTGGAGTTTGAGAGAACAGAGATGAGGAAAAAAAGCAGGGGGGAATTTCTTCATTCTCTGGTTGTTAAGTTGCCTGCTCCTCAAACCAGAACTAGGACCCTTCCCCTGAAATTCTTTCTGCACTTCTGTGCTCACTTTTGGGCTTGAGGCTGTGTTGGGTTCAGGACAGAGAATACTGGAAGAAAAAAAATAGCAAATTTACTGCAGGTTCAATGGTGCTTCGAATTCTAGTCTTCATCCCCAATTCACCCATCACTACTTACTTTCCAGAGTCCTTAAACAGCCGTTCCATGCATCCTGTCCAAGGTTTTAGACATGTTCAGTAGGGGACGCAGGGTAAAAAATGTTTACCCCATCTTACCCAGAACCAGCACCCCTGGCTGTTATCTAAGCACCAAGTGATATTGATATGCGTTCAGGGTGAAAATTACTGCCTTCCACTGCTCCCTTCATTTTCCTACCTATGCTTACAAATATTGTGCTGATCCTTGGAGGCCAGGCTCAAATATCCCTTCTTCCGAGATGTCTTCTCTGAACTCCTCACCAGAGCCAATCTCTTTCCCTCTTCTGATCTTCCACAGCGTTGACTTGTGCCGACATTACAACATCTGTCCATCTTCTACCTCTAGACTTTTAGTGGCTTCTTAAAATAAAAGATACTGTCCGGACATGGTGGCTCACGCCTGTAATCCCACCACTTTGGGAGCCTGAGGCGGGCGGATCATGAAGTCAAGAAATTGAGCCCATCCTGGCCAACATGGTGAAACCCCGTCTCTATTACAAATACAAAAATTAGCTGGGCGTGGTGGTGCATGGCTGTAATCCCAGCCTCTCAGGAGGCTGAGGCAGGAGAATCACTTGAACCCAGGAGGCAGAGGTTGCAGTGAGCCGAGATCACACCATTGCACTCCAGCCAGCGCAGCAAGAGCGAAACTCCATCTCAAATAAATAAATTAATTTAATTAAATAAAAAATACTTTGTTTTAATCTTTCTTGGCTTGCTCTCAGTCCTAGGCCTGGTGTTTAGAACATAGTAAACAGCTATGAATTACAATAGAATTACTAAAGCACTGGCCAATTTTTTGTGTTTTTTTAAAATGATAAAGGAAATCAGGACTTCTGGTTATAACATAGTCTAAAGATGCATTTCCCTCTTTTCTTCTTAGAAATTATCCAAAGGTAACTAAAGAATGTGAAGTATTTTTAATAAAAGAAAACCTGAAGGCCGGGCGTGGTGGCTCACACCTGTAATCCCAGCACTTTGGGAGGTCGAGGCAGGCGCATCACTGAGGTCAGGAGTTCGAGACCAGCCTGGCCAACATGGTGAAACCCCATCTCTACTAAAAATACAAAAATTAGCTGAGCATGCTTGTAATCCCAGCTACTTGGGAGGCTGAGGTAGGAGAATTGCTTGAACTCAGGAGGCGGAGGTTGCAGTGATCCGAGATCGCACCATTGCACTCCTGCCTGAGCGACAAGAGCGAAACTCCGTCTCAAAAAATAAAAAAGAAAACCTGAAAATATTTGTGTAAAATAGAGGGAAGAGACTCAGTAAACAGCCTTTCAGCTGCTAATCTGTTGATTATGGAAACTTCACATTGAAAGAACCCACTGGAATACAACATGGGGTTCTAAGAAAACCTGCCTGAAACAGGGCACACTTCATCTTCCATACAGTTGGTATCGGAATACTTTATCTCATTCAAAGATGACTGATAATTAAAAAGAAGAAAGAAAAAGAAACCGATAGATGCTCTATAAAGATACACTACAAAATAAGGAAAAAAAGAAATGGGAAAATAAATCACAGAAAACACTAATGAGGGGAAAAAACCTATCCTCTTAATTCTTGGGTCGAAGAAGAAACTATAGCTAAATTACAAAACACTTTAAAATAACAATAATGAAAATGTCACATAGGAACAGAAGAAGATATTATTTATAAAAAATGAATGGGTGCTGACGAGTTGATGGGTGCAGCACACCAACATGGCACAAGTATACATATGTAACAAACCTGCACGTTATGCACATGTACCCTAGAAATTAAAGTATAATAATAAAAAAAAATGAAAGCAAGAATTAATAAATTATAAAATGGGGGGAAATTATAGAATTGATAAATAAACCTAAGACCTGGTTCTTTGAAAAACATGACCACCAGAAACATTTAGCTAACCTGATTTGTTTATTAAGTGAGCAACAAATATACAAAATAAGAAATATCATTGGAGAAAACTCTTCACCCTTACAGAAGAAATTAAAGGTATCATAGGACTACTTTGCTCAAGACTATGCATACAATTTTGGGAAACTGTATGAAATGGTTGACATCCTGGGAAAGATTAATTACCTAAATTAGCTTCATAAGAAATGGATCATTGAACAGATCAATTACCATTGAAGGAGTCAAAGTTTTTTGTTGTTTTTTTTTTTTAAGTATGAACCCCATACCTACAGGTTTGACAGAGGACTTCATCAAACATTTATGGAAATCGATGGATCCTATGTAAAAGTGGTATATCAAGTAATAGACAGCTGGGTGCAGTAGCTCACACCTGTAATTCCAACACTTTGGGAGGCCGAGGCAGGTGGATCACTTGAGGCCAGCAGTTTGAGACCATCCTGGCCAACATGGTGAAACCCCATCTCTACTAAAAATGCAATAATAATAATAAGCCAGGTGTGGTGGTGGGCACCTGTAATCCTAGCTACTTGAGAGGCTCAGGCAGGAAAATTGCTTGAACCCAGGAGGTGGAGGTTGCAGTGAGCCGAGATCCTGCCACTGCACTCCAGCCTGGCGACAGAGCAAGACTCCATCTCGAAAAAAAAAAGAAAGAAAGAAAAGAAATACGGATGTGAATGATAGAAAAGCAGTTGAAAGAGTTCAATGAGCTTCTTCCCTGGCGTAGGCAGGACTCTTGGGGAAGGAAGGATAGAAATGGGAGTTGGTCCCTTTTTTCTTTTTCATGTGGGGACTGGTCTTTTTGACACAAGCTTTTTAGAATCATTTGATTTTTTTAAACTACAAATATGTATTACTTTGCTAAAAACAAAAAGTAATTAAATGCTTTAAAAGGTTCGTGTGAAACAGGACAGGTAATTGGATAATTTGTTGGGCTGGGAGCCTAGTGAAACGCTTGGGGAGGTCAGGTCCCCACTGTTTCAGATGAAGCTGACTCTTGTTCGGAGTGTGAATGACTACCCAAATTCCAACAGACACCCCTTTGCCTAGATATTGATGGCACTGGGCTTTCCAGCCCTCCTGACAGCCCTAACGTGGCCTTCATTCTTCTGTCCTCCAGGTTCCCCGCTTCGGCCAAGTTAACATTGTCTCTTTCTGCACTTACTTCTCCTACCCCTGAGTGTCTGACTCATGGGTCTTTCTGAAATACCATCCATGCCCAGAACATTTTCCCCATACAGTTCTCCTATAACAGTATTCATAAACCACTTTACCTAGGTGACTTTCGTTTATCTTCCCTTCTTATCACACTTCTCAGCATCTTGAGGTTGCAAAAGTGAGTATCTCATCTGGGGCTGGATGCATTTCTGCTGTGAACAAAAATGGGATTTATTAGCAGATAAGAAAAGGTAAATGGATATTGCATAGGCAAATAATACGGTCTGCAGTAGAGGGTAATGGAAGGAGTAGGAGAAATCCACCCTTTCTCCCAGAAGGACAATTCAAGGTTCATATGCACTTAGATGTATGGGCAGAAATTCAAATGTCTAAGCACAGCTGCGACAGAGGAATAAAGATTTGAGAGCGAGACATAAGAAGCAATTGTGGGGTAAAGGGTTTATCA
Source organism: Macaca fascicularis (assembly GCF_037993035.2). NCBI lineage: Eukaryota > Metazoa > Chordata > Mammalia > Primates > Cercopithecidae > Macaca > Macaca fascicularis. The sequence goes on from NC_088388.1 coordinate 121,402,077, forward strand.
TCGTAGGATGAAAATCTCTCAGGAATTACTCAGCTGGGAAGTTCTTTCTTTGCCAAAATTCAAACATTCTAAAAATCTCACTTCACAACCTCAGGGGGTATTAACATGAAGCTGGAACAAACCTATTTGCTTCTAAGCAGAGTATGCAATCAGAACAGAAACTGCTAGGGAAATGCAAATCTGGGGGTGAACTTGAACTTGAAGCAGTTTCAGGATGAAAAACCAAGAACCCTTTGCAATTAGTATGCCAGAAGTGATAGTAAGAGGGAAATGGGTACTGTTGGAGAACACAGGAGATAATCAGAGAATGTCCACAAAAGGGGAGGTGGGAGCGGAAGACCTTAACTAGAATCAAAACAGGTTATTTCCCAGTCATTCCTGATAAGAATTTCACGAATGAAATGGGTATTTGTATAAATGAATGACAAGCAGGTATGGACCAGAATCAGTTCATTACTATTGCTGTGTTCAGTAATTGTTATTGAGCACATTCGATGACCAGAATGAGAATGGCATGCTTTATTCTCACAGTAATTTTGCACATAAATATTATTTTTCACCAATATGCCAATAAAAAGAATAACATTAAGAAAGGCTTAGAAACGTGCCCAAACCCAATTCAGTAGTAAGTGGCAGAGGCAGGATTCTGACTAAAGCCTGTACGTCGCCAAAGCCCAAGCATTTCCACTCCTCCACAAAGCCATCTTTGGTCACTATGACACAAGCAAACTGTATTAATAATTATTTTCTTATCTGCAGTTTGTTGAATATATTTTAACTGCTTAGTAAATTCAGTTCAATCTCGTCTTGAACACTTTACCATGGGATCATTTTACTTTTTAGTTGAAAACACTCTAATGGCATAAGAACTTATTAGAGCCCCTAAGTCAGATCCTAAAGAACCTTATAGACAGGTTTTAATCAGATGATTGACAGATATTATGCACTGTTGTGGTCTGAATGTTTGTATCCCCTATCATCCTGCAAATTCCTAAGTTGAAATCCGAATCCTCAAGATGATGGTCTCAGAAGGCAGGGCCTTTGGGAGGTGATGAGGTCATGAGGACTGTGCCCTCGTGTACGCTTGTAAAAGAGCTGCTCTTGGCCCAGCGCATTGGCTCACGCCTGTAATCCCAGCACTTTGGGAGGCCGAGGCAGGCAGATCACCTGGTCAGGAGCTCAAGACCAGCCTGACCAACATGGAGAAACCCTGTCTCCACTAAAAATACAAAATTAGCCGGGTGTGGTGGCACATGCCTGTAATCCTAGCTACTCGGGAGGCTGAGGCAGGAGAATCACTTGAACCTGGCAGGAGGAGGTTGTGGTGAGCCAAGATCACGCCATTGCACTCCAGCCTGGGCAACAAAGAACGAAACTCTGTCTCAAAAAAAAAAGAAAAAAAAGCTTCTTTCCCCTTTCTCTTATGTGAGGTTACAGCGAGAAAACACCATCTTTGAACCAGGAAACACGTCTTCACCCGGCACTGAATCAGTCAGTGCCTTGATCTTGGACGTCTCAGCCTCTAGAACTGTGAGGAATAAATGTCTGTGGTTTATAAGCTACACGGTTTAGGGCAATTTGTTCTAGCAGCCCAACAGACTAAGACACCCATCGTCTTGGTTACTAAGATCCCTGACCAAAGTTTTGGTTGCTATGGCTCTTTGGGGACCTTGGGATGAGTTAAAAGACTAAAATTATTTAGTCAGAAGAATTATGATATTGTGTTGGTATGACTTTCTGTGCAAATTAGGTAAGATTTCCATTTCAGCCTGAATCACATAGTTTCCAAAAGATTTTACATTAACTCCCCAGTGCTCTCCCTTATGGCGCCCCCTGTCTCCACGGAAGGGGGAAACCTTGGAGATCAAGTGATACCACCGGGTAACAGTTCTTCGTTCTCATGAGAATCGGGCAAGATGAACGGACTCGGACAATTGTCTGTTGTTCTTAAGGAGAGTACTGGAAGGATCTGTGTGTGATTTTCCGAAAGAGAAGTTGTATATTTGCTGCAAAGGAAAGAACATACTATGTTTTCAAATTTCCTGTGAAAAGGTCATCTTTGCCCAGAAATGATATTTATTTGTTTTCTGGATATTTTATTAAAGAATATAGAGAGAAAGTTTCTCAGTGTCCAAATGAGATTTTTAAAAAGCAAGTTGGGATGGGATGTCTCTATAAAATTTGTTCCAAATTATGTAAGAGACTTATATTTAAATAATACAATTATCCTGCAACTTCTGCACTGAGGAAGACAGTAAAAGGGGTTAGAATACTTTAAGGTGGCTGGGCGTGGTGGCTCACATATGTAATCCCAGCACTTTGGGAGGCCAGGGAAGGCCGATCACTTGAGGCCAGGAGTTTGAGACCAGCCTGATCAAAATGGTGAAACCCCGTCTCTACCAAAAATACAAGAATCAGCCAGGCATAGTGGCCGGCACCTGTCATCCCAGCTACTTGGGAAGCTGAGGCAGGAGAACTACTTGAATCCGGGAGGTAGGGGTTGCAGGAAGCAGAGCTCGCACCACTGCACTCCAGCCTGGGCAACAACAGAAGGAGACTCCATTTCAAAAAATAAAGAAAGAAAGAATACCTTAAGGTGAACACCTGGTTTGGCAGCCATCCCCTCCGTCACCTGCTTTCAAAGACCAAGTAAATTGAACTTATTCCACAGTCCTGAACCACATGGATGATCAAAGACATTCACCTTCAGAAACAAGGCAGAAACCATGTATATAGTATAGAAGTTTTTGTTTGTTTGTTTTTTTGTTTTTTTTGAGACAGAGTCTCACGCTTTCACTTGGGCTAGAGTGCAGTGGCGCCATCTCTGCTCACTTCGACCTCCACCTCCTGGGTTCAAGCGATTCTCCTGCCTCAGCCTCCCTAGCTGGGAATACAGGCGCCTGCCACCACGTCCAGGTAATTTATTGTGTTTTTAGTAGAGTTGGAGTTTCATCATGTTGGCCAGGCTGGGCTTGAACTCCTGACCTCAAGTGATCTGCCTGCCTCAGCTTCCCAAAGTGCTGAGATTACAGGAGGGAGCCACTGCACCCGGCCAGAAGTATTTCTTGACACTACATTTTGATGTCCTGACATTTTCAACTCATTCAGAGTAAAATAATCAAATTATGATTTGGACTAAACAAAGGAGATGTCATGTTTTGGGAGACCCTAACACAAGCCCATATAAGAAAGACGTGGAAACAGAGGTACTTATTACTGTTTTGTCTAGGAGTCTTGTCTTGCTCTTCCAAGATTTATGAAGTGACCAATAAATTCATTTTTTAAAAAACCCAGTTCCTCTACATTATTACAGGTGAAGCTGTTTATTTATTTAAAAAAAAAAATTGGAGGGAAAAAAGTAATATATAGAGACAAAAAAGTACCTTGAAGAACAATAGAAAGTATATCATGTAAATGTCTAGTCATGGATATCCTTTTTTCTGGAGGAGTTCAGTGGCAAACAGGGTCTGAAGGAAGGTGTAAAAGCTTTCTGCTCTGATGACTTATCAAGGTTCTTTATTAATTATTGGATATATTCTAAGCATTAATATTGCTCAATACTAACATAATGCAACTCAGAATCACAGAATATTAGAATTGCAAAGGTTCTCTCAGTCTAGTATTTTTCAAATTTTATTTAGCTATAAAGCCCATAATTTTTAATAAAGGAAGGGAGGGAGGGAGGGAAGGAGGAAGAAAGGAAAGGAAGGAGGAGGGAAGGGAGGGAGGGACGGAGGAAGGGAGGGAAGGAAAGAAAAAGAGAGCAGCCGCTACGTAATATGTAAAGCAGATAAAACAGGAGTAGCTTTGCCCAAAGAAATGAAGAGGGGGGCTTACTAGCTTCCACTTTCTTCTCCATAGAGTCCTTCAAAACTTCTAGAGAAGTCCTTAGTCTTCTGGAATACAGATTTTTTTTTTTTTTTTTTTTTTTTTTTTTTTTTTTTGAGACGGAGTCTCGCTCTGTCGCCCAGGCTGGAGTGCAGTGGCCGGATCTCAGCTCACTGCAAGCTCCGCCTCCCGGGTTCACGCCATTCTCCGGCCTCAGCCTCCCGAGTACCTGGGACTACAGGCGCCCGCCACCTCGCCCGGCTAGTTTTTTGTATTTTTTAGTAGAGACGGGGTTTCACCGGGTTAGCCAGGATGGTCTCGATCTCCTGACCTCGTGATCCGCCCGTCTCGGCCTCCCAAAGTGCTGGGATTACAGGCTTGAGCCACCGCGCCCGGCCAGGAATACAGATTTTAAATCAATCATTCTAGTCCAAACTTCTTTTACAGAGGAAAAAAATGAGGTCCCATTGGGGGAAATCATTGTGCAAAGCCATAGCTAGAATTCAGATCTTGCGGCATCAAATCCAAGACTTAGAGAAAGAAACTGTCCTCCTTCCAACAGCTGTGATGGAAAGATGAGCCCCGAACACGTCTCTGCTGAGCCATGTTAGTTTCCTAATAGAAAACATGAAGTGAAATCCAAGCCTAGAAGCCATCAGGAAATTGATCTTCATAACAAGATAATGAGCCTGAGAAAGTGTGGTTACACTTTGCTGACAGCTCCACGTGCTGTTGCCAGAGTAAGCTCCAGAACCAAAGTGGCAGTGGGCCCATCCGCCCCCCTTGAGTGTAAGTCATATATGATGCTGTTTACAGTTCAATCTAACACACCCTGCAATTACAGAGAAAATTTTTCCTTTTTTTTGTTTTTTTGAGACAGAGTCTTGCTCTATCGCCCAGGCTGGAGTACAATGGCATGATCTCAGCTCACTGCAGTCTCTGCCTCCTGGGTTCAAGCGATTCTCCTACCTCAGCCTCCCAAGAAGCTGGGATTACAGGCATGCACCACCGCGTCTGGTTAATTTTTGTATTTTTAGTAGAGATGGGGTTTCACCATGTTGTCCAGGCTGGTCTCGAACTCCTGGCCTCAGGTAATCCGTCCGCCTCCGCCTCCCAAAGTGCTAGGATTACAGGTGTGAGCCACCACATCTGGCCACATTTTTCTTTCTTTCGAAGGAACAGTATTAACCTATAAAAACACAAGCAGTGTTAGCACAGAAAAAATCGTGGCTAGACTCCTGGCCTTCTGTGCCTTGTTTTTATGTTTGAGAAACTCACAACGATACACCACGTTTAGTCAAAATATCTCCACTGTGATTTGTTTAAAAGGAAAATATTTGGAAGCTCAGCTGAAGACCATGGGAACGCATGGAAACTTGTGGAGGGGAACCACTGCAGGTTTGCAGGGAACGGGGCTGGTGGTGAACTCCACCCATGGAACAAGAACTGCTTACGGTGGTCACACACCAAGTGCCCACTTTGAGCAAGACCCTCTAAAGGCACTTTACATTGAGTGTTTCTAATGGTCACTACACACCCCCAACATGAAGGGTGTATTGTTATCCTCATTTTTCATATTAAAAAATAGGCCAGGCGCAGTGGCTCACACCTGTAATCCCAGCACTCTGGGGGGCCAAGGCGGGTGGATCACCTGAGGTCAGGAGTTCAAGACCAGCCTGGCCAACATAGTGAAACCCCATCTCTACTAAAGATACAAAAAATTAGCTGGGCGTGGTGGCAGTCACCTGTAATCCCAGCTACTCGGGAGGCTGAGGCCAGAGAATCGCTTGAACCCAGGAGGTGGAGGTTGCAGTGAGCCGAGATCGAGCCATTGCACTCTAGCTTGGGCAACAAGAGTGAAACTCCATCTCAAAATAAAAATAGCTGGAGCTCTGAGAAGGTTAGGAACCCAGCTAAGTTTATTTACAGGTAAGCTGGAAAACCAGTATTCATTCATTGAACAAATGTGGCGTCAGCACCTACAGCATGGTAGGTGCTGGAGAGTCAGTGGGGAATGAAGAAGAACAGCAATATCCACATTCATGGGGCTTACAGTCCAGGGAGGACACAGAGAAGGGAGCAGCCACACTGGAGTTGGTGAAGCGCTGTCCTGGTGGAGGCACAGAGCATGTGTGAGTCATAGGGGAGCAACCAACCCGGACGTGGGGGCTGACTGCTTGGCTTCTCAGCCTCCCATTCTTATTGACACTGAACCTGTCATGAAGAAAGCCAGTGTGACCTCAGATAATCTCACCAGAGCACCTCATAGCCTTCTCTCTGAGCCTGTCTGCAGAAGAGCTTCAAGTTCAAGTTGTCTAAGCCTTCAAGTAGAAAGAAGCAATTTTGTCTCTAGTTCTGGGCAACACAAGTGCCTGGGGAAGGGCATAGTTAAGTCCACTGAATGCTTAAACTTTTATGTATCTACTAATATGGTGATAAATTGTACCTGGCATATAAATTTCACTTGGGGAATTTATGCAATGTGGCAGAAGGATTCCCTTCTCTTAATTACAAAGAGTGAGTCCTCCAGCACAGAAACATCCCTCAGGGGATGCCCACAGCAATGGATATTTTTACCTCTCCACACCCACATCCCACCATATTGCTCAGGGATGCTGCTCCCCTCCTAATCCTTCCCACCACCTTCTATGGCATCACATGTCCTTTAGCTGAGAAGGCAAAAGCACCCTTTTACAACAAACCCCTGTGAAGTTCTCCCCTTCCTTTTTTCCCTCCCTAGGTTTCCCCCCATCACCCCCTTCTCTTTTATACCTTCCCTAATCCTAACCACCTTCCTCATTTTGCTTTCTCTGGCTTGTGCTCTTTGTAGCTTTTTTTTTTTTCTCTCTCTCTTCTTCATCTTCTTCAATAAAATCAATCCAAAGGGGAGGTAAAAGATAGGCTGAAGATACCGTTCTGCTTCGCTTATGAGCAAGGGGCCGGTCTTCCATCCCAATGAATCACAAACTTGCTGCACATTGAGATCACCTGGATCTTCAGGAAACCCATGTCCTGACTCCCACCCCAGACTTTCTGGTCTCATGGGAAGGAGTGCAGCCTGGACATCAGGAATTCTAAGAGCTCCTAGGGTGATTTTAATGTGCACCAAATATGGGGGACTACTATGCAATTCTGCTTCTCACGTGGGCACCCACAATAAATATGGCCTTCTGAATGGCAGACCTGGGCATTTGGGGTCAGTGGAGGTCCATTTTTAAGATTCCCAGCCAGGCTGATCCGTTCAGAACAGAGCCCTTGTCCCTTTTGCCGGTCTCTAATTCAGACTGTCATCCTGCAGAGAATATAAAAACAAGCATGGTTAAGTCAAAGCTAGAAAGAGCACTGAGCTGCTCAGCAAAAAAAAAAAAAAAAAAAAAAAAAAAAAAAAAAAAAAAAAAAAGACCTTAACTAATGATTACATTACAATCTTGAAGCCAATGTATTATATATGCAGGAGATGTCGACTTCAGACAAAACTCTATCGTTCTCTCTAACAGCTCCTCTTCTGGGAGGCAGAAGTGGAATCTATACTCTAAGAGTGATCAAACTGGAGCCCAGGAAGGTGGAAGCCTTGTCCTAGGGTCATACGGTCAATTTGTGGTGGACCCAAACCAAGGAGAATTCAGGTGATCTATGAAAATGGTTAGGGCCAAGCATGGTGGTTCATATCTATAATTCCAGCACTTTGAGAGGCCAAGGCGGGAGGAGTTTGAGACCAGCCTGGGCAACATAATGAGATGCCGTCTCTACAAAAAAAATAAAATAAATAAAAATTAGCTGGGCCTGGTGGCATGTGTCTGTAGTCGTAGCTACTCAGGAGACTGAGGCAGGAGGATCACTTGAGCCTGGGAGGTCAAGGCTGCAGTGAGCTATGATTGTGTCACTGTACTCCAGCCTGGGTGACATAGTAAGACCTGGTCTCAGAAAAAAAAGAAAGAGAGAGAAAAAAGAAAAAAGAAGGAAGGAAGGGAAAGAAGGAAGGAAGGAAGGAAAGAAGGAAGGAAGGAAGGAAGGACGGACTTAGGCAAATCAAAATTGACATCAAATTCTACTAACATTATTAGTACCATATTAATAAATCATAATTACCACTAATTTTACAGTCATAATTTCATTTGGCTCTAATGCTGCCCATAAACAAGAAAATGATGATGACTTCTAGATAGCATCTCTCCATGCTTGTATTAACCTCCTCCATCTCTACCGTGGTCCCTGGAGTATCTGACTGGGTTTCCTGATGATGATACCGCAAGCTTTTTGCTGAAAAGTATTGTATTAGCCTGAGTGACTGGGTGGTCCTTGAGAATAGCCACGAGGGTATGCAAGGTCACTTGGTTTCAAGCACAGTCAGCTGCCCAGAGGGAAAAAAGCTTGTGCTGCATGTTACCTCAAGTTCCTAAACAGTGATTGACAACCTGGTGTAGAGGAAGGCACTGGGTCAGGGATCCCAAGCCACGAGTCCCTGTCCTGGCTCTCTACTGACAGGCAGGGTGGTCTCCGACAGCCACACTGTTCCTATTTGGGAAAAAAAAAAAAAAACCTTGGGCTGAACCATCTCAAAAGTCCCTTCCAACTCTCAGATCCATGGATTTCATGATCTGACTCACAGAACAGCAATGCAACAAGCTGCAGAGCCAGGCATACGTGGAAATTTGCAGCTCCCTGGAGTTCCATAACCTTAACTGAATAAGCTTCTTGGAGTGAACTCAAGTTGTGGGAATTATATGCCTCTTTTATATTATGTAAATATATATATTATATATATTATATCATATGACAGAGAAATCTGTGTGCGAGCAGACAGGTAGCATAATTATATAGAGAGAGAAAAACCAAAAGTTAAGACTTTCTAAGACATTTCACATTTTAACTGTTTAGTCATCCCCATAAACACATTTTAGTTGTGCAACTATAGTCCCTGATAGTTGGACAAGAAAGCACAGTCTCTATTGACAGAAATCTTTTAGACCTTCAACAAACACCAGATTCTGCAATTCATCCTTGGCTTCCAACAGAGCATATGCACATTTCTTGTTCTTTGGTTTTATTGTGGAGAGGTAAAACATTTATGTCTTTTGTCTCAAAATGATGCTACTTTATAGAGCACTTTGCCGTGTATTATCTTTTTTTTTTTTTTTTTTGAGACAGAGTCTTACTCTGTCGCCCAGGCTGGAGTGCAGTGGCGCGATCTTGGCTCACTGCAACTTCCACCTCCCAGGTTCAAGTGATTCTCCTGCCTCAGCCTCCCAAGTAGCTGGGATTATAGGCACGTGCCACCATGCCTGGCTAGTTTTTGTATTTTTAGTAGAGATGGGGTTTCACTATGTTGGCCAGGCTTTGAACTCCTGACCTCAGGTGATCTGCCCACCTTGGCCTCCCAAAGTGCTGGGATTACAGGTGTGAGCCACCTCACCTAGCCCATGTATTATCTTTATTTATGGATTTGGGGTCCTTATCCATCAATCCTTCAAGATAGGTGGCATGGCACATTGCCCTGTCTTACAGATGATAAAACTGAGGCCCAGGGGAATTAAATATTTTGCTAGTAAATGTCAGCATCTCTGCTGATTCAACTCTAATCTTCCAACTTCATTTCTTGTTCATTTTTAGTTCAGAATGGTAATAGTCTCTACCCTGAGGAAACTTAGGGTAGACACTGATTTGGGTTTACCCAAACTTACAGTAAAAACTGATTAGGGGTTTGCCACTTGATTTGGGGTCTGGGATTTGTCAGTTATGAAATAGGCTTATTTGGCCCATTGTGATGGCTCACGCCTGTAATCCCAGCATTTTGGGAAGCAGAGGAGGGCAGATTGCTTGAGGTCAGGAGTTCAAGGCCAGCCTGGCCAACATAATGAAACCTCGTCTCTACTAAAAAAAAAAAAAAAATACAAAAATTTGCCGGGTGCGGTGGCATGCGCCTGTAATCCTAGCTACTCGGGAGGCTGAGGCAGGAGAATGGCGGGAACCCGGGAGGCGGAGCTTGCAGTGAGCTGAGATCGCACCACTGCACTCCACCCTGGGCGACAGAGTGAGACTCTGTCTGAAATAATTAATTAATTAATTTTTAAAAAGAAATAGTCTTACTAGTATGAGACAAGGATCAATACTGGCTCATGGTCACAGTCAATGTCTATAGACTACACTGGAAGGCTCAGAGTCCAACTCTGGACTGGGCAAGCAGGCCCAGTGCACAAAATAAGCCCTGGGTCCACAGATGCTTAACTTTATGAACCTCTAACACGTTATTAAACAACTAAATATCGCTATCAATAAAAGAAGACGGCATCATGTTGGAAGCAGTAGTGTTTGAGACTGACTCAGATGGCGTTGGTCTATATTCTTACTGCCCAACTGGGATACAGCAGCATAAGTGTCACCTGAGAGCTTGTTAACATGCAGAATCAAAGCCAGGTGTGGTGGATCATGCCTATAATTCTAGTACTTTGGGAGGCCAAAGCAGGAGGATCACCTGAGGCCAGGAGTTTAAGACCAGCCTGGGCAACATACTGAGACCCCTGTCTCTACAAAACAATAGAAGTAAAAATGAGTTTAGCATGATGGTGTGCACCTGCAGTCCTAGCTACTCAGGAGGCTGAGGAAGGAGAATCACTTGAGCCCAGGAGTTCAAGGCTGCAGTGAGCTATGATAGCACCACTGCACTCAAGCCTGGGTAACAGTGCAAGACTCTGTCTCAAATAAATACATAAATAAATAAAATGCAGAATCTCCACTCCCTCAGATGCACTGAATCAGAATCTGCATTTTAACAAAGGCACCAGGTGTTTCATATACACACTATGGCTGAGAAGAACTTCTCTGAACTTCCTACATTCTCCAGGTTCTAAAGACAATTATTTTATAAGTGCAGCTTCTAGTTCATGCTGGCAAGTGGGGTAGTTACAGCAAGCCCATGGCTGGAATCCTGAACATCAAGTGTTCACATATATGGGTCAAAAAAAAGCAGTTATAACAACTGCAGCAGCTGAGGTGGTGGTTCATACCTGTAATCCCACATTTTGGGGGGCCAAGGCGGGTGGATCACTTGAGGTTAGGAGTTCGAGACCAGCCTGGCCAACATGGTATAACCCCGTCTCTACTAAAATTACAAAAATTAGCCAGGGGTGGTGGCAGGCGCCTGTAGTCCCAGCTACTCGGGAGGCTGAGGCAGGAGAATTGATTGAACCCGGGAGGTGGAGGTTGCAGTGAGCCGAGATCAGGCCACTGCACTCCAGCCTGGGCAACAGAGCAAAACGCTGTCTCAAAAAAATAAATAAATAAAAATAAAAAATAACAACTGCAGAGCATTTAGCATCATGCAAGGAGCCACTTAGAAAGTTGCTTGTTGGCCGGACACGGTGGCTCACGCCTGTAATCCAGCACTTTGGGAGGCCGAGGTGGGCGATTCAGGAGGTCAGGAAATTGAGACCATCCTGGCGAACACGGTGAAACCCCGTCTCTACTAAAAATACAAAAATTAGCCGGGCGTGGCGGCAGACACCTGAGTAGTCCCAGCTACTCGGGAGGCTGAGGCAGGAGAATGGCGGGAACCCGAGAGGCGGAGCTTGCAGTGAGCCGAGATCGCGCCACTGCACTCCAGCCTGGGCGACAGAGCCAGACTCGTCTCAAAAAAAAAAAAATAAATAAAATAAAATTGCTTGTTGGTCCATTTTATGGGAAGGATTGTGAGATTACCAGGCCTCTCACTTTCCTCAATTCGAACTTAAGAAGGTGAGAGTTGAGATTTCAAAAACTGATGTCGCTGTCGTTCCTTCTCACCACCCGGTTCAGAGAAGAAAGCTGGTTTTCTCCCTCTGCCCTCTCATTGACTTGTCTCTGCCTCTCCCTCGCTCTCCTTGTTTCTCTTTCTTCCTCGATGCACTCCCCTGCCCCCAACACACCCCCCCACACGAACAGTTGTATCTTCAAAGTTGAAGAAACGTGAAGATCCATCTCTTTTGATTAGGGCCCGGGAGAGAAGTTTCTGCAAAGACATTTGCATTAATTACCACATTAATTTCTTGTCCCAGGGCAAACTCAGCAAACCCAAAAGGCTTCCTGCAGGCAAACACCTGCAAGACCCGGCAGTGGGCTGGGGGTTCAGGGTTAGCGAGGTGGCAATGGCAGTGCTGGAAAGGAGCCTGCTAATGGCTTCCGCACAGGTGTTCAGCCTCATAGGGTGTTAATTGGGTAACAGGTGGAGGCACAGAGGGTGGAGTGAGCAGCAGAGTGAACAGGGCAGAAGCTGACTGCCATAGCCTAATTTCATACAGAGTGGAATTTTCCTTCTCCTTACTGCAGGTTTGACTTAGAAAGCTCAGCCACATTAGAACTGAACAGCACATCATCATGTACCACAACTAATATTTATTGCTGCTTTCTAAGTGCCCAACACTGAGCTAAGTACATTACTTGCTTTATCCCTAATCTGCAAAGCGATTCTACAGAATAGGTATGAGAATCTTGGCCTTAAGAATGCCGAAGCCAAGGCTCAGAAGAAGATGAATAATTGCTCAAAGGCACACAGCTAGTATGTTGCAGAGCTAGTATTCTCTGCTGCTAAATCATCTGTGTACCATCTTCTATATCGTTGATCTTCTTATGAGAGGCAACAAGCCTGTTAGATGCATATTGGTCACCCTCATCTGGAGTGTCGTCCTCCAGAACAATCCTCTCAACTGATGAAAACCTAGAAACCATGTGAGAACTGGCTAAATCCGAGATCGTCTAACTACCGCCCAAATCCAAGCCTACCCCGTTGTTGTAAATAAAGTTTTATTGCAATACAGCTAATATTTAAATGCTGTCTGTGGTTCCTTTCATGTGACAATTGCAGAATTGAGTGGTTACAGCAGAGACTGTATGGCCCACAAAGCCTCATGTATTTTATAGTATGTGGACATTTACAGAAAAAGACTGCCCACCACTGAGCTACATAAATCATTGCCCTTGAGCATAATTACAGAGACTCTGTTCTGAATCACCACTCAGCACTGCCAAAGAAATTGGAGGTGTTTGGCCCGAAACAATGAAAACTCAAGGCACATACTTGACATCATGTAGAAGTGGATTTGTTTGTAAGCCAATGGGTGGAAATTTCCAAGACGTGGTTTTTGGCCCAACCTAAAGACCTAATGTCTTTCCTGTTCCTAATGTTTATAAATTAACTTATAGGGCAATAAGTTCGTCATTGCTATTAGTATTTAAATAGTCAGATGAGCATCCTTCAGAAATGTCATACAGGTTGTCCTTCATGACCTCTATGATCCTTTGCAACTCCTGTGATCTTATGACTTTGTGAGTTTCGATATGGCTAACGAACCATGGGAACTTTTTTTTTCCTGAGTCTCTGTGCCCCAGTCTACTAGATTAGATCCCAGCTACTCGGCAGGCTGAGGCAGGAGAATGGCTTGAACCCGGAAGGCGGAGGTTGCAGTGAGCCAAGATTGCGCCACTGCACTCCAGCCTGGGCAACAGAGTGAGACTCTGTCTCAAAAAATAAAAAATAAATAAATAAGAAGAACTATGGTAGAGGCTTGAACTTTGGTAAAGAATAGGCATGGTTAAACAATGACCTATCATTTCGTAGCCTGCTTTTCCAGAAGTTGTTTGCTGCTCCACAGTCACATAACTGGGAAGGTCAGAAGATTTATAACTTCTGCAACTACTGCTATAGATAACATCACTATTGTGAAATAAAGAACTGGTCTTTGAGATATTTTTCAGATTTAACATTTCAGCAGACCAAGAGACGCTATTGATCCTGAGACCCCGTCCCGGGAACTGAGTCAACTACACAAAGACAGTTTAGACACCCTTGTGATTTCATCTCCAGACAATCAATTATTTCAGTTCCTGAGCTCCCTGCTTATCAAAGTACCCTGAAAACCTCTAGCCTCCAAAATCTCGGAGAGGCAGATTTGGGAAATGCCTCCTATCCTTGGGCTTGGCTGGCCCTGCAGTTATTAAACTCTTTCTTTGCCACAATACCTGCTGTTCTCAGTGTATTGATTTTTGTGGGCAGTGGACAAAAAAAGAACCCATCAGGTGCGACAGTGCTGGAATTACAGGCGTGAGCCACTGTGCCCAGCCTGTATGAAATGTTTTAACTATGTACAAGATAACATATGGCCAAGTACCAATGAAAACGGCACAAGGTATAAGTGGCTTAAAAGAATTTAAAAGACAATAGAAAATATTTAAAATTTTATCAAAGCTTCCCATTTAAAAAGCAGTAGATGAGTGAGAATGTAAATTAGTATAGCCTTTAAGCTATATGCAGATTCCTCAAAAAACACAGAGTTACCAAATGATCCAGTCATCCCACTTTTGGGTGTTTACCCAAAAGATTTGTTATCAGTTTGCCTGCATTCCCATAGTCATTGCATTGCTGGGTACGGTGGCTCACACCTGTAATTCTAACACTTCAGGAGGCCCAGGCGGGCGGATTGCTTGAGCCCAGGAGTTTGAGATCAGCCTGGGGAACATAGTAAAACCCTCTCTCTACAGAAAAATACAAAAATGAGCCTAGCATAGTGGCATATGCCTGTAGTCCCAGCTACTCGGGAGGCTGAGGTGGGAGGATGACTTGAGACCAAGAGGTGGAGGTTGCAGTGAGCCAAGATTGCGCCTCCACACTCCAGCCTGGGTGACAGAGAGTGACTCTAGACACTATAGCAAAAAAAAAACCACACACACAGACACACACACACACACACACACAAAGAGAAACAAAAACAAAACATGTTCATTGCAGCACTATTCACAATAGCCAAGTTTTGGGATCAAACTTAGTGTCCCATCAATAGATAAATGGATAAAGAAAATGCAGATATGTACACAATGGAAAACTACTTGGACTTTAAAAAAAGGGAATCCGGTTACTTGAGACAACATGGATAGAATTAGAGAACCTTGTGCTATGTGAAGTGAGTCAGGCACAGAAAAAAAATACCACATGTTCTCACTTATATGGAACCTAAAACAATCAAACTCAAAGAAGCAGAGAGTAGAATGGTGGTTATAGAGGCTGGGGTATGTGAGGAATGGGGAGATGACGGCCAAAGGGTACAAAATCTCAGGAAGAATAAGGATTTTTTTTTTTTAGATCTATTGCACAGCATGGTGAATATAGTTAATAATAGTGTAATTGCACACTTCAAAATTGCTGAGAGAGTAAATTTCAAATATTCTCACCACAAAAAAGGGATAACAACTTGAGGTGATGTATATGTTAGCTTGATTTAATGAGCCCACATTGTATTTATAAATCATAACATCACTCTATACCTCAAAAAATATATATACCTCTGCCAGGCATGGTGGCTCATGCCTGTAATCCCAACACTTTGGGAGGCCGAGTTGGGGAGATCACCTTGAGGTCAGCAGTTCAAGACCAGACTTGTCAACATGGTGAAACCCCATCTCTACTAAAAATACAAAAATTAGCCAGGCATGGTGGCAGGTGCCTGTAGTCCCAGCTACTCGGGAGGCTGAGGCAGGAAAATTGCTTGAACCCAGGAGGCGAAGGTTGCAGTGAGCCAAGATGACACCATTGCACTCCAGCCTGGGCGACAGAGCAAGACTCCATCTCAAAAAAAAAAAAAAGAAGAAAGAAAGAAAGAGAAAAGGGGCCGGGTGCGGTGGCTCAAGCCTGTAATCCCAGCACTTTGGGAGGCCGAGACAGGCGGATCACGAGGTCAGGAGATCGAGACCATCCTGGCTAACACGGTGAAACCCCCGTCTCTACTAAAAAATACAAAAAACTAGCCGGGCGAGGTGGCAGGCGCCTGTAGTCCCAGGTACTCGGGAGGCTGAGGCAGGAGAATGGCGTGAACCCGGGAGGTGGAGCTTGCAGTGAGCTGAGATCCGGCCACTGCACTCCAGCCTGGGCAACAGAGTGAGACTCCATCTCAAAAAAAAAAAAGAAAGAAAGAGAAAAGAAAAAGAAACAGAGAGAAGTCGGGGCGCAGTGGCTCACGCCTCTAATCCCAGCACTTTAGGAGGCTGAGGTGGGCGAATCATCTGAGGTCAGGAGTTTGAAATCAGCCTGGCCAACATGACAAAACCCCATCTCTACTAACTAAAAATATAAAAATTAGCCAGGAATAGTGGTGGGTGCCTGTAATTCTAGCTACTCAGGAGACTGAGGCAGGAGAATTGCTTGAACCAGTCAGGTGGAGGTTGCAGCGAGCTAAGATTGTACCACTGCACTCCAGCCTGGGTGACCAAGCGAGACTGAAGAAAAAGGAAAGAAGGAAGGAAGAAAGGAAGGAAGGAAGGAAAGAAGGAAGGAAGGAAGGAAGGAAGGAAGGAAGGAAGGAAGGAAGGAAGAAAGGAAAGAAGGAAGGAAGGAAAGAAGGAAGGAAGGAAGGAGGGAAGGAGGGAGGGGGGAGGGAGGAAGGGAGGGAGGGAGGGAGGGAGGGAGGGAGGGAGGGAGGAAGGAAGAAAGGAAGGAAGGAAGGAAGGAAGGAAGGAAGGAAGGAAGGAAGGAAGGAAGGAAGGAAGGAAGGAAGGAAAGAAAGAAAGAGAAGTTTGGGTAGAAATGTCCTAAACTGAAATGCAGTTAAGGGAAGTTTCAACAAGACCATCCGGAGGACTTGAGCCAATAAGCAGACAAAAGAACCCCAGGTCTTCCCGAAAGGGATTTGCTTTAGTTAGCATCTCCCAACACTCACGTCAGTGGTGAGAGAGTTTCACACATATATGGCAATGGGGTTTCAAGGGCAGCAACTGAAAACGTGGGTCTCTTACACTGCTCCTCGCAAGAGGAGGCCAGCAGGTACCTGTGAGTGTTATGAGAGCTGGACAAAGCACAGAGAAGGCTTTCCCTCTATATGCATCTCATTGAATAGGAAAATTAAGATGATCTGGGTTTTAAGGGTCATTTTAAGAGACGGGGCTTGGGGAAACGGAGAGACTGCTGGTTTGGCAGTTGACAGAGCTCCTGAGAGGGGACATGGCAGTACCATGCTAAAGTGAGAAATGTCCTATCTTCACTTTGCTACTCTTTAAGACCAAGGGTTCCAATTCCCTTATGCTCCAAACATTTTCAGAGTTGTTTTTGCGTTTGTTTTTGTTTTTGTTTGACAGGGAGTCTTGCTCTGTGCTCTGTCACCCAGGCTGGCGTGCAGTGGCGCCATCTCGGCTCACTAAAACCTGTGCCTCCTGGATTCAAGTGATTCTCCTGCCTCAGCCTCCCAAGTAGCTGAGATTACAGGCAACCGCCACCATGCCCAGCTAATTTTTTGTGTGTGTTTTAGTAGAGACGGGATTTCATCATGTTGGTGAGGCTGGTCTCAAACTCCCTGACCTCAAATGATCCACCCGCCTCGGCCTCCCAAAGTGCTGGGATTACAGGCGTGAGCCTCTGTGCCCAGCCATTTTCAAGTTTCTGATAAAACTGTTCTTTCTGTGTTGCTTCACCTGCAGGTCCTGTCCACTCCTCCGGTCCCCTCCTAGGATATGGGATCTGTGGGGTAGGGCGAGGACAGTTAGAGTGGTGGCCCAGTTCTCCATCTGTCTGCCTGCCACCCTGCTCCCTCAGGAGAAGTTCTTTCTCAGGGGGGTCCTTAGCCTCTCATGCAAACACATCCCTGTGGGTCAAACTCCAGTCCTCCAGGCTTGAACCCACATGTCAGAATCCTAGGCCAAGGGCAGGTGAATATAACTCAGCTGTGTATCTTCTCTACATTTCCTCCACGAAGCAATATCTCAGTCTCTTCCAAAGGCGCCCCCTTTTGTCTAAGAATCCTGTCTTCTCGTGGTAAGATCCACCTGCATTAAGGCATAAAGTGTGCTTTCTTGAGTGTAAAGGAAGCTGCTATAGTACTGTGGGAATCTTATTATACAGCAAAGACGGAGGGTACTAACTCCAGAAAATATACATGTTTTTTGTAGCTTTCTCTTTGCTTTGCTTTGTTTTTTGAAACAGAGTTTCACTCTTGTTGCCCAGGCTGGAGTGCAATGGCGTGATCTCAGCTCACTGCAACCTCTGGCTCCCAGGTTCAAGCAATTCTCCTGCCTCAACCTCCCAAGTAACTGGGATTACAGGCGTGCACCACCACACCTGGCTAATTTTTTTAGTTTTAGTAGAGACAGGGTTTGACCATGTTGGTCAGGCTGGTCTCAAACTCCTGACCTCAGGTGATCCACCTGCCTCAGCCTCTCGAAGTGATGGGATTACAAGCATGAGCCACCACACCCGGCTTTCTTTCCCTTTGTTTTATTCCAAACTTTGGCCATCGTGCACCACATGAAAATGTGAAAAAAATTCATGTGGAATTCTGCTGAGTGTCCTTAGCGGAAGGCAAGAAGTCCAAGAACCCACTTCCCTACCTAATAGAAAGGAAAGACTTGCAGTGGGAGGAGGACCCTTCCACAATACCAACCACGCATGGGTGACCTCTGGGGTCCCCTGAGAACGACTTGGTTCTTTCTGAAGTCAACTGGGAGTGAATTTCCAGGCTAAGCCAACACATTGCACAATTTTAAAATGAGAAGAGGACTTAGATATTGTACCATCTAAAGTTTCTGTGCATTGGCCATGGCTTGGATTAGCAGTCTAAATTTCACCTTTTGTATGGAGGTAGGTGGGGGAAACATTAATATGCAAATTCCTGGTTCTTGCCTATAAGGATTCCAGTTCCATAGATCTTAGGCGATACCCAGAAATCCTTCCTTTAAAAAAGTTCCATGGGAGCTTGGGAGATTTTTAGGGTAGTGAAATTATTCTGTATACTGTTATAATGGTGGATACATGTCATCACACATTTGGCAAAACCTACGGAAAGGGCTAGGCGCAGTGGCTCATGCCTGTTATCCCAGCACTTTGGGAGACCAAAACGGGTGGATCACTTGAGGTCACGAGTTTGAGACCAGCCTGGCCAACATGGTGAAACCCTGTCTCAGTAGCTGGGAATGGTGGCGTATGCCTGTAGTCTCAGCTACTTGGGAGGCTGAGGCAGGAGAATTGATTGAACCTGGGAGGTGGAGTTTGCAGTGAGCCAAGATTGCGCCACTGCACTCCAGCCTGGGTGACAGAGAGAGACTCTGTCAAAAAAAAAAAAAAAAAAGGGCCAGGTGCAGTGGCTCACGCCTGTATTCCCAGCACTTTGGGAGGCCGAGGCAGGCAGATCACAAGGTCAGGAGATCGAGACCATCCTGACTAACTCAGTGAAACCCAGTCTCTACTAAAAATACAAAAAAATTAGCCAGGCATGGTGGCAGGCACCTGTAGTCCCAGCTACTCAGGAGGCTGAGGCAGGAGAATGGCGTGAACCCAGGAGGCAGAGCTTGCAGTGAGCGGAGATCGAGCCACTGCACTCCAGCTTGGGTGACAGAGCGAGACTCTGTCTCAAAAAAAAAAAAAAAAAAAAAAAGAGGAATGTACAACACCAAGAGTGAACCCTAATGTAAACTATGAGCTTTGGTTGATAATGATGTGTCAATCAATGTTAGTTCACCTATTGTAATGATGCTGATGGTGGGGGAGGCTGTGTGGGTGGGTGGGGGATATGTGGGAACTCTCTGTACTTTCTGTTCAATGTTGCTGTGAATTTAAAACTGTTCTAAAAAAATACTCTATTAGAAAAATAAAAGCTCTGTGGGTTTACGAAGCCATCAAAGAAAGGAAAGAAGAATCCTGTCTTCTAAAGTAGAGAGACAGGTCTGGGCGCAGTGGCTCACACCTGTAATCCTAGCACTTTGGGAGGCCGAGGTGGGCAGATTGCCTGAGGTCAGTAGTTCGAGACCAGCCTGGGCAACACGGTGAAACCCGTCTCTATTAAAAACATAAAAATTAATCGGGCGTGGTGGCAGGTGCCTGTAATCCCAGCTACTTGGGAGGCTGAGGCAGGAGAATCGCCTGAACCCAGGAGGCGGAGGTTGGAGTGAACTGAGATGGTGCCACTGCACTCCAGCCTGGGCGACAGAGCCAGACTCCTCTCAAAAAAAAAAGAAAGAAAGAAAAAAAAAAAAAAGTAGAGAGATGGACAGTTTTTTAACCAGAGTCCCCTTTGTCACTTTAATGAGCCTTGACCCCAGAAGTGCTGACTTCCACGTGCTGGAGAGTGTTGAGCTGTGAGAGTGTTGCTCCTTCCCCCAGCGCCCTGGAGCAGCACACATCCGTCTCCATGAAAGTGCTATTTCTGAGCCTCATCCACTTCCCACCTCAAGCATAACACACTCGGGATAGTCTCTTCCTGACTCTGGGAAACTTCCTTTGAGACTCTGTGGCCTGAAGGTTGGTCTCTTCATGCATTTTGGCTCAAGGTTAACAGCTGGACCTTAAGCTCCAGCCCGCTAGGCATGCTCCTTCTCCTGCCCATATTAGCAGCCACGTCAGAGTCCCACACTAGCCAGGGCTCCAGCTCCCAGACGGAGAGAGGAGTTTTCTGCCTTTTCACAGATTGCCACCTTCCAGCACTAAGTATTCCAGAAACTCCACCTCACATGACAGGGTGCAAAGGTGCCAGGCTTTGGAAAGGCTACAGATGGTTTAGACATCTGCTTTCACTCGCAAAAGTGACCTGCCCCTCTGTTTTCCATACTGCAATTGTTCTTATTTTGCTGCAAGAAGCTAGAGTCTTCTCTTACTTTTTTCAAAGTCCCAGCCTCCTCCAAAACACTTCACTAAGGGATCTCCGGTAAGAACCTATTTGAGGAGAACCTGTTCCACTGCCCCATTTCTGTGACTTTCTGGAACAGAGAGGAAAGAGGAATTGGCAACATCCTCTCACAGTCTCACTCCACCAAAGTGAGACTCTGAAGCCAATGGACTTATTAAGGTTCATTCCCTGAGAAGTAAGAATAGAGAACCACTGAAAGCTAGTGTCAGTTTTGTTTGTTTGTTTTGAGATGGAGTCTCACTCTTTTGCCCAGGCTGGAGTGCAGTGTCACAATCTCAGTTCACTGCAACCTCCGCCTCCCGGATTCAAACGATCCTCTCGCCTCAGCCTCCCAAGTAGCTGGGATTACAGGTGTGCACCACCGCACCCAGCTAATTTTTGTATTTTTATTAGAGACGGGGTTTCACCATGTTGGCCAGGCAGGTCTTGAACTCCTGACCTCAGGTGACCCAGCTACCTTGGCCTCCCAAAGTGCTGGGATTACAGGCATGCGCCACCAGGCCCAGCCTAGTGTCATCCTTTCATGATGTTGCCAGGCCTTTCCACTGAAACAGAAAATAAAAGTCCCAAAGGCTTTTTAGCATTATAACAAGGACACTTGTTTAAAAACAGTCACAGGCCGGGCGCTGTGGCTTACGCCGGTAATCCCAGCACTTTGGGAGGCCGAGGCGGGCGGATCATGGGGTCAGGAGATCGAGACCATCCTGGCCAAAATGGTGAAACCCCGCCTCTACTAAAATACAAAAAATTAGCTAGGCATGATGGCACGTGCCTGTAGTTCCAGCTACTCGGGAGGCTGCAGCAGGGGTAATCGCTTGAACCCAGGAGGCAGAGGTCGCAGTGAGCTGAGATAGCGCCACTACACTCCAGCCTGGCGACAGAGCAAGACTCTGTCTCAAAAAGAAAAAAAAAAACAGTCACAGAGCCTTGCTAATGGGGAAAATATCCTTTTCCAGGTATGAATTTGGATCATATAGTCTCTAGGAAATACCTAATGTTTGTCTCGGAGATTGGTTCTTATTTAACAAGTCAACCAGTAAAGGAATCAGCCGTAACAATTCTACCTGTTGGGAAGATTGGAAAGAAATTGGCTCCCAACATTCCCAACCAGCCATAACACCCAAGCTCATCCGCTCTGCGAAATATGCAATGCAGACAGACTCCCTGCTCATCTGGCAGAAGTCCAGAGTGACACAGAGATTGCAGGACTAAGGCAAGAGCCAAGGAGTGAGACTCCCTTCTCTGGAATGGACTGGGCTTTCCCTAATGGATCTTAGAACAGCGCCTTTAAAGTCCCACACACATAAGCTGGTTCTAATCCTGGGCACAATGGCAGATCACAGCACCAGAATTCATAAGGGCCCCAGACAAAATATCAATATTTGTTTTCTAAACTCCATAACGGGCTGGGTGGGGTGGCTCACCCCTGTAATCCTAGCATTTTGGGAGGCTGAGGTGGATCATTTGAGGTCAGGAGTTTGAGACCAGCCTGGCCAACATGGTGAACTCGTCTCTACTAAAAATACATAACTTAGCTGGGTGGTGATGGCAGGCACCTGTAATCCCAACTACTGGGGAGACAGAAGCAGGAGAATCACTTGAACCCAGGAGGCAGATGTTGTGGTGAGTTGAGATCATGCCACTGCACTCCAGCCTGGGCGACAGAGCTAGACCCTAGCAATTAAAAATTAAACAATTAAAAAATAATAAAAAATAAACACAACAAAGTGCCAAAAAGAAAAATCAGGGCCCAATAAAACACTTCTAACTTTTTCTGCATCACTTAGCACAGTCCTTTGAATAGAATAGATAGGCAATAAATAATTGCTATCAATTTCAACTAAATAGCTTCCACTATCATTGAACATTAGTTTATCTGGTTTCATCCTTACAGCAGACTTCCCCAGTTAAAAGTCATAAAAAACTATTTAAAAACGTAAGCATCATTAAAATTTCACCCCATGGCTTTCAACTCCCTGAGGTCAACAGTGCCAGTATTTTTCACCTGCTCAAGTACAAATCAGCTCTTAGATCAGATGGTTGCTGCAGGCCCGGACTCTTCTGTTCCAAAATAGTTGTTTCACTGTGGTTGGAAGAAGCACAGTGGCTGCTGTTGGAAGGGGAGGGATGCAGGGAAAAGCTGTGAGGAGGCTTTGTGGGTTGGCAGATGCTACGACTTTCCTCTCGGTGCAGCAGTTGTGTTGAGCTATATGTTTTTGCATAGACACGTTCCTTTGGCAAACAGACTGTTCTTTTTTATTTCTGCTTCCAACAGACTGGTGGCATCCTGTGCAGTAAGAGGGAGGCATGCTCCTCCTCCAGGAGGGGGAACCCAAGGCTGGCTACTCTCATCGGAGCCAGCCCTTAGGGATGGATGCAGGCCCCAGGGAAAGCCACAAGGGGTCGCTTCTGTGCACGAGTGAAATCTGGTTTGAGAGACAAAATACCATTGTCAGTGGATGGGCGAGAAGGAAGCTGGAGATGGCGACTGGAGTTGTGAAAAGGAGAAATTACTTGTAAATCGACTGAGCCAGTTCAGCAACACACAACTCCTGGGTCTTTTTCAACAGGTGAAAATTATCTGCTCTCTTGCAACCTTGTGACCGGATTGAAATGAAAATAAGCCCCAAGTCAGATATGTACAAAAAGTTATTAAACAAGCCCTTCTTTGCAAACTGGCAAAGAACAGTTCATATAACCAGTTCTTTCTTTCTTTGTTTGTTTTTTGTTTTTGTTTTCGTTTTGAGACCGAGTCTCACTCTATTGCCCAGGCTGGAGTTCAGTGGCGCAATCTGGGCTCAGAGCAACCTCCGCCTCCCAGATTGAAGCAATTCTCCTGCCTCATCCTTCCGAGTAGCTGGGATTACAGGCATGTGCCACCATGCCCGGCTAATTTTTGTATTTTTAGTAGAGACGGGGTTTCACCATGTTGGCCAGACTGGTCTCGAACTCCTGGCTTCAGGTGATCCACTCACCTCGGCCTCCTAAAGTGCTGGGATTACAGGCGTGAGCCACCATGCCTGGCCTTTTTTTGTTTTTTGTTTTTTCTTTTTGAGACAGGGCAGGCAGTGATAATAACAGGGTCATAGCCAAGAACTGTGGGAATCACCACTATTTGGTCACCCAGTTGGTGCTGCTAACACACAGTCTCCCAAGGAGACTGGCAGTGGGAAAGGCTCACTTTCTGGTGTGAGCCAGCCCCCAAGGAAAGGATGTTTTCTATAAATCCTGTTCTCACATATCCCACTCCCAAAACACACACACACAGACACACACCACTCCCTCAACGCTACCTGAACACCTTCATCTGCACTGTGATGAAGAGCAGTGACCTCAATCCTCAGTCCCCCACTGAGATGACGGTTTCCACACATGTGGACCCAGGAGCAGACAGAAAGGTTGGAAGGCAATGCCAGGAATCCAAAGCTTTGGACTTTGCTGCATGATGCTGACTCTTTCACCTTTTATTCTTTCGTGTGGTATAAACTTAGAACGAAGGTTGGTTTGTTTTTTCATGAACTAGTCAGACAATTGACAATGTGATGTAGCATTTAGATTTCCCAATACCCAACTGCCCACCAGCAGAAAGTCATTGTGTCTACTCCAGGCTTTTTGAAACAATGTTTGTATTGAGGGCATCAGAAGCACCTGAAATTTGAGATGTTAAAATCATTGTCTGTAGGCAGGTCTTAAGGTATTGTGGTGGTTTGTACTGTGTCTGTTTAGCTCAGCTGGAACTACGTTTCCTGGAATCTCCTCTCTATATGGTCCTGGATTAGGGTCAGCCTCTGGGGAGATGTACAGGAAATGTGTAAGGTGAAAGAGGCACAGCAGGAATTACCTAGGAGGGTTAGGTGAGACTTCGGGTGATGCCCCAGTTGGTAGGTCATTGCTCATGGGGCTGGGAGGGTCATCTCTTTAGCACGGGGCCGTCTTAGGACAGGATCATGTTTTCAGTTCCTCCAAGTCCTGCTGGATCTCCCACTTCAAGTTCTGCAAGTCCTCAGCCAGGCATGTCTGCAGTTTTATGGCAAAGAGCACCAGCCTCTTCCCATGTCATTGGGATTAGTGGCAGTGGGAGGTGGATGAGGATTCTATGTTGTCCTTAAGAGCAGCCTCCAAGGCCGGGCGCAGTGGCTTAAGCCTGTAATCCCAGCATTTTGGGAGGCCGAGGCAGGCGGATCACCTGAGGTCAGGAGTTCGAGATCAGCCTGGCCAACTTAGCGAAACCCCTTCTCTACTAAAAATACAAAAATTAGCCAGGCGTCGTGGCGCGCGCCTATAGTCCTGCTTGGGAGGCTGAGGCAGGAGAATCGCTGGAAGCCAGGAAGCAGAGGGTGCAGTGAGCCGAGATCGCACCACTGCACTCCAGCCTGGGCGACAGAGCGAGACTCCGTCTCAAAAAAGAAACAAAGAATAGGCTCCAATTTCTCCTCAAGGGTTCCAGTTTATTCCTGTGGATTCTTGTGCATCTTCACTTTCCCCTGCTTCCTACTCAGCTTTTCTTCCTGAGTCCTTACCAACTGAGCTTCACTACCAGAGACAGAGCCTTCCACAGACATCTTCACCTACTGCATAAGGTCCAACCCCTGTAATAAATCTCTTATTCCATATCATTCATAGTGGTTCTTCTTGCCTGATGGGACCTCAACTGTTAAGACTTATGTCGATATTTTTCTGCCTCAAAAATATGGTTCTGTGGGTGCACAAATAAACAAATGTGGTCTTTCCATACAATGGAATATGATTCAGCCTTTCAAGGAGAGAAATTCTGGCACATGCACAACATGGAAGGAACTTGCAGACTTCTCTTAAGTGAAATAAGCCAGACACAAAAGCAAATATTGTGCGATTCCACTTACATGAGGTGCCCAGAGTAGTCAGATTCACAGAGATAGGGTTATGGTTAGCCATAGTGAGGAAGTGGGGAGTTATTCTTTAATGTTAATGTGTACAAAGGTTCAGTTTGGGAAGATGAAAAAGTTCGGGAGATGAACGGTGGTGATGGTTGCACAACAATGTGAATGTACTTAATGCTACAGAACTGCACACTTAGAAATGGTTAAAATGGGACCAGGTGTGGTGGCTCATGCCTATAATCCCAGCACTTTGGGAGGCTGAGGCGGGCAGATCACCTGAGCTCAAGAGTTTGAGACCAGCCTGGTCAAAAGGGCAAAACCCAGTCTCTATTAAAAACATAAAAGTTGGCTGGCCACCATGGCTCACGCCTGTAATCCCAGCATTTTGGGAGGCCGAGGCAGGAGGATCACCTGAGGTTAGGAGTTTGAGACCAACAGACCAACATGGCAAAACCCCCTGTCTACTAAAAATACAAAAATTAGCTCCGTGTGGTGGTGTGCACCCGTAGCCCCAGCTACTCAGGAGGCTGAGACAGGATAATTGCTTGAATCCAGGAGGCAGAGGTTGCAGTGAGCCAAGATCATGCCAGCCTGCACAACACAGTGAGAATCCGTCTCAAAAAAAAAAAAGTTATATCATGTAGGCTGGTGCAGTGGCTCAGCCTGTAATCCCAGCACTTTGAGAGGCCGAGGCAGGTAGATCACCTGTGGTCAGGAGTTTGAGACCAGCCTGACCAACAGGGCAAAATCCCATCTCTACTAAATACAAAAATTTAGTAGTGGCACATGCCTGTAAGCCCAGCTACTCAAGAGGCTGAGGCGGGAGAATCATTTGAACCTGGGAGGCGGAGGTTGCAGTGAGCCAAGACCATACCATTGCACTCCAGCCTGGGCAACAAGAGAGAAACTCTGTCTCAAAAAAAATAAAAATAAAAAATAAAAATAAAAATTATATCATGTAGTGTACTGAAGTTTTTATCACAGAAAAATTAGATTCAAAAGTTTTTCTTTTTTTTTTTTTTTTTTGATATGGAGTCTCACAGTGTTACCCAGCCTATAGTGCAGTGGCTATTCACAAGCATGATCATAGCTCACTCCAGCCTCAAACCCCTGTGCTCAAGCAATCCCCTTGGTTTAGCCTCCCAAGTAGCTGGGAGCATAGGCACATGTCACCATGTCTGGTTCAAGAGCTATCTTGAATCTACAAAGAGCTTGAATACGTGATGGGCTGTCGTGTAGAAAGCAGGTTTCAAAGAGTTTTCAATTCCTCCAATGTATAGGTTTTAGATCTAAAGGGACAAAAACTGTAACCCCATATAAAGATTTCTGGGCTCGAGGCGGAGCTTGCAGTGAGCCGAGATCGCGCCACTGCACTCCAGCCTGGGCGACAGAGCGAGACTCCGTCTCAAAAAAAAAAAAAAAAAAAGATTTCTGGGCCAGGCACAGTGGCTCATGCCTGTAATCCCAGCACTTTGGGAAACCAAGGTGGGAGGATCACTTGAGGCCAGGAGTTTGAGACTAGCCTGGGCAACATACTAAGACCCTGTCTCTATTCACAAACACACACACACACACACACACACACACACACACACACACACACACACAAATTAAGATTTCTGTCTGAAATAGCTGCCTTGATAAGTGATGCATTCCCCAGAACTACAGTTGCTCTGGCAAATGGGGAATGACCTTTGGCAGGGTTGTTGTCAGTGAGTTCAGTCCTGGACTGGATGCTTGCAAATTAATATTCTAGTCGGCTTTGTTCTATTGCTTACTTTGAATATTATCAAAGATTTACCCATCTTCTCAAGAGCATCATGGTGGGTTAAAAAGAGGAAAAAGGGAATACAAAGAAGTAGAGAACCAAATTTATTTCTTTGAAATATTTCCAGTATCCTCAGGCAAACAAGATACACAATGCAACTTAATACAATAAATATTTACTAAAGCTGACTTTGTGGTCAAGTCTAGGCTTGCTGGTAAAAATTCAAAAAGGAATTGAGACAACCCCAAGAATCCTGGAGAGGTATATATTAGAACAAGTAGTGTAAACAAGATGGTATATGCTAAGGGTTCAGTGAATTTTTGCACTGTATGCCCTATATGAATTCAGAGGAAGGAGAAATCCTTTATTCTGAGCAGAAGCATAATTATGTATAGTCAGTAGTGCCTTAGCAAATACTTTGTACACACAACTTGCCCTACTAATTGCAATAAAATATGTTTATATCTTGACCTGAGGACTTGCTACAAGCAGGGTCATAGTGAGAAGTGACAACATGCTAGCAGCCCTCGCTCTTAGAGCCTCCTCTGCCTCAGCGTCCACTCTGGTGGCGCTTGAGGAGCCCTTCAGTCCGACATGGCACTGTGGGAACCCCTCTCTGGGCTGCCTGAGGCCGGAGCCGGCTCCCTCTGCTTGCAGGGAGGTGTGGAGGGAGAGGCGTGGGCGGGAACAGGGGCTGCGCGTGGCGTTCGCGAGCCAGCGCGAGTTTCAGGTGGGTGTGAGCTCGGCGGCCCCGCACTTGGAGCGGCCCGCCAGTGCCACTGGCCCTGGGCAGTGAGGGGCTTAGCACCCAGGCCAGCAGCTGCAGAGGGTGCGCTGGGTCCCCCAGCAGTGCCCATTGTGGGCGCTGTGCTCGAATTCTCACTGGGCCTCAGCTGCCTACCCACGGGGAGGGCTCGGGACCTGCAGCCCCCCATGCCCGAGCCTCCCTGCACCGTGAGCTCCTGCGCTGCAGCGCTTCCCCAGCTAGCACCACCCCCTGCGCCGCTGCACCCCGTCCCATCGACCACCCAAGGGCTGAGGAGTGCAGGCGCGGTGCGTGACTGTCGGACAGCTCCACCCACGGCCCCAGCACAGGATCCACTGGGTGAGGCCTGCTGGACTCCTGAGTTGGGTGGGGACTTGGAGAACTTTTATGTCTAGCACTCTGTCTCTAGCTAAAGGATTGTAAATGCACCAATCAGCACTCTGTGTCTAACTCAAGGTTTGTAAATACACCAATCAGTACTCTGTATCTAGCTAACCTAGTGGGGACTTGGAGAACTTTTTTGTCTAGCACTCTGTGTCTAGCTCAAGAATTGCAAACGCACCAATCAGCACTCTGTCTAGCTCAAGGTTTGCAAATACACCAATCAGTACTCTGTATCTAGCTAACCTAGTGGGGACTTGGAGAATTTTTCTGTCTAGCACTTTGTGTCTAGCTCAGGGATTGTAAAAGCACCAATCAGCACTCTGTCAAAACGGACCAATTAGCTCTCTGTAAAATGGACCAATCAGCAGGGTGTGGGTGGGGTCAGATAAGGGAGTAAAAGTAGGCTGCTCAAACCAGCTAGTAGCAACCTACTCCTGTATCCTTTCCCAGGGTGGAAGCTTTATTCTTTGGCTCCTCGCAATAAATTCTGCTGCTGCTCACCCTTTGGGTCCACGCTGCCTTTAAGAGCTGTAACACTCACCGCGAAGGTCTGCAGTTTCACTCCTGAAGCCAGCGAGAACACGAACCCACCAGGAAGAATGAACAATTCCAGACGGGCCGCCTTTAAGAACTGTAGCATTCACTGCGAGGGTCTGCAGATTCACTCCTGTCAGCGTGACCATGAACCCACCAGAAGGAAGAAGCTCCAGACACATCTGAATGTCTGAAGGAACAAACTCTGGACACACCATCTTTAAGAACTGTAACACTCACCGCTAGGGTCCACAGCTTCATTCTTGAAGTCAGCGAGACCAAGAACCCACCAATTCCGGACACAATAGGTTAGAAGCAGCAAGCATGCATTTGCCAGACTTTAACCACAAGAAGAAAAGTCAAGACCTTCAAAGCCTTCCAGAGTGGGAACAGTAAAGGAAGGAATACACGGAGACAGAATGTAAGCAAAGGGGTTGTCTACTGGGCATGGTGATGGGCCAAAATGATACTATTGACTAATTTGTCATTTTTAAAAATTTTGCTTTGTCATTATGTAGGAAGCTTAACAATTACTAAATCCTTTGATAAGTTCACAGCACATCCAATTTGCCTCAATTATATCTTCACTCATTCTTTTCAAGAATTTCTGGGCCAGACTCAGTGGGGCTCATGCCTGTAATCCCAGCACTTTGGGATGCCAAGGCAAGTAGATCACCTGAGGTCAGGAGTTCAAGACCAGCCTGGCCAACATGGCAAAACCTCGTCTCCACTAAAAATACAAAAAGTAGTAGGGCATGGTGGCAGGCACTGGTAGTCCCAGCTACTCGGGAGGCTGAGGCAGGAGAATGGCTTGAACCTGGGAGGTGGAGGTTGCAATGAGCTGAAATCTTGTCACTACACTCCAGCCTGGGCAATGGAGCAAGACTGCATGTTTAAAATAAAATAAAAATAAAAAAGAATTTCTGTATTCCTTAAAGAAGTGAATAGGAAAGGAAGTACATTTTTTGAGACTCTACATCAGACACTTTATATACATTGTCCTATTTTCTCTTGAAAATGAGTATTATTATCACCTCTACTTAATCAATGCAGAAACTCACACACAAAAGTGTAATTTGCCCAAGGTAATATCGCTGAGAAGAAACAATTCGAATTCAGATCCATTTGGCTACAAAGCACGTGGTTTTAAACTACCCTACACTGATTTCCCAGTGTCTTCTGTATGTGCACCTAGCTATTGATGGTGATGATGATGGTGAGGAGGAGAATATTGATTGCAATATGCTGATGAACTCAATGACAGAATCAGATTCTCATGGTTCTAGAACAGAAGCAAGACAATGTTAACAACCAACACAAGAGGGACCTGTAACACCAGACTATAGGGAAATAGAGTTGTGGGTTTTTTTGGTTTTTGGTTTTTTTTCTGAGACGGAGTCTCACTCTGTCGCCCAGGCTCAAGTGCAGTGGCGTGATCACGGCTCACCACAAGCTCCGCCTGCCGGGTTTACGCCATTCTCCTGCCTCAGCCTCCCGAGTAACTGGGACTACAGGTGCCCGCCACCACACCTGGCTAATTTTTTGCTTTTTAGTAGAGACGGGGTTTCACCGTGTTAGCCAGGATGGTCTCCATCTCCTGACCTCGTGATCCACCCGCCTCGGCCTCCCAAAGTGCTGGGATTACAGGCGTGAGCCGCCACGCCCGGCAGGAAATAGGGAGTTTCTAAAGCCAGCCTGCCTACGCCTGAATCCCAGGAGAGAAGCAGTCCTGGCAACACTGTTGCTGCTTCCAATACAGAGAGTTTGATACTGCATTTTAATCCTTAACTGATTTAAAAGTCAACAATCATCTTTGATTAATTTTTTTTTAATTTTTTAAGTTTAATTTTTTTTTTTTTAGAGACAAGGACTTTGCTGTATCACCTGGGCTGGAATACAGTGGCATGATCACAGCTTATTGCAACCTCAAAATCCTGGACTCGAGCAATCCTCCCGCCTCAGCCTCCTGAGTAGCTGGGACTACAGATGTGTCACCAAGCCTGGCTAATTTTTTAAGTTTTCTGTAGAATCGGGATCTTGCTATATTCCCCAAGCTGACCTCAAACTACTAGCTTCAAGTGATTCTCCCACCTCAGCCGCCCAAAGTGCTGGGATTACAGGCGCGAGAAACCACACCCAGCCATTTAATTAAATTTAAATGAGTCTGTTAATAAGACATTAAGAGGCTGGACGAGTTGGCTCACGCCTGTAATCCCAGCATTTTAGGAGGCTGAGGGGGACAGATCACTTGAGGCCAGTGGTTCAAGACCAGCCTGGCCAACATGGAGAAACCCCATCTCTACTGAAAAATAATTAGCCTGGCATGGTTGTGGGCACCTGTAATCCCAGCTGCTCAGGAGGCTGAGGCAGGAGAATCGCTTAAACCTGGGAGGTGGAGGTTGCAGTGAGCCGAGATTGTGCCACTAACTCCAGCCTGGGTGACAGAGTGAGACTTTGTCTCAAAAAGACATTAAGACGGAATTTTGCATGGATTTCAACAAAACTACATGTGGCTTCATCATGTGTTACTTTATTTTTATTTTATTTGATTTAGATTTATTTATTATCTAGATTAAATACAGAAACAATTTTCATGAAAAAAACATTTTTAAGTAAACAATCCAAGGCATCTATTTTGAATGGAAAGAAGGAATTTTCTAATTTAATCCCGATAACAAATCTAGCATTCTCAAAGAAAAGATAGTCAAATAAGGCCACTATGCCCCTGGTTGAACTGTGTGTTTTCAGGAGTGGGAGAGAGAGAGAGAGGGAAAGGATCAAATATAAGAAATTCAGAGAAGAGAGGGGAAATAGAATGAGAAACAGATGGTCTCAGATTTCCAAACCGGAACTTTTTTTTTCTTTTTGGGGGTTGGTTATTTACCATTTGTAATCTGAACCAAAAAGAGGAGACAGTTATAAGTGCCTTCTAGTGACAACTCACACAGCTGGTGGTGGCTGGAAGTCAGGCCAACAACTTCCTGGAAGCAGGGTAAGGCGAGCTCCGGGCCTTGTGCCCCACCCCACAATCGGTGCAGGCTACTGTTCCTGGTGCCTTCCAATTTAGGGCTTTGTTCAGGCTGACTGAGAGAATCTCGGGTTCCACGGAGCCAGCCTTGGTTTGGGCCCTGTGTGTTTTGTTGTTGTTGTTGCTGTTTTGGTTTTTGGTTTTTGGTTTTTGGTTTTGAGACAGAGTCTCCCTCTGTTGTCCAGGCTGGAGTACAGTGGCACGATCTCAGCTCACTGCAACCTCCACTTCCCAGGCTCAAGCGATTCTCTTGCCTCAGCTTCCCGAGTAGCTGGGATTACAGGCGCATGCCACCACACCCGGCTAATTTTTGTATTTTTAGTAGAGACAGGGTTTCACCATGTTGACCAGGCTGGCCTCAAACTCCCAATCTCAAGTGATCCACTCACCTTGGCTTCCCAAAGTACTGGGATTATTACAGGTGTGAGCCACCGCGCCCAGCCCTGTGTGTAGTTTTTATACTCGGCCCTATCCATGGTGTGCTGAGTGCAGAGGCCCTCAGTCCAGAGTATAGCAGGGTGATCCCTACTGGTTCAAAAGAGAAGCATTTATGTCTGTCAAGTCCCACTTTCATATTTCCAGTTTGCTGCCATGACACTTTTTTCAACATATCCAAAATAAATTTAGCAAACCCCTCTCTTCCTGTCCTAAATAAGCTTCTCTTCTTGAATAACCAGTTTTTGAGAATGGCATTACCATTTTCTTAGTCCTGTAGACTCAAATATTTCTCCTTCGTGGTCTCAATCCTCTAGAAAGGGTAGATTTACTTGGAAAAGATCTCTTTTACCTACTTTTTCATTTTTAACTGCACTGCCAACATCCTATTCAATTTCGCAACATCAAAAGTCAGTCCTTCTCTATCCCCAAAAACATGCTGTTTTCCTTGAGAAATGGATACTATTTTAAAGTGGAAAAAAAAAAAACGCCACTGGGCGCGGTGGCTCACGCCTGTAATCCCAGCACTTTGGGAGGCTGAGATGGGCGGATCACGAGGTCACGAGTTCGAGACCAGCCTGGCAAATATGGTGAAACCCCGTCTCTACTAAAAATACAAAAATTAGCTGGGCATGGTGGCGTGCACCTGTAATCCCAGCTACTGAGGAGGCTGAGGCAGAAGAATCGCTTGAACCCGGGAGGTGGAGGTTGCTGTCAGCCAAGATTGTGCCACTGGACTCCAGCCTGGGTGACAGAGCTAGACTCTGTCTCCAAAAAAAAAAAAAAAAAAAGCCTGGGTGAGGTGGCTCACATACATAATCCCTACACTTTAAGAGGTTGAGGGCACAGGATCCCTTGAGACTAGCCTGGGCAAAATAGAGAGATCTCATCTCTGTTAAATAAATAAGTAAACAGGGAAACATTCTATAGCCTTTCAGTGTTGATGTAGCTCATTTTGTATTATGATATTATTTAAATATATACAAAGACCAGGCACAGTGGCTCATGCCTATAATCCCAGCACTTTGGGAGGCCAAGGCGAGTGAATCACCTGAGATCGGGAGTTTGAGACCAGCCTGGCCAACATGGTGAAACCTCATCTCTACTAAAAATACAAGAATTAGTTGGGCACGGTGGCAAGTGCCTGTAATCCCCTCCACTTGGGAGGCTGAGGCAGGAGAATCACTTGAACCCGGGAGGCAGAGGTTGCAGTGAGCCGAGATGGTGCCACTGTACTCCAGCCTGGGCGACAGATCAAAACTCTGTCTCAAAAAAAAAAGGCCAGGTGCAGTGGCTCATACCTGTAATTCCAGCACTTTGGGAGGCTGAGGCAGGCGGATCACAAGGTCAGGAGTTCGAGACCAGCCTAGCCAACATGGTGAAACCCCGTCTCTACTAAAAATACAAAAAATTAGCCTGAGGTGGTGGCAGGCGCCTGTAATCCCAGCTACACGGTGGCTGAGGCAAGAGAATCGTTTGAACCTAGGAGGCAGAGGTTGCAGTGAGCCGAGATCATGCCACTGTACTCCAGCCTGGGCAGCAGAAAGAGATTCCATCTCAAAAAAAAAAAAGAAAGAAAAATTTTTAAAAAAGAAAATATTAAGCATACACAAAAGTAAGGCAAATGGCACCATGAATCTCTTTGTACCCTTCACCAAGCTATAGCAACAATCACTTCCTGGACAATCATAATTCATCTATATCCTCAGCCACTTCTCTCCAGTCACTACCCCACTGGACTATCTTGAAGCAAATCCTAGATTCCATGTTAGCTCATATACAAATCTTTCAGCATGTATCTCTAAAAAATAAGGAGTCCTTTTAAAGCACAACCACATACCATTTTTATTTATTTTATTTTATTTTATTTTTGAGATGGAGTCTTGCACTGTCACCCAGGCTGGAGTGCAGTGGTGTGATCTTGGCTCACTGCAACCTCTGCTTCCCGGGTTCAAGTGATTCTCCTGCCTCAGCCTCCCAAGTAGCTGGGACTATAGGCATGTGCCACAACACCCAACAAATATATATATATATGTGTATATATATATACACACACACATATATATATACACGTATATATATACACATACACATATAAAAAAAAATATATATATATATATATTTTTTTGTATTTTTACTAGAGATGGGATTTGACATGTTGGCCAAGCTGGTCTCAAACTCCTGACCTGAAGTGATCCACCTGCCTTGGCCTCCCAAAGTGCTGGGATTACAGGCATGAACCATCGCACCCAGCCCCAAAAAAATGCTATTTAAAGTGGACTGATTTCTGGATAGTTTAGCTCACATTTGTTCTACTGGGCTCCAGGTCATACATTGAGTTTTCCAATTCTGTCCTTTTATCTGGGAGAAGGGAAGGCACTACCACAGTGGGGCCTGGACTGGACTGAGAATGAGAGCCAGACACCTTCATTTGACAACCATTTGTGAGGAAGCTGGCCCGATGGGAGGGGATGATAATCTTTATTCTACCACTGCCTTAGCGGGTTCTCTCCCTCCTCCTGCACTCTGCCATTTCCCTCCAGAGTATCCATCGGCCCACGCCATCCCCCACCAGCTGCTGCTCTTCTTATGACCACGAAACACTTCCCACTTCACATCCTTCCACAGATGTACAAGTGCAAAAGCATCACCACAACAGGAAGCAGTTAAAGGAGCCGATCTCTCTCTAATGTCCATCCTTTTTGTCTTCTCTCCTCTCTCTCACCCTTCCCTTCCTCTGTCCGTCCTCCCTTCCTGCCTTGGGAATACAGCATGCCTTTTATTTATTATTAATATTGAGACCAAGTCTTATTCTGTCACGCAGGGTGGACTGCAGTGGCTTGATGTTGGCTCATTGCAACCGCCACCTCCCAGGCTCAAGCAATCCTCCAGCCTCAGCCTCCCAAGTAGTGTGTGCCACCACAACTGGCTAATTTTTTTTTTTTTTAGATGGAGTTTTGTTCCTGTTGCCCAGGTTGGAGTGCAATGGCTTGATCTTGGCTTACCACAACCTCCGCCTCCCGGGTTCAAGTGATTCTCCTGCCTCAGCCTCCCAAGTAGCTGGGATTACAGGCATGCACCATCACACCTGGCTAATTTTGTATTTTTGGTAGAGACGGGGTTTCACCATGTTGGTCAGGCTGGTCTTGAACTCCTGACCTCAGGTGATCCACCAGCCTTGGCCTCCCAAAGTGCTAGGATTACAGGCATGAGCCACTGCATCCGGCCAGCATGCCTTTTAAACTCCTTCAGACTAACAGCAAAGGACAACTATTGGGGGTTTCTTGAAGTGGCTTCTGTCCCCTATGATGGGCCCAGGAGATTTGAAGTTGTCAAGAATTTCAAGATACTCACTTATTTTCATTCCTTACAGATCATTTCTGTGAAACTAGCTCCAGCTCTCATTGTGTAGTTGTTACCCCTGGGATGTTAGCAATAGGCAAAGAGCTGTCCTCCCCAGGTTTTAATGAGTAGAAATAAGAAAACTCAGGGATTTGGAGGTAGATGAGCCTGGACTGTATTTTCACCTGTACCTATTTTGTTTTCCCTTTTTCTTTTCCCCCTCCCATTCTAATTCCAGTATTACTGGTAGTTAGCAAGTTAGCTAGACCCAAGCCCATTGTAAGAATGACTTCTCCTTTTAGCAAGCAAGTCCCTGCTAGGGACAGTCCAACTTTACATATTGCATCTTATTGTCAGGTCACACGAGCTGAGGTTTGCCTCAGACAATATGGCGGCTTCATTTGTAAGTGGCCATACACCTTCCCCAGGGACCTAGCAAGGCCTGTTTTCACACCCGTTGCTTCTTAAGGAAGAACGCCAGCCAGACTGCAGCCATCTTGTCTTCATTTTTTTGTTTTGTTTTTTTGAGACGGAGTCCAGGCTGGAGTGCAGTGGCGCGATCTCAGCTCACTGCAAGCTCTGCCTCCCGGGTTCACGCCATTCTCCTGCCTCAGCCTCCCGAGTAGCTGGGACTACAGGCGCCTGCCACCACACCCAGATAATTTTTTGTATTCTTAGTAGAGACAGGGTCTCACCATGTTAGCCAGGATGGTCTTGATCTCCTGACCTCGTGATGCACCCACCTTAGCCTCCCAAAGTGCTGGGATTACAGGCGTGAGCCACCGCGCCCCACCCCCAGCCTTGTCTTCATTTTTATAGTGTGTGCTTAGCACCCCATGAGAGCTTGTAGGGGCTCCAGCAATGTACAGGCTAAGAAGATGAAATACACCTCAACAAACATCCCCAGTCGGAACCCTGACATCCTTTGCCTCAAGGTGTTCTCACCTGGCAGTGGAGACAGGAAATTACCTTGAAAATAGATGTTGTCACTTTAGCCATTGTCATTAAAAGCGATTCCCAATTTCTTCATCTATGAAATGGCAACAGTACTGCCACCTGCCCAGGACTATTGATGTTATAACTGTAAAGCCCCACACACGAGAGCTATTCAAAAGCCAATCCAGTTTCAGCTTCATCAGCCCTGCATAATGAATGAGGAAATAAAGGAATGTGTGCATGAGTGGATGATTAAATGAATACAGTGGTTTATTTTCAGTATAAATGGAGGGATGCGCTAGCTCAAAGTCTGTAGGATTTTGCAGTCTGCAATGTACTTGTTTTTGTTTTTTTTTTTTAATTTTTGAAGACTGGGTCAGCCGGGTGTGATGGCTCACACCTTTAATCCCAGCACTCCAGCACTTTGGGAGGCAGAGGCAGAAGGATCACTTGAGCTCAGGAGTTTGAGACTAGCCTGGGCAATATAGCGAGACCGTCTCTAAAAAATAAAATAAAATTTAAAAACCAGGTCTTCCTTTGTTGCCCAGGCTGGTCTCTGAACTCCTGGCTTCAAGCGATCCTCCCGCCTCGGCCTCCCAAAGTGCTGGGATTTACAGGCATGCGCCATTACACTCAGCATTTTTGTAGCATTTAAAAAAATCTTTTTGTAGAGCAGGAATATGAGATTCAGAATTGCTTAAAGTGAACTAGGTCGGAAGTAGAAGAATCAGAACTTGAACTCAGGTCTTTTCCAGCTAAATCACTGCTATTTTCATCTGGTATGTGCACCTCCTGCTGAACGTTCAGACCTCAGCTTAAATATCACCTCCCTGCTGCCAGCCTTCCCTTGCAGCCGAGCTAAGGTGCCCTCTTCCCCTTCACTCTCTTTCTCATTCACCTGCTTTATTTTCTTCATTTATCACTACTATGATTTGATGTCATTTCATTTTTTGAGTTGAAGTCTGCCAGGTATTCTATGTGTCGGTATCTGTGTTGGACTTGACCTCCATTATTTAATAAAATAATCACACAGCCTTAGGAAGATAATCTTCTATCTCTATTTTACCTATACAGAAACTGAAGTTTGTAGAGTTAATTTCCAAGTTTAAACAGCAGCTAACAGTGTTACTCTAAGTAGAAAGGCTCTGATATTTAATTGTAATGGCCACACACACTTTTAAATACTGGGCTAGCCTCCTAAAAGTGTTATTTGATTACCTTTCAAGGTACTGTTTTATTGTATTTTATTTTTTCAGATTTGATGTATAGTGTCTACATCTCTTTTTCTGTTTTGTTTTTGAGACAAGGTCTGGTTCAGACAAGGCTGGAGTGCAGTGGTGTGATCTCACTGCAACCTCTGTCTCCCAGGCTCAAGGGATCCTTCCACCTCTTGATCCTCTCACCTCAGCCTCTTGAGTAGCTGACACCATAGACACGTGCCACCATGCCTGTCTGAATTTTGTATATTTTGGGGGTAGAGTCAGAGTTTCGCCCTGTTGTCCAGGCTGGTCTTGAACTCCTGGGCTCAAGCAATCCACCTGCCTTGGTCTCCCCAAGTGCTGGAATTACAGGAGTGAGCTATCTCCCAGCCCTACAACATCTCTTAAGAAAATTGGTGATATCAGCCAGGTGCGGTGGCTCACACCTGTAATCCCAGCACTTTGGGAGGCCAAGGTGGGCGGATCACAAGGTCAGGAGATCGAGACCTTCCCGGCCAACATGGTGAAACCCCGTTTCCACTAAAAAATACAAAAAACTTAGCTGGGCATGGTAGGTGCCTGTAGTCCCAGCTACTCTGGAGGCTGAGGCAGGAGAATGCCGTGAACCTGGGAGGCAGAGCTTGCAGTGTGCCGAGATCGCGCCACTGCACTTCAGCCTGGGCGATAGAGCGAGACTCTGTCTCAAGAAAAAATAAAAATGGTGATATCCTGTTATCTATTGATTTCAGAATAATTGAGAATGATCTAAATCAGTGATTGATCGCTACAATAAAGGAATAATTCAAGTTTATTTTTCAGACTAATGGAGACAAGCAGCAGTATGGGCTTCATTAATATCTGGCTTGAAAATAATTGTTCTTATTCTTCTCAACAAATTTCACCGAAAACCATTTCACTGAAATCATGGGCTAACTGGTCAGGAAAAGGAGATAGCCCAGATGTGTGTTTGGGGATGATAGGACTATTGACCATCACGTATCAAGAAAATAGTAGAGTTGACAACAAATTACTGGAAACGGCAGACAACAGTGGAAAGAGTGTGGATTTCAGGTTCTGGTACTTACTAACTGTGGGTAAATCTCAACTGAGTCTTGCTTTTCTCATCTGTAAAATGAGAAAAATAAAACTTTAGTTACAGGGATGTTATAAGGATTAAATGAAATAATTCTTATAAACTACCTGATATGCACTTGGTGATAAGTTAACTTTATATTTTTTATCTTATTATTATTTTTTAAGATGGAGTCTCGCTCTGTCACCCAGGCTGGAGTGCACTGGCGCAATCTCAGCTCACTGCAACCTCCACTCCTGAGTTCAAGCCATTCTCCGGCCTCAGCCTCCCGAGTAGCTGGGACTACAGGCATGTACCATCATGCCCAGCTAATTTTTTTTATTTTTATTTTATTTTATTTTTATTTTTTTATTTATTTTTTTTTTGAGACGGAGTCTCGCTCTGTCGCCCAGGCTGGAGTGCAGTGGCCGGATCTCAGCTCACTGCAAGCTCCGCCTCCCGGGTTCCCGCCATTCTCCTGCCTCAGCCTCCCGAGTACCTGGGACTACAGGCGCCCGCCACCTCGCCCGGCTAGTTTTTTGTATTTTTTAGTAGAGACAGGGTTTCACCGTGTTAGCCAGGATGGTCTCGAACTCCTGACCTCATGAACCGCCCGTCTCGGCCTCCCAAAGTGCTGGGATTACAGGCTTGAGCCACCGCGCCCGGCCATTTTTTTTTTAATTTTTATTAGAGGCGGGGTTTCTCCATGTTGGCCAGGTTGGTCTCGAACTCCTGACCTCAAGTGATCCGCCCGCCTTGGCCTTCCAAAGTGCTGGGATTACAGGCGTAAGCCACTGTGCCTAGCCGGTGACAAGTTAACTTTAGTCTCTTTCCACTGTCTCTTTTTCATAACAATTTACTAGTCCATATATGAGATGTGATTATGAAATAAAGAACGAGATCGATATTTCATGTGAGTGTACTGAAATGAAAACATCTAAATCCATGCCATCCCCAGCATAGCAGCACATCTTGGGAAGCTACCCACTTAGCCTAATTCCACTCACTGTGTTTGCTCAAAACATTTTTGGAATGCTTCTCTCTGCCAGTCAGAGCCCGGTGCAGAAGACATTCACAGGAAATGAGATCAATGATTTACTATTCATCCACCATAGACTGTTACTCATCCTGAACAAGTGAATGAGTGATTATTTTCAAAACAGACGAACAGATAAGAGCAAGCCACAGCCCTCACA
The DNA here is from genome assembly GCF_037993035.2 of Macaca fascicularis. Taxonomy (NCBI): domain Eukaryota; kingdom Metazoa; phylum Chordata; class Mammalia; order Primates; family Cercopithecidae; genus Macaca; species Macaca fascicularis. The sequence goes on from NC_088388.1 coordinate 121,442,052, forward strand.
CCACTTCACAGAGTGGCCATTCAGCACTCAGACCAGTATCCCTCAGCTTCCCAGAACTTTTTCCAGATATGCTCAGAGAAGCACTTGTTGGCAACTTCACTGGGAGCCACTTTCTAAATGGGGAAGTGATTGGCTCTGAGGAACAGCATGGCTTAGTCACAGGAGGCGAGGGATGGTGACATTCCTGAAAACAGGGGACCAGAAATAGAATTACACATGTCTAGGACACTCTTTTCTCTAGAGAAAGGTTTAAAAACACTGGCTCTAATGAGGGGTGGGTGGTATGTAACAAGGGTAATGTGGGAGAGAGGCAAACCCATTTCAAGGGAAAGCATTTCCCTGGAGATGCTCTCAAGAGCCTCTATTTACAGAAAAAGTTGTGTGACCGTGAGCATCCTGAAGAAGAACCACCTTCCTTAGATTTCAAAGACCAACCATGTTGATGCTCTTAGCCAGTGATTACCAGCTGGATCTGTGGATTTGTGAGACGCCTGTGTGGTGATGTGAAAACGGAAAAGTCCAAGAACTGGAGGTCAAGCAGCTTAGATGGCTCTGGGGCCCTTCGGGCCAGTGCTAGGCACTCAGAGTGAGACCATCCCCTGCTCAGGTGAGGCATCTTTCCTGCAAGGCTCTGCCACCACTGGAGGGAAACCCAAGGTCCTCCATCATTTGAAAGGCTTAACTGCAGCCAGGTGCGGTGGCTCACGCCTGTAATCCCAGCACTTTGGGATCACCTGAGGTCGGGAGTTCAAGACCAGCCTGACCAACATGGTGAAACCCTGTCTCTACTGAAAATACAAAATTAGCCAGGAATCGTAGCGTGTGCCTGTAATTCCAGCTACTTGGGAGGCCAAGGCAGGAGAATCACTTGAATCCGGGAGGCGGAGGTTGCAGTGAGCCGAGGTCATGCCACTGCATTCCAGCATGGGCAAGAGCGAAATGCAGTCTCAAAAAAAAAAAAAAGAAAGAAAAAGAAAAAAGAAACAGGGTCTCACACTGTTGCCCAGGCTGGAGTGCAATGTCACGATTTTGGCTCACTGTAACCTCCACCTCCCGGGCTCAAGAAATTCTTCCACCTCAGCCTCTCCAGTAGCTGGGATCACAGACAGACACCACCATGCCCGGCTAATTTTTTATATATTTTTTAAGAGACAGGGTCTTGCCATGTTGCTCAGGCTCGTCTCGAACTCTTTGACTCAAGCAATCCCGCCCACCTCAGACTCCCAAAGTGCTGGGCTTACAGGTGTGAGCCACCATGCCCAGTCACAATTTCTTAATTTTTTAAAAAAAATTGAACATTTTCCTGTCTTAATTTTTTTTAAACTGAATATTTTAAAACCCCCAGAAAATTGGAAAGAATAATACAAAAAAAAAAAAAAAAAAAAAGGAGAGAATAATACAACAAATCCTCATATGTTTTCTCACCTAGATTCATAGCGGCAGGTTTTTGCCATGTCCACCTTACTTCACTCTTTCTACTCACACACACTTCCCTTTAGCCAAATCATCCAGAAGGCTGCCCATATGATAACATTTCACCCCTAAAACTCCAGCCTGCATTTCCCAAGGGCAAGAATATTCATAATCACAACCTAATCACACCACCAGTATCACATCTAGGAAAATTCACATTCATACAAAAACAGCGTCCAACACTGCATCCACATTCAGATTTCCCAAACTGTCCCAAAAACGTCCTTCATAGTTGATTTTTTGGGGATCCAAGAACCAATCAAGGATCTGGCACATGATATTCTAGGCCAACCTGTGATTGCCTGCCTCTGACCTGCAATCAGCATCTCTCCGTGAAGCTCTGGCTCCTTTTAGTAGAGAATGATACTTAGAACTCAAAATCTAGGTGCCAGGTATGCTGTCTCTGCCATTTTTCTTTTCTTTTTTGTGGAGATGGGGTCTCACTATGTTGGCCGGGCTGGTCTCAAACTCCTGGGCTCAAGCGATCCTCCTGCCTTGGTTTCCCAAAGTGCTGGGATTACAGGCTAAACCACCGCACCTGACCTTAACATTGCTTTTTTTTTTTTTTTTTTTTTGAGACTGGGTCTCACTCTGTCACCCAGGCTGGAGGGCAGTGGCACCATCACAGTTCACTGAAGCCTTGATTTCCCAGGCTCAAGGAATTCTCCTGCCTCAGCATCCAGAGTAGCTGGGACTACAGGCATGCGCCACCATGTCCAACTAATTTTTTTGTGTATTTTTTGTAGAGACAGGGTTTCACCATGTTGCCCACGCTGGTCTTGAACTCCTGGGTTCAAGCAATCCAGTCCCCTCAGCTGGATTGTGCTGGGACTACAGGCATGAGCCACTACACCTGGCCTACTACAATTTTTATTCTTATTTTATTTTATTTATTTTGTTTGTTTGTTTGAAACAGAGTCTTGCCCTGTCACCCAGTCTGGAGTGTGGTGACTTGAACTCAGCTCGCAACCTCCACCTCCCGGGTTCAAGTGATTCTCCTGCCTCAGTCTCCCAAGTAGCTGGAATTACAGGTACATGCCACCACGTCTGGCTAATTTTTCATATTTTTAGTAGAGATGGAGTTTCACTATGTTGGCCAGGTTGGTCTCGAATTCCTGACCTCAAGTGATCCACCAGCCTTGGCCTCCCAAAGTGCTGGGGTTACAGGTGTGAGCCACCACACCCGGCCTGTATACATATGTGTGTGTGTGTGTGTGTGTGTGTATTTTTTTGAGACACGGTTTCACTCTGAGGCCCCGGGTGGAGTGCAGTGGTGCAATCTCGGCTCACTGTAACCTCTGTCACCTGGGTTCAAGCGATTCTTCTGCCTCAGCCTCCCAAGTAGCTGGGATTACAGGATCTTGCCACCATGCCCAGCTACGTTTTGTATTTTTAATAGAGACGGGGTTTCACCGTGTTGGCTAGGCTGGTCTCAAATTTCTGACCTCAAGCGATCTGGCCACCTCAGTCTCCCAAAGTGCTGGGATTACAAGCATGAGTGACCATGCCTGGCCCACTGCAATTTTTAAATGCAATTTGCAATCAATAAATTTCCAGGTCACTGTTCCTCATCCCAGGCATTCCTGAGACATGATGAGGGTTACTAGCAATACAGTATGACTCCAGAGGACAGTTCAACCTTCATCCTGAGAGAATTTCTATTTTAGATGCCTTTCAGAGGCTGAGGGAGTGAGTGAAAACGTCACTTGGCCTCACCTGAAACATTCGTCTTCACTGCTTTAAGGAACTTGCCCTTCCCTCCTGAGAGCGCCAAGTCACAAGACATTTCTAGACCCTGTTCAAGAAAGAAAGAAAGAACATTAAACGTATAGCTTTGATTTCAGAAAACCTGCATTTCAACACTGATTTACCATCTTTCATCACTCTATTATCATGGGTTACTCACATAATTTTTCTGAGCCTCAATTTTTTGTTGTTGTTCTTCCAAAGAAAAATGTATTGAAGCAAATTTCCCATGTTGTTTTGTTTTCTTAGGTGAATAATAATTAAACAAGGTATTATGCCTGAAAGTGCTAGGAAATTGTAAAGAGCTACGTAAACACTATTACCAAAGAAGAACAAGAGTGTGACATTTTAGGTGGGCTGAAGTGGCACAGACAGTTGAAGGCCAGGAGCAGTCTCAGTCCCCAGCTTTTCAATTAGAGCCTTGAGCTAAGAGGTGGATTGGGGCTTGCTTTCCTTCCCCTCTCTTAGTTACCCTTAACAGGAGCTGCTAATAGAGGAGCAGGCCCTGAGGAAGCTCTTAGGAGGCTCACCTTGGACACTCAGTCCCAGCAGCACTCATACGCAGTCTGGTGGGAGGGCAATGACTAATGCAGACATCAGAGCCAAGAAACTGAAAGAAATGTGCCTCTTGTCATCTAGAGACGTGTTTTCCAAACCACACTTTCCACGGAACATTGGAGATTGGCTAAAATATCATTTCTTTTGCTGGTTCAGGCCAGCCCATTCTAAGAGGGTCATTTTCCCTCAACGCCCCCCTCCTCCAACTTCCAGTTGTCCTTGCTCCACTTCCTGTGTGTGCCCCTTCGACAGACCCTTCAGGGACTGCCTTTAAGGAGAATCCCCTTGAGGTTACTCACAGCACACTGTGCACCAGAGACATGAGCAAGGGATGAAGGTCTGTCTAATCAACAATGAAACGAAATCAAGGGAGGGAGAAGAAAGATTATGACCAGGGCTCTGAGCCAGTCCAGCCCAGGTGGGGCTGTGGGGTGGAAGAAAATTTGTTGACTTCAGTCTCAAAACCAGGGAAAAGAGAAAATGCAACCGTACTTGTGCTATCAAGACGCTTCTCATCTTAGCTGAAATGCAATTCAAGTCAATTCAACAGACATTTATTAAGCCCCTACTGAGGGCACAGCTAAAGTAAGATGCATGGAACCTTATGGAGCTCCCATTCTACCCTGGAGATAAGCGCTTAAGCAAATGAAATGTGCTTCGTTGTGCTTGGTGCTATGATAAAGGGGGCACAGAGGACAGGATATCCACTCCCTCATGAAATCAGCCCATTCCCTTTTGAATACATCTTATAATTAGGAAGTGTCTTTTCTCTGTTCCTTCTCCCTCTACCCTCCTAGCCCTTCCTTCCTCTCCTCCTCCTTCTGTTTTTCTATTTCCCTTTTCTCTTCTTCTTTCTGCCCTGTCCCTGTTTTCCTCTTCCCTCCCAGGTCCCACCAGCTCTGAGAACCTGAGGTCCTGCTCCCTACCCTCTGCCCCATCTATGCGATGTGGGCAAAGAAGGGAAGTGAGGCCAGACAAGCCCTCTTAAAGGAGGCCAGAAGAAGGAAGAATTCCAGGCAGAGGGAAAAGCATAAATTGAGAAGTGTGGCCTTTCCCAAAAGGCTTGGGGAAGTATGATTTACTTACTCATTTCTTGTCCCTCCCATAATCTCTCTCTTCCCCTTAACCTAAGTCATGAGGCTGAAAAATCTTCTCCTGAATCTTGAAGCCCATTCAGCCTCAAAAAATTAGCTGCTCTAAGGAATGGAAGTGTGGTAGGTAAAATAATGGCCACCCAGAGATAACAAGTCCTAACCAGGGTGTTTGGAGATGTAATGAAATTAAGGATCTTAGGCCAGGTGTGGTGGCTCACACTTGTAATCCCAGAACTTTGGGAGGCTGAGGCGGGTGGATCACCTGAGGCCAGAAGTTCGAGACCTGCCTAGTCAACATGACAAAACCCGGTCTCTGCTAAAATAAAAAAAAAATTAAAAAAAAATAAAATTAGCTGGGCGTAGTGGTGGATGCCTGTAATCCCAGCTACCTAGGAGGCTGAGACAGGAGACTTGCTTAAATCCAGGAGGCGAAGGTTGCAGTGAGTCAAGATTGCGCCATTGCATTCCAACCTGGGCAACAAGAGCAAAATGCCATCTGAAAAAAAAAAAAAAAGGAAAGAAATTGAGGATCTTGAGATGACGAGAGTATTCTAGATTAGTATCTAAGTGGCCTTAAATGCGACCACAAGTGTCCTTAGAAAAGAAAAGGTAAAAAGAGATGTCAGAGAGATGCACACAGAGAAGGTGATGTGAAGACAGAACGGGAAGACTTGAAGATGTTGCCTTAAAGACTGGGAGAGGTCAGGCACGGTGGTTCACGCCTGTAATCCCAGCACTTTGGGAGGCTGAGGCAGGTGGATCATGAGGTCGGGAGTTCGAGACCAGCCTGGCCAACATGGTGAAACTCCATCTCTACTAAAAATACAAAAATTAGCCGGGCATGGTGGCATATGCCTGTAATCCCAGCTACTCGGGAGGCTGAGGCGGGAGAATCACTTGAACCCGGGAGGTAGAGGTTGCAGTGAGCTGAGATCGCGCCACTGCACTTCAGCCTGGCCAACACAGCAAGACTCTGTCTTGAAAAAAATATATTAAATTATGTTTTAAAAAACTAGGAGGATGTACTGCCAAGCCACGGAACTCCAGCAGGCACCAGAAACTGGAAGAGGAAAGAAATAGATTCCCTTCCAGAGCCTCCAGAGGGAGCGCAGCCCTGCTGACACCTGAGGTTAGCCCAGGGATTCTGATTTAGAACTTCTGGCCTCTAGAATTGCGAAATTAACATTTCTAATGGTTGTAAGCCACCCAGTTTGTGGTCATTGGTTACAGTCACCACAGGAAACGTGTACAATCAGATTCCTCCAGAGATGAAGCATCTCTTTTGCCTAGGAGTCTTTTGGAAGGAAGGAGAGAGGAGAGAAAGAGGGTGACCTGTCTCTTCCTTGCTTAGATGGTGGCCAACACTGGTTGGTGGTCTCCAATCCAGAGAGCCATACTTGTACAAAGACTTGTCTTGCATATTTTTTGTTTGTTTGGGGTTTTTTGTTTGTTTGTTTTTCAGAGTCTTGCTCTGTTGCCCAGGCTGGAGTGCAGTGGCGCGATCTCGGCTCACTGCAACCTTCACCTCCCAGGTTCAAGCAATTCTCCTGCCTCAGCCTCCTGAGTAGCTGGGACTACAGGCACTTGCCACCAAAGGCAGATAGTTTTTGTATTTTTAGTAGACACGGGGTTTCAGCATGTTGGCCAGGCTGGTCTCTATCTCCTGACGTCATGATCCTCTTGCCTTGGCCTCCCAAAGTGCTGGGATTACAGGTGTGAGCCACCATACCTGGCCTGTTTTTTTTTTTTTAATTATTTATTTATTAATTATATTTTTTTGAGACAGAGTCTCCTTCTGTCGCCCAGGTGGGAGTGCAATGGTACGATCTCAGCTCACTGCAACTTCCACCTCCTGGGTCCAAGCACTTCTCCTGCCTCAGTTTCCCAAATAGCTAGGACTACAGGCATGTGCCACCACGACCAGCTAATTTTTGTATTTTAGTAGAGATGAGGTTTCACCAGGTTGGCCAGGCTGGTCTCAAACTCCTGACCTCAGGTGATCCGCCCGCCCCAGCCTCCCAAAATGCTGGAATTACAGGCATGAGCCACTGTGTCCGATCTGTTTTTTTTTTTTGTGTGTGTGTGTGTGTGTGTGTATGTGTGACGGAGTTTTGCTCTCATTGCCCAGGCTGGAGTGCAAAGGCGTGATCTCACTTCACAGCAATCTCTGCCTCCCGGGTTCAAGCGATTCTCTTGCCTCAGCCTCCTGAGTAGCTGGGATTATAGGCATGCCCCACCTTGCCCAGCTAATTTTGTATTTTTTGTAGAGATGGGGTTTCTCCATGTTGGTCAGGCTGGTCTCTAACTCGCAACCTCAGGTGATCTGACCACTTCAGCCTCCCAAAGTGCTGGGATTACAGGTGGGAACCACCGTGCCTGGCTAGTGCCAGGTCTATTATTATTATTATTTTTAATAGAGATAGGATCTCATTATGTTGCCCAGGCTGGTCTCAAACTCCTGGGCTCCAGGGATCCTCCTGCCTTGGTTTCCCAAAGTGATGGGATTAGAGGCCTGAGTCACCACATCTGGCCTAAATTTACATTTTAAAAAGTCTATTCATCTGGGAGTGGTGGCTCACCTGCCTTTAATTCCAGCACCCTGTGAGGTTGAGAGGAAGTTAGAAGGATCACTTAAGGCCAGGAGGTGGAGACCAGCCTGGACAATATAGCAAGACGTTGTCTCTACCAAAAACAAAACAAGTCTATTCAAAATTAGATCTTGAGGCCGAGTGTGGTGGCTCATGGCTATAACTCCAGCACTTTGAAGGTTGAGGCAGGAGAATCAGTTGAGTCCAGGAGTCCAAGACCAGCCTGGCCAATATAGCAAGACCTCATCTCTACAAAAAAAAAAAAAAAAAAAAAGAAGAAGCTGAGCATGGTGGGACACACCTGTAGTCCCAGTTACTCGAGAGGTTGAGATGGGAGGATGGTTTGAGCCCAAGTTGAGATCCCTGCACTCCAGCTTGGGTAACAGAGCGAGACCCTGAAAAAACAAAGGAAAACAAAACAAAACAAAAGGAAAGACAAAAAAAAAAAAAAAAAACACTTAAAAAAATTAGATCTCGGCCAGGCCCTATGGCTCACGCCTATAATCCCAGCACTTTGGGAGGCTTAGGTGGGCAGATCACTTGAGGTTGGGAGTTCGAGACCAGCCTGGCCAACGTGATGAAACCCTGTCTCTACTAAAAATGTAATAATTAGCTGGGCGTGATGGCACATGCCTGTAATCCCAGCTACTCGGGAGGCTGAGGCAGGAGAATCGCTTGAACCCGGAAGGCAGAGATTGCAATGAGCTGAGATTGCGACACTGCTCTCGAGCCTGGGCAACAGGGAGAGACTCCGTTTCAAAACAAAACAAAAAACACACAGAACAACAACAAAAACAAAACATCCCAACTTAGAAAGCTGATAGACTTACAATGAAAGAAAAGAGGATACCACACTACCCTCTTAATCCTCAGTTGGGTAACCCCAACCCCTGTCCCTCAGAGTTCCCGAGGGTCCCTTGACAAAATCCTGGCGATCTCATTTGGCAAGCAAGGAAGTTGAGGCCCAGAGAGGGGCAGCACGTGGTTTCAAAATCTTCTGACCACGAAGGATCCCCTTAAAGTCTAGGGGTGAAAGTCATTCCCAGCAGTTCCAAAGCTGCCTTAGTTTGGCAAGGCAACAGCCCAGCCCTCAGGACTGGAAACACTGGGCAGACTTTACTGCCTGTTTTTTTTTGTTGTTTATTTGTTTTTTGTTTTATTTTTTTTGAGATGGAGTCTAGCTCTGTTGCCCAGGATGGAGTGCAGTGGCGGGCGCCATCTCAGCTCACTGCAACCTCCACCTCTCAGGTTCAAGCAATTCTCCGTCTCAGTCTCCTGAGTAGCTGGGATTACAGGCGCCTGCCACCATGCCTGGCTAATTTGTTTGTATGTTTAGTAGAGACAGGGTTTCACCATCTTGGCCAGGTTGGTCTTGAACTCCTGACCTCGTGATGCACCCACCTCAGCCTCCCAAAGTGCTGGGATTACAGGCATGTGTCACCACGCCAGGCCTTGTCTGTTTTTTTAACAGGGTCTCACTTTGTCACTCAGGCTGGAGTGCAATGGCGCCATCTCGGCTTGGCTCACTGCAACCTCGACCTCCCGAGTTCAAGCAATCCTCCTGCTTCAGCCCCCCAAGCAGCTGGGACTACAGGCACGCACCACCATGCTGGGCTAATTTTTATATTTTTAGTTAAGATGGGGTTCAGCATTTTGCCCAGGTTGGTCTCAAACTCCTGAGCTCAAGCAATCCGCCCACCTACCTTGGCCTCCCAAAGTGCTAGGATTACAGACCTACTGCATGTTCTTATTGTTATTACTTGACCATTCCTTAAGGACAGAGTGAAGGAGAAGGAGCAGACATACGACATGCTTCAGAAATTATGAGTGCAGCCAGCTGGGCCCATCCTGGGTCTCCCTCTGGCCATCTGAGAGGATATACCATAGCGAAAATGTGGCAGGGGCCAGTGAGGGAGGGTTAAACATGCTCACATGAACAAAGAGAGCTTTGTGGTCCAGTGTGTATTCTGACCTGACCGCACATGGGGAACATGTCAACTTGCTCTCCCTTCTGAGGGAGGAACTTCATGCTGATATGTCAGCTCTGTCCCTGTGCAAGACCCCTACTCCCATCTCACCTCTCTTGGCCACTGTAAGATATACTGCCAGATGAATAGTCATTTCTCTTCTTTCAATTTATTTATTTATTTATTTATTTATTTATTTATTTATTTTGAGATGGAGTCTTGCTCTATCGCCAGGCTGGAGTGCAATGGCGTGATCTCAGCTCACCGCAACTTCCACCTTCTGGGTTCAGGCGAGTCTCCTACCTCAGCTTCCCGAGTAGCTGGGACTACAGGCGCATGCCACCACGCCCAGCTAATTTTTGTATTTTTAGTAGGGATGGGGTTCACCACATTGGCCAGGATGGTCTCGATTTCTTGACCTCGTGATCCGCCCACCTCAGCCTTCCAAAGTGTTGGGATTAAAGGGGTGAGCCACCGTACCCAGCCCCACTCTTTTCTCTCTGTAATAGAACAATGTAGACATTTATGAAGCTTTTCCTAGCTTTTCAATGTCAACACAATTAAAGCACAATGCACCTTAACTGCCAGTCCCCCCACCCAGTGCAGAACAAATGGCAGGGGTCCTAAATAAAACAGGGGTTGGCACTGAGCTGAAGACAAGTGAGGAAGCGAAGCTGGGATTTCTATAAAAGTGCCCCAGACAAAAACAGTTTGTGTCTAAGGTGGCTAGTTTTCCATAGTGCTTTTTCCAGTCTACCTAAAACTATTTTTATATCCGTCATTTCCTTTATCTTACAGTTTGCCTAAAGGCAGGGAGAAAGACAATTAATTAGATTTTTCTGGAGAAACAGAGATCCAGCATTTCTATGTCAAGGGGCATAGGTGGAGTCAAAAAACTATCTTAAAGGCTGATGTCGTCTCATCATCATAACAATGGTCGTAAGTAGTTGTTTGGCCAAATGTTAAGAGTTCAAATCTTGGCTCTGCCATTTACTAGCCATATGACCTTGGACAAGATACTTGACCTCTGTCTCAGCACCTTCATTTGTAAAGTAGTTCCTAGTTCATAGTCTTATCAAGGAATTGTTTGAGTCACATGTGTAAGAAGCAAAGAACACCACCAGCATATAGTAAGTACTCAATAAATTTGAGTTATCATTTATGTAGCGGTTTATGGTTTACAAAGCGCTTTCACGTACATTATTATCTCTTGACTAAGATCCAGATCACTTGACTTTCAAACCAGGCATTTGGAAAAAAAATTCAGAATACTGGGTAAAATCCAGCATATTTTACTGAACACATCCAAGGAGGCTAATACTAGGTATGGTGTTTCCAGCCTAGTCTTGTCTTTTTGCTCCATACCCCGGAAGAGCATTGTGCAAGGTCTCCAGGATATCCCCTTTGCTCTGGAAGAAGCTCCTATCCAGGAAGCATTAATTTTCCCTCATCCTTTATATAGCAGGAAGCAGAATTAATGCACATTGTTGCTTGAGCTCCAGCTGTCTTATCTCCCTGCTTCCAAACACCACTGGCTATTCTTTAGGAAGCCAATTCCTGGCTCAGGGAGTTACACTGTGTCATTTCCCCTGGTAAAACCTTTAGAGGCCTTATAAAGCAACCTCAAAATGCCACTCCATGGGTGCTGGTCACCATCCCTCCCCCATACTCCAACCAGGGACAGGCCCTGACTGACATTTCTGGAAAACCCAGTGTGTGCAAGGTTAGGTTACCACGGTCCATACAAATGAGGAAATTAGGCTGTAGAGAGAAGTAACTTGTCTAAGGCACTGTAGTGGATACAAGTGCTCTAGCTATGCACTTACCAGCTCTATAATCTTCCCCAACCTCTCTGAGCTGAGTTTTCTCATCTATAAAACTGGGATAATGATTAAATACACTCCTAGGGTCAGTGTAAAAATTCAGTGAGTTAATTCATTTATTACGATCAGCACAATGACAGGCACATACAAGAGCCCAATAAATGTTAGGTTTTATTATTACTATTATTACCCAAAAAAGACTATCGGTTATGGTTTACTCATTGCCTCTTTCATTATAGCAAGTGGGACCCTTGTCTCTGACTGAAGACAATGACTTTGTTTCCAAATGAAAGAGCGTTAACATCCCCCAGCCAAATTTACCAGGTGGGGCATGGAGCATCAATATGGTTATGACTTCCACCATCTTTGCAGTGGGAGTAGTTTTGTCCAACCTACGATACAATTCACTTATTATTGTGCAGTGGTGATTCAGTCCTTCTTTGAATCCTTTTATTGACAGGATATCCACTCCCTCATGAAATAAGCCTATTCCCTTTTGAACACCTCTTATAATTAGGAAGTGTCTTTTCTCTGTTCCTTCTTCCTCTACCCTCCTAGCCCTTCCTTCTACTCCTCCTCCTTCCTCCTTTCTTTTTCCCTTCCCTCTTCTTCTTTCTGCCCTGCCCCTCTTTTCTTGTCCCCTCCCGGGTCCTGCCAGCTCTGAGAACATGAGGTCCTGTTCCCCACTCCCTCTGCCCCACCCAGAAGGCACTATCCAGTCACTGACCATAACCTTGTAGAGCACAGTAGGTCTTGAGTGCAGCCACTTGGACGGCTGATTGGGAACTCAGCCTCCGATGGTCCTAACAACCCTTTGGGTTTTGCAGGATCTTTGGGAAGCAAAACCTTTTACCTAGGACTTATGACTTGGCCTTCTGGTCCATTAGTATCATCCATCAGTTCACCCGATTTCCGTTAATGACCGCATCTAGAACCACAAGAAACTTGAAATGGGTTGATCTGCTGTCTTGAGGCCCAGCTGGGAGGGTATGCCAGCCAAAGAGAGGGCTGGGGCGCCCGGCGTGACGGTCGGGAGCTGAAGCACACAAGCAGCCCATAAGGTTGGGATCCTCCGCCTCCAAGTAGCGCGACTAGAGCTCTTCCACGCACCGAGCAGCCTCGGACAGCGCGGCCGCTTTAAGAGAGGGGCGGGGCCCGGGTACAGGCAAGTCAGGGCCAGCCCACAAGGCTCCTTTTCCTTTTTGATCCATTCAAAAATTACTCATTGCAAATTCCCGGACTGCTAGGCGAGGAGAGGGAAGGGGGCGGAGGAGACAGGGCTACTGCAGGCGCAGCGCTGGGGGCAGCCGGGGGCCCGAGTGGCTAAGGCTGGTCCCGCAGCGGCCGCTCGCCGGCGTTCTGGCTCCTGTGGCCTCACCAGGAAGCGTCAGAGTCTCGACACTGGGGAAGCTCGGAGCGCCGCCTCCGCCGCCGCCGCCTCCTGCCTGGCTCTGGGTCCCCGAGCCCCCTCCTCTGGCCGAGCCCGACTCCCTCCTCCTTCCCGGACCATCCGGCTCGGGCTCCTTCCCTGGCGATGGCTGGCCGCTGAGCCATGGCTCAGTACGGCCAACCCAGTCCGCTCGGCATGGCTGCGAGAGAGGAGCTGTACAGCAAAGTCACCCCCCGGAGGAACCGCCAGCAGCGCCCCGGCACCATCAAGCATGGATCGGCGCTGGACGTGCTCCTCTCCATGGGGTTCCCCAGAGCCCGCGCGTAAGTGGCCGGGCTCGCAGCCCTCGGCGACCACTCCCGCGCGCGCGGCCGGCCCTCGGCTTCGCTCCGGCTCGCCTCCCAGCGCCTGCGGGACAGGCGGCGCGCTCCCCGCTGCCCGAGACCTGTTGGGGGCAGGATGGGCGCGCTGGCAGCCCGGGACTCGCCTCTGGGCGGGGGTGCCGGGGAAGACGCGGCGCGGGGGCATTGGGCCGGGGCCTGCTGTGGGATGCCTAAAGCTGTGGGACGAGGGCGCGGGGTTCGAGTCCCGGGTACTATGCCCAGCCTCCGGGCCCCGCGGGTGGAGCTCAGCGTTTCTCTCGCGCGCTCTCCTAGGTCTCCAGCGCCGAGCGCCTAAGGAGGCGGGGCCCTGCGGAAGACTGGGGCACCCTTTCCGCCTGGAATACTGGGCTGGCCTGGGATCCTCCGGTGTCTGGGAAAGGTCGAGAGACTGCGGGGCAGGGAGGCCGGCGCCCCCGTTGCAGCGACTTCCAGCTCCGGATGTCGCTCTCGGGTTCGGTCTCCCCCTGGAGTAGGAGGAGCGGGAGCGTGGGTGTTGCTGCGTGTTCATTGATGGGGAGGATGGAATGAGAAGGAGAAGCGATCCCTCCAGAGAACCTGGGTTCTCGTCAGTGGTGACGGCAGCTCAGAAATCTGTGGGTGCCTGAGAGTAAGGAGGGGGAGCTGTTCTCCTTCATCCTTGCTCTAGGAGAGTGGGGTAGGGAAGGGCAGGGAGAGAGCAGGTGGCTGCCCCTGGAGCCTGCTGGGGAGAGGCCTCTTTGCCAGCATAGGGCGGCGGCGGCCGGAGTCGTCTTAAGCCGGTCGGCTCAAGTCTCAGGGGCTGGAACTCTGCCTAAGAGGAAGCCAAGGCCCAGCGGCCAGGCCCTTCTCCCCTGGTTAATCCCTGGCGTGCAGATTTCTTAGGTGAGGACACAAGGCCTGGGGTCCGGACTGGGCGCAGCTTCTTTTCATCTTTGAATTACATCACCTAAACAGGAGAGTTGGGCAAACTTTATCAGCAAGGGCCAAGTAAATGAAAGCGCTTTTTATTTTTTCCCTTCTCACATTTTTTTTTTTTTCAGGTGATAACTTCATTTATTTATTTATTTATTTGAGATGGAGTCTCGCTGTGTCGCCAGGCTGGAGTGCAGGGGCGCGACGTCTGTAACCTCCGCCTCCCAGGTTCAAGCGATTCTCCAATCTTAGCCTCCTGAGTGGCTGGGACCACAGGCGTGTGCCACCACGCCCGGCTAATTTTTGTATTTTTAGAAGAGATGGAGTTCCGCCGTGTTGGCCAGGCTGGTCAGGCTCAGGTGATCCACCCACCTCGGCCTCCCAAAGTGCTGGGATTACAGGCGATAACTTTAGGTCTCCCCTCCCGTGTCCCTGGGCAAACCTTGTTTATTCTTTACTAACTTGGTTGTAATCTCTTAATCAAAGTAGACCCTTGAATTTGTTATTCTCCAGGCTGCTGGGACACGTTGGAGTGACCTTAGAAGGCCGTAAAATGGACTGATGGTTTCTGCCTTCCACTGACTTCCTAATACAACTTCCTAATACTAGGGCTCCAGTTCCTGATACCAGAATTACAGGGAGAAAATGTGGGTTCTGCAGGGGTGTGTCAGGTGTGGACGCTTCAGGTGAAGTCATCAGTATGGATGATCAACGTGCATAACTCTCCTTAAAAACTGGAGGTGGGGCTGGATGTAACCCCAGCACTTTGGGAGGCTGAGGCAGCCAGATCACTTGAGGACAGGAATTCGAGACCAGCCTGGCAACATGGTGAAACCCTGTCTTTACTAAAAATACAAAAATCAGCTGGGTGGGGTGGTGCATGCATGTAATCCCAGCTTCTTGGGAGGCTGAGATAAGAGAATCACTTGAGCCCGGTAGGTGGAGGTTGTAGTGAGCCAAGATCGCGCCACAGCACTCTAGCCTGGGTAACAGAGCGAGACTTCATCTCAAAAAAAAAAAAAAAAAAAAAAAACTGGAGTGGGGAAGTCAGCTGGGGAATGCTGCAGAATTAGCAGAGTCTCAGGCTACTGCCTTTTTTGAAATGAGGCCAGCATTAAAAACCTAAATTGCTTAATTAAGGGAAGAAATACTTAACTGAACTCCTCAGACAGTCATATTTGAGATTCAAATCAGCTTTAAAGGGACATCTTTTCTCCTGCACTGAGTCCGGGAGGTCTTGCCGTGTCTTGACAGATTAGCATAAGGGTCTAATTTTGGCTTGCTCAACCCCTGAGATCTCCTAATAGCTAGCATGTATTCAATACTTATTCTATACTGTTCTAAGTACTTATATCTTTATTACCCATTTTATCCTCCTAGCAACTCAATGAGGAAGGTACCACATGCCCATTTTATGAATTGGGCAACTGAGGTGTAGAAGGGTTGCATAACTTACTCAAGGTCACAACAGTAAGCAGTGAAGCTGGGATTCAAACCCAGGTATTCTATCTGCACAGCCCAGGCCTCACACCATCTAGGGCCAGTAGGGCCAGGATAGAAATGATTTAATGTGGGTAAAATGCTTAGAACAGTTCCTGGCACATAGTGAGCAATCATGAAGTATTAGTTACTGTGTTAGCTTCCTGGGATTGCTGTAACAAATTGTCACAAACTGAGTGGCTTAGAACAGCAGAAATTTATTCTCTCACAATTGTAGAGACCAGGAGTTGAAAATCAGTATTGCTGGGCTAAAATCAAGGCATCAGCAGGGCCGTGCTCCCTCTGGAGGCTCTAGGGGAATCCACTCCTTGCCTCTCCTACCTTCTGGTGGGGGGCTGGCATTCTTTGGCTTGTGGCTGCATCAGTCTAGTCACTGTGTTTGTGGTCAGATTGTCTTTGTTTTCTGTCTGTGTCCAATCTTCCTTGGCATGTCTCTTATAAGGATACATGTGGTTGTACTTAGGGCCCACTTGGATAATCCAGAGTAATCTCCCCGTCTCAAGATCATTAAGACTTATCTGCAAAGTCTTTTAAAAAAAAAAAACATATAAGGTGGCATTCACAGCTTCTAGGGATTAAGATGTGGGTGTCTTTTGGGGGATCATTATTTAGCCTATCACGGCTCCTATTATATTACTACTAGCACCGCCCCTCTTTACCAAAGAGGTAACAAGAGTAGGCCTGGAAAGCGGGAGGTTGGGTTTGCTGCTCTTTTTCTTAAATTCTCTGCCCAGAAGGGAGTGAAGCTCTGGGAGGTCACCTGATCTAGTCCGACTCCTTGCTCAGGCTTGCTTGCCTCCTCTGCTTCAACCCAGAAAGGCTGATGCGGTCGGCCTTCCTCCTAATAACTTAGACTAGTATGAAAAGGGGCCATCGGAAGCTTCAGAGAGCAGGCATTTAACTTCATTTTGGAGAGTTGAGAAGAAAGAGCAAGGGCATCAGGCTTAGCTCATCAGAAGCTTCTCTCTTGAGCTTTATGCCTGGAGAGCTGAGCATAATGAAAATCCAAAGCCCCAAAGAGCAGTGATGGTCTCCTGGGTCCAGAAGACTTGGATGTGATGCTTTAAGAAGGGATAAGATGGTTGTCTCAAACCTGGCACTTTTGACAGACTGACATTAGCCAGGGCTGACTGCTCTAGGCCC
The DNA here is from genome assembly GCF_037993035.2 of Macaca fascicularis. Taxonomy (NCBI): domain Eukaryota; kingdom Metazoa; phylum Chordata; class Mammalia; order Primates; family Cercopithecidae; genus Macaca; species Macaca fascicularis. The sequence continues at coordinate 121,458,608 of NC_088388.1, forward strand.
TTTTGACAGAGTGACAGCAGCCAGGGCTGACAGCTCTAGTTTCCCCTGTGGGTGTCACCGGGTCTGGTGGTGTGTGGCAGCAAGAAGGGGCACTCGGGCCAGGCTCTTGGTGGGCTGGCAGAGAGGGTTGAGGCCAGCAAGGCTGGATCCCACCCAGCCCATGCTGGGCTGCACTGTGCTGTGATCTTGCAAAAGTCACTTAGTCACCTCAGGGCCATGCTGGTGCCCTCTGAGGAGAACGCAATTAATGACTGCATGCTTGTTAAGTGCTTGACAGAGCTAAGAGGACCAGAGGGCTGCAGGGCTGGCTCGAGCAGGGTGACCTCAGGGTGTGCTCTCTCCAGCTCATTACTCCCTGGAGCTGGGCTCGGTTTTTTCCATTCCACTCTATGAACTTCAGTCCAACTTAGAGACTGCTGTAGGAGAATCTGCCACATGGAGAAGGACTGAGAAGTGGCGATTTCACGGTGCGTGTGTGTGTGCTCGTGTGCAAGTCCAAGTTAAGGAGGTGTTAGGGAGGCATCAGGAAGGAAACCTTTCAAGGGTCAGAATGGCCAATCGCTTCCTTTTTTCTATGCCCACTAGCACTTCCCTGTTTTAAGAGTTCTAAAAATAAGGATCCAGCTTCCTTGAGGCTAGTGAGGTTGGTTGAGGGGAAAAGAATGTATTGGGGGCAAAGACCTGAGGAAGAGGAGGCCTCAGAGGCCAGGAGAGGGTCTGAGCCTAGAGAAGATGGGGCAGAACTCAGATCAGGGCCATCCCTTTGCACAGCCGGACCTGATACCAGCACTAACATCCCCCTGCTGACCTCTGGTTTCTGGGGAGACAGGCTCTCATCTCTTCTGTAGCTTGGGGCTGACGCTGGGCCTTGTAGCAAGTCACTGAATAATCGAATTGGAGGAATCCTTGCTGATACAACCCTGATCAGTTTTTTTTTTTGTTTTTTTTTGTTTGTTTGTTTGTTTTTTTTTTTTGAGGCTGCCGGTGGCTGGAACTTTGTCTACAGCAAATGGCTTTCTAATGTTTTCAATGATTGAGAGATAATAGTCTTGGGAGGGACACTGTGGCAGGGGTCAAAGGTTCTAAGGTCTGGTCTAGCTCCTGAATGACATCTGCACATTTTAGGTCTTCTATTTAACCTCTTTTCCTTAATATCTTCACCAACTTCTGTGCATGGCAAGACTTGTCATGTGTCATCGGTCTTTGCAAAGACAAAATGAGATAACGGACAGAAAAGAACTTGGGAAAGTTAAAAATAGGATCAGGATGCAGGATGTGATTGTGGCATTATTGTGTTGGATTGGAAGAAGGGAGAGGAGGTGAGATGGTGGTTGAGGTGTCTGGCGAGGATTTACGTGTATTACTGGACTGTCCTTTTTTTTTTCTACTGAGAATATTTGAACAATGTCAGATTAAAGAGCAAGGCAGTGGCAGAAGGAAAGAGCTGGAACGAGCGCCTTTGACTTGGCTTTGGACAGTAAGCTGTGTTAGCTATGCCTCACTGCCCAAAGATAAAAGCAGCTCCAAGTTGGCTGCATGAGGAGTCGAGAAGCGGCGTGTGGAGCCCATGAATTAAAGTATCTGGTTTCCCTGGCTTTCTCTATCTTACCTGTTGGTTGACATTGGATCCTCTGAGAACACTTGGCCAAAACCCAGCATCTCGGAAATGTGGCTGACTCTGGCGTGGGGGCTGCAGCTGCTTTCCCGTCCTTAGATAGATAGAGGAACCCGCCTGGAGCTGAAGGGCTCTTCTAGGTGGGCAGGGCAAGGAGGTCTCTCATCTACCTGCTGTGACTGTGCCCCCACACAACACACCCTTCTATTTGTGTTATTGTACACTGTAAAAATTGCTCTTATGTGCGTGAGATACCCCACAGCAGTCTTGTGAGGTAAAGCACACAATATATGCTTTGTTTTAAGACAAGACTAGAGGCTCAGAGGAGCTCAGGATGTGTCTAGAGTCACACAGTTGGTACGCAGGGACCATGTTGCCGTAACAGCCCTAGGGTAAACTGCAAGTCTCCTGAACTTTCCAGGCTACACGGAGGTCCTGGTTCACACACACAAAAAAACTTGATATGCTTTTTTATTGTTTTTGTTTTTGTTTTGTGTGTGTGGTTTTTTTTTGTTGTTGTTGAGGTGGAGTTTCGCTCTTGTTGCCCAAGCTGGAGTGCAATGGCATGATCTCGGTTCACTGCAACCTCTGCCTCCTAGATTTCAAGTGATTCTCCTGCCTTAGCCTCCCAAGTAGCTGGGGTTACAGGTGTGTGCCACCACACCCAGCTAATTTTGTATTTTTAGTAGAGACAGAGTTTTATCATGTTGGTCAGGCTGGTCTCGAACTCCTGACCTCAAATGATCCACCCGCCTCCCAAAGTGCTGGGATTACAGGTGTGAGCCACTGCGCCCAGCGAGCCGATGTGCTTTTTTAAAAAAAAAACTTTGTTAAGTTATAACTTATGTATAATTAGCTAACCTATGTGATCACCTACTACAGGACACAGCACATTCATTGCCCCTAAAAGTTTCGTTTGTACCCTGTTGCCATCAGTCTTCTCTCAACCCCCAACCCTAAGCAGCCACCAGTCGTTTTCTTTTTTTTCTTCTTTTTTGCGATGGAATTTCACGCTTTTTGCCCAGGCAGGAGTGCAATGGCGCGATCTTGGCTCACTGCACGCAATCTCCACCTCCTGGGTTCAAGTGATTCTCCTGCCTCAGCCTCCTGAGTAGCAGGGATTACAGGCATGCACCACCGTGCCTGGCTAATTTTGTATTTTTAGTAGAGATAGGGTTTCTCCATGTTGGTCAGGCTGGCCTTGAACTCCCGACCTCAGGTGATCTGCCTGCCTCAGCCTCCCAAAGTGCCGGGGTTATAGGCGTGAGCCACAGCACCCGGCCCAGTTGCTTTCTTTCACTGTACATTAGTTTGCATTTTCTAGATTTGCATGTAGGTCATACAGTGCATACCCCTGTACTTACCTTCTTTCCTCCAGCATATTTTTGAGACTCATCCTGCATGTATCAATAGTTTATCTCTTTTAATTGCTGAGTAGACCTTCAGGTATTTGGATATACTAGTAGGGCATTTGTAACCCCTTGCACACAGCTTCTGTGAAAATTCCTTCTTATGCCCTAATTTCTTTTTTTTTTTTTGGAGACGGAGTCTCGCTCTGTCGCCAGGCTGGAGTGCAGCGGCATGATCTCGGCTCACTGCAACCTCCGCCTCCCGGGTCCGAGCAATTCTTCTGCCTCAGCCTCCTGAGCAACTGGGACTACAGGCACATGCCGCCATGCCCAGCTAATTTTTTGTATTTTAGTAGAGGTGGGGTTTCACCGTGTTGCCCAGGCTAGTCTTGAACTGCTGAGCTCAGGCAATCCACCCGCTCTGGCCTCCCAAAGTGCTGGGATTACAGGCATGAGCCACTGCGTCTGGCCTTACGCCCTAATTTCTAGTAATACCTTAAGTTTTTAGACCACGTTCGAGCTTACAAAGCAGAGTCACATATATAATCACTATCACATCTCAAACATTGATAATTTAATGAGGAAACTGAGGTTTGGAAGATTAAGTGCTACAGAGATTGAAGAGTATCCTGCCTCACTGTTCTATCCTGTGGCTTTGATCACTACCTGCTCCCCACCCTCAGCTGCCTCAAACTCCAGCTGCCTTTCAGGGAGTGGACAGTCATTCGCAGAGCTAAAGGCGCTGCTTTCTAGGGAAGCAGTCAGCCTAGGGAATTCTGTGTCTCCCGCCAGCTTTGCTCCAGCTGGTGATGATGTGGTGGTACGATCAGTGCCTCCCCGATCCTAGCAGGCATCAGCCTGTGTAAGGGTATCTCCCTTCTTAGCCATCTACAAGTTGAAGAGACCCCGTCATGATCTGCCCCATCCGTCCTGCCCTGACAGACAGAAGTCTGAACTTGTGGCAGCCTGGCCTTGAATTCCAGCTCTGCCCCCTTACCAGCTGAGTGACTGACCTTGGGCAAGTTGCTGAACATGCTAAGCCTCAATTTTCCTGTCTGTACAAGGCAGGCAATAACAGCACTTACCTCGAAGGACCTTTGTGAGAGAAGGGTGCCAAACCACGCAAACAGCTCAAGAGCACCTGGCACGGGGCACACCCTCAGTAATGAGGTAGATATTAGTGCCACTCGAGTGGCGATGTTATTCCACATGGCTCCCTCTGCGGTTTGGTTCCTTGGTCGCCTTCCACTTTGATGGTTCTCTGCTCCTCACTGAGCTCTGGGCATAAGGTGGTAAGGTGGGGCAGAGGCCAGTGGATGCTTTCTCCCTGGTAACTGCATTCTGCTCTCCGTGCCTCTCTCTCTAGAGTGCCCAGAGGGGTGCAGGGCCTGAGAAAAAGCAGACCCAGGGCAGAGCGAGCACCACGCAAGCTGCTGACGATAATAAATGGCAGGGGTCGGGGAGGGAAAGGGGTACCATATGGTTGTCTTCCGATTACTTTCAAATGGAATCAGACTCAAGCCTCAGAGAGAGAGCGGAGAGAAAAACACCACAGTGAAGAATGGATCCTCTCTGCACGGTGACAGACACAGCCAAGCAGGATGCAGAGCCATTGCCAGGAGAATGACATGCCTGTGATCCTCATTGAACTGAACACTTCCGTCATTTTCATGGATGGATTCTCCCAGGGGCCACTTTGTATTTGCGCAAAGGCTTATGGAGAATCTCTGGTTTTTCTCTTTTCCCTGGAGGATGGGTGGGTAGATGTGGCAGTGATCGCAGTCCTCTGGATCCTCTGCCCGGGGCCCTCGGTATGTGATAGGTGATCCCTTTTCTTGTTTCATCTTGCTCACATCCCTGTTTTCCTGGCGACTTTGCAGTCGTGCCCTTTGCCACCTACTATCTATGACGGTGAAGCCTATGGTGAAGTGTCCTAGATGAACATCCAGAAACTGGCTGAGCTCTTGCTGTGCATACAGCACCCTACTAAATTCTGTGCAGTTCTCCGGAGGAAGAGGTAAATGTCAGGTTTTCCCATCTGGCACTTTGAAGTCAGCTGCTCTTCTGAGCGGCCTGCACGTTCTCCACAGTGGCCCTCAGAGGGGCAGGCCTGCCTCTTTGAGGCCTGTGTGAACACAGCTCTACAGAGAGTCCAGCGGCTCTGGATTCTGCACACCGCCCACATGGAGCCTGGTGGTAGCACACTGTGAGGCGAGCTAGGTCTTCCTTTTGTTCAGACCCTGTCTTTGGGATGTCACTCTACTCTCAACTATTGGCTGCTTGGACTCATACACATCCTTTTCCTTCCCAGGCCTCAGTGGTCCCAACTGTAAAAGGAGTTGATGTCAGCCACCTTTCCAATCCCTTGCAATTCTGACAGCTGGATCAGTGTGTGTGTGTGGTTTTTTCTGTTGTTGTTGTTGTTTTTGAGACAGGGTCTTGTGTGTCACCCAGGCCGGAGTACAGTTGTGTAATCATGGATCACTGCAGCCGCCACCTCACAGGCTCATGTGATCTTGCCACCTCAGCCTCTCGAGTAGCTGAGATTACAGGTGGCATGCCACCATGCCCGGCTAATTTTTGTATTTTTTTGTAGAGATAGGTTTTCGCCTTGTTGCCCAGGCTGGTCTTGAACTCCCGAGCTCCAGCTATCCGCCAGCCGCGGCCTCCAACAGTGCTGGAATTACGGGTGTGAGCCATTGCGCCCAGCTCAAGAGTGTGTTTCACTATCTCCCAGGCTACAGTGCAGTAGCACGATCCTAGCTCGTTGCAGCCTTGAACACTTGGGCTCCAGTAATCCTCCTGCCTCAGCCTTCTGAACAGTGAGAACTACAGGTGTGCCCCACCACACCTGGATCATTTTAAAAATTTATTTTATTTTTATTTTTGTAGAGATGGGGGTCTCACTGCATTGCCCAGGCTTGTCTCGAACTCCTGGGCTCAAGTGATCCACTCGCCTCAGCCTTGCACAAGTGCTGGGATTACAGGCATGAGCCCCTGCGCCCAGCCTGGACCAGTGTTTTTGCACAGCACGAGGATGCTCTCACTGCTTCATGGGTGTGCTTCTCTGTTCCAGAGTATTTGGCTTTTCTGTTCCTGTTTTTGTTTTGTTTTTCGCAGTGCTTTATGGCCAAATTCTTCTCCTCTCCCTTTAAAGAAAACTCTTCTTGACTGTTGATACTCTGGAGAGTAAATAAATGGAAAGGAAGAAAGATATGAGGCAATTACAGCGGTGGGGAGCCGTTTACTAGTATACAATAGTGTAATTCTCAAATTGGTACAAAACAAAAACAATTTGTTTTCTTGCGAAATACAACCAAAGTGCTAGTTAAATAAGAGGAGGGGAGTGCCTTGAGCCCAGCCCCTGAGGTAAATAGATTGCTTATGGGTGCCTTTTTAATTAAAGGGACATCTTCCCTTCTGTGGAGTCACCAGCTGTTTGTGTGACACTTCCCGTGGTGCTCCCGGCCTCTGTGGAAGCATAAACATTCTCATACATAAAGCAACCGTGGCAATGAACTCCACCAGGACCAAGGCTGTTCTCGTGCAGAGTGGGAAGCTGAAAGAACGACCGCTGTAGCCTCTCGCGGCAGTCCGGAAAATGCCGGGGGGAAGCCGACGGCACAGATGGCCAGAGGCAGCTGAATGCTTCCCATTTCTTTCAGGTTTTGTTGGATGAACCTTCTTGGTGATTCAGGGAGCGGGATTGTTTAGAATCCTACTTCCACGTTGATGGTGCTCGTTTCAAAAACATTTACCGAGAGCATTCGCTCCCTAAGTGTTTATTCCTTTACCTTGGGAAGAACTCTGCCTCGCTGGCCGCTTTTGTGTGCCGCCCATTCAGACACAGGCACATGTGGAACGATGCAGGGTTGCTGGAGTTCTCAACCAGTGGCATCTGCAGTTTCGTTTTGAATCAACTTTTCCTTGAATTGCCTGTTTGCTCATTTTTTTCTCCTCTTTTTCCCTAATCAGATTTTACCCATCCTGGAGAACTAGTTCCACCGTAATGCATCTGGCTCCTCTTCCCTTCTTTTCACTTTCTCTTCCTCTCCTCTCTCACTCTCCTCATCTCTTCTGCCACAAGACTTCTTAAGCTTCACACCCTGTGAAGCAAGCCAGGCTAAGGGGATTACCCCAAATCACCTACGAAGATACACAGTGATCTGCCCAGGGTCCTCAGCCACTTTCTCCATGACATGTCTCCTGGTAATGCCATTCTTTTTTTTTTTTTTTTTTTTTTTTTTGAGTCTCACTATGTTGCTCAGGCTGGAGTGCAATGGCACGATCTCAGCTCACTGCAACCTCCACCTCCTGGGTTCAAGCGATTCTCCTGCCTCAGCTCCCTGAGTAGCTGGGATTACAGGTGTGCACCACCATACCTGGCTAATTTTTGTATTTGTGGTAGAGATGGGGTTTCGCCATGTTGGCCAGGGTGGTCTCGAACTCCTGACCTCAGGCGTTCACCCACCTCAGCCTCCCAAAGTGCTGGGATTACAGATGTGAGCCACCGTGCCCGGCCCATTTTTTCTCTCTCTCTGTATATGTATGTATCTACTGTACAGACACTTCACACATTTATGTGCAACTGTAATATCCTATTATAACAGGAGTTGAGAATATAAAGACAATTAGCTATAATCTCCACCCTCAGGAAACTGGCAACCTAGGGTGGAAGATAGACGATTATGATAAAGCGTGGTAAATGCGATGCAAGAGACAGAAGACGGAAGACACATCAGTGTGGGAGGGTGAGGGTCATAAACCAGATGGGGAGCACACGATTACATCTGAAGCACCAGTAAGACAGGAGCAATACTCTTCAGTTTGAGAGGAGAGGAAAAAGTCTGGGAAGGCCAGTAGACAGTTCAAATGATTTAATATTATGCCCCAGGTGTAAGATTCTGCGTGGAAGAAACCTCCAGAGGTAGACGCTCAGAAATCTCTAGCTGGAATTGCTAGTAGAGCTCATCTAGTCTAGTACCCTTTGAAACACTTAAGTAAAATGAGACCAGAAAATTAAGTGATATTTTCAAGATCCCACACGGCTAGTCTGTGATAGAAACCAGAACTTAGGCCTGCTGATCTCAGTCGAGACCATGGTTTCTTTTTTCCACATCAGGCTACCTCTCTGAGTCCAGGCACCTAGAGACAGTTTTCTTTTTTTCTTTCTTTTTGAGATGGAGTTTCATTCTTGTTGCCCAGGCTGGAGTGCAATGGCGCGGTCTCAGCTCACTGCAACCTCTGCCTCCCAGGTTCAAGCGATTCTCCTGCCTCAGCCTCCCAAGTAGCTGGGATTACAGGCACCTGCCAACACACTGGGCTAATTTTTTTTTTGTATTTTTAGTAGAGACAGGGTTTCATCATGTTGGCCAGGCTGGTCTTGAACTCGTGACCTCAGGTGATCCTCCCACCTCCCAAAGTGCTGGGATTACAGGTGTGAGCCACCAAGCGTGGCTGAGACAGCTTTCTAACAAGGTTTTGGCTCTGTTTTCTGGAGGAATGGGATGATCTGTTATCTGAATTAGCCTTTTCATATGTTTTTCTTGTCTTTTCCTTTTGCTCCTCTCTTGCTCCTGGCCTTTTGTTTGCATCTTAGCCTGTAGAAGACAAAGCTAACCTGTCCGTAGGCCATGGGAGTGGTCACCTCTCTAGGTGGGTGAGATGCTTGGGTGAGAAAGTGCCACTTGCACCAGTGATAGGATATTGAAGGGATAGACGGTGGTGGTCTCAGTCACCCATCCATGAGGGTAAGTGATATTCTGCTACAGCAGAAAGAAAATTGGCTTTAGAGACGAAAGACTTGGTTCAAGTCCTGGATCTGTCACTTTCTGAGGATGTGGTTTTGAACGTTATTTCTATAGGTGGCTGCATCAAAATGAGGCAATGGATCTAAAAGTAATAGAAAACCACAAAAAGTCATGCATATGCAAAGTGATACTATTATTTGTTACCAACAATTGGGTCCTGGTACTTTGAGGCTCTCAAAGTACTGTGAACTGTTGGTTTTGTGTGGTATTTAGTGGGCTATTCTAGTCTTCTTCCTTGCCAAGCATCACTCTTTCAGAGAGGCTAATTCTGTCAGGGTGAGGAACAGAAGTAGTCACTCGAGAAGCCATCTCCACCAAAGTAAACACATCCTTCTGGAAGCTTAAATTTTCACTTTATCTCTTTTGGGAACTAGGGACATGAGTCATAATGAGTTAGCAAGTGGCTTTTGTGAAATACAAGAGGCTTTGTGAAATGCAGCAAATATAGCCAAAAGCATGTGTAGTAGCTTCCTATGGCTGCTCTCACAAATTACTACAAATTCAGTGGCTTACAACAACACACATGCATTCACATTTATTCAGTTGGGAAGTCAAAAGTCTGAAATGGATATCATGGGCTAATGTCAACAGGTCAGTAAAACTGTGTTCTTCCTGGAAAGAATGTGTTTCCTTGACTTTCTTCCAGAGTCCGCCTGCATCCCTTGGCTAGTGGCCCCTTCCTCTCCCATCTTCAAGTACATCGCTCCAAGCCCTCCTCATCATCATCACCTCCCCCTTCTGTCTCTGACTCTCCTGCCTCACTCCTTTCCTTATAAGGGCCCTAATGATTGTATCCTCCCAGCTCAAGCTCATCAGCTGAATCATATCTGCAAAGTCTCTTTTGCCATGTAAGGTCACATATTCATAAGGTCTGCAAATTAGGACATGGACAGCTTTGGTGATTATTATTCACCAAAGAATAATTATTTGGTGATTATTATTCTGTCAGCCACAGCATGTGTGTGTGTAAGCGCTTGGTCTGCCTTTCCCCTGAGTTCATGACATTTCTGTTGCTAACTCATCACCCTTACCATTCCCAACCCAAGCAGCAGGTAGTTACAGCTAACCTTCACTGGGTACCTACTTTGTGCCAGACAATATCTTAAACACCTAACATATGTATTATTTTGTTTTATTCTTCATAACAACCCTATGAGATAGGAACTATTATTATACCCATTTTACAGACAAGAAAACTGAAGCACAGAGATTTTAACTTGCCCAACATCACACAGCTAGAAAGTGGTAGAAACCAGGTTGCAAACCTCAGGCAATTGACTCCACACTCAAGAGTTCTTAGCCAGCACCCATGGTATTGGCATGTAGCTAGTGTTCAGTAAGGTTTGATGAATAGCAGAAAGAAGGAAACTTGAGATCCAAATAAATGATGTGAAGTCTCTAGATTACATGGAACTGGGGTCAAGAGGGCAACCTGACTTGCCCATTGGTTTGGTCTTTGACTTGGCCCCACCTAAATGCAGTGTGATTGGCTGTCTAGTGATGTGGTCTGGAGTTGGAATGATGTTATCACACTTTCTAGAATAGTGTGTGTGTGTGTGTGTGTATATACACTGCCCATCTCAGCTCCCAACTGTGAGAAGATGGGCACAGGATTGTACTTACGGGTCACAGAGCACCATGTCTCTGCCAACCACCTATCCCAGCCTCCACCTGCTGCTGCCAGATGTGGTAGAAATAGGAAGCGTGTTCCTAATCTTGCAGCCTCGAGAAGGGGCTCCTGGCGCAGAATGCATAGTGGTGTGTCTGGTACTTGAGTGTATGATCAAACTGATGTACATTCAAATTCCTACTCCACTTAGGTTACCAAATCCCTCTAAGCTCAGTTTTGTCTTCTGTTAAATGAAGGTAATAGTCTGTGCCTCAAGGAATTGTTACAATAATTAGATGAGATAATACGTATAAGCATGGTGAGTGCAGAGCCTGACCTTAAGTGCATGATAAATGGTAGGTACGGTGGTTGGGCTCAGTGTTGAGTACAGAAGGGGACCCTGGGTATGTTAATAAGCTATTCTAAGCCTTTCGGTAAGAGTGTGTTTCTGTTTCCTCCCCACCCTCTTCAAGACCTGGGTGGAGCCTAGGAATAATTTATTATTTATTTATTCGTTTATTTATTTGTCGAGACCGAGCTCTGTTGCCCAGGCTGGAGTGCAGTGGTGCGATGTGGCTCTCTGCAATCTCCGCCTCCCAGGTTCAAGCGATTCTCCTGCCCCAGCCTCCCGCGTAGCTGAGATTACAGACATGCTCCACCACACCCGGCTAATTTTTGTACTTTTAGTAGAGATGGGGTTTTGCCATGTTGCCCAGGCTGGTCTGGAACTCCTAACCACAGGTGATCCGCCCGCCTCGGCCTCCCAAAGTGCTGGGATTACAAGCATGAGCCACCGCACCCTGCTAGAAGGAATAATTTCAATAGCATTCAGTTTATGTGATGAATGTTCTGAGGAGCGGAACAGAGATGTGGGGAGCTGGCTTAGGAGTGTGGAGCAGTGCTCCTCCTCAGCGCGCAGTGGGAGCCACACCACTCCTGCCTTCTGCTTGGCCTTGCAAGTTCAGAGCTGCTGTCTTGTCAAGAAAAATCCACGGGCCAGGCACAGCGGCTCACGCCTGTAATCCCAGCATTTTGGGAGGCTGAGGCAGGTGGACTGCTTAAGGCCAGGAGTTCGAGACTAGCCTAAGCAACATGGCGAAACCCCAGCGTGGTGGTGTGCACCTGGTCTTGAAAATCCACTGATCAATCAAGAAGCCCCTCCTGGGATCTGCAGCAGCTTTTCTACATCAGGATGGAGGAGAACATTTGAAGTTCTTATCTTCCTCCAAACGTAAGACCACAGGCCCACAAATGGAAGGCTGAACAGACAGCTGTGTCCGCTTGCTGTCTGGCCGCCTCAGGCGCCACAGATCTCCCGGTATCACTTTATCCATCAGGCCTTGGCAGGGAGGCCGCAAGTGGGCTGTCCTGTTCCGGCCTGTGGCTGCCAGCTCTGCAGACCAGTGGAGCAGGAGATGGGCCTCGGAGGAAGAGCTGTGGGACACCAGGAAAACCGCCTTCGTGAGATGGCCCGCATCGTGCATGACTGGTGAAGACTTCCGAATGGGATGACTCCCAGGGGGCGTTGAGTAAACAGACGGTTGCCGTTAGCTGTGCAGCTGGCTCCGAAGGATGTGGAGGATGGAATCTCAGTATTTGAAGTTTTTTTTTGTTTGCTTTTTGTTGTTTGGTTTTTCAATGTTCCCTTTCCATCTTCTGCATTCTGGGGCACCAGCCGCTGCCCCAGAATGGGTTGTCCTGGGAAACAGGTCATGCAGGGCTACCAGTGTTTAGTCTGGAAAAGACATGCAGAGATAAGGAAGATGTTGAGGCAGGACAGAACCGGGCTCCTGTTAGTCCAACAAAAATTTACTGAGCAGTGACTTTGTGCCGGGCACCTGGGAATTGTGCCGCATCCTGAAGGTACAATCATGAATAAGACCCTGACCACAAGGAGCCCCCAACCTCTTGGAGAAGACAGACTCAAGCAAATGACTTCAACATAATGTGATATGATAGAGAGGGAGGGAGGGTATCTCTCCTCTAATAGTGAAAGGGCTGTCATCTGAAAAACAGATGCCTATTTTGTGAACTTTTTTTTTTTTTTGAGACGGAGTCTCCCTGTCACCCAGGCTGGAATACAGTGGTATGATCTTGGCTCACGGCAACCTTTGCCTCCCAGGTTCAAGCGATTCTCCTGCCTCAACCTCAACCTCCCGTGTAGCTGGGACTACAGATGCGCACCACCACGCCCAGCTAATTTTTGTGTTTTTAGTAGAGATGGGGTTTCACCGTGTTGGCCAGACTGATCTCAAACTCCTGACCTCAGGTGATCTGCCTGTTTCGGCCTCCCAAAGTGCTGGGATTACAGGTGTGGGCCACCATGCCCGGCCTATTTTGTGAAGTTTAATGAGTGGTTATAATTGCTGGGGACAGGGTCAGATTTTAGTTCACAAGAAAAACAACTTTGGAAACCATTGGCCCACGTACAGATGCTCGACCTCCTCAGGGAGAGTGTCCTCTGGTTCTGGGTGAGCACAGCAGAGCTTCCTGGTTAACCTCCTCAGAAGGACCCAAGCCTTCTGCGTTGGAGTCAGGAGCATACCTAAAGTCCCTGGGGGACCAGGCTGGCCAGCCTGCACGGGGGACATGGCCTCTAGGGGTGTTCTTTATGGATTAGCTTCTGGATAGCTGCTTTCATGGGCATGATTCCCCGGTTGGTTAGGGATGGATTATCCGTACCCCAGGGCTGAGGGGATGTGCAGTGATGAACTGATGGAATTGAGCAATGGCCTTAGGAAAGATGAGCCCTCAGCATTCTCTGGTTGGGCAAGCATTCACTGGCCAGCCACTGTCTGGCCTCTGGGCATGTGACAGTGAGTTGCGCTCAGCATTTTGGGAAGGGGTTAGTGCTGAGAGAGGCCTCGCGAAGGAGATGGGAAGCAAGTCCAGTGTAACCAAGCCAGGGCAGAACAGCCACCTTAGGAGGAAGGAAAGGAACTGTTGAGCTGGGAGTGCAGGTACTTGAGACTCAGGAGGATTTGAATTTGTAACAGTCAGGAGGCTGAAGTTTTCAGCAGTAGGAGGAATAGCTTTAGCCAACCTTTAACTCCTTACCATAGAAAGTTCCAGGGCTGGGCGCAGTGGCTCACGCCTGTATTCCCAGCACTTTGGGAGGCTGAGGCGGGCAGATAACGAGGTCAGGAGATCATCAGATCATCGAGACCATCCTGGCTAACACAGTGAAACCCCGTCTCTACTAAAAATTAAAAAAATTTTTAAATTAAAAAATAAAAAAATTAGCCAGGCATGGTGGCGGGCACGTGTAGTCCCAGCTACTCAGGAGGCTGAGGCAGGAGAATGGTGTGAACCCGGGAGGCGGAGCTTGCAGTGAGCCGAGATCGTGCCACTGCACTCCAGCCTGGGCGACAGAGCGAGACTCCATCACTTAAAAAAGTTCCAGAAGGCCTGGTGCTCTTTCTGTTGTCACTGCAATTTCTGATGATGGACAGAATGTATATTGCAACCCCTTTTTTTGCTAAAGAGTCCAAGACTATTTCCTTGTTTGGTCCTCTTTGCTCTGGAATTGCTCTTTCTGCAGAGGTGGTTTTCTACTTTAAAAGAAAAGGAAGATCATGATGAAGAAGGAAGTACTCTCAAATTTCTTCAGCCGTTCTCAGCTTACTGCTGGACTCCTGCCAGAATATTAAAGTATCTTTTTAGAGCTGCATATCTAGGGTTCAGGATGCCTCTTTTTCTTCCTTCCACGAATTTCCTGTTAATAGGGCTGTGCTGTTGTTTTTCCCACACACGTTTATTAAGTGTGTGCTCTGCTAGGATCAAAAGAAACAGATGTGAATAGAGAATGAGCTGCCACCTTGGTGCTCCCAGTCTAGTCGGGAAAACAAAAATTAAAATTAAATTATATTAAAATAAGAAAAAAAGAAAACCAAATAAGTATATAGCAGTCTGCTAAGTGCCCACAAACACAGAGACGTAAATGGTGCTATGGAATCATGGAAGAACTAGTGAAAATAACTCCAGTTGGGCCCCTCATTCCTCTGAAGAGCTGGATTTTGTCAAGTGAATTGATATTAGATCCTCAAAGGTGTTGGAGGTAAATACCATTCAGTCATCTCTTATGTGCCAATCATAAGCCATGGCACCTTACAAACATTGTCTTTATTTTGAGACAGAGTCTAGCTCTGTCCCTGAAGCTGGAGTGCAGTGACACGATCTCAGCTCACTGCAAGCTCTGCCTCCCGGGTTCAAGCCATTCTTCTGCCTCAGACTCCCAGGTAGCTGGGACTACAGGTGCCCACCACCACATCTGGCTAATTTTTTTGTATTTTTACTAGAGACGGGGTTTCACCGTGTTAGCCAGGATGGTTTTGATCTCCTGACCTCGTGATCTGCCCGCCTCAGCCTCCCAAAGTACTGGGATTACAGGTGCGAGCCACTGCACCCAGCCCAAACACTTTTTTTTTTTTTTTTTTTTTTGAGACGGAGTCTTGCTCTGTCACCCAGGCTGGAGTGCAGTGGCCGGATCTCAGCTCACTGCAAGCTCCGCCTCCCGGGTTTACGCCATTCTTCTGCCTCAGCCTCCCGAGTAGCTGGGACTACAGGCGCCCGCCACCGCGCCCAGCTAGTTTTTTGTATTTTTAGTAGAGACGGGGTTTCACCGTGTTAGCCAGGATGGTCTCGATCTCCTGACCTCGTGATCCGCCCGCCTCGGCATCACTTTCTTACTCAGGACAGCAAACCTCTGCAGTTAGTTGTTTTTTGTTTGTTTGTTTGTTTTTTTGGAGACAGAGTCTCGCTCTGTGGCCCAGGCTGGAGTGCAGTGGCACAGTCGCAGCTCACTGCAACCTCCACCTTTTGGGTTAAAGCGACTCTCCTGTCTCAGCCTCCTGAGGAACTGGGATTACAGGCATGCACCATCACACCCGGCTAATTTTTGTATTTTTAGTAGAGACAGGGTTTCACCATGTTGGCCAGGCTGGTCTCGAACTCCTCACCCTCGCCTCCCAAAGTGCTGGGATTACAGGCGTGAGCCACTGTGCCTGGCCTGCTGTTAGTATTAATAAACCCATTTTACAGATGAGGAAACTGAGTTTATTAAACATGCACCATGATTAAGTGGCAGAGCTGGGTCCCTAACCCAAGTTTTCCTGGCTCCAAAAACCTTTTATTAGACCCATGTTTACAGTGCCTCGATTTCTGCTTTGCCGGTTTATTTTTGTTCCTGGATAACAGCTTTAAACTTGCACACAGAGCTCTAGCACCCTGACTGGCAAATAAGCATTACTGGCAATGCAGCCAGCTGCTGTTTCCTGTGTTTAGAGACCACATTGCAGGAAAGTGTTTTAAGAGTTGTTTTGAGTGTTGGTTCTGTTCCTCTGTGTGAAAGTGTGGATGCTGTTCTGAGAGAGAGAAAGGTGACACGATGCTCAGTGTTCTGTGGCAGTTCCCATTCGGTGGGGATTTGGAGAGGAATTTATATGTCACCGACTGAGATCAGAGTCTTTGTTCTGTTTGGTCTGAGACCATGTGGCATCATGAAATCAATGGACTGTGAGGTCAAAGTTCTAGAACTAGCTCAGCCGCTGTTCTGTCCTGTGACTTTGGGGAAGACAGTTTATGTCTACTTTGCCCATCTGTGCAATTTAGTTCTTCAAAGCTGCAAGGAGCACCTCTGTTGAGCCAAGTATTTTCGGTCCATAGCCCCCAGAGAGAAAACAGGATGTAATCCTAGGCCCAGTGAATTCCTGAGATTAGGAAGGAGATAGACGCATCAACAGTAGATAATCACAAAACAAGGAGGCACCTGCTGAAGGCGGAGCCCATTTTCCTCCTCTTTGCAGCGGACGTCTTGGAACTGCAGGGTATTCGGAACTCTTTATAATTAGAGAGTGAGAGCTTACATTTGTTCTGAACCTGCTAATGTGTAATTTTACTCTTTTCTCAATCCTGAGGAAAGTAGTAAGCAGTACTTCCATTTTACAAATGAGAGAAGCAAGACAGATACATTAAAGGATTTATCCCACTCAGAAATGACTGTGCCAATGCACTTACATTCATCTGGCTTTAGACCCCTCAGCTCTCCCACCTCACACTAACAGCTCTTGTAAGATTTCATTTTAAAAATTTTTGGCTGGGCGCGGTGGCTCATGCCTGTCATCCCAACACTTTGAGAGGCTGAGTCAAGAGGACTGCTTTGAACCCAGGAGTTCGAAATTAGCCTGGGCAACAAGGAGAAACCCCGTCTTTACTAAAAAAATACAAAAACTGCCTGGGCGGGATGACTCATGCCTATAATCCCAGCACTTTGGGAGGCCGAGGCAGGTGGTTTACCTGATGTCAGGAGTTCGAGAGCAGCCTGGCCAACATGGTGAAACCTGTCTCTACTAAAAATACAAAAATGAGCTGGGCGTGGTGGCAGGCACCTATATAATCCCAGCTACTCAGAAGGCTGAGGCAGGAGAATCGCTTGAAAACCCGGGAGACGGAAGTTGCAGTGAGCTGAGGTTGCACCAGTGCACTCCAGCCTGGGCAACAAGAGCAAAACTCCATCTGAAAAAAACAATATATACAAAAACTAGTTGGGTGTGATGGTGCAGGCTTGTAGTCTCAGTTACTCTGGCTGAGGTGGGAGGATTGCTTGAGCCCAGGAGATGGAGGTTGCAGTGAGCCAAGAATGTGCACTGCAGTCTGTACTCCAGCCTGAGTGACAGAGCCAGACCCTGTCTCAAAAAAAATAAATAAATAAAAATAAAAATAAAAATCTAAATAGCGACATTCCAGCATTCCTGTACTATTGAATTGTTGTCTCCCTATCTTTCCCTTAGGCTCCCTTCTGTATTTCCTGGCATCACTGTCACCTTCTGGCCCTTCCTGCTCACCTTTGCCTCCCGCCCCCAGGCCCTTCTGTGTGACTCCGCCACCTTTATGAAAGCCGCCATTATCACCTCTGGGTCTTGCTTATGTTTGTTGATGAATCCATGGATAACTTCTTCCTGGGTGCATTTTTCTCTTAGATGAAATGTTATACAGTCGGCCCTCCATGTCCATGGGTTTTGAATTTGTGGTTTCAACCAATTGCAAATCAAAAATATTGGGGGGAAAAATTACATGTATACTGAACATGAACAGATTTTTTTCCAGCCGTTATTTCCTAAACAATACAGTGTAACAACGATGTACATAACTTCTATGTTGTGTTGGGTATTATAAGTAACCTAGAGATGATTTAAAGTACACAGGAGGATGTGCATGGGTTATATGCAAATACTGCACCATTTTATATCAAGGACTTGAGGATTTCGATATCTGAGGGAGGTCCTGGAATCAATCCCCTATGGATACCAAGGGAGTACTGTACATTCTTTTCAAATATTCTCTCCTTTGAGAAAATTTCTCAGGTTGTATTATCCATTCCTAACTCCTCTACATACTACATTCCCATCTCGGGGCAGAATGTGTTTATGTGCATCTGTGCTGCCCTGGAACGTTGTACATACCCGATATCATGCCTCTGGTGGAACACTTACCATTATCACATCATCAAGGTCAGCCTATGTCAGTTTCCCAGACTAGGCTGTGACTCCTTGGAGAGATGGTGTCTTAGTCTTTGCTCTTTCCCTACCCCTTTGCATGGTGCCTGGTACATAATAAGCACTCAGTTCATTCATTCATCTCTTTAATAACCTTTTATTAACATTTATTATTTCATATACCCTGTGCTAGCTGAGATTGTGCCATTGTACTCCAGCCTGGGCAACAAGAGCAAAACTCTGTCTCAAAAAAAAAAAAAAAAAAAAAAAAGTCTCTTATAATCTTATAAGGGCACTATTCTGTTTTTCTGAGACAGAGTCTTACTCTGTCACCCAGGCTGGAGTGCAGTGGCAGGATCTCAGCTCACCACAACCTCTGCCTCCCGGATTCAAGCAATTCTTCTGCCTCAGCCTCCCAAGTAGCTAGGAATACAGGTGCCCACCACCACACCCAGTTCCCACCACTGTGCGCAGCTAGTTTTTGTATTTTTAGTAGAGACAGGGTTTTGCCATGTTGGCAAGGCTGGTCTCAAACTCCTGACTTCAGGTGATCTGCCTGCCTCGGCTTCCCAAAGTGCTGGGATTATAGGCATGGGCCAAGGGCACTAATCTCATCATTAGAATTCCTAGGACCCATGAACTCATCTAACCCTAATTACCTCCCAAAGGCCCCATCTTCAAATACCATCATATTAAAGGTTAGGGCTTCAGTATATGAATTTTAAGAGGAAACAATTCATTTCAGTTCATATCAGCCATCAGTGACCTGGAGAGAATACCTGTGTGAACTGAATGGTGGGAGTTTGAGGCCAGGTGGGACCCTACTCCATCCTGCCACAGCCCTGTCAGCTGGCAGGGGTCACAGTGGGGACCATGCCGTCTGCCCTTCTTTCCACTGTGGCTGCACTCAGCCTCGATCTGTCTGGCTGACCCATGTTCCTTTGGGTCCAGGTGTCCAATAAGAAAATAGAAACCACAAGAAGTGTAAAGGGAAGCGCCTGCAGCCTCTAGGAGTGAAGGTGGTGAAGACTGAATCTCTTTCCTAGGCCTCTCACTAACCACTTGGAGTCGCTTCCACATGACTCGTTAGTATACATGAGGATCCAGCAGCCACTGCCAGCATCACCCCAGGACCCACTGCCCAGAGGCTGAAAGGTGTGTTTTCAGGAGCTGACTGACCCCTGTGCTCTACAGAGTAGTGAGTGGCGGGGAGGGGCCGCCATTCCCAAACTCTCTTAGGAGTTTCAGAGCATTCAGAGTTTGGAATGCTATGGAACAAATTCCTCCATCAGTTAGGAGAATGAGCGTCCACTTATGAGGCATGGCTTAGGGAAAAGGAACCACACACCAGGATTTAGAAAGTGTGGACTCTAGTCCCAGCTTTTTGCTTGGTTTGCTGCATAATCCTGGGGAGTTCATTTGTTCCATTCCAAATAACACTCATTATACCCCATGATGTACCAAGAACTATGCTTGGCTACTGGGTATGCAGGAATAAACAAGGACGCCTCTGCATTTAAGGGCCGTAGTATCACAACCATGTAATCCAGGCTGTGAAGAGGTCCACAGGTACTAAGAGACCTCACTGAAAGCCACGTAGCCCAGACAGCATAAGACTCACAGGATCCAGGAAGGATCCACTCTAAGGAGGTGTCACTGGAGCTGAGGATGCGAAGACAGGAAGTTGGGCAATTGGACATGTTGAGGGTGAAGGGGTGGGGCGAGGAGGGGATAGTGCAGTTGAAGAGGTCAGTGTGTGCATAGGCACGATGGATGAGAAATCCTGGTGCACCAAAGGAGTGTGTTTGGGGGCAGTGGAGCTGGAGAAGCTGGCTACAGTCACATTGTACTAGGGAGTCTCAGTTTATTTTGAAGGCCCCAGACAGGCACCAAAGGATGGTGAGCGAGTTCATGATGTAACCGGATTTGTCTGAGAGAGCCTAGCCTTGCCACTCAGAATGTGGTCCTCAGACCAGCCCTTTTGGTACCAACCAGGAGCTTGTTAGAAACATAGAATCTCAGCTCGATCTCAAACCCACTGCATTAGAATCTCCACTTTAATAAGATCCTTAGGTGACTGGTATGTACACTGAAGTTTGTGACACCTTGATCACCAGCAAACTCTGCAAAGGGCCAGAGAGTAAACATTTCAGGCTTTGCTGACCATATGGTCTCCATGGTGGCTACTCAACTCTGCTGTTTTGCAGTGCAAAAGCAGATGCGGATGAGACATAAACAAATAAGCATGGCTGTGTTCCAGTGAAAGTTTATTTGTTTATTTGTGGGCACTGAAATTTCAATTTTATATAATTTCCATCGGTCGCACCATTGTCATTCTTCTTTTGACTTTTTTATCTTCTTTTTCTTTTTTTTTTGCTTGAGATGGAGTCTCTCTGTCACTCAGGCTAGAGTGCAGTGATGCAATCTCGGCTCACTGCAACCTCCGCCTCCCAAGTTCGAGTGATTCTCCTTCCTCAGCCCCCTGAGTAGCTGGGATTACAGGCGCCCACCACCTTGGCTGGCTAATTTTTGTATTTTTTGTAGAGATGGGGTTTCACCATGTTGGCCAGGCTGCTCTCAAACTCCTGACCTCAAGTGATCTACCCGCCTTGGCCTCCCAAAGTGCTGGGATTACAGGCATGAGCCACCACGCCCAACCAATTGTTTTAACCATTTAAAAATGTGAAAACCATTCTTAGCTCACGGGCTATACAAAAGCAGGAGGTGGGCTGGATTGGCCCCTGGGCTGTAGTTTGATGGCTCTTGATCTGTAGGATTCTGGATCTTCAGCTTCAGATAAAACCTACTGAGCTATAAGCTTCAGAGAGATTGTGAAAATCAAAGGCATGGGGAAGGACACCTAAACTAAGTCCTTATTTTCAGATCAGAAAATAGAGACTCAGAGTGGGACAGTGACTTGCTGAGAGTAGCACAGCTTGTTACTGGTTAGGACTTCAATGCAGGTCTGCTGCCTTCCTATCAAGTGCTCTTCCTTTATCTTTATTTTTATTTATCTATTTATTTATTTTTCGAGACAGAGTTTCGCTCTTGTCACCCAGGCTGGAGTGCAATGGCGTGATCTGGGCTCACCACAACCTCTGCCTCCCAGGTTCAAGCGGTTCTCCCGCCTTAGCCTCCCGAGTAGCTGGGATTACAGGTGTGTGCCACCACGCCCGGCTAATTTTGTATTTTTAGTAGAGACGAAGTTTTCTCCATGTTGGTCAGGCTGGTCCTGAACTACCTCCTCAGGTGATCCACCCACCTCGGCACTGGGATTACAGGCATGAGCCACCGCCCGTCCGTGCTCTTCCTTTATTCTATGCATAGCTGATTTGAAAGGAGAACCAGAGTCCTATCTTTTCTCCTCCACAACCAAAGCAGAGTAAAGGATGCGTAAAAGGCAAAGTAACCTTTCTGATGTGTTACAAATGGTGGGTAAGAGCTTTTTAATGTCAGAGCTGCTGTGTCAAAGCCAAAATGCTGTGAGCAGCCTGTCCCAGGGCACCATGTTGTCCAGAGCGAGACCCCAGGCATTTCAACACCTAAAATTAGATACCAAAACTCTTTTTATATTTAGCAAAATAAAAGTTAGATTAGGTGCTATTCCATAACAAATGAAGTTTAGCTAAAAATTATTTAATGTATTCCTATTTGTTTTTGTTGAAACCTTGCTCTTGCATAGTAATTAATGAATCTTTCATTGTAATAGTTACTTAAAAGCATAATAGAATGAATCAAGCATTCCCTTTGTTTTCTTATCCAAAACTGTAGGATGTCTAAGTGATTTTTCTTGTGACAAAATCCAAGACACTGTTGATTTTTTTAAAAATCCAGCCAAAATTTCTACATACATAGCCCCAGCTCTGGCCCTGTTTCTTCTTCTCGCCAGATTCCTCAGTCAAACAGGAGCAGTGCTCACAAAGGAAATGGAGTTTTGCCTTCTTGTACCTCTGCTGCTTTGGTTTTGGGCACAGAAAGGCAATGATGAGATTGAGAATATAAGTCCTAGACAAGCCACACTGAACAGTCCACTCTGAAGTCACATATGTAGGGAGGTCCTCGGGGAACCTGGATAAGCTTCCCTCCAAAGTAAAGCTGAGTCCTGGGAAGTAGGGACCTAGTCATTCACTGTTTGAGCGTCTTATTCCTTGTTCTTCCACCCTGACACTGGGATAGCACACTGTCTGCAGGGGTAATAGACACAGGTTCATATGCATCCTCCTGTACACACACACGTACACACACACACACAGGCACAGGCACGTGCATGCAAACCTACATGCTTACCCCTCTGGCTTGCTTGATCCCTTCAGGGTTTGAAAAAAAGATGCTTCTATTTGGAGGCTGGTAGATGCCTGTTAGGTTACTGAGTGCTTTTGGGGAAGGGACACAAAGAGACAAGTCATCTGTTGCCATCACGCAACTGCATGGTCAGCGCGTCTGCGATCCACAATGCTCTGCCTGGGCTTGGGAAGCCTTGTGTGCTGAGTGTGGCAGCAGCAAGGCTGACTCATCACTGCCACCCAGGGTGGCCCAGCTGTCAGAACAAGATGGGCCCATCTATCTCCTCTCTGTTCTCCCTGCCTTGTCAAAAAAGCACCGGTCATGAATCATCTGCCCCTGTACAACTCGGAGGGATCGCTGCGAGGACAGGAGTGCAAATTCTCCTCCTGCGTAGTACCCTGCCGACGCGCTGTGAGGCCTTGGACAAATTGCTTTTTCTTAAATAATTAATTATAATAGTTTTTATTTAGTAGTTGACTGTGTGGATGGTACAATGGAGCCACCATCAGATGCAAGTCTGACCCACGGCCCCAAGCTGCTTCTCACTGTCCAATATGAGATCTCATCTCATCCTCATGGCAGTTCTTTGATGTGGATGGTAGTTATATTCCCATTTTATAGATGGGGACACTAAGGCACAGAGAAGTTCACTTGTCCCAGTTGCGGGACAAGGAGTAACTCTAAATTCAATATTCTTTCCAGTCTGCCTTTCCCGAGTTTTTATCTTTCTGTGTAAAAAGTTGAGAAACACTTCTTTCTCCTTCATTTGGTTCCTGGAGCCTGAGATGCACATCTCCTTCTAACCAAGAGCTTCTTTGAGGACGATGGTGATTAGGACACTAGGGGCCAACTCTCCATAACCCAGCTCTGGGTTGCCTCCTCTCCCCTCCAAGAGGGAGCTGCACCAAGCCCAGCACCGTCATGGGTAAGCTTGCTCTGTAGAATTCACTGGCCACCCTACAGTGATTAGAAATAAAATAAACTACTGATTAAAAAAATTTAATGGAAATTTTCTAACTTATCGTAAGGTAGTAAAGGGAAACAAATGCATCAAGCAGTTCATCCCTGATCCTGTTTCATCAATACCACCCACTTCCCCACCCTCCCCCATATCATTTTGAATTAAATTTTAGGGTGAGGCATGGTGGCTTACGCCTGTAATCCCAAAACTCTGGGAGACCAAGGCAGGAAGACTGCTTGAGCCCAGGAGTTGGTCTTGAGACCAGCCTTGAGATCAGGGCAATATAGTAAGACCCCATCTCTACAAAAAATAAGTTACCCAGGCATGGTGGTGCATGCCTGCTGTCACAGCTACTTGGGAGGTTTAGGTGGGAGGATCCCTTGAACCTTGGAAGTTGAGGCTGCAGTGAGTCGCCACTGCACTCCAGCCTGGAGATAGAGTGAGACCTTGTTTAAAAAAAAAAAAAAAAAATCTTAGATGTATCATGTAGTCTGTCTTTCAGTTTGCATCTTTGAAAGACTCTGACTCTTTAAAATATGACATGACCACAGGGCCTGGCATGGTGGCTCACACCTGTAATCCCAGCACTGTGGGAGGCTGAGGTGGGCAGATCACTTGAGGTCAGGAGTTGGAGACCAGCCTGGCCCACATGACGAAACCTTGTTCCTACTGAAAATACAAAAATTAGCTGGGCATGGTGGTGCACGCCTGTAATCCCAGCTACTTGGGAGGCTGAGGCAGGAGAATCACTTGAACACTGGAGGAGTAGGTTGCAGTGAGCTGAGATTGTGCCATTGCACTCCAGCCTGGGGGACAGAGCGAGACTCTGTCTCAAAGAAATAATAATAAAAATAATAAAATAAAATATGACCACAGGATCATTATCACACCTGAAAAATACTTAATATCATCAAATATCTAGTCAATAATCACATATCCTCAATTGCCTTATAATTTAAAAAAAAATCTGTGTGTGTGTGTGCATGTGTGTATGTGTGTGTGTGCGCCAGATTTCAAATAAGGTCTGTACTTGAGATGGAGGGTTGCATCTCTTAGGGTAGTTAGCTTCCCTGCCCAGTCTTTTCTGGTTTTTTTATTTGTAATTTTCTTGTTGACGACCAGGTCAAATGTCTAAAGTCTCCATAGTTCGGATGAGGCTGATCGCAGCCCTGGATGGCAGGGAACATCTATGTATTACAGTTCCTTTAAGTTGATAGTTAAGTCAAGAGGAAACTATCAGTTTTTAATACAGATCTCATTTGGATCAAAAGCTCACTTGACCAACTCTTGGTAAAACATCAGATACAGCACACATTCTTATAGAAAAAATGGGAAAGTCAGCTGAAGAATAGACTGAGATGAGACATTTTGTCCTATTATACGCATTTACAAGGTGTATCCTGGAGTCTGTGTTCACATTCAACCCATCTAATAAATTGGCCATAGAGACAAGATTGATCAGTGAGGAGTGATCTAGTGAGTAAGCATTTATTGAGTACCTACTATGTGCCTGCCTGATACTAGGTGCTAAGAAGTCAAAATCAAATAAGGAAGGCCTAGCCTTGGCCTGGGGATGCTTATCTTCTAGTGAGGGACAAGCAAAAGTTAGGAATGGTGGTATATTGTGAAAATGCTGTGTGTACTTATTCATAGATAGCAAGAGCTGTGGAGAAGAGTGTGTGTTCACCTCGCTAAAGCAGGTGAGGCTTCCTGGAGGGGGTGACATATGATGAAGGATGAGGTGTGAACAATTTTAGAACAGAAAATATTTGGTTCAGTTTCCTGAATTTGGAAAAGTAAAGAGGAACTCAAAGTGATGTAGGTTTGTGTTTGTTGTTCGTGTTGTTTTGAGATGGAGTTTTGCTCCTGTTGCCCAGGCTGGAGTGCAGTGGCACAATCTCAGCTCACTGCAACCTCCACCTCCTGAATTCAAGTGATCCTTCTGCCTCAGCCTCCTGAGTAGCTGGGATTACAGGCATGTGCCACCACACCCAGCTAATTTTTGTATTTTTAGTAGAGACGGGGTTTCTCCATGTTGGTCAGGCTAGTCTCGAACTCCTGACCTCAGGTGATCCACTCGCCTTGGCCTCCCAAAGTGCTGAGATTACAGGCGTGAGCCACCACGCCCAGCCTTTGTTTATTTTTTAAGAGATTTTCAACAAGGTTTCCAAGCAGAGGCTAGAAATCCTTACATAACTGATAAATCATTTGTCCAGATGTTTCATTCTTTCATTCTTCTGGCTCATCAACGTATCTTCATGGGCCCTGGGTCTGAAACTGCAGTATCTTGCCCCGGCAAGAGGAAAGTACTATCTTTTTCCCACCAATTCTGGGTCTTTTCCTTGGATTATCACTGAGTTTGCAACTGATGTTTCTGCAGCCTCAGAATAGGAAAATAGGGTGAAAGTCCATTGTCCTCAGTGGAAGGACAACTTGCCTTGTTTTTCTTCTTTATTTGCTTATTCTCTGTCCCATATCCCCACCCCCAGGATGTAGCTTTCTGAGAGCAAAGACCTTGACTGTCTCAGTCATTACTCTGATTCTCCTGCCTGGAAGAGTGCTTGCCACAGAGCAGGTGCTCAAGAAATACTGTAGAGTTAATTAATTTATCTTTGTCCTTCTTACCTAGGGTAGGGTTTCCCTCTGAAAGTGTCTGCCTGTGAGTACTCCAATTTATAGGCAGACGCAGAGTTTTCAAAATATAAAATGTTTTCATCCAACACCTCCTCGTGATAATAGCAACACTTCTTTATTATTATTATTATTATTATTTTGTGTCGCTCTGTCGCCCAGGCTGAAGTGCAATGGTGTGATCTCGGCTCACTGCAACCTCCGCCTCCTGGGTTCCAGCGATTATCCTGCCTCAGCCTCCCGAGTAGCTGGGATTACAGGCACGCACCACCATGCCCAGCTAATTTTTTTGTATTTTTAGTAGTTCAGCATGTTGGCCAGGCTGGTCTCGAACTCCTGACCTCAGGCCATCCACCCACCTTGGCCTCCCAAAGTGCCAGGCGTGAGCTACCACACCCGGCCAGCGCCTTTCATTTTTATAGTTCATTACATTCTACAAAGCATTTTCACCTCGTGGGGTCTTCCTTGAGCTTCATAGCAGCCCTATTTGGATACAGGCTGAACAGAGGATGTTATCACCATTTATTGAGGAGAAAACTGAGGCTCTGAGAAGTTGAGTTGCACAAGCCCACACAGCCAGGGAGGAGCAAAGCAGGTACTGAACCCAGGCCTGCCTGGCACTCGTTCTGCCACAACACTCTGCAGGACCACTCGGCCCTTCTCTCTCTGCTCATGGAAAATAAAGACTGAAAAGAGCAGGTTTCTCTCCGGTCACTTCCTCCCTGAGGAAGTCCAATCCCAACTATGGCCTTAAGTGGTTTGGAGTCCTTTGGGGAACATGATATTTGGGGCTGCTTAAGTGCTTAGCCAAAAGTCTGCCAGACAAAGTCTAAGTGGAGCTGAGAGAAGCAGGTTTTTTCTCCTATGAGCTGAGTCATGTCGAGGAAGAGACAAATGGCTACCAAGGAGAAATATGTAAGTAGACTGGTCAACACGCATGGTCGAGCATGAGACAGCGGACTCAGGTACAGTTATTCTGGGAGGAAGCAGAGGGCTTGACTCCAGGGTGTGGACCTGGAAGCAAGCATTCCTCCTAACCGGGACCCAAGGATGCTGTTGACAGTGGACTGGTAGATTTATAGGAAAGGTGGAGATGGTACTGAGATGGTCTTAAATGTTAAGAAAACAACCATAGAACTTGTTTGGGGGCTGGATCTGTGCAGGATGAGTAAGGCTCTTGGCCGTGGTATGCAGGGAAAGAACGTGGCCCTGGAGGAAAAGCCATCCAGGCTTTTAATAGAGCTCCGTGTGCAGGGACTTGGGAAGAGAATGGAGGCTAGAAGGCACTGTCTCTTCTTCCTACTCTACCACAAACGCCTTAGTGAAATAACTAGTCCAGGCATTGACTTTTTCCCTTTCCTAATCCCCTTCTTCCCCAACTGCTATTCCTATGTGCCAACTAATCTCCGACAAATCAACCCATCTCTCTAAGCCCTGTTTTTTGGTAAGTAAAATGAGGACATTTCTTTTCTTTTTCGTGATGGAGTCTAGTTCTGTCGCCCAGGCTGGAGTGCAGTGGCACAGTCTCCACTCGCTGCAACCTCCACCTCCCAGATTCAAGCAATTCTCCTGCCTCAGCCTCCAGAGTAGCTGGGATTACAGACGTGCACCACCACGCCCAGCTAATTTTTGTATTTTTAGTGGAGATGGGGTTTTACCATGTTGGCCAGGCTGGTCTTGAACTCCTGACCTCAAGCGATCCGCTCGCCTCAGCCTCCCAAAGTGCTGGGATTACAGGTGTGAGCCACCGCACCTGGGCAAATGAGGCTATTTCTATTCTGTACCTCCAGTGAGGTGCAACAGATACGAAAGTAGAAAGTCTATCATGAGCCACACAAATGGTAGACGATTTTGATGGCATCATGGTAGACACTTTAGGAGTGTGTAATACATATAAGGTCATGGTATTTCCAAGTATGAAATAAGTTGGCAACTTGCCTTCTGCTTGGGCGCCTGCCTGATTCTTATTTAGCAATGATGACTGATGAAATGACTTACCCTTTGATTCAAACCTTCCACTTAACGTGGTCCTTCACAGCACTGGGCCTCCAGTGGGAGGTTTTATGTTACTCTTCTGCAAAAGGGAAAAATTTAGAGCTTGAGGAAGATAGAGAGTAGGTATGTTGTATTGGGGGGTGGCAGATGAGTGAGGAGGGACCGTGAGAAAGATATTAAGCACCTACTGCATGTCCCTTTGCTATGCTTCTACTATGTGTTTTGTATGCTGTATTTATTTCTTTCAGCAGCCTCTTTAAACCCATTTTACAGATAAGAAAGTTAAGAATTCACAGTGTCACTCAGTAAATGGGATCAGCATTTTAACCCATGTGTGCCTGAAGGTCAGCCCCTGTTTTTCCCCCACCACACCTCTAAGTCTTGCTATTTCTCCATGATCATCTTCTTCCTGGTGCTCCCATGTCTCCAAGATGAGAGAATTTGCCAAGACATGAAGCCAGTTCTGTCCTGTCTTATCTCCCTATCTTGCCATCAGTGCCTCATTTAAATACCTAGTAATAATAACAATCATAATAGTTGAGCAGAGATAGATTATACATACATTTCTTTTATTCATTGGTTTTGTTTTTGTTTCTCTGCCCGACTTCTTTAGAACATAGGGGTCTGGGCCAATTGGCATGGTAGGTGCCCCAGCCTTGGAGAAAGAACTGTTCAGCTGCCTTGGTTTCCCACTTATTTACTGCATACCTCAGGAACAAAGGGAGAAGCTGAGGGGACTTCTTGGTTTTCATTTGGGAGATGTCAGTTGTGTAGAATCTCAATTCTATACAATTTTTATTAAAAAAAAAAAACAAAGCATTCCTCAGGATCCAGACACCAAGAGGAATGGGAGTTTGCTGTTGGTTCTTTCTTTCTTTTCTTTTCTTTCTTTTTTTTTTTTTTTTCTGAGAGGGAGTCTTGCTCTGTTGCCCAGGCTGGAGTGCAGTGGCACGATCTCGGCTCACTGTAACCCCTGCCTCCCTAATTCAAGCAGTTCTCCTGTCTCAGCCTCTTGAGTAGCTGGGACTACAGGCACCTGCCACCACACTGGCTAATTTTTGTATTTTTAATAGAGACGGGGTTTCACCATATTGGTCAAGCTGGTCTTGAACTCCTGACCTCTGGTGATCCACCTGCCTCGGCCTCTCAAAGTGCTAGGATTACAGGTGTGAGCCACTGAGCCCGGCCAGCTGCTGGTTATTTCGGATGGGCTTTTAAATAGCCCCACAGTGTAAAAAGTAATGTATGTTTATTGTGTAAATTTTGAAAAATATGGAAAAACCCAAAGAACAAGCAAATACTATAT
The DNA here is from genome assembly GCF_037993035.2 of Macaca fascicularis. Lineage (NCBI taxonomy): Eukaryota > Metazoa > Chordata > Mammalia > Primates > Cercopithecidae > Macaca > Macaca fascicularis. Next base: position 121,487,661 of record NC_088388.1, read on the forward strand.
TATTTATAATTATATTTAAATTAAACAAAGTTCAGGTTATTACTTAGCAGTTTGCTGTCAATTATTTGTCTAAACATTTTTCTGTCAATTATTTGTCTAAAATGATTTCTCCTGCATTTCTAGTACATGAATATACTATTTACTCAGTACCCTATTTTTGGAAAACTAGGTCATTTTATTTAGATGAATATTCTTACACACAAATTTTTGTGTCCTGAATAGCAGAGTGGGATGAAAAGCCTTTAGTTTTCTCTTTTGTAAAATGGAGGTTGTTTCCAGAAAACTCTCAAACTGTGTTTTGGCTCTGCCCTTACACCACAACAGCAATCATCAACACCGAGGAAGGCTTCTATGACCACATGTGTGTCACGCGTCCGTGTGAAGAGACCACCAAACAGGCTTTGTGTGAGCAACAAGGCTGTTTATTTCTCATGGGTGCAGGCGGGCTGACTCCGAAAAGAGAGTCAGCAAAGGATGGTGGGATTATCATTGGTTCTTACAGGTTTGGGGATAGGCGGTGGAGTTAGGAGCAATGTTTTGCAGGTAGGGGGTGGATCTCACAAAGTACATTCTCAAGGGTGGGGAGAATTACAAAGAACCTTCTTTTTTTTTTTTTTTTGAGTCGGAGTCTGGCTCTGTCGCCCCGGGCTGGAGTGCAGTGGCCGGATCTCAGCTCACTGCAAGCTCCTCCTCTCAGGTTCACGCCATTCTCCTGCCTCAGCCTCCCGAGTAGCTGGGACTACAGGCGCCCGCCACCTCGCCCGGCTAGTTTTTTGTATTTTTTAGTAGAGACGGGGTTTCACCGTGTTAGCCAGGATGGTCTCGATCTCCTGACCTCGTGATCCGCCCGTCTCGGCCTCCCAAAGTGCTGGGATTACAGGCTTGAGCCACCGCGCCCCGGCTTTTTTTTTTTTTTTTTTGAGATGAGTTTCGCTTTGTGGCCCAGGCTGGAGTGCAGTGGCGCCATACCTGCTCACTACAAGCTCCGCCTCCTGGGTTCACGCCATTCTCAGCCTCCCGAGTAGCTGGGACTACAGGTGCCCACCACTGCGCCCGGCCTACAAAGAGCCTTCTTAAGGGTGGGGGAGATTACAAAGTACTTTGATCAGTTAGGGTGGGGCAGAAACAAATCACAATGGTGGAATGTCATCAGTTAAGGCTGTTTTCACTTATTTTGTGGATCTTCAGTTGCTTCAGGCCATCTGGATGTGTACGTGCAGGTCACAGGGGATATGATGGCTGAGCTTGGGCTCAGAGGCCTGACAACATGTGGAGGTTTTCCCCACACAGCAAGCAGCGGACACCAGTTAGTATCCTCCAATTCAGTTCCAACACTGTCTACCTGGAGATAGCCTCAGATCCCACAGTGGGAGGGCTCAGGCCCCAGACTGCCCCCATCCCCACCAGTTGCAAGTCCAGGCTTCTGGAACTTCTGACTGACAGCCTTCAAGTTGGAGTTACCACAACCGCCTCTTTGGGCTCAATTTGCTGGAGCAGCTCACAGAGCTCAGGGAAACAATTATGCTTACTGATTTACTATAAAGGATATTGCAAAGGATACAGTTGAGGAGATGTGTAAGGTTAGGCATGGGGGAAGGGGCATGGAGCTTCCATGGCCTCCCCTGGCACCACCTTCCAGGACCCTCCATGTGGGCAGCCCACCAAACCCCGCCTTCTTGGGTTTTCATAGAAGCCTCATTCCCTCAGCATTTCTTCCCCTAGGGTGGGACATTCTCTGGGGAGGCCTGCTTTGGAAGATTAAAGTCCTGCCTTAGGGCAGGTGAAAGGAGAGCAGATCAGGTCAGAGAGATTCTGTTTCCTCAGGCCTGCTCCTGAGTCCTACCGCACTCAACATGATAACAAAAGGCTAAAGGGCGATGGGAGTCATGAGCCAGGAACCATGGAGGAAAACCTAATATATATAAAACCAAACTCAAAGGACACTATATATATGTATATAGGGTTCTATATTATAATACATGTAGAGTTCTTAGCACATTGCCTTACATGGAGTTAGCTCTTTACATCTGACTTTTGGTTTTAAGTGAAATGCTAGGTAGAATTATGTTCTCATGGTTTTGAAGGGCGTGTGGTTGCACTGTGTTACCCTCTCTGAGGTTCAGGTAGCCTCTGTGACATCTCAGCTGCCTCAAAAATGGGGTCCTGGCAGTGAAACTGCTGCTGTCCCAAGCATCCCTTGCCAAGATCTTCTGGCGTCCGAATCCACTGCGTGTCACGAGCCCAGCTGCTGCTAAAGTTTAGATACGTATGCACTGAGAGCCAGTGAGACACATAGCACTGTGCTCCCTCCAAAACTCACCCTTGTCGCCTTATTTCCCATCTTTGTGCCTCGGTAGTGGGAATGATGGCTGAGGGTGGTGGTGCGCGCTGCTCTTGGAAGAGGATTCTCCTTAGGGTACAGCACCTGGGAGAGCTGAGTCAGACTCGGCATCTTGCGCTCTGTAATATGCTACTATAAGATCAGTATTTCCGAGCTGAGGAACTTGATCATTGGGCCCGATCGTCTCACTTCTTCTGTGAAAGGCTGAAGCCCAGAGTGCTTAAATGATTTACCTAAGGCCACGAAGCGAATGAGCGGTAAAGCCAGAACCAAACCCAGGGTCTTCCGGACTCCTCCCCTCTGCAGGATTCTCCCCCTGGGTTGTGCTCACATCCAGCAAATGAAAGGTCATGGTTAACTTGTTGTCCAGATACGTTTGCCTGTCTCCAAAACGGAGTGTTTCTCCTGAGAGGTTCATCACTGGAAAAACGAAACCACATGACTGTGTGTGCTGTGTGCGTCTGCCGGGCCTTTCCTGCGGAGAATTCTGGTAACATCATCAAGAAGCAGGAAGGAGCTTTTACAAGGTGGCTCTGATTCCTTTTCTTTCCTCTCAAATTTTATACAATTATTTGAAGCTGGCGTTTGTAGGTTAAAGTCACTCTTTTCTGGACAAAAACTTCTGCAGCCAAGCAGCATTTCTCTGACTTCCTTGGGTGCAAACCAGAGGAAACTGGCCTTTGTTAGCTCAGATGCTGTCAACACAGGGCTGTGAGTGAAGAAAGAGCAGCTGTAACCCCTTTCCTCTCATGCAGGGAATGCAGTTATAAAAACCGGGTCAATATTTTCTCCCACTGGGGTGCTGCTGGACTCTCACTTAGCTCCTCAGTCAATTTAAGGCTTAACATCTTTATTGTAAAGTGTTTCTATTCAGCTTTCAAAGATACCAGTTCATCTGTTATTGCTGTAGCCACCCACCACTTGCGGGAAAATCCCAAAATGTGGGTATTTTACAAACGAAAAAGAGACATTTCTGGAATCAATGAAAAGGCTGCCTTGCCTGGCCTTCTGCTGGGTAGGTGTGGAGCTGGGGATTTTGCTGAGTCCCATGGTTTGAGCAAAAGGCTGTGATGGCCATTTGTGACAGGGTTCTGTGTTTTGGGCAGGGTTTGCTTGGTGGCTTAGCTGGGCTCTCAAAGGACACAATCAGTGCTACCCCCAGGCAGGCCCAGATCCATCTGCCCAGGATGTGGCTTCTGATCATGAAGGAGGGAGGGAGGTCAGACAGTATAAGCTCAGAGTCCAAGCCAGAGTGATAGTTAAGAACACGAGCTTTTCAGGCCTCGTTCCATGTGCTGGCTCTGCCACTTACAGAATCCTGGACAAGTGATTTAATCTCCCTAAGCCCAGATTTCCTCACTTGGAAATTGGCATCAGTAGAAGTACCTACCTCACAAGATGGGGATAATTAAATGAGATAATGTTGACAGAGTGCCTGGCACATAGTAGGTACTCCATTTAAGTCAGCAATAAATTTAATATTTTTATGGTTATACTGACCTCAACTCCAGGGACTTTGGGATTGCTGAGAGAAGAAAGATGAATATTTTCTTACTAAACATTAGTAAAATATTTTCTTTTTTTTTTTTTTTTTTTTTTTTTTTGAGACGGAGTCTCACTCTGTCCCCCTTGCTGGAGTGCAGTGGCCGGATCTCAGCTCACTGCAAGCTCCGCCTCCCGGGTTCAGGCCATTCTCCTGCCTCAGCCTCCCGAGTAGCTGGGACTACAGGCGCCCGCCACCTCGCCCGGCTAGTTTTTTTGTATTTTTTAGTAGAGACGGGGTTTCACCGTGTTAGCCAGGATGGTCTCGATCTCCTGATCTCGTGATCCGCCCGTCTCGGCCTCCCAAAGTGCTGGGATTACAGGCTTGAGCCACCGCGCCCGGCAGTAAAATATTTTCTTACTAAACATTCATTCTTTTCTTCAGACAGTATTTAATATCTATTGATTATCCACTGTAAGATGCCAACCACTCTCTAAACCTTGGGGACACAAAAACAAGAAGCTCATAATTTACTGAATTATAGCAGCCTAGAAACAAAGAATTGCACAGATGTGGGACACACCCTACAGTAAAGGTGATATTCAGGGGCTATGGTGGGAACAGAGAGGAAGGAATGCACCCTTGGCTTGGAGAATGGGCCCCCCGCGAGGCTTCTCAGCAGGAATGTGGAAGAGAGTTTGCATACTGTCAAGGGCACTCTGGTCAAAGACACAGTATGTGGGCCAGGTGTGGGGGCTCACGCCTGTAATCCCAGCACTTTGGGAGGCCAAGACGGGCGGATCACGAGGTCAGGAGATCGAGATCATCCTGGCTAAAACGGTGAAACCCCATCTCTACTAAAAAAAAATACAAAAAATGGCCGGGCGCGGTGGCTCAAGCCTGTAATCCCAGCACTTTGGGAGGCCGAGGCGGGCGGATCACAAGGTCAGGAGATCGAGACCACAGTGAAACCCCGTCTCTACTAAAAATACAAAAAATTAGCCGGGCGCGGTGGCGGGCGCCTGTAGTCCCAGCTACTCAGGAGGCTGAGGCAGGAGAATGGCGGGAACCCGGGAGGCGGAGCTTGCAGTGAGCCGAGATCGCGCCACTGCACTCCAGCCTGGGCAACAGCGTGAGACTCCGTCTCAAAAAAAAAAAAAAAAAAAATTAGCCGGGCGTGGTGGCAGGCGCCGGTAGAGGCAGGAGAATGGCGTGAACCCAGGAAGGGGAGCTTGCAGTGAGCCAAGATCACGCCACTGCACTCCAGCCTGGGCGACAGAGTGAGATCCTGTCTCAAAACAAACAAACAAACAAAAACCAAAGACACAGTATATGCTAAAACGCAGAGAAGAGAAAGACAGGGTTTGTCTCGTACGATCGGAGAATATGGGGAAATAGCCAGAGATGCTTTCATTCCACACGTATCTATGGAGTGTCAACTAATGCCGGGTACTGACAACGGAAATGGAAGACACATCATTCCTCCCCTCAAGGAGTTTAGAGAGTGGGTGGGAGAGAAAGGTCAAGTGCATTTGTGATTATAGTGTGATACGTGTGTGGTGGGCACACGGAGAAGAATGTCTATTCTCCACCCAGAGTGGTAAGGAGAAACCATCAAGGGAAGATGACATACCCTAAGGCTTGGAGATTTTAGAGTTGACCAGTTGGAGGAAAAGTAAAGCATTCCCTGAAAGGCACAGGATGGACAAAGTCATGGAGGGATGAGCGGGCATGGGTCATGGAGGAAAAATAAGCCTGTAGATGAGGCTGAAATTGAGAAATAGAGAATGATGGCCGAGCATGGTGGCTCATGCCTGTAATCCCAGCACTTTGGGAGGCTGAGGCGGGCGGATCACTTGAGGTCAGGAGTTCCAGACCAGCCTGCCCAACATGGTGAAACCTGTCTCTACTAAAAATACAGAAATTAGCCAGGCGTGGTGGTGCATGCCTGTAATCCCAACTACTAAGGAGGCTGAGGCAGGAGAATCACTTGAACCTGGGAGGCGGAGGTTTCAGTGAGCTGAGATCACGCCACTGCACTCCAGCCTGGGCAACAGAGTGAGACTCTGTTTCAGAATAAAATAAAATAAAATAAAAATAAAAAAGAAGGCCAGGTGCAGTGGCTTATGCCTGTAATCCCAGCACTTTGGGAGGCCGAGACGGGCGGATCACGAGGTCAGGAGATCAAGACCATCCTGGCTAACCCGGTGAAACCCCATCTCTACTAAAAATACAAAAAATTAGCCCGGCGTGGTGGCGGGCGCCTGTAGTCCCAGCCACTCAGGAGCCTGAGGCAGGAGAATGGCGTGAACCCGGGAGGCGGAGCTTGCAGTGAGCCAAGATCACGCCACTGCACTCCAGCCTGGGCGACAGAGCGAGACTCCATCTCAAAATAATAATAATAAATAAATAAATAAATAAAAAAGAAAGAATGATGAGACTAAACGATGCATCCATTCATTCAGTCATTCACACAGTTGTGTTCTGTACCTATAATTTTCCTATGTGACATTCAAAGCTCTTGGGATGCAATGATGGAGGCCCAATCATGAGGTTGAGTAGGGAGCGCAGATGGTATCAGCTGACCCATGTGGCCTGATTTGGGTGATATGTAGACGTGACATTAAGAAATGATGAATCACATAGTGAACAATTTTTCTTTTTACAATTCTAATTACAAACAGTGAGGGGCTCAGTTCAGAGCCTATTATCTTTAAAACCTCTCTAGTACTTGTTAATCTCTTTTTTATGAGAGCTATAGGCCTTAGGTTCAGAGCACTAGCAGGGAGGGGATGTAACAAGAATTTAGTAAGATTCCTTTGTTTCCTTTTTTGTTTTGTTTTTTAATGGCAAAGGGTACTAGTTTTATATTTATGGTAGAAATAACATTTTATTCAAAAGGTATTTGAATAAAAGTAGAAGAATTATTTTAATGAAACTTACTTAGGCCAGCATGGTGGCACATGCCTGTAGTCCCAGCTACTCAGGAAGCTGGGGTGGGAGGTTTGCTTGAGCCTGAGAGTTGTAGGCTGCAGTGTGCCATGATTGTACATGTGAATAGGCACTGTAGTCCGGTCTGGGCAATATAGCAAGACCCTGTCTCTAAAACAACTTGGAAGGAAGGAAGGAGGGAAGGAGGGAGGGAGGGAGGGAAGGAAGGAAGGAAGGAGGGAAGGAAGGAAGGAAGGAAGGAAGGAAGGAAGGAAGGAAGGAAGGAAGGGTGGTGGGGGAGGGAGGGGGGGAAGGAGAGAAGGAAGGAAGGAAGGAAGCTACTTAAATATAGTCTTAAATATAGTACAGTATAGATACTGATATAGAAAAATTAATGAATTGATGATGGAAATGGCTGAAGTCTTGGAAATGCTGTTACTGATGATGGGAAGTCAGTGGAGAGAGTTTTAAATTTTAAGAGTTCTAAGCACAGGGAAGAGCTCCTAAAACAAGGCTTGTTTGGACTGTGGGTTCCTTGAGTGTCAAGATTTAGTATGCCACATTGGATCTGAAAACCCTAGCTCTTAGCATAGAACATTTAGTCTGTGCTTAATTTGAGGTATGCCAGGGTATGCCATTCACCACCGATCTGCTTTGTTTTTATTTTATTTCTTCTCTTTCTTTCTTTCTTTCTTTCTTTCTTTCTTTCTTTCTTTCTTTCTTTCTTTCTTTCTCTCTCTCTCTCTCTCTCTTTCTTTCTTTCTTTCTCTTTCTCTCTCTCCTTCCTCCCTCCCTCCCTCCCTTCCTCCCTCCCTCCCTTCCTTCCTTCCTTCTCCCTCTTTCCCCCAGGTTGGAGTGCAGTGGCACGATATCAGCTCACCACAACCTCTGCCTCCCCAGTTCAAGCGATTCCCCTGTCTCAGCCTCCCTAGTAGTTGGGATTACAGACACCTGCTACCACGCCTAGCTAATTTTTGCATTTTTATTAGACACAGGGTTTTACCATGTTGGTCAGGCTGGTCTTGAACTCCCTACCTCAAGTGATCCACCTGTCTTGGCCTCCCAAAGTGCTGGGGGATTACAGGCATGAGCCACCGCGCCCGGCCCACTGATCTGCTTTAAAATTCAAAACCTTGCATTTATTTCTTCTATCCACTCCTGTCATCACTCAGTTGCACGGGTGCTTGGAAGGAGCTCGAAGCTCTGGCATGATCTGATCAGAGCCTGCGGATGGGTAGGAGTTTGCAGTACTCATGCCAGCAGGCTGGTGAGCATATGCATCCGGCTCCTCCTCTGCAAACATGCTGAGTCCTCCCAACCTTGATAACGCTTCAACCCCTTCTGGGAATGTCTCCTGGGGTGAATGCTAATAAGTGTCTGATGCTGTTGCCATTTCAGTAGCTCTTAGGAGACTCTGTGGTTTTCTTTCCTTTTTTTTCTTTTCTTTTTTACTTTTTTCCCATTATCCATTAGCGTTTATGCACATCGTGTTTTATGCATTGTGATCCTCTTAGTGCCTTGGATATGTTGTTTGGACCTTCAGTTACACTGTGCCTCACCCCTGGAGGTTTAATGATGCTCAGAGAAGACGGAGAAGAGAACTGCCTTGCAGCATTTTTGCATTGACACATTGATTCCTGCATCCCAGCCATGCCCAGAGTGGTTTAAAAAATGAAGTTTTCATTTAGAGCTCCGAATGGCAGTTTAGAACTGTTGGGAAGTTACTAAATAGACACATTGAGCTTATGTTTCCACTCAGCCTGATAACCAAATAGTTTTTTTGTTTATTTTTTCTTTATTTTTATTTTTTTGAGAAAGAGTCTCACTCTCTTGCCCAGGCTGGAGTGTAATGGTGTGATCTCGGCTCACTGCAGCTTCTGTCTCCCAGGTTCAAGCCAATCTCCTGCCTCAGCCACCTGAGTAGCTGGGATTACAGGTGCCTACCACCACACCTGGATAATTTTTGTATTTTTAGTAGAGATGGGGTTTCATAATTTGGCCAGGCTGGTCTTGAACTCCTGACCTCAGGTGATTTGCCCACCTTGGCCTCCCAAAGCGCTGGGATTACAGGCATGAGCTACTGCACCTGGCCCCAAATGGTTTTTAGTTTCTCAGTAATAAGCTGGCAGAATTTTAACCTTAATGAGGATTTCTTCAGGGCCCTACATTTCTTTTTCTTTTTCTTTTTCTTTTTGTTTGTAAGATGAAGACTCGTTCTGTCACCCAGGCTGGAGTGCAATGGTGCGATCTCAGCTCACTGGAACCTCTGCCTCCCGGGTTCAAGCGATTCTCCTGCCTCAGCCTCCCAAGTAGCTGAGATTATAGGCACACGCCATCACGCCCAGCTAATTTTTGTATTTTTAGTCGAGACAGGGTTTCACCATGTTGGCCAGGATAGTCTCAAATGCCTGACCTCTGGTGATCCATCTGCGTCGGCCTCCCAAAGTGCCAGGATTGCAGGAGTGAGCCACCACACCCAACCAGTAGTACATTTCTAAATCTATATTTTCAAAGACTTTAGCTAAAGACTAGAATGTGTTAGTTGCACGTGTGTCCGAGCTGTGCCCACCCTTTCCTGGGCCGTGTTTAGTATACAGCCACATCAGAGCAGAATTGCAGGTGGCTAATGGCCCCTGCCTTCCCATCTGTACAGAATACACAGAGAGCAGCCCAGTTCTAGGGTAGGCCAGAGTCTGTTGACAGACATTTCTCCTTATCTTGTTTTCACATCAGCTGCAGCCACGATTTCTGTTCAGAGCAAGCGTGGGTGGGGGTTCCTCCCGCCCTGCCCTGTGCTAGCTGTTAAAATAGGAGGGTGGTTTACCGTGTTGTTTTTCAAGTAAAGATCAGGCCACCAGGAGTTGGTGACTCCAGTGGGTCACTAGCAGTATTTGTTCATAGCAAAGAAAAGTCAGCCCAGCTCTTGCGGGGATACATGGGTAATCTACATAGCAGCCATTTGATTTTGAAGATTAGGGTTTGGGGGAAGTTTGAAGTTTTGTTTGACTGCTAAGAGGAATTAGATAGCTCTCAAAACATTTTTCAAACCCAAGTAATTGAACTCTCCAAACAACAGGAATGGTGGCATAACAGACCCGAACATTTCAATTGCGCTTTCCAGGTAACAAAGTATTTTACATATGTGATTATTCCCTTTATTACAGAAGAGAAAACTGAAGCTCAGAAATCCAAAGCCATATGTCATATAGCTAGTGACTGAAGGCGCTAGAATTCGAACCCAGATCCACTGCCTCCCACTTCTGGATCCTTTTTCCTCCACCATCCTCCCTCACACTTGTTTCCATCTTCTTGTCCAACTTGAATTGTTTATTTGCTGCTTCAGCATATAGCACCTCAGTGCCTTGATAGTCAAGACTTAGGGAGGGCAGGATAGCCACATTAAATAACCGCGGATTGAGTCATTGCATTGCACCATAGAGACATAAGCTTACAGCAACTTAGAATAAAGAGGAAGCAGATGCTGTGCTGGGAACTTCATAGACCTGACACTGTCCAAGGGGGAATATATTTATATACCTCCTCATTTAACTCTCAAACAGCCTCCGGAAACACATTTTCTCATTTTCGCCTGACAGTTAAGAGCACTGGGGCGTGGCGATGTAAGGAAACTTGCCGAAAGTTGCATAACAAGTCATTGGTGGAGCCTGCATTTGAACCTAGATTTGTCTTATTCCAAAGCCAGCCCAGTCCAACCCGCACATTCTCTCAATGAGGAAACCAGGGTGGTGGAATGACTGCTCTGGCAAATTAAGGGCGGAGCTGGGCTCAGCCACGTAGTCTCGGTGTTCTTGCCAGTATACCTGGCAGATCTCTTCTCTTAGAGTTGGAATTCTCCTCTGTCCTATTAGATGAAAAATTGTCAACATTGCAGATGCCCTCCCCTCCCCCTACCCATACCCCCCTAGTCATGCCAAATTTTTGTTGCAGTTCACACCAGGCATGGATTTCTACCTTCTGTTGCTCCCTACCTTCCAAAATCTTCCATGCCCCTCCTCTAGGCTCTGGCAAAAATTGTTCCCAAGTAACACTATGTGACCATGTGAATTTTACATTTTCTCCCTACCTTGCAACAAGGCAGGAGAGAATGGCTTTGGGACTATAGAAAATTAGGATGGCATAAGGCTGAGGAAGAGCAAGAAGATGGATGCATTATGTAATGAAAAATGCACTCGCAGTATGGGAGAGCCTGGGGCATATGTTTGGTAAGGCAGGTGCCAGCTGTGAGGATACTAGAAACCAGGTGTGGGAGCACCCTGGGTGCCGTGTATGGAGGCTCAGTTAGTTGCTACAATGGTCAGAACCTAAAGCTAGTCCCCTAACTCCCAGTGATCCCACAAGCCCCCACATTCCATCCGCCTGACACCCAGCACTCCCCAGGCCTCTGGAAATCTATTTGCTTCAGTATGGTCATTAATGTTCACTTTAATCTGAAGTTGTGGGTATAAATGTGTAGTGTGTGCAGAACATATACTGGGATTTTATTTATTTATTTATTTATTATTTGAGATGGAGTTTTGCTCTTGTAGCCCATACTGGAGTGCAATGGTAAGATCTCAGCTCACCACAACCTCCGCCTACAAGTTCAAGCGACTATCGTGCCTCAGCCCCCTGAGTAGCTGGGACTTCAGGTGCCCAGCACCACGCCCAGCTAATTTTTGTATTTTTAGTAGAGACAGGGTTTCTCCATGTTGGCCAGCTGGTTTCGAACTCCTGACCTCAGGTGATCCACCTGCCACAGCCTCCCGAAGTGCTGGCTGGGATTCCAGGCATGAGCCACCACGCCCGGACTGGGATTATTTTTAAATCTTTTGGCCCCTGATGGAGGAGGGGCATGGGAGGGAACTGGTATCTATTAGGTGCCTGCTGTATCTAGGTTATTTTATTTAATCCTCATGGTAACACTCAATGTCTTACAGATGGAAAAATGTGACTTTTCATCTTAGAGAACTCACAACTCAGAGGAGTGTGGCACGTGGAGTCACAGAACTGAGTTTGAATCTTAGGAAGCTGCTGTGTGTTCTTGGCATTTCCTGCAACCTCTATGCTATCTCTACTTCTGTGAAATACCTGTGGATAATATTATCCACCTTCCAAAATTATTGTGAGAAACACATCAGATGACTGATTTTTCTTTTTTTAATCCTTCCTTCCTTCCTTCCTTCCTTCCTTCCTTCCTTCCTTCCTTCCTTCCTTCCTTTTTTGAAACAGGGTCTCCCTCTGTCACCCAGGCTGTAGTGCAGTGGTGCAATCTCTGGTCACTGCAACCTCCGTCTCCAGGGCTCAAGCAATCCTCCCACCTCAGCCTCCTGAGTAGTTAGGACTACAGGCAAATGCCATGACAGCCAGATAATTTTTGTATTTTTTTGTAGAGACATGATTTCGCCATGTTGCCCCGGCTGGTCTTGAACTCCTGAGCTCAAGTAATCCGTCTGCCTTGGCCTCCCAAAGTGCTGGGACTACAGGCATAAGTCACCATGCCCACCCCAGATGACTGATTTTTCGATGTCTTGTAGTCTATTAAGCTTTATGTAAATATTACTGTTTAGCTTTGACAGTGGTACCCAGAGCCCAGCAGTGGAACCAGAGGCAGTGTTGTTGGTGGTGCTTTATTCACTTGGCCCCATTCAGTGGGTAGGTGTGCAGCATGAGGCATCGTGTGTGGGTACTAGGGGAGACCCGGCGTGCTGCACATCTGAGAGGCCAAGAGAAACTGAGGTAACCATCATTCCCCTGGGAACAGCCTTGCTGCTGGCGTGAGGAAGAGGTCAGTCTCTTATGATTAGGTAGAGATCCAATTCCTCAACACTTTAAACTAGCACAAAGTCCCCAGTGCTGAATGAGATGGGCTGACATCATAAGCTTTATCTCCTCCTTTGTTTAGGCCCTGACCAGAGTTACATATGGTGAGTGCAGTTTTTAAATTCGTTTCCCAAGTTCGGGATTTGTTTAGTGGATAAAGTTAACATTTCTTTTCCAAACACCATTACATCTTTTTTTCATATTTTTCAATGTAAATGTTCATATGTTCATCTTACTCACTCTCATGGTTTACTTCTGATCTTTTTTTTTTTTTTTTTTTTTTTGAGATGGAATCTTGCTCTGTCACCTAGTCTGGAATGCAGTGGTATGATCTCGGCTCACTGCACCCTCCACCTCCCAGGTTCAAACAATTCTCCTGCCTCAGCCTCCTGAGTAGCTGGGATTACAGGTGCCCACCACCACACCCAGCTAACTTTTGTATTTTTAGTAGAGACGGGGTTTCACCATGTTGGTCAGGCTGGTCTTGAACTCCTGGCCTCAGGTGATCCACCCTCCTCGGCCTCCCAAAGCACTGGAATTAATAGGTGTGAGCCACTGCACCTGGCCTACTTCTGATCTTGATGTTAACAGTAGGGGATGCAATTTGTAGAGGAAGTGTGTTTCTGACAGGCGAGAGACCACTTCACGTAGGGTGAACAGTAAACTGTCCCAGACAGGGATGTGCTATGTGGACGAGCACTGGGAAGCCTGTGTTTTCTCAGAGCTCCTGAGGACACCCTGCTCCACACTAAACCAGAATCATCATGTTTCATCACAAAAAGAACATGAGTGTTATGGGATATATTTTCTGTTTCATATTAAAAATTCCCAACCCCTGGCATTCGGACCCTGTCAAGCCCATGGGCTGCTACTAATTTGCATGGTTGTGTGATTTGTGTGATTCTGCTCCATTTGCTTTGAATTTCTTGGCTTCTTTGTCCAAGACGTTAATAAACCTAGTCCTTTCTTGTGATGATTTAAAGACGCTATGGATTGATTTTGGATTACAAAGAAACAAAAAGACAATGGGAAATGTTCTAATTGGGTCTTCTTATTGTGCACTGTAGCCTGAATCCCGCAGGGTAATTAATATGAAGTGCGAAAAGTTGAATGTTCCAGTCTAAAAGGCAGTGGGAGAAATTACATAGCATGGAAATAATAAAATGAACTCTTATTAATGAGAACGAGGCTCTTGCAGTGGCAGGTTCTGCTGGTCACCCAGTGGGGATGGGAGCCTTTCAAGCTTCTTTTTGGGCAATACTCACAGTTTCCAACATCTGTGTACTTTTCAGAATGAGCTTGTTCTTCCTTCTAACACTCATCTCAAAGCTCCACGGTGACGCAGAGGTCTGCTGAAGGTCACAGGGTCCTCGCTTGCAATGGCATACGGTCCTGTAGCATCACTTGCTAGCCCACTGCTGCTTGGAGGAACTAAGGGTATTCAGGGATAGAGAGCTGAAAATAGGATTAGTTCTTTCCTTTAGACTCTCCCCTCAAGATGTCCTTGCTTTGGTCTGAAAACCTCTCCTGACAACTTTTGCCCTAAGCAAACCTCTGCCTTTTCTGAACTCTGAGTGAATATATTAGCGTCTTCGCTTCTGAGCCCTTGTAGTGCCATGTTTGTTTATTTGTTTCCAATAAACTGTGTCTTGCTTTGTCACCCAGACTGGCGTGTAGTGGCACGATCATGCTCACCGCAGCCTCAAACTCCTGGGCTTACATGACCCTCCTGCCTCGGCCTCCCAAAATGCTGGGATTACAAACGTGAACCATCATGCCCAGCTGTAATGCCAGGTTTCAATCTTCATTCCCAGTGAAGACGACAGTTTCTTTGACGACAGATGCTGTGTTCTTTACTTCTCTATGTCTCCCTTAGTCCTAACATGTGGCTTCCAAGTAATGTAGCATATGCTCAACCAAGAGGGATGGTCAGCAAACAGCCCCTGAGGAAAAGTAGCATTTGTTCCCTAGGAAAACCGAATTATTTGCTTTAGTAATGAATCCAAGTCCAACATAGTTACGTGCAAGGAAACGTTTCATCCAGAATACTAATGACATCAGCATGGAGAGAGGAGTCTAAAATAAAGATCTTTTTCAAGTACTTAAAGGAGGGCAGAGAGTATCATCACATAAAGTATAATATAGGACCCCACCCCTACAAAGCATGGAGATCCCTTGCCTTCATCGTTCAAGGTCAGATTGGAGATTTCAGAGAACTCTAGGTTGCAAGTAATGTGTTTGGGATTTCGGGGAACAGATAAAACAGTAGGCAGTAGGAAAAAAAAAATCACCAGATTTTCTTTTTTGTTTTTTTTTTTGAGATGAAGTTTCACTTTTGTCTCCCAGGCTGGAGTGCAATGGTGCGATCTCAGCTCACTGCAACCTTTGCCTCCCAAGTTCAAGGGATTCTCCTGCTTCAGCCTCCTGAGGAGCTGGGATTACAGGAGCACGCTACCACACCCAGCAAATTTTTGTATTTTTAGTAGAGACAGGGTTTCACCATGTTAGCCAGGCTGGTCTCTAACTCCTGATGTCAGGTGATCCACCCGCCTCGGCCTCCCAAAGTGCTGGGATGACAGGCGTGAGCCACCGTGCCTGGCCAGATATTTAACTCAGGAAAAATGTATATTCTCCTCAATCATGTTTGAATTATACTAATACCATTAAATGAAGGAGTGGAATTGCTATAAAACTTACTACTAATCCTGATTCTGCATTCATTCATCATTTGTTTTCTCATATATTCACTCATTCTATAAACAAATCGGACACTCCCTGAAGATCAGTGCTGTATCTGGTTCCTTCTGGAATGTCCTCTTTCCTCTTTCCCCCAAGCCTCGCCCACAGCAGGTACTTAGTAGATGTTTTTTGAACTGGTTGGTTGCAGACATGCCACATACTTCCTTGAAATATTTTTTTTTGACCAGGCACAGTGGCTCATGCCTGTAAATCCCAGCACTTTGGGAGGCCGAGGTGGGCAGATCACGAGGTCAGGAGATTGAGACCATCCTGGCTAACACCGTGAAACCCTGTCTCTACTAAAAATACAAAAAATTAGCTGGGCGTGGTGGTAGGCACCTGTAATCCCAGCTACTCGGGAGCCTAAGGCAAGAGAATCACTTGAACCCAGAAGGCGGAGGTTGCAATGAGCCGAGATTGTGCCACTGCACTCACTCCAGCCTGGGCGACAGAGCAAGACTGTCTAAAAAAAAAAAAGAAAGAAAAGAAAAGAAAAAAAAAGAAATATATTGTTTCTTGTTTCTTCCCCCCTGGCCCTTTTCAAAATAAATAGTGTCAAATGATGCTTATTCCCTTGGAAATATGGGGAAACATGCCTGCAAGTCATAGATTAGGTTTAGAAACTTGGGCAGTTTATTGATTTGAAAAAGAAGTTTAGATCACATCTGAAATAGAAACTTTTAGATATGGTGAATAAGTGGGATTGTCTGAGACTTAAGGGTTAAACACAAAGTTCTTGGCATAAATATAATGTATTGTTTTATTGTACTTAAAGCTCCTTGTTTTTTGAAGACAAGCATCTCATGTCCCATGACACAAGAAATGACTGGATTCTAAAAGCAAGAGAACATGGCACCCTGGTGTTAGTTCAGTGGTTAGTGGAAAGAGGCATTTCTCTAGGGTAGAAGAGAGACTAGTGATGGCATAAGCCTGGGGATATACACTCTAGGGACCTGGAATTCTTGGAATGGGACCTGCAGGCATTGGAGGGGCTGTCCTTCCCTATCTTGGTGGACAAGATCTCTTAACTTGGGGGACACTGTCTCCAATGTGCTAATAGCCAAGGCCTCAAAGATGACTCACTTGGACTCGGAAACCAACCTAACTTACTCAGGGTGCCTGCGGCCATGGGGCTTTTGTAGACCAAAGCCAAGTGTTGCCAAAGGCAGCAAGTGCTTTGTAAGCTGAGTGGGGAACTTACAGGAACGAAAGCTGAGTGACCTTTTATTTATGGGCTGAGTCCTTGGCTTGAAACCTGCCAGTTGAACAGTCTAACTTGGTGTCATATGGAGTGTCTGAATCACAACCTGTTCGGTCTTCCTCTGAGAAGGTGGCCGGAAGAAGTTCACATTTCTCAGCATTGAATACACGCTCTGCTCTTTCTGTTGAAGATGGCCTTATGAAAGGCTACACGGGTCGGCCGTGAGTAGGAGAGTAGTTTCCAGGGGCACCTGAGCATGGGGGAACCAAAGGGCTTCAATTGCAGAGAATTCCCCGAGTGTCGGGTTGGTGGCGTGTTAGAGAGGCTGCTTTCCTCAGAGAAGTTACAGATGGGTGTCTCTGGAAACATTTTCTTTTCTTCTTTTTTTTTTGAGACTGAGCCTCACTCTGTCGTCTAGGCTGGAGTGTAGTGGCGCGATCTCGGCTCACTGCAACCTCTGCCTCCCAAGTTCAAGCGATTCTCCTGCCTCAGCCTCCCGAGTAGCTGGGACTATAGGCATGCACCACCACGCCTAGCTAATTTTTGTATTTTTAGTAGAGACAGGGTTTCACCACGTTGGCCAGGCCGGTCTCAAACTCCTGACTTCAAGTGATCTGCCCGCCTCGGCCTCCCAAACTGCTGGGATTACAGGCATGACCACTGCGCCCCATCAACCATTTTTTTTTAATAGGAAACTTTATTATGGGATTTCTTTAAGGGTCGCACTTTCTCAAAGTGGCATTGGGTGAAAATAGGCAACTGTCTTATGTTTTCCTTATTTGGGGGGTTAGAAGAAAAGAAGGTCACTCTGATAAAAAGACCTGTGGTTAAAGAAGGATTTGTTTTAAGGCTCTAAGCCTAGTTACTGTAACTGTGGGAGGGAGCAGGCAATAACCTGGCCAAAATACTGTGTTTGGGCCTTGGCTCTGCACAGAGAGAAACTATCCCCGTGGACACAGTTTGCCCTCCTAGCTGCCAGCAAGACTCATGAGTCCCGGAGGGAAGTGGCTCTGAGGTTGCAGCTAAATCTGAAATCCCTGCTGGGCATGGTGACTCATGCCTGTAATCCCAGCACTTTGGGAGGCTGAGGCAGATGGATCATTTGAGGTGAGGAGTTCGAGACCAGTCTGGCCAACATGGTGAAAACCAACCATCTCTACTAAAAATGCAAAAATTAGCCGGGCGTGGTGGCACATGCCAGTAGTCCCAGCTACTCAGGAGGCTGAGGCAGGAGAATCGCTTGAACCTGGGAGGCAGAGGTTTCAGTGAGTCGAGATCGCACCACTGCCCTCCAGCCTGGGCAACAGAGCCAGACTCTGTCTCAAAAAATAAAAATAAAAATGAGGCCGGGCGTGGTGGCTCACGCCTGTAATCCCAGCACTTTGGGAGGCCGAGGCGGGCAGATCACAAGGTCAGGAGATCGAGACCATCCTGGCTAACACAGTGAAACCCCATCTCTATTAAAAATACAAAAAACTAGCCGGGCATGGCGGCGGGCACCTGTAGTCCCAGCTACTCGGGAGGCTGAGGCAGGAGAATGGCGTGAACCCGGGAGGCGGAGCTTGCAGTGAGCCGAGATGGCGCCACTGCACTCCAGCCTGCGCGACTGAGCGAGACTCCTTCTCAAAATAAATAAATAAATAAAATGACAAAAATAAAAAGAATCTAAAATCCCTCCATTACTGACAGTCAATCCAAGAGCCCACCACCCATTGCTTGAGGGCCAGCCTTCCCTTTACACACCTTGACAGTGTCTCACAGAAATTGTTGAAGCAAGGCCTGCCCTCTAGCCCTAATGAAGGAGGACTATTTCCCCAGGAGCTGCCGTCACAAATGTGCTTGGGGCTCCTGGGCTTCCTCACCAGGGACCTTAAATCTCACCAACTCATGGGGGCATCCATTGCCATCTACCACCTCATGTAGTTAATAGGGAGGCTGGGGGCTTTGAGAGTAGAAAGAAAATGGCTGCCAATGGATTCTTTCTGACCTCCCATCTTCGTTCAACTTTATCACAGGACTTCGTTCCACCCTTGCTCTGACTAACTCAATCTGCAGGGCCTGATGCCCTTCTTTTGTGGGGAAAGCCGTTGACCAGGCTCGACTCCTGTGATCACAGGTGTGGCATCCACTCCACAAGTCACACGGAAGCACTGGGACACAGGTAGGGGCTGCCTGGGTCCAGCTGTCAGGCCACCTCATGTCTATTCTGAAAGGGTCAAAATATTCATCATGAAGAGAGAAGCCAAAAACATTCCTTCTTTATTTGCCAAAGCTCTAATTGTTTTTTTCTTTTTTTTTTTTTTTTTGAGATGGAATTTCATTCTTGTTGCCCAGACTAGAGTGCAGTTGCATGATCTCAGCTCACTGCAATCTCCGCCTCCCGGGTTCAAACGATTCTACTGCCTCAACCTCCCAAGTAGCTGGGATTACAGGCATGTGCCACAGAACTCTAATTTTTTTTTTTTTTTTTTTTTCCAGACGGAGTCTCACTCTGTCGCCCAGGCTGGAGTGCACTGGCTGGATCTCAGCTCACTGCAAGCTCCGCCTCCCGGGTTCACGCCCATTGCCTCAGCCTCCCGAGTAGCTGGGACTACAGGCACCCGCCACCTCGCCCGGCTAGTTGTTTTTTTTTTTTTGTATTTTTTAGTAGAGACGGGGTTTCACCATGTTAGCCAGGATGGTCTCGATCTCCTGACCTCGTGATCCACCCGTCTCGGCCTCCCAAAGTGCTGGGATTACAGGCTTGAGCCACCGCGCCCGGCCAGAACTCTTAATTCTTAATGCCACCCCTGGATTCAGATCTAGGGCTTGGGACTTTAGAAAGTGTGTCTTATATGGAAGAATCCCTCTCCATTGCTATATACTTTTGCTGGCTTCTATAATCCGAGCTCTGAAAGGCCCTCAAAGGTCTTATTTGCACATCTGGCCATCTGTGGGGAAGTTCCTCCCATAAAGGTCTGGAGAAATGGCTTTGTTGCTAACAACTTGTGTTGTTGAGCTAGAGAGTGTACATTCTGCATTTTACTCCAGTACCCTAGATACGAGATTCTTTTAGGGAGTTGCTGATTTTCTGAGTGTGTCTGTGGAAGGGCTCAAGGATAGCGTTTAGAATGAAGAGTTTGAGGCTTGCTGATCTCCTGATGCTGGAATCTAACAAGGCGTGGACTTGTAGGCTTTTAGAGGAACTATGTAGATGGATAGTTATAGAAATCCTTGGCTGGGAGTACCAAGAAGTGACATATATGTATGCAATCACATATGGAAAAGGGAATATAAGATGGAGAATTTCAGCTGCACATTTCTGTAGATTATCATGTTTATATGGCACCATTATAGGTAAAAGAAAATTGTTTGTCTCTAAATCTATCTGGGTTAATGGGCTACATTCTTTTCAGTCCCGACTTTGGACCTAAATTCTGTCAATATTGTCATTAGTCCACATTGAAATGAGTCAAGCCAAAAAGAATGCTGGTGGAAATTGCTGGATGATCTTCCTTAGAAGGAAATGTCTTTTATTCTGAGAGGGTACCCTTTCTACTTTTTTTGTGATTAAAACGTCCTTACTTTTATGAACTGTTGGTGGTAATTGATCATGGGGATTTCAGATGCAGATTTTTGCTGGAGAAAATTGAACATTAAATCCACACGATCCACCCCCACCTACCCCATAGATCCCTGTTTTTCAAAGAACATTGGTCCATAAAATCCAAATATCTGGGACCAGCTGACCTACTTACTTTCTTGGAAGTCATTAGGCAAATGTCACTCTCCTGTCCCAGAAAAACAGGCTACAACCCTACTCTGCAGGCTTTTCCAGTATTTTCCTCTTGCTTCTGACGGGGAGTGGTAACCTTTTCCTAGCGTGCGACTTCTCTGCGTGCCTCTTCTACTCCTTACAAGACAACGAATTTACCTCTTCCTCCTCTGGGCTGCCCAGGCACCTTGTTTGTACTTTGCTTAGCACTTGCCATGATAAAAGACAATTATTTGAATGAGGCTTTTTTTCTCACTAAGCTGTGAGGTTTCTGACAGCTTATCTTTTTATTTTTTATTTTTTTGTCATTACTAAGCACAGTGCCTGGTAAATAGATATTTGCTGAATGAATAAGCATCCTAAATGTCAGGTTAAAGGCTATTGTCTCGTTTGTCTCTTTCAGTAACAATAAACAGCTAATCTTATTTTTTTTTTTTTGAGACGGAGTCTTGCTCTGTTACCCAGGCTGGAGTGCAGTTGCGCAATCTCGGCTCACTGCAACCTCTGCCTCCTGGTTCAAGCGATTCTTCTGCCACAGCCCCCTGAGTAGCCAGGATTACAGGTGCGTGCCACCACACCCGGCTAATTTTTGTATTTTTGGTAGAGATGGGGTTTCACCATATTGGCCAGGCTGGTCTCGAACTCCTGACCTCAGATGACCCATCTGCCTTGGCCTCCCAAAGTGCTGGGTCATGAACTCACTGCACCTGGCCTCTAATATATGATTTATGATGCCTGAATACTACGATAGAGTTCTTCTTTGGCCATCTCTTCTCCTGACATCATAGTACTAGTAGAAACACACTGAGCCAGAAATCTGAAAACTGGGCTTTAGTTCCAAGCCACTTACTCTTTGGAGATTCAGTGTCCGAAGGAAAGGAATTAAGAGCAGGTTCTCACCATCTTGAACATCCTAGAGCAGAGAGGCTAGGAGGAATTGGTCCTCAGAGGTGAGATGCTGACTCTTCTCCAAGAAGTTTTGCTAAGTCATTTTGGACTTTGTGGCTTTTTTTTTTTTTTTTTTTTTTTTTTTTGAGACAGAGTTTCACTCTTACCCAGGCTGGAGTGCAATGGTGCAGTCTCGACTCACTGCAACCTCTGCCTCCCGAGTTCAAGCGATTCTCCTGCCTCAGCCTCCTGAGTAGCTGGGATTACAGGCGTGTACCACCACACTCAGCTAATTTTTTTTGTATTATTAGTAGAGACAGGGTTTCACCATGTTGGCCAGGCTGGTCTTGAACTCTTGACCTCAAGTGATCCGCCCACCTTGGCCTCCCAAAGTGCTGGGATTACAGGTGTGAGTCTCTGTGCCCGGCCTTCTTGTTTGGCTTTTGGTAACTTATTTATTCATTCATTCTTCCAAAAAGTTGTATTGCCAAATAGCACCATTCACTTGTATCCCTCAGAAAGATTCACGCAGGTTTTGGAGTCAGGCCTCTCTAAGTTTGATGTTGGCATGAGTCTTGGCTCTGTCTTCCAGGGGCCATGTAATATGGGGCAAGTTTTGATTTTAGGTTTCAATTTTTCTCACCAGCCGAAAGTGTATAATAATAACTTCTGTCATAGTTATTGAGAAATAAGAACATGTATATAATGTATTTAGCTAGTGTTCAGTACATGATCATTTCCCATCACCTCCCCTTAATGTAGAACCCAGTCAACTTAAACATGATAAATTCATTCACAGCCAGGTACGGTAGTGCATGCCTGTAGCCCTAGCACTTTGGGAGGCCGAGGCTGGCAGATGGCTTGAGCCCAGGAGTTCGAGACCAGCCTGGGCAACATGGTGAAACACTGTCTCTACAAAAAATACAAAAATTAGCTGGGTGTGGTGGCACATGCCTGTGGTCTCAGCTATGCAGGAGACTGAGGTGGGTGAATCACTTGAGCCTGGCAAGGCTGCAGTGAGCCATGATCACACCACTGCACTCCATCCTGGGTGACAGAGCGAGGCGAGACCCTGTCTCAAAACAAACTATGTTATTAGAGACTTAGAAGTCTTCATTTTCCCATCCCCAGCCCCACCTTCATGTCTACGTTGTAAAAGAGGCTGCAGCAAGAGGGCAATACCAATATCTATTCTAGAGGAAGAATTTGGTGATGATGGGCTTTCAGGAATAAAGGTTTGGGGGAAAAGCTGAGATTTCTTCACTTACAAGTGAGCCACTGTAGAAGCCAGTCAAGTGTATTGCGTGGTAAGCGAGCTTTGACTTTACTAAATCAGAAAGGGATGGGGAACATGTGTGGGTGTTGGAGTGATTAGAGATTCAGCGTGTTTGTGTCCTGCTGCTTTGATTCCCTTATTAAAGAGAATGAAAATAAACCCAGCAGCTGCTGGTTAACTCTTTCTGGGTGTAGGCCTACAATCAGCAGAAATGTTCCAAGTCATCAAGCATTGCTGACATCCTGGGTGGAATTATCTAATCTAAGGCTTTTGCAAGGGAGGAATTTGAGTCCCCACCTAGCCTTTCCTCCTAGAGATCTGGAAGAGATTATCACACAGTCTCAGAAACTAGAGCTCTAACCTGTTTTTAGTTTATGTGTTTGTTCATTTGTTAGTTCATTCATTTGCCTAGATCAAAAGAGCATTCTCGAGGCCAGGGGCTCTGGGTCACGCCTGTAATCCCAGCACTTTGGGAGGCTGAGGCAGGCAGACCACTTGAGGCCAGGAGCTCAAGACTGCCTGGCCAACATGGTGAAACCCCGTCTCTACTAAATTACAAAAATTAACCAGGCATGGTGGCGGGCACCTATAATCCTAGCTACTTGGGAGACTGAGGCAGGAGAATTGCTTGAACCCAGGAGGCAGAGGCTGCACTGAGCCGAGGTCACACCACTGCACTCCAGCCTGGGTGACAGAGTGAGACTCTGTCTCCAAAAAAAAAAGCATTCTCAGCCATGGATTTAAGATAATTATAATAAACAACATGGTCTAGCTTCCAGGTTCTCACAACAGAAGAAAGATAAGGCCAACAGAAGTAAAGTTAGAAGACAGAGGTAAATGCAGTTTAGGAAAAGCATTTAGGAGGAGGAGAAAGAGCAAGTCCCAGAGTGTGCTAGTGGTTGGAGAGATGGTGGGGCCACCATTGTTGTACACGCTTATTACATGCCAGGCATTGTGCTGCCCTTTGCACACATCATCTCTGTATCATCACAACCACTCTGCAAGGCAGGTCCAGTCTCATCCCATTTTTTGAAAAGAAGGCTCAGGGACATCAAACACCAGACATGATCTCCCCCACCTGAAAAGTGGCAGAGCCAGAAGTCAAACATTCATCCATCTGGTCGTGGTATCCTCAACCTCTGCCTCCAGAAGCATGTGATCTTGTTAAATCATAGCTAATGCCGATATAGCCAAAAATGGGCACATAAAGGCACCAAAGTAGAAGGGTGTAGGGGGTGGCTGCCCCAAAAGGGTCTGCTGGGGAGAATTGGGGAGGGGGACGGGGCATGTAGAATTGGTAGGCAATGGGAACACAGAAAGCCTATGCTGCATTCCACTTCCCTAGAGCTTTTGCACTCTCGTTCCATAAGGTGAGGAACCCCAGGTGGCTAGGCTTTGGCCTGGGGACAGGGTGGCGGGGGTGGAGATGGTGGAGCAGCCATGAGAACATCGAGGCATATACCCTGGATTTTCAGGGATAATCATAATTTTCAAATCATCCCTTTCCATTGACGGGCCATAGATGAAACATTGGTCTTGACTCTTTTTCAGAAAATAAGGTCCCAGCAAAGTTAATGGGTGAGGAAGTGTGGGAGCCCTGTTCTCTGAGGACTGTTGGAAATGAGATTCATGGAATGAAGCCTGGGCTGTCCTGAGTTTGTGCTTCAGTGTCCAGGCAGATCTCCTCAGTTAATTCCCCAGAAGAGAGCCCCCACCCTTCCTCTTTCTACACTCTGGCAAAGGGAGCTCCCAATCTTGCAGTCCCAGGCTCCCAAAATCTCTGTAACAGACATTTTTTGGGGTCCCCCATCTCTTGTCCAACGCTTGGAATTCATAATCATTTTAGTGCTTAGGGAAAGGGAGGAGAGGTAATTAGATCACATCTCTTGCCTTCCATTTTTCTGGCCTCACTCTCCAGCCAGGTGGGTCCCATCACAAGTCATCAAGAACAAGATGGTCACCCCTGAGGCCCAGGGAGGCTCACAAGACTCAGGCAGAGTGAAGCTGAGCACAGGGCAGGATGTGATAAGCAGGCCTGAATGGAGCCTAGGAAGGCTGGGCACTGGTAGCCTTTAAGTGCCTTGCAAGGACATGTGCCAGGAGTGTGTGTATGCCTCTATGTCTCCTGAGCATGCCCCCGGGCACTTCAGCCTGGCCTTGGCCTCATTACTGCCTCATGCTGTGTAATGGGCACAGGTGCATGTGGAAGAAGAATCCAGGTTTTCTGATAGAACCAATTTCCTTTGCTGGAGTTTGCGAATAACCTGCTGTCCTTGGGCCTTCATTTTTCCATCTCTAAAATGGGAATACTAATCCTGCCTTCGATGTCCCACTGACCACGTACACCCCTCACAAAGATACTGTGAGGACAAGTGAGTAATAGCAAAGACTCTTAAAGCTGAAAGAACCCCAGGGTTCATTTTTTCTATCCCTTTACCTCCAGCCAAGTTCTCTACACAACAATACCCACACCAAACAAAGGAATGTGCCGGGCATAAAGACCATCTAGAAAGGACAGCCCACAGCTTCCCCTTGGTTTGAAGCCAAGTTGGAAGTTGTCATGCCAGCTGCATTTTTTTTTTTTTCTAACTGCATTGCTGTTCATCATCAAGTAATTCAGGGCACTGGGGGGAAAAAACTTCTCTGAAAATGAGGGAGTGATTTGCAGCATCTGTTATTTCCTTTTTAATTGAATCTGTTCTTCTCAGATACCAGGAGCAAGTGCCAAAGTCAGCAGTAGAATTCAGCTGCGTACATTTTGAACGAGCTGGAAGATAAGTTTATGAGCACTATACGGATGCAGATTGTACAGATACCAGATGGCCAGATTGTCCTCAAAGTCCTCTGGAGGGCGGTAGCTGACATGAAGCTCCAGCATGAGGAGGTGGTAGGTCTGCTGACTTTCCTAAGGAGCTGCTTGGGTAGATACATGCCCAGGGTGGACTTGGATGCTTCCTTCCATCCAGGCCCTGAGTAATAGGCACAAGCCAGGGTCCCATTGGTACTCGCTCTTTTTCCCTCACATTCTGCATCCTTGTCGAGCACCAGGAGGGTCACCAAGGGAAGCTAGGGAATTTCTACCCCAGAAAGTACCTAACAGCCCTGACTAGCTGGGAGGCAAGAGAAGGACTCTATGGGTATCACAGCTACCTTCCTACCCATGGTGTTACGAAAACGAAAGGAAACACTCTGAAGTATAAAGAAATTCACTACCAAGTGCACCTTCTTAACAGTAGTTACGTTTGCCGGAGAAGTAGGGATTTTGCTCCTGGATGAATGAGCAATAGTGGTACAGGGATGTACATCTCTGAGCTGAGCCCCAGCAAGCTGACTGGACATTCATCTTTCTTCTCTGGTGTTTTTTTTTTTTTTTTTTTTGAGATGGATCTCGCTCTGTCACCCAGGCTTCAGTGTAGTGGCACGATCTCAGCTCACTGCAACCTCAGCCCCCTGGGTTCAAGCGATTCTCCTGTCTCAGCCTCCCAAGTAGCTGGGATTATGGGCATGTGCCACCAAGCCTGGCTAATTTTTGTATTTTTAGTAGAGACAAGGTTGCACCATGTTGGCCAGGATGGTCTCGAACTCCTGACCTCAGGTGATCCGTCTGCCTCGGCCTCCCAAAGTGCTGGGAGTACAGATATGAGCCACCGCACCCGGCCTCATCTTTCTTCTCTGAAAGGCCTACTTTCTGAGCCTTCGGGACCACAGCTTGGAGATTGACATGCCAATCTCTCAGCCTGTGTTTGTCTTTCTTATGCCCTGAGACTAGACAAAGTAACTTGGTATTAGTGTTCCTCATTTTCACACAGAGAAGTTGAGGCTCACCCGGGATGAAGCTCTCTTTAGGGCACACAGGAGGTGCACTGTAGATCCCAGGAGCAGCCACACAACAAAGAGAGGACTTGGTTTGGGAGGTAAAAAGCTGTGTGATCAACTGACTCCGTGGCATCAGACAAATGCACGTGAAATCATGGATCTCACCCACTGGAGGAAAGTGGGAAGTTACATCAGCTGTGATAATAGATCTGTAGATGCAAAAGCCCTTGGAAGGAATATCCTATGGAAATGGAAGATATATCATAGCTTTAGCCTCTTAGGGGAGTGTACGTGATTTGTCCATAAAGATAAGCTTTATGTTAGCAATGATAAAGAAACTGTAGGCATCTTGCATTTTTCTGAGAGCTGTGGCCAAATTCTTGGTAAGAGTTTTCTTGAAAATCATAGTATTTTATTTTGGGGGCCCTAAAGTTTATTTATCTTAGCCACTCCCAAATCTGGCCACATGTCAGTCATCTGAGGAGCTTTAAAAAATATTAATGCTCACGGTCACCCCTGAAGATTCTGATCCAGTAGGTCTTGGGGAACATGAGAATCTGTATTTTTACTGCACTCCACCAGTAATTCAGATATGCAGCTGGCTTTGTGACCTAATCCAGTCCAGCCTTCCATCAGATGTTTATATCCAGGTTAGAAACCACCTCTGGATAACTTAAGCAGGAAAGGAGTTTAGGTAGCTCGCAGCACTGATCAGGGTCTTGGATAGTCAGACTCTGGAAACAGGCAGGAGCCAAGGACACTGCTACGGACGTTTGCCATGACCTCTCCACTCTTGGTCACTTGAGGTTCCAAAGTCTTTAATGGGAGCAGTTGATTGCCTTCGTCTAAGTCATATGCCTGGGCGTCATCTGTCAGGAAGCTGAAAGAGAGAACGTCTGCCCCATCACCCTCTTCAACGGGGCTGCCCCTGAACTCATATTGGGATTTCCCTAAGTAAGAAGAGTGCTTAGATACCGGACAGCCAAAACAGCAATTGCTGTCTACAGTGTTGCCACAGTCATCAAGACTATGCTTGAATTCCTCCATTCTTGGGGAGCCCACCACCTTACGAGACTATCCAATTCTCTCTAAATCTGCCTTCCTGAAATTGCTACCTATTGGCCTTTAAGGTCTAGCCTTTCCCAAAATCTCATATTTAGGGGACACTGAAGAAGACCTTCTGAACTTCCTCTTCTGCCTTCACTTTAAAACCTGAAGCGAGTGAGAGGGAGACCTCTTCTTCCAGGTATTGGGCCCAGAGGCAGCGGGGCAAAATGGAGAGAGTGGAGGATTGAACTCAGTCCTGGCTCTGACTCCTGGTTCTGCTGCTTAACGGTCGTGTGACTTTGGACAGATTGCTTCACAACTTGTGACCCTCAGTTTCCTCATCAGTAAAACTAAAGAGACTGATGATGGTGACAATTAAGCCTGAACACTTTACCAACGGGCTTCCTCCTTCTGTCTTCGCACTGAGTGAAGCGATGTCAGCTGACGATGGGCAGGCAGGGTAGGATGATGCTGAAGAACAGAGGTGTCTGGCAAGCCTGTGTCTGAGCCTGGGACACACTCATTATCTGCATAACCTTGTACAAAGTATTTACTTTCTCCTTTGCTCATCTGTAAAGCGAGTGTAATTATAGTACCTACATCATAGAGTTGTTCTGAAGACTAAATGAAATAAATTTGTTGTTGTTGTTGTTGTTGTTGTTTGAGACGGAGTCTCACTCTGTGGCCCAGTCTGGAGTGCAGTGGTGCAATCTCGGCTCACTGCAAGCTCCGCCTTCCGGGTTCACGCCATTCTCCTGCCTCAGCCTACAGGAGTAGTTGGGACTATAGGTGCCCGCCACCACACCTGGCTAATTTTTTGTATTTTTAGTAGAGACGGGGTTTCACCGTGTTAGCCAGGATGGTCTCAATCTCCTGACCCTCGTGATCCACCCGCCTCGGCCTCCCAAAGTGCTGGGATTACAGGTGTGAGCCACTGCGCCCGGCCGAGATAAATGTTAAGTGCTGACACAGTGCTTAGCATTTAAATAACACTTAAGAAATGTCATGTCTTATTATTGATTGATGGTTGAGGTGGGATTTCATGGTCTGGACAGACCTTGCATTGCTGCCGTCAAGGGGAAGTTGCCTTTTTCAAAACAGTTCTAGCGCTGTGTCCGTGTCTGTTAAGAATGAGGTGGTGCATATGCTGCAGCAGAGACCATCCAGAAAGCTTCTGAATCAATAGAACCTCCATGGCTGCCGTAGCTTCGGCAGAGCTATCATCTTTTAAGGCCATTTACCCGATCTGTCACCAAAGAGACACAGCAGAAACTGCTGGAGAAACACGGACCCGAAAGTCCAATAATGACGGCTCCTCTCCTCTTCTTTCTATTCTCTCCACCCATCTGTTCCCCTACTTCCTTCAAAGCACACATCGACACACACCCCTTTTTTCTCTCTCAAAACAGGGGATAATTAAAAAACCAAAATCCAAACATCCAGCAGAAGTTTATGCTTGAGTTTCAGAACACAACATATGGCTTCCCAGCCATTGCCAGGTTCTGTAAACCACAAAGGGAGAGGTCCCCAGCCTCCACCGTGGCCCCCTGGCTTTGCCACTATTTGCTAAAGGAGGCAGCACCCCCCCCCCGGACTAGAGGGTCACGGTGTTCAACCCCTTGAATTGCAGTCAAAATTATATTTTCCTGTCATTTGAAAATGCTCCAGAAACAGAGGAGATTCAAATACTTCCTTTCCTTCTTGTCCCTGTTTCAGCCCTCTCTTTCCAGTATTGGAGTAGAGTCTGTGGGGACTGTGGAGAGAGGATGAGGAGGTGGAATTTCCTGATCGTGATGCAGTGTCCCTCTGTGGGGGCAGAAAAACTGCATGGTAGTAGCAGCAAGCTGGGGCTGGTGAGAACCCCGAGAGGAAGGGGGATCTCAGCTGCAGAGGAGAGCTCTGAGACAGGGTCTCACTCTGTTGCCCAGACTGGAGTGCAGTGGCTCATTCGTGGCTCAGTGCAGCCCCAGCCTCCTGGGCTCACATGGTCTTTCTGCCTCAGCCTCCCAGGTTGCTGGGACTACAGATAGGTGGCACAGTGCCCAGCTCATTTTTTGTGTTTTTAGTAGAGACGGTGTTTCGCCATGCTGCCCAGGCTGGGTTCTTTTTTATTTCTATTGCCCAAGTCACATGGAGGAATTGTGTCAGATTAAGTAGAAAGAGGATGATTCTACCTTATCCCTCCCTCCACAAAACACACACATGTGCCGTGAGTTAGCTTTTCATCTCTGCCCCTCTAATATCCTTTGTGGGACCTCTTGCGTGGGGAATCGCTGTCCACCCAGAGGCTTGGAACATCAGGATGTCCTTTCACCTCCTGAGGAAAGGTCGCCTGTGGGAGACCTTGCTCAGAGCTTTCAGTCTGCACTGCTCTGTAAGGAGGTTTGGGTTGCAGACATGTCCTCTCTCCACCTGAGGGCAGGTAATACAACCACAGTATCACCCACTTCTGTAAAACGCCTGTCTAAGGAGTCCAATTCAGTTTTCTGAATCTTGAACACCAGACCAGGCTAAAGAAGGGAGCCTCAGAAAGCTTTGCTGGAAGGAAGAGAGAGGCAAAGTGCCTTGCCTTTCCTCCCGGTGGAAGCTGTTGGCCATGGCTCTTCCAGCCTCATAATTTGGAGATGGTAGATGGAATCATGGCGATTATAGCCTCATCTCCCCTTCTCCCATCCTGTCCAAGTAGTCACACAGATTCATGCCTTAATTTCCCATAGCACGGCTGAGGCCAAGGTGCAACAAACTGAACAAGACTTTACCAGCAGCTCAGGATCAGGACCAGGCTTAGGATCAGCCCATTCTCAGGGGGTTCCCTCAAAGCTACCACTGTATGACAGAGACCCCTGTCCTCTAGCTTCCAGAAAAGTCCTCAAGTTTTGCCAGACTCCCGGGAGTACTAGCATAAGAAAGCAAGGCCCAGAGACATGGAGATTGTCTCTTCTTATCCCACCTAAGGCCTCCCTTCCGAATCCTCATTGCCTGTCCTATGAACTACCACTTCCTGGACTAATCCGTAGCGGAAGGGCCAGGTTCCCTCTCTGCCCCTGGGGAAGTGATCCTACCCCACAGTCCCAGGAGATGATCACATCAGAATAGAGCAGACCTGCAGTAGTGTGAGAGATCTCCTGGCAGTAAGAAGGGGTAGGGAGGAAGGAGGGTGACCTTGCCACACCCAGGCTGCCTGGATCCTGTGGCCTCCACCATATACATTAGGTGTGGCTGTGGCCACAGATCAGCAGAGGAAGAAACACTGCACACAGCATGGATACTTGTAAATGTCAGCTGCCCTCAGTGGCTATAATTAGTTTCTGTGGTACCCTGTGTTCAGCAAAGGGGGGAAACAGCCCCTTAGAGAGTGTGTATTTTCCACCGCTGTACCTCGTAATACCACCACAGGTACCTTCTGGCTGACGCCAAGTTTCTCGTTGTTCTCCAGGAACTGCTGTGACTGTTGGTGGCAGTTCTGCAACTCTGAGAAGTCACAGGGGGCCTGGTCAACCACCAGCAAATGACTTCCTGTTCCCTTCCCCTACTGTCCCCCACCCCCTATGACACTAGGCCAGCCCTTGCCTGGTGAGAATGAATTCAACTGTATGTGGATTTCTCACCCAAGTTTTCTTTCTTCTTTCTTTCTTTCCTTCTTTCTTTCTTTCTTTCTTTCTTTCTTTCTTTCTTTCTTTCTTTCTTTCTTTCTTTCTTTCTTTCTTTCCTTGTTTTCTTTCTTTTTCTTTCCATTCTTTCCCTTTCCTTCCTTCCTTCCTTCCTTCTTTCCCTCCCTTCCCCCCCCCTTTCTCTCTTTCTTTCTTTCTTTAAGTCTCACTCTGTTACCAGCCTCACTCTGTCACCCAGACTGGAGTGCAGTGGTGCCATCTTGGCTCACTGTAACCTTCACCTCCTGGGTTCATGCAATTTTCCTGCCTTAGCCTCCCAAGTAGCTGGGATTACAGGCACCCGCTACCACGTCTGGCTAATTTTTGTATTTTTAGCAGTCAATTCCCTTCTCTAAGCTTCAGTTTCCTCATCAGATGATTGGTTTAGATACCCATGTCCACCAGTGCTCAAAATTTTACATCTGTGCTAAATTTAACCAGGAAATTTGGGGGTTATGTTAGTGATGTCTGCAATGGAAAAGAAATAGTTTAGGAAACTTAACATGGCCTGAAACTCTTTAAAAGTCTTCCTTACAATTTTTCTTGTCCCTTTCTTTTACTATTCTCTCCTTGTCTTTCCCCTTCATCCTCCTTAAAATAAGTCTCTGAGAGGGAAAAACCTATGGTTCACATCATGAGTTCATCAGAACCAAGCATCTATGTATCCCATCACATAGGTCCATTAACCTCCCAGCAAAGGTAGTAATAATCAGCCTTAGTAGCTGGAAAGATAGTTTCATCTGTTTCTCTTCTTGCAAAACCTATTGTGTTAAATCAGATTCTTGAACAGTAATACGTCTCAAACAAGTTGTGTATACTGGCTGTTTCCACTTCCTGTCCTCCTCTTTTCTTTTAAACTTATTTCAGACTTTTGTCATGCTACCTACCAAAGCTGCTGGCATCAAGGTCACTAATGGCCACAGTATTGCCATATATTGTGAGCAACTCCATCCCCCATCAGCAGCATTGGATGCAGGCGATCAGTCCTCTCTCGATGCTTCCTTAAAGACTTCTGGCTTCTAGGAGTTTCTTCTCTCTTGGTCCTCCTACGGCAGTGCCTGCTTCTGCTCCAACTCCTTTGCTGGCTTCCTCATCTCCTCGCCTCAGCTGTTGGAGAGCCCTCAGCTGAAAACTACGGACCCCTTCTCTTCTTTGTCTAAACTCACTCCCATGGTAGTCTCCAAACTCCTGACTTTATGTTCTATCCATGTGCTGACAACTCCTGCACTTACATCCCCCGCCCAGTCCTCTTCCCCATTTTCCAGACTCCGCACTCAACATCTCCTACGGGTGTCAAATAGGTATCTCAAACGTGGGTCCTCCCACAGTCTTGTCATCGGCAAGCAGGGTAACTCTTGCTTCCAGATGCTCATTCTAACCCCTTGGAGTCACCCTTAGCACCTCACTTTTTCCCTCATCCAGTCCATCAGTGAATCTGTCAGCCTCGCTGCTTCCACAGATCCAAATCCCTGGCATTCTCTCTTGCTTGTATTATTGCAACTGCCTCCAACCTGCTCTCCCTGTTTTGGCTTTTGCTTTCCTATAGTCTCTTCTCATCAGAATAGCTGGAGATCCTTTCAAAGTGTAAGGCAGATGGAATCACTCCACTGCTCAAAATGCCCCAACGTTCTCTGTATCACAAAGTTAAATCTAAAGCCTTCATGTCTGTAGGGTGTTCCCTTGCTACCTCCCTGAATCTGTTTCCTAGCAGGCTCCTCCTTGCCCATTCAGCTGAAGCCACACGGTCTGTTCTTTGTTCCTTGAATACACTACACACGCCACTGCCTCCGGCCTTTGTGCTTGCTCGTCCAGGAAGGCTCTTCACACAGCGATCCACAGGGCTCTCCCTCCCTGACTCTCTCATTACCTTAATCTCATCTTTCCATGCAAAATAGGAATCCCTTCCCACTCTTCCCTGCCTTATTTTTTCCAAAACACTTACTATAAGGCGCATGTATTTACTTACTGTCTGCCCTCTCCCGGAGAATATAAACTGCAGGAGGTCAAAAATCTTTGTATGTTTTTTTCTCTGCTATCTCCCCAAGGGTAGACAAATGTCTGACACGTAGTAGATGTTCACTTTATATTTGTTGAAAGAATGAATGCCTCGGCCAGGCGCAGTGACTCATGCCTGTAATCCCAGCAGTTTGGGAGGCTGTGGCGGGTGGATCACGAGGTCAGGAGATCGAGACCATTCTGGCTAACAGGGTTAAACCTCGTCTCTACTAAAAATACAAAAAATTAGTTGGGCGTGGTGGCGGGCGCCTGTAGTCCCAGCTACTCAGAAGGCTGAGATGGGAGAATCGCTTGAACCCTAGTGGCGGAACTTGCAGTGAGCCAAGATCACGCCCAGACTCGAGCAAGACTCCATCTCAAAAAAAAAAAAAAAAAAAAAAGAGTGACTCTAGGTCAGTTTCTACAACAGATTCTGAATGACCAACCAAGATCCTTATGGAATTCTGTTCACTTAGAGTAAGCAGACCTTCCACAACACTACAGGGGGTGGGGGTGGGAATGTGGTGGCTGGGAGGACCACTAAATCTTTTTTGCCATAAGTTGCTTTTCCATATGATGATATTTACCATACCAGGATTTCAGCTGTAGCTCAAAGCTTGCTTAAGGATATTTGTCAGAGTGAGCTTGCCTGAGAGTTCGGTAATTCTCAAGATGGTTTCCCTGAAAGAACCGTTGTGCAAACACCATCCCTTTGAAAGTCCTTAATCCAGACTGCCTGTTCTGCAGACTTTCTCAGATGCATTATTTAAAGTTATTTCCAGTGGTGCGTGGGTGGGAGGTGGGAGCTGCATTTGTTACTTAGTGGTTTCCAAAAGCCTTCCAGGATCTTTCCTTTTTACCCTAGTGAGGTTGCTCACTTTTAACCCTTCTTTTCCAAGTCTCCTAACATAACCTCTTAGGCTTAGTAGCTCATCGGCAAATCCGTTAATGCATTTCACTGCTATTGGGTGAAATTTAGAAACATGCTACTCTGTTCTTTGGGGATGCCTCTTAGGAGAATGAGGCTCCTTTTTCTTGAGGAGTCAAAGAATGACATTCATAGAGGATACTGTTTATTGGATGAACCAGTTGTACGGACTTTTTAATTCTTGGGAGAATGTTCATATCTGTGGTATAATGCATTAGTCATCATACTTTTGAAGAATAAAGACATCACATGGTATTTGCCCTCTCCCAGGGCCCTGCAACCTTTTGCATCTGTTATTTTGTTTGAAGCTCACAAAGCTTCCTGCAGTAGATAAGTTGTATCACATTTTACAGATGAAGACAGAGGCACGGGGAGGGTAGCGACCAGCTGAAGGCTGCCCTTGATGGATGGCCCAGTGGGACCTAGAGCTCCGCCCGCACGCTCTCTTGCTTCCTTGCCTTGCAAGACTTTCACTTATACATTTTGCCTCTCCTAATTCCCGATAGGTGTCCTGGTTCTCTTCTGTACTCCAGGAGCCCAAGTACTGGTCTCAAACACTTGATGATTGTCTTTTGCTGCATGGGTCCATTTCTAACTTGCAACATCTTGTTTCTGGTTCTCCTGCTTCTTCCAGATACTGAGAGAGATGGGAAATGTCTGTGTGTCTCTGGATATTTTGAGACTGTTCTTTGTCTAGGAGAATGTTCAGTGGCCGAAGGAACCATCTAGATAATCCAAGGAGAAAACTGCCCTTCTTGAGTTCTTTGGTCTCTAAGGTCCAACTTGGTAGAGAATTGGGCTTCTTTTCTGAATATCCATAGTGAAGTCACATTCCGTAGAAATTCTTCACATGCAAGTCTGACAGCTCTAGGGTTACCCTTTAAGCATAATATTCAGACCTGGTGTTTCTTTTACCACAGGGTTATAATACGGCCAGCCTTTGCACAGAGCTTTAGAGTTGTGGTTATGCTTCAGAAACTCCCAGAAAGTTTCTGAAAATACAGATTCCTGGGCTCCTCCTGGCGATTTTAATTCAGTAGGCTTAAGAGGATCAGAAGTCTGTAATTAAAAAAAAAAAAAAATCCTTTGGCAATTCTGACAGTTAACCAGGCTTGGAAACCACTGTTTAGATTACAAAGCCCTTTTGTATATAATATTTCATTTATACATCACAACACATGAGGAAGCCGTTAACCTATTTTTTTTTTTGCAGATGTGACTCAAATACGGTAAATAACCTATTCCAAGCCTCTAAGTTAGTGAATGGTAGAGCCAAGTCTCCAGCCTAAAGCCTTTGTCTCCAAACCTGATTTCATTTCCACTGCGATCTCCCTTGGAGACGCATTCTCCCATCTGTCCGTTGCCCCAGGGGTGTTGGTTTCTTCTCATACTCTGTTTTGCTAACCAGCAAAAGTCCAAATTCATCTGTTCTTCCCTGCGAGCAGCTCTAAGCAGATTTGGAGGTGGTGGTGGAAAGGCAGGCCCCAGGCAAGTGTCTCAAAGCATCCATCCTTGTCAGTTATCTGGGCCCATCAGACAACAGGGCAGGCAGGCCCAAAAGACCTTTCAGCCCAGTTCCAAGAAAGAGTCCTGAAGAGCACAGGGTAGAAACCACGGGCCGCTGGCTTAGAGAGTTAGTGGTTTTCCTCTTTCCATGTGCACTGTGTTTTGGAGCTCGGTCATCATGAAGAAACCTCAAAAATCTCAAGTTTCGTTGTGATAGCAAGGAGGCAGGGTGGCCCTGGGGGTGACTATGGGAAACTTTGAGTGGACTTTCTGGTGCTTCTGGGTGAGACTATGTCAGCGTGTAAAAGTAACTTGAGAGCAGGGCTCTTTTGTCCTAGCTGGGTCTGTGTCATTGGGAGCTCCCAGGGTGGAAATGCTTATGCAGACTTTGGTGGGTGGTGCCCTCATCCCAGATTCCCAGTGTGGCAGCTATTCTCAGGATTTTATAAATTGGAACCTAGAGGACCTTTGCCTTAGGAATGGGAGTTTGATTTCTGGTTATTTCGTTCATTCATCTATTGATAGACATTATTACAGAGTAGTTAAGAGCCTAAGCTCTGAAGGCAGACTTCCTGGATTCCGTATCTGGCTTTGCCACTTACTAGCTTTGTAATTGGTGTCACTGTGCCTCAGTGTACTCATCGGTAAGATCATGATGACACTGGTACCTCCTGCTTCAGGTTTTGGCGAGGAGCAGATGAATTATTATGTGTGGAGTGCTTAGAATCAGGGCAGCACATAGAAGTTGCGGCAAAGTGCTAGCTTCACTGCTGTTTGGCAAACATCACGTTCTGGGTCCACCACTGTGGCACAGAGGCAACCACCAGGGTCCCAGCTTGCAGGAGTTCACAGTTCACTGGGAGACAGGCATGGAAACAGACTACTGCCATGTACAGTTGCTGTTAACATGGGAAATGCTGTAATAGAGGAAAAATCAGAGGACTGTGGGGACACAGAGGAGAGGCCAGCTATGTGCCATGAATGGGCTGGGCCAGGCCTGAGCTGGCTTCTTAGAGGAGGTAGTAGCATTTGATCTTAAAATGTCATTAGCAATTCACCAGATGGGGGAAAGGGGAATGGCATTCCAGAGAAAGGCAACAGCACACACAGGGCCACAGAGGCATGACAACCCCAGCATGTGCAGGAAATGACAGAAAGTGGGGAATGTGCTGCATGAAAAGGAAGTGGGAGGTGAAGTGGAGAGTCCAGTGAGCGCCATCCTAAGATCCTAAGAATCATAAGCGCCATGCCAAGGGATGTAGACTTTGCTTGGAGGAAAGGCACTTGAGACTCACTAGGAGTGTTTGAAGAACAGACTCAAATTTCTATTTTATTTTATTTTATTTTGTTTATTTATGAGACAGAGTCTCGCTCTTTCCCCCAGGCTGGAGTGCGATCTTGGCTCACTGCGACCTCCTACCATCCTCCCACCCCCACCCCCACCCCCTCGTTCAATTGATTCTCCTGCCTCAGCCTCCCGAGTAGCTGGGATTACAGGCACCTGTCACCACACCCAGCTAATTTTTGTATTTTTAGTACAGACAGGGTTTCACCACATTGGCCAGACTGGTCTCAAATTCCTGACCTCAGGTGATCCATCTACCTCAGCCTCCCAAAGTGCTGGGATTACAGGCGTGAGCCACCGCACCCAGCCTCAAATTTGTATTTTAATAAAATCACTCTGGTTGCTGTGATGAGCATAGCACCATAAACAAAAAAAAAAAAAAGAAGAAGAAGAAAAGAAACAAACTCAGTGACTTGAGTACCTCACCCTTGTTAAATGTGAGTGTAAGGTATCTACCATTTCAGAGAGGGCCCAGCATCAACCGTGGTCAGGAGGCAAGGGTTTGGAAACTGTGGTGCTGATTCTGCCTACGACGTTCAGGGTACCCCTGAGAAGAGCCCTTCCAGTGTCTGCTCTCCCCATCGTTCTGTAGGTACAGTAGCGATATCATGCTCCCTCGCCAGAGCTCAGTGTTGGAGGAGCATGCTGTACTGGATTCCCTGCAAACATAGCCTGCTCAGGAGGAAAAGTGGGGCTTCATTGCTTATTTCATTTTTCTTTCTTTCTTTTTTTTTTTTTTTGAGACAGAGTCTCGCCCTGTCACCCAGGCTGGAGTGCAATGACTCAGTCTTGGCTCACTGCAACCTCCGCCTCCCGGGTTCAAGCGATTCTCCTGCCTCGGCCTCCTGAGTAGCTGGGATTATAGACGTGTGCCACCACGCCTGGCCAATTTTTTGTATCTTTAGTAAAGGCAGGGTTTCACTACGTTGGCCAGGCTGGTCTCGAACTCCTGACCTCAAGTGATCTGCTCACCTCGTCCTCCGAAACTGCTGGGATTACAGGCGTGAGCCACTGTGCCCGGCACCAGCATTTCTTTATGCATCTGTGAGCAAATGAGATCATAGATTCTTACTGTTTTCCCCTTCACTTGTAGGATGTATCAACAAGGTCTTTGAAAAATAAGAGTCATACTCGTTGAGGGATTTCTAGCTAGTCCAGTTATTCCTTCCACAGTGAAATAAAGGAAAGCAGAAGCTTTGCTGTGACTGTGTCTCCCTGCTCTGTAAAATGAGGGACAGTATTGTCCACTCTGACTCCCATGCAGGAAAGTAATAAGTAATTTCACATTTATCAACCGTTCTGAGCTTTCTGGCAGAAGGGATGCTCAGAGCAGTGCTGTTTTGATGATTTCTCAGCAAAATACTTCCCTCTTGTCCACGGGTCCCAGGACTTATTTTTAAAAAAGGATTCCGATTGCTAATTGTTAACAAGTTGTTGGGTTTTTTCCTCCCCTCCAGCTCTTCCTCTCAAAACTTCTGAGCCTCAATTGGCAGCCCCAGTCTCCGGCGGGACCATGTGTGTCTGATTTTAAGCCGCGTCCTGCCGGGGACTCCTGCTGCACACATGTGCCTGCAAGTGCTCCCCCAGTTTCTGTTGCAGTGTTTTTTCATTTTTTTTTTTCCACCACATGTGCTGAGCCACACAGAAGCTTTAAGACTCCAAATCACAGCGCAGCAGTGAGCCAGTGTTGGCTGTAATTAGCTAGAATTGCAAACTCCCGGTCCTAAAGACGTCATGTCTTCGCTTACTGTGGTGAATTTCCTGCGTTCTCTAAGGGTCGCTGGAGAGGCTCAGAGGAAGGAAGTTGTCTATGAATTGAGGGAGGGGTGAGACTAGATGATCCCCCAGATGCCTTCATTTCTAAAATTACACTTTAATGACAATCTTCTCCAGGACCCGCCTGTCCCCACGTAGGGAGTGAACCGCCAGGCCCAGCAAGGAGGCGGCCTCTGAGATGGGCACCAGGAGAGAAGGACAGCGAGGCTATCGTCTCGACACCACGGAACCTGGTTACCGTTTTGAAAGGGATTCGGTTTTGTTTTGCTGGGACGCTTCCTGAAGTCTTTTCTTGAGGCAGTGTGTTTATCTGGTTTCTCAGGTAGAGCATAAGGCTGTTTTCTCTCAGATGTGGACGTGGCAATGCGGAACTCAGTTCTGGGCCGTGATTCAGAGACTTGCCAGCTTTGTGAATTCAAGAAATCCTTGTTCCCACCCAAAGAGATTTTGAACAGTCATTTCACCCTCCCCGCACAGCTGGGCCAGACAGCAACAGTGGCCCAGTCCCTGTCCTGAAGGCTCCTTACCTAGAGGAAACCCACCTCACTGGGGACCTTCTCCTGCCCTGTAGTTTTAGTCCATCTTATTATTATTATTATTTTTTAATTTTTATTTTTAGAGATGAGGTTTCCTGTGTTGCCCAGGCTGGTCTCAAACTACGGGGCTCAAGCAGCCTTCCTGCCTCAACTTCCCAAGGTGCTGGTATCACAGACATGAGCTACCACACCCGGCCTTAGCCCATCTTTTTTTTTTTTTTTTTTGAGACGGAGTCTCGCTGTGTCGCCCAGGCTGGAGTGCAGTGGCGCGATCTCGGCTCACTGCAAGCTCCGCCTCTCGGGTTCACGCCATTCTCCTGCCTCAGCCTCCCGAGTAACTGGGACTACAGGCGCCCGCCACCACGCCCGGCTAGTTTTTTGTATTTTTAGTAGAGACAGGGTTTCACCATGTTAGCCAGGATGGTCTCGATCTCCTGACCTTGTGATCCACCTGCCTCGGCCTCCCAAAGTGCTGGGATTACAGGCGTGAGCCACCGCGCCCGGCCTTAGCCCATCTTGAGGTGAAACTATGCAGTTGTTCTGGGCGGATCTACATGCCTGTCTTCATGAGGATGCAGAATCACTGAGTTTACATTTAGCCGTCCGCGTTGTTTCTGTGGGCTTCCCTAGGCTGACCCTGGAAAGGGCTCCGGATGCTACTTGGGAGATTCTCCTCTTTGCAAATTGGCACAGACCTCTTTCTGCCTTTTCTTTGTCCTAGGACCGCTCTTTATGGTGTTGCTGTTGAAGCAGGTGGGGGGATTGGGAATTAGGTATCGCTGACAGGGTAAAATTTGAGGAGCAGGAAGCTCATAGATGGGGGCCACCAGCCCAATTTCTTTATCTTAGGTCTGAGCTGTTAAGACCCATAGCTACTTCTCTTATAATTATCAAACTTTTCTTCTCCATTGAACATCTCCCTATTTAAATATGAGGCTCTACAGGGAGATCTTTGTGATCTCCAGCCTAACATGGTGTTTGGCTCACTGTAGATGCTCAAGAATTGGTTGTTGGATTGGGTACCCCATTCAGCAACATTTATTGAGTGCCCAGAATGCGCTTTGTGCCCTGCTAGAATCTGGTGATGACAAAATCTGATAGAGCCCCTCCCTTTAAGCAGTTTATCATCTAAGAAGGGAGACATCTGTGTACTTCCAACATCTAGCACAGCGGCAGAAACAAAGTCATTTGGTGGCTTTTGAGCTTAGAGTCATAAAATGTCAGAGCTAGAGGGTCGTAGGGATTGTTAAGTCCCTCCCTCTCACTTTGGAAGTAAAGAAGCTGATTGGTCAGAGTCTTGCTCAAGGCCACCCGGTCAGACAGGGACAGAGAGTGCTCAGCCTGCCGTCCCTGCTTTCGGCTCTTTCTATCACCCCATGCAGCTTGTCTTTGGCCTTTAACTAGAAAGATCAAATCATGAAAAGTAGAGGCAGTACCAGAGAGAGCAGGAACCCACTTTCATTGCAGGTCTACTGTGGCTCAGTGACCTAAATCCTGGGAGGACTGGGAGGCTCTGGACAGTGGCTCTCGGACTAGGACTGCGGAGTGAGTACTCCAACGCCACAGGGGCCAGCTCCCTGCAGTTCCCACTGAGACTTATTTCTCCAGAGGCCAGAAAGCCCAGAAGATGAAGGCTCGCCACTTTTGGTCTTGTGGCCCAGTTCAGCTGAGATGCCACGTGGTTCTTGTTGAGGGGAAGGCGTGTGAGAGGCCCTGGCGCCTGAGCCACACACTGGGGCTTTCCATCCTGTTGAAGTCAGGACCTTCATTGGCCCCGATTCAAACAAACTGATTGGGAAAAGACATTTTTGAGACCATCAGGGGAAAATGAATGTGAACTTGATATTAGTGATATTAAAGAATTATTATAAATGTTAGATATGATAAAGGCAACTGATTATGTTAAAGATAAAACAGTCCTTATCAGTTAGAGATGCATGTTAATGTCTAGGTTGTTTTAAAATACTCTAGGGAAAATAAATCTTTATGAGTATTTTATAGTAAAATGATATGATATCTGGGATTTGCTTTAAAATGTTCTAGGCTGGGCATGGTGGGTCATGCCTGTAAACCTAACACTTTGGGAGGCCCAGGTGGGAAGATCGCTTGAGCCCAGGAGTTTGAAACCAGCCTGGCAACATAGCAAGACCCTATCTCTACCAAAAAAAAAAAACTTAAAAAGTTACCCAGGCACTTAGCTTCGTACCTGAGGTCCCAGCTTCTCGGGAGGCTGAACCGGGAGGCTGAACCGGGAGGATCGGTTGGG
This sequence comes from Macaca fascicularis, assembly GCF_037993035.2. Classification (NCBI taxonomy): domain Eukaryota; kingdom Metazoa; phylum Chordata; class Mammalia; order Primates; family Cercopithecidae; genus Macaca; species Macaca fascicularis. The sequence goes on from NC_088388.1 coordinate 121,528,959, forward strand.
CGTGGGAGTTCGAGGCTGCAGTGAGCCGTGATCATGCCTGCACTCCAGCCTGGGTGACAGAGTGAGACCCTATCTTAAAAAAAAAAAAAAAAAAAAAAAGGCCAGGTGCAGTGGCTCACACCTGTAATCCTAGCACTTTGGAAGGCCAAGGCAGGTGGATCACTTGAAGTCAGGAGTTCAAGACCAGCCTGGCCAACATGGCAAAACCTCATCTCTACTGAAAATACAAAAATTAGCTGGGCATGGTGGTGGGCGCCTGTGATCCCAGCTACTCAGGAGGCTGAGGTGGAAGAATCGCCTGAACCCAGGAGGCGGAGGTTGCAGTGAGCCGAGATGGCTTGGTGGCTGTGGAAGAAGTGGCTTCCACAGACATGACAGGGTGTGGGTGACATCACACAGGTCCTTGAACAATTGTACTCACATGGGTCGGGGGGCGGTTCCTGCCTTTCCATGCGTCCCCTAAAAGACCCAAGGACTTGACCTGGCACAGTGGCCAAGATGAACTCCATGCTATCCTTGGTATTTTCCATTCATGTTGCCAGATCATCTCTGTTTCAGGTCAGCCTCCTCTGGCACCCAGAGAGGCCCATCCTAAGCCAAACCCCCTCATAGAGCTGTAGGGCCAACACTGCACATCGCGGCACAACTGAGCTTGCCTTCTCAGCCCACTGTGATGCAAATATTTGGATTCTTATTCACCATCTGTCCTTGTTTTGCCCTCCTTCCTTTCCCTTCCTGACAGTGGAACCTTTACCACTTCTACCCGCTAAAGGTTCTGCCATGTCTGCAATCCCCATAGTCTCCATGATGCGATTTTCCTATTACAGTGGCCCCCGGTATACTCAAGACCCCCAGTGGATGCCTGAAAGCATGGATAGCACCAGACCCAACTGTGTCAATCGGATTCTGTTTCAGGTCATGCCTTCCATCCACAAATTTCACACTTTTTCCATTCTAACTAAGCAATTATCATGCACCGTGGCTATAACTTTTGCAGTTTGAGGTGTGGCAGCAAAACCAGCATAAATTTCTTTTTCCTTCTTCACAATTTCACGGATGGAAGAGGAGTTCTTACTGTAGACCTGAGCGACTTCGGCATGCAAATTTTTTTCCTTTCATTATTAAGTTAAGAACTTTCACCTTTTTACTTAAACAAAGCACTTTACGGCTTCTCTTTTGGGATATCCAAATTGCCAGCATCACTACTCTTGCATTTTGTGGCCACTATAAATTAAAATAATGGTGATGTGAACATAAGCACTGCAACACTGGGTCAGTTGGGCTGATAACCTAGATGGCTACTAAATGACTAACAGGCAGAGAGCAAACAGCATGGACTCACTGCTGCATCCACAGTCTGTATCCAGACTAGACGAAGAGATGATTCATGTCCCTAGTGGAATGGAGTGGGATGGCTCGAGATTTTATCGTGCTACTCAGAACATCGCACAATTTGAAATGTGTGAGTTGTTTATTTCTGCAATTTTTCATGGACCACAGTTGACCACTGAGCCCTTGGAAAGTGAAACCATGGATAAGGCAGGACTGCTCCACTAGTTTGTTTAAATGTTTACTCTCTTGTCGCACCCACTACTGAGGTTTTTGTACGCAGACCTGTTCTAGCCTAGAATGCTCCATTCTGGTCTTCCCATGGCCACGTTCTTTAGTACAGAGTGAAGAGGTCTTAGTTCCAAGGAGACGCGCATACACTGGAGCTTATGTGTCTCCCACCCTGACGACACACACACACACCATGCTCTGGATAGTCAGAACACAAATGACTAGGAACCTGCTTCTGGGGTCTCTCCCCCATCTCCAGTCTCCCAAAGACAGACAGCCCTAGCCCTGAGGATGACAAAGGAGCTTCTGTTTGTAGGGGTGTGGACACAACTTTGACATCTTCTCGGGGTACCCATATGCATACATGTGAGGACCCTCCTGGTACCCACAGAAGCCAGGGTCTGAGCTAAAAGCAGATGGAAGCAGACCACAGGAGAAGCGATCAGGGCCAGCTGGCTGCTGGCTCTTCCCGAGCTGCCGTAGCCTGGCACACAATGGCAAGAAATCTGAGCCTCTAACCAGGTTGTTATGAAGGTGTGTTGGCCAAGGTAGGAGGCTAAGGCATATTTATGAGTTGGTGGTCGCTTGATTATTTGTAAACATTTAGACATTGGGGTATGTGGGCCTCTCTTTACACTCTTGCCCAGGCCCTGCACGTTGTAAGTATCTATTTCCTAATGGAGACACAGGAATTTTGCTCTGGGCTGGACTTCATCTTTCCTTAAGGAAGGCTTGTGTTCTTCCATGGTATTTCCTGCAACTTGTAAAATACAACTTGTAAAGTCCTATTGTAGCACCACGTATTTCCTGTGTTTATAATCATGGTTTGTCTTTCCACCACCCATCTTTCCACCCCCAACAACACTCAATTACATAAACCAACAAGCTAATTAAAAATAGCCTTAAAGTAAGGACACTTGTGTAAACCAACAACTTTATCAGAAAAGGTTTTCCCTGGAATTTCCCATCCTCATTCAAAGGGACAGGCAGTGTTCTGGATTCCAAACAATAGATTCTAATCAATAGCTCCTCCTATTCCAACAGCGGCAGAATCCTACCTCCCTTCCTTCCCTCCGGTGAAATGTTGTTCTCTCTCTTAATGAATCATTGAAATTCCTGGCTTGTTATGATGTACCCATCACTATACCTACATAATATCAAGCAGAAAGGTTTTGAAGGTGTTTTGGGATGGCAGAGCAAAGGTCTCCCCACGCAACCGGTCATATAATTGGCTTTTCTCTCTTTAAAGACTCAAAGCCTTTGTGCTAAACAGAAAATGCCAAAGGTCTTCGCATATGGGGAGTCGAGTGTAGAGGTGGGGTGTTGGCTTCATACACAGCAAAAAAGTTTTCCCTCCTTTGCTGTAGAAGACTAACCTTAGCAGCTTCCCACTCACTCCATCTCAAACCCAATTAAATTTTAATTTAGATCATCACAAATACAAAGTGCTTTCTTCAATCTCCGTTATTTCTGGAGTTCCCTGGTGTCCAGTTTAATAAATTCTTCAGGGAAAGATGTCTGGCAGTGATTGGATGAAGTGAAGGTATTGACTTTGGAAAGAGGAGTCTTAACATCAACAAGTATGTCAACGATAAGTCACTAGAAACAAATCCCAGCCATCCAGTTTGCTTGTTTATGTGGTTCAAGTGCCTCGCGCCAAAACATGGCCCAGATCCAAGTTTCACATCAGTAATTCCTGCCATTCAACATGTTTGGCTTTTGTTTCTTAATGGCTGTTGACAGACAAAATCTACTTCCCATAATCCTCCATTCGCAGCCGGCTTCATTGACATATTCATTCCACAAATGTGTTGAGTAGCCCTGGAGTCTTTGCCTTACAGACACCCGTGGATATGTCAACAGATTATTATTGTCATGATAAGAGTATATGATAATAGAGGTATGTATAGCACTGCATGAACTCAGAAGAAATAGTGTCTTGTCTTATCAAAGAACTAGAATATCTTAGAGGGTGACAGTTGACTTGTATCTTGAATGATGTACAAGATAATTCACAGGAGAGTTGAGCAGTCAAAATTTAATGTCTCCTCTCTTTTTTTTATTTTGTTTTTGAGACAGAGTCTCACTCTGTCGCCCAGGCTAGAGTGCAGTGGCATGATCTCAGTTCACCGTAACCTCTGCCTTCTGCGTCCAAGCAATTCTCATGCCTCAGCCTTTTTAGTAGCTGAGACTGCAGGTGTGCACCACCACACCTGGGTAATTTTTTGTGTTTGAAGTAGAGACGGGGTTTCGCCATGTTGGCCAGGCTGGTCTTGAACTCCTGACCTCAGGTGATCTGCCCGCCTCAGCCTCCAAAGTGCTGGGATTATAGGCTTGAGCCACCATGCCCAGCTGAAATTGAACGTCTCCTCTCTTAAGATTTGTACTTCAAAAGCTTTTTGTTTTCATGAGCACAGAAAAGGGGCTGGTAGCCTGGTGATCAACTGTGGGCCTTATCAACAGCTGCAGTGAAGAGAGAGACATTGAAAAGAGCTTGGCATGGCTGAGCCTGAGGACAGGACTTGGCCTGAGCAGACGGGGATTCCCAAGGAGAAAGGAAGAGGCTCAAGGTCTGAAGCCACTGTGCTCTGACCCCATGTCTTTGCTTGAATGGTGTTCATAGATTTACTAGTTGTCGGTGGCTTCCAGTATGCCACTGGGGTGGGAACTGGCTGTCCAGAAAAGCCATCTGGGAGGGACACTTGTGAGCACACTGGCTTAGCTCAACATCCTGAAGATGTGGCGTGCTTCACAAGCAAGCCTCACACCGATGACCGCCTTGGTTTACATCTTGAAATAAGTCCTCATCACTGGATGAGTATTTTAAGATGCAGCTTTCATCAAGAGGGTTTCATTGAGGCAATTCCAGTAGAGTGAATAATCATTTTCCCCCCTCATCAGATGTGCTTATCTTATAGAATTATGATGAGTTTAATCCTCACTTTTGAAGCTGTATCTTAAAAAAACAGAATGAAAAAGAAAAAACCCTTAGAGAAATGATCCTGCATCTGTGTCAAACGTTTCCCTCTGCATTTTCAGATCCGTCTTTTCTAGGTCACCGTTGCTCTTTATGGCTTTCCTTATCACAGTTTTTTCTAACTTCCTGTTTCCTAGCAAACTTTATATAAACTCATTTTATTTTTACTTAAGCCATTCAGCAGTGAACTTTTCCCCTTTTTGGAGGCCAGTACTTTTTCTGCACCTTATTATTATTGTACACATGAGGGTCAGAGTTATTTCAAATGTTTTGACAACCTTCAATTATTTGCACTTAAGAGGTTGAGTAGAGAAGAAGAACTGCATAAATTCCGAGCAAAATGACATTAGAACAATCACATGGGTAATACCCAATAGCATATATTTCTTGTTGGTTTATTTGCCCTTGGAATGTACTTAAAAGAGTATTTTTAGCACACTAAACTGCTTCATTTGCAATTCTTACACTAGATGGGCAAAGAAATTTACAGTCCCCAACATGTGGGTAACAGAAAGCTAGTGTAATAGAACTCTCTCCTAACAAGAACAGCTTGTCACAAAGACAGGCTAAATACACACTTTTCTAGTTAAGGAAAGAAATGCAGTGCTAGACGAACAGGAAGGCCTGTTCCACCAACCCAATTCACAAAGACCTAGACCTCATTCCTTCAGTTATTAAACATTTGTTGAGCGCCTAATACGTGATAGAGGCGAGAGATTCAAAGAAGAAAAAAACATTGCCCTGTCTCCTTTGGGTTCAGTAAAGGAATACACAGTGTGGGAAATGCCCAGAGAGATCTGAGAGTCCCTAGTAGCAACAACTAATTCCACCATATTTCACAGAGAAATATTTGGTCTGGACATAGAAAAGTATGTAGAAGACGTCTATCTACGTGTCGAAGTGGGAAACCGAGTTCCAAGCAGAGGGCCCAGCACATGCAAAGGCAAAGAAGAAAATGAGGTAGTAAGGGAGGGAGAGTTCAGAGTTGTGGGATGTAGGGGGCATGAGAGCAAAGTGACAGCTTGAGCCTAGAGAGATAGATTTCAGAACCATCATGGAGCACTTTGGACACCATCTGAAAAGGATTTTACCTGTAGGTAACAGAGAATCCCTGAAGGTTTAAGCAGAGGTAATATGGTTACATCTGAGCTCCAGAATAACTGAGAGCAATGCGGATGGTGTATAAAATGGGAGAAAAGACAGGAAACCAGAGCAGACTTGGCCAGGTAAGAGACAAAGATATTCTGGCCCAAGACAGTGGAGGTTCAGAAAGGGGAAAGGAAGTGCAGTTCAGCCTCGTTTAGGATGCTTTGGTACCTGACAGAGAAAGATGGAGAAGTCAAGAATGCTTCCTAACTTCTTGTTATTTCAGCTTTATGCCAGTTCTCCCAGGGCACAGATAAAAACATCTACTGCTGGGCCAGGCGCAGTGGCTCAGGCCTGTAATCCCAGCACTTTGGGAGGCCAAGGTGGGCGGATCACAAGGTCAGGGGATCGAGACCATCCTGGCTAACACAGTGAAACCCCGTCTCTACTAAAAATACAAAAAATTAGCCGGGCGTGGTGGCGGGCGCCTGTAGTCCCAGCTGCTCAGGAGGCTGAGGCAGGAGAATGGCGTAAACCCAAGAGGTGGAGCTTGCAGTGAGCCAAGATCGCGCCACTGCACTCCAGCCTGGGCGACAGAGCAAGACTCTGTCTCAAAAAAAAAAAAAAAAAAAAAAACCCAAAAACAAAAAACAAACATCTACTGCTAAAGTCCAACTCCCTCTGCTTCTCGGTGTTCTTCCACCTCTTTTCAGATCTGTGTAACTCATCCCTAGAGTTTTTTCAGACACAACCTCATTCTATATTCTGATGCTTTTTGGTCTGAGAACTACAAGTTCTCAGCATGGGCATCATGCTAGACGTTAAGGCATGCAGAAAGGAGACCTGGTCTTTTTCTCCAAGAAGGTCATAACTTATGGAGGAGAGAGATAGATAAAACTCTAAATACTAATTCATGCAGAATGAAAACAAAAGGGCTAGGGGACCACAGAGAGAGGGCTGGGAGAATTCAGGAGTTCATGTAGAAGGTGGGGCTTGAGCAAGACTTTTCATTCTTACGGAGCATCTACCTCATGGCCTGTACTACACTTACCACTGAGAACAACAGGCTAACATGCACATATGATGAGAAGGAAGATACACATCAAATAAGTAATTAACTACAGGCAGAATGCATGCTGGGAAAGAAATGCAGAGTGTCATGAGAATGTGTAACTGGGAGATTTAAGGATCAGGAAGCCAGGCATGGTGGTTCACACCTGTAATCCCAGCTACTTGGGAGGCTGAGGAAAGAGGATCGCTTGAGCCCAGGAGTTTCAGTCCAGCCCAGGCAACATAGTGAGACCCTGCCTCGAAATGGAATGGAATGGAATGGAATGAAATGAAATGAAGAAATGAAATAAGTATCAAGGAAAGCAACATAGAAGATTTAAGCTAAGACATGAGAGGTGGGCAGAGATATTAGTGTAGGGAAGGAGAAGAATGTTCCTGAAGAAAGAATGCATGCCCATTGCTCAGCTGTGAGAAAATGTGGCACGTTCGAGGCACTGAAAGAAATCTAGTGTTGCTAGAAGAGGTTAGCCTAAAGTAAACCAGGTAAGGACCAGAAAACAGCATGCAGGTAGGTGGCTTAGCCATGTTAAGGTTCTGGAACTTTACCCTAGAGGAAATAGGGAGCTACTGAGATGTTTTTGTCACGCACATCCGTGTGAAGAGACCACCAAACAGGCTTTGTGTGAGCAACAAGGCAGTTTATTTCACCTGGGTGCAAGCGGGCTGAATCCAAAAAGAGAGTCAGCAAAGGGTGGTGGGATCATCATTGGTTCTTATAGGTTTTGGGATAGGCAGTGGAGTTAGGAGCAATGTTGCGGGCAGGGGGTGGATCTCACAAAGTATATTCTCAAGGGTGGGGAGAATTACAAAGAACCTTCTTAAGGGTGGGGAAGATTACAAAGTACATTGATCAGTTAGGGTGGTACAGAAACAAATGGTGGAATGTCATCAGTTAAGGCTATTTTCACTTCTTTTTTTTTTTTTGAGATGGAGTCTTGCTCTGTCACCCAGGCTGGAGTGCAGTGGCCGGATCTCAGCTCACTGCAAGCTCCGCCTCCCGGGTTTACGCCATTCTCCTGCCTCAGCCTCCCAAGTAGCTGGGACTACAGGCGCCCGCCACCACGCCCGGCTAGTTTTTTGTATTTTTTAGTAGAGACGGGGTTTCACCGTGTTAGCCAGGATGGTTTCGATCTCCTGACCTCATGATCCGCCTGTCTCGGCCTCCCAAAGTGCTGGGATTACAGGCTTGAGCCACCACGCCCGGCCTATTTTCACTTCTTTTGTGGATCTTCAGTTGCTTCAGGCCATCTGGATGTGCACATGCAGGTCACAGGGGCTTAGCTTGGGCTCAGAGGCCTGACAGTTTTAAGCAGAAGAGTGTATGATTATTGTTGTATATTTGGAGAATAAATTGGAAAGGGCAAAACTGGAAGCAGGAGATTTGTTAAAGCTGCTGGAGTACTCAAAGCAAGGGGTGATAAGGGCTTAGCATAGAGAGAAAACAAGGGATCAAAGAGAACCAATGCCTAAGAAATTTAGGAGGCACACATGGACAGGACTTAATGATGAATTAGATAGGAGAGGTGAGAGAAAGAGAGATGTCAAGGACGGATCTTAGGTTTCTAACTTGGGAAATTGCATGGATGCTGTGCCCTAAGCCAAGAGACTCTGGAGAGAAGCGAGATTGGAGGGGAAAAAGGCGAGTTCATTTTTTGAACACACGAGGTTTAGTGCAAGTAAGATATTCAAGTGGAGGTTTCTAGTAAGGAATAGGTCAGGAAGCCAGAGGGTGGAGCAGGAGAAACTGCAGGGACCTGGAGACTAAGGGCATCCTTAGCATGTAAAAGCCGGAGGTAGAGCCCAGGGAATGGCTGAGATTACCCAGAGAGAATGAGTAGAATGTATGGAGAAAGACTGGACAGATTCTTGAGGAATACTAGCAATTAAAGTGCCTGTAGAGAAGTCAGAGTTTACAAAGGAAACCGAGAATAAGCCACTAGAGAAGAGGGTAAAAGACAAACCAAAGGGGCAGAATCAGGAAAGTAAAAGTAGAGAACAAAGGGAGGGTTCGTAGTGGGAGACGCCCCCACTACTGTTGAGAGGCCAAGAGACAAAAATCCCGTTGAATAGAGTGTGGTGACTCAGATTCTCACTGCTGCTTACTCAGTGACCTGAGACCTGTTACTAATTTTACACTGAGCCTTATCCATAAGTTGGAACGATTGCATTGTATTTAGATTGGCATCTTAATACATGTTCAGTAAATCTTAGCCATTATTATTCAATGGCGTGAATAACTATTAGGGACTTTGTTAGTGGGGAAGTGCCAAATTAGAGTGACTTTCAGCTGAAGGGGACAGTGCAATTGAGCACTTCAGAGAGGTTGTTTAAATGCAAAGAAGCAGTTCCAGGGAGGAAGAGAGAGAAGATAGAGGAGGAGACAGGCTTTCCATGGGAATAAAGTGAAGCAACACAGAAGGACAGGCATAGCAAGAAGCCTGAGGCATGGGGTTACACGGCATGACAACAGATGTGGTCAAATGCAATGGTCAAGAGGCAGGAAGAGCGACTGTGGAAGTTGAGCCTGTAAAGAATGTTACATTCGTCCAGGCACAGTGGCTTATGCCTGTAATCCTAGCACTTTGGGAAGCCGAGGTGGGCGGATCACCTGAGGTCAGGAGTTTGAGACCAGCCTGACCAACATGGAGAAACCCCATCTCTACTAAAAATGCAAAATTAGCCGGGTGTGGTGGTGCATGCCTGTAATCCCAGCTACTTGGGAGGCTGAGGGAGAAGAATTGCTTGAACCCGGGAGGAGGAGGTTGCGGAGAGCCGAGATCGCACCATTGCACTCCAGCCTGGGCAACGAGAGTGAAACTCTGTCAAAAAATAAATAAATAAATAAATAAAGCTTACATTTATGAATTTGAATATTTGAATTTTGCTTTGTGGATATAAGAGAACCGTGGACAATTTTATAGGAGTGGAAGGGTTTTGTTTTGTTTTTGTTTCATTTTTGAGACAAGGTCCCACTCTGTTGCTCAGTTGTGGAGTGTGGTGGCTTACTGCAGCCTCAAATTACAGGGCTCAAGGGATCCTCCTGCCTCAGCCTCCTGAGTAGCTGAGACTACAGCACATGTCACCACACCCAGTTAATTTGTAAATTTTTTGTACAGACAGGGTCTCACTACGATGCCCAGACTGAGGAGTGGAAGGTTTAACTCAACCTGTTTCAGAAAAATTATTCTAACAGTAGAGAGAAGTATGGATTATAGAGGAGGAAGATTTAGGTAAGAGCTGTCCACAGTGTGTGGCAGGTGGAGGAATTTTAATAGAGAGCAAAAAAATCGCTTGTAAGCGTTTAACCTCGGCTAGGTCACTTAACCTCATCAAGACTCAGTTTCTCCACTAATAAAATGGGAATAATAAGATTTATCTCTGAGGTTCTTTTGGACATTACATTTTCTATCAAGTACCTACTATAGTGCTTGGCATACAGTATTATTCTCACGCTCTCTCCTCCTCCTGACGGCTCCATGCTCTCGGTGGGTGTCCATGTCGGGTATCCGAATGTCTTGCTCTCCTCTGATTTTCAGGGGACATAAATTTGCTTCCTAACTTTGCAATACTGAAGGAAAACAACAGTCTTGTCTTCTGAAAAGTTTCCTTCCAAGTGTAGGTCTAAATTTCTATCTCTGCTCACTCTCTGATTTGGCAAATTGATCTAGCTCATTTGCTATGTCCCAAATTGTCTTGATGCAAGAGTTTTTGTGTTTGGGGCTGGGCAGTGGTTCAAAAGTATCACTTTCCCATTAAGCTTTCCGGGATTTACCTGCAAGATGGATAACACATCCTTGGGACAGATGGCACAACCCTGAAGCCATTGCCCTAATTTCTTCTTCAGCGTTCTCCTTTTATCCTGTCTTCTATGATAGCTGATTTCCTTACATTCATGTCCACCCAGAAATAACTAGTTTCTGGAAAAGCTGTAATATGGATTGTATTTCTGTAAAGCCATATGTTCCATACATCCTGACATTCTCACAGATGCCATTTGATTCCATTTTGTCGTATTCATTTAATAAATATTGAGTGTCTGCTTGGTGCCTGGCGTCTGCAGTGCAAAGAGGAATAATATTCAGTTCTGCATGCTGAAGGATACCATATTTTGTGGCAAAGCAAGATCTAAAGACATAATTTCAGTAGACTGTGGATAGGTTAATTTGGAGCTACTAACTGGCTATCATGTGGTTGGGGATTGGGAGGTCACAAGAAAGTTTCAGCAAATCTGGCATTTGAACCGCACCTTGAATTGTGAACTGGATCTTTCCAGGTGAAGAAAAGGGGATGGGCTTTCCTGACATGTTTCCTGATGAAAGAGCATGCACTTGAAAGAGAGTGGCTGGCTCTGAAAAGGGTGAACCATGCATTGTCCCAGGATTAGGATGCCAGCAGCTGTTTACTGAAAGCACAATATGTGTTGTGTGCATGGTGCTAAGTACTTGTTTTATTTCACCTGATGCACATAGCAACCATATGAGGCAGGTCCTATTCTTATTCCCATTATACATGGGATGTCACTGATGCTTAGAGAGGTTGGATAACTTGCCCATAACAGACAAGGTATAATTTGAATATAAGCCATCCTGTACACTCCTGAGTCTGTGCTTGCAAGCCACCCTGACTTACCAGATGTGTGCAGACCATTCGTGTGCATGTGTGTGGGGCAAGGGGCCAAGCTGAAGGCAGAAAGGTCCATTGAAGCCAGTTTTGAGATACTGAACACCAAGATAGAGGTTGTGTAGACAAACATCTCCACATGTTCATTTTTTATAAAAATTCACTGTATTACTTTTAAAGTGAAACAGAACCCATGATTTAGACCATTTTTTAGCAAAGTCCTGCTTTAGTGGGACATCATGATGTACATGAAATGGGGATTGAGGTTAGTAATCTAACTAAAAACAAATCGTTCTCAGGGATTTTGATTCCTTGTTACTTCAAAGTCCTTATTGACATATAGATGAATTCTGTCCTCAAGGTAAGCCCCAATTATGTAAAAGTATTTCCAGGTTATTAGCTCTTTTCACCTTAAAAATGACAAAGTTTATTTTTTTATTTAAAACTCGAGGAATTCAGAACTTAACCTCTCAGCTAGCTTGAGGACTGAAGCTGTGGTGTGATTCAGATTTTATAAGATCTTCGCAGAATAAAATACTCAGTTTACTCTCAGTTCATAGGATATTTTCATGTTCGGCTCTTTTCCTTCACAGTGAATTTAAAAATTTTTCAATTTGATCTTAAATGAGATGTATCCACGAAGTGTTCAGCAGAAACAAACCCAAACCCACAAAGATGCAAATCAACAACAATAGCACTCTTGGTGTTGGCTGTTTACCAATAAATGAACATTCAAGTTCATGTTAGAACTCAGCGAATGAGCAAAACCAGAGGTTGTGTTTGCTTCATTTCAAGCCCCTCCCTTTAAGATCTAAGTCAGTTCACATAGTGGTCAGTGAACGTCCCACGCCACAGGAACTGCGTGAATGATCGAGTACTCCAAGCCTGAAGTCCTCGGGGTCTCCTGCTGGGAAGGCCAAGACATTTGCATTAGGAGGCCCCGTGATGCTTTGCTTGGGAGAGCACAGACCCGTAAGCAGCAGAGCGTCCAGCTGCTCCTCTTCCCTCCCATGAGGCCCTCACGACAGCCAGGCCCCAGAAACGTGAACTTTCTGAACTTGGGTGGCCAGGCTGCTTCAGAGCCTCTTCTGGAGTCAGCAACCCTCCTTTGCTCTTCCCCTCCCCTGGGTTCTGTTTCCTGGACCCTTCTGCTGACCAAGACCAAGGAAACCAGCCTTGAGCAATTCCTTAGTATTTCACTCAACCGAAGCAGTCCAACCCCCCAAGATGACTCCCCTCCCCTTTTGCCAGATCTCTTCTGGAACCTGGCTCACTCTCACTACTCATGAGATGAGATTTAGCCTCTCTGGTCTGATGGTGGCGCAGAATCCTGAGAACCCCTCCCTCCCTCCCCTAGCTCAGCAGCAACGAAATCTGGAGGTGGACACAGTCCAAGATCATCTCAGGGATCCGCTTCCTCCAGGAAGATTCTTCCTCACTTGTCAGTCAGTGAGACTGCGTTGGTCGCAGTCTCTGACCTCAGGGATTATTCAAGCCTGGAAGGGAGAAGCTTTTCAGAAAAGGGTGGGACTTGGAGAAAAAGAGATTTGGACAGTACTGCAGACAGGAGAAGCAAACCGAGCCAAGAAGTGCAAGAAACCCTCCCAAGTACAGGAGTCTCTCGTTTCAGTCTTGAAGATCTCCAGGAAAGGAAATTCCAGGGCTTCCCCTGAGTCTAACCCATCCTTTTTCCTATGACCTCTGATGCTCCATTTTGTGGGTCCCGGCTGTGAAATATGTAAAACCTAAAAGGAAGAGGGCCAGGAAAAGGAGGCCATGGGCTGCCACAGAAGTGCTAGCCTGGCGGAAAAAGCCAGTCTGGGCTTGTTTTGCGGCCCACTCTTGTCTCCTTTCGGCCACACGTGTGAGATCACTAGGCCTTCTCTTAGGCCAGTATGGGAGGGTGGCCTGCCGGCATCCCCACTCTCCCCCCCAGAACCCCCTTTGTCAGGAATGCAGCACAGGAATCAGCTGCCTGGCATCGAGGCCATTTTCCTCTGCGAGGTCACTACTGTGGGAAAATGTTTCCAATCACTTTTCTCAGAGAAAGGGAAAAAACTGAAGTTCCAGGGATGTCATTCACCCCCAGAAGTGTCATACTATGACTTCCCCTTAATCTTTTTCTCTGTATGTTATGGAAATCAGTTCCAAGCCACTCCAGCAATTCAAGTACGTAAATGGAGTGACCCCACCCCCGAACACCGCCTGAGCTTGAGCCTGGCCAGCTAGAGTTCATTCGTGAGTGTGTGTGTGTGTGTGTGTGTGTGTGTGTGTGTGGTGTGAGAGATGGGATAGAGTGAGTGCCTCCATGGCCCACCTGGCCCTGGGTGCCTGCTTCCTGTGGCAGCTCTCTGTTCCTTCTCTCTTTAGTCTTCTCTCCTTTTAGCACCCTTGTTGCCATCAGTTTTTGCTCTGGCCGTGCTGAGGTACCTTAAGAGCCAGAGTAGGAGATAGGAGTTATGACAGTCTTGAAAATGGAAAGTTGGGATCAGAAAGTCTACTTCTGGGACCCTGGAACAAGTGACTTAATCTCTCTCTCTCTGTCTCTCTTTGAAGCAGGGTCTTGCTATATTGCCCAGGCTGGAGTGCAGTGGCATGATCACAGCTCACTGCAACCTCCAACTCCTGGGCTCATGTGATCCTCCCACTCAGCCTCCTGAGTAGCTGGAACTACAGGCATGTACTACCATGCCTAGCTAATTTTTTTATTTCTTGTACAGATGGGGGTCTCACTATGTTGCTCAAGCTAGTCTCAAACTCCTGGGCTCAAGTGATACTCCTGTTTCGGTTTCCAAAGTTTCAGGATTAGAGGAATGAACCCATGCCTGGCTGACTTAATCTCTTGCCTTCAGCTTCCTCATCTGTAAAATGGGTATCCTATTAGCCTCATGAAGCTGTCTTGAGGATTGAAGGAGATGCTAATTATGAAAAAAACTGTAAAACACAAAGTGCTGCAAGGATGTGAATATTCGAAAGCAGATCCCTGGTCTCTTTCACTTTGGAGTGGGGTTGGGGTAAGGCACAAAGCAGAATGTTTCCATTGCAAAGGAGCATGATGGAGTAAGCAGCAGAAGGCCTGAGGGACAAGGCAGCATGGCAGGCACGAGTTAAGTCTGGAAGGGCTCTTGGAAGAAGCAGTTTCCAAAGGAGAGGGCCCCATATTGGCAGACAGGAAGGTGCAGGGTGCTCCCTTCTTCCTCACAGAAAACCCCTAGTGAGGAAGAGGTGTGATTTGATCAGCGTGGCTGCATCAGACGGGCGTTCAGTGCCTTCCCCGCCAGAGCTGGTGCTGCTCAGGAGCTGAGCCAAGTCAGGGCCTCGCGCAGCCCAGCTCTCCTGCCTGTGAGGGAGACCCAGGCGCCAGTGAGATGTCCCTTTTGAATCCAGCCCATGCACCTGGGCCCCTTGACAGTGGTTCTCACTTCACCAGCACCTCCCCTTCCCACGCAGGCTTCCTGTTTTGAAACCACCAATAGATGGAAAATGTGAGTACTGCCGCTTGAATGGCTCAGGCTGTGTGTATGTCTGGGTGTGTGAGGTTCTGTGTGAGTTTGTGCTGTGTGAGCCTGTGTGCACACATAAATGTGTATGTGCAAATGTGAATTTGAGTGTGATGTGTGAGCATGTGTTTGTGCCTGTGGGTGAGCATGTGACTGAGTGGTTGAGTACACGGGCTCATGTTGTGTGCATTTGAGCATGTGTATCTGTGTGTGACTGTGTGAGTGCCTGTATAAGTATATGATCATGTGTGTGTTACTGTGTGTGTGTTGCCTGAGCATGTGTGTCTATCTGTGAGCTCGTGTTGTGACTGTGATCCTGTCTGTGTAAGACTGCCTGTGTGGGTGTGTGACCATGTGTGACTGTGTGTAAGGATGTTTGTGTGCATGAGTTGCATAAGTGTGACCATGTGTGTGACAATGTGAGTGTATGATCAAATGTGTGTTACTGTTAGTGTGTGTTGTGGGTGTGATCAAATGTGTGTCACTGTGAGGGTGTGGTGGGTGTGACAACATGTGTAACTGTGTGTGTGACCTGATGTGAGTGTTTTGTATGTGATCGTGTGTGATTGTGTCAGTGTGTATTGTGAGTGATCACTTGTGTGCTGCATGAGTGATCATGTGTGTGATTGTGTGTGATTATATATGTGTGTAACCAGGGGAGACTGTGTGTTGACTGTGGTCACGTGTGACTGTGTGTGTGTGTGCACTCGCGCATGTGAGTGTGCCGCACAGCCCAGGGAAGGGCGACTGAGGCAGGGGACTTTTCCTTGCAGGGGACCAGTCTGGTCTGGGGAGAGGGGAGGGTGTTGAGGAGCGGTGGTCCTCCCAGGGAACCTGTCTGCCTGAGTGACAAGAGCAAGGAGCAGGGCAGCACTGGCATCTGCAAGCACGTCCTGGAAGCTGCCTGAGGCCTTCCATCCACACTGAAAGACTCACCTCTCAGCTTGTATCTTTTTTTTCCCTCAAGCTTTAAAACAAATATTTCTTACCACTCCAAAAATGCCTTCCTGAGAAACTGGATCACGTAACAAACAGATCAGACTGTCAGCCTTCCTAGCTGGATGGGCAGGCAACACGTCTAGTCCATTTTCCTATTCCCAGTACCTAGCACAGTTCCTGGTAGACGGCAGGGCCCGTGCGTTCATTCAGCAAGGATTTATGGGGTGCTTGTGACCGTGTGGGAACACAGATCATAACAAAGTCTCTGATCTCAGGGAGTGTACAGCAGTGGGGGGCATGATCACAGTCCCATTAATACATAGGTACATGTGACTGGTGCTGGAAATCTTGGATGAAAGAATGGATTCCGTTTCCAGCTCTTTCCATAGCTTTGTAGAAGAGACTCTTGGCTTTTTCTGGCTATTGGAAGAGGCAAGGCCATAATCAATATGCCTTTCTTCCTTTACAAAGATATTATTGACCCACAGGCTTTGAAAACAAAAATTTTCCCCTAGTGAGAAAATATAAATGGGTAAGCTTTGTCTCCCCTGCCATGCCCTCTCTCACTCCTGTGACCACCTTGTGGCTTCTTGGATCCCTTCCCCCGTTGCACCCACTATTCTGTCGCTCTTGTCTGGGTAGCAAAATTCTGCTTACGTATCAAGGCCCAGCTCAAATCCTGTCCCTTCTGGGGCAGAGTTTATCTCCCACTACGTGACCCACCTGCATGCTTTAAATGACTGGGGGAGCACGTCTATCACAGCATTACGATGATTTGCTCCGTGTTTGTTTTCTGTCTCAACTGAGCTCCTTGAGGCCAGAGACTTTGTTTTGTCTATCACTGAAGTTCCCAGAGCCTGGCACGGGACCTCGTCCTTCTTAGATGTTCAACATGTGTGGGATGGATGAATGGATGGGTGCACGGGCAGACGGATGGTTAGATGAAGGCTCTGTTGCCCGCCCTACAAAGATGGCAGCCCAGCACTGAGCTAAGGCCCAGGGACCATGTAAGGGATAGTGTTTCAACAGTGGCTGGCATTGAGTCAGGGCAGCTTTTACATTTTTATAAATAATCTGAAAAAGGAAGTTCAGACTGAAACTCACCATGTCTATGGGTGACACAGAGCTCTTTCGGTAGGGAGGTTCCATGCCAAAAAGGTACAGGAGGGGAGGATCCCCTAAGATATGAGTGGGCGGGCAAGTGGAAGGTTGCTTCAGCGTGAACAAACTCAAACCACTGCATTGACGCGGAAGTTATCTGAGGTGTAAGATGGTGCCTTTGGGTGATGAAGTTTGAGGAGAAAGAGTCACTTCATTCAATCAATAAATTAAACACCTACTATGTGCTGGGCTTTGTGCTCAGGCCTGTACCTCCTACCCTTGAAGATCTCAGAGTCTAATGGAGAAGAATGCTTCCAATGTAGTGGGAAAAATAGACATAGAAAGAAATAATTAGAGATAAGACTGGAAGGGCTAATAGAAGAGTGATAGAGAGTGCTATGAGACTTCCGAAGAGAGCTGCTTGGCTCTCTGTGGTGGGGAATTCCGGACGGTTTATTGATTCTGTACTTATTTCATGAATATTTCAGGGCGTTTACCATGTGCTCAATTTTGAAGGCACAAAGTTAAGCAGATATGGAGTCTTATCTCCAAAGAGCTTACGGTCCATTGGGAGTGATGGATAGGTAAAGTGTGGGAGGGGCCCTGGGGGGGGATTTGTGATTCAGAAAGGATTTCGCTGAATGGTGAAATCTTGGCCTAAAGTCATCCTTTAAATTCATTCGGCAGAAAAGGGGGAATGTGGACAATCCCAGCAGATAAAGCGAAGTGGGCAAAGGTTCCACAGAGAGAACACCAGGTTGTGTTTTGGAAACTGCCGAGGCTCCCAGCTGAAGCAGAGGCTGTGGGGTGGGGGTGGCCACGGGAGAGGCAGCCGGGCTGACAGGGGCCAGCACAGGCATGGCCGAGGATATGGGGAGCCTCTGCAGGATATTAAGCAGCAGAGTGATCTAGATTAGTATTTAAGAAAGATTATTCTAGTCTTGGTGGAGGTGGACTATAAAGTGGAGAATGAAAGGGAGAGTGAAACCAGTGGCCAACAGGACCCCTAAAATCATCCTAGCTAGAGCTTATGCACTGAGAAGAGAATGAATGAATAGACCCAGAACCGGTGGAGTGGAATTGTCCTGATGACACCAGCCAATGAGTTTGGGGAAATGTCATTCTCTCACTGTGCATGTAAGGCACCCGGGGCGGCGGGGTGGCAGCAGGGGCGGGGGGGCAGGGCTGAGCTTAGGACCTAGAGGCAGCATCAGATAGGAGGGGAGAAAAATGCACCAGAGTCCTGGGGAGTCTGGGCTGGGCCACGGCTCTGTGTCCTTAGAGAGTTGTCAGACTTGCCTGAGCCCCCGTTGGGACTGCTGTGAGAATGAAGCGGGATAACATATTATAAACAATAGCATCTGCAGCTGGAGTGATGTTGGGTGGTTTGGGTTCCTGCACATTTGGAGACAGAGTCAAGGCTGGGGAAGGTCTTTAAGCTTCTGAAAGCTTTCTTTATAGAGACGCAATGAAAATTTTAGAGCTGTTCAATCTGGAAAGTACAAAGGGAGGACGCCAAAGTTTAAGTAAGCTATGAAGCGCAGGCATGGAGAGGAACTCTAGTCAAACTGTCTGGGTTCAAATCCTGCCTCTACAACCTAAGATCCATATATTCCCTTGAATAAGATATTTAACCTTTCGAAGCCTCTGTTTCCTCATTTGTGTAACAGGGATAATAATGAGCTGACTGTTGTGAGGGTTAAATGATACAATGCAGGTAAAGAGCATAGTACATACACCACATGACACGTGATAAGCTCGATAAGCTCATAAGTAGCAGCAGCTATGAAATCATTAACTGGAACACTCAGTCCCCCAATCCTGCAAAAGGAGAGCAAGAATACCTCCCTTGTGCTGGAAGAAACACATTGTGGCAAATAAGAAGAGGTGGAGCGACTTCACGTAGTGGTTTAAAACTGATGAAATCCACCATTCCAAAAAAATCAGTGTGGACAACTCCAAACCTTCATTCTGCCCTTCAGCTGTAGGTGGGAGTTGAGTAGAAGCTGCCGCCTTTCTTTCATTGTTTTAACTTTGTGGAAATTATCAAACATTCACAAAAGCAGAGAGGATGGTGGAATGAACCCCCATGTATCTTCATCCAGATTCAGTAGCGATCAACATACCTCCAGTCTGGTTTCATCTCAGCTGCCCCTATAGATGGGCACACGCCATCCCAGCTCCCTGTGCAGTCAGAGAATTCTCTTCCTCACTTGCTTTTCCCTCAGTGCAAATGGAAAACAGCCAGTTGTTAAATGTCATTTAATCTCAGTTTAACTTCCTTTACTTTGGGCTAAATAATTTACGTTTATGCAATTTGTTATCACAAAGCATTTCTTGACATTTTTATCTTCTCCTTGATTCTTTGAATACTTCCATTTCCTCCCTGCCCGCAGTAGACTGTGAACCCAGAACAAGACACCAGAGCTCTGTGAGGGTCCATCCAAGGGTCACAGTGACGTGAGGCTAAAGGCAAGGCCTGCTTCCCACCCAACTCTAAGTGCCTACCAGCCCCAAACTGTGGCACAGTCCCCGGGTCTCTTGCACACGCTTGTGCTTAATACTGATTTGCCACTTAACAAGTCCCTTGGATGTCAGCAAAAGAGTGAATATACACGGAAGGAAAGAGAGCCCCTGTTTTTTCTTTCTTTTTTTTTAATTTTTGTTTTTTAAAGAACACATCACCTCTGCGAGAACCCTCCACTTTGGCTATGCCTACGTGGAGAATGTTTTCATGGCCAACACAGTCCCCGACAGCTGTATGTTCTCCTGGACCTGGAGAGGTCCCAGCACACTGTGCGCCTCATACTACACATGGCAGTGTGTGCACCATCACTGCGAGAGGAAGAGCCTTCTGCTGACACATCGAAAGTACTCAGATCGGATCCCTTGTGGCTTTAGCTGTCATCAGAAGCCCTCCCCTGAGTTACAGCTGAATCATGTACTGCATGTCTTTAGTTGGTGTCTAATTTGTGGGGCTGGCAGCCTGGAATGTAGTTATTGCAAATGATACTAATCTCTGAGCTGCATTCCAGAGCGAAAGAAACTGCTTCTATGGATGCTATAATTAGCACAGACTTATTATGCATTTACTATATGCAAAGCACTTCATGTATTGGCAACACTTGCCTAAAGCCTAGAAAATAATCACAATTGTTTGCATTTGCATTGCGCTTTGCATCTTACATCTGTAATATTAACAAAGAAGGTTTATTGGGTGCCAACTGTGCACCAGGCATTGAGTCGGTAAAAACCTCCAAACAACCCTCTCTGTATTGTTACCATTCTCTATTGTCAGATGAGAAGCTGAGGGTTAGCTCTATTTAGTGAATTGCCCAAGGGCCTCACAACTAGTGAGCAATGGAACATAATCCAAATCCCGGACTGTGCATCTCTTAAGTCCATGGGTCTTACCACTGCACCACACTGTCTTCTAACTCTAACAAAGTAATCACTATTTGAGAGGTAATCATTCTTTATTTTATTTTATTTTATTTTATTTTATTTTATTTTGAGACGGAGTCTCGTTCTGTCTCCCGGGCTGGAATGCAATGGCGCTTTCTCGGCTCACTGCAACCTCCGCCCTCTGGGCTCAAGCTATTCTCGTGCCTCAGCTTCCCGAGTAGCTGGAACTACAGGCACGTGTCACCACGCCTGGCTAATTTTTGCATTTTTAGTAGAGATGGGTTTTTGCCACGTTGGCCAGGCTGGTCTCGAACTCCTGGCCTCAAGTGATACACCAGCTTCGGCCCCCTACAGTGCTGGGATTACAGGTGTGAACCACTGCTCCTGGCCAAGGTAATCATTCTTAAACCACTTTTATAGATGAGATACCAATGCCCAAAGAGATTTTCTTCAAATCCCACTAATAAATAGCAGAACCAAGGCTCAAAGTCAGATCCTGTGACCCCATATTCAGTGTTTCTGAGGGCAGCGCCTGTTCCTCAGGCCTATGCTGCTTGGGCCAGGAGAACAGCTCATCACCACTGGCCTCCCACTGTTGGGAAGGGGCTCAGTTGCAGGGTCCCCACCTTTCTTCTTTACTTCTGGCATATTGCCCAGGCTGGTTGGGAGGGACAAGTTTAAAGAACACATTGCCTGGGCAGGCCGGGAGGGGCACACTCACAGTTACAATGTACCCTCAGTTACCACCACAGAATGTTGTGATTTTGACCTAAACCCCCAAAGCTACAACAACTTCAACTTAACTTACTGGCACACTAGTATTATGTGTGTTGAGGGCAAGTGACTAATTACTGTATTCTCCATGAGGTAAGGAACGAAATCCCACCCATCCTGAGGAGAAAGGGAGAAAGAACTCTTTCCAAAGGATCCTCGTGAAATGAATCTGGAGAAACTAAGAATCCAGATGCTGCCTGCCTTGCACCTGATGGTGATTAATAGCCATTTTGCATCTCCAGAGTCCATTTTTCACAATGCATTGAAGGCTAACCTAGTAAGCTCAGAGTGACAATCCTGATTGCTTGCATTTTAAGATCCTAGTCCAAGCTCTACTTCTGTCATGATAGGGAAGCTGGGGACAAGTCACTTGAACATAGAGCCCCCTCCTCCTTCACCAGGGAGACACAAATGCTTGTCCCTCTTGTCAACCTCTTAGGAAGGCTGGAGAAACAGGCAACCGTGTGAACATGCCTTGAGATCCTTGATGGAAGGATACAGAAACTCCTTTTACTATCATTATCCCAAGAAAGGTGCATTGAACACTGATAGTGTGATCATTGAGATAGAGTTGAGCGAACATCAGCATTTCAGTGCCTGACAAGAGGGATTTGCACCTGCAGGTAGGCAGAAAGAACCGTACCACATGCCTGGGTTTTGGGCCATGTTGTTTACAATGCTTCCCGACCTCTCATATTTTGGGAAAGTGCATAATATATTGCAGTGCTTTGGCCAACAACAAGGAGCTTTTAAGTTACACCTGGCAGCATTTGTCTTATCATAATGGAAAAATTAGATATTGTTTCAGTATGTGGATGAGACAGTCGGGTCCCTAAAATGTGAAATTCCAATTCTCTTGCACTGAGGAGTGTCTTCCCAGAAGCCTTCGGAATACTCCTTGGGAGAATACGGTCCACGCCCTAGGAGCTAAAGAAGCAGTGAGGTGTGTCACACTCCTCTGCCCTCCCAACTCTGTTGTCATCTATCCACTGGAGGCTTATTCCAGTCTGAAATTGGATGTGGCTTGTCAGGGAGATGCTGGCAGCCTGGCCAGCAGCTGGCTTCAGGGCCACCAACAGAGCCCACCTCCTGGCTCCAGCCTACCCTATAATTATGTGTTTTAATTGTGTGCTCTGTTTATACTCGGTCAGAACTGTTGTGCTGGCTGAGGCCTCACACAGGCAATGCTGCCTGGCTGCAACCTGTTCTCCCCTGGGAAGATGGTGTTTATTATGAAGGGAATGGAGTCTAGAGCCACACACCCAGGCCTTCTGCAGTGGACTGGGAGCCTGGCTTATTTTCCTAGAGAATCCTGGCTGATCATAGTGCTCCACTATTCATTAGAGTGCTGATTTTAGGACACTGTGCTCCACATCACATCCATCATCGTATCTCATGTTAGCTCCATCAGCCTTCTCCAGTGAGAGAAACCTCTAGATGAGTCATGGATGTTTGATCTAGGGTGAAACCAATTGCTACAACCAAAAGGAGTCAGATCTCCAAAGAACAGCCACAAGTAACTAAAACTCTTTGTCCTTTTGACTGGGCTGGAATTATATAAACCTAAAGTATAAAAAAAGGGAAAATTAATTATTATAACTTAATAAACACAAGGTATTTGAAATTATTATACTAAAACAGGGTTTCTATTGAAGGAATAGTATAGTCCATCTGTATAAAACTAAACTATCTTTTCAAACCAAATTTTCTTCCTGTCTTGCCTTGCTGTCCCTATCAATCTGGCCCCATCTAACCCCAGGCTTTCAGGGTCAACCGTCTGTCCCCATCCTTCCCCATCCCTTGGTACTCCTGAGATGCCAAGCTCTGCCTAAGCATACTCTCTTTGAGTGTTGTCTAATGCTATTGAGGAGATAAGACACACAAAACAATCAGAGAAAAAGTCCACATGGGAGAACATGTTACAATATGCAAGGCCCGGTGGGCATTAAGAATGACAGGGTTATAGGGGGCAGGAGTTAGAGACGGTGAACTCAAGGGACCAGGTGCAATTTGCAGAGCTAGAAGAAGGAAAGGCATGGGTGGGGCCTGGGTCACACTTGTAAGAGGAATAAGGCTTCTTGCCTCAGGAAGCTCCTGCAAAATGAAACAGCAGCTTCCTAAGCAAACAGGGCACAGTGCAGCAGCAAATACGAGAAGGAGTTTGTTCTTGATCTTACAGGCAGTAGGGAGCCATTTTAGTCTTTGCGGCATTGGCACGTGATCCTAGTGGTATGTTAGTGGCATTATTTTCTTGGAGGTATGCATGATGGATTGAAGTATGATCCCAAGGCAGGGAGAGCCGTTGAAAGAGGCCGCAAAAATATTCTCAAGGATTATGGCAGTGGGACTCGAAAGGTCAATAACACAAACATCTAACTCTTGACAGTCTCCAGAGTGTGTTCCTTTATATTTTCACGTGATTCATACAACCAACCAACCCCTGAGGGTAATATTATTACTCTCATTTCATTGACCGAAGAGACTGAGACTCAAAGGGGCTGATGGACCTCACCTGCCCTCCTGTTTGGAACCCGTGCTGGAACCTGGCTCTTTTCTTTCCCAATCCTCTGTTCCTCCCAATACATTCAGCTGCCTCTTTTCTTATTGTTGTTGTTTTTCATATTCCTGGTAGCACTCAGCTTAGGAAAATACAAATGAATGCTCAAAAAACATCTTCAAGTATGAACACTAGGAAAAAAAAAAAAAAGAAAACGAGTTTCTTGCCAGGCGCTGTGGCTCACACCTGTAACCCCAGCACTTTGGGAGGCCAAGGCGGGCAGATCATGAGGTCAGGAGATCAAGACCATCCTGGCCAACACAGTGAAACCCCATCTCTACTAAAAATACAGATATTAGATGGGTCTGGTTTCATGTGCCTGTACTCTCAGCTACTCGGGAGGCTGAGGCAGGAGAATGGCTTGAACCCAGGAGGGAGAGGTTGCACTGAGCCGAGACTGCGCCAGTGCACTCCAGCCTGGGCAATGGAGCAAGACTCCGTCTCAAAAAGAGAAAAGAAAAAAACCCTGAGTTTCTTTTTTCTTTCTTTCTTTTTTTTTTTTTTTTTGTGGGGGGGGGAACGGAGTTTCACTCTTGTCGCCCAGGCTGGAGTGCAATGGTATGATCTTGGCTCACCGGAACCTCCTCCTCCTGGGTTCAAGCGATTCTCCTGCCTCAGCCTCCCGAGCAGCTGGGATTACAGGCATGCACCACTACACCTGGTTAATTTTGTATTTTTAGTAGAGACGAGATTTCTCCATGTTGGTCAGGCTGGTCTCAAACTCCTGATCTTAGATGATCCGCCTGCCTCGGCCTTCCAAAGTGTCGGGATTACAGGCGTGAGCCACTGCACCCGGCCAACCCTGGGTTTCTTAAAAGAAACCTGCTGAAAATTTTTGAATGATGAACATGCCTTCACCAGGGAATACTACAGTATTCCGTGCCCTATCTAAACTGCTGTCCATGAATTCAGTAAATGCATTCGACAAATCGAGTGCCTTCCCTGTGAAACTCCTAGTGCAGCAAAGTCCAGCTGAATGTTCTGTGATGATGGGAAGATTTCATATCTGCACTGTCTGACATGGTAGCCGCTAGCACCTGAAACATGGCCAGTGTGATGCGGAACTGAATGCTCAGTTTTATTCAGCATGTGGCTGGTGGTTAGCATTTTGGCCGGTGCACGTCTAATGGAATGGTTTTACAGTCAATAGTGGAACTCCAGAGGTTACCCTCAATTGCTAACAAAGACAAATTACAGGGGAAAGGAGTCTTTTCCTAGGAAAAAGGGAGCCTGCCTTTCTGGCTTATCAATGCCACTCCAGAAGCGAAGACGGATGTTTCGGGCTTCTCTGTCGTCTCCTCAAGGAAACTGTCTTCCTGATAAGCTAAAATTGGTACCTCATTTCCTGAAGAATCGTTCTTTTGGGGTCTTTACTAGTGGACACAGAATAGTAATTGGAGGATCCCAACCTGTGTTGCATCTGGGAGGACATCCGGATGGTCAGTGCGTGCATGAGTGGCTTGGAGAGTGAGTGTCTGGTATCTTCTAGCTGGGATCAACAGCATTCGGCTTGAGGCTGCCACCTGGAAGGAGGTGCTAGAGTTTGGAATGGCCGCTCTGTGTTGTATTGGGTATTGTGAGTGTGATTCCTGCTTTGGTATCTGGCCTTGGTTCCCACTGACGATTCTCCATGAACCCCTCACTCCCTGAAGCCTGCTCTTCATCATCAGCCCACACCTCAGCCACTGGTTGTGATCTAAGGTTAAGGAAACAGCCCAACTTCCTCCCTCTGGTGGAGAGAAAAAGAAGAGAATCTGCAGCACACAGAAACTCAAAGGCTATCAGAGCTGGAAGGGGCCCTTGAGATCCATGTAAGCCCCTTTTCATTTTTTATGACCGCTGGAAGGTTGGAGGACTTGCCCAAGGTCATACTGCTAGTGACAGCAGGACTAGACCCCTGACTGTACCACCAGCTCGGTCCTCCCCCTAGAGCTGCACCATAGTCAGTCAAAAGGGGTGGAAAGAAGGCTCATGTTGGAGTGGTGGAGTGGGCACTTGACAAGGACTTACAAATGTAAGCTCTGCACCAAGTCACTATGACCTTAAAGAAGCCGTTGTTCTCTCTAAGCCTTGGTTCCCTCCAAGCCTTGGTTCCCTCCACCATGCAATGGAGAAGTCAGACTACATGGTTCTCCCTTTTCATGGTTCAATGCTGAATAATCTCTGCGTGGGTTTCAATGACGCCCCAGAGCTCTTAAACATATTTAGTGAAAGCTAATACCCACTGTCATTCTCACATTGCACGTCACCAGGAGTTCAGTTTAATACATGAGCACAAGCACATGCAGCTCTACTCCCATCTCTGAGTCTCGGTTTCCCACCTCGTCCATGCAGAAGGCTCCGGTAACCCACAGAGCAGTTGGCCTTTTGGCTTATAGCCTTCTGTGGAAAGGACTTGAACATTTTCTTTTATTTTTTGGAAAGTGAGGATCAGGTTATTGCTTTGGCAAGCAGAGGGAACAACTGGGGCTGGAGGGTGTGGCCACATGGAGTGCTGGTCTGGCACCGAGGTGCTTTGCCTGGCCAGGTTCAATAAAACCTCCACCATGAATGAAAATGGCTCTGCAGAGAAAAGGCATGCTCTCTGATCCTGTGTTGTACCAAAGTGGCTCTCAGCCCTGAGCTGCTTATCTCCCCCTCCCACTCCGTGAGGGAGGCCATATCAGTAAGGAGGAAGCAAGGCAGGAAGAAGTGACTCATTTAGGATCCTCTTCTGAACTGGGGACAAAAGTCAAATTAGGCTTTGTCAACTCAGGCTTTGTCAACTCAGGCCGGAGGTCCTCTAATTTTAAGATTGGGTATCTATTTAGATAAAAAAGAAAACTTATGGCTAAAGATAACCCTGGTATAAACATAGGTAATTAATTATAATCTGCTTTTTTCCCATACTCACTGATTAATTTGATTGTCTGTTTCCTGGGGCTTAGAGCTAATTATAGGAGTCTTTTGTACCTAAACATTGCAGTGTTCCTCTCCCCGTTACCACGGAGGGCACTGAACTCAGGAGTTCCTGGGCAATTCATGAGCTGGTTATGGAAGAGGGTCGATTAATTAGGACGGAAGGAATCCATCCCGATTTAGGCATAAGCACTAACACGTGTTGGCCTAACAGGAATCAAGGCTGACTGTATTCAGGGGCAGCATTTGAGTGTGGCAATAAGAATGAACTATGAGGAAAATTCTCAAGAGCTTTTGGCCTTGAAAACCGTGGAGACTTACCTAGAGCTGATTCGAGTCCTCTTTGTACTCCAGAAATGTGAAACTGACTAAGTCTCGATAATTAGAGCCAGTAACTAGATTGGATTCTTATGCTTGCACATTCGTAAGCTGAAGCCTAATACTGCCTCTTTCTTTAAGCCTCAGCTTCCTGGTCTTTAAAATTTGCCTTCAAAGCCTGCCTTGAGGATTAAATAAAATATTGCTACATGAGCAAATGTGCCTAGCACAGTGTAAGATACAGTCCTTCTTACACTGCCTTCTTTTCCTGCCTCAGCCCCTCTACACCCCATTTATTTCCAGTGTCTGGTTCCTAAATGTCAGGGAAAGGACCATTTCGGCCTCTTTCACATTACTGATGATTCTAGCTTCTATCAAAGGCTGTGGTGCCCCATTGTGGAGGGCTGTGGTAGGGCCTGGGGGCAGCCATTGTGGAGGAAGTCAAAGGAGGAAGTTAGACCCCAGGCAAGGAGGGCTAAGCTGTGAACAGGAACAACCCATCTCCCCTGCCATGACCATACTGCAGAGCCAAAGGCGAGCTGAGGGGTCATCTCTTAGGCTGCTCCCTATGAAGGGGATCCTCAAGCCTCTCAGCAAATTAACACTGGACCAGAGAGGTTGCACTCGATCCAACAGAAATTAAGAAGCACAGTCTAAGCGAAAAAGACAGAGACTCAGCATGGTAACGTGCAAAGGGCACAATTTGGGGAGTTACGAGACCTGGCTTCCTGTCCTCATCAAATCACTTGCCTCTGCAGGTCTTAGTTCCTCATCTGTAACATGAGAGGATTGAGGTAAGTGATCTTAGTCTCCAAGGCCTGGAATTCTGTGAGCAGCTTTTCCTAAATATCGTATCTTAATATCTTAATATACATACTGTTATTCAATCCTAAAATCATAACCTAAGTATCTTTGCCTACATGCACATACACTTACTGTCATACCCAGGGGTGCCCCAATGCAGTACTGAGCATGTTACTGTAGATGTTATGGACTGAACATTTGTGTTCCCCCCACAATTGGGTATTTTAAGATAGATACCCAATCTTAAAATTATAGGACCTCAGGCCTGAGTTGATCTGGGGATCGTAGTTGGGCCAGCAGACACACGGCTGGCTAGAGAGTTTTGGACCCGTCTCACTTCCTGGCGTGTTTGATCAAGTCCCATTTATAATATGTAAAGTACTCCCATAAAAGGGGATGCAGTAAATCATTTGAGGAAATTGAGCGTAACCTTTCTTAGAAGCTTAGCAGTGGTGGAGCTGGGGGGGTAGAATTTCCTGGGATTTCAGCTGCAGAGTAAGTCTCCAGAGCATCCGCCAAGAACTCCTGCCTCAGATTCCCTCCAGGAGCTTCCCAAACAGGCCTAGCCTGCTTAGAGTCAGGATAGCTGAAAAGGGCAGTCAGTGGTGGGGGCGGAGGGGGTACCCAGTAGCCGTAGAACACCGACCCTGTGCCAAACTCAGAGCTAAGCATGTCACATAACCCTAACAAGCTGGTGTGAATCTCCTTTTGTTTACATACGTGGGGACTGAGATTAGATGGGTTAGGTCTGTGTGGTTCTTTTTTTTTTTTTTTTTTTTTTTGAGACGGAGTCTTGCTCTGTTGCCCAGGCTGGAGCAGTGGCATGATCTCTGCTCACTGCAAGCTCCGCCTCCCGGGTTCACGCCATTCTCCTGCCTCAGCCTCCTGAGTTGCTGGGACTACAGGCGCCCACCACCACGCCCGGCTAATTTTTTGTATTTTTAGTAGAGACGGGGTTTCACCGTGTTAGCCAGGATGGTCTTGATCTCCTGACCTTGTGATCCACCCGCCTCGGCCTCCCAAAGTGCTGGGATTACAGGTGTGAGCCACCACGCCTGGCCAGGTCTGCGTGTTTCTAAAGTAGATGCACCTGCCACTCCACTCCACTCCACTCTACTCTCTCCCTTAAGTTGCCAAGCTTTAACTCTCAGCCTAGAAGGACTTAAATTACGTTTTAACTGATGGCAGGAGTGGAATACAATGAATTCAGATCAGCAATTTCCACTGGTTATGGGATTGGGATCTTCCATCTCCTGCATTAAATGCCTAGGTTACCCTTTAGTGCTGTTTAGTGCTGAGCTTGGTCATACCAGCTCATTTCAGCCAATGCTCACTCTTCCTTTCCTATTTCCCTCTTCCTGAAAAGCTAGGTGTTTGCACTTTTTATGATGCAGCACTCTAACTGTAGTGGCTTAAAACACACATTTTCCCAGTTTCTGTAGGTCAGGAGTCCAGGCGTGGCTTGACTGGGTTCTCTGCTCAGTCTTACAAGGTTGCCATCAAGGTGTTGGCCAGGCCGTGTTCTCACCAGAAAGCTTGACTAAGATCCACTTATGAGCTCACCCATATTGTTGACAGAAGTCATTTCCTTTTGCTTGTATGACTGAGGGCCCCAGCTCTTTGTTGGATGTTGGCTACAAGCCATTCTCAGGTCCTAAGAGGCTGCCTGCAGTTCCTTGCCACGTGGCTCTCTTTTCATAGGCAGTCCACAACATGCTGCTTCTCCTTGGCCAGCAGGAAAGTAAATCATTTAAAGCAGCGGTCCCCAATCTTTTTGGCACCAGGAACCGGTTTTGTGGAAGACAGTTTTTCCACTGACCAGGGTGGTGGTGTGATGCTTTGGGGATGATTCAAGTACATTACATTTATTGTGCACTTTATTTCTATTATTATTACATTGGAATATATCATGACATAGTGATACGACCAACTCACCGTAATGTAGAATGAGTGGGAGCCCTGGGCTTGTTTTCCTGCAACTAGACGGCACCGTCTAGTTGGAGACCCCTGACTTAGTTGGGACCATCTGTGGGTGATGGGAGACAATGACAGATCATCAGGCATTAGATTCTCGTAAGGAGCCTGCAACCTAGATCCCTTGCATGTGCAGTTCACAGTAGGGTTCGTGCTCCTGCGAGAATCTAATGCTGCCGCTGATCTGACAGGAGGCGGAGCTCAGGCAGTAATGCTCACTCGCCTGCCCACCACTCACCGCCTGCGTGCAGCCTGGCTCCTAACAGGCCACAGACCAGTACCCGTCTGTGGCCCAGGGGCTGGAGACCCCTGACTTGGATGTGTCTTATGTGTGTCATAATGGAATTGCAGAAGTGATTCCATCACCTTTGCCATATAGAGATAAGTGATAGGTCTCACCTACACTTGAGGGGAGGGAATTATACAGAGGAGTGAACACCAGAATTTAGGATTATGAAGGTGTCACGGAGGGTCTGTCTGCCACACTGATATATATACCTTTAACATCTTGATGAAGTTCATATTTTAAAAATTTTAACACCTACTATGTGCCAGCTACTAGAGATGCAAAGAAATCAAGAAATGGTCTCCGCTTCAGGTAGCTCATGGTCCATCGCAAAGACAGATCATTTAAATATAATTTGGAAGGTGCTATGATACAACCGCCTGGCTGGTAAGGGTGCCCAGGTAGGAACCACTTCCTGGAGGAAACAAAATGCAAGTAAGTGTTAAAGGATAGGCAGGAGCTGGCCAGGTAACTGAGGGTGGAGTTAGCCTTGTAAGAAAAGGAACCAACAGAGAAAGGTTTTTTTTGTTTTTTGTTTTTTGTTTTTTGAGACAGAATTTCGCTCTGTCGCCCAGGCTGGAGTGCAGTGGCGCTATCTCGGCTCACTACAAGCTCCGCCTCCCAGGTTCACACCATTCTCCTGCCTCAGCTTCCCGAGTAGCTGGGACTACAGGCGCCCGCCACCATGCCCGGCTAATTTTTTGTATTTTTAGTAGAGACGGGGTTTCACCATGTTAGCCAGGATGGCCACGTCTCGATCTCCTGACTTCATGATCCACCCGCCTCGGCCTCCCAAAGTTCTGGGATTACAGGCGTGAGCCACTGCGCCCGGCCGAAAGTTTTTTTTGTTATTGTTCTTTGAGACGGAGTCTTGCTCTGTCGCCCAGGCTGGAGTTTAGTGACTCAGTCTCAGCTCCCTGCAGCTCCGCCTCCCAGGTTCAAGCAATTCTCCTGCCTCAGCCTCCCAAGTAGCTGGGATTACAGGCATGCATACCCCAAGTAACAGGGATTACAGGGATTACCACACTTGGCTAATTTTTTGTATTTTTAGTAGAGATGGGCTTTCACCAGGTTGGCCGGGCTGGTCATAAACTCCGAACCTTGTGATCCACCTGCCTCAGCCTCCCAAAATGCTGGGATTGCAGGTGTGAGCCACTGCGCCTAGCCCCAGAGAAAGGTTTTAAGTGTGAGAGAAGAACCAGGGAGCAGAATGTTTGAGGATGTTTGAGGGTGAAGCTGAAGAAGGAGACAGGTGTGAGGCCATGGAGGGCTCGGCATGGTAAGGAGTCTACACATGTTTTTGGAGATGAAGAGTTTAAAAAGTAGGATGGGATGCCTTATGTTGAATCCTGGTAGCAGCAGTGTCTAAACTGGAAATCTCTTTTTGTCACACCATATTCCATACCTAACTATAGTGGTCATCTCTTCATACCGTGAACCCCAAGACCATCCACTTGTTTCTCTACCCTGGATTTCGGTCTCCCTGGATAACACTTGAAATAATGACCAGCGGGGTGGATTTGACTATGCAGGAGTTTTTGCCATGACAGTATTTCCTTTGGTAGAATCTGACCTATAGTCTGGTTTGGAGGAGTTTCAAATCTTTCTGACAGTGTCAGTTGACAGGGCTGAGGTGGCAGAGGAAGGTTTCTCTTTAGTGGCATCTCCCCACTCTCCTTGGAAGGTCTTCTCAAGAATCTCAGGATACTAAACCCACCCTCCTGGTAGAAAGACCTGAGCTTAATTCTCTAAGTCTGTGATTTCTTTGTGTTTACTCACGTATTCTTTACCCCCACCTCTACCAGCAACCAAAAAAGAAAAAAAAAAAAAAAGCCTGGCATGATGGCACACACCTGTAGTCCTAGCTACTCAGGAGGCTGACACACGGGGATCACTTGAGGCCAGGAGGTCGAGGCTGCAGTGAGCTACGATTATACTGTTGCACTTCAGCCTGGGTGAGAGTGAGACACTAACTCCAAAAAATAAAACAAAAATAAATGTTGCTAACAGGTTACTTACCAAGAAGAGTTACAGAGAAGTGACAATGGCTCTGTCTGGTCTGTCTACATTTTCTCTGACCCACCAAACCCATTAGCCAGGGTCTCCTATGTAGCTTTGGTATGAAACCATTTCAGAAGGACTAAAAATCACCCAAGTTTAAGTATTTTTAGCTGATTCTAGTGGTTTAGAGAGAAAAGAGGTGGAAATAGGAGAAAAAACAGTCTCTGTCGTCATCTGCAACTTGAAATGACTCTTCATATTCATCTGTTTCTCCCAGATCTTTTTTTTTTTTTTTTTTTTGAGAAAGAGTCTCACTCTGTCACCCAGGCTGGAGTGCAGTGGCATGATCTCAGCTCACTGCAGCCTCCACCTCCCAGGTTCAAGGATTCTCCTGCCTCGGCTTCCCAAGTAGCTGGGACTACAGGCATGCACCACCACGCCCGGCTAATTTTTTTTGTATTTTTAATAGAGACAGGGTTTCACCGTGTTGGCCAAGCTGGTCTCGAACTCCTAACCGCAGCTGATTCGCCTGCCTTGGCCTCTCAAAGTGCTGGGATTATAGGCGTAAGCCACCACAGCCAGCCCCAGATCCTTTTTTTTTTTTTTTTTTTTGGTGGGACGTGGTGGCGGCTGTTTCCTCTGTTTTAAATCCCACCAGCCAATTGCAGCAGCGGAGGTTCACTTCATCCCACCCTCGCCGCCCCTTTGCTCCCTGAGACCCAGTAGTACCTCAGAGCTCTGGACGAGACAGCAGGAGTCACCGCTCTCCTACATTAATGACTGGGGATGAACGAATCTTTTAACCTGTCTGTTACCTCCTTTTCCTAATCTATGAAATAAAAGTCATAATGATGTCCTACCCACTTTGTGGGCTATTATGAGGATTCATGAGAGTGATTATATGAGAGTCTTAACAGCTTCAGCACTGCCGTGGCACTGGTGTTACACACCATTTTCATAAATAAGCTCCGTTCTTTTCCTCTGTAGTAGCAGTCACTGCCTTTCCAGTTTTCGGTGTCTTTCCCCAGAACCTTTCATACCTTTTACACACCTGGGAGCACTTCCCCATCGTCTGCCAGCCTTGATAGGAGTTTGGGGGTTCACTGTGGCTCAGTGTTAGCCTCCCAATTCCACAGCACCCCAGAGAGAAATAGCCCCTTTCACTCAATGGACACCGTTAGCCCCAAACCAGCTGTGCTTTCCTCTGCAGGGATGCAAAGGCTCCTGACACTAACCGGACACTCTCCCTCCCAGATGCCTGATTTCCATGGTGCTCTGCAGAACCTGTAACCTAGAAACAGAATCTCCTGGACTGACAGTCAGAGACTGATGCCTTAAACATGAAATGGAACCGAGCGGCTAGAGAACTAACTCACATTCCACTCCTCCCTCAGGTATCCCTCAGGGAAAGAATGTGTGGAAGCCTGCAGAAATGGTAAAGTCCTGGAGAGAAGTTAGTCATAAAAATATAACTCATGGCCATATTTATTGAGCACCTATTATGGGCAGGTGACTGCTAAGTGTTATTAGGTTGGTGCAAAATTAATTGCAGTTTTCACCATTACTTGTTTGTTTGTTTGAATTTGAGACAGAGGCTTACTCTGTCACCCAGGCTGGAGGGCAGTAGCGCAATCTTGGCTCACTGCAACCTCCGCCTCCTGGGTTCAAGCGATTCTCCTGCCTCAACCTTCCAAGTACCTGGGATTACAGAGATGCGCCACCACGCCCAGCTAATTTTTGTATTTTTATTAGAAACGGAGTTTCACCATGTTGGCCAGGCTGGTCTCAAACTCCGGACCTCAAGTGATCCGCCCACCTCCACCTCCCAAAGTGTTGGGATTACAGGCTGGAGCCACTGTGCCCGGCCGGTTGGCGATTACCTTCAATGGCAAAAACCACAGTTACTTTTGCACCGATCTGATAACATCTGTGATCTCATTCTGGAATCACCATGCCCCTGGCTTGCGATTGTCCTTGGGTAAGACAGGCTTCTGATCCTGTTTCTCAGGAAATAATGATAGTTCACCGCATACAATTGAGAGAGCTTTTGAAACTTACTCCCTCCAGAGACATTCAGGTGGGCAGAGTTACTACCCTGCCAACCCGAGAGTAAAGGCTTCAGGGATAGCACTAATGACTTGATCTGAGGATCTGCAAGGAAGAAGGCAGTCCTGGCTAGCCTCTCCCCAGAGCCTGACTGTGGACACCAGCTCAGGGCTATCACTCTTCTGTTAGGATACCTCTGCTGAGCAGAAACACACACCCTCCACTGACTGCCTAGATGATGACAGACAGTGGGAAATGTTGCTTGCTTTTTCTCCACGCCGTGCTGAGAGTTCTCAGTGACTCCCCACTTTCTTCCTGATCAAACCTAAACTCCCCTGCCTGGCTCCTAACAATCTGTGTCATGTGTCCTCTTCAGCAGACTCCTGCCACCGTCACCTGTCCCCGGATGGTTTCTACCTGTGCACCTTTACCTTATGTTATCACCTTACCTGAGGAGCTTTTCTCTCTCCCTGAATCCCATACATGCTTTAAGACCTTCCCAGATGGTTGTGGATTATTTTAGCAGAGAAAGAATCTGGGTCTTCTGGTCCCCAGTCTCGAAATATTTCTATTAGCATGGAATTTACAGACATTTATTCCAGGAAAACTGCAAAGATTGATTAGATAATATGCACAGGCGTATGTGCAAAGGTTATTTCTGTTAAGTACCTAATATATGCCAAACATTGTGGTGAGCTCTTCAAATACGTTATGTGATATTAATCATTATTCTACCCTGTAAGGCAGTTATTATCGCCATTTAAGAGATTGGGAAAGTGAGTTTTAGGATAATGAACTTGTCCACAGTCCCATCGCTAATGAGAGTTTTGTTCCTAAGAATGTGCTCCCACCTGTGCCTCTGTGCAAAAACTCATTGATCATGGGGAGCAGAAAGGCATTGTCTAGATGCTAGAGGGACACATAACAGAGGCAAAGAGAAAAATGTGTTTTATTATGTCACCACCCATGGTCTAATGGCTGGTTTCCCAATTACAAACTGCTGCCTCCCTACAGCAGAGGCCAGAGTTCCAGCCCATTTTTAGCAGGAACAAAACAAGGCCTCCTATATGGGCTGCTGGGCCCTGCCACATAAAAACATCGGGAAACCTAAACAGCATTTTCCCTGCTAACCACCCTCTAAGGAGGGCTGCCTAACAGGCTCTTTATGGGTTGGAAAACAGAGTCTTGTTGATAGGAGAGAAAGGCCTCCCTCACAGGTTGGAGGCCTTCAGCTGGAAGACTTACTTAAGCCCCCAAATAGCTCAGGAAATTTTTTTCCCTTTCTCTGATTAGCTTTATTAAAAAAAAAAAAAAAAAAACCCAGAGCCTTTTCCCATTGGCTGGCCTTGGTGGTAATGTCCCCAGCAGGCTTGCTATACCATTGATTGTGGGATGTACAGCTCTTACACTGGACAATAGCTGAAAGCAGAAGCCATTAACCCCAGCTAACTGAAAGGGTTCACCACCAGGAGACTGATTCTGAAATTGAGTCTTTGTGATCAATATATCTTTCTCCATTAGTTTCATTTCCTCTGAAGGAAATGGGTAGAGACGTTATGGTTGATATTTACTGATAGGCTTCTCTACTGCCGTCCCTCAGCCTCATGGGGAGGAGGCTAGGGGAGAGGGGGCAAGACTTCGGAGATGAGATTGTTCAACTGAACTGCCCAGGCTCTTTGCAAGCCTATTTTACTGGCCTTGGTGATAAAAAGTAGCTGGATTTCCTTGTATGAAAGTGATAGAATAAATAATCTTATTATGTAGGAGAGTGACCAACTGTACCGGGTACAGAAAAGGGTGGCATAAGTTTGAGTGTCATTGGAAGGAGTTTGGACATATGGAAAAACTTTCTGAGTGCAAGGGCCATTAAGCAACCAAGAGACATTGCTGGATCTCCTACTCTTAATATCTGTGAGAAGAGGAAAAAGTCCTTCAAAAGTCATGGATGGTCTATAGTATAGTCTTATCTAGCCATAAGGAGAAATGAACAGGATTGTCCTAAGATCCTTTGCAGCCAAGGAATCACTATCACTTATGGTTGCTTCTGAGGACCTCAAAACACTTTATAGATGTCACATCTTTCTCAATCTCCCTGTGGGCTTGTAATCACCTCCTTTTTGAAAACGAAAAAACGAAAGCACAAAGAAATGACTTCCTTTGGGAAAAAGACACCTACCCGTGTTCCAGCTCCTGCGAGAACTTTCTAGAGCAGCTGTATGTGGCCAGTCCCTGATTTTGCTTTAGCCTGGAAAGCTTGGCTGAAATACCACTGCTTCCACTCCTTGGCTTGCACAACTCTTAAGCTATTCCCCCAAGGCTTCCCAACATTTACTTGACCTCTGTTGATTGAAGGTGGGACTGAATTGCATGAATCTTATTGGCCACCGGTAGCTGAAAGAGTGACCATATCAGAAACTGAAGTCTCAACTAACAGACGGTGGTAGATGAGAGGTGCTGTAGTATGTGAATTCAGGGAATTTGGTTGGTTGCTCTGCCAGCATCTTCCATCCCTGGTCACGGAAGTGCCTGGAATCAGGCTGGCTCTGATTCTGCCCATCCTCATACCCAACTGCTCTGCACATGGAGTAGACTCCATTCCCGGAACCAGTGTAAGCCAACAGAAGAGAAAAAGGAAGCACGCTGATTTTAGTGTGGGGTGGAACTGAACCTTTGCCAAAGCAAAAAGGTAGAATCCAAGAGGAATGGGTATTTAACAAAAGCCTAGAAGCAAGTCAATTCTGCTGCATAGAAAAAAAAATGTAGGGGGAAGCTATCCTTTTTAGATTAACAGGATTTTTTGTTTTGTAGTCATAAAAGCCCTTTTCATGTCTAGACTTGCACCCACAGAGACTAGGTTCAGTTTTATTCATTTTTGTCTCTGAAAGATAAGAAGGAAAGCCTTTGCTGATATAGCTAAGGTAAATGTCAGGGGCACAGGCCCTAAGACTGAGAGGCAGATACTGAAATTCTCAATATCCCCAACTTCCTCTAATGCCAAGAAGCCCCATTCCAGCCTGGAAGGCACCAAGGGTCTGGAGTAGAGCTCCATGATTATGCCTAAGGAGAGGTTTATTGGTCACTTCTCCCTGGGTTTCCAGGGAAGAGCAGGCACTTGTGACGCTTCCCAAGGCCCTGGGCTCAGTGTTTCGACACTGGTAGTGGGACTCTTGCCTTTGCCTGAGACTCAAGGATTCCAGCTCATCCAAGTGACTTAGAGGGTGAAGGGGAAGAAAGAATTGCTCTGGCTGCTTGCTCAGACCCCTCCATGACAGGACATAGCAGGTACATCAGAAGAGGGCCACAGCTTTTTCATAGGGTTGAGTTCTACCTCAGTGGAGGAAGAAGTTTAGCAGACTAGAAGTGGTTGATCATTAATTAACCACTCTGGCAACCACTGCCTGATGGATCTCTGGCTCTCAGCCCATTGGGTTACTGGATGCTTTGTGCCTAGCCCCTATCTCCAACATATGAGTCTTTTGGAAGCCTGATGCCTGGGAGCTCACGTATGTTTAAGTCCTGGACCTGGTCCCCAGGCTGCTTCTGGGCTATGATTGTGGCTTTGGTGTCTTCACTTTCCCTTTACACAGCTTCATGTAACATAGTCTCATTCCCATGCCATTGTCTGTGGCCACTCTACACATCATTTCCTGCTCAGCCTAAAATTGGAACAGGTTAGGCCTTACCTGAGGTAGGCAGTCTCCTGTATTAGTCACCCAGTGTGGCTGGTGCACTGCAGAAAAGTGATGGCCTTTCACTAGGCTGTGAAAGCTGCCTGTCTTGAGGGAAGAAGTGAAAGGAGAGGGGCGGGATAGCAGCTGTGGATACCCAGGGTCCTTCTTAGCAGAATGAGTTGAGGAAGAAGCATCTCCAAGTGAAATGGAGGCCTCCATGAGTCAAGAGCTATCATGAACTGCCTATCTTATTCTGCCAGGAATATAGACGTAGTTGGCAATTAGGAGAAGAGACACAGTGATATAAAATAAGATATAGTGGCCGAGCGCGGTGGCTCATGCCTGTAATCCCAGCACTTTGGGAGGCGAGGCGGGCAGATCATGAGATCAGGAGATCGAGACCATCCTGGCTAACACGGTGAAACCTCGTCTCTACTAAAAATACACACACACACGCAAATCAGCTGGGCGTGGTGGCGGGCGCCTGTAGTCTCAGCTACTCGGGAGGCTGGGGCAGGAGAATGGCATGAACCCAGGAGGTGGAGCTGGCAGTGAGCCAAGATCATGCCACTGCACTCCAGCCTGGTGACAGAGCGAGACTCTGTCTCAAAAAAAAAAAAAAAAGTAATCTCTGATAGTAAAGGTTTCTTTTTGTTTTGTTTTGTTTTGTTTTTTGAGATGGAGTCTTGCTCTGTCGCCCAGGCTGGAGTGCAGTGGCACAATCACGGCTTGCTGCAACTTCTGCCACCCTGGTTCAAGTGATTCTCATGCCTCAGCCTCCTGAGTAGCTGGAATTACAGGTGCCTGCCACCAGGCCAGGCTAATTTTTGTATTTTTGGTAGAGATAGGGTTTCACCATGTTGACCAGGCTGGTCTCCTCAAACTCCTGACCTCCAATGATCCACCCACCCCGGCCTCCCAAAGTGCTAGGATTACAGGCGTTAGCCACTGCGCCCAGCCTATTTACTCATATATTTACAAAACAAAGTTAAACATCTGACCCTCTCAAGATTGGCAACTACTCGGTACACTGATTTATGGACTTTTAATCACAACCTCTAGAACCAACCCCTGTTACAGGACAACCAGAGATGACTTGACTGTTGGCCAGTCAGGGCAGAGCCACCAGGTGCATGGAGGTTCCTAACAATACCGACTTCCTAAGTTTGTCATGAAGTAGCTTGGTCCATTTTTATTACTATAAAGGAATACCTGAGGCTGGGTATAAAGAAAAGAGGTTTATTTGGCTCACAGTTCTGCAGACTATATGAAAAGCATGACTCCAGCATCTGCTTCTGTCAAGAACCTCAGGAAACTTCCACTCATAACAGAAGGCAAGGGGAGGAGACATTATATGGAGAGAAGAAGGGAGAGAGAGAAGGGAGAAGCTGCCAGGCTCTTTTCAACAACCAGGTCCTGTGGAAACGAAGAGTGAGAACTCACTCCCAGGAGACTGACTCCAGGCCATTCAAGAGGAATCCACCTCCATGATCCAAACGCCTCTCACCAGGCCCCACCTCCAACACTGGGGATCAAATTTCAACATGAAACTTGGCAGGGTCAAGCAAGCCATATCCAAACCATGCCATAAGGGTGTAAAGTCTGAAGTGCCTGGTACATAAAGGCCCTCGATCATGATTGACTCCCTTATCCTCATTTTTCTTCTACTAGAGAAACAAATAGATGGAGAATCACCTGTGTGCCCTCAGTTCTCAAGATAGCCGCCAGCCCCAGGCACTCTGTTGAGCAGCCTCAGAGCATCCTGTAAGGATATTCAGCACTGATTCGGCAATTCGTAGAGCACGCACAACAAAAGGCTCTGGTATTTCTACCTAAAACTACTTTATGAAAAAAATGTTGTTTTCCAAATATACCCAAAAAGAATACCTCCATCTTCCTTTGTGGCAACAATCACCACGGTATGGCTGGACGCTTCAACCAGGGAAAAGAGGAGTTGGGTTCTACCTCGGTTTTCCCATCCCCCAGTTCATTGCTGACTTTTAAGCTGATTTTGAGGGAGGAGAATGAGGCGTCTGATTAATTAGGTCATCTTTTAATTGAATTCAAACTGTTAGGTGCGGAAAATTTAACAACTGGTATCCTGGAGGTTGAGAACATTTTTAAAAATATTACAGTTAGTATTAAATGTTTCCAAATTTAAGATCATCTTAGCTACATGAAGGAAAGATAGAATTTAATTTTGGTTGCATAGGGAATTTCGTCCACTTGAAGGATTACATACTTGACGCTGTGCCTTCTCATTTCTTACGTGAACAAGTCCTTGGTGACAGAGAACCAATGCATGGAGCAGGTGTGGTGCCTGCGGCCATGCGTATGAGTCCACCAGCAATGCAAAGCCAAGGACAGTACAGCTCCAAGTAACTGGAAAGCCCAACCAATTAGTTTGCTACTTACTTGGATGAAAGTCTTACTATTTTAAGGGAATGTATTTTTCATTCCATTAGCATATATCTTGTCTCTTGCTTTTTATGGCAGGTGTCAGATATTTGAGTTTTATCAAGTGACAATAAAATAGGGGAACTGTCCTCCGAAGGCATATGCTGAGCATCCCTAGAGAACCTGCTGGTCTGGGCTAATCTATCCCTCTGAGTTGGGGATGTCTTCAGTGTTTTTTTGATCACAGCATTGAGTGATTTGGGAGCCGAAGGTATTCCTTAGACAGGAAATAGGAGCTCAATGGGTGGCCCAAAATAAATGTCTGGATTACAAACAGAAAGAGGCAAGAAAATGTAGCCAAGCCAACAAAGAAAACGACACCTAACAACAAGGCTGGGTGTGTCTCTTCAATGATACCTGGTCTCACTATTCTCCTGGAACAATACTAACCTCACTGTCACTATCACCCCCAGCCCCAACTTGTTTCTACTCCTGCATTTTCATTCAGGGGGTGTCTCCACCATCCACATAAATATTCGAGCTGCAGTACCAGATCAGTCTTAGCTCTATTCAGTCAACCATCTAAACATCATTGCCAATATCCTCATTGTCACTGCTTCAGTTCAACCTCTCAGTGTGTTCTTCCCATCTGTTGTCAAGGCCTTCTAGTCTCCCAGCATCCAGCTGTATCTCTCTGAAATTTATCCTTCAATGCAAGCAAATCTGATCGTGCCTCTCTCTAGCTTAATTTGAGTCAGGTCCAAGCTTTAAAGTGGCGCATAAGGCCTTTGCAAGTGATCTCCTGCCTACGTTTTCAGGTATCTGCAGAGGCCTTTACCTTTACCCTCTTCCAGCTTTACAATTTTGGCCCTAGCATTGCCAAGCTCGAATTTTCCTGCACATGCAGTGCTGTCTCTTGCTTTCATCTGTTAACTGCTGCCATTCTCTCCACTTCAAATGTCCTTCTGCTTTTCTTTCTTTCTCTAGTCAGCTCTCACTTTGCCTTTTTTTTTTTTCTTCTGAGATGGAATTGTGCTCTTGTTGCCCAGGCTGGAGTGCAGTTGCGCAACCTCGGCTCACTGCAACCTCCGCCTCCCAGGTTCAAGTGATTCTCCTGCCTCAGCCTCCCAAGTAGCTGGGATTACAGACGCCCACCACCATGCCACCACGCCCGGCTAATTTTTGTATTTTTAGTAGAGACGGGGTTTCACCATGTTGGTCAGGGTGGTCTCGATCTCCTCTCCTCAGGTGATCCACCCGCCTTGGCCTCCCAAAGTGCTGGGATTCCAGGCATGAGCTACCGTGTCCAGCCTCTTTTAGCTTTTAAGGTCTAGATCAAGCATCATTTCTTGTAGGAAAGAATCCTAAACTTTCTCAGCCCACAACCCCCTAGTGTCCAATAATTTTTACATAGAGCCTGTGGGCCAACATAAATACCAACAGTTCTGTTTATTTAGTACTTAGATCTAAACACCTTAATAAGGATTTTTGTCCTGCCAACTTAAGAGCTGTGTCAACACACACAGACACACACACACACACACAAATTGGAAGAAAAATCATATTTGTATTCTTAAGTAACCACAGCTACTTACTAGTGGGATGTGTGTGTCTGTGGGGTACCGTACAACTGCCCAAGCCTTAGGATCAGATGGGGCACTGCCACTGTCATTACCTGTTCCACATTGATTTTCACTGGCTACTTGGTTTTTATTACTACAGTTGCTGAAACTGCAGCTTCGCCAAGATAGGACCTCAAGAATGCAGCCCAGTCTGACACTGTGAACTCTAACTACCTCAAGCTAGAAGCTTATGTGGTGTTCAACAAATGAGTATGCTGTGTTTCCCTTATAACATTTAAAACATCCAGTGGCACCTCTTTGAGTTTGCTGTGGTGTTCTGACTTAGAGTAGCTTGGTGTACAATTTGAGAACCTCAGGCTTGGGAACTCCCCACTATGGAGCTGGGCCCACCGTGAGCTCTCTTAGCACCCTGCACGTCTCTGTCATGGCCCTTGGCCTATTGCATTGTACGAAGCTGCTTTTGTATCTGACTCTCTAAGGCTGTGAGCTCTCTAAGGGTAGGAACCATACTTTCCTCCTCTTTGTACATCCCGTGATAATGCAGGGTTGTTTTTTTTTTTAATTTTCATTTGGTTTCCTGGTAAGAGTTCCATAGAAGGAGAAGAAAAAAGAGAGTAGAAGGAAAAGAAATAAGGGAGAGGAAGGAAGAAAGAGAGAGGGAAGGAGGAAGAGGAGGGAGGGAAGGCAGAAAGAAGGAAAGCTGCTTTGTCTCAGGCAGACTAATAGGAAAGCAATTTTTGCTTGCAAACCTCCTTCAAGGGAATGAGAGGTATTCTCCGTGACCCTGGGGCCAGGCCAACCTTGAATTCAAAAATCCTCCACGCTGATGGCAGAAAGTAGGAAGAATCCCGCCCGAGCGTTGCAAGGCCATTGGCGGGCACTGCTGGTCCCTCCCCTGCGGGAAGGATCACTGCTCTCCTGTTTTTTTGTTTGTTTTTTGTTTGTTTGTTTGTTTGTTTTATTAGCCATTGTGTTTCTTTTCTTTGTGCTGTTCTTCTCCATCCTCAGTAAGCATGAGAGTTTTTACACTATTTCTTTTTCATATTCTGCTACAAATGGGATAATCAGAAAGATTAGGGCTAGGATCAGAAGTCAAATTTAGGTTCACACGTGACAAAACTTCAACAATTCACATTTCACCAGTTCTAACCAAGAAGGTTCCATTTAAATCACTGAATGCTGTCACTTGTTGCTGTCATCCAATGGGTGCATTTTAATTTCAAGGGATATGCCTCCTTTATCTGCTGGAGGTCTCAGTGTCTGAGTAAACTCTCTGTCAACTCCTCAGCCACCCTGAGGATAGCAGACGCACAGGCTCAGGCTGGGGTTTAGGGTCCACCCCACATACTCCCACTTGCCCTTGGCATTGGCCCCATGGGTGGACCGCGGAGGTGGGTGCTCTATGGCAACAGTCTTTCTTCAGCAGAGTGGAGAGGGAAAGGCATGGTCTGCCGCGCCCATGTTCAGTCTGTTCTGTGGGCAGAGTTTGGGGAACACACTTAGCCCAAATCGGTGCCAGCCTGGCAGTGGGTGAAGGGCCAGCAAGGTTTGTCTGTGGCTCATGACCTTAGGGAAAATGAGATTTTACTCCTACAACTTCCTGCCTGGAGAACTGCACTGTTTCAGATAGGTAACAGCTTTCTCGAAGCTTTCAAAAATAAAAATAAAACCTTTAACGTACATAGCTGCCAGAAAGTCCTTCCTGGAAGCTAACTTGCGCCCTTTGTGCTTATTTTATTTTGGCCAACCCTCCCTGGAGCATGTGCACCAGATACGATAACCTTCCACCAAACCGGGACCTCTCAGATCTCGGCTTTTCAGAACAAAGAATTCGGATTTCCTTAGCCTTTCATCATCATCTTATCACCCAAACCTTTCATTATCTTTTTCAATTTCTTCTTTGAACTCTTTCCAAAACTTGTCTTTTGAGTTACGGAGCCCGTAACTTAATTAGATCTTTCATTTCCAGAGGATACTCCTAGTGCCTCGGAAGAAATAAATTAAATTTCAGTTGGATGTATTTCATTGGGGGAAGGGTGCAGAAAAGAAAGAAATTGAATTCCTTATATAAATAGCACATTGTCTGGTGCCACAAACGCGTTTTCCTTTTCCCAGTTGTTTTTGGAACAATGGGTCCTTTTTTGGTGACTTTAATTCCTCAGAGATTCTAACCTCTAAAAGGTCATGGTTTGTGTTCTTTTGTGCATACACGGCTTCTGTACTGAAAAAAAAAGGCGAGATGTGTGGCCTCTGATTGTCTGGTAAGTCGTGAGGAAACAGACAAGGCTGCAGCCCAGCAGCAGTTAAGCACCTTGTCAACGTGTGGGAATGAGCATGTGTGGGTCTCTGTGCTTCTAGCCTTTTCTGCACCAGATGTTCCAAGGGGAGCAGAGGGATCTGTCTTGCTTCTCCGTAACTTCATCTCTCTGTAAGTAGGCTTGCGTTTTACAATGCTGTTCTCATGAGCTGTGCAGACTTCCCTATCCTGATCATTTGGTATCTGTGCACAGACTTTCACTGGGGAAGGGGACAGTCTTTAACTTGTCTTTCTGCTGTGGAGCAGAACAACAGAGGCTGGCCTTTGCTCAGCCATCACCCCAGCCAGGCTGCTTTAAGCGCATTTCATCACTTGTTTCCACTTGAGTTTTTCCTTGTGTCAAATGAAGAAGTTGGGTTCACAGATGACCTCTGAGGTCCCTTCCAGTCCAACTCTGTGATTCTCACAGCATCGGTCATTCTAATTGCTCCATAGAAGGGTA
Organism: Macaca fascicularis; assembly: GCF_037993035.2. Classification (NCBI taxonomy): domain Eukaryota; kingdom Metazoa; phylum Chordata; class Mammalia; order Primates; family Cercopithecidae; genus Macaca; species Macaca fascicularis. The sequence continues at coordinate 121,573,286 of NC_088388.1, forward strand.
GGACAAGGAAGCAGGGGGTGAGTTTAGCAGCCAGTTGGGGAAAGGATGTTTGCAGAGAGTGTCAGTGTAACTTGGATTCCCACTTATCTCTTCTCCCTCCCAAGGATCCTGAATCAACGTAGTGTGAAGGGACAGGAAAGAGCACCTATCGATCACCTGTGATGGGTCGGATGCTCCTTCTCTACACTGGCTCATTTAATCATTACCTCTCACGTAGAATAGAGGTACCAGGCGTTTTCCACCTCAGCAACCGCCACGCGCCCCATCCACCCCACCCAGATGTGTCTGCACCCTCAGATTTCACTTGAAATGTTCCCTCCTTAGTGTAGCCTTCCCCAGCCCCTCAGACCAGGTTAGATCTCCCTGTCCTATGTTCTTATGTCCCCTATGCTTTCCCTCCACCGCACTTAATGCCAGTGTAATTAAATCATTATCTGTATAATAATATTTACGTGCCTACTCAACAGAAAACTACTTTAGGGCAGGGATCTCATAACTCTTGTTCATTACTGTATTCCTAGAGCCTAGCACAGTGCTGACAAAATAGTTGAAATTCAGTAGATGTTTGCTGAATAAATGTAAGCATGAATGCATGAATGACAGGATAGATGAATAGCAAGGCTAGATACGAATCCAGAACTATCTGGCTCTTGGAGACCTGTGTATGATTTCAGAAGAGCTCCACTTGTAAGTTTGTACACAGGGCTTCACTTCTATAACCGGCCTATGGATACTTAGCCACAGTTAGTTATGCTCTGAGTCATTGCTCCAGAAATGGGAATGATAGCTGCACTGCTGTGGCCATTCCTTTTAACCCAGTGATACTTGTCCCCAAAGATGTCTATAAAATACTTGGAGATGATGGATCCAGCCTGGTGGTGGTTGGAAGTGGGTGGAGGGAGGCAATGAATTAATCCAAACCAATTGTCCTTGTAAGCATTTAGCCCTATGTCTTAATAATAATCAGCACCAGCCTGGGCAACATAATGAGATCTTGTCTCTGCAAAAATAAAAAATTAGCCAAATATGGTGGCATGCACCTGTAGTCCCAGCTACCTGGGAGGCTCAGTGGGAGGATTGCTTGAGTGCGGGAGGTCGAGGCTGCAGTGAGCCATGATCATCACATCACTGCACTCCAGCCTGGGTGACAGAGTGAGACTCTGTCTCAAAAGAAAAAGAAAAAGAAAACCATCAGCACCACTTCTAATACTTTCTACCAAACGAGCTGAAAACAAGAATCTGCTCTTTTGGGGATCTGGGTCAGTAAGAATGAGCGGGTGAAGAGGAAGGAGGAAAAAGCAAGACATGACAACCTTTAGAGAAGCAAAAATAAAACTCTAATGTGGAAACTGCTGAAAATAGACTGCCTGGGCTGTCAGACTGCATGCAAATCTGATGCTAATTACATGGAAATTAATTACAAGTCCTAACTTCCATATGTCTCGATCTGACCCCTGGGGGAAAACCTGCTGCAGGTGTCTACTCCCCACCACAGAGTAGCGAGCAGAGCACAGGCTATGATGTCGCCTCCTTCACACTCGCTCTTGCCACTGCAGTGAGAAAAGCTGAGAGGAGGCTAAAAATACTAACAATAGAAATTTGATTTCTTCTTTCAGACAAAAAGCCTTGGCATCCACGGGAGGAAGAAGTGTTCAGGCAGCATGTGACTGGTTGGTATGAGATAAACAAATTGAGAAAATAGCATATAATTAACTCTAAGTGCATGTGGATGAGTGGGGAGGTGCAGACTTTCTCTAGTGGACCCTTCCAGAAGAGACAGGAGCCAAAAGACTGTGGCAAGGCCATTTATCAAGTCAATTGCCTCCTCTGCCCTGGCCCCAGGGTATATTTCTCCTTGGAGCTGTTTAAAGAAAATTCTAAGTAATTCCCAGATAGAGCCCCTCTCATAAGATCTGTCCCCGCTCCAGTCACTTAAAGATTCATTTTAGGGGTATGGATTCTGGGCAAATCAATTTAGAGAAGTACCCTACTTACCTTTCAGGGTATCCCTACCCAGGGTGGATCCCACAAGGTTACCTTTCTGGGAGTTTCCCTTGTCTTTGGAGGGACATGGGTTTAATTATAGGCTGACCTGAGGGACAGGCTGGGTTGGTCCTAGTGGATTGAGAAAGGATTTGGAGTTGATCCAAGAATGCTTCCTGGAGAGTGGTTTCAGGACTTTTTTAGGGAGTTGTAGGATGAGGAGGCAATATGACAAGAAGGAAGACAGAAGTTGCTGCATCCGAGAGTTGATTGTGAAGTGTGAGTTTCCAGAAGTAGATTTTTAAATCATGAATGAAAACCCTTCCCTGCGCGCTATGCCGGGGATTCGGAGCACATGGAGGGTGGATCTGTCTCTCAGTCCTTTTTTTCCTCCCGTTATTCTCAAGCAACACCTCATTGGCTTACTTCTGTCTTACAGGTTATTCTCCCACGTCGGTGACCCCTTCCTGGATGACCCCCTGCCCCGGGAGTACGTCCTCTACCTCCGTCCCACTGGCCCCTTAGCACAGAAGCTTTCCGACTTTTGGCAGCAGTCGAAGCAGATCTGTGGGAAGAACAAGGCACACAACATCTTTCCCCACATCACACTCTGCCAGTTCTTCATGGTGAGCGGCAGCCCCCCCGCCCCTGGGAAGCCTGACTCCCAGGATCCCAGCCGACCCTTTGGGACCTGGAACAAAGGGGGAGCCTCACAGGAAGATGGCAGGAATAGTCACGGGCTCTTAGAGCTGGAGGGACCTTCAAGGGATCAGTGAGGTCCACCATGAGCCCCTCACTGCAACGCTTCCTAGTTTTATCTGCTGAGGCCCAGGAGCACCCCAGGATGGGGGCAGCACCAGATTGTAACCCTCTGTGAGAGACACACGGGTCTGGCTGCTGGAATAGAATCACTGATCTAGCTTCACACTCATTTGCTGTCTACCCTCTCCACTCTTACGACAACCAAAGAGGAGGAACTAAGAGCAGGGAACAAAAAAGGTAGTCTATAGACAGGCAAAGCCATTTCCTATCCATGGGGTTTTTTTTTCCTACTATATATTTCTAGAGAATGCAAATATATTTACTTGCCATTGTTACCTAGTCTATAATCCTAGCTGTCAGGAAGCTTATCTACTGACAATTTTTTTTTTTTTTTTAAGAGACAGAGTCTTGCTCTGTCACACAGGCTGGAGTGCAGTAGCATGATCTCAGCTCACTGCAACCTCCATCCCTCGAGTTCAAGCGATTCTTCTGCCTCAGCCTCCCAAGTAGCTGTGATTACAGGCATGCGCCACCATGCCCGGCTAATTTTTGTATTTTTAGTAGAGACGGGTTTTCACCATGTTGGCCAGGCTAGTCTTGAACTCTTCACCTCAAGTGATCCGCCCACCTTGGCCTCCCAAAGTACTGGGATTATAGGTGTGAGCCACCGCGCCCGGCCTCTACTGACCAAATATCATCCCCCTCACTATCACACATGTAAATACATTTTGTGTACTTTAGCTCTCTGTGGTAATACAGAAGAGTTGATTTATCTCCATACTTCAAGACCAAACAAAGTGGTTGCATTTTAAAACATTTTTATAAAAAATATTTTGCTTTATTCCCCAGATATATTCTCTCTCTTTTTCTCTCTCTCAGGTAATAATATGTTCCTAACACCTTCTCTTTTACCATTCAGCCTGAAAATCAAAGTGACTATCATTTCCTCTTAGTCATCCCAGGATCTTTCTCAAAACCCTTCAGAGTTTGAGAGACATTCATTCTTTTTTCCAATGCTCTCAGGAAGGTAGGAGGATGATGTCACAGCTCTCTGGGACTCATTCTTCCCAACTCTCATGAGGGTGGATGTAGAGTCAACTTCTGATCATCTAAGAGGAAAAGAAAAGGTACAGATGATACAAAGTAGTAGAAAACACGCAGCTTCTCCTGGGATGCTGCACTCTCTCCTGTCACATTCCTTCATTTTTTTTTTTTTTCACAAGCAAGGAGAACTTTGATTTTTTTTTTTCTTTTTCTTTTTTTTTTTTTAATTGATATATAGTCTCTCTCTGTCACTCAGGCTGGAGTGCAGTGGCGTGATCTTGGCTCACTGCAACCTCCACTTCCCAGATTCAAGTGATTCTCCTGCCTCATCCTCCCACGTAGCTGGGACTACAGGCACCCGCCACCACGTCTGGCTAATTTTTGTATTTTTAGTAGAGATGGGGTCTTACTATGTTGGTCAGACTGGTCTCAAACTCCAGTCCTCAAGTGATCCGCCCACCTCAGCCTCCCAAAGTGTTGGGATTACGGGCATGAGCCACTGCGCCCAGCCTGATTTTTTCTAATTGATAAAAATTGTATACATTTATGGTGTATAACATGATGGTTGAATAAATGTGTGCATTGTGGAGTGCCTAAACCAGGCTAATTGTATATGCATTACCTCGCATGTTTATCATGTATTTATAGTGAGAACAAAATCTACTCTCTTCGTAATTTTCAAGCATACAATACGTTATGATTAACTATAGACACTAATAGCATAATAATAGGTCCCTTGAACTTAATTTCTCCTGTCTCTTAAGTTTTGTGTCCTTTGACCAACATCTCCCCAATCTCGCTCCCCTTTCTTGCTTTGTGCTCGACCAGTCCTACAGCATTTTGGCTGGGTTCACAGGGGCCACTTCAGAGCAAGGAAAGGAGGGAAGAGGTTGCGTGTTCCCCAGATTAATCCACCAGTTGGGTAATCTGTGTCTGAGTAATTGGAGGTCTGCAGTTCCTCTCTCTCCCCACAGACGGGGGTGGTGGTTAAGTAATTGCATTATCAGCCTCCTCCAGTCTCTGGGGAGAGGATGCCAATGTTAAGTAGCAGCAGACTTCCATCTCCCCTCGTCTCTAAGTGAAGACTCCCTGTTTTCCCTGCCAGTGCGAGGACAGCAAGGTGGATGCCCTGGGGGAAGCCCTGCAGACCACCGTCAGTCGCTGGAAATGTAAGTTCTCCGCCCCGCTGCCCCTGGAGCTCTATACGTCCTCCAACTTCATCGGCCTCTTCGTAAAGGAAGACAGTGCGGAGGTCCTCAAGAAGTTTGCTGCTGACTTTGCTGCAGAGGCTGCATCCAAAACCGGTGAGCAAACAGCTGCCAGGCCAGCCCTGGGCCCTGTCAATCAAAGAGCTGGAAAGGAAAAGGGATAGGAAATGGTGGTAGAGGAGCAGGATGGGGTCAGGAGGTGGAGGGCCCTGCAGGAACGGGCACGTGTGACAAAAAAGCAGCCTTGTCCTGCAGCACCCCATGCCTTTTTGCTCCCTTGTAAAAATGTTCAACTCCTTTCCTGCTAACCTGGAGAGACCATCTAAGGCTTATTACCTAACCCCCAAGTTGAAGCTTCACAAATGACTTCCATACGGAACTAGAAATGTATTTCTTTGTAGCACCACCATCTGCTCCTATTTCAGAATTAAAGAAACATCCCTTCTCCCTCCCAAGCTACCGCCCATGTAGGTGTTTATCTGGGTCTCATTGTTTACTCCACGACAATCCAGATCTTTTCTCAGTGGGTAGCACAGGATAGAGAGAAGAGTGGAAGCACTTCGTATTATATCACAATAAAATCCACTGAGCCAATACCCTTCAATTTGCTGAACACCATTAGATAGGACCCCAAGCCCCAAGAGTCTGTCTAAAAATGTAACCCCTTCCAGATGTCTCCTGCTCTTCTCATGGGAGCTTTTAGCTCAGGGCACCTGAGATTTCCTGTCAAAGGAATTAGCTTAAAGCTCGAGGCAGGAGACACGATGGAGGTGACAAGAGGGAGAAGTTTGCAAAGCTCTCGTGTCTGGCTACAGGTGTGGACAAGCTCACTTAGCTCAATGACAGCAGGGAAACAGACAGACAACCTGGTGCGGGGAGAGCCTCTTGGCTCCCTCCAGCATGAAATCACAATTGGCAGGTACTTACTGGTCACCTACTATGAGGATTCCTCCTACATGAGGAGTGCAACAGGGAAGAGAACAAGAAGTGGTTTCTCCTGGCCGGGCCCTGTGTAACATCAGCTCTGAAAAGAGAAAGGGGTGGTTCCACCTTCACGAAAGGAAGGAAACTTGCCCTGAGACGATGTTGATCAGGACAATGGAGGAAATATCAGCAGGTGGGCGGGTGGCAGGAGCACAGGCAGGCAGGCATGAGGAGGGTGTGAGCAGAGGACAGTGGGGAGGCTGCCCTGGCCAGAGTGGATGGTGCAGGATGCACAGTGGAAGCCAAGTGCTGAGTGCAAAGCTGGAGGAGACCTGGAACTCCCCTACCCATAATTTTATGGAGTGCCAGAGAGGGGGAAGACCTGAGCAAAGCCACACAGTTTGCTCCTTAGCCTTTTGGCCTATCCCGCACCTGCCATTGTTCCCTGCTGCTATTTTCATCACCATTTCAGGCCCTTTGGGGGCCTGAGATTCCTCTTTACCAGAAAAGCCCCACACAGGGCTTGGGACTTATGAGTGTGATGGGGGCTCAGCATCACTGCAGGATCACAGCGCTCTCGGAAGGAACACAAGGACCTTAAGACCCCTCTGTACCTGGGGAGGGGGCCTCTTTAGACTCCGCAACCCCCACCCCCACCTCTTCCTCTCCCTCAGCGACGGGACTAGTCTCTGGGTCCTGACTTCAGGGAAACCTGACATTTCATAGGAGCTTAATATTTCAGAGAAAGAGCATAACAGAGAGGCAAATTATTTCCTGTTCTTATCCCTCAATCTCAAGGAAATGGCTTTCTCTCATCACACAGTAGTTATCGTCAGAACCACTAAATCCCCACAAGGACCAAAACTAATGTCAAAGCCGCAAAACCCAAATCCTTCACAAATGAGAAAAGCAAGCCTCAGCCAGGGCCGCAGCAGATTCTTGGAGTGCATACTGAGCGAGAAGCAGTCGAAGCCCCAGCTTTCCCCGTGGGAGGTGGGAAGAGCCAGTCCCTCTCCAAGATGCTGCTGTCATGAAGAACTTGGCCAGCTTCGTTTCTCTGCTGTTGTGTGGCCCCCTGGTGGGGATATGGAGAACTGGATGACCCTGCACAGCTTAGCTGGTCCAGCTCCTTATTACCTAGCATGGAAAGCCGGCCACCATGTCTTTGCCCTGGAACTTGGTATTCTCCAGTTGTTGGCAGGCCCAGATATAATTAAGAAGATTTACTGTCGTCCTCCATTCAAAGTGGTCAAAGGAGATTCATTCATGTGCATTTATTCATTTAACAAGTACTGAAAACCTGCATGATATGCTGAGTAAGGACACAGTATAAGCAAGAGACAAAAACCTTGTCTCATGGGACTTACACCAAAGAAAGGCAATGCAGTATAAAAGAAAAAGTACTTAAAACCGAAATGCTCAATTTCTGCTTCTATCTTGGGCCACTAATTCTCTGTGTGACTTGACCAAGCCCCTTAAATTCTCAAATTCCCTAATTTCTTCTAGTTGCAGCTTCTTCATTATTCTAGCTTGTACAATAGATGATTCTCCCTCACTGAAAATACAAAAGAGGCCAGGCATGGTGGTTCACACCTGTAATCCCAGCTACTCAGGAAGCTGAGGTGGGAACATCACCTGAGCCCAGGAGGTTGAGGCTGTGGTGAGCTGTGATCATGCCACTTAACTCTAGCCTGGGCAACAGAGCAAGACCCTGTCTCAAAAAAAAAAAAAAAAAGTACAAGAGAAAGAAAATTTAAAAAGCCATTCCCTCATGTAGGTAGGGTTGTTTTGTTTTGTCTCTTGGGGTATCTTAGAATAAGTCCGTATACTTTAAATGAGTATGTCTCAACTAAGGGTGATTTTGCCTCCCAGGGTACATTTGGCAATGTCTGAGGTCATTTTTGGCTGTTACAGCTTGGAGAGTGCTGCTGACTTCTTGTGGGTAGAGGCCAGGGATGCTGTGAAACACCCTATAATGCACAGGACAGCCCCCCACAAAAAATAAGTATTCAACCCAAAATGCTGTTGAGAGAAACCCTGCATTAAACTTTGAAAATATCCATCTTTTTCCCCTCATTTCTCCATCCATCTCACCCAGAAGCTAAGAGACCTAGCTCCAAAATGAAGGGAATATAGCCTTGGGAGTCATGCAGTTACAAAACATGCTTTGTATTTCTACACAAATTATTTCATCACTGTAGGTCATAGTACCCTCGTCTGAATGGTGGGGCTGGTGACCAGCCACTGGAATGGTTGTGAGAGGACTTAACTAAAAGGACTGCCCTCAGCCAACCCATAGCTCCTAGAGGAAAGCCGTACGGTGGCTCTTTATCTCTTGAACAGTGGCTCGGTTCGGAATCTCTTGCCTTCTCCTTACCCCCTTATTCTACTGCTATGAAGGAGAGAAACATCTTTTGTCTTCCTTGTTATGTGGGAAGCAGAAAATTTCTCAGGGTACCTTTCTAAGCCTTTCCTTAAGTCTTCACCATTGCTATGATCGCCACCTTTTAATTACTGACTTTTTTCTTCCTTTTTCCAGAAGTGCATGTGGAACCTCATAAGAAGCAGCTACATGTGACCCTGGCTTACCACTTCCAAGCCAGCCACCTACCCACCCTAGAGAAACTGGCCCAGAACATTGACGTCAAGCTAGGGTGTGACTGGGTGGCTACCATATTTTCTCGGGATATCCGATTTGCTAACCATGAGGTAATGTCTCACTGTGGTTCCAGAAGCTACCAGGTGCAGGGATGCGATCAGAGTCAGCAGCTCGCTGCTGCAGGGAGATGGGTACCTACAGGGGAAAAATGGAGCAAGCACCTAATGGAGAGTCTGTTGGCCCAGGATTGTGTCCAGCCTCTGCCTGGCTCCCTGGGAGGCTTCCAGCGTGCCTCCCTCCTTTGTGGGTCACAAGTGGCTCATCTGGGTAACATAGTTCTGTCTCCCCTGCCAATCTTACCCCAGCGAAAAAGAAATGAAATGAGAGAGAATAAATAAAAAATATATTGGAAAATTTTTAATATTATATAAATTTATGGTGTTAATGGAAGACATCATTTTGACCTTAGGTGAGTTGAAGAACACATAAATACAAACAAAAACAAAAACCTTGCAAAGACATAATCAACATATATTTGCTGTGTATCTGTGTCATGCGAAGTACCATGTTGCATACTGGAATTTTTAAATGTGGTCCTGTCCTCAAGGAGCTCTGAGGACAGACACGCATGAAAAGAAAACTCAAACCACCTGTTGTGAGAGTCTTTGCACATCCCAGTGGGAGGCCTGAGTGAGAAAACTGAAGAAAGATTGGCACAGCCCTACCATCCTTCCTTTGAGGGAATCAACATTGCCTTCTAGACAAGTATGTGACATCTTGGAAGCATAATATTGCCTTTTTTTTTTTTTAAATGGAGTTTCACTCCTTGTTGCCCAGGCTGGAGTGCAATGGTGTGATCTTGGCTCACTGCAATCTCTGCCTCCCGGATTCAAGCGATTCCCCTGCCTTAGCCTCCCAAGTAGCTGGGATTACAGGCGCCCGCCACCACACTGGGCTAATTTTTTGTATTTTTAGTAGCACCAGGGTTTCACTGTGTTGGCCAGGCTGGTCTTGAACTCAGGTGATCTGCCCGCCTCGGTCTTCCAAAGTGCTGGGATTACAGGCATGAGCCACCACACCTGGCCGATATTGTCTTTTTTCTATCCTGAAGGAGAAGCTGAGACACAAAAACATTAGTGTCTTAGTAACTTAAGGCCAGAGATAAAGCGAGAGCCCAAGTATTTTGACCAATAAAGAGGAGCAACCTGTCTGAAACAAAACTATATCATAGCCAGGCATGGTGGCTGTCACCTATAATCCCAGCACTTTGGGAGGCTGAGGCAGAGGTATTGCTTGAGACCAGGAGTTCCATACCAGCCTGGGCAGCATAGTGAGACTGTATTTCTCCCCACCCACAAGAGACCTCATCGTGTGTTAAAAATGTGCCTTCCCACTTAACTACATTTATTAAGCAATACTTAACATTTATTTCCCAATTTTTCAAGCAGCCAAAGAACTGGTATTTCTGTTAGTTTGCACAGCCTTTTAGCATGTCTTTGAGGCTTCTTTAAAAAAAAAAAACAAACCATGAGAAAACAGTTAGAACCCCAGGGCTGAGAGCAGACAAGCTCATTGTTTTGGAAGTGGTAGAAGAGCCAACCCACGAATCAGAGGTTCAGGGCTCAGCGTGCGCCTGTGAGTGTCAGGGGCGTGCAGCTTTGTCTGACTCTGCTCATGGGAACGTGATGTCCTCCTTTTGAGTCATTTGATGCAGGTTTCTGTAAGATGCCTTGAGCAGACTGGGCCTGATCTTACTTAAGAATTCTGACATCTCAGGCCGGGCTTGGTGGCTCACGCCTGTAATCCCAGCACTTTGGGAGGCCGAGGCGGGCGGATCACAAGGTCGGGAGATTGAGATCATTTTGGCTAACACGGTGAAACCCCGTCTCTACTAAAAATACAAAAAAATTAGCCGGGCAAGGTGGCGGGCGCCTGTAGTCCCAGCTACTCGGGAGGCTGAGGCAGGAGAATGACGTGAACCCGGGAGGCAGAGCTTGAAGTGAGCCAAGATCACACCACTGCACTCCCGCCTGGGTGACAGAGCGAGACTCCGTCTCAATAAAGAAAAAAAAGAACTCTGACATCTCCTAGAGTCACTTAGAACTAGCCCTGAAGATAACAAAGGAGGTGTGGCTGGTTGGACTCCTTCTGAGGGCAAAGAAAAAAAAAGTCAAGGGTTGCATGCAGATGACCTCTGAGAAGTCACCTTTCTAAGAGAAGGAAGGTGGCAGTGGAATTTTACAAGGAATATCCTCTAATCAACACTGTCCTCCAGTTAACTCAAAGGGTAATTGGTTTTCTGCCTGACCCACATTCTGCTCAACTGGCATGGAAGGAAAAAGGCAGCAAGCGCCCACGTGAATTATGTTCTAAAAATAACTTGGCCTCTTTTATCTCTTATTTGTAAAAGCTCATTTATTACCGTTCGTTCTGATAAAGCTCTCCTCGGCCCCTTTGGACTGGACCTCTCCCGTGAGGTATTTCGGTCCTACCTGAACCCTCTTCTTACCTGCCTTCTTCAACGTGCCCCCAGGAGGCAGTTTTGATTGACTGTTCTAGTGAGGGGACAGATGTCCAGAGAAGGAGAGTGGTTTAGGCAAGGACACTCTGGCAAGGCACCATGATGCTGAGGAAAACTCCAAGGCCTCATCCCTCTGCTGTTTAGATTCTCACTCGATTTGGACACGCAGATCCTCATTTGTATTTCACATAGGCTCTTTCATGTTAGTGATTACGTTGGGCCATGCCAGTTTAATATACCAACCAATAGAAATCCAGAGGAAGTACAGGGTGATCCAAAAAGCATCAATTTTGGAGTCCAGCACACTTGGCTTCAAATCCTGGCTCCATCACTTTAGCAAGGGTTAAATTCACTTTGATAGCTTGTACAGATCTCCAGTCCTTAGTTTTCTCATCTGTAAAATGGTGACAATGTTTTGCTAGATGGTTATGAAGACTAAATAAAGAAGATGTATGGAAAGGCTCTAATGTAATACCCAGCACAAGGTGGGTGCAACAGCAACAAAAAATTGCCGCAGCTATTACTGTGAGTGAGAATAAAAAGGGCTCCAAAGACATTTCAGCTCCTGTATTCACACAGGGCTGTGGCTGCCTTTCATTCAGCAAACTGAGTTTCCTGCCACTGCAGTAAGGGAGGAAAAACATACCTGAGGTGGATTCAAGAGTTCGTTTTGGTTTTTTTTAGATGGAGTCTTGCTCTATCACCCAGGCCAGAGTGCAGTGGCGCAGTCTCGGCTCACTGCAACCTCCGCCTCCTGGGTTCACACCATTCTCCTGCCTCAGCATCCTGAGTAGCTGGGACTATAGGTGCCCACCACCATGCCCGGCTAATTTTTTGTATTTTTAGTAGAGATGGGGTTTCACCATGTTAGCCAGGATGATCTTGATCTCCTGACCTCGTGATCCGCCCGCCTCGGCATTCCAAATGCTGGAATGACAAGCATGAGCCACGGCGCTGGTCCTGGATTCAAGGGTTCTTAGAATACAGGCCAGGCACAGTGGCTTACACCTGTAATCCCAGCACTTTGGGAGGCCGAGGTGGGCGCATCACCTGAGGTCAGGAGTTGGAAACCAGCCTAGCCAACACAGTAAAACCTTGTCTCTACTAAAAACACAAAAATTAACCAGGTTTGGTTGTACACACCTGTAGTCCCAGCTGCTCCGGAGGCTGAGACAGGAGAATCGCTTGAGTCCGGGAGGCAGAGGTTGCAGTGAGCCAAGATCATGCCACTGCACTCCAGCCTGGGCAACAGAGCAAGACTCCATCTCACCAAAAAAGGAAAAAAAAAAAAAAAAAAGAAGAGTTCTTACAAGTAGATGGCAAACATAAAACAAAATAAGTAGAATGTAATATAAATTAGGCTTGTGTTCTCATATCTCTCAAACTTAGGCTAAGGTTCTGAATCTGCTTTTGGTGAGTGAGAAAGGGCAGTGGGGACATGGGTCCCAGTTATAATTTTAGATTTGCTACAATGCCTTAATTCTTTTATTTTTCATGCAATAAATCAAAGCTACTTATTGCCCAGCTTCCCTATGCCTAGGACATATTGTCTCTACCTTTTGCTGTGCCTCAGTTTTCCTGGGGATAACCTAGAAATAGAATGAATACCCACCTCCCCTGTGTGATAGAACAAGTGAGGACTTCTCTGAAATCGCATTGAGTTTCTCAAGGGGAAAGGCACTACTGGGCCAAAGGCATTATTAGCCAAGACCATGCTGTGCTTGAACATTTAAGGAACACGAGTTTAGGCTTGTTTGCCTGTGACTCGGTGCCTTTCTCCACCTTGTCCCAGAAAAAAAAGAATGTTCCTTTTCATGGGACGTCACACATTTAGCTTTGCAGTTTATGAGATTTTGCGTGAATTTTTTTTTCCCTTTAAGCTGATTTAACAATCCCACAGAAAACCTTCCTGGCTTGTTTGGAGAAGTGGTTTAAGTGTGTATGAGGCAGAGGGACAGGAAGAATAAGGAAGGAATCAGAGCAGGAAGATCTAGAACTGAAAGATGCTGGAGTCAGAATTAGAGAAACAAACAGGCGCCCTACATAAAAGGAGAATCAGAAATACAGCAGTACAGATGAGCTCCCTGCACAATCACTCTCATCCTCCGAAAAGAATCACACCTTAAAGGCTCCTTTCTTTAGAGATTTCCAGAAGGAAATTCTCTCTTCATAACATGTTCTGGTGTATCACCTTGACATCGAGCCAATTAGTTCACAGGCTTACCCAGCGCAGGGTCCAGGGATCAGGGTCGGCTGGAAGGAAGGATGTGACCTGGGAGATCGGGTACTCTACTAGAAATAATTACGCCCCGGCTCACGCCTATAATCCCAGCACTTTGGGAGGCTGAGGCGGGAGGATCACCTGAGGTCGGGAGTTCAAGACCAGCCTGACCAACATGAAGAAACCCCGTCTCTACTGAAAATACAAAATTAGCCAGGCGTCGTGGCTCATGCCTGTAATCCCAACTACTCAGGAGGCTGAGGCAGGAGACTCCCTTGAACCTGGGAGGCAGAGGTTGCAGTGAGCCGAGATCACGCCATCGCACTTCCGCCTGGGCAACAAGAGCAAAACTCCATCTCAAAAAATAAATAAATAAATAAATAAATAAACAAATAATAATTATGCCCCTTCGGTGCACAAGGCTCTGTCCTAAGGTGTTTTCTTAGATTGTCTCATTTAACTTTTATAGTCTTAAGTATTCTTTTATAGATGAGAAAACTGAAGCCAAAGTTAGAAATATGCAAGTGGAGACCAGAATACATAGCATCCAACTAATGGCTTTGAGACCCTAGGAAACAGTGAAAGCTATTATAGCTTTCTCCATCTTTATGTCCCTTGTGAAGCAAATAAGATAGGAAATATTTTCCTTACTATTGAGGTCTCCCACTATTAGTAACAAAAAATACTAAAATAAATGTTTTCTACAGCACCTTCATGCCTGTATCTGTGATGTTAATACATCCCAGGGAAGGAAGGCAAAAAGAAGAATAAATAGCCAACTGGCATGGCCTGTTTTTGGCCTAGGGGCTGTTTTGGAGCACAAAGTAAGAACGTTTTCTCCATCTGATGAAAGCTGGCTACATGCTGACACAGACACTGATGTCTAGACATTTTTCTTTCAGGATCTTTGTTAAAACTATAGGTTTAAATAAATCTCCTTTAAGGCAAGAACCATGTCTGGTTTAAAGAGCTAAGTTGGCCAGGCGTGGTGACTCACACCTGTAATCTCAGCAGTTTGGGAGGCCGAGAGAGGGGGATCACCTGAGGTCAGGAGTTCGAGACCAGCCTGGCCAACATGGTGAAACGCTGTCTCTACTAAAAATACAAAAATTAGCTAGGTGTGGTGGCGGCTGCCTGAAATCCTTGCTACCAGGAAGGCTGAGGCAAGAGAATCACTTGAACCCAGGAGGCAGAGGCTGCAGTGTGCTGAGATTGCAGCATTGCACTCCAGCCTGGGCGATAAGAGTGAAACTCCATCTCAAAATAATAATAATAATTCTTAAATAAAGAGCTAAGTTACATAGAAAGAGGGGTACTTCATTCCCTGAGCCTTCCTATAGGAGAGACACTCCACCTGGCCCATCCGTAACCCCATATGGAAGACTGGCTTTCCATGAGCTTCCATGAGCTGGGTTTCAAGTGTCTATCATGGTGACTATCAGATGAAGCAAGGGAAACTAGGTCCAAGTCCATTTATATAGCAGTTGGCCAGCGAGCCTACAGGATTTCAGGTCAGTTTCCAAAAACGATACTTGAATCCTGATGGGAAATCTAGACATGCCTGAAGAAAAGTACGGAAGCATTTCTAGCACCAGGCATACACCTGCAGTACTCTGAAGAGAGACGTGCTCTCTGATAGGAATTCACATCTACTCAGGGCACATCGCCCCCTGGAGGTGTGCAGTATTAATGCAGAACACACAGTCCTGCCCTAAAGGCACTCAGGAGAACGGTGAGGCCTGGGGCTTACTCACCCTCTCTTCCTTTTTCAGACATTACAGGTCATCTACCCCTATACCCCACAAAATGACGACGAGCTGGAGCTGGTCCCCGGGGACTTCATCTTCATGTCTCCAATGGAGCAGACCAGCACCAGCGAGGGTTGGATCTACGGCACGTCCTTAACCACCGGCTGCTCTGGGCTCCTGCCTGAGAATTACATTACCAAGGCTGATGAATGCAGCACCTGGATATTTCATGGGTAAGCAGACAGCAAGACCTTTATGCCATTTGAAGAACGTTGCTAAGGCAGACTGGATCCTGGATACACAAATCCAAAGATGGGAAATAATATTTTCTTCCTCAATAACCCCACCCAGCAATCCCTTCCCCTCTCTTTCACTCCACTCCCACCTCAGCCCAGCCCGTGAGCCTGCAGAACCGGATGGCACAAAATTAGAGGTCAGAGTTGTCTCATGTTCCCCAAACATTTGCTTTTTCAGAAGTGCTTTGGAAGATCAAAATATATAAGCTGGGTTTCCAAAGTCTCCATTTTAATCCCTATAACAACAAGGAAAGCAAAATTGCATGAATAAACTGAGAACTAAAAGATTATTTGCCTGACAAAGCATAGTTCTCAGATCTATTATTTTTTATTTTACAGTACTTGGAGTTGCTGTTTTATCAGATCTCTTTCTTAAAAGTGGGTGTATGGCCAGGTGCGGTGGTTCACGTCTGTAATCCCAGCACTTTAGGAGGCCAAGGTGGGTGGATCACTTGAGGTCAGGAGTTCAAGACCTGCCTGACCAACATGGTGAAACCCCGTCTCTACTAAAAATTTAAAAAAAAAATCAGCTGGGCGTGGTGGCACACGCCTGTAGTCCCAGCTACTCAGGAGGCTGAGGCAGGAGAATCACTTGAACCTGGGAGGTGGAGGTTGCAGTGAGCCAAGATCACACCACTGTACTCCAGCCTGGGCAACAGAGCAAGACTTTGTCACAAAAAAAAAAAAAAAGGATGTATGTGAGAAGCAGTGCTGATCTCTTAGAGTTCACTCCATCCAAGCCCACTCTTCCCTAAATTACAGCTCAGGCTGACGTATAGGTGAACCTGAGTGACTTCGGTCAGTGCGTCCCAGGGAGGTCTTTGTGTCATCTTTTATTTGAGAGATTACTCATGATGTCATGTCTGTGAGAACAATGTCTGAAATTAAACTAACAGCTTCCCCAGCCAACTCCGTTCAAAGTAGGGAAATAAGTTAGGCATTAGTTTATTGTAATTAAGAATTTGAGACTGGGTTCCAATAGTCTTGGATTTAAACGATAACTCTACCACTTACCAGCTGTGTGGCCTTGGCCAAGTTGCATTACCTCTCTGAGCCTCTGTTTGCTCATCTAGAAAATGGAACTAATCATTGCACTTACCTCATAAGGTTGTTGTGAAGACTGCAATGCCGAGCTTCGCTTTACATGGTTCAGAGTCTGGTGTATAGCGGTGAATATAAAATCACCATTTGCATAATGATGACTTTTGTGTATCTTGTGTTTGCCAGTCCTCACTGAGTGCTCATCAAAGGACATGTGTCTTCCATAAAAGCAATCCTGTAGATGAACTGCACTTTCCTATTTAACCCCAGAGGTTAAATGACTCAAGGAGGCAGAGCCCAGCTTCCTTGTAAGACAGATCTTCTCTCACTCCTAACCCAGGATAGACATCAGGAGGTAGAACCCCAGGGGAATGGCAAGCATGGCCTGGCTGGCATGGTGGGAGTTGCCCAGGGGATCCAGGCAACAAGTCATGATTGGGGGTCAATGAGTTTAACAACACTCCCTGCCAAGTGCTTCTCAGTTCTCTGAGTCCCTCCTAAGGAAATATGTTCTCTCCACACTAACTTGAGTGTCTTACTTGGTTCTAAGTAAGGCAAGTTGATGAAGCCTCCTTGTGTTCTCTGAAGCTGGGTGAGCTGCCTGGCCGCTCGGGCTTAGCACAGGCCTGGCGTGTTGCAGGGAGAAACCAGCTCTCCTGATGCTTGAGATGTTCTGGATCTTAGACCCGGCTTCCTCCCTCCACTGTTCTGAGCAAGAAGCATCTGACTATTGTCTTTCTGGAACTGGCAGCTCCACGCTGTCTCAGAGTGAGTCAGGTCCTTTGATTATAATGACAGTTAAGAAGGGAAAGAGGCTGGCATTCGTCTTGCCATGGGAGCCGAAGGAGGGAGAGAAGGAATCCTATCAGTATCTTCACAGCTGCAATAAAGTAAAGAAACAGACATGTACACGCAAGATGTCAGCACAATTCTAGGTAGCCAGACGTTTTGCACCCTGAAGCTTTGATGAGTCAGACAATAAAACTGGATTTTCTTTTTTTTTTTTTTTTTTTTTTCTGAGATGGAGTCTCACTCTGTCGCCCAGGCTGGAGTGCAGTGGTGTGATGTCAGCTCACTGTAACCTCCGCCTCCTGGGTTCCAGTGATTCTCCTGCCTCCGCCTCCTGAGTAGCTGGGACTTCAGGTGTGTGCCACCATACCCAGATAATTTTTGTATTTCTAATAGAGACGGGGTTTCACCATGTTGACCAGGCTGGTCTTGAACTCCTGACCCCAGGTGATCCACCTGCCTCAGCCTCCCAAAGTGCTGGAATTACAGACGTGAGCCACCGTGCCCAGCCAAACTGGATTTTCTTGAACTGTGTGATGTTTGGAAGGGTCTTAGTTTAAAATAAAGTAGAATAGCTGGTCTCTTATACCGTGTGAACGGCACAAGATTTCCTTGGGCTACAGTTACTTAAATTTTTCCATAACAGGTTTCACTTGGCAACATATTCAGATGGACTGATACAGGTTTCCTGGTTCCCACTCTGACCTACTGAATCACAGCCTGTGAGGAGCAGAACCCCAGCATGAGTGTTTTTTTTTTTAAAGTCCCCTGGTGATTCTGATAGGCACAAGTATTCAAAATCAGTTTTTCAGGGCATGAGACTTCTGAGACCTTCGTTTATAAGTAGATAGAACGAGTCTGTCACTTCTAGTGAAAAAGCAGCCACTTCTGAAAGTGAACAGGGTGCTAAGATAGTTAAAATCACATAATTTTTGGAACAAAAATTTACCAACAACCAGTTAGCTGTATTATATTTGTGAATATAAAAAGTTATTTTCAAAAATAAAATTCTGGGCCAGGTGCGGTGGCTCACGCCTGTAATCCCAGGATGACTTCGGGAGGCCAAGTGGTCAGATCACCTGAGTTCAGGAGTTCGAGACCAACCTGGCCAACATGGTGAAACCCCGTCTCTACTAAAAATACAAAAATTGCCGGGCGTGGTGACACACGCCTGTAATCCCAGCTACTCCAGAGGCTGAGTCAGGAAAATCGCTTGAACCTTCAGGGTGGAGGTTGCAGTGAGCCGACATCGTGTCATTGCACTTCAGCCTGGGTGACAAAAGTAACACTCCATCTCTAAAATAAAATTCTGATAATACAATGTTAAAAGTGAATAATCCAAAACAGGTGGTAGCCCAGACAGGTTGCTGGGTCAGCAGATGCAAGCCAGGAGTATATGGAGCAAACTGGGATAGATAGCTACCCAAATTGTAAAGAAGCAAGAAATCTATAAAATTTAAATGTTTCCCCTGGACTCTGCTCAGTGATTTCCAAAGATGTTCACTGGATTTGCCTAACAACCACATTTAAATTGCAATGTTTATTAGATAAAGCTTTGTGGAAGTCTTACTATTGACAACAATTTAAACTTGGCAGGTTTTGACTGTCTTCCTTTCAGCAAGACCTCTTTTTAAAGGCTTCTGTAGCTATAGTGTTACACTCAGAAATGAGAGTTCTTGGCTCCCAGCTCTAAACATCTGGTGAGAATGGTCTTCTCTGAAATAATTCTATTTGTAATCATCTTGTTGGAGGTGTGATTGAGGGGAGATAGGGTTTGGAGACTGAAGAGGGTAGAATAGGGGACTTTGGCACAATGTTTCCTTGACCGTTAGGAGCCACTGGCTAAGTGGTGGAGATGGTGAAAAGACCCCCCTATCACTCTTCACTTCAGATGGAAATTACCACGGGAAATATTAAAGGCAACAGGGATCATAGATTTCTTTTGAACCAGAAAAATAGCTGCAAACAAATAATTGATACATTGTTATTCTTGAACTTGTCTTTGGCGTGAACCATGCATGGCACAAAATCACTAGGACCCATCCCTGCCCAAAGGAATGAATATATCTGTCCTCAGTGCAGAAATCCATCTACCTCTAATTTATTTATTTTATTTCTTTTTGAGATGGAGTTTCACCCTACCGCCCAGGCTGGAGTGCAGTGGTGCGATCTTGGCTCACTGCAACCTCTACCTCCCAGGTTCAAGTGGTTCTCATACCTCAGCCTCCCGAGTAGCTGAGACTACAGGCACACATGACCACGCCCAGCTGATTTTTTGTATTTTTAGTAGAGGTGGGGTTTTGCCATGTTGGCCAGGCTGGTCTCGAACTCCTGACCCCAAGTGATCCACCTGCCTTGGCGTCCCAAAGTGCAGGTGTGAGTCACCACGCCCAGCCTACCTCTAATTTATTAACTGCAAGTCTTCAGTATAAAAGAAGGTATTCTTCCTTTAGGAATGGGACCACTCCGGCTCAGCTTCCCTCATCATTGCACTACCCACAGAGGGCGTTGAGTTAATTCCCACACTCCTGTTGAGCCCAGGAGGAAGTGCTGATGACTGCTGGCCAGAGCGTTCACACCTTCCTTATCTTCCTCTGCAGTTCTTACTCAATCTTAAATACATCATCGTCCAACTCTCTCACATTTGGGGATGGAGTATTGGAGAGGCGGCCGTATGAGGACCAGGGGCTCGGGGAGACGACTCCTCTTACTATCATCTGCCAGCCCATGCAGGTAAGGCCGATTGTTAGGGTCACACCCCCAACTCTAACCAGGATTCACTGAGAACCTATTTATTAAATATGAGGCATTGCCCTTGCTATCTCCAAAGGTTCCATGATCTCTTGGGAAGAAAGGACACCAAATTATAAAAGATATACAAAAATTCAAGGCTGGGAAGAGTCAGATGAGCAATACTGACAGTTACTTCCAACATTTGAACCTAGGCTCATAAGGAAGGTTGTTCCACAGACATAGGAGGAAATTTTCTCTCTAAAGTAGGAATAATGCCCATAGTTGTATCTGTTTTGTAGTTTGTCACAAAGATAAAAGAAAATAATAAAATAAGGCTGGCACAATAACTGGCATATAATGAGTGCTCAGTACGTGTTAACTTTTTCAAGAAAGGTTGGAGATGGAAGGAGGCAGGGAGTCGCTGTTGAACAGTACAAATAGAGGCAAGCTGAAAGTTCAAGCATGTTGAGGATCAAGAGAGTGGACCATTGTGGCTGGAGCCCAGGATTTGAATGAAGGAACAATAGGAAAAGAGATGGAAAGGATCATACCACCATTCCACGTATTAACCTTGTCAGGGCCACTAGAAGAAAATGTGAAGTGCTGGCCAGCACTAAGGAAACGGGAAAAGCTGACTATATCAGAAAGAAGGAATGCAGAAACGTCTGTAAGGTTCCATCCAGCAGTTATAGAAGCCAAAGTCATTTGGACAAGCCTTTGACTCGATTTGCCTGTGTCATCACCCAGAGGTAGCAGTTGTCTCATTTTGGGGATCACCAACATACATATAGTCAGACAGCAGAGCCTACATTGTGATTAGAATAGGAAAACAGGGTCTCGTTGCTGGAGTGGACCATGAGGACCATGCGATCTGGCCACACACTTTAGAGAAAAGGTAGACACATTTGTGATCACAGAAGCCCTCACTCCCTGAAGAAGTTGATGAATCGCCCCTTCTGGGCGGGGGAAGATGTCCCACTAGATGGCTGTCTCTACATGAATGGCTAGTTTTGCCTCTGAGCTGTAACTGAAAGTGTACAGCATGTTTTAGTAATGGCCAAATGCTACTCCTACACAGGGCAGCTGTAGCAACAATAATGCCCTTTTCACAACCCTCCTCGTTTTATAAAGACATGCAGTTTATCTTATTTGAGCCTCAAAATAATTTATGAGGTCTGTAGGATGAGTCTTACTGTCCTCACCTAGTCACACCTTGGCAGAACTTTGGTAGGAGAGCTCAGCTCACCTGGCACCTGGCTCCAAGACATGTCCACTTTGCCATGTGAGTCTTCACTAATAGCCTTTCTTTCTCTGTAGCCGCTGAGGGTCAACAGCCAGCCTGGCCCCCAGAAGCGATGCCTCTTTGTGTGTCGGCATGGTGAGAGGATGGATGTTGTGTTTGGGAAGTACTGGCTATCCCAGTGCTTCGATGCCAAAGGTGAGTTGTTGGTGGGCCTGCTCAGCACTGCCATACCCATAGTGGCCTCTAGGGGGCACAGTCAAGCTACGGTTATCCGGATGGAGTCATTTATAGTTTTGTGTACTATAGAAAATGTCTGTTATCCGTAAGCCCCTCCTGATTGTCTTGAGCTTTAGGGAAGAAGTAAGTGTTCTTGTCCCCATTCTATAAACTTGGATGCCAGGACTAAAGAAGACAGATGTCTTGCCCAAGGCCACATGGCAAAGTCAGCAGCAGCAACGTGCCCTAATCCCATGGCCAGAGCTCCTGCCATTAAACCTCCCGGGTTCGCTGGGTTCCATTTTCACTTGAGTGGCATTTGAAGACACGGAGGCTTGCCTGACCAGGGAATCTCACCTGCCTTAGGGTGCATGGTTATTACCTTCACTGAGAAACTACCTCATGTCACTTTTGTCAGTAGAATGGAAGAGTGAATTCCAAGTCACTTTATGAAACAAAATATCAGCCTTGATATTTTCCATCAGCTCCAGAGAGCTCAATGTGATCTCTTTGGCCAAGAAGGAATGGGGGTGGAGAATGTCAGGATCAGTAAGGGAGTCTCAAGTAAACAAGAAATGTATGTATCCTCTGTCTAACTTTTTTATTTTTCAGGCCGCTACATACGGAGCAACCTGAACATGCCTCATAGTTTACCTCAGCGGAGTGGTGGTTTCAGAGATTATGAGAAAGATGCTCCCATCACTGTGTTTGGATGCATGCAAGCGAGACTAGTGGGTAAGTATCCTGGAGTGACTATACTCCAGGCATTTCCTGCCGCCTCCTTCAAAACGCTGGTACCATGGATATGCGGGACCCTTCCTGGGGGCTTCTATAACTTTCCTACAAGTAATAAATTTCTTCAATTCAAAAGGAACTTGCTACACAACCATTAAGTTTAGGACACTGTGCTCAGCCCTGGGTTGGTTGACCAAAGTGAATGAGGTGTGGTCCTTATTGAGGACCTCGTGATCCAGTAATGGCTTGGGTTACTGTGCTCACTGTTGGATGTAGCAGACAGGTCAGCCTCTAGTTCAAGACAGCAGCATCTGCCAGCATGGCTGTGGAAGAGGACAAGAGTGAAGAAGACGGACCTGGACTTGCTGAATTTATAAAGGCCAACTGATCCTTTGAAGATGCCCAGCTCTTTGCAAGCCCATTCCATTACTGCCGCGGGGAGATAGTACTTTCCTGTTCAGTCACTTAGCAGATATGTAGTGCTCACTTACCTTGTGCAAGGTATTGGACTAAGGGAACCCAAGTGTGAGTCAGGGAAACAAACTTATGTGTGGATAAATATCATACAATATAATATACATAGAGCTATGCGTGGTCACCAAATATTATGGGAACACAAAAAGACATCTAAGAGGTGAAGAGGTGAGCTGGGAGCTGAAGTGGAAGTTAGCTGGGCAAAGAAGGAGCAGGAGTGAGGAAATGGCATTCTCAGTGGGAGGGACCACATAAACTGTGTCTGAGGCTTGAGAAACAGCCTCAGGAATGCAGGGGAAACAAAGTGCCTTATGTCTAGAGTATAAATTGCAAGGCAAGGCAGAGATGAGGCTGGCAAGATGGATAAAGGCAAGTTCATGGAAGACCTTGATCACCATATTAAGGTGCTCGGATTTAATCCAGTAGACAAAATAACTGGTTTCCAGGCCCGGCGTGGTGGCTCTCACCTACAATCTAGCACTTTGAGAGGCTGAGGCAGGAGGACTGCTTGAGACCTGGAGTTTGAGGCTGCAGCGAGGTATGATCGCACCCCTGCACTCCAGCCTGGATGACAGAGCAAAACCCTATCTCTGAAAATTAAATTAAGAAGAATAATAAATTTTTTAAAGAAGTGGATTTTATGAGGATAGCATTAAAGTATGAGGTGTTGGGATTTATCTCTGGTGTCTAAGAATATGACATGTTGAGATTTTGGTTAGCACAGAATAAAATTAAAACAAGACCTAATATTCATAAAATAAATCCTCTTTCACAAACTTGAAGCCAAAGTATTGTCCTGTTTCTTAATATCTCCTAGCTAAAGGCTTTACCACTTGTTAGCACCAGAGGGAAGGGAAAGAAAAGGCAAGAAGGGCTCTGTCACTTGCTCTCACAGGAACACCGATGAGGGGTTTTGTTAGAAACTAACAAAGGCTGACACTACTGGCTCTATGTGAGCCCCAGTTAGGAAAGAAGGGTTTACAGGGGCTTACTGCTTGGCCCCCTCTCACACTGCGAATCGAGGTGAGACTGAGTAAATCCATCAGACTGATTCTTTTGTGGTTTTCTTTGCAGGCGAAGCCTTACTAGAGAGCAATACCATTATCGATCATGTCTATTGCTCCCCGTCCCTTCGCTGCGTTCAGACTGCACACAATATCTTGAAAGGTAAGACTTGCAGGTTGACAAAAACAAGTAGTCCATCCCTCTGTTTCTAGGCAGCCCCACACATAAATTATCTTAGAATCATGGGACATTTGCCAGTTGAAAGCTTCGAATTTGGAATGAAGCAAGGATTCTTTCAGAAGGCGATCTTTGCCCAAGTCACAAAAACATACTCTGGCAGCCTAAGCGAAATAAGAGGAAGTATACTAGTCATGTTTTCTTTGAGAATTTAAAGCGCTCTTGGATGAATCCTAGGCTTGCAAAATGTTTAGAGCTTATAGAGTGTGATCCTTTCTTTACACTTAATAGTCAAATAACTTTCCTGTTTTGATCTGTTGTTTGCCTCCTGTGGTGCTCCTAGGAGCCTCAAATCTTAATCATCATTTTTTCTTTACTTAATTGGAGAGACTTTAAAAGCATCATTGCTACCAAGATACTCAACTCTCACCCTAAAATCTGTGGAAGCATGAGTTACAGGTATCTCCATTCTCATTTCATGGGAAGGAAAACTAAAAGGAACAGGATTAGACTGTTTACTTCTACCAAAGAAATGAATGAGCCAGAAATAAGCCAACAAAGAACTTGACACTACATCTGAGTCTTCTATCCTTTAACCTTAAGTAGACCTCTTCACTACCAGAAGGCATTTATGTATTCAATTTGCACAGAACAACTGGACTGCATGCAATATGACGATAACTAAGCAGGGACCATTTCTAGGAAGCCAGCTGCACTACGGTAAAACACACAGCTTCTGCACTGCTACTAGTAAATGTTCAGCATTCGATTTTCTGGTAGAGAAAATGAACAATTTACATGATATTCAAATACGATGTTGGATACTCAGAAACTATCTGAAGTTTCTTGGTAACACCATCATGGAATTTGCCTTAGAAAGAGGAATTATGGGGGCCAGGTGCGGTGGCTCATGCCTGTAATCCCAGCACTTTGGGAGGCCACCGAGGTGGGCGGTTCACGAGGTGAGGAGATCAAGACCATCCTGGCTCACATGGTGAAACCCCGTCTCTACTAAAAATACAAAAAAAAAAAAAAAGAGCTGGGCATGGTGGCAGGCGCCTGTCATCCCAGCTACTCAGGAGGCTGAGGCCGGAGAATCACTTGAACCCAGGAGGCAGAGATTGCAGTGAGCCAAGATTGGGCCACTGCACTCCAGCCTGGGTGACAGGGCGAGACTCCGTATCAAAAACAAACAAACAAACAAACAAAACAGAAAAAAGAAAGAAAGAGGAATTATGGTAGTCACAGAATTGAATAAATTTTCTTTTTTTGAGATAGAATCTCACTGTGTCACCAAGGCTGGAGTGCAGTGGCACAATCTTTGCTCAGTACAACTTTCGCCTCCAGGGTTCAAGTGATTCTCCTGCCTCAGCCTCCTGAGTGCTGGGACCACAAGTGCATGCCACCACACCCTGCTAATTTTTGTGTTTTGGGTAGAGATGGGGTTTCACCATGTTGGCCAGCCTGGTCTCAACTCCTAATCTCAAGTGATCCGCTCTTCTCAGCCTCCCAAAGTGTTGGGATTACAGGTGTGAGCTACCGAACCCAGCCTTGAATAAATTATATGAACAATGACTTGTGGCTTTTTTCCTTAAGTCAGATATGACTTAAAGCCAGCATACATCCTCGGAGTATGGCAGGAGTATGAAACTCACGTGTTAGTAATGCACAAAAATTAAAAACCTTGTCCAAATCCACATGCTTCCACTTCTGTTTAGCTATGTATAGCAGCCAGTAGGAAAGAGAATAACTGATTTATCAGAATTTTTATAACAATTTGGCCTGAGAATATAGAGGCACTTCCTTCATCTTCACTGTATTTTACCCCTAAGGTTTACAACAAGAAAATCACTTGAAGATCCGTGTAGAGCCCGGCTTATTTGAGTGGACAAAATGGGTTGCTGGGAGCACGTTACCTGCATGGATACCTCCATCGGAGTTAGCTGCAGCCAACCTGAGTGTTGATACAACCTACAGGTAAGCCTGGGAAACTGCTGCTTACTGAGGCCAGTGTGGAAGTGCTTTCTGCACTAGCACTAGGCCAGGTTCATGAAGGAGACAGGGCTGGACATCACCTACAGGCAGTTGTCCATAGTGGTGGAAATCGAGCTACGATTTTAGAAATCAAAACTGGAGAAAAGCCAGCGTTTTTTTCATATTTGGCATTAGTGTGGATTAGATTCTCCAGCCTCACCCCCGTGTTGGATTTTTCTGACTTTATTATACCTGCTTCACTGTAATAAAACCATTTTGCATTCCAGCAATAAGCACCAGCTAATGATGATGCAGTTGAGAAGACTGGAGCGATAAGGGAGATGACGATGTCTTGCAGTTTCTACATTTAATTTTTCAAAGCATTTTTAAATCTCTGTATTACCTTTGTTTATTATTGCTATATGCTCAGAATGTAGGTAAACCATTTTTATATATGAGAGAGTTCAAATAACTTGCCTAAAAGTATTTATACATTTAGTGACCACATATAACAATAATAATAATAAGCTTTATTCATCATTTTCCACATGTCCAGCCCCATGCAATCTTCTGGGCAGTCATCCCATTCCTGTTCCTTTCCTTTTTCCATTAGACCCAACTGTGCTGGGATTTTAAAAAGTGTTTGTAGATTGCTTACAGCTGAAAAATCCGCATGTACACAATTAAGAATTAATAATAGGGCCAGGCTGGGTGGATCACGAGGTCAAGAGATCGAGACCATCCTGGCCAACATGGTGAAACCCCATGTCTGCTGAAAATATAAGAATTAGCTGGGTGTGGTGGTGCGCACCTGTAGTCCCAGCTACTTGGGAGGACTGAGGCAGAGAATCACTTGAACCCGGGAGGCGGAGGTTTTGCAGTTAGCCGAGATCGTGCCACTGCACTCCAGCCTGGTGACAGAGTGAGACTCCATCAAAAAAAAAAAAAAAAGAATTAATAATAACAAGTGGTCAATATAAGCAGAACTTTCTTATGTGATATCTATTGACCTTTCATTTCAAATACCTACCCAAACCACAAATAAAGCAATGTGCATTTCTAGCTAAGGTAATAAAGAATATCTTCTTTTTCCATACTCATTTTTTCTGCTCAGCAAATAAGACCTCAGATGACCCCATTAACTAATTATGTGCTGCTGCTTCTTGTGTGAAAGGAATTAGCATTGCTCAAAAATAAAATCAGATCGATCAACAGGATCCCCCACGAATACACTTCACATTTTGTCCTATGCCCTTTCTGGCCACGGTTTTTCTGCTCTTTGCAGGCAATTAGCAATAAATTGTTGTCCCTGTGCAACAGCCAGCATCCCTTTGGCCTGGAAAGAGAGGGAGTTGCTACCAACATTGGTTAAGTGACTTTCATCATTCACCACCAGTCCTACACAGACCAATTTGGGTCAACTATGTCTTTGATATTTCCTTTAGGTGTGTTCTGCCATTGCCTCCCAAGCTGCCTTACAAAGGTCTCCAGAATCATCCTACCCGAGCCTGTCAATGTACACTCAGATACACACCCCACCAGCAGTGTGAGCAGAAGGATGAATGCCAGGAACTTGGGGATCAGGACACAGTCCTGATT
Organism: Macaca fascicularis; assembly: GCF_037993035.2. Classification (NCBI taxonomy): domain Eukaryota; kingdom Metazoa; phylum Chordata; class Mammalia; order Primates; family Cercopithecidae; genus Macaca; species Macaca fascicularis. Next base: position 121,600,578 of record NC_088388.1, read on the forward strand.
CCAGATTGCCTTTTCCTCTCCGGCAAATCAGAATTCAACTCAACCATTTTCTGTTTGGTGAGGGAATTGGGGGAGGAGATGAAGCCTCTAATTTGAAAAATCAGTTGAGAAAGCCAAAGTGTAAGCATGTGAAAGGGACAGCCCTGGAGTTTAATTACCTATGAAATTAATGATGCCAAACGAATAAGCCTTTGGAAGCAAGGAAGTGGTGCCCAAATGATTGAAGACACATGGTGACAGGCAGAAGGGCAAGCCCCGAGAGCCAGGGTAGTGTGAGTCAGGCGGGCTCTGCTGAAAGAGCCCTCTCACCTTGCAACAGGGGTAGGAAGAGAACAGGAGGGAGGTGGGACTGAAAGCCGAGTTAGGGAAGCTAACCAGGCTGGTGACTAATATCGAAGCATCATCCACAGGCAGCAAGACCAGCCTAGGGCCTGGGGGATTGAAAAGCAACCCTAGCCTTGAGGAGCTGGGCCAGAGGAGCAAGGCAGAAAACACAAAATCCACACCAGCTGGGTGGGGCTTCAGAACGAGGCATGGGACTGGGGCATGGGACTGGGGGAGGGCATGGATCTGGAGTGTTAGAGGGGAAACAAATCAAACTTTGGTGTGAGGCTCAAAGCACAGGCCTGTGCTTACAACCTGGACCACAGCAAGGTGGGGAGCAGAGAGTATATGGAGGAGGATACTGTTTCGGGGATGCCACCTGACTTCCAGAGCACCGTATTCCAGGTTGAGTGGGTGGTGGGAAGACCACCTGACTCTGAGGACAGCACAGGGCCCGCAGGTGTGGCTAGCAGCATGACATGACCTGCTGACAGGGGTGAGGAAGCTCTGACTCAGGCCAAGCCCATCAGGGCTCCAGACACTGGAGTCATTCACAGGCTCCACTTTAAGGTGCTGGGAGAAGCCATAGGCAAGAACTGATCTGGAGGAACCAGATCCCAGTATGTCTCCCGCTCTTCACCTACATAAATCTCACGCATTACATGGTCTCACCCTTGAAATGACTCCCTGGGCCATACAAAGTGGCCTTTTGTCACTGTGGGGAGGGGACAGGCCTGGGAGATCAGGTGACATAAATGGAGATGGAACTGGGTGAGAGGTGGGGATGGAGAGAGAAAAAGACGAGAAAGAGCTTGCTCCAGAACAATGAGGTGCAGCCCCAACAAGTGGTGATTCAGGTCTCTACCTATCCCCCAGGGTGTTGTGAGACTCAGAAGGCTGTTTCCTAGGAGAAACATGCATGCTGAGAGAATGCAAGTTTCCTTCAAGTGGAACGGCATCCTTCCTCTCTGGACAGTAAGCCTATGTGCACAGAAGGGCAGGCTTGACAAGGGCACTGTCAGAAGCTGTGTGTGGAGGATAGGCTCACAGGCCAGACCCCAGACTCAGGTTCAAATCCAGGTTCTAAGAGTCGCTAACGGTGTTAGCGTAGGCAAGTCAGCTGCAGCCTTTCTGAGCTTCTGTTTTGTCATCCATAAACAGCATTTACAAAAGCATTGCTGGGAGGATTAGACTGAAAGAATGCAAGTAGGATGCTTGCACAGAGCCTGACACATACGGGAACCTCAGTAAATATTTTGTGCTAATAGTAGCAGTAATAGTATATTCTGATCCAGAGGCCATGTGAATTCATTTTGAGAACTTACCACACCTCTACCAGGCACTAAACACCCAGCAGTGAAAGATAAAATGAAAACTGACAAAGTAAGAAAATTGAAATGACATAGTTGTACCCAGAAAACAAGATAAACATCTTGTGGACCAGAAACAACACAGAAACTCTACATAGTTAAGCAGGGCGGAGGCAAGCAGAGGTGGGCCCTAAGGGCATTGGCGACTGGGTTTGAAGACATGCAGGGGCAGCAGGACAGGAAGCCTAGCTTTGATCATCCTCTTCCATGCTGTGTTAGTTGACAAAGACGTACCTGGGACTGGGCAATTTACAAAAGAAAGAGGTTTTAATTGGACTTATACTTACACGTGGCTGGGGAAGCCTCACAATCATGCCGGAAGGCAAGGAGGAGCAAGTCACGTCTTACATGGATTGCAGCAGGCAAAGAGAGAGCTTGTGCAGGGACCTCCCCTTTTTAAAACCATCAGATCAGCCAGGTGCAGTGGCTCACGTCTGTAATCCCAGCACTTTGGGAGGCTGAGGTGGGCAGATCATCTGAGGTCAGGAGTTCAAGACCAGCCTGGCCAACATGGTGAAACCCTGTGTCTACTAAAAAAAATACAAAATTAACCGGGCGTGGTGGTGCATGCCTCTATTCACAGCTACTCGGGAGGCTGAGGCAGGGGAATCGCTTGAACCCAGTGGGTGGAAGATGCAATGAGTCGAGATCAAGCCATTGCACTCCAGCCTGGGCAGCAAGAGTGAAACTCCATCTCAAAAATAAAAAACAAAAAAAACAAATAACAAAAAATAAAATAAAAATAAAATAAAAAATAAAACCATCAGATCTCATGAGACTCATTCACTATCATGAGAACAGCACAGGAAAGACCTGCCCCCATGATTGAGTTATCTCCCACCAAGTCCCTCCCACAACATGTGGAAATTCAAGATGAGATTTGGGTGGAGGACACAGCCAGGCCCCCAAGCCGGTAGAGGACACACAGTATCACATGCCTTTGTAGATTGTATAGTAATCATCATTTACATCACTAGCCTCTTCACCCCCAACCACAGACAGAGAACTTCTCCAGCACAGAAATTGGGTTGTCTTCATCTTTATGCTCTGCACTTCTCTTTGTGCCAAGTGTACGGTCTGTGTTCAAAATAAGAGAGAAATAGAAGGAAAAGGCTGGTGAAATGTTATAAACTCACAAAGAATCAGATGGACCTAATATCTGCTTTTAAAACCTATCCTTGCAGTTCTTGAGGAGAGGCCTGAGAATCCCCACTGATGTAAATAGGTTGAGGGTTCCCATCTCTGCTTTGCTTTGTATTAGCTATGTGACTAGGACCATCAATCAAGGGCTTATATGTTATCCTGTGAATGAGACTTGCACTGAATGTCTCATTTTTCACCTGGTCACTGTGACGCCATACACGTAGCTGTTATTTCTGTACATTTCCACTCCATGTTCATACAGTGGAATTACCCTTCCCTACACCTTTCTCCTTTCTAGGGAAATGGATAAGCAAACAGATCTATGGGATCTTTAGAAAGGCCTTGAAATAAAAGTTTGGATCTTCCTTTGTCTCAAGATCAAAATGTTTTCATTTCCTTTGTTCATTTTTCTATTACAGACCTCACATTCCAGTCAGCAAATTAGTTGTTTCAGAATCCTATGATACTTATATCAGTAGAAGTTTCCAAGTAACAAAAGAAATAATAAGTGAATGTAAAAGTAAAGGTAAGTGGTTATTATTCTGAGCTCCATCTTTACATAAGTGATTATTTCTCTATAATGGTTAATAGGCTATTCAAGATGTTTCAACTTGCTTTGGCTAACCAAAGAAATGTATTTCCAGATTTTCTTCCAGATACTTTTACATTAAATGTGTAATATTCTGTGAGTATCTAAAATGGTAGATATTCCAGGGGTTTATACCAGACTTAGTTACTATTCTTAATGACTTAAATTCTGCATTATAGCTATTCTTCTTGCACCCTGTGAGATTCCCTCTTACAATTTCCAAAAGCTCTAGCATGCCACTGTTTTGCCTATCATTGATCTAGCAGGATGCACACCTACACACAACACACCTACACAGATACATACACCTTCCCTGCTATCACCAAGAGCAGTGTTCTGTAAGGCTCAAGTGTGTTTGCTATTGAATTTTCTAAACATTGAGCTCAAATATTTAACATGTAAGATTGTTCACTATAAATTTTTTAGTGAAAAAGACAGATTGCAAAAAAAGTGTGGACATTCCCTTCATCTCTTTTTTTTTTAAGTTAAAATACTTATATTCAAATGGTAGACAGCCATGAGCAACAGTATTATGGATGATGCCCACCTTCCAGTTTTCATTGATTAGCCAGTCACTGCCATAAAGGTACACAACATGTTCTATCAACCAGAAAGTCTCAAGTACTCACAGTTCTACAGTGGGCGCATTTAAAACTATATTAGAAGGAGTAACCCAGAGAGCCCTGTGGACCTACAGCAGTTCTGTATCTTGACTGTCATGGTGTTACACAAAGCTATACATATGATAGAATTGCATGAACTATATCGTCACATATACACAAACTACTGTTTGAACACCTGCTAAAATCTGAATACGCTGTGTGTATTGCACCAGCGTCCATTTCCTGGGTCTGATACTGTACCATAGTTATGTAAGATGTTACCATTGGAGGGAGCTGGGAGGAAGGGTTCATGGGACCTTGCTGGTATGTATGTATATGTATTATATGTAGCCCTCCCATAAGTCAATAATCATTATTATTATTATTACCGAGACAGGGTCTTGCTCCTGTCACTCAGGCTGGAGTGCAGTGATGCAATCATGACTCACTATAGCCTCAATCTCCTGGGCTCAAGTGATCCTCCCACATCGGCCTCCCAAGTAGCTGGAACTACAGTCACAGGCCACCACACCCAGCTAATGTTCTTTTAATTTTCTGTAGGGACAGGGTTTCACTATGTTTCTCAGGCTGGTCTCAAACTCCTGAGCTCAAGTGATCCTCCCTCCTCGTTCTCTCAAAGTACTGGAATTACAGGGATGAGCCACCACACCTGGCTCCATACATCTGTAACTATTTTAAGATAAAATGTTTTCTTTAAAAAAATTAGGCTGCCTTATCAATAACAAAGCACTTACAAAATATTGCTTAGGCAAATTGTCTTTTTCTTGAGTGTGTTTGCTCCCCTCCAGAACATTTAGTTAGCTTCCAGTATTTGCAGTTTCCATGTCTTTATAGAAACAGTCTTCCCATTCCTTGCCATTTTCCCCCAGGAAATAACATCCTGATTGTGGCCCACGCATCTTCCCTTGAAGCTTGTACCTGCCAACTTCAGGGCCTGTCACCTCAGAACTCCAAGGATTTCGTACAAATGGTCCGAAAGGTAATTCATTCTCGCTCTGTGGGGTCCGTGATGGCTAGTAGTTTGAGGTCAGCACAGTGACTGGCTGATTACTAAGTTCTTTGAAGCATGTGTTTATGCTGAGCTGGGAATATTCATTTATTGATTCTCTCAACCAAGACGTATTGAGTGATACTCTGTGCAGGGCACTTTATTAAGCCTTGTGTTAGAAAAACAATGTATTAGAGCTAGTTCTAGCTTCTAAGAGCTAAAATGTAGGAAGCAGCTAGGAATTATAAGCAAATTGTATGGATTTCCCTGAGGGACCTTCTTTGAATTTCCCTGAGGGAACTTGGGGTTGGATCAATAGAGGTCAGTCCAAAAGACAGCATCTGAAAGCTTAACTCAAACACAGGTCCTTGAAGGTAGGCTGAGGCATGCAGCAATTTAAAATGAGGAGGCTAAGAGGCAAAGCCAGGAACAAGACAGCAAGACAGAAAACCCATGAGGCTGACCCACACATCTGGAGTCTTCCTTTCAGTGGGAGAGGTTCCCTGGTCAGCTGCCTCCCACACACTTCCCTTCTGGCGAATTACATACTTCCTTTCTCTGCCACCAGAGAAACTGGTTCAAACTCATTCGCAATTGTTTTTCACATTTTTGAAAAGTTTATTTATGCATCTGTCCTCATTTGTCAGTGCTGGAAGACAGAGAATTTTGTCTTGTTTGTAAATGCAGCTCTCTGGACACAGACAAAAATAAGTTTTAAAATTGCTGTGACAACTGAAGTGAGGGAGAGCACAGCTTCAGCTTTGAATGTTACAGACTCATAAGGAGAAAAAAAAAATGGGTGAAACAAATTTTTTTAAATTGGAGCATCTTTTCCATTGGGTCCAAGTATAATTTCAGAAATGTTTGAGCTGCCTTTTTCTTTTCCTTTTTTTTTTTTTTTTTTTTTTTTTGAGACAGAGTCTCACTCTGTCACCCAGGCTGGAGAGCAGTGACACAATCTCAGCTCACTGTAAACTCTGCCTCCTGGATTCAAGCGATTCTCCTGATTCAGCCTCCCAAGTAGCTGGGATTACAGGCACACGCCACCACGCCCAGCTGATTTTTTGTATTTTTAGTATAGACGAGGTTTGCCATGTTGGCCAGGCTGGTCTTGAACTCTTGACCTCAAGTGATCCGCCTGCCTCGGCCTCCCAAAGTACTGGGATTACAGGCATAAGCCACTGTGCCTGGCCTTAAGCTGCCTTTTTAACTTGACTTGCAATTAGGAATTAACTCCTGACATTGTAGCCTTATGTATTTTGGTCCTCTTTTTCTGTATTAAACCTATCTTCTAATATCCCCTTCCTTTATGACTCTTACTTCAGATCCCATATCTGGGATTTTGTTCCTGTGAAGAATTAGGAGAAACTGGAATATGGCAGCTGACAGATCCACCAATCCTTCCTCTTACCCATGGACCAACTGGGGGCTTCAACTGGAGAGAAACCTTGCTTCAAGAATAAACCACACCAGTGAACAAGACGGAAAGGCCTTTTGGAGACGTGTCTTTTTGTGTGTTTAAAAATCCACACCACACTCTAAGTGGACAGCTCAGAATAATTTAGCATTTCCTTTCACACTTAAAGTTCTTAAGATGAGACTATGTAAATGAGAGAATGACTTGATTCAGAGGAAAAAAAATGTGTTCTCTCTGGACTCTTGCCTAGCTCACAAGGCTTTGGAGAATTGTCTCCCTAACTTGGGGCACCTGCTACAGAAGAGAATGTTTCGTTCCTTCCAGGTATGCACAGCTAAGGGGCCTCATTCCTCCCAGAGGGAGCTGCTGGCCCGCTCTAAGGGGTACAGGAGGAAGGAGTGTGCCCAGACCAGCTGGGGGAGCATTGAAAGGGCAGTTTGGGGATGGAATTTTTTTTTGATCTCCATTTTCCAGTTAGGCAGAGCCAAGCTGAGGAATCCTTTTAAGATTATTAGAAAACATGCCCTGAAGAGAGTTGTTCTTAGGTTACACGTGAAATCCTACCCTCATAGCCCCCATACACCGGTGTTGCTGGCTGAAGACACCTGCTTAAGGATGCTAACATTTACCCTGGTACTGCCACATTCTCTCTAGAGCAGCTGGCCCTTCTTGCTACAGCCCTTCCCACCCCCTTGCTTCTGTGAAATGGGGAGACAAAGCACTTTTGCTCTCCAAAGCACTTTTGGATACTCAGGAGGAAAGATAAGATACGTGTTTGAAGTATTCAATCATAGGAGCAAAGAACTTGCAAAATATGAAGTGACTTGGAATTACCCGTGTTGTAGCCTAATGTGCTACTGCATTTCTAAATCACCAATATTTGCTTGTCTTTGCCTAGGGGCAAAGCCTAGACTCTAGACTCATAGTCTAGACTCTAGACTATGTTAACTAGTTAAGGATGTTACATTTTGAAAGGATGTATGTTAGATATATTACTTGCAGCAAGAAGTTCACTCTGTGCAATATGGACGTGTTTGCAAACCATACCAACGGTCAGGTTGCTGTACACTTACAGTACACGTCAACCATAACAGAACATCCACAAATGCATCAATTATACCAGGGATGTATAGTAAGTCAGGGAACTAATATAAATGATGACAGTCATGGCTGCACTGCTACTTGTGCTGTCGTTTTGTTTGTTTTTCTATGATAATTTAAAATATATAGGTAGGGCTACTTGAGGAAATTTGGAGAGCCACATTCTGTGGTTTCTCATTATACTTCCTGCATTTAGAGGGAGTTTATTTAAAAGAAAAATAAATGACAATCAAACCAAATCATCAGTTATCAATGTCTGTTTAATTGTGTGACTATCTGACTGTTGATGGCCACAGACGATGGTCTCCTATGGTATAGTTCACTCTGTAGAAGATGTATGCAAAGTGAAACGCCAGCCCTTTAAAGAAACAGTAGTTAGTGTAAAATGAATGTTTGTATGTTGCAGTAGCATTGACTGTGTTTCAAAACTCAGATGCATAAAACGTGAGGTATATAAAAATAGATCTATGCCTGTATTTGAAACTACAACTTGATAACCCCTAGAAAGAAGAGGACATGAAAGGATGCTGGCTATATATGTTAATCAGCAAAAGGATTACAGTTGTTTTGTTCTGTTTTTAGAGACAGGGTCTCACTATATTGCTTAGGCTGGTCTTGAACTCCTGGGCTCAAGCGATCCTCCTGCCTCTGTCTCCTAAAGTGCTAGGATTACAGGTGTGAGCCACCACACCTGGCCCATAGTTGTATTTTTTTAGGTCACTTAGAAAAATATGTCATGCATTTTACATTTTGAGAAACAAATCATGGTTTCTTCTAGCATTGCACAAACATTGACCCAGCTTCTGGGTATGGAAATAACCCTGTGGTGACATGTTAATATAAAATGTTGGGGGGGAATATTCCCAGTAAAGGTCTTAAAAGAAAAGTCACATTACAGCTAATGTAATGGCCCTACCATTCATTCTTCTGGTATTTGTAATGAAGTGAATCTACTGTTTAATCAGATCCATAATCTTTAACAGATTCACCACAAATTTTTTGTGGGCGTTGAGTGCTCAGAATAATGCTTGAACGCCTCACCTGGAAACTGTAGCAGTGTGTTCTGGGCAGTATCTGTAATGTATGAAATAGAGTCTGGAATAGGTTATCCACTTCATCTCTCTAGGTTATCTTAGTCATATGATGGCCTGATAAATCTGTCTGACTGGGCTACAATCCATTGTTCTTAGTCCAATATGGACACTGCCTTAGGCAATGGTCTATATAAGCAAAAGGAGATAGAGATCTGAAATAATTTTCTGAATAATTTAGGTGGAAAACAAGAAAGAGTGTATTTCTCTGCTTTCATTTCAATTTCATTATTTCAAATTGCTTATCAAAACGGCCCAAAAGATCTGAATTCACATTAAGTTCTCCTTGCACACTTACCTACTTAAAAAACTAAACTTGGGCCGGGCGCGGTGGCTCACACCTGTAATCCCAGCACTATGGGAGGCCGAGGCGGGCGGATCACGAGGTCAGGAGATCGAGACCATCCTGGCTAACACGGTGAAACCCCGTCTTTACTAAAAATACAAAAAATTAGCCGGGCGTGGTGGCGAGCGCCTGTAGTCCCAGCTACTGGGAGGTTGAGGCAGGAGAATGGCGTGAGGCAGGAGAATGGCGTGAACCCGGGAGGCGGAGCTTGCAGTGAGCCCAGATCGCGCCAACGCACTCCAGCCTGGGTGACAAAGTGAGACTCCTTCTCAAAAATAAAAAATAAAAATAAAAATAAAACAAACTAAACTTGCACTGCAACTGAGAAATTATTTGGAAATCATGTGGAATCTATGTATAATCAAAGAAACAGACAGCTATATTACTCAATTTCATATACATCCAAAAAGTATAGGCTAATATTATATGTAACCTGAAGTTGCAGCTGGTTCTTTTTGATCTGAAGCTGATGCTTATTAGAACAAATGATATATGGGGACAGGAGAAGGAAGGAAGGAATTGACAGATAAGAAGCAAATGGTTTCTTGTAGAGAGGAATTTTGTTTTAATGTAGAAAGTTATTTGAAATGAACTAGGTGAAATGAAATTAACTAAAGGTTTTAATCTGGGATTGAAAGCCTGAAACCGTTTCCTGCTTCTACAAGTGTGCCACATCAATCCGGTAATGCCCCAGTATTAGTCACAGATAGAACTTTGTTTCCTGTGATTTTAAAATACCGCATCTGTTCCTCCATGGACTAGAGTAATTGGCACATTTTAATGCATACGCTGGGGGTTTCATTTTCCCAGGCTCCCTTCACCATCACTGCATTGGTAGCTAGGAGCTTATTGCTTCACCCCAGTATGGAGTTCAGATGACAGTGTTTTCCATTACATTTAGATTCATAGAATCTGAATGGCTGATTAAATGGCCATCTGATGGCTGAAAGAGGGGCGTATTTTTCACTCTGTAGTGAAAGGCTTGGAGGAGTTTCTACTTTTTATTTTAATTATACTTTAACCAAAGAATTATTTTAAAGTAACCTTATATTTGAAAGATGATTTTGCAAAAAATAAAAAATAAAAAATATGTCTTCTGGAGTGATGTCTGTTTGGTAGATCATTGTGGATAATTTCCTTGTTAGTGGTATTTGGAATGCACATAGAGTGTCCTGTCACTGTGTTTAGCATTACCATCAATGTATCTTTTCCACTCAACTAGCTGTATTCGTATTAAAATGAAGTCTGTTATTTCAATTACCTAGTGTCGTTGGGAACTAATTGAACAGCTACAGTAAGAGAAGTTCCTATCTCATTGCCTTTGTGGAAAGGCTTCCCTATGTGGTAAAAGGAAGGCATTCCTCCGTAACCTAGGCACTCTGCAAGTCCAGTGTTTAATTTCAAAGCAGTGATGAATTGCTCTTTTGAAATTACTCTAAGTAATCCATGTGTTAGAATACAGATGAACCTCCATTTGATTTCACAGGCTTCAGCACAGACAACTGTTACTGAGTCTGCACGAACTTAGATAATGAGGTGCAGGGTTATTTGCATTTAAATTGTAATCCAGCACACGTGTGAGAGAGAAGAGGCGCTAGTCTAAAAGGCTGCCTTGCGGGGAGAAATGAGACAGGCGGAGGAGGGTGGGGTAAGGAGCGATTTAACATCTATTTAGGTTAATGTTCACTTTACAAAGGTGATGGGGATATTTTGTTAGGTGATAGCAGATGCTTTTCATTTTTAAACATAGGATTAAAATTGGATTTGCTTCTCTTTAATACTTCAACATATTGAATTTTCCTAGGAAAGTGACTAGCTATAATGAAAATTCAAGGGAAAGGGGAAAAAGATTGTCTGTAAATGCAGATGAAATAACTTCATTTTAAAATACAAATAATAGTAGGTTTGGTGTATGTAGGTTTAAAATTATAGTGATGAGTAGTCAAACTTAATATACAATCAGTTCTTACAAATATTTTACACTTAGCTGCCATTACACAACAAATTGGAATTTTGCAGCTGTTCAACTATCATGGACTCTGTACAGGATAGATGTGTATAATGGGAAATATGTACTGCTTCTTTCTTTGATTGCCACTCAGGATGGAAACACCATGCCAAGGCATTTTGGTTATACACAGATCATTCTAAACCTGTTATTTTGGAGAGGTATATTGGTTTCTTTCTCATTTATAAGGCTATTGTATTTTTTTTCTATGTGATTCAGGTGTATTTATTTGAAGACTATTTGTAATTATAGGAAAACCACACCTACCTGTATTGCCAAATTCTTTGTAAACTCTCCGTGGCATTTGTGCTTTCCTGGCTGAGAGCTCTCCCCTGTTGATACAGCTATGGCACCATTGTAATTACAGGTGCACCTTTCAGGTGCATCTCCATTAAATGGTTCCTAGATGATTTAATAAAAAGAAACTTCTTAGTTGATCCAGAGCAATGTCATTTTAAATCTGAGTGGTCTCTTTCTATCATGTTTTCAGATGTTACTTTGTTCATTATTATTTCTTAAACGTGCATTCAGAGTGTGATTCTGTTTTCAAAAGGCCAGAGGACACTTGCTGCTGATGGAAGGGGAGGATGCTCCAGCAGCACTGTGTGTCTCTGGACCCTTCTGACCAGGCATCAAGCCTCCATGCCATTCAGACTGGGGAGCTGGACACCCACTGTGTGTGAAAAAAGCAAGCTTCAAAATGCTTCCCCTGCCCTATGTGCAAACTAGGGAACAAAAAATATCTTTCCTTCTACCTATCCTAGGTTCATGGCTGAGGCCCCTGTAACAAAAGATAGATTGACAAAAGAAAAAGCATGTAAGTTTTTCATGTCTTGGGGCCAAGGGAAAGCTTCGCCTCTACCCTCTGAAGGTTCACTGAAAATAATTGACAGGAGGCAGATTAATAGAAAAAGCATATACATATATTAACTATGTGAGCATGTAGAGTATCACAGAGTGAGTGCCCAATCTCCCAACGGGGTACAGAGGCTTATATACCCTACATCTTAGGGGAAAGAGGACGGGGAAGTGTGGATGATTTCAGGCAGATAGTAAATGATTTTTAAAGAAATTCAATGGACTTGAAGAACATACCATGGTCTGGGACAAAGTCGGTTGGACCCACAGAGTGGACAGTCATTTGGGACAAAAGTCTGTCCAGGTTTGTTGTCAGACTTTAGTCTACCTTCCTGTGATGTGAGTTCAGTCAATGAAAACTCCGAGAAGGGACCAGAAGTAATTGTTTCCTTCTTTGGTAGATATGAGAATAACCTCATCCTGTGCTTTGGGACAGGTAGAGGACTGAAAGACAGGGGACAGAGGAAGGAAAAGCAATTATTCTCCTTGGTGGGTCTGTCCGGTCTTTATGTAGATAGGGGAAAGGTTTCTTCTAGCATCTGTTGATCCCTAAGGGCCTTTAATTCAAAATACTCAGCTGGGTGTTGTGGCTCACACCTGTGATCCCAGTACTCTTGGAGACCAGAGCCGGAGAACTGCTTGAGCCCAGGAGTTCGAGACCACCCTAAGCAACATAGCAAGACCCTGTCACTACAAAAAAATACAAAAATTAGCCAAGTGTGGTGGTGTGCACTTGTGGTCCCAGCTAATCAGGAGGCTGAGGTGGGAGGATCGCTTGAGCCCAGAATGTGTAGGTGACAGCCATGATCGTGCCACTGTACTCCAGCCTGGGCAACAAAGCAAGACTCAAACAAACAGACAAAAACCCAAAATACTCATTATACCAGGGAGCCATATTTGGGGGGGGAAGTTCCCTGTGTTCCTTTACATAACACAAAAACCTTCATACAGAAATGAAGATTTGAAGAAAACCAGTTAAACCTGAATATTTCAATGCAAAATTTGGTGAAGAGTAGACAGTCATGGAGAAACATGATAGAGCTAAGAGTGTGATCTAATGGTAATAAACTGGGAGGACTTAATGAGGCCTGTGTGTTCAGATTCCCCTGGGTGTCCCTCTGTCTTCAGAGATGAAGGTGCTCATTTTCTTTGGGTCTAGGGAAGACACCTTTCCTAGCATAACAGCTAGGAAACATAACCTGCTTAGGAAAGGTTAGAGTCCTTCCTAGGTTTTATCACCAATTCAGGGGAGAAGGGTGGGAAGGGAGGAATGGCCAAAGTGACCTTCCTGCTCCTGTTGTTTTCTCACATTCCTTCATCTTAAACTATTCAAAATGCTGAGATGCAGTATTTTCGGGTATTGTGCCCTGAACTCCATGTCACCTTTGTGGCTGACTACCCACCATCCACCTCAAGGAGCTGCACCAAGAATGATCCAGAGAGTGAGAATTTGGGTAAGAGAGAGGGCACATTCAGCTCAAACTAGGATCTGCACTTCTAAAAGTCATATACCATTTTTGTTTTGTTTTGTTTTTGTTTGTTTGTGTGTTTGTTTGAGATGGAATTTCACTCTTGTCGCCCAGGCTGGAGTTCAATGGCGCGATCTCGGCTCACTGCAACCTCTGCCTCCCGGGTTCAAGCGATTCTCCTGCCTCAGCCTCCCAAGTAGTTGGGATTACAGGTGCCTGCCACCACTCCCAGCTATTTTTTTTTTGTTGTTGTTGTTGTTGTATTTTTAGTAGAGACGGAGTTTCACTATGTTGGCCAGACTGGTCTTGAACTCCTGATCTCAGGCAATCCACCCACTTTGGCCTCCCAAAGTGCTGGGATTACAGGCATGAGCCACCACACCTGGCCGACCCTATTTTTTGAAGTAATTATGTGTTAGGCTAATAAGATCTTAAAATAAGCCTTGAATGCAAATTTGTACCAAGGACATGAATACAGATTTTCATTAACACAACTATCTACTACCTTGGCAGGGTTTACTTCCTGAGGAAACATAACAGCTAATGTTCATATGCGACAAAAGACCAGGCTATATTTAGCCTTCTGGCTGGTTCTCAGCGGTTCTCTGCTTGACAGATTCCCAAACTCATTCTGCTCTTTTGTGATGTATGTAAAGGCTGCTTGCACATCCAGAGAAAATGAATAATGTACTTGGGATTTGTTTAAGTTAAATCAGCAAAGTGTCTGTTTTTGGTTTTTTGTTTTGGGGGGTTTATTGGAAAGTTGTTTGAGGACCAAAAACAATCTTCTTCCTGAAGAAAGAAAATACTTCGCTGTGCCAGAAATAAGCATGTAAAAGCTCAGATGGCTTGGTTCTGGCTATGTAAAGAGGTAGAGGCGGCCGGGCGCAGTGGCTCAAGCCTGTAATCCCAGCACTTTGGGAGGCCGAGGCGGGTGGATCACGAGGTCAGGAGATCGAGACTATCCTGGCTAACACGGTGAAACCCCGTCTCTACTAAAAATACAAAAAAATTAGCCGGGCGTGGTGGCGGGTGCCTGTAGTCCCAGCTACTTGGGAGGCTGAGTCGGGAGAATGGCGTGAACCCAGGGGGCGGAGCTTGCAGTGAGCCGAGATCGCGCCACTGCACTCCAGCCTGGGAGACACAGCGAGACTCCGTCTCAAAAAAAAAAAAAAAAAAAAGAGGTAGAGGCATGAAGGGGAACGTACCAAGGGAACTGGGTGGAAGATCAAAGGTGATAAAAGGAAGGAAAGACAGAAATGGTAACTGGTAAAGTAAATTTTAGAGGAGCCAGTTTGGAAGTTTTCCAAAAAGGCCAATGAAGTTCTAGTTAGCAAAAAGGAAAAAGAAAAAAAAAAAAAATGCCAGACGCAGTGGTTCATGACTGCAATCCCAACACTTTGGGAGGCCAAGACAGGCAGATCAGTTGAGGTCAAGAGTTCAAGACCAGTCCAGCCAATATGGCAAACCCTATCTCTACTAAAAATACAAAAATTAGCCAGGTGCGGTGGTGCATGCCTGTAATCCCAGCTACTTGGGAGGCTTAGGCAGGAGAATCATTTGAGCTGAGGAGGCAGAGGTTGCAATGAGCTGAGATGGAACCACTGCACTCCAGCCTGGGTGACAGACCAAGACTCTGCCAAAAAAAAAAAAAAAGAAAAAGAAAAAAAAGTGGGGGTGTGGGATAATTCAGCTGACCAAGAAGTTCTCATGGGAAAAAATATCCCAACAAGAAGAGAAAAGCCTTAAATATATATATAGTCTGAATATCACCTTTTAATTAAGCTGACTTCTGAGAATAATACTCTTTTAAAATGTCTTTTAAGTATATTATTACCAGTTTTGGGCAAACAGCAAACATTCTCATTTCCTGGCTTTTCTTTCCCTGAAGTTTGCATTTTAAGAGGGATGGTTTCTTAGGTAAGACAGGGGAAAGAATTGACAGGTACAGAGAAATACTGGAAGTTTTTAGAGGTTCAGGGTAATTAATAATCAAATTTTTCCTTTTGAGTATAAAGTACCTTTTTAGCTCAAATGAGAAGGGAGAAAACAAACCAACAAAACAAAACCAAAAAAAAAAGTTTTTAACATGCTCTGAATATAAACCAAAATTTTAATCCAAACCTATATTCAACAAGTGACTGAAGACTCAACTAATAAGCCCCTTTATGGCTTTAACCAAGGTGGCCCTTCCAAGATCCAGACCATTCTCACAGGACAGCCAAAGAAAGGAAAGCTTAGCAAGCCACAAATGGATGTAAACCCACATTTTAGTCTGGCCACGTTCTTGAGGCTCTCAACTTTTTGTTTGGCTGCCTGCAGCAAAGAAAGGTGGGATAATCTACATGCCCCTGATAAATGGAGAATCAAAAAGAAAGAACAGTCAGTAAGACAAAACAGGAAAACAAAAGTTGTCTGTGGCAGTGAAACCACTTTTGCAAATATTATGACTGAGAAAATTATTACAGTGAAAGAGATCTGACCTAACCAATTTTGTCTGGCTTCTAACCTCCAAGCTGTCCTTGTTCATTTCTAGGTGTAGGCCAAACTAACTTGGGGGAACTTAGTTTATAGTTTAACTTTGAAACAAAGACAATAACAGCCTTCTCCAAAAACAAACCCCCTTCTTGTCAGGGGACTATACTGCCTTTGTAGATTTAACAAATTAGCCACAGGATTAGAAATTATGGTTTAAGAGTCATTGCTGTAAAATCTGAGATCAGTGTTTGAGATATTTTGAAGACCCTGCATTGATTGATACACCAGCTGACGCCACCCAAATTGATAAACTGGCTCATCTGATTTTGTGTCATCCACGCAGGAACTGACAGCACAAGAGGACAGCTTCAAACCCCTGTGATTTCATCTTCAACCTGACCAATCAACACTCCCTACTTTCTGACTCTCTACACACCAAATTATCCTTTAAAACTCCCATACCAAAATTTTGGGGGAGATTGATTTTAGTAATAACTTTGTCTCCTATGTGGCATGGCTGGCCTCACATCAATTAAACTTTTTCTTTACTGCAATGCCATGGTTTTATTTGTGCAGTGGGCAGGAAGAACACATTGGGAAGTTCCAAATTTGAGGGCTCGTCCAGGATCACCCTTGTGACTCCTGCTTGTGGCTTGGTAGCCCCCTCTCTGGCGATGAATCTAGAGGCCAGCCCAAGAGGCTGCCTAATTCTCTTGAACTGGAGGCTGTCTCTGGCATAGTTTCTACTGGCAGGGCATTGCCAATCCATGGTGCATGGATTTCATTGCAATGGAGAAAAAGTCCTATAACTGTAACACCATCATTAGGTGTCTGTGGTCCTATCATGGAGTGTCTGATTTGGTGCATATTCTAGGTGCTTCCAGCACCTCCTTTCTCCTCCTGATTGGCTTGGCTTCTTCTGGGGTCTTGGTTCACCTCCTTTAAGGGGTTTGGCTGGCTCTCCCCAAATAGTAGGAAGAGTCTTGGTTCAGGAGATTTTTCCTTAATCAGGAAGATTTTGGGGAGATTTCTCAGGAAAAGATTAGGTGGTTAGTTTGGGAAGAATACTTAGGAGTTTTGGTTAGGGATCTTGGTTTAGAAGGTCTTCTGTCTGTCTTGTCTTTGTTGTGTGTTTGTTTATATATGTGGAGGTGATCTCTGAAGGAATTGTTAATGGAAGTCAAGCAGGCCTAAGTTGGAGAACCCTCCTTATTTTTCTGGTCATATTAGGCAACCCCTGAAGCAATTGTTAGCAGAAGCTCCACAGGTCTGACACAAGGTGACCATCTGCTCTTCATCTTGCCCATAGTTCACCCACTGAATTCTGAGTTGAAGGTCATCTCTCCCCACTTTGAGTGGATCAAAGATGACAGGGATGAACAGGGGCAAATTTGAGACTTGCCAGGTCAATATCAGGTGCTGAGTAAGGTGACTAGTGTCTATTTTGTTATATGTAGTTTGCTTTGGCTGGGATGGAAAATGTTCATTTGTTCCACATGCAGTCTGTTGGGCAGCATCTTGCAAAATTGAAAGGCTTTTGCCTATGGTTTTACAAAACAAAAAGAGGTGATTTTCCCTTGTGATGCTTCTTGGCTCCCATGGTCATTGGAATAGAGGGGGAAAAAACAAATATTCAGTATTCTCATAGAGAGCTAATATATTCATGTGGTTTGCTAATTCAGTATCAAGCAGAACAGGAGTTAATGCATGTGCTGAACTAGTAGAAGACTGAAATTATCTCTTATGATTTTTTGTTTAAAATATTTACTGATCCTTTATGTTTTCTTTTTAGAGTCAAGAAAACTTTTTTTTTCTTTTGAGCTATTTACAGCTTTTATCTACTGAGTAAAGTATACTCTGTGAGAAAACCTTGGAACATATGTCTTTCTCTCTACCTAATTTCTCCAGAATTTGGAAACTATTTGTGAATATTCTTAACTTATGGCAGTATAGTTATTTACCTACATGTAATAACAATGTTTGCTTTTGTAACAGGACATCACTGGAGACACTGATTATTTTACCAAGGCTTTGACTGCAATGGCATACTTTCATATACAAACAGACTGCTTTAAGGAATCAAAGTTGACTTATAGGGCCAATAAAAGCCCCTGGTAAAAACTGGCCTCAAACCTTTTCTATGCAGTCCCTGTCCAGGGTTCTAATCTGTGGTAAGTAAAGAATGTCACTTTCTGACAAGCCCAGGAGCCCCCAGTTATCTTGGAACCTCAAGGAGAGGAATTCACCCAATTCATACTGATATTTGCAGGCACAGATAAATCCATAGCTGGGCTCAAGGCTTTGAAAAATCTAAGCTGAGATTCCTTATGGAATAAAGTTCCATTAAAGCCAATTTTCAAAAAGGCCTATATGGCAAATAATTATTCTTGCTGACTTTATGCAAATATTCATGCCAAGTACGATAAGACTCTTATTTTGCAAGCAAATTTGTTTTTAGTAAAAACGGGAATGGAGAGAGACAAAGTGTATTTCAGAGAAAGCTATAGTACCTCTGTTGTTAGATTCTAGTCTTGTCCACCATTTTTGAGTTTTTATTATTTTCTGCAATTTAGACTGATTCCTGAATTCTGTCTGGGTTACAAGTCTCAAAATGAATGCTTTCAAATCTTTCTTTCATTTTTCTGACTTGAACTCACTGAAATTGCTACTACATCTTCTCTGAGGCCCTGAAAGCTGAAGCTTATTCCTTGTGGTACAGGCAAGAAAAATATGTCCGATTATCACTGCCTTCCTCCTCTATAACGAAAGATGCTTTGAGTCTAAAGTTTCAATAAATTATGCCCAACATTAACCTTTGTTTTTCTTGTTTCCACAGAAATGCCTCGTATTAAAAACTTGTTTGCTGTCATCATATATAGAGGCCTAGCTCATCTGCACTGCCCCTTCTTGATATGGTAAACAGCTATTTAACGGGACTGATCTAGTCTCAGGACTAGGAAGCCAACTAAAAATATATGGGTTGGTATATTTAAATTTGTCCTTTCCTGTCTATCCTAATCAGCCATTCTAATAACCTCTGACCCAAATATCTCTCTACTAGAGACCCCATGTCTGATTGGTTCTCCAAGCTATTCACTTGGATCCCTCAGAGATTCAGATCAGTTCTACAAAGGCTTCTGAAGCTAGGTCTCTCACTCCTTACCCTAGAATTCATTATTTACTTTATAGCTCATTTAAATGCTGTGCTAAAACGATAGAGGAGAATACTAATGCTTTTGTCACGCAAGCCTTGAAACCCCAGTTAGGCACCCTGAGTGTGTGCAGATAGCTGCAAGGCAGTTCCACTCCTCTTACCTTGGAGTCAACTCCTACTCCCACCATGCCACGTGTCAGCAAGTAAAAGCTAGAGTGATCATTGCCCTTTTTCCTTCTTCATAGCCCACATCTTAAGAATAAGGTGTTATAAAACCCAAAGAGAGAGATTGAAACTGCCTTTGCAAAAATTATTACTGAGAAAATTATTACAGTGAAAGCCAGACTGAATCCATCTGGCTTCTAACCTCCAAACTTCCCTTGTTCATCCCTGGATGTATGCTGAACTAACTTTGGGAGGAACTTAGTTTACGGTTTGACTTTGAAGCTAAGATGATGACAGCCTTTCCCAAAACAAACTCCCTTTTTGTCTGGAAATTAGATTGCCTTTGTATGACTAACAAATTAGCCACAGGATTAGAAATTATGGTTTAGGAGTCACTGTTGTAAAACTTGAAATCAGTAGTTGAGTTTGTTTTTGTTTTTGTTTTTGTTTGCACTCCCTGTATTCCAGTGCACCAGCTGATGCCACCAAGATTGATAAACTGGCTCATCTGATCTTGTGGCCTCCACCCAGGAGCTGACTCAGCACAAGAAAACAGTTTCAACTCCCTATGATTTCATCTCCTACCCAACCAATCAGCACTGCCTACCTTCTGACTCCCTACTCACCAAATCATTCTTTAAAACCCCAATCTCCAAATTTTGGAGGAGATTGATTTGAGTAGTAACTCCATCTCCCAGGCCGGCATGGTTGGCCAGCCTGACATCAATTCAACTCTTTCTTTATTGCAATGCCGTGGTCTTTATTTGTGCAGCAGGAAGAAGAACCCATCAGGCAGTTACAGCAGGGGGAGGATCATTAAGGAATGTCCAGAGTCATACAAATAGCTTCCAAACCTCTAAACGTATTCCTTCTTCAATTGTGACTCAAAATCAGTAAGAATTTTTATGACTTAAAACCAATAAATGTAAGAATTGAGTTTTATAGAGGATATATGCAGTCCCTCTCAAGATCTAAAGTCTCTTTCAAAGATAGCCTAAGACAGCAAAGATTCTCATCATTAATAAAACAACAAAGTTTGAGACAAGACAAATTTTCTTGAGAGCTGGTACATTCAGATAAACAGACATTTTGGACTCTCAGCCAACTGGCTGCCTGCCTGGCATAAAGCTGATAATTTATTCCCTTCGAAGTAGCACCTGAGAACAAATTCACTGATTACAAAGCCAAGTTTCTCAAGACATAAAAACAGGACAAAAAGATAATCTTATGGTTTTCCTCCTTATGACAAACCACACCAAATACAAAAACAAGAAGAACAAAGACCATTTGTAGGAGTTTACAGATCAATAATCAATAAGCCTAAAATAAGTCTACAAGAGTCACAGATTCAAAGCACTAGTTTTAAAAAATCTCCTATTATTTTAAATTTGGAAAAGAAAAAGACAAGAAGTGACTCTTACTGTCTGCTCAACTGGATCCCATAAGTAAAGATTCACAGGACTGCCTGATAAGAATTTCTTAACCTTTTCCCAGCTTCATCAAGTCCTAGGTTCTCTCAGTTGTAGCTTCCAGAGGAGCAGAGCAGTTTTAGTATCCTGCCAGTTATGCCAAATCTGTAAAGCAAAGAGAAATTCCCACCTCCTCTGAAAGTGCAAGTCTGCTAAACAAATGGACAATACACAGATTAACAGGAGGAAAGGCATACAAATTAACTAACCTCAGACATAGGAGTTCCACAAATACACGACTCTAAGAAGGGCCAGATTATTGAGGCTTAAATACTCTCTTTATAGGAAACAGAGAAATCACAGTGTAGGCAATTTTGAGGGGTGGTAAGTGATTTTCAGGAGAATTAAATGAGCGCAAAGAGCCAACAATAGTTTGTAAGTGATTCTCGTTTGAAACCAAATGGGAACAATAAGTTATGGAAAGGTGAAGGGCAGAATTGCACTGCAAACAAAGGCTGTCTTATTATGCAGATAAAGTCTCCTAGGTGATCTCTCAGAGCTGTCCTTAGAATAATAGATGAAAAGTCTGTCTGAGTGTGGTAACAATTTTTAGCCTCTTCTCTGATGGTTAATCTTGCCTTGTTATTTGATGAGATACTTACAGAGGAGGTCTTTTATTATTATTATTATTTTGAAATGTAGTCTCACTGCAATGCCCAGGCTAGAGTACAATGGCACGATCTCAGCTCACTGCAACCTCTGCCTCCCAGGTTCAAGCAATTCTCCTGCCTCAGCCTCCTGAGTAGCTAGGATTACAGGCACCTGCCACCACGCCCAGCTAATTTTTTTATTTTTAGTAAAGACAGAGTTTCACTATATTGCCCAGGCTGGTCTCAAAAACATGAGCCACTGCACCCAGCCCAAAGGAGTCTTAAGACAAATTGCATTTCTTTTGAAGGCAACTTCCAGAGAGAGCCCCTCTCTGGACTTGGGGGAGAAAAGCAAGAGAAGGTTAGAAAACCCTGAGTGCTGAGGCAGCTTCTCAGACTTTCCTAGTTTCTTTAATTCAAAAGTGTTCAGCACCATATTTTGGCGTATTGTTCTCTGAATCACAATAAGAATGGTAAAAATTGATGTGTTGGTTGAATTCTGTAGCTTGTCTAAGATGTTGCCTTAATGATTTACCACTTTCCTTTGTATAACTCTTTATAATTAAAAAAACAAAAACAACAACAACAAAAAACACTTTCTCATTTGATCCTCATAACAATTTTACAAAGTAAGGAGATCAGGTATTATCAACTCATTGAATGAAACTAAGATACTGAGCTTGTGGATTCATTCATCATTCTGTAATACTTATTGAACACTATGTTTCCAGCAGAGCAGCAGGCTGGAGCTATAGTGGCAAATAAGAGTGCAAGGCCCCTGCTCTCATGAAGCGGGAGAGAGAGAAGAATACATAGATAAACAAGATAATTACAGATTTTGATAAATGCTCTTTAGGAAATAAATTGGGTAATATGATAGAAAGTAACTTTGAAGGGATGTGGAGCAGGGGTTACACTCTTAGATAGGGTATGGTGTCCCTGAACAGGTGATGATGAAACCAACAGTTAAAACTGAGCAGGAGCTGGTTGTGCTGAAGACCTAAATGAGGAGGGTATGAGGAAGCTGTACATACAGAAGCCCTCACATGGGAAGAAACTAGCTGGGTTAGAGCAGAAGAGGCTGGGGAGCTAAAGCGTAGTAAGCATGATAGAAAGTGGGGGGCACACCCAAAGACATGGGGTCTTATAGACCAGGAGTCAGCAAAGTATTGCTTATTGTGCAGAATCTCACTCATGAGCAGAATCTGGCCCACAGCGTGTCTGTACAGCTGCAGGCTAAGAATGATTTTTAGCTTTTCAAATCTTTGGGGGAAAAAAAAGCAAAAAAAAAAAAAAAAAGAATGATATATGAAATTAGAGTTCCAGTATATATAAACAAAGTTTTATTGGAACACAGCCTCATTCATTTATTTATGTATTGCCTATGGCTATTCCAGGATACAAGCGCAGAGTTGAGAAGTAAAACTATTTAAAAATGTTTATACTTGGCCCCTTGCAGAAAAAGTGTGTTGATCTCATCATAGACCATGGTGAAACATTTGGATTTTATTCTAAATCTGCAGAACCCAGCACAAAAACTATTTTACCTGACATAACAATTCATAGATTGGTGGCATCCAGTGGCTGGCAAAGTAACAGCCAGCATTTGAGTGCTTGTATTTATCAGGCACTTTTCTAAGTACTTCACATGTGTAAGCTTTTTAAATCTTCTCACCACCTCTGTTCGGTAGAAACTATGATTCCCAATTTATGAAAGAGGAAGTTGAGTCTTAGAAAGGTTCAATCATTTGCACACAGTCACACGTCTCATGAGTGTTAGAGCTGAGACCAGGACCATGTCAGCCTGGTTCCAGAGCCTGGACTAATCATGGAAAATGTTTTTTGAAAGACATTTCAATAAAAATATTGCAGAAGCCTAAGGCATCTTGGGGATGCTCGTGTTCTTCAGAATACAGTTTGGAAACCACAGCTTTCATCTCATCTCATTTACAGATGAAGACACCAGGGCTGGTCACTTATCTGGGCAGAGCTCCATGAGCTGGGGCCTGAAGCTGGCCCTTGCTATCCTGTGGTATATTCTCCAAAACCACAATTGCTTTCTGAAATCACCTCATGTTTGGGTTGTTTTCAGAATGATCTATTTCACTAGACTAAAAGTTTCTACCCTCACGAAAGCCCAGGTTCACAATGGCAGGTTTTTCAGGCAGAAGCCTTCAGAACAAAAGCCAAATGATCCCTTCCTCCTCCCAGCACACCTAACCTACCACAGTTCCTGTGGGGAGGAGATGCTGCTCCAGCCACCTGAGGTCTGCAGATTTATGGAGGATGATTTTTGTGCCAAGGTGCTAGGTATTCGGGGTATTATTATATATTTAATTTAACCCTCCATGAGTGCCACACAAAGAACGTGTGATCCCGGGTGAGCTGATTCTCTTCCACTGAGGGCAAGTATAAAAATGTGAAGTCTCTCAAAGGAATCTCATAGACAAAGCAAAAGATATATGTGTGTGTGTGTCTGTGTGTATCACGGATTCACTGTGTCACTTCAGGCAAACTTCTTAATTCTTCTTTTTTTTTTTTTTTTTGGAGACAGAATCTCGCTTTGTCGCTCAGGCTGGAGTACAGTGGCGCGATCTCGGCTCACTGCAACCTCTGCCTCCCAAGTTCAAGCAATTCTCCTGCCTCAGCCTCCCAAGTAGCTGGAACTACAGCTACTGTAGTCTGGCTGTAGTCTGGCTAATTTTCCGTGTTTTAGTAGAGATGGGTTTTCACCGTGTTGCCCAGGCTGGTCGCAAACTCCTGACCTCAAGTGATCCACCTGCCTTGGCCTCCCAAAGTGCTGAGATTACAGGCATGAGCCACCACGCCCGGCCAATTCTTCATTTTTAAAAATGATACAATCCAACTTTCTCAGCTCCTGCCTTATGATTCCTGGACAGTCACCTCAGGCTATAATTACTCTTCCCATTTTACAGGTGAGGAAACTGATTCCAACAGGCAGGTAATGTGCTTAAGGCTACACAGCTGCTAGTGACAGGGCCTAGGGGCCAAGCCTGGGCCTGTCTGCTACTCACTCCCATGCTCATTCCACTAAGCTCCTACTACTCCTAGGAAACTTTTCTCTGAATCAATAATTAATTTCAAAGGCTGCTGCTCTGGCTTAGAAACTCCCCAGTCACTTTGTGCAACAACAGTGCTCAGAAAACCTCAACGCTGGGTGTGAATTATCTGAGGCATCTTCTGGGAGATGCAGGCAGGTCCACCTCTTACTCTGACTTGGGAAAGGCCACGATTCTTCACAGGAGCTGTGAAATGTCAAGAAGCAAGTGTAGGCCTCTTTTGTAAATGCAACAAAAAACCCAGTGGCTTCTAGACACAGGGAAATCCCCTGTTTTCTGACCCCTTAAAACAGTTCATCTTTAGCCTGTTTAACAAATGTCTTCTTTTTCATGTTTGCACCCCCCTCACCCCCAAAACTCATGTTGACAAGGGTGATGATGAAAAATAGAGAGGATGTTTGTTTATTTCTCCAAAATATGTCCCCCTCTGCCACCCCACCAGATGTTACTTCCTATTAGTATTGAAACCAAATATGAAGATTTCATAAAACAGAGATCAAAATGACAAACTAGCTATCAGTTGTGAGGTCTCCCACATACAAGGTGGTCAGTGGACTCTTTTCCATTAGAAAAGAGGTAGACCACTTATTACCCTCCAACCTCATCTTTTTCTCCCAATTCACTGAGCGGCTACAATCTGCTGCCCTCTCCTGTTGAATATTCCATAAGCTGCAGGCTGAAGTGGGGGTAATGAGAACAGGGACCCTGGAAAGCACACATATATGTCGTCCACCAGTTCACCATGTAGCATTTCCCCCACCAACCGTTCTTAATGTCCGAGTCCAGTGGACTACTGTGACATTTGTCAAGGTTTTCAACCAGTTGAATATAGCACCCGTGGATGAAAAGGATACACTCACCATTGTCCAAAGTGCAATTTAAAGTAAGCTCTTCTCTAACGCTCTGGGGAAATTGTAAGTCAAACATCTTTTTAGACTTCAGAGCAAAAAGAGTAGCATTTACATCTCAAATAAAGAGTCCATTTAGTCTTTCATTCACTCACTCATTGACAACCTATGTCAAGTGTTGTTTTGGGTCAGGTTTTGGGGAAACAGATGCTGAGACAGAGATCTGTGTGCCGAAGTTTATAGACAAGTACTCTCGGTGACAAGAAGGAAGCAAGATGGGGAATCAGTAGAGGCTGGACTGAGGTGCAGTTACAAAAGATCTCAGCTGATCCTGATCCCTTGGGGAGCTTCAGAGTTGCTCCACCTCAAGGCAAGGGAAAAGGACCTTGACACCCCCTCATGGATGCCCTATGGAGGAACTGTGACCCTGGGTAAACCGTTCTCTTCTACTGAGGACAAGTATAAAAATTAGAAGTTCCTGGATGGAATGTTACGAGCAAAGGGGAAAAAATCAAAAAACGAAAAATTTGAAAGACGAAATATTTTGTTTTGGAGGTTTCTTTTACTTTTATTTTTTTAAGACAGGGTCTCACTTTGTCACCCAGATTGCAGTATGGTGGTGTGATCATGTCTCACTGCAGCCTCAACCTCCTGGGTTCAAGCAACCCTTCCACCTCAGCCTCCCAAGTATCTGGGGCTACAGGCATGCACCACCACGCTCAGCTAATTTTTGTATTTTTTGTAGAGATGAGGGTCTCACTATGTGGCCCAGGTTGGTCTTGAACTCCTGGCCTCAGATGATCCTCACACCTCAGCCTCCCAAAATGCTAGGATTACAGGCATGAGCCACTGTGCCCAGCCAACAAAATATCTGAAAGACATTTTTGATGAGTAAGACTTTTCCTACCCAAACTATCATCAAATTTATCAGAATATTAACATTAATTTCAATTAGAACCAGTAAGTAGTGTTTCCTTTAAATTTTCCAAGCATTGCAGACTGATCTTTGTTTTCTAAACATAAACCTACTAATATTTTGCTGTGTGCCCCTGGAAAAACTAAATTACATCTATCTCAATTTGTCCAATTAATGAAAATTAACTACCAAAATTGTTCGTATGTACACTGTCTCCCCCACTAGATTATATTCTCCTAAAAAACAAGGAATTTATGTTTTTTATTTGAGCATGTCTCAAAGTAGTGCATACTAGATGTTGTATAGGTGACAAGATGAATGGGTGGATAGAAAGAAGGTTGGATACATATGGATGGACATATGTATAGATAGATGGGTGGGTGAATGGATGAATGGGTGGGTGAATGGATGAATGGGTGGGTGGAGAGATGGATGGGTGGTTGGGTGGATGGATGAGTATATGCATGTATAGATAGATGGTTGGCTGAAAGAATAGGTGATGGACGGATGGATGGATGGATAGATGGATCGATGGATAGATGGATGGATGGATGGATGGATGGGTGAATGGATGGATAGGTGGATAAATGGATGGATGGCTGGCTGGCTGGCTGGCTGGATGGATGGATGGATGGATGGATGGATGGATAAATGGATGGCTGGCTGGCTGGCTGGATGGATGGAGAGCTGGATGGATGTATGGGGAATGAGTGGGAAGGTCATACATGAGTGAGTGGGGTGGATGGATGGATAAATGGATGGGTGGATGGATGGGTGGATGAATAGATTTGTATTTGTGAGTGGGTGGATGAAAAGATGGGTGGATGGGTGGGTGGACAGATATATGGATTTCAAAAATGAGTATATATGAATGAATGAATTCATTCCCTGACAACAATTATAAATTGATGTCAGCATTAGAAATATAATATTCCCAAAGGTTGAGCAAAAATTGTCTAATTGTATTTATCTAATAAACTAGAAAAGTAAAAATAAGGATGACATCACTACACAGGGACATTTTACAGTATTTCTCTCACCCATCCTCCCTCTAAAAACCTTTGTAACTAGTTGATTTACCAGTACTACCCACTTGTGGTAAAACAATTTTTGTCACCAACACATCACTCACACTTCTCTACCATCAAGATAATACATGTGGTCCCCAAAATGTTCCACCAGGAGGTGTTTTGGGGGCAGTTAACTAAGAGGGGGCTTCCAGACAGGTGGAGGAGTTGATATACATGAGGTCACAGATCTACTCCCTCTCCCCCTTCAAAAGAAACTAGTCGGCTCCATTTGTCTCAGAATCTAGAGGAAGTTGACGAAGGTGCCACAGCAGCACAGCACAATATGTGGTGGGGAGTTTTCAGCTTGCTGGCTTGGTTCCCCTTACAAGGTAAGGACTTAGAGTCATTATTTTTGTTGTTGCTCAGCTGACCTAATGTTTTGCCAATCTACCTATCAGCCAGTCAACTGCATTTACAGAGGAGCTGCTGTAGAAGACAACCCAGGTAACTGCTCATACTTTCCAAGCCATGCTCAAATCATGCATCTGAGGGATGTTACTGCATTTATTTGATCTCTTGTTCAATGGCTAAAGAGTATAGAAAGGATCACTATAGTGTGTGTCTCTGTGGGTCCTATGTTATAGCAAGATGTAACAAGCTTATTAGGCTCTGTCTTTTAAGGGTATACCAGTTGAGAGAGCATCCACATTGAATTTTAAAATTTCCTTGCTGTATAAATCTTAACCAAATGATTTAATCTCTTTGAAACTCAGTTTCTGCATCTTAAAATAAAAATGATAAAAACGTTCGATCCACCAAACTCCCTGGATTGTTAGAAGGATCAAATTTCAAATGTGAAAGCACTTTGAAAATGATACAGTGCTGTACAACACTTACCTAGCTCAGAGGTAATAATGAGAGCAATGAAAACTTCATGTTTATTTTTAAAGAGTAAGTTATATTTTACATTTTACTGTAATTTTCAAATTTGGGTTTTAGTGCTTAATCCTAATGTAGCATTATGAAAATTAAGGATAGAAACAGTTACTTTTTTGAAGCAGGTCAAATTATTTTCTACCCCAAAGAGTGGGGGCAGGGGTGTAGGAAGGGACTCCTGTTGTCCTTCAGTCTCTGCAGTTGTATCAGATTCATGCAAAGGACATTACTCATAAATCCACTCAAAAATTTTGCTTTTTGTGTGTTTGTTTCCAAATACTGAATCTGTAGTTCTGTTTCATGAAATGCACCTATCCTTCCAAATCAACATTTAATCTAGCATGGCATCTGAAGGACGCTACTTTAAAAAACTCGATTTCCTATTTTACATGGTACTTCAATTCCCTATTTCATATAGTTCAATTAATGCCTTCTTTTTTGGTCCCTGTACCCTGAGGCACTTAATAAGGATTCAATTTTGGTAATGAATAATATTATTTTCTTCAATAAGTGGCTTAAAGAATAGCTAATACATTCAGAAAAAGTACATTTAGACAGCTAAAATTAGAATGATTTCAATTTTTCCAGAGTTTAAAGCCTTTAACTGACCTTAACTTTTTTAGGCTTTGAGTTATTGCCTCATACAAAAAAACTCATAAAAATACATTTTTAAAAATATAGCAAAACTTATGTTTCAAGGTAAACCTTAATTACTTAAATATTATTTATATGGAGAGGAAAAATATTTATTGTTTCACACACAGTGTTGAGTACTCTATGTTAATTACACCTAATCATAGTGGAAGTACTGAAGTAGTAGGTACTAATATCCCCAATTTAAAGATGAGAAAAGAAGTTAATGTAACCTGCCCAAGTTTTCAAGCTAGAATATGACAACATAAATATCAGCCTATAAAGCACACAGTAAAAATATTTATTTCATGAAACTTTTAATTCATGTGTGTGTGTGTATGTGTGTGTATGTGTGTGTGTATGTATGTGTGTGTATGTGTGTGTGTATGTATGTGTGTATGTATGTATGTATGTGTGTGTATGTATGTATGTGTGTATGTGTGTGTATATGTGTGTGTATGTGTGTGTATATGTGTGTGTATGTGTGTATGTGTGTGTATGTGTGTGTGTATGTGTGTGTGTATATGTGTGTGTATGTGTGTGTGTATATGTGTGTGTGTATGTGTGTGTGTGTGTGTGTGTGTACTAGGTTGTGACAGAAAATGTGTTTATTAATGTGGATCAAAAGTTGGAAAACCACTGACTTTCACAATTTGGAGGATTCAATATTAAAAAGTCCTCATTTGAAAACTCATTCAACGGGCCACCCGAGGGCATCTAAGCTCAATGGCATTTGAGCAGTGGCTGCCACATTCATTTAACCTTGCTCAAGCCCATCCCAGATGTAATTAGGAGAGGAGTTGACCATGTTGCTTTCTTGTCAGCAAAAAAGGCAGCAAATCATCAGTTTTGGCAAATCTATAAACTGTCAGCTGATTTTAGCAAATTAAATTATGGGAAGATCACTGTGACTGCTTCTACAGTGTAACTTCTACGGCTGCCAAAAATTTATGGAAAAAAAAGTCACATAGTTTGAGAGCCTGCCCTCTTTTCAAGGCTACTCCCAGAATAAATAGTCTTAGGATTGGTAAAAACACCATAAAAATGAAGCATTTTTCAAAATTCATCCCATTAACTTACATTGTAGACAATGAAAATGTCAAATCCAAAAAATTTTGAACCCTCTATTTTCATTGTTTTGTGGAGGGTAGGATGCAGAAAACAAAGGAAAATTGCAAATTGAGTAGTTCTTTTCGTATTTTCTTTGCCCAGGAAAAAGTCACATGTTAGATGACATGTTGAGACAGCTTCTTTAAAATGTACTAAAAATAATTTGATTCTGACAAGTCTGATTTATTTTTATACCTGCAATTTTCTCTATTGATTCAATCTAAAAATAATAAAAATCTTTTTTTGTGATGATCTGAATTAAAACACATTTTTGCTTAACACCTCATGGCAGTCATGTAACTAGGACTCTGATGTGAGAATTAATGCATTGCATGTCTCTAACTTTAACTTAGCCCTAGTCTTTATTATTTGATATAACAGTTAAAGAGCAAAGTTAGCATCCTATTAAAATATTTATTCCTAATACATACATTTACTCTTTTTTTTTTTTTTTTTTTTTTGAGATGGAGTCTGAGTCTTGCTCTGTCACCCAGGCTGGAGTGCAGTGGTGCGATTTTGGCTCACTGCAAGCTCCGCCTCCTGGGTTCACACCATTCTCCTGCCTCAGTCTCCCAAGTAGCTGGGACTACAGTCACCCGCCACCACTCCCGGCTAATTTTTTGTATTTTTAGTAGAGACAGGGTTTCACCATGTTAGCCAGGATAGTCTCGATCTCCTGACCTCATGATCTGCCTGCCTCAGCCTCCCAAAGTGCTGGGATTACAGGTATGAGCCACCAAGCCCGGCCTATTTACTCATTTTTATCCACTAATTCAACCAATATCTAAAATTTTACTTTATGCTAAAATGAATGAATGGTAAATATCTTTTCCATGGGGAGTTTGTAATCTATCTACAGAGAAATACCTGTAACCAAATAATTATAAAGTAATGTGCTAAGTGCTATAATAGAAGTATATCTCAAGCCTTTGGGAAACTAGGGGAAAGACATTAGGGGGAAAAGGGAGGCTAAGGCCTGTTTTGGAAGTTTTGACAAAAGTTGTGTAATTTGAGTTGAGTCTTTAAGTTGAGTCTTGAGTTGGGTCTTAACGTTGAGTCTTGAAGGAGATAAGAAAGGCATTCCAGGCCAAGAGAATATCATAGACAAAGACAGACTATCTTCTGGAGCCTGGAACTTTCTGGAAACAGCAAGTGGCCATCCATATACAAGGACTATCTGAAAAGGAGTATCAGGACATGACAAAGGAGGAGAACACAGGAGTCAAGTCAGCTGGAATTTGGGCCTGATTCCTATAGGCAATGGAAGCCATAGCAAATATTTGAATGAAGGAAGAGACATAATCAAATTCATGGGTTATATGTTTGTTTGTTTGTTTGTTTGTTGAGATGGAGTTTCATTCTTGTTGCCCTGGCTGGAGTGCAATGGTGCAATCTCAGCTCCCACAACCTCCACCTCCCAGGTTCAAGCAATTCATCTGCCTCAGCCTCCCAAGTAGCTGGGATTACAGGTGCCTGCCACCCTGCCCGGCTAATTTTTTGTATTTTTAGTAGAGACGCGGTTTCACTGTGTTGGCCAGGCCGGTCTCAAACTCCTGACCTCAGGTGATCCACCAGCCTCAACCACCCAAAGTTCTGGGATTACAGGCGTGAGCCACTGTGCCCAACCTCAAATTCATGTTTTTAAAATGTAATCCTAGAACCAGATGATGATGATGAATTACAGAGAAGAGAGACTAGAACTAAGTTATTACAATGGTCCAGGAAAGAAATGATGGAGTCCTTAAGTAAGGCAACAATAATAGTGACAAAAGAGGAATAAATTGATTAAAGAGATGTTTTAGAGAAAGAAGAGTTTGGACCACCTCTCAAATATCTGGTGTGCAGTGGTTGGTGATGACATTAATTTATATAAGCGAACTCTAGAATGGGGCAGGTGGTATATCTGTGTTAGACATGGGTAGAGCATGGGGACAGTAGAGATAATATATCTGTGTTAGACATGGGTGGAGCATAGGGACATGTAGAGTTTGGGGTCTTTGCAGGACAAACTTGCTCTGCTCTGGTTTTAAATTTATGGCATGTAAAAACTAGGTTATTAAGGCAAGAAAAGGAAAGAATATTTTATTCTTTTCTCAGTCTACATGATAACCTATAGTAGAGGTAAAGATTACACATGTGAACTTCCAAAATCTTGGGAAAGACCGAAGAATCTTAAGAACTGCACTGGTTTTATCTATGCGTACTTTGGTAGGTGGCTGTTACTGCTGCTTGTCCTTTTGTTTGAGAGTAGATCACATGTGCTTGGGTGTAAAGTCATCCACTGATAGGACAATTAGTTCATGGGATTTGGGGTGGTGATGATGGTGAAGGTCACAGGTTCCATTTCCATATATAAATGTCACAATCTATAGCCCCAGGATCGGCTAGCAATCTCATAACACATGGCCATGCATGGATGGATGAATTCAGTCACGGAGATAATGACAAAGCCCAGAAGTCAATAATCCATTCCGTAAACACGACCTACCAGTAGGAAGTGGTGACCTCACAGGAGAAACACCACAGTCATTCATTGTCAAGCTCTGTATGCTCAGCATGTGGGGAGCCATGCAGGGCTAATTTGCAGATAAGAACTCTGAAGCTCAGATAGGACTAGGAAGTCGGTGTATGACACTCGGGGTCTAATAAGAAAGTTTAAAGGTGAATGGGGATGTACATGTCTCTAGAGCCTACAGAGGAGGAAGTGGTAAGCAAGGAAGAGATCTCACACCCTATCCCTCTGACAACAAAGGTGAAAGTCTGACTCCAAACTTAGGTGAAAGAAAAGTCCAAAGAAGTTCCAATTTAGTTTCCAATGGCAATGAGGAGACCATGGGGAACTTGTCCTTGGAAAATGTGCCACCAAAACTTAGGCACAGCATCCTGCTCATCCTCCTTTAACAAAACTACAAACATTGAAACATATTTTTAAGCAATACAGCCTAAGCAAAGCTGGGTGGGTCTGTGGCTTCTCACTGGGGCTATTCTTCCCTTCTACAGTGATTTCCTGTTTCTAAATCAAACATGGGGTCTACATGATAATACTGCAAGATAAGCAGAACTGTAAAGCCAAAAGTGAGGCTTGGTGCAAAGAGTAAAGGAAACAACTGATATTCTATGCCTCAAACACAGCCCTTTCTATATGAAACTCAGGCATCCATGGTGTGGTCAATCTGGTTAGCAGGCTGATACTGAATTCTCAAGAAGTGCAAACATTAATCTTAAGACATACAGTACTTTAGCATGTAATAAAAAGCCAAACTATATTTCATCACAATTTTTAAAATGTTGTAAGAATTAAATTATACCATTTAATTCATAAGCATGCATCCTATGAAAGAGAAAAATGATACATACAACCTTAAAATGGCAGACATTTATTCCTAAACAGGCTGCAGATAAATCTCACCACTCCCATCTTACCCAACACAGGCTTTCTGTTTAGACCATCATTTTACCAAAGGTAAGAACATTGGCAAAACTTCTGTCAATGTCTAGTCCCCAAGGATGAAATTAGGGCATGTTTCTTAACACTAGTCTTTATTCTATCATTGATTCAATGTGTAACTTTCTTCCAGTAACTTCTTTCCTGTTTCTCAGAATTTTTATTAACAACAGGAGAACAAAGATATCTGTCAATCACCTACATTATAGTGCCATCATGAAAACTAGCATTAAGCCAGAACTTTTCAAGCTCACCTTGTAATAGTTTCTGTAAAGAATGAATTTTAGAGAAATATAAAACATAGTCATTGTCCTCTAGAAACTTCAGTCTATTTATAGGAATCAAGACAGTGCACAAGAACTAGTGAGTGAATCAGGAAGCATCACAATGCTATGGAAGTTAGACAGTTCTAGATTCAAATCTTGGCTCAAAAAATGCTTAACCTCTGAGCTTTGATGTCCTCATCTGTGAAATGGGAATAACAACACCTCCTTTACGGAGTTATTGGTTTTGGGCCTGAGTAACTGGGCTATTTGCTGGTGGTGAAGTCTCAAATAACACATTTAGGGGGAAGAGTATCAGGAGTTTGTGTTGTACTTGTTAGGCGTTCAGACTTGTAACTGATCATCAGAAAAGTGATGAGGCCAGATGAGATGACCTACAGAGTGAGTATAGAGAGAGTCTATCCAGGATCTGACCTCCGTTGTGTGGAGGGCAGATTGATGAGAAGAACCCGGAAACGGAGCTGAGCAGCAGCAGCAGCCAGTGAGTTAGGAGGGGAGTCAAAGAGACTGACATCTAGGGAACCAAGTAAAGACACTGATTTAAGGAGCAGAGAGTGATCATTTATGGCAAAGGCACACCATAGATTGAATAAGATATGGTCTGAGAATGGAGCATTGGTTTGAGCAATGTGAAGGTCTTTGGCAACCTTGACAAAGAGCTATTTCAACGAAATAGTGGAGTTGAAAACCTGGTCAGAAAACAAAGAGCGGGATAAACAAGTATAGATAGTTCTTTAGAAAAATGTTTCAATAAAAAAGGGGGAAGGCAGGGCATGTGGCTCATGCCTGTAGTGCCAACACTTTGGGAGGCAGAGGCGGGTGGATCACTTTAGGACAGGAGTTCAAGACCAGGACAACATGGTAAAACTCCACCTCTATACTAAAAATACAAAAATTAGCCAGACGTGCTGGCAGATGCCTGCAGTCCCAGGTACTTGGGAGGCTGAGGTAGGAGAATTGCTTGAACCCAGGAGGTGGAGGTTGCAGTGAGCTGAGATCATGTTACTGCACTGCAGCCTGGGTGACAGAACGAGAATCTGTCTCAAAAAAAAAAAAAAAAAAAAAAAAGAGGGGCATAGGGGAGTATAGGGTAGTAGCTGGAAGGAACTGTGATATTTTGTTTATGCATTTTAACATGGGAGAAATAGTATACATTTGTGTGCTGATGAGAATGACAGTTTTTTTTTTTTCTTAATGTTTTGTAGAGACAAAGTCTTATTATGTTTCCCAGGCTGGTCTCAAACTCCTGGCCTCAAGTGATCCTCCCACCTTGGCCTCCCAAAGCGCTGGGATTATAGGCGTGAGCCACCACATCCAGCCAAAGAAAAAAACAATTAGAGAAAAAAAACAATGAAGGTAGAATTATTTTTGTACCAAATCATCTTTTGAAAGATGGAGCAACACAGAAGGGAATTCCTAGAGTAAATAAATGGGATGAAACCTGGTGCCCAAGTGGAGATACCAGCTATCCACTCCATTCACAGTGATGGAGGGCAGGCCAAGTATGCAGGATCTAAAAGCAAGTAGATGTGACTTGGAGATGACATTGACAAACACATATGCAAATAAGTTAGTGTTTCAATAGCAAACAATTTATGTGATGAAGAGAGGAGAGAAGTGAGAAAACATGTTATTATTTAATTTAGTTTAATTTAATTTTGAGATGGAGTACAACGGGCTGGAGTGCAATGGCACGAACTCGGCTCACTGCAACCTTCGCCTCCCAGGTTCAAGTGATTCTCTTGCCCCAGCCTCCCGAGTAGCTGGGATTACAGGTGCCCGCCACCACGCCAGGCTAATTTTGTATTTTTAGTAGAGACAGGTTTCACCATGTTGGTCAGACTGGTCTCTAACTCCTGACCTCAGGTGATCTGCTCACTTCGGCCTCCCAAAGTACTGAGATTACAGGCCTGAGCCACCGCACCTAGCCATAATTTTATTATTTCACAGAGTTCTAACACCTCTGCCTGTCTGCCTGTCTGTCTCTCTCTGTCTTTTCATCAAATAATGATTGTGTACCATGAACTGAGTGGTATGATTAACTACACCCTTGGTTGGAATCTAAGGTCCAAAATAAAAAGACCTCATGATCACCGTTTGCTCCTCAAAATCTTTAATCCTCCTGAACTGTTCCCATTTAGGTTTACTGTGACTGGAACTGCTTCTTCCTTAATGTCTACTAGGACCTTAGAATGTTTAATAATAAATAGTCCCATAACACTGGGGAAGGAGATCCCTAGTGAAGAGCTGCAGAGCTACAAGGCGTTGGCTTTTGACACTGACTCTTTCCACTTTTCTTTATAAAGCACGAGTCAGCTCAGCTCTTCATATAATTATCAGGCACTACATACCAAGTGAAAGCAGCATGTCATGCTCACCTTGGACTAAGTACTATACTAGATTGTTTACTTTTTTTTTTTTTTTTTTTGAGACGGAGTCTCGCTCTGTCGCCCAGGCTGGAGTGCAGTGGCTGGATCTCAGCTCACTGCAAGCTCCGCCTCCTGGGTTCACGCCATTCTCCTGCCTCAGCCTCCCGAGTAGCTGGGATTACAGGCGCCCGCCACCTCGCCCGGCTAGTTTTTTGTATTTTTTTAGTAGAGACGGGGTTTCACCGTGTTAGCCAGGATGGTCTCGATCTCCCGACCTTGTGATCCACCCGTCTCGGCCTCCCAATGTGCTGGGATTACAGGCTTGAGCCACCGCGCCCGGCCAGATTGTTTACACTTTTTAAAAACATTTTCTCAATGACTCTATGAGATGAATACTATTGTTTTTCCTATTTTTATGGTAAGAAAACTCACACACATAAATTGCCCAAGTTTGTGCTGTTAGTAGTGGAGAAGCCAGGATTCCAACCCAGTCAATGTGGCTCGTGTGTGCGTGTTACCACTGCATCCCATGCCACCCAGGTTAGGGACGCAGAGATGATTATAAACAGCTCCTCTCTGCAACAGGTTCAGATGGTACAAAGCCTAAGGGTCTATTGACAGATAAGACAATCAAGAGCAAGAATGTTCTCAGAAAGCTTGAACCCTCACTCCAAACTTATCAAATAAGACTGATGAGGGAGAATATGAAATCTGAACTTTGGTTCCAAAATGAAATGCATCATCAACACAGGATAGGGAGACGTGATGTGACACAAATTCTCTGAAGAAGTTCTGGGTGTTTTGGGTGACTGCCTCAACAGGAGCCTAGTGAGATGTTACAGCTCAAGGGTGAAACCCTGGGCTTAATAGAACAAGGAAGTCCAGAGGGTGGATGGCAATGCAAGTGAACGTCCCCCTATGCTCTCGCCAGCTCTGATGACACATGAGTCCCCTGTCCCATGCAGAGACATATTTTTGGAGGGACATTGACAAACTACAGTATATTCACATGTGGCTGTTGGGAAGTGGTGAAGAAATGCTAATGAAACTAAAGGCATAGTTTCTTTCATTATTTGACCATGCTATGGAAAAGACATTTATCTTCGGAAGACCCAGTCCGACTAAGGGCATAAGGGCTTGGACACAGTGGTACAGTAGAATGTCTTCTGGAAGTCTTTGAAAGTGAGATTGATACTCATCTTCCTGTTCCATGTGGTTTTTCAGCAGCAGAGAGTTGGTCCTAAGTATCTGAGGAGCAGCCACAGAGCTCTGGAATTTTATTCATTACACTGCAAATGTGGGCTCTGGGAACAGGATGCTCTGAACACTTAGGCCTGGGGTCAGGAGAACCGATGTGTGGGCCCCACCAAGAATTCCGAGTTAATTAGTAGTGAATGAGGCCAGGACACAAACTCCCTCAGTGAGTCTAATGTACTGCCAAGGTGGAGGACCACTGGCTTTCCTACCTTCTTAATATGGATGTCATGAGGACACAAAATAGGGACTTACTGGCTTCTTAAACCTTTACTATCAGCAAAAATCCCTTAGAAGAAATTCTATTGTCATTCTCTATTAATATCCTTATGACTCAATTATGGATTGATGTCACAGAGGAGAATATTTCCAAATGGCCAAACCTAAGCAGAATTCTGGCCTTATGCCCCAATGCTTTTTTTGGAAAGCACAGATCTCTTTTTATTGCCTCCTTGTTGTTCATTTTGGTATTGGTGGATGATATGGGTGTTTTTCCATTAGAACTTCAGCAAACAGTTTCCCATGAAAGCTTACAGGAACACAATACAATAATTCTGGGTTATTTCTGCTAGAGGCTAGATTCAAATTAATGACCTAGGAATGGAACAAACAAAAAAGTAGACGCCAATTAATTCCCAGAGCTCTCCAAAGCACTTTTCCTAACACTTAAAATTTATCACAATAAACTCTCCTGGTTTCTTTTTTGTTGTTGTTGTTAAGGTTTAAGATGATGCAGTAAAACTTGTTGTATTTGCTATTCATAATTTATAGCCCCACGGTATTCTTCTGTTTATAAAAGTGTTTTATACCTTCATTGATAAGAATTGCCTTTTCCTCAGGAAAAATAATTTCATTTAAAATATGAAGGCATAATGAATGGCAATAAGCATGCCAAATCAGTAGGAATGCCAGTTTATTTTTCCATCAGTTTCTTTTTTGGGGAGATAAATGTGAGCTACTTAGAACCAATTGTTCATCATTCTCTGGGGGTTGTGATTTGGAGAAATTAGACTCATGTTTGTCTGCAGAAAGCTCGGCTGTGGAATACTGAATTGAATGAAATCTTAGGACATTCTCCCTCTGGTGTAGAAGCTCTTGGACAGGTGGGACTTAGCTACTTGCCCTGAACTCCGCAGTTCACCAGAGCACCATGATTACAACATTCTTTCTTAGAATCCTAGACACACAACTTGAAGGTACTAGATGCTCTTTTATAAGCTGAGGCCAGAAAGGTTGCATTTTCTGGGGTCTTGTGGCTTAGATAGGCTGACGTGGTTACATAAGCATGGCCTTTGCCATCCACAGCCCTGGGTACAGATCCCAGCTCCATGACCTCTGTGACCTTGAGCCTCTATTCCCTGGTCTGTAAAAGTGAGCACAATTCTTCCTTTCTGGGATTAGTTTGAAAATTAAATTCCAGCCGGGCACAGTGGCTCACATCTGTAATCCCAGCACTTTGGGAGGCCGAGGTGGGCAGATCACTTGAGGTCAGGGGTTTGAGACCAGCCCGGCCAACATGGTAAAATCGCGTCTCTACTAAAAACACAAAAACTAGCCAGGCGTGGTGGTACGTGTCTGTAATCCCAGCTACTCAGGAGGCTGAGGCACAAGAATTGCTTGAACCCAGGAGGCGGAGGAGGTAGTGAGCCAAGATCACACCACTGTACTCTAGCCTGGGCAACAGAGTGAGACTCTGTCTCAAAAAAAAAAAAAAAAAAAATTAAATTAAATACAGGTAAATGGCGTGGCACAGTTCCTGGCATATGGCAGAGCAAGTGCCCAACACTGGTTGAACTGTAGTTCGACCTTCCCTTTCTTTCGTCAAAATCCTACCCCTTCCTTCAGACCTGGTTCCAGGGTCCCTTTCTTCAAGAGATGTCATTACTGCTCCTGCTCTCAGTTCTTGCCTCTCCCCTCCCATTTTGTTTGTATTTGCTTATTTTTTGGTTTCTAGAAGAAATAGATAATACATGATTGAACGAATGAACGAGACAAAATCCCCGAGACAGTGTGGCCACCCCAGGCCTGACCATCCTCATTTCTCTTCCCCCGCAGAGGCCTCTCTGACTAACCACACAGAAACCATCACCGTGGAGGAAGGCCAGACGCTCACTCTAAAGTGTGTCACTTCTCTGAGGAAGTCCTCCTCCCTCCAGTGGCTGACCCCCTCAGGGTTCACCATTTTTTTAAATGAGTATCCTGGTAAGTGAAAGAAAGAAAGAAAAATGCCACCAGACCTCAACCTGAGGGATTTTCCAGCCGGACAGGTTGGTGGGACAGAAAGCCTGCATGAGTCACCCAAGGGGTGAACTCAGCCCACCTACTGTTACACGTGAATCATGCCTCCAAAGCCTGTTATTATAGACGCGGTGGCTTGCTGGGGGCAGGAACTGTGAAATGGAAACCCCACCAGAATGGTTGTTAAAGGGGGTTCAAATTACAAAGCACATTTCCATGTCCCCACTCCACACTCACATCACTTTTTCACTCTCAGTAACCATCCCACAACCACAGCACAATGACAGACAGGCAGCCAACTGCCTGGGAGCTCGGTCCTCATGCAGCCACCACCACCACCCCACATAGGAAGCCAGCTGCTTCATTTTCCATCTGAGCAATCCAAAGGCACATTACAAAGCTCCCTTCCAGATAGCTCTTCTTCTCCTGTTGGTCTTAACACAAAATCAAGATTTTTAAGCAATAGAAACAGACAGGATGTATTAATGTGGAAATGAGGACAGTCATTTCTCTCTTCACAAACACACATGAAGAAAGTACAAGATGTCTTGAGATGGAAAAAGACTCTTAAAAGTCTCTTGGGTTCATCTCTTTGACATTAGGCAGGGTTTTACTAAACCCTAGATCATTTTATATCTCCATTTAATATTGCTAACTCCCAAATACTTGAAAAAGTCTAAAACACATTTCAATCTTATTTACAAAGCAGAGCCTCTTAAAACATGTCATGCTGGCTGGGCGTGGTGGCTCATGCCTGTAATCCCAGCACTTTGGGAGACTGAGGCGGGCAGATCATTTTGAGGTCAGGAGTTCAAGACCAGCCTGGTCAACAAGGTGAAACCCTGTCTCTACCAAAAATACAAAAAAATTAGCTGGGCGTGGTGGAGCACTCCTGTAATCCCAGCTACTGGGGGAGGCTGAGGCAGGAGAATCACTTGAACCCAGGAGATGACAGTTGCAGTGAGCTGAGATAGTGCCACTGCACTCCAGCCTGGGCAACAGAGCAGGACTCTTGTCTCTAAAAAAAAAAAATTGTTATGCTTTAAAAGCATTATTAGATACTGATGTGTTAACATAAAGAAATATGTTATTTCAAGCTAAATCAACTAGTAATACTAGATTCCAGTAGAAGTAAATACTGTCAAAAGTTCTGAGGGAAAAACATTTTAAATAGAGATAATTCTGTTACACAATGCTGTTTGCTGTTTTGTTTCTGGTTTCGGTAAAC
Organism: Macaca fascicularis; assembly: GCF_037993035.2. Lineage (NCBI taxonomy): Eukaryota > Metazoa > Chordata > Mammalia > Primates > Cercopithecidae > Macaca > Macaca fascicularis. The sequence continues at coordinate 121,641,112 of NC_088388.1, forward strand.
TAGGAGAGGAGGGACTCTCGGGTTTCTGCAGCAGAATGGCTTGATCTAGCTCAGTGGGTCCCCACCTGGAATGATCTTGCCTTCCAGTGGACACTGGACAAGGTCTGGAGATAGTTTTGATTGTGCCAAATGTAGAAAGTGGGTGGTACTTCTGGTATCTAGTGGGTAGAGACCAAGGATCCATCAGATACCTTTCCTCATAACAGCTCTATTTCCCTCTTGTACAGCTTTTAAAAATTCCAGATACCAGCTTCTTCATCACTCGGCCAATCAGCTCTCCATCAGTGTGTCTAACATAACCCTGCAAGACGAAGGCGTGTACAAGTGCTTACATTACAGTGACTCTGTGAGCACAAAGGAAGTGAAAGTGATTGTGCTGGGTAGGTACTTGCAAGTAAACCCAGTAGGGGAGCAATATGGATAGGAACACGATACGTCATTTTTAAACTGAACCTTTTAGTTTAAAAATGTTGCCTAGAGCAAGGCATTGCCTGGGACACCTCTGCCATCTTGTATTGAAAGGAAACAGAAGAGAGCATTTTGAGAAGCAAGCCCTAGACTGAACTGTGAACTTGAGAAATTTGTCTTTGACAGCAACTAAATTTTCTCTCCGGGGAACTAAAAGAAAAGAAAATTAATATCTGATGAGCTGCAACTATGTGCCAGGCACCATGTGAGGCTCTAGGGAACCAAAGATGAATTAGGCACGATCTCTGCCCATAAGGAGTCTGCGCACCAGCTCGGGAAGGAAAACATGTATGCAAATGAAGTGGAACCTCGTGACAGCAAATCCTAAGATAGAATGAATTCAGATGTAGCTGCACTGCTTGATCTGCTCAAATCCTCTCTGCCAAACAATTCCTCTTTTCTGTAGGAGGGTGGGATTAGGAGGTGCAGATAAGAAGTGACAGCCTCCTAATTGCCTAGGACTCACTCAGTTCTACAGATGATCAGCTGTGTCCAGTACGTGTCTTACTATCCTTACTCGTTTTGTCTTTTGTGGCAGAGCAGATCGATTAAAAACATTGCTTTTTATTGATCTCTGAGTAACATCATCCCGCATATCACACAAATGAATGTCTTAGACTTCTCTTGTTGAATTACTGCAGTGTGGTGCCTGCCATTGGGTAAAAGCATGATGCGAAAGTAGCTGGGGAGGAGTGGCTCTCCAGGGGGTTTTGAGAACCACCGTGACTCAGCTCAACGTTGTCTTTTTGTAAGGGAGCACACATCCTGGCTCGGCTGCTTGTGTGCCCTTCTGGGCTCTCTTAACACCCCATGCATACTCTGTCATTGCCCTCAACACACAATCTTTTCATTAACAGTTTAGGGGCTGAAGCTACCACCAGACTATTAGCTCCTTGAATCACATCTTTTTCATCTTCGTATTGCCAACAAGTAACACATCTAATGTATATTTGGAGCTAAGCAGTGCCTTTACGAGGTCTTAATGGCAGATGGGTGGGTGAGTTAAGAAAACGGGGAAGAGTTCAGTTCTGGACCGAAGTGAAAGTAGAATGGGAAAGAGGAAGAAGCAAGCCTAACTAAAAAGTATTTCCAAGACAGAGGTATAAAGAAAAAGACGAACGTGCCCTTTATAAGATAAACGAACCTTTTTTTTTTTTTTTTTTTTTTTTTGAGATGGAGTCTCGCTCTGTTGCCCGGGCTGGAGTACAGTGGCGCGATCTCGGCTCACTGCAACCTCCCCTTCCCAGGTTCAAGCGATTCTCCTGCCTCAGCCTCCCGAGTAGTTGGGATTATAGGTGTGCGCCACTATGCCCAGCTAATTTTTGTATTTTTAGTAGAGATGGGGGTTTCACCATGTTGATTGGCCAGGATGGTCTCGATCTCCTGTCCTCGTGATCCGCCTGCCTCGGCCTCCCAAAGTGCTGGGATTACAGGCGTGAGTTAACTCGCCCGGCCTCATATATCACATTTTAAGAATTGTTGCTACATTGCTTGTTTGGGAATTTTCAGAGACTCACAACACACTGAGTAATACACATTCTGGCTTCAGCCAAAGTTGCTTTGCAAGCACATAAAAGCCCTTTAACATGGCTGTATTCTGGAACAGATTAAGTTAAAAACATGGGCCGGGCCCAGTGGCTCACGCTTGTAATCCCAGCACTTTGGGAAGTGGAGGTGGGCGGATCATTTGAGGTCGGGAGCTGGAGACCAGCTCAGCCAACATGGAGAAATCCCGTCTCTACGAAAAATACAAAAATTAGCTGGGTGTGGTGGTAGGCGCCTGTAATCTCAGCTACTCAGGAGGCTGAGGCAGGAGAATTGCGTGAACCTGGGAGGTGGGGGTTGCAGTGAGCTGAGATCTTGCCACTACACTCCAGCGTGGGCAACAGAGGGAGACTCTGTCTTTAAAAAAACAAAACAAAACAAAAACAAAACAAAACAAAAAAAAACAAAAGGCCCATTAATTAGAGTATACCCTACAACAATCACCTACAGATTATTAGGCTCTGTGCTATGTTGAGATATGCAGACTCATACCTAATTAAACACAGAAAAATCCATTTTCTTCTAGCAACTCCTTTCAAGCCAATCCTGGAAGCTTCAGTTATCAGAAAGCAAAATGGAGAAGAACATGTTGTACTCATGTGCTCCGCCATGAGAAGCAAGCCCCCTCCGCAGATAACCTGGCTACTTGGGAATGGCGTGGAGGTCTCCGGTAAGTGGAGAAACGGTTCTCTTCTTTGTCTTCCTTCCTGCTCAAATTTCCAGGGGATTTTTAAATGTTTTGGCACCCTCTAGTGGCAGAAGGTGCCAGAAGACACCATTTAATATTCTATTAGTTCTTTTCCAGACAAATTATTCTTACAACCAATCAACATTATGCCTTAATCTTGAAAGGCTAATCACAGATAATGAAAATGTTTTTGTTTAAAACAGGTAAAAATCTAAAGTGAACTGTAATGACTTCTTAAAATTTCACAAAATTTTCTAAAATAAGTAAATACAGAAGTATAACATCTCAGGCTGGGTGCAGTGGCTCACGCCTGTAATCCCAGCACTTTGGGAGGCCGAGGTGGGCGGATCACCTGAGGTCAGGAGTACGAGACCAGCCTGACCAACATGGAGAACCCTTGTCTCTACTAAAAATACAGAATTAGCCGGGTGTGGTGGCGCATGCTTGTACTCAGGAGGCTGAGGCAAGAGAATTGCTTGAACCAAGGAGGCGGAGGTTGTGGGGTGAGCAAAAAAATCACACCATTGCACTCCAGCCTGGGTAACAAGAGCAAAATTCCGTCAAAAAAAAAAAAAAAAAAAAAAAAAAAAAAAAAGAAGTATAATAGCTCTGAGCCTGAACTTTTTCCCAAATATAAAATTGAAAATACATTTAACATAATACGTATAATTGAAACAGATATGATCTTCCCTATATTGTATAGTACTATATTGTGTCATACCCACAAGGACAGATTAAAAATATTCTTGTAATAAAGCATCTAAAGGTTGAGCCTTTGAAACAGAATAACTAATTAATTATGATGCCTGGGTACTGTTTATAGTTTGCTTACATTTCAACAGACATTACCTTTGATATCTATGTGATGAACAATTTTTTTTTTTTTTGAGATGGAGTCTCACTCTGTCTCCCAGGCTGGAGTGCCGTGGTGCGATCTCGGCTCACTGTAACCTCTGCCTCCTGGGTTGAAACGATTCTCCTACCTCAGCTTCTGGAGTAGCTGGGATTACAGGCGCCTGCCACAACACCCAGCTAATTTTTGTAGTTTTAGTAGAGGCGGGGTTTCACCATGTTGGCCAGGTCTTCAACCCCTGATCTCAGGTGTTCCACGGCTTCCAAGAGTGCTAGGATTACAGGTGTGAGCCACTACCCCCGGCCTGTAATCAACATTCTTAGAGTTGCAAAGGACCCTTTACAGTTGAGAATACTGAGGGTCAAATGGAGTTCTAGAGAGAAAAGACCTAAACCTAGATCTGATTCCCAGTGCAGTGCCAATTCTGCTTCGTTATAAGACTTCCCCTTTAATTCGCCTTATTCATATAACCGGAATAAGGTCTTGGATCTTTGTGTTTCATAACAACATCAAGCTATCCTTCTTAAGCTTTGAATTTTTTTTATTTCCAGTAGTGAAAACTTTGTAGAAAACCATCATCTACTCTCATTCATCTGTTTGCCTTTGTGACCAGAGCCAAGCCTATACAAGGGAACTGGCTGAGGTTAGAATGAGGTTAGAAATCTAATGTTTGCCCTGAAGTCAAGGCCATTGGCCTCTAGTAGAACCTAGCATTAAATAGCCATAACCTCTTTAAATTGCTACGCAGGTGGAACCCACCATGAATTTGAAACTGATGGGAAGAAATGTAATACTACCAGCACTCTCATAATCCACACTTATGGCAAAAATTCAACAGTGGACTGCATTATCCGGCACAGAGGCCTGCAAGGGAGAAAACTAGTAGCACCCTTCCGGTTTGAAGATTTGGGTAAGAAGAACTAATGATTCTCTTTAATAATTTTTGATTTACTTTAATATTACACTATCAAACAAAATTAAATGCAGTGGGCAAAGTCCTTCAGAGTGAGATTACTGCCAACAAAGCTCTTCCTAATAGCAAATTCCTGTACTGATTGAAATTTCTCCAGGTGAGTGACGGAATTTCAACTATTCCAATGTTCAAAAGAACCCCAGTTAAGCAGAAAGCCTAGCAGAGCGCCATATGCAAATAGTGTTATGCTTGCTTTTTGATAATGACTTTAAATAGTTTTATTGCCGTTGTGTTTTTGGAGCAATCATATGAATCATACTACATCTTTGTACTTGACCCAGAAGGAGATAATATCAGCTGAAATAAACCGAAATTGTCAATATCATTTTATGTCAATATGAAACACACAGTTACATGAAGACATAATTCCTGTTTAGATTTATTTTATTGTTATAATTGCTTTGAAGATTTTAGTTTAACCATGTTAATATTCTGAGTTGAACACCATTTTAAATATCCAATATTAAATGTGAAGATGAGTTGCCTCCATTCTCAGAACCTCTATTCTGTGATTCTTTCCCCAAAAGTCCAAGAAATAATTTTAAAACTGTCCACAACTCTTTGAGCCAAGAGGTATCCTTTAAGATGCATGAGTCCTGTAAGAAGTTTGCAATTAGCAGGACTCTGAGTTTCATTGTTTTACAAGGTACTTCGTGTAATCAATTCCTGAAGTATAAGGAATTACTCACATTAGTGAAAGAGGAAACTGTAGCATGACAATGCATTTATTGAAAAACTTTTATCAAGCTGATGCTGAAAGTCAAGCTTGCTTAGGAGAACCTCGCTGTGGGAAAGCTGCCATACTGCCCTATGGGGGCTGTGGCTGCGGTTAACAGCCCCCCTCTGACTACCACATACTTTCCACGGGTCACTTTCTCACCAAACCAAAAGTAGTCATTGCAGAAGCTGCACTGTGAGACCCATGAACTCACAGACTGAGCTGCACAGTAACCTTACACAACCACCCCCGCCCCGCTGTGAGTCATCCCCACCCCACGCCCCCACCTCCAGCAGTAGAACTGAAGCACGGGGCCTGTGGGGGATGAGGCTATATCTAAAAGCTTCCTAAAGACATTCAGATTCTTCAATAGGAGAACCAACAATGTTGGGAAAAAATGCATTCTTAATTTTCAGCAATTGTTCAAGCCATCTACAAAAATTACTATGAAGGGGGAAATGGCAGTTCTCCCTTATGGCAATAGCTCGACATGACTCAAAATTATAGCTAAAGATGTTTTTAATAATAGGCTAAGGCCAGGTGTGATGGCTCACGCCTGTAATCCCAGCACTTTGGGAGGCTAAGTCGGGTGGATCACCTGAGGTCAGGAGTTCGAGACCAGCCTGGCCAACATGGCAAAACCCCATCTCTACTAAAAATAAAAAAATTAGCCGGGCATGGTTGTGGGCACCTATAATCCCAGCTACTTGGGAGGCTGAGGCACAAGAATCGCTTGAATCCGGAAGGCGGAGTTTAGTGAGCTAAGATCACACCACTGCACTCCAGCCTGGGCAACAGAGCGAGACTCTGTCTAACAATAATAATAATAATAATAATAATAGGCTAAGACTTAATTTTTATTTGTGATCTATCTATTTGCTGTACTCACTGCCAGATCTCCAAATAGTATTCGAAGAGAAACACCAGCATCAGCTATTGACGGCTTCCATTAGTTCACTGTTTTTTCCATTTGGCTAGCTGCTACTATATTGACATACAGATGCTACAAACATTTTGTTCACCCAATTAGGAAAAAAATATTACTAGCCGAGGATGCTTTAAAACACATTTACACATAAGAGTTCTGACCCCTTTCATTCCTATGCTCTGCACGGAGGGACCTGGGGAAAGTGAGGGTCATGCCAGCACCAGGACTAGAGTGGTCCTGAGGAAAGAAGTGCCTTCCTCTGAAAAAGCCACAGTGTGACGCTTGGAGAAAGAGAGCAGAGCAACAGGAATAGATTTTTGAATAGGCTATCTTTGGTTTTTTGTTTTGTTTTGTTTTTTGAGACAGGGTCTCACTCTATCACTTAAGCTGGAGTGCAGTGGTGTGATGATGGCTCACTGCAGCCTCAACCTTCCTGGTTCACAATCAGCCCCCCAAGTTGCTAGGACTACAGGCATGCACCACTACATCTGGCTAATTTTTAATTTTTTGTTGAGACAGGGTCTCCCTATGTTGCTCAGGTTGGTCTCAAAACTCCTGGTCTCAAGCAATTCTCCCTCCTTGGCCTCCCAAAGTGCTGGAACTACAGGCATGAGCCACCTCACCCAGATTTCATAATTATCATTTCTTTCTTTCTTTTTTGAGATGGTCTCACTCTGTTGCCCAGGCTGGAAGGCAGTGACACAATCTTGGCTTGTTGTAACCTCTGCCTCCCAGGCTCAAGTTGATCCTCCTGCCTCAGCCTCCAGAGTGGCTGGGAGCACAGGCATGAGCCACCACGCCCACGCCCCGCTAATTTGCATATTTTTTGTATATGGGGTTTCACCATGTTACTCAGGCTGGTCTTGAATTCTTGAGCTCAAGCGATCCCCCAACCTCTGCCTCCTTCCCAAAGTGTTGGGATTACAAGCATGAACCACCACACCTGACTCTTTTTCCTTTTCTTTTCTTTTTCTTTCTTTCTTTCTTTTTTTTTTTTTTTTTTTTGAGACAAGGTCTCCTTTTGTAGCCCAGGCTGGAGTGCAGTGGTGCAATCACAGCTCACTGCAGCTTCTACCTCCCGGGCTTAAGTGATCCTCCCACCTCAGTTTCCTGAGTAGCTGGGACTACAGGTGCACACACCACACCTGGTTAATTTTAAAGTTTTTTATAGAGACAGAATCTCATTATGGTGCCCAGGCTGGTCTGAGCTCCTGGGCTTAAGCTATCCTCCCTCCTCGGCCACCCAAAGCACTGGGATTAGAGGCATGAGCTACTGCACCTGGTTTGTTTCATCTTGTTAGTATTTAAAATGAGGAATCTTGGTTTTCTATTACTTAACTGGGGATAGGATTTTTTAAATATTTGAAAAGCAGTTCTCAAACTTTTGGATTTCAGGACATCTCTACACTCTTAAAAATAATTGCTGGCCGGGCGCGGTGGCTCAAGCCTGTAATCCCAGCACTTTGGGAGGCCGAGATGGGCAGATCACGAGGTCAGGAGATGGAGACCATCCTGGCTAACACGGTGAAACCCCGTCTCTACTAAGAAATACAAAAAATAGCCGGGCGAGGTGGCAGCGCCTGTAGTCCCAGCTACTCGGGAGGCTGAGGCCGGAGAATGGCGTGAACCCGGGAGGCGGAGCTTGCAGTGAGCTGAGATCCGGCCACTGCACTCCAGCCTGGGCTACAGAGCGAGACTCCGTCTCAAAAAAAAAAAAAAAAAAAAATTGCGAACCCCAAAGAACTTTTACTTATGTAGGTGATGTCTGTCAATATTTACCTATTAGAAATTCAAACTGAGAAATTTAAAAAATATGTATCTGTAAATTTATTTTAAAATAATAAATCCACTACATGTTAACAGAAATGGCATATTTGTTTTATTTTATTTTTTGAGATGGAGTGAACTTATTTTTGGAGATAAGTGCAGTGGCCCGATCTCAGCTCACTGCAACTTTCGCCTCCTGGGTTCCAGTGATTCTTCTGCCTCAGCCTCCTGAGTAGCTGGCATTGCAGGCACCTGCTACCACACCTGGCCAATTTTTTTTGTATTTTTAGTAGAGATGGGGTTTGCCATGTTGACCAGGCTGATCTTGAACTCCTGACCTCAGGTGATCCACCTGCCTTGGCCTCCCAAAGTGCTGGGATTACAGGCGTGAGCCACTGCACCTGGCCTAGAAATGACATATTTTAATGAAAAAAAAAAAAAGGCATATTTTGTAAACTGAAAAGATTAGTGTGAAAAATGTCATTTTTTTTACATTTTGAAAATCTCTTTAATGTCTGGCTTAATGGAAAACAATTAGGTTCTTGTAACTTTTGCATTCAATCTCTTCCAAAATGTTATTTTGCTTTAAATAAAGACATAAAAATTTAATCTCACGTAAATTTATAATTGGAGAAGGGTAGAGTATTTTAATAGCTGGTTCAGATAATTGTGGATGTTCCTCTTTGACATTACACCAAAACTTAACAAGTAGTAGTTTCTTAAAGATTAGTCGCTGGGCCCATGTCAATTAACTTTTCATACTGTTGTATTAAAATCCACTGAACTGTCTTGCACTTTGAATAGAACTTCTACCCAGGCATGATTTTTCTAACATTATGTGTTAGTCATTTGGAAAATACTGATTCACTAAGTTCTACAGAACTTTCAAATGTTGACATTTCAGCATCAGAATCACATTCATTAATATCATCATTGATCTCATCAGAAGTCTTTAAGCATTTGGAGGTTGTCAGGCTCACACTGGTTGACACAAGTTGCCCAAAATTCGAACTTTAAGTGTGACTATTGCAACTGAGAAAGTAATTTTTTTTTTTTTTGAGATGGAGTCTTGCTCTTGTCGCTCAGACTGGAGTGCAAAGGTGCTATCTCAGCTCACTGCAATCTTCGCTTTCCATCTCAGCTCACTGCAACCTCCACCTCCCAGGTTCAAGCAATACTCCCACCTCAGTCTCCCGAGTAGCTGGGATTATAGGCGCCCACCACCATGCCCAGTTAATTTTTGTGTTTTAGTAGAGTCAGGTTTCACCATATTGGCCAGGCTGGTCTCGAACTCCTGGCCTCAGGTGATCTGCCCGCCTTTGCCTCCCAAAGTGCTAGGATTACAGGTGTGAGCCACTGTGTCTGGCCTAAATTTTGAATATATTTTCATTTTAATTAATTTTAATTTAAATAGTCATTGGAGCTAGTGCATACCATATTGGATAGCAGAGGTCTACAATATTCTGACCAACTAGGGAGGTAGATCATCATGTGCCAGTATTCACCTAATCAAAACAACATTCAGTCTAAACACAATAGTTTGCTAGCTTGTTAATTAACAGGATAAATCAAAGCAAGTACAGAACCTAGTTTTAAATAGGCATAGATAAAACTTGTTTTGTACATAAACATAATTTTCTGAATTCACATAGTATATACTATGTTAGAAGATTTTAATCACTATTGATAAATTTTATTCTATATGTCCCCAGTGATGTTCTTCTTTTTTAAAATTTTGAGACAAGGTCTCACTCTGTCACCCAGGCTGGAGTGCAATGGTGTGATCACAGCTCATTGCAGCCTTGACCTCTCTGGGCTCAGATGATCCTCCTGAGTAGCTGGAACTACAGGGGTGCACCACCATGCCCAGCTAATTTTTTGTAGAGATGGAGTCTTGCCATGTTGCCCAGGCTGGTCTCAAACTCCCGGGCTTAAGCAATCTGCCTGCCTCGGCCTCCCACAGTACTGGGATTACGGCATGAGCCACTGTGCCCGGCCCCATATTCTTCTTAAAATTTGTTCCCAGTACTTCTATTTGACTAGCATTCCAGCTTTTCCCTCTTTTCATTGCCAGCAGTTCTCCTCTTTCTTCAATTTTCTCTGGCACCTGTGTGGTCAGAGTTCATTTTAGCCTTCTAGTCTATACTACTATCTCTATAACATTTCCTTAGTAATTCTTTCTTTCCTCAGAGCTGTTACACACAATTCAGGTATTTTTATATTTTTCATACATTTAAATGTTTGATCAACCAGATACATTTTCAAAATCATGGAAAATTATTTGATTAAATAAGCACCAGGAAGCACTCACAAATTTTATTAAAAAAGAACCACCTGTGACGTGTCAGTATATATATATGTATATACACACACACACATACATATACATATACGTGTGTGTGTGTGTGTGTGTGTGTATATATATATATATATATGTATATATTTTTTTTTTTTTTTTTTGAGAGGGAGTCTCCTTGCTCTGTCACCCAGGCTGGAGTGCAGTGGTGCGATCTTGGCTCACTGCAACCTCTGCCTCCCAAGTTCAAGCAATTCTCTTGCCTCAGCCTCCCAAGTAGCTGGGATTACAAACACACACACCACCATGCCCGGCTAGTTTTTTGTATTTTTAGTAGAGATAGGGTTTCACCATGTTGACCAGGCTGGTCTTGAACTCCTGATTTCAGGTGATCCACCCACCTCAGCCTACCAATGTGCTGGGATTGCAGGTGTGAGCCACTGCGCCTGGCCCGACATGTCAGTATTGGTATTTGTAAAATGACAGGCGTAGTTGTTACATGCTTCCCGGATGTGGGTCTGTTCAATGACTGGTAAAACCTATACTAAGCTGACCCTCTGGAAACATTCCTAAGCATTGACTAATATTATACAATAACATGTAGCATTGTGCTTAATAAATAGCTAGGCATTGTACTAAACATGTTATATAAATGAACTTACTAATTCTCATGAAACACTCGAAGAGGTAAATGCTGTCAGTATCTCCATTTTACAGATAAGAAAAAAAAAAGTGTTAGAGAGATCTGGTATCTTGTCCAGCTCATTCAGGAGCAAGTAAATAGCAGCACTGGAATTCAGCCCAGTCTGAGGCTGATTCCAAAGCCATCTAACTAATAGATAGATAGATAGGTGGATGGGTAGATAAACAGACAGAGGGATTGATTGATGGATAGAAGGACACAGATAGAAACAGTGAACACCTTTTGCCTAGCACTGCCACCACACAGAGGTCCAGCATGCTGTGCTTTAACCAGGCAGGTGAGCAGATGGACACTCAGTGGGATACAGATTCAAAAACCAGAGCAGGAGCCGCAGAACACACAGTTCTGGGGTTTCTGCACAAGCTCTACAAGCAGGTAGCCGCCAAATATATTCTCCAATCTCTTTTACTGAGCACAATGTGGGTAAAACTGCTCTCCATAGTAGCAGAATTTTGTTTCTCCCCTTTCCTAGTTACTGATGAAGAGACAGCTTCAGATGCTCTGGAGAGAAACTCTGTATCCTCTCAAGACCCACAGCAGCCCACCAGTACTGGTAAGTGTCAAATCATAAAAACTTGTTTTAAAAAATCGTGCCTCCTTGGGAAGGTTATTTTTCTCATTCTAAGTTTTAAGAATATTTTTTGTTTTAATTTTTACTAAGACCATACAGGCCCCCTCCAGCTGGCTCCAGCTTTGTAGCATCCTAGAGTAGAACCACATCAGGCATTGGAATACTTAGTGGGATGGGCTTCAGGGTGACATAAAGCCTTGCAAGTTCAGTTCTAGTTTGCTTGAGATAGAGATGTACACATATACACACACACATTCACGACTGTGACATTTGAATTTCCTCTGCGGTAAAGGACAAGGTTGAATTCATTTATACGGAGACTCATTTCTTTGTTTTCCCATCTAAAGCACACCAAACACAAAACACAGAGTTGGTATCAATAAAGAGAAAAGAAACAGAAGCTGGAGATTTGGTGTTGTCATTGAATAACAAAATCACCTTTGAAGGCACATCAATTACTTGATTGTCAATAACTCAGGTCATTTTTTATTATGGGATTGAACTACAAATGCGGAATACTTTAGAATGTCTGGATTATAATTCCAGTTTTTTAGACAGTGAACTCACTAGAAGTTAACTCAGAGCAATGATCATATATCTGATTTAACTTTGTAGTTTACCTAGCATAGTATCCAGCAATCGCAGCTGCTCAGAAAATGAATTACAAATGAAAAGAAAGAAGGAAAGAAAGAAAGATACAAAGAAAGAAAGAGAAAGGAAGGAAGGAAGGAAGGAAGGAAGGAAGGAAGGAAGGAAGGAAGGGAGGGAGGGAGGGAGGGAGGGAGGGAGGGAAGGAGGAAGGAAGGAAGGAAATGGTTACGGTGCTTTGAGTAAGACTATTAGCCTCATCCAGAAAGGCATAAATTCCTACATACTCTCTTTCCATTTCATGTAGTGTGTCAATAAGAATTTCATTTGGTGGAATGAGGGCTTTCAGATCATTATCATGTTCATAGTTCTGAGTATCAGATCACATTTTTAAAAATGTGTATCCTAAATAATATTTAAAAGTAAATGTTTGGGATTTCTAAACACTGATAAATACAATATGTACCATATAATTTTTTGAAGAACAATGGAAATTGAAAATATTATGAAGTGGAACAGCCACATCACTTGCTTTAATAATCCAATATTTGTAAACGTGTTTAGAATCTAGTTACTTTTAATGGCTTGCATCATTACTGAACAGCTCAATTTTCTGCTCTCTTTTTCATACATAAGACTTTAAAAATATGGTTTCTAAAATTCCTTTCAGCTTTCCATTTCTACGATTTTATTACCTTTAATACCCATTTTCAATAGAATGGGAGGCTTCATTCCCCTCAGGGTCCACATAGTGGCGCTGTGCAATGGACTAAAAGGCAAGAAACTGCAGAGTTTTGGAAAAAAGGAAATTGGAAACATAAGCAGTAAGATCTGAAAAAAAAACAAAACAACAACAACAAAAAAAAACCCCACAGTCTCTTATTTTTTATAATTTATCTTGCCTAGAAAAAAAAATCATAGTACATCTCACCTCTAATGGGGAGGAAGCAGAGGTCTGAATGATAACTGAAGCTATATTTCAACATAAAAATCATTGCTTTCTGCATTTCAGGCAGTAGGTTTTTTATAATTAAAACTTGGGGCCGGGCGCGGTGGCTCAAGCCTGTAATCCCAGCACTTTGGGAGGCCGAGACGGGTGGATCACGAGGTCAGGAGATCGAGACCATCCTGGCTAACACGGTGAAACCCCGTCTCTACTAAGAAATACAAAAAACTAGCCGGGCGAGGTGGCGGGCGCCTGTAGTCCCAGCTACTCGGGAGGCTGAGGCCGGAGAATGGCGTGAACCCGGGAGGCGGAGCTTGCAGTGAGCTGAGATCCGGCCACTGCACTCTAGCCTGGGCTACAGAGGGAGACTCCGTCTCAAAAAAAAAAAAAAAACTTGGAAAGCCATTCCTCGGTGTTGAGTTGTTATCTTGAAGCATCCTAAAGACCTTCTCCCTAACAGGCCTGATTCAGGATGGAAGTATGAAATCATGGTTTAAATGCTGGGTTCTAGAGTTAGGTAAAACAGAGTTTATGTATTGGCTTTGCCACTTACTTGCTACAGGACTTTAGGTACTTTACATAACTGCTCTAAATCTCCGTTTTCTCAGAGCTGTGGTGAGAAATAATATATACCAAGTGCTCAGTTTGAGGCCGGGCACAGAGTAAGTGTTTAAAACATTTACCTTAAAAAAACAAGGCAAAGTGAGCCCAGTCATTTGCAAATATGTTTACAAGAAATCCATAGTTCAAAAATGATCTCAGTGCTGTTTTTTAATTTGACTTCCCAAGCTGCTCTGGGAAGACTTATCTAACTACAGTTGTGTATAGTCACATGCATATAATGTATGCATAGCTCATGTTTTATTTTCTTTCACTTTAGTGTCAGTAATGGAAGATTCTAGTACATTGGAAATTGACAAAGAAGAGAAAGAACAAACCACTCGAGATCCTGACTTGACCACCGGTAAGTATCATCCACTGCATTTAGAATAAACACTCGACATTTTAACCTCTTAATCGATAAATTCAATGGCCTTTGTCAGTCCTCCTTTTTCTTGACCTTTCTGCCCTTTAGGACATGATTGGTTAATCACTCCCTTGTCCCTCCTTGATTTAGTTACCTCTTGGCTTCTTGACATACTTTTCCTGGTTCTGTTATCTGTTGCTAACCACTGCTTCCCTGTATCCATCAATTAACTTATTTTCCTTTTCTGACTTCTTAAATGTATATATACTTCTGATTTTACTTCTCCATCTTTTGTTCTTCCTGTTTTTTTTCTTTTTTCTTTCTTTTTTTTTTTTTTTTTTTTTTGAGACTGAGCTTTGCTCTTGTTGCCCAAACTGGAGTGCAGTGGCATGATCTCGGCTCATGGCAACCTCCACCTCCCGGGTTCAAGTGATTCTCCTGCCTTAGCCTCCTGAGTAGCTGGGATTACAGGTGTGTGCCACCACCCCAGCTAATTTTGTATTTTTAGTAGAGATGGGATTTCTCCATGTTGGTCAGGCTGGTCTTGAACTCCCGACCTCAGGTGATCCCCCCGCCTCGGCCTCCCAAAGTGCTGGGATTACAGGCTTGAGCCACCGCTCCCGGTCGTTCTTCCCTTATTTCTTAAAGAGTTTACTCATTCCCAAGACGGTTCCTGTTGCCACTAGGCAAAAGATTTCTCTCTTTTTCTTTTCTGGTTTTGTTTTGTTTTTAGAGACAGGGTCTCTCTCTGTCGCCCAGGCCAGGGTGCAGGGGAATGATCATGCTCCCTGCAGCCTTGAACTCCTGGGCTCAAGAGATCTCCTACCTTCACCTCCCAAGTAGCTGGGATTACAGGTGTGAGACACTGTGCCCGGCCAGCAAAATATTTCTATACCTATATTTTCAGAACATCCTCCTCAGCATTAGTCTCAATTTCTTTCTATTTTCTATATGTCTGTAGCTGAATTTTCTGCGATTTCCTCAAACTCAACATTGCTAAATACCAAGCAACACCTTCTCCCACAAAATCAGCTTGTCCAAAGCATCACACAGGCCCCAAACCTTAGTGTCATCTATCACTCCTGTGCATGTGTACAAATATATATATATATGTGTATGTGTATATGTATATGCATATGCACACACGTGTATAAAATCGGTCAATTTCCAAGAACTTTTGAGTCTTCTCTTTCAGGTATTCTGTCCATTGTCACTGTTAACATCCCAATCCAGGCTCTCATCATCTCCTGCATGGAGTATTATAACTTCAGTTTCCCCTCCTCTGGTTCACTTTCAGCACCCTACCATCAAAATATCTCTTTACACTCTGCATATCTGTGTTCTAAAACCCTTTATGGCTTCCTGAAATCTACAACACAGAGCATGAGTCCCAAACACCTCATTAGGTGTCATCTAATACCTACTTCTGCAGTCTCATATCTACAAAGTCCCTACGAGATATATATTTTTCTCTGAAAACATCATCCCTTTTCAATCACCCTGCTCTTGTTTGTTCTCACTGCCCCTGGTGGAAGAGGAGACCTCCTGTCACCTCTCCTTACTTCCCCTTCAAGGCCAATATCTTCACTGAAAGCTTTTTTGACCAACTCACTCCTCAGAGACCATTCTTGCCTCTGAACCCCTGAAAACACTATGATATAAATATATATGGATCCAGAATTTGACATATCTTGCTTTTGTTTGTTTTTACTGATTTGTTTATGTATGGAGAAGTAATTCCCAAAGCATATGTACTGTGCCTTCTGCAGGTCCAAGTACAATGTTCTACAGGTAGCTGGCACTCCTTAATTATTTGTTGGTTGAGATAAGGTGACCAGAACATTTAGCAAAGCTATATCCCATAGAATCAGAATTCTAGGTTTAGAAAGCTTTTTTTTTTTTTTTTTTTTTTTTTAGAGACAGGTCTCACTCTGTCTTCTAGGTTGGAGTGCAGTTTCACAGTCATAGCTCACTGTAACCTTAAACATCTGGACTCAAGTGATCCTCTGCCTCAGTCCCCCAAGTGGCTAGGACTACAGGTGTGCACCACGGCTCCTGGCAAATTTTTATTATTATTATTATTTTTGTAGAGACAAAGTCTCGCTATGTTGCCGCGGCTGGTCTCAAACTCCTGGCCTCAAGCAACCCTCCCATCTCAGCCTCCCAAAGTGCTGGGATTACAGGCATAAGCCACTGCACCTGGCTAGAAATATTTTTAAGAGCTCATCTGATTTAGCCCAAATGCCTTCCTGTAGGGCCACATTTAACCTAACCAAGATAAATAAATTTTCATTTTATTTGGATAGTTTTTTAAACTCCTTAACAATCCCTCTTGCTACTTAACTATATTTTGCTAAAAATCATTCCTATAACTAATTTGAATCCCCTGAGTATAATTTAAGTTGATTTTCTCATATGCTTTCTCTAGAAATAAAAAATAACTAGCCCAATAGCTATGTAACTTAAAAGATCTTTTCAAATCATCACACATAATTGCCTTGTTTGTTGTATGCCTGTTTGCTTGTTCTCAGAGAATGAACAGTGTAAGTCTCTTTACCTTCAGGGGTAAGCTCTTTCTCATCTCTTCATCTGAGCTGTTTATTAGCTTATATCACATTGTAGAAGTATTGTTACGTATTCTCCAGTGACACACACACAAAAAAAACCCAAAGTATATAAACTTCCTTTTTCATTTTCCTTATAGAAGCAAATCCTCAGTATTTAGGATTGGCAAGGAAGAAAAGTGGCATCCTGCTGCTCACGCTGGTGTCCTTCCTCATCTTCATACTCTTTATCATAGTCCAGCTCTTCATTATGAAGCTGCGGAAAGCACATGTCATATGGAAAAAAGGTCAGTGGGCAGGGAACCTGACGGAGGCTATAAGACGCCAGAACAAATGGCTAAAAAAAGGGAAATTCTGTCTATTAAAGCTTTCTGTCAGACACTACATAATCTAGTTGATAAGTGCTGTCACTCAGATAAGCAATTGTTTGTTTTCTAGTAAACTCGGGTGCGAATCTCCAGGGACTATAGTCTAAGAGTGCATAACCAATAGAAACTAGCATAGCTCCAGAAACTGGCATTCAATGATAGACACTTCTATTCACAGAAGGATACAATTCCCAGGACTGCCTAGCACAGTGCCTACAGGAATCAAAAAACTATGTGTTGAATTAATGAGGGTATGAGTTATGGGAGGGGCATGGTAAGTCTACTATTGCACAGTAACAGAGGTATTATCTTATTCAAACACACATTTCTACATGTCCGTGGCATCAGAAATTAGTCACTTGATTTTCTTTTCTTGTAGAAAACGAAGTTTCAGAACACACACTAGAAAGTTACAGATCAAGGTCAAATAATGAAGAAACATCATCTCAAGAGAAAAATGGCCAATGTAAGTCAACTGTACGACCTGAGATCTGAACAATGAGGTTCATTAATGTATTAGAGTTCTCCTGAGAGACAGAGACCACAGAATATATATATATATATGAGGAGGGGATTTATCAGGGGAATTGGCTCATGAGATTATGGAGTCTGACAAGTCCCTGGACAGGAGGTCTGCAAACTGGAGATCCTGGGATGCTGGTAGCCTGGCTCAGTCCAAGTTCAGAGGCCCAAGAACTCAGGGGACCACTGGCAGAAGTCCTGAAATCCAAAGGCCAAAGAGTCTAGAGTTCTGCTGGCCGGAGAGGAGGGAGTGTATTCTAGCTCCAGCAGACAGATCAACACATTTGCCTTCTTTCTGATTTTGTTCTTTCCAGGCCCCCAGTGGATTGGATGGTGCCCACCCACATCAAGGGCAAATCTCGATGCCCACCTACTCCACTCAGACTCACACACTAATCTCCTCTAGAAACAACCTCATAGACAAACCCAAAAATAATGCTTTACCAGATTTGAGGTATTTCTTAATCCACCCAACTTAACACTTAAAATTAACCATCACAATTAATTAGTCACCATTAAAAAGGAGAAGAATAAAATTTGACTTTTTTAGCCCCAGAAAGTCTCCTAAATCATATTATAGAACTTAAGGAAACTCATCTGCAAAAAATAAATAGTAGCATTCAAGTTCATGTAGCAGAACGTGACTTCCTTTTGGGAAGCCATCCTTGACTCTTTGACGTCACACACAGGGATACCCCAAGACCGCCAGAGGATCCTATGACACCTTTGTCATAGAAGCACTTCTTCCCCCATATTGTAATTTTCGGTGTTTTTATATAGCTACAATACTCCTTTAGGTGGTAAGTAATCAGATTTACTCTGTATCCTCAGATTCTAGCACAGGGTAGTTGATACATTTGTATTAAATGAGTGACTATAGGCTTAATTAATTCAAGAAGGCATGTTTCAGGTCCTTTGGATGACTTCATTGCAATTCCCCAGACAAAATATGTAAAGAAAATGAAGAGAATGGGGTTGGGAAGGAGATTGTGTATGGGAAGTGGAGGTAGGGGGTTGTATTCTTGATAAAGATCTGGAAGGCAGAAGCTAGGACTATAGAAAAGCAAGAATATTCCACCTTCCAACCATTTTATTTCCCCCATGCAAACTAACTTATTCTACCTGCCAGGAGTTGCAAGAAATACAGCGAGCTTTGCCGCTCTATTCCACTGATTTTACTGAGGTTTTTGTAGGAGGCTTGTCTTTTATAACACCTCTGCCTCTTCAGGTGTTGACCTACTAGTGTGAACTGCAAAGACCGAATAATAGACGTACTAGCTGGGGGAGGAACACAAGCGAATTGACTGTGTGAACACTGGGGGTGGGAGGGGAAAATGTGTGTAAACAACATCCAAGTCAATTGTGTTGCAACACCTGTTTCTAAATACTAGTCATCACATACTCACCTGGCGGACAGGAAAATGATGTGAATATCACGTGTGAGTTGGCTCGCTCCCTGTGCTGTTTTTCCTAGGCAAGAGGAACCAAAACAGTGGGAGTAGAATTATGTCTATTAGCTGGAAAAATGGAAGCCCGTCCAGTTCAACTTTTAAAACAATTTTTTTTTTTTTTTTTTTTTGAGACAGGGTCTCTCACTCTGTTGCCCAGGATGGAGCACCGTGGTGCCATCATAGGTCACTGCAGCCTTGACGTTTCAGGCTCAATCAGTCCTCCTACCTCAGTCTCCCTAGTAGCTGGGACTACAGGCATGCACCACCACGCCCAGTTAATTTTTGCATTTTTAGTAGAGACAGGGTTTCACCATGTTGCCCAGGCTGGTCTTGAACTCCTGGACTCAAGTGATCCACCCACCTTGGCCTCCCAAAGTGCTGGGATTACAGGCATGAGCCACCGCGCCCAGCCAACTTTAAGAAAATGTAAAATGAGTACCTGCACTACTCAGGGGCTTCCTTCCCCAGAAAAGTACATCTCGGGGGTTTCACTTTCTCCTGAGCGCAAGCCTTCACTTTCATCCTCCTTGCCTTAGCACCCTCAAATCCAGCATTTTAATTGTGTTGTTTTGCACATGTTAAAAATACTATCTGGGGCTGTCTCTAGTCTGTTTGTACAGAGTTGCATAGGCTTTGAGTGATCTGCCCCGATCCTGTTTTTGCAGTAAACCCTGTTATTTTTAGTGTACAGTTTTGCTAAGGCAATGTTTCAGCAGCAGATTATTTTACAGCAGAAATATCTGTATATTTTCTTTCAGTTTTACCAGTAAATTGTGTATGTAGTAAGACTTCTTAAAAAATTATAGTATAGGCCGGTGCAGTGGCTCACGCCTATACTTCCAGGATTTTGGGAGGCCGAGGTGGGTGGATCACTTGAGCCCAGGTGTTTGAGACCAGCCTAGGCAATATGGTGAAACCCTGTCTCTACAAACAATTTAAAAATTAACTGGGCATGGTGGCGTGTGCCTGTAGTTCCAGCTACTCAAGAGGCTGAGGTTAGAGGATGACTTAAGCCCTGGAGGCTGAGGCTGCAGTGCGCCATGATCACACCACTGCACCAGCCTGGGCAACAAAGTGAGATCCTGTCTCCAAAAAAAAGCCAAAAAACAAAAAAGAGTATAATAATGCCTTCAGACCATTTATATGCATCAGTAAGTTTTAGGTTTTTATAAAGTACTTTATGAACCTAAAAATATGATATCCAATCAAAGTGTTTCACGTAAATGGGTGCAATGTTATTCAAAATAAATATTCATCTTCAACATGTTTCTCTTTCAGCTTCCCACCCTGTGCGTTGCATGAACTACATCACAAAGTTGTACTCAGAAGCAAAAACAAAGAGGAAGGAAAATGTACAACATTCAAAATTAAACGAAAAGCACACCCAAGTACCAGAGACTATTGTGTAGTGCTCTCTGCAATAGAACATGTGATTTCAGGGTTGCTGCAGTGTCACCTCAGTGGACCAGCCCGGGGGAAGGAGCTTAATTGCTGAGACATTAACAATGACCTCACAGTGCAATGCAAGACGGTGTCCTTGGATAATGATCTGCCCCAGAGCTAGGGCAGCAACATGAGGATCAAACCATGCACATAAAGCTTGTAGTTTAAAAAAGAAAAGAAAAAAAAAATAATTATGTCTGACACTACTTCAGAGCAGGAGGATTCTACGAAGCCTTGGGGATCAGGGTCAGTGTGACCAGCTAACATCTTACCTCAAATGGAACAGGATTTTTCAGATGCTTTGCTCTAATGGAACTGCTTTAAAAAAAATTTTTTTTTTAAATATTTTCTTCTGGTCACAAGATAAAGAAATTTGGGATGCAAAGTACCTAAAGATCCCTGATCCTAAGAAGTTACTTCTGCCCGGGTGCGGTGGCTCATGCCTGTAATCCTAGCACTTTGGGAGGCTGAGGTAGGCGGATCACTTGAGGTCAGGAGTTCGAGACCAGCCTGGCCAACATGGTGAAACCCCGTCTCTACTAAAAATGCAAAAATTAGCCAGGGTAGTGGTGTGCACCCGTAGTCTCAGATACTCGGGAGGCTGAGGCTGGGTAATCACTTGAACCTGGGAGGTGGAGATTGCAGTAAGTCGAGATCGCACCACCATACTCCAGCCTGGGCGGCTGAGGGCGACTCTGTCTCAAAAAAAAAAAAAAAAAAAGAAGTTACTTCTAAGACAGACTTTTAAGATGTAACCAGCACAAACCAATGTCAGGGAGGAGCGATGCATGACAACAAATGAGTCAGATGGGCATGAAGGCCCCAGGACCCATGCCCCAAGGCACAAAGAAGAGCTCAAGGTAGGCCCAAATATTCGAATTTCTTAGATTACTAAACCACCTGAGCTGACCTTGTCTGTCAGACAAGATTTTTACCTGGAAATTCCATGACAAATACATGTGCAAAAGAAAATGATGGGTTTAATTTACTAATTATTGACCTAATGGATGGCTTTTTAAAATTTTTTAATAAAAAGCAGACTATATGTTTTTCTAGTGGCTATACTAAGTTATACTTCCTGTTTTCATATGTGAAAGTAACTGGGACATGCCTTTCTTTTTCAATCAGTTTATTTAAGCTATACAGCAAACTCTGGCATTTATGTGGAGCATTTCTCATTGTTGGAATCTGAATAAACCGATTACAAAATAATACACGTGCACATTCTAAGTCTGTAATTTGTGACAGGGGCCAGATCCAACCATGCTGATTTTTTGTTCTCTTGACAAAAATGTTTTGGACAATCACAACGTTACAGAAAAGTGTAAAGATAGAACAAAGCACTTGTCCCCCGGAATCATTTGAGAGTAAATTGACATAATACGCATCACCCCACAAAGCCTTAAGTGTGTGCTTCCTACAAATAAGAACACTCTCCTTTAAAAATACAATGCAACCATCAAAAGTGGGAAATTAGCACTGTTCTGCTTCCACAAACAGTCCTCAGACTCCATTCAGGTTTCTCCAGTTGTCCCAAAGGATCCAGTTCATTTTAGTCTCATTCAGTTTGGAACAGTTCTTCAGTCTTGGCTTGACTTTCATGACCTGGATATTTTTGAAGATTACAGGCTGATTATTTTGTAGATCATCCCTCAATTTGGCTTTGTCTGTTTTCTTGTGGTTAGATTCAAGTTACACAACTCTCATAGGACTGTCACAGAAGTGATGTTTAGTCTATTTCATTGGACCAGGTGCGATGGCTCACGCTTGTAATCCTAGCACTTTAGGAAGCCGAGGCAGGTGCATCAGGAGTTTGAGACCAGCCTAGCCAACATGGTGAAACCCCATTTCTACTAAAAATACGAAAATTAGCTGGGTGTGGTGGTACATGCCTGTAATCCCAGCTACTCAGGAGGCTGAGTCAGGAGAATCGCTTCTACCAAAAAGTACAATCCCAGAGTGCTGGGATTACAGGCATGAGCCACCATGCCCGGCATATAATGGGGCTTTGATCTAGATGAAATGTAGTTCTATTTTTCAAAGTTGTACCTTCCAAGAGAGAAGCCCTCTTCCTTCCTATGATTGCTTTGAACAAATTTGTTCAAGAGCAAATTTGTTATAATTGATAATTCCTCCAGACCTGTTGAAATATGTTAATTTTTAGACTAGGCGCAGGTGGCTCACACCTGTAATCCCAACACTTTGGGAGGCCAAGGTGGGTGGATCACGAGGTCAGGAGTTCAAGACCAGCTGGGCCAAGATGGTGAAACCCCATCTCTACCAAAAATACAAAAATTAGCCGGGTGTGGTGGCAGGTGCCTGTAATCCCAGCTACTTGGGAGGCTGAGGCAGGAGAATCGCTTGAACCCAGGAGGCGGATGTTGCAGTAAGCCAAGATCACACTACTGCACTCCAGTCTGGGCAACAGAGCAAGTCTCCATCTGAAAAAAAAATTAAAAAAAAAACCCAAATGTTAATTTTTTCCTACATTTTCTGATCTATGTCTTGTTTTCAGTTAGAAGCAAACCAAAACTAAGGCCACAAAAATGTCATTATTCTCCCCAAATGCCGTCTTGCCTAGGTTGATCTCAAACTCCTGGGCTCAAGTGATCTGCCCACCTCGGCCTCCCAAAGTGCTGAGATTACAGGCATGAGCTGCCAACCTGGCCCACACCCTTTTAAGCAACCAGATCTTGGTGAACTCAGAGTGAGAACTCACCCATTAGCAACGGGTTGGTGCCATGATATTCATGAGGGCTCTACCCCTGTGATCAAAATACCTTTCACCAGGCTCCACCTCCAACACTGGAGATTACATTTCCACATGAGATTTGGAGGGAACAAATATCCAAACCACATCAACGAGGCTAGAACATTTTATACTAGAAAGCAAAGAAGCTATCAGAGACTCTTCTGGGACTGTGTTAAAGGGCCCAGAAACCAAATTGTGTACACCCTACAGGGACTTTCAGTAGCCAAAGATGGGATCATCTGAGCATTAAAAAAGAGTAGTGATTGGGCCTGGCACGATGGCTCACGCCTTTGGGAGCCAGCACTTTGGGAGGCCGAGGTGGGTGGATCACGAGGTCAAGAGACCAAGACCATCCTGGTCAACGTGGTGAAACCTTGTCTCTACTAAAAATACAAAAATTTGCTGGGTGTGGTGGCGTGTACCTGTAGTCCCAGCTACTCAGGAGGCTGAGGCAGGAGAATTGCTTGAACCCAGGAGGCGGAAGTTGCAGTGAGCTGAGATCACCCCACTGCTCTTCAGTCTGGTGACAGGTCGAGACTCTGTCTCAAAATAAATAAATAAATTTAAAAAAATAAAAATAAGTAAATAAATAATAGAGAGTAGTGATCAAAACATGTTAAATACATTAAAACTCATGAGTTTTTACAACACTTTAAAAACGTACCGATCAGCTTTAGAGATTGCTCAGACACTAGTTTTTAAACTGAAATTGGAAATATATTATTAAAATAACTATGTAATAAAAACGGCCACGAGCACAAGAAAAGATGGGAAACCACAATTCACAACTGGAATATAATGCCACTTCACACCCATTAAAATGGCTGTCATAAAAAAGACAGAAAAGAACAAAGTTTGGAAAGGTTATAGAGAAATGACAGCCCTCAGACATGACTGGTGAGAATGTAAAATAGCTCAGCCGCATTGGAAAACAGCCTTGCTGTTACTCAAAAAGTTACACATAGGGCTACCATATGCTTCAGCAGTTCTACTCCTAGAGAGAATATACCCAAGAGAATTGAAACATATGTTCACACAGGCGGGGCGCGGTGGCTCATCGTGAAACTCCATCCTACTTTTTAGTACTCTAAAAAGTGGCACAATCTCGGCTCACTGCAACCTCCTCCTCCCAGAGTTCAGGAGATTCTCCTGTCTCAGCCTCCCAAATAGCAGGATTACAGGCACGCGCCGCCATGCTCTTGTACACACAAAACTTGTACAGTAATATTAGCCAGGTGCGGTGGCTCATGCCTGTAATCCCAGCACTTTGGGAGGCCAAAGTGGGCAGATCGCTTGAGTTCAGGAGTTTGAGACCAGCCTGGGCAATGTGGCGAAACCCCCTCTCTACAAAAAATTACAAGAAGGAATTAGTGGGGCATGGTGGCCCTCGCCTATAGTCCCAGTTACTTGGGAGGCTGAGGTGGGAGGATCACTTGAGGTCAAGATGGCAGTGAGCCACAATAGTGTCACTGCACTCAAGCTGACAATGAGACCTTGTCTCAAAAAAAAAAAAAAACCTTGTACAGGAATATTAATAGCAATATTATTTATAATAGTCAAAGGTGAAAACTACCTAAATCGTCATCAAATGATGAATGGGTAAATAAGTTGTGGTATACTCATAAAGTGAGACGACGTGTGGTGGCTCAAGCCTGTAATCCCAGCACTTTGGGAGGTCAAGGCGGGCAGATCACCTGAGGTCAGGAGTTCGAGACCAGCCAGACCAACATGGAGAAACCCCGTCTCTACTAAAAATACGAAATACAAAATTAGCCGGGCGTGGTGGCGTATGCCTGTAATCCCATTTACTTGGGAGGCTGAGGCAGGAGAATCGGTTGAACCCAGGAGGCGTAGGTTGTGGTGAGCCTAGATCATGCCATTGCACTCCAGCCTGGGCAACAAGAGCAAAACTCCATCTCAAAAAAAAAAAAAAAAAAGTGAAATATTGTTTGGCAATAAAAAGAAAGAGTACTGATACATGCTGTAACATGAACTTTGAAAACATTATGCTAAGTGAGAAAAGCCAGACACACACTCACAAAACAGATATTGTATGATGCTGTTTATATGAAATGTTCAGAATACACCAATCCAAAGAGACAAAAAAGAGATAAGTGGCTGCCAAGGGCTGAGGGAAGTGGGGAATGAGGGGTGACTGCTAATGGATACAGGGCTTCCTTTGGGGAGACAGTCTGGAATTAGCTGGTAGTGATGATTGAGAAAACTCTGAATATTCTAAAAATTATTCAGTTGTGCATTTTAAGAGGGTGAATTGTGTGGTATGTGAATTATACCTCAATAAAGCTGTTATTTTCTTTTGAGACTGAGTTTTACTCACTCTGTCACCCAGGCTGGAGTGCAGTGGCACAATCTCGGCTCTCTGCAACCTCCTCCTCCCAGGGTTCAGGAGATTCTCCTGTCTCAGCCTCCTGAATAGCAGGATTACAGGCATGCACCACCATGCTCAGCTAATTTTTGTATTTTTAGTAGAGACAGGGTTTCACCATGTTGGCCAGACTGGTCCTGAACTCCTGGACTCAAGTGATCCGCCCACCTTGGCCTCCCAAAGTTCTGGGGTTACAGGTGTGAGCCACTGTGCCCAGTCGAGCTGTTAGCTTTTAAAAATCACTTTGTAGAACTTGTTTGGGTCCTAATTTAAACCAACCAATTATAAAGACACGTAGGAGACAGTCTGGGAAGTCTGAACGCTGAGGATTAGATGATATTAAGAAGTTATTACTAATTTTGTTTTAGATGTGATCGTGGTGTCATGGTTATTTAAAAATGATCTCTTAGGACACATCATAAGTACTTACAGATTAAACCATGCGATAGCTGAGATTTGCTTCTAAATGATTTAGCCAGGGAGGAGCACAGTATGTATAGAAACAAGGTTGGCCACATGTTGATCTTTGTTAAAGATGGGTGAGAACAATGTGCCCATTCATTATATTTTTCTCTCTACTGTTGAATATGGTTTCAAATTTTCATAATGAAAGGTTTTAAAATTATTTTTAAGAAAGAAAACCAAGGACACAAACAAGGAGAAAAAAGGCTGTTATTAATAATCTGTTCAGGCCGGGCACAGTGGCTAATGCCTGTAATCCCAGCACTTTGGGAGGCCGAGGTGGGTGGATCATGAGGACAGGAGATCGAGACTATCCTGGCCAACATGGTGAAACCCCGTCTCTTCTAAAAAAAAAAAATACAAAAAATTAGCCGGGTGTGGTGGCAGGCGCCTGTAGTCCCAGCTACTCAGGAGGCTGATGCAGGAGAATGGTGTGAACCTGGGAGGCGGAGCTTGCAGGGAGCCGAGATTGCACCACTGCACTCCAGCCTGGGATACAGAGCAAGACTCTGTCTCAAAATAATAATAATAATAATAATTGTTCATTTGCATTCCTAAGAGCCATCCTTCCAGATCATCTATTTCCCAAAGCTGATCCCAACCAGGCTGAATTCTCTTCCCCTGGGCTTCACCAGCACGTGGCTCGTTCTTTTAGAAGGGTGTCAAAGTTACTCATATTTCTGTCTGTTGAGTTTCATTTTCTGTTTAAACATATATTTATTGCCATTTCGGTCCTCTAAAATTCTCAGCCCACTCATTCTAAGTAAATTCTTTTCTTTTGGATAACTGAGATTTATCTCTTGAGATGTTAAATGTTTCAATATTTTGGATGAAAGTCTTTGTAAAATAGGCTACGTGACTTTTACCTTTCTTTTTTTTTTTTTTTTGAGACGGAGTCTTGCTGTGTCGCCCAGGCTGGAGTGCAGTGGCCGGATCTCAGCTCATTGCAAGCTCCGCCTCCCGGGTTTTTACGCCATTCTCCTGCCTCAGCCTCCCGAGTAGCTGGGACTACAGGCGCCCACCACCTCGCCCGGCTAGTTTTTTGTATTTTTTAGTAGAGACGGGGTTTCACCGTGTTAGCCAGGATGGTCTCGAACTCCTGACGTCGTGATCCGCCCGTCTCGGCCTCCCAAAGTGCTGGGATTACAGGCTTGAGCCACCGCGCCCGGCCGACTTTTACCTTTCTAGTCAATGTTTATTAAAGTTTCCAAAAGTTAATCATTATGAAAATTAATCTTGCCATAATACTGTGATTCTCATACAGGATATTCAAGGATAAGGCTGTTCCTTACACCAAATGAACCCAGGTTGCTTTGTTTGAACGTCTCTTGTTTTTGTGATATATCTGTTACTTCTCTTGCTGGTACTGTCCCTTCTTTCTGCCGTGAGAGTGCCTTCCTTGACCCGTTTGCTGCTCCTGATTCATTCTACATGCGAAGAAACCAGACAATTAAACTTATTACAGTTATATGTAGAATGACTACACTCCCTGGCTACCCAGGACAATTTCAGTGTGTACCTATTGTCCCAGTGTAATTAATGAATAGCATCCTTTTAAAAAATCTGGAATGTATCCTAGTTGGCTTTTTTTTCTTTTTTTCTTTTCTTTTCTTCTTCTTCTTCTTCTTCTTTTTTTTTTTTTTTTTTTTTAGTGGCAGAGTCTCACTCTGTTGCCCACACAGCAGTGCAGTAGTACAATCATAGCTCACTACAGCCTTGAACTCGGGCTCAAATGATCCTCCCGTCTCAGCCTCCTGAGTAGCTGGGCCTACAGGCATGTGCCACCACACCTGGCTATCCAGTATTTTAATAAATTATCTGATCATCCTTGTTATATGCCAAATATGAGTATATCCTTGTTACAAAGTTTGACTGGCCACTCTTACCAGTTCTATTAAAGGGACTGACTACTTATCCACTCCCCAATCAGGTACTAAAGTCTAAGGATATTCTGGCTTTTTTTCAACATTTACTGAGCATTTATTAGGTGCCATTCACTACGTTTGTCCTTGTTCTCTGGTTCTCTGGGAGCTTACAGTTTAGTAAGGAGATGACATAAATATAAACATGTAATTCCAATGCAATGTTGTACAAGCATATGTATAAAGCTAGAAGCATGCAGTTGGGTGCCTTGAGACCACAGACCAAGGGCCACTAGCCTAGCACAGAGTTTGTCAACCTCGGCATTATTGACATTTTGGATCACATAATTTTGGCAGGGGGGTGGGGGGACCGTCCTATGCATTTTAGGATGTTTAGTAGCATCCCTGGCCTCTGTTCGTTAGACGCCAGTAGTACTCCCTTAAGTCATAACAATAAAAAATGTCTCCAGATATTGTTAACTGTCCCTGAAGGATAAAACTGCTCCAGGTTGAGAAGCACCCTAGTCCAAGAAGCATCAATGTGGGGAACTGTCCCAAAATTCCTGCTGGAGGAGATGCTGCTGAGCTAGGCATAGGTCTGGTGGACTCAGGAGGGGTAAGACCAAAAAGGGAAATGGAGTAGAGGAAGGATTTCACGAACAGAGCATGAGTGATGTGTAGGACAGGGAAACAGAAAGAAGGGAGTTGCATGAATGGGTGGCATGGGGTGGAAAAGGAGTAAACTCAGTTCAGTATTACTAACCTATGTATTTAAGTGTTTTTTGACTTGTTTTTCCTATTCTGTGTATTTTGGTTAGTTTGGGGTCAGGTTGACAGCTGAATTCTAAAAGATAATATATGCAAAAGCACTTTGCAGACCCTGTGAAGTGCTATTCATATGTAAATTATCAACATTATTACCATAACAGCAGATGAAAACAATGCACTTTACGGTTTTATTTTGTTTGTATGCACTCTGTAATCCTTAAGAATTCTGAAAAGCAGAGCATTACTGTGCTGCTTGTTAAACCATTGTCTCTCAGCTTCACTCTCATATACTGTGATCATAATGCTGGGGCAACACCTACAAGCCTCATTTTTCTTTGCCAGCCGGCTCCTTGTGGGACTCTGCCAGGAGGGGACAGTAGAGGGAGACCCTAAGCCTGGAGACTGGAAAAGGGACTGCTCCTTCCTTTTCCTCTCAAGGTCACCTTGACAACGTCTGTTCACTCCAGCAGCTCAGTTGGTTTCAGTAGCAGTAGCTGATTCTAGTTTTCCCAGCACTCTCAGAAACAGCTTCATGATTCCTTTTCAAAAACGCCAGCACCTACTAGCTTGGGATTTCACCCTCCTGAGAGGCCTGGGTCCCAGCTCTGAGTGTTAATAATTTCAGTGTTAATCCTTCTAAGTGTAAATAATTCTTTCCTGTGATCCCCAGCCATAGAGGTGGAAGCTGCTTCCCGTGTTTACTACCCCTATGACACTTGTGTTCCCTTTTCAACTTTTCAGTTAATAAATCTTCATATTAAATTATTTCCATTATAGTAACTGGCATGGTTTCTGTCTCCTTACAGACCCTGACTACTACTCGTGTTGATTATTCCGTCCTTTAGTCACTCCAAATACTCAGGACAGCCATTACAAGGAGAGAAGGAGGAAGATCAAGCCCAGAGTGTCCCATGCTCTATGTGTGACTAGTCTCTGCAAGTAGCTGCTGGGTTGACAAACTCCTCAATCAG
Organism: Macaca fascicularis; assembly: GCF_037993035.2. Taxonomy (NCBI): domain Eukaryota; kingdom Metazoa; phylum Chordata; class Mammalia; order Primates; family Cercopithecidae; genus Macaca; species Macaca fascicularis. The sequence goes on from NC_088388.1 coordinate 121,670,672, forward strand.
GTAGGGACCACTGATTTTCAGAAAAGCCAGTTAAAATCTCTTCTGGATAGTGCAGAAAACATTGGAAGAGTCTAAAGAACCACAGCATCAAAAGTGGACAAGTGTGAATGACTCAGCATTGATTCTATAACATATTCTGGAAGCCACTATTAGGACTAAATCCTTTTGCTTGAAATTTGCTTTCATGTTTGCAGTTGCTATAATAATACCTTGTATAATATACTGGGCAGAATAACACTAACGGTTTCAGCTACCTTGCTTTTATTTCTTCTACAGACATCGAGGTCCTACTGTGCACCCATAAGACAAGGTTCCTGCTGCCAAAAAAGTTAAAAAAAAAAAAAAAAACTAACTCAAATAAAAAACAGAATAAAAAGTGTGAAAGCTGGGTAGTAAGAACATTTTCCAATTTCCTATGTTTCCTATCATTAATGAGGCAACTGGTATTGAAGCATTCTTTTTTTATTTTTATTTTTATTTTGAAACGGAGTCTCACTTTGTCACCTAGGCTGGAGTGCAGTGGCACATCCCAGCTCACTGCAACCTCTGCCTCCCCAGTTCAAGCAATTCTTCTGCCTCAGCCTCCCATATAGCTGGGACTACAGGCGCATGCCGCCATGCCCAGCTAATTTTTGTACTTTTAGTAGAGACAGGGTTTCGCCATGTTGACCAGGCTGGTCTCAAACTCCCGACCTCAGGTGATCCACCCGCCTCGGCCTCCCAAAGTGCTGGGATTACAGGCATGAGCCACTGTGCCCGGTCGAAGCATTCTTTTTTTTTTTTTTTTTTTTTTTTGAGACACGGTCTCCCTCTCACCCAGGCTGGAGTGCAATGGCACGATATTGGCTGACTTCACCCTCAACTTCCCGGGCTCAGGTGATCCTCCCACCTCAGCCTTCCAAGTAGCTGAGACTACAGGCGCGCGCCACCACGCCCAACTAATTTTTAACATTTTTTGTAGAGACAGGGTTTTGCCATATTCCCCAGGCTGGTCTTGAACTCTTGGGCTCAAGCAATCCTCCGACTTGGTTTCCCAAAATGCTGGGATTACACGGTGAGCCACCGCACCTGGCCTCAAACCAATCTTTGAAGATAGTTATTCAAATCTACTTGTTGTTTTAATGTGAAGATAATTCCTAATGCTTCCTTTCTTTATGTTTTTTTGAAACCTTTTTTGATAGTGAAATATTCTACCCATACATAAATGTACAGCTTAAGGAATTTTTACAAGATGAACATCTATATAGCCACCATTAAGGTCAGGAGATACAATCTCAAAAACATTCTTCTCCCTACCTGCCAGAACCGACCACAATCCTCCAAACTTCATGGAAATCACTAAGTGGGTAGTGATTCCCAAACAATTGCTTTTTTGCTTTTTTTCATAGTTTCCTCCACTAAGTATGGAGCCATAATCATTGTAGAGTGTAATTTAGACTGTCTTTAACTTATATACAAAAATCATACAGTATGTATTTTTTCTGGGTTTTTGTTGTTCAAAATTATGTTTTTAGTATGCCTCCATATTGTTACACGTAGTTGTATTTCATTCATTTACATTGCTGTGTAGTAGGCCAGTATAGGGAATACCATAATCTAATTAACCATTCTATTGTTGATGGATAGTTCAGTTATTTCCAGTTTGCATGCACAGGAGCACTCACTTCTTAGGGAAAATACCTAAGTGTGAAATTGCTGGATCCCAAGGTATACATATCCTGGCTAATGTCAAACCATTTTCCAAAATGGTTGGTTGCATCGGTTCTCACGTCGGCCCGCAGGTGAGGCTTCTTTGCATGACATCCTCCCTAGCACCTGACGCTGCCAGACGTTTCAGCTTTGGACTTTTCCACTCAACTTATGGTGAGTGTGGTATTATCCGCTGTGGTTTTAATTGGCCATCTTCTGATTACTAATGAATTAAAGCACCATTTCAATAAACAGATATTTATTGGCCATTTAGATTTCTCGTGTGTTTGTGAAATACCTTTCCATGTACCCATTCTTTAATTGGGTTCCTTTTCTTCTTGATTTGTAGTAGTTCCTCGCGTATCCTAGTAGTTTTACTTGTGGCAAAGATCTCCTGCCCCGGGCGGCCTCTGCCCTCCGGCGCTGGAAGTTCGGCGGCGAGGCAGCCTCTCCCGGGGCGCTAGGGCTCCTCCAGCTCTGCCCCGATGTCGTTATTACGGCCGTTTGCAGCCTCCGTGCCAGGGCCAGGGGTGCGGTTCGGGACGCGGGATCCTAGGTCGGGTCCTGCTCCGCCCAAGTGGAGGCCGGCGTCTGTGTTGTCTGCGGTCTCCAGGGCAGCGCCGGGGCGGGCGTGGGCCCGGGCGGCGGCGGCGGCGGCGGCGGCGCGGGAGGATGCGGGGCCGCCCGCGTCTTGGCCGCGGACGAGCGCCGGGCAGGTGACGGGCGGTGGCCCCCCGGATCCGGGGTGGGCGGCGCGCCCGGGGAGGGAAACGGGAAGGGCTGACTGGGGATAGGGACTGCAGGAAACCACCCGAGCAAGCTGGGGAGGAGCTGGCGCCGGAGCCTTCGGGACGGAGTGGGGAGCGACAAGGGGGCGAGGCCGCACCAAGGGGCTGGGGGGCTGTGATCCGAGGCTTCGGCGCCCGGGCACCCAGAGCAGCCCTGTTCCCGGTCAATTAGGACCGGTCGGGGGCACCAGGCCCGCCGACTCGTCACTTCCTGGACCTCCAAACGCCCCTTGTGACGGGTCTTGTTCCTCAGGAACAAGCAAAGGTAAAAAACAAACCGAACGCCTCTACTGGGCAGCTTCCGGCCTGTTTCAAACCAGGGTTCGTTCCTTTTTCTTTACGATTCATCTTGGTGAGCCCAAGCAGGGTTCCTTTTCCCCTCCAGGAGGAAGTTCGTTTGTCCCATCCTAGTGGACTAGACCCACTGCAGGGATCCCTGGGGAGCTGGCCGCCTCTTAGTCCCTAGGTGCCATGGGATCTATCCCTGTCTTGTTTATTCAGGAGACTGGTCACTTCTCTTGGTAAGAAATTTCAGCGGCACAACCTTTTTTTTTTTCCACTGGACGGAAGGAGGGAGCCACATTCATTAAATTTAAGCGCCCACTTTCTAACTTATTCAAGCTGTCAGCTGTTCCTTCTTCAACCCCATGTTTTCGTAAGATCAGGCCTCCACAGAAAACCCAGCTTTTGTGGCATTCGGCTTTGCTCTTTGCATACTTTAGCAAACTTCAGGAATCCGCTAACATCAACAAAATTATCTTCTGTGGTTACTGTTTTATTATTTATTCATTCCAAGAAAGCTTAGCCTGTTTCATTTAAGAAGCGAAGTTCAAGGGGCTGAATTATTTTAAGAGTAATTCTAAGTTGCACTATAACGCCTAAGCTTGCCCGTCAGGATCTCGAATTCAGTGACCTTAGCTCTTCCAGTAAAACTGATGTGAAACTCTTTTAGTTAAAATGTGTTAGTATTTGATAGATTTGCTGCTTTCTTGGCACATCCTAAAAAAGCAACAGTTAAAATAATAAGGCAGAATGCAGTGTGTGTTTTAAAAATAAGAGACAAAATAATACAACAAACCAATCTGTAAAATGAGAGAATACTATGTTAGTCTACCAACAGCACAGACTTCAAATTCAACAGAAAACTCACTGCATGTGTATTTCCATATGAACGTTCCCTTTTGCCTGTTGTTTGTTAAGGTGCTTTCCTCCGAGGATTTGATGATGTTCCTTGGAAACATTAGCAACAAGGTCAACATTATAAGCAGTCCTAGGAATAGTAATTAGGTTGTGTCATTTAATTAAAGTTAGGATTTGCCAAAAGAACAAGAGCAAGCCATTAAGACAAATTTTACACTAATTTCTACTGGTAAAGGTTTCTGTTACCTGACTCACAGGAAAAAAAAAAATGAGTATAAAGGCAGTGAGATAGAAAAATAGACCAAAATAGAAATGCTAGGTAGAGATGAAAGGAAGCACAATCCAAAAACATCATGTCCGTTCGGTCCTATATGAACTCAAAGCACCCTTTCCATGGGTCTTTATAATGTCCCTTAGAGACAGCGAAGATTCACTTGAATCATACTCATAAGTGAGTTGGAAGGGACTCCAGCTAACTCCTAGCTGTAATTCAGGCCAATCTCCCACCCACTCAACTTTCCCCAGGATAGCATCCCATTCCGTAATGTAGACCTCCAGGCTCCACTTTGAATCGCTCAGTGGCAGAATTCACAAGGCCACTAAATCTTTTGTTGAATAGTTTTATTTATTTTTTTCTGATAGGGTCTCCCTCTGTTACCCAGGCTGGAGTGCAGTGGTACAGTCTTGGCTCGCTGCAGCCTCTGCCTGCCTGGCTCAAGTGACCCTTCTACCGCACTCTCCTGAGTAGTTGTGACTACAGGCCCATCCCACCATGCCCACTAATTTTTTTTTTTTTTTTTTTGTAGAGACGGGGCTTTACCATGTTGCCCAAGCTGGTCTTGAACTCCTGGACTTAAGTGATCTGCCCACCTCAGCCTCCCAAAGTGCTGGTATTACAGGCATGATTGTTGAACAATTTTAATCGTTATTATGGGTTTTAAAAAAATACTGGATGAGGTTGATCTCCATTTATGTCCATCTAAATTATATGTTCCTATCTAGTCACAACCTGGCTATCAGAAAGTCTTTTCCAAATGATGTTGCCAGCCCAGATAGGTCTAGGAACAAAACAGCTTCCCCATTTACAGTTCCAACTATGGAAAACCACACTCTTCTTCTTACTTTACTTTCCAAAAGATAGCCCCTGAACCTGGTTTACTCTATCCATGAATAACTATGGGCCATATTTATATTGTTGCCCTGGGCATTTGAAATAAGGCTATCCAAGTACTGTCCATAATTAACCATTTGTCTTAGTCAAGGTTTGTCTGGAACAAGCCTTTTCTAACTTTATTGGAAGTTAGAAATAGAATCCACTTCCCAAGCAGCCATTTATTTCATCAATAAAACTGCATTCGATTACCGAGGCTGCTTATGAGCGCTACATCAGATGTGTTTCTGTAGAGAGAAAAACAATTGTTTTTCTAATAGACCTTTCTTATACACACAAAAGGGTGCATACAAAAGCCTGCAGATAATAGAACAAGGTTTTCTTACTCATTTAAATATTTGTTTAACATTGACATTATTGAGATTTCAGTAGTCGCAGAGTAACATTCATATAATTTTTTTCAGGTAACGCCTTTGTGAACCACAACTTTAAATATCAGCCAGCTGCTCCTATCAACAAGAGTATCCCCCTGTTAATTTTTTGCATTTTTCAAGATGAGTAAAAGTAAACTAATTCCCAAGCTCTCTATTCAGTCTCCTGTCCGTCATACCAACTTAAATGTCCAGCCCACACACCCACCTTTGAAGAAAGAAGACTTACATCGGATTTCAAAAGACTCCTTGGAATCTGATTCAGAAAGCCTCACTCAAGAGATGATGTCCCATTCTGAGTTTGATGATCGAATCCAGGACGATATGGAGCGCGACAGCTTAGACGAGGAAAGCCCTCGACGGGGAAGCCTGCACGAGACAGGAGAGGAAGCAAGTGGAAAAGCAGCTCGGATGGCTCGCGAGCAAAACCACCATACCTGGGACCAGGGCGCCAATAACAGGTGAGGAATTGGCTTGTGTAAGATAATAATGGGCTGTAAAATATACAGTTAAATAATTACTGGTGTCATTCCAAATGAGAGTAAGGGCAAGCTGCCCTAATGAGCGCCATGTGTGTGAGACGGGTCTCCAAGCAGCCAAGGAGAGCTGGGCACCATCTTTTTTCCATATTCAGATATTTTTAAATTAAAAAGTGCAGTGGGTATTAATCAGGGGATTTGCATTTCTCATACCATTTATTTCCTGTCCATATTCCAAGTGTCTCCAGACTAGGACCTCACCTGGGAGAAATTCCCGAAAGCCTGGTATAGAAAAGGATGTGGAGTCAGGTGGACTCGATTTGGTCCAGGCATTACTGTTTAGTGTATAATCTGGAATAAATCACTTAACTCTTTTTTTATTTTTTAAAAAATTTTATATAGTATTAAATATTTATAATAGAGATGGGATCTCACTATGTTGGCCAGATTGGTCTTGAACTCCTAGCCTCAAGCAGTCCTTCTACTTCAGCCTCCCAAAGTGCTAGGATCACAGGCATGAGCTACCATGCCTGACCCACTTAATTCTTTTTTGGCTCACTTTTTCTCATCTGTCAAACAACCTGACTTGCCTATCTCACAGGATTGCTATGAATGTCAATAAAGTACAAATAATTGGGGATCGAATCTTACTTGGCCCATTCAGAGCTAGTAGAGGTCTACCTCCCAGGGCTTGTATGATCATATAAAGATTTAATCTAATAACCAGAATTTAAGGGATTTAACCTTGTGCTATGAGCTACCAAAAAAAGTAAGGGGATGTAAAATAATGTGGTGATACCACTCTGTTACAACTGAGGCACTGAGGATATGATAGAGTACAGAAGAAGGTAAAAGCTATTGATTAGGAGGTTTTAGTGTGGTGGTGAAGTGCATGGTGTCTGAGGCAGACCATTTGGGTTCAAATAGTGGCTCTGCCACTTACTAGCTGTATAACCTTGGCCAAGTCCAATTAATGTTTCTGTGCCTCAGTTTCTTCATCAGTAAAAATGGGATAATAATAATAGTTAACCAGTTATCATAAGGCTAAAATAAATATATCTAAATTGTTTAGAATAGTGACTGGCTCCTTATAAATTATATTGTGTTAGTTTTTGTTTGCGTGTGTGTGTGGTAGGGGAGGAGTCTCGCTCTGTCATCAGGCTGGAGTGCAGTGGTGTGATCTCAGCTCACTGCAACCTCCGCCCCCCGGATTCAAGCGATTCTCCTGCCTCAGCCTCCTGAGTAGCTTGGACTACAGGCTTGTGCCACCACACCCAGCTAATTTTTGTATTTTTAGTAGAGATGGGGTTTTACCATGTTGGCCAGGATGGTTTCTATCTCTTGACCTTGTGATCCACCTGCCTCGGCCTCCCAAAGTGCTGGGATTACAGGCGTGAGCCACTGTGCCCGGCCGATTTTTTTTTTTTTAATTCAGGCTGAAATATATTAAGGAAAATTTATTGGAAGGCCTGGAACTTGGGCAGGGTCTTGAAAACAAGCTAAGATCTGGATAATAGAACAGAATGGGAGTGACATGTTTGCGGCACTTTCGGGAGCCCAGCTGGCTTGCGGAGGATTTGAGTGTAGGGAAAATGGACTGAGTAGGAGTCTGATTATAAGGGAGTCTTAAAAATGTGCTCATAGTATTGGAAGATACATTTTCAGGTCATGAAGTGTAACCATCCTACCACAGATGAGGATATTGAGTCTTACAGAACTCACATGACTTGTCCTCAGGATAGAGTCACTGCAAGGGCTCGTGTGGGAACCAGAAGTAGAGCCCAGTCCTGAGTCTTTTCTTTCTTTCTTATCTTTCTTTTTTTTCTTTCCTTTCATCTTCCCCTCCCTTTTTTTCACTGGGGATATCTAGTTGAATCAATCTCATAAGTGTCTTAGTGATATGTCACAGCAAAAGTGCTAAGAGCTGTCACCAAGGTGCTAGAGGCGGAAGAGGCATCCGGACAGCTTCAGAGAGACAGACACCCTTGATTGGACTGGGCTGGGAAAGCCAGGCAGAGAGAATACAGGTTCTTGGGGAGGGCAGTGAGATGCAGCAGTGTTTAAGGACGATTATTATGCAAGCTGGTGCATTTTGAATTAGAGACTAAACACACAACGGACAGAGAGGCTGTTGGATGGATATGACAACAATAACAATGACATCACTTTTTAAGAGCCTATCTTAGTTTCACTCAATTCTCCATCACAATCCTGTAGGGAAGGCGTTGCTTTTCCTATTTTACAGATAATGAAAATGAGGCTAACAGAGATGAAGAAACTTGTCTAAGGTTATTGTGCTTGGAGGATGTCCTTGTTTTGTTACTGATGCTGTTTTTTTTTTTTAAATCATGCAAAAATTCTAACTTATAAAAAAGTACAGAGAAAAATACAGTAGAACCCTTACTGCCATATATGTTTCAGACATATTTTTAAAATTCATACTATATTACAGATAAAGTTTCCATGTACCCCTTCTCAAACTCATTCCCCTTTCTTCCCCCTCAGAGGTAATCAATACATACTCTTACATGAGTGTGCATCCTTCTCACCAATCTTCCATTCATTTATTTCTTGGGTAATCTATAATTAGTAGATAAATATGTGTCTATATATGGATGTATGATGCCCATTTTGCTCAGTCAATATTATGTTTTTGGGATTTTACAATCATTCTTTTGAACTAAGACATGGTCTTGGTTGAATATTGACGAATATTTAGTTTTTTTCCAGTTTTCGTTATTTCAGACAATGCTCTGTGCCCGTCATCGTATGCCTCCTTGGGTATGCATGCAAGAGTTTCCTTAGGGTCTAAGTCCCCAGGAGTAGAACTGTGGTTCATGGGCAGATGGACATCTTCAACTTTACCCACAAGTGCCTACAAGTTACCAGTCCTCAGAATTACTGTCTTTTAACTTCTGCCATTCTGATGGGTTATAAAATCCTGTCCTATTATAGATTTAAATTACTTTTCTCTGATAACTTGTGAGCCTGAGAATCTTTTTACATGGTTTTAACCAAATGAGATCGATTTAGACATCCTCTTTGGCAACTGGTTATTTTCATTTAACAAAATACCCATGTGTATTTTGGGTCTCTTTCTGTAGAGTTGGTCTTCCGTATCCATGGCTTTCGCATCTGTGGATCCAACCAACCACAGATCAAAAATACTTGGGGAATAAATGGATGGTTGAATCTGTACTAAACATGTACAGAGACTTTTTTTCTTGGCTTTATTCCAGAACAATATAGTATAACAACTATTTACATAGTATTTACATTGTGTTAGGTATTATAAATAATCTAGAGATAATTTAAAATATATAGGAGGATGTGCATAGGCTATATACAAATATTACTCCAATTTATAAAAGGGACTTGCCCATCTCTGGATTTTGGTATCGGCAGGGAGTCCTGGAACCACTCCCTCACAGATAGCTGAGCAATGATTATATTTATATGTTCATAGTACATATGGACATGGTACATAGTATTCTAGTATCTGGAGGTGCCATGATATATTTATTCAGTCACCCAAGGGTGGACTTTGGGATGTTCCCAGTTTGTTTGTTTGTTTGTTTGTTTGTTTTGGAGACAGTCCTGCTCTGTCGCCCAGGCTAGGATGAAGTGGCACGATCTTGTCTCACTGCAACCTGCACCTTCCGGGTTCAAACGATTCTCATGCCTCAGCCTCCCGAGTAGCGTGCGCCACAATGCCCGGCTAATTTTTTCCACTTTTAGTAGAGAATGGGTCTTATCACGTTGCCCAGGCTGGCCTCGAACTCCTGAGCTCAGGCAATCCGTGCACTTCAGCCTCCCAAAGTGCTAGGATTACAGGCGTGAGCCACCCCTCCCGGCCCCAGTTTGTTTTTTTGTTTTTTTGTTTTTCAGACAAAACTTTAACTGAAATTTTATATATATAAATGAAATAATTGATAGGGTTGGGTGACAGATTAGATACGAGGATTGAAGGAACAAGAGAAGCCAAAGATTAAGGGTTCCTCTAACAACAGCTAGCATTTATAGAATGCATATCATGAGCCCATTTGTGCTAAACACTTTACATGTATTATCTCATTTAATCTTTATTGCAGCCATGGTAGATGCTATCATGATCCCATTTTGAAGGTTGCAAATGAGGCTTTAAAAGTTTATATTATACCCATTTGTTGCATCTAGTGAGTGGTGGAGCAGAAAACTCAGGCAGTCTGACTCCACGGCTCCAAACCCTGTTTTTATCCTGGCTCTAAGAGATTTATAGTCTCCTAGGTAATAAATGGGAGTCGTTTTAGTTATAGAAATGGGGCCACTGGAAAGGAAAAATCTTTTGCAATGGATAGGTATTTTTGTCTGTGTTTTTAAGATGAAGAAACCAAGGTAAGGATCCATTAAGTGACCTCATTTCCCCAGTTGTTGGGTTTTTCTTCCTTTTGTCCAGTGCTCGGGGACCTGACTTTAACCCTTGTTCTTACAAAAGTACAGTTTAAATACCATCTAATATAGTTCAAAGTAAGAATAATGCTTATAAAAATCAAAATTATGGTTAGATTCTTGGTTCTGATTCGGAGATCATCAAATAACGCTGTTTTCCTCAGATTGATTTGCCTTGGACTTTTTAAATGATGAACTATAAACCCTCGGGTTAGAATAGGTTATAGCCCTAGTCATTGTTTGGCTATATAGTGCTTCGTACACTGAACATTATAGGATAACCAGTTTTCCAGTAAAAAGGAAAACAGAACGGAAGCAATTAGACAAATAATGCCTCGAAAATATTATTCAGGTGAGCGTTTCATTATTGGTCCCTTTCCCTGCCTCATGTTAGTCTTCGAAGCCTCTCCTAGGCATACTCTTGCTTGGATCTGAGTAGTTTATGAGCCATGAAAGAGACAAGGAAATTGATCTCAGACTCTCAATATGAAATTCAAGTAGGCTTTTATTTCTATAAAGTAGATGGCATTCTGGGAATTGTAGTTCCAAAAAAAAAAAAAAAAAAAAACACAGACAGTCAAAGCTTGCCTTAAAACCAAGGAAAATTTCTTTCTTCTTGCTTTTATAATCAATAATTTTAAAAGCTGCCTGACAAATCACTTGAGTCCTACACTTGTGTTTTGATGTTACTAGAACCTCCTCAAAGCAATTATTCCCTTGTATCTGACCAAAGTCAAGCCATAGTTCAATGTATATGGATGAGAGAAAACCTTTTACTTAATGGAATTTGGAGCAGCATTGACTGTAGCGAATAAATGAAGAGTGGAGAGGGGATCTTCACGTGATAATCCTTAAACCCCACTCCAGAACTGGCCTTATGACACTCAGCACTCACGAAGAAAGAGATCTGTGTAATTCCTAGAGCATTAGAAACAACCTCTTCAGTCCTGGGGACTTCTGAAACCTTGTATATTAAAAAAAAAAAAAAAAAAAAATCAGAGAGCAGCCATACAGTACTTTATGTGTGTGTTTAATAAGGGTTTGTTAACAGGAATATTTATATAATTAGCTACCATTTGTAAAACTCTTTGCTTTATCTCATTTATCCTTACAAGAGCCTCTTGGATAGGCATTATTATCCCCATTTTGCAGATAAGGAACTGAGGATCTGAGAGCTGCATAGGTATATGTAGTTACTAGATAGTAGAACTGGAAATTAAATTGACCTCTCTCCAAACGCCAAAGTCTGAGCCACTAATTACACGTATCTAGATAGGTAATCAAGGATTGAGCTGATAAAGGATTCTATTTCACTATCTAGTAAAAATTAAAACTATGACAATTTCAATACAGATTAAACTGAGGCCAGAGTAAATATGCATGTAAAATGATAAGCTTTAGGAAAGTAATAAACATTTTTAGAGGATATTGTGTCCTTAGAGTGGATAGACATTAATTATATTTTCCTTTGGGCTGGGAGTTCATGGTAGCCATATTCTTCCGCACTTGTCCTGGGAAACAAATGTTTTCATGCAGTGAGGTCTGCAGTGCTTTCCTCTCTGATCACCTCAGACCATAACCTCCACAAAAGGGCCCATATTCTGTCTAAGAAACCACCTTGTATTAGAAATTAATAGGAGGGAGATAGGCACATGAGGAATTACTAAACTGAGTATTCAGAATTGTCTGAAAGTGAAAAAAAGGGGCTCCTAATAATCTGCAATTTTTTTTTTTTTTTTTTTGAAATGGAGTCTTGCACTGTCGCCCAGGCTGAAGTGCAGTGGGGCGATCTTGGCTCACTGCAACCTCCACCTCCCGGGTTCAAGCAATTCTCCTGCCTCAGCCTCCCGAGTAACTGGGACTACAGGCACATGCCACCATACCTGGCTAATTTTTTGTATTTTTAGTAGAGACAGGATTTCACCGTGTTAGCCGGGATGGTCTTGATCTCCTGACCTCGTGAACTGCCCACCTCAGCCACCCAAAGTGCTGGGATTACAGGTGTGAGCCACCGCGCCCGGACAATAATCTGCATTTTTATTGTTGTATATAATTGTTAATCTCAGATGCTTTCATGTGTGTTGTTTCTGATTAATAATACGAAAGCCAGGTGAAGTATTGAATGATGACTTCTAGGGCTTGAAGAGTGGCACTGGATAACCAAAAGATACCACAGGTAGAGAAAGACTTAGGGAAGACCAAAACTCAGGATTTTCATTTCCCCCAAATTTCCCAAGCTGTTTTGTAGAATGCATCGGGAATATTTAGGCTGAGACTAGACTACCGCCTCTCCATAGGTGGTGTAGAGATGTTTTTCGTACTGGGTAGGAGATTAAAGAAGCATCTGAAGTTAGGTCTAATATGCTAGGACTATTGAGAACATTCTAGGAGCTTTCAGGAGTCAACTTTCATTCCCATTGATTTCTAGCAACATTCATCCACATTATTTTCTGTTGCCTTTTATTAGATTTTCAATTTCAGGCCATTGTTTTGTCAACCTCTTCCAATACATTACACTACCTGCCATGTTCTAGAAGTTTCCATGCAGTACTCTGGGAGTAGCTACTAGCACTTATTTGTTTCTGATCACATGGGAATAGTTATATCAGAGGAGTGACTTTTTGTTGCAGGTATTAGTCATTTCTGTTTTCTGTTCATTCATTTACTCACAAACTATGCTTTAGTTAAACCCCGACACGCTCCTCAGAGCAGGCATGGTGCCATCGTAACAGATGAGCAGTCATAGAGGGAAGTAAAGGGTGTGCATGGGCATGAATTGTGGCTATTAAAGGCTGAGTCCCCGCCAGAAATGCTAACGCCATAGTGACTCCTGAGGCTTGTTGCCCCCGGAGACAACCACTAGTTCCTTTCTAGGTTATTTCAAAACTAGGATGCATTATTGTGTTAAAATAAGTACATACATGAGTTCAAAACCTCACAGAGTGTGATTTATTCAAATTTAAATGACATACAAAGCTGTGAGTTTATCAAGAGGATCAAGAAGATTGTAACAAAATTCCTAAAGGGATGCTTTAATTCATGACCTTTGCCTTTTCATTTATTTCTACTCCCTGACAAGTTTGAAAATATAGAAAACTTTAATGTAATTTTTTAATATATGGAATTAAAAATAAATGATTTTCCCAACACTTCCATATATTGCTAGGTTTTGCCTGATAGACCCAATGCAACTAATAAAGTAATGGATTATTAGAATTGTTAGGGCTCAGAAAGGTCAGCCCATTCCCTTTATTTATTGTACAGAGGAGGAACCCAAGACCTAGAGTGGTGGAAAGACTTGCCCAAGCTCACATGACTGGTTAGTGGCAACACTTGGACTAGAACCCAGGTGTCAAGACCACTCCATTGCCTTCTTATGATATCACAGCTGCCTTGCAATTTTAATGCTGCTAAATCTGGCATTTAAAATATAAGAAACTTGGCCGGGCATGGTGGCTTACATTTATAATCCCAGCACTTTGGGAGGCTGAGGCGGGCGGATCATTTGAGGTCAGAAGTTCGAGACCAGCCTGGCCAATATAGTGAAACCCCGTCTCTACTAAAAATGAAAATTAGCCGGGCCTGTAATCCCAGCGATTTAGGAGGCTTAGGCACAGGAATCGCTTGAACCCAGGAGACGGAAGTTGCAGTAAGCTAAGATGGCGCCATTGCACTCCGGGATGGAGCAAGACTCCATCTCAAAAAGCAACCAAAAAGCAAAACAAAACAAAAAACATAAAAAGAAGAAGAAGAAACTCTACCTAAAGAAAGTGTAAGAACCTGCACATTTTATAAATCTAGGTCTCTGTCTCTTAGCTATTATTTTGGAGAATGAAAAAAAACACTCGAGCCTTCCTTAGAAAATGTCTGGCATGAGCACTGTAAACTCTCATTGAATGAGAGGAATTATGTTTCTGAATACTGTGTCATACAGCATTTCCCTTGTGAAGATGCCGCCTTGGTTTCACATGACATAATCTTAATAGAAGTGAGGTACTAGAATTTTACATTGCAATTACAAACATGTCTTCTTTAGATAATTTTCATTTAACTCACAGATTGTTCTTGAATCAAGACTGGTACTATTAAGAACCCAGGAGAAATATCTGGTGTTTTGCAGTCACAAATCTGTTATCAAAGAAAAAAAAGGACTTCAGTTGGAATTATCCAAATTGTGTATTTTTATAAATAAAATTCACTAAATAACAATCCAGCCCCTTTAGTGTGTTTCTATAGACAGTCTTTGACCTTCATTTCATTAAATCATCCTTTTTTCTATTCAAACGCTTAAATTCTTAGCAAAATAAATGCCTGCATTAAATAAAATTTTCTGGATTGCAAATAACCTTCACAAAGCATTTCAGTATATTTGTGGAACCGTTTTATTTCATATTTACAAAAGTGAATTTTTAATCTTTCGGATTTATTTCATTTTATTTACTTAAAAGCTGTTGATAAGAAGATTAAGGCGAGCATAGAATTCAGAAATCCTTGGAAGCAATGATCAGTTTTATAGTTCTTTAAAGAAGCATTAAAAACTTTACACTTAAACAAAAATTGAATTTGCTGTTCATATGCATAAAAGATTTAATGGCATATAAATTGGGAATAATTATTCTGTTTAAAAGGATTAAATTAAACCTAAATCAATAATAACATGTGCAGTTTCAATTTAACTGCCTACTTAAAATGAAGTGACAAATAAATAACAGCTAAATGATTAATAGCAATGCTTTTATTCACCTCCTCAACAGGCAAAATGGCCAGTTATTGAATATTTTATTGTGAGTGCAAGGGATGTTAATTGTACTAGAAACATGCTCTAATTTTAGTAATTTTTTGATTGAATACAATGTTGAATATGAAGCTCTTCATTAAATGGAGATTTTATTTTATTTTGTTTGAAGTTATCACAGTAAGTACTCAAATATGGTCCATTAAAGCCAGCAAATATCATGGCATATGCATGTGAAACCGTCCCCCACTCCCTTCCTCGCTGCCTCCATTTCTAACCTAGGCATCTAAAGAGCAGACCCCGCATCTGCTGTCTGAACAGTAACAAAAGAGTTGTGTACTCATTTTCTGTGTAACCTTTCTATCAAATGGGGAGGAAAAGAGGTGCATGTTTTGTGTGCAGATGATTACTGATGAAAGGGCACTTCACACTCATTTTGTCCCAGTGTGTTGACCTGGACCACAAACACAATGGAGCTTCCAAGCACACAAGCCCAGTACAATGGGGTTCTTCAGTATCATGTTCTATTTTGACCATTAGATTTGTTTCTGTGAAGTATTACAGCTTTCCAGGCTCATGATTTTGCAAAACATAACCTCCTATTTGTCTCCACATATGGTTTCCATCCAGAAAGGGGAGAAAGGGGATGTTTTAAGATAGTCTTTTCAGGTGTAAATGGTGCAACATAATTAAAACTCTTATAAGAGCCACATCTTCAGGCTCTACCCTTATATATACACATTCTTAGAGTTTCTCTGATTCAAAAACATTTTTCTCAGCCAGAGCAACTCATTTCCTCTAGTGTGTTTCTAAATCCTTTGTACTTTCTAGGTTCCACTTAAAACATCAGTCTTTTCTTTAATGGGTGATATTGCTTCTACAGCCATTTAAGAATGGAAATTTGGCTTGAACCCAAGCGACTGAGGTTGCAGTGAGCCGAGATCGCACCACTGCACTCCAACCTGGGCAACAGAGTGAGACTCTGTCTCAAAAAAAAGGAAATTTGCTGAGGCTAGAAATTACAGCTTTTACAGAAGGTCTAAAATAATTTAATTCTCTGAGTTTTACCTTATTCATCATCTTTCAGCAATTGTTCAAATGTTTCATCATGTGAAAGTACTGACGTTTCTTAATCCCATTCCCTAAACTGTGGTTTGGCCATTCTCCACTGTGCCTAAGTCGTGATTAAACATCTTTAAAACTGGAGTTTTAAAGAGAAAAATCCCTTGAGATCCATCACCAGAAGCATAATACACAGCAACGGTGTTATGTCACAGGGACTGAATGTGATGCACAGCAAGCAAGGCTAGTGCTGGAGCTGTCTGACACGTGCTTCTACAGCCAGTCCTCATGGAATCCTTACTGTGTGCCAGGGACACAGTTCCATGCATTTAGATTTCTATTTTTTTATTTTTTATTTATTTTTATTTTTTTTTTAGACAGAGTCTCACTCTGTCACCCAGGCTGGAGTGCAATGGCACAGTCTTGGCACACTGCACCCTCTGCCTCCCGGGTTCAAGTGATTCTTCTGCCTCAGCCTCCTGAGTAGCTGGGATTACAGAAACGTGCCACCATGCCCGGCTAATTTTTGTATTTTTAGTGGAGATGGGGTTTCACCATGTTGATCAGGCTGATCTCAAACTCCCGACCTCGTGATCCACCCACCTTGACCTCTCAAAGTGCTAGGATTACAGGCGTGAGCCACCATGCCTGGCTGCATTTAGATGTATTAATTTGCATAATCCTCTCAATAACACTGTGAGGTAGGTACTATTATTTTTTAAAAATTTATTTATTTTTATTGAGACCGGGTGTCACTGTGTTGCCTAAGCTGGAGTGCAGTGGCACAGTCATGGCTCACTGAAGGTTCGACCTCCTGGGCTAAACCATCCTCCTGCCCCAGCCTCCCGAGTATCTGGGACTACAGGCGCATGCCACAGTACCTGGCTAATTGGTTTTATTTTATTTTATTTTTGTAGAGAGGGGGTCTCTCTGTGTTGCTCAGGCTGGTCTCAAACTCTTGGCCTCAAGTCATCCCTTTGCCTGGACCTCTCAAAATTCTGGGACTACAGACATGAGCTACCACACCTGGCCAGTACTATTATCCCCATTTTATTGATAAGGAAACTGAGGCACAGAAGTTAAATAACTTGCCCACATTCACATAATCTTGTGGCACCAGGAAATGAATGCAGATAGTCTAGGACCCTTGTTCTTAGATGCTCTGCTGTACCATTTCTCAGAACCAAAATAATCCATATTATCATACAGAGAAACAAAGCACTACAATATTACATATGACGGAAGGAGGTCTATAGTCATGACTGTAGAAACTATGTCCTTATCAGCTGATGCTGGTTAAATACCATGACCAGTATGAGTGCACCAGTTTTCTTAGCATAACTGCAGAGATGGAAACCAGGAAATCTATTTCCTTAAACTGAAGACTACCTAATTTTTAAAAACAGTGGGCATTACTCAGTTATTTATTTTTTTCATGAGTCTATCATAGGATCATAGAACAATGGAGTTGGAATGGACTTTGCAATATCATCTAGCAACTGAATGTGGAAATAAGAGGCTAACATACTTTTGTGATAAGTCACATCCTCCTGTTTTAAATACCCATAACGTCCTGTATTTCTTTACGCATCTAATTCATTAGTTGATGACTATATTACAGTTGGTGCATAAAACCTGTCCTCCTCATTGAAGAGTAAGATCCAGCAGCCTGCTTCTGTTTTCCTTGCTGCTGTACCTTCTGTGCCTAAGATTCTGCCTGTATGTAGGGAGGTGCTCCGTGCATATCTGTTGACTGGCTGATCCATTCGCTGATTCACATAAGGCAGACACCGCAACTCACTTTCTTCACTGTCACCTATGGGAATAGCAGCAGGATACAATGCAGCATGATGTACAGGAGCCCGATCCAGAGCAGACTGCCAGGCTCTGTGACCTTGGGAGAGATACATAAGCCCTCTAAGCCTCAGTTTCCTCGTCTGTTAAATGGGGGTAATAATAGTACTTCCCTCAACATTGTTCCAAGGAAATAAACCTGAAGACTCACGACAAACATTCCCTAGATCATCAAACAGTAACATGTGCTGTCTTTCCACATCTCACTCCTGTGTGAGCAGCAGAACAGTGATCCCCAGTGTTGTCACCTGTGGAAGGTGGCCGGCCCTGCTCTAAACAGTACAAAGTAGAGGATTACCTGTTCTAGGCCTTCCAAAAAGGACTTCATAGCCTCTGTAGATAATCCCTTCCAGAAACTCCTCACTTTGGCTGTCCCAATGTTTTTACATCTTGCTAAAATCTTTGCTTTCTAATTAACTCTCTGGTTAATTTTGTTAAGCCCGAGGTGCTTCAGGAGTTTGCAACGTCCCTCGAGATCTGACCTTTGCTTACCCTTGAGCTGTGCTCCTCGACCTGCCCTCCTCTCACCCTCCATTTTGTCCACACAGAATTTGTTCCGTGAAAGCACCACATTGTCTCTGCCTCCACTCCTTTTTACATGCTGTTCCCTCAGCCTAGCGTAGACTTCCTGCGCTTCTTAGCCTTAGCTCTGAGCTACGCCGGCACTTCCTCCAGAAGGCTTTCCCTGACCTCCCAAGATAGGACTGGATGTCCCTCTGTGTCCTGATGGCCCGGTGCTCCTCATGAGAGCGCACATCACTCCAAAGTGTCAATTGCTGTTTCCTGGTCTGTATCCCCCACTAGGCTGTGCGCCCACCGCTTCACCATCTACCACTATTCCTGTAGCTTCATAAGGGCTCAATAAATAAGTACCCGCTGAATCAATGAATGAGCAAATGAATTAAGAAAGTTAAATTCAGTTTTTTTCTTTCAGCACAGCATAAATATGGGAAAATAGCACCTTTCTTTACAAAAAAATCTGTATTTACTTGAAGATAATAATTGAGCTTTCTCCCCCACCTAAACAACCACAGTTGAAACTTATGTTTAATTCAGTACAATTCATATCCCTGCTCTATGATGCTTAAGGGTCAAGTGAAAGGCAGGGACAGGAAACACCGTGAGTTCCTAGGACAGTACATCACTTGGGAGAAACCTCCCCATCAAAGCCCCAGAGGCAGGTGACCCTGCAGGGCAGGGAGGGGTTGGGCGTCCCATCTTCTAACAAATGTGGACCATTCCCATTTTGCTGAAGGAGAAGAACATGTCTCCTCTCTTGTTGGAAAAGGAGGAGCCACTTATTTCAAGAAGTTCCTCATCACAATATGTGAACTAAAAAATTCAAAGTGACAATTCAGCAAGGCGCGACAGTTTTGGCTTTTTGCTCCAGTTTTTGCTTTACATCAAATCAAAGAAACCCAGGTCCACATTAAGAAAAGTAAATTAACATTAGGGGGGACCATTAGTTTGTTTACCCAGCATACAATTATGTCCTCTGTAAACGGGAATATCAAATAGCATAAAAAGCCTAGGTGATTTACATTTTCTTTTTGATTAGAGGGTTGCATCTACTGTATTCAAGGAAGGAAAATCTCTCCCATTTAGCTTTTTGAAGATCAAAGAGGCCATTAAATATGCCATATTACCAGCTTTTTTTTTTTTTTTTTTGTTAAGAC
This sequence comes from Macaca fascicularis, assembly GCF_037993035.2. Lineage (NCBI taxonomy): Eukaryota > Metazoa > Chordata > Mammalia > Primates > Cercopithecidae > Macaca > Macaca fascicularis. The sequence continues at coordinate 121,690,065 of NC_088388.1, forward strand.
TGGGGGTGCTGTACAAATTGAGATTGTCGTGGGGAAAAGGGAGACTTTATTTTGGGTCACATGAACTGATTATAGCCTAGTTCGTTTTTCTCAGGCAGGACCGTCTGCTTAACCTTTTCTTCAGATAGGCCCCTCCTGCAGTGTCCAGTGCATTCTGACTATCGACTGAGCTACGTGTGCATAGCTGACAGCCAAGAGGCTATGAACCTTTCAGTGAGCCATGATCTGGTCTGATTTGAAGCCTCAGGGATCTTTCTGTAGTACATTAGATACACTCTACAAAGACAAAATGAAGTGAAAAGCAAAATCACTGAAAAGAAGAATGAACCTATATAGGTATTCAGTCAAGAATCCCGGAGGGAAAGCAAGGTTTTATCTTGACTGAATACCTATATAGCTTCATCCAAAGCAAATGTTGTCTAGGCAACAATTCACAGTTCTCTTTCTAAACAGCCAGATGTCTATACAGTCATGCATTGCCTGATGACAGGGGTATGGTCTGAGAAATTTGTGGTTAGGTGGTTTCAACATTGTGGGAATATCATAGAGTGTACTTATACAAGCCTAGATAGTACAGCCTACTACACACAATTTGTACAATGTGTTACTGTACTAAACACTGTATGGAATTGTAATACAGTGATAAGTATTTGTGCATCTAAACATAGAAAAGGTACAGTAAATATACAGCATAAAAGTTTTTAAATGGTACACCTATATAGGCACTCACCATGAATGGAGGTTGTAGGACTGTACGTTTCTCTAGGTGAGGCAGTGCGTGAGCAGGGAGCAAATTTCAAGGCCTAAGACATTACTGTAAGCTACTGTGGACTTCAGAAATACTGAACACTTCAACTCCTCTACATTTATTTTTAAAAATATTTCTTCATTAATAAATTGACCTTAGCTACTGTAACTTTTTTACTTTAGGCACTTTTAATTTTTTTTGACTTTTTCACTCTTTTGTAATAACACAGCTTAAAACACAAATACATTGTACAGCTGTATAAAACTTCTTTATATCCTTATCTGTAAGCTTTTTTCTTTTTCTTTTTTTTTTTTTTTTTACTTTTTAAACTTTTTTGTTAAAAACTGAGACACCAACACACATATTAGTCTAGGCCCACACAGGGTTAGGATCATCAATATCACTGTCTTGCCTGTCCATACCCTGTCTCACTGGAAAGTCTTCAGGGGCAGTAACACACACGGAGCTGTCATCTCCTAGGATAACAAGGCCTTCTTCTGGAATCCCTCCTGAAGGACCTGCCTGAGGCTGTTTCACAGTTAACTTTTTAAAAAATAAGTAGGAGTGTACTCTAAAATAATGATAAAAAATATAGTGTAGTGACTGGGCACAGTGACTCATGCCTGTAATCCCAAAACTTTGGGAGTCTGAGGCAGGTGGATCACAGGAGGCTAGGAGGTCAAGACCAGCCTGGCCAACATGGCAAAACCCTGTCTCTACTAAAAATTTAAAAAATACAAAAATTAGCCAGGCATGTTAACACATACTTGTAATCCCAGGTACTCTAGAGGCAGAGGCACGAGAATCACTTGAACCCGGGAGGCAGAGGTTGCAGCCAGCCAAGATCACACCACTGCACTCCAGCCTGAGCGATAGAGCAAGACTTGTCTCAAAAAAAAAATTTTATATATATATATATATATATATATATATAGTATAGTGTATTAGCCTGTTCTTGCATTGCTACAAAGAAATACCTGAGTGAGACTGGGTAATTTATTTTAAAAACAAAGTTTAACTGACTCACAGTTCCGCAGGCTCTACAGAAAGTATGATTCTGGCATCCGCTTGGCTTCTAAGGAAACCTCAGGAAACTTACAATCATGGCAAAGGCAAAGGGGGAGCAGGCCTCTTATAGCAGAGCAGGACCAAGAGAGAGGGTGGGAAGCTGCTATACACTCTTAACCAACCAGATCTCACCATAACTCACTCACTACTCAGTACCAAGGGTGGATGGGGCTAAGCCATTCATGAGAACTCTGTCCCCATGATCTAATCACCTCCCACCAGGCCCTACCTCCAACATTGGGGATTACAGTTTGACATGAGATTTGGGTGGAGTCACAGATCCAAACCATATCATATAGTAAATACAAAAGCCAGTAACATAGTTGTTGATTATCATTATCAAGGATTATGTGCTGTATATAATTGTATGTGCTACACTTTTATAGGACTGGCAGTGCAGTAGGTTTGTTTATATCAGCAGCACCACAAACATAATAAGCAACACATTGTACTATGATATTCCAAGGACTACAGCGTCGCTAGATGACAGGAATTTTTCAGCTTTATTACAGTATCGTAGGACCTCAGTCGTATATGTGGCTTGTCCTTGACCAGAACATTGTTAGTCAGTGTATGAATTTTATTACCAGCCAAAGCGTGAAACACAGTTTTATCTTCACCAGCTAAAATACTGAGTCATTATTCTTGTACATAAGTAATTGCATTCATTGAACCACAGTGATTATTGGTTTAACATTATAGACATTTGTTTTTCAGTTGTTTTCTGACACTTAAAAATTAATTATCCCCCATTTTTATTCCATATTTCAATGAACTTGGACAATTAAGGCCTTGCGCCCTTATGTGTAGTGTGTGGGTCTAATTGGGGCCCGGGATCTGTCTTTATGTTTATTAATTAATTTATTTATTTTAAGAGACAGGGTCTCACGCTGTCTCCCAGGCTGGAGTGCAGTGTCATGATTATAGCTCGCTGTAGCTTCTAACTCCTTAGCTCAAGCAATCCTCCCTCCTCAGCCTCCTGAGTAGCTGGGACTACAGGTATGACACCATACCCAGCTAATTTTTTTTAACAGTTTGTTGCAAAGATGGAGCCTCACTGTGTTGCCCAGGCTGGCTTTGAACTCCTTGCTTCAAACGATCCTCCTGCCTCGGCTTCCCAAAGTGTTGGGATTACAGGTATGAGCCACTGCACCCTGTTGTGATTTGTGTTTAACATACAGATAATAAAAGGAAAACTATAGGAGAAAGACTGAGGTTGATTTCAAATAAAATGATCAACTGACTATAAGGAGTGAATTTATTTTAATTAAGGACTTGACATTTCTCTTCTGCCTTGGGCAGGCAACAACCAATAGAAGACAAATATTCAGACCTCCGCTATGACCCAAACTGGAAGAGTAAGAAGGAGGAAGGTCAGCTGCTGTCTGTGGAAGCGTTGCCGGAGTCCCCGGACAGCTCTTTAGAAAATCTGCCTTTGGCTCCCGTCTACCCTTCCCAGGAGACGTCAGTGGAACTCGCGGGGGGAAAAGGTGAGCAGAAAGAGAGTCCACAGAGTGCAGCTTCTTTACTTGGTAGTGAATTTTTAAGCCCAAACTATGAGCATGGTGGCCGTCGCAGCAAGCCGTTTTCAGAGCTGAGCGACAGTGACCTGGAGGAGAAGTCGAGCAGCCTTTCTCAGTACGGGAAGAGCTCAAGTTCACATAACGAGGTTTTCCTGCCGGGATCACGTGGCCCTCGGCGAAGGAAGTCCAAACAACATTTTGTGGAAAAAAACAAGCTCACTTTGGGATTACCCACCCCTAAAATGGACTCTTATCTTCAACTTCACAATAAAAAAAGAGGAGAATCTTATCCAGAACAGGTACGTAGTGGCTACTTTGAGATGTCTTCTGAAACATTAAACTAGAAGTTGCGTTTGTTTGCAATGTCTAGATACCACTTCCTTTAGGATGAGGATAGCAGCCACCTAGCTGGGTAAAACAAATGCTTCCACAGCATACCCTGTATGTTTATGTTTATGTTTATTCCACAAATTCTTATGACCAAAACAAAAGCCACCAATGGTTTACAGTGTAATTGCTACAAGTCAATTATTGCTATAAGTCAATTATTATATCCAAAATTGCTATAGTTGCTATAAGTAATTATGAGTCCATTACTATGTCAGTTATTATATCCAAAATTCTCCATTCAAAGAAATCCAGAACTTTTTAAAACTGCGTTTTCCAAATGATAAAATATAGAACTGAAGCATTTGATTCCCTGTGTGGATTACCTTTGTTACCACCGCAGCAGAGGTTTTCAACCCTGTTAAATGCCCCAGCACATTCTGGTTAATGTGGAACATGCCCCAGCTCACATACAGAAGCGATTCTCAGCTCAGATTCTTTTTTTTTTTGAGACGGAGTCTCGCTCTGCCGCCCAGGCTGGAGTGCAGTGGCCGGATCTCAGCTCACTGCAAGCTCCGCCTCCCGGGTTCACGCCATTCTCCTGCCTCAGCCTCCCGAGTAGCTGGGACTACAGGCGCCCGCCACCGCGCCCGGCTAGTTTTTTGTATTTTTTAGTAGAGACGGGGTTTCACCGTGTTAGCCAGGATGGTCTCGATCTCCTGACCTCGTGATCCGCCCGTCTCGGCCTCCCAAAGTGCTGGGATTACAGGCTTGAGCCACCGCACCCGGCCTCGGCTCAGATTCTGTATACATATTGGGTGGTCGGGGAGAGGGTAGGGTACAACATAAGGTGGGGTTTTTTTTTTTTTTTTTCAATCTTCAGATGTTTCTATAAACCCCATTGAAAATCACATCATTTGTTATTGTCCTGTGTAAATGGTATGATATAATTAAACATTAGTCTCTTTATTTATAAAATTGGGACAGTAATAAATGCCTTCTCTTCCTCATCAGATCATTTTGAGAGTAAATTCTCTCCCACATGATAGATTCAAAACCTTTTGGAGCCAGTAAACTTAGTTCTATTTCACAGGGGCACAGAAAGATCTTATCCGCCCACCTCCTATGGGTATGTCCAGGGATACAGGCCAAGAATGGGGTTAGAATTGTAGAGCCCACCACTCTTACTGGAAAAAGAGCTTGATATTTATCACGTGACCTCTAACGTGAGGTCATTTTCAAATACAAAGGAGAGGTTATTACATTAAATGTGGTTGCCCTTAGACCTGTTCCAAATCCCAATTGGTATTTTTTTTTTTTAACATACTCTAACCTGTTCTAACCTCTAAGCATTTTCTAACGGAACAAAATAGATGAGGTGGATGAACATTTGTGGTTTTTATTCAGAGACTCCCTTTTTTGTCTTAAAGAATTATGTCTGGTGGTGCGTTGGCTCATGCCTGTAATCCCAGTACTTTGGGAGGTCGAGGTGGGAGGATCACTTGAGGCCAGGAGTTCAAGACCAGCCTGGCTGACATGGTGAAACCCATTTATACCAAAAATACAAACATTAGCCGGGTGTGGTGATGCATACCTGTAATCCCAGCTACTCGGGAGGCTGAGGCACAAGAATCACCTGAACCCGGGAGGCGGAGGTTGCAGTGAGCCGAGATGGCACCACTGCACTCCAGCCTGGGTCATAGAATGACACTCTGTCTCAAAATAAATAAATAAATAAAAATAAAGAATGACGTCTGGTGAGATTTGGGCTTAAAAATACTTTAATCAAAAAATAAAAATAAAATTCAAAAAAAGAATTATGTCACATCTTTGCCATTGTACTAATAAATGAAATAGGTGTAGTATATCTAGCTGAAATAGTTTAAAAACTAGGTGAATTCAAGCAGTTTTTAGTATTTTTACCCAATTTTAGATGTTAATATACTCTTGTTCCATAAAACTTACATGAAATTTTGAATTTTGCTTGATTGCTCATTTAAAAATGTAAATAAATTCAACAGTCCAATATCTTTGAAAAAAAATTTCTATTGAGACAGGGTCTGGCCTTTCACCCAAGCTGCAGTGCAATTGCACGATCGTAGCTCACTATAACCTCAACCTCCTGGGCTCAAGCAATCCTCCTGCCTCAGCCTCGGCGAGTAGCTGGGAACACAGGCATGCACCACCACATCTAGCTAAATTTGTTTTTAAATGTCTTTGTAGAGATGGGAGTCTCATCATGTTGCCCAGGCTGACCTCATACTCCTGGGCTCAAATGATCCTCCCACCTTGGCTCCCAAAGTGTTGGGATTACAGGCATGAGCCACCATGCCTGGCCTGAAAAATGTTTATAGCCAGTAATTTATCCCAAACTAGGACAATATTTTTCATTACTAAAAAGTGTTCTCAAAAGAAGCTGATCCGGAAGGAGAACATTTGGGGTTTTTCTTCATTTAGAAACTCTCTTTTTCTTCTGAGGTCAAAAGAAATAGTTCTATTTCCAATAATAAAAGGGAGAAATATTTATTGTGAACTCTTTAATTGTTGATTTATTAATCGCTAGTTTTGTTAGTAGTTATAAGTTAATTTACTAAACAATATTAGGGCGTATTAATTGTCAGTGGTTCCGCAGCTTAATTTTCTTTTCTTTGTGCCATGGAGGAAAGTTTATTTAAGTTCTTATATTACTCTCTGAAGGGGCCATTGACTTTTCCCAACACTTTCTCCAAGTTCAAATATCTAAAGACTAATTGTATTTAAAATTGTCCCTTTACCATTTTCCAACATATATGTACTTCTTGCTCCTACTATTACTATTATATATATATATATTTTTTGAGATGGAGTCTCGCTCTGTCGCCCAGGCTGGAGTGCAGTGGCGCAATCTCGGCTCACTGCAAGCTCCGCCTCCCGGGTTCATGCCATTCTCCTGCCTCAGCCTCCCGAGTAGCTGGGACTACAGGCGCCTGCCACTATGCCCGGCTAATTTTTTGTATTTTTGGTAGAGACGGGGTTTCACTGTTTTAGCCAGGATGGTCTCAATCTCCTGACCTTGTGATCCGCCCGCCTCGGCCTCCCAATGTGCTGGGATTACAGGTGTGAGCCACTGTGCCTGGCCGCTCCTATTATTTTTTTAAGAGATTACTCCTATTATTTTTTTGAGATGGGGTCTTGCTATATTGCTGGAGTGTATTGCTATGCAAGATTCGATCATCACACACTGCAGCCTTGAACTCCTGGGGACAAGTGATCCTCCTGCCTCAGACACCTGAGTGGCTGGGACTATAGGTGTGTATCACTGACCTGGCTTCCTATTATTTTTAAAAGAATAGAAATGAATTTGACCTAACAGTGACATAATGATATGTGTGATTTAGTGAATTCTAGTCAGTAGCATAAAATGATGTGGTTTTTTTTTTTTTGAACCATTATTCATATGTAGACGTGTGTGTGTCTCTCCTCCCGATACAGATTATATTTTCCCTATGGGCAGGAGCTAGGGTTTGTGCTCATTTTTAATCTTCATAGTCACTAGCCTAATACACTGAAAAGGCTGAGTAAACATAAGGGAAATTAAAAATGTATCTCTTCCATCACCTCCAAACTGTCTACTCTTTATATTAACTTGAAGTTTATATGGGGGGAATGGCATTTCTAGAGCAGTAGTTTGCAAATCTGGCTGGATATCAGAATCACCTGAGAATTTTTTAAAGTGATTTGTTTTGGCCAGGTGCTATGGCTCATGCCTGTAATCCCGGCACTTTGGCAGGCCGAGGCGGACAGATGACCTGAAGTCAGGAGTTCGAGACCAGCCTGACCAACATGGAGAAATCCCATCTTTACTAAAAATACAAAATGAGCCCGGCTTGGTGGAGCATGCCTGTAATCCCAGCTACTCAGGAGGCTGAGGCAGGAGAATCACTTGAACCCAGGGAGGCGGAGGTTGCAGTGAGCCGAGATCACGCCATTGCACTCTAGCCTGGGCAACAAGAGGACCTCCATCTCAAAAAAAAAAAAGTGATTTTTTTGCCTCACTCAGACCCATTTAAATCTCTGAGAACCTGAGCATCAGTTTTTCTTTTTTGTTTTTCATAAAGCTCCTTGAGTATTTCTAATGTGAAGCCAGGTTTGAGAAGCATTGTTCCAGACTAGAGCAGTGGTTCTCAGCCTTGGTTTCACACTGGAATCACCTGGAGAATTTAAAAAATATTGATTCCCTGGATGAACCACTGAAATTGCAATTCAGCTCATCTGGGCTGCACTCTAAATATGGGGAAAGCTGCCACACTCCCCAGGTGATTCCAATATTTAGCCAAGATTGAGAATCACCGATCTAGAGCAGTGGTTCCCAAACGTTAGAGTGCACCAGAATCATCTGGAGGGCTTATTAAAAAGCTTGCTGGACCTCATCCCCCCAGATTTCTGATTCCGCAGGTGTAGGGTGGGACCCAGGGATCTGAATTTTCTGCATGGCCCCAGGTGATACTGCTGCTGCTATCAGGCCTACACTTTGAGAACCACTGATCTTTTGCTTCTCACAATTAAAAATGCTAACGAACCACTTTAGACTCTTGTTAAAATACAGATTGTGATCCAGTAGGTCTGGGGTGAGATGCAGGGTGTGCATTTCTAACAAGTTCCCAGGAGATGCAAGGCTGCTGGTCCATGGACCACACTTTGATGAGCAAGGGGCTAGAACAGAGAACACAAAGGTTTTATCAAAATCTAAAAGTCAAAGTTGTGTAAGTCATTATCTACAGAGCATTGATGTTTCCCATAGCTAAGAGGATTATTCAGTTGATTTGTGGGTAGGAGGTGGGAAGCTTGGGTACCAAGTGTGGAGGCTCTTGGTTTGTTTTGTTTTGTTTTTTGTTTGAGACAGGGTCTCACGCTGTTGCCCAGGCTGAAGTGCAGTGGCGCGATCTCAGCTCACTGCAGCCTCCGCCTCCCAGGTCCAAGCGATTCTCCTGCCTCAGCCTCCAGAGCAGCTGGGATTACAGGCACCTGCCACCACGCCTGGCTAATTTTTGTGTTTTTGTAGAGATTTCAGGAAATCCTAGAAATCAGTAAGAAAAAGACCAAGTTCCAAGGAAAAATACACAAAAAGTATAAATGAACAATCTGTCAATAAGCAAGGATAATAAAGAAAGCTCTGGAAATTAAGAACAATGAGAGGAACAATCTGTGAATTGTTCATTTATACTTTTTGTGTATTTTTCTTCGTTAATGAAAGTTAACAAAGAAAAGTTAATATATACGGTTATTACACATATAAGAGGTTACCCAGTCTCAGCCTATTAGAGAAGTGCAAATTAATACTATAATAGGATTCCGTTTTTCAACTGTGATTAAACTATCAAAATTCTGTAAGTTTAATGACCCTGTGGGCAAAAAAGTACAGTCAAGCTGGTGAGAGAATAAATTAGTATAACCAGTATGGAGGACAATTTGTTAATGTCTACTTAAAACACAAATATACTCCTTGAGAAAGTAAAACATAATGACTAAGAGTATGGACTCTGGAGCCAGGTTGGTTGGCACTGCCACCTGCTAGCTGTCTGACCCTCTGCAAGTTACTAAACCTCTCTGTGCCTCAGTTTCCTCACCTTTAAAGTGAGGACAATAGTAGGACTTTCCTCATAGGCTTATTAAGAAGACTAAATAAATGAGTTAGGCTGCACACAGTGGCTCATGCCTGTAAACCCAGCACTTTGGGAGGCCAAAGCGGGCAGATCATTTGAGGTCAGGAGTTTGTGACCAGCCTGGCCAACATCGTGAAACCCATCTACACTAAAAATACAAAAATTAGCTGAGCATGGTGATGTGTGCTTGTAATCCCAGCTACTTGGGAGGCCGAGGCAGGAGAATTGCTTGAACCCGGGAGGCAGAGGTTGCAGTGAGCCGAGATTGCACCACTGTGCTCCACACTGGGTGACACAGCAAGACTCCGTCTCAAATAAATAAATAAATAAATAAATAAATAAATAAATAAATAAATAAAATAAAACAAACAAATAAATGTATAGAGAGTGCTAAGATCAGTGACTGGCCCATAGCAAATATATAGGTATACATATAAGTATAAAAGTGTTCGGAATTATTATTTTTATTTGACCCAACACATTTTGCTCCAGGAATTTATCCTAGATATTTGTGTGCAATTTTGAAATCACATCTGTACAAAATTGTTCATTTCAGCCTTATTTGTAATAGCAAAAGATTGGAAAACACCCCAATATCTGTCATTTGGGGAGTAAATAAGTTATGGTACATCCATACAGTAGAGTACACAGCAGCTGTTAAAAAAAAAAAAAATAAGGACACTGTCCATGAACTATAAGGGATAACTTACCAGGATTTCTTATTAAGAAATAAATTCAAGGTGCAGTATGTGAAAAGTGGAGAGGGGCCAGGCGTGGTGGCTCATGCCTGTAATCCCAGCACTTTGGGAGGCCGAGGTAGGAGGATCACTTGAGGTCAGCAGTTTGAGACCAGCCTGGCCAACATGGTGCAACACTGTCTCTACTAAAACATACAACAATTAGCCGGGTGTCATGGTGGGTGTCTGTAATCCCAGCTACTCAGGAGGCCCATGAGAATTGCCTGAGCTCGGGAGGCAGGGTTGCCCGTGAGCCGAGATGGCAGCACTGCACTGCAGCCTGGGTGACAGAATGAGACTCTTGTCTCCAAAAAAAAAAAAAAAAAACAGTGGAGAGAAATAAAAATATATATTACATTTGCATGGCATGCATAAGAAACTGTGGAAGGCTACAAAAGTAGTTAATTGTAAGGAGTGGAGGGGAAATGGGCGGGAGCACAACTTTTTACTGTGTACCTTTTCAAATCTATTAATTTTAAACCATGCTTATGTATTACCTTTTAAAAATTAAAATGGAAAATAGCAACAAAAATAGGAGGAGACATTTATAATGTAAATTTTGTAGTAACCCATATAATTTCACACCCCCAATTGCTCACCCCCCTAAATTGCATTTTATGCTTGTAATTAATGCTTAGGGTAGAACTATTGATTTTTAAAGTCAATTGTTCTGCAATCTTTTGCCATTTTGCATAGATCTGCTGACTGTACATTAAAATACATTGGAAAAATCAACTTTGAATACACGACAAAATCTTAATCACGTGATGTGTGAAGCGCGGAACCGATATAAAAACCAACACACACTAGAGGGCACCTAAGTATCACGGTCAGGCAGGAACTTCGCTGGTGAATAATCAGTTCTTTCTTTTATTCATGATTTGTTCACTAGCCTAAAGTATTTGTCCGAAACTCATTCCACTTTGAGTCCATTTGTAATCCACCGTTAAAGAAAACTGTGTTTTGAAAAATGAACTACCTTTCTATCTTGATTCTGATGTTACTTTAAAGACTGATGAAGATGAAATTTAGTATGGGTTTAGAAAAGAGTTAGAAATGCTTTATACATGTTACTCAACTCTTTCCTTGTAATTTCTTGGAAAGAAATTACACATCGTTTACAAATGTGATATGGTTATTGAATGGCCTATAGTCAAGATAATATAAAGTCACAAACAATTCACAGTCCTACCTTCGATTAACACATCTTTGTGGCTGTTGCTGAGACAGCAGGTCAGTCAGCCAACAGATATTTATTGAGCACCAAATATGTATTAAATATTAGGTACTCTTCTCAATGCTGGGATATTAACAGAAAACAAGACAGGCAGAGCTCCTATCTTGAAGGAGTTTACATTCCAGTCATACGGCAAAGATAAGAACCATGTAACAAAATAATTTCAGATACTGATAATACCTCAAAAGAGATTGAATAAACTGTATTTAAGAAAGTAATGTGGCTCACGCCTGTAATCCCAGCACTTTGGGAGGCCGAGGCAGGCAGATCACCTGAGGTGAGGAGTTCGAGACCAGCCTGACCAACATGGAGAAACGCCATCTCTACTAAAAATACAAAACTAGCCAGGCATGGTGGTGCATGGCTGTAATCCCAGTTACTCAGGAGGCTGAGGCAGGAGATTCGCTTGAACCCGGGAGGCAGAGGTTGCGGTGAGCCGAGATTTCACCATTGCACTCCAGCCTGGGCAAGAAGAGCAAAACTCCATCTCAAAAACAAAAACAACAACAAAAAAAGTAATGAAAGGGAATAAAGTCCTTTATTTAATAAAGTGATGACTTTAATAAGTAAACTGGGGATCAGGTGTGGTGGCTCACGCCTGTAATCCCAGCCCTTTGGGAGGCTGGGGTGGGCAGATCACCTGAGGTCAGGAGTTGGAGACCAGCCTGGCCAACATGATGAAACCCCGTCTATACTAAAAATACAAAACTTACCTGGGCCTTGTGGTACGCACCTGTAATCCCACCTACTCAGGAGGCTGAGGCGGGAGAATCGCTTGAACCTGGGAGGTGGAGGTTGCAGTGAGCCAAGATCTCACAACTGCACTCCAGCCTGGGTGACAGAGTGAGACTCCATATTTAAAAAAAAAAAAAAAAAAAAAGAAACTGGGATGTCTAGCCAGGTGCTTAGGGAAGGTCTCTCTGAGGACATATCATTCAAGTGGAGGTGCAAATGGATGAGAAGGAGAAAAGTATGCAAGATCTAGAGGAAGAGCTTTGGTTGGCCCCATCCCTGGTAGCAGCGTTTTTACTAGGGAACAACGAAATATTGTGGGAGAAAAACTAAAACCAAAACAAAATACTGATTTAAGAGTCAATCTCGGATTCAATCCTGGCTCTTCAGCATAGCCCATATTAGCTCAACCTCATTGCCACCAAAAAATGCAAAAGTTAGCTGGCCATAATGGGGTATGCATGTATTCCCAGCTACTCCAGAGGCTGAGACAGAAGGATCACTTGAGCCGGGAGGGCAAGGCTGCAGTGAGTGGATCTTACCACTGCACTCCATCCTGGATAACAGAGTAAGATCCTGTCTCCAAAAAGGAGAAAAGAATTAAAATTAAGAATAAATGAAAATAAACCTCACCTCACCTTCATATATATATATTCCTTGTTTGATATATATATATTCCTGCTTTGGAGGGCTATTTGAAGAATTTATACAAAGCTACCGACTCGGGGCAGACACTCAGTGAAGGGAAGCTATCGTTACCACTAGGCACTCCTTACACCACAGGAGAAGATTCCACCCAGGGAAGAGGCCCTTCTAACCAGCTTTCTCTTTTTTTAAGGCTACGTTGCCTCAAAATGAAAGAGATATAACTTCAGACAGAGTAACAACAAAGTGTAGGCAAAACAATAATGTCCACATGCCCTAGGAGGCCATTCGATGGTAAGACTCTCAAAAGACTGCCTACCTAGGGGACCTATCCAGGTACACCCCACACTCACCATGCTCTCTCTTGAGGGTCCCCAGTCAGTCAAACACTGTCAGGGATTACAGAACCCTACAATCTTGTATGCAACTAGTTGACAGTATTTAACAGTTGCATGTGGTCTCAGATACTGTTTCAAATATTTACACTTTACAATAAGGAATTTATTAATAACCCAATATATTTGGTACTTTAGTTTTGAAGGACAATTTCATAGGGCAATTTTTTCAACACTGCTTAATGTGACACCGTGTAACCTTCAAGATAAAATTCAAACTCTCAGAGTGGTACGAAAGGCCCTTCCTGACCCGGCTCCTTCCTGCTCCTGTGGCCTCATCCTTCATCACTCCCTACTTGTGTCTCACGCCTGGCCATACTCCAGGAACTTGCAGCGCCCAGACCCAGCATTTCCTTTAGCCCCTTCTTTGTTCATGCTGATGGGCTACTCTTGCCTTGGCTTGTTTGCTTGGGAAAACCTTATTCTCCTTTTGAGATTCAGCTCATATGTCTCTGCTTTTGTAAAGGCTCTTTGAAGATCCTCCTTCCACCACCTCCCTCATTCCTGAACATCTCCCTCCGAACCCATAACCCCGCAGTGCTCTGTCTTCATCATGTAAAGATGACTGCTTCTTAAGATCATGGGCTTGTTCATCTTTGAATTCCCAGATCCTGGCGTACAGCAAGCACGAGCTAAATATTTCAGGAAGAAATGTAAGTTTTAAATAGTTTTTCTTTGGTACAAAATTTCATTGTTTTCAAAATGAAAAAAGAAAAAAAAAAAAAGCAGAGGTGGGGATTAACAAGAACTTGTGCTGTTAAACACCAGAATTTGAAGTCAAAAGACCTGATTTGAGTCCCATTTGGAGCCATGGCAAATCACAAACTTATTGAGTCTTATTCTTCCTCAATAAAATTACAAATCTTTGCCTTATACCACAGACTCAGGAGTGTTGAGATAATCAAATGAGATATGCTATGTGAAAGCTTTTTATAATCTTACAGCCCTATATAAATATGTTATATTTATTATTGAATGTTTGGTTTAAATTTACAGTCAGTCTCCTCATGTGGAAGGTTACCACCTAAAGGATATATTGCTCTTTTTCATAGTTTTAAATTTAGTGAAACTTTTGGTTGTTTATAAGATTAAGCTTTACCTTTATTTAAGTTATGGTCATCTTTCTGTAATTATATTTGGTTAGAAACATAGAATTCTTTTCTTATAGGATTCTTCCAGGTTGGTGGTGTTTTGAGTCCCACCTATCCTATTATACTTATAAAAATTATTCTTCTGCAGAATAGGAACTCTATAGATGTTCATTGATTGATAAATTTTCTTATTTTGCCCTCTGCTATTACTACAAGAGCACTTACTTATGACAGCATAATTTCAATTGAACTTTATGATTTTTTTCAATACAAGCCATTTTTAAGGCCTCTTTCTTGTGTGCACTGTTCAGCACTTGGCTGCTTAAACTACCAATTTGTATGATCTATAGAGTGACACTTCATTAATTTGGCATTATTGAAGAGGGATCCATAAGAAAAAAAATTTCCGGCCAGGTGCGGTGGCTCACGCCTGTAATCCCAGCACTACAGGAGGCCGAGGCGGATGGATCATGAGGTCAGGAGATCGAGACCATCCTGGCTAAGCAGTGAAACCCCGTCTCTACTAAATATACAAAAAACTAGCCGGGCGAGGTGGCGGGCGCCTGTAGTCCCAGCTACTCGGGAGGCTGAGGCAGGAGAATGGCGTGAACCCGGGAGGCGGAGCTTGCAGTGAGCTGAGATCCGGCCACTGCACTCCAGCCTGGGCGACAGAGCGAGACTCCGTCTCAAAAGGAAAAAATAAAATAAAATAAAAAATCCACATAACTAAAGCACGCCCCTTTGAAAACCAGAAATTTAACATAAATTTCTATCATTTTTATCATTTTTAAGGATAGTTTTCAAAATGTACCTAGCGTACCTGGTAATTCTATGCTTCCTTACACGGGTCATATTGCGCCGTTCTGTAGCAAAGTAAGAAGCTGTGGCAATGTGATCGCTTCTTTGCCGCTTTGTTGAATGACCCAGACTGCTATGAGTCCGCGGTAATTTTCTGCTGCTGTCTGTATCTGCTCTTAAGGAGCTTATGGCCGAATTGGAAGCAGACATGCAAACAGTCAATGCCAAGTGAAAATTGCTGTGCTAGTATCAGATTAGGTCCCAAAGAACCTGGAAGAAAAGGTGCCTGACTGTCCAGGGAAGTCAGAGAGGGCTTCACACAAAAGGCAATCATGGAACTGATTCTTTAAAACGAAGAAGGGTATTGTTTTGTTTGTATTTTTGTTTGTGTTTTTTGAGACAGGGTCTCGCTGTGTCACCCAGGCTGAAGTGCAGTGGCACGATCTCGGCTCACTGTTGGCAACCTCTGCCTCCCGGGTTCAAGAGATTCTCCGGCCTCAGCCTCCCAAGTAGCTGGGATTACAGGTTTCTGCCACCACGCCTGGCTAATTTTTGTATTTTTAGTAGAGCCCGGGGTTTCACCATGTTGGCCTGGCTGGTCTTGAACTCTTGACCTCAAGTGATCCACCCACCTCAGCCTCCCAAAGTGCTGGGATTGCAGGCATGAGCCACAGCACTTAGCCCTAAAAAGTAGAAGTTAACAGGTGGAAGTGGGTAGTAAGGGCACTGCAGGCAAAGGGGGCAGGGTTAATGGCATGAAGTTGTGAACACTGTTTCAGTAGAAAGCTGTCAGCACAGAAGAAACCTCCATACTGCTGGTCAGGAACTGATAGTTTGTCAGTTAAATCAAAGATCTCATGGAGGTAAAAGGTAGAATGATAGTTACCAGAGGCTGGGAAGGGTCTGAGGGGTAGGGAAGATGAAGAGAGGTTGATGAATTGGTGCAAACATACAGTTAGATAGAACAAATAAATTCTAATGTTCCATAACAAAGTTAGGGTGACTGTAGTTAGTAAAAATGTGTTGTATATTTCAAAGTAGCGAGCAGAGAGCATTTGAGATGTTCCCGACACCAAGAAATGATAAATACTGGAGGTAATGGATACCCCAAATATCTTGTTCATTACACATTCTGTATATGTAACAAAATATCACATATACCCCATAAATATGTACAAACATTATATATTAATAAAATTTTGTTTTTAAATTGGTTAAAGCAGATATGAAAAATGATAACTATATACCATAATTACTTGAGTTTCACTTAAACTATATAAATATACACTGATTCACTAGTTTTTTTTTTTTTTTTTACCAAGGGGCCAAGGTCTTTTCTACCAGTGCAGATTCTACTAATTGGAGTGTCATTGTTTCTCTTGCATCAGTTTGAGAGCATCTATGATTTGCAGTTTTGATTTCTTGATAGCAGAGTACGAACTTAAAAAACCTTAAGAAACAATTTAAGAACATAATTTCTAGGGGTGTGTGGGGGGTTTTTTTGGTTTTTGAGATGTAGTCTCCCTCTGTCAACCAGGCTGGAGTGCAGTAGCACGATCTTGGCTCACTGCAGCCTCCACCTCCCGTGTTCAAGTAATTCTCATGCCTCAGCCACCGAGTGGCTGGGATTACAGGCACCTGCCACGATGCCCAGCTAATTTTTGTATTTTTAGTAGTGACAGGGTTTCGCCTAGCTGCTCTCAAACTCCTGGCCTCAAGTGATGCTCCCACCTCAGCCTCCCAAAGAGCTGAGATTACAGGCGTGAGCTACTGCACCTGGCCATAATCGCTAGGTTTTTGTGGTGAATGTTTCCCCTAATTTTTTACAGTTCCCCCCGCCCACCCCCAACATGTTATTTTGCCATTTGCTTTTATTGGGTCATTCTAAATCATTTAACTAAGTTTTCATGAATATAACGCCTCTCTATTCATGCTCAGATTTCTTCAGATTATCTAATCTTTAAATAAATTTCATAATTTTAACAACAGGTACAGTAGGAATAAACAGGTTTGGGAACAAATGGAAAAGACTCTTGGTAAACATACAACTGAACAAGTGGAAGTAGAAGTACCAAGGTGTACCAGAGAGAGCCTAGCAGCCGTAAGCATTTAGCTATGGCCTCAGGATATCTTCAAGACTAGAAAATGTCACTTCATCCAGTGAGTTAGTTAAGGAGAAGGTGGATAGTGCCGTAGTTGTATGTGGCTAGATTGTGAGGATGAGAATATGGATATTTAGGTTAGAGAAATTGGCAGATGTCTTTCATGCAGGCCCTGTATGTCATTTTAAAGCAGAAGCTCTCATATTGTGTTTCTCGGACCAGGCGCATCAGCATCACCTGGGAACTTAATATAAGTGGAGATTTTTGGGCCCCATCCCAGACCTCCTGAGTCAGAAACTCTGGGGTGAGGTCTAGCAATCTGTGTTTTAACAAGCCTTCCAAGTGATTTTGATACAAGCTGAAATTTTAAAGCCACTGTGCTAAAATGTTAGGCCTTTCCTCTCAGTCGTATGAATTCATTGAAGAATTTTAGTAATGGAGCAATTTCAGTGCAATGTGTGAGCTTTGTGAATTTTTTTTTTTTTTTAATCTCTAATGTGTCCATTCAGAGGTCACCGTTACATATTCTTAGTTTGTTATGGAGAGTTCAGATTGCTGGATAATCAACCTTTCTCTAAGTTATATGAGATATTCCTAAAAATCTTTCACATTCTTGAAAAAGGCCATTATTCATTTAGCATGTATTTATTTATTTTATTTTACTTATTTACTTACTTTGGAGGCACAGTCTCGCTCAGTCACCCAGGTTGGAATGCAGTGGCGCCATCTCAGCTCACAGCAACCTCTGCCTCCTGGGTCCAAATGACTCTCATGCCTCTGTCTCCCAAGTAGCTGGGATTACAGGCATGAGCCACCTACACCCAGCTAAGTTTTGTATTTTTAGTAGAGACAAGGTTTTGCCATATTGGCCAGGCTGGTCTCAAACTCCTGGTTTCAAGTGATCTGCCTGCCTCAGCCTCCCAAAGTGCTGGGATTACAGGTGTGAGCCACTGCGTCCAGCCTAGCATATATTTATTGAGAGATGATTATGTGTCAGACATTGTCATAGGTGCTTGGGATACATCCCTTAACAAAAACAGACAAAAATCCCAGGCCTCCTGAGGTAGGAGATGGACAACAGACAAAACAGATAAATTAGTGCATTGGTGCATGATAAGTTCTGTGTTTTAAGGAGGTAAAGACAGAAATAAAGCTGGGAAGAACTGCTGAGGATTGCTGAGGTGGTGGGAAATCACAACCTTAAATGGACTATGAGGCAGAGTCTCCCTGAGAAAGATACGGAGGAGGTGAGAGGGCCCGCCATGCGAATATTTGAAGAGGATTTCTGGAAGAGGGAGTAGCAAATGCAAATTTCAGCGACTGAAGCTGGGAACAAGGGAGAGTGGAATGGAAGATAAAGTTCTAGTTTCCACCTTATTTTGTCAACAGCCGGCTACCTGACTTTAAAATAAACCACACATCCTACCAGATAAACAAGTAGATTATATGTATTCTGATATAAATGCAAGTTCAGTGAGCAACCCAGATTGATCTTTTCATGCCGTTGTATTTATTGACCGTCTAGATGCCAGGCACATTCAGAGCATAGCACAGATGAGTAGTACCCCTAGAGCCATACAGCAAGACAGCCCTGCACATGGTCCCTCCTTTCTCCTGCCTTACTGGAATTTACAGTGCAGAGGGAGAAAAAAAAACAATGACCAGGGTGATACTTGTTACAAAAGGAAAGTACAGAGTACTAAGGCCGTGAGCTC
Organism: Macaca fascicularis; assembly: GCF_037993035.2. Lineage (NCBI taxonomy): Eukaryota > Metazoa > Chordata > Mammalia > Primates > Cercopithecidae > Macaca > Macaca fascicularis. The sequence continues at coordinate 121,708,825 of NC_088388.1, forward strand.
AGATGCAACTGTTGTAGCCGCCTCTGGGGTGGCAGGGAAGGCTTTCTGGAAAAAGTTGTATTTCAGCCAAGGCTGAACAGTGGATGGGGTGGGTCAGAATAAGTGAAGTGGGCCGGGCACAGTGGGTCACGCCTGTAATCCCAGTACTTTGGGAGGCTCGGGTGGTGGATCACTGGAGGTCAGGAGTTCAGGACCAGCGTGGCTAACATGGTGAAACCCCGTCTCTACTAAAATTACAAAAATTAGCCAGGCATGGTGGTGCACGCCTGTAATCCCAGCTACTTGGGAGACTGAGGCAGGAGAATCACTTGAACCTGGGAGGCGGAGGTTGTAGTGAGTCAAGATTATGCCACTGCATTCCAGCCTGGGTAACAAAGAAAGACTCTGTCCCAAAAAAAAAAAAAAAAAAAAAAAAAAAGAGTAAGTGAAGTGAAGTGAAGGGGCAAAGAAATTCCCTAAATAACTGAATTTCCAGGCAAAGAATGGCCTATGCAAAGACCCAGAGACAATAGTGCCCCTGGCGCATCAGCAAAGCTGAAACGTACAGCAGGAAGAGAGCAGGGGCCACGGCTGAAGAAGTAGACAGGAACCCGAGGCCACGGGGCCTTATAAATCTTTGAAGACTGAGGGTAATGGAAAGCTATTGAAGGGTTTTTAAGTAGGCGACTGACCATTAGCTTGGGGCTTTTTAAAGTTCAAGTATCTGATGCTGAAAATGAATGTAGAAAAAAATATATTCAAAGGTTTCATGGCCAGGCATGGTGGCTCACGCCTGTAATCCCAGCACTTTGGGAGGCTGAGGTGGGCGGATCACCTGAGGTCAGGAGTTCAAGACAGGTCTGGCTAACATGGCAAAACCCCGTCTATACTAAAAATACCAAAAAAAAAAAAAAAAAAAAGCGTTTCAGTGTTATCCAGTTCTCACTGAACATGTGCATGCTAAATACATTATGAGGCCATCTATAGGAATGGAGACTATGGCTAACAGCAGAGCCAAAATATTTCATGTCCTTTGCCTCTAAACAGGTGAATAATACAAACTTTTGGATAATTGAAACAGCTGTGCTAAATATCAGGGTTGCAGCCTCAGAATGGCAGACTGGCAGACAATTTCTATCATTGTGTCTCCGTCTCTTTTGCTGGCTGTGTATAAACACAAGTGGCAGCAGTGCTGCCGTGAGCAGGTGTGAATCAACACACAGCAAGGTATATTAGAAATAGGGTAGAGAAATAAATACTTCAGCTCACTCCTTAGCCAAGTTAATCGAGAAATGCTCACTGAATCCAGTATTATGCCTGGAAGCAGGGAATTGAATAATAGGTGTTGGAATGATGGTAAGCTAACACTACTTAAAAAATCAACTCTATTTAATTTGGGTATGTGCTAGTTGTCAATACTATCAAAGAATGAGAGTAACAAAGAACCCAATAAATTAATGTGGGGCCCCCCACAACATCTGAACATAAGGTCAGTAGTAAAAACAATATAAAGGAAGAAAGGCAAAACCTCCAGTGATTGCAGAACTTAATGGTAACGTCCTTATTTAAACATGTTTCAGTGTGTCTTTACGCGGATTCGACTCACATACAGCTCTTGGTAAAGCATCAACTTTTTTTGTAGTGCTGTCTGATTCTCTAAGAACCTGATGAGTTTCTTTGAGCAAGAAGTAGCAGCTCAATCTAGCTCAGCTGTACTCAATCTGAGTTGCTTTCCTACCTACAAACCCTCACTTCAAAGCAAGGAACATAATGTACAATTTTTTAATGGCTCTAGACCCAGGCACTCAGCCGCTCTGCTCTGCGCCTTACCTCAGTGTAAACACCTCATCAAGATTGCCTGCGCTTCAACAATAGCAGCCAAATGCAATTCGAGAACCACAAGCCTTTGAAGTCCTCCCTGCAAAGGCCGGTTTTCTAGTCTGGGATAATGACAAGCCATGATTGCTGTCTTTGTTGTATCTTTTCAGTAGAGAAGCAATTATAGGCCCCAATTTAACAGAATAGACATTACACAGCTTATGATGCTCAAAATGCAATTTCATTTGATCATTTTCTCGATTTGATTGGTATTAATAGAATGGTTCACAAAAAAAAAAAAAAAATAGCTGGCAGAGGTTGTGTCCCATTCCACTTTGAAAGAGATAATGTAGAAGTATGCTTTACTTGCCCAGGGATCGCACTGGGGTGATTCAGCTGCTGTGTTCTACCAAAACAGCCTGTGGAGGGAAATATTGTATATCCTACATTTTCTGGAAGAGGAAGCGTGGGACACTGTATTTTTCATTTGTAAACTTTTCGCCAGTGCTATAGAAGAGATTCCATCATTGTCAATCAAACAGTACCAACAGTAATAACCTGAATTAACTAAACTAAGTCCCCTTTATTTCTTAGACACTTACGAAAGTCAGGCAATCAGCATCCTCATGGCAGATATATGAAAGAGTTCAACTTCCTTTTTTCCCAGGCTCCAGATGACAGTTTCTCTGAGTCATCCCCACTTTGAGGTTTGAAAAGGATGATTTCCTTGCCTGCTAAGTCAGCTTAGTTAGGTTTTTTACTCTGACCTTCATTTCTCCTCCAAGATAGAGTTGATTTTTCTTTTAAATGAGTCATGTTTCTGTTGAACATCATGGTCATATGAGATTGAAACCTGCTATAACATTGAGAAAAGTTGTGAAATCTAATACTTTTATAATGATCTAGTGTTTCATCTTGAACTAGCACTGTGAGAGGGACTGAGATAGAAATATGATAAATAGCTGGCTTTGGTGGCTCACACCTATAATCCCAGCACTTTGGGACTTTGGGAGGCAGACCGATCACTTGAGTCCATTACTCTGAGACCAACCTGGGCAACATGGTGAAACCCTGTCTCTACTAAAAATACAAAAATTAGGTGGGTGTGGTGGCACATGCCTGTAGTCCAAGCAACTTGGAAGGCTGAGGCAGGAGAATAGCTTGAGCCCAGGAGGCAGAGGTTGTAAGCCAAGATCGTGCCACTGCATTCCAGCCTGGACCACAGAGCAAGATCTGGGAAACAAAAAAAAGAGAGAGAGAGAGAGAGAGAGAGAGAGGGAAAGAAGAGAAATAGCTCATTTATAGTTCTAAGCTTTTCATTTCAGCACAAGTTGAACTGTTTCATGATGTGAAGTTTTCCATTTGCCGTGTAGGTTAATCATTCAAAACCTGGTGATTACTTCCATTTGTAATCAGAATTCCGTGATCAAATAGTCTGTTTTTGTTTCGTGTTTTAGGAATGAAAATTCAAGCACAAAAATGTTAAAAAGTTTTTACTTTTTCCCACTTTCAGATTAACCTTAAGTGTTCAAACGTTCACACTGTCTATCTGCCCTATCTCTCTCTATATATAAATACAGTAATTGTGATAGTTACTTTAGCAAAGTTAATAGAGATAGCTCTGGTAGAAGTAAGGTTACACCTGAAATAAAAGAAACAACATGTTGTGTTTTGTACAGGGAAGCCACATTGAGTGGTCAGGAATGAGGGTGTCTTCATTGTCAAATATTTACTTATCACTTAATATTTAACAAATATTTTACCTCTTTCTGTATTGAATACAAGTCTGAAGTCAAAGTAAACAGCAGACAGAAGATCTGAACACAAACAGGACAGATCCCAAAACCCAAGTTCTTTCTAGTCATACACCTTGCTGCTTCTCCACTACACAGCCCGCCAGAGGAAATGTAACAAAACGCATGTAAAGTCCTAAATCTAAATTTTAAAACTAATTACATCAGTTCTGCGGGGAGAGTTAACAGCATTTCTAGGCAGTGGAACAGAGAGTGGGCAGAGGAGGCTGACCTGAGTACTGCAGCACAGGGGAATGAGACAGTCGGTCCTCTAAATAAGAGCAGGCTCACAGGAGACCGGGGTCAGCTTCTACCCACGCAGAACTGTTGTCTGAAGAAGGGGTTAGTCTGGTCTGTGTTATTCCAGAGGGCAGAGGCATAGAAAATACAGAGACATATATCTGCGCATATAAGGAAGAGCTTTCTGGCATTCAGGTTGCTCAGTTAGGGAGCAATATGTTCATCATGCATGAAACAGATTTCTTTTCTCCTCCTCAACCCATAGAAGATCTTTAAACATACTAATACTGACAAACAGGTAAGGTAAGTCTTGCCAGGAAATGGGGCTTGAATTTAGGCAGACAGTGAGTAAACATCTACCAGGGATGGTGTGGATGTACTGGAAAACTGGATTATCTCCAGAATATTTTCCAGCATTAAGATTGCATAACTTTAAGTTTTCTTCCTGCAGTACATCCTGAGGGCTAGAATGCCACATAGCACAGACACTAATTTCTTGATTTAAAACAGGTAACTAATGGAGGCAATGAAGGGCCCTTAAATAATTTAGGAGCCTAAATCCTGTGTAGCTGCCTTCATTCATATTTCCCAAACCTGGATGCAGATTAGACCCACCTGGGGAGCTTTATTTATTTATTTATTTATTTATTTATTTAGAGACGGAGGCTCACTCTGTCGCTCAGGCTGGAATGCAGTGGCATGATCTCAACTCACAGCAACCCCCGCCTCCCAGGTTTAAGCAATTCTCTGCCTCAGCCTCCCGAGTAGCCGGGATTACAGGCACTGGCCCCCATGCCTGGCTAATTTTTGTGTTTTTAGTAGAGATGGGGATTTCGCCATCTTGGTCAGGCTGGTCTTGAACTCCTGCCCTCGTGATCCACCTGCCTCAGCCTCCCAAAGTGCTTTGATTATAGACGTGAGCCACCGCGTCTGGACTTTAAAAAAATTTTTAAATAGTAGATAGGGAACTTTTAAAATATATTGATATCTGGGGCCACTCCCAGAGCTTATGATTTAATGGGTTTGAGGTGGGATCAGGGCATTAGTATTTTTTTTTAATTTCCTCGGTTTTTCTAATATCTAACCAAAGTTGAGAACCACCGACTTTACATTATTCAAATTCAAACCAAAACTACTAATCGTGCAGGTCTAGGATATTTCTAATAAGTGAGTTAGCAACACTGCTGCATGTGCAGGCTCCGGAGAAAGACCACCCAGCTCTTCTACTTACTAGCTGTTGATCCTGGGCAAATTACTTAACCTCTCTGTACCTTTGTTTTCTCATTTGCAAAAAGGGAGTAATAACATGTGCATACCTAATAAAGTGGTTGTGAGGATTACCTGAGAACATTGTGTGCTAAGGGCCTAGGACAGATGCTGGCACACCACGAGCATTCCATGTGTAAAAACATTGTTATTTTTGTTGTCGTCATCATCTCGGCATGTAGTGTTATTTCATGGTGTTTCTATTGGCATGATCAAATGTTACTTGCTGCATCCAGTTCAGATAACTGTTCTAAAATTGGGTCTCCTGAGTATGTATTGAGCATGTAAAGTAAGTAATAGTTTGACCTTAAGGCACCAGTTTTCTCTTCGTGTCTGCAAGATAAAACATTGTTTATTCCCATTTTCCTTGGGAACAATCAGGTCCCTGAGGACTGATGAGAGGAATCCTTGAAATTAACTGAAAATAAAACCTAGCCCAGCAGGACTGTTTTCTAGAGTGCACTGACTTGAGTCCCATGGCTCTAAGACTAAAATGAATCCAGTTAACATGCTGTATGTGTTTTACCTACCTAGATCTCCTACCCCGTCAGAGTAACAGACAAGACGTCTATTCAGAATGCCAAGGAAATTGAAAATGCTGCCATCGATCCTGAAGACAAATGGCATCAAAGAGCACAACAGCTAAAGGTTACCTGCTAGATTGCATTTTAAGTGTGTTTCAAGCAATACTGCTGAATATAAGTAATGATCGTGACTGAGTTCTTATCACTTAAGGGTTTATTTTTATGCTTGAGAATAATTACCCACTTTCCTATGGATAAGACGGGCTTCTGCACAGAGGAGCCATGGCCTGCCCAGCCAGCCAACCCTACCTGTTTTTCCAAGGGTTCCGTTTGCTGGAAGAAAATAATCATATCACACTTTCAACATACTCAGTTAGAATCCCACACAGAAGGAAGGCATGGAAAGACATGCAGGAAAAATCACAGTTCCAAAGAATTGTCCAATTCTGTGCTGCTCCCAAGTCTGATTCCTTTTGTAGTTGGCAGTTACTTATTATTCCTAGACAATGGGGACACTATTCCTGAAAACTGGATGAGAACTCCCAGAGCCTCACCAAACCCTCATTTTCAGAATATAAAAACTTACCAACTGGTCATTTAGCGTGATGACATCCTTTTTGGCCATGGGTGTACTACTTTGAAATCATAAATGTGATTTCAGGAAGATTTTTCCGAAATTCTCCACACTGTTTTTCTAGAAGAAACAGAAAAAGGCCGGGCGCAGTGGCTCACACCTGTAATCCCAGCACTTTGGGAGGCCAAGACGGGTGGATCACCTGAGGTCACTCAGGAGTTCGAGACCAGCTTGGCTAACATGGTGAAACCCTATCTCTACTAAAAATACAAAGATTAGGCCGGGCCCAGTTGCTCATGCCTGTAATCCTAGCACTTTAGGAGGCCGAGGTGGGTGGATCACAAGATCAGGAGTTCAATACCAGCCTGGCCAATATGGTGAAACCCCGACTCTACTAAAAATACGAAAATTAGCTGGGCATGGTGGCAGGCGCCTGTAGTTCCAGCTACGCAGGAGGCTGAGGCAGGAGAATCGCTTGAACCTGGGAGGCGAAGGTTGCAGTGAGCCGAGGTCATGCCACTGCACTCCAGCCTGGGCGACAGAGCGAGACTCCATCTCAAAAAAAAAAAAAAGAAAGAAAGAAAGAAAAAAGAAAAGAAACAGAAAAAGCACTAGAAGCTCAGGTTTTTCTTGACCCATGTATGTGGAACCTCCCTTGGACCAGGTTTTATCCCTGCCTAAGAAGAGATGAGTCCTTTGAAACTGCTGAACCTATAGAGCCTGTTGACATCAGTTAAAACTATGTACAGTGATAAACATAGTAAAAAAAAAAAATAGTAAGTTTTATCCCAGCTTCAGAGAGGTTAGAAAGAAGGGACAGCCCAAATCATCTCTTTTCCTCCCCAGTGACCTCCAGGCCACTCTTAAGAGTTGCAAAAAAAGAAAGAAAAAGTCATTCACCCAGAGCTTCCTGAAAGTTGATGCCAGTGAGGCCACTCCTAGAAGTTAAGAGGATGGGGACCGAAATGTCTCATGACTGTGGGATGTGGAGGACAGGATCCACTACCAGACCTGATAGAGAGCCAGGGGAGCTTGGTCAACAGGAACCGGGGACAAAGGAAGTACCTTAAGGTTTGCCATGCATTATGGGTAATGGGCCACAAGAGATGAATTTCTGGGCCTCAACCTGCTATTTACTTGATGCATGACTGGGCAAATCTCAACTTTTTCAAAGCCTTAAGTTTCTTCTTTATTAAATGAAGGATTAGCCTAAATGACCTTCAAGGTCTATCACAGCTGCAAAATGCTAGAATTCTATGACCATGTATGTCTAGTTATTTAAATTATTATAGAAAATACATTTAAAGCATGTAAGATTATTGCAACCTGTAGCTTTCGTAATTGTCACTAAGGAAAACCATAGGATTCTCAGCTAATGATAAAAGGTAAAAAAAACTTTGCCCAGTGGTAATATCATAACCAGGGAGATTTATACAAGGTGCGATTATTGCTAACTGAAAACTTTTCCTAATATCCGCCATGATTACTTGAAATATAGTCAACACTGGCAATTTTGGATAGTCTCTGTGGAGACCGAAAAAAAATAATAATCAAGGTAAAATCATACTGCTTGATTGATGTCATGACCTTTGACAGAGGCAGTAAAACTTTTGTACGGAAGAAAATCAGAAGAAAACCAAAAGAATGCTTTTTGTTCTTTGCGTATACTGTAATTAATGTGCTTATAACCCATTCCTGAATGAAGACATGGAGCAAAACATCTAAAAAGTGTTAGACCTAAAATGACAATAACAATGAATGGCCTAAGGGATGTTTCCCATTCTTTAGGTGGAAAGGATTTGTGGACTGCCCACTGCATGCTACACACTGGCCCAGCACTCTGGGACACAGACACTTCAGGCTGCCTTTCTTTTTCCTCTTCAACTACCCAAATCCAGTGTCTTCTTTTCAGTGCCTCCTCAAGGGCCACCTCTGCATGGAGATTTCCAGCCTCTCCCACCCTGCTCCTCTGCCTTCAGCTCCTGCTGTGTCTATAGTCTGGACCACTGGCTCAGGGCCTGCCATATTTGGCCGTGTCTCATTAGCTGCTGTCTTTGTTTCTTTCTTTCTTTCTTTCTTTTTTTTTTTTTTTTTGAGATGGAGTTTCGCTCTCGTTGCCCAGGCTGGAGTGCAGTGGTAGGATCTACGCTCACGGCAGCCTCCGCCTCCCGGGTTCAAGCAATTCTCCTGTCTCAGCCTCCTGAGTAGCTGGGATTACAGATGTCCACCACCACTCCCAGCTAATTTTTGAATTTTTAGTAGAGACTGGGTTTCTCCATGTTGGCCAGGCTGGTCTTGAACTCCTGACCTCAGGTGATCCATCTGCCTGGACCTCCCAAAGTACTGGGATTACAGGCCTGAGCCACCGCACCTGTGTTTCTTTTGTACCCACTACACTATGAGATCTTTAAAGGTACTGATTGCATTTTTCTCTACATCCCCTACCACAATGCTTTGCCCAAGGCTGATGCTCAATAAATATTTACTGACTGATTAAAGATGCATTTAAAGATCATGGACCAGGCACAGTGGCTCATGCCTATAATCCTATTGCTTTTTCGGAGGCCAAGGAGGAGGATTGCTAGAGGCCAGGAATTCGATGTTACAGGTGCCACTGTACTCCAGCCTGGGCAATAGAGCAAGACCCTGTCTCTACAAAATACAAAATGCAAAATACAGATAAAAAGATTGTTTAGTATATCTCCAAGGGAAAATGGGCCTCATTTGAAATTTTTTTCTTGAAAAATGACTTTCAAAGTTTCATAAGCTTACCCTAACAGCAATAACCCTCACTAATGTGAAATATCTTTATGCAAAATCAAAATATTTAACACAACAAATATTTATTGACTATCTACTGTATTCCAGGCACTGTGGATTAGGTGCCTGGCCCAAAAGATAAGAAAACAAAAAAACAAAAAAACCAAAAAAACCAAGCAAACAACAACAAAAATTCTTTAAAACAATAAATAAAACTTGAAGAAAGTTTGTTTTTTTGTTTGTTTGTTTTTTTTTTTTTTTTTTTTTTTTTTTCTTTTTTTTTTGAGACGGAGTCTCGCTCTGTCGCCCAGGCTGGAGTGCAGTGGCCGGATCTCAGCTCACTACAACCTCCGCCTCCCAGGTTCAAGCAATTCTCCTGCCTCAGCCTCCCAAGTAGCTGGGATTACAGCCATGCACCACCACGCCCGGCTAATTTTGTATTTTCAGTAGAGACGGGGTTTCTTCATGTTGGTCAGGCTGGTCTCGAACTCCTGACCTCAGGTGATCTGCCCACCTTGGCCTCCCAAAGTGCTGGGATTACAGGCATGAGCCTCTGTGCCCAGCCAAGGTTATCTTTTTTTAAAGCAGTACCTCCCCTCTAGGAGTTCAATACTTTAGTGGGAATACGGTTATGAAATCATTATAATGCAGTAATATGGACATGGGTACAAAATGCAATGGAACTAAAAGAGCACCTAATTCTGCCCTAAGAAGACAGAGAAATACCCCCCATAGGAGTCAGTATCTCCACTCCCCCTAGAAGGACAAATGCGGGCAAAGGTGTGAAAGTGGGAAGAGGAACAAGGAACCATGACAGCCCTGGCTGCTGTTTCTGTGGTCTAGGGAGGGAAAAGTTGACATAGTTGGTAAGGGCTGCTGTCTGCCTCACGCATCCCAGGACTCAGACTGAAGAAGACATTGTTCACAGTCTAAGCAGATACGCAGCAGTGAGGTGCCGTGCAAGGGGCATTACACATGCAACTCATATATAAGGAAGGCTCCATGGCTTGAAAAAGCTAAATACCAAAACTGCAAACAATAATAATTACATATCTGTATATAGATGTATATTTGTGTGTTTATGTGTGGAGTGACAGAGAAAACAATGAAATGTGACCAAATGTTTAAAATTGTTCAATCTGGATAAGAATCTTTTAGAGTTGTCTGTACTAGCAATTTTTCTGTAAGTTTGAAATAACTTGAAAATGAAAAGTTCAAGAAAAAAGTGCCCACAGGATTTGGTGACTAAAAGTTTTTTGGTGTCCTGAACAGAGCAGTTTCAGCGGGATGGGGAGAAGGAACGCTCTATGGCAGGGGACAGAGGTCAGCATGAGAGATAGGGAGCAGAGACCAGTGCAGTCTACACCATCAAGATGCCCAGCTGTGAATTGAGAAAGAGAGAGATTATTCTTTGCTTTTGTTTTTTGAGACAGGATCTTGCTCTGTCACCCAGGCTGGAGTACAGTATCGTGACTTTGGCTCACTGCAACCTCTGCCTCCCAAGTTCAAGCGAGTCTCCTGCCCCAGTCTCCTGAGTAGCTGGGATTACAGATGCACGCCACCATGCCCGGCTAATTTTTGTATTTTTAGTAGAGATGGGGTTTCACCATGTTTGTCAAGCTGGTCTCAAACTCCTGACCTCAAGTGATTCACCCGCCTTGACCTCCCAAAGTGCTGGGAGTACAGGTGTGAGCCATTGTGCCCGGCCAAGAAAGAGATAGGATTTAACCAGAGAATGGCATCAAGTGAATGTTTCTTTCCTTCTTTTCATAGGAGAGACTTAAATACATTTACATACTAGAAAGAATGAGAAACCAGAGAGAGGGCGAGGAAAGAGAGACGATATGCCTGAGACCATTTCAGCCTACGTATTTTTACTTTTAAAATACTGAGAATGATGGTCATGATCATATTCTATGTAAGAGTCTTATCCACGCCTAGAGTCTTCACTTGAAGCCAAGTCATCACCATATTCTATTTAAGAGTCTTGGCCGGGCATGGTGGCTCATGCCTGTAATCCCAGCACTTTGGGAGGCTGAGGCGGGCGGATCACGAGGTCAGGAGATCGAGACCCATCCTGGCTAACACGCTGAAACCCCATCTCTACTAAAAATACAAAAAAAAAAAAAAAAAAAAGGAAAAAAAAAGAGTCTTATCCATGCCTAGAGGCTTCACTTGAAGCCAAGTAATGTTTCTTCATTTAACCTTGACGCATAGGCCTTAGTGTCCTGAATCGCTTCGCGCTTGCCTATGAATCTTCACGGGTTTTCTGAATCCTACTCAGGTTGTGTGCCCAGACTGAATGCAGTATGTATAAGGCTCAGGACTCTTGCTGGGCAGTGTGACAGGCACATTCCCACTGGTTAAGATCTTAACCAGGTATCTTAGTCTGTTTGTGCTGCTATAACAAAATACCATAGATCAGGTGGATTGGAAACAACAGAGATTAATTTTTTTCACAGTTTTGGAAGCTGGAAGTCCAAGGGCAGGACACTGGCAGCTTCCATGTCTGGCGAGGATCTGCTTCCTTGTTCATTGGTGCCACCTTCTCACTGTGTCCTCACACTATGGAAGGAGTGAATGAGCTTCCTTGAGCCTATTTTATGAGGACATCAATCCCATGCAGGAGGGCTCTGCCCTCCTGACCTAGTCACCTCGAAAAGGCCCCACCTTTAAATAGCATTACCTTGGGGGTTAGAATTTAACGTCTGAGTTTAGGGAGGACACAAATGTTCAAACCATGGCACCAGGCAAGAAACAAGTCAGTAGAAAAAAACAAGAGGTTCCCCAAGTAAGTAATGTTTCAAAAGGATAAATAGGATGTTTCCTTTCTTACCCCTCTAAAATAACTCTTAGCTTTCCAGGCAAAGAAAAGATAATGGTAGTATTAAAGATATGTAGGATCTTTTACTAATTAATATGAAAGCCCTTGTAATCAAATCCTGATTAACCTTTCCAAAAAGCTGTTAATTTGGTTTTGCCTCCAACACTATCAATAGATCTATGCTTCTTCTATTCATCTGAACACAGAGTTCTTCCTTACCCACAGAGAAAATTAGAGCCAATTAATATTTTTGCTTGAGATTCTCTTAATATTATCAGATGGAATGTGTATCTCAGGCTTAAAGTACTCATGTTTTATTGTTCATAAACACAGCAGAAAAGCGGAACACAATAGAAATTTCTCCACTTTAGAGCTGATCTCGGAGCCCAGGCACAACTCTCGGGACCGTGGTTGAGTCAGGTTAACTAAGAGCAGGAGTGGCTTTTGTGTTGAAGCAGATGAACTTTTTGGTTGCGATCAGAGCAGGCACTGTCCCGTCTGCTTAGGACATGTGAAAGGAAAAGTCGTAAAAGAGAAACAACCAGGTGCTGCCTTTCACAGGGTTGGGGACAAAGTTCTCTTGGGTGGCACAGTATGAATGAGCATCACTTAATAACTGAGGATGAGTCCTACTAAGAAATGATCATCCCAGCATTAGGCATCAGGATTCCCCCATGCTAACACTCCACGTGTGACGCAAAAACCTACTGCCATTAAGCAGTTATTCTAAGTGCATGGAGTATGTACTGATTGCAAGTGTTGGTAACAAAAGAACCCCAGTGAGAGCAGGATGGAATAGAGGATTTCAGTGCTGATGGAGATTAAATCGTCTGAGAATGGCTTTGTATATTAACTTCAGGGAACTCAGGTCTTGCCACCTAAAGAGTGACACCTGATGCCCCAATTGTAGGGTAATAAATCTTTAGTAAACCACAGATCTCAAGTAGGCTGCTTGGAAGGTGAGAAAAATCGTATCAAGCCTATAAATGGCTTCCTTTCTGGGGACTGAAATGCCATCTCTGGGCACTTATATTTATGTGAATAGAAGATTTAACACTTGAGACAATTGAAGTTTCATAAAATGATGAGTCCTTGGCCTTGTTGTTGTCAAAGCGCCCTGTGAAGTGTACTATTGTGATCTGGATTGTCAGCAGCAAAGGTAATAACGTGATTAAGATCAAGTGGTAACCCAGGATTTCAGATCTAGTACCCAAGAAATTTCTGAGAAGTAAGTATTTTCTTTTTTGGTGAAAATTAAGAGAGAAAAGTAGGGAAAGTACATTTAGATGGCAGCATCCTGGTTACTTCTCTAGTGAGTTAAAGGCTGAACAAATATTGAAAAGAATGACATTATCAGCATCAATTAATATTTTTAGGTCACAGTCAAGGGGGGCATTTTTGACCTTCACGAACAGTGCTGCCAGTCATAAAAAGAGCTGCTGTGTTCCATGACCACACCTATAACTTTGTAAAATAGCAATTATTTTCTGGATCCATTACAAGAAAGGATTTTCTTGGCGCTATGTATTTGCAGAGCCTTCCTGCCCACATTTCCCCAAGCAGCTCAATTTACTGCATGAAAGGAATACCTGGAATTTACCTGGAATACAGAAAATAAGTTTTCCCTTTTTTTGGAGCACCACAAGTAAAAATTTAAAGTATGTAGGAGCTAATCAGAGCCTGGCCAATCCCCTAGAAAGCTCAAATTCTCAAAAGAACAGCTTCTAAATTTCAAATTAGAAGCGTTATTTCTTAAAAATGTGATATAATAAGTAACACTGTATATTGCTGTTTTAAATTTAACAATCAACATTATCATTATAACGTGATTTCACTAGAAATAGAACACTGCTTAATATTATACACGAATAGGATGAGTCTTAGTGGTTGTATCAGAATGTATCAGAAACGAGAAATCAAAGCTGAACTCTTATCACAGTAATTTGATCATTCTTTCTAGCAAGCTAAAATAATCATTCATCCAATTGCTGCATTTTTCAGTTAATGTTTTATAGATATAAGCTAAAGAGATTTTTTAAATATATGTGTTCAGAAAGGAAGAAATATATTGCAGTTATGTAACACACTGATGCATATGGTCATCCTATTGTTTTCAATAAGCATGTAATCATTCTTTGCAAAGGTCTCTTAACTCAGCCAGTTTTTCACAAAGTAATGAGTGCTTTATTCCTTGGAAAATATTTCTAAATGGCAATAGCACAATATAGTTACATAGTGTATCTATTATACCAGGAGTACATTTTGTTGTTAGGAGACTTTGAAAAGCATAAAGACTGTTCTGAAATTGAAATATTTCCCCCAGATGTTTGATTGCCTAAGCGCAGGCTATATTAAGGAACAGAAGCAAAACAACCCTTGTGGTTTCACAGATGTCCTATCACAGCACAGACTCTTTTATAATCCTCTGAATAAAATCTAATTTGTTTCATCTGGTGAAGAGGTCATTTCTAGCTTCTGACCAGCATGAGTAAAAAGATCTGATCATCTGAATTGTATTTAATATTAGATTTGTACTTGGTTTATAAAGCAAATTATTAGTGTTTTCTGGTTAAGATTTTTAAAAATATTCATGTTACTTAAAATAAGCTTATATATTGTGACGTAGATTCGCGTTTGTACTTTCTCCGTATCGCTGGAAGTAAAGCTTCCCCACCCCATCCCCCAAGTTGGCGACACTTTTAAGTCAAAGACTTAACTTTTAAAACTTAAACTTTTAAGCCAAAGACTTGTCCTTAATATAAAGCCTGTTCTAAGCTTTCTATTTCTTTCTAGGCTTATAATCCTAAATTTCCAGGAGGGATCACTCAGTTATTAACTCTCCAATGCCCTGAAATTAGGGAAAAAACAAAAACAAAAACAAAAAACCTCTACTTTTTCTGTATCTGCTTTCGGTTCTATGGTCAGCTTCCCAGTCCCCAATTTGAAAAACACTGATTTAAAATTTGTGAAGAGTGCCAGTCTTCTAATTTTACATTAACCAAAAATATCTCTCTAGAATTACCAGGAACACTGGTCTCAATATGAGAGTACAAAATCAAGCAGTGTACCAAGAGGGCAGCCTTCTGAAACGGTGAATGACCATCAGCCTTCCAGAAGACCAGCCAAGCCCAAGATTCGAAAACAGCATAAACACCAAAATGGCCTGAAGTCTTTCACAGCGGAAGAGGTGACTGCCAGTCTGGAGAACCAGAATAACCCTCCCAGGCAGCAACAGAACCAAAATAAGTCTCTTGATACTTCACCAAAGCCTGAATCGATTGTGATTATGCACGCCTCTAACAATGATGCACAAGCTTCAAGGGCACTTAGGGGCCAGAATCTCAAAGAAACCTCCAATACATTTGCTCCACCAAAACAGGCTTTTGACAAGGTCTTATATAAAAACTCTACTGGATATGACTCTGGACTGAATGTTAATA
Organism: Macaca fascicularis; assembly: GCF_037993035.2. Lineage (NCBI taxonomy): Eukaryota > Metazoa > Chordata > Mammalia > Primates > Cercopithecidae > Macaca > Macaca fascicularis. The sequence continues at coordinate 121,724,043 of NC_088388.1, forward strand.
AAGAAAGAGGACACAAAGACCAAGAAGAGAAAGGATTTTCCTACCAGCAGCTACACACCCTTTCTGACATGGATTTGAACAACCTTAATGAACTCTCTAAGAGACACGTGCTCCTGAGCCAGAAAGGCTCTCAGTTGGTTTATCACAGAAATGTTCATGGATCAACTGAAAATAAGAAACAACCCAAACAGCCTTACACAGAGACAAAATACAGGAACCTAGAAATGTTATGGTAAGAATTCCCTTTTCTCAAGTGGTTTTCTAGAGGAGAAAGGACTGTTGCAGAAAGACTGGAGAGGGAGAAGGGCAAGGGGAATCCATAAGGATGGCTAGGTGAGAAGAAGAGTTCACCTAACAACTTCCTTAGCTCTGATTCCTGCCTCCAAGAGTCCACTTTTTTTTTTTTTTTTTTAGACTCTTGCTCTGTTGCCCAGGCCGGAGTGCAGTGGTGTGATCTTGGCTCATCACAACCTCCGCCTCCCAGGTTCAAGCAACTCTCCTGCCTCAGCCTCCCAAGTAGCTGGGATTACAGGCGTTCACCACCATACCGGGCTAATTTTTGTATTTTTAGTAGAGACGGGGTTTCACCATGTTGGCCAGGCTGGGCTCGAACACCTGACCTCAAGTGATCCACCCGCCTTGGCCTCCCAAAGTGCTGAGATTACAGGTGTGAGCCACAGCGCCCAGCCAAGAGTCTACTTTTGATGGATTTCTTTTCCTCTTCCCTGTCTCCTCTATTTTTCCCCTGTAGTTAAACTAGAAGTTGGAGGGAGACAAGGACAGAGGGACCCAGTCAAAAAACATCAGTGCTTTTTGAGGGCTGCAAGTAATGTTTGGAGGAAACAAATGATCTCCAACGTTATCTTGGCCTATCCTGAGAAAATAATCTAAAATACAGAAAAATGTGCACATACAAAAAAATCATCATTTGTAGAAGTGACCTAAAAATCCAACAATAGGGAGTGTTTAGGTAAATTATGATATTTAGTATCGTGGAACCACTAAAAATTATGGTTCTGAGGAAATGCTTCTATAGGAAGAAAATAGTAAGGTACAAAATTACACCTTGGGTTGAATAACACTGGTGGAAAAAAAATTACATCTAGGGAGTATGAGCTCTACTGTGTGAGTTCTACTGTGTTCAAATATGCACAGAAGAAGAAAAATTCACCAAAACATCAATAGTAGTTATCTCTAGCAAGAGAGATTGGAATTTTAAAAATTTATTCTTTATATTTTCAAAACAGTTCAAGTTCCCTACAATGTAAATGTATAACTTCTATAAACAGGAGAATAAAAGTTATTTTAAAAATTACTTCAGGCACCATTTCTTGGTGTACTTCAATCAAACATCCTTTCTACATCCCTAACATGCTGAATATAATGCTACAGTGCTCAATGCTATACAAGATACAAAAGAAGTATGGTGTGTGAGGCGCCTTCAGGGAACTTACTTTCAAAGTAGGGAGACAATTACTCCCTTGTGAATTGATCAAAGAACATTTAAGTGCTACACTTGGTGGTATGGAATGTAGATTCAATAAGACTTAAAGTTAGCTTCCTAGAAGAGATCATGATAAATAGCAGGCATCTTTGTCTTTTTTTTCCTGATTTTAGAAAGATCGTTTCTAACACTTTTACCATTAAAAATAATATTTAGTTTTTGATAGATAGATAGATGATAGATAGGAAATTTCCTCCTATTCCTCTTTGCAAATAACTTTCAACATAAATGGGTATTTGATTTTATCAAATACTTTTTCTGCACTTATTGAAACATTTCTCCATTAATCCTTTAATGTAATGAAATATGTTAACAGATTTTCTGATGACACACTATCCTTTTATTCCTAGGGTTAACCCAATTTGTCATACTGCATTTTTAATAAGTTGCTGGATTTGATGTGTTAACACTTTAAGATTTAACATTTTCATATACATGAAGTGAGATTGGTTTATAATTTTCCTATCTGCCAGTGGCCTTGACTGGGTGGATTATCAAGAAAATACCAGCCTTATAAAATGAGTTGAGGACTGTTTCCTCTTTTTGCGTCCTCTGGACACTTTATATACAATTGGCCTTATCTGTTACTTGAAGGTTTGATAGGATTTTCCTTTAAAACTATTGGGCCATAAATGGGTTTCGTTTGGCTTTTTGTTGTTGTTTGTGAGCAGATTTTAAACTCCTGATACATTTACTATAATCATTATAAGACTTTGCAGTCTTTTCATTTTCACTTTAGTCAGTTTAATAAGTTATATTTTTCTAGGAGATATTTTCCTTTTATGCTAAGTTTTAAAATGTACTGTCATAAAACTTTTTGTAGTATTTAAATAACTTTAATATTATTCCACTTTTATTATATCTATAATCATGTCCCTCTTTTCATTTCTTTTTTTTTTTTTTAATCTTTTTGGCAACCTCAACCTCCTGGGCTGCTTCTGCTTAATTTTCTCTGTATGTATAGCTAATTGATCCTACACTTTTGAGTAGCCTCTTAGTGTAAGTTTCCATAAGGACAACTACATCTGGCAATTTCTCAATTCTTGTCTCCTTCTTGGAGCTCGACTTTCTAGACTACTTTCTTTCTCGTTCTAGACTTGCTACGCAGCTGTCCTGCTGAGGATTCCCTTTGCCTTTCTTCTGATAGGATTCTCTTTTCAGTATCTCACATTTTCCTTAGTTTGTTTGAGCACCCCTTCCGGTGATTTTTTTCAGATTGAAAATGTGGTCTAAGGACAGGGGACAGGGTGATGGTCAGTTCTCAGCATGCCAGTGTCTTGTGCCACACTTGTTTTCTGACTGCATTCCGCTGTTGTTGTGCTCATATTATCCTTGAGAATCTCCATGTCCTCATGGAGACTCTCTTCACTCTTCTCCTTCGTCACCCTTCCTGTTTTTTTACATCCCCGTTCTCTTTCTTAGTTTCCTGTCTAATTTTGGTAGAGAACATCCTCCACTGCTTGAGAAGTAAATGTTTTGAGATCTTGCTGAAATTATCTTTCTTCTGCCCTCGCCCCTGATTGGTAGCTTGGCAGAGGATTGTAGAATTCTTGATTGAAAATTGGCCGGGCACGGTGGCTCACGCCTGTAATCACAGCACTTTGGGAGGCCAAGGCGGGTGGATCACAAGGTCAGGAGTTTGAGACCAGCCTGGCCAAAACAGTGAAACCCCGTCTCTACTAAAAATACAAAAAATTAACCGGCCATGGTGGCAGGCACCTGTAATCCCAGCTATTCGGGAGGCTGAGGCAGGAGAATGGCATGAACCCGGGAGGTGGAGGTTGTGATGAGCCAAGATTATGATGTCACCCACTCCAGCCTGGGTGACAGAGCAAGACTCCGTCTCAAAAGAAAAAAAAAAAAAAAAGAAAGAAAGAAAGAGAGAGAGAGAAAGAAAATCATTGTCCCTCAGAATTGCCTTCTTGCATCCAGTGTTGCTGTTGAGAAATCTGAAGCCACCTTATTCTTGATCCTTTATATATAACTTGTTTTGTTTTGTTTTGTTTTGTTTTCTGGAAGCTTTAGGATCTTTTCTTTTTCTCTACTGAAGTGAAATTTCATAATAATGTGCCTTCGTATAGGTCTATTTTCATAGATTAAGCTGGGGCTTTTAAACCTGAAAACACATGACCTTCAGTTCTGGGAAAATTTCTTGAGTCATCTTATGGGTAGTTCCATTCAACCATTTTCTGTTTGCTCTTTCTAGAAACTCCTATGATTCAGATGTGTTTTTCCAGGACTGTTATTATGATTTTGTTTTCTCTTTCCTTCTCCATTTCTTTGTAATTTTGTTCTACTGTCTGGGAGGGTTTCTCAGTCCTAGCTTCCAGTCTTTCTACTGCTATCATGTTTGTTAATTTCCGACAGGATTTTTTGTTGTTGTTTCTGTTATTGGTTTCTGAGTGTTCCTCTTTTTATAGCCTCATGTTTTTGTTCGTGGATGCAACATCCTTTTTTCTCAACATCTTCTTAGATTTTCAACAAGGCAAAATAGGCTGTAAGGGCCCTTGTGACTGAATTTTTCAGTGTTTTTAATTCCCCGCTTTGTTTCTCTTTCCTCTAGGTCTTTGTCAGTGATGTTTGTTTCTCTTCTCCTATTTTGCTGCCTTCCACCTTACGGCTTGTGTCAGATGTCTGGCAATGCTTGATCATCTTCTCATGATCAAGTATGAGGGACTAGAAAGCTTATTGGAAGCTCTGAGTGACAGTGCTTGTTGACTTGGAGTACCTATAGAATGATCTGTGGGGGCCATCTGATAGGAAGCTCCTCCTGTAAGTTTTAGGTCTTTTATCTTGGTGGTCAGATTTATTATCTGTGCTTGGTGCTTCACGGGCAGGAGACTTGTTGGCTTCTTCAGAATGAAAACCTCCAGTGAGCTGTGGAGAGAGGGAAGGGACAGTTGCCTAGGTGCACAAAATGGAGATTGTGATCTGGAGATCTGACTGGTTCTTCTTTCTTTTTTTCTGAGACAAGAGTCTCACTCTGTCGCCAGGCTGAGTGCAGTGGCGCGATCTCAGCTCACTGCAACCTCTGCCTACCGGGTTCAAATGATTCTCCTGCCTCAGCCTCCCGTGTAGCTGGGACTACAGGCACGCACCACCACGCCAAGCTAGTTTTTGTGTTTTTAGTAGAGACTGGGTTTCATCATGTTGGCCAGGATGGTCTCAATCTCTTGACCTCATGATCCACCCGCCTCGGCCTCCCAAAGTGCTGGGATTACAGGCATGAGCCACCACGCCCGGCCCCCTTTGAATATTATGTGTCTCAAATTTACTCTATTTTCTCCTGTAGGAACCCCAAATAGCTGTATATTAGATTGTCTATTCTAGACTTCATGCCTTTTAAACTGTTTTTAGTTTACACCTTTTATCTCTCAGTGCTTCTTTTTGAAAAATGTATTTAAATAAGTTTTCCAGCATAATAAATCTCTCTTTACCTGTGTCCAAGATGTGCTTTTTAATGTATCCATTGAGTTTTAAATTTCAATGATGATATTTTCCATGTCCAGAATTTCTATTTGGTTCTGATTGAACCTCTCTGTTCTTTTTCCAAAATACAGGATTTTAAAATATGTCTCTTGGGTTCTTAACTTCTTTTTTCGTGTCTTTACTCATCTTAAACAACCTTATGAATGTTATCTAGGATCTCTCTATGTGAAGTTCTTGGAAGTCTACTATTGCTATTTGGATGTGTGTGCATGTGTGTCTGCTGACTCTCATACTTGACAGATTATTTCCTCTTCTGGGCAAGGACCTTGGATTGTGAACTCACATTTAGCCACCTTTCCTGTGGAAACCTAGGCAGGCTTGGGTGGAAGTGTATTTATCCAGAGAAGTTTTATATTTGCTTCTGCCAGATACTACAGAAGTATCCCTCATCCAAGATCATTTTTATGTTAGTTTCTTCGTGTTGGATTTCCATGATTGTGTGGGTAAGGTAAATTTGAAATCCAAATATTGTCCTATAGATACTCACAAGAGCTTGTTGTTGCTGTTGGGTTTTTGTGGGGAGTGGGGTTTGTTCTGTTTTTCTATTCAGAGCCCAGAGACCAAGACAGACAGACTTGCTTATTGTTTCTCACGGCTGGTGAATGGGTTTTTAATTAATGTGGCTTTTAACTGAGGATGAGGATGTAGCACCTCAAGTTATAGTCTTCTTACAACGATCTTAGTTCTGATTCCCTGCCTCACACAGCACCAAGATCTTGCATATCCTATACCAGCGTTAACTATTAAAACTCACGCCTGTAGACCCAAAACTCTTGTAAAGAAAGCTATAACTTCAGCTAATCTAAAATCTGCTTTGGTTTTTATTCCTTTTGTTCATTTTGGTCTTCGGAGATTTCTATTTATGTTACCAATTCAACTATGTATTTAAAGGATGTTTAATGTAATGCAACATTTCTAGGTATTTTGCAGTGGGAAGGTCTTTGAGTTTTCAAAATGGTGTTTTTCTATTCTGAATGCACTAAACAAAAGTTCTAAATAAAATGTAGACCATCCTAAAGGAAAAAGAGGAGGAGTTTAAGATAAGTAAGAAATTAATGTAGTCATGAAAAGATTAAGCTAAATGCCATTAATTTGATTTGGGAGTGATAAATTCGTCAAGTTAATGGTTCAGAAAGACTTTTATGCTAGAGGTCTTATGTATCCAGATTTTATTAATAGATTTGTGCTTTTTTTTTTCATTAAGGAAATTCCATTCTTCTTCTGACAGCCAGCCCGTTAGAGCTTCTCCAGATTCATGGCTCACCCAGATAATGGAGCAGCATCAGCAAGCCTTGGTGCAGCTGACCGACGTGCAGCCCAGTGAAGGGGCCTTATCCAGCGTCACGCTTCCACCTATACTGTCAAGGGTAGAAAGTGAATCCCAACTCAGTTCAGAGAGAAGCCAAAGAAACCAAGTGAACATTAGCCGTAGCAATTCTGAAGGCTATCTGTTTCAACTGGAAAAGGGAAAAAAGCATAAGAAAAGAAGCAGCAGTAAGGTAATAAAAGCACCATTTTACCAAGTAACCCTTCAATTTTGAGAATACAGATGGACCTTTATTTAATTATAGCCCTGGAACAGGGATGGTCATTACTGAGTTGCTGCCACACTGGCTGGCCCAGAGTCCTAAGGAGTTTCTTACTCTTGCCCCTGCTACTCCCTGGGGTTTCCCTCCCCTTCTTTCTAGAAGTTGTTGCTGCCAGGGATGCCCATTTCTCCCTCCTGTTCAAGTCATCTTGGCGAGAGGTCTCCACTTGCAGAGTGGCAAAACTCCTCCTTTCATCCCCAGCTGAAACATCCCTTCCTCAGAAAAGCTTCCATACTCCACCCCAAGCCCCATGCTAACCTGAGTCTTCAGGTTATTAAATCATTTCTTCCCAGCTCATTCTCATATCTTAAAAAGCAGAGAAAGTGGGGTTGAGTGAGTGAAAGCGCTTGTTGCCATTGCATTTTTCCCACCATCCGCCACCATGAGAACTCATCTTGGCCCTAATCTTACCCCAACTTCTGCAGTAAAATACGTGGGCTGGCCAGTGATTGAACTTTCCTCTCAAACGTTAGCTGACCTTTACTGAGTTCTTTGTCTCAAATCAATTCACCATTACTAGCATCTTGGTGCACTTAAATCTTTTCTCTTAGGGCCTACATGATTTAACAAGTAAACTTGGAGGCCCAAAGTAGAATGTTTTCAGTAAGAAATGAAGGAGTGTAGGAAGGAGACTCTTTATGTCCTGTGTATTTCTCTTCTGTCACTGGCAATAAAAAGCCCTCAGGAAAGGTCACTTGCTTCCAGTGTCAAATAATAAGGAAAAAGCTAGAAAATGCATTATGTTTTACAGGCAACAGGGAAAGGCCTGGTTGAAAGCAATAAGCCTGTGGTGAGTTGGGTTTTCAGGGAACAGACTGAAATGGAGATTTGCATGCAGGAGGTCTATAGTGGAGCAACCTTGGGAACCTCCCCTTTAAGGGAGTGAGGGAAGCAGGGCTGGGCAGAGATGGGCTGTGATGCAGACACAGCAGTAGCCTTGGCCACGGTTCTGAGGGTTCTAAAGTTGGGATGGCCCTTCAAAGGCAAGGGGCCCAGGCTTTTGTTCTCCCATACCGACCTGCCATTGGATAGTGACTGCCCCTGGGGAAGGGTGGTGACTTTGGGCACAGCAGCTCCGTGTGACTGAGGCAGTTTTTAGGGAGGAACTCAGCTGTGAGCCATCAGCGGACAGCACTCCCAGCATCTGGGGAAATGAGTGCCTCAGTCCAGAAGGGCCTCCACTCTAGACAACTTGAGAGGAATTAAGCAAATGATTTCTAAGTTGAATTCAGTTTGTTATTAAATAATTTCTAGTCTGGGCGCGGTGGCTAACGCCTGTAATCCCAGCACTTTGGGAGGCCGAGGTGGGTGGATCACCTGAGGTCAGGAGTTCAAGACCAGCTTGGACAACATGGTGAAACTCCATCTCTACTAAAATACAAAAATTAGCCAGGCATGGTAGTGGGCGCCTGTAATCTCAGCTACTGGGGAGGCTGAGGCAGGAGAATCACTTGAACCTGGGAGATGGAGGTTGCAGTGAGCCGAGATTGCAGCATTTCACTCCAGTCTGGGTAACAAGAGTGAAACTCTGTCTCAATAATAATAATAATAATGATTTCTACTAGGAACTTGTAAGGTGCTGGGATGTAAAGATGAGCCATGACCCTTCCTCAGAAGAAGCTTCCAGTTGCATGGAACTTGGGAAGGCAGACATGTAAATGCTTATTATGTTGCAGTATAATGTTGCAAGCAAAAAACAAATAATGATATTAATTAATAATAAAAGTGGTAATAATAATGTAGGCACGCATGGGGAGCACAGAGGAACATAAAGGAAAACTGATATCCTGACCCGGGGGTCAGGCAAAGCGTCAGAAGATAATTCAGAACTAAGTCTTAGAGGGTGGTGAAGAATTGGCAAAGAAGACTGCAAGAGCAGACGGGGCGCAGTGGCTCACACCTGTAATCCCAGCACTTTGGGAGGCTGAGGCAGGTGGATCACAAGGTCAGGAGTTCGAGACCAGCCTTACCAATATGGTGAAACCCCATCCCTACTAAAAATACAAAAATTAACCGGGCGTGGTGGCAGGCGCCTGTAGTCCCAGCTACTCGGGAGGCTGAGGCAGGAGAATTGCTTGAACCCGGGAGGTGGAGCTTGCAGTGAGCCAAGATCGCGCCACTGCACTCCAGCCTGGGTAACAGAGCGAGACTCCATCTCAAAAAAAAAAAAAAAAAAAAAAAAAAAAAAAAAAACAGACTGCAAGAGCAATTCAGGCGGGAGTACCAGCACAAACAGAGGTGCTGAAGCTGTAACATGGTGCATGCTGGGGATGAGAGCATTTCAGGTTCTTGTGACTAAACCTGGGAGGCAAGGAGTGTTGAAAGATGGGAGCGGAGTGGTGGATAGGGGCCAGGTCTTAGAGGATCTCATTTTCCATTCAAAGAAGTACTTTATTCTGTAGGCCAGGGGGGATCATGGAGGACTTTTAAACATGGTTGGATTTGTATTTTAGAAAGGCAGCTCTGGCTATGGTGTGCAGGACAGATGTAAGACATCCCAGAAAGTGACGGGATTAGGAAGTCTGTGGATCCTCAAGTGGAGTCTTTAGAGAAAAAGATAAGGGGTGGCCTCAAAGAGAAGGGGAAGCTGGCCTGGAACAGGCAGCGAGAGGTACTAACGAGAAGAAAAGGAGGATGTCTTGGGGCTGAGATATGACCCCAGCCCAATCCTGCAGCTCCCATCTTGAGCCCGTCTGTGTACCGCGGGTCTTCAGCTCACAACCCTGGAGTTCTTACCCCAGCTCCCTCACATACCCGCTCCTGGGGGCTCTTTGAACTCCTCATTCCAACTTCACCCGCTCATGTCTTCCCCTCTACTGGGGACAGGACCCTATCCATGCCCACATTGTGGAATCCACAACTAGTGACTTGGAGCTGGGAGAATCCCTGGTTCTGCTGTAAATAAGGAGAAAGGTGTTTCTTGTTTCTTTTCTTTTTTTGATATAGAATCTCGTTTCGTCGCCCAGGCTGGAATGCAGTGAAGCAATCTCAGCTCACTGCCACCTCTACCTCCTGAGTTCAAGTGATTCTCCTGCTTCAGCCTCCTGAGTAGCTGAGATTACAGGCACGTGCCACCACACCCGGCTGATTTTTGTATTTTTAGTAGAGATGGGGTTTCACCATGTTGGCCAGGCTGGTCTCGAACTCCTGACCTCAGATGATCCACCTGCCTTGGCCTCCCAAATTGCTGGAATTATAGGTGTGAGCCACTGCGCCCAGCCACAAATGTGTTTTTTTAATCACGGGTAACTTCTTTTTCCACAGAAACATCATTACATGGTAGTTAGGCTGTCAGGTATTATTAGTACTGTTTTCAAGAGTTTTGTGACTAAAGTAGGTTTTGAAGACTTGACTAGGAAGCTGCACATCATCCATATTATTTCTGTAGGGACATGTATTCAGAACACATTTTCGAGGTGAGGACAGCCTGTTCACTGCAGCACATATAGATTACCAGGGCCTAAATTTAGCTCAAACACACTAGCTCACAAGGGAATCTTCTAGGTTAGGGTTCTTGCCAATGATGGGTTGTTGCTGAAAATGCAAGCTTTTGAACTCAATTCTCACTCGGCAAGATTTAGAGGAAGCCATGGACCCATTCATTCCTAGGTTCTCATCTCTGTTCCCAATATCTCTTATGACTTGGACGAGTTATTAATGCACCTGAGCCCTCTTTTCTTCATCTGCAGAATTATTCTTTCTTTTTGTAGATTTGGTGTGATATTAAGTGAAATAATGTATTAAAACCATAGCTTAGTCCCTAGCAAAGAAGAGACATCAACTAAATGTTAGTTTCCTTTCCCTTTCCCCTTCTTTTAGTTGATTGAATTTATGTTTCACTGAGAAAAATAGAGGAAAGTTCTCCGACGACAGTGTGTGTCACCAGAAATCTAAGCGCTTGGGAGGTCAGGGGAGAGGAAGGAAAATTTGCAGTTGCTGCCTTCCCAGCCATCTTTCCAACTGGGAACATCCCCCTTCCTGCTTTCTATCAGGAATGTTACAATCTATATATCCATTTTCTCAATCCAGCACCTTCAGCTTACATCTGACAAATTCACAGAAGTGCTCTTTGTCCTTTAAGATATTCCAGAAGCTAAAATGACTTAGAAATGAGCTATTTGTATAGGACAGCAGGTAGTCGAGGCACCAGACAGAGGGGATCATTATCCAGGTCATGGCCATTTGCTGGTCACATCAAATCTTTTGGTTTCCAAGGGAATTGCCCTGAATCACATTAAAACTTTGAGGATTTGTAAAGATAATAGGCCCAAGCACCTTTCCTCTTCTCCTGACAGTTCTGTTGTAACTGAGTTCTGAATGCCAGGCATTGTCCATGCCATGAAATCTAGACATCAGGCAGTCAGGGATCAACGGATGACAAACGGCATAAAAATATCTGTCGCAACCCACCACGAAATGACTGCTTCAGGAGTTTGCTGATAGCTAACTCTGCTGAGCTGAAGTAATTAACTCATGTGTTGGTGTCACAGACAATTTGGGCATTGCTGCTTGACTGCTTCTAAGAAGGGGTTTATTTGGATTAAGTTTAGCAACTGCAGAGCAAATTTCCTTCACTTGCTGTTCCACAGTATTTGAGGCATTGTTTTTTGTCGTGTTTTTCAGTAACTTTCTCACACTTACACATCTGAGGAATTTTCTGGAGAATAGCTCTGCAGTGGCCCCCCAGCAGGGAACCACCTTTCAGAGCTGAAACAGGTCCTGACAGGAACAGTCAATGTCATTGCCAATCAGGGCACACTGTGTCCCAAGTTTGCAACTAAAAACTCTGCTGTCTTGAGAAGAACTGTGGTTAATTCCTGGTACAAACCTTGCATCAGGAAAGTCCTATGCCATCGTCCACTAAAGCGATCAAGGGTGAACACCAGTGCAGAGGGGCTGGTCTGGCCTTAACAATCCTCAGATGGTGCCAGACTCGGTCGATGCCAGCTCGTGTACGTCTTATGCAAAGACCAGCAGCAAATCTCATCAGGGATTGGTTGAGAGCATGCCTGCATTTTCCAATTTGTTCCCCTTGTGTTTGGAGACCTAACAAGACTATCATTGTTGATTTACCTTTTTTTTTTTTTTTTTTTTTTTAATATTGTGCTACTATGACCTTTTAGTCTTGTAACAGCCATGGAGAGATAAATCAAAGTGAATTCTGGGGGATTATTTTTACTATAAAAGACTTTTGAGGAGCCAGAAAGTAGATTAGTGGTTGCCTAGGGCTGGAGGTGGAGGGGGCAAAGGGAGTGACTGCTAATGGGGACAGGATTTCTTTTCAGGGTGATGAAAATGTTCTAACATTGGAATGTGGTGATGTTTACACAACTTGGTGAATATACTGAAAACCATTGTATTGTACAACTTCAAGTGGGTAAATTTTGTGGTATGTGAATTATATCTCTATAAGCTGCTAAAAAGACTTTTGATGGAGAGAGATCAAACAAAATTGCACCTCTGAGAACAAATCAAGATTACTTGCGCCAACCTTAAGTAAATCCAAGATTTTTCATTGCCAGTCACCCAGAACAAACTCCTTTAGGAGCCATCACCATCCCTTGAGAAAAGTCCCTTTGCTATAAGCACTTCATCCATCTTGTAAAGGGATCAGCAGCACTTGGAGATCACCCTTTGGGCCACACTCTGGCCCTTCATATCGAGGTGTAGTACTAGACCCTGGCTCTGTTTTTCTGTGATAGCCAACATGTTTATTGTAGGTGATAGTGAGAACTGTGGCTGGAGAGCACTGGGCAATTATTCATGCTTCACAATGTGTCTTTTGTAAGTCAGTGGAATGATTAGAAGTTAAGCTGCTTCAGACTTAGGATGTGATTTGTGAGCACTGATCATTTCTTTCTCATCACCTTTGGACAAATTGGATTTACGACTTGGACATGAGCAGGCGTTTTTTCCTTCCTTTTAATTATTGGTTTACTTTGGCAAATAGATAGTAATTCAGTGACTGCAAAACAACCATACAGATGGCATATGTAAGAGAAAGAACAAATTTTCATTTGTGAAATATACGTTGTCTGAGTTCATTCACCCACTGAAAATTGGTAAAGGTTTTAAAATGTGATAATACCCAGTATAATCAAGGTTTGGATGAAAAGAGCGATCTTATGGCTCCATTGCTAATTAATTGATGGCCTTAAACATATTCATTTTATTTCAATAATTCTACTGCTATTAACTTATCTCAAAGAAATAATCAAAGTAGCCCAGAAAAACAATGCTTAACCTAGGACAGCTTAAATGTTCAACATTTAGAGGAATGAACAGTCCAACAAAACTAGATGATAGAATGTTATGCATAAAACTCACATTAAAAAATATATATACTGACAGAAAAATGTACTGTAGTACTAAAATACTTAGAAAAAATAAGAATTTGGGCTGGACGTGGTGGCACACCCCTGTAATCCCAGTACTTTGGGAGGCCCAGGCTGGTGGATCACCTGAGGTCAGGAGTTCGAGACCAGCCTGGCCAACATGGTGAAACACTGCCTCTACTAAAAATACAAAAATTAGCCAGACATGGTGGCGGGCGCCTGTAATCCCAGCTACTTGGGAGGCTGAGGCAGGAGAATCGCTGGAAACCGGGAGGTGGAGGTTGCAGTGAGCCAAGATCGCACCATTGTACTCTAGCCTGGATGACAGAGTGACACTCCATCTCAAAAAAAAAAAGAAAGAAAAAAGAAATGAAATGAAAAAAATAAGAATTCATAGTGAATGGACAATTGTATAAAAGTATGAACAGACAGATATAATGGACAGGCAGCAGCTCTCGTGGTTGTGCGATATAATGGACAGGCAGCAGCTCTCGTGGTTGTGCTGAGTGGTGACTTCTGTTTTCTGAAAGGAGATGTATGACTTTGAAATACCCTTCAATGAACAATGTGTCTTCTGCATACTTTAATGTTACTAATTTTTTTATGATTTTAGTCCAAAGCCTTCCTTAAGAATATTGTTTCACTTTTTAGAATTAGAATTAGAGTATTGACTATAAATGTTTAACATTCTAATGGGGCAAATTCTATTTACAGAACTTGGAATCCTTGCAGTGTAGAAGTGTTGCCCATATAGCGCATCATTTTGGCCCTTTTAAATTATTAATGCAACATGAAAGTGCTGAGATGTTAGGAATATTGCCTTCAGTGGGCAAGTAACACAATTACCATTTACAGTGATTTCTGAAATATGAGTTCATTCTTCTTACATATAAATTAATCCACAAGTAGGTGATTGCTAGCACTGGTGGTTCCACAGCTCAGAACATCAGAACCAGTATTGTGATTCTCTTTTTTCCCTGGCTACAAAATTGCTGCTGCAGCTCCAGCTCCAGGAATCACATCCTTATTTGAGCCAAGAAAAAAGGAAGGGGAAGGGGCTACCACAGCCTTAAAGCTTTCCAAAATATACACTGTACCCAACGAACTTTTGCTTAGACTTAATGGGCAAGAGCTCAGTGCTGAGGAGTCAGTGCTGGAGAATGTTTGTCTTTTGAACATCGACAGTGGGAAGTGGCAGTGGAGAAGTGAATTGGAATGACTCTGGGTACTCAGTAGACCACAGTGAGCAGGACATGGTTGATACAGTGTGTTTATACAAGTTCATTTTTAAGATTGGAGAGTTATATGCAATAATTATATCTAATATGAGAAAATGTCCTATATTAAGTCTCTGGACTATCTCTGCTAAGTTTTGTCTTAGAAAAGGGCAAGTTAGATGTATGTCTTAGGACTTAATAATTAACAGGAGCGCAGCTGGTCGCGGTGGCTCAGACCTGTAATCTCAGCACTTTGGGAGGCCGAGGTGGCTGGATCACTTGAGGCCAGGAGTTTGAAACCAGCTTGGCCAACGTGGTGAAACCCCGTCTCTACCAAAAGTACAAAAATTAGACAGTCTCATAACCTGGCCTCAAACTAAATAAATAGATAAAATTTTTAAAATGGAATAATTAACAGGAGATTTCAAAATTGATAAAAATTCTGTGCTTTGTCATTAACGTATAGACAGGGACTAACATCCACAGTTAGGTACACGACAGCTGCTTCTTCATTGTGGTGGATTTTTCTCCATTTTAAGCAGTAACTTACATGTGCCTTAATAAACTACTGTCATCCAACCACCTCTTTTATATTGTCTTTCCCATCCTTCCCAAAAAGGAAGCCAAATTAATTAACAAACTGAAATTTCAAAAGGATGTGAGTTCCCTGTAAGGGGAAGTAGCGAGTCTAAACTTCAGGGGATTTTTTGTGTTTTTTTTTGTGTTTTTTGTTTTTTTTTTTCCTTAAAACAGAGTCTCGCTCTGTCAACCCAGGCTGGAGTGCAGTGGTGCGATCTCGGCTCACTGCAACCTCCGCCTCCCAGGTTCAAGCGATTCTCCTGCCTCAGCCCCCCAAGTAGCTGGGATTACAGGTGCCTGCCACCACACCTGCCTAATTTTTGTATTTTTAGTAGGGACAGGGTTTCACCCTGGCCAGGCTGGTCTCGAACTTCTAACCTCAGGTGATCTGCTCACTTCAGCCTCCCAAAGTGCTGGTATTACAGGCATGAGTCACCATGCCCAGCCTAAACTTCAGTTTTAATTTTGAAAGCAGTGGTTTGGGGGATATCTTAATCTATCAGGGGATAGACAGGCAGTAGAATATTAGGGTTTTTTCCTGCCTATTATTGTGCTCAGGTGCCATGATCTAATCAGTCAGTTGTCTCACTTTCTTGCTGTCCATCCTTTTAAATAGGCAATACTAATAAGAGTTGTCATATTAAATTCTGTGTGCCCTTCAACATATCTGAAATCACACTGACTGAACAAAATGAGTTTCTTAGTGAGTCTTGCCAAGACTCTCAAATGCTTACTTTTCTTTTGAATATTATAAATGGATTATAATTGTTTTTCCCTTAAAATTCTCTTTTTCCCCCAATAATCAATAGCAAAACTTGAAAGGTTGGTACCTTCTTCTCTTCTGGAGTGTCTCCAACAGATAATGCTGTGACATCACTGGACAGGGTATTCTCTTTTTGAAGCACTGTGTTTATCTGATGCGTTTCGATGCTTTCTTCCAGGGAAGTTATTTGGCTCAGCAAACTGTCTAAGACTGGACAAAATGGTAATAGGAGCAGTGGCAAAGTAATAACATATATGTTGTGTTAAAAACGTTAATAGCAAGGGCCAGGTGAAGTGGCTAACATCTGTAATCCCAGCGACTCAAGAGGCTGAGGTGGGAGGATCACTTAAGCTCAGGAGTTCAAGCCCAGGAGTTCAAGACCAGCCTGGGCAACATAGCAAAATCAGGTATCTCCAAAAAAATTAAAATAAAAAACATTCATAAGAAAACAGGACATCACTAGCTTGAAAACTTTTATTTGTAATTTCAGAATTTCAAGTTTCTTTATTGCAGAAGTGGAAAAGTGAAAATATGTTAGCTAACCAGCTACAAATTACCAAAGAGACTATTACCAATAACTACCACTAAAATGGAAGAATTGTCTGGAAATGCAGCCATTCTCTGACAGTGCACACAGGCTTTCATTATTTTCCTTCTTACTTGATGTGGCTATGACACCTTTCGGAGTGGTAGGAGTAGGGGGACACACAAGTCCTTAAAACAAACTGTTTCTGTGGTTGTATTTTTAGAACACCAAGCTGAAAGGTTATCAGAAAAGAGACGTGAAGCTTGGAGGCCTCGGACCTGACTTTGAGTCCATCAGAGACAAAGTGAGTGAGATGCACATACAGTGTTTCCAGACCTGACTCAGCCCATCTGTCTGTTAGGAAACTTTATGAAGATGCCCCCCCAGAATTAAGCCTTAATTCAAATGTCTCACTCTGAATAGAGACCCTTCCGAAATAACATTGGTATAGAGACCCGGACATGCCTCTTGCCTTAAAATAAAAATATGTAGCCCATGTTGTTATATGTATCTGTCTTTCGGTTAGTTTTGAAGGCCTGCATGGCACAGTGGGACCCGTGCACATGAAAATAAATGTGTATGTTACATGGTCGTTGGTCTTTCCCACTAGAGTTATCTTGATAATCGTGAAGAGTGGCTACAGAGAAGACACTTAGAGGAAGAGTTTCCCAACCCCTGAAAAGTGCATCCACTTTATTCTCTTTCCTCTAGTGAAAGGAGATCTTCATTTAATGTGTTTTAACTGCAGTTGCACTCAAGGCATAAAAAGAGAGTATAGTTCAAAGTTGGAAGCAAAAATGAAAATAAATTGGGTAAATGCAACAAAGAAGGTTCTGAATGTGATTTAGCCCCTGTTAAGGGCATACTGGGCGTGCTATTGCAGTGAGGTGCCTCCTCACAGAGAGACTATTTCAAGGAGAAACAATTAACTTAACCGTTTCACTGCTACCACCTTACTCTAGGTGATCCCATTTCTCCTCTACAGCTGATAAGATATGCCCAGTATACCAAAACCAGGGCATCGCTTTAAATAGAGAGCAGAGAGGAGTAGCAGCACCTGGATTCATCATAACTTTGTTTCTCTGAACAGACGCAAAAATTAATACACCAAAAGGAATATGCAAAACAAGTCAAGGAGTACAACATGAAGACACTATCCGTTCTATCAAAACCACAAACAGAAAAAGCTCAAAATAAATCTGCTATCCCTCGGCAGAAGGTAAGAAATTCTCAACAAGGCATTTATATTTTCAATCAGAATTAAAAGGAAACTTTTATTACCGCTCTTTTTTTTTTTTTTTTTGATTAGCAACAGGGTCTTGCTGTCTTGCCCAGGATGGTCATAAACTCCTGGGCTCAAGCTATCCTCCCAACTAAGCCCAAAGTGCTGGGATTACAGGCAGAGCCAACACACCCAACCTGTTTTCTTGTAACTTAAGAAAAACCTGCCCATGTTTTTTGGAACACAGGAGATGGTTTAACTACTTCCATTCCTGTAGCTACCCATCATTCACAAATAGCAATGCAATAGTCACACACACACACACACACACACGCACACACACACACGCACACACACGATGCTGTAAAGTTAACCTTTATTTTTCCTGAAGTGATTGTCTCCACGTCTTTTCTTCCAAGAACAGTATTTTAAATTTGTCACACATAAAAATTAAATAATCATGTGATTTCTTAAATGAGCAAGCTTCATCATCAATTTTATTTTGTATCATTAAATAAACTTTAAGGCAGTTGTTGTCTTCTTGCTGCTTATATGTCAAAGAAAAGACACATAATCATTGTTTCTCTCAACTTCATTCCCCTACACTTTCCGTAAGGATTGTAGTATATAAGTTCCTCTATTGAAGAAAAATGATTTCATGGAATACAGAATGTTCTCCCTCTCAGATGGCATCAACCATCAGTCATGATGTGAATGAAATATGTACACAGAGCTTTGCAGTACAAGTCTCTGCCTCAATTGATCTCTCCAGTCCCTGTAAGGACACGGGACCCTTTGCACGAGGAACAAGAGATCCTTTGGTGCCTGCAGGAATTTGTACTTCATGTTCTCTTTCACAGACCATCATATTTTCTATTTATTGCCTTTCTTCCTCAGACCTTGAAGACCTCAATCCACTTGATTGAGTTTCTATGGTGCTACTTTTTCTTTTTTCTCTAATCCCTTATTTTTTCATGAAGTGTTTCAAGGCAACAAACCTATAATTAGAAATATCTGTAACCTTCACCTACATGCACTGAGAAGTCTAGACTTTTCCTTTCTACATTTTAGAGGTTTTTTCCCCCTCTTGCAGGACTGAAAGCATACAATCCATTTGTATTTCAGCTATCAACAATCTCTTACTAAAATGCAAAACTGTTATAAAGGCAGGTTTAGAAATCCTATTTAGTGATCTCATTTTTATTGTAATGCCTTTCATAACTGACATCACTGAGAAAAAGACTGTGTTTTTCAGCATCTAGATTGCTATAGAAAGGAAAAAAATTCAACCTCAAATACTTTCTAGATCCTAGGAACAAGAATATCTGGTATAATGATGGGAGCTCAAGTGTATGTAAACTACAGTGATGTCTTTGGTCTCAAGCTGTAACAAGTCTTCTTTGGATAGAAAGGTCTATTAATATCTCCTTAATAGAAGTTTGGTTTTACTAAGACTTCCAGAAACTAAGTAGACCAAACACATAAGAAGGAACACTTGAAGGAAACTCAGTTTTATGACAAAAGCATCCAAAGAACACAACTGTATGTATTATTCTTCAACTCCTTTTTTTCCACAATATATTGTTTTGGGGCTAATATATTTTGTTTAAACTGTGTGTTATATTGCATTATTTGATCTCCATTTCCACCAATGTCTTAGTAAGTTATAGTGATTTTTCTCCATTTATATTATGAACAAACATTTCCTAGATTTTATTTAAGGAATCCAGGCTCACTTGGCATTTCAAATAAAATTTCATCTTTATGCGTTTAGGCTTTGGAATACGCTAAGACCATCCCCAAACCCAAACCATCAAATCTGACTCATCAAGCATCAAAGGAACAAAAAAACCCAACCTATGCTGGGAAAGAAGAAAGTTTACCTGAAATCTCACTGCTGGAAATACTACAGAACAGACACGAAAGGGAAAAACAGGCTGTGGCTGCTTTCAAAATCCTTCACATCGTATAGACAACATTTGATAGGAAGGAGACCAAAATTGGTCCAGGAATGGACGCGGAGAAAAGAAATGCCACCCACCTTCTCTGCGTTGAGAGTAATGGCTTATTATTATCATCTATCTGCAGTCCATGCTTGCTTTCTGCAGGATTTAAAATATGAGGCCCAATTGGATTATGGTGCCATATTTTACTTTCTAGGAAGAAAATTTTTTTAATTATTTATTTTCAAATCAGTTAGAATTGGAGCTGAATAATAACTAGAGAATAAAGCTTTTGGTTTTATATTGATCTTTTGATTTCTTAATCTCTACCCCATTCCTTAGCGTAATGGAAACCTTAAAGTTACCCAGAAATAAATGTAGCTGTGTTTCTCTCTTACCTTCCTAGTAAGAAAAACAAGTGTAAACACTTCAGTTTCTCCTAAAATGAACTCAGTCATCCGTAAATTTTGTGATAACATTTCAAAATGTTACTAAAATCTCCAAGTTTGGCAAAGGGCATATATATATATATATATAAAGTTGAGGCCGGGCCCAGTGGCTCACGCCTGTAATCCCAGGACTTTGAGAAGCTGAGGCAGGTGAATTGCTTGAGGCCAGGAGTTTGAGACCAGCCTGGGCAACATGGTGAAACCCCATCTCTACTAAAAATACAAAAATTAGCTAGGCGTGTTGGTGCATGTCTATAGTCCCAGGTACTCAGAAGGCTGAGGCACGAGAATCGCTTGAACCCAGGAGGCGGAGGTCACAGTGAGCCGAGATTGTGCCACTCCACTCCAGCCTGGGCAACAGATCAAGACTCTGTCTCAACAACAGCAACAAAAGGTTCCTGCCCTGACACATTCTCTGGTCGGGGTCTCAGGGATGTGAAGACAGCTGGCTGCCTGTGTCTTCGCCGACCATGCTGTCCTGGGTGGCACTTTCTGCCACTGCCACAGTGGCCCCCTCTCTGTAGAATGCAGTTTTCCTAGGTCCAGGAGTATTGCAGGCGACAAGGACCTTTCACACAGGGCAGCGACTCCTTGCCCCTCTACCCCCTCTTCCTTCCTTTTCCTATAGAGGAAAAGTTCATTTGGGGCTGATCCCTGAGGAATTCTTCCAATTTCTTTATCCTAAAAGCAGTGTAACAGGACACTATGTGCCCTAAAATGGGCTTATCTTGTATGCTTTATCCAAAGAAATATACATGATTACCACAGAGACCTTCTCTACTATATCAATAGTAGGGTTACTTTCTGTAATTTAAAAATATGGTGCCTCTATTGGAGAATCTGCTTATAAACTCAATGAGCAAGACACTGCCCAAACTAGAAGAGGTGAAGCAGGCTTCCATCAAACAAATCCAGGATGCAATTGATTTGGAGAAGTCACAGTGCTCACTGGTTCAGAAGCGCCATTACCTTTTTGATGTGCAGAGGAATAACATTGCTATGGCTTTGAAGGTTACTTACTGGGAATGACTGCATAGAGTGTATAAGGAAGTAAAGAATCACCTGGACTATCATATATCTGTGCAGAACATGATGCGTTGAAAGGAACAAGAGCGCGTGATAAATTGGGTGGAGAAGCACGTGGTGCAGAGCATCTCTGCACAGCAGGAAAAGGAGACAATTGCCAAGTGCATTTGGGACCTAAAGCTGTTGGCAAAGAAGGTTCATGCACAGCCAGTTATGTAAATGTATCTATCCCAATTGAGACAGCCAGAAACAGTTGACTGACTAATGGAAACTAGTCTATGTGGCGAAATCTTTCTCTATTGCCCTCTACTGAAGTAGATAGTTTCTATCTCCTAAAAATGAAACATTTGTTCACTATACTGAGAGAACTCAATCTGTTGGCCAGTCAGATGTTTCCCATCCTTCTTACTGGGCATTTGAGTTGTTCCATGATCACTTTTTTTATTGTTTTTTGTTGTTGTTGTTGTTGTTGTTTTTAGACGGACTCCCGCTCTGTCGCCCAGGCTGGAGTGCAGTGGCACAATCTCGGCTCAGTGCAAACTCTGCCTCCTGGATTCAAGCGATTCTCCTGTCTCAGCCTCCTGAATAGCTGGGATTGCAGGCGTGCACTACCACGTCTGGCTAATTTTTATACTTTTGGTAGAGACAGGGTTTCGCCATGTTGATCAGGCTGGTCTCGAGCTCCTGATCTCAGGTGATCCACCCACCTTGGCCTTCCAAAGTGCTGGGATTACAGGCGTTAGCTACTACGCCTGGCCCTATGATCGCTTTTGAATAAGCGGTTTGCCTTTATTAAATCTTGGTGCCTGACTAAAGATTACCAGGTTATAGTTTAAATTTGTAATTAATTTTACCATCTTGCAATAAAGTGACAATTGAATGAAACACAAATAAGTAAAGAAATAAAGTTGAAAAAAATGAAGGTACATCTGGTTGTGCCTGCTCAGATGGAACAAATCCTAATGTTGTTCTAGGAGAGCATCAAGACGTTAGTTAGAAACCCTCCAACAAGTCCAGAAACACCTGATGCAGGCACCTCTGAGAGACACACTTTATCAAAGCTCCTTACTCCAAGTACATAAATTTGCTGGCCATCTTACCATCACAGATATCTTAAAATATTGTCAAATGTGTGTTTTCACACACACACACAAATAGATAAGACAAAAGCATTCCATAGTTTACTACTGAATACAAATGTCAATAAATATTTTTTAGTTTTTTAACCTTTTTTAATATTGCAAGAATTCCCAGTCTTAAAATAATTACTGGAGGGTTTAATTTTTTTACTTTCTTCCTTATATTAGATGGACATTACATTTTTAGATAGGCATATTCAGAAGTGGATATTTTGAACATCAATTTGGGGCAAATCTGTTTATCTATACGTGTATTGTAAGGACTGCTTTGGAAATTTACTCCTATGTTGTATATATTTTACATGTACTGGAATGTAGCGTAAAAGGTGCCCATACGAAACCTTCTCTTAAAACTGTAAGCAGTTAGAATTGAGAGTCTGCAAAGTAACAAGTATCTGAAGATAAACAGAAAACTGGTGAATCATGTTTCAGTGAGATTTGGAAAATGTAATATATGAGGCATTAGACTCAGGAAAATCACAGGCCAAAATGCTCCTAAAATGTATTTGTAAGAGAAGAGGCCCTTTCTGGGTGCAGGAAGACATTTCTAGAAATATGAGGTAGAATGAATAACCTTCATTAATTGTTTCCGAAATGGCCTTAAATTCTAACTTCATCTGGAAGAGAAAAAGAATGCATATAGAGACATTCGTATTTAAAGGGACAGGGTAAAAATTTTTAAATATTCCATTTGTATTAGAATATCTTAAAAGAATTTAGAGCTTGGAAAGAGTTTATCACATTCAACTGCCAGTTTTTCAGAAGAGGAAATGGAGGTGAAGAGAAAGGCTACATGACTCAGAAGTCCATCAGTCCTACTGAGAGTAATGGGAGGGTAGCCAGGTCTGAACCTCCCATCCTTCAACACCAGGAACAGTACTGTTTATTTGTCGATGGAAGGAGGTTGTCCTTGTTTCTCTGTGTGGACAAGCAACATATAGTTGCTATGAATTTCTATTTTGGACCTGAATTTCCACCAAGTTCAGTTTTTAGAAATATGCATTACTATGTACCTAATACTTTTTTAGCATGTACAATCTGCCAACTCTTTACTACATTGATAAAATTAGAATACACATATAAAGCAACTCAAACTTAGAAAATGACCAATAAAAGAGACACTATTTATTTTCTTTTTTTTTCCAGAACATTTCAAAAACTTCCCAAACTGTTTTTCTGTTAGCTTAATCATTGTTAAATCCTTCACTTTCACACCTACTGTCAAGAACCTAAACTTAGCTGAAGCAGCTTAAGTGATTCAGTTCCCGTCAAACAACATTCAACAGGATTCTTACCTCCCAGGCAACTCTTTACTATCCAGTACATAAGACTCAAGGACAATAAAATTCTTTATATAGTGCCATGTGGCATCTAAAATAACTTTGGCTAGGAAATAAAACATATTTGCTGAAAGTTTGGGGTTGAAATCAAAGAATGGATCAAAGTGGCCCTTCATTTGGCTCCACGTCATCTCACAATAGTGAAATATAGCAGAATGTCACTGAACTACCATAATACTAAGGGGAGACATTTTGCAAAAACAGGGAATGACAAACACGTTTTTTGCTCCTGTTTTAAAGTAAATTGTACTAATGACAACAATAGTGATCTTTTATAGGCCCAAATTGGATCAGTGATCAATTTTGTAGCATTTCTGTTTCAAATATTCAAAAACAAAAAATAATCAAATTAGAAAACAAAAAACTTCAAACTTAAGTGATGTAATGATGGCGCCCCTGTATTTGACTAGATGTTATATACATGTCATTGAAAGACACAGTACCCAATCTGCCTAATGTCTATAAACTGGTACAAATAAAGGACATTTAAACCATGTATTCTCTCTTATTAAAGCCTCCTTTTAATTGTGTTTTTCCATCTTGAGTTTCCAACAAGAGCATCCTCTTAAAGGGAGCTTTTTTTTTTACAAGTAGCTGAATTTAATGACAGCTGTCTTCCTGATATTGTTTTGTATAGTAAGGAGTCTCTTGGGAGTTATCCAGAAACCAAGTCAAGAAAAGACAATGTTGAGGAACAAAATAAAAGGTAAGCCTAGCAGAGGCACTGATGCCTAATGGTTCCAATTGGGGCCTTATTATTGGTTAATGAATCATTGTCAAAACATCACAGCAAGCGTGAACGTGCACAGTCTAGTCTATAGTGAGAAAATGACTCTTCATCCCAACAGTTATTAACTGGGAGTTGTTTGAAAACACGTCCGGTAATTATAACAACACTGGAGCTAATTGAGAACTTTGTGTTGATAGCAAATGGCCCGCAATAGCAGACTAGATAACTCAAGGGGGATTCTTCTTTAATTACTTATTGAAAAATAGCAGAAAATGAATTGGATGTGGGCGATAGTCTGCAGATATCAAGACAAGTTTCGCTAATTCTATCCCAAGATGTGCTTCAAAATTTATCTGTTACCATTATATTAGAAGTAGCATTTGAAAAATGTGAAGTTCCTAAGTAAAAATCAGTGTTGCTTTCCTAAATATGCCTTTTTTAATATTACCTTTTCCTAGTTGGGCGCAGTGGCTCACTCCTGTAATCCCAGCACTTTGGGAAACTGAGGCGGGTGGATCACGAGGTCAGGAGATTGAGACCATTCTGGCTAACACAGTGAAACCTCGTCTCTACTAAAAGTACAAAAAAACTAGCCAGGTGTGGTGGCGGCGCCTGTAGTCCCAGCTACTTGGGAGGCTGAGGCAGGAGAATGGTGTGAACCCTGGAGGTGGAGCTTGCAGTGAGCCGAGATGGCGCCACTGCACTCCAGCCTGGGCAACAAAGCGAGACTCCGTCTCAAAAAAAAAAAAAGATTACCTTTTCCTGTTAGAGTAAGAATCAGACTTGAATAATATACATTTCATTCTAACAGTGAAGTATTCATAGGACAACTATAGGAATTCTCCTCCCTAATGCTAACTGTGTTTCCACAATTTCTATTCCTAATGGGTAAAAACAAGGAGACACAAAGATACAGAAATGCTCCATTTGCCTCTTTAGTTGTTTTCCCAGTCAGGGAAGGATTTAAAAGTGTAGCATGAAGTGAAATTTTTGAATGACTGTGGATTTTGTTTATCCATTGTGCTTGTTCTCCCTACGTCAGTGATGATAAGATATTGCCAAAATAATATTATTCCCATACTATAAAGGCAAAATAAAAGCAAGGACGTATGTTCTAATAAAAAGTTATATTTAGATGCTTATTCCACTTTTTGAAATACATTGAAGCAGGGTCCCGGAAGCTGAAAATCTGATGCTCAGCACTGTCCCCTCACCCTACTGCCTCCGGACTAAGTGCAGTGTTTGTTTCTACACACCCTGTAACTTCATTAAGCAAAACCACACATCTGTCTCACAAAGAGACAGACGAAAGAAACATAAAATATCCCAATTTCCTAAGCAAACATCTGGCTAATAGAAAGCAGAAGGCTTCGGATGGAAGACTTCATTCATTCATTCATTCATTCATTCATTCATTCATCAAACTCTCTAAATTACTCCCTAGTGTGAAACACTCCCACTTTTCATGTTTGGTTATTCACTTTTGGCTCAGTAAAATAACTGGAAAGTTGACACTCTTCCAAAATGTTAGACAACATGTTGCAAGATACAATAAGATACAAAATGAATAGTATTTTCAGCTCTTTCCACCTCTCAATATAGGGGCTCTGGAAAATATGAAGAAAGGAAAAAAGAATTTGGTGAACTGGATTTATCTCCCTTGCTGCCTCTCCATTGCCTTTTCATTTCCCCCTTGCAAACCTGGGTAATGTAAGTAATTAATTTTCAATAAGCTGAATAAATGGTCTTCCGCTATTAAATAGCTCTAACAGGTTGAGAGGTTTACAATGATGTGAGCATTCCAGGCAAATGTATTTAGTGGAGACTTGGAAATATCTGATAAGATTTTGTAAATACCCTTTGCTGAACTGGCAGCTAGTAGAGACCAGCACTGATACTGGGGCTGCTAAACAGGCTACTCAGGGCACCCTCTGTCACTAAGGTCTCATGCTTTTGCAAGAGAGGTTTTAGTGCTAAGTATCCCAATGGTTCAACTTTCATAGTAGGGGAAATAACTGCCCAAAATTTAAAACCCAGAAAATATGATCAGCCATTCTTTGGGAAGCTGTCTAAACAGAGGAAGGAAGCCAAGAACACACTGAATAAAACCAGTTCAGATCTCTATGTTTTACTCTTTCCTCTGTGGCAAAATCATCTCCCAAATTAATCTTACACTTTATTTTTTTTTACCATCCAGACAACTGTCAAAATCATGATCATGAAGCCTGGTTGGCCCCGCCTCATATCATATCTCCACCCTGTCACCTGGCAGTGATGCCTTTTCCCATTTCCCCTGCTTCCACACAATGGTGACACTTTGAAGTAGTGCTGATGAGGTTCCTAAATCTGTGGTTTCTGCTTAAAATTGACAATCTCCTATGATACAAATCTCAAGCATCTATTTTTAATGAAACCTTTAGATGAATATCAAAGAACTATTTAGCCATGCCTAATATTTTAATTAGATTATATTCTCAATTTAACCCATTAAACCTCCTTTGATGATCCCAATATTTAGTGTTTAGCCTCAGATGCATGAGGTAATGAATACTGGACCTTTTGATTTAATGAGAATTTCAGCTCTTCCAGCCTGCGCCTCTTTGTATACCTTTTATTTTGCTGGCTATAGAATTCAGTTAATTGAAGGAGTCTCTTACCATCACACATTAAGGAGTATAAATTAGCATCCCTATTCTGATTGGAAAATGCAAGCAGACAGTTTTGCTTTGATCTGAGGAGTGAGCTGCAGAAGCCAGCAGCCCTCTGAAAATGAGCTGATGGCCCTTGTTCCCAGGGCAAAATGCAGATGCATCCATGTGTCACAAAACACTTAATGTCTTAATTGATCACCTCCCAATTCTTCCTGTCCTGTGTGCGTCATTCTCTTTAGAGACTTGTATATGTGTGTGTCTGTATGTGTCTATTTGTGTATCTGTATCTTTGTCTTGCTTTCTCGGTTCATCCTTTCTGTTTCTCCCCTCTCCTCAGGCAGCTAGGGACCTAGGTTTTAAATTAATCTGAGACAAAGGAAAATGAAATAATATAAATTCCCTCACCTTGAAATTTATAAGACTATCTGGTAGAGCTATTCAGAATCTTTCACAGACAAAGATTCTTAAGAACTAACTCTAACTTCCAATTTTCTCAACCAGGCAGATGCAAGCCGTTGGTACTACATCACTTAATATGAAGTAGACAGGCTATTCTGTGTTTTGGCAAGGAAATCAGCCTTCTAATCTGTTCCAGTGATAATGCAATTCTCCTGTACCTCAACAATTCAGTTACATAAAAGAAATGTTAAGATAAAAGATCAACACCTCCATTACTCACTATAAATGCCAAAATAAAATAACAGAAAATTCAAAATATGGTATACTAAACACACACACACCCCTACGTTCTCTCTCTCACACACACGCACATCTATTTCAGTCCCTTGACAAGTCCTACTAAAATAATAGTAAAGTTTTTAAATTGCATAAATATATAAAAACAAGGAGAACAGGAGGAGGAACAATAGTAATAACATTTTGAAAACTGGAAAGCATATGAATGAGTTGTTTTAAAAACTTAGCAGACCCAGAAAACACTAAATTATTTTTACATTTTCATAGAATATCAGATTTCTCAAAAATACTAAATTCTAAGCTAGCAATAGGAAAACCAAGAATCAACCTGACTTACACTCTAGAATACCCAAAATGCTCAGGAATTAATGGTGTCAGTTACCTCTCAAAGTAGGAATGAATGGAGATGTGGGGCCGGGGGAGCTAAGGAAGGGTGACTGCATGAAAGTCAGTTTAAGAGCAGTTACACCTGTGAATCCTTTCCTCAGTTCCCACGCAGCCACGCACAGCTCCTCCACTGACCCAGTAAAATACACTGCCCTAGTATCTTTGGAGTCAGGGACAACTGGTTCTATTGAGGATACACAGTAAGTACTGAAAAAAGAGTCAATAGTGACCATATGTACTGTAAACACAGAAACCTCTGGTCTTCTTCCATTTGGCTCCCAGAACATTGGGACTTTATTCTACAAGCAGGAATTTGGAAAGTTCTTCTCTGGAGAATCTGACCAGCCTAAAAGAAAAGACTTAAAAATCCTGACTTCAGAGGTTCGCCAACTAAAGACCCCAACTTTGTTATCCTACAGTTAAACCTCACAATCAACAAGTCCCATCCATGTACTCATAGTTTCCTGTCAGCCTTCTAGCCTCTCACTTAAATATGAGCAGACAACCAAGAATTTCCAAACATCTGAGGATATGACACAGGACTATTTTTAAAAGGAGGTGGACAAGAAAATTAAAAAGAGATCTTGGGAATTACAATTACAGTCAAAAAATTACAAACACAAAAATAAGGTTAGAAGACAACATTGAGGAATTTTTCCAAAAGTCAGAGAAAAAAGGCAAAGAGATAGAAAATAGGAGATAAGAGATTAGGAATTTAGAGAATAAACCCAGGGGGTAAAAATCCAAATAACAGGAGATATATAGAAATCATTAAAGAATTCAAGAGTACTCCCCATAACTGAAAAAAAAATGCATTTTCAGACTTAAAGAATTTATTGAATATCTGAAACAATGGATGACAATAAACCTAAAGCAAGGCATATAATTGTAAAATTTCAGTACACTAGCTACAAAGAAAGTATCCTACAAGCTTCCAAAAAGGAAAATAAATGAATAAATAAAACAGGACACACATAAAAAATCAAGAATCGAAGTCATTTTATACTTCACAATAGCAATTGGAAGCTAAAAGTCAGTGGAGTGATGAATTCAAAAGTATTCAAAAATGATTTCCAACTTAGAATGCTATACTTAGCCGCATTACTAATAAAGCATGAAATTAGGATAAAGAGATTTTTAGATAAGGATGATCTCCAAACATTTACCTCTCACGTACCAATTGTCCAGAAACTACAGTAGACTGTGCTTCACCAAAATGAGAGAGTAAACCAAGAAACAAAAAGATATGGGAAACAAGAGTAAAATACAGTGGGCCCGGCGCAGTGGCTCATGCCTGTAATCCCAGCATTTTGGGAGGCCGTGGCGGGTGGATCACGAGGTCAGGAGATGGAGACCATCCTGGCTAACACGGTGAAACCCCGTCTCTACTGAAAATACAAAAAAATCAGCCAGGCGTGGTGGCGGGCACCTGTAGTCCCAGCTGCTCGGGAGGCTGAGGCAGGAGAATGGTGTGAACCCGGGAGGCGGAGCTTGCAGTGAGCTGAGATCCGGCCACTGCACTCCAGCCTAGGCGACAGAGCGAGACTCCGCCTCAAAAAAAAAAAAAAAAAAAAAAAAAAAAAAAAAACAGAGTAAAATACGGTGAAATTAAAGGAACCCCCAGGATGATTGGGAAGGAACCCCCAGGATGATTGGGAAGGGAGAGCCATTTACATAGAATCCAGAATGGAGCAGATCAGAAGGCTCTGGGAGAGGTTTGTTTAGGAAAATGGAATGTTAGGAATTTGTGAATATCTTGAGAGTGTGATACAGACAAATGGCAAAGAGTTTGGGAATAAATTAGTCATAAGTACATTAAAATTAAGAATAATAAAATAAGTATTAATTGCAAGGAAAACAAAAAGTCTCACAGAAAAGTCATTGATTTCCTGGCTTAGCTGAGAATTGCATATACACATCGTAACAATGGTCTAGGCTGGGCGCGGTGCTTCACTCCTGTAATCCCAGCACTTTGGGAGGCGAAGGCGGGCGGATCACTTGAGGTTGGAAGTTCAAGACCAGCCTGGCAAACATGGTGAAACCCCGTCTCTACTAAAAATACAAAAATTAGCCGGGTGTGGTGGTGCATGCCTGTAATCCCAGCTTCTCTGGAGGCTGAGGCAAGATAATCACCTGAACCCGGAAGGCAGAGGTGGCAGTGAGTCAAGATCGTGCCACTGCACCGCAGCCTGCGTGACAGAGCAAGACTCTGTCTCAAAATAAATAAATAAATAAATAATAATTTTTAAAATGGTCTAACCAAAATTATGCTAGAAGGACAGAAAGGGTGCACACATATGTGTTGGGAATAGGGGAGAAATAGAAATAGGGAATAGCAACAAAATGAAAGTTTTACTTTTTATAGTGTGAAGTACTAGATAATTTCCAAAATATAAATTTCAAAACAACAACAACAACAACAACAAAAACAGCAATTCAGTGACAATTTAGAAACGTGGCGATAAATACCAAAATTATCAGCTAAAAATTGAAAGTGATTGCCTCTGTAGTGAAGAAAACAAGAAAGGGGGCACGGGACTGCTCTATTTAAAAATAATCCTCGGGCCGGGCGCGGTAGCTCACGCCTGTAATCCCAGCTCTTTGGGAGGCCGAGGCGGGCGGATCACGAGGTTAGGAGATCGAGACCATCCTGGCTAACACGGTGAAACCCCGTCACTACTAAAAATACAAAAACATTAGCCGGGCGCGGTGGCGGGCGCCTGTAGTCCCAGCTACTCTGGAGGCTGAGGCAGGAGAATGGCGTGAACCCGGGAGGCGGAGCTTGCAGTGAGCCGAGATCGCGCCAGGGCGACTGAGCGAGATTCCGTCTCAAAAACAACAACAACAACAACAACAACAAAAAACTAATAAAACTCATGGAAGTATTTGACTCTAAACAATGTGCATGGTGATAAAAGCCTAATATTTAAAATTTAAAATGAAGAACTTAGGATGGGAAGGAGAAAAAAATAGATGGAAAAAGAGCAGAGCAAGCATACAGTATTCGTTTTTTGCTCATAGCATGTAAATTATTCTCATTTGAAACTTAGGATAAAGAGCCACGCTTCTATCCTATACCCATTGTTTTCCACAGCCTA
The DNA here is from genome assembly GCF_037993035.2 of Macaca fascicularis. NCBI lineage: Eukaryota > Metazoa > Chordata > Mammalia > Primates > Cercopithecidae > Macaca > Macaca fascicularis. The sequence goes on from NC_088388.1 coordinate 121,754,726, forward strand.
TTTCCAATCCCAAGTTAAGCACTGTGGAAAAATAAAAACTATTTTACCATTCTTTAATTTCCAGCTAGAATTTGGCAACCACATTTAATAGCTGCATCATCTACAGCCATGGAAACTAGGGTGACAAAAGATGTTAGAAATGTTCAGCTAAGGGCGGGCGTGGTGGCTCACACCTATAATCCCAGCGCTTTGGGAGGCCAAGGCAGGTGGATCACGAGATCAGGGGATCGAGACCATCCTGGGTAACACGGTGAAACCCCGTCTTTGCTAAAAATACAAAAAATTAGCCAGGCATGGTGGCATGTGCCTGTAGTCCCAGCTACTTGGGAGGCTGAGGCAGGAGAATGGCATGAACCCGGGGAGTGGAGGTTACAGTGAGCCGAGATGGCGCCACTGCACTCCAGCCTGGGCAACAGAGCAAGACTCTGTTCTGGAAAAAAAAAAAAAGAAAGAAAGAAATGTTCAGCTAATTCCCAAAGTTTATATTTGTCAATATTTTTAAACAACTTGTTCTTGTCATAAAGAGATATCTATCATGGGCGGTTTTTTTTGTTTGTCTTTTCTTTTCTTTTTCTTTTTCTTTTTTTCTTTTTTTTTTTTTGAGACAGTCTTGCTCTGTTGCTCAGGCTGGAGTGCAGTGGTAAGATATTGGCTCACTGCAACCTCCACTTCCCAGGTTCAAGCGATTCTCCCTCCTCAGCCTCCCAAGTAGTTGGAATTACAGGTGTGCGCCACCACTCCCGGCTACTTTTTGTGTTTTTAGTAGAGACGGGGTTTCACCATGTTGGCCAGACTGGTCTTGAACTCCTGACCTCAAGTGATCCACCCACCTCAGCCTCCCAAAGTGCTAGAATTACAGGCATGTGCCACTGCGCCCAGCTCATCATGTCTTTTTTTTTTTTTTTTTTTTTTTTTGAGGAGTCTCGCTTTGTCGCCCAGGCTGGAGTGCAGTGGCACTATCTCGGCTCACTGCAAGCTCCGCCTCCTGGGTTCACACCATTCTCCTGCCTCAGCCTCCCAAGTAGCTGGGACCACAAGCACCCGCCACCACTCCTGGCTAATTTTTTTGTATTTTTAGTAGAGATGGAGTTTCACTGTGTTAGCCAGGATGGTCTTGATCTCCTGACCTCGTGATCCGCCCACCTCGGCCTCCCAAAGGGCTGGCATTACAGGTGTGAGCCACCGTGCCAGGCTCATCATGTCTTTTTTTAAGCTAAAAAGTTCTGCAAAAACTTCAGAAGAAATCGTGCCTTTTCCTGATAGATTCCATACTGGAATCATAGGCAAGTCTTTATCACTTAAGAGGGTTCCCACGAATTTGAATTCTAACTCCCCTCCCCACATAGCCTTATGTCTGTCACCAAATAGGATAACAGAACCCCCGGGGCTGGATGAGTGTTGGATAAGTAATGGTGGGGAAAAGGACACTTCTAACGGAAACATCCTTAATAAAGGCTCTGAATCCTATTTCATTCAGGGCTTACACATCCTCTCTTAGCCCAAGAGGTAGAACAATGACAGACAAAGAGAAAATAAGATGAAGTTATTTTAAAAGATAAAATTTCTTTGAAAGAGACATGACTCCTTTGTAATGATGTGATTAGGTCCCAGACTAATACCTTTTAGTTAACCATGTTGTAACAGTTGTAGTCCTATGACGTTTGCAACATATCACATTTATCGCTGATATGTTCAGTTCTATATTGTAATTCATTATCTTCCTCTAGCTCTTTTCATCCAAGATCTCACAGTAGGTACTTTCATAGTTCTTATCCCCTCACCATTCTAAACTGATTTATAGGGCACTTACCTCATTTTTCAGATAACAAGTTAGAGAAATAATGTTATCATTGATAAAAGTAAAATTAGAATTTAAGCATTGGCCTGGCACAGTGGCTCACGCCTGTAATCCCAGCACTTTGGGAGGCGGAGGCAGACAGATCACATGAGGCTAAGAGTTAGAGACCAGCCTGGCCAACATGTTGAAACCCCTTCTCTATCAAAAATACAAAAATTAGGGCCAGGCAGGGTGGCTCACACCTCTATTCCCAACACTTTGGGAGGCTGAGATGGGTGGATCACCTGAGGTCAGGAGTTTGAGACCAACCTGGCCAACATAGTGAAACCCAGTCTCTACCATATATATATATATATATATATATATACACACACACACAAAAATTAGCCAGGCATAGTGTTGTGTGCCTGTGATGCCAGCTATCCTGGAGGCTGAGGCATGAGAATCACTTGACCCTGGGAAGCAGAGGTTGCAGTGAGCCTGGCTGACAGAGTAAGACTTTGTCTCTAAAAAATAACATAGGCTGAGCATGGTGGCACACACCTGTAATCCCAGCTACTTGGGAGGCCGAGGCAGGAGAATTGCCAGAACCCAGGAGGCAGAGGTTGCAGCGAGTTGAGATTGTACCACTGCACTCCAGTCTGGGTGGCAGAGTAAGACTCTGTCAGGGAAAAAAAAATAGAATGTAAGCCTCTAAGTCAAGCCATTCACCATGCTAAATCTGATGTAGTTACTCAATACTATAAAGAGAGTAAAGGCCGGGCGCCGTGGCTCTAGCCTGTAATCCCAGCACTTTGGGAGGCCGAGGCGGGCAGATCACGAGGTCAGGAGATCGAGACCATTCTGGCTAACACAGTGAAACACTATCTCTACTAAAAATACAAAAAAAAAAAAAAAAGCTGGGTGTAGTGGTGGGCGCCTGTAGTCCCAGCTACTCTGCAGGCTGAGGCAGGAGAATGGTGTGAACCCGGGAGGCAGAGCTTGCAGTGAGCTGAGATCGTGCCACTGCACTCCAGCCTGGGCGACAGAGCAAGACTTTGTAAAAAAAAAAAAAAAAAAAAAAGGTAATAGGAGAAGGCTTGTGGAATTGTTATCAATGAAATCATGGAGGAAAGGTTATCAGTGTACACACTGGGAATTCTCAGAGAACAGTCATAAATAAAATGGAAAAGAAATGTGTCATTGGGAGGGGGTTACAACCAGAAATACAATAGGTGAGAAAACAGAACCATTCTGAATTTTCATCTCACTCCTAAATATTATTGGAATTATCTCTGACTGTTAGATGTATTAATTTCATAACTTCCCTGATAACGGGCTGTCTGACTTCAGACAAGTCAGTGTCTCTGACTGTCAGTTGCCTCATCTGTAATTAAAAGAGATCAGGTCAAAATTTTTATAGTAGAGAAATGTAGAAATGTAAGATGGCTAAGAGATCATCTAGCTCATCCTATTGGATATAGGACTACTTTCTAAATTGGCTTCAAGGAAAACAAGGCTCAGGAATTTAGTACTCTCAGGAAAGTTCATTCAACTTTCAGATGGCTCTTATTCAGAAGTTTTTCCAAAAGTTGACCTAAGATTTTACTGGATAATTTCTACCTGCATTGTTAAAAACATATCCAAAATTGCTATGAAAATCTTCTCCTCCACATGCTACAATGGCAATAGTTCCACAATCACTTTTATCACAACATGAGTTACTTGTAAGGTATGATAATTAACATTGGCTTCTAGTCTTAATTCCACCACTGTGTTTGTGACGTTGGCAAAGCACTCACCACTATATCTGGGCCTTAATTTCTCCAACTTATAAAATGAAGGGCTTAGATTTTGTCAAATGTCTCTTCTAATACTGACAATTTCTTCCTGACTATATCTTTGTCCTTGACTTAGTTCTCGCTGTGTTCTCACTGACCTTCTAGAATGAGGTGTTGGAATTTCTTTAATAAAGAAAGAAATATCCTTTTCCTGTCTTTGTTGTTTCCCTTAAAACTTCTCATTGCTGTGGATATATGTGTTTAAATTAAAGTATAGAAACTGAAATCTTTGTGAGATAAAAAAATTTAGTAACTTGGGACTTGCAGTCCCTTTCCTACAAAAAAAGAGAGAGATTAGGATCTTAACAGTTAGAAAGAACCGTACAGGATATCTAGCCCAATCTCCCACTAACGGAGAAATCTGTAATAGAGAAGCCCTTATGTTTTGTCTTCCAGCCTCTAGGATTTCTAGTGAAAAGGTACTCAATGTTTTGTGGACTTACCCTGCTCTGTTGATGTACGGCACAGTGCCTGTCCTCGAATGTTGTTCCAGAATCTGCTTCCCTGCAACCACCCATTGATTCTGGTTCTATCATCTGTTAGCATGGCAGAATAGATATACCTCTTCATGCTTAATAGCCCCATAACCATTCAGATTCAACTACCATAGCTGAACCTCCTTCCCCACTTATCCCCCAAAGCTTCGCTCCTCCAAGCTAAAGCTCACTCTTCTTTATTTGTTGTTTTCCACACCCTTTCCTATCCAGTTTCCTGCATACTGGATGAGTTTTAGCTTGTCTATATTCTCTTTAAAATGTGATGCCAAAAATATAAATATATAAAATATGTCAATTAATTTGTTATTTTTCACATATATTGAACCCAATTCAGGAAGACCAGGGAGTCACTGCTTAAACTAAGTATGTTTATTGCACAATTCTCTTAGCACCAGAAAGCATTCCGCTTGCTCTGTGCCTTCACATCTCTCTCTAATTATCAAATACATCGATGAAAGCCAACCCTCTATCTTTTGAAGTGGTGTCATAGACTCCAGCTCAGCATTTCTTAGTGCTACCATCAGCTAAAACTGAGCTGTATGGTATGTTGTCCATTTCTTACGTTCTCACATCATGTGAGCAGAAATATTATCAGGAATCCCTCTCTGAGAATCTATGAAATGAAGTCCATCAGAAACAGAGCATTCGAACAAGTACAGAACAAATTATTTACGACACATGGGATTAGATCTAAAATGACTTCCCTACATTGGCTATTTTGTGATATTTTTGATTCTTAAAAATTAGACCTCTGAATGTCTTTCTTTAATATATCATAATAAACATAGTTTTGTCAGATCTTTACCACAAGTGAAACTGAGTTGAGGCAAAAGTCTGGGTTATTCAGAAAAAATACTTTTTCAGCCTATGGAAGCTTCGATCAGTATTGAAAGCCAAAACCAAAAAGTGCTGTCATATTACATTAAATCGAGACTAAATTGTGCTTATCCTCTACCACTATCACTAACTCATTATATGAAAGTAAAAATAAAACTAGGAGAACTTTGCTACTGGATTGTTTGCCATCAATTTCAGGGAATTTTTTGATGAGAAAACTGTGCCATAGTTGGTGTGGCTGGTGCCACAGTTCTCACCTCTTCCCTTGCTACCTAATCCGCCAAGAAACCACCACGGGAGGACAAGGGTAAGAAGGAATGAGTATCTTCCCAAGTTTAATGTTCATGAATTATAGACCTAAATAGTCCCTGGGCTTCAGGACTCATCCTGCCTCCAATCAGGCAGAGCTGTGCATATACTAACAGCTTTCCTATTTCTCTGCTTTTCCAAGCAGATTCCTATTGTCTGCTTTTCCAAGACAAAAAGGTCATGAAATACACCCAATCCACTCTTGTTAGACTCAGAACAAGCCCTTGACAAGTTGTTGTGAAAGCAGAAGACAGAAATGCCTGGTGCTTTTGCGTTTGGGTTCACCATCTAATTTACACACACATACACACACACACACACACTTTTGCCCAAATACAGTTTTTCTACTCACTTTAAAGATTCTTTCAAAATCCTATTTAGTAGTTGTTCTTCCTGGGATTAGAAGAATTCGATTTTTCCCTTGGCTCCATAATCTTGTGTAACAGTATCACTATATACAAGGGATACACACTTTCCTTTCCAGGTTACTAAGAACATTCTCAGTCACAAATCACTTTTTCTTCCACCAAGTCTTTTGTCTTACTGTAAAGCATTTGCCAAAAACTTCTGCCTTAAAAAAACAGTACTGTCATTATCTTAACAAGGGAGGGAGGAGAGAAATCTGAGCATAGATTTGCTTTTAATAGCCACAATCTTTAGGCTGTGTAATCTAAAGAAATGAGAGAGGTATTCTTATAAAGTGATAGAGACAAAATGCCAATCAATGCATTGTTACCAAGAAAAATGAATAAATAAACTGCATGAGAAAAGAAGTGAACAAGGAGTCAGAGACATTTTTCAATCCTTCCTTGGCTGTCAGCTAGTCCTGATTTCATGAGTAAATCCTTCAATCTTGCTAAGCCTCAATTTCCTCATCTATGAAAGGGGAAAATACCCATGTCATCTGAGACCCACATGATCATTGATTGATTACAGAGCACGTTGGAAAATCCAAAAGGCTATACAATGCTTATGTTTTAAAACCAATAATTTTGCCTCCTACATGATGCACCTGGATAAGCTGTCACGCTGACACTTATCTTTACCTGGGATAATGTTTCTCCAACAAGCCTATTGCAGAAAAATGAAAAGGCCTCCTGCTACATTCACATAAGTATAGAACTTAGACCTAAAATGATCTTTAGGATTCATCCCCATATTGGAGAAATAAGAAAACAAAAAGATTAACCCATGCTCACACCCACTATTGTTTATATAATTATTATTAATCAGTAGAACCCGAGGGTCAGGATTCCACTTAGTCCTACTCATTCTTTTCCAGCCTTCCCGGACTCACTTACCTAAAGACACAACCAGAAGCGAAAGAATCAGAAGTGAGAGTGCCTCTGGCGCAGCTGCTATGTTTGATATGTGTACTGAGTGTGTAGGGTCATCACACAATTCGGTAGTATAATTTCAAACTCCAAATATCAGTACATCTCTGTCTCTTCAGCATTTCAGAGCCACAAAATACCAGAGCCACTTTTCCACGTAAGTGGAACTCAAGACCATTAATCAAACGATTAGAAACAGAAAAATTGGAGTGAGAGGGAGGGGATCTGTTAATGAAAGGTTATTCGCAAGTTCATTTCTACAGGGACTAGGAAACTGCCTAGGACCGAGGGGAGGGGGCATACGCGTGGGAGAACGCGGTCGCAAACCATTCCTGGAAACGCGTGATCATTCCCAGTTTTGCCTGGCGAGCCTTTCATTATCTAAGAGACTACAAACCCGGTAAAAGAAAAAGAGACCTCCCAGGGGAAAAGGAGAGGGGTAAAGCGCAAAGTCAATCAGACCCCCGCCCCATCTAAGTCCCCAAACAGGTGCACGGCCGGAACGCCTTTATCCTTAACCCTTTGGCCTTCATCTTGATTTCCTAAAATGCACTGAGAATGAGTATTTCCACACACAACCCGAGGAACACTCAGTTTTAAAATATAAGTAGCCCGTGAAACGTGGAAGCGTTGCGGGACAGGAGCGCAACAAGTTCGGGAAGCAGAAATTGCTCTAAGGGTTTTCTGTGCCCAAGTTTCCCGCCGCGCGCTGGCGCCGCGCAGTACGCGGGACACAGGGCGTAAGGGGCGTCTGCGCCTGGGGGCTACAAGTTGAGGAAGGATGCCAGGATGCAGAACCGCGAGCTCTAGCGGAGAACAGGGACGAGAGAGGGTGGAAGCGCCGCCCAGAGAAGGGGGGAGTCGCCTTCGTATTTGAGTCAGAGATGAGACTCGGGGCATGGGGGATGGGAGCGAGCGGGAGGTTAGTGACGAGCAGTGCATGAGTCTGTCCTGACACTGGACGTTTTAAAGATCAGATTGCGGTTCTATCTGGATCCCCGCGGAGCGGAGGCCCCAGAGACCTGGTCCCTTTGCAGACAAACGGACTGCCCAAGAAAGGGCAAGGAGTTGGCGTGGTGAGGAAAGAACAGAGCTAGGGGCAAGTTGCTGAGAGGCGAGGGAGAAAGGGGTCTCTGATCGCAGAAAACAGAGAGCCGAAAGTCGAATTTCCAGTCTAGGACGCGGTACTGGGCTGGTCCCCGACCCCAAGGACGACGAACGCAGGAAAATGCGCGCCCGGGCGCACACTCTCCAGTGGCTGGGACCGGGAGGGCGCGAGGGGAAGCGGGAGGCCGGGCCGCGGGCCGCAATGGCTCCGCACCGGCCTGGAGGACAGGTGGGTTTTGTTTGTCTTCCAGGAGCGAATCTCCAAGGCCCGCCACGAGACTGGAGTCTGAGTCTTCCCGTCCGGGAGGGAACGGCGCTCGGCCCCGCAGTCTCCTCCCCTGCCTACCACCCTCCCCAGCCTGGCGACTCAGAGCACGTGCGGCCCTGAGCCCAGCTCCCCCTCGTCTCCAATGTCCACCTCGTCCTCTGGCTCGGTCAGCACGAAGGGGCCGGCGGGCAGGCTCAGCCGAGCCTCGGCGGCTGCGGCCTCTGAACCGCGGGGGCTGCCCTCGGGGCTTTCTGGACCGTCTGGTGCTTTGGGTTCGTCTTGGCTTTTCCGCAGTTGCTTTTTATGCTTCATCCGCCGGTTCTGGAACCATGTTTTCACCTGATTTCGGAGAGATAAAAATAAAATCATGTCATTCCTCCAAATCTGAGCGATTGCTGGGGTTTAGGAAAATGGGTGGCAGTCCGTTGATGAAGTATCCAAGATCGGTGATAGCCTCAACTGCTCATAAGTTATCGCCTTGAGCCGAATGAGAATCGAACAGTCTGAGGCTTTCAGGAGTAACTGTCCCAAAATAATGATGAGGATTAACATGGGTGGTTAGCAGTTATGCATATTGTTATTAATTAGAACTACTAACAGTAAGTGCTCCGTGGGCAAATCTTTTTTACGCTCAGCTGATGTTCCTCTGATTGAGACATCTAACCACCTGATCCGCAAGACTCCTGGACAGGAAGATGAGAATTGAACCTCCTGGTTCTCATCCGAGAGAAAATCAGACCCGGGCCTGGCAGAGCTAATGATTTCACAGCAAGAGGCGTTCTGGGTAGAGACTATGAGAAATGGGGAAGAGAGGACGGGGTTTGAGGTTGCAGGTGGATAGCGCTTGGAGGAAGATAAAAACCATTCTTCCACTCAGGACAGGGGAACAGGGAGGGGACTTAAACCACAGTGTGTGTGTTGGGGTTGGAGCGGAGGTGCATGTGAACATTGGCCGCTGTGAGAGAGACTGAAGAAAGAAGGGGGAAGAAATCTCGGTGTGTGGACTTCTCTCAGTACAAGAACTCGCCTAAACGCTTACCATTTACCTCTGACCCGGGTTCCTAGCCTGGTTGGAGAGACTCCTCTCTCTGACGAATATTCATGCGAATAAGAGTTCTTAACCCGGAGGTGGTCATCAGAATTACCTGAGGAGTGTTTCCTTCCTGTCCAGAGCCCCGCTCAAGACTTTTTTTTCTTTTTCTTTCTTTTCTTTCTTTTTTTTTTTTTTTAGATGGAGTCTGGCTCTGTCGCCCAGGCTGGAGTACAGTGGGGCAATCTCGGCTCACTGCAACCTCCCCCTCCCGGGTTGAAGCGATTCTTCTGCCTCAGCCTCCCCAGTAGCTGGGATTACAGGCGCGCGCCACCACGCCCGACTAATTTTTGTATTTTTAGTAGAGATGGGGTTTCACCATGTTGGCCAGGCTGGTCTCGAACTCCTGACCTCGTGATCCGCCCGTCTCGGCCTTCCAAAGTGCTGGGATTACAGGCGTGAGCCACCGCGCCCGGCCGGGTATGGGTAATTTTACGAAAGCTCTTAGGAAAGGCCTAGAATAAGCGTCAGCGGGGTCCATTCCTACTCGAACTCCACAAGGTCCCGAAGGTATTAAGAGCTGAAGGGAGACAAGAACGAAGCAGAGATCAGGGCCTCCCTCTCCTCCCGCCCACCTGCGTCTCGGACAGGCTGAGGGCCGTGGCCAGTTCCACTCGCTCTGGCGTGGACAGGTAGCGCTGGATCTCGAACCTCTTCTCCAAGCCCGAGAGCTGCGAGTCAGAGAAAACCGTGCGGGCTTTGCGGCGGCGGCAGTGCTTCCCCGGCAGCTCCGCGTGCTGGGGGTGCTGGAACAGCGCTGGGACAGGCATCCCTGCAGAAAGAAGAGCAACCAAGTGGGCAGAGCCTGGGTCGCCGCAGAGCAACATCCGCACCGCTCCCCTCCCTTCCGCTAGCCCCCAGTGCCTCCCTCCGCCCCTCGCCTCCACCAGTCTGCTAGCCCCAAAGCCCCTCAAGCCTTTCTCTCAGGAATCCAGGGCAGAGAAACAGGGAGAAAAAAAAAAAAGCCTCAGAAATAGCGCTTGGAGATCTTTATCTGGAGAGTCATCTAGAAATACAAACAACAAACAGTAAGTAAAACAGAAAAGAAAATCGGAAAATAGATCCGGAGGCCGTTTAAAAATGTCTTCTTGGAGAGACTTCCGTAGGGTAGGCCAGAGCCGTCTTCAGTTGCGCCTGGCGAAGTTTTTTTGCAAATGTCAAATGGCCCAGGAGCAGTCCTGTCCCCAGCCCCCACCGTATCCTCCTAGACCCCTGATGACAGTCAGTGCTGTTCTGGGGCTAGCGGATGCATGGATATAATCTTGCCTCTAAACCTCACTGAAAAACACCTGTTTCCCAAGCCACTCCTATCCCCCTGCAGCCAAAGGGAGCCGAGCAAAACTGCCTTATCCGGAGAAGCCCCCGAGCGGGAACAGAGGGGTATTTCCCGCCTCTCACGTCTCCTCGCCCGTTTCTGGGTCGCGCTGGGGACCCGGCTATCTAATCTGGTCCTCATTCTTTTTCTCATTCTTTCCCTCTCCAAGGCCAGCGAAGCAGAAGGATTTGAGGCGCTTTTCCATGGCCCGGTCCGGGAAAACTTGTCTTTCCTGACCCTCGCGAGATTGACTCTGTCCGAGACGCGCCAAGCGAATAGAAGCTACCACAAGCAACATCGGCCAATCCCAGGGAAAATAAACAAACATAACAACAAGTAGTGCGGGTACCGCGGCCTTGGCCACTGCTGTATGGGTGAACCACTGGCGCCACTGAGAATAGACTGTCACCAGCGGGTGGCGAAGCCAATGCAGAGATGTGGACCTGGATGCAGCCTTTATTTTATCACTGCCCCTCCAACTGACTGCCCCGGAGTCTGGATTTTTTTTTTTTTTTTTACCACCTTACAAACACTTTTAGCTTTGTTCTGGATTCCAGAGCCCACAAACTACCTCCTGTCTTGCCCCCAGCCCCTGCACCGACTATGGTTGTTGCCACCTCCGAGCTATGAGTCTGGACTCAAGGAATTATTCTACTCTGGCTGGATTGAAAACGCCAGAGAAAAAACCATGGATGTGGCCTTTTAGAGGGAGACAGAAAAAAAAAATCTGGTTATTTTCCCACATCCTCCTGTCCCAAACAGACTTTGCTAGTCTCTGCTTTTTGTCAGACCAGAGAAATCAAAATACTTTAGCACCTGGCTAAATGATGGCAGCTGGGGCAGAGGAGGTAGCCCAGATTGTGAGTTAAATGTTAGATGTTGAGGTTGAGGAGGGTTAAAGAGTTGCATCTCCCCCAACCCCCATTTTTTCTCACGCGTTCTCTCTTATTCAGGCTAGCCCAAACCTTTCGTTCTCAGAGAAGCCCAAACCTGCATTCACTTCTATGCCCCCTGCAGTATCTGCAAATGCTCAGTGCCTGGGGAAAAAGAGAGCTGCCCTGGACAGAGTGTTTTGAGTTTCTGTGCAGGAAAAGTTCTGTCCACGGGGTGGGATGCTCAAGGGTCTCCCTCTGAGTGGGCAGAGGCGGAGAATCAGGATTGAGAGATGGACCAAAGTGGCCAGGAAGATCACAAGCAGGGAGACTGAGCACTGCCCAACAAGAGTATTGTCAAACCCTATACGCTGCCTCTTGACCAGGCACCTATCCTCTGCTATGAAGAGTGCGGGGGGGATCACGAATTATCCCCGTGAGTTGGCATGCCTCCAAGGAGCTCCGCATGGCCTCAGCCATATCCCCAGCCTTCCACTGTCACTTAGGGAAGGAGGCCACCAAGCCAGGCCGAGCCAGTCTGGCCTTTCCTTGGCTCCATCGCAGGCTTAGAGTCTGTGCTAGAAGCCCTGCTCTCTCACTGCCCATACCTTGAGGCTCCTGTTACTTACCCGAGGTGGTGAGGAAATAAGGATGGTGGTGGTCTCCCTTATGCAGAGGGTGATGGGCGTGAGGAGCCAAGAGGGTGGGTGTGGGCATGAGGGGGTAGCCATAGTCTAGCAGAGGCACCCGAGAGGCCAGAGAGCTGGCGAAATGGTCTGGGGCCACCTCCCTCAGCGGCTTGGGCTTGTGCAGCAGGATGTCCTCGATGAAGAAGGATGTGGGCCTCTGAGAAGACGCCGGGTGTAGAGGAGAGGTGAAGTTGAGATTCATCTTGAGCAGAGCACCTGCCACAGGACAAGGGCCGGGACGAAGTGGAGGACACAGGCAGAGTCTTCAAGCCTGCTCGAAAGCCAGCAACCACCCTCCGAGGCTCGAATCTCCTCTGCTCTCTCCCGGGCCTGGGCTACCCCCGGCGCTGGAGAGGCAAGAAGACAAGCTCCTGGGTAGGTTGGGTCTCTGTGTTGGAGAATTGGCAGCTTGGAGAGGGGAGCGGGGAGAGCCAATGACGAGGCTGCCAGAGGCAGAGGGGAGGGTGCGGGAGGCTCGGGGCGGGGCGGGGAGCTGTCCGCGGTGCTGAACACCACCGGCCAAGCCTGGGAACAACAGAGTCCGCAGGGTTCTTGTTCCTACCTGGTTTCTTGACCTCAATTTCTGCCCCGTCACTGCAGGGGCTGCTTTGTTTCCAGTCGTTTTTAAAAGAAAGCTAAAAGGAAAAAGTCTCTGTTGTCCAGCAAACTCCTCTTTACAGAGGAGAAGGCACTAAAAGGGCACCAAAGCAATAGGGATAAAGCACTTACTCAGGCATTTAGGCCTGGGTTTTAAGAGTTTCCATAATTTTGGTGGCAAAAAAAGTAGGGAGGAAGTGAGGAGAAAGGGCACCTGATACTTCAAATTGCTAGATTCTACTTAAGTCTATGGCTGAGGGATGACTGGATTATTAAGGTAAAGAAAGAAAATGATGATGGTCATCATAACAGTCTTTACTTCAGTTATAGGCAGTGGGCAGGAGGAGGGTTATGTCTACATTAGTCAAGTTATATGGTCTGTGTAAATATGTCCAGAGTCATCTCTTAGTGCCATCCTCCATGTCCCCTCAAATATTTACTTTCTCCTCATTTCACTCACACAGTTTGCTATTTCTGCTGTTACTTTTTCAACCCTAGCCCCCGAAATAATTGTACTACGTTTTTGTTTCCCACTCCTCTTTCCCAGCCTCTTTCCTTTCATTTCTGTCCCTACCAATCTTTCATTTTTTTTCTGTTTGTCTTTTCTAATCTGTCACATTTATTTCCCTGGAGTCAATTTGCTAAAATTAGGGTGATCATCTACAACACAGCAGGGGTAATTTCAGCTCACATCTCCGAAAATTGCTCTAATTATTGATGTTAAACTCAGGGAAATTAAAAGAAGCCACTTCTCTCCCATCTCCCCATTTTTAAGCTCTAATTTGTTGAAATCTAGTCGTCATCACAATTCCAATCACTACTGCTAATAGTAAAAGTGTTTTAATAGAGACTGAGTCCTCACAACCCATGCTATTAGATAATTAGAGGAGGTGTTAGAAAGCCAAGTGCTAATCCTGGGGCGCATGGGTAGGATTTCCATCTGATCTAGCAGGTAGAACAAATTAATTACCAGAATCAATTAGGCCCCAAACTACAGTGCACTAGGAAGTGGCAGCATTCTATTCCATAAGGATGAACTGGTAAATGGTAAGTAGATGAAGAGCTTGAGAGGAAGGAGGAAGGGATGTGAGGGAGACTTTAAAATAAGATCTTGGCAAGTAGGCATCTAAATGAAATCAGAATGCTTTGACCTGAAGTCCAAAATGCGATTTAAAAAAAACTCTAATAGTAAGAAGAGAAGAGGCCCAGTGTGGTGGCTCACGTCTGTAATCCTAGCACTTTTGGAGGCTGAGGGGGGAGGATTGCTTGAGCCCAGAAGTTCAAAACCACCCTGGGAAATATAGTGAGGTCCCAGCTCAGAAAAAAGAAAGGAGGAAAGAAAGAAAAAGAAGGAAGGAAGGAAGGAAGGAAGGAAGGAAGGAAGGAAGGAAGGAAGAAAGAAAGAAAGAAAGAAAGAAAGAAAGAAAGAAAGAAAGAAAGAAAGAAAGAAAGAAAGAAAGAAAAAGAGAGAGAGGAAGGAAGGAAGGGAAGGAAGGAAGGAAAGAAAGAAAAAGAAAGAAAGAAAGAAAGAAAGAAAGAAAGAAAGAAAGAAAGAAAGAAAGAAAGAAAGAAAGAAAGAAAGAAAGAAAGAAAGAGAGAGAGAGAGAGAGAAAGAAAGAAACTGAAGACCTGAAAGCAGGTGGCCATGGAGAGGAAGACAATAGACTTTCCAGAAGTCCTTTCCTAGCGCTAAGCCCTGGCCCATCGTCTCAGCAGGGCTGGAGGCAGACGGAGGAGACTGGTGAGGAGGGGCCGGGGGTGACCGTCCACATTTTACAGACGTCCACATTCACCCCCGCTTCCATTGTGAGCTTACAGCATCGGTAGAGTAGAAATCAAGCCATTCTGTCTCCCCACCCTATAGGCCGAGTGGCTATCGAGGGCTGGACGGGTGTACAACCAGAGTGTGGCCCGTGCCTGAGGGCGCCCTACACTCCAGCCCCACACAGAGCACAGATTGCACCCAGCCTTGGGGGCGGAATTTCGGCTTCATTCTGGGGAGGGGACCAACTTCTGTCGCAGAAGCAGCAGTGATTGTTGAATGTCCCTTTGAGAGCTGGGGCAGTAAAAACGTCTTCAAGTGACAGTTACCTTTGAGCCAAGGCATTGCAACCCCCCGTCAGAACTTACACACCTCTCACAGTGTTTGCGGGATCGGAAAGGGAGTGGGGGGCGATGTAGACCGCCTCCTCCGTCCTTATCTTTCCCTTGTTTCGTAAGCCCTGGACTCAGTGTCCTGCTTTCCCCCAAAGCTAAGGCAATCTCCGCAGGCCCTGCTCTCAGGAGGAGAAGCCGGGGGCGATGAGGGGCGGGACGGCTCCTGGCGCCCTCTTTTCCAGCCCCGCTCGCGCGCTGCCTGCCCGAAGCCCGCGCTGCAGCCAGAGAGAGACTCGGGGCCCAGCCGCCCCGCCTCTGCCGGGGCCCCAGGAGGAACCTAAGAAAGGAGAGATGGAGGGAGGAAATGGCATCTCTTCAGGAAGGGGCAGGACCTCCAGGACCGAAGGCGTTTTCTTTCTCTTTCCCTTTCAGCGACCCTGGGAAACAAAGCTCCGCGGCCGAGAGAACACCACGGGCTGCCGAGACCCGAGCAGGGCCCTGGGGCGCTGAGGGCGGGGAAAACAGGGCATCCGGAGTGCAGGGGATTCCTCAGGGCCGCCCCCTTCTCCCGGGGCGCCCAGAGGAACGGCGGCGGGGACTCGCTGCTGGCAGACTGCGGGTCCTGGTGCCAGCAGCGCGCATGGGCGGGCTGTGCGGACGCGTCTGGTCCTCCAAAGGTTTCAGATCCCGTCCCGGCCCCGCAGTCCCTTAAAGCTGTGTCCCAAAGCCTAGGGGAGATAGCGAGGCTGGAGAAGCCGGGAAGTTTCTCTGCCGTGTGGGGCTCCTGAGCAGAAACGCGCAGGGGATTGCCAGGGCTGCAGAAACTTTGGCTCGAGGCGGCGGCTGGCCCGCCTTACTTCCGTGGTGGGGTTAGGGAGGCCCCTTTGAGATTCAATCTTGGTATTGAATCGGGTATCTTCCTGTGGCAGGCAACGCATACCAAAGGCAGCGGCATCACCTTCCTGCCTGCTAGAGCCCTAACCCCCACCCCACCCACCGGCCGCAGACGCCCAGGGAAGGCGTACATATTTAGACAGCTTGTAGAGGTTGGCTGTGGCAGGGGACGGGGACAGGGAAACTATTTTCTCTTTAAAAGCAGAGATGTTACATCGCCTGGTTTATCTCTAAAGTCTATACCAGTGCTGTCCAATAAAAATACAATGCAAGCCACGCAGGTAATTTTAAATTTTCTATTAGTTACATTTTTTAAAAAACAGAAAGTCACATTTAAAAAGTAGGAGAAAACAGGTGAAATATTAATGTGTTTCACTGAACCCCAACATATCAAAAATATTATTTAACATGTAATCAATATAAATATTATTAATGAGATTTTTGCATTCCTTTTTCATACTAAACCTTCTAAATCCAGTGTGTATTTTACACTTTCCACAAATCTCAGATTAGTCATATTTCAGGTGCTCAATAGCCGCATAGGGCTAGTGGCTACTGTGTTGCACAGCACCTTTAGTCAATTGCCATAGTCCCTATTACCCTCTCAAATATCCATAGATACACACAGAAAATGGAAATCAGTTGCCGAAACCAGCCTGGCACATTCTCCAGGCTTGCCCTCCATCCATTCATTATATTCGATTATTCTAAGTATTCATTGAGCACCTACTATGTGCCAGGCTCCTTGCCACATACCTTCCCAAGTCTTAGATTAAGTAAATGCACCTAAATTACACTTACTTTTGATTCTTACTTGACTAGAATCTGTCACCCAGGGCCAGCAGGCTGTGTCTCTCTGCAAAGCTGACACATAGAGCCCAGATCCTACACAGTGCCCAGAGTAAAGAAATAAAGATCAAATGAAGCCACCTCCCCAAAAGTACTCTGTTTGTGGTTTCAGCTGAAGAATTATTAAAGAAAGAAAAAAACATGCCTTTCAGAGAGCTAATAATTAAACAGTCCCTCTCTCTTTCATGTCAGCCTCAGCTAAAATGGTCATCTGACCTGGGACTTAGTTTCCCGAAAAGATAACTCTATTGATGATCAAAGGAAGAGACTGGTTCCATTAGCCAAGTTGCCTATACCGTGGCCTTCAAAATAAAGGAAGAAATGTATTTTAGAAGTATCTGAGTAACACACTTTACTCATAATATTGCTTGTTGTCTGTTGCAACTTACCTTCTATCTGAGTACTTTATTTTAAGCACTACCAAAGTGGATGACATGTCTACAAAAATAAAGGGAGTTGCTGGCTGCTTCTGACAAATGCATCTTCAAAAATAATGTGTTTGCAGTGGAAATTAGGGTGTGAACCCACATGAGAACAACATGCTTAAGGATGTGGTATTCAAATCACGGTGTATTCGTAATACAAGGAGGACTAAATCCATCCAGTTTGCTCCTTCAGGTTGGGTCAGTCTATAGGGTCAAAAACTCATTTCATTTCTCTTGAAGTTCTCTATTCTGCCTTTGATATCTCAATTCAAAGCATATTTCATGAAGTGATAAAGAGAAAAGAAGACCTTTGTAGCATGAGAAAACTTATACCTTTTTTTAATCCTGCAAAAGATAAATGGTGGAATAAGAATGCTCTTTCATCAGTCTTTTGCTAGTATTCCACCAGTTTCTCCATTGTATCCCAAAGAGTAGCCAAATATATTACTAGGGGAAAAAACCCAATAAGCTAACACACATACCTTTTGAATATTCTTTTCTTCCATTCTAAGTCATTCAAATTATATGATCAGATTTAAAATAAAGTTTGACACAACAAACTTCAAACAGTTATACCAAATTAATATGCTTACTTTTGAAAATAAAAGGACATGAGAGTTATTACCAATATATGTTGAGAGTATTTGGTGTTAGAGATCATAAGACCTTATCAAATTGTATCATGAGGTATGGAGATGAGCCTGTAAACATTTCTCAAAAGGACTTTGTGTGTAGAGTTAAATATTAGGTATATGTTTGCTAAAGTGCTGTTTTGTTTGAAGATACTTTTCATGAAGCCAATTGATTTTTATCTTCTAACTCCTGTTGATAATGCAATCAAATTATGAACAAAAAAATGGAAGGTGCAAATGTTGTCACTCTAAAGGGATTTGTCTTACAATGATAAATAATCTTAAAAGGAAACAGAAGCAAAAATATTGAAAAAATACTTTTAAACAACTTAAAACAGGAAAGACCATTCTGTGTATAAAATAAAAGTTTAAAAGTCATAAAAGAAAACATTGATAAAATTAACTATGTTAATTTTTAAAATTCTGTATGGCAAAATTTATCTGAAGCAAAATAAATAAAAGAAACAACAAACTGGGAGAAAGTATTTGCAGTTCATGACAAACACAGGGGTAATTTGTTATATATAAAAAGTTTCTACAAATCAACGAGATAAAAAAGGAAGGGCATTATTTTAAAATAGGCAAAGGATAAAAAGAAATAGTTCACATAAAAGAAATTATAAGTGACTCTTAAAAATTTGAAAAGGTGCAAATATAAGACTAACACAAATTTAACTTCACTGAGACAACATCTTTCATTTATAGAATTAAAAGACCAAAAAATCTAATTACCCACTCTGTTGGTAAAACTGTATGGGAAGTTGGCCGGGCGCAGTGGCTCACGTCTGTAATCCCAGCACTTTGGGAGGCTGAGGCGGGTGGATCACAAGGTCAGGAGATCGAGACCATCCTGGCTAAAACGGTGAAACCCCGTCTCTACTAAAAATACAAAAAATTAGCCGGGCGCGGAGGCGGGCGCCTGTGGTCCCAGCTACTCGGGAGGCTGAGGCAGGAGAATGGCGTCGGCCCGGGAGGCGGAGCTTGCAGTGAGCCGAGATCGCGCCACTGCACTCCAGCCTGGGCGACAGATTGAGACTCCGTCTCAAAAAAAAAAAAAAAAACAAACAAACAAACAAAAAAACTGTATGGGAAGAATAACTTTCATCTATTGATGCGAAGAATATAAATTTATACAACCTCTATGGAGAACAATTTGATAATGTCTATCAAAATTACAAATGTACATTGAAATGTATGCAACATATATACTTTGCACATCACAGCTAAATTATACACACTCAAAAAAGGAGCTCTAAGATATATTGTTAAGCAAAAAAAGCAAAGTACAGAGAGGTAATACTTCTGGGGAGGGAGAAAACGATACATATTTGATTGTCTATGCATACCTCTGGAAAGATACATAAGAAACTCACAACATTAGTTGCCTCTAGAGACTGAAGTGCTGGGCACTTGACAAGAAGGAGATTTTTTTTCCCTGTTTAGCCTTTTGTATCTTTTGAGTACAAATCATGTAAATGTAACTTTGAAACACAAAGGGGAAAAGAATGATTTTGCTTCAACACAAAAAAATGTCCAAATCAAATTCACTAAATTTTAAAATTATAACTTTTAGATTTTCTGCATAAGTTACTGAGCCCAAATTGCACATAGTTCTGTTTGACATTTGCCTACAAGGGATATCAAACTTTTATTTCTCAGTAAAGATTATGCAACTGTTTACTTTCTTTTTCTTTTTCTTTCCTTTTTTTTTTTTTTGAGTTCAAGTCTCTCATTGTCACCCAGGCTGGAATGTAGTGGCACGATGTCAGCTCTGCAACCTCCGCCTCTGGGGTTCAAGCGATTCTTGTGTCTCAACCTCTTGAGTAGCTGGGATTACAGGCATGCGCCACCACACACGACTAATTTTTGTATTTTTAGTAGAGACAGGGTTTCTCCATGTTGGCCAGGCTGATCTTGAACTCCTGACTTCAGGTGATCCGCCCACCTCGACCTCCCAAAGTGCTGGGATTACAGTAGTAATCCCAGGCCACCACGCCTGGCCTCACAAACTGTTTACTTTCATACAAATTATATGTGGTTTCAAAAAGTTAACACCTAACCCCCATCTAGAAATTATGGATAATATCTATTAATTACCTAAACAAAAGTCTTTAAAGAATGCTTTTCACTATTATGATGAAGCTTTTTAAATGAGGTAGATTTCTTGCATTTATATTATATATCAAATATTTTGCTTTGCCTTCTTATTTGAGTATCATCACTTTTCTATTTTTACAGATAAAGGAAGCAGGGGAGTCACTTGGGTAGAGTTGTGAGCTTCAGATTACACAGTTTGTATGCCAGGATTTGAACTCAGGTTCATATGACCTCAGAGTTCACACTTTGTTCACTCTACCACATTATCTTTAAAAAATAAACAAATAAACCTGGGCACGGTGGCTCATGCCTATAATCCCAGCACTTTGGGAGGTCGAGGCGGGCAGATCACAAGGTCAAGAGATTGAGACCAGCCTGGCTAACATGGTGAAACCCCGTCTCTACTAAAAATACAAAAATTAGCTGGGCATGGTGGTGGGTGCCTATAGTCCTAGCTACTCGGGAGGCTAAGGCAGGAGAATCACTTGAACCCGAGAGGCGGAGATTGCAGTGAGCAAGATCATGCCACTGTACTCCAGCCTGGCAACAGAGCGAGACTCTGTCTAAAAAAAAAAACAAAAAAAACCAAGATTAGAGTTTGCTTATTTCTCATCTTGAATGCAACTTGAAACTATAGCCTTTGATTTAAGAGGCTGGTCTCTCCAATTCTTCTTCTCATTGGATGGTTTTATAAATTCATATCATGACTTGCACTAACTAGAACCTAAATGCTAGAAAGGTTGTTTTGAGGTTTTCACTTTGGAATGTGTTTGTGTGTGCACATACTTGGAATAAGTGTGTGTGTGTATATATATGTGTGTGTGTACATATGTATACATTCCAAAGTCAAAACCTCAAGACATTCTTTCTACTCACACAGATATACACACTTGTGCATCATCTATCTATCTATCTCTCTATCTATCTATCTATCTATCTACCTACCTATCCATCCTTACCATCTTTAAATCAACGCAATGAAGGCAGTATATATTACCAGTGGTGAATAGAACAAAGTCTGGAGTCAGATCTAAGTTAGAGATCTGGCTCCATCACCATTATATACCAGCTATATGACCTTGAAAATTTTAACCTTTCTAAGCCCTGTTGTCCTCATTTGTAAAATGAATATAATAACATTTCTTATCTCACAGGATAGTTTTGAGGAGTAATTAAGGTAAAGTATGTAAAGCATTTTGCTCAGCACCTGACACACAGCCAATGCTCAATAAGTAGCACTGCTGCTGTTGTTGCTGCTGCTGATGATGATAGTGGTGGTGATGATGGTGGTAGTGGTGGTAGTGATGATGATGGTGGTGGTGGTGATGGTGGTGGTGGTGGTGGTGGTGATGATGGTGGTGGTGATGGTGGTGGTGGTGATGGTGGCGGTGGTGATGACGGTGGTGGTGGTGGTGATGGTGGTGGTGGTGGTGGTGATGGTAGTGGTGGTGGTGATGGTGGTGGTGGTGGTGATGGTGGTGGTGGTGGTGATGGTGGTGGTGGTGGTGGTGATAGTGGTGGTGGTGGTGGTGGTGATGGTGGTGGTGGTGATGGTGGCGGTGGTGATGTCGGTGGTGGTGGTGGTGATGGTGGTGGTGGTAGTGGTGATGGTGGTGGTGGTGATGGTGGTGGTGGTGGTGGTGGTGAT
The DNA here is from genome assembly GCF_037993035.2 of Macaca fascicularis. Classification (NCBI taxonomy): domain Eukaryota; kingdom Metazoa; phylum Chordata; class Mammalia; order Primates; family Cercopithecidae; genus Macaca; species Macaca fascicularis. Next base: position 121,775,901 of record NC_088388.1, read on the forward strand.
GGTGGTAGTGGTGGTGGTAGTAGTGGTGGTGGTGGTGGTAGTGGTGGTGGTGGCGGTGGTGGTGGTGGTGATGGTGGTGGTGGTGATGATGGTGGTGGTGGTGATCGTGGTGATGGTGATGGTGGTGATGGTGGTAGCAGTGGTGGTGGTGATGGTGGTGGTGGTGATGGTGGTGATGGTAATGGTGGTGATGGTGGTGGTGATGGTGATGGTGGTGGTGGTGGTGATCGTGGTGATGGTGATGGTGGTGATGGTGGTAGTAGTGGTGGTGGTGATGGTGGTGGTGGTGATAGTGGTGATGGTAACGGTGGTGATGGTGGTGGTGGTGGTGATGATGATGGTGGTGATGGTGGTGGTGGTGATAGTGGTGATGGTGGTAGTGGTGGTGGTGGTAATGGTGATGGTGGTGATGGTGGTAGTGGTGGTGGTGGTGGTGGTAATGGTGATGGTGGTGATGGTGGTAGTAGTGGTGGTGATGATGGTGGTGATGGTGATGATGGTGGTGGTGATGGTGGCCTGACTAGTCAATAAAAAGAAGCCCAAATGATCAATGCTGAAATTCTAGAGCTACCATGGACATGAATGATTAACAAATCTAACATAATGTTGCTATGTAAAAGCGGGCTTATATAATTCTAGAAAGAGTCATGGAAAGAAAAAAAAGTACTGAGAAGAGGTGATGATGCAATAAGGAGTGTTTCCTGGGTAGGAGTGAGGAATCTCTATTTAGGTCTAGAAGATACCTTAAAAATGGCTTTAAACATCTTCCTAGGCCAAGCGCGGTGGGTGTCTCATGCCTGTAATCCCAGCACTTTGGGAGGTCGAGACCAGGAGTTCAAGACCAACCTGGTCAACATGGCAAAACCCCATCTCTACTAAAAATACAAAAAAATTAGCCAGGCATGGTGGTGTGCGCCTGTAATCCCAGCTACTTGGGAGGCTGAGGCAGGAGAATCACTTGAACCCAGGAGGCGGAGGCTGCAGTGAGCCAAGATTGTGTCATTGAACTCCAGCCTGGGTGACAAGAGTGCAACTCCATCTAAAAAAAAAAAAAAAAAAAAACTTCCCATTGGATGACTGCAATTTTTGTGTTTCTACCTTCCCCCAACCAGAGGTTGAAAACATTAGGTTAGAAAATACTTGAAGATCAGCCGGGCATAGTGGCTCAAGCCTGTAATCCCAGCACTTTGGGAGGCCAAGGCGGGCAGATCACAAGGTCAGGAGATGGAGACCATCCTGGGCAACATTGTGAAACCCCGTCTCTACTAAAAATACAAAAATTAGCTGGGCGTGGTGGTGCGCGCCTGTAGTCCCAGCTACTCGGGAGGCTGAGGCAGGAGAATCACTTGAACCCGGGAGGCAGAGGTTGCAGTGAGCCGAGATCACACCACTGCATTCCAGCCTGGGGACAGAGCAAAACTCTGTCGCAAGGAAAAAAAAAAAAAGAAAAGAAAAGAAAATACTTGAAGATCAACGCTAAGTCTGGTTTCTTTTAGGTATGTGGGAGACAGGAAACTAATCAGGCAAAGACCATTTATTGATTGTCGACCATGTACTAAGCTCTGTGTGAAGTAGTTTGGAGAGATAAGGTGTCTCATGCCTGTAATCCTCACACTTTGGGAGGCTGAGGCAGGTGGATCACTTGAGGTCAGGAGTTCAAGACCAGCCTGGCTGACATGGTGAAACCCCGTCTCTACTAAAAATACAAAAGTACAGGGAACAAGGAAACATAGGAAAAGTAGAAGCCTTCCATTACCTCTGAATACATACACACACAAGCCTAAATACATGCAGCCAGAAAGGCAAAACAAAGAAATAAACAAACAAGGGCTTCTCTGTGCATTTAACTCAATCAGTAAAATAATTTATCATTAATGTGATACAAACTCAGTTGTCTTTGTAATTCAGATAAGAAATAATAGTGGGAAATGAGGAATCCAAGAGCTCTATGGTTTATGCACTCATATCTGTAAACACTTATTAAACATGTACCTTTCGTAAAAAAGTAAGTATGCATTTGGAGGTTTTTTTCTCACAAGTGTATATATTTTGCTTCCACATTTAGGTCAAGGGTTTAATTTTATCTACTGTTTTAATATTTTCCAATACACAATATTGAACTCTCTCAAAATTGACACACAAATACATCTATGATTGACTGCAGTGGTATTTGACAGTCCCAGGTACAAGAATAATTTAGTGTGGGTTGCCAGATCTTTCTCTGTTGGCTGGAAAGTGAGCAGCTCCTTGGGATGGTGTGGCAATGCCCTATGTTGCTATTGTTTTTTAATACCATGTGGTTTTATGGAGTAGAGAAGAAACAATGGGCTGGCAAATTTGGGAAAAGCTCTTCAAAACTGAACTAAAACACTTCAATTTTGTATTCTGGAGTCTTAACCTTTCAAAGCTCAATTTTTACAAGTTGCTTTCAAATGTCTTCTTCCTAGAAATATCTTCGCTATCACCTCTCCTTCTACATAGATAACTTCCATCCAAATCTAGGTCCACTGTATTCCCTTCTTCCTCGGAAAATGACTCCTGTCCACAGCACTTAATCATCATATTATTAGCAAATGTACAACTCACTGGGTTTTGGCATAGGCTAAATACGACATTGATATGTTTTCTCTTTTTTTTTTTTTTTTTTTTTGAGACGGAGTCTTGCTCTGTCACCCAGGCTGGAGTGCAGTGGCCGGATCTCAGCTCACTGCAAGCTCCGCCTCCCGGGTTTACGCCATTCTCCTGCCTCAGCCTCCCGAGTAGCTGGGACTACAGGCGCCCGCCACCTCGCCCGGCTATTTTTTTTTTTTTTTTTTTGTATTTTTTAGTAGAGACGCGGTTTCACCGTGTTAGCCGGGATCGTCTCTCGATCTCCTGACCTCGTGATCCGCCCGTCTCGGCCTCCCAAAGTGCTGGGATTACAGGCTTGAGCCACCGCGCCCGGCCATGTTTTCTCTTTTTATAACCATGTTCTGTTTTCCCAACTAGAGCGTACATTATTGTCTCTTTGGATAATATATTCAAATAATTCAAAAGTCAAAAGTTATAAAAAGTTATGAAGTGGGCCAGGCACAGTGGCTCATGCCTGTTAGCCCAGCACTTTGGGAGGCTGAGGTAGGCAGATCACGAGGTCAGGAGTTCGAGACCAGCCTGGCCAATATGGTGAAACCCCATCTCTACTAAAAATACAAAAATGAGCTGGGCGTGGTGGCGGGCACCTGTAGTTCCAGCTACTCTGGAGACTGAGGCAGGAGAATCACTTGATCTCGGGAGGCAGAGGTTGCAGTGAGCCAAGATTGCGCCACTGCACTCCAGCCTAGGTGACAGAGCAAGACTCCGTCTCAAAAAAAAAAAAAAAAAAAAAAAAAAGTTATGAAGTGATATATCTTCCCCTTTCCCTCTCTTCCAGCCACCCAATTCACCTTTTGGAGGTAACCATTGTTATCATTTTCTTGGTATCTTTCTGGAGATATTATAAGTATATTTTAAGCAGATAATGAGGGACAGCTGTATGTGTTTAAGTATATATTCCTCACACATATGCACATTCTTTCTACCTCTTTTTACACAAAGGATAATATACTGCATAGTCTTGTGCACATTTTTTTTTCTTAACAACTTTTAAAAAATGGATGGATCATGATCTATTAACTAGTCCCCATTCGATGATAATAAGATATTTAGAATGTTTCTAATCTTTTGCTATTACAAGCAATGCTGTAATAAATTACCATACACATAATTCATTTTGGAAATGGGCAGTTATATCTGTAGGAATTCTTAGAAGATTAATTGCTGAATCAAATTTGTAATTTTGATAGGTGTTGCCAAACTGTTCTCTATAGGGGTAATATCAACGTATGCTCCTATCTGTGGCATATTAGAGAGTCCCAGATAATTCTCATGCAGACGATCTAAGATCTTGTTTTCCTAGGTCACTTAATGCCTGTGAGCCTTAGTTATCTGCAAAATGGGAATGTCATCTACCTCAGAGGCCTATTGTGGGGACTATTTTGTGATGAAAATATGCAAAAAAAAAAAAAAAAAAAAGCTGTGAAAACTGTTCAGCAAGATGAAAATGTTAATTATTAAGAATAATAGCTTTGGCTGGGCTAGGTGGCTCATGCCTGTAATCCTCACACTTTGGGAGGCTGAGGCAGGTGGATCATTTGAGGTCAGGAGTTCGAGACCAGCCTGGCTGACGTGGTGAAACCCTGTCTCTACTAAAAATACAAAAATTAACTGGGCGTGGTGGCACACACTTGTAATCTCAGCTACTAGGGAGGTTGAGGCAGGAGAATCGCTTGAACCGAAGAGGCGGAGGTTGCAGTGAGCTGAGATTGCGGCTTTGCACTCCAGCCTGGGCTACAAGAGTGAAACTCCATCTCAAAAAAATAATTGCCCAGGCTAGAGTGCAGTGGTGTGATCTCAGCTCACTGCAACCTCCACCTCCCGGATTCAAGCAATTCTCCTGCCTCAGCCTCCCGAGTAGCTGGGATTACAGGTGCCCACCACCACGCCTGGCTAATTTTTGTATTTATTAGTAGAGACGGGGCTTCACCATCTTGGCCAGGCTGGTCTCGAACTCCCGACCTCATGATCCACCCATCTCGGCCTCCCAAAGTGCTGAGATTACAGGCGCGAGCCACTGCGCCTGGCCAAGACTTTTAAACTTCATGATAATGGCATGATCTGAAGTGCCATCAGTCTCTCTGTTTCTCTTTTGCCACTCCCTTCAATTCTCCCTTCACTAGCCAGAGGGATCATTCAAAATGCAAATCTGATTACATCAGTCCATGCTTAAGATCCTTTGGTAGTATGTTACGTACATTTTACTACAATAATTTCTAAAAGCCTTTAGTGGTTTTCCAGTGCTCTAAAATCTTTCACATATCATATTATCTCTCATCTTTGAGCCTTACTTAGTATATGCTTCCTCCTCTTGCAGGACTATTTACTGTTCTAGCTATCTCTCACTCTAACACTGGCTTGCTTCTACACAGTTTTCAGCTAAAACATCACTTCTAAAAGGAAAAAAAATCACTCCTTCCTAGAAGCCTTCCTTGATGCCACCAGGTCGGCTAGGTGCCATTGCCCTGCGTTACCACACACTTCTGATATCATCATGTTTTTTTCACTGTACTATAACTACCTCTTTAATTGTCTTCCTGTTTAGACTGCAAACTCTCCATAAGGAGGATCAAGTATATCCCAAGCATCTAGTGCAGTGTCTGGCACATGGTAAAGTCTCAATAAATACTGACTAACTGAGCGAATGAGAGAATAAATAAATAAATGCATAGGTGAAATAGTCACTCAAATGATCCAGCCTAGAAGATTTTACTTTGCTTGGCAAGTGTTTTCCATCATTTATAAAATGACATGAAGGTTAATCAATCTCTGGTCACCTTTCCAATTCAATATCAAATGGGGCAGAAATCCTAGGCGGCGATGGAGTTGGAATGGCTGGTTATCAGATAACAAGCTGTGGGGAGGGTGGTTGCTATGACAACCTTTAAGCTTATTAAACACCAAAAGGCTATAGTGCACAGGAAAAACCCACGTTCAAGTGGTGTTAAGATCTGCAGGCTCCAACTATCTGGTTTATACATTTATTTGTGGTGTTTTTTGGAATCCTAGAATGCCAAAGCTGGTAGCATCTTGGAGATTTTTCCTTTTTGCATTCCTTATGGTACAAGTAGGTTCCAGAAAAGGCAAGGGATTTGTCCAAAGTCACACAGGAAATGAGGAGCAAAGCTGAAGTTAGGAAACCTGAATCTCCCCACATCCATTGAAATGTTAGCATTTCTTGATTTCCAATGATGCTGGGCCTTTCACAAATGTATCAATCAAAAATAGGTTTGCAGTTTGCGCGTGGTGGCTCACGCCTGTAATTCTAACACTTTGGGAGGCCGAAGCAGGCGGATCTCTTGAGGTCAGGAGTTCGAGACCAGCCTGGCCAACTCGGTAAAACCCCGTCTCTATTGAAATATAAAAATGAGCTGGGCATGGTGGCAGGTGCCTGTAATCCCAGCTACTTGGGAGGCTGAAGCAGGAGAATCACTTGAACCCAGGAGGCCGAGGTTGCAGTGAGCCAAGATAGCACCACTGCACTCCAGCCTAGGTGACAGAGTGAGACTCTGTCTCAAAAAAAGAAAGAAAGAAAGAGAAAGAAAGAGGAAGGAAGGAAGGAAGGAAGGAAGGAAGGAAGGAAGGAAGGAAGGAAGGAAGGAAGGAAGGAAGGAAGGGAAGGGAAGGGAAGGTATGCAGCAGTTTCTCATTATATTAAATTTTTAAGTTTAGTCACTCAGAACATTTTGCATTCATTCATTCACCCTTCAACCAGTATTCACCAAATGCTACTGTATATCTTGCACTAGTATGTGCTGCAGAAAATAGAAAGCTTCTCTAATGCAGGATCCCTGGCCCTCATTTGATTTGGGCTGTGAAATGGGGGAAACTGAATTTTTTCTCAAAGTCAAATTATCACCCTACACATTACTTGCTGTTTATAAAAAAGAAAGTATAACTTTGATATGGGGCGACCAGGCTGTACCCACTTTAACCCTGTGTCGTATGTTGGTATCGCGAATGGTGAGACAACTAAACATTATGCGTGCCCCCCATTGTCGTGCTAACTGAAGTACTTGTAAAGTATTGGTACCAAACTGTCAGACAAATCCAAAAGGTCCAACAGTCTGTGGAGGCAATGTTAATAAGAAATTTTTTTTTTTTTGAGACTGAGTCTCACTCTGTCACCCCGGTCGGAGTGCAGTGGCATGATCTCAGCTCACTGCAACCTCTGCCTCCCGGGTTCAAGTGATTCTCCTGTCTCAGCACCCCCAAGTAGCTGGGATTACAGGCATGCACCACCACACCACCTGATTTTGTATTTTTAGTGGAGACTGGGTTTCACCATGTTGGTTAGGCTGGTCTTGAACTCCTGACCTCAGATGATCCGCCCACCTCAGCCTCCCAAAGTGCTGGGATTACAGGCATGAGCCACCGCACCCGGCCTAGGAAAATTTTAAAAACTTAAATGATGACTAAAGACTTAGACAAAATTAAACACTATTTGTGGTCCTTGATTGAATCCTGCTTTGAACAGACCAACCATAAAAGATACTTTTGAGAAATGGATAAATTTGAATATGGACTGGGTATTAAACGGTGTTAAGGAATCATTGTTAATTCTGTTAGACATGATAATGACATTGTGGTTATATAGGGGAAATGTCCAAAAACAAAGCTGTGGTGGGGTGCAGTGGCTCATGCCTGTAATCCTAGCACTTTGGGGGTCCAGAGAATCACTTGAGCTCAGGAGTTCAAGAACAGCCTGGGTAACATAGTGAGACTATGTCTCTACAAAACATTAAACAAATTAGCCAGGTGTGGTAGCAGACACCTGTAGCACTGGCTATTCAGGAGGCTGAGGTGGGAGGATTGCTTCAGTCCAGGAGGTTGAGGCTGTAGTGAGCCAATCGTACTCACTGCACTCCAGCCTTGGAGACAGGGTGAGACGCTGTCTCAAAAATAAATAAATAAATAAAAAGAGGTGCATTCTTAAGTAATTAAAGTGAAAGTTCTTGAAATCAGAATTTACTGTAAGTAAACCTCAAGGAGGTAAAAATAAATATGACAGAAGGTTAATAATAACTGTTAATTTTTGGTGATAGACATGTGGGCTTCCTTATACTAGTTTCTTTGTTTTTCTATTTGTTGGAAGTTCCCAACCTTGCAAATTAAAAGAAAAAGAAGGGAGTGAAAATACCACTCAAGCTAGAAAGAAAGTTGAACAATGGCAAAAGTGAGTGTATGATCAGCACTCTGTGTCCAGAAAGTAACACAGACCAAAAAGTTTCTTGAAGTCTAGAGAAAAAAAAGATCTCTTGGCCTGAGGTGGGCAAAGAATAGTTCATGGAAAAGGTGACACTCAGATGAATAGAACTGCAATGTGCATTGACAGAGCCAAGCGCTGATACCTATAGAAGGATCAAATCAGTTGCCAATTTACAAACACACTCCCCAGCCAGGCAGGGTGACTTTTGCCTGTAATCCCAGCACTTCGGGAGACTGAAGTGGGCAGATCACCTGAGGTCAGGAGTTTGAGACCAGCCTGGCCAACATGGTGAAACTCCGTCTCTACAAAAAATACAAAAAATTAGCCAGGCATGGTGGCACGTGCCTGTAATCCCAGCTACTCGGGAGGGTGAGGCAGGAGGATCACCTGAATCTGGGAGGCAGAGGTGTTGCAATGAGCCGAGATCACGCCACTGCACTCCAGCCTGGGAGACAGAGTGAGACTCCATCTCAAAAAAAAATAATACTCCCCTCCCACTGTGGGCTGCAGAAGGGAACCTGGCAAATCTAACCCTCAGAGATACCAGGCCTCATTGCTTAAATTGATATTAAGTCCACTCGCCATTGGTCGACGGGTGAACCCTGAGCCTGACCTCCTGCTGTGCACCGCCTTAAGCTCCCAGCCAAATAAATCAAAGCTAATTACAAACACAAAGGGATGCTCATTTGCAAAGAAATGACCTCCAGATACTTGTTGCACTAGTCAGAGGCCACCTCAGTCCAACCCAATTAGCACTTTCCCAAGAGATTCCTTTGACCCTGCTCCCACCACAACAGCAGGCTGTAGTTCCAGCCCCAGCAAAACTACCCAGAAGCCTTTGAAAGGCAGAGTCTCAAGCGCAATGTTGAGCATTTTACCTAACCCTTATCCCTTAAGAACAAATTCAGTGAGTCCACATCAAACAAAACAACAGCCAAATGGATGATGTTGCCATTTATAAGCTCTGACTAATGCAGCTCCTGATTTCCCTTCCAAATTAAATGCCTTTCGCTTAGTACATTTTCAACAGACGTTACTCATCTGCTCGATTAATGAGTTTGCTGTGAAAGCGTACTTTGGTAGCCATTTGAAACAAAAGCACCTTAACATGACTGAGGCTTTGCTTCCCGTTCTCTTTCCATCTCAGCCTCTCTTTCTCCCTCTCCCTCCCCAGGGCAAATGCATCACTGATGTAAGGGTGGGGAAGCTGGAGTCGCCAAGGGTTCTCTTCTGTGTCACTACACTACATTAGGAATAAAACCTTCCACTTAAACACTTAAATGAAAACATCGAGAAACTAATTTACTATTTGCAATCACATGACTTAAACCGAAGCTGCCTTAATTTCCTTCCTATTTTGCTTCAAATTCAATGTGAGCGCACCCTAGATTGGTCTATGAAAAGGCTGTCTTCGAATCACAACACTTAAGGCCTCTTTCATTTTCTTTTTGATTAAATAATTGAAATTCCTGTCAGGGCCTGCACTTTACTGATGCACAGATTTGGTGTGTGAGGATAAAGACCACGTTTTGTTTGCTGCCTGGGTCTTAAAAGCCAGTGGGCTTTACTTCATTGAGGGGCAGATCAAAATGGACCCATGCTATTCACCCATTTCGCAGAAATTTCCTGCGTCCATTAAGTGATTGTTTGAAGACAAATTACAAAAAGCATGTCCTCTCATTTAGCCATCCTTGTTCACCTGGAGGCTCCTGCCCGCTGAAAGGAGCCCAGTGACTCCAATGCCAACGTCATCCATTAGGAAAACAAAACCGAAGACTCGTACGCACCTATATGTACATACACAAAATGCACAAATAGTGGAAAGAATTATTATAAGTCTTAAGTCACAGAAAATTTGATTTGCTTCAACTGAAAAACCTGAGGATAGGCCGGGCGCTGTGGCTCACCCCTGTAATCCCAGCACTCTGGGAGGCCGAGGCGGGTGGATCACCTGAGGTCAGGAGTTCGAGACCAGTCTGGCCAACATGGTGAAACACCATCTCCACTAAAAATACAAAAAATTAGCCAGATGTGGTGGCAGACCCCTTTAAAAAAAAAACAAAAAAACAAAAACAAAACAAACAAACAAAAAAAACCTGAGGATAACCTGAGGTCATCCCGTGACGGACTGTGGTAAGAGAAGCCCAGGTGGATGTCATGATCCTGTATCACCATGGGCCCCTAAGCTCCTGCTTATCAAGGAGGCAAGTGGATCTTAAAGGAGACAGGGAGAGGCCTTCACTTAGAGGAGAAGCTGTACTCCCCCTTCTCCAGTCCCATCATGGGATGAGGAGTGGTTGAATTGGGTGGCTGCAGGTATTTATGTGGCTCTGCCCTTTGACACTGTCTCTAACACCTGTACAGCCTTAGAATGTGTGTCTGTGTTTGAATACAAATCATGCGTTCTCCTTAATGAAGCTGATCATCAGACACTCCAGGATATACCTCCCCACTCTACCGAGCTGTGTGCCCTTGGGCATATTCCCTGTGACCTCTCAGAGCCTCTGTCTTATCTGTAAAACCAGGACATTAACAAATGGCCCCTACCTCCTCACAGGATGGCTGGGAGTTTTAAATGAGACAAGCGTGGAAAGTGCTTAGGGCAGCATCTGGCACGTGGTAAGTGCTTAATAAAAATTAGGCAATACTGCCACTCTGTGCTCATGTATCTTTACGTGTGCATCTCCATGTGGACCACGTTCACATTCCCTCAAGTACTGCACTTGCGGAGGATGATCTTGGCCACATTCTCCCCATTAAAAAACAAAAACCTTCCTGGGTACAGGAGAGCCTATATTGTATATAACACATGCGTGCCTACACACACACACACACACACACACACACACACACAATAGCAAAAAGAGGCCTTAAATATATCTGACCCAGCCTCTACCCAAAGTGGGCCTCACATGGAAAACATCTAAGACAGTTTAATGTCTTCCGCATTGGACGCCTCAATTTACTTCTATGAAACCTCTACTACTGATTCCTATTCAGATCTCTGAACTCATGGAAGAAAGCTTACTGCCACAGAAAAGCCTTTCCAATATTAAGAAAACAAAACAGCTGGACGCAGTGGCTCACGCCTGTAATCCCAGCACTTTGGGAGGCTGAAGTGGGCAGATCACGAGGTCAGGAGTTTGAGACCAGCCTGGTCAACATGGTGAAACCCTGCCTCTACTAAAAATACAAAAATTAGGCAGGCGTAGTGGCTCACACCTGTAATCCCACCTACTCAGGAGGCTGAGGCAAGAGAATCACTTGAACCTGGGAGGTGGAGGTTGCAGTGAGCTGAGATCATGCCACTGCACTTCAACCTGGGCAACAGAGCCAGACTCCATCTCAAAAAAAAAAAAAAAGCATATGATATGGTTTGGATTCATGTCCTGCCCAAATCTCATGTCAAACTATAATCCCTAATGTTGGAGGTGGGTCCCAGTGGGAGGTGATTGGAACATGGAGGTAGATTTCTCATGGATGGTTTAGCACCATCCCCCTTGGTACTGTCATTGCAATAATGAGTTCTCCTGAGGTCTGGTCACTTAAAAGTGTGTGGCACCTCTTCCCCCCACAACCTTGCTCCTGCTCCTGCCATGTGAAATACCTGCTCCCCCTTTGCCTTCCACCATGATTGGAAGCTTCCTGAGGCCTCCTCAGAAGCGGAAGCTGCTACGCCTCCTGTACAACCTGCAGAACCATGAGCCATTAAACCTCATTTCTTTATAAATTATCCAGTCTCAGATATTTCTTTATAGCAATGTGAGAACAGACTAACACAGAGTGCATCCCCTCAAGTGCCAAACAGAAAGATGTTGGCATTAGCCACTGGTTTTATTATCACTTAGTCGCCCTTCTTCTTCGTAGTAGAGTAGTGGATTGAGGTAGAATTCCCTCATAAATGAAGAAAATTGAATGTGTTGTCAAAGTCAGATTTGCGAATGTACCACAGCCAGCCACAGGAGGTGAGTTGGGAAGGTCATGTTTAAAAGCAGGCGTTTAGGTGGAAGAGTCAGTCTGTACAGCTTTGGACAAAGGAAGTGGAGCACTTCCTAATGGCAGCCACCAGCAATGATGCAAACACACCCCTGCCTGGAGGCCAAGGGAGAGACATGGTGTCCTGTAAGTGTTCCAGCCAGCCAGAATTCCCTTTCCGTAAAACAAAACTAATTAACCATGTTCAGACAGAGTAGAGAAGGCTGTTAAAGTAGGACAAGGATCCTGTCTTCTCATCTCCACATTCAGATCTTGGTGACCGGGAGAGCTAACAGAACAGTCTTCTAGCCTTGACTTTCAGCTCCTACCAGAGCTCCTGCTGCTCCCGCCTTGCTCTTATCTCTTTCTTTCTTTCTTTCTTTCTTTTTTTTTTTTTTTGAGACAGAGTCTCACTCTGTCACCCAGGCTGGAGTACAGGGGCATGGTCTCAGCTTGCTGCAACCTCTGGAACTCCCGGGTTCAAGCGATTCTCCTGCCTCAGCCTCCCGAGTAGCTGGGATTACAGGTGCCCGCCACCACGCCTGGCTAATTTTTGTATTTTTAGTAAAGTCGGGGTTTCATGTTGGCCAGGCTAATCTTGAACTCCTGACCTCAGGTGATCCACCTGCCTCGGCCTCCCAAAGTGCTGGGATTACAGGGGTGAGCCACCGTACCTGACCGCTCTTACCTCTTTCTTGAGCTCTTTCTCTGGTATAATCTGTCAGTATTTGAACATTTTATATCCATTTCTAAGCCTGCTGGGCAGCTCAGGAAGGAGGAGATATTAGCAATGCAAACTTGTTGCCCTGAACTCCCAGGGGCACATACTTTGGGCAAAATGGGAAGGGTGATTTTGAAGAGTTGGAACTCAAATAATCTAGGGGGAAATCCAAGCAAGGTTGCTCTTGTGGGGCCATGGAGAATATACTTCTGGCCTTTACTACTCTGAACAGACATGACTCTGAGTTGTTCAATGAGCAGATACGTGGATAGAAGCAGAAGAGCTGGGTTTTGATCCTCAAGCCATTGCTGCCTTCCCAGGTGACCTCCTGCAGCTCAGTTTCCCTTGTGTGGAATGAACTCAGCCTCCTAGACCTGCTAATGAGCTACAATGATTGCCAGATCAAAGGGTGTTTGGGAACATTTCCGGCCTTACCAGTGAGGTGGAGAAAAAGCAGGCAAAGCAAGGTGATTTAGAAAATGCCACTTTACCTGTTGAACCAAAGAGCCAGAAGTTGAACTCATAGAAATCCGACTGAGATTACCCCGTGGTGCACAGTAAATAGTACAATTCCTTTCTCACCTAGGCCACCAAGTCTTGTCCCTAGGAGAATCCAGATTATATCCAAATTTCCTTCTGATTTCCTTCCATCTGTGATAACTTCATTGTTCTGTCCCTGGAGATGAGCTAGATCCAGAGTTCCCAAATGCTGGTCTATGGACCAATGCTGACACATGACAAGGTTTTTATTCATTAAATGAGAACAATAAGGAAACTGTAAAGAATCTTTCAGAGTTCAATGTATTTCATTTAAAGGGCTTTTCTTCTGAGATGATATCATTGAAATGTAAGCTCCAAGAGGGTAAGGACTTCGATGATATTCTTTTTCTCTGGTTTCCAATACCTAGAAGAATACCTGCATGTAAGAGGCACTTAATCAATATTTGTTGAATGAATGAAGGAAAAATTTTTCCTTTTTATTTTCCTGGGATTAAAATATCCTTTTTTTAATGAAATGGTATCGAAAGTAAGTGGTGGGAGGTTTTGAAAACTTTTTTCCTATGGAAAAATAAAAGTATATAATTATTTTTAAAAGGCTATTGATCTTTAAGTTTGAGAATTTCTAGACTAGATGATCCATTAAGGACCATTTCATCTTATGATCCATCAGACAGAGTGGGAACACATTCAAAGCCCTTTAGTTAAATCATAGCAGGCCACACACGGTCCCAGCACGTTGGGAAGCTGAGGCAGACAGATCACTTGAGGTCAGGATTTCGAGATCAGCCTGGCCAACATGGTGAAACCCTGTCTCTACTGAAAATACAAAAATTAGCCGGGCGTGGTGGTGCACGCCTGTAGTTCCAGCTATTCAGGAGGCTGAGGCACGAGAATCACTTGAACCCAGGAGGCGGAGGTGGCAGAGAGCTGAGATCTGGCCACTGTACTCAGCTTGGGTGACACAGCAAGACTGTCTCAAAAAAAAAAGAAAAGAAAAGAAAAGAAAAAAAATCACGGCCGAAATGTTTTCCCTCTGAAGTCTTAGAAGCAGAGAGCTGAGTTAAGATACTGGAAAACATGTATTAGCCATGTAACCTTGGGCAAGTCATGAAAGCCTATTTTTCTTCTGTAAGATGGGAATAACGCTACCTCAAAGGATTACGGTGGCTTCAAATGAGAGAGCAATGTATGAAAGCACGTGGGGCCTGGCTGTTTATTTTAAAAGTCTGAAATTAATAAAATTTAAGGTTTCCACAAGAAAACCCTGAAACCTACACTACGGTTTGAAATTGACCCAAGACAACTTGCTTATGTAGAAATATTGTATTCTTTTTTCTTTCTCAACTTTTTTTTTAACCTTTGGATTCTTTTTGATAGCTATTAGTAACCTCCAAGAGTGGAGATAGAAAAGGAATGAAATTCTCCACAACTTCATTGTCCAGTTGTCTATTTACAGAGAAAGAGGCACAGCCTAAAGTCAGCCACACACACAAACATCAGCAGTTAGTTCTGTGAGCTTAGTGAAGTTGAAGCTCTGTCCTTTCCCAGGGTTTCTAAACCTTGGCACTCTTGACATTTTGGAATGGGCCATTTTTAAAAAATTATTATTATTATTATTATACTTTAAGTTCTAGGGTACATGTGCATAACATGCAGGTTTGTTACATATGTATACTTGTGCCATATTGGTGTGCTGCACCCATCAACTCGTCAGCACCCATCAACTCGTCCTTTACATCAGGTATAACTCCCAATGCAATCCCCGCCCCCACTCCCCATAATAGGCCCCGGTGTGTGATGTTCCCCTTCCCAAGTCCAAGTGATCTCATTGTTCAGTTCTCACCTATGAGTGAGAACATGTGGTGTTTGGTTTCCTGTTCTTGCGATAGTTTGCTGAGAATGATGGTTTCCAGCTGCATCCATGTCCCTACAAAGGACACAAACTCATCTTTTTTTATGGCTGTATAGTATTCCATGGTGTATATGTGCCACATTTTCTTAATCCAGTCTGTCACTGATGGACATTTGGGTTGATTCCAAGTCTTTGCTATTGTGAATAGTGCCGCAATGAACATACGTGTGCATGTGTCTTTATAGCAGCATGATTTATAATCCTTTGGGTATGTACCCAGTAATGGGATGGCTGGGTCATATGGTACATCTAGTTCTAGATCCTTGAGGAATGGCCATACTGTTTTCCATAATGGTTGAACTAGTTTACAATCCCACCAACAGTGTAAAAGTGTTCCTATTTCTCCACATCCTCTCCAGGACCTGTTGTTTCCTGACTTTTTAATGATTGCCATTCTAACTGGTGTGAGATGGTATCTCATTGTGGTTTTGATTTGCATTTCTCTGATGGCCAGTGATGACGAGCATTTTTTCATGTGTCTATTGGCTGTATGCATGTCTTTTGAGAAATGTCTGTTCATATCCCTTGGAATGGGCCATTTTTCGTTGTTGCTATTGTGGGGGCTATCTTGTGCATTGTGGGATGTTTAGCAGTATATCTGGCTTCTACCCACTACATACTCACACACGTACGTGCTTATAATTGTGACAACCAAAAATGTCTCCAGACCATTGCAAATGCCCCCCAGGAAGGGTTGGTGGGGAAAGCAAAGTTGTCCCCAGTTTAGAACTACTAACTTGCAAGTATCTTGCAAGCAAGGTTCACTTGCAGTGACTTCAGATACTTTCTTATTTAGAGCCAGGCAGTCAAATCCTGTATAAGCTTCCTAAAATATGACCACGCAAAATTTTAGGCCTAGGGCACTATTCCAAAGGGTAGGCCACTAAGCAAGCTTACAGCAAATTCCCTGATCATTCATGAGTACCTTGTCAATATTTCTAACCAATCCATATATCTTGAACACCATTCATTTCACCAGTAAAAAATCTTTCTAACACCAATTGTGCACATTAACAAGACTCTGATGTTAATAGGAAATAAAGATTATTAAAGTGCCTGATAGTAACCACTTCAAGGGCATGGACTTTTGATTAGAAACACTCAAATGCTAACTAAGCCACCCTGAAGTGTGAGAGATACACCACACCGTTCACACAGAAGTAATTTTAAACAAAGGCAATATAGTAGCTTAAAATAACTGCTATTTCGATATCCCAAATCTTTATGTCATTATTATTATTATTATTATAGAGATGTTATTGATCCATGAAATCCAGACAGCTGAAAACCATTGTCCTGGCCAAACGTGGTAGCTCACACCTATAGTCCCAGCACGTTAGGAGGCCGAGGTGGGCCAATCACTTGAGGTCAGGAGTTTGAAGCCAGCCTGGCCAACATGGTGAAACCCTGTCTCTGCTGAAAATACAAAAATTAGCCGGGCCTGGTGGCACATGGCTGGAATCCCAGCTACTCAGGAGGCTGAGTCAGGAGAATCGCTTGAACCTGGGAGGTGGATGTTGCAGTGAGCCAAGATCGTGCTACTGCACTCCAGCCTGGGCGACAGAGCAACTCTGTCTCAAAACAAACAAACAGCAACAAGAAAAAAACATTGCTCTGCACTGAACTGGTCCTTTGTGAAAGGCTATTCAGGTGGGAATGAGTCTCTCCAAAGGAACCCTTGTGCTCAGACTGATCCTGCATGTGATTTGTAGCCAAATTTTAATGAAAACCAAGGTCCCCAGCCACTTTTCCCAACCGACAGTGAGGCCGGTGTAGAACAGAAGTCAACCTGGAGTCCATCTTGGGGGTGAATTGCATGATTGCCAACCAGAGTTTGTTTCTCAGTGAGTTTGTGTGTATAAGAATGCACAAGTTGCAATTAATTCCCAGCGAAGTCACTTCTCAAGTTAATTAGAAATGCAAAGTGTGAGTCTAAATGTTATGAGATTATAAAATGGCTTAATAATGGGAACAATGAGATTGAAGCATATGCATTCTGGCCATGTAAATATTTCATAACAGTGCCAATCTGATTTCATTTGCCTAATCATGCCATTGATATGCAGCTGCCAGTCTGCAAATAGAAAGCCTGAATTGCAGCAGATCACCCTTCTAATGTCATAATTATTAATATTGGAGGGAAATGGAGCTGCTACACTCCGACGGAAGCTGCTAGGCCTTTTGAATTGAGATGGGGACAGCACTACTGGGGAAAGAGGAGGAAGGTGATACACCAGCCCCAACATCCCCATTCTGCTTCTTGGCCAGAAGTATTTAGGTAATTAGGCAGCTCAACAAATTAAAGCGATGAGAATGCTGAAGAGAAGAGTTGCAGGGCATCAATTCCCCAGTCCTCAATCAAAATCATAATGAAACACACACACACACACACACACACACACACACACACACACACACCCCCTGGAAAAAAAAAGAAAAAGAAGAGGTGTTTTGTGGCAATGAAGGATTCTGTGCATGAGGGTTCAGCTCATTGCTGGATGCTGTTGTGGGGCCGAGCAGGGCAGCATCCTCTCCCTTCTGGCTTCCTCTGTTTGGTCAGCATGTTTCCTAGAATACTTCATGCACAAATCCCTTTTATTGGCATAGAATGTGGCTTTCCCATTGACACTTGAGAACTGTTTTCCCTTCCTTTCCAATTCTACCGCTTTGAAACTTTTCTTCTATCCTTAACTCATTTCCCCATGTGTGTCATGTCTCTACACTTTGAGCATAGGGAATGTCTAGAATACTCTCTATATCCTCTCAACATTTAGTATGATGTCATACATTTGGTGGCTTGACTGATTCCACTGGTGGTGACACCAACCCCTCCAGGTGGCACAATGAGGGAAAGGCTGGCCCTGCACTTGGCTGTGTCAGCTTGGGCAAGTCACCTAACCCCTCGGGGTCTCACTTTTTCCATTTGTAAATGGAGATTATAATGCCTATCTCACTGTTGTGAGGGGTGTTTGTTTGTTTGAGACAGAGTCTTGTCCTGTCGCCCAGGCTGGAAATATAAAAAAAGAAAATATATTGCATAGTAAACAATGTTATTATGTTATTACTATTTGTTGTTATTATTAATTACAAAATGAGAAATGAAGATATAAAGGTAAACTCCAGAAAACCCAGAAAGTTAGAGATATTGCCACAGATAGAACTCTTGATTAGCTCCTTGCTGTCACACTATACACAGACTGTTATTATATGTCCACAGCATCCAGAACTGTGAAATGTGTACTATAGATACAATAATCGCTAACACTTTTGCATGCCACCAAATATGCACAAGGCACTATTCTAAGCACTTTAGAGATAACTCATTTAATTCCTACAACAGCTTTAATGAAGTTTGTTCTATCATCATCCCCATCTTGCAGATGAAGAAACTGAGGCAGAGGAAGGCATATAACCTGTCCAGAGCTATAGCGTCAATAAATAGCAGAACTGGGATCAAAATCACATAATCTGTCTCTGGAGTCTATCCATGTCCTCACAGTGTGGTGAAACCACACTCTCCTACTTCCTACTGTCAAGAAATGCACAAGAGGCCAGGTGTTGTGGTTCACACCTGTAATCCCAGCACTTTGGGAGGCCAAGGCGGGTGGATCACTTGAGGCCAGCCTGGCCAATATAGTGAAGCCCCATCTCTACTAAAAATACAAAAATTAGCCAGGTGTAGTGATGTGTGCCTGTAGTCCCAGCTACACGAAGGCTGAAGTGAGAGGATTGCTTGAGCCCAGGAGGCAGAGGCTGCAATGAGCCAAGATATCACACCACTGCACTCCAGCCTGGGTGACAGAGTGAGACCTTGTCTCAAAAAAAAAAAAAAAAAAAAAAGAAAGAAAGAAAAAGAAAAGAAAAGAATTCACAGGAAAAAAAGAAACTCTGGGCCCTCTGCCATTGCTCCTCCCCGTTGAAGGTAAAAGCCTTGTAGTGATGGAGCCACAAGGGTCTTGCCTGGTCAGCACAGTATTATCAAACACTTTTCATGCTGAAAGCCTTTAGGGAAAACATACACGCCATAGCTTAAGGTAGGCTAACCACTCATGCTGGATTATACCTCCGTTGTTTGTGTGTTTCACCTGACGGACTCCCGAGGACATTTGAATGTGCAGCCATAAGCTCTAAGAAACGGAATCTGACATTTGGATGTGAACGCAAGCAGTTTTACTCCAACGATGGAGGGCTGGGCATTGCCAGTGGAGTCAGAATGAGAAGAAGCTGTTACTGGGGAGAAAAATTTCATCTTTGTCTTCACGCAAGGTGAGAGCTCCAAGCCTGCAGAGGCTGGCAGAGGCCACAGCGGGGAGAGGCCTTGAGTGCTTTGAGTTTGGGCTTTGGGTTTCAGACAGTTTGCCCCTGATGGCAGACATCAACTTGCCTTAGCTTATCTCAGTATTTACAAGTATTTCCCCGTTAGGCCCCGGCTCCCTGAAGTCTGCTTGTGTTTCCTCTGTGTCTCCTCTACTGCAGCCAGGTCAGAGTCTGTAGCAGGGGAACACTCCCTCCCTGGCGCACATCATGGCTTTCTCCAGATAACAAAGATCACAAAGAAAGAGGCTTGTTGGTTTCTCAGCAGGAGTTTTTGGTTTTTTTCTCTGCAGCATAAGCTGAACTTGAGTCTTTGCTCCAATGTTGCAGTTGATAACTTAGTTCCTTAAATACAGCCAATCGGCTGGCTGAGGAAATAAGCGAGCACGGCACAGGCATCTTGAGGCCCAAATCTTGGTTTCCCTTTCTTTCTTTCTTTCTTTCTTTCTTTCTTTCTTTCTTTCTTTCTTTCTTTCTTTCTTTCTTTCTTTCTTCCTTCCTTCCTTCCTTCCTTCCTTCCTTCCTTCCTTCCTTCCTTCCTTCCTTCCTTCCTTCCTTCCTTCCTTCCTTCCTTCCTTCCTTCCTTCCTTCCTTCCTTCCTTCCTTCCTTCCTTCCTTTTTTCTTTTGAGACAGAGTTTCGCTCTTGTTACCCAGGCTGGAGTACAATGGCACAATCTCAGCTCACCGCAACCTCCGCCTCCCAGGTTCAAGCTATTCTCCTGCCTCAGCTTCCAAAGTAGCTGGGATTAGAGGCACGTGCCACCATGCCCAGCTAATTTTTTATATTTAGTATAGACAGGGTTTCACCGTGTTGGTCAGGTTGATCACGAACTCCTGACCTCAGGTGATCCACCCGCCTCAGCCTCCCAAAGTGCTGGGATTACAGGCGTGAGTCACCACATCCAGCCTCGGTTTCCCTTTCTGTCTAGTTATGTCACCTTGGGCAAGTCCTTACCCTCTTAGTGACTCTATTTTTTCTCATTTTTAAATTTTTTAGTTTAATTTTTAATTTTTTTTCCTCATTTTTAAATGGGAACTAACAGAGAGAGTTGCGGTAATTCTGTTAATCCATATAAAGCATTTAGTATAGTGTCTGGTACATATTACAATAAGTATTCAAGCAATTCATTTGTATTGCTTTTCATTGCATGTAAATCAGCCACTCAGTGTCTAGGCAGTTCCTCCATCATTGACCTCTGATCCCTTTGGCCAGTCACCCTCTCTCTCTTCCTTTGGGCTGGAGACAAAGGAAGACAGAGCCCCCTCCTTCCCTCCCTCCTTTTCTCTTCTCTCTTGGGGCTACAGTGAACAAATGATAACAGCACAGGTTTGACTCAATTAGGGCAAAACCCCAAAGCAGATGATGCTTGTGTGCAGAAGATGGAGTAAAAGAATTGGCTCCAGAAGGCTTGGGACCTGCTTGTAGAGGATGCTAATTGGTTTCTTGCTGGTAATTTTTCACCCCTAAGTGAACAAGAAAGAGGGTATCTCAGAGGCTCATCTGCCTTGCAGGTTCATTGCAGGCAAATGAATATCTGTGTCTAGGGAGAGATGGAGATTGTCCTCTCCAAAGAGAACATAATCTCATTTGTCCCAAGCAAAGATTTCATTCCTGGCAGGACTGCAGAGGTGGAAGGGGATAAAAGTCACTTCAAAATTGCATGGGAGCTCTGTGTCTTACACACTCTCAGTAAGTCCAAGGGTTGTGGAGTTTGGGTATATTTAATCCTCATTTTCTCACTGAGTAGTCTGGGGAGAGGAATGGGAATGAAACATTAATAGGAATAACAGGACAAGAATAGGAAAAATAATAGGAACAATAATAGGAAACTGTGAAAAGAGCTCTGGTCTGCCGGGCGCAGTGGCTCATGCCTGTAATCCCAGCACTTGGGGAGGCTGAGGCGGGCGGATCACTAGGTCAGGAGTTCGAGACCAGCCTGACCAACATGGTGAAACTCCATCTCTGCTAAAAATACAAAAATTAGCCGGGTGTGGTGGCACTTGCCTGTAATCCCAGCTACTCAGGAGGCTGAGGCAGGAGAATAGCTTGAACCCAGGAGGTAGAGGTTGCAGTGAGCCAAGGTCTTACCATTGCACTCCAGCCTGGGCAACAGAAGGAGATTCCATCTCAATAAAAATAAAAATAAAAATAAATTTTTTTAAATAAAGAGCTCTGCTCTCAGTGGAAGAGATAAGGATGAACAATAGAAAAGGTAACTGTAAGAATTGCTCCCCTTTAGAGCTCTTTCTGTCCCTTGTGTGTGCATCTATTATTACAGTGTCCTGTATGCATCCTATTATCCAACTGTGTCCTTGAGAAGAAAGGCTTTATATAACATTAGCAAACACTTACAAATCACTTACTATATGCCAGGCATTGTTCTATTTGCTTTCCCTATATTAACTTATTCAATCCTTACAGCAACCTTGTAAGACAGGTGTGTTATTATTCCCATTTTATGGTTGATGGAATCAAAAAACAGAGGTCACATATAGATTGAAGGAGGAAGCCAGACAGAGCCCCACACCTCTGCTCGTATATCTTAAACCCTAACACAGTACGGGCTTAATGCATTTTATTGAACTAAGTGCAGAAAAAGTGACGATGCTGATGCTGTGAGCCTATAAAATACTAAGTGCACCAAAAATACTTGCTAAAAAAATGGCTTCCCAGAGGCTCTGCCAAGAAGATGACTGGTTTAAAGCAATCCCACCACAGAAGCTGCCACCCACCTGGAGGTAACTCTAGGAAGGGGGAGGTCACCATAAGAGAGATGCTGCTTCATCTACTTGTCACTGCAAATCTATCTCTGAATTTCAATTTGGCTCCATTACTTGAGGCATTTGAGTTTCTTCTGACATCATGACCTCCTTTCCATTCTTACTGTTATCACCTCTATTCAATGACTGGTTACTTCCTCCTCAAATGATGAATTAATGACACTGGTCTCATCTCTCTGAACTCTACGCCACCCTATACATTTCTGCTAATCTTTCTGGCCGGGCGCAGTGGCTCATGCCTGTAATCCCAGAACTTTGGGAGGCCGAGGCGGGCGGATCACCTGAGAGCGGGAGTTTGAAACCAGCCTGGCCAACATGGAGAAACTCCATCTCTACTAAAAATACAAAATTAGCCGGACATGGTGGCGCACGCCTGTAGTCCCAGCTATTCGGGAGGCTGAGGCAGGAGAATCGCTTGAACCTGTGAGGCGGAGCTTGCAGTGAGCCAAGGTCACACTGTTACACTCCAGCCTGTGCAACAAGAGTGAAACTCCATCTCAAAAAAAAAAAACAAACAAACTTTCTAAAACACAATTCTAATATAGTAAAAATTTTGCATTAACCAGTGCCTTTCAAATTCAAAGTTCTCAGCTCAGCATTCCTGGCCTCCCACACTAACATGATTTGCAGTCTCAGTCCTCTCTCTCCCTGTGATCCATGCACGCTGACCACTCCCTCCTCGCAAACACACTTTTTTTCTTTTCTTTTCTTTTCTTTTGAGACGGAGTCTCTCTTGCTCTGTCGCCCAGGCTGGAGTGCCATCACGCGATCTCGGCTCACTGCAAGCTCTGCCTCCCTGGTTTATGCCATTCTCCTGCCTCAGCCTCCCGAGTAGCTGGGACTACAGGCGCCCACCACTATGCCTGGCTAATTTTTTTGTATTTTTAGTGGAGACGGGGTTTCACTGTGTTAGCCAGGATGGTCTTGATCTCCTGACCTCGTGATCCGCCCGTCTCGGCCTCCCAAAGTGCTGGGATTACAGGCTTGAGCCGCCGCGCCCAGCCAACAAACACACTTTTGCATATTCACATCTTATCTCAGAGTTGTTCAACCTAGTGTCCCTGGCTCTAGACAACTCCGATGGAAGAGACTTATAGAAGAAAGAAGACAGACCCAGCATTCACACTTCTGCCTGTCACTCAGAGTAGCAAGATCTCGGGCAAGTGATTCAATCTCTTTGAGTGTTAGTTTCTTCATCAGTAGAGGAAGAATAATCCTATCTGTCATGCAGAAGTGTTAAGAGATCATTTATTTGGCCAACAAGTATTTGTTGAGCACCTATTATGTGGCAGGTATTGTCAGCCCTAGAGATGTTAAACAAAACATGGAGCTGGCCTTCTAGTGAAGGTGCAAGAGAGACATGAAACAAACGAGCAAGTATTTATAAAGTGCTCAGTGCATGTCTGGCACGTAGTTCTCTCTCAGTGAATGATTGCTTTTCCAGATATTGCAAAAGGCCTAATAATAGATGTATGTTTATCTACCCAAGAGAGTGCCGAACAGAAATGTTTAGTGTTTTTGGATTCAACTGGAATACTTAGAAAGTTTCATGAAAGAAGAGGCAGTTATCGATCAATGTACTATCAATGTATTTCATTTACTGGATACAGCACCATACAGACAGCAAGTACTAAATACTTGTTTATTGAATAAATGTTGGCTAATGCATAATGATCAGGATCTTTAATCAATAGTTTTATTGCCTTTAATTATAAATAGATGAGCAGGTTACTTAAAAAGTCTTGGCTGGGCACGGTGGCTCATGCCTGCAATCCCAGCACTTTGGGAGGCCGGGGTGGGCGGATCACCTGAGGTCAGGAGTTCGAGACCAGCCTGACCAACATGGTGAACCCCTTCTCTATTAAAATACAAAAATTAGCCAGGAGTGGTGGTGTGCGCCTGTAATCCCAGATACTCGGGAGGCTGAGGCAGGAGAATCGCTTGAACCCAGGAGGCAGAGGTTGTAGTGAGCTGAGATCTTACCACTACACTCCAGCCTGGGCGACAGAGCGAGACTCTGTCACACACACACACAGAAAGGCTCCCAAACCCAAATGTCATTCACCACCTGCTGGCTGGCGCCTAAAGTCTACACAGTTAGAGTGTAGGTTTTTGTTCAAGTCCTGCTCCCTTACTCGCTAGCAGTGCAGTTTGAGGTAAGTCTCTTGAGATTCTATTTCCCATCTTTAAAATGGAGATGGTGGAGACAATATGCTCCACTTAAGAACATTGAGAGGATCAAATATGAGAATACATATAAACTGCTTAGGATAGTGCCTGCTACACAGTAAATGTCAATAAATATTGGAATTAATGCTACGGCCACCACAGTTTCATCCCATTGCCAAAGGTTTTGTCCATTTGTTCACACCAAGGGAAAGATAGCCTAGTGGTTAAGGTCTGCCATTTACCCCACAGTGAGAGTGACTCTTAAGATTCTACCCTATTGGCCGGGCGCGGTGGCTCACGCCTGTAATCCCAGCACTTTGGAAGGCCGAGGCGGGCAGATCACAAGGTCAGGAGATCGAGACCATGGTGAAACCCCGTCTCTACTAAAAATAGAAAAAAATTAGCCAGGCGCAGTGGCGGGCGCCTGTAGTCCCAGCTACTCGGGAGGCTGAGGCCGGAGAATGGCATGAACCCGGGAGGCGGAGCTTGCAGTGAGCCGAGATTGCGCCACTGCACTCCAGCCTGGGTGACAGAGCGAGACTCCGTCTCAAAAAAAAAAAAAAAAAAAAAAAGATTCTACCCTATTAGAGGTAGGAACCTGGAAGCAGAGATGACTAAGACATGATTCCTGTCTTCCAAGAACATTCGATCTAGTCCAGTGAATCCGGTCCCTAATGGCTAACAGTGCAAGAATTTCCCATTGACAAAGCACTTTCTCATATACCATTCTGTGCATCTTCACAACTCTGCAAGAGATGTTACCAGCCCCGTTTGGAATTAAGGAAACAGGTTTGCTTAGGGTATGTGCCTCACAAATGTCACATAGCTAGTGAGTAGCTAGGTCAGGATCAGAATGTGTGTCCTGTTCACAAGGCCATTCCTCTGGGACCTGAGAGAATGGATTTTGATAGGTGCAAAGGGACGAAGGACCTGGGATTCCTGAGGGAGCTCAGAGAGTAGAAGAAGGAGTAAGCTGGATGCAAGTAACAACTTCCTCCTCTTTTGTCCCACCAGCAGTAGAAGGCAAGTGACAGTTATGAGAGAAATGGTGGGGTGGCGGAGAGAGCTCCCTGGGGAGAGGTCTTGTCTATAGGAGTCTCCTTTGATTGCTGGCCCCTCCCCACCCCTCCCGTTGTTTTCCCACTGCCCCAGTTTTATCAAAGGGCAATTAAGCTCTTTTTTCTCAACAGTCTAAGAAGGCTACATTTGTCACTCAGGTCCTTTATTTTCAGGTCTGCCTTCTTCTCCTTTTTTTTTTTTTTTTTTTTTCCAACTAATGCGTCCTCTTATAATTAGAGTTTTACAGTCACTTGTAATTAGGCCCATTTAGTGCTTTACAGTAGGATACTTTTAACCTATTTCCCCTTGTAATTAGGGACCTCCACCCAGGTATACGTACCCAGGAAACAGATATAGATAAAGGGAGAGGGTAGGGGCTGGGTCAAAGGCACACATGGATATATGTACACACAAGCACACACATACACACAGGACTGCATGCTCGCTGGCTCCGTGCGTGGGGATGTCTGTGAGTGCAGCAGATGCACTGTTGCCTTTGTACAAATGCTGGAGCCATGTGGTTGTAAGGAGAGCATTTGGTTGTATGTTCAAGTATACTTGGGAACAGAAGGTGGGTATGGAGGGAGTTCCGGTTGCGTGTGAATGTGTTAGGGAAAGGGAGTAGGCAAGCTGAAAAGTGGTCAGCTCCTATAATCTCTATCCAAGGAAGGAATTTATTGTTAATAGATAATACATGACACATGGTTCCAAATTCAAAAGGTACAAAAAGCTATACAGTAAAAAGAGCTCTCCCTCCTCTCCATCCCCAACCATCCAATTCTCTTCTCAAAAGGCAATTTTGGGTCTGGCACAGTGGCTCACGCCTGTAACCCCAGGACTTTGGGAGGCCGAGGCAGGTGGATCACTTGAGGTCAGGAGTTCGAGACCAGCCTGGCCAACATGGCAAAACCCTGACTCTATTAAAAATACAAAAATTAGTCAGATGAGGTGGCTCTCACCTGTGGTTCCAGCTACTCGGGAGGCTGAGGCAAGAGGATCGCTTGGACCCAAGAGGCAGAGGTTGCAGTGAGCCGAGATCTCGCCACTGCACTCCAGCCTGGGCAACAGAGCAAGATTACATTAAAAAAAAAAAAAAAAAAAAAAGACTGAGCATGATGGCTCATGCCTGTAGTCCCAGCACTTAGGGAGGCTGACGCGGGCAGATCACAAGGTCAGGAGCTCAAGACCAGTCTGGTCAATACGGTGAAACCCTGTCTCTACTAAAAACACAAAAATTAGTCTGGCGTGGTAGCGCGTGCCTGTAATCCCAGCTACTTGGGAGGCTGAGGCAGGAGAATCGCTTGAACCCGGGAGGCGGAGGTTGCAGTGAACCGAGATGGAGCCACTGCACTCCAGCCTGGGCAACGGAGCGAGACTCCGTCTCAAAAAAAAAAAAAAAAAAAAGGATTGGCGGTGCGTGGGGCCGGCGGGCAGTTGGCCTGAGCGGGACCGGAGCTGAGGCAGGAAGAGCCCACGCCACGGTGGAGAAGGAGGAGACTGGCGGCAGCATCAGCGGGGAGGAGGCTGGTGCAGTATGACTGGCAGATCCGCCTGTGGGGACTGGAGGCCCAAAAGCGGCTTCGGGCCTCCCGGGTGCTTCCTGTCGGCATGAAAGGACTCTAGGCTGAAATTGCCAAGAATCTCATCCTGGCTGGAGTGAAAGGACTGCCCATGCTGGATCACGAACAGGTATCTCCAGAAGATCCCGGAGCAGAAGATCCCGGAGCTCAGTTCTTGATTCGTACTGGGTCTGTTGGCGGAAACAGGGCTGAAGCCTCTTTGGAGCAAGCTCAGAATCTTAACCCCATGGTGGATGTGAAGGTGGACACTGAGGATATACAGAAGAAACCAGAGTCATTTTTCACTCACTTTGATGCTGTGTGTCTGACTTGCTGCTCCAGGGATGTCATAGTTAAAGTTGACCAGATCTGTCACAAAAATAGCATCAAGTTCTTTACAGGAGATGCTTTTGGATACCATGGATACACATTTGCCAATCTAGGAGAACATGAGTTTGTAGAAGAGAAAACTAAAGTTGCCAAAGTTAGCCAAGGAGTAGAAGATGGACCTGATACCAAGAGTAAAACTTGATTCTTCTAAGACAACGATGGTCAAAAAGAAGGTGGTCTTCTGCCCCGTTAAAGAAGTCCTGGAGGTGGACTGGAGCAGTGGGAAAGCAAAGGCTACTCTGAAGCACACGACCTCTGGCCACTTTCTGCTTCAAGTGCTCCTAAAGTTCCGCACAGAAAAAGGAAGAGATCCCAGTTCTGATACATACGGGGAAGATTCCGAGTTGTTGCTCCAGATACGAAACGATGTGCTTGACTCACCGGGTATTAGTCCTGACCTGCTTTCTGAGGACTTTGTCAGGTACTGCTTCTCCAAGATGGCCCCAGTGTGTGCGGTGGTTGGAGGGATTTTGGCACAGGAAATTGTGAAGGCCCTGTCTCAGTGGGACCCTCCTCACAACAACTTCTTCTTCTTCTATGGCATGAAGGGGAATGGGATTGTGGAGTGCCTTGGCCCCAAGTGAACCCAAGACTTGGCAGCCCCGGAGATGCCAATTGCAACATGCCCGCCTATATTCCCTGTCCCCCTGCTTCATGAAGGCATCTCCAGGCAAGGAAAACGGAAGTCATTGGCCCAATACAAAACATTTCCTGCGACGAAGGAGGTGGTGCCGTCATGCTGCTTCCCATCACCAGCAGCTGCTCGACAAGGGGCGCAGGGCAGCTGTCTTTGTTCCAGCACTGTTCAGACAGCCTGGCATCCCGGGCCTGCCAGCTCCCCTGAGTGAAGAGCACTTCCAAGCACCCCTCTGCCCCTTCTCTGTCCTCATGCTGTCATGGCCTCGCCAGCCCTCTGGGGTATTGTGGGTGATGCCTGCCAGGAACGAGCATGCTCTGTTGCTTAGGAGCCTCTTGCCACCTTCTCGGACTTACTCCCCACCTGACGTCTTGCAGAGGGGAGCGTGACTTCAGATGGAGAGTAAGCCCAGGCCCCGTGAGGCACCAGTGGAAGTGCAGCTCCAAGTTCAGACAGGTGCCCTTAGAGAGGAAACCCACCACAGGCAAATGCATTGGAGTTTGAGACCCTGACAAACAACAGGTGGCATCTGGTGTGCTGTTCTTGAGTTTTCATTTAGGATTAGTTGAGTTCCAGCTGGGTTTTGGGAGAAAGGAGATGTTACTAAGTCTTGGATGTTAGGGCAAGACCCTGCAAGTTGCGTATTAGTAGGAGAGCTTGTCTTTCAAGGCAGGTTCCTGGGGCTTCAGGGCTAGGAGGGAGGAGCCTGCCCTTTTAACAGAACCCCAGTCACCCATGCGGCCCAGGCCATTCAGAGGCTGTTGCATTTCAGGGCTGTGTTGGACCTTTGTTTACCTCCCAAACCACAGCTGTTTGTGTTTCACATATGTCTGAATTTTCCTTGGTTATTTTTAAAGGAATGATAATGAAGTCACTTGCTTTAGGGGGAAAAAAAAGTCAATCTTAGGTAACAAGAAAAACACAGGCAATCTTTATTACCAGAGCTATTCTAAATAGAATTTTCCTAACAGAGTGATAGCCAAGTGTACACCTTGTTCTAAACCTTGCTTTTTTCATTTAAAAATATATCTGTTGTCTGTTATTGTTAATAGTCTTGGTTAGTGTTCCACATTTGTCTAGACAGAGCTTTTCTCTTTTTAATGCCTGTATTGTGTTTTGTGTTCATACCACTATTGCTTAATTTACAACTCTCTCATGAAGTAAAAATGTTTTTTTCTCATTTTAGGAAAGACATTTTTCTTTTTTCTTTCTTTTTTTTCTTTCTTTCTCTTTTTGTTTTTTCTTTTTGAGATGGAGTCTTGCTCTGTTGCCCAGGCTGAGTGCAGTGGTGCGATCTCTGCTCATTGAAACTTCTGCCTCCTGGGTTCAAGTGATTCTCCTGCCTCAGCCTCTGGAGTAGCTGGGACAATAGGCGTGTACTACCACACCTGGCTAATTTTTTTTTATATATATATATTATATATATATATATATATATATTTTTTTTTTTTTAAGCAGAGATGGGGTTTTACCATGTTGGCCGGGCTGGTCTTGAACTCCTGACCTCAGGTGATCTGCCTGCCTCAGCCTCCCAAAATTCTGGGTTTACGAGCATGAGCCACTGCACCCTCCTTCTCTCATTTTTATGCTAAGGAAACTTAAGCATGTTCAGAGCAACTCAGGCAAGTCTAGACCCTGAAAACCTCAGGCAGGAATTCCAGCAAGGATTTAGGGCAGGAGGGAAAGGTAGTTAGGTAAAGGACCTGCCTTAGTGAGGAGGGGGCTGCAGGTGTGGTTGGAATTCTGAGACACCAGACATCAGAGGTGCCTGAAATTTCCCTGCTTGGCTCTAATGCCCTAGGGTGGCCAATCAGTCTGTAAACACTTACTGAACACTTATTAGTGATCTATGGCTTCATAACAATTTACTCCAAAACTTAATGGCTCACAACAACGAGAATAAATTTTTATCTCTAATGATGTATGTAAGTCAGGAATTCCAAAGCAGCTTGGTTGGGTGTTTCTGGCTCAGACCTTTGCATGAAGTGGTGGTCAACATGTCAGCCAGGGCTGCAGTCATCTGAAGGCTTGACTGGGGACAGAGATCCATGTTTTCAAGGTGGTTCACTCACACAGCCAGCAAGTTAGTGCTGGCTTTCAGCGAGAGCCTCCGTTCCTCTCTCTGTGCGTCCCTCCACAGAGCTGCTTGAGTGTCTGTATTTGTTTCGAAATTGTTGCATAGAAAATTACCACAAACTTAGTAGGTTAAAACAGTACCCATTTATTATCTCACAGTTCTGCAGGTCAAAAGTGCAGGCAGGCTCAACTGGTCTCTCTGCTTCCAAGGCCAAAATCAAGGTGTCAGCTGGTCTCGGTTCTCACTGGGAGATTCTAGGGAAGATTCTGCTTCCAAACCCATTGAGGTTGTTGCCAGAATTGTTCCATGCAGTTTACAGGATTGAGGTCTCCATTTTCTGGCAGGCTGTTAGCTGAGGGCTGCTCTCAGCTTCCAGAGGCCACTCTCAGGCCCAGGGGCTCCCTCTATTGTTAAATCAGCAACAATGCATCAGGTCTTTCTTGAGTTTTGAATCTCTCTGACTTCCTCTTCTGCCCCCAGCTGAAGAAAACTCTCAGCTTTTAAAGGGCTCATAGGATTAGATTGGGCCCACTCACTCTTCCTATTGTAACATCAACTGATTAGTAAACTTAATTACATCTGCAAAATCTCTCTTGCCATGCAACATAAGATAGTGATGGGAGGCCAGGCATGGTGGCTCACACCTGTAATCCCAGCACTTTGGGAGGACGAGGTGGGCAGATCACTTGACATCAGGAGTTCAAGACGAACCTGGCCAATATGGCAAAAACCTGTCTCTACTAAAAATACAAAAAACAAACAAACAAAAAACAATAGCTGGGCCTGCTGGGATGCACCTGTAGTCCCAACTATTTGGGAAGCAGAGGCAGGAGAATCACTTGAACCTGGGAGGCTGAGCTTGCAGTGAGCTGAGATCATGCCACTGCACTCCAGCCTGGGCGACAGAAAGAGATTCTGTCTCCAAAAAAAAAAAAAAAAAAAAAATAGTGATTGGGGCCGGGCGCGGTGGCTCAAGCCTGTAATCCCAGCACTTTGGGAGGCCGAGACGGGCGGATCACGAGGTCAGGAGATCGAGACCATCCTGGCTAACACGGTGAAACCCCGTCTCTACTAAAAAATACAAAAAACTAGCCGGGCGAGGTGGCGGGCGCCTGTAGTCCCAGCTACACAGGAGGCTGAGGCAGGAGAATGGCATAAACCCGGGAGGCGGAGCTTGCAGTGAGCTGAGATCGGGCCACTGCACTCCAGCCTGGGCGGCAGAGCGAGACTCCGTCTCAAAAAAAAAAAAAAAAAAAAAAATAGTGATTGGAACACACTAGAGTGCAAAGATTATAGGGGCCAGCAGAGTATGAGATTTCCAGTTCTTCCACGTCTTCACTAACATTTGGTAGTATCTTCTTTTCTCACTTTTACTGTCCCTGCTGGCCATTTAACACTATTAATTCAGCAAGCACTTACTGAGTCTCCACAACTTTGTGCTGAGTGCCTAAAATCACGTAAACATGAACCAAGTAGGTACTCAATAAATATTTGTTGGCTGATTTTCCAGATGTTGGAGACATAAAATTAATTAGACATGAACTCTGCTCTCAAGGAGCTTAAAAGTAAATATGTAGAGAAAGACTGATGACCAGCACATAAACAACACAATAAAAAAAGCAATAAGGGCCAAAAGGAGGGGAATTCAGAAGAAAGAGAAAATGCCTTTTAATTTAGAAAGACTCAAATCAAGGGAAACATCCTTGAGTGAGTGGCATTTGAATGGGTTTTGTAAGAACAAATTAGGATTTAGATATGCAGAGGTGATGGAGAACAGTGGTAGTGGCTAATATTTCAAACAGACAGAAAGAGCATGGGTGAGGCTGGGCGCAGTGGCTCATACCTGTAATCCTAGCACTTTGGGAGGCTGAGGTGAATGGATTGCTTGAGCTCAGGAGTTTGATACCAGCCTGGACAACGTGGTGAAACCCCAACACTACAAAAAAATACAAAAATTAGCCAGGCATGGTGGCACGTGCCTGTAGTTCCAGCTACTTGGTAGGCTGAGGCAGGAGGATCCCTTGAGCCTGGAAGATCAAGGCTGCAAAGAGCTGAGATTGCACCACTGCACTCCAGCCTGGGTGCAGAGTGAGACCCTGTCTCAAAAAAAAAAAAAAAAAGAAAGAAAGAAAGAAAAAAGAAAGGAAGAAAGAAAAGAAAAGAAGCCTCAGTGATAAAGATTCTCCGGTCTAAGAACTGCACGCTTGGAGCTTTCTGAACACTTTCAATGCCCAGAGGTATTTTGTTTGGTCT
Organism: Macaca fascicularis; assembly: GCF_037993035.2. Taxonomy (NCBI): domain Eukaryota; kingdom Metazoa; phylum Chordata; class Mammalia; order Primates; family Cercopithecidae; genus Macaca; species Macaca fascicularis. The sequence goes on from NC_088388.1 coordinate 121,808,090, forward strand.
TCTCAATCAAATTTAAATTTGAATGCATTTCGTAGAGCATGCATTTTGTAATTCTAGTTTAGTCAATACAAGATCCTGTTGTCCTAAACCCCTCTTCAGCCTCTTCATAGATTTATGGTATCCACCTGGCATCTGAGGGATTTGTGTTTGAGAGCATGGAGTTCAATCCATTTGTTTTACACATAAGAAAACTGAAGCTCCCAAAAAGTTAAATGACTCAAGGAAGTACTGAGAGTCAGTGGTGGAGTTTCTACCTGAATTCCAGCCTCTTGATGTCCTGTCTGAGCTTCTTTGGCAGAGGCTGATAGACTAAGGAGCTCCGTCACTCTTAGATAAACCTGCTTTGGCTGTCAACCAATATGTATGTTTGTTTTTTCTTGAGAGAAGTTTTATAAAGGAAGAGGGAAGAGTTCACGATTCCTAGGCAAAGAAGAGGAGAGAGGCTGAAATGTGCTTCCTTTTTTTCATTTTGCTTGGACCTAAATGGAGGAAATTTCTTAACTAAAATTAAAAGGCAACTAGAATATCTCTTCCCATCTCATGAAATACATTGCTTTCTAAAGTCAACCGAATCCAAGCAGCTGACTTTCAAAATGGGGCCGAAGGAAACTCTAAAGTGCCACCTGGTGGCCATCTTCAGCACACGCGAAAAGGAAAAGGGATTGCAGTGAGATACTTGATTCAAGTAGGGCTGATAGCGTAGAAAACTCCCCAGCAAAAAAACTGGTATTAAAAGTAACAAGAAAGGCCGGGCGCGGTGGCTCACGCCTGTAATCCTAGCACTTTGGAAGGCCGAGGAGGGCGGATTGCCTGAGTTCAGGAGTTGGAGAATAGCCTGCGCGGCACGGTGAAACCCCGTCTCTACTAAAATACAAAAAATTGGCTGGGCGTTGCGGCGTGCGCCTGTAGTTCCAGCTACTCGGGAGGCTGTGGCTGGAGAATTGCTTGAACCCGTGAGGCGGAGGTTGCAGTGAGGTTCAGGACTTTTAAAGCACTTGTGAGAATGTCTTCCCGTAGGACTAAGGAAACAGGTGATACAGAAACAGATAAGGACATCCGGTGAGAGGAGTAAGGTAGGAAGGGATGAGGGTTCTAACCTTCCTACAGGCTTGGGAGTACTTAGCCTGGGGATGTTTCTCCAAGCCTTCAAGTTGTCTGCAAGAGAGACAGTTCCATATATATGGTGTTTTTCAATATATTTTTACAAATACTATTTATGTTTTAAAATATGCATTGAACATGGAGAAACACCGTCTTTACTAAAAATATAAAATTAGCTAGGCGTGGTGGTGGTGCATGCCTGTAATCCCAGCTACTCGGGAGGCTGAGACAGGAGAATCGCTTGAACCCATGAGGCGGAGGTTGCGGTGAGCCAAGATCGCGCCATTGCACTCCAGCCTGGGCAACAAGAGCGAAACTCCGTCTCAGAAAAAAAAAAAAAAAAAGCACTGAATTTATTACAGATTTATAACATAACCACAATAAAAGAGGTGAGAAAAAAGATTTAAGTAACTTTGGACTGTTAGTTAACTATGTACTCTAAAGGTAAAGAGCACACAATATTTTACTGTATTTAGTAAATTTGTTTTTCACAAGGCTGTAGGTTAGAAATTCTAAAATTGTTTTATGTGTAATCTAGTGTTGAACAAATAAGTAAATATATTGTGAATAATAACCACCAAATTTTTTACTGTCAGAGAAAGGAATTAAAAACAAGAAAGGGAAATAATATAATGAACCCTGAAAACTGGAATGGAACTGGAGGTATCAATATAAAATCATAGTTTTTTTTGGTTTTTGTTTTTTGTTTTATTCAGATGGAGTCTCTCTCTGTTGCCCAGGCTGGAGTATAGTGGTGAGATCTCAGCTTACCACAACCTCCATCTCCCGAGTTCAAGCAATTCTCCTGCCTCAACCTCCCGAGTACCTGAGACTACCGGCGTGCGCCACCACCCCCAGCTAATTTTTGTATTTTTAGTAGAGACAGGGTTTCACTATGTTGGCCAGGCTGGTCTCAAACTCCTGACCTTGTGATCCGCCCACCTTAGCCTCCCAAAGTGCTGGGATTAAAGGCATGAGCCACTGCACCTGGCAAAGTCATAGTTTCTAATAGAGACAGAAACAAGTACAGACATGTTTAAGTGTACACATACGTATATTTCCTAGCCCTGCTCACTGAGTGAGGAAGCAATGACACCCCAATAGCAGTAAGCATCTAGTGCCCAGATCTCTTTTTGTTTGTTTGTTTGTTTGTTTGTTTGAGACGGAGTCTCACTCTGCTGCCCAGGCTGGAGTGCAGTAGCGCGATCTCGGCTCACTGCAAGCTCTGCCTCCTGGGTTCTCGCCATTCTCCTGCCTCAGCCTCCCGAGTAGCTGGGACTACAGGTGCCCGCCACCATGCCCGGCTAATTTTTTTTTTTTTTTTTTTTGTATTTTTAGTAGAGACGGGGTTTCACCACAGATCTTTCTTTCTAAATATTATTCTCCAGTAAAAAGGAACCCGGTCTACTTAAAGGGATAGCTGATTATACGGCTGGGGCAGGGAAGAATAGTAACTAAGGAAGTGCTCAAAAAATGATGGACACAATGTTGAAATGACACAAGCCAACTTGGTAGGACTCCTAGATCTGGGACAATCTGAACAACAAAAATGTTTAAAAGATAATAATAAAATGTTCACTCACAGATTAAAACCAATATTCATGAACCCATACTTATTTAAATAAAAAATTGAATAAAAAAATAAATGAGGAAGAAAGGAGAATTCTTTCTTACTGTAACACTCCGATTAATAAATGCAGAAGGAGTGATGCAAATAGAAAGTCACCAGTTGCAAAGATCACGGTAAAAATTGTTTTTCAAGAACGCATCAGTGGATGCTAAAATTCATGGATGAAGCTGTTACCAGAAACATGATATTTATATAGTCTCTAAGTATTTTTCCATGAGATACTTATTAATTACAGTGAGAAATGTCGTAAGTTCACAATGTAGAAATGTGGCATGTATAGCCTTAACCAAGATTAAAGCTTATTGTGTGCTTCCTGATATGATGAACTGAGAAGAACATGGCATCCCTTATGTGATATCCTTACCAAAAATGCATAACCTGAATTTAACGTCTGCAAGGAATGCAGACCTACCCAAATGGAGGGATATTCTACAAAATAACTGACAGTCGCTCTTCAAAGGAGTCAAGGTTGGAAAAGATAAAGAAAAACTGAGACATCGTCCCAGCTTAAAACAGGCTAATAAATAAAGGCAATGTGTAATCCTGGTTTGGATCATGGATCATAAAAAGGACAGTATTGAAACAGATAACAAGAATTAAATGAGATAGTAATGAATTAAGTAGTAATGTTAACTTCCCAGTTTTATCTTTGTACTGTTATTATATCATATGCTAACATTTGGAGAAGTTAGGTAAAGAGGATATAGAAATTCTTTGTACTATTTTTGTAAGTCTTACATAATTTACAATAAAAAGTTTTTAAAAACTAAGCAAGAATTATGAATCATCCACTGTGTATCAGGCACTTTAACCAGAATATAATTTCTCAAGAAATATGTATCCTGTACATTAGAGAACTTTTAACATAATATCAAGTAATTAATCAGAACATTGTCCTTCTATGAGCTAGAAATCCAGTAACTTTCTTCTTGTACATCTCACATATCTCTATCTTAATTAATTAATTTGTTCTTTTTTTAAAAATTAAAAAACTATGGGCTAGGCCTCATGCTGGGAACACAATAATGAATGAGTCAGACATAATTCCTACCTTCCATAAACTAAAAGTCACATGGAGATATAATTAAAGAGTCAATTACAGTGCATAATAAGTACCATGAGGTGTTAAGCAATTTCAGGCAGCAGAATGTGGCAGTTAGCACAAATTCTAGAGCCATGTTGTCTGGGTTCAAATCCGTGCTCCATCACCAGCTGCGTGACTTTGGGAAAGTTACTTAACCTCTCTATGCCTCAATTTTCTCATCTGTACAATAAAAATAATAATAGTATCTACATCATATGGTTGTTGTGAAAATTAAAGGAGTTAATTTTATAAAGTTTGCACTTAGAATGGTGCCTGGTGAATCGCTTGAGCTCAGGAGTTTTGAGACCAGCCTGGGCAACATGGTGAAACCATGTCTCTACAATAAAAGAAAAAAAAATTAGCTGGGCATGGTGGCATGCAGTATAGTCCCAGCTACCTGGGAGGCGAAGGCTGGGGGACCAATCGAGCCTGAGAGGTCAAGGCTGCATTGAGCCGTGATAACATCACTGCACTCCAGCCTGGGTGGCAGAGCAAGACCCTGTCTCAAGCAAAAAAAGGTGCTTGGCACGCAATAAGTCTAGAAAATGAATAGGCACACATCAGTGGGGCCGAGGGGGCTCCACTATATGAAGGGGAGTCTTTAAGAAAAAAGTGCAGAGCAAGTGGCAAGTAGGCTAAGACCCAAAAGGCGGAACAGTCAGGCTTTGCGAAGGCCCGGAATTGAGACAGGGCAAAGAGATTTGCAAAACTGAAAGAGTAAGTGGCCCAAGTGGTGAGTGGTGAGAAATGAAGTTAGAGATAAGTAGGGACCAGATCATACGGGGCCTTTTCAGTGGAGCGAAAGAGCCTGGACTTCACCTTTAAGGCTGTGGGAAGCCGTGGTGAGATGGAGGCAGGAGGAGCATCTGAACCCGGCCTTTCAAAAGATTTCTAAGGCAACGAAGGGGAGGTTTATAGAGGAGATTCACAGCAGGCCACATGGAGCCACGAGAGGCGGGAGGCTTCTGTGGTGATCCAAAGAGGAGATGATAACGTGCTGGAGAAAGAGAAGTGGACAGATTGGAAAGATCCTTAGAAGGTTGAATCCTTCTGCTTTCCACTAAGATATGAGCACTATGAGAAGAGAATTTTTCAACAGCTTTATTGAGATGTTAGGCACGTACCATACAATTCACCCCTTTAAAATGTACAATTGAATAACGTTTAGTATATCCGCAGTTGGGCATCCATTGCCACAATAGATTTTAGAACATTTTTGTCAACCAGGCAAAATCCCATATCCATGGAGTAGTCACTCCATATTTCTCCCCAAACTCCCTCCCCCAAGTCCCAGGCAACCACCTGTCTACTTTCTATTTCTATACATTTGCCTATAGATATTTCATATAAATAGAGTCATACAATATGGTCTTTTGTGACTGGCTTCTTTCACTTGGCATAATGTTTTCAAGGTTCTTGTACGTTGCAACATGTATCAGTACTTCATTACTTCATGGCTGACTAATATACCATTGTATGGATATACCACATTTTATTTATTCATTCAATAGTTGGACATTTGGAGCGTTGATACATTTTGGCTATTATGAAGAATACTGCTATGAACATTCATGTATGCATTTTTGTGTGGATGGGTGTTTTCATTTCTCTTGGTATATACCTAGGAGTGGAATTTCTAGGTCATATGGTAACGCTATGTTTAACGTTTTGAGAAATCACAAAGTGACTGCACTATTTTACATTCCTACCAGCAGTGTATGAGGAGTTCAAATGTTTAATATCTTTGCTAACACTTATTATTAGTCTTTTTTATTGTAGCCATCTTGATTGGTGTGTAATGGTATTCCATTGTCATTTTGGGTTGCAATTCCCTTATGGCCAATGATATTAAACATCTTTTCATATGCTTGTTTTGAAGCCTGCCTCCCAGGTTCAAGTGATTCCCCTGCCTCAGCCTCCTGAGTAGCTGGGACTACAGGTGCCTACCAACACACCCAGCTTTTTTTTGTATTTTTAATAGAGACAGGGTTTCACCATGTTGGCCAGGCTGGTCTCAAACTCCTGACCTCAGGTGATCCACCTGCCTCAGCCTCCCGAAGTGCTGGGATTACAGGTATGAGCCACTGTGCCCATCCTATGATGACTATTATGAATGCCTGAAGTAGAGCAACTGGTAATTACTGTGCATCTACTGTGTGTCAAGAGCTTTCATAAATGACCTACCATGTATTCTCTTCAATCACCTTGTGTCGACAACATTTCCCTGATGAGCCAGTTTGATCACAGACAAAATGGAAATTATACTTCATTCTAAATAAATGACAAACCTCTTTCAAAGACTTACAAAACATTGTTTTTGTAATGTATTCTGGAGTTTTGCCATGATCAGTTTCAAGAATACTGGCCTACACTTTCCAGAATTTACTTATCCCCTCCCATATGCACCTGTCTTTTGTTTTCTGGCACTAATTTTTTTTTTTTTTTTTTTGAGATGGAGTCTTCCTCTGTTGCCCAGGCTGGAGTGCAATGGCAAGATCTCAGCTCACCGCAACCTCCGCCTCCCAGGTTCAAGTGATTCTCCTGCCTCAGCCTCTCAAGTAGCTGGAATTTCAGGCGCCTGCCACCATGCCCAGCTAATTTTCGTATTTTTAGTAGAGATGGGGTTTTGCCATGTTGGCCAGGCTGGTCTTGAACTCATGACCTCAGGTGATCCACCTGCCTCAGCCTCCCAAAGTGCTGGGATTACAGGCGTGAGCCACCGCATCCAGCTGTCTGGCACTAATTTTGCCCACAATTTTTTTTAGCTAGAACTAACGCCATTTCCATAATCAAGTGAATTTGAGTTCACAGTTTCAGAAATACACACGACCTAGAATAAATGTCTCTGTGTCTTTCTTTCTGTGTTTCCAGCTGCCTGTTACTTTCTGTAATATCAGCTCAAAGGACACAAATGTCACTTCATAGACAACTCTTACAGAGGCTCTTCAACTTCTTCCTAACATTAAGCACAGCTCGACACAAAACCGAGGGAAAGTGGGCAAATTTTATTACTGGGCAAATTGTATCCACTGCCCATTTTTCCATTTCCTGAGGCCCACTGGTATTTAAATGGGGTCAACTCAGATTACCTTTAGGCATATGGGTGCAGGGCTAATTTTCAGAACTTATTTTCAGCACAATAGGGCATTCTCATTTCAAACAAAAAACCCCATCATGCTTTCTTCACCTGCTCAAAGATGCAGCCCCACCATCCCCATCTCCCTAAAAGCTTTCTGCAGCCCACTAAAAATATCCAATGTTGACAGATGCAAGCTATCAATACAGAGACTCAAGATCCCAGGGTGAGAAGTGGCCAGAGGCAAAGTCTTGATAAACAGCTCAAATTGGCTCTTACTCCACAGGTGACGCCTAGTTTATCTGGGTAATTGTAAAGGGCATTTTACAGCAAATCAATTAAATGAAAATCTTTTAAACCCTTTTTAAATGGGGGGAGGAAGGGGAGGGTGGAGAGGGCCAACCTTTGTAAGCTAACAGGTGATTTTAATTGGAACCAGCAGTGTTATACCATGTTTTTGACCCATTCGGTAAAGGCAGAAAAAGAAATCAATAAATTTCCATCAGCATTTGCCCTCCTGGAGTCTATAAGTAGAATGGAGACACGAACCCCAGTTAATGGCTTCATCAAGCACCTCACTGATTCTCTAACAGAATTAAATAGGTTGCAGGTCTCTCCCCATTGTCCTCTGCATTGAGATTCAAAATACCCCAGTCTGCTGGGTGCTCCTAGGTGACACATGAGGTACCATCCTCCTCATTACAAGCACAACTAACCACCCCCAGGCCCAACCATGACAGCCCTCCTGAAGCAGTCCTGTCTCAGAGATGGGAATGCACGCACTGACTCTTTATTAAAAGCAAAACACAGGAGCTCCATGTTTTACTCCTGGAAATAGATCTATGGAGAATCCACAGGGCCTAACAGTTGGGCAGCTTGACTTCAGTCACATGTTAGTTGTGTAACCTTGGGTAAATTACTTAAACTTTCTAATCTGCCGTTCCCTCATCTTTATACAGGGGAATAATGATGCCAACTCTCACTGGCTTGTTTTGAGATTAAATGTTGTTGTGTGTCAATATACTTAAAGGTACATCCAAAGATTTGAATAGGCAGTTTACAGCAGACAAAAATTAAAATGGCATCCAACACACGAGAAGATACACTATCTCACTCATAATAATAGCAATGCCAAATAAAACCATACTGAGATGCTACTTTTCATCTGTCACTGGCAAAAATCCCATGATTTGAGAGTATATTCTATTGATGAAGTGATGGGGAAACAGGCACTCATTCATTGTTGAGGACTCAAAACAGGATCACCTATTAGAATGGAATTTGTAAATATCTGAAAAAATTATATATGCATTTACCCATTGAGCCAGAAATCTAGGGATCTATCCCAAGATACAGGAGCAAAAATTCAAAATGACTTATATGCATGTTAAATCTCTGTACCATTATTTATAATTGCAAATGTATGGAAATAATTCAAATGTCTATCAACAACTAGTTGAATAAAATAGGATTACATGGATGCAGGGGAATACTCTGAAGCTATAAAAGGTAATGAGATAGAGCTGTATATGCTGATGGTGAGTGGCATCCAGGATATATTAAGTGAAAAAAGGATGTGGAATGTATAAAGAGAGACAGAAAGAATCATACCTTTTGTGTAAAAAAAGAGAAAACAAGTATAAATACACATATGTGTTTGCTTATATTCACAAAAAGAAACATTGGAAAAATTTTTAAAAACTAATAAAAGTTGAGAAGGAGCAGCAGGAATATAGTTAGAAGCAAGATTTCTTTTTCTCTTTTTTTTTTTTTTTTTTTTTTGAGACGGAGTCTCACCCTGTCACCCAGGCTGAAGTGCAGTGGTGCAATCTTGGCTCACTGCAACCTCCGCCTCCTGGGCTCAAGCGATTCTCCTTCCTCAGGAGTAGCTGAGATTATAGGCATGTGCCACCACATCCAGCTAAATTTTGTATTTTAGTAGAGATAGGGTTTCACCACATTGGCCAGGCTGGTCTTGAACTCTTGACCTCAAGCGATCTGCCCACTTCGGCCTCCCAAAGTGCTGGGATTATAGGTGTGAGCCATCACGCCTGGCCACAAGATTTCTTTAAACGTACTTTATATAAATTTGATTTTGGAAACATAGAAACATTTTCTATGTTCAAATATTTTATTACATTTAAAAAGTAATCCCTGAACTTTAAAAATGAAAAAAAAATTTACTATGAATTAATTGAATATGTAAACCCTCAGGGAAAAGAATTATTTCAAGTGACTTTAGATCACAGTAATAGAGGAATATATTCTAAACACAAATGAGGCGAGGTGTGGTGACTTGTACCTGTGATCCCAACCCTTTCTCCACTGAGGCAAGAGGATCACTTGCTTGAGGCCAGGAGTTCAAGATCAGCCTGGGCAACATAGCAAGACCACAGTCTCCACAAAATAATAATAATAATAATAATAAATTAGCCAGTCGGGGTGGCTGAGGTGGGAGGATCATTTGAGCCCAACAGTTTGAGGCTGCAGTAGGCTGTGACTGCACCACTGCACTCCAGCATGGCCAACAGAATGAGACTCTGACTCTTAAAAAATTCTTTTAGGCCGGGTGCCATGGTTCACAGCTGTAATGTCAGCATTTTGGGAGACCGAGGCAGGCGGATCACCTGAGGTCAGGAGTTCGAGATCAGCCTGACCAACATGGAGAAACCATGTCTCTACTAAAAATACAAAATTAGCCGAGCATGGTGGTGCATGCCTGTAATCCCAGCTACTCAGGAGGCTGAGGCAGGGGAATCGCTTGAACCCGGGAGACGGAGGTTATGGTGAGCCGAGATTGCGCCATTGCACTCCTGCCTGGGCAATAAGAGCAAAACTCCGTCTCAAAAAAAACAAAAAAAACAAAAATCACAAAATTTATACTTTATTTGGTAGCTTAATTGTAGTCATAATATTTGTTTTATTGCTTTAAAACTATTTTATGGCCAGGCACGCTGACTCACACCTGTAATCCCAGCACTTTGGGAGGCCGAGGTGGGCAGATCAAGAGCTCAGGGAATCGAGACCATCTTAGCCGATATGGTGAAGCCCCAGCTCTACTAAAATACAAAAAATTAGCTGGGCATTGTGGTGCATGCCTGTAATCCCAGCTACTTGGGAGCCTGAGGCAGGGGAATCACTTGAACCCAGGAGATGGATGTTGCAGTGAGCCAAGATCGCGCCACTGCAGTAAGTAGTAGTAATGTCAGGAACCAAGATTTTCTTTTTTTTTTTTTTTGAGACGGAGTCTCTCTGTGTCGCCCAGGCTGGAGTGCAGTGGCGTGATCTCGGCTCACTGCAAGCTCCGCCTCCCGGGTTCACGCCATTCTCCCGCCTCAGCCTCTGGAGTAGCTGGGACTACAGGCGCCCGCCACCACGCCCGGCTAATTTTTTTTGTATTTTTAGTAGAGACAGGGTTTCACCGTGTTAGCCAGGATGGTCTCGATCTCCTGACCTTGTGATCCACCCGCCTCAGCCTCCCAAAGTGCTGGGATTACAGGGTTGAGCCACTGCGCCCGGCCAAGATTTTCAATGTAAGAAAAAAGACATAAAGGATAAATTTTAAAATGTTAAGTAAAGATCTTGGCAAATAAAAAGAGATGATGTAGTAAATCTTAACTTTTTGTTTTTGTTTTTGTTTTTTGGAAAGAGACTCTCCACATGGGGAGGGTGCCTGACCAAGGGGTCCAGAACACCCTGAGTTTCTTTCTTTGGCTTGGGGTTCTCTTAGATGGTCTTAGCTAAAAGCAACAGAAATAGGTACTCATTGACTTGAGTGGAAAAAAATGACTTATTAGGAAAAACCACCTGTTAGGAGCGTAGCCAGAGAATCAAAGGAAGTGCCAAACCATCACGCCCCATGGGAGGGCCCCGCGAACTGTTTTAGTCATCTATTGCAGCATCACAAAACACAGCCGATTAATACAACAGCAGTGGCCTGTTTCTCAGAACTGTGTGGAGGGATTGGCTAGAAGTTCTTCTGTTGGTTTCTTCTGAACTCACTCAGGTGACAACATCCACCTGGTGGAGAGCCTGGGGCAGGACTCAGCTGGGAAAGCTGTGAAGATGGGGCCATTCTCTCCACGTGGTCTTTTATCCTCCAGGAGGTTAAACTGGGCTTTTTCCCATCATACTGTGGGCAATGGTCCAAGAGAGTAGGAACTGCAAGGCCCATCCTGGCAGCCGTGCAGCATCGCTCCCACCACGCTCTGCTGGCCAAAGAACATCATCAGGACATCCCAGATTCAAGTGTTCATACTTCACCTTTTAATAGGAAAGGCCACAAATAATTTGTATCTGCTTTTAATCAGCCAAAGTCCATCTATAAACAGTGGTTGTCATTGGTAACAATGATTGGCAGCTCCTTCCATCAAGAAGTAGACCCCTTGAATCTGGACCAGTCTTGCCTCATGTTTTAAATGATAGAATGCTGGAAATGACATGGGCCACAGCATCCCAGAAAGGCCGTATCTTCTCCCTCCTGGAACACTGCCTTTCCCGTGTGAAAAAGTCTGATCTAGACTCCAGTAGGATGTAAGACCACCTGGAAAGAAAGCTACGCCAGGCTCCCAGCAAAGCTCAGCTCACAGTCAACACCACATGAATGTATCTACATGAGTTTGCCCACAACAGGCCAGAGGAAGAACCACCCAACCAACTCACAGAATCATGAGCATTAAGTTGTGGTTTCAAGCCATTACATTTTGGGGTAGTTTGTCACACAGCAATAGACAACCACCTCCAGGGCTCTCAGCATCAGGAATTGTGCAAAGTCTCTCTGAATTTGTCATTAACATAACTGCTCCTAAGTCTGGTGCCCTGGCCTCTTGGCTGCAAGATTGCCAACTTTAAGTTAAGAGTCTACTTCTGAACCAACTAGCTACGGCAGAAAAGTGAGGGGCTGAGTCACTTAGCACAGACAGAGGTCCTGAGAGTCACCCAAGCTGATATCTCCTGTTACCTCCACACTGCATCCCAAGGAGTCTGCTATTTCTGATCTCAATCTTCAAAACCCCAGCCCATTTCTCCACATCCTTGCCAACGTGTATCTTTCATCTTTTTGATACTGCCATTCTGACATGTGTGAGGTAAGAACTCATTGTGCTTTTAATTTTTATTCTCCTAATGATTAGTGATGTTGAACATTTTCGCATCTATTAGTTGGCATTTGTATTTGTTTGTTTGTTTGAGATGGAGTCTCACTCCATCACCCAGGCTGGAGTGCAGTGGCACCATCTGGGCTCACTGCAACCTCTGCCTCCTGGGTTCAAGTGATTCTCCTGCCTCAGTCTCCCCAGTAGCTGGGATTACAGGCGCGCACCACCGTGTCCAGCTAAGTTTTTGGATTTTTAGTAGAGATGGGGTTTCACTATGTTGGCCAGGCTGGTCTCAAACTGCTGACCTCAGGCGATCCACCCGCCTCGCCCTCCCAAAATGCTGGGATTACAGGCGTGAGCCACTGCGCTCATCCTGTTTTCTTCTGAGAAATGTCTATTAAGCTCCTTTGCCCATTTTTTAATGGGAACCCTTCTCCACTCTTGGTGGGAATGTGAGCTAGTACAGCCATTATGGAAAATTGTATGAAGGTTCCTCAAAAAAACTAAAAATAAAATTGCCATATGATCCAGAAATCCCACATCTGGGTATATATCCTAAGGACTTGAAATCAGTATGTTTGCTCTTCTGGGAACATTGTCTAGAGGCATTCGGAAGGGTCCACCATTTGACATACTGCCGTAGGCTTTCCTACAATTCAGCCTCTAACAAAACTAGGCTGTCCCGAACACCTAGTAATAGAATTGTTTACCTTTATACCAGGAAGGTTGGGAAAGCACCAAAATCTGCATGTGGGCATGTGTCCAGGCAGACTTCATTTTGAAGTTTGTGCTGTGAGATCTAAAGTTCTTATGAGATTGCCCCAAACAAAAAAACATGTCAGCAGGGCCTGTGGTGGTTTTGTGTGTGCTAGATGTGTTCATGACAGGATCAAGAGTGCTTTCCTTATCAAGAAGTGGAAAACCATTGTGAAAGTGTTGATGGCACAAGCACAGTCAGAAAGCTAAGTAAAAAATGAAGCTTGGCCGGGCGCGGTGGCTGAAGCCTGTAATCCCAGCACTTTGGGAGGCCGAGACGGGCGAATCACGAGTTCAGGAGATCGAGACCATCCTGGCTAACACGGTGAAACCCCGTCTCTACTAAAAATACAAAAAAAAATTAGCCGGGCGAGGTGGCGGGCGCCTGTACTCCCAGCTACTCGGGAGGCTGAGGCAGGAGAATGGCGTGAACCCGGGAGGCGGGGCTTGCAGTGAGCTGAGATCCGGCCACTGCACTCCAGCCTGGGCAACAGAGCCAGACTCCGTCTCAAAAAAAAAAAAAAAAAAAAGAAGCTTACAGCCGAGTATGGTGGCTCACGCCTGTAATCTCAGCACTTTGGGAGGCCAAGCTGTGTGGATCACCTGAGGTCAGGAGTTTAAGACAAGCCTGGCCAACATGGTGAAACTCCGTCTCCACTAAAAATACAAAAATTAGCCTGGCATGGTGGCACACACCTGTAATCCCAGCTACTTGGAAGGCTGAGGCAGGAGAATCATTTGAACCCAGGAGGTAGAGGTTGCACTGAGATCATGCCACTGCACTCCATCCTGGGTGACAGAGTGAGACTCTGTCTCAAAAAAAAAAAAAAAGCAGGGCGTGGTGGCTCATGCCTGTAATTCCAGCATTTTGGGAGGCTAAGGCGGGTGGATCACCTGAGGTCAGGAGTTTGAGACCAGCCTGGCCAACCATGGCCACATGCCTTCTTTTATTTAATCCTTGCCATAATCCCATGAGGCAAGCTACATTTTATTCCCATTAACAAATGAGGAGACTATTCTCTCTGACTCTTTGATCCATCATAATATTAAGCACCATGCAGTACAGTCTCCCTATATAGAACTTACCCTATGGAGAGTTTGTATGTTTGTTTGCTTTTTTGAGACAGAGTCTCACTCTGTTGCCCACGCTGGAATGCAGAGGGGCAATATTGGCTCACTGCAACCTCTGTCTCCCGGGTTCAAGCGATTCCCCTGCCTCAGCCTCCTGAGCAGCTGGGATTACAGGCATGTGCCACTACACCTGGCCATATTTTTTGTATTTTTAGTCGAGATGGGGCTTTGCCATGTTGCCCAGGCTGGTCTCAAACTCCTGACCTCAAGTTGGCAAATAGTGTTTTATAAATGCTGGTTATTAATAACAAACTAAGAACAATTTTTTTCAAGAAGTTCACCTTTGTACCCTCAGAATCTATCATGTTGCCTAGCACCTATTAGGGATTCAATAAATGTTTACCAGGCTAGGCACGGTGGCTTACGCCTGTAATCCCAGCACTTTGGGAGGCCAAGGCGGGTGGATCACTTGAGGTCAGGAGTTTGAGACCAGCCTGGCCAACATGGTGAAACCCTGTCTCTACTAAAAATACAAAGAAAAAAAAAAATAGCCAGGCATAGTGGCATGTGCCTGTAATCCCAGTTACACAGGAAGCTGGGGCAGGAGAATCGCTTGAACCTGGGAGGCAGAGGTTTCAGTGAGGGGAGATCATGCCACTGCACTCCAGCCTGGGTGACAGAGCGAGACTCTGTCATAAAAAAAAAAAGAAAGAAAGAAAGAAAAAAAAAGAAATTCACCAAATGAGTCACTGTATCCGGGGGTCAGGAAGCATGAGGACACCCAGCAATGAAGTCATTTGCCCAAGGTCACCATGCCACATGGCCACTTCGAAGCAGACCTTATAAATCTCTACAGTGTGGGTGCCCTGTAAGTCTCTTGTGCCCTAAGTGTTTAGATCGTACCTGACTGAGCATAAGTCTTGGGGAGAAAGATTCAATCAAAGTTCCAAATCTGATTCTATTCCAGCCAGAGCTGAGTGAGTGTCTGTCTCTCCTTTTCCCTGGGCCTGTCACAATCTCAACAAATAGGCTTTTAAATTAAGTAGTGATTTGGAATGTAAGTGAGTGCATTTAAGATGATAAGAGACGGAGAGATCCTAATGGCTGAAATATTTGTCATATCACAAGTAAACGGAGTGTTTCGGGGAGTCACTAATGTAACTAATTTTTTCCAAATCCTCCTCTGCTCTGTGTGGGAAGATGAGGTCAGTGCAGGTTGAGCCAGCCCGCAGCGAGCAGCTGCCGGGGGACTGAAGAGAATACTGATGGATGGCTGAGGCGCCCGGACAGTTCGCCTCAGGAAACCAGAGCCCACTTGTTCAAATTAAGCTATGGATGCCCAACAACCGGTGACAGGCTGCTGCGAATGAAAAGCTGGGGAAATGAATGCACGGCCCAGCCCGCCTCCCCCAGAGAGTGGAGCTGTGCTGTGGGTTTGGGCTTGGCCCCTGTGCTGGGGGGTGTCCAAAAGGAAGCTGGAAGTAATCTAATGCAACTCCCTCCTTCTCACATCCTGACACCCCATTCTTGAATGTCCTCTGCAGCAAGCCCAAATCATTTTAGTCAGACCTCTTCTTGGTGGCTCCTGGAGCCTGGGATCTCACTATCTCCATGGCAGCCCACTTTCCTCGGCAGAGCCCAGAGGTCTCCTCTACTGCAGCCAGGAGCACATTCTGCCTGTGTTAGCAGTGAACTGACAGCTGTAGAATATGCGAATATTCGGCACTCACTGCCCAAAACGAATAGCCCCCTCAGTTAGGCTTGGTGTCTCAAGTGTTTAGGCTTATAGCCAAAACCCAAGTTCCAGTCTTTTATTTATTTATTTATGAATTTTAAGTTGTCTATTTATTATTTATTTTTCATCTTTATATTTATTTATTTTTGAGAAGGAGTCTCGCTCTGTCGCCCAGCCTGCAGTGCAGTGGTGCGATCTGGCTCACTGCAACCTCTGCCCCCCTACCAAGTCCCATCATCAAATTTTCTGGGCAGCCTTCAGGTGGAAAAAATACCTTGCTGAGATGCTTTCTTGGTTTGTGAAAATGGGAATGACATTTGCACCATGGCTTTTCACAATGGCAAGTGTTGGTGGAAAGAGAGAAGTGGTCATTTCACCTGAACCTCACATTAATTTGGGGCCTCAAGTTTAGATTTTGACATTATCTTAAAATAAATACACATTCAGGCCAAGTGCGGTGGCTCACACCTGTAATCCCAGCACTTTGGGAGGCCGAAGTTCCCCAAACCCTCCCATGTTTGGGAGGTTGGTCAGAAGTTCAAGACCAGCCTGGCCAAACATGGCAAAACCCCATCTCTACTAAAAATACAAAAAAATGAGCCAGGTGTGGTGGCACGCGTTTGTAATCCCAGCTATTCAGGAGGCCGAGGCACACGAATCACTGAACCCAGGAGGTGGAGTTGCAGTGAGTCAAGATTGCGCCATTGTACTCCAGCCTGGGCGACAGGGTGAGACTCTGTCTCAAACACACACACACACACACACACACACACACACACTCGGCCGAAGAGAAATACTGATAAGACTAAAAGGAGATGATCAGCCGGGAGCAGTGGCTCATGCCTATAATCCCAGCACTTTGGGAGGCTGAGACCAGTGACTTGCTTGAGCCCAAGAGTTCCAGACCAACCTAAGCCACATGTCAAAATCCCATCTCAATTAAAAAAAAAAAAAGGAGATGTTCGTCATTGGAAATGTATGAGTAATTTTTGGGCCACCCCTTCTGTAGTGCACACTAATAGGATTTTTAAAATACATTTTTGTCTAGGACAACTATTTAGCATTGCATTTTTTAGGTAGTTTGTTTGTTTGTTTGTTTGTTTTAAGACAGGGTCTCATTCTGTCATCCAGGCTGGAGTGCAGTGGTACAATCACAGCTGACTGTGGCCTTGACTTCCTGGGCTCAAGCCATCCTTTCACCTCAGCCTCCCAAGTACCTGGTGCTATAGGCACATGCCACCACATTTGGCTAATTTTTTAAACTTTTTGTAGAGATGGGCTCCCACTACGCTGAACTCCTGGGCTCAAGTGATCCTCCTGCCTGGGCCTTTCAAAATGCTGGGATTACAGGCAGGAGACACCACATTTGATCAGCATTGCATTTTTGCTTACTTTTAAAAAATTTTTTTGTAGAGATGGGATCTGGTTTTCTGCCCAGGCTGGTCTCAAACTCCTGACTTCAAGTGATCCTCCTGCCTCTTTCTCCTAAATTGCTGAGATTACAGGCGTGAACCACCATACCTGGCCAGCATTGCAATTTTAAAAAGCATTCACTCTTCAGAGAAATGTGAGGAAAAAAGCAAGAAAAATAAATAAGTAAATAATATAAAAGCATTCACTCATTAAATATAAAGTTTTAAATATATCACAATTTTTATAATCTTGATTTGACATTTCTTAATATCTTAAGAGCCTTAAAAAATGTAAATATTCCAGATTTCTGTCTAAGAGGTTCTGTCCTTGCCTCCTTGTAACATTATTGTTGCAATTAAATAAGATTAGAAATGTAAAATCAAGCCAGGCGTGGTGGCTCACGCCTGTAATCCCAACACTTTGGGAGGCTGAGGCAAGTGGATCACCTGATGTCAGGAGTTCGAGATCAGCCTGGCCAACATGGTGAAACCCCGTCTCTACTAAAAATACAAAAATTGGCTGGGCATGATGGTGCACGCCTATAGTCCCAGTTACTTGGGAGGCTAAGGTAGGAGAATCACCTGAACCCAGGAGGAAGAGGTTGCAGTGAGCCAAGATCCTGCCATTGTACTCTAGCCTGGATGACAGAGCAAGACTCTGTCTCAAAAAAAAGAAAAAAAAAAAAGAAAGAAATCTAAAATCAGTTTGTCACAAAAAGGTTCTGTATATTATATAAGGTATTTAGAATAGTCAAATTCATAGAAACAAAAAGTAGCATGGTAATTGCCAGGGCCTTGAGGGTGGGGAAACTGATAATCTGTTTAATGGGTATAGAGTTTCCATTCTGCAAGATGAAAAAGTTCTGGAGATGGCTTGCACAATGATGTATATACTTAACACTACTGAACTGTACACCTACAAATGATTAAGATGGTAAATTGTATGTTATATGTGTTCTACCACAGTTAAATTTTGTTAATCTTAAAAATTGTTTTAAGTTGTCTATAAATAGTTGCTGCTATTTTTTATTAATACTACTAACAGTAATTATATACTATCTTTCCTTAAATATGTATTGAGTGTTCACTATGTGTCAGGTGCTGTGTAGACCCTAGAGAGCTTTTTCACTTAGATGGTGAATAAATATAGTATGATGGCCAGGCACAGTGGCTCACGTCTATAACCCCAACACTTTGGGAGGCCAAGGTAGGAGGATTACTTAAGGCCAGAATTTTGAGGAGACCAGCCTAGACAATGTAGTGAGACCATATCTCTGCAAAAAAGAATTAATTAAAAACTTAGCCAAGTGTAGTGGCACACACCTGTATTCCCAACTACTTGGGAGGCTAAGTAAGGCAAGAAGATTGCTTGAGCCTAGGAATTTGAGGCAACAGTGAGCCATGATCAATGGCGCCACCGAACTTCTGCCTGGATGACAGAGCGAGCCCTTGTCTCTAAAAAAAAAGAAAAGAGGGTTGGGCACAGTGGCTCGCGCCTGTAATCCCAGCACTTTGGGAGGCCGAGGCAGGTGGATTGCTTGAGCTCAGGAGTTCAAGACCAGCCTGGGCAACATAGCAAAAACCTGTCTCTACAAAAAATATAAAAAAAAAAAAAAAAAAGAAAAAGAAAAAGTAACCAGGTGTGGTGGTACAAACCTATAGTCCCAGCTACTCAGGAGGCTGAGGTAGGAAGATCACTTGAGCCTGGGAGGTAGAGGTTGCAGTGAGCTGAGATCATACAACCACACTCCAGCCTGGGTGACAGAATCAGACCCTGTCTCAAAGCAATAAAATAAAATAAAATAAAATAAAATAAACATATGCAAGATTTCTTTATTTTAAACTACAAAACACTGCTGACAGAAATTTTAAAAGACCTAAATAAAAGGAGAGATATGCCATATTTGTGGATTCAGACTCAATTTTGTTAAGAGGTAAACTCAATTTGATCTAATAGAGTCATTAAAATCCTAAGAATAAGTCAAATCGGTTATTTTTGTGGAAATGGAGTTGATTTTTAAGAATGATGTGAAAAAGCAAAGATCTAGAAGAACTGAAGCAATCTTCAAAAAGCAAAACAGCTGGACGCGGTAGCGCACGCCTGTAATCCCAGCACTTTGGGAGGCCTAGGCAGGCAGATTGTTTGATGTCAGCAGTTCAAGACTGGCCTGGCCAACATGGTGAAACCCCGTCTATACTAAAAATACAAAAATTAAGCTGGGCACGGTGGGAGGCGCCTGTAATCCCAGCTACTGGGGAGGCTGAGGCAGGAGAATCACTTGAACCCAGGAAGTGGAGGTTGCAGTGAGCCAACATTTGTGCCACTGCACTCTAGCCCGGGTGACAGAGCAAGACTCCATCTCAAACAACAACAACAACAACAACAACAACAACAAAAAAGCACACCAAAGTTGGAGAACTCATTACCTTACTTTAAGACTTACTATAAAGCTTAATAATCAAACTTAAACACAAATATTACCAAATATAACTGTTCTAGTTATTTATTATTGTGTAGCAAACTACCCTAAAATAGTGGCTTAAAAACAATAACATGGCCAGGCACAGTGGCTCATGCCTGTAATCCTAGCACTTAGAAGGTGAAGGTGGGAGGATTGCTTAAGGCCAGGAGTTCAAGACCAGCCTGGGCAATATAGCAAGACCCAATCTCTGCCAAATACGAACTAGCAAAAAAAAAAAAAAAAAAAATAGCCAGGAGTGGTGGTGCATGCCTATAGCCCTAGCTACTTGGGAGGCTGAGGCCAGAGGATTGCTTGAATCCACGAGTTTGAGGCTGCAGCAAGCTATGATCACCACTGTACTCCAGCCCAGGTGACAGAGGGAGACTGTCTCAAACAAACAAAACCCAATAACATTTATTTTGCTCATGAACCTGGGGGCTGACTAGGCTCAGCTGAACAGTTCTCATTTGGTTTCTGCCATGAACATGCAGTCAGCTGGTGGCTGGGACTGGAGTCATCTCTAAGGCATCCTCACTCACATGTCTGGCACCCAAGCCAGGACCCACTCAAACAGCTGGGGCTGGAACAGCTGAGGCCCCTCAAGCCCCTCCTCTCTATGTACCCTTTCCAAATATGGGCCTCAAGGAGACCAGAAGTCCTACAAGGCAGCTGTAGGAACAGTGAACATCCAGAGCCAGGTGGAAATAACATGGCTTTAATAATCTACACTTGGAAGTTACCCAGAGTCACTTTCTCCTCATTCTATCCATTAGGAGTCAGTGCCTGAGGACAGTCCATATTCAAAGTGAGGAATTAGACTCTGCACATAAAAAAAAAAAAAAAAAGGGCATGGTGGCTCATGTCTGTAATCCCAGCACTTTGGGAGGTCAAGGTGGGTGGATCACAAGGTCAGGAGATTGAGACCATCTTGGCTAACACGGTGAAACCCCATCTCTACTGAAAAAAAAAAAAAAAGTAGCTGGGCGTGGTGGCGGGTGCCTGTAGTTCCAGCTAATCGGGAGGCTGAGGCAGGAGAATCGCTTGAACCTGGGAGGCGGAGGCTGCAGTGAGTCAACATGCCACTGCACTCCAGCTTGGGTGACAGAGTGAGACTATGTCTCAAAAAAAAAAAAAAAAAAAAAAGCCAGGTGCAGTGGCTCACTCCTATAACCCCAGCACTTTGGGAGGCCGACGCTGGTGGATCACCTGAAGTTAGGGGTTCAAGAACAGCCTGGCGAAACCCGTCTCTACTGAAAATACAAAAATTAGCTGGGCGTGGTGGTGCATGCCTATAATCCCAGCTAGTCAGGAAGCTGAGGCAGGAGAATCGCTTGAACCCAGGAGGCAGAGGTTGTAGTGAGCTGAGATTGCACCACTGCACTCCAGCCTGGGCGACAGAGCGAGACTCCATCACACACACACACACACACACACACACACACACACACACACACACACACACACACACACACAAAAGGCAGACATGTTTCTAAACCTCTCTGGGAACCAAAGAAATGAAGAGCCTGAAATAAAAATCACTCTTGGTCTAAATGAAATTTTGGTCCAAACAAGAAGGCACCTGGTAAAATGGTGGGAAATGCACCTGAGACTCTTTTTGAGCTTTGCTAAGGCTCCAGGTGAGATTTATCCACAGTGGGAGGTGGGTGAGAAGGCAAGAAACCTGAGTGAGGGCTGGAACTTTTCCCCACCCCATATAAAGTCTGAGCCTTACTTGACTGGATGAGGTTGTGCCGTCTGGCCTTTTCTGTGCTTTTGGAACATGCTGTTCCCACTGACTGGGCTGCCCTTCCTCTCTCTCATCTAGCCATCTCCTGTTCATTCTTCGGGCTCAGCTTAAGCATTTGCTCCTCCAGGAAGCCTCCCTCCATCCTCAATCCTGGGTCAAGTGCTTCTTCCACTGGATTTTGTAAGTCCCTGTCCTCTGCCCTTTCTCAATGCTCATTGGTGTCTGTCTCATTGCTGCATATTTACATGTTCATCCCTTTTCCTCTTACTAAAGTTTAAGCTTCTTGAGGGCACAAGGCAGTGTTTTGTACTCCTCTGTATCCATAGCACCCTAGTAAAGGTGATGGGTGATTTAAGCGAGAGGATGGAATATTCCTGAGCTATGTCAGGACTCAAAGCCGCACAAGGAAGCAGCTGCAAGATCTCTCACTTTGTCCCGAGGTCTCCTGCGTCACCTCCCTGCACAGGCAAACCAGAGCTGCGCAAAGCACATCTGACGGCGTGATTAGTAGTTCCTTAGTGGGAGTAGCCAACACTGCAGTCTGCTCAACCGCGGCCTCCCCTCCAATATCCCCAAATCGGCCAACTCCTCTTCCCAGTTCCTCTCTGGGAGTAGACCAACCTGCTTCCCACTAAAACCACAGACGCGATAATAGGAGGAAAAAAAAAAAAGAGTTGAGAGTAGGACAATTGGTGGCAATGAGATGAACACAGATTAATGATGCAGACCTCGCCCTGGCCTCCCCAGCCTAAGCTGGGGAAAGTTCATAGTTGATACCCATTAAAGGGCTTAATGAAATAATTATAATTCACACCCCAGAGCATCAGAGAATCAATACTGGGGAACTTTGAGCCACTCTGGGGGTGGCACCCCACTGGCTGCACAGTTCAGCGCAGCAGGCAGAGCTGGTGGAAGTAAATGCAGTTGACACGGAAGTTGCATTAAAAGAGGGCAATAATAGATTAAAAGCTGCCGGGATCCTGGCGACTGGCCGTCGATATCCTTTATTCCCTGTCTCGCCCCAATTGTGCCCCCTCTGTGCGCTATTAGCCCAAATCGATAGGCTGTCAATTGACATCACTGGCTACAGCATTAATGCAAGCTCACAAAAGAAGTCCGAGCCTAGATTATCACTTCTCTCGCTTCCAAATTACCACATAATGCAGGCCACGGGCAGCTTGTGACATGTTAACACTATACACGATTTGTTGGGATTGGACTAAACATTTCATAGCTAAAGATTTCATCAGAGACTTGATGACAGGAATAAACTGCTGCCCACGGGGAAATCACTGGAAATAATAGAATTAGGCATTGTTAGAGAATCCGGAGGGATGTTGGAGGGACGAGGAAGGATGTCGGGGAGCAGGACCTACAGCTGGTGTCCTGCTGTGGGAGCAGCTTCAGGGAAAGAGATGGCAATTAAAAGGCCTTTTTGTTCGTCCCACTAAAGAACAGGTATTTGGATCTTGTCTAGGGCTTACTTACTTTGTATTTTTGTGCAAAAGTTGGAAAGGGAATTTCTTCTCAATGATAACAGGGAATATAACTGCTGTGGGTCAAATTGTGTCCTTTTTCCCTGCGGCCCACCCAAATATGTTGAAGTCCTAATCCCCAGAACCTCAGAATGTGACCTTCCTTATTTGGAAATGGGGGTCTCTTACAGAAGTAATCAAGTTATAATGAGGTGCAGTAGGACATGTGTTCCTATAGAAAGGGGAAATTTGGGCCAGGCATGGTGGCTCATGCCTGTAATCTCAGCACTTTGGGAGGCCGAAGCAGGCAGATCGCTTTGAGCTCAGGAGTTTGAGACCAGCCTGGGCAACATGAAGAAACCCAGTCTCTACAGAAAAAAAATGTTTTAAGTTAGCCACGTGTGGTGTCTCACGTCTATAGTCCCAGCTACTTTAGGGGGCTGAGGCTAGAGAATTGCTTGAGCCTGGGAAGCAGAGGTTGCAGTCAGCCGAGACTGTGCCACTGCACTCCACCCTGGGCAACAGAGTGAGACCCTGTCTCAAAAAAAGGAGGTGGGGAGCAGGAATCTGGACACAGAGACAGACAGGTACAGAGAGATGACGTGAACACACACAGAAAGTAGACGGCCATGTGACTGGAGTGATGCAAGAAACACCCGAAGCTACCAGAAGCTCATAGAGAGGCATCGGACAGTTCCCTCCCTCGTGCCTTTAAAGGAAGCAAGGCCCTACTGACACCTTGATGTCAGGCCTCTAGTCATCAGTAGATTTCTGTTGTTTTAAGCTACACAGTTGTTGGAACTTCGCTACAGCAACCTTAGGAAACAATACTAATTATTATAATCTAATTAATAGTGATAATAGCCCCGATTTATTGAGCACTCTGAGAGTCTGACACAGACTGGCTAATTTCATCCTCATAACAAACTAATGGTTGAGTATTATAACCCCCATTTCTTTTTCACTTTTTTTTTTTTAAGACAGAGTTCCACTCTTGTTGCCCTGGAGTGCAGTGGCACCATCTCGGGTCACCAACCTCTGCCTCCCGGGTTCAAGCGATTCTCCTGCCTCAGCCTCCCAAGAAGCTGGGGTTACAGGCGTGCACCACCACACCTGGCTAATTTTGTATTTTTAGTAGAGACGGGGTTTAATCCATGTTGGTCAGGCTGGTCTCTAACTCCCAACCTCAGGTGATCCGCCTCCCTCAGCCTCCCAAAGTGCTGGGATTACAGGTGTGAGCCACCATGCCCAGCCAATTTTAATTTTTTTTAAAAGTACAATTTCCACTGTATTTTTCTCCAGAGAATAATCCATCTTCAGTCTCTTTGTTTTTTTTGTTTTTTTTTTTTTGAGACTGAGTCTTGTTCTGTGCCCAGGCTGGAGTGCAGTGGCGTGATCTCGGCTCACTGCAAGCTCCGCCTCCCGGGTTCATGCCATTCTCCTGCCTCAGCCTCCTGAGTAGCTGGGACTACAGGCGCCTACCACCACGCCCGGCTAATTTTTTTGTATTTTTAGTAGAGACAGAGTTTCTCCGTGTTAGCCAGGATAGTCTGGATCTCCTGACCTCGTGACCCGCCCGCCTTGGCCTCCCAAAGTGCTGGGATTACAGGCTTGAGCCACCGCACCTGGCTCATCTTCAGTCTTTAAGGACTCAGCTCCTTACATGGGCTTTGGTGGGGGTCATGGGGCAGCACCCACAGGTCTAAATGGACCTTGCAGGTGTCATGAAATCGATTCCTGACTACTTTGCTGTGAACTGCACAACTCACATGGTAATGTGCTTCACATTCAGCTTGGGAGGGACCTAGGTATGGAAAATGCTTGTTTCGGAAATGTCCCTGACTGCTGTGGCCTCCACTATGTTTCAAATGATGAATTTCTTAATGGCCTTATCCTTGGGCACATATCGGTCACAGTTCTTGCAGCAAATAGACTGCACATGACTGCAGTCCTTCTTGGCATGACCATTGTTCCTTCTTTTCTTTCTTTCTTTTTTTGACATGGAGTCTCGCTCTGTCGCCCAGGCTGGAGTGCAGTGGTGAGATCTCGGCTCACTGGAACCTCCGCCTCCATGCTTCCAATGATTCTCCTGCCTCAGCCTCCTGAGTAGGTGGGATTACGGGCATGCGCCACCACACCCGGCTAATTTTTGTATTTTTAGTAGAGTTGGGGTTTCACCATGTTGGCCAGGCTGGTCTTGAACTCCTGACGTCAGGTGATCTGCCTGACTCAGCCTCCCACAGTGCTGAGATTACAGGCATTAGTCACCGCGCCTGTAAGGCCACAACCCACCTTCTTTCCAGTACAATCTAATTTTTTCTCACCTCCTAAGTGGACCTGTATCCACTTGGTTTGAGTGCCCACAATGTCTCAAATCAAAGTGTAGAAATTTTTAAAAAAATAAAAAACAGGCCAGTACGGTGGCTCACGCCTGTAATCCTAGCACTGTGGGACGCCAAGGTGGGTGGACTGCTTGAGGCCAGGAGTTCGAGACCAGCCTGGACAACGTGGTGAACCCCTGTTGCTACTGAAAATACAAAACATTTAGCCAGGCATGGTAGCGCATGTCTGTAATCCCAGCTACTCCGGAAGCTG
The DNA here is from genome assembly GCF_037993035.2 of Macaca fascicularis. Taxonomy (NCBI): domain Eukaryota; kingdom Metazoa; phylum Chordata; class Mammalia; order Primates; family Cercopithecidae; genus Macaca; species Macaca fascicularis. The sequence goes on from NC_088388.1 coordinate 121,833,330, forward strand.
AAGCCAACAATCCTTTGAACCTGGGCAGTGGAGGCTGCAGTGAGCCGAGATGGCCTCACTGCATTCCAGCCTGGGCAACAGAGTGAGACTCTGTCTCAAAAAAACAAAAACAAAACAATTTGGACCTGGCGGAATGGCTCTTGCAAAGAAGGGTGGCGAGAAGGGCTATTCTACCATCAGCGAAGGTGATCACCTGAGACTACACCATGAACATTTACAAGCGCATCCGTGAAGTGGGCTTCAAAAAGGGTGCCCCTCTGGCACTCAGAGAGATCCAGAAATTTGCCATGGAGATGGGGACTCCAGATGTGCACACTGATACCCGGCTTAACAAAACTGTCTGGGCCAAAGCAATAAGGAATGTCCCATACTACGTCCATATCCATGTACACAAAAAACATGAGGATGAAGATTCACCAAAAAAAGCTCTGTACCTATGGACCTGTTGCCACTTTCAAAAATGTATAGACTGTCAATGTAGATAAGAGCTAACTGCTGATTATAAAATAAAATGATAAAACTACCAAAAATAAAAAATAAAAAACCCCACTAAACCCAGCACAGCCATGATTATTCCATTCTTTGAGAGTAAGAATCTTATTATTTTTTCTTTTTCCTTCTTTTTTGTGGAGTTGGGGGGCGGACAGAGTCTCACTCCATCGCCCAGGGTGCAGTGCAGTGGCGCCATCTCAGCTCACTGCAACCTCTGCCTCCCGGGTTCAAGCCATCCTCCTATCTCAGCCTCCCAAGCAGTTAGGACCATGGGCATGTGCCACCATGCCCAGCTAATTTTTGTATTTTAGTAGAGATGGGATTTTGCCATGTTGCCCAGGCTGCTCTTGAATTCCTGGCCTTAAGTAATCCACCCACCTCAGCCTTGAGCTGAGCAATATTGTTCTTCCTCATCCATGTTCCCAATTACAATGGTAGGCCTTTGTCTCTGTCTGTCTTGCGTTCTCTTTTCTCCTTGCAGGGGAAGCCAGTCCTATACCTCTTTCTTTTTCAGTTAATATATATAAAGCTTTATTGAGATCACACAATTCACCCATCTAAAGGGTATAATTCAATATTTTTAGTTTACAGAATTGTGCAATCATCACATCACAATCAATTTAGAACAATCTGATCACCCCAAAACAAATATCCCATACCCTTTATCACTCTGCATTTCTCCCCAACTGTTTTTCCCCTCAGCCTATGCAACCATCAATCTTTTTTGTCTTAAAAGATTTCCTATTCTGCACATTTCATATAAATAGAATCATAAGTTTTTTTTTTTTGTGACTGGGTTCTTTCACTTACCATAATATTTTTAAGGCTAATCTATGTTGAACCACATATCAGTACTGAATTCCTTTTTTTTTTTTTTTTTGAGACAGAGTCTCACTCTGTTGCCCAGGCTGGAGTGCTGTGGCTTGATCTCAGCTCACTGCAACCTCTGCTTCCTGGGTTCAAGCGATTCTATAGACATCCTAATGTAGGAGAAATTCTATCTCTGGGCCGGGCACAGTGGCTCAAGCCTGTAATCCCAGCACTTTGGGAGGCCAAGACGGGCGGATCACGAGGTCAGGAGATCGAGACCATCCTGGCGAACACGGTGAAACCCCGTCTCTACTAAAAAATACAAAAAACTAGCTGGGTGAGGTGGTGGGCGCCTGTAATCCCAGCCACTCAGGAGGCTGAGGCGGGAGAATGGCGTAAACCCAGGAGGCGGAGCTTGCAGTGAGCTGAGATCCGGCCACTGCACTCCAGCCTGGTTGACAGAGCGAGACTCTGTCTCAAAAAAAAAAAAAAAAAAAAGAAATTCTATCCCTGTGATAAGTTGCATTTCACTGGTGGCTAACGTTGAGCATCTTTTCATGTGCTTATTACCTATTTGTTTATCTTTGTTGAAGAAGGGTCTATTCAGATATTTTGCCCATTTAAAAAAATGGGTTGTCTTTTTATTATTGAGTTATGAGTGTTTTCAATGTATTCGGGATAACAGTCCCTCATCAGATATGTGATTTATAAATATTTTGTTTTTGTGTATCTAGTTTTATAGGTTTCCCTTTCGCTTTCTTGATGGTGTCTTTGACTTTATCTTGGCAACATGGCAAAACCCCGTCTCTACACAAAAAAGTACAAAATTAGCTGGGTGTGGTGGCATGCGCTTGTGGTTCCAGCTGCTCAGGAAGAGGATCACTTGAGCCCAGGAGGCAGAGACTGCAGTCAGCTGTGATCATGTCACTGCATCCCAGCTTGAGTGACAGAGCAAGACCCTGTCTCAAAAATAAATAAATAAATAAAATTAAAATTGGGCTGGCTGCATGCTCTGAATGTTCTGTGCTGTGGCCCAGTGTTCTAGCAGAGGTCCCATTGCTCCAGGCAGGCCCTGACAGTCTTCTCATACTGCAGACTAGCTACACTGTGCCCAGTCTGAGATAGTGCCCAGATCTCAGAGGCAATGTGAAGACACCAAGTGGACCTTCATTCCAGTCAAGATCTTGGCAATTCTGTTATTGCCAACTTTCTTGCACCCAAAGTTGCTCCAGGTTTGATCACTTTCTCCTTATTGCATGCAACTCTAATGTTGGCTCCCTACCCTGCAAGGAACAGAGAGTCTGAGCTCATCCAGCAACCATTCTCCCACTCTTCCAAGAGAGATCATCATGAGCAGACTATTATAAAGCACAAAGGGAGCACAGTCTACTCTCTTGGGTACCTGCTCCACCTACCACTTTTTATTCATTCACTTGACAAATATATGCTGCTTATGCGGCAGACACTGGGAACACAGGTGTGCACACAGCTGTTTCTCCTTTCTTGGGTGAACTTGGTGAGGAATTTAAGCATTTCACCAAAGTGTGTTGAGAAACCCAGAAGCAGTTCAGGGGGATGAGGGAAATAACAATGGGGACTTAAACTAGCCAGTGTGGATCAGGAAAGGCTATATTCTGAGCTTTTTCTTCACCTCACCCTCCGTATTCTAAACCTGTCTGTATTACCCATCCCTCCACAACCAGCCCCCAAATATCCTGAGATCCCAACTCAAGCCATTACTCCCACCTGAGCAGGGCACTTGCTCAGTTGAGAATGCTGGGCTGGGCGCAGTGGCTCACACCTGTAATCTTAGCACTTTGGGAGGCCAAGGCGGGTGGATCACCTGAAGTCGGGAGCTCGAGAGCAGCTTGACCAACATGGAGAAACCCTGTCTCTACCAAAAACACAAAATCAGCCAGGCATGGTGGCGCATGGCTGTAATCCCAGCTACTCCGGAGGCTGAGGAAGGAGAGTTGCTTGAGCTTGGGAGGTGGAGGTTGCAGTGAGCCAAGATCTTGCCATTGCACTCCAGCCTGGGCAACAAGAGCGAAATTCCATCTCAAAAAAAAAAAAAAAAAAAAAAAAGAGAAGAGAATAAAAGAATGCTTTGCCTGGAAGGCAATTGTGGATATTTCGGGCTGACTTTCTTCATTATTTACTGTGCTTCCAGCTGGAAAGCACAACAGCACAACGTTACAGCAGCTTCCCCACCGCCTCTCCCACCCCCCCGCCGACTCCGTACTCTGATAGTTTCATAAATAGCTACTGCCATCTAGTGGACAAAGATGACTTTACATCAGTACATTGCCCCACGGAAATGGAAATTCTCAGCGTTTCCTATTTCTTACAACCACTTCATCCAATCTTAACGGAATCCAAAAGACCACTCACTTTTCCTTTGAAAGCCTAAGGCCTGGAATATTTTAAGTATTCAACATTGTTTGGACAAAGGACTTTTCACGGCATTGTCATTTTTTAATTTTATATGTAACATAAATATTGCAGTAATATTGTTGGAGAATTTTATTGCAATGGCTTTAGACAATTATTCCCTTAGAAGTTATTTATTGCTGTTTATTGCTATAGCTTTAAACAATTGTTTATAGCTTTAAACAATTATTCCCTTAGAAGTCTATTAAGGGCTGGGCGTGGTGGCTTATGCTTGTAATCCCAGCACTTTGGGAGGTGGGCAGATTGCCTGAACTCAGGATACTGAGCCTGGGTACACGGTGAAACCCCATCTCTACTAAAATACAAAACATTAGCTGGGCGCGGCAGCGTGCGCCTGTAGTCCCAGCTACTCAGGAGACTGAGGCAGAATTGCTTGAGCCCGGGAGGTGGAGGCTGCAGCAAGCTGCACCACTGCAGTTTATAAACCACATTCTGGTTTATAAACAGATGAAAATATAATACAAATAACTGGCAAAACCTAGCAAATATTCCCACCTTCCCAAGCCCCAATTCCTTACTATACATTATACACGTCCAACAAGGTGTTATCTGTATAGGGGAAACATTGCCATATTTACTCCTCTAACTTCATGTTTCACTAATGAAACATTAAGCTAACATTAACCTGAAGTTCAAAAATTTGCAGTAACAGCTACCACTGAAAACCTTCCACATTAAGATTCCATGTGAAACAAGATAAAAGTGTATTTACCCTTTAGTCTCGTTTTGAGTTAAGGCATCAAAAAGTTTGTAACCATCTCAAATACATGGTACGCCCATGTGCATTAACATACGCTTGCAGAACCGGCTACTTGGAACTAAGGCTGGGTGACCACTTGGGGCCAGGAGTTCCAGTCCAGCCTGTACAAGTGAGCACACACCCCTAAGAAAAACTAAAGCCCAGGTAAAATTCTCACCCAAAGAAACATACCAAAAATGTGTACTACTGCCAGGTGCGGTGACCCACTCCTGTAATCCCAGCGTTTTGGAAGGCTGAGGCAGGCGGATCACCTGAGGTAGGGAGATCAGCCTGAACATGGAGAAAGCCCATCTCTACTAAAAAATGCAAATTAGCCAGGCGTGGTAGCACATGGCTATAATCCTGGCTACTCGGGAGGCTGAGGCAGGAGGATCCCTTGAACTAGGGGACAGGGGTTGCACCATTACACTCTTAATGAGATACAATGAGATCGTGCCATCTGTACTCCAGCCTGTGCAACAAGAATAAAAACCCTTCAACAAAAGTAAAAATGTGTGCTAGTTGTCATTTTTTCTAACGGAGAAAATTTGGAACGAGAAGTGTATGAAATCGTGCTATAAATTCCCATTGAAATACCCAGACATTAGTAGACCTTCAGTACCAAAGGGAAAAACTGCAGCTCCTTCACGGCTTTTTGGCAAAGATCAGCTAATCCACTGAAACCTGTCACCTACATAATGACACTTAACAGCCTGCTCCCCTAGGTTATCACAATTCGCTGTTGGGACCCAAATGAATCAGGTGGCAGATTAGCTCCATCCCCCTGGCGCGCTCAATCATCTTAGGAAGAGGAAATAGAAACCTACAGGGCAGTGGCTCATACAAAAGATTGAGATTCAAAGTTACCTCTGCCATGTAGCTTAACATTCACTGCCCAGTATTTGGTTCTGATCTCTTAAATTCTTACTCCTCATCTAGCACAAAGCTCCGGGCAAGTAAGCCTCTGCTCCTAAGTGGGATTACACAGGTTTACAAAACACCATTAAAAGTCAGCTTTCTGCCTCTCCACGTAAGGACTAAGGTTAGTTTGATCTGGATCTGATTTCTCATGCTTCCCCTTCTGAAGGCTCTCAATTCTAAAACGTATTATCCACAATGCTCTGAAGGGCAACTTGCCACCCAGCCCTTGTAACTCAAGCTTAGTTTAAGAGGAAGGGGGAAAGTTAGTAAGATTCACATAATCACCTAGGACTACTACTCCCAGCAGCTGACCTGGGAAACTAAAGAGTCAAAACAATTTTATGGTGCCAATTTTAAATAGTTTTATTTAAGACATTGCATTTTCCACTTACAATACAGTGTTTATAAAGTGCAATGTTGTTTCCTTCCCCTGTGCATGTTCCATATTCAAGTATTGAGAATGCCCAGTAACTTACTATAGCAGCTTAACTTTTTAAAACTGCCACAGAATTTGCTACAAATTTAGGTCCTTCAAATGTTTTAAATGTGTGGAACAATGCTACACCTATACTTGGGTTGGCTTAATCAACCTCTTCAATAGTGGGCCCTGAGGAAGCACCACCAGAGGGAGGAGCTCCACCACCAGGGAATCCCCCAGGCATTCCTCCTGGCATGCCTCCTGCACTCTGGTACAGCTTGGTGATGATGGGGTTGCAAACTTTCTCCAGCTCTTTCTGCTGATGTTCAAACTCTTCCTTCTCGGCAGTCTGGAGGAAGAGAAAAAAGGAATTACTACAAGTTCTTGTAACGTTAATAACCTTTCTCTAACCCTGATGCAACCTGATACTAAGTCGCTGACACCAACTCCTACAACAGGGCCAACTGTCAACATTAAAATAGGGCCTTATTCTTAACATCTTGGGGTCACTCAGACATCCAAGGAAGGTAGTTGCCAACACCTTGAATTCTGGTGGAAACCGCGAATGTTTTGGACCATTCATCATTGTGACCCTACACTGAAATCCAGCTCAAGCTTGGTTTTACCATCCCCTTCCCCTTCCCCTCTCCCTCCATTGAGTGGGGGATGGGGAAAATCACAAACCTGATTCTTATCAAGCCAGTTGATAATTTCATTACACTTGTCCAGAATCTTCTGTTTGTCCTCATCGTTAATCTTGCCTTGAAGTTTCTCGTCTTCGACAGTTGCTTTCATGTTGAATGCATAGGACTCAAGTGAATTCTTGGATGATACCTTGTCCCTCTGCTTCTCATCTTCAGCTTTGTACTTCTCAGCTTCCTGGACCATACGTTCAATGTCTTCCTTGCTCAAACGGCCTAGGAAAGAAATTAAGTCTTTTAAGTAAAAAAGCCTTACATTTCCCGTATAACTCTAGTTTCTCTTAGCTAGATGCCCTTGAGGCACCAGAAACTCAATTGAAATACCACTATGATCCCTGTCAAGATGAGATGACAGTGCCATGTGTGTTTACTTACCCTTGTCATTAGTGATAGTAATCTTATTCTCTTTTCCTGTACTCTTGTCCACAGCAGAGACATTCAGGATACCATTGGCATCAATGTCAAAAGTGACTTCAATCTGAGGAACACCTCGGGGTGCAGGAGGTATGCCCGTGAGTTCAAACTTGCCAAGCAGGTTGTTATCCTTGGTCATGGCACGCTCACCTTCATAGACCTTAGTAGGGAATAAAACAAATTACTACAATGGACTTCACATCTCTGCTAGTGCTAGAGTCCTGCTAAGGAAGAATGGTCGCTCAGACATCCAAGGAAGGAACTGGCCAACATAAGACTTTCTGGTGGAAACTACGAATGGTTTTGGAATCCATCATCATAGCGAGTCAGTCCAGACTTCTCTTTATCTGGTATCAGTAAGCCAAGCAAGAAAAGTACAGAAAACATACCTGAATAAGCACACCAGGCTGGTTGTCAGAATAGGTAGTGAAGGTCTGTGTCTGCTTGGTAGGAATGGTGGTATTACGCTTAATAAGGACGGTCATTACTCCACCAGCAGTTTCAATACCAAGGGAAAGTGGAGTGACATCCAAGAGCAACAAATCTTGAACATTTTCAGACTTGTCTCCAGACAGGATGGCTGCCTGGACAGCTAGCAAAGAAAAAAAGTTAACGTTAGAAAGTTAAAACAAAAAAACCCAGTGCATAGCTCCTGTTTTAACCACTATCACTCGCTCAGACATCCAAGGAAGGTGTTGCCATCATTAGCCAAGCTTTTGGTGGAAACTACGAATGTTTAACAATCACTCATCACAGCGAGTCACCTCCTCATCTCCTGCCTGCCTTCCTTTAGGATTGAGATACTTTTGTTACCTGCACCATAAGCAACAGCTTCATCAGGGTTGATGCTCTTATTCAGTTCTTTTCCGTTGAAGAAATCTTGGAGAAGCTTCTGAATCTTGGGGATACGAGTAGAACCACCAACCAGGACAATATCATGAATCTGTGACTTGTCTAGTTTGGCATCTCGAAGGGCTTTCTCTACTGGGTCCAGGGTGCCACGGAACAGGTCAGCATTCAATTCTTCAAATCGGGCACGGGTAATGGAGGTATAGAAGTCGATTCCTTCATAGAGAGAATCGATCTCAATACTGGCCTGGGTGCTGGAAGAGAGCGTACGCTTAGCACGTTCACAAGCAGTACGAAGGCGTCTTACAGCTCTCTTGTTCTCGCTGATGTCCTTCTTATGCTTGCGCTTGAACTCTGCAATAAAATGGTTGACCATTCGGTTGTCAAAATCTTCTCCACCCAAGTGGGTGTCTCCAGCTGTAGACTTGACCTCAAAGATTCCATCCTCAATAGTGAGGATTGACACATCGAAAGTGCCACCTCCCAGGTCAAAGATAAGCACGTTTCTTTCTGCTCCAACCTGCCATTGAAAACAATCTCATTTAAATTTCTGACAATCAAATTAATCTTAAAATAATCTGGACTTTGCATCACAAATGGTACATACCTTTTTGTCTAAGCCGTAAGCAATAGCAGCAGCAGTTGGCTCATTAATAATTCTAAGTACATTGAGACCAGCAATAGTTCCAGCATCTTTGGTAGCCTGACGCTGAGAGTCATTAAAATAAGCTGGCACTGTGACCACAGCATTGGTAACAGTCTACGAATAAGGAAGAAATCACAGATCAAACTATTATACTTAGATACACAAACTCCAGCAAATGGATTAATGCTGGTGAAACAAAAACTGCTGGAGCACCCCCCCAAAAATGTAAATTACTAATTGTCAAGATTCACTGGTTTCTGGTGTTGACCCAGCTTCCCAAAGAGCCTGGGGGCAGTGCACGTGGTCTTAACGCCGAGCTGCGCCCCATCTGTTCCCCTCCCTCACCAGGTGCCAGTGCCCCACTGGAATCAATGGGCTTTTAACTACTCCAGAATGCTGAAAAACATACTGAAAAACAAACCTCACCTTCCCAAGATAGGCTTCTGCAATTTCCTTCATCTTTGTCAGAACCATAGAGGATACCTCCTCTGGATAGAAGCTTTTGGTCTCTCCCTTATATTCTACTTGGACCTTGGGCCTGCCAGCATCATTCACCACCATGAAGGGCCAATGCTTCATATCAGACTGGACAACAGCATCATCAAATCTGCGTCCAATCAGACGTTTGGCATCTGTAAAAGGTATCAAATGAAAACACTTTCAATTTCATACCTCTTCTGATAAAACCCAAGTTCATGATTACTCAAATGTCGAAGTTCATAGGTAGGTGAATTCAACTACCATATAGGTAGCAAAGGTTCCAATTTTGACATCCTACATTATGTAGATTTTCAGCCTGAAAAGTTTCTATAACCCGTTTTATAACAGACTTGGTCTCAGCTCATTTTTCAAAAACAAAAAGCTCCCCCTTCACATTTCATAAACTCTTCTGCTTCCTAGACCTGTTAAATTTGTTCAGTCACTTAAAATTAGTAGCTCACCAAAAACTGTGTTGGTGGGGTTCATTGCAACTTGATTCTTTGCAGCGTCACCGATCAACCGTTCAGTGTCCGTAAAGGCAACATAGCTTGGAGTGGTTCGGTTTCCCTGATCATTGGCAATTATCTCTACTTTTCCGTGCTGGAAAACACCCACACAAGAGTAGGTGGTGCCAAGATCAATACCAACTGCAGGTCCCTTGGACATGGTTGCTGAAAAAAAGAAAAATCCGGTTTAAAAGTCCAGTTAATCAAAGTATTTCCCTCATCCCTTAAAACAACGCGTAACCAGGAAAAAGATATAGCCACTACCAAGAGGTAGTGACCATTACCTCTTGTTTAAGCACACCAAAGGTTCAGAACTAGTGCTGCAGTCCTGGTTGCCGTGCCAACCGCTGCCAAGCACACCCTGGATGAACCACCCACCAGAGGGCCTGGGGCGTTGCTGAGCACGTGGTCTTAACCTGGAACTGAGCCCTATCTAGCCCATCTAACTCGCCAGGTGCCAGTGTCCCCGACTCAACTGGGGTTTTGACTGATCCGGAATGCACCCCCATATTGGAAGCACGCCAAGTACGGCTTTGAAGAACCATGGTGGGACCGGACTACACAAGGAAGCGAGGTAAAGAAAACCCTCGCTCCACTTCCCTGCGCGCCAGGGTAGGCGATGCGGCAACCCTCCCCCGCCACGCGGTCGCCGGGCGTCTCCCAGGCTCCCCTGGGGCTGCGGCCCAACTCCTGTATTTCTGTCCTGCCGGCTGCAACCAAGCGCCGCTGCCACCCCACCGAAAACTGAGGCCCCTTAAGCCGGTGGAAGCGGCCGCACACTCGCCTCGACAAAATTCTCAGAACTCTCCAAGCCGCAACAAGCTCAACCGGTCCGTGTGGAAAGTGCACGCTCCCAAACCCATAACCCAACTCTCGAGCAGAAGCTTTACCTGGCGTGTAAGCCTGGCTCCGATAAAGACAAAAGTCACAGGAGCCCCCGGAGCTGCAGGCGAGTTCAATGAGACCGGTTTCCGCCCGCCACCCTCCCTCTTATACCCTATCTCAGAACCTTCCAGAAGGGGCCCGCCCCTGCTGCCTGCCATTACGGCTTCCCCGGCCAATAGACGCCAGGCTGCCCTTACAAGACCCAATCACAAGCCCGGCTCCACTCCTCGGGCCTCGCCCCCTTCCGCACCCACCCCACCGCGCTCCGCCTCGCGATAACGCACTCACCGCAGCGTTCTGGAACTTTCAAGCTCGCCCCCGCTCTCCGGACGGCTCCGGGGAAAGGGAGGGTGGGGCGCAGACAGCCCGCGCGCGGGAGTCCTCAGTTACCCCGGGCGGGGGAGGGGAGCGTCCGCCTCTACGCATGCGCCCCCAGCTTGCGCGGGCAGGAGGGGGCGGAAAAAGGTGGAAGAAGAGGGGCGGGCAAAACTTGGAACCAACCAATGATAGCGGCGCTTGCCGCGCTCTAGGCCCGCGCAGAACTGGGGGAGGAATCGCGCGGGGCCTGAAGGGAGGGGTTCGGGCGCGGGAGCCGGGGAGGAGAAGACGGAAGTGGAGCGAGGACAAAATGGCTGCGAAGGTTGTTGCTCCCTTCCCCCACACACGTCCTCATTCCTCTTTTCCCATCCCCCATCTCCATGTTCCAGACGATCCTCTGAGTGCCCCAGGTTTCGCGAACCTATATTTCATAGCGTGGCTTTGGGCAAGGGCTGACCCCGAGGGGCGTGGGCGAAGGTTCCGGCTTCAGGGTGCTACTAGGGCTGCTTGCTCAGGGGCACCCAGGGTTGGGATTCGAGGGAGCCGCCAGGCCGCCGCGGGGTGGGGCGAGTTAGCTCGGCAGGCCCCCCAGCACCCGCATTTCCCTACGGGAACTGCTGGGAGGCAGCCCCCGACGCAGAAGTGTAAGGGGCCCGGCTTCTCAAAACCGCCTCAGGACGCGGTCGTGTCTGGACTCCTCCGGGGAAAAAAAGGCGAACCCGCTTCTCTGAACCCGCGACCCCTAGGCCCCTTCCCACCTCCGTCTAGAACGGATTCGGCTTCTTGGCTCAGTTCTTCCCCCACTAGCCCAAGCCCCACATTTCCCCATTGTTTATAAAATAAACATTTAAAAGGTGGCGAGTGTGTTCTCCGTTAGGTGAACCAGGGGTTAGGAATCATAGGTTCCAGTAGCCGTGCGTCCTTGATTTAGAGTTTATGAACGTTTGTATTTTCAGTAACATGAGGTGGTATCCCTTTACTGGTTTGACTTTCATCAAAAATTAAACGACAGACCATGCAGACGCTTTGAAAACGTGACTAAGCTGGTGCGCAAAACAGTGGTGCCTGGAATTTTACATTGTGCAGTGTTGTGCGTGGCCGCGGACATGTGGGGCCTTGTTCCAAGAGCCTGTCTCAGGTACCTTGAACACTCCCTGTGTCCTTTCAGGCAGGCAGGGTAGCCATTATTCCTGTTTAGTAGATAAGTAGGCACCGATGGGGGAAAAGATTTTTTTAAGGCTACACCAAAAGAACTTACAGTAGCAGGGCTGGAATTAGAAGGTCTGTAGACTGCGAAAAAGGCTTCAGAAGAGCGAGGACATCTTGTCCTTGTCAAAGCCTTTAAAGGGTAGAGACAGACCCAAAACATATGAAGAATTTCCTTTTCATATTTTCCTTTTGGGGAGGAATGTTGGCTTAGAGTTCATGGAGATATATTCTTAGCCTCTCCCCACGTCCCAAGAATTTAATTTTATACAATGCTTTCACTACATACAAAATGCTTTCATTTGTCATCTAATCATCATCACAGTTGTCTAAGGTGTGTATTATTCATCCCTATATCAGGAGAAAAATGAGGCTCAAAGATACCATTTGTGGGAAGGTAAGCAGCTGGGTAAGCTAGAATCAAATCTAGCTTTTTTTGGGTTCAAGATTTATTTTATATCTTTTGTTAGTTACGCTACAGTGTAATTTCCTTCCTGGAAATACATTCAACTCAATTCCAGAAAGAGGTAGGATGTGTACTGTGAGCCACTGCTTTCAGTTTCCTTTGGTATTTGCAACCTCCCGTCCCCCACGCTAACTGCTAGTAATGTTATCTGGAATTTTTGTTTTCACACCCCAGAGCCTAAAGTTTAACAAGCACACATTTCAAACTACACCCTGTGCCGTATTTTGCATTTTTGTAATTATGTTAACCATTGAACCAGTGGAAAACAGAATTGGGGCACACATCCACTTGTTTGAGATATCCCATCCAATAGCAGTGATTAAAGAAAGCAGAACAAATAACCTCTGTTTGTGGTTACTCTCAAACGTGTTCTGGGACTTGGGCTATGTCTTATTAAATGGAATGATTTAGCATTCATATATTTAAAGCTCAGAATATGATGAAGGTCCTGTCTCCACCACTTTAAACGCACAGGGTTTCAAATGACACAGTTAAGATCTAAAATTAAAGTTTGGTTGCATGGGACTGCAGTGGAGTCTTGAGCCTAGGACTTCTGACTGGATAAAAGGATAATGATTTAACATTTTTGTGTGCCTACCGCATGCCAACCTTACCTCCTGTAATTCTCACCGTAAATCTAAGCGGTAGCAACTATTATGATCGTCATTTTGTAGACGGAGTCTAAGGCACGACTCCGTCTCCCAGAAAAGATGGAATCTCCCAATGGAGTCTCCCGGAAAAGACGGAGTCTCGCCCTGTCCCCCAGGCTGGAGTGCAGTGGCCGAACGTGGCTCACTGCAACCTCCGCTTCCCGGGTTCAAGAGATTCTCCTGCCTCAGCCTCGTGAGTAGCTGTGACTACATGTGCACGCCACCAAACCTGGCTAGTTTTTGTATTTTAGTAGAGACAGGGTTTCACCATATTGGCCAGGTTGGTCTCAAACTCCTGACCTCAGGTAATCCGCCTGCCTCAGCCTCCCAAAGTGCTGGAATTACAAGCGTGAGCTACCGCACCTGGCCTGTTTTTGTTTGTTTGTTTGATGTGAAGTCTAACTCTATCCAGGCTGGAGTGCAGTGGTGTGATCTCTGCTCACTGCAACCTCCACCTCCTGGGTTCAAGCAATTCTCCTGTCTCAGCCTCCCAAGTAGCTGGGATTAGAGGCCCGTACCGTCACGCCCCGCTAATTTCTGTGATTTTAGTAGGGATGGGGTTTCACCAATTGGTCAGGCTGGTCTCAGGCCTCAAATGATCTGCCCGCCTTGGCGTCCCAAAGTGCTGGGATTAAGGAGTGAGCCACTGTGCCGTCCTCAGTTTATGAATAAATGATTTAATAGTTATCTGGTTTCGGTTGCTTCTGTTGAAAAGTCTCAACCAGCCTAGGCAACATAGTGAGACCCCCATCCCAAAAAAAATGAGATGGGAGGATCACTTGAGCTCAGGAGGTAGAGGCTGCAGTGAGCCATGATTGTGCCCCTGCACTCCAGCCTGAGTGACGGAGCAAAACCTTGTCTCAAAAAAATGGAAAAAATTTAAGGTTTAGAATTTCATTGGGTAATTTGTATTAGGATTATGTGGTGTACTGTTACTAAATATGCATTTTTTTAAAATTAGTATTAAAGAATAGTAAACTTACAGTCCCTTGCTTCAAAAACTCAGATACTGAAAACAACCCTTCCGTGACCCAGTGACATGACTAAAAGATGCAATATATGTATACCCTGATTGCCCAAATACTTGAGTGTGTGTACTGCATTGCATCAGGGAAATTTGAAACCAGAGTGATGCAAGCTGTTATTAATATTTTGATTTCTAACTGCAGCCATGTATAAATTATTGCAACTGGAGAACAGCATACATAAAAATAGCCCCAAAATCTTTTCCCTGCATTATGCTTTGCCTTCCTAAACCAGGTTGTATGCTTTAGAACATTCTCATGCCTATTGTAATGTATTTCTGGTAGTAGAGTCCTTGCCATTGATGTTTTATTCAATGCTTTACGCAGGGCACCATGCTAAGCATTTGACATATATTCTCTTACATGACCCTCACAACTATTTTTGGCAGATCATATTGTCCCCATTTTCAGATAAAGAAATTGAGGTTCAAGTAGGTCAAATAATTTGCTTAAGATCCTAGCTGACCCTGAATTTTTCAAAATCAGATTTTATTCCACAGCTTATGCTTCTAACTCAGGCTAGATTGCTTTCTACTTTCAAACTCTTAGTCATCTTGTTTAGCCCCTGCACTATGGAGAGGAGGTGCTGTATAAAATGCGCTCTTGGCCAGGCACTGTAATCTCAGCATTTTGGGAGGCCGAAGCTGGTGGATGGCTTGAGCTCAGGAGTTCAAGACCAGCCTGGGCAACATAAGGAGACCCCATCTCTACAAAAAATACAAAAATTAGCTGGGCGTGTTGGCGTGTGCCTGTAGTCCCAGGTACTCAGGAGGCTGAGGTGGGAAGATGGTTTGAGCCTGGGAGGTTGAGGCTGTAGTGAGCCGTGATTGTGCCACTGAGCTCCAGCCAGGGTGACAAAGTGAGAACCTGTCTCTTAAAGAAAAAAAAAGTGCTCCTTATCATTTTATTTTATTTTATTTTTTTAATCTAAGACAGAGTCTCTCTGTCACCCAGTCTGGAGTGCAATGGCGTGATCTCAGTTCATTGCAGCCTCCGCCTCCCAGGTTCAAGCGATTCTCCTGCCTCAGCCTCGTGAGTAGCTGGGATTACAGGCGCACACCACCACGCCTGGCTAATTTTGCATTTTTAGTAGAGATGGGTTTCCACCATGTTGGTCAGTCTGGTCTCTAACTCCTGACCTCGTGATCCACCCACTTCAGCCTTCCAAAGTGCTGAGATTATAGGCGTGAGCCACCACACCCAGCCTATTTTAATTTTTTAAAGTTGAAATTTTTATCAGAGCACCTTAATTTTTAAGATTTTTTTTTGGCTGGGCGCGGTGACTCACGCCTGTAATCCCAGCACTTTGGGAAGCCAAGGTGGGAGGATCACGAGGTCAAGAGATGGAGACTATCCTGGCCAACATGCTGAAACCCTGTCTCTACTAAAAATACAAAAATTAGCTGGGTATGGTGGCACACACCTCTAGTCCCACCTACTCGGGAGGCCGAGACAGGAGAATCGCTTGAACCTGGGAGGCGGAGGCTGCAGTGAGCCAATATCACACCACTGCACTCCAGCCTGGCGGCAGAGTGAGACTGTCTCAAAAAAAAAACAAAAAAACAAAAAACTATACAGTTCAAAGACCCCATATTTAGTAATTATGTTTACAATTATTTGCTTCCATATGCCACCACGCCCGGCTAATTTTTGTATTTTTAGTAGAGATGGGGGTTTCACCATCTTGACCAGGCTGGTCTTGAACTCTTGACCTCAAGTGATCCACTCACCTCAGCCTCCCAAAGTGCTGGAATTACAGGCATGAGCCATGACCCCCAGCCTACAGTTTAAATAATTGATATGACTGTATCATCTTTGAAGAATCAACTGTACCTATTATTTTATAGTTTCAATGCACCTTGTCTTTTTGCCTCTCAGATGATTCGACAGATTTAATCGTGATGTGCTCAAAATACTCTGTGCGTAACAGTCAACAAAAATTGCATGATCTAAGCCCATCATTAGCATTTGAAGACAAATCAGGGAATTATAAAGTTGGAAATTGTACCCTGTTTTGCAGAACAAGGGAAAACTAAAGGATTTGGACTTGTGTGAGTGAGCTAAGTGTGTCCCAAGTATGGTGAAAAGGTTTAGGGCAAGGAAGAAAGCAAAGAGAAGAGAAAGCCTGTAGTTGAGTGTAAAGGTTTGAGGATTTCAGGTGGGAAGATGGTGATTAATCAGGATCTGTCAGTTCTGATGGAGTATACTAACAGTGGCTGGGTTTAAATCTTGGCTCTAGGGCCTGGTGTGGTGGCTCACGCCTGTAATCCCAAACCAGATCATGAGGTCAGGAAATCAAGACCATCCTGGCTAACAGGGTAAAACCCCGTCTCTACTAAAAATACAAAAAAATAGCCGAGTGTGGTGGTGGGCACCTGTAGTCTCAGCTACTTGGGAGGCTGAGGCAGGAGAATGGCGTGAACTCGGGAGGCAGAGCTTGCAGTGAACTGAGATCATGCCACTGCACTCCAGCCTGGGCGACTGAGTGAGACTCTCAAAATAAAAATAAAAGTAAAAATAAATCCTGGCTCTACTACTGACTTAACCTCTTTGAGCCTTACATTTCTCACTTGTATAATGTGAATACAAATATTTCCTTATAGGGTTGATGTGAGTATGAAATTGAGACAAAATGTATAATGTACTTAGCGTGACCAGCACACGGTGGCTCAGTAAGTGATGATTACTATTATCGCTGTTATTTTACAATGACCTCTGTGAAGCATTTTCCAGATGTATTTGAATTTCTTAGTGTGTACTTTTCAGATTTAGTTGAACCCCTTAGTGTGTGCATCTCTGTTGGCACTTCACCTAGGCACAAAATACTTGCTTAGTAATTATTTCATTAATTTTGATAAAGTCCTTAAGGACAGCAACTCTCTTGGTGTCCCCTGTGCAACTTATACCTAGCATCTTGCCTTTTGAGAGAAAAAAGTACTTGGTAAATTTGTGACTGAAATTGATAAATAATAGATCATATTCAGTCTGAGTTCTTCTGTTCTTCTGTTGGCAGCAAGCTGATAAACAAATTTCCAGTCCAGGTTATATGAGCTTCAGCTTCTCCTACAGTATCACTTTTACTTGTTTATTTTTTAATTGCTGATACAGATGCATCCATAATAAATATTTGGTTTTTGTGATGCTCAAACACAGTCCCAATTACAAGGCAACTTAGAAGTTAAAACTGAAACTGAAATATAAACAGCTTAACACCAGAAGGAAGCAAAACTATATATGTCTTTTTGCAACAGCAGTTCTGAAATTGTTTTTATACACTGTAACAACAAAGGTACCAACTTCCTTATTTCACAAATTTAAGTTTGGTTTATATATTTTATTGACATGGTTACTCAACGTCCACATCATTCCATCTGCATCTTCTTCCTACAGTTTTTCTTCTATTATTTAGTTATTTCTCCTTTTTTTGTTTGTTTCCTGTTTCAGAATCAAATTTATTTTACTTGCAAAATCAGTGGAATATGGTTTGGAACCAGTAGGGCCTCTAACTTAAGCCCAGAACCTGTCAAAGAGAAGTGCAATATCATTGCTAAGACTTGAACAGTTTATCTCTCAGAATCTTCAATTCCTTTGAATTTCTCAGCTCTTAGTGTAATCTGTTTTATTCGTTTGTTGTAGACTTCCATTATGGATAGATTTCCAAAATAATTTGGGTAGTCAACTGGTATTTTAGCTTTCTGGTAATTAACGTTTAAAAATCTAAGGCTCTTTTTCATGCAAAGGAGACTGATTTTTGCTTTCAAAAGCATAGGCAGGAAATCTTAGGTTCAAAGGTAGTAAATAATGATAAGAGCAAATTGCTAGTGATGATACAGCTGCAGCCTTCATAGTGTATTTGTTTGGCTCAGGTACTCTAGAAATGAGAATTCTCAGAATTACATAGCAGAAGTGATATGTTGCCTGGATACCACACTACCAGAGGAATAAAAACGTAGTCAGAGTGAGGGGTTTTATATTTTACAATGAGACAGTGTTAGTATAAGAAGCATTCCAAATACGCCAGTCCTCTTAAACCCATAGTAGACATTTATATGTTAATTCCTCAATGTCTCATTTCCCACCTTTTTTAGAGGAAGACACTCAGGTTAAAACTTTCACCCAAGGATAGACTCCTGGGGACTTTACAAGAATTTTGTTTTTTGCACTATGTGATGACACGATTGTGAGAATTAAATATAGGAGTGAAAAACCAGAGAAATGGGGCAAAATCCCAGATTAGCCTTTCCTCTTTAAGCATCAGCTTCCCATTTTAGAAACATGCTTTCATCACCACATTCAGCATTAATTTTTTTCTTTCCTCTAACCTGCTGTTCTTTTAAAAAGTATTCTGGGCTGGGCGCTGTGGCTCACACCTGTAATCCTAGCACTTTGTGAGGCCAAGGCGGGTGGATCACCTAAGGTCAGGAGTTTGAGACCAGCCTGGTCAGCATGGCGAAACCCCATCTCTACTAAAAATACAAAAATTAGCCATACGTGGTGGCGCACGCCTATAATCCCAGCTACTCGGGGGGCTGAGGAAGGAGAATCGCTTGAACCCGGAAGGTGGAGGTCACAGTGAGCTGAGATGCGCCACTGCACTTCAGCCTGCATGATGAGAGCAAGACTCCATCTCAAAAAAAAAAAAAAAATGTATTCTGGGCCAGGTGCAGTGGCTCACACCTGTAATCCCAGCTCTTTGGGAGGCCAAGGGTGGGCAGGTCACTTGAGGTCAGGAGCTTAAGACCAGCCTGGCCAACATGGAGAAACCCTGTCTCTACTAGAACTACAAAAATTAGCTGGGTGTGATGGCAGGCACCTGTAATCCCAGCTACTCGGGAGGACCAGCCAGGAGAATCGCTTGAACCCGAGAGGCAGAGGCTGTAGTAAGCGGAGATGGTGTCACTGCACTTCAGCCTGGGCGACAGAGTGACACTTCATCTCAAAAAAAAAAAAAAGTTTTCTACTCTCCCAGTGGTGATCAGTTGACATTTGTGCTAGGGTCCTTGAAGGGCTGATTCAGGTCCAGCATTTGTGCTATAGGTATCAAGGGTAGTCAAAACTATTAAAAAGGCAAGTTACTGTATTGGAGGCTGCTGTTTTCTTTATTTCTCAAACATCTTCTCCCATTCATCATCTCTTGAGCAGCTGTCCTGGTGAATTATTTTTGCTAATTCTTTCCAAGATACTGACAACTAAAATGTTGGCAGGCACTAGCGCTGCCCTCTCCTGCCACCCACTAATTATTCTCATCTCTTCCCTAAATATTAGTTCCCTTTTCTTCCAGCCCAGAGCTAGACTTCTGGAGGCTGAGCCTGGGAAAATACTGAATTTCTCTCATTTATCACTTTTAGGAGGGAATGATTATGATATATACTTGCAGTGCCATTAGAAGCATTGGCAATCCCTGATCTTTTTGATAATTTAAGGCTTAGAATCATCAAAAGTTCCAGGTTCACATCCTTCTAAAATGGAAGAAATAGAGGAAGTTCCAAGTGTGGTACAATACTGAACTTCCTTTTATCCTTCCTTGACTTTTTTTTTTTTTTTTTGGAGATGGAGTCTCACTCTGTCACCCAGGCTGGAGTGCAATGGCACAATCTTGTCTCACTGCAACCTCCACCTGCTGGATTTTCCTACAGGTGCCTGGCACCATGCCCAGTTACCTTCCTTGACATATTAAGATAAGTTTGATCTAATCTCCCTTTCTTTTTTTTTTTTTTTTTTTTTTGAGACGGAGTCTCGCTCTGTCGCCCAGGCTGGAGTGCAGTGGCGCGATCTCGGCTCACTGCAAGCTCTGCCTCCCGGGTTCACGCCATTCTCCTGCCTCAGCCTCCCGAGTAGCTGGGACTACAGGCGCCCACAACCGCGCCCGGCTAATTTTTTGTATTTTTAGTAGAGACGGGGTTTCACTGTGGTCTCGATCTCCTGACCTTGTGATCCGCCCGCCTCGGCCTCCCAAAGTGCTGGGATTACAGGCGTGAGCCACCGCGCCCGGCTAATCTCCCTTTCTAGTCCACCCAGTCTTGCAATTCTGGTTTCACATGTTCTCAGAAAGAATAGACTATAATGGTATGTTGGTTACTCTTTCAGCATTCCTAGATCCCTTTTTCTCTGGAAGAATCTTTTCTAAGGACGTTGATAAATGACATGTTGTATTTTCTCCTTCCAGAAATATCTAGCAGGAAAGTCCTTAGAGGCATTTGATTTGAGGGAAAATCCACAGTTGCTCCATTATATATTTCTAATGTTTGTCACCAATCCTCATAACATCTTGAAGATGGAAAGCTCTTCACAATCCTTTGTCATAAATTTTCGTCTCCTTTCGGTTATTTTGGGCTCAATACAAGTAGTGAGATTAGTATAGAGTGGGAGAAACTCATTCACTCTTCTCCATCTCCCACTATTACAACTCCCCTTGAAATTAATATCCGAACTTTAGGACAAATGAAGTTAAGTCAGAATGGAAGACACATGTTTCCTTTTTTGGAGTTTCTTAGAAGTGGTTAGTTCAGTACATGGTGCAGACAGGTGTAATAAGGCTGTGGGTTCTGCTTGACTGTCTGAATAATTGCAGTAATCCAGTAAGTTTGCAGAAATGCATAGAAAATTTACAAACAGCCTCCCATTTCCTCTTGAAAGTTGTGAATCAAAGCACTGATACAAAATATCCCACGTGAAAAGTTTTAGGTATATTCACCTCACCTTTCCCCAACCTTCTCACCACAGGTCCTGGTCAACAAATAGATTTGGACTCCTGCTTTCCCTTACTCTGGTCTAAAGGCACAATGAGATGCCTTTTTGGAGATGAATCAGCTTACATCCTTTTGCTTGTTTGGTATCATATAAGAAAAGTGCTTATCTGAATCTCTTCTGTGCAATGCTCACTGCTACTTAAATGACCTCTCATCTGGTTCGAGGGGTGTGGCTGGTGACTTGAGCTCCAAAGACGAGAAGAGTCCAGAGACCCTGACTCCTAGGAAAGTGTGGGAGTCAAGTCCATTCTAATTCAGACCGTTTGGAAGGCTCTGCTCTGGCTGGGGATCATGCTGGGTGTGGTTTCTGCTTTGGTCATGGTAGTATGGTGGACTTTCTTTGGTTCAGAACCTCTCACCTCTGGCCCCACTAGGCTGTATGCCTGGGTGGCCAGCCCTGGCTGGGGTGCTGCATCAGTTGACAGTGTCCGCTGGCTGCGTGAGGCACTATTTGCTGTGGAGCGAGTGGAGGAAGAACCAGAGCGTGAGCTCCGAGAGCCTGAGGAAGAGGAGCTGGGTTTCACAAGACGGGCTTTCGGAGCTTCAGCATCTTCTCTGAAGAGAAAAAACAGCAAAGATAAACTTTAACACTGGCAGATCTGTGATTGCTTCCACTATGATTGCTTCCTTCTGAGGTTTCCTAAGCTGTAAACCTCAAATAATACCATCAGAAGGCAACCATTTAGAGACATAGATACTTCCTCGTATCTTAAGACAATGCTTGGCTCACGCAAGTGTATATCTTGTTAGCCTACAGGTCAACTCTATTATACTGGGAGGATAGGATCTTACCATTGAGATGGTCTAGACAGCACTCCTTCTGATTCACGGTTTGTCTGTATAAACCCTTTCATGGCCTATAGGATGGGTATGCCCATTTTTCATTGTATGCCCATTATGAGTAGAAGTGAATCAGAAGTAAAGTAAGTTGAACTGTTTTATGTGTGTGTGTATATATATATATACACACATATATATACACACACATACTTTTGTTTTTTTTTTTTCTCTGAGACATGCTCTTGCTTTGTCACCCAGGCTGGAGTACAGAGGTGCAATCATGGCTCACTGTGCCCTCAAACTCTTGGGCTAAAGTCATCCTCCTGTCTCAGCCTCTTGAGTAGCTGGGACCACAGGCATGGGCCACCATGCCTGGTTATTTTATTATTCTTATTTTTTATGTTTTTGAGATGGAATCTTGCTTTTTTTAGCCCAGGCTGGAGTGCAGTGGCGTGATCTCAGCTCACTGCAAGCTCTGCCTCCCAAGTTCATGCCATTCTCCTGCCTCAGCCTCCCGAGTAGCTGGGACTACAGGAGCCCACCACCACGCCCGGCTAATTTTTTGTATTTTTAGTAGAGACGGGGTTTCACCCTGTTAGCCAGGATGGTCTCGATCTCGTGACCTCGTGATCCACCCGCCTCAGCTTCCCAAAGTGCTGGGATTACAGCCGTGAGCCACTACGCCTGGCCTTTTTTTTTTTTTTTTTCTTTTGTAAAGATGGAGTCTATGTTGACCAGGCTGGTTTCAAACTCCTGGCCTCAAATAATCCTCCCGCCTCGGCCTCCCAAATTGCTGGGATTACAGGCATGAGCTACCACGCACGCCCAGCCTAATTTAACTTTTAAGTGTTTGTTGAGGGTAAGACAGTTTCACAACAAAGTCCAGGTAAACCATACATTCTGTCCCTAGACTGGAACTTCTTACCTACCAGGATAATCCTTTTAACAGATTTATGGTTAAGAGAAAACTGGGAACCTTTATGTTGACTGGTCACTATAGTGCTGGCCCTAAAACAGAAGCCCCGTAAAAGTAGGGATTTGAGAAGTTTACCGAATTTCATTAGGTCTCTCTTCTTCCTCATATCTTTCTTTGTCTTTCCTTCGGATTAGCAGCCACACCAAGAGGAAAATCAGCAGGGCTCCAGCCACTATGCCTGTCACTGCTCCTGCAACCATGCCGATGCTTTGTACATCTATTTTCTCAGAAGCAAAAGCACAAGTAAAACCAAACATAAGCTAGGAAATACATGAACTCAAAAAAAAAAAAAAAAACCAAAAAAAAAAAACATAAGCTCTGGACAGAATGAGTATTTCCAGGTCTTTTTTTTTTTTTTTTTTTTTTTTTTCTGAGACAGAGTTTTGGTCTTGTTGCCCAGGCTGGGATGCAATGGCACTATCGTGGCTTGGCGCGATCTCGGCTCACCGCAACCTCCACCTCCTAGATTCAAGTGATTCTCCTGCCTCAACCTCTTGAGTAGCTGGGATTACAGGCATGCACCACCTGGCTAGTTTTGTATTTTTAGTAGAGACGATGTTTCTCTATGTTGGTCAGGCTGGTCGCAAACTCCCGACCTCAGGTGATCTGCCCGCCTCAGCCTCCCAAAGTGCTGAGATTACAGGCGTGAGCCACCGCGCCGGCCTCCAGGTCTTTATCTTCCTGAATAGTACTGCATTACCCTCTATTATTGTATGACCAGCCCTCTTGATATATTTGCTGTTGTAGTTACTGAATCACACAGACTTCGCCAGCAAGTGACCAGGTTTTTTTTTTTTGTTTTTTTGTTTGTTTTTTGTTTGTTTGTTTTTTGAGACGGAGCCTCACTCTGTCCCCCAGGCTGAAGTGAGTGACTCGATCTCAGCGCACTACAAGCTCCGCTTCCCGGGCTCACTCCATTCTCCTGCCTCAACCTCCCAAGTAGCTGGGACTACAGGCGCCCACCACCACGCCCGGCTAATTTTTTTCTATTTTTGGTAGAGATGGGGTTTCACCGTGTTAGCCAAGTTGGTCTCGGTCTCCTGACCTCGTGATCCGCCCGCCTCTGGCCTCCCAAAGTGTTGGGATTACAGGAGTGAGCCAGCGTGCCCGACCAAGTGGCCATGCTTTAGTGAGTAAGTCTGGGTGGGTTCAGATGATAAAACTGGGCTAGGAGAGTAATCGTATCATGTCTGAAGATTTGTCAGCCTTAATAGGATAGCATTTGGGCATTCCTCTGGCTCTGCCGACTTACCCTGTTTTCTCCCACCAGTCATATAAAAGGGAATGTAAGAAAAATTTTTTGGCCAGGCACAGTGCCTCATGCCTGTAATCCCAGCACTTCGGGAGGCTGATGTGGGCGGATCACTTGAGGTCAGGAGTTCGAGACTGGCCTGGCCAACACGGCAAAACCGCGTCTCTACTAAAAATACAAAAATTATCTGGGCATCATGGCACAAGCCTATAATCCCAGCTACTCGGGAGGCTGAGGCAGAAGAATCGCTTGAACCTGGGAGGCAGAGGTGGTAGTGAGCTGAAATCATGCTACTGCACTCCAACAAGACTCTGTCTCAAAAAAAAAAAAATTTTTTTTGAGTAGAATAAAAGTTGATTTTTAAAAAAGGAATATAACCTATAATGTTAGACTCTGTGGAATTTGACATTGGATCCTAGAATTTCAGAAGTTAAGGTAAATACGATTTGTAGTTTAGTAATACACACTCTTTCATATACCAAATATTTATTTCAGTGCCTACCCTGAGCCAGGCACAGTTGTAGGCATTGTTGAAGACCGGCAACTTTTTGCGTTTGTGGAGTTTTCATTCCAGAAGGGGAAAACAGATAAACAAGTAAATAAAGATAATTTCAGATAATGGATAAATTCCATGAAGGCAAAATTGGATGAGTGAATTTTAGAGGGGTTATGGAGGGATACCACTTAAGTTTGGGTAATCAAGACTTTGAGGAGGTGACATTTGAGTTGTGGCATACATGATATAATGGGTGATCTTGTGATTATCCAGGGACAGCGCATTCCAGGCAGAAAATAACAAGCACAATTAATGTGAGTGGGTCTGGAGCATAGTGAGCAAGGAAGAGTAGAGGGAGGTGAGGTCACAGAGACAGGAAAGGACCAGCCCACACAGGCCATGGCAAAGATTTTAATGTGTGAGGAATAAAAGTAACACAATCCAAATTGTATCTGAGACAGCACACCATGGCTGCTCTAGGGAAAATAAATAGTGGAGAAGTAGGAAAGAAAGCAGGGACATTGGCTAGGAGGCTTATAATAGTGCAGGCTAAAGATGATGATGGCTTAGGCTAGGATGAAAGTAACGTATATAGAAACAAGTACATGGATGTTGCCTATATTTTGGAAGTATAACCAACAGAATTTGCTATTTATTCTTTTTTTTTTTTTTTTTGAAACGGAGTTTCGCTCTTGTTGCCCAGGCTAGAGTGCAGTGGCGCGATCTCGGCTCACTGCAAGTTCCGCATCCCGGATTCAAGTGATTTTCCTGCCTCAGTTTCCTGAGTAGCTGGGATTACAGGCGTGCACCACCATGGCCAGCTAATTATTATACTTTTAGTAGAGACAGGGTTTCACCATGTCAGCCAGGCTGGTTTCAAACTCCTAACCTCAGGTGATCCACCTGCCTTGGCCTCCCAAAGTGCTGGGATTTCATGTGTGAACCGGTGCATCCAGCCTATTTATTCTTATTAAAACAAAATGATATAATTATCTATTTAATTTTAAGGCGGAGTTTCGCTCTTGTTGCCCAGGCTGGAGTGCAATGGCATGATCTTGGCTCGCCGCAACCTCTGCCTCCCAGGTTCAAGCGATTCTCCTGCCTCAGCCTTCCAAATAGCTGGGATTACAGGCATGCGCCACCATGCCTGGCTAATTTTGTATTTTTAGTAGAGACGGGATTTCTCCATGTTGGTCAGGCTGGTCTCAAACTCCTGACCTCAGGTGGTCCACCCGCCTCCATCAAAGCACGTTGGAGTTACAGTCGTGAGTCACATGCCCAGCCAAAATTTTATTTTTTAAAGAAATTGGACTTTGGATATTTTTATTTAAGGTCTCAAAGGAATGGAGTTATTTTACCTGAGTAATTTCAAATAGAGAATGCTGTTTTCCCCACTGCCCCAGCTCCAGGACATATAATCTAGATGGATTATCTGTTAATGGAAATTTAGGTCGCTTTCAATTTTTCACAATTGAAAATAATATATCTCTGGGTGCTGTGGCTCATGCCTGTAATCCCAGCACTTTGGGAAGCTGCGGCGGATGGATCACTTGATGCCAGGAGTTCGAGACCAGCCTGGCCAACATGGCAAGACCCTGTCTCTACTGAAAATACAAAAATCAGCTGGGCGTGGGGCGCGGGCCTGTAATCCCAGCTGCTCAGGAGGCTGAGGCAGGAGAAGCTCTTGAACCTGGGAGGCGGAGGTTGCAGTGAGCCAAGATCGCACCATTGCACTCCAGCCTGTGCAACAAGAGTGAAACTCCGTCTCAAAAAAAAAAAAAAGAAAAAATATATATATATCATTATTTTCCATATGTATTTGGACACTTGGGGCATGTATCTAAAAGATAAATTCACAGAAATATTGCTGGATAAAATGGAATGCACTTTTGCATCTGAAATAAAATGAATGACTAATTGTATAGTTATACAATGAAATACCCTAAAACAATGAAAAATAACATACTGTAGCTATAGGCAACAACAATGATGAGTCTCAAAAATATAATAGGGAATGAAAGAAACCAGACACAATGGAATGATTCCATTTATTTAAAGTTTTGAGATAGGAAAAGTAATCCATAAAGTTAGAAACCTGGATTATGGAGAGGTAGCAGGAGTTAGAAACAGGTTCTTTTTTTTTTGAGGCAGAGTCTCACTCTGTTGCCCAGGCTGGAATGCAGTGGCACAATCTCGGCTCACTGCAACTTCTGTCTCCCAGATTCAAGTGATTTTCCTACCTCAGCCTCCCGAGTAGCTGGGATTACAGGTGTGCACCACCTTGCCCGGCTAAGTTTTGTATTTTTAGTAGAGCTGGGGTTTTGGCATGTTGGTCAGGCTGGTCTCAAACTCCTGACCTCATGTGATGCGCCCAGCTTGGCCTCCCAGAGTGCTGGGATTACAGGCATGAGCCACCGTGCCTGGCCAGAAACAGGTTCTTAATCATGATACTGGTTACACAGTTACCTTCGCTTTTGAAAATCTATCAAGTTACCGGCCGGGCGCTATGGCTCACACCTGTAATCCCCGCACTTTGGGAGGCTGAGGTGGGCAGATCACCTGAGGTCAGGAGTTCAAGACCAGCCTGACCAACATGGAAAAACCCCATCTCTACTAAAAATACAAAATTAGCTGGGCGTAGTGGCGCAAGCACTACTCGGAAGGCTGAGGCAGAAGAATCACTTGAACCTGGAAGGTGAAGGTTGCGGTGAGCCCAGATTGTGCCATTGCACTCCAGCCTGGGCAACAAGAGCGAAACTCCCATCTCAAAAAAAAAAAAGGAAAAAAGAAAATCTATCAAGTTGTACTCTTATCCTCCTTCTTTGTGTAAGTTTTACTTTAATGTATTTTACCCCTCAGAAATCTATAGATAAAGCTAAATTGTGCTCCCAATGTTAGTCAAAAATGTAAAAGAACATGTTTCCTCATAACCTTTCTAATATCGATTCTACAGTTTTTATATTTACTAAACTGATAGCTTAAAATTAAAAGGGTGGGCCGGGCGTGGTGGCTCAAGCCTGTAATCCCAGCACTTTGGGAGGCCGAGGCGGGTGGATCACGAGGTCAGGAGATCGAGACCATCCTGGCTAACATGGTGAAACCCCGTCTCTACTAAAAATACAAAAAACTAGCCGGGCGTGGTGGCGGGCGCCTGTAGTCTCAGCTACTTGGGAGGCTGAGGCGGGAGAATGGCGTGAACCCGGGAGGCGGAGCTTGCAGTGAGCCGAGATCACGCCACTGCACTCCAGCCTGGGAGACACAGCGAGACTCCGTCTCAAAAAAAAAAAAAAACAAAACAAAATTAAAAGGGTGATTTTTTTTCTCAACCTAGTGGGGAAAAAAAGGATTTTGGGGGGCCTCTTTATTTATGTTTATTGACCATTTTTTATTTCTTTTCCCGAAAACTGCGTGTTACTTTTGTTTTGTTTTGTTTTTGAGACGGAGTCTCTCTCTGTCACCTAGGCTGGAGTGCAGGGGCCTGATCTCAGCTCATTGCAACCTCTGCCTCCTGGGGTCAAGTGATTCTCCTACCTCAGCCTCCCGAGTAGCTGGGATTACAGGCGCACGCCACCATGCCCAGCTAATTTTTTGTATTTTTAGTAAAGATGGGGTTTCACCATGCTGGCCAGGCTGGTCTTGAACTCCTGACCTCATGATCCACCCGCCTCGACCCGCCAAAGTGCTGGGATTACAGGTGTGAGCCATCACGCCTGGCCTGACTGTTGTGTTTTTAAGAAAAGTTATCTGAAACTTGGAAATAGACAAAAGAAGTACAGAGCTTAGTAATATACAACTCTGTAAGGGCAACTTGTAGATCTCTGTCTAGTAGAGATGGAAATAATTTCTCTACCAGTTAAACAGATGACCTCAGGAATTATAGTCTGCAACTTTGTAGCTCGATGTCTAATCCAGCAAGCTGTTAATAATAATAATAGCTAGTGTTACTGAACACCCACAATGTGTCAAGCCCTGTTCCTAGGCTTGACTGGTGTTGGATGATCTGCCTCTGAATTGGCTCATTCCCATGGCTGTTGGCTGGAGGCCTCAGTTTCCTTGCTTAAAATAAAACATAAAACATGGGCCTCTGGCTGGGCGCGGTGGCTCACACCTGTAATCCCAGCACTTTGGGAGGCTGAGGCGGGCGGATCACAGGGTCAGGAGATCCAGACTATCCTGGCTAACATGGTGAAACCCCGTCTCTACTAAAAATACAAAAAATTAGCCGGGCGTGGTGGTGGGTGCCTGTAGTCCCAGCTACTCGGGAGGCTGAGGCAGGAGAATGGTGTGAACCCAGGAGGCGGAGCTTGCAGTGAGCCGAGATCGCGCCACTGCACTCCAGCCTGGGTGAAAGAGTGAGACTCCGTCTGAAAAAAACAAAACAAAACAACAAAACAAAAAAAGTGGGCCTCTATATAAGGCTCTTAAAGCAGCTGGCTTCCCATAAAGTGAGTGATCTAGGAGAGGATCTGAGTGATCTAAGAGATCTAACATCTAAGAAAGCGAGCTGCAGTGCTTTTGCAGATGCAGCATACCATCACTTCTGCTGTATTATATTCATCAGAAATGCGTCACTAAGTTCAGATCATACTCAAGGGGAGAATGAAGGTGTACCTCTTTTTTTTTTTTTTTTTTTGGAGATGGAGTTTCGCTCTTGTTGCCCAGCCTGGAGTGCAGCGGTGCAATCTAGGCTCACTGCAACCTCCACCTCCTGGGTTCAAGCGATTCTCCTGCCTCAGCCTCCCAAGTAGCTGGGATTACAGGCATGTGCCACCACGCCCAGCTAATCTTCTGTTTTTAGTAGAGATGGGGTTTCACCATGTTGGTCAGCCTGGTCTCGAACTCCTGACTTCAAGTTATCTGCCCACCTTGGCCTCCGAAAGTGTTGGGATTACAGGTGTGAGCCACTGCACCTGGACAAAGGTATACCTCTTGAAGGGAGAAGTAGCAAATAATTACATAGATATATTTTTTAAACCACCAGAGTGCAAAATCTAATAAGCAGAGTATATAAATACATAATAAAGAACTCTTTCAAATCATTGAAAAAACAGCTAAACCAAAATGGGCACAGAATGTTGAATTATAACTTTGAAAACAGTAAAATATTGATTCTGACAAAGGTTTTATTTAATTTATTAATAAGGGGGTGCTGGGTGTAGTGTCTCATGCCTGTAATCCCAGCACTTTGGGAGGCCGAGGTAGGTGACTCACGAGGTCAGTAGTTCAAGACCAGCCTGGCCAACATAGTGAAACCCCGTCTCTACTAAAAATACAAGAATTAGCCAGGTGTGGTGGCATGTGCCTGTAGTCCCAGCTACTCGGGAGGCTGAAGCTGGAGAATCGCTTGAACCTGGGAGGTGGAGGTGGCAGTGAGCCAATACCACGCCATTGCATTCCAGCCTGGGTGACAGAGTGAGACTCCGTCTCAAAAAAAAAAAAAAAGAGGGTGGAGGCTAGGAAAATTTTAAAAGTGGTCCAAAGAGCATTTGAGAAATTAGAGACAATTTAACAAAGATGTTATGAAGACAATTTAACAAAGATTAATACCCACGCCCTGCCTCCTTTTATCTTTCAACTTGGTTTATCCTGTCTTTTTTCAAGACTCAATCTCTAGATTATAAGCCTGGCATACTATTTATTGCGCCAAATAAATGTTAACACTGCAAGCATGGCTTGTGGCTGTAGGATTCTGTTCAGAAGTCTAAAGTTACTACATTGATTAAGGAGAAATAATAATAATAGCTAATGTTATCAAATACCCACTGTATGTCAAGCTCTGTTCCTAGGCAGTTGTAAATAAATGTGTTCATTTATTAACTTTTCAGAAAAACTCTAAGAGGCCAGGTGCTATTGCGCATGCCTGTAATCCCAGCACTCTGGGAGGTGAAGAAGGGTGGATCGCCTAAGTCCAGGAGTTCGAGACCAGCCTGGCCAACATGGCGAAACCCTGTCTCTACAAAAATACAAAAATTAGCCAGGTGTGGTGGCATGTGCCTGTAATTCCAGCTACTCGGGAGGTGGAGGCAGGAGAGTCACTTGAACCCGGGAGGCAGAGGCTGCAGTGAGCCAAGATTGCGCCACTGCACTCCAGCGTGGGCGACAGAGCAAGACCCTGTCTCCAGAAAAAAAAAAAGAAAAAGAAAAACTCTATGAGATAGTTAACTATTATTCTCCTTTATAGATTGGAAAATATGCCTAAGGTACTACAGAGTTAGTGATAGCTGTGATTGAAATCCAGGCAGTTATCTGAATCCACAGCTAAAGGTCTTGAGTCACCTGCTACTATCTCTCATCTGTACTTGAGGCAAATCAAATGCTTGATTATAACACGTGTACACACGTGTGTGGGCACGTGCACATGCATGTATGGACTCATGAATACTCTGTGGAGAGGAGAAATCTTATCTGCTTGCCTAGAATCGTAGGTGGCATATAACTAGCTTGGCGGTTTTGTTTGTTTTTGTTTTTAGGAATGGTGTTTATAACTCTCCTAGATATAGTGAATTTCTTTAGGGAGCTGGTTAATTCACATATTTGTAAATACAGTCAACTGGTGTTTTCTTTTGTTTTGTTTTGTTTTTTCTTTTTGTTGGATGTCCAGGCTGGAGTGCAATGGCACCATCTCGGCTCACTGCAACCTCCGCGTCTCAGGTTAAAGTGATTCTCCTGCCTCAGCCTCCCGAGTAGCTGGGATTATAGGTGTGCGCCACCACACTCGGCTAATTTTTTGTATCTTTTAGTAGAGATGGGGTTTCACCATGTTGGTCAGGCTGGTCTTAAACTCCTGACCTTGTGATCCGCCTGCCTCGGCCTCCCAAAGTGCTGGGATTACAGGCGTGAGCCGCCACGCCTGGCTGGTTTTTTTTTTTTTTTTTTTTGAGAGGCAGTCTCGATCTGTCGCCCAGACTGGAGTGCAGTGGCATGATCTTGGCTCACTGCAACCTCCGCCTCCCAGGTTCAGGCGATTTTCCTGCCTCAACCTCCTGAGTAGCTGAGATTATAGGCGCCCACCACCATACCCAGCTAATTTTTGTATTTTAGTAGAAACGGGGTTTCACCATGTTGGCCAGGCTGGTCTCGAACTCCTGACCTCAACAGATCTGCCCACTTGGGCCTCCCAAAGTGCTGGGATTACAGGCATGAGCCACTGTGCCTGACCAGTCAATTGTTAAGTGGAACTACTGAATTTCTTTTGGTGATAGCCATATCCTTCTGGCGATAAAGATTTTGACCTTAACCTTACTCTTACTCATGATTAGAATGTCTTAACATTGATCTACAATGCAAAACAAACAAAAAAATGAAACTAAAACCTCTTTGGATGCTTACACTGTACAGTTACTCGTACCACACAGCTTTCCTTCCCAGCTTCGTTGCCTGCTGTGCACTGGTAGAGTCCAGAGGAGGACATGGTAAGATTCTGCAGCAGAACTCGCCCAGGGTGGTTGTAGTCTGCACAAGCAGAAAGAATGACTGTAAATCCCTTTAGTGATGGTATCTGTATTTATTTTTTACTTTGTCACTGACCTGAGATTCTGTAATACTATTTGATAAGAATGAAATGATGGAAAAGATACGCTATGGGAACATGAGAATAAAGATAAACATTTTTTTTAAGTTGCAGCACATCCTCAAAAGTTACAAAAGATTGTGACCATTTAAGGGATACTAAACATAATATTTAGATACAGTGAATGTATGTAGTACATTTCTTCTAATCTCTTTTACTGCTTTTACATGTCATTTGAGGAAAGGAAAGGCAGATTTTCTGTTCTAGTTAATGGATTTTAAAAA
Source organism: Macaca fascicularis (assembly GCF_037993035.2). NCBI lineage: Eukaryota > Metazoa > Chordata > Mammalia > Primates > Cercopithecidae > Macaca > Macaca fascicularis. The sequence continues at coordinate 121,865,354 of NC_088388.1, forward strand.
TGGATGTTCAGGAGGTTCAGCAGGGTATTTCAGGTCACATAGTGAAATGCTGACAAAGCTGATTTAGAGCTCTTGGATAGAGGACTGTTTTGTTGGCTCAGTAGATTGGTAGGAAGATGACTTACCAATCCTAGATTTGGGAGGCAGACGTTCATCCTCTCCCTCCTTCTCCCGGATTCGCTGCCAGTAATACACAATGGGCTCTGTGCCAGAGGATGACTCACACTGCAAAGTCAGGTCACTTCCTTCTGTCAGCTCTCCTTCCAGCTCACACTTGGGCTTGGATGGTCTCACTGGCAACAACACCACCAAGCAAAAGTGTAACGATTCAAAGATCCCGAAACACCAGATTCAATGGAAAAACCAGATTCAATGGAAAAATTATGTCCTATTGAGTTGCTTCTCCAGCCATCCGTTTTGGTCAACTTTTGAGTGGGGATTCAACTAGCCATGTTTTACACTACCCCCAGAAAAACATCCACCTCCATCCCCTAAGCACACATACCCCCAACTCCAGTGGTGCTGTTGTAATTTTTGGGTAAGAGGCTGCCTCATTACTTCTCAAAGAAGACACATTATTATTGGACATTTTAGGAAAGTTGAGCATGGTTTTGCTGATACAGCAGTGTATTAATTTGGAAGCAATTAAGTAGAACTTAGTAGCTCTTGCTGTCAAAAAACAGAAGTGAATTTGAATCATATCTGAGAGACTTAAATATGAAGATCCCACTTAAATATTAGAGAATATTTATGTTTTGTAATGGACAACTATGGAAAATTGCTCTTATATTTTCATTTTTTATTATGGCTATAATACAGAAGATACACCTTTCTTCCCAGGGAACTGGACGAGGTGACTTCTGAATGTATAATACAAAGTACTGAACATGAACTTTTGTACCACCGTGATGCATATGACTATCCCTCTTAGATACCTTAGAAATAAGCTGTAGACATTCACTTTGGCATGCTATCTTACCTAAGACTTTTAAGATGACATGGCTCCACACGTAGCGCCCTGAATTCTTAACCTTACAGGTGTACCGGCCCTCATCACTGGGCTTCAGAGGTTCAATCTGCAAGGAGGCGTCTCCTGCTAGGAAATTGGAAGCAAAGGCCACTCGGCCCTTCTGTTCCTCAGTCAAGTTATTGTAGACGTGACGACTGGAGTAAGTGATCACCTGTGGGATAGACCGAGGCAGAGTCAAGCAGTGTAACTCTCGGCCTGCCTTTCCTGATGGTGTGAAGAAGAGGAAAGGGAGTACTCCCAGTGGCACAAAATAGCCAAGCCTGGGACTAAGAGTCCAAGAGACCTCTGTTCTTTTTTTATTCTTATTTTTTTTGAGACGGAGTCTCACTCTGTCGCCCAGGCTGGCGTGCAGTGGCACGATCTCAGCTCACTGCAAGCTCTGCCTCCTGGGTTCATGCCATTCTCCTGCCTCAGCCTCTTGAGTAGCTGGGACTACAGGTTCCCACCACCACGCCCGGCTGATTTTTTTGTATTTTTAGTAGAGACAGGGTTTCACTGTGTTAGCCAGGATGGTCTCGATCTCCTGACCTTGTGATCCGCCCACCTCGGCCTCCCAAAGTGTTGGGATTACAGGCGTGAGCCACCGACAAGACCTCTGTTCTAAATAAAAGTTAAAAGTACAGTACTTTTGCCTAGGCCTTGCCTCTCCTTCCAAAAATAGTAACACTTCATATTTGTGAAGCATTTTTAGTTATAAAGTAATATTAAATGCTCAGAACCACTCCGTCTTACAGGTAAGGAATTTTAAGTTTGAGTTACATACTGAAGTTCACATAGCTAAGTCAAGGAAAGGAGGAAAATGTGCAAGTGTAGAGCTACGCGTATATTAGGCATAGACTTGTGAAAGGAAAATAAACCTCAGGACCCCTCGGGAAGCCAAAGGGAAGGTCAAGCTTGGAACTGTGCCTGGCAAACCTGCCTCCTGTTCTTTTTTTGTTTTTGTTTTTTTAAAGTATTTGAGAGACTTCTATGAGACAGGACTGTTTACTTGGTTTTATTTATTTATTTATTTTTGAGACAAAGTCTCGCTCTGTTGCCCAGGCTGGAGTGCAGTGGCGCAATCTTGGCTCACTGTAACCTCCGCTTCCCGGATTCAAGCAGTTCTCCTGCCTCAGCCTCCTGAGGAGCTGGGATTACAGGTGTACACCACCATGCCCGGCTAACTTTTGTATTCTTGGTAGAGACAGGGTTTTACCATATTGGCCAGGCTGGTCTTGAACTCCTGACTTCAAGTGATCCACCCCACTTTGGCTTCCCAAAGTGCTGGGATTACAGGCATGAGCCACCACACCTGGCCTGCCTTCCATTCTGTTCCTGAATAACAAATAAGATAGCTACAAAGATTAAAAAAAAAAAAAAGCTTACAGTACTCCTGCACAATTTGCCCACAAGGAGACTGCTTGTGGACAAAGGACGGACAGAACTCAGTTACCCCTCTGTACACATGAGATAAATGCATACCTGATTGCTTCCTTTGCCCTATTTCACTAAGCCGGACATATATATATATATATATATATATATATATATTTTTTTTTTTTTTTTATTTAGACGGAGTCTCACTCTTGTCGCCCAGTCTGGAGTACAATGGTGCGATCCTGGCTCACTGCAACTTCTGCCTGCTGGGTTCAAGCAATTCTGCCTCAGCCTCCTGAGTAGCTGGGATTACAGATGCATGCCACCACGCCCTGCTCATTTTTGTATTTTTAGTAGAGCTGGGGTTTCACCTTGTTGGCCAGGCTGGTCTTGAACTCCTGACCTCAGATGATCTGCCTGCCTCAGCCTCCCAAAGTGCTGGGATTACAGGCGTGAGCCACTGCGCCTGGCCCTACTTTTTTATTGTAGTAGAGACGGGGTTTCACCATTTTGGTCAGGCTGGTCTCAAACTCCTGACTTCAGGTGATCCACCCTCCTCGGCTTCCCAAAGTGCTGGGATTACGGGTGTGAGCCACGGCGCCCGGCCAGCAAATCTCTTCTTTGGTTCAAGTGATTTATAATCAAGTGAGATTAACAAGGAAAGACATAAACAGAGAAAAAGAAATGATTTCTTTGAAATAGTATCAAGGAGAGTGTCCCAGAAAAGTTGGTGGCATTTGAGCTAAGCTTTGAGAGGCAAGGAGAAAAGGCCTGGAGGGAGCATTCCAGATACACAGAAGGGCACTAAAAAAGGCATGCAAGCATATGGGCGTCTCCCAGGCACATTTCAGCTGCAGTTGTTCCAAATCATTTCACTCAAGTCCTCGACCCTGCCCTCGATCACTTGATGCTCCGCAGCTCCTCAGATCCTTCCCTGAGAAGGTTCTCTCAATTAGATAAAACCTATGAACTGTGACCCAGAAAAAATTCACATATTGCAGATAATTCCATGAGGTTCCTAGCACTCAAGGGAAAGCCCTCTGCTTTAGGCACAGACAGGGAAGAGCTAGGATCACAGCCCTTCTCCTGGATGTGGTACTCGTTCTAAATGTTTGTGGGGGCCAGACGCGGTGGCTCACCCCTGTAATCCAAGCACTCTGGGAGACCAAGGCTGGTGGTTTGCTTGAGCCCAGGAGGCTGAGGTTACAGTGAGCCGAGACTGCACCACTGCACTCCGGCCTGGGTGACAGAATGAGACCCTGTCTCAAAAAATAAAATTAAAAAAAAAAGAAAAAATGTAACTGGGTGTGGTGGCTCACACCTGTAATTTCAGCATTTGGGAAGCCAAGGCAGGCAGATCACTTGAGGTCAGGAGTTCGAGACCAGCCTGGCCAACATGGTGAAACCCCGTCTCTACTAAAAAATACAAAAATTAGGTGGCCTGGCACGGTGGCTCACACCTGTAATCCCAGTCCTTTGAGAGGCTGAGGCGGACAGATCACCTGAAGTCGGGGGTTTGAGACCAGCCCAACCAACGTGGTGAAACCCTGTCTCTACTAAAAATACAAAATTAGCCGGGCATGGTGGCACATGCCTGTAATCCCAGCTACTGGGGAGGCTGAGGCAGGAGAATCACTTGAACCCGGGAGATGGAGGTTGCATTGAGCCAAGATCGTGGCATTGCACTCCAGCCCAGGCAACAAGAGCGAAACTCTTGTCTCAAAAAAAAAAAAAAAGAAGAGAAAAAAAAAAAAATTAGGTGTGGTGGTGTGTGCCTGTAATCCCAGCTACTCAGGAGGCTGAGACAGCAGAATCACTTGAACCTGGGAGGCGGAGATTGCAGTGAGTGCAGATTATGCCACTGCACTCCAGCAACATAACAAGACTCTGTCTCAAAAAAAAATATGAAATAAATGTTTGTGGCTGGGTGCAGTGGCTCACACCTGTAATCCCCGTACTTTGGGAGGCCAAGGCGTGTGGATCACGAGGTCAAGAGATCGAGACCATCCTGGCCAACATGGTGAAACCTTATCTCTGCTAAAAATACAAAAATGAACTGGGTATGCTGGCACACGCCTGTAGTCCCAGCTACTAAAGAGGCTGAGGCAGAAAAATCGCTGGAACCTGGGAGGCAGAGGTTCCAGTGAGCTGAGATCACGCCATGGCACTCCAGCCTAGGGATGGAGTGAGACTGTCTCAAAACAAAACAAAACAAATGTTTGTGGGGTGTTGGCCCAACATCCTGTTGTACTCCATAGGAAGGGTAGGTTTCTTTTCTTTTTTCTTTCTTTTTTTTTTTTTTGAGATGGCATTTCACTCTTTTTGCCCAGGCTGGAGTGCAATGGTGTGATCTTGGCTCATCACAACCTCCACCTCCCGGGTTCAAATGATTCTCCTGCCTCAGCCTCCTGAGTAGCTGGGATTACAGGCATGTGCCACCGTGCCCGGCTGGAAGGGTAGGTTTCTTGGCAGGTGGTAGAGCTGCCTTAGTAATGCAGAATTGCTGGGATAGTTGGAAAAGAAGGAAATGCATTAACAACAGGAAAAAACTGGAAGCTCTAGAGTTTGTCTCCATTCAAAGACTGAAAGTAAGGGGGACTTAAACACCTGGAGATAAGGCAAGTAAGCTTGGAACACTTAATAGGTGCTCTATTAATGTTTCTCTTTCTTTCTGATTTGTCCGTATTTCCCCCAGATGCATAATCACCTACAATGAAGTCAGTTTGTATTTTCTAGGAGAATGAAGAGAGGCAAAACCTAGAAAACAGTGAAGCACTGGGTAATTTTTAGGAACTTTGGGGTTTTGTGGGCTTTGAGAGGTGGATGACCTTTTTGGCCTGAGGACTTTGGAATTTCTTTCTTGTGTATTTTATTTTATTTACTTATTTTTGAGATGGAGTTTCGTTCTTGTTGCCCAGGCTGGAGTGCAGTGCCATAGTCTCCACTCACTGCAACCTCCGCCTCCTGGGTTCACGCGATTCTCCTGTCTCAGCCTCCCAAGTAGCTGGGATTACAGGCATGCACCGTCACACCAGCTAATTTTGCATTTTTAGTAGAGACGGGGTTTTACCATATTGGTCAGGCTGGTCTCGAAATCCTGACCTCAGGTGATCCACCTGCCTCAACTTCCCAAAGTGCTAGGATTCCAGGCATGAGCCATCGCGCCCAGCTGCTTGTTTATTTTAGTATTTGGGTTAGCATCCAGAGATGCCTTTGTCTTGAAATGTATATTTGAATTTGAAGAATCTTAGTAGCTGTGGTCCAAAGTAGAACCAGGCTGCTTTGGACTGCCAGAACAGTACAGCAAGCACTTTAAAACTGTTTTCAACAGACTCACATTAAGAAATACATTTTTCTGTCCCAGGGCTCATGCCTGTAATCCCAGCACTTTGGGAGGCCAAGGCAGGCAGATGACTTGAGGTCAGGAGTTCCAGACTAGCCTGGCCAACATGGTGAAACCCTGTCTCTACTAAAATTACAAAAATTAGCCGGGCGTGGTGGCGCACGCCTGTAGTCCCAGCTACTCTGATGACTGAGGCAGGAGAATTGCTTGAGCCCAGGAGACAAAGTTTGCAGTGACCCAAGATCATGCCACTGCTTCAGTCAAAAAAAAAAATGAAAAAAACCCATCTTTTTCTTAATGACACAGCATATACATATATAACTGAAACATAAGTTTCATGAGTATATGTGCAGTATGCTCTGATATTGTCTAGTCTGTGTTAAAAGAAAACAAAATGATCAGGCACAGTGGCTCACACCTGTAATCCCAGCACTTTGGGAGGCTGAGGTGGGCGGATCAAGAGGTCAGGAGATTGAGACCATCCTGGCTAACACAGCGAAACCCTGTCTCTACTAAAAAATAAAAAAAAAATTAGCCGAGTGTGGTGGCGGGCACCTGTAGTCCCAGTTACTTGGGAGGCTGAGGCAGGAGAATGGCGTGAACCCAGGAAGTGGAGCTTGCAGTGAGCTGATATCGCGCCACTGCACTCCAGCCTGGGTGACAGAGCAAGACTCCATCTCAAAAAAAAAAAGAAAAAACAAGGCTGGGCGCGGTGGCTCACGGCTGTAATCCCAGCACTTTGGGAGACCGAGGCGGGCAGATCACCTGAGGTCGGGAGTTCGAGACCAGCTTGACCAATATGGAGAAACCCGTCTCTATTAAAAATACAAAATTAGCCGGGCATGGTGGTGCATGCCTCTAATCCCAGCTACTCAGGAGGCTTAGGCAGGAGAACCCAGGAGGCAGAGTTGCAGTGATCCAAGATTGCGCCATTGCACTCCAGCCTGGGCAACAAGAGCGAAACTCTGTCTCAAAAACAAAAACAAAATTTCTTATCATTTAGGATCCACTAATTGGTCGTGATACAGATTTTGAAAAAACGCTAGGCCGGGCGTGGTGGCTTACGCCTGTAATCCCAGCACTTTGGGAGGCCAAGGCGGGTGGATCACGAGGTCAGGAGATCGAGACCAGCCTGGCCAACATTGTGAAACCCCGTCTCTACTAAAATACAAAAAAAAAAAAAAAAAATTAGCTGGGCATGGTGGCGTGTACCTGTACTCCCAGGTACTCAGGAGGTGGAGGTTACCATGAGCCCAGATTGTGTCACTGCACTCCAGCCTGGCAAAAGAGCAAGACGCCATCTCAAAAAAAAAAAAAAAGAAAAAGAAAAAGAAAAAAAACTCTGCCAGGCCGCAGTGATTGGGATTGCTGTCTGGGAAGTCAAATGATCTCCAAACGGAAGCCTCTCCACCGACAGCTGTGTTCCTGGCTCTGATCACTTATCCTTTCTAAGCCTTAAGATCCTGGACTATAAATGGGGGTGCGTTACTTCATAGGATTTTTGTGGGAATGAGATAGTAAGCACTCAAGTGTAGCGTTATCATTTTTATTAACCCGGTTCTGGGTTCAAGAAGGCCCCTAAAGTTTTAAAAATTGTTCGGCCCAGTACCCAAAGAATACTAATCATTCTGTTCCCGGAAAGAGCTCATGGCCCAATAACGAGAAGCAGACAAACTAGGAAAGAAGGGAATTTATCACTGTAACCAGATACAGAGAGAATGCTGGAGATAATTCCACCGGACCAACTCAAAAGTGTACCATTTTCTTAGTGCTTATATAGGTTGGGGTTATGTGCCTGTGTGCAGTATAGCATTTGCCTAAGTCAGTAAGTAACTAATTTTGTTTCAACTAGAAGGTCAGAGGCCAAAAAAAATGCTTGCTAAGTTCGATTAAGCTGTGAGGGTCCCAGTATCTTCAAGGCCTATCTACTGTGGTACTGGAATGATTCTTTCTTTTTTTCTTTTTCTTTTTTTTTTTTTTGAGACAGAGTCTCATTCTGTTACCCAGGCTGGAGTGCAGTGGCGCTATCTTGGCTCACTGCAACCTTTGCTTCCTGCGTTTAAGCGATTCTCGTGCCTCAGCCTCCTGTGTAACTGGGACTACAGGCACATGCCACCACATCCAGCTAATTTTTGTAGTTTTAGAAGAGACGGGGTTTCGCCAGGTTGGCCAGGCTGGTCTCAAACCCCTGACCTCAAGTGATCTGCCCACCTCAGTCTCCCAAAGTGCTGGGATTACAGGCGAGCCACCGTGCCCAGCTGGAGTGATTATTTCTATCTTATTTCATTTACTGCTTGGTCTGAAGAGCTGCCTTAGACTTTCCAATAAATCTATTCAGACAACTGCCTCTGTTACCTTGACTTGTCTCAGATTTCGTCAACCTAAGACGGCTTCTGGCACTAGGAAAGTGAGATTGTCTCCATTATTTTGACTTGCTCCAGGATAGGAAGAAGCCTATGCAAGTCTCCTACTGACCATGTTTCATTTCTAGCTTTGATGTCTGGGCACCAATTTCCCTAGGTTTAATTATTTGCTCAGTGTTAAGGCAGTGCTGTGGAAATTCGTCTGTGTAACTGGAGTGCTATGCATGCCTGTCTGTGTGACTGTCATGCAGGCCCATCTGTTTGATTGTTAGGGAGAAATGGCCTGCCACAATTCCACACATTTATGTAGCAAAACTCTCCGGGCTGAAAATCTGTTTCCTAATCACCTGCGCGCACTGATGATGGCCTGGCCTTCTGAATGTTACACCTGTGCCAATGCAGTCTGGACCATACCTCACCTTTGACCCCTGCCCTCACATCTCTGAATCTCGTTGTCCCCAAATCTGATGTTTCTTGTTTCAGTGTCTCCTGATAGATCTCGGCTTTGATTATGCAGTTTTTTCCTTCTGAAATGCCTTTTCCTCTTCTATTTTTGCCTCAGCGACACCTATACAAGGCCTCAAGATCAAGCTCCAGGACCACTTTTTGTATATAGTCTTTCTTGACTCCTCAGTTAGAATGGTGACTCCCTGCTTCAACCTTTGGTGTTTGGGGCATACCTCTACCACAGTGCATAGTACATTCAGGTAGGTCTGACTCCATCTGCTTTTCCTCGCTTTCCCTAAAATCTTGTCTCCACACACACACACACAAAGACACACACATTATTATTGTTGTTATTTTTTTTGAGACGGAGCCTCACTCTGTCGCCCAGGCTGGAGTGCAGTGGCACAATCTTGGCTCACTGCAACCTCCACCTCCCAGGTTCAAGCAATTCTTCTGCCTCAGCCTCCCGAGTAGCTGGAACTATAGGCACATACCACCACACCTGGCTAATTTTTGTATTTTTAGTAGAGACTGGGTTTCACCATATTGGCCAGGCTGGTCTTGAACTTCTGAGCTTGTGATCCGCCTGCCTTGGCCTCCCAAAGTGCTGGGATTACAGGCGTGAGCCACTGTGCCCGGCCACATTTTTTTTTTTCTTTTTTGAGACGGAGTCTCGCTCTTTTGCCCAGGCTGGAGTACAGTGACGCGATCTCAGCTCACTGCAACCTTCGCCTCCCGGGTTCAAGTGATTCTTCTGCTTCAGCCTCCCAAATAGCTGGAACTACAGCCCACCAGGCCCAGCTAATTTTTTTGTATTTTTAGTAGAGACAGGGTTTCACCATATTGGCCAAGCTGCTCTCAAGCTCCTGACCTCGTGATTTGCCCACCTTGGCCTCCCAAAGTACTGAAATTACAGGTGTGAGCCACTGTGCCCAGCCTGACATATACTTTTTTTTTTTTTGAGACGTTGTCTCACTCTGTCACCCAGGCTGGAGTGCAGTGGTGTGATCTCTGCTCATTGCAACCTCCTCATCCTGGGTTCAAGTGATTCTCCTGCCTCAGCCTCCTGAGTAGCTGGGACTACAGGCACCCGCCATCACTCCTGGCTAATTTTTATATTTTTAGTAGAGACAGGGTTTCACCATGTTGGTCAGGTTGGTCTCGAACTCCTGACCTCCTGATCTGCCAGCCTCAGCCTCCCAAAGTGCTGGAATTACAGGTGTGAACCACCACGCCTGGCCGTCACACACATATTTTTAAGAGATAGGTCTCATTGTGTTGCCTAGGCTGAGACTGTCTCAATATTTAATGAAGAAAAAAGGGATAACATACAGGCAAGCATCTGACATCTTTGGAAAGGTGAAATTATACAATTGCAAGATAGTCTTTTTTTGGGCAGGGGGAACGGAGTCTCACTCTGTCACCCAGGTTGGAGTGCAGTGGTGCGATCTCTGCTCACTGTAACCCACTTCACGGGTTCAAGCAGTTCTCCTACTTCAGTCTCCCAAGTAGCTGGGATTACAGGTGCCTGCCACCACGCCTGGCTGATTTTTTTGTGTTTTTAGTAGAGACAGGGTTTCACCATGTTGGCCATGCTGGTTTCAAACTCTTGACCTCAAATGATCTGCCCACCTCCGCCTCCCAAAGTGCTAGGATTACAGGTGTGAGCCACTGTGCCTGGCCTATTTTGTTTTTAATTCTCAGAAATATGGTGCTGAGACTAAGCAGTTCATCAGGGTGTTGATGGGAGAAAAATGAACATCAATTTAGTCCTTTTGCAAACAAAGAAAAAAATTAAAAATACTAATTTTAGTGGTTTGGGGCTGTTTGTATTATGTCATTCCTGGTGGACCTGGAACAATTTGTTAGGACTTGTATAGAACAGATGGAGCAGCTCAACTTTCTGGCAGTCATTCTCTGCCATCGCCTGCAGAGCAACTGTAAAACTCTGAATGGAGATGGATGCAGATCTCTCTTGATGTTTTAGATAGGATTTTTCCGCCACTTGGTGTTTTCTTGGAGAAGAAGCCTACATAGCACATATTACACTTTCAAATTATTTATGAAGGTAATACAGCTAGTGGTTCGCAGAGCAGGCACTGAGGTCAGGCTGCCTAATTTGTTTTTTGTTCATTTGTTTTGTTTTGAGATGGTCTCCTTCTGTCACCCAGGCTGGAGTGCAGTGGCACCATCTCTGCCAACTGCAGCCTCAACTTCCCATGCTCCAGCCATTCTCACACCTTAGCCTCACAAGTGGCTGAGATTATAGGCCCGTGCCACCATGCCCAGCTAATTTTTGTAATTTTAGTAGAGGTGGGGTTTCACCATGTTGCCCAGGCTGGTCTTGAACTCCTGAGCTCAAGTGGACCTCCCGCCTGGGCCTCCCAAAGTGCTGGGATTACAGGCATGAGCCACTGTGCCCGCCCGGCCCAGCCCAGGGTGCCTAATTTGAAAATGCAAATTAGGTGACTTTATGCAATTTGTTCACTATGTTTGTGTGTTTACGAACATGTGGGTATACCTCAGCTCCTTATTTGTAAAATGAGCCCATTAATTCTAGTTATGAGTATTACAGTAACAAATTTTAAAAATTGTGTTAGAAATGGGAGTTCTCATTCTGTTGCTCAGGCCATCTGGAACTCCTGGCCTCAAGTAGTCCTCCCACCTGAGCCTCCCGAGTAGCTGGGACTACAGGCACAAGCTACTGCAACTGGCACATATTAAATTAAATGAGATAATATGTGCTAAACAGATTTGTACCTGGCATATTGCTAATTTTTATTGGTTCCTTTGTTCCTGTCTTTCTACCTACCTCTCCCCTCCTTTCTTTAAAAAAAAAAAATTATTTAAGAGATAGAGTCTCACTGTCTCACCCAGGCTGGTCTCAAACTTCTGGGTTCAAGCAATCCACCCACCTCAGCCTCCTGAGTAGCTGAGATTACAGACACTAGCCACTGTGCCAGGCTCTTTGTAAAGTTATTGAATGTCTTTTCACTATAACCTCTAAGAAGGCAAGGACTATGATGTCTTCTTCAGTATTGTATCCTGATACCTAGCATGGCATACAGTAAGTGCTAAATAAATTTGTGTAATCTGAATGATTGAATAAATAGACATTCTTGCTTCACGGTATCAACTGAAGACAAGTAGGGAATTGTGACTGCTTAAAGCTGTATCAGGGGCTTTTTGAAATCAATAATTAACATCCTAATCCTTATATTCACTTGGTTATATAACCAAGCAAGTCCTTTTTTCTTTAAATCAAATGAAAATACTTGGGTGAAAGTTAGATGTGTGAAATTGTTAATGAGAAAATTATCCAGTGAAACTTTTTTTTTTTTTTTTTTTTTTTGAGACAGTCTTGCTCTATTGCCCAGGCTGGAGTGCAATGGCTCGATCTTGGCTCCAAGCTATTCTCCTGCCTCGGTCTCCCGAGTAGCTGGGATTATGGGCAGATGCCACCATGCTTGGCTCATTTTTTTGTATTTTTAGTAGAGACAGAGTTTCACCATGTTATCCAGCCTGGTCTTGAACTCCTAACCTCAGGTTATCCACTCACCTCGGCCTCCCAAAGTGCTGGGATTACAGGCGTGAGCCACCGCACCCGGCCGAAACTTGTTAAAGATAGTAAGACAGACTGTATTCCAGAGGGGCCACGGTAATAGGTATGAAGACCACTGTGAGTCAGAGATTGGGCTTGACTCTGATTCCAGCAAGAACAAGAGGAGTTTACAACCAAGGAGCAGGATGGGGGTCATGAAATTACTGAGAGGAAACATCAGGGGTGATGGGGTTTCTGGCTGAACCTGCTTGATAGGATTATTATTGTAGGCAGGACAGGGTGATAAGATACCAAGAGTGGAGCATTTTCACTAACCTGACTTAGCAGCATTCTTGCTCAAAAGGTATTCTACGAGGGCGGAAAGAGAAGCCCAAGATTAGCTCTAGTCAGAAAGACCTTAGGAACCTGCCTCAAGTGTGATCAAAGAAGAGAATCTATCAGAGTCATTCTTGGATTTTTATTACAGGAACATGGGCTGTAATAAACATGAACATCACTTCATTCAGAACTGAGAGTATCAAATCTAGGCTGACCAAGAAGCTGTTAAAATAAACATACTCGCCGGGCGCGGTGGCTCAAACCTGTAATCCCAGCACTTTGGGAGGCTGAGACGGGCGGATCACGAGGTCAGGAGATCGAGACCATCCTGGCTAACACGGTGAAACCCCGTCTCTACTAAAAAATACAAAAAACTAGCCGGGCGAGGTGGCGGGCGCCTGTAGTCCCAGCTACTCCGGAGGCTGAGGCAGGAGAATGGCGTAAACCCGGGAGGCGGAGCTTGCAGTGAGCTGAGATCGGGCCACTGCACTCCATCCAGCCTGGGCGACAGAGCGAGACTCCGTCTCAAAACAAAATAAAATAAAATAAAATAAAATAAAAATAAACATACTCAGAGGTCGGGCACAGTGGCTCACGCCTGTAATTCCAGCACTTTGGGAGGCCGAGGCAGGCGGATCACCTCAGGTCAGGAGTTCCAGACCAGCATGGTGACACTCTATCTCTACTAAAAAACCAAAAATTAACTGGGTGTGGTGGTGGACGCCTGTAATTCCAGCTACCTGGGAGGCTGAGGCACGAAAATCGCTTGAACCCAGGAGGCGGAGGTGGCAGTGAGCTGAGATGGCGCCACAACACTCCAGCCTAGGCGACAGAGTGAGACTTCATCTCTAAAAACAACAAAAATTAGCCAGGCATGGTGGTGCACATCTGTAATCCCAGCTACTCAGGAGGCTGAGGCGGGAGAATCTCTTGAACCCTGTGAGTGGAGGTTGCAGTGAGCTAAGATCGAGCCATTGCACTCCAGCCTGGACAACAGAGTGAGACTCTATCTCAAAGTAAAAAAATGAATCAATAAACCTACTCAGGTTAAGGTGACCTCGCTCTACAGAGAACAGATAGTATCTTAGAATGTTACTGTATGAGAACAAAATGACAAGCAATATCAATATTATGAAGTGATGTAGATAGCTATTTAAGCAAGTTAAACTACAACAGTGATCCTGAAATCTGTTTTCAGTGAAGACCTTAGCTCCTCCCAACATAAACCATGTTATAAAATTAGTGGTATAGACAGAGAAGAGGAAAGGACAACTTTTTTCTTTCTTTTGCTTCTGTTTTGTTTTTGTTTTTTAAGAGACAGTGTCTGGCTCTGTTGCCTAGGCTGGAGTACAGTGGTGTAATCTCAGCTTACTGCAGCCTTGACCTCCTGGGCTCAAGTGATCCTTCTGCACTCTAGCAATCCTCCTACTTCAGCCTCCTGAGAAGCTGGGACTATGGGCATGTGTCATCACATCTGGCTAATTAAAAAAAATTTTTTTGTACAGAGGGAGTCTCACTTTGTTGCCCAGTCTGGTCTTGAACTCCTGGACTCAAGCAGTTCACCCCTCTCAGGTTCCCAAAGTGTTGGGATTACAGGTCTGAGTCACTGCACCCGGCCAGACAACTTCTTATTTATTTATTTAGAGACAGGGTCTTGCTATGTTGCCCAGGCTCACGTGCAGTGGCTATTCACAGGTGTGATCATAGCTCACTGCAGCCTTGCACTTCTGGGCTCAAGTGATCCTCCCACCTCAGCCTCCCGAGTGGCTGAGACTACAGGTTTGTGCCACCACATCTGGCTAATTATTATTTCTTTCTTTCTTTTTTTTTTTTTTTTTTTGAGATGGAGTCTTGCTGTGTCACCCAGGCTGGAGTGCAGTGGCATGATCTCAGCTCACTGCAACCTCTGCCTCCTGGGTTTAAGTGATTCTTCTGCCTCAGCCTCCCAAGTAGCTGGGATTACAGGCATGGGCCATGACACCTGGCTATTTTTAGTAGAGACAGGTTTCACCATGTTGGCCAGGTTGGTCTCGAACTCCTGACCTCAGGTGATCCACCTGCTTTGGCCTCCCAAAATGCTGAGATTACAGGCATTAGCCATCATGCCCAGCAATACTCTTTCGTCTCTATAGTTTTGTGTCTAAAGTCTTTCAAGTAGAAGCCAGATGAAAAAGGAATTCTAACTCTTTCAGAGCCAACAAGAAAGACTGGAAGACTGCAGAAAGGCAAATGCAGAAGGAGAAGAAGGAGGAAGGACTCCAGCCAGGTGTCTACTTACCACTTTTTGGTTGCCTTCATTATCGGTGAGCAGCCATTCAATATCCAGAGTGTCTTTTTCTGGAAGCCCCAGTTGATGGTGGCAGGGCAAAGTGACCTTTTCCTCTGCCACTCTCTTGATCTCAGTGTGAGTCCCCAAGGTTCCAACATAGTAGGAAACTGGAAGAAGAAAATCTTTAATGAGTAATGCAGAGACTGGATGGCAATGTATGGGGAACAGATATGACAACAAAAAATTATGGGATGTTCCTGTGGGCAAGGGCGTGTCAAGAGGTTGCAAGAGTCCTAGACTAGGAGTACTGGAAGTACTGGTCTCACACTGGCTCCTCTGTTAACTGAATTCATCACATCTTCTTTAACCACCCCAAATTGCATCCTACTAGTGCCTGTCTTTCTTACCTTACTTGGTCTTTATGAACAATGAAATTGCTCATGTCAGCTTGTTTTTGTTTTTTTTGGGGGATGGAGTTTCGCTCTTGTCACCCAGGCTGGAGTGCAGTGGCAGGATCTCGGCTCACTGCAACCTCTACCTCCTGAGTTCAAGTTATTATCCTGCCTTAGCCTCCTAAGTGGCTGGAATTATAGGTGCTTGCCACCACACCCAGCTAATTTTTGTATTTTTAGTAGAGACAGGGTTTCACCATGTTGGCCAGGCTGGTCTCGAACTCCTGACCTCAGGTGATCCACCCGCGTTGGCCTCCCAAAGTGCTGGGATTATAAGCATGAGCCACTGTGCCCAGCCTGTTTGTTTGTTTTTTTGCTTGCTTGGTTGCTTGCTTGTTTTTAGAGAGATTGGGTGTCTCTCTGTTGCCCAGGCTGGAATGCAGTGGTGCAATCATGGCTCATTGCACCCTTGACCTCACTGATTCAAGCAATCCTCCCACCTCAGCCTCCAGAGAAGCTAAGACTATAGGCACATGCCACCATGCCAGCTAATTTTTTGTAGAGACAGGGTCTTCCTCTGTTATTGTGCCAGGTCCCAGGTTACTTCTGGGCTCAAGCGATTTTCCAACCTTGGCCTCACAAAGTGCTAGAATTGCAGGCATGAGCCACTGTGCCTGGAAACAACTGTGTTTTTTGATCTTTCTGTCTTCTATTAGCAGAGGCTTCCAAGAAGATGATACTCATGGAAACTGCACTAAGTTGCCCAAAAACTCATGTTCTTAAGTTATAGAGTCACAGCCATTTGAAGCTGGAGAAAACCTTAGAGATGAACCTTCTTATTTTCTTTAAATCTAGTAACAGTTGTTGCTGACCAGTAGCATGTATTTAGAAGGATGAAAAGACAATTACACAAATACTGTAGTATAAAGGGAAATTACTCATGATGAAAGGGCTATGCACATTTAGAGGAGAGAAATTATAGGCAATTAATTACAGGGTTCAGGAAAAGCTTAAATCCTTCCAAGGTTTTGTAAATATTAGAAACAGAGTATGTAAATCATCTAGTATAGTGTTTAGCACCAAGTGGCTCTGAATACAAGGCAATTTATTTTACTATGGAGAAGGTGGCATTTGATATGGAGCTTGGAAAATGGAATTCATGTGGATAGAATAGAGGAGGAAAGGTGTTAAGATGTTGGAGATGACAGGATCAAAGGCACAGGATGGGAGAGGCGGCAGGGGCGGATATTCAGTAAATGGTAATAGTTCAGCTTGGCTGGTGTGAAGAAGTGCGTAAAAATAAAACAAATTATGCTGGAAAAGTGAAGCAGTTGATGGGATAAAAGCCCTTTCCTGCCGCAGTGAGCACAGTGACATGATCTCTTGCTTAAGGAAGAGATAATTTAGGAGCTGTGTGTTGAATGCACAGGAAAAGGGAAATATTGAGACATACATTTGTGAAAATGCTATTAAATTTTTCCAAGTAAGAGATACTGCGCTAGGATAGTGGTGAAGGTAGTAAAAAACAAATTATGGATTTGCGAGGTAATGTGATAGTCAAAACTACGGAATACAGCAACTGACTGGATCTGAGAGGAGAAAGAAAATGGATTCAAAAGCAAAGATTGGGCCAGGCACGGTGGCTCATGCCTGTAATCTCAGCACTTTGGGAGGCTGAGGAGGGCAGATCAGCTGAGGTCAGGAGTTTGAGACCAGCCTGGCCAACCATGGCCAACATGATGAAACCCCATCTCTACTAAAACTACAAAACTTAGCCCAGCATGTGTGTGGGTGCCTGTAATCCCAGCTACTCAGGAGGCTGAGGCTGGAGAATCACTTGAACCTGGGAGGCAGAGGTTGCAGTGAGCCGAGATCACACCATTGCATTCCAGCCTGGGTGACAGAGAGAGACTCTCTCTCAGAAAAAAAAAAAAAAAAAAAAAAGCAAAGATTGTTTTTAAGCTTGCATGACTGGTAGGATGGTGATCACAGTAGCAGTGATGGGGAAGCCAGTAGTACGATGTGTTTTATTTGGGGGTGAGCTGGGGAGGGTAGGCACTGAGTTTAGATTCAAGTCCATTGTGATGCAGGCATCTGTCCAACAGGCATCCCTGTGTTCTTTCCCCAACCACAGCACCTCCCTTTCCACTGCTGATGCTCACACAGCTTCCCAAATAGTGTCCACCCTCAGTTGTTGTGTTAGAGGAAGTCACAGCCCTGCTTTGCTTTATTTCTTCATTTTTCATTTCTCTTGTGCCTCTAAATGAAGCTCTTGGAAATACTTCTGTTCCATCCATTATGCCTGGGCTAAACTGTCTCAGGTCCCTTAATTTCTCTGCTTATTCCACAAAAACACTTTTTTTCCTTCTACTGAGACAGGAAGTCAGGGGTTGGCATCCTCCCCAAAACAGGCTTCAATACCAGGTCACGGGCTGGGTTCCAGGTTGCTCCTTAGAGCCTTCCTAGAGACAGGTTACTACCCTCCTCCCCCACTGCCCGCTCCTGGCCCCTGACCTCCGACCTCTCTGTAAGTGCAGAAATACCTTGGGGAACAAGTGGGCTGTTACAAGGAGTTCTTGCCTCCCTTAGAAACACACATTCTTGTATCACCCCAAGTTCTATCTTCCATTCTCTGTAACTTTCTGTCAGATGGTTTCAAAATATGAAATAGCCTTTTTCTTTTCTTTTGAAATGGAGTCTCGCTCTGTCACCCAGGCTGGAATTCAGTGGCATGATCTCAGCTCACTGCAACCTCTGCCTCCCGGGTTCAAGGGATTCTCCTGTCTCAGTCTCTGGAGTAGCTGGGATTATAGACGTGTGCCACACCGGCTGATTTTTTTTTTGTATTTTTAGTAGAGACGGAGCTTCACCATGTTAGCCAGGCTGGTCTCGAACTTCTGACCTCAGGTGATCCACCCGCCTCGGCCTCCCAGAGTGCTGGGATTACAGGCGTGAGCCACCAAATCGGCTTCTCTGTTTATTTTCTAATTCTCTAATTCCCTGTTTATTTACCAAAATTGATCAGCAGCCAATTTGTGGGAAGGAAAAGGGCTTCTGGTATTCTTGCTTTCAGGGAAATGAGATGAGGAAGAATGGAGCAGGAGCGATTGTGCTTCATTCTACAGCAAGGCTGCTTGGGCTGAGCCTGCAGGGGAGGAGCCCTCAGAGGCATCTGAAATGGCCTTTGCAAGTGTTATATCAGTGGGAAAATTATAACAGTAAGCTAAACTAACCCACCCTGGATCTTCCCTTTCCCTTAATTATTCCCGGGCTACTGGGTCGAGATAACTTTGGAAGACATTTAGGTTATAGTTCAAATGATAATAGGCCTTGCCCAAAACTCAACCGCTTTTGCAAAGCTAATGGGAGGGCCATCAGGCTGCGAAGGAGAGGAGCCTAAATCCTGGTTAGGCGCAGACATAAGCCATTGTCAGCCATTACGCCAGAGGTGATAAGATATGCAAGGCTGAGGTAGGAGGATCACCTGAGCTTGGAAAGTCGAGGCTGTAGTGAGCCATGATTGCACCACTGCACTCCAGCATGGGTGACAGAGTAAGACCCTGTCTCTAAAAAAAAAAAAAAGGTATGTAACTTCCCTAGTTATTCCTGCAAATAACACCACTATTGTAGAACCTCAGATTGGCCCTTGGAGCTATCTTTCCAGGTTTTTTTTTCTTTTCTTTTCTTTTCTTTTGACAGAGTGTCTCTCTGTCGCCAGGCTGGAGTGCAGTGGCACGATTTTGGCTCAGTGCAGCCTCCGATTCCCTGGTTCAAGTGATTCTCCTGCCTCAGCCTCCCAAGTAACTAGGACTACAGGCACAAGCCATCACACGCAGCTAATTTTTGTATTTTTAGTAGAAACAGGGTTTTACCATGTTGGACAAGATGGTCTCAATCTCTTGACCTTGTGATATCTGCCCACCTCAGCCTCCCAAAGTGATGCGATTACAGGCGAGGGCCACCGTGCCCGGCCAGGTTTTTTTTTGTTTTTTTTTTTGTTTGTTTTTTTTGAGACAGTCTTGCTCTGTCACCCAGGCTGGAGCGCAGTGGCGCAATCTCCTCTCACTGCAACCTCTGCCTCCCAGGTTCCAGTGATTCTCCTGCCTTAGCCTCCCAAGTAGCTAGGATTACTGGCATGTGCCAACGTGCCTTTTTTTTTTTTTTTTTTTTTTTTTTTGTATTTTTAGTAGAGACAGGATTTCACCATGTTGGTCAGGCTGGTCTCGAACTCTTGGCCTCAAGTGATCCAACCGCCTCAGCCTCCCAAAGTGCTGGAATTACAGGTGTGAGCTACCATGCCCAGCCTCCTCCTGCCCAGTTTTATGTGGCTTCCAGGATATCTGGTTCTCCCATTATCCTGTAAGCTCCTTGAGATCAAGTACCATTCATTACTGCCTTCCCATAGTACTCAGCGCAGGGTCTCACACTGCAAGTATTCAATTAATATTTGTTGAATTTATTTGAGTGTAACCCACATGCTCATTTTTACCAATGAACAAACTAAGACCCAGGGGTAAAAGAGACAGCGCAAGGTCCTACAACTCGTTTAGTGGCAGAAATAATCCATATAATAACCCATCCTCCCAGAATTACAATAAAGCAGCTTTAGAACAGCTGGGAAATTCACTGGTTTGCACTATACTAAGCTAAGCTTTGTAAGAAGGAGCTTTGTAAGAACGAGCTCTGGCTTAACCCTGATCACTTTCCACTGGACACAAAAATGCTCAAATGAAACCAGTGCCCTACACTCCAGGCAGAGCTAGAGAACCCAGCACCAATTTAGTGCATACAATAGATAACTTAAACATTCAATAACAAATGCCAAAAGCCAGCTACAAAAGTTGCCAATTTAAGCCACTAGAGGGAATCAAAGGCTCAGATTCGGTTGATGTCCCAAAAAGACCGGAACATTGTGGTGGGTGTGCTTTGACAGTCAGCCAAGTCCTATTTATACCATATCCAGAATTAAATACAGCAGTGCAGGGAGGAGCCCCTCGGTGAATACAAATGGCTTTATCAAGGCAGGGAGCCACGAGATCGGGGCGCATACACTTCTAGTCTTCCTTGAACTTCAGTTGGTTAGACTCCAGGAGGCCACTGCGATTTCTACAGATTTCTAAGGTCCTTCTCCTTCTGTCCTTTCCTTCCTTCCTTCCTTCCTTCCTTCCTTCCTTCCTTCCTTCCTTCCTTCCTTCCTTCCTTCCTTCCTTCCTTCCTTCCTTTCTTTCTTTCTCTTCCTTCCTTCCTTCCTTCCTTCCTTCCTTTCTTTCCTCCTTTCTTCCTTTCTTTCCTTTCTTTCCTTTCTTTCCTTTCTTTCTTTCTTTCCTTTCTTTCTTTCTTTCTTTTTCACATTAAATCTTTTACATTTTTTCACATTGCCCAAAGGATCTTCTGTACTTTTTTTTTTCTTTCTTTTTTTAACCCACCTAAGCAGAGAGGGGCCTGGGTTCTCTCTTTTTTTTTTTTTTAAGACAGAGTCTCACTCTGTTGCCCAGGCTAGAGTGCAGTCGCGCAATCTCGGCTCACTGCAACCTCTGCCTCCCAGGTTCAACTGATTCTTGTGCCTCAGCCTCCTGAGTAGCGGGGATTATAGGCGTGCGCCACCATGCCTGGCTAATTTTTGTATTTTTAGTAGAGACAGGGTTTCACCGTGTTGACCAGGCTGGTTTCAAACTCCTGACCTCAGGTGATCAGCCCGCCTCAGCTCCTTAAGTGGGAGCTTTTGCATGCACCTCAGGCACTTATCAAAGGACCTCTGGGAGCTTGAGAGAATTACCTTCTGGGCCTTAATGTTTCCATCTGCAAAATGGGAATTAAAGAAGACACTGAGGAAAGCAGCTAGCACCGTGAAAGCACATAGGAGTCTCCCACTAAAGTGTTAGTTCTCTTCCCCTGCTCATCTCTGCTAGAAGGGACTTTTTCTCAGATGACTGTTGCCTACAGTCAGTTAAGACTAAAGTTTTATCCTCTAAAAGGTATTTACATCTTCCTTCCTTCCTTCCTTCCTTCCTTCCTTCCTTCCTTCCTTCCTTCTTTCCTTCCTTCCTTCCTTCCCTCCCTCCCTCCCTCCCTCCTTCCTTTCTCTCTCCCTCTCTTTCTCTCTCTTTCTTTTTCTTTTTTTATTTTGAGATACAGTCTCGCTCAGTCGCCCAGGTTGGAGTGCAGTGGCATGATCTTGGCTCACCACAACTGCCGCCTCCTGGGTTCAAGCGGTTCTCCTGCCTCAGCCTTGTGAATAGCTGGGATTACAGGCATGTGCCACCACACCTGGTTAATTTTGTATTTTTAGTAGAGACAGGGTTTCACCATGTTCGTCAGGTTCGTCTGGAACTCCTGACCTCAGGTGATCCACCTGCCTTGGACTCCCAAAGTGCTGGGATTATAGGCATGAGCCACTGTGCCAGGCCATATTTACATTTTCTTAAAGATTCTCCTGAACCTTAAGACACCCCCTTCAAAGAGGTGGGCAGGAGTAACTGCGTGTGTGTGTGTGTGTGTGTGTGTGTGTGTGTGTGTTTGTTTTGAGACAGTCTTGCTCTGTCACCTAGGCTGGAGTATAGTAGCGGAATCTTGGCTCACTGCAACCTCTGCCTCTCAGGTTCCAGCGATTATGGTGCCTCAGCCTCCCAAGTAGCTGGGACTACAGGCCCACGCCACCACGCCTGGCTCATTTTTGTATTTTTAGTAGAGATGGGGTTTCACCATGTTGGCCAGACTGGTCTCAAACTCCTGACCTCAGTGATCCACCCACCTTGGCCTTCCAAAGTGCCGGAATTACAGCCATGAGCCACCACGCCCTGCCATTATGAGATTTTATTGCGATTTTACTTTTTTTTTTTTTTTAAGCTCATCAGCTGTTGTTAGTGTTAGTGTATTTTATGTGTGGCCCAAGATAATTATTCTTCCAGTGTGGCTCAGGGAAGCAAAAAGATTGGACACTCTTGAACAGTTTAATAAATTTGTATGCCTTTTCTCCTGTTCATCTGCCTCTTGTCAGTGCTTTTCAATGAATCTTCAGCAGGCAGACAGGAAGTTTTCCCTTGACCCCGACTGTATATACAATTCTGTAGGAGGGGTGCGTGTGTGTGTGTGTGTGTGTGTGTGTGTGCGCGCGCGCGCCTGCCTTCCAGGTTGTTTATGGAACACTGTATGCAGTTCACGACACAGCATGATGCAATGGAAAAAGCATGAGCTTTGGAGTCTGAGAGGTCTGGACTTGAGTAGTGGCTGTAAGACCAATTAATTCCCTGATTGCTCTGAGTTGTTTACTTTTCCGTAAAAGGAAAATAAAAACATCAACTTTGGAAGTTATTGTAAGCATTATACATGATGTATGAAAGTGTCAAGCACTGGCACATGGTATGTAGCACACACTCAGCAAATGGCGACTACTATTAATAATTGTAGTTGCTGCATTTTTTTTTTTTTTTTTTTTTTTGAGGCAGGGTCTCAGATACTCTGTCGGCCAGGCTGGAGTGCAGTGGCACAATCATAACTCTCTGCAGCCTCAACTTCCTGGGCTCAAGTGATCCTCCCACCTCAGCCTCCCAAGCAGCTGGGACTATAGGCTTTCACCACCATGCCTGGCTAATTAAATTTTTTTTTTTTTTTTTAAATTTATACGGAGTCTCACTCTGTCACCCAGGCTTGAGTGCAGTGGCGTGATCTCAGCTCACCAAAACCTCTGCCTCCTGGTTCAAGCGATTCTCCTGCCTCAACCTCGTGAATAGCTGGGATTACAGGCCCACGCCACCACACCTGGCAAATTTTTGTATTTTTAGTAGAGATGGGCTTTCACCATGTTGGCCAGGCTGGTCTCAAAGTCCTGACCTCAGGTGATCCTCCCACCTCAGCCTCCCAAAGTGCTGGGATTATAGCCGCGAGCCACCATGCCCGGCCTAAAAATTTTTATTTCATTTTTTTATAGAGACAGTGTTTCACCATGTTGCCCAGGCTGGCCTGGGCTCAAGCTCAGGCTCCTGAGCTCAAGCTGTCCTCCCCACTCAGCCTCTGAAAGTGCTGAGATCACAGGCATGAGCCACCACCTTGCTGCATTTTGAAAGACAGGGAAAACCAGAAAACATACCATGAGGACAAACCAGGATTGTGAAAAGTTTGGAAGTCGTTTTGCTTGATCACTGTTAGCATTTGGCTATAATTGCTCGCTTTTGTGTGCTCTCTCCTCTCTATTTTTTTTTTGTTGTTGTACCGTTGAAATCAAGTTGTGGACGGCATGACACTAAGTCTAAATGTTTCAGTGTGCATCTCCTAAAAATAAGCATGTTATTCCTCACAACAACAACAATATTAGCACACCGAAGAAGATTGATAATATTGTAGAGAAGGTCATTCCTGACGAGCGATTAAGGAAGACTGCAGTGAGTAAGGATGGAGGTAGTTCTGCAGAGACAGGCATGTTTTTACCGCACAGAGGGAGGGAAAAGCATTCTAGGAGGAGGGAGCACCTGGAAGCTAATGGCACCACTTGTCAGTTCCCCCCAGCCTCCCTTGTCATGAACTAGTGAAGTTCCTCTCTCATTTGCTTTCCCAATCCCACACCCAGCCCAACCCCAGAATCTCTCCAGTCCACTCCTTTTATGAGAGTCTTCAGAAGAGGAAGACCATATTTACTATGAGCTGCTAAATCTCTTGACGTTTTACCGTCTTTTCAAATACAAACATGCATTTGGTATTTAAACAGTTTGAAGCCTAAAGCCAAAGGAATGAAGCTTGCAAGTTATCAGTGGAATTTCAGACATCTGGGAATCAATACGGTGCCTAGTTATTTCCTCCCACCCCTCCAAAGAGGATATTTGTTCCTAGAATCCTTAAAATTAGTGGTGTGGATACAAGGACCCAGGTGACAGCCTGAGCTTCAGTCAGGGGGGCTGGATATTGAGCTTCTACCTCCTTCCCAGCCTGTGGGTTGATTTTAGGGGAGGAGAAGGATGGGGAAAGGGAGTGAGGGAAAAGAGAGAGGGTGAGGGAAAGGAAGGGAAGTGGGGGATGGCAGAAGGAAAAAGAAGGAGAGTGGGAGGAAGGAGGAAAAGGGAGAACCTGACACTGATGGAAGATAGTTGGAGAAGTTTTCAGATTAAACACAAACTAATTAAAAAATGGTCAACTTGGCCAGGTGCGGTGGCTTATGCCTGTAATCCCAGCACTTTGGGAGGCTGAGGTGGGCGGATCACCTGAGGTCGGGAGTTTGAGACCAGCCTGACTAACATGGAGAAACCCTGTCTCTATTAAAAATACAAAATTAGCCAGTTGTGGTGGTGCATGCCTGTAATCCCAGCTACTCAGGAGGCTTAGGCAGGAGAATCGCTTGAACCGGGGAGGCGGAGGTTGCCGTGAGCCAAGATCGTGCCAGTGTACTCTAGCCTGGGCAACAAGAGCAAAACTCCATATCACTCAAAAAAGAAAAGAAAAAAGAAAAAAATGGTCGACTTGTCTCCCCCTCTGTGAAAAACTGTCTCAGTAGGAACTTTGCAGGTGTTTATCTACATTAAAAAACTGCATTGAGCTCTTCACCTATCAGGCAAGGATGGTGCTAAGAATACAAAGGTGATGACGGTCTCTCCTACTCCTTCAAATCCTTTGAAAGATGATTGTTGATACCTCACATTAATTTAACAACGAACAATTAACTGATTCAACTGCACGATCTCATGTGAGCCCATAACTCAAATGTTATCATTTGTTATCAATCTGAGCCCTTGAGAGCCAATGTTACCAACTGTCTTTTAAAGAAGAGAAAACTGAGGATGACCACACAGCTGAGGCCACACTGCTGATAGTACACCTCTAGTTTTTATTATTTTTTCTTCCCCACACCAAAGATGATTGTCTTTTCCTTGAAACTGGCAGGTTGGAAACACAGAGATCATGTTTGTAAATGTAGATGGCACAGAGCTAGGTAGCAGAGCTAATCTGGTTGGACACACTGAGGTACATAGTTATCCTGCTGGTGGCTGAGATTCCAACCCAAAGCAAGAAGAAATTGAATGGAGGCAAATGTTAAAAGTTTCAGTGAGACACAAGTTCAGGGTGGGAAAGACCTGGAGGACCTGGGGAACTAAGAGATTTATATTGACCACCAGTATGATGTGGCCGCATTCATAGAGGTTTGATGTTCCAAACACGGGAGTAACAGCTCCATCGTACTTTATACTAGCCAACCTAGCATATCCAGAGCAACTGTGTTCAGTTTTAGATGCTGAAAACTGGGAGGGACATTGACAAAAAGGGGCATTCGGGGAGTCATGACCGACAAATGATAGGGTCAGAAAAATATATGAGGAACAGCTAATGCAGTTATAGGTGAATAAATTATGAGGATGGAAGACCAAGGGGCAACATCGTAGCTACCTTCCAACATTTAAAGGCCACAAAACAAATAATGGGTTTACTGCATTTTGTTCTTTTGGTCAGAGTTAGGGAATCAACGTGGTGCCTAGTTATTTCCTCCCACCCCTCCAAAGGGGATATTTCTTCCTGGAGGCCTTGAAATAAGTGGTGTCGCCCACACAATGGCTCACGCCTATAATCCCAGCACTTTGGGAGGCTGAGGTGGGCAGATCACAAGGTCAGGAGTTCGAGACCAGTGTGCCCAACATGGTGAAAACCCGTCTCTACTAAAAACACAAAAATTAGCTGGCCATGGTGGTAGGTGTCTGTAATTCCAGCTACTTGGGAGGCTAAGATGGGAAAATCACTTGAACCCGGGAGGTGGAAGTTGCAGTGAGCCCTGACTGCGCCACTGCACTCCAGCCTGGGTGACAGAGCAAGCCTCTGTGTCAAAAAAAAAAAAAAAGAAAAAAATTAGCCAGGTGTGGTAACCATGCCTGTAATCCCAGCTACTAGGGAGGCTTAGACAGGAGAATCGCTGGAACTCAGGAAGTGGAGGCTGTAGCGAGCCAAGATCACGACACAGCACTCCAGCCTGGGCAACGGAGTGAAACTTCTTCTCAAAGAAAAAGAAAAATGGTGGGAGTACAAAGACCAAGGTGACAGCCTGAGCTGGGGGGTGTCAGTCAAGGAGGCCAGATATCGAGCTTCTACCTCCTTCCGAGTCTGTGGGTTGGTTTTAGAGGAGAAGAAAAATGGGGAAAAGGAGTGAGGGAAAAGGGAGAAGTTGAGGGAAAGGAAGGAAAGGGCTTATGCCGTTTGGGCTTAATATGTTGACTGACTCTGTAACAGCCCTGTCTGATAAGAGAAAAAGCTCTACTGTTTCGTGAATTTTCCATTACTGGAGTCAATCAAATGAGGGTGTGTGAGGAGCTGTAAAGGGATCCCTATATGTGGATGTTAAACCCAATATTTAATGTCTTTTCTAACTATAATGTTCTATGAACTTTTTTTTTTTTTTTTTTTTTTTTTGAGATGGAATCTCGCTCTGTCACCCAGGCTGGAGTGCAGTGGTGCAATCTGGGTTCACTGCAAGCTCTGCCTCCCAGGTTCAAGCGACGTTCCTGCCTCAGCCTCCTGAGTAGCTGGGACTGCAGGTGCCCACCACCATGCCCGGCTAAGTTTTTTGTATTTTTAGTAGAGACAGGGTTTCACCATGTTAGCCAGGTTGGTCTCGATCTGCTGACCTCGTGATCCGCCCACGTCGGCCTCCCAAAGAGCTGGGATTACAGGCGTGAGCCACCGCGCCCGGCCCACTAGAACTGTTAATAATTATGAGTGCTTAGCATATTCAGGACCCTGTCTTAGTTGAATGTGATGCAAAATATAAAATACAAGTGTACACTACTGTCAGTGTATTTTGTCACCGTCAGTGAGCACTTACACAATTTATACAAAAGGTCAAGTTTTGTCCTATTGTGTATGTGGTTTTCTTTGTGTGTGCCTCAGCTGGAGTGCAGTGGCATGACCTGGGCTCAGTGCAACTTCTACCTCCTGGATTCAAGTGCCTCATCCTTCTGAGTACCTGGGATTACTGATGCACACCACCACACCCAGCTAATTTTTGTGTTTTTAGTGGAGACGGGGTTTCACCATGTTGGCCAGGCTGGTGTAGAACTCCTGACCTCAGGTGATCCACCCACCTCAGTCTCCCAAAGTGCTGGGATTACAGGCGTGAGCCACCACACCTGGCCATAGTTTTGTTCCATCATTAACATGACTTTTCAAGATGGTTGAAGGGCTCTTTCAACCATCTTGAACTGGCCCATACAACTACAGCATTTCTTTCCTTTCTGTTGCTATTTTAATCCACAAGGGGGCAGAATTTACTTATGGAGGATTAGCCAGGCCTCACCTTTGAGGTATTCTTAGTAACAAGGATTATAATGGACAAAGAATTACAGACTACTTTGGATTTAAGCTTATAAGCACTTTGCTGCCTTTTGTAGTTATGTGCTAAATTTCCAACCATGCGCATTTAATGTTCAAGGGCCCAGGGGAAAAATGAAAATCTTATAAAATACGGTTAGGCATTTGAGAGGAACTTTTCCCAGGAAATAGAAACATACACTATTTTAATAACTTAAGATCACTGTTTTAACTTATTCTAACTGCAGCAGGTGTTTACTTTGTCTAATACCAAAAAAGACTTATTTATTTTATTTATTTATTTATTTATTTAGAGACGGGTTTCACCATGTTGGCCAGGCTGGTCTTGAACTCCGGGCCTCAAGTGATCCCCCTGGCTCGGAAAAAACTTATTTTAACTGCAGAATTTATCATGAAACAAATCAATTCATCAGATGTTGTCAACTATGGCCTCTAGGTAGTTAACAAGAAAAGGCAACAAGGGAAGGAATAAGTCTGCCCTAGTGGTTTCAGGGAAATTAAGGAATTGGCAACATAACTCTTAAGGCTCTTTCAATCTTGAAGTTCAGTCTTTGTTCTAGGCCAGTAACTTACGGAATCCTGGAATGCTCTGACTATATGTAATGTAGAATCTCAAGCGTGGGCAGGCCCGCAGAAGGTCATCTAGGTCACTATCTTGCCTTCAGGCCAATTTCTTTCTTTCTTTTTCTTTCTTTTTTTTTGAAACGGAGTTTCACTCTTGTTGCCCAGGCTGGAGTGCAGTGGTGTGATCTCGGCTCACTACAACCTCCGCCTCCGGGATTGAAGTGATTCTTCTGCCTCAGCCTCCCGAGTACCTGGGATTACAGGCGCCCGCCACCATGCTTGGCTAATTTTGTGTTTTCCGTAGAGATGGGGTTTCACTATGTTGGTCAGTCTGGTCTCGAACTCCTGACCTCAGGTGATCCACCCACCTCGGCCTCCAAAGTGCTGGGATTACAGGCATGAGCCACTGTGCTCGGCCATCTGCAGGCCAATTTCATATTCAAAACTAGTCAGCTGAGAGGTATCAAGTTATTTACATTCTCTTATTGTCACTGGGATCTGAAATCACAGCAAAACAGTTCCAAGATCTTGACAGGTCTGTTAGTATCCAATTTTTAATTATTGTATATCATAACATATTCAGGGATACTGATGCTACAACATTTCCTTAAACACCCCTTATGCTTCCAGTTGTGGGTGCCACAAATTAGCAGGTACATTGACAAAATAGTTGGCACCCAGAGGCAAGTAACCTGGAGTGCATATTTGTTCAATAAAGGTGAGCAGCACCTGTTACCATCCTAGGTGCTGCCAGGGATACAGAGATGAACGACATTGTCTTTTGTGTATCCAGAGATCACAATCAAATAGAGAAACAAAATAGGCACCCAGTTCAAGGCAGTATACGATCATCAGTATTGTGTAAGAGTCAAACTGTTTCAGGAATTTAGAGGAGGAAGATCACTAAAGTGATCAGGGATGGTTTCATAGTAAAAGAAATGTTTATCCCAGACCTTGAAGAGTAGGTTAGAATTTTAGCAACTACACATGGCAAGCAATGACCTTCCAGACTGAATGGCAGCCTTCGTGATTAGCAAACCAGTTGCCAAGCTGACCTCTGCGTTTGGCAGATTGGAACATCACTGTGGACCCTTTGTCCTGATGGGTTCTCAAAGTCTGGTGGTGGGAAGGAGGATGGTCAGTAATATAACATAACTGCGCCTGGAAGCTGTGCCACTATTCTACAGACTGGGAGTTGACTATTTGGGAGTAATGTTTTGTGTTGATTTCTCCAGTAATAATTGTCAGGATAAGGATAACAATCTGGTCCACAAAGATCACTCCACCATTCAGAAATACAGCAGGTGCCTCTCTGAATTCTGTCCTTGATAATATGCTTGTATATGTCCCATGCATGTATTCATGTTTACACATGCAGAAACACGCATACACACAACTGTTTGGGAGACCCTGGCAAGAATGCCTGTGCCAGTACACAGATCAGGCAAGAATGTGTGCCTTTGATTCTGAGACTCTCAGAGATCCAGATCCCACACTAACCTATTTCATTGACATGTCTATTTATAGTCACTGCCTCATTCCAAATGCGAAGTCGCTTTCTAAATCTAAATCTTTTATTACCTTCATCAGAGAGATTCGAACAGAGGCAGAGTGGGTGGGAATTAAAAATAGACACAGACTTACTATGAAAAAGAAAATAATCGATTGTTAGGGATCCATGGCCGTGAAGAATTGAGATTATGTTGATAATAAAAATCCACTGACAAAGCCTCAATTCAGCCTTTAGTTTTATCCTGCCCCTTCCACTTTCCTATCAAAGCTAATAACAAAGAGAGAAGATGACTGGTTTGAACTTCATCCCTGCTTCTCTCATTCACTCTCCCTAGGGAGGGGCAGAAAAGCCATGAAACAAAGAATCGAGGGAGCTGCATTTTCCCTCCCTCCCTCCATTCCTTCCTTCCTTCCTTCCTTTTTTTTGAGATGGGGGTCTTACTGTGTTGCCCAGGTTGGTCTTGAACTCCTGGGGTCGAGCAATTCTTCCTCCTCTGCCTTCCAAAGGGCAAGGATTACAGGCGTGAGACACCACTCCCAGCCCTGCATTTTCTACTCACAGGAAAATCACCTCCTACATGATAAAAATCACAGATAGTACAAATTTGGCAACCTATAATTTTTAAAACCCCCAAATGAAACATTTCTTAATAATAGTAATTTTTGAGCACTTATATGTGCAAAGCATTGCTACTTGATTTATATTCATTTCCATTTCTTCATCTTCTCAGTAATCTTGTCTATTATCTTCATTCTACAAGCAGATACTGAAATGCAGAAAGATTAACTTGCCCAAGATCACACAGATCATGAGCAATTAAGCCACTATTCTAATCCAGCCATTTAACTCTAAGACCTATATGCTGAACAGTATATATTGGACTGCTACCCAGTATAGGTAGCTAACACAAATTTTTTGCTCTGGAGGTCCCTCAAAGCTTTTATCATCAGTTTTCTACTCTTGGTCATATACAAAAAAGTATATATTGAGAGAGGGTTTCACTCTGTTGCCCAGGCTGAAGTGCAGTGGTGTGATCATAGCTCACTGCAGCCTCAATCTCCTAGGCTCAAGCGATCCTCCTGCTCAGGCTCCTGAGCATCTGGAACTACAAGTGTGCACCAGTACGCCTGGCTAATTAAAAATTTTTTTTTTTTGGTAGAGACAAGGTCTTGCTGTGTTGCCCAGGATGGTCTCCAACTCCTGGGCTCAAGCGATCCTCCTTCCTAGGCTCTCAAAGTGCTGAGATTACAGGTTTGAGCCACTGCACCTGGCCTAGAAATGTTTGTCAATTTTTCTTTACTTAGACTCCCATTTTTTACATATATATAAACTCACAGTCTTCTTTACTGTTATTTGGAATAGATTAAATATTATGATTAAGCAATGGCATTTTAGAGTAGGCTTTCAGAAACTACATGTGATGAATGTAATGCTAATCAAAAACAAGTCGACACAAAAGAGTACATTCTATAGGATTCCATTCTATATGATTCCAAGGTACAGAAACAGAAAGGAAAAAAAAAATCTGTGCTGTTAGAAGTCTAGACAGTGGTTACTCCTGGAGTAAGCAGTAGTGAATAGAAGGGAACATGGTGGGGCCTTCCAAGGTGCCGGTTCTGTTTCTTGATTTGGGTGCTTGTTACTTGGGTGTGACCATTTCATGAAACTTGTTGAGCTCTACATTTATGATGGTCACATTCTTCTGTATCTATATTATACTTTATATTATCTACTGCTGCATACCAAATTGTCCCAAAACTTAGCAGCTCGAAACAATAAACGTGTTATCTCATAGTTTCTGTGGGTCAGGAATCTGAGCATGGCTTAGCTGGGTGGCTCTGACTCAGGGTCTCTCATGAGATACAAACTGTTGGATGGGGTTGTAGTCTCATCTGAAGGCTCGCATGAGGTGGAGGGAGATTTACTTCTAAGCTCGCTCATGAGGTTGTTAGCAGGTTTCAATCCTCACCACACGGACCTCTCCACAGGGCTACCTCACCACATGGCAGCTGGCTTCCCCCAGGGTAAGTGATGCAAAAAAAAGCACAAGATGAGACGTCTCAGAGGAGACATCTAATCTCTGCTGCCATATTCTACTTGTTATAAGCAATTCAATAATTCCAGCCCACACTCAAGGAGAGGGGAATATTAAGAGGCAGGAATCATCAGGTGCAATCTTAAAGGCGCATACCACACACTTTAATAAAGACTTAAAGGCCTGGTGCAGTGGCTTACGCCTATAACCCCAGCACTTTGGGAGGCCAAGGCAGGCAGATCACCTGAGGTCAGGAGTTTGAGACCAGCCTGGCCAACATGATGAAACCCTGTCTCTACTAAAAATACAAAAAATTAGCCAGGCATGGTGGCAGGCGCCTGTAATTCCAGCTACTCGGGAGACTGAGGCAGAAGAATTGCTTGAACCCGGGAGGCAGAGGTTACATTGAGCCGAGATCGCACCACTGCACTCCAGCCTGGGCAACAAGAGTGCAATTCCATCTCAAAAAAAATAAATAAAGCTTTAAAAAGTATCCATATGTGTCCTCTGCCTCCCCACTCACAATAGCAATCACTGTCTTATAGAATTAAAAATGCTTTCACAATTCACTAGTTTTTTGGCAACCACGACATCTCATAAGAGTAGGTTATGACATGAATTCTTCTTTCTGTTTTACAGAAATGTAATAAGCTTGATATGACCACTTTTATGTTTGCAAAGCACTTTTCAGATTTCACAATTCTTTTTCATACATATTTTGAGTTTTATTATGCAGAATACGTGAGAATTGTAGTTTAGTGTTATTTCCCTATGATAAATTCCAGGAAAATATATTATCAGGGTGGCATGAACAACATTATAGTTTATATTATTTATAGAGGATAAAAGGTCTCAGCCAGGCACGGGGGCTCACGCCTGTAATCCCAGCACTTTGGGAGGCCAAGGTGAGTGGATCACCTGAGGTTAGGAGTTCAAGACCAGCCTGGCCAACATGGTGAAACCCCATCTCTACTAAAAATACAAAAATTAGCCAGGCATGGTGGCGGGCACCACCCTGAATACTCTGAAATACTAATTCAGAGTATTATCTGATAATACTCTGAAAATTGTAAAATGCATACAATATACTGGTTACTATGCACTAAGGGATATAAATATATATCTATAATTTCGGCCGGGCGCTGTGGCTCACACCTGTAATCCCAGCACTTTGTTGAGACTGAGGCGGGTGGATCACAAGGTCAGGAGATCGAGACCATCCTGGCTAACACAGTGAAAGCCCGTCTCTATTAAAAATACAAAAATTAGCTGGGTGTGGTGGCGTGAGCCTGTAGTCCCAGCTGCTGGGGAGGCTGAGGCAGGAGAATGGCATGAACCCGGGAGGCGGAGCTTGCAGTGAGCTGAGATCATGCCACTGCACTCCAGCCTGGGCGACACAGCAAGATGCCATCTAAAAAAAAAATATATATATATATATATATATATATATATATATATATATATATATATATTTATCCATTTAATCAGACCAATCCTACAAAGCAAAATTTTGCCTCATTTTGCAGAGCAAAACCTGAGACTCAGAAAGGCTTATTTGCTAAGATCTAAGAGATAATAATTGGTAGGGCCAAAATTTCAAGTAAGTTTGACTTGAGACCTTTTATCTTTTATTTTATTTTTATTATTTTAAAAATTTTTTTAGTCAGAATCTTGCTCTGTTGCCCAGGCTGGAGTGCAGTGGTACGATCTCAGCTCACTGCAGCCTCTGCCTCCTGAGTTCAAGCAATTCTTCTGCTTCAGCCTCCTAAGTAGCTGGGATTACAGGCACTTGCCACCATGCCTGGCTAATTTTTGTATTTTTAGTACAGACAGGGTTTTACCATGTTGGCCAGGCTGGTCTTGAACTCCTAAAATCAGATGATCCACTCACCTTGGTCTCCCAAAGTGCTGGAATTCCAGGCGTGAGCCACCATGCCTGGCTGAGACCTTTTAACCTCCATATATAAAATAAAGTGTAATGCTGTTCATGCCACCCTGATAATATATTTTCCTGTAATTTGTCATAGGGCAATTTTTACAAAAGCTGTACCATCCTGATCTTAGGGGGAAAAAAGGAATTATCTTCAAAGATTATGGCAGGTAGAATATGAAAGGCAGTAATTCACTCTCTGTATGGCATTTGTGTACAACACTAAAGAATGTGGCAATCTTTCTCCAAGACACTAATACTACTCACCTATGATCACTTGGGAGAAATCTTTGGAATATATTCTTATGAATGTGTTCATGGAAAGCTGACCATATGCATCATACCATTCATTTCATACACACTTTTTAAGTGGCTTTAAAACAACAAGTGTATAAATTCTCGAAGACCGCAATAAACTTTTTTTTTTTTTTTTTGAGATGGAGTCTCACTTTGTTGCCCAGGCTGGAGTGCAGAAGCACGATCTTGGCTCACTGCAACCTCTGCCTCTGGAGTTCATGTGATTCTCCTGTCTCAGCCTCCCAAGTAGATGGGATTACAGGCATGCACCACCATGCCTGGCTATTTTTTTTTTTTTTTTTGTATTTTTCATAGAGACAAGGTTTCAACATGTAGACCAGGCTGGTCTCGAACTCCTGACCTCAGGTGATATTCCTGCCTTGGTTTCCCAAAGGGCTAGGAATACAGGCATTAGCCACCACGCCCAGCCAAGACTGCAATAAACTTTAATCTGCTTTTTACATCAAATGTGTGGGC
Organism: Macaca fascicularis; assembly: GCF_037993035.2. Taxonomy (NCBI): domain Eukaryota; kingdom Metazoa; phylum Chordata; class Mammalia; order Primates; family Cercopithecidae; genus Macaca; species Macaca fascicularis. The sequence goes on from NC_088388.1 coordinate 121,899,547, forward strand.
AGAACTATAATCAAACTTAGCTCATGCTTGACAAAGAAAATCTTGGAGCTTCTTTTCTCCCAGAGACAGATCAGTGCAATTAAAAATCTGGACCTCGATCTGTATGCAACTTAATGATGGTATGCAGATAAATGGGCTAAACCAGACTTCCGTTTTTCTCATTAAGGTGACAAGAATAGATCCAGCATTGCAATTTGGCTCCTACACCCAGTTTATATCCTAGCAGAAAACGTCACATCTCAGCAAGGGAAGATTTGTAATGCCAAGTCATTTCCCCTAACTTTACTTTGTTCCTGTCCCTCCCTGACACCCAAATGACTCAAATGGCTGCCTCACACTCATGTATTCATTCATTCACTCATGTGTTTACTCAAGTGACCTAACTATGAGTCTTGAGTTTGTCTTGCCAGGAAATTGTCTTCCAGGTGATCTTTGCATTTTCTTTCTTTCTTTTCTTTTTTTTGAGATGGAGTTTCACTCTTGTTGCCCAGGGTGGAGTGCAATGGCACGATCTTGGCTCACCGCAACCTCTATCTCCCGGTTTCAACCGATTCCCTTGCTTCAGCCTCCTGAGTAGCTGGGATTACGGGCATGCACCACCACACCCAGATAATTTTGTATTTTTAGTAGAGATGGGGTTTCTCCATGTTGGTCAGCCTGGTCTCAAACTCCCGACCTCAGGTGATCCACCTGCCTCGGCCTCCCAAAGTGCTGGGATTACAGGCATGAGTCACCGAGCCCGGCTGATCTTTGCATTTTCATCAGAGCATCAAACCAGTTCTGGCAGACCGCCTTTCCTGTAGACCCGGTGTGCTTCATGCTTACAGGGGGTAACGAAGAACAAGAAATCACCCAAGTACTTTAGTATCTAAGATGGGCAGTTCACAAATCTAATTAATTATTAGCATCCCTCAAAAAGCCTTTAAACACTTCTTTGAATAATGTAATGTAAGCATATGGTAAACATTCAAACAGAACAAAATAGTATACAGTGAAAAGTAAGTCTCTCTCACACGTGGCCCTCAGTTTCCCTCCTACTAGTTCATATACATTTTATGTCTCACATTATTTTGTGTTTTTTTGAGACCGAGACTGGCTTTGTCCCTCAGGCTGGAGTACAGTGGCACAATCTCTGCTCACAGCAATCTCCGCCTCCTGGATTCAAGCGATTCTTCTGTCTCAGCCTCCCAAGTAGCTGGGATTAGAGGCGAGCACCACCAAGCCCGGCTAATTTTTGTATTTTTATTAGAGACAAGGTTTCACCATGTTGGCTAGGCTGGTCTCGAACTCCTGACCTCAGGTGATCCACTCACCCTGGCCTCCCAAAGTGCTGGGATTACAGGTGTGAGCCACCTCTCCTGACCTGGGGTCTTATCTTTATCCCTGGAGTTGTAAAATTTTACTGTGATGTGTTTTGGTATAAGACTTTTTTCCATTAACTTATTTTGATATGTCTTTTAATCTAAAGACTCATTTAAGTGTCAGGAAATGTTGTTGTACTATTTAAAAATAATTCGGCTGGGTTCAGTGACTCACGCCTCTAATCCCAGTGTTTGGGAGGCAAAGGCATAAGGATTGCTTGAGCCCAGGAGATTGAGACCAACCTGGGCAACACAGTGAGACGCCATCTCCACAAAAATAAAAAAGTAATACTAAATAAAAATAAAAATAATTCATGTCATTTTCCCTTCTTTTTCATATACTCATCTTTCAGATGTTGGACCTCCTGGACTGATCCTCTATTTTTTTTAGATCTTTTCTCCCATGTTGTTTGGTTGAGTTGTTCCAAGAGTTTGTCAAGGGATCTCTTGGATGGCATTATGAGATAATTGTTAAAATCAGCAATTCAAATACCAGAAAAATTATTTTTTAGTTCTACAAGCTTGGGCAAGTTCTTTATCCTCTCTGTCTTAGTTTTCCTATCTATAAAATGGAGGAAATAATTGTATTTAATTATTTGATGATTAAATGATTATTAAAGCATGTTATGAGAATTGAGTTTAATACATGTCTGAAACATAGTAAATGTTCAATAAATATTGCTATTATTGTTATTATTATCGTATTCTTGTTTGATGGATACTATGCCTTCCGTTAGTCTCTCAGGATATTAACACAGGGTTCATTGCATAGTCTTTGTTTCTATTTGCTTTTCTCTTACTTTTCTCAAATGTCTCATGTTATATTGAGAGATACTAAAAAGCTGTTTGTGGCTGGGCATGGTGGCTCATGCTTGTAATCCCAGCACTTTGGGAGGCCGAGGCTGGCGGATCACGAGGTCAGGAGATCAAGACCATCCTGGCTAACATGGTGAAACCCCGTCTCTACTAAAACTATAAAAAATTAGCCAGGCATGGTGGCAGATGCCTGTAGTCCCAACTACTCGGGAGGCTGAGGCAGGAGAATGGTATGAATCCGGAGGCAGAGCTTGCAGTGAGCCAAGATCGCGCCACTGCACTCCAACCTGGGCAACAGAGCGAGACTCCGTCAAAAAAAAACCAAAAAACAAAAAAAGCTGTTTGGAAATGCTGTGAATGAGCAGGACTTTACAGTGGGCTTCTTTGTAGGCTGTTTGATTGTGGGATTCCCAATGTCAGTGTCTGGTCTTTTTTCTGAAGCTGTTGAATTACTCCAGAGAAATTTTTTTTTTTTTTTTTTTTTTTAGATGGAGTCTCGTTCTGTCACCCAGGCTGGAGTGCAGTGACACAGTCTCGGGTCACTGCAACCTCCACCTCCCAGGTTCAAGCAATTCTCCTGCCTCAGCCTCCTGAGTATCTGCGATTATGGGCATGTGCCACCATGACCGGCTAATTTTTGTATTTTTAGTAGAGATGGGGTTTCACCATGTTGGCCAGACTGGTCTGGAATTCCTGGTCTCAAGTGATCTGCCCGCCTTGGCCTCCCAAAGTGCTGAGATTACAGGCGTGAGCCACCTCACTTGGCCAGAAAAAAATTTTAAAATCACATGTCTGTCAGTGGGAGGTGGGTAATGACTGCCAATATTCTCTGAGCTGAGTGGGTGTAGTGGGTCAGGAGTATACCTATATAGATTCCAGTCCCTGAGACTTTTAATGAACTGGCTTATAAGCACTGGGGTTTCAGCCACTGTGTTTTTGTAAGTCAGTTACCTCTCTTCCACCTGCTTTCATCAGCCAAACATTTGTTGACATTTCTCTTTCACCTTTATTTCCTCCCCCATTTTCAGCCACCCAAGTAGCTGGTACTGACTGCTGGCATGTGCCCTTGCGTCTGGCTAATTTTTGTATTTTTTTTGTGGAGATGGGCTTTTTGCCATGTTGCCAGGCTAGTCTTGAACTCCTGGACTCAAGCAATCTGCCTACCTAGGACCTCCCAAAGTGCTAGGATTGGGAACCACTGTGTCTGGCCCTTTACTTTCATTTTAGTGGGTTTTGGGGAGGAAACAGAGAAAAATACATGTGTTAAATCTACCACATTACCTAAAATATCAGTAAGTGATTTAGGGGGCAGGTCCTGTCTTCTAGACTATAGACATTTTCTGTGCTCCATTTTTATTTTTCAGTTTTTTTAGAGATAGGGTCTTGCTATGTTGCCCAGGCTGGTCTTGAATTCTTGGGTTCAAGAGACCCTCCCAAACTTTCCTAGTAGTTGTGATTACAGGCGTGAGCCACCATGCCAGGTGCTCTGCTCCATTTTTGAGAACGACAAAATATTTAATCTGATCTGTGGCTTTTTATCCTCCCACTTCCCCTGTTCAACAGACAGTCATCGTTGGCAGGGTTGTGTCTGTCAACTGCGATACTGCCTGTGATATTGGCTCTCTAACCCTGGGACAGATAGGACAGTCCTCCGGGAAACAGAACAGCTTGTCCGTGTACTCAGGAAGCTCATGTTGGATACACAGAGGCCACACTCCTACTGGAAAGCTTTTCTGTTGCAACACCCTCTGCTTAGAATGATAGAAAAGGAGAAAAAGCTTCTATTTCCCAATAGGCTCTCTCTTATCCAGAGAACCTTATCTGGGAAAAAGGTAGCAGAGAAACGTGAAACCAGGTTTCATCAGGAATGAGGGAATTGCCCCTCATTTTGCTAATTTTGACTATGAAACCCAAAGAGAAAATGCGTGTGGGATTTTGTTTTCATGTCTTGTTTTTTTCTTACTTTCCCCCTCTCTTCCTCCCTGTCTTCCCTCCTTTCCTTCTTCCTTTCTTTCTACTCACCAGGCATGTTGTATTTAAGCTATTTTGGTTCAGACTAAGGGAAATGAATCAAGGCTTTCGGAACAAATTACAGAAGTACCCAAATGTTCAGGATGAAGCCATCATGTCCATTGTAAACCAAGGCCTGCTCTGCCCAAAAGAACTTGTTCCTGCACCCTCATCCCTTTTGCTGTGTTTGCAGCTTGGAAACCCTACCAGACACTGAGGTCTTCTTAGGAAAAATATTTGTTCAAATCTTTCATTTTCTCTGTGGTCTTTAAAAGCCACTCTGGTTTCTAGTCCAGGAATCAGCTTTTCTGGGCATATCATATTGGCCTCCAGCTGTGACCCTTCTGGGGGCATGAACTCTGCAGAATTCTAGCAGAGATCTGAAGATTTTTTTCTTTTCTTTTCTTTTCTCTTTTCTTTCCTTTCCTTTTCTTTTCTCTCTCTCTCTTTCTTTCTTTCTTTTTTTTTTTTTTGAGACAGAGTCTTGCCCTGCCACCCAGGTTGGAGTACAGTGGTGTGATCTTGGCTCACTGCAGCCTCCACCTCCTGGGTTCAAGCCATTCTCGTGCCTAAGCCTCCCAAGTAGCTGGGATTACAGGCATGTGCCACCATACTGGCTAATTTTTGTATTTTTAGTAGAGACAGTGATTCACCATGTTGGCTAGGCTGGTCTTGAACTGCTGGCCTCAAGTGATCTGCCCAGCTCGGCCTCCCAAAGTGCTGGGATTACAGTGGTAATCCCACTGCGCCTGGTCAAGGTTTTTGTACATGAGAAATTGGTGGCAAGTGCCATGAGGAAGTGCGGCGTACACACAGGCAGATTTCTTTGACTGTTAGTTCCTGTGTCAATCAGGGAACTTGCAATGTGGCCATGTGTTATGTATAGCATTGTACAGGGATTTTGTGGAACATGTGAGAATAGACACAATCCATACACAATTCCTGACTCCTGTCCTCATGTAGCATCCAGTGTAGTTGTAAGGCATGTGAAAAAATTAGCAAATACTATAAGACAGCACAAAATTGACACTACCTCTAATGCTGTGGCAGCTCAGAGGAGATGGTGACCCATAAATGATGAAAATCAGTGCAGAAAATGAAACATGAGTGACAAATGGAGGGAAAATGTAAAGGAGAAAGGAATGAGCTCTGGATGTTTGGGTGGGAGTGAACTCATTACTCAGGGTTAGATTGCAAGGGAAAGAGAAAAGGAGCAGTGAGGAGCGAGCAATTCATGTGAGGGGAGACTTAGGAGAAGGAAACTTCTAGATAAATATTATTGGAATTGGCCTACAGAGAACAGCCGTATTATATATTTTTGGTGTTATTTTTAGTTTAACGACAAGTATCTGCTTTTATCTATAATTTTCTTTTTCTTTCTTGTTTTGTAGTGATGGGGGTCTTGCTATGTTGCCTAGACTGGTCTCGAACTCCTGGCCTCAAGTGATCCTCTTGCCTTGACCTCCCAAAGTGTTGGGATCACAGGCATGAACTACCATGCACAGCTCACAGTTTTCCCAGTTGATTGGTTAGCTAATCTTTGAGATTAATCCAGAGGCAAGTAGAGATCTATTTCACCCCTACCTCCCAAAACCCCTCTTAAATATCCAGGATTTTTGGTGGGCTGTGGTGTCACAGGTGAGTGAATTGAAATCATTAGGGAGTTGGATGTATTTCATTCAGCATGCAGGACTATCTGGCAGCAGAAACTAGAAGGGCCAAATTCTACTTCTCTGGATTTTGCCTCTGCAATAATCTAACAGTCATTTGCTCATATCACTTTTTAGAATAACCAGTCATTTAATGTCATTCATTCATTTAATAACTACTTACTGAGCCCTTGCTATATGTCAGGCACCATCTGCAGTGCTGGGCATACAGCAGTGAACAAAATGGATGTTCTCCTTTATTTTGTCCTCTCAGAAATGTGTACATATCCCTGAGGGTTTTGGGCAGTGAGACAGAAACACATAGCATTCTAAGATAATTATGTAATCAGTATTTTCTTGGAGCGTCAGTTTACTAAATAAGTAATTGAAAACACTGCCCTGTTTTTAAATATATATATATATGTGGAGTGGAATACAAAATTTATATGCATTTCTTTTTTGAGACAGGGTCTGGCTCTGTCACTGAGGCTGGAGTGCAGCAGTGGTGATATAGCAGGACAAGCCACAGACAAAACTCCTCAGACACTGGATTAAAGAAGGAAGAGGTTTTTCATTTGGCCGGGAGCATCGGCAGATTCGTGTCTTAAGAGCCGAGCTCCCCGAGAAAGAAATACTTGACCTTTTTAAAGGCTTACAACTTTAAGGGGTCCACGTGAAAGGGTCGTGATAAATCGAGCAAGCATGGGAAACGTGACTGGGGCCTTCATGCATCAGCTAACAGAACAGAAAGTTTTACAATGCTTTTTTCATACAGTGTCTGGGATTTATAGATAACACAAGTAGTTTAGGTCAAGGGTTGATGTTATTATTATTACTTTTTTTAATTCCTAGGGCCAGGTGGTGGTGCCAAGGTTGTCTGACTATTTATCTTACTTTTGTTTCTTTCTCTCTTTCCTACTTGTGAACTAAGCAAGGTGAGGGGAGGAGGGCAGCAGGAGTAGTAGTGGTCTCCTTCCTCAGTGAGATCTCGGTTCACTGCAACCTTAGCCTCCCAAGCTCAAGTGATCCTCCCACCTCAGCCTCCCGAGTAGCTGGGACTATAGGTGTGCACTACCATGCCTGGCTAATTTTCTGCCTTTTTAGCAGAGACAGGGTTTCACCATGTTGTCCAGAAGGGTCTTAAACTCCTGAACTCAGGCAATCTGCCTGCCTCGGCCTCCCCAAGTGCTGGGATTATGAGCAAGAGCCACCACACCTGGCCTTATATGCATTTTTAAGCTAAAGCAAGACTTCAAAGCAATGCCAGGCTTTGGCAGGTTGTTCTGGGCTATGTCCCAAATCTCCAGAGGTCCACGTGCACACTACTCTGCCTTTAGGAGCACTCATGGAGAAGTTTGCAAAGCACTGCCCTACTTAACCTCAAGTGGCCTTACCACTGCCTACAAGATCAAGAGGAGACTCCTGCACGAACACTCAAGGTTTTTCAGGATGTGGACTGGGGGCCACGTTCCCCAGCACTCACTTTCCCTCCCCTCCCCTCCCCTCTTCTCCCTGCCCTTCCCTTCCCTTCCTTTCCTTTCTTTCTTGAGACAGAGTCTTGCTTTGTTGCCCAGGCTGGAGTGCAGTGGCATGATCTCAGCTCACTGCAATCTCTGCCTCCCGGGTTCAAGCGATTCTCCTACCTCAGCCTCCCAAGTAGCCATGATTACAGGCATGTGCCACCACACCTGGCTAATTTTTTTGTATTTTTAGTAGAGACGGGGTTTCACTGTGTTGGCCAGGCTGGTCTCAAACTCCTGACCTCATGTGATCCACCTGCCTGACCTCATGTGATCCACCTGCCTCAGCCTCATGTAATCCCTCTGCTGGGATTACAGGTGTGAGCCACTGAGCCCAGCCCACTGTCTTTGCTTTCTGCTCTCTTTTCTCAACAGCAGAAGCACATAGGAAGCACCCACTGGACAATGTGCTGGGCTAGAGTATAACAAAGACACCTTCCTAGCCACACCCACCACATGCTGCTCACCCTGCTTATTGCCTCACCTTCCCTGCTTAGAAAATCTTTTCCTCTCTTTCAAGGGGCCAGCCTGAATATATTGCTTTGCCTGAATAGCTTGAATTTCTTTTTTAATCCATTTTCCTGTAATACTCTGTAGACACTTCTATAATAGATCTTACATTTTGTCATGCCTATATAGTGTCTCGTCTTTTCTCCTACTGCATGCTAAATTCCCCAGGCAGGGCCATTCTTTTCAATTCTTCTTTGTATTTACAAAATGCTTATCACCAAATAGGCCCTCAATGGATGCAAGCCGAATTAATTAATTTTTCAGAGGAACATGCAAATTCTCCGGGAAGTTAATCTGAAAACATTAAGTAATGTATTAATTAATTTATCCATGTACTAATCAACTATTTACCAGTCCTATTTTTTGTAGAGACAGGGGTCTCAGTGTGTTACCCAGGCTGGTCTTGAACTCCTGGGCTCAAGCAGTGCTCCAGCCTCAGCGTTCCAGTGTGTGAAGATTAAAGGGGTGAGCCACTGCGCCTGGTCAGCTGTCTTTCTACTCTTGAGCTAAGTTTATGAAGACAGTAATAAGAAAACAGAACTAGTCTCGTCCCTCATGACACTTACAATTGTATGAAAAAGACTCATAGTAATAAGAGAGAAATAATTTTAAGAATTTAATTATATTAAATGTGATAAGTTAAATATAATTAAGTATATAAATGTGATAAATGCTATAAAGGAAAAGTACAGGAAACTATGAACATATAATTCCATCTTTAAATAATTTTGTTTTTTTCTTTTCTTTTTTTTTTTTTTCTGAGACAGAGTCTCTCTTTGTCACCCAGGCTGGAGTGCAGTGGCGCGATCTCAGCTCACTGCAACCTCCGCCTCCTGGATTCAAGCAATTCTCCTGCCTCAGCCTCCTGAGTAGCTGGGATTACAAGTATGCACCATCATGCCCAGCTAATTTGTGTATCTTTAGTAGAGATGGGGTTTCACCATGTTGGGCAGACTGGTCTCGAACTCCTGACCTCAAGTGATCCGCCCACCTTGGTCTCCCAAAGTACTGGGATTACAGGTGTGAGCTACCACACCCAGCCCACCCCTTTTTATAATGGCTTCTTTTCCATATTTGTAATTAAGACTTATTGTGTGGAGGGAGGGAGGACTAAAAGGGGCGGTTTGTTTTACATTTAAAAGCCAGAACTAAACCTTTCGGAGAGGAGAAATGATAGTGATTCTACCCAAACTCTTTGAGAAAATAGAAAAGGAGTACTTCCTTTTCATTTTATCAACATTACTCTGATCCCAACACCCAGATAAAGATATGACATACACACAGAAGAAAATCACAGACCAATATCACTCATGAACTTACATGCAATCATCCCTTAACAAAATCAAATCAAGTAATAGATATAAAGAGTAATGTGGCTGGACACGGTGGCTCACGCCTGTAATCCCAGCACTTTAAGAGGCCAAGGTGGGCGAATTACCTGAGGTCAGGAGTTCGAGACCAGCCTGGCCAACATGGCAAAACCCTGTCTCTACTGGAAATACAAAAAAATTAGCCGGGTGTGATGGTGCGAGCCTGTAATCCCAGACTCAGGAGGCCGAGGCAAGAGAATCGCTTGAACCAGGGAGGCAGAGGTTGCAGTGAGCCAAGATCGCACCATTGCACTCCAGCCTGGCGACAGAGTGCGACTCTGTCTCAAAAAAAAAAAAAAAGGTAATGCATCAGACCAAGTAGGTTTTATCCTCAGAATATAAGGTTGGTTTAACAATAAAAAATCAATTAATCATTGTAATTCCCCATATTTATAGGATAAAGGAGAAAAGCAGTATAATTTCAGCAGATGGAGAATGAAGAAAAAGACTAACAAATTCAATACCCATTCGTGATTTAAAAAAAAAAAAAAAAAAAAAAACAACTCAGCCAACCAGGAAGAAAGGGGACTTCTTTAAAAAAACGAAAACAAAGTAGGACTATAAGGCCAGCATGGTGGCTCAGGCCTGTAATCCCGGCATGGTGGCCCAGGCCTGTAATCCCGAGGTGGGAGGATTGCTTGAGCCCAGGAGTTTGAGACCAGCCTGAGCAACATAGCAAGATCTTGCCTCTACCAAAAATTAAAAAGTAGCCAGATGTGATGGCACATGCCTGTAGTCTCAGCTACTTGGGAGGCTGATGTGAGATTTTCGCTTGAGCCCAGGAGGTAGAGGCTGCAGTGAGCTATGATCATGTCACTGCATTCTAGCCTGAGCAACATGGTGAGACCATGATCTCAAAAAAAGAGAAAAAGACTGCAAGTAAAAAAGTGAAAAATAATTAAAAGTTTAATCATCAGTATATGTCAAACAACTAATTTGACCTTTTTTTCAAATTGAATATTAAAATATATAGAGGTGGGAAGAATTTTATGAAACTTTTATACAAATAGCTACCTATATTGAACACTTGCTGAGAGTTCTGTGAACACTATCTTATTTAATCCTTACACAACCCCATAGAATAGGTATGATTTTTATTCCCATTGTATAGACAATGAAACTGAGGCTTAGGGAAGTCAAAAACATTCTCTGCAGAAATACAGCCAATAATTAGCATAGCCAGTGTTAGAACTGAAGGTCTGTCTGCTTTAAAATTTGTGCTTCTAAATATTGTTCAGGGCGGAGAGCAGTAGCTCATACTTGTAATCCCAGAACTTTGGGAGGTCGAGGCAGGTGGATCACCTGAGGTCAGGTTGGAGACCACCCTGGCCAACATGGTGAAACCCCATCTCCAGCAAAAATACAAAAAATTAGCTTGATGTGGTGGCGGGTGTCTGTAATCCCAGCTACTCTGGAGGCTGAGGCAGGAGAAGTGCTTGAATCCAGGAGGCGGAGGTTGCAGTGAACCGAGATCATACCGTTGCACTCCAGCCTGGGCAATAAGAGTGAAACTCCATCTCAGTATATATACACACACACACATATATATATAGTTCAGTACCACTTCTCATTTGACCACTTTACCTTATACATTAGGCAGCTAAGTGACAAGCCAACTGATGCAAGTTAATGCAAAGTTGGGACTAGAATCCAGGTCTTCTGACTTCTGACACCCTGTTGTTTTCAGAAATGGTGTTTCACGTCTAATCCACCTACTCCTTCCTTTTTATCAAAACACATTTTTTTTTTTTTTCCTGGAGGCTCCAGACCTGAAATACTAGAGAATAAATATAAGTTACAGAGCCAGGGATCAAATTTTGTCTCCTGCTCTGTTCAGCATTCAAAACCACTAAGCCACAGAGAAGACTCTGCCCACACTCAGAAAACAGCATGTTAAAGCAGGATTGAATGGAAACCTCTCTTCATAAGAATGCAGATGGTGAGAAAGAGTAAAAATATTCAAGGGAAAAGGAGGTAAAGAAAATTAGTGTTGGGGCTGGAGAACACTGTATGGTATTCATCTTTCAGAAATTTGAAACTCTGGGAACTGTACAGGGGAGTCCAAGGGATGTAACTGCCCGGAGAGGCCTCAAACCTGGCCCTTTTGTGGACGAAGATCACTTCCCATCATTTTCACTCAGAGTTACCGTGGTCTGGTAGATAGAGCTCCCTGGGAGGTGCTGGGAAATGGCCCCAGGGCCACCAAGGCTTTGCCCTGCTTTCTGGGCAGGGTTTGGCAAAATTAAAAAGGGAGAGAAATTATTTATTGTCCACCCAGTGCAAATTAAGAAAAATGGTATGGTCTGGATGGTGTTTAAGCAAGTCAGGAGGGAAAAGAAAAATTTTTATCACCTTTCCTTTGACACAAGCTGATGATGCCCTCGCCCAGATGGACAGAAGCCCACCTTCCCTGGCAGGCAGCCACTGGGAAATGCATAGTTCCTGCCTCCTGCACATGCCGGGGAATGGACAGCAGGCATTCTGGGAGGGTGAGGGGTGAGCTGTGGAAAAGGGTTGGGGGAAAAAAGTAGTTCAGGAGTCAGAAAATAGTTCACAAATCTAAAAACTCCATTCAGAGTTGCTTCTAAACACCATCATAGCATACATGTATATGATATTCACACACAGCATGAAAAGTGTGGTAAGTTCTGTTTTCCTTCCCCAAATGGAATTCTTTTTTCTTTCTTTCTTTCTTTCTTTTTTTTTTTTTTTGAGACAGAGTCTCACTCTGTCACCTAGGCTGGAGCATGGTGGCACTATCTCAGTTTACTGTAACCTCCACCTCCCAGGTTTGAATGATTCTCCTGCCTCAGCCTCCCAAACAGCTGGGATTACAGGTGTGCACCACCATGCCTGGCTAATTTTTGTATTTTTAGTAGAGACAGGGTTTCACCATGTTGACCAGGCTGGTCTTGAACTCCTGACCTCAAGTAATTCACTCGCCTTGGGCTCTCAAAGTGCTGGGATTACAGGCGTGAACCACTGTGTCCAGCTGGATTTCAAAAATAATATCTGTCATTCCAAAATAGTACTTAGGTGATCATTTTTCTTTCCTTCCAAATACTATGACTGTTTTGTTTTAGATCTTTTTCTCATCCCTCAAATATAAAGAGCCTAGAAATTTCTCTTGCTCCATCAGTTCCATTGAGAAATATTTTATGGTAACCACAAAGATTAGAAAAAAATACAGAAAAAAAGAAAAATACAGAAAGAATATTTTGAAAAAGAAATATTTTGACTCTTGGAGGGAATTTCTAACTGTTCTTACTTTAATTTTATGTATTTAAGATTAGAAGCAAGACAAAACAAACAAATGAACAATAAGCAAAAATAAGCCCAAAACTAACCTTTTCCAAACTCTTAAATACTGGGTTTCAAAACACAGTGTGGAGGATGGTTACTTGAGTGGGTTTGGGTCACATTCGAGTCCTGACTCTGCCCTTAATCTATCTTTCTTTCTTTTTTCTTTTCTTTTTTTTCGAAATGGAGTTTCGCTCTTGTTGCCCAGGCTGGAGTGCAATGGTGTGATCTCGGTTCACTAAAACCCCCATGTCCCAGGTTTGAGTGATTCTCCTGGCTCATCCTCCCGAGTAGCTGGGATTACAGGTATGCGCCACCATGCCTGGCTAATTTTTGTATTTTTAGTAGAGACGTGGTGTCACCATGTTGGCCAGACTGGTTTCGAACTCCTAACCTCAGGCAATCCACCCGCCTTAGCCTCCCAAAGTGCTGGGATTATAGGCGTGAGCCACTGCAGCTGGCCAAGATCCTTAATTTTTCTAAACCTACTTTTATCATCTATAAAATGAGCATAATAATAGTACCTTTTCACATGCTGTCATAAGGATTAAATATAATCTTGTTTAAAGCACGTTGTATAAAATCTATCTTAGCTATTATAGTAAGAAGTACAAAAGTGAAGGAAAGTAATAATCTTTGCGGGGGTGCATACGTGTAAGAAACCTCTCAGGAAGGAGCAGAACTGAACCAAGTGCTGAGGCAGAACCTCTGCTCCACAAATAGCATTTTTTTTTCTTTTTAGCAAATTGCAGAAAGATATGATTCCTATCTTCCTGCAGGCTGATTCAGTCCCATGCCAGGGCACACGGCCGGTGAGTGGGCAGCTGCCCTATTAAGGACTCAGCAAAGGAATGATTACTTTGGGGAACTGTCAAATATGGAAAGCTATTCAGAAGGTCCACATGGAGATGTGGCTGTTTCCTAAATCACAGTTTCCCCAATGTTTTCTATTCCTCTGTGCTCTGAGGTGATAACTTTTTCCTTTTTTATCTTATTTTTATCTCTCTCATTTTATTTTATTTTATCTTATTTTTGAGACAGTCTTGCTCTGTTGCCCAGGCTGGAGTGCAGTGGTACAATCTTGGCTCACGGCAACCTTGGCCTCCTGGGTTCAAGTGATTCTTCTGCCTCAGCCTTCTAAGTAGCTTGGATTACAGGCACCTGCCACCACGCCCAGCTAATTTTTGTATTTTTAGTAGAGACGGGGTTTCACTCTGTTAGCCAGAGATGGGGTTTCACTCTGTTGGTGGATCCTGACCTCAAGTGATCCACCCGCCTTGGCGTCCCAAAGTGCTGGGATTACTGAGACACTGCGCCTGGCCCTGTTTTTTATTTTTATTTTATTTTATTTTTGAGACAGGGTCTCACTCTGTGGCCCAGGCTGGAGGGCAGTGGTGTGATCTCCGCTCACTGCAGCCTCCACCTCCTGGGCTCAAGCGATTCTCCCACCTCAGCCTCGCAAGTAGGCGTGCACCACCATGCCCAGCTAATTTTTGTATTTTTTGGTAGAGGCAGGGTTTCGCCATGTTGGCCAGGCTGGTCTCAAACTACTGACCTCAAGCGATCCGCCTGCCTCAGCCTCCCAAAGGCCGGGATTATAGGGATGTGCCACTGTGCCTGGCTTCTGAGACTATAACTGTCCGCCATGGAATTCTAGAGTTGTTGGGATGACCTGGAGATATGTTAGGGAAAGATGGGAAGTTTGTAATGACATCAGTATAGAATCCACAGGCTCTAATGACTGGAAATGAGGCTGGAAAAGGGTAATGGAGAAATCAGAAGTTCGCATGAACGCAGACTCCTTGATCGGGCTCTAGTCAGGCTCCTCTGGGTCCTGCTTTTGACTAGGCCCAACCTTTGGCTCTGTCTAGGTCCGCTTACTCCAGTTTTATCAAGGATCCTACTGAGTGAGTTTAGTGGGATCCTCCTCTCGGTCTGACCACCGTCAACATCTTCTTACCCTGGCTTCCTTTCAGCAGAAATCTTGTTAAGTCAGTTTAACAAAGAGTTACCCTACTTCCTAGTGATTTTCCATCCATTGATTCCCCTACCTTGTTTCTTGGCTATAAATCTCCACTTTTCCTTATTGTCCCTGGATTTGAGCCCCATCTCTAGCCCATACTACAAAACCCCATCATAGTAGCCACTACTGTGATGGGGTTCAGAACATCCTACCCCAAAATATGACACCTTGGCATATTGAGTATTTTAGGCCAAAGAAATTTGAGAAAGAGCAGGTGCAGGAAGGACTGTCTAACCTTCCCCGCAAGAAGGTCATAAGCCCCTGATATGAGAGGCCATTCCCTATGCCCAGAGGAAGGAGTGTCCTTGTCTGTGAAGACAGGAACACTGAGAGGAATCTGAGTGGCGAGCCTTGCTGTCTCCCCCAGCTTATTACCCTTCGATCATACCCTTTTCCCATGATTTTTTACTCTTCATCAAACCTAGTAAAAACATGTCTATTTTCTGGGGCTTCATTTTCTTATGAAGGCTCTCATGTCACATAAGACTATATTAAATAAATTTGTAGGCAGTGGCTCATGCCTGTAATCCCAGCACTTTGGGAGGCCAAGGTGGGTGGATCACTTGAGGCCAGGAGTTCAAGACCAGCCTGGCAACATGGTGAAACCCCGTATCTATTAAAAATACAAAAATTGACCAGGCGTGGTGGTGCACACCTGTAATCCCAGCTATTCAGGAGGCTGAGGCATGAGAATTGCTGGAACCTAGGAAGGGGAGGTTGCAGTGAGCCGAGATCTCACCACTGCACTCCAGCCTGGGCGACAGAGAGAGACTCTGTCTAAAAAAAAAAAAAGTATGCTTTTCTCTTATTAATTTGTCTTTTGTTACAAAGCCCCAGCAAATAATGAAAAAGGGTAGAAGGAAACGATTTTTTCTCTCTCCTACACTTCCCTTGAATAGTGTATTTCTTACCATCTTTAACAAGTATATGGTTAATTTTTTCTTTCACAATAGCATACTAAGAAGATTAAAATTTGTCCCTGGCGCTTAGGCAAAGGGGAGCCATTGGGGTTTTTAAGCAAGGGCATTTCATGTTCAAATTTGCACTCTAGGCTGAGCACGGTGGCTCACACTTGTAACCCCAGCACTTTGGGATGCTGAGGCAGGGGTGAGGGGGGTCACGTGAGGTCAGGAGTTCAAGACCAGCCTGACCAACATGGTGAAACCCTATTTCTACTAAAAATACAAAAAAGTAGCCCAGCAAGGTGGCGTATGCCTGTAGTCCCAGCTACTCAGGAGGCTGAGGCACAAGAATCGCTTGAACCCAGGAGGTGGAGGTTACAGTGAGCTGAGATTGTGCCACTGTACTCCAGCCTGCGCAACAGAGTAAGACTCTGTCTCAAAAAAAAAAATTGCTCTCTAGCATGTGAGCTTGTCAGTGTGCCAGCGCACTGTCAGGAGAGCACTTTGCTTCATGGATACCAGCTGTCATAAATCCGAGAGCAGCAATAAACAAATTTACTGGTTTTGAAATTTTTTTTCCTTATTTACTTCAAGAACAACAAAATAGGCCGGGCGTGGTGGCTCATGCCTGTAATCCCAGCACTTTGGAAGGCTGAGGCGGGTGGATCACCTGAGGTCAGGAGTTTGAGACCAGCTTGGCCAATATGGTGAAAACCCATCTCTACTAAAAATACAAAAATTAGCCGGGCGTGGTGGTGGGCCTCTGTAATCCCAGCTACTTGGGAGGCTGAGGCAAGAGAGTGGCTTGAACCCGGGAGGCAGAGGTTGCAGTGAGCCGAGATCGTGCCATTGCACTCCAGCGTGGGTGATAGAACAAGACTCTGTCCCTCACCCCCCCAAAAAAAGAACAACAAAATACCTGAGAAAATTGTCAAATATCTTTGCAGTGTTTGTGCTGTTCTCAAAAGTTAAAAAAAGGTGGGGGAAAGGGACTCTGATTTATAGACCCTATATACCATATGTATATGTATATATGTCCAAAGCTAAGGACTGACAATGTCCCAAGAGGGAACAGTAAAAAACAAAGTCCTGAATGAGGTGTCTGTCATAGATATTTCAGGCGTCCAGGCTAGGAATTGGGTTGATTAAGGTAAGATGATTGCCTGCAGGTTTGTATTTCCACTGTAGTATTTCTTTTTTTTTTTTTTTTTCACAATGAAGAACATTTTATTTACATAAAAAGAGAATAATATTTTAGTAGGCAATAAATCCAACGTATTTCTTTTCTCTCTCTGTCTACAATGGTGATATTTTATAGGCTAATTTCTAAACAGATGCAAATTTTTACAAAGTGATGAAAGCCATGTTTTGCTCAGGAACACTACTGGTGCAGATACTAGTTTGCCTAGCTTTAGATGGCAAAATGCTAAATTGTGAATTCAGTGTTTTCCAGCTGGTTGTTTCTCCTTGCCCTAGAGACTCTGGCAGCATGTACTTTTGAGAGACTCCTTATTGCTGCCACTTCTCTTCTCGTAGTTGAATCTACTATGTGAGAATATTCATGTCCTTAAGATGCAAGTCTGAGCAAAAAGTCTCCCACAAATCCACCGGATATCACAATGTGCTGCTTGATAAATTTGTTGCTTCTTCAATTAAATTGTTGATTTCAGGTGCTGCTTTGTTCGCTCGTTTCTTAATCTGCCTTTTTGCTTTGTTTACAGCTTTTTCAACTCTCTTCCAGTCAATCTGCACGTAGCCACTATGACTAGCAATCTGACGGAGAAGAAAGCCACCACCTACTGCAGTTGCTGCAAGTTTTCCAACTTTGTGGAACAAAAATCCTGCACATCAGCCAGGAACGCCACCCATTACAATCTGGGTAGCTACTGAGTATTTTTCCACCATAGGTCCCGAACTGTGGCCAAACACTGGATTCCACCACTGGTGTCTTCATGCATACTCAGTTAAATCCAGCACTTCGTAAGAGTCATCATCACTTTCATATTCTTGGGGAGCCGGGTTCAGGTCGCCATGATACTGCCGGGGGGCCAATTCTGGGGTGGTTCCCCCCACCCCGCCCTCCTCTCCCTGGCGCTTTAAGGTCCGCTCTAGGCCAAGATGGAAGTCTATGGTCTCTCCAGTGTAATATTTCATGGCTGGAACCTGGGATATTACAAGTAATTTTTTTTTTTTTTTGAGACTGAGTCTGGCTCTGTCGCCCTGGCTGGGGTGCAGTGGCGCGATCTCGGCTCACTGTAACCTCCGCCTCCCAGGTTCAAGCGATTCTCCTGCCTCAACCTCCCAAGTAGCTGGGACTACAGGCACATGCCACCAGGCCTGGCTAGTTTTTGTATTTTCAGTAGAGACGGGGGTTTTACCATGTTGGCCAGGTTGGTCTCGAACTCCTGAGCTCACAGAATCCGCCTGCCTCGGCCTCCCAAGTGCTGAGATTGCAGGTGTGAGCCACGACGCCCTGTCACCTTTAACTTTCTGAAAGTATAACTTTAATAACTTACCATAAATGGAATCTTACTTATGGGGCTGGCTAATGGCATTTGGTTTTAGATGTGACAGGCGGCCAACATAGGCAAACAAGGTTTGTCCTCATTCCAAACTGGGAATGTAAACCTCCCATGTCCAGTTTCTCTAGCCCCATATGTTTCCATTCAACCCTTCTCCTCTAGGAAACCAAATTAACTTCCACAATGGAAGGAATGCTGACTTTTCCTTGCAGATCTTTCTCTTTCTTTCTTTTTCTTTTTTTTTTTTTTTGAGACAGAGTCTCGCTCTGTGGCCCAGGCCAGAGTGCAGTGGCGCAATCTCAGCTCACTGCAAGCTCCGCCTCCGAGTTCACGCCATTCTCCTGCCTCAGCCTCCAGAGTAGCTGGGACTACAGGCGCCCGCCGCCACGGCCGGCTAATTTTTTTGGTATTTTTAGTAGAGACGGGGTAGACCTTTCTTAAAGCTCAAAAGTGGTATCAAATTCAGAGGACTCCCATTTAGAAAGAGAAAGGGGGAGATGCGGAAGGGAAAGAGGAGCAAAGGCTGGTGGAGCCAGCAGGGTCCCAGAGGGGAGATGGCCATCTCCTAAGAATAAACAGTTTCACCAGAGGCCGAGCTTGGACCATCTGCTTGCTGTTTGCTTTGGACGGCACTGGCCAAGAGGTCTCAGGGTTAGGCTGTCCCCGGAGATAAGAACTCCCCCAAGCAGGCTGCAGGCTGCCTGCAGCCTGTCGCCTGGGGCTGCCCTGAGATTTCCGGAATTTTATAGAAAGGGGAAGGCTGAGCCTAAAACCTCTCTCGAAGGCGAAGGCGGCCACCCTGGCTGGGCCCAGCTCCTCGCAAACAAAGAAGTCAGTTGGGCGCCCCGAAGCTGCTGGGCTTCTGAGTGGCGGAAGGCGCCAGGCTCGGTGATTGAAACCACATGTGCTGGAGGTTTCAAGAGCAGCGACCCAGACACCAGGGGACTGGCTGCGGCTGCTTTTTAGGTCTCCTTTGTTCTTGGGGTTTCCAAAGTCAGATCCTCTAAGAGCCCTAGACCATCAGTATCCCAGCAGAAAGAGTAGTAATTTTATTTTATTTTTTTAATTTGATGAAAGAGCATTTCTTCCCTCCCTCTCCCAAACCATAAAATGATCAGAAATCCCCAGGGCCCGGGGCTGCCTCCCGGTAGCTTGCTAAGCAGGGGCTGAAGCTCTGTCCTGGGCTTCTCCAGCTCTGTCCCTGATTCCCTCGGATGAGGCAGCAAGGAGGGATGAAGTTTATTTGTGAGGGGTGAGGCAAATTCATTAAACTAGTATAAGGTACACATGGATTCTTTTTAAATTTAAAACTTTAAAAAGTTACAGGACTAAGACATAAATATGTTCTCATTATAAAACACATGGAAACACTGCAAGGCCTTCCTTGACCTATTCCCATCAAGCCTCCTCCCCCCCACCAAGTAATTCCTGTTACGAATTTTATGAAGATCCTTCTGGATCTTTCTCTCATGCTTATGTGTATGTGTGTGTACATATAGAAATATGAAACTTTATCTTACATTTAGCAACAACAGTATTTATGGTATGTATTGTTTGCAATTTATTGCACTTTTCTGGAGTTTTAAAAATTTTTTCCTGCTGGTTTTGGAGATCTACTTTCTGATAGCAGCATATCAGCAATTTTGATAGAGTCCAAATCTGGTAACATCCTCCCTGCTCCCACCTGCCCTCCACCCCCCGTCCCCCACCCTGCCACCATTTGATGTGGCCTGGAGCTAAGAATAATTCTTACTTATTTATTTATTTATTTGAGATGAAGTCTTGCTCTGTCACCCAAGCTGGAGCGCAATGGCACGATCTCAGCTCACTGCAACCTCTGCCTCCTGAGTTCAAGTAATTTTCCTATCTCAGCCTCCTCGGTAGCTGGTATTACAGGCTTGCACAACCACACCCGGCTAATTTTTTGTATTTTTAGTAGAGATGGGCTTTCACTATGTTGGCTAGGCTGGTCTCAAACTCTTGACCTCAGGTGATCCACCCACCATGGCCTCCCAAAGTTTTGATATTACAGGCGTGAGCCACTGCGCCCAGACTCTTCTAACATTTTAATTTTTTTATTTTATTTTATTTTATTTATTTATTTTTGAGATGGAGTCTCGCTCTGTCTCCCAGGCTGGAGTGCAGTGGCGCTATCTCGGCTCACTGCAAGCTCCGCCTCCTGGGTTCATGCCATTCCCCTGCCTCAGCCTCCCTAGAAGCTGGGACTACAGGCGCCCACCACCACGCCCGGCTAATTTTTTTGCATTTTTAGTAGAGACGGGGTTTCACCGTGTTAGCCAGGATGGTCTCGATTCCCTGACCTCGTGATCCGCTCGTCTCGGCCTCCCAAAGTACTGGGATTACAGGCCTGAGCCACCACGCCCGGCCTTCTTCTAACATTTTTAAATGGGTGAAAGAAAATTAAAAGAAAAGGTACCGTTTTCTGACACATACATTGTATAACATTTAAATTCCGCGTCTATAAATAAATTCTGCTGGAACACAGCTACACCCATTCATTTATGTATGGTGTATGGCGGCTTTCACACTACAGCAGCAGCGTTGAGTATTTGTGACTGAAATCCTCTGGCTTATAAAGCCTAAAATATTTACTCTCTGGTCCTTTGCAGAAAAGTTTTACAAACCTCTGAGCTGCAGAATAGTTTTCAACTCAATAGGAATCTCAGGAGGTTCCTACTGAGTTGAAAACTATTCTGCAGCTCAGAGGTTTGTATGAGAGATGTTCAAAAAGTTATTGGACTGTTAGATGTCAAAAATAAAACAGAAGAAATAGGACTGGCCAGTGAGTTAGGAGCCTGGGTTCTGCAGCTGGTTCTGCTATTTAGAAACCTGTGTGGCCTTGAGCACTCAGTTCTGTCTCTTTAGGGCTCAGTTTCCACATCTGCAATGCAGAGGAGTTGGGCTGGATCTCTAAGCTTCGGTGGTAACATTTTAAGATTCTAAAATGGATGGTAGAAGGGCTGAGCGCTGTGGCTCACGCTTGTAATCCCAGCACTTTGGGAGGCTGAAGCAGGTGGATCACAAGGTCAGGAGTTCGAGACCAGCCTGGCCAGCATGGTGAAACCTCGTCTCTACTAAAATTAGCCGGGCATGGTGGCGCACACCTGTAGTTCCAGCTACTCAGGAGACTGAGGCAGAAGAATTGTTTGAACCTGGCAGGTGGAGGTTGCAGTGAGCCGAGATTGCATTATGGCACTCCAGCCTGGGCAGCAGAGCAAGACACTGTCTCAAAATAAAATAAAATAAAATAAAATGGATGGTAGAGAAGTACATAATAGATGCTATCTGTCCAATGGCGATAAGGCGATCAAAGGGTATTCAATTGGCTGTCCCCCAATTCATGTGAGTGTAAATAGTTCGGCCATTAAGATTCAGGACAGGCACTGACTCAATGGTCGGAATATTATGGTTTGTTGTTTAGACGTGCGAAGTACAGGAATAACTGCTAGAATGAGAATGGAGAATACAAGGGCCAGTACGCCTCCTAGTTTGTTAGGGATGGATCGTAAGATTGCATAGGCAAACAGAAAGTACCACTCTGGCTTAATGTGGGATGTGGTGTTGAGGGAGTTGGCTAAAGTGTAGTTATCTGGGTCGCTCAGGAGGTCAGGTGAAAATAGTACTAGGTTATTAGGAGGAGGAGGAGACAAATTAAGCCTAAAATACCTTTGGTTGTATAGTAGGGGTGGAAGGTAATTTTGTCAGAGTTTGAAGAAACCCCTGAAGGGTTATGAGATCCTGTTTCATGTAGGAATAAAAGGTGAGCAGGAATGAAAGGTGAAATATAAAAGGGATTCTTATATTTGTTTCTAATGGAGATCAGTAAGTCAGAAGATAAGGTATCATTGGTTGGTGGAGGGAATCTTCCTCTGGATTACAGTGTGGGGTGGTGGCCTCGTGCTTCTATCGTTCTTCCGCCTGCCTCCATCTTATACCTCCCCTCTACCCCTCAAGCCTCACATTCCCACACATAACCTTTGCCCAAAGCTTTCCTCTCTTCCTCTCAGCCAACTCTAGGCCAGGGATCCTCAACCTCAGCACTACTGACTTTTCTGGCCAGGTAATGCCTTGCTGTGGGAGCGTTCCGTGCATTGTGGGATGTATGGCAGCATCCACTGTACAGTGGCCTCTATTCCCTACATGCTAGTTGCACCTCTCCATACCCCCGATATGATGTAGATGTTTTGTCCTCTCCAAATCTCATGTTGAAATATGACCTCCAATGTTGGAGGTGGGCTAGTGGGAGGTGTTTGGGTCTTGGGCGTAGATCCCTCATGAATAGCTTGGTGCCCCCCCCCCGCCCCGCCATGGTAGTGACTTCTGGATCATCCATTAATTAACATGAGAGTGGGTTGCTTAAAGGAGCCTGGCATCCCTCACCTCTTGCTCCCTCTCTTGCCATGTGATATGTGGGCTCCCCCTTTGCCTTCCACCATGATTGCAAGCTTCCCGAGGCTCGCATTAGAAGCAGGTGCCTAGCATTATGCTTCATGTACAGCCCGCAGAGCGGTGAGCCAATCAACCTCTTTTCTTTATACATTATCCAGTCTGAGACATTCCTTTATAGCAATGCAAAATAGACTAACACAACCCTTCCTCCTTCCTTGTGTTGTGACAATCAAAAATGTTTTCAGATATTGCCAAATGTTTCCTGGGAAACAAAATTGCCCCCACCTGAGAACCACGGCGCTAAACCTAGGTCTCTTTCTAAAGCCCAAATCGAGTTATCTGATTCTAGTTCTGAATGGGCTGTTCTATCCGTGAAATGCTAAGGTGTTTAGTGTATATAGTAACTTTTTACTTAACCATATAAACTTAATTAATTTATTATTTTTAATGATGTTTAAGAAGTGGCTTATATTGTCTTGCATTTGTCCCCCAGGCTGGAGTACAGTGGTGTAAGCACAGCCCACTGGACCCTCGACCTCCCAGGGTCAAGCGATCCTCCTGTCTCAGCCTCCTGAGTAGCTGGGAATACAGGTGCGTGCCACTACGCCTGGCTAATTTTTGTACTTTTTGTAGAAATGGGGTTTCACCATGTTGCCCAGGTTGGTTTCAAACTTCTGAGCTCAAGCAGTTCCTGCCTCGGTCTACCAAAGTCCTGGGATTACAGGTGTAAGTCACTGCGCCTGGCTGATCTAGCCAAAATTCTTCAAGTTTGACCTTAATTCTACCTGTTGGGGATGGGGTAGCAGAGGCATTAGGAGATCCGATTGTCCAGGTACTGATTTCAGATATACCACTAGGGGCTTGTCATTGAAATGCAAGTTGTTGAAATGTAAGTTGTTGAAGCTGTTGAAATGTGAGCCTAAGATCAGGGCGGTATCCACAGTGCCTGGCAGAGAAGGTGGGAAACCTATAGTAAGTAGCTTTGACCTTAGCATCCTACAGTCAAGCCCTAAGTGGGAGAAGGGGGAATTTAGGAGTTACAGTGCAAAATCTCCTCGGAACAGTTATGGATGAGGTTCTTGGCTGGATGAGATTTCTTAAAATAGGCAGTCCTACTCCTAGACATGAGACCATGATTTCTTCTTACCAGGCCAAAGTCCCATGTCTCATCTCTGATATTTCCGCCTATGTACAGGGAGGGACAGTTCAAGAACCCAGTGGAGGTTCCTTACAACCTATTCCCTGGGCCAAGCCTCTCACATGTGTGGGGACACTGCAGAGTTCTGGGTAAGCTCATTTCTAGCCCCCATCCCTAATTATTTAGCCAGCTGCCTGAGGGCAGGAGCCACGTTTCACTGTCTGTGTTAGAAGGGACATTGGCCATGGAATCAGCACCCATGGACCTTAGTCATGAATTTTTCCCCTACAAGCTGAGTGACTGTTGCCAATCATTGTCCCCAACCCTCATTGCTTACCTATGTTATTTATTGGGATAATACCACTGTGCACATACCCTAAGGTGGCTCGCATGATCCCCAACTCCTGGTGTTCATGCCTTTGTGTAGTCACAGGCCCTTGAGAATGGGGTAGACCTGTGACTTGCTTTCAACCAATAGAATATGGCCAAGGTGGTGGACTGTCAATTCCATGATTATGTTAAATTGTATAAAACAACCTTGCAGCAGACTGGAATTAGAAGCACTGCCAGCCTTGAAGAAGTTAGCTGCCATGTGAACTGCCTATGGAGAGGGCCATGACACAGGGAACAGTGCGTGGCCTCTGATCAAAATCCAGCAGAGAGCTGACTCTGTCCTACAGCCACAAAGAACTCAATACTGCTAACAATCATGTGAGTGGTGAGGGTGGAAGTACGTCCTCACATCCTCACAGATCAAGCCACCCTGACCTTAGGCTCACATTTCAACAGCTTCAACAACTTGCATTTCAATGGCAAGCCCCAGCTAAGCCTCCAGATGAGGACCCAGCCCTTGCCAACACCTTGACTACAGTCTTGTGAGTTTTTTTTTTTTTTTTTTTTTTTTTTTTAAGACAGAGTCTCACTCTGTTGCTCAGGCTGGAGTACAGTGGTGCAATCTCGGCTCACTGCAACCCCTACCTCCCAGGTCCAAGCAATCCTCCTACCTCAGCCTCCTGAATAGCAGGGACTACAGGTGTGCATCACCACTCCCGGCTAAGTTTTGTATTTTTAGTAGAGATGGGGTTTCACCATGTTGGACAGGTTGGTCTCAAACTCTTGGCCTCAAGTGATCCATCTGCCTCAGGCTCCCAAAGTGCTAGGATTATAGGTGTGAGCCGCTGAGCCGGGCAGCCTTGTGAGATTCTAAGCAGAGGACTCTGCCGTGCCATAGCTGGACTCCTAACCCACAGAGATGATGAAGTAGTAAGTGTGTGTTGTTTTAAGCTGCTGAATTTGTAGCCATTTGTTACATAGTAATAGATAATTGATACACCCACTTCTTTGGTTTGTGTTGAGGGCTTTGTAATCTGCAATGCATTGTAGATGCAGAGGACATTACTGGATCCAATATCTAGCACAGTGCAGGCATCCTGTACTCTCAATAAATATTTGGGGATATGATATATATACTTTTTTGAGACGAACTTTCGCTCTCGTTGCTCAGGCTGGAGTGCAATGGTGTAATCTTGGTTCACCACAACCTCCACCTCCCGGGTTCAAGTGATTCTCCTGTCTCAGCCTCCTGAGTAACTGGCATTACAGGCATGTGCCACCACGCCCAGCTAATGTTGTATTTTTAGTAGACACGAGGTTTCTCCATGTTGGTCAGGCTGGTCTCGAACTCCCGACCTCAGGTGATCCTCCCGCCTCAGCCTCCCAAAGTGCTGGGATTACAGGCATGAGCTGCCACACCCAGCGGGGATAATGATATTTTTTGGTAAACTGAAGTTAAATGGACATGAAGGTGAGCATTGTGACAGAAAAAAAGTCATATAAAGCAGTAGACAGAGTTTTTGAAGTGCAGCGATATCTTCTGTCTTGGAGATTTATGAGTTGATTGTATGTGGACCTCAGGTACCAGCCGGTGGATCCCTTTCGACCCCATTCCTCAGATTTCACTGGCTGATTGTGTGTCAGGGGCCTGACTTTCCTGCTGTCCCGGCTTCTCAGACTTACAGAGCCTGGTACAGCAGGCTCTAGTGCTGCACCAGCCACTACATGCGGCAATGGAGCCATTGAAATGTGGCTAACTGGAATTGAAATGCATGGTGAATGTGAAACACCCACCAGATTTTAAAGACTTAGTATAATAAAAAGAGTGTAAAAAATCTTGTTAGTAATTTTTCCATTGATTATATGTTGAAATAATATTTTGTATATTTAGGGTTAAATGAAAATAGATTAAAATTAATTTCCCCTGTTTCTCTTTGCTCTTTTTGATATGACTACTAGAAAATTTTAAATTCCATGGGGGCTCACATTCTATTTCTATTTCTATATTTTCTATTGGACTGCATTGCTCTAGAGTGCTATTAAAGGGTTAACTTTGTGCTCTCATCTGTTTCCTGCCAACCTCTGTGACTCACAGGTTGAGAACTACTGCCCAAGGTCTAGTTCTGGGTCACCAGAAACTGAAGTAAGAGGACGCTCCTTTTACTTGCACGTCACAGACTTTGTCAGCGTGCGCTCCATGAGCGGGTTCAGCTCTGTGGCTGTTTTTTTGTTTTTTGTTTTTTTGAGACAGAGTCTTGCCCTGTTGCCCAAGCTGGAGTGCAGTGGCGCCATCTGGGCTCACTGCAACCTCCGCCCCCCGGATTCAAGCGATTCTCCTGCCTCAGCCTCCTGAGTAGCTGGGACTACAGGCGCCTGCCACCATGCCTGGCTAATTTTTGTATTGTTAGTAGATACGGAGTTTGCCATGATGGCCAGGCTGGTCTCAAGCTCCTGACCTCAAGTGATCCGCCGGCCTTGGACTCCCAAAGTGCTGGGATTACAGGCGTGAGCCACTGTGCCCAGCCTTGCGGCTGGTTTTAATGTGCTGACTGAGCTGTGCTCCTCACTGTGGAAGGCAGAACAGTCCTGCACTTCCCTGCCTTAGTGAGCTTGGTAAGTGCACTAGGAAATCAGCGCCTACTACCTTAGCACTGTCTGCTACTTTACATATCTCCTCCTGCTCTTCAGCTCCCACCTGTAGCCCTCGCTGGAGGGGAAGGCCCGTAACACCAGCAGGCAGGTCTGGGCCTCTGCAGGTAGCTCCCAGCTGCTCATTAACGCTGCATAGGGGCTCAGGGTAGAGCAAGGCCAGCTGTGTGCACCATGACTGCTATTAACATCCCTATTTTATAGATGGAGATGTTCAGGTATGGAAAGATCAAGTAACTTGCATCTAGGTAAGCTGCAGAATCAAGACGTGAATTTACATCTTGAGGCTTTTGGGCACACCTCCCAGCATCTTTTCTTCTCAGTTCTAATAGTGATGCTGAAATTTCCGTCAGATCAACCATTCAAAGGATTTTTTCCCTGGTAAAAATCAGATATCAGGACTGAATGCGGTGGCTCACGTCTGTAATCCCAGTACTTTGGGAGTCTATATATATATGTATATATATACACACACACACACATATACACACAATATATACATATATATACACGCACATATACTTATATATATACACATATGTGCGTGTGTGTGTGTGTATATATATATATATTAAAAAAGCATGTACCTAATAGCATGCTTGTGCGAACTGAATGAGATTATCCATTCAAAATGTCTAGTGCTTGGCGCATGTACACACTCAATAAATATTGGCTCTTATTATTTCCTTATTCCTTACACATTAAGCACCTGCTGTTTTGGGAAAACAGATGCATCAGACACAGTTCTGCTCTTCGATCACAGTCTTGGTGGAGGGTTAGACGTGCAGACCCACCTACAAGTAGAGGTCGGCCCACTGTCAGCTCTGTGACACATCCTCATTCTTAAAATTCTGGCCTTAGCCTGCATGACACCCTCTTCTCTAGGATTTCCTTCTTCCTGCTCCCTGCCATTGGTTCTTCTTCCATGTGTTGTGAACACTGCTTCTGACTTCAGCTCTCTTTCATCTCTCCTCCCCAGTTACCCTGGTGTCACTGTCACCCCTAGGCCTGTGCACACCTAGACGCTAATAACTTCCAAATTTACCACCAAACCTCCTCCCCAAAGACTAGTATAACCAGACAAGGTGGCTTCCCTTGGAGGTCTCACAAGCGCCTCAAATTCGGGGCTGTGCCTCCTGTATCACTTATCGGACTGAACAGGGCTACTCCCTACTTAGCAAGAACCAGCGAGTCATGTTTGATTCCTCGCTCTTCCTTTGCTTTACATTCAGCCAGCCCTGGTTCTATATATTCGAGCTCCTGAATACCTTTGACTCTGACCTTTCTCTATCCCTGTTAACCCGCTTAATGCAAACTCTCACATCTTTGTGTAAAATGGACCCTTTGCGTTCAGTTTTATATTTTCCAGTGCATTCACTATGGTTTCTAAAAATGCCATTTTTTTCAAGTTCAACTTCAAATTTAGTATGATAGAAAGACCCTTGGAAATATGACTTTGCTTGGCTCTCCAACCTCACATAGTTTTTTCTTTACAGATGGGGTCTCACTGTGTTGCCCAGACTGGTCTTGAACGCCTGGGCTCAAGTGATCCTCCTGCCTCAGTCTCCCAAAGTGCTAGGATTACAGGTATGAGCCACTATGCCCAGCAGTGAGCCTTTCTCGACTGCCCCTTCTCTGGATTCCCATAGCACGCCTGCAACCCAGCACTGTGTATTGTGATGCCTCTCCCACTAGAATGTCAGTGCCTGGAGGGTCAGGACCATGTCCTTGACTGCATCTTCAGCATCTTATGCAGTGCTGGGTACAGAGTAGGCACTCAGGAAACAGTTGGGTTTTTTTTGTTTTTTTTTGTTTTTTTTTGAGACGGAGTCTCGCTGTGTCACCCAGGCTGGAGTGCAGTGGCGCGATCTCGGCTCACTGCAAGCTCCGCCTCCCGGGTTTACGCCATTCTCCTGCCTCAGCCTCTGAGTAGCTGGGACTACAGGCGCCCGCCACCATGCCCGGCTAGTTTTTTGTATTTTTAGTAGAGACGGGGTTTCACCATGTTAGCCAGGATGGTCTCGATCTCCTGACTTCGTGATCCACCCGCCTCGGCCTCCCAAAGTACTGGGATTACAGGCTTGAGCCACCGCGCCCAGCCAGGAAACAGTTGTTGAAGAAATGAATGGAGGAGGTAATAAAACTTGCCTTAGTGGTTAAAGACACTGACTTTTTTTTTTTTTTTTTTTTGAGACAGGGTCTTGTTCTGTTGCCCAGGCTGGATCAGTGATGTGATCATGGCTCACTGCAGCCTCGAACTGCTGACCTCAAGAGACCCTCCCACCTTGGCCTCCCAAAGTGCTGGAATGATAGGGGCATGAGCCACCATGCATGGTTTAGACACTAACTTTGGAGCCAGACTGTGTAAATTCACATCTTGGTTCTGCAGCTTAACTGGATGCGAGTTACTTGATCTTTCCATACCTGAACATCCCCATCTATAAAATAGGGATGTTAATAGTACACAACGTCATGAGTTAGTGGTGAGAATTAAGTAAGTTAACATGTGTAGGGCACATAGCATAGTACCTGGCATGTTTTAAATGCTATGCGCATCAGACACAACTCTGCTCTTCACCAGCAGGTGTATGTTTAGGGCAGCAGGGCTTTTAAGTGGCTTTCAAAGCTGGCATGTAGTCCAGGTCTTTCTGACCTCAAAGCTTATGCTGTTTTCACTATGCCCTGCTGTCACAGATTTGTCTGAACTCTGCACAAGAACATTTGGATGGAATCTGAAGAAGGGGAGAAGAACATCAGTGGTCCACGGTTCTGGCAGCATAGAGCTTAGCATGCAAGAATGTACCTGCCTATGGCAAGAGAATGAGGAGAAAATCCAATCCCATGAATAGGAATAGCCTAAATTTACATGTCCACAAAATAAGTTGGTTCCCGTTCTATTTTTCTTCTGTCTCATACTAGTCACAGATCATCTCTTGACTTAGATTAGCAGATGGGAAGGGTATTGGATGCCTAAGATTGTTTCCTTGGACAGTAATCTTTACCTCCAGACTTCAGACCTAAGAGATGAACAGATTCTCCTTCGAAGAACTTCAAGTCTGAATGCCAACCCCCCTAAACTTCTGCCCTCATCTCCTAGAAGCCTCATCTGTACCTGCCTGACATTTATAGTGGGAAGCTGGTCAACTGCAAGCATGGCCCAGGTTCTAGTCATTACTAAGAAATATATATTAGCAAGACTTCTTCACCAACTTACTGCCTCTGTTATATTCCATAAAGACTGAGGTCTAGTGTGTGCCTAATGTCTGATCTTCTTCTAGAAACATCAGCCTCTTTTAGGAGAGGACATTGAATGCTACTTCTACCCTGTCATGGCTATATCCTTATAGAGCATTCACTGGTTGCTTTCAAGACAGGAATTAGAATCTGTTTTCTGTTTAGTTAAACAATGGGCTCAAGCAAGGAGAGATGGGCTGGGATGTGGTGAGGGGTGGGCAAAATATCAAAGGCCCTGAATTTTCAGGATGCGGGTGTCTAAATTACCACCAGAGGAGATGGCTGTAAAGTACATGCCACATATTCATCTGCAGAGCCCACAGAGCCATACTAAGAAAGTGTTTACAGAATCTAGGAAGAGGCAGGAAAGAATTCTTCCCTAGAGCCTTTGGAGGAAACACCACTCTGCTATACCTTGATTTCAGACTTCTGGCCTCCAGAACTGTGACAGGATATATTTCTGTTGTTTGAGGCCACCCAGGTTGTGGTGATTTCTTGCAGCAGCCCTGGGAAACTAATACATTTTTATATCTGAAAATCCAGGGATTTCTGGCTTTAGGCATGACTAAATGCAGGTGCTTATACATGTCATGTCATCAGAAATATACCAGCCACCATCTCTGGGTTCTGTTTATCTTGGCGTTGACTTCGTTTCAGGTGAGCTTTTCCTAAGGGGAGCAAAATGGCCCCAGAATATAAATTCCAGGCTTAACTTTGACCAATTTAATTGTAAAAAGCGTGGGTTTGGTCAATCTCTAGTCCTGCCACTTTTCCAGTGGAGGAACTCATACTCTAGTGGGGGAGACAATATATGAATATGTGATTACAGAGTAATATACTAAATGCCTGTGAAAGACATGTGGGAACAGAGCTGCACCTTCTTCGTGTTCCTACTTAGCAAAGGCGGGGAAGAATCTGATCAATTAATTCCTGCTGAGATATGAAGTATGATAGGAACCAAATGCATTACCCTTCCCAGGGCCTTTTTGCTTATTTCATAGCATGTTCTTTTTCAGCACGTTTATTATCCAAGCCAACACCAAGTTGTTGGTAGGGCTGGTTTCCTCTATGGCACTTTTCTAGTTCTAGTACCACTCCCCTAATTCCAGCTTTTATCACTTCACTCCTATTCTCATCTTGAATAGCTCCCTGCCTCCTTCCTCTTCCCTCTCCAGAGCATTCTTCGCAAGCCTGTCAGATGAATTTGCCTACAGCACAGTTGTGATTGCAGCCCTCAAATCTGCTGGTTAAGCAATTTAAACTCTCTCCCCCTCAATTTCCTATAATAATCATTATAGAATGATTCAAATGATGCCCTGATGATTTCATTGAGTATTGGTAGTGATGAAAATGAGATCGTTTATGAAAAATCTTAATAATTATAAGGAGCTATACACATATATTATTGCTGTTATGTTCTCTGCCCAGCTAAAAGTGTTCGTGGTGACCGGGCGCGGTGGCTCACGACTGTAATCCCAGCACTTTGGGAGGCTGAGGCGGGTGGATCATGAGGTCAGGAGATCGAGACCAGCCTGGCCAACATGGTGAAACCCCGTCTCTACTAAAAATACAAAGATTAGCTGGGCCTGTTGGTGGGCTCCTATAATCCCAGCTACTCAGGAGGCTGAGGCAGGAGAATCACTTGAACCTGGGAGGCGGTGGTTGCAGTGAGTCGAGATTCCAGCCTGATCGACAGAGCAAGACTCTGTCTCAAAAAAAAAAAAAAAAGAAGAAGAAGAAGTGTTCACGGGAGGAAGTCTATGTGTAGCCCAGCCCTCCACCCTCTAGTTTCAGCTCACTCTCTCACTTTCTCAAGCTCTTCTCTTCTCGCTTTACTTTTTTTTTTTTGGAGACCGAGTCTTGCTCTGTTGCCCGGGCTGAATTCAGTGGCAAGATCCTGGCTCACTGCAATCTCTGCCTCTGCCTCTGCCTTAGCCTCCCGAGTAGCTGGGACTACAGGTGTGTGCCACCGTGACTGGCTAATTTTTTTGTATTTTAGTAGAGACAAGATTTCACCATGTTGCTCAGGCAGGTCTCAAACTCCTGATTTCAGGCAATCTGCCCACCTCTGTCTCTCAAAGTGCTAGGATTACAGGCATGAGCCACTGGACCCGGGCTCTTCTCTGCTTTCATAAAATGAATGCTCCAACCTTTGAAGACTGATCTGTTCAATGTCCTCTGAGCATGTCTTAGAGTCTTGGCTGAACATTTTCCATACTAGTCCTCCCACCTGGAATGCTCTCTCCTCCACCTGCTCTCCCTCTCTCCACCTTCCTCAGATCTACTTCCCTTTCTAGCTAACTCCATTCCTACCTCTTCAGTAAAGGCTTCTTCTACCCACTCTGCCTGTTGGCAGTTTCTCCTGAGTTCCCTCCCCATAGTCCCACACACCTGGCCTGTAGCACAACAGCCTTGTTATAGATTTACATGAGTTTCCTCCACATGTGTGGGAATTGCTACCTCCTCTAAACTGAAATCCCCTTTGTTAAGGGCTGGATTGTGCCCCCAATCCCATTTGTATGTTGATGTCCTAACTCCTAGTGCCTCAGAAGGTAATGTCTTTGGATACAGGGTCTTTTAAAAGTTAAAATGAGGTAATTAGGGTGGGCCCTAATTTAATATGACAAGTACAGTCATATGCCTTTATAGGAAGAGGAGATTAGGTCATAAACAGGTGCAGGGAGATCATGTGAAGACACAGGGAGAATAAAGCCATTAAAAGCCAAGGAGAGGGGCCAGGCATGGTGGCTCACACCTGTAATTCCAGCACTTTGGGAGGCCGAGGCAGGGGGATCACCTGAGGTCAGGAGTTCCAGACCAGCCTGGCCAACATGGTGAAACCCTGTCTCTACTAAAAATATGAAAATTAGCCAGGCGTGGTGGTGCGTGCCTGTAATCCCAGCTACTTCAGAGGCTGAGGCAGGAGAATCACTTGAACCCAGGAGGTGGAGGTTGCAGTGAGCTGAGATTGTGCCACTGCACTCCCACCTGGATGACAGAGCGAGACTCCATCTCAAAAATATATATAAATGAATAAAATAAATAAATAAATACAATAAAAGCCAAGCAGAGAGGCCTTAGAGGAAACCAACCCTACCAAAAACTTAATCTCAGACTTCCAGCTTCCAGAATTGTGAGAAAATACATTTCTGTTGTTTCAGTCACCCAGTCTGTGGTACTTTGTTTTGGCACCCCCAGAGAAAAAATACATCCGTCAAGGACAGGTTACTTTTGATTTAGGTAATTTTAGCTCAATTTAGCTAAATACTTGCCAAGGACCTTGCCGCTTTTTTCCTTTGCCTCCCCATTGCCCCCTGTATCCTTTCCTGTTCATACCATATATGTCCCAAACACACTCAGGAGGGCCTGGTGAAGGATCTTGAGCACAGAAGTTATGTGAGAAATATCTGGAGGGACAGAAGGATGTTGGATAAAGTGGTTCAGCCACTGGCGGATACAAATTGCCCTCAAAGGAAGCTCATTGAGGACGTTTATTCTTTTTTTCTAAAGGTTTCTTTAGGAAACAACATCTCTTGCCATGGAACACATCTGGATGAGCGAGTACAGAGCAGTGACATTAAATGTAATTGACATTACAGCATCTCTCTGGATCACGCCAATGGAGCTCCCAAGGTTTCAGGGCCTGTGTTGTAGCAAGGCTGACATTCAAGCTTGCCAGTCATCTGGAACACCGAACTCTTCTCTCCCCCAGGCACAGAACAGCTTCTAGCGTCTGAGCAAATACAAGTTTCAGATATTTTCTCTCCAAGAGGGAGGGCTCAATTGAAAACGTTTATCTAATCTTTTTCTCTGAATTTCTTTTTTTCTCTTGCCAGTTTCTCTCCTTTTCATCCTATTGCCATGACCACACTTGTCCCTAAAGATTTACCTCTCCCATGTAAAATTTTGGCCCAAATATGGAAAAGACAAAATCCTCTTTCCTTGTGTTCCTTAATAAAGCTGAGGTGGCTGCAGCATTCAAAAGGAACTCTACTATGAACTAAAGGGAGGGACTCCCCCAAACACACACACATAAAGACCATATAAATTTTGTGAAGTATTGGTTTTTAAACAACTGGTTCATAGGCACTAATTATTTCCATTGCATGGCCAGAGGGATTCCCTTTTAATGCTTTTTTTTTTTTTGAGACGGAGTCTCGCTCTGTCACCCAGGCTGGAGTGCAGTGGCCGGATCTCAGCTCACTGCAAGCTCCGCCTCCCAGGTTTACGCCATTCTCCTGCCTCAGCCTCCCGAGTAGCTGGGACTACAGGCGCCTGCCACCTCGCCTGGCTAAGTTTTTGTATTTTTAGTAGAGACGGGGTTTCACTGTGTTAGCCAGGATGGTCTCGATCTCCTGACCTCGTGATCCGCCCGTCTCGGCCTCCCAAAGTGCTGGGATTACAGGCTTGAGCCACCGCGCCCGGCCTCCCTTTTAATGCTTTTTAATTTTAATTTTATTTTTTTCTGAGATAGGGTCTCGCTTTGTCCCCCAGGCTGGAGTGCAGTGGCACGATCTCAGTTCACTCCAGCCTCGACCTTCTGGATTCATGTGACCCTCCCACCTCAGCCTTCTTAGTAGCTGGGACTACTGACTTTTTTTTTTTTTTTTTCAGGGATGGGGTTTCACCATGTTGGCCAGGCTGGTCTTGAACTCTTGAGCTCAAGTGATTCACCCACCTCAGCCTCCCAAAGTGCTAGGATTACAGGCGTGAGCCACCTCTCCTGGCCTCCCTTTTAATTCTTAGGCTTTTCTTCCTTTGGTTCTTTTTTGTTCCCTTTTATAGAAGGTGTTGGGATTGGATACCTATCATAATGCTGACCTTCCAGCCAATAAATGAGGTTGATGGCCCACACCAGGATGAGTATGGAGCCCTCATGCTTCTCAGCTCTGGCTCTCCATGGCAAGACGGCGTCAATGCCAAACCGTGCCCTCTCTCACCCCCTCCTCCATTTAGGTAGGCTCAAGGATGACTTCCTTGCACCTTACTCTGGCTTGACTCTTACTCGTCAATGAGAAGCTGGTATGGACCAGAACACTTGAACACGCAAAACTTGCCCCCTATCCTATAGCTCTGACTAAGTAGCTTTAGAACCTATAGGCACATTGGCTGGGGAGACAACTCAGCATGGAGGCCACCGAGGCAATGGCCTGTTCTGTGGTGTTGATGAGCCACATTTAGGGGTGCCAAAGTCTTGTCCATTTGTGTTAGCCATGCAAGTAGGGCCTTGAAAAAGTAGATATTTTATTTTGCAGTTTTATACTGTTTGGCTAGAAGGGATTTAAATCTCCGATGTCAGGTATCATGACATAAGAGATACCATGATATGGCATGGCATGTCAAATAAATAAGGTGACCACTTAGGATTAGGGAATGATCACTGATTTGGAGTCAGGAGGTCCAGGATTGAGCCCTAGTTTTATCAGCAACTAATCTGAATGACTTTGCATAAATCCCCCTCATTTTTCTGGGTCCCTAAAATAATAACTACTTTACTTTTCACTGAAATGGTTATAATTCACTGTGAAGGTCCAGATTTTCACTCACTGATCAGATGTTCTGATGGGCAGTTATACATGCTTTTGATGAATATAATGGGAAGTGAAATATGTAGTTACTGTAATTTGTTTGGTGGTCAAAACTATTTCAAAATATGGGGCTCATTGGGAGGAAAATAATAGAAAGAGCCCTGGTGGTTAAAAAGTTAGGGACTACTAGAATAGATGATACAGAAATCACTTTGTTTTTTGAGATAGGGTCTCACTCTGTTGCCCAGATTGTAGTGCAGTGGCATGATCTCAGCTCACTGCAGCGTCGATCTTCTGGGCTCAAGTGATCCTCCTGCCTTAGCCTCCTGAGTAGCTGGGACTACAGGCATGTGCCACCATATACCTAGCTAACTTAAATTTTTTTTTTGTAGAGATATGGTCTTACTATGTTCACCAGGGTGGTCTCAAACTCCTGGCCTGAAGTGATCCTCCTGCCTCAGCCTCCCAAAGTGCTGAAATTATGGGCATGAGCCACCATGCTCAACCTCAGAAGACCTTTCTAACTCTGGCATTCTAGAATTCTTGACTTGTATTACCATTGCACAAGGAAGTGTTGAAGCCTAGGCAAGTGCCGAAGATGGGAAAAGCGAGGTGGTGAGAGACTAGGGAAGGCAGGGGAGGGCAAGAGTGTTTACCAGATGATTGCTAGCTGTAACACAGCAAATTCATTCTCTCATTTGGTACTTACACCCATCCTATGAGGAAGGTATTATTATTTTAATGATGGAGAAACTGGCTCAGAGGGGTTAGTTTTGCATAACTTACAAGTGGTAGAGCTAGAATTTTACTTTAGTTCCAGGTCTACCGGTTTTCAAAACATACATTCTTTTTCTGATACCATAATGTCTTTTCATCCAGAGATGTGATGACCAGCCTCCAAGATGGCTGAAGGGACTCTTGCCTCCTGGTATTCATGTCCTTGTATAGTCCCTACATTGAATAAGACTAAGCTGGCCGGGCGCGGTGGCTCAAGCCTGTAATCCCAGCACTTTGGGAGGCCGAGACAGGCGGATCATGAGGTCAGGAGATCGAGACCATCCTGGCTAATACGGTGAAACCCCGTCTCTACTAAAAAAATACAAAAAACTAGCCGGGCGAAGTGGCGGGTGCCTGTAGTCCCAGCTACTCGGGAGGCTGAGGCAGGAGAATGGCGTGAACCCGAGAGGAGGAGCTTGCAGTGAGCTGAGATCCGGCCACTGCACTCCAGCCTGGGTGACAGAGCGAGACTCCGTCTCAAAAAAAAAAAAAAAAAAAAAAAAAAAAAAAAAAAAAAGACTAAGCTTTGTAACCAGTAGGATTTTGCAGAAATGATAGTGTGTGACTTCCGAGACTCAGTCATAAAACATATTATGGCTTCTCTTTTGCTCTCTTGAATTGTTCTCTGTGGGAAGTCAGGTACCATGGCATGAGAATGACAAAGCAGCCCAAGGAGAGGCCCACGTGGGGAGGAACTGAGGTTTCCTGCCAACAACCAAAACCTGTAAATATACCATCTTAGGAACTGTGATAGAATGAGTGTTTATGTTCCCCGGAAAATTCATATGTTGAAGTTCTAACCCTCAATGTGGCTATATTTGGAGATGGGGCCACTAAGGAAGTAATTAAGGTTAAATGGGTGGGGCCCTGATCCAACAACATTAGTGTCCTTATGAGAAGAGACACCAGAGAGATCGCTCGCTCTCTCCCCTCACACGTAGGCACCGAGGAAAGGCCTACGTGTGAGGATGCAACAAGAGGGCAACCATCTACAAGCCAGAAAGACAGACCTCACCTGACACTGAATTTGTCCACACCTTGATCATGAATTTTAGCTTTCAGAAAATAAATGTCTGTTATTTAAGTCACCCAGCCTGTGTCATTTTATGACAGCCTAAGCATACAGGCTAAAACAGAAGTAGATCCTTTAGCCCCAACCAAGTCTTCAGAGGACTGTAGCCAACGTTAGCTGCAAACTCAGGCATGATCTTGAGCCAGGAACACCTAGCTAAGCTGCTTCTGAATTCCCGATTCGTAGAAACTGTGAAATAAGAAATGTTTGTTGTTTTCACCATTAAGTGGTGGTCGGGGGGATTTTTTCTGTAGTAATAGATAACTGATGGAAGAAGTGAGGGAGAGGGTCTTTTGTCCCAAGGCGTTAAAGCCCATTGCCATTTTGTACAGCTGGAAGAAGGAAGCATCATTTGCGAGTCTTTACCTGTGGTATGGAGATGCTTTCTTCTTTCAGCTATACAAAATGGTGGAGAAATGTGAGGGAGAGATGCCCAGCTTTGCTCCATCCCACAGATAAAAATCCCACAAATGTGCTTCCTTCTTCCCAGAAAGCGTTGCAAAGCTTCCCCAGCAGCAGTGCACATGGCTGCAGGGAAAACCTCCATGGATATCAATCACTGCTTGGACACTTTGTTTCCAGGACTCTGCCTTTTACTTCACTAAGCAATTGTTTTGGTTAAGATTTCTATTCAGTGACTGAGGCTTGTGACCAAAATAACGTTTAACAGCATTAGGAACAGAAACACTGAGGGACACATTTGCC
Organism: Macaca fascicularis; assembly: GCF_037993035.2. Lineage (NCBI taxonomy): Eukaryota > Metazoa > Chordata > Mammalia > Primates > Cercopithecidae > Macaca > Macaca fascicularis. Next base: position 121,937,376 of record NC_088388.1, read on the forward strand.
CCCAGGAAAACAGAGGAATCCCAGAGGTTAAAAGCCTAGGGCCAATTTATCAGCTGGCTCTGAATCCAAAACAAAACTCAGAGGCACTCGGAGAGGTGACTATCACAGAGTAGCCACAGCAGGGTGGAATATTGAGTAGTTTTAGGACATCAGATGTAACCTTCAGTCATCCCAGTCCAGAAGAATACTTGAGTGGCAGAGCCAGGATATCTTAGAAGTCACCCAGGACAACCTCTTTATATCACAAATAAAGAAGAAATGAGGGCCAGGTGCGGTGGTTCACTCCAGTAATTCCAGCACTTTGGGAGGCCGAGGTGGGTGGATCACTTGAGGTCAGGAGTTCGAAACCTGCCTGACCAACGTGGAGGAAATCCCATTTCTACCAAAAACACAAAATTACCCAGGCATGGTGGAACATGCCTGTAATCCAGCTACTCAGGAGGCTGAGGCAGGAGAATCACTTGAACCCCAGCGGGGTTGGGGCGGAGGTTGCAGTGAGCCGAGATCGCGCCACTTCACTCTAGCCTGGGCAAAAGAGTGAAACTCTGTCTCAAAAAAAAAAAGAAAAAAAAGAGATAGTGAAGGCCCAGAGTGGCGTTACCGGCCTGGGTTCACAGCATGTGCGTCACGGAGCAGAGACCGGGACGCTGGTCTCTGGATGTTAACTGCGAGTGGTTTCACTGCCCTTCAGCACTGGGGAGAGAGTAGGGGCCATTTTCTTCTTCTAAGTGGTATTTTGGAACCAACCTGGTACCGCCCCATTGCCCTCCCCACAGCCATTTCTTCATTACATTATTTTTTTCCTGCTGCTTCCGACCCGTTCTCTTCTGCACAAAACTGCCAGTTTCAGTCTCCCAGGCTTACACATACATTACTCTACCTGAGAAGTATCTCAATACTGCTTCACTAGAACTCTGACACCCAGCAAGCCTTTGTCAGGGCAGGAAGCTAGTGTAACGCAAAGCACCCCTACCGCACGGTTAGGCTGGGTCTCTAATATTGACCACTGGTCCGCACTGGGATCTTAGGCAAGTCACGTACTGCCTCTCAGCCTCTAAGTGCCCTTCCAATTATAGTCTGCCATCCCATCAGTCAGCAGAAGCAATCCTTTTTAATGAGTTACCCAGCTAACTCTCAGTGCGTCTAGATAATAGAATGCTGTAATCTTAATAAAATGCTTCCCTCCTGGAGAAGGCTGTTCAACGGCTAGAACAGTGATGGCGAATTCAGGATCGGTGGAAGGTTTGGGTGTCAGTCTCCTCCAATGCTGGAAATCAGTCTTGGGGACTCCAGGGACTGTGCTGCTCTGGCCTGATGCCTTTGCAGCACTGGGTGGACCTGCCCTCCTCTCTGGGCCTCACTGTCTCCCCCTTTAAAAGGGTCCTGCTCGTTGTTTTCCCATACGTGTCATGCTGTTGGGTGTATTATTTTAGTTTTGCAGTAGACCACAAAGCCAGGAGACTATCCGATTATTTACAGTCTCTAAAATCAGGGTTAGTTCAACTGTTGTCCTTATGCTGTGCTGGGTTAAACATAGGGACTTTGGAACTAGACAGATCTGGGTTCGAAATCTGATTTGTCACTTCCTGGCTGTTGAACTTGGGCAAGTTTCTTCACCCCTCTGAGCCCCAGGTTGTTTTCATTTACAAAGGGTAGTGCGCGTGATACACAGCACACAACGCAATGGTTACTAAGGTTGAATAAGATAATCACATCGAGGGCTTTGATGTGTGGCATAGAGAGAATGTTCAGTGAATATTAGCTATGACCATTGCTATTCTATGTCTAATGCATTGAACCCCTTTCTATGTGCCAGGGATTGTGCTAGGCACTTGGGAGTCAAATATAAGTCAGACCTCCCTTAAGCAGTTCACGAAGTAGTTGCTATGCAGGCCTAGTTCTACGATATTTGGAAAATGTGGGAAAAGCCAAAGATCTGTCAAAGCATTAACAAAATCACTGTGCTTAAAATTGGATGTGTATATGTTATTTAAAAAATACTTAAAGCAGTGTTTGGAAAGCCCAGCAAAAACCCAGTATCTCCCGGAAATGGTTTAACAGTTACTTTCAGTGAGAAGGTAAATATCAGCCTTCCAGAATGTGCTCATAGTAGATTATGGAATTAACCCATGTGGGAGCCTGCAGGCCACGAAGGTGGAGCTGTACTTGGCCCAGTGATGGGGTAAGTCTGCACGTGACAGGAAGGAGGAGGAAGAAACAGGCGCGGTGGGTGAGGAGGCTACAGTGTGTCTTCTCAGGTCTCCTGGGGCCAGGCAGCCCGGGGCACCCTCCAGGCAGCGTCTGAGTGTGGGCAGCATCTGAATGAGAACATGAGAACCTGTCACTTGCTGGTTGGAGTCAAGGAATTAATAAAATTGGTGCGCTGCGTCAGTTTTAATTTATGTTAGTCTTCCTGTTTCGATCTTGGCATAATTATCTCACACTTAACAGAATAAGGGAGGGGCAGCTGACACGTACAAGGCAGTGAGGTGGCGGGAGGCCCAGGGGGCACACAGGAAGGGTGGCTTTTGGGGGCTGGCTGTGGCGCCTGGTGGCGGGAGGCCGGGGCACACAGGAAGGGTGGCTTTTGGGGGCTGGCTGTGGCGCCTGGTGGCGGGAGGCCGGGGCACACAGGAAGGGTGGCTTTTGGAGGCTGGCTGTGGCGCCTTGAGTCTGCAGGGATGAGTAGGTGTTTTCCGTAATTCTCTGCCAGTCCTCTCAGTCAAATTAATAGTTGTTGCTTTAAAAAATTACTTTTGATTTCTAGTCAAAAGGAAGAAAAATGAGGAACATATCAATTTTTTTTTTTACGTCTACCACATTGGTTTGTTTTTAAGACCTCCTGCCCGATGATGATGATAACTGTACTTTTGTAACAAGCTGTTAAATGTTCGAAGAACCACAAACCAGACCCTGATGGTAAGAATTTATTTCAATAATCCCAGCTGGGTGTGGTGGCCCACGCCTGTAATCCCAGTAGTTTGGGAGGCTGAGGCGGGAGGATCACGGGAGGTCAGGAGTTTGAGACCAGCCTGGCCAATATGGTGAAACCCTGTCTCTACTAAAAAATACAAAAATTAGCCGGTCATGGTGTCAAGTGCCTGTAGTCCCAGCTACTCAGGAGGCTAAGGTAGGAGAATCGCTTGAACCCAGGAGGCACAGGTTGCAATGAGCCAAGATTGCACCACTGCATTCCAGCCTGGGCAACACAGTGAGACTGTCTCAAAAAAAAAAAAAAAAAAAAAAAAAGAATTTATTTCAATAATCCAATTATACCCTGAGCTTTTTCCTGAGAAGGTAAATAGATACTGACATTTTTAGACGGACAGTGCTTAGAAGCATGTTTTGCTGTATGTCTTCACTGCACTTTTTAATGATTTCCTAAATGCCGGCTCACATGGACGCAGTTAATTTCAAGGGAAAATCAGAGAGTGAAGCAGATAGGCAACAAGAAATTTGGGAAAGGAGCTGAATTATGCAGAATTATTTGGATTGGCTCAAGTTAGAGACAAATCTCTAATTGACTTATTTTCCAGATGCATAATGGCTTGGTCCTACTTCCATTCTCTTTCTTGTGAAGCCTCTTCCTCTGTATCTCAGGAATGAATTATTCAAAGAAACTGACGAGGGCAAGGGGCGCGGTGGCTCAAGCCTGTAATCCCAGCACCTTGGGAGGCCGAGGCGGGCTGATCACCTGAGGTCAGGAGTTCAAGACCAGCCTGGCTAACCTGGTGAAACCCCATCTCTACTAAAAATACAAAAATTAGCTGGGTGTGGTGGTGCGCACCTGTAATCCTAGTTACTCAGGAGGCTGAAGCAGGAGAATTGCTTGAACTCGGGAGGTGGAAGTTGCAGTGAGCCAAGATCACGCCATTGCACTCCAGCCTGGGTGACAGAGTAAGAACTTGTCTCAAAAAAAAAAAAAAGTGACAAGAAACTTGCCTTCCTATTTATTGACTGAAACAGGCAGCGTCAGATTTCCTTAGCCTTCTTTTGACAGCAGCACTGGAAAAGGGCAGGAAAGGCAGTTGCTTGTCCAAAGGTATGTACTAGGTGTGTACCGGGTGCCTACTAGGTACCCAGCCCTGGGCCTAGCCCTGGGCCCTGCCCAGTGAGATTTGTAAGATCAGTGATTTAAGACTTGGTTTCTAATCACAAGTTACTTATAATCTATTTGAGAGGGTAGAACTAAGATAGATGGAGCAAATAATTTAACCTGTTAAATATTTATCAAGCCCTTACCATGCACTAAACCAGTCATGTTCAGCCTGCATGTGAGAAGCACCGATTTTTTTTTTCTTTAAATGCAGAATGGGGTCAGGTGTGTGTGGTGGCTCATGCCTGTAATCCCAGCACTTTGGGAGGCCAAGGTGGGTGGATTACTTGAGCCTAGGAGTTTGAGACCAGCCTAGGCAGCATAGTGAAACCCCATCTCTAAAAAAAGAAAAAAATACAAAGAATTAGCCCAGCATGGTGGCATGTGCCTGCAGTCCCAGATACTTGGGAGGCTGAGATAGGAGGATTTCTTCAGCCCGGGAGAGAGAGGTTGCAGTGAGCCAAGATTGCACCACAGCATTCCAACCTGGCAATGGAGCAAGATTCTGTCTCAAAAAATATAAATAAACAAACAAACAAATAAACAAAAATAAATGACTGGGCATCACCCCTCAGAACAGCAGTCTCCTAAGAGTAGATTTTGGACCATCACCATTATCTGGTTACGTATTACACATGCAGACTCTTGGACCTAAACACCCTGGGGGTGGATTCCAGCAATCTGTGTCTTCATAAGCCCTGCAGGTGCTAACAATGCACTGGCTCTCAAATTGGAGAAGCACTTGATTCAGTAGGCCTCATGTACAATGTGAGGCTTTGAGCTCCTGAATACCTGCAAAGCTGCACAGAGAACGTTGATGTGCAGCCAGGATTGAGAACCCCTGTGCTGGCAACAGGAAAGATGCAGAGATGCCGAGAACATGGCCCCAGCATGAAGGAGCTCACAGTTTAGTGGACGATGTTAAACCAAATGCTACTGAGTGCCACAGAACAGCTCAGTCTAAGGAGAATTTCCTGGAGGACATAGAGCTCATTTTAGAGTTGAGCAGGATTTTAAAGAGCCACAGGAAGATCTCTCAGAGGGACAGATGAGAAGAAGGGCCAGAGGCAGGAAATAGTGGGGAGAACAGACAGCGACTCAGCTTTAAAGAAAGCATCCATTTATTCATTTCACAAACATTTCCTGAGAGTCCACTCTTCAGCTGATTATTTATGATTTATAGCGCACCAGTTTCCAAAAAGGACTTGAGGTGGTTTATAGTGTTAAAACACATCCAAAACAGGAACATGTATAATGTATAATGCATGTATAATGCAAATAGAACAGAGACCCATTAAGAGGAACTGGGAAATAGATCTTTTGGGCACCTGGGATGAATTAATTGAGGGCTTGCTGAGATCAAGACACTGTCAGAGGTGCTATGGGGTTTACTGAGAGAGATGAAGGAGCTTATAGTCCACAAGGGAAGATAAAAGTGTACATAAACGACCGGGTGTGGTGGCTCACACCTGTAATCCCATCACTTTGGGATGCCAAGGTGGGCGGATCGCTTGAGCTCAGGAGTTTGAGACCAGCCTGGGCAATATGACAAAACCTTGCCCCCCCCCCCAAAAAAAAAAGTAGCCAGGCATGGGTGGCAAGTGCCTGTAGTCCCAGCTACTTGGGAGGCTGAGACAGGAGGATCACTTGAGCTCAATAGGCTCAAAAGCTGCCTGTGGGTCAAGATCACGCCACTGCACTCCAGCCTGGGTGACAGAGTGAGACCGTCTCAAAAAAAAAAAAAAAAAAGAAAAGAAGAAAACCAAAAAACAAAAACAGTAACATAAATAACCATATTTAGGCAAAGAGCCATGGCAGATTCAAGGCAGGAGAGATCATTCCCAGCTGGGAGAGTGGGTACCTGTACCTTGAAGAAGGGAGAGGATTTGGGGGCTGAAGGAAGGAGAGATTAGGGCTACAGTTGGAAGCAGGAAGAAGAGTCAGAGGAAAGAAGGGTGTCCACAAATTCCCTAAGCAAAGAGACAATGCAGACAAAGAATAGGATAAACCAGTGGGAATCCTGAGAGTTCCCATTGAAAATGACATGGCTAGATCTTAGAGGGTCTTCACTTCAGTCGGAGAAATTTGTGTCCTGTTTGCTAGTCAGTGAGGAGTGACTGCAGGTGTTTCAGCAAGGAAGTAACCTGGGAAAGTTATACTTTAGAAAGATTAATTTAGCAGACACATGTAGCATGGAGCAGAAAGACAGGCTACAGGTAGGGAGACCACTCAGGAGGCTGAAGCCTGGTCTAGACTCCAGAGGAGAAGTCAGCATGGCCTGAGCTGGAGATGGCAGGAGTGAGAGAAAGGGAGAGAGTTGAAAGAGACACTATGGAGCTGTAATCTATGGCTTGCTTCTCAAAATGTGTTTTGGGGACCAGTGGCAGCAGCAGCACCTGGGAGCTTATTACAAAAGTAGAACCGAGAGCCACACCCAGATCCCTACTGAATCAGAATCTGCAGTTCGCCAGGAGCCTTCAGTAAAAGGGGAGAACCACTGGCCACTAAGGCCTGGCAACTTACTGAGTGTAGGGGGTAGGAGAGGGAGAAGGTCCTAAGGTAATGTCAGATCTTTCAAGGATTGGATCATAGGGGTTAGAGGTAGAGTCAGAATTAATTTGTGTGGAGGCCGAGAGGACCAGACTAATGACCAGCTTATGGTTCTGAGGCCCACAGCTAGAGGGAGATGTTGGGAGCTAGAGTGTCTCTGCTTAAATTTTGAATCTTTGCTGCAAATCATTGTACAGTGGAGATACTTAATCACATCGTCTATAGGTTCCCTCTGTAAAATGGAGCAATGACAATAGTGCCCACATTTTGCTTTATATAAAAAAAAAATCCAAGTTAATTGACCAACTGTTTATTTTCCACCAATAGTGATGATAGTGATATTAACAACAATATGGTTTACCATTTATTTATTAGTGTTTGCTCTGTTCCAGGGGAAGTACTAAATAATTGGCTTCTATGAAAATCAATAGTAAGTGCCTACCAAAAATTGTTCTTATCTGTTATATTTACCCCCCTTTGTATCATATAATTTATCTATTTCATTGTCTGTTTACCTTCCTAGACTCCCCTTGGATTTCCTGGTGCCTAAAATAGGGCCTCACAATTAGTAGGAACTCACTGATTTAGTTATTTTTATTTTTATTTTATTTTTTGAGAGGAAGTCTTGCTCTGTCACCAAGCTGGAGGGCAGTGGCCCACTCTCAGCTCACTGCAACTTCCACCTCCCGGGTTCAAGCAATTCTCCCACCTTAGCCTCCCCAGTAGCTGGGATTACAGGCATGTGCCACCACGCCTCGCTAGTTTTTGTATTTTTAGTAGGAGACAGGGTTTCGTCACATTGGCCAGGCTGGTCTCAAATTCCTGACCTCAGTTGATCCACCCGTCTTGGCCTCCCAAAGTGCTGGGATTACAGATGTGAGCCACTGTGCCTGGCTTGATTTTTTTTTTTTTTTAAATGAATGAAAAACCAATCAAGTGAGAGTAGCTATCTGCATAGCACTTTAAACGCCATGACGCTTTGGCACACAGCATTGCCCTTGTTTATGCATCCGTCTCATATGGGAAGAGATGAGCTTATCCATTTTCCTGTTCCCAGTCTGAACCTAGTGTCAGCCTCAATAAAGTAAGTGCTCAAAAAACTTAGATGAATAAATAAGTTTGAAGTTTGCACTAATAGGTTTTTAAAACACGATAATACACTCCTAAAGTTAGTAAAAGTGCCCTTAGAATCATTGGAATTGAAACTAACAAAAGAATGTTATACCATAATCAAGTATATTCAAATATGTCCAAGAAAGAAAGGATGTCATAACAGAAGGGTCATGATCTCTACAAAGTTCTAGAAAAAGGACTGTACAAATGTGATTTTGACAGTATCATTCTAGATTGTGCATGGGGCAGCCTACAACAGACACCTCTTCAGACCACAGACAACTTCTCCAGTTTTTACCAGCCTGATGGAAGGATCCTCATATCCACCATAGCATCTTCTGCTTTGTCAGCTGCCCTCTGACGACAAGGCATCCCCCAGGAGGGAGTGTTTCCAAACAAGTAGCTAACCTCGGTATGAACAGGCTGTTAAAAACAGCCTGAAAGTAGGGAGAAGTTTGAATCCCAGCTCCAACATATGGTAAATCTAAAACCTTGAGCAATTTACTTGACCTATTACAACTTTAGTTTCATTCATAAGAATGAATTATGACATTATGACATTAAAACAACAAAATAGTGTATATGAAGTTATGACATTAAAACAACAAAATAGTGTATATGAAGTCCACGATCCAGTATCTAGTACCTGCCACATGATATTAATACTCTAGCCCTGTTCCTGACCATCCCTTCCCTCCATGCCCAGATGTTCCTCTCATAGTTAACAAGGACTTTATTATTTTTCTGCATTCTGGCAGGTGCATGAAGGCCCATGGTGTCCATGGTGACCATCTTAAAGTACTGATTCCCTGTGGCCTTACAGCTTGCCACTAAAAGCTTTCCTCTTTTTAGCATCATTATTTTCAGTTTCCTGACTTGCTAGAAATTCAGCGAGCCAGCTTCAAAAGCAGTCTTCTTTGTACCCAGCCCAAAGACTGTAGGGACCTTTCCCAAACCCTCCCTTAATCTTTCATCAGCTCAAGGACTAAGAGAGCACAGGGTCTACCCAGGACAAGTGAGACCTAGTGTGCCCTCTCCCCAGGAAGATACCATTGGAAGCAAGGTGATGTAGAGGCTGGACTTGCCACAGTCAGCAACCAGATTGGACCGTCAACACTGTCAAGTCATCTTTCATTTTCCCAAGTTCTATGGAGGTTTTGCTACTTCCAGTATGCTTAAAACGGTCTTAAATTTCAAGAGAAAAATTTTAAATTCAACGGGCATAAGATCTGAAGTCTCTACTACATAGCCATATGGACTCATCCTACATCAAAATGCCACTATAAATTCATGATTTGCAGCCACAGTCCTTCCATTCATTCCACCTTCCAACCTCCTTTCCGCATCTTAAGGCTTCTTACCTCGCAGGCCTGAAGGGGGAGCAGTCGAGCCCAAGTTCTGGGACACTGGTAGTGTTTGGATGTAGGGAGGTTTTCTAGTAGTTACTGTGGGCATCCCTACATCCAGGTGCCTCTTCTCCAACTTTCTCTCTTTCGCCAAACCCCAGGGCTACACCCTCTTCAGAGGGATTGACTATAAATGGCCATGGGGGAAGCAGCCAGAATGCCAAGAACTACAAGCCTGACAGAGCTTGTGTATCAGCCTGACAGCTTCAATAGCCCAGAGTCTGTTGCATGGAATCCCAAACAGCCTTGTAGCTTCCTCCCCAACCACAGACAGCCTGCCTGCCTTCTGGGCCTTGTTTAAACAAGATGAGGGCAGGCCGTGTTTGGACTGGAAGTCCAGTGACCCCTCCCCGGTGTGGGAGAACAGGTCAGCAAGACATGGTGCAGCCTGAACATGAGCTGCTCTCTTGCTTTTAGGTCTTCCTGACTTTCAGAAACTGGGGGCCATAGGAGTTCCACCATCTCAGAAGTCTACTGCCAATAGGAGGAAACGGTTCACATTCTGTTGCATGGGAGTGTGACTATGGTTGACAATGGTGTGTTGTATATTTCAAAATAGTTAGAAGAGAGGATCTTGAATGTTCTCACCACAAGGAAACGATACATGTTTGAGGTGATGAAAATGCTTATCACCCTGATTTGATCGTTACCCATCATATACATGCATCGAAACATCTCATTGCACCCCAGAAATACATACAATTATTATGTGTCGATTAGAAACAAAATAAAACTTAAAAAAAAAAAAAGAAATCTGCCGCCAAAGATGAGAGATGTCCTTGGCTAATGTGGATCATTGTGTTCTGAGTGTAGTAATCAATCATTACAGTTAACATTAGTAAGTGCCAGGCATGGTACTAGGTACCTTGGGGTAATGGGCACATATAGTGTTTAGCACAGTGCTTGGCACATAGTAGGTACTTGATGAGTGATAGCAATTACTATCAATAATCTTATAGATCACCCTATGAAGAGGTATTATTATTATCATCCTTTGTTTTGGGAAGCTGAGGAAACAGACATTCAGAGAAGTTCAACTTGTTCAAGGTTTTGAAAGCTTGACGCCATCCAGTTAGAAAGACAGATGTCTTTTTAGTGAAGCTGGGCCCGTTTGGTTGCAGATATTGTGCTGAAGCCTCCGTTCCATGCTACCTCTTACCCTGCTGGCAAAGCAATGACCCTGGATTATAGCCCCAGCTCTTAATATGTCACCTCCTCACTCTGGGCTTGTGGTAGAAGTTGAAGTTAAAGACCTCAAAGGACTCTTCCAATCTCACCTGCTGTGACTCCAAGTTGAAGATCTCAAGGAAAGGGGAAGCTCTTCCCTAGCTGGGATCGTGCCTCCTTCCCTGTCCAGAAGGAAGCTTGTGAGGATGAGGGAGGATTGCTGAGTTCCTGAGAAGCAAATGGAGAGAGTGCAGTCTCTCTTATCAAACCCAGGAAGGAAAGACAGGCAGACAGACAGGCTACTTAGCATGAACGATATTTCCAGAAGCTGAAAGCTTGTTCTTAAACTGACAGAGGGATGCCAGCCTGCCATGGTCAACAAAGGATTAGGACTGGAGAAATCCCGTCCTAAGAATCTGAGCTGAAAAACATGATTGGGGTTGAACATCTGCCACCATCATTTCCTCTTTCCACTTCTATTCACTGCCTGCCCCCACCCCCACCCCAGGTCCACTAAGTGGTACATATGCTTTTTTCACAAAGCAGGTTGCAGAGGGAAGTCCATGTATATGGCCAGGGTAGGGCTAGGGCTGCAGCATCACACCCTGGAGCTGGGGCCACGGCATTCCAGCTTCGGCCAGACAGCATCTAGGGCAGCCACCCCCACTGGCTCTTCCTATCTACATCTGGATTCCACTGTCTTCTTTTTGTGGCATTTCTCCGAAAGCCCTTTGTTCCTTCCAGATTTGGAAATAACTGAGATAGCTGGGCAAGTTAGTTGGGAATAAGGCAGGGATATTCTTGGGGAATGAGGAAGCCTTGGGGCTACTTTTCTCTTTGCCACTGAATTGCCTTGCAGTGTCCCCTGGGAGCGGGGTACGACAGGGTCAGCTAACCCTGACCAATAGTCAGAACCCTCCAATCCCCATCCTTTTCTTGTCAAAAGTCACCTCCTCCAAGAAGTCCTCTGCAATAGGATCCAGCAGCAACTCTTTCTTGTCCTGCCTCATCTCTGTGGAATTTACAAGGTTCACACGCTGCTGATTATGTGAGGTGGATGCTGCATCTTAAGTGTATACTTTTTGTTCTTCCTTCTCTATTTTGTATATTGCATTAGATTGGGAGTCCTTTAAGAACAAAATATTCTGTGTCTCATTCTCCTCAACCCTCTTGCACCTGCCCTCCTTGGGTTATGCAGCCTCTACTCCGGCTGCATCCAAGCACTCACTCAGGATTGGGGCATATGAGAGGGTAGTGGGGAGACCCTGCTCTTCAGGGGCCCGTGAATATGAAAGACCACCGTAAGAAAGGGAGGGACAGAACAAAGCTCTGGTCCCCCAAAGGACCAAGTGTCTATTTTGGCACTCTGAAAATGAGCTGTCAGGTCCCTGATGGGGAATCCCTGGAGGCAGCTGGGGTCCCCAAAGAAGCTGGGCTCCAACGGTCCAGGAGGAGGTGCCAAGAGGAAGAGATTTTGCTTTGGCTCTGAGGGCCTCTGGGATTCCCAGAGGAATCCACAGGCCTCATATATATTTATGTGAACTTAAGATGCTAATGAGCGTTGAGGAGCCAAGAGCCCTGCTGGGTTTGCAAGTAACTGGGTCTACTCTTCACACAGTCTTCTTTGTCTGCAAGGCCTCAGGTTCAAATTGCAGATCTGGGTTTTTTAGTGCAGCTGACATGGAAACCTGCCCACACCTATGGCAGAATCACAGTGGGCTCTGGGAGAAAGCTTCCATCCTGTTTCCTTGGACAAGACACTGAAGCCTAGGTCTGACTGAGGTCATCTTGTCCATCTTCCAGTCTCCAAGAAGGACAGTGTCAAACCCCTCTTAGATAGGGAGCTTTATATTCCACTCCTAAGACATCCCTCTTACCCCAATTTTTCATGCATTGCAATCATAGTGTCAATAAAAAGAGTCAAAGTCTGTAAAATGTTTGAAGAAACATGTTCTGAACCAAATAAGAGTGACCATGGCCCATAACGCAGCTCTCAGGAGACCCTGACAACATGTGCTCAAGGTGGTAGGGGACAGCTCGGTTTTATCATTTTAGGATACATTTAAGATGTACATTGGTTTGGTCCAGGAAGGTGGGACAACTCGAAGCAGGGGAAGTGGGTGTTGGGGGGTTTGTGGGCAGTGCCTCCAAGTTACAGGTAGATTTAAAATTTTTCTGATTGGCAGTTGGTTGAAAGAGTTTATCTAAAGACCTAGACTCAATAGAAGTGTCTGAGTTAAGGGGTTGTAGAGACCTAGGTTCTTATTATGAAGATAATGTCTCCAGGTACCGCTTCAGAGACAATTGATTGTAAATTTCTCATCAGACTTAAAAAGGTGCCAGACTCTTAGTGGATTCTCTCTTCAATCAGGAAAAGGGCCTGGAAGAGGAAAAGGAGATTCTCTATAGAATGTAGACTTTTAACCCCAAGAGATGGCTTTGCAGGGCAATTTCAGGATATGGCCAGGAAATATATTTGGGGTGAAACTAATTTGATTTCCTTCCTTATTCGTTATGTGACGTGCCAGAGTCAGGCCGGAAAGCAGGCCACATTATACAGGGTGAAATCAAATCCCTCTGGTGAGACTTCATGATTTGGAGGGCGAACTCCCCAGGCCCCTTAGGTAGTAATTTGGGGAAGAGAAGAAAACAGGTCAGAATTTAGTCCTCAGTAACAACCTGTGGAAGTTCCTCCTTGTGGCCGACTTAAGTGCTGTGTTGCACATGAAGCCTGCTTTTTCTTGCCGCTGTGAGGCATGACGATCAGCTTGTTGTTGTCCTGTAAAGACTCTTTGCTGGCATTAATACTCCCTGCTGCCTCCCTGGTCTCAGCTTCATAACCAATTTCTTTATCTGTTCATCACGGGGCAAGGGCTCTGTGCCAGGCACTGGGCATACCAAGACCAATGAGTCTCAGACTTCATCCTTATCATCATATGGTCTTATGTGGGGAGACATTCGAATACATTTATCACAACACATTATGGTATTTGTTAAAACCAGGGTATGAGCAAAGTCTCTGGGGACCACAGCAAAAAGCAACCAGCTCTGCTTACGGTTGATGGGCTAGGTTTCCCAGAGGGGCTAACTTCTGAGCTTGGCCTTAAATGCCAAGTAAGCATTTCCCAGGGAGAAAAATGGGGAAAGGGTGTCATTCTAAGTAGAGGGAAGGACATGCATGAAGACCAGAAGATCTGAAAGGGTCTGGCCTGCATGGGGAACAGCAAGTCATGCCAGGGAGTCTAAAGGGTTCTCCTAGTTTAAAGACACCAAGTAGATAAAGTCTGCATTAAGCTAAGGGCTAGCTGGTCCCTTAGAGTCCACAGAAGGTAACCTTGGAGACTGCAGGCTGGAAAGGGGGTGGGACTGGAGAAGGGAGGGTAATTGGGAGACTATTCCCTCAGCTTTTTTTTTCTTTTCTTTTCTTTTCTTTTTTTTTTTTTTTTTTTTTGAGACGGAGTCTAACTCTGTCACCTAGGCTGGAGTGCAGTGGTGTGATCTTAGCTCACTGCAACTTCCACCTCTTCAGTTCAAGCAATTCCCCTGTCTCAGCCTTCCGAGTAGCTGGGATTAACAGGTGCGTGCCACCATGCCCGGCCAATTTTTGTGTTTTAGTAGAGACAGGGTTTCACCCTGTTGGCCAGGCTGGTATTTTTTTTTTTTTTTTTTTTTTTTTTTTTTTTTTTGAGACGGAGTCTCGCTCTGTCGCCCAGGCTGGAGTGCAGTGGCCGGATCTTGGCTCACTGCAAGCTCCGCCTCCTGGGTTCACGCCATTCTCCTGCCTCAGCCTCCCGAGTAGCTGGGACTACAGGCGCCCGCCACCTCGCCCGGCTAGTTTTTTGTATTTTTTAGTAGAGATGGGGTTTCACCGTGTTAGCCAGGATGATCTCGATCTCCTGACCTCGTGATCCACCCGTCTCGGCCTCCCAAAGTGCTGGGATTACAGGCTTGAGCCACCACGCCCGGCCAAGCCAGGCTGGTCTTGAACTCCTAGCTTCAAGTGATCCACCCTCCTCGGTCTCCCAAAGTGCTGGGATTACAGGCATGAGCCACCGCGCCCGGCCTGTTAGAAGACTGTCGTACTAATTCAAGCAAGAGAGAAAGCCATTTAAGGACGAGTGGCACTTAGACATTTAGATGTTTAAAGTAATACTTTAAAAATAGAAGTTATACATACTTGTTATACAAAACTTGGATAATAAGGACAAAAATAATGAAGAAAATAACCATCATCTGTGTCGGCTCTTAACACTTCAGTACAGATTTCCTTCCAGGCTGTTTTCTAAGCATTTAGACATATTCAATGTAGAGATTTTACTATACTGTATATATAATTCTGTATTCTTTTTTTTTTACTCAACATTATATCATGAGCATTTATCCAAGTCATAAAATTTCTTTGTCATCTGTTTTATGAGAAGTACTATATTTGATTATATAGATTCATGAATCATAATTTACTTAGCCACTTTCTTTCTTTTTTTTTTTTTTTGTTTGAGACGGAGTCTCATTCTGTCTCCCAGGTGCCTCCTGGGTTCAAGCGATTCTCCTGCCTCAGCCTCCTGAGTAGCTGGGACTATAGAAGCCCACCACCACGCCTGGCTAACTGTTTGTATTTTTAGTAGAGATGGGATTTCACCATGTTAGCCATGATGGTCTCAATCTCCTGACCTCGTGATCCACCTGCCTCAGTCTCCCTAAGTGCTGGGATTACAGGCTTGAGCCACCGCGCCCAGCCTACTTAGCCACTTTCTTATTTTGAGATGTTTAGTTTGTGCCAGTGTTTATGTTGCAATAAACTTTTATTGTTTATTTATTTGTTCTTTTTAGACAGGGCTTCTCTCAGTCATCCAGGCTGCAGTGCAATGGCACC
This sequence comes from Macaca fascicularis, assembly GCF_037993035.2. NCBI lineage: Eukaryota > Metazoa > Chordata > Mammalia > Primates > Cercopithecidae > Macaca > Macaca fascicularis. Next base: position 121,952,581 of record NC_088388.1, read on the forward strand.
ATCTTGGCTCACTGCAGCCTCAACCTCTTGAGCTCAGGTGATCCTCCCATCTCAGCCTCCCACGTAGCTGGCACTATAGGCGTGAGCCACTATACCAGGCTAATTTTTTGTTATTTTTTTTGTAGAGACCGAGTTTAGTCATGTTGCCCAGGCTGGTCTTGAACTCTTGGGCTCAAGTGATCCACCTGCCTTGGCCTCTCAAAGTGCTGGGATTACAGGTGTGAGCCACCATGCCCAGCCAATAAACATTTTTGCACATTGTATTTTATTATGTCCTTAGCATAGATTTCTAACAATGGAATTATTGGGCCAAGACTATGAATGGTTTTAAAATTCCTGAAGCTGACTTTTAAATGTTTTTTAAAGAGGTTTGTGCTGTCTGCACCCCACTAATAATGTATGAGCACTTCTGGAGGGATGTTTCTATAAGGGCCATAGTATTTTCCTTGTCACCATTTTGCATGACACCTTTTCAGGATGCATGAGATGTCACACCTTGCACCCTTAGATACAAACCCAGAGCTTCACTCTCAAAGTTAACATCTTCTTTTCCTAGACTTCTCTAGAACAACTATTAGTAAAAGCAGATATGGTTTGCTTTAACCTCTTAGAAAGAGCTCGATTCTGGGACAGGATGGTAGGTAGGATCACCTGTTGGGAACAAGCCAGTGCCAGCTGCAGTGCTGGTATGAGAGCTCGTGCGATCGCCCATGATACGAGACTGTTTTATGGCTGGAGCCCGCACACAGCCTGGGTTTTCTTGGAGAGTCCCTGTTCTATCCTGTTATTGCAAAAGTGTTCTCACGCCAGTCAGACCATAAAGCGACTTCTATTTGTAATGCACAGTCTTACATGAATGCATTCATGGACACATGTAGATGTGGGCTGACATTCCTTTTTATACATGCCAGATGGAAGTCTGTGTGTAATAACCACAAGGGAATGACTGCATAGTGCCTGGCTCATTGCAAAACATTTTAATGCATATGATCTCATCTTGAGGGTTGGGGTGATTAAGGAAAAGAGCACAGGCTTGGCAATAAGGTATACACTAGTTTGTCACTTTGGCCACGTTTCTTAACCTCTAAGAGCCTCATCCTCCTCCTCTGTAAAATGGGAGTTAGTGTCCTTGTTTTGCAGATGAGGAAACTGAAGCTCAGGAATAAGTGACTTGCCTAAGATCACAGAGCTGATAAATAACAGCACTGTCCAGGATGCCCCACTCCTTCACCACATCAAAAAAAATTCCAGGCCTGGGCTGGGTGCTGTGGATCAGACCTGTAATCTCAACAATTTGGGAGGTCAAAGTGGGTGGATCACTTGAGCTCAGGAGTTTGAGAACAGCCTGGGCAACATGGTGAAATCTCATCTCTACAAGAAATCCAAAAAATTAGCCAGGCATGTTGGTGCATGCCTGTAGTCTCAGCTACTTGGGTGGCTGAGGTGGGACCACCTGAGTCTGGAAAGTCAAGGCAGCAGTGAGCTGTGATCTCGCCACTGCATTCCAGCCTGGGCAACAGGTGGGACCCTGTTTCAAAAAATATTTTTTTTAATAAAACAAAAAATAAAAATTTCAGGCCTAGAAATGTAAACTTCTTAAGTTTAACCTTAACCTTTCCACCTTACATAGAGGCCAAGACATTGTCCTTCAGAGCAAATTCTTCCTACACGTAATTACATGCTCCTTCTACTACACTGTGCTACCTCATATCTCCTTCCACATCCAGTTTTTTGGGAACAGGAAATAGTTTAAAAGTTTTCTGTTGCATACTATGTATAATAGGAAATTCTGATTGTTTCCTTCCTTCTTATTCAGGGAAGCAAGACGGTTAATGGGAAGGGATGACACAGGCAAAGATTATCTGGACTAGGCCACATCCTATCCTGAATCCAGCTTCTCTTCCGTCTGGACACTAAAGCACTATCTCCCAAAATATAATATTTCACATGTAGGCCTGACATTGGGTCTCCTTGGGCTGTTTTGTTAAGCATTGAAAAAATAAATAAAAGATCCTCCCACTTGCTGTCTCCTTCCTCCTTTGGAAGATGTGTCCGGTCTCTGGGGAGACTTTTGCAATGGTTGACCTTGCTGGTCTATCCATCTTCTAAAGGCCCTTCTGTCTAGAGGCGGCAACCTAAGGTCCTTTATATTCTGTCTTTTTTAAGGCCCCATGAATTTTCTTTAATCTAGAAATCAGGAAGCACTTAGGATTTTTTAAATGGTTAGCGAAGGGTTATTTAATTCATCGCCCTGTTACTCAACCCAGCATTCCTTCCCCGGGTTAAAGCCATCTGGTGTGTGCTCATTGTGAAACATACTAGTGGAATGTTAATGCCTGTGCTTTGGAAGTGGAGGCAAGGAAAGAGGGGAAAGGGGCTCTCTATTGCAAAAGTGGTAGCTTTTCCTTCGTGTTTTAGAGACAAGATCTCGTTCTGCCACCCCAGCTGCAGTATGGTGATGCAATCATGGTTTGCAGCAGCATCAAACTCCTGAGATCAAGTGATCCTCCTGCCCCTGTCTGTCTAGTAGCTGGGACTGTAGGCCTGCACTACCATGCCTGACTTATTAAAAATTTTTTAAGAGATGGGGTGTATTAGTCCATTTTCGCACTGCTATAAGGAACTTCCCTGAGACTGGGTAATTTATAAAGAAAGGTTTGACAGTTCTGCATGGCTGGGGAGGCCTCAGGAAACTTATAATCATGGTGGAAGGGGAAACAGACACCTTCACAAGGCAGCAAGAGAGAGAAGAGCAAACGGGAACTTCTAAACACTTACAAAACCAACAAATCTCACGAGAACTCACTCACTATCATGAGAACAGCATGGGGGAACCACCCCATGATCCAATCACCTTCCTCCCTCAACATGTGGGGATTACAGGTCCCTCCCTCGACAGGTGGGGATTACAAATCGAGATGAGATTCGAGTGAGGACACAGAGCCAAACAATATCACGAGGTCTCACTATATCACCCAGGCTGATGGGCTGAACAAGAGATCCCCCCTCCTCAACCTCCCGAGTACTTGGGACTACAGGTGTGAGTCACCACACCCAGCTTGCTCTTCCTTTATCTCTTATGCAAAAATACAGTTTGAAGTATTTTAGCTTTGGCTCAACGATTATTTATTTGGGGCACTGCATTGGTTGACAAAGGCTACAATCTCATGAGTCTCATTTGTCAACTGGGAACAGAACTCAGTGGGTTCCATATATTGAAGAAAACTTGAGAGGAAGATGTTTGTCATCTAGATCCTGCATAGAAGAGCTCACTCCGAAAGATCACATCCTGGCCTTTGCATCACATGGAAACTTGAAGATTCATAGAAGTTTTGATTCCTGCAGCTGCGAGTTGCCTCAAGAAATCTTATTTTAGTTAGTTACCAAAATGCTAGCGATTGCCTAGCACTAGAGTGTAAACTTATGCCACCGGTCCTTGACATTCTCATTGCCTCACATGGGAGTAAGAAAAAAATATAGATGATGTAATCTGCATGGGTATAAAATGAGATATTATTAAAATACTTAGAATAGTGCCTAGTGTACATTTAGCACTCACTAAGTGTTAGCTATTAGAAACAGAGAGCTGTCCATGAATGGTTGCCAACTGCCTTTTTATTTTTGTTTTTGAAATTCTGCTTCTTTTTAGGAATAATTTTAACAGCAGGATGGTAGTTTGTATTTTTGTTTAAAACTATAGTCAATAATATTTTAAAAGTGAGCCCCTGATTTTGTGCCCAAATTTATTTTTGAAATTATACTAGTTCCTGAAATTAAAACCAAATTGAGAAACACTCATTTAGGCATGTCTATATTTGAAATCACATTTTGTCTGATGTGTAAAGATTCCTCTTTGAGTGACCTAAGGAAGCTTAACCATTTGGGCCTTTTGTTCAAGGAATGAATATCTCTGGAAGGGGAAATGGTAGGCTGGCGGCCGCAGGCACCACGACTCCATAGGCTTCCTTTGAAGGTTGAGATTGAGCCAATGGGACCCTAGTTGCGGAGATTCCACCTCCATGCTGGTAACTATTCCCTCCCACTTTGAATACCTGTTCTCTCCTGGCTCCTTAGCACCTGCTGGTACTGTTGGAGGTGGGAGCTATATCTCTCCCAGGAAGCAGACTTACCAGTGACAATCTGTTAAGCCAAGCCTTACCTTTGGGAGAGTTAACATTGTATGTGAAGGAGACAGTGTATGCATCTCCCTAGTTCTATTTATATTACACACACACAGAGAATCACCATTTTGGGTGTCCACTCATATTCCACGCGTAGCATGTGGTGTGAGAGACACAAGGGTAGTGCTATGCTCAGCTCTAAGTCCTGCCCTGAGGTTTAGGACAAGGTAGGTCATTCACTTGTCCGTTCAACAAGTACCCACTGAGTACCACGTTAGCCGCTACAGAGGATGCAAAGAAGAATCAGATCAGCACCATGGCCGCAGAGAGCTTACGGTCTAGAAAGTGAAAGATGTGTGAATCATCACATTTTGAAGGGTAGCAGGTGATTGTTGCCATAACAGAAAGTTCATGAGAGCTTAGAGTAGACAGAGATTAATTTGATGGAGGGGAATATAGACCGTCTTAGGGTAAAGATGGTACTTAGGCCATTTAGAGGCAGTCCTAGAGCAGGCTTCTGTCTGAATTCAGAGCCCTTCCCTCAAAATCCTCACTGCTTTGGGGTGTTTTTCTCCTTTGATGCAGTGTATTTGGGAGGTGCGGCCTTAGGAAGAAAAAGTGAGGGAATAGGAAGCAGATGGGAGGGTGGGAAGTGGACATTGGCCCTGTGCCTCCCTCATGTCTCCTGAGCATCTTCTTGGAGGCTCTGGTGAGTCACTTCATCCTTGCTGAGTCAGGAACCCTCAGCTGGAGGACCAACACCCTTGGGTTACATTTACTTTATCTTTCAGCCCCAAGAATCTGACGGTAAATGTATTCTTGAACTCACATGAGGGGTTCATGGGAATCTGAAAAAGCCAAACAGGGCTGTAAATGTGGATTCTGGGCCTTAAGATCAAAACTGATCATCAAACCGCAAAGTTGTATGGGAATCTAGAAGCAAAGGGAGGACGACAGGTTCTGTACAGTCTGGACTATAGCTGAGATTGCAGGCGTGAGCTGCGTGCCCAGCCTTGAGATGCCATCCTTTTTGGATTTATGACACATGTTTAAAACATCTTGATTGTGGTGATATATGAAACTCATATATTATATAGTTCAAATATCTGCAGTTCATTGTATGTTAATTATATCCCAATAAATCTTGTTTTTATTTATTTTTATTTACTTATTTTATTATTTTTACCACAGAGTCTCACTTTGTTGCCCAGGCTGGAGTCTGCAGTGCAGTGGCACCATCTTGGTTCACTGCGACCTCCGCCTCCCGGGTTCAAGCGATATTTCTACCTCAGCCTCCAGAGGAACTGGGATTACAGGCACGCGCCATCACGCCGGGCTAATTTTTTTGTATTTTTAGTAGAGACGGAGTGTCACCATGTTGGCCAGGCTGGCCTCGAACTCCTGACCTCAGGTGATCCATCCACCTCAGCCTCCCAAAGTGCTGGGATTACAGGCATGAGCCACCCTGCCTGAGCCAAATCTTGCTTTTAAAAAATGTACTTAGAATTGGTGTCAAATGACCTCCACAGAACAATGGCCTCCCCTGCCCAGATTAGACTCCCCTGAAGAGCCCCCTTTTGTGCTAAGTCATTCTGTAGGAGAGGTCAAGCATGCCAACACCAGAAAGACGGTTCAAATGGGAGAATGTCCAAGTGTGCATCATTCCTTACTTGGATTCCCATTGCCTTCGTTGCATTCCTTCACTCTAGCATTTTTCTCATTTTCACAGAGACCCAAGCTGAATCCTAGCTTTTTGACAGTCACTAATTGAGTGCCATTGAACAAATTGCTTCTCTGAGTTTCAGCAGTTTGCTCATCTATAAAATGGAATTATTTGATGGTTGTTATGGAGATTAACTTAGTCTACATATTGAGTGCCTGGGATGTAACATGACCTCCATTCATGATGGTTAGCATTCTTGTGATTACTAGAAAGGAAGGTTAAAGGGATAGGAGTGTTTCATTTGTAAAAGAAGAGCAGGATGGGAGATGCAAATGAAAGGACTCTGAAGGGTTTTTGAGTAGCAGGAGGATGTGCGACTGTGGGTCTTATAAAGGACATGGCCTCTGAAGCTTATAGGGCCTCTCTCTTTGGGCAAGTCATTTAAACCCTCTGAGCCTCAGTTTATGCATTGGTAGAATGAGGATTGGTGCTTTGTACTTCGGGGTATGGTTGTATTACATGAAGTGTCACATACATGAAAACGCTAGCACAGTGTCTGTTACAGATAAATTAAAAAAAAATTTATTTAGAGATGGTGTCTCCTTGTGTTGCTCAGGCTGGTCTCCAACTCCTGGCCTCAAGCGATCCTCCTGCCTCAGCCTCCCAAAGTGCTGGGATTAGCAAACATGAGCCACTACACCCAGCTTGATAAATGTTTTTAAAATATCGCTTTGTAAATTGGAGGACCCTCTTTGCTTGTGAGGCAGTTATGGCCATTACTAACATTTATTGCCTCGGTTGGTGGAAGATGCCAGGAAAGGAAACCCAGTTCAGAGGAGAAAGCCGTTTCTCATGGAAGGAGCTGCCTGAGAGTGGAAAGGGCTTTGCAAGTGCTGAGCTTCCTGTTGTTTGCTCAAATGGAGGATGCATGATCGTCTTTCAGAAAGGGATTTCTATTGGGTGGAAGGCGGGACAGAGAGATTTGTAAAAGTTTCCAACAGGTCTAGCTCTCATCTCCTGTGTCAGAAAGAAAGGAACAAGGAAGCCTGGAGAAGGGTGGAGGCCGCACAAATGAGCTGACACTCGTTATAACAAATACCATAATGGCAAACCCTAGAGCCGCTAGAGGGGTCTTGTTCGTGAGGCAGAGAGGGTGGAGATTATATACTTCAGTGTTTGTGCTAGAAGGGGGTTTGGAAATTCTGGGGAAACCACTCTTGTCTTTCAAAACATGAACTGTTGTGCCCTGTAATGGGAAGGCCCAGTGGCAACCAAGTACCAGTGATCCGCAGGGGGCAGAGGCCAGGGTCCTAGGCCCCCTTTGCAATTAGGAATTCAAGATGTAAGTATGCCTTAAAATCCTTGGGCTTGCTGAGGGTTCAAAGAGCTTTGGGCTGGGAGCCAGGCCCCTTGGCTGGAGTCCCAACTCTGCCACCAACTAGCTTTATAGTTTAAGGAAAGCCATCCTAACTTCACTGAGCCTCTGTTTCTCTCCTTCCCTCCCTCTCTTTCTTCCTGAGAGCCTTTTTCCATGGACCAGCAACACTGGCTAGGAACTTTTTGGAAATTCAGAGTCCTAGGCCCCACCCTGGACTTAAATCAGAACTTGCATTTTTAACAAGCTTCCCGGGTAAATTCTAAAACTCTGAGAAGCAGGGGCTTAGATGACTTGAATAACATTAATTTATGGCACCAGCTCTAGAGTCAGACTGCCTGGGTTCACATTCAGACTTCATTGCTTACCAGCTGGGTAACCTTCAGTGAGTACATGAGCACCTCTGTGTCAGGCACTGTCCTAAGCACTAAGGATGCAGAAGTAAATGAACTAAATGATATAGACGAAGTCTTGGCTATTGCAGAGACAGGCAGTAAACAAGTACATGGCACATTCGGTCTAAAGTATGTGTTTCCCACAAAGCTCATATGTTGAAATCCTAACCCCTCAAGGTGCTGGTATTGGGAGGTGGGGCCTTGGGGACTGATTAGGTCATGAGGGCAGAGCCTTAGAAATGAAGCCCCAGAGAGCTCCCTTACCCCTTCCACCATGCGGCTGTCTATGAACAAGGAAGCAGGCCCTCACCAGACACCAAATCTGTTGTGCCTTGCTCTTGGACTTCTCAACCTCCAGAACTGTGAGGAATAAATTTCTGTTGTTTATAAGTCACCCAGTCTATAGTAATTAGTTAAGCAGCCTGAACAGACAAAGACAGAAATGTATAGGAGTGAAAAAAAAGACAGTGGTAAGTGTTAGGGAGAAAATATAACAGGGCAAAGTGATAGTGACCAGGCCGAGGCCCTGGTTAGTTGGGACGGGGGTGAGAGGGTTTCAGGAAAATGCTCACTGAGGCGGTGTTTGCACTGAAACCTGAAAGGCAAGGAGCCAGTCTTGCAGCCATCTGGGGAAAGAGCGTTCCTGGGCTAGGGAAAAACAACCGCAAAGACTCTGAGACAGAAAGCACTTTGGCATCTTCAAGGGCAGAGGCTTGGGCAGAGTCAGACTGTGTGGGAAGCTGGATGCCTGGAGAGAAGGCCTCTATTCTTAGTGATAGGAAAGCACTGGGGGCAGAGCCAGCAGCAGCAAGGAGACTAGGGGGCCCGGGGTGTGTGCAGGTAAGAGGGTCTCTGCCTCCAACCTTAGGGTCAAGAGCGTCAGCTCACGCTGCCTGCAGGGGAAAGAACAATGCGCAGTCCAGTCTATGGCTCCCCACAAAGGAATGCCACACAGCGTGACCTCTTCGGCAGAGAGGGAACCTACACCTTCTCCCTTCCAGTCTCTCCTCCAGCAGGGGGAAAACAGACCCAGAGGTGAGGTGCTCAGCCACTTCCCAACACCGCCACGCAGCCGGAGGAGGTCTCCAAATTGGCCTATAAACTATGATGTGTACTGTTTCCAGAGCGAGACTGAACAATTTCACAACCGTCTCCTCCCTGCCCCCGCATGTCCTTTCTCCTGCTCTCTTCCTAGGTCCCAGGCGCTCTGCAGCTCCTGCCCTCGCTCACCCCAGTGCAATGCCCTCAAGCGACTGCTTTCACCTTGCGGTAGGTATTCGTGCTCCACTGTGAGCAAGGTTAGGTTCCTCCACCTTCCTTACTATCTTCTCCCAAAACTTTTGTTTCACTTATTATCTGTACCAAACATTTTGGCAATGAATTCCATTCTGTCTGCCTTTGTTCCCCAGTTTCTCTCCTCTGTCAATCTGCTCCCCGACCAGGCTCTCAGGTCATGCACAGCACTATGTCCACTCACAGTACCAGGCAAGGAAGTTGCGCCATAAATGAAATCTGTGTTTTCTTCTAAGATCCACCCCCAACTGAGCCCTTTGAGATCCCAGGGAAAACAACACACACAGAAGAAATTGTTATAAAACCAAACCTAGGTCAGAAACATTTCACCTCATTCTGAGAAAAGTGACAGTTTGATTTCTTGTTGTCCGGGTGGGATTAATATCACAGCAGAAATCAGCTTTGTCTGAAACAGCTCCAACTCAACGGATGAACACATCCATCTCCAGGCCTGCCTGTCATTCCCTCCCCTGGGCTGCCCTTATTTTGGGCTCCCTACTGGGCATGTGACTTGGAATAGAGAGAAAGTCGACAAATATGGGTTATGCTTCTTTTAGTTCAAGGCTGCTCTGCAATCCTAGAAATACAAATGTCTTTTCGTACCTTGCTTGGTGCCTGTTATTTTAACATCTGACAGTCTGGTTTTAGAGCAAAAACATTAACAAAAGATGACACTCAGCACCCCTTTAAAAGACTTTTACAATGACTTTGACCCAGGATGACACACAGCACCAATTTAAAAGACCGAACAACTGCTTTGACCCAGGTTTGCTTTGAGATAAGCCAAGGCCCTAGAGAAGTTGTTGAGGCATCCTATGAAGAGCTGGCCAACCACTTTCTCACCTAGAGCACGGTTTCCATCACTTCTGTTTCCATCCAAGCGAGGTCATCACCACAGGGTAGCACAGGCTGGGGAACCATGAATAACTCATTTCCAAATCTGGGTTAGATTCTTGCAGCAGGGAAGGGACCTACACATTTTCCCTTCTGATCTCTCCTTGGCCAGGGTGAAAATGAGACCTAGATTCAGAGCCAGGCATCAAACAGGAAAACATGTAGTCTTGGAACACCTCTTTGGTGGCCTAATTATTTCTTCAGTTATAACTACTGAGGGTCTACTCTTCAGCAAGCGTGGTTCCTATTATATGCTTTTCCCTCTGGGCGTTTATTTCCCTTTGCTGAATCCTCAGGCCCAAGAGCACAGGCTGCTGCTGTCCTCACTCACAGTCTGGTTTATTTGCTGTCCACTGTGATACTCCAGCCCGACCTCGGCAAAAGGGTGTAGGCCAGCGAATCCAGAGAACTCCAAGTCCCTCGTAAGAACATCATCGTTTCAAAGACACAAGAAAGGCTTAACTGTGAAATCACTCGATGCCCACACACCCTCACCCAGCACTCACGCACCCTCCAGCCTTTCATTCCACTTGGACTGAATGTGGACCCATAACTCCTTTCTTCCTCGGTTTATAAACCTAAGTCTTTTGTGCCAATGTGCATCACCTGAGGTATAGAGCAAACCATCACATGTAAAATGCAAGCTTGGAAAAGTGAGGATGTCACCTCTCTCAGGTCAGATGATTCAGGTATGAATCTTCATTTCCGTAACTTCTGTCAAATGTGCCTTAAGTACTTCCTCTTCCAAAATGTTTTTCCCCTTCCATGGGGATCTTGCGAAAACGTGCATTCTGGGTCAGTGCGTCTGGGGTGAGTGAGTCTGAGATTCTGCATTTCCAACAAGCTCCCTGGTGAAACCACTGTGGCTAGTCTGAGGGTCACCCTTTTTTTTTTTTTTTTTTTTTTTGATAGAGTCTTGCTCTGTTGCCCAGTCTGGAGTACAGTGGTGGGATCTCGGCTCACTGCAACCTCCATCTCCCGGGTTCAAGCGATTCTCCTGCCTCAGCCTCCTGAGTAGCTGGGATTACAGGCACCCGCCATCATGCCTGGCTAATTTTTATATTTTTAGTAAAGATGGGGTTTCACCATGTTGGCCAGACTGCTCTCGAACTCCTGATCTCAAGTGATTCGCCTACCTCGGCCTCCCAAAGTGCTGGAATTACAGGTGTGAGCCACTGCACCTGGCCTGAGGGTCACTCTCTGAGTAGCGAGATACTCTACTACTAGGGTGACCAATTAAATGGCTTTCTTGGGACTGTCCCAGTTTTAGTACTGAGAATCCTGCATGGGCAAACAGGATGGTTGGTCACCGTATGCATGAAACAAATCTCAAGGCTTCCCAGAGGAAACAGCCTTACCTGGCAACCATCTTTCAGGGAAAGCTCACTGATATACCCACCCGATGCACTGGGGTGGGGACGAGACACAGAAGCCACAAATCAGCACAGAGCCCTACTGAGTGTGGTGGGGTGCGACTGCCACTCACAATGGGGCTCCTGGTCATGTGGGGCAGTAGGATGAGTAATGACTTAGGAGCCAGAAGACAGGGCTTCAAATTTTAATCTGACTAACTAGCTGTGGTAACACCAGAAAAATTTCTTAACCTCTCTGATCCTTATCTGCAAAATGAAAGCTGTCATCTGTCTCACAATGCTGTTTTGAAGATTAAATGTGCTAACACATGGACAAGCACTTAGCCTAGAAATCATATTTTAATTAATTCATTAATTATTAATTTTTTTATTAATTTCGCTCCATCGCCCAGGCTGGAGTGCAGTGGTGTGACCTCGGCTCACTGCAACCTCTGCCTCCCAGGTTCAAGAGATTCTCCTGCCTCAGCCTCCCGAGTAGCTGGGATTACAGGCATGTGCCACCACGCCCAGCTAGTTTTTGTATTTTTAGTAGAGATGGGGTTTCGCCATGTTGGCCAGGCTGGTCTCGAACTCCTGACCTCAGGTGATCCGCCTACCTCCGCCTCCCAGAATGCTGGAATTACAGGCGTAAGCCACCGTGCCTGGCTGAAATAATAACTTAAAAATCCCACCAAAATTTTCTGTGCTCATTGGCTGACTTGTGTTTCTTCTGCTCATGCTGCCTCGGTGATACCCAGGCAAGGTTAGAGATGAGCAGGGTGAACCTGGTGAGGCAGAAGCAAAAGAGGAAAGGAGAGGAAGAGGGCCTTAAACTCCATGCATCACGGAAGGAGCTCCTGAATTGGCTAAGAGCCCATACACAACTCTTGCCATTCTCTGCAGAGGACCTAAAAGGGTCAGAGAAGGAGTCAGTCAATATTGCTGGAAGGGCTTTGACCACTAATAAGGCTAAAGTTCAAACTAAAGCTGAAAGGAGAGGCCACATGTCCTGAAAATTACTAAGTGAAAAGTGACTCAGTCACCCTTCCCCTGAGAGGGGATTGACATGCATTCACTTGTGCGTTCACATGTTTGTTTGTTCCCTCATTCATTCATTTGGCAAGAATCCAGCACGTGCCAGCTGCTCACTGGGCTTGGTATTCCTGACAATACGACACTGTTCCCTGCTCACAGTCACCAGGAAAGACAGAGAACCCCAAACTGTACCATAACATGCCACAAGCTACTCTAAAGGTGTGGACAAGGTGCTCTGGGGGCTCAGAGGGGCCAGCACCGCTCTGTGCCTGGAGTGTCAGGAAAGCCTCTGCAGATGAGGCGGTGGATGGGAGGAAGCTGGTCAGGGCAGAAGTGGTAAAGAGGTAGCTGGTCACGGGATGGAAGGCAACAGCATGGAGGTCTTCAAGAACAGGTGGGGGACCGGGGACAAAGCACCACTATTAGCTTAGGCTGAGGAGAGCAAAGGCTTTCAGGAGTGGGTGCCTCACAGAGAATTTGGGAGAGTGGAGGAGGGAGAGAGAGAGGAAAAGGGGCAATACATGAAAGATGAGCTTGACGGAGTTCAGGCTGGTCTTTGTTCTTTCTCTGTCTGTCTCGTTAAGTGCCAGATCTGAGAGCAGGCCAATTTGGCGCCAGGGGAGACAGACAGAGAGCAGGAGGAAGGTCAGGCTGAGGCAGCAGCATGCAGGGATGGTCACCTGCATTCCCCAGGGCTTGGGAAGCTGCAGGGCTCCAGGAACAGGGTGTGAGAGGCAGTGGAGCAGAGAAGGAGGCTGCGGAGAGGTGGCCTCGTTTCCGGCCTCCCCTCCTCGGGGGTGGAGTGCAGGCAAGGCGGGAGCCGGCTGCCCTTCGCTACTGGTGGGAGTGGGGTGGGGTAGAGCTCCCCCAGGGGAAGGCAGATGGGGACCAGGCCTCCGCTGAAAACCCAGGCTCTGCCTGCCTGGCCCAGGACTTCATTCTGAGCGGGAATTCTAGGCTCGCAGGAATCTGGGACACCAGTTTAGCCCTCTTTAATGAGGAGAAAAATCGCACTTTACTGTTCAGGTCAGTGGGAAGAAAAAAACAAACAGATTTTTCTTCTCACCTTGAGGTTTTACTTTCCTCCTATTTAAAAAAGAAACATAATTCAACACATCTTGAATGTGGGTGTGGGGCTTGGTGGAGTCTAGTTTTGATCAGGACAAATGACTGCCTGAAAACTGGGGGATAAGAAACTTGCAGCTCCTTGTTAGGCCAAGGTCAGGCCTCCCAGTGGCCTCCCGTCCGTTTGTGTGTCACTGTACCTATGTGGCCTGGCTGCCTCGTCATGCCTACTTCCCAGATCAGTGCTGGAGAGGGCAAATTCTCTCGCGTCTGCTGTTTTGCTCTATTCAAGCTGTACTGCCTAGGATGGAATACCTTACCTCTTATGTCTCACTTTCGTATCCTGTAATATAGGGACCGTAATACCAATCTCACAGGTTGTTTTAAGAATATAAGAAATTACTTGTCTGGAAATCCCTAGCACACTGCCTAGTCCATAGTACTTGCTCAATTAAACATCACTTAACACTGAAAACAGAAACGAACCAACCAGTTATATGCCCAGGCTGAGGCAGCCTAAGTTGGCACAGGTACTCGGGGGCATGAGTCAAGAGGGTAGAACCCAGGAAAAGAAGACTCAACAGCTGTGATATGCCAAGCGGCATAGAAGGGCACCTCTTTCCTAGGGCTAAATAACACAAAAAGTTGCTCTCCCAGAGTGGCTGTGGAGAGCTGGGGCATAATCTGCGAGCCTCATCTTTTTTTTTTTTTTGAGATGGTGTCTCGCCCTGTCACCCAGAGGCTGGAGCGCAGTGGCACGATCTCAACTCACTGCTGCAACCTCCGCCTCCCGGGTTCAAATGCTCCTCCTGCTTCAGCCTCCCGAGTAGCTGAGATTACAGGCGTGTGTCACCACGCCCAGCTAAGTTTTACATTATTTTAGAACAGATAGGGTTTCACCATGTTGACCACGCTGGTCTCGAACTCCTGACCTCCAGTGATCCACTCGCCTCAGCCTCCCAAAGTGCTGGGATTACAGGCATGAGCCACTGAGCCCGGCCAGAATCTGTGAGCCCGTTGTGGACCTGAAGCAGAGCAATATTCCCCAAAGGACATTAGGGGCTCGCCTGTAGGGTGAGGAGCCACAGTGGCCAAAGCCCCCAATGCTGGTGCTGACGGCCTGGTGGTCGTTGACTTCAAGCAGACCCTCCAAATACCCATGAACTGACCCTCCCCCAGAAAGGAAACTCATGATAATAACAACAGATATTCATTTACTATTTATTACGTACCAAGCAGAGCGTTAAAATTCTTATGCATCACCTCATGTAATTTTCATTAAAAAAACTCTATGACATCGTTACTAGATGCAATGGCTGACGAAAACCTGAGGTTAGGGAGGTGAAGTAACTTGCCCAAGGTCACACAATTTTGAAGTGGACAAGCCTGGCTTCCAGCAGGGTCTAGGGACCCCAGGGGCCGATTCTTACAGCGGTTGCTCCACGGTTGGTCTACGTGGAAGCCATGTGTGCCTTCCCTGCTGTTCCCTTGAAGAGTGATTGGAAATAATTGGAACTGTCATTGGAAGTAATGAGAAGTGACAGAGGTTGGGTTAGAAGGCTTATTGCTCTAAGTCTGAACGATCCCCACAAACCCAAGCCTAAATTTAAACAATGAAGTCACAAAGCAATTTCCCTCTCAGGGATTTCATTTTCCCTCTTTCCTCCCGGACCAAGAAAAGAAGTATGACTTGGGGCTGAGTCTCTGCTTAGTACAATGAGTTTCTCCTGGAACAGAAAATTCCTCTTTGGCTTGATCCTATTCATTTTCCATGTGGAGTAATAAGATACAAACCTTGGGTGAATATATGGCCATTTTTAATTAAGAGATCCAAATTCACAGTTACACATCTTTTTCTTTCCTTTTTTCAGAAAACATCCCATGAGGGATGAGGACCTAGAGGTAGCTGTGTCGCTGGCAGGTTGTGATGAAGAATGAGACCATAACCTTCAATAGGCAAGGACACTGGGAGTCTCAATCTCTCCAGGAAGCTCCTGGCTGAATGCCAAGGATGCACTGATTAATTCTACTCCTTTCTGACGCTGATGGGTGATCCATCAACCCACCGACTGCTTATTTAGCACGATCTCAATAATGAGCAAGTGCTGTGAGGGGCACAGGGATGTCAGACACAGCCCCTGAAGACCTGCATGAGAAGAAATACACAGCAGCCAGCACGTAATGAAGCAGCTTCCTCTTTGGGACTCCTAGAATCCTTGGTACTTTCCTCCAGAATCGCCTCCTCATGTATCTGACATTCCTTGTTTGTGAATACATCTCTCTCACTGATCTGAATTCTTAGAAGGTAGAAAGGGAGCCTTTTGTGTGATCGGGGTCTCAGAGCCCAGCTAGGGGCCTGAACTCTAGCAGGCGCACCCGCTCTGTAATTGTTTTGTGTGAGAGAGCGTGTGCCTGAAGTAGGAAATGTTACAGCTTGGATGGAAGCCCTAAAGAAGATCTTAAAAGGGACATCAGTGAGCTGCTCCCGCCATCCGTGAAACAGAACGTGCTCAGAGGCTGCTCTGTAAACACCAGGAGGTCAGCTTAGCTTAGCTTTTTCATCCTCTACAGTCTCTATGCCTTCCTCCTCCTCTTCCTCCTCTTCTTCCTCCTCCTCCTCCTCTCCTTTCTTCTCCTCTGCCACCGTTGATGACCTGAACTTTCCACATCCCCCTTGCTGCCCCTCTTACAAAAACCCTCAATATTCCACACCCACTGAGGGACTATTCTGAAGATAGTTGCCCATTTTCTCTTCTCAGTATGGGCACAAAGGAAACAGCTTTCTCCCCTGCCTGCTCTTGAAACAAAGCAGCATTGAGTCTTATCACCGCCAGGCTTTGGCTGAGGCTCCACACACAGTGACCCAACTGACTGCTGCTAACAAAATAAAGCTTTCGTTTCGGCATTCTTCCCCATTTTGGTCTGTACGGTGCCAAAGGAAATAAACTTTTATTTTTCCAGAATCCAGACATTCAGATAACCAGAACCTGAAGGGGAGGAAGGTATGGTTTGCATTTTTTCTTTAGGAAACAAGTAAGTCGGAACTGTTGAAAACAGGGCTTTAAGTAGAAAAAGCAACATATTAGGTGAGTCATACCCAATCCATAAACCTCGTCATCCACAGTCGCAGGATAGTACTAACAAGGGAAGCTCATGCATCTGACCCCAAAGCATCTGACCTCTTGAACACTAGAAGGGTCTTCTGATGTATTAGAAGGAACACTAGTAATCCATATACAATGTATGTAGACGTAGTTCTGTTATACACAATAGTCATCCAAACACATTTGTTAACCATTGGAATGGAGTGGGGGAAGGGGATGGGTAATAAATGTTCGGCAGAACTTTCCACTTTGGGGTTTAAAGATGAAGCCTCTGCTTCAGCCTGATCCACTCTTCTTAGTAACACAGAGCCTTGATTTCAGAATAACCGTGTGTCTCCTGGTAAGTGGAAAACACATGGTTTTTGGAATCCAAAGTCCTGGGTTGGGATCCTAGCTCAGCTGTTTACTCACAGTGTATTCTAGAGAAAGAAGCTCACTTTACTTCTCTGAGCCTCCATTTATGTATCTGTAAAATGGAGTAATAATGATACTCTCAAAGAGTGATTTGAGGTGGATAAGGTATGTTAATGTACTTCGTAAACTGCTAAACCTTGTACAAATGTTAGAAATTAGTTATACTGTCATAGTAGTCCCGCCCATATAATCCCCTCTCAGAGTACTACAAGTGGGCTAGTAATACATTTCATATTTCAAAATCCAACTACAAGTTCAAATCCAGGCAAGGAATCCATTAAGCTATACATTTACTAGGTGTGCTTTACATGCACATTATGCGTTAATTTTAAAAGTAGAAGAAAATGGCCGGGGGCAGTGGCTCATGCCTGTAATCCCAGCACTTTGGGAGGCCAAGGTGGGCAGATCACTTGAGGTCAGGAGTTCGAGACCAGCATGGCCAACATGGTGAAACTCCATCTCTATTAAAAATACAAAAAATTAGCCGGACGTGATGGTGGATGACAGTAATCCCAGCTACTCAGGAGGCTGAGGCAGGAGAATTGCTTGAACTTGGGAGGCGGAGGTTGCAGTGAGTGGAGATTGCACCACTGCACTCTAGCCTAGGTGACAGAGCAAGACTCTGTCTCAAAAAAAGAAAAAAAAAAGAGCTTATGCTTACAAATAATTTTACACCATAGCCCCTCTGCACTGAAGCCTATCCTGGGTGTCCATGCTTGAGGCTGTTCTGTAGGTAACCCTGCTTAAGATGAGGTCATTTTGGTGAGTATTTCAGTTACTGAACTTCCTGGGTGAGGGGATTGGGCCATCACCCTGAACCTGAATGGTGCTCCCTGGCTAACAGTGCCACAGGGCAGTTCCAGGATGGAGGCTACTACTGTTCTCTTCCAATTAGTTCGTTGACCCTTCTTGGTTTATCATCATGTGCTACCAATTGCCATGAGTGAACAGTGCCTGAAAAAATCAATAAGCATGGTGACACCCATCTGTTCCTGATCACAACCACATCTGGACCAGCCAGAAAATTCTCAGAATTAAAAAAACTCAGAATGTTAGTGGTATAAGGAAACTTAGAGATAATGTTAATCTCATATTTCCATTTTACAAAGGAGAAAACTAAGGCTCAGAGTGGTATGATTTTCCTAGGCTCACCCAGAAAAATGATTAAGGAGCTAAAGCTATTGATTTCCAGTCCTGTTCCTTGTACACATACACCCACATCTTTGGGACTTTGGGTATTAATTCCTTTCTCCTGAATACACTAGACATACATGACACTGCAGAGTTCCTAGGACTTCCAATTACGTTGACTAAATTGAAATGTTATGACGCCTGCCTGATTTTTCAGGCAATTTCTCATATAATAAAAACCAATGCCAATTATTCAGCATTTAGCTCACTTAACTGAAGCATCACAAGAGCAGCTGTGATCTTGAAGCTTTAAGTACATGAGCTGAAAAGGAAGTAGAGACATTTTTCTATTTCAAAAATGTGTAATAGGACAAATCATGGAATTAGGGTTCCAGTCTTGGCCCTTTTACCAAGCTAGCTGTATAACCTTCGCCAAACCTCTCTCTGAACTTTGGTTTCTTCATGCTAAAAGAAGGGGTAAGTTTAGATCAAAGATTAACTTGGGTTCCAAGGAAAGGTATCAGGAGGTCTCAATGAGGTCTTAAATATTATTGGCAAACTTGAAGTATACATGTCTTTTTCTAAGAAGTGGTTTTGTGATTTTCATCAGATTCTAAAAAGGGTCTGGGACTCAAAAATTTAAGAACCATTGATTTAAGTAGTCTCTTAGTTTTCCTCCAGTTCCGGCAATCTTTGACTCTACCTTTAAAAAATATCCATCATCATTAGATACATTCATGAAATAATACTCATGTGTACCCTGCCCAGATGAGAAAAAGACAAAAATAGGATGTGACTAGATTTAAGCCTACGGGGAATATATCATAATTATGACCATCACCATTAACGTGGGAAGATGAGGGTAGGACACGGAATCCTACTGAGACCTGTCATTATCCTGCAGACCAATGGACTATGCATTCATGCCTTCTTCAAACTCACTTTCTGGGAAACCAAGCTCCTTCCCCATTCTGGCAGAAGTTTCAACAGAGAAGTCTTATTTTTAATCTGGCACTAGCACACACAAGATAACAAAATAAATTTGTATGACAAATATATTATCTGGTCCCTGTCCCTGTAATGTTCTTTGTAGAATTTTTTAAAAATAGGACTGGTCCTATTTGCATTAATAGACAAGGAAGCTCAAAGCAAGCTGAATTAGAACTGGGCTCCTCGCTATTGGGTTATCCCCCAGTCAAAGGTTAGTGATCTTCCAAATTTTTCACCTCTCTTGACCTTAAACATTTCAAATATTTTAAAAATCCAATTATCTCTCAACAAATAGTTCCCAAGTGTTTATGCAAGGTACTGAACGTGGTTCACAGGTGAATGAGACACTGTCCCCGTCTTCACGAAGCTTCCATTCTAATGGGGTGTTAGATAAGCATTTGGAACAACATAATACAAAGTGTCCTAAGACGAAGGCTGTTGGGACTCAAAGGTCCAATAGACTACTCAAAAAAAAAAAAAGTATATTCAGCTGGTGATAACATGGACAGCTGTATGGAGAAAGTGGCATTTGAGGTGAAACTTGGGGAATGAACATGATTTTGATCTGCAGGGGCAGGAAATAAGGAGGCAGTCTTGCTGGGGGGATTATCATAAACAAAAGTGTAGAATTAGAAAGAAGCATGGGACGTGTTTTGGGCGCATGAAGTAATTCAGGTTCCCTACTGAGTATCTGGGGGTGAGGAGAGGAAGAGCTGTGAATGACATGTAAAGTCTTTGATGTCAGAATGAAGTGTTTGTACTCAACACTAAAAGCAATGAGACTACTAAAGGTTTTTGGAAGAAAGGAGAAAAACCATAGAATTACAGAAATTTTGAATTCAACATTCCCCCACCCCTATGCCCATTGTACAGATAAGGGAGTCAGAACAAGAACCTGGAGAGGTTGCCAGACTCTTAAGTCCCAGCTTCGTGCATTCTACCAGCGGCCTCACAGGGTTACTTGGGTAGCAGTGTGCAGAGTGGAGGAGAGAGGACAGGCAGGGCAGGAATGTGGCAGCTGCTATAGTCGTCAAGGAGAGAAGTTAAGGTGGCACAGTGAGGACCGGAACGTTAGGGGAGTGGGGCAGGATAGTGGGTCAGAAGAGGGGCTGAGCCGGAGCCCCTTCTCTCTTCTCCTTGGGGCTCAGAGCACTACTTGTTCATTCACATCAGAGAGGCGGGTTATTTGACCTCACTCATTGGAAGGTGCAGGAAGCACGGAGTCAACTGGCCCACAGTTCAGACGATGAAGACTCTCCACCCTCCCAGCCCTTGTTTGATACTCTGCAATCATTAGAAAAAGATACGCCAAAAATCATGCCAGCCATGATCAGAAGCAGCCCTGGAACTGCCCCTTTAAAGGACCAGTATGATGATTTCAGGACTCAGACAACTTGGTGTGTTTTCTTTCTGGCTTTGCTGAACAGTGTCCAAGCATTCCATGGCTCCAAACCACTTCTTAAACAAGGACAGGTGCTCGAACAGTGTGACTTTTGTTTCCCTTTCCCAGACCTCTCTCCTATAGGTCACGCTGACATCTTACATTCCATGAAGAGGTTGGTGAGATCAAAGAGCCAGCCAGGTGTGGTAGAGGGTAAGCGCTTTGAGGATCTCTGCAGCCACAGGAGGCTGGAAAGCAATGCGCTTTAGGAAGCTCTCTCTAGAGGCAGGTAGCCTGCACCCAAATTCCATCCCTCCTAATTATGAGTGTGTGGCCTTGAGCAAGTTACCTGGCCTTTTTACACCTTGGTTTCTTCATCTGTAACATGAGGGTAGCCAACAGGGATGGCTGGGCAGTCAATAGGCTTGGTGTGAAGAACAAATGAGTTACCAAGATAGCACATATAAAGTGTTCAGTATAACAACGACTATTAGCTGTTTTTAATAACGCAGCTCTGAAGTTTCATTCAACTGAAAATCTGGTGATTGGTAACTTAGTGGTAGAGTCCAGTAAAGGGAACAAAGGTGCCATCCAGCTGTGCCAGATGCGCACAGGAACAGTATTGCAATATTTGGCTAATGTCTAAAGGAGTTTAGAAAATAACCCCTCCCCACCTGCCCTATTTGAGCAATAGTTTGGCTTAGCCCACCTCTTTCATTTCTCTAACTTGAGTGATTATCAGCCTGAGGCTGGCCTAGATGGGTATGCATATAGTTTAGTTGGTTTGTAAAGTTTCAAAAAAGACAGAGCACTCTAGCCACGTATTTCAGGGTTTGGTGGTTCTTCTAGACACCAGCCTCCTTCAAACCTCTGGTGTTGTAGGCTAGAAGGGACTTAGGAACCATCTAATATTCTCTTTCCAGAGCTAAAGACATAGAAGCCCTGGATAAGGAGTAAGTTGTCTGAGGCCACCCAGCTAGTCAGTTTAAAACCAGGACTAGTTCTCCCGTGGCCTGGTGTTCAGGGTAGTGCTCACTCTTGACCACACCTGGCTGGCTCTTTGATTTTCGGATCTCCAGCTAACTGTTGGGCCTGTCTCCAGTGGATCCCACGCTTCAGCGTGCATAGTATGACATGCCCTTTGCTCTCCGTGCCTGCCTTTCCTGCCGTGGCGCCTCAGATATTCCCAGTCCCTCCTGTGGGCTCCTACCACCCACATCCCTGATGTCCTCTCCTGCAAACCTGCCTCTGCCTAAGGGCCTATGAGGCCCCAAGGATCCTGCCTGGGGGACCCCAGGAAGGGACGCTCAGGAGGACTCTTCCCTTTGCTCCGGAGCCTGTTTCAGGAAAAAGTGATGCTTGCTCATTTCCCTCTGTTCTGGCTCCTCTGCTCCGTTTTATCCAAGTCTTCTTCACTCTCTGTGCTCCGTCTCCCCCAGCCTTGCCCTTCTGTTTCACATTCCTGTTCTCCTCCTTTTCTCTCTCCTTCCCAACCCGTACCCTTTCCCCTTTTCCTTCTTTCCCTGGGTCACTTGGGGCATTTGCATCTTCCTGGTGCTCCTTGGGCCCTGCCCTTTTTCCCTCTCCCCTTTCCTCTCCCACCCTGCCTGTCCCCCACTCTGCTCACCCTTTAACACATCTGTTTCTAATTTGAGCCTCGGAGGCGCCTGTTTGAAACAACAACAAAAAACCCCCACCCTCAGGAACCTGACCCAAAAATTCCTGGATAAACCTTCCCTCCACCAATTCTCCACTCTCCCCAGATACACGAGAAACTAAACACCGCCCTAAAGAGGACCCTCCACATCAAACGACTCCCCAAGTCTGTTCAAGGGCCCAGATGTGCGAGACAATCTCGATGGCCGACTGGGCGGCCCTCGGTTGCCAGATGTGCTCCTCCGTGGCCAGGAGGCAGGGACGGAAAAGCCGGCTCGCTCCAGGGGCTGCGGGGACACTCGGGTCAGAAGCAGCGTCTTTCCCGGACGCAGGGCTGCGTTTGCCCACGGCCATCCAAACTCCCGCCCTCCCAGAGGCACTCACCTAGCAAGAGGAGGAGGAGGAGGGACATCCCGATTCCCGGACGCGGGAGCTTCCCCGCTCAGCCGCTGCCTGGTTCCGGGGCGGCCGGGCGCCTCCGACGGACCTCGGGCGAGCTGGGCGCGGCGCCTCGGGGTGCGCGCTGGCTGGCTGCAGCCATGTGCCGGGCGGAAGCCGGCCCCGCGCCCCGCGCCCCCGGGAGCAGATGGGCTCCCGGCGCTCGCCCCACCAGCTCGCGCCGGGACAGGAGCCGGGACCAGGGTCAGGGAGGGAAACGCGAGGCGGAAAGGCGCTACCGCTTCGTGGAACACTTTTCCCTGTTTGGAAAGAAAAAGGAGTGAAGAAAGAGAGACGGGGAAAAAAATTCAGCTGGAACCACATGGTTGCCTCCTACCGCAGCCCCTCCCTCGCTCTCTCGCTGTTCCCTCCTTCCCTCCCTCCCTCCCGCGCAGCGTTTGGGGTTAGCGGTGGGGGCCGGTGGGGGAGAAGCGTGAGCTGACCGGGCAGGGAGGGCCAGGGGAGACTTGGGGCCGTGCAGAGGCGGGTGGGTTAAGAGGCGCCGGGCGTAGGATTGATTCTGTGCAGGGGGCATTGGTGACACCTCGGCTGAGAGCCCGTGGACGAGGCCTTGTCCGTTCCTAGAGCTCTGCTCTCACTTTGTCCTCTCCACTTCTCTCTCGCTTCTTTTTTACTCTCATTTCTCTCTGCTTCCCTGTCTCTCACAAATCTGACATTTCTCTCTTCCATCTCTTCGTCTCCAGGTCTCCTTATTTGCATTCTTGCCTCTCCCTCCTCGTCTCCTCATGCCCTCTCCCCTCTGTACTCTGCCCTCTTCTCGCCTCTCCTCTCCCTCCCCGTCTGGTTCTGTTAGTGTGAAGCCACCAGACTGACCAGGCCGACGGCGGGGGGCAGAGGTAGGCAGCGAAGGCAGCCAGTGCCCGGCTGGCCAGGGCTCTTCCCACCGACTGCCTCATGTGGCACCCGGCGACACCCCTTGGCCTGGCTTTCCCGGGGCCTTTCGCGTTCGCTCGCTTTCTGCTGTCGGTATTTGCAGCAGCGCTCCTTCAGATCCCGAAAAGAGCTAGGCTAGCCAGCACCCAGGTGAAGGGGACCCACAGCTCGGTGGAAAGAGGTCTATTGAGATGCTTTGCAGCAAAGTGCTCTGCACGTGGCCCTGGCCAAAATGTGCACCACCCCCTTTCAGAAAGAACAGCAGGCAGAGGGAGCAGAATCCCCCTGGCTCCGTCACCCGGCCCAGGAGGCTCGCAGAGGGCAGGAGGCTGGCGGCCGGACTGGGGCGGACAGTGGATTCCGCGGAACCGAGCAGCCCAGCCCCAGGGTCGGCCCCTGGGAGTCTGCCCTTCACTACCCTGCTGCTCAGCGGCAGCGGGAGGCGGCGAGACCAGGAAAGGCTGCCTGGACCTCCTGCCCCGACCTTGTGCCCAGAGCCTCTCAGAAACTCTGGTCCCTGTCTCTGAATGCCCCTGGAGGGTTTCTCCCTCAGCCGCCCGGAGGCATGAGGACGCAATCGCTCACCTTCGGCCTCGCCTGAGCCCAAGGTGGAAGCTGGGGCCAGCGCTCTTGAGAAGAAAGATGAACCCCGCCAGGGCCGGTGGGCTGCCGAGTCACACATGTGCAATGAGATGCAAATGTGTAATGAAAACCCGTCCCATTTCGCAGACTAGGAAAGCAAAGGCCTGGAGAGGTTATGGAAGTTTCACAAGGTCACTCAGAGGATTTGCAAAAGCAGGGGCTGTTCCTAGGGCTCGCGGATCAGCTGGAGCGTTGCTTTAGAAGAATTGCAGCATTTTCCACCCCTCACCCCTTCAATACCGATGTGTTAGGCATCCACACTGTGCCAGGTGCTTCACCTAAAAATGTTTAAGTGTGGGGGAAAAAAAAAAAAAAGAAAAAGTGTAGGTGTGAGGGCACAAAGTGAGTAGAACTTGGAAGCTGGCATTTGAAAAAATCTGGAAGGAGTATGTCATGAACACCAGCTATGGACCCAGAATCATATTATTGACTTTTTATATCATTCTTATTATACTGCTCAGGGATAGTCATTGAAAAAAAATCACCATCCCTTAGCATAAATAGGAAGACAAGGAAGCTATAACTTAGGCCTAAGTATCTTGCCCCAGATCACAAAATATTAAAATGCTTCTATTCCAATATTAATATTCTAATATTTAAAAATATTATTTTTTATATTGAGAGGTGTTTAAAAGGTCTCTGACGCCGAAGTAACTTTATTTTCCATTTTATACTAATGGTCTAACGGGAAATAGATACATTCACAACTATAATTTGTAAATGAATATATTGAAAAAAGCCGCCACTCTTTTTTTTTTTTTTTTTTTTTTTGAGACAGAGCCTCACTCTTACCCAGGTTCGCTGCAACCTCTGCCTCCT
Source organism: Macaca fascicularis (assembly GCF_037993035.2). NCBI lineage: Eukaryota > Metazoa > Chordata > Mammalia > Primates > Cercopithecidae > Macaca > Macaca fascicularis. The sequence goes on from NC_088388.1 coordinate 121,977,243, forward strand.
GGGCACAAGTGATCCTCCCACCTCAGCCTTCCAAGTAGCTGAGACTACAGGCTCACACCATCATGCCCGGCTAATATTTGTATTTTTTGTGGAGACTGGGTTTCGCTGTGTTGCCCAGGCTGGTCTCAAACTCCTGGGCTCAAGCAATTCACCTGACTCAGCCTCCCAAAGTGCTGGGATTACAGGCATGAGCCATCCTCAGCCAAAACCAGTAATTCTTAAAGGCTGGAGAAAGTGGCAGAAAAACTACATACAGAAGGTAACTTTTTTGTTGTTTCTGCTTCATAATTAAATTTTTTTTGACATTTCGGGCTTACAAAAAAGTTGAAAAATAGTACAAAAATTCTTCACCCAGATTTCCCCTTTTTTATTTCCCTCTAGAGGTGGGGTTTTTGCACAAGTTTTAAAGCCCCACCTCCACCCCACCACTGCTCATGGCCTTTCTGGAGAACTTGGTACTGTCCGTGCTGTTTATTGATTGAGGGCTGGTGTGCGCATGAAGACAGATGTGTGTGGGTGTAGGCAGATAAGTGTTTAAACCCAGTTGCTCAAGCCGAAGGTAGCAGGAGCCTTCGGCTCTAGGTCATTAGTCACCAGCACAGGAAATGATTAGACTGAGATTGGGTCACAAACACTCAAATTTTCCCAATCCCAAGTCTTGTAGCCTGTATTACACATATTTTTTGGAGGAGGATCTTTGGGTCCCTGAAGATGTGTGTCTCTAAATCTGTAACCTCTTTTCTATTGTCATGGGTCTGTGGGCAGGAAGAGCAGAGAGAGAGTGCTTCTGGGGTGGTTTGTAACTCACATCCCATCCCTACCAGTGCTGGGACCCACTCTGGGCTGGGTGTCTCGGAGGATCCAAAGAGTATGAGATAGTCCTTACCCTGAATGGACCTCTCAGTTCAGAGGGAGAAAAAACACCAACATGGGAAATGTTTCAACAACAATACAAGAACGTTAGATAGTTAAATGCCAGGGTACGTTATCCTGACGATAAAAAACAGTGGGAACTCCAAGAAAGGAAGGAGCACCTTAGGCTGGGGTGATTGCGGAGGAGGGCAATGATGGCACCAGCCCTTGGGGGATGAACAGAATTTCATTAGAAGGGAGGTGCTGGGGAGAGCCAGGAGCGGGGAGTTCCTGGACAAAGACATGGAGTTAGGAATAGCATATTGAGGGCCTTGAATGAAATGAAATGCTTGAAATAAAAATGGTTGTTGAAGCAAAATGCCCTGGGGGGCAAAATTGTGACAAGTTCTGAATGTGAGGCAAAGGATTCTAGAACTCCTTATGCAGTGTCTCCTCCAGGCTCTTTGAAACAAATTTAAGAAAAATCACCTTGATGAGAACCGTATTTCAGGAAGTGGAAATTGGCTGCTTCTGCCCAGAGGTGACTCCAAGGATTGGCCAGGGTGGAGAACTTTCGCGACCCTTTTGTATCTATCAAGCTGCCTTTGTCATGGAGTGATATACATATGCAGCTTCAAGACACTCCCTTGTCCTTCCCAATTTCTGGGGCGCCGAAGAGTACCACCTTAAACCTCTCCTTTACAGGAATTCTAGAGCCATCAACAGGAGTGTATGATGCTTTGGAAAAGAAACCTGAAGGACAGGAACGGTTTAGGACGTATTGCGTTAAATAGGCAGGTAAGATGAGGGTAGTGAAACAATGTAGAAGACATTGGGAAGAAAGATTAGATAGGGTTAAGTACACAGCAATCATTGTGGGTGAAAGAAGTGGAAGAGAAAAGAGGCAGCAAATCTGAGTATAAATGACATACATTGTTACATATGCCAAGATTGATACCGACCATTTTTCTACTCCCTGGCATATTCCAGAGATTACAAGCGTGATTAATAGGAATCACAATATCGTATTACAATGAAGAAACTAAGGTTTAACAAGATTAAATAAATTGCATATCATCCCATGGTTAGTAAATGATTGAAGCAGGGTATAAAGTCAGGAGATTCAAACTTTTACACCTTACTGTCTTTTGATAGTACTGCTGACAAACTAGGGAAGTTGGGTAAGTTAGCTTGTCAGGAATAGAACGATAAATTACCCAATTACTTGGAGACATGGTAACTGAAGAGCTGATAAATGATCATCCCTCCATCCATCCCTCCATCCATCTTTCTATTCTTTCTTTCAATCAATAATTCAGCAAATCGTTGTTAAACACCTACAATACACCAAACACTGGAAAATCAATGGTGAATACAGGAAAAGTTGTTCTTGTCCTGCAGAAGCTTCTGGTGAGTTAAGGGAAATGAACAACCAATAAGCAATTACAACGTGGAGTGAGAAATGCTGTGCTCGGGAAAGGGCAGAGTGCTATGGAGATCACAGCAGGACCCTACACCTAGTGTAGGAGATGCCAAAAAGACATCCCGGGAGAAAAGTGCTGTGAACTGAGGGGGAGATGGAGACCTGTGCTCTTCTCTCATCTCATACCTGGCAACCAGGGACCATGTCTTTTTTTGTTGTTGTTGTTTTGTTTTTGAGACAGAGTTTTGCTTTGTTGCCCAGGCTGGAGTGCAGTGGCACAATCTCGGCTCACTGCAACCTCTGCTTGATGGGTTCAAGCAATTCTTGTGCCTCAGCCTCCTGAGTAGCTGGGATTACAGGCGCCTGCCACCATGCCCGGCTGATTTTTTGTATTTTAGTAGAGACGGGGTTTCACCATGTTGCCCAGGCTGGGCTTGAACTCCTGAGCTCAGGCAATCTGCCTGTCTCGGTCTCCCAAAGTGCTAGGATTACAGGCATGAGCCACTGCCCCTGGCCATGGTCCATGTCTTTTAATCTTTCTGAGGTCCAGAATCCACCTTTTGAGGTCCAGGCCCAACCTTACAGATGATGATACAAGCTCATGAGGACACTTAGGAAAAGGCAGCTGGGAAATGATGGAAAGAGTTCTGGGTGAAAAGGCAGCAAGTCTGGGCTTCCAGTAGTTCTGAATAGGCCCCTTGACTTCACTGAGCCTTTCTTTCTTCTGAGCCCAGGACCTGGGGACGAAGAAATGGAATTACAATAAGAGGAGGTGCCTGCTGCCGTGTCTCACACATAGGAGGCTCAGAAAATATTTATTCCAACTAAAACTAAAGTTGAGTTCATAGGATTCCATTCCCTGCAGTAAAAGAGCCAATTTCTGTCTCATTTCCTTTTTTCTATTAAAACAAGGTTATCCTTATATATTCTTTCCTGTCCTGCAAGGATGCTTCTTGGCTTGGCTATTCAAGTGTGTTATTTCTCTTATGGCTGGACAGTAAGAGGCCCCAGCTGGCTTTCAGGGCCTTGACTGGGCAACATTTTTTAAGACTGTGACTGAGAACGCTGTGTGCTAATAGAGGGTAAGGCACACGTTGTACAGTGACAGTCCCAAGCACTGATCTATGTGATCGGCTGAGGAGGCAGGGACTTTGTGGGGTTGATGTTTCCTGTAGGACATTTGATGGTGAAGAAAAGATCTCAGCTCCATCTTCCCGCCAGCACTTAGGATGCATAGACGCATCCCTCCAGCCCAGCAGGCCTTCCCGGGGCCAGGGGAAGAGTAAAGAGCCAAGACAAAAAGCAGAGAAGGTGTCTGTAGCTGCTGCGGAGCCTAAGGCATTACAGTAGGATGTTGCTGTGTGAACCAGCTTCATGCCTGGCCTCAGCTAGGTCTGGGCTTTTCCAGTTTCTCCCACATGTTACTTTTCATTCCTGCTAAAGTTACCCCGGCAGAGGTGGTTCTGGAGGAAGACAGGCTGATTGTGAATTCTGGCCACTCTCCTGACTGTGCCTAACTTGGGTGTATTTCTTAACCTCAGCCTACGTTGTTTCATCTGTAAGATTTCTCATATGGTTGTTGAGAAGATAACCGGAGACTCTATAAAGAAAACACCTAGTAATCTCAGCACTTTAGGAGGCCAAGGCGGGTGGATCATGAGGTCAGGAGATCGAGACCATCCTGGCTAACATGGTACAAACCCCTCTCTACTCAAAATACAAAAAATTAGCCAGGCCTGGTGGCACGTGCCTGTAGTCCCAGCTACTTGGGAGGCTGAGGCGGGAGAATCGCTTGAACCCAGGAGGTGGAGGTTGCAGTGAGCTGAGATCGTGCCACTCTCCAGCCTGGGCAACAGGGTGAGACAAGAAAGAAAGAAGGAAGGAAGGCAGGAAGGAAGGCAGGCAGGAAGGCAGGAAGGAAGGCAGGAAGGCAGGAAGGCAGGAAGGAAGGCAGGAAGGCAGGCAGGCAGGAAGGAAGGAAGGAAGGAAGGAAGGAAGGAAGGCAGGAAGGAAGGAAGGAAGGAAGGAAGGAACCTAGGATAGGGCAGGCACACTGTTGTTGCTCAGCAAGTGATGCCCTTCTCTCTTCCCCCTTAATTAATGCAACAAAATATGCCATGATTCCAGGATACATTGTAACTGGATCTTCAGGGGTCCTTTCACCTCTCAGAGAAAGGGGACGATAACATCTCCTTCCTCTAGGTGGGGAATTGAAGTCTAGTGACTTCCTTAGAAACACACAGCAAAAGGAGTAGTAAAAAGAGTAAAAAGTGTTTTCATGTTCTCTCTTCCCTCACATCAGTCCCCAACTCTGGGTTGAGATCAAAAGCAGGCTTTTCTTTGGTTAATGATACTCAGAATTACCCACTAGACAAGCTGTCTTCATAAGGGAGCCAAATGAGACAGGAATAAGAACAGGCAATATATTTCAGATTGTTAGATTGAAGGAGACATCAGAGACATTCAATCAAACTTCTATATTTTACAGAAAACGACACAAGTGCAGAGAGGGACGGCAACATGGCTAGGGCCAACTAGCTAGTTGGTAGCACAAAAGTTATAAGAACCCCAGTGTGACTCTTCGTTCAGTGCTCTTGCTGTCTTGTGCTCACCTGCTGTGATCGTGAGCAACCTCTCCCCGAAGGGAGAAGCCATCAGGTAGGTGACCAGACGCATGTCTGGCTTCATTCTCCAGCCAGACCCCTTGGTGATTTTTCTGAAAATCCAGCAGCATGTTTCCCTTTGTTGACATGTAAGCACGTGGCAGAGAACACAGACCACCAAACCACAGACCGGAATCTTCCTATCTTCCCAGCTGGACAACGGCAGCTAGCTGTCCTCAGCTAGCATAAGCGCTCATGTACTTTTCATTCATTCAGCCTAAAAAATGTGTCTCCAGTCTGTAAGTCTGCATTTGTTCCACCTCTATGCAGCTGCTGTGTCCACTATCAAGCTGGGCAGGCTGTTAGAGTTCCTTTTGGTGTAACTTCCTCACTTTGTAGACTGAATCCCAGCCGGGAGATGTGCTATCTCTGGGTCAAACTCAAGTTAGAGACAGAGTCAAGCTGGAAAGCAGGTTGCCTAGCGACCAGCCCCATTCTCCTTCTAGAGTGTGGAAGATTACCACACAGAGTGACCCTGCCTCTTCCTCAAAGGTCGGGAATGAGAATAAAAAACTCACGGTGTCTGCTGGCAGAAACAGGTGAGACAGGGCCCAGGGAAGAGCTGGGCTTTTTTTTTTTTTTGTATTGGATGAAGCTCATTAGAAGCCATAAAATAAAACCAAGAAGAATCTATGCGAGGCCTCATTATGCCACTGGTGTCCTGCCTGCAGGGAACTCATTTATTTTGTGGCTGAGATGCTGGGAGCTGTCAGCAGCTGCTTGCAGCTGCTCAGTGACAAGACTGATGGCAGCGATGGCCAGGCTGAGGAGATGGGAGGGGAGGAGAAGCGTCCCCCGTCTTCCCACCCACCACACGCACACGCACAGATGCGTGACATACACTCAGAACAGTCTTGCAGCCTCTTGCATTGATGTGCACCTTTCCTGATGACACTGTCCCAGGAGGTGGAGTGGGGGATATGCCAGCCATGGCCTGAAACCAGTATCCAAGACTCAGTGGAGGATGCTGGATAGAGCATGAGGGGCGACGTCAGGAGACCAGGATGCAGCCTCTCCCATACTGTCACCTACTGAGTCAACTTGAATAAACGATGAACCGCTCTGTATGAGGTTCTGTTATGTATGTGCGTTATGTATGTTAGGTCTCAGTTATGTATCTGGAGAAAATAGGAGGCCGGGCGCGGTGGCTCAAGCCTGTAATCCCAGCACTTTGGGAGGCCGAGACGGGTGGATCACAAGGTCAGGAGATCGAGACCATCCTGGCTAACCCGGTGAAACCCCGTCTCTACTAAAAAATACAAAAAACTAGCCGGGCGAGGTGGCGGGCGCCTGTAGTCCCAGCTACTTGGAGGCTGAGGCAGGAGAATGGCGTAAACCCAGGAGGCGGAGCTTGCAGTGAGCTGAGATCCGGCCACTGCATTCCAGCCTGGGTGACACAGTGAGACTCCGTCTCAAAAAAAAAAAAAAAAAAAAAAAAGAAAGAAAATAGGGAAGCTAGTGCTTTGTCAACTTAAGTTCTTTATGAATGTGAGGTGAGCATGATAAAGGAGTGTAGCTTGCAGGAACTGGCAGGACCTGACTTGAGTCGGTCGTGCTTCTCTGTACCCCGTGCTGTAGAGAATCAATCCATTTCAAACTGGTGTGGAGCTCCATGACAGGCAGAGCAGACACAGAGGGAACAGGAGCTGGGCCCAAGACTCGTGGTGGGGCCTCTCCCCTGACTTCCCGGAGGATGTGCCCAGCACAAGGACAGGTCCGAAAGACACTGTTGACTGGCTCACGCAGCCCGGTTCCTAAGACCCTCTCTTGCCTACCTCCACCATAGAAGCTAAAAGGTCAGACATCTGCTTTCCAGGCCTCCTTGCCCCCAGGGAAGGCCATGTGACAGGACTCTAGCCAAGCAGTCTTATCAATGGATAAGAGAAGTCTGCTAGGGAGCTTAGGGGAAATATTTGCTTTATACTCCGTGCAAACCAGAACTGGATTTAGTCCCTAAAGGGCTAATTTTCTTAGGATATATAATGCACTCTTAAATAACCATAAATCTAAGACAAAACACAGTCATTGCCCTGATAAAGGCAGAGATGAAGAGCTGTTGAATTTCAAGGGTAACTATTTCTTCCTGTGTAGCGATCAGGGACTGCTTCACGGAGGAGGGGGCATTTGAGGTTGATAGGACTTGAATACCCAAGGCTGAGAGATTCGGACGTGATTGCCAGTCCCAGTCGCAGATGCCCTGAGCTCCTTCACTCTTCCAAACTGCATTATGGGGAATCTGATGATTCTTGCCAGGTGATGTAATAACTCTGGAGATGATCAGATATCATCCCGCCTCTTAATCACAAAGCACCATCTTCTGAAGCCCTTTAAAGATACAGTCTAATTCATGCCTCTGAAGTGAGCAGAGATGGATAAAGATAAAGAAGCCACCTCATAGACACAAAGGAACTTCCCAAAGTTTGAATTGTTTGAGAAGAGAACCTGCTGATCCTCTCAGCTATGTAATCCTTCTTGGAACACTCACTCATCTTCACCCACGTAGACTCGCACACCTACCCTCCAGATGTGGTGGGAGATGCCTTTATGTAACATGAATCTGTATGATGAATTCTTGCTCATATTGAAGACATGAAATTCCTATGAGTAGGATATGTACTTTGAGTTCATTATCCCTAAAAGCAAGTCATGGATATGCTCAAGTTATCTGAGTACTTTCTCTGGAGACCAGTGGAATGCTTCGGTGAGATTTGTGGCTGGGGTTGGGGCTGGCATGTCAGGTAGAAGCTAACCTGGTTTCACTAGGACTCTTTTCTTTTCTCTTCTTTCTTTCCTTCCTTCCTTCCTTCCTTCCTTCCTTCCTTTCTTTCTTTCTTTCTTTCTTTCTTTCTTTCTTTCTTTCTTTCTTTCTTTCTTTCTTTCTTTTTCTTTCTTTCTCTTTCTTTCCTTCCATCCTTCCTTCCTTCCTTCTCTCTCTCTCTTTCTTTCTTTCTTTCTTTCTTTCTTTCTTTCTTTCTTTCTTTCTTTCTTTCTTTCTTTCTTTCTCTCTCTCTCTCTCTCTCTTTCTTTCTTCTTCAGACAGAGTCTCACTCTGTCACCCAGGCTGGAGTGCAGTGGCACGATATCGGCAACCTCCACCTCCTGGGTTCAAGCAATTCTGTCTCAGCCTCCCAAGTAGCTGGGACTACAAGTGCACACTACCCACCACACCTGGCTAATTTTTTTTGTAATTTTAGTATAAACGGGGTTTTACCATGTTGGTCAGGCTGGTCTTGAACTCCTGACCTTAGGTGATCCACTGGCCTTGGCCTCCCAACCTGCTGGGATTACAGGTGTGAGCCACCATGCCCGGCCCACTAGGACTATTTTCTAACTGAGCTGAATGAACCAACTTGGATAACCTCATGTTTAAAAAACATTCATTTATATACCCACCAGGATTGCATATATAGAGAGAGAAAGAGAGAGAGTAACAAATGTTAGCAAGGCTGTGGAAAATCTAGGACCCTTGTGTACCTTTGCTGGAAATGTAGAAGGCATAGGCTCTATGAAAAACAGTAGTATAGGAATTCCTTAAAATATTAAAAATAGAATTACTGTATGAGTCAATAATTCTATATCTTGGTATATACCCAAAAGAATTGAAATCAGGGTCCCAAAGAAATATTCGTACATCCATGTTTATTGGAGCATTATTCACAATAGCCAAAAGGTGGAGGCAACCCCAAGTGGCCATATACTGATAAATGAATAGCCAACGTGTGGTATATCTTTACAATTGGATATTCTCAGCCTTAAAAAGGAAGACAATTCTGATACATGCTACAACATGGCTGAACTTTGAAGACGTTATACTAAGTGACATGAGCCAGTCACAAAAGGCCAAATACTGTGTAATTCCACTTATATGAGTTACCTAGAGTGGTCAAATTCATAGAGTAGAATGATGGTTTCCAGGGGCGAGAGGAGGGGCTTGGGGAGTTATTATTTAAAGAGTATAGAGTTTCAGTTTGAGAAGATGAAGAAGTTCTAGAGAGATGGTGGTGACAGTTGCACGATAATGAATGTACTTGATGCCTGTCAACTGTACATTTAAAAACGATTAAAGTGCGACTGAGTATGGTGGCTCACACCTATAATCCCAGCACTTTGGGAGGTTGAGGCGGGCAGATTACAAGGTCAGGAGTTCGAGACCAGCCTGACCAACATGGTGAAACCCCGTCTTACTAAAAATATAAAAATTAGCAGGGTGTGGTACGTACCTGTAATTCCAGCTACTGGGGAGGCTGAGGCAGAGAATTGCTTGAACCTGGGAGGCGGACGTAGCAGTGAGCTGAGATTACACCACTGCACTCCAACCTGGGTGACAGAGTGTGACTCCATCTCAAAAAAAAAATTAAAAAAATGATTAAAGTGGTAAATTTTACATCATGTGTATTTTACCACAAAAAATTTATCTACAACATCACTTTATTTTAGAAAAAAACCTGTTTCTAAGCTGTCCAGCTCAGATGTGATCTCTTTTATATTTTGGGGGATTATCATAATAGAATCAAAAGAGCTACATTTACAGTCGGAAAACCCGATTCGAATCTCAGCTCTGTTGCTTGTTGGCTGTTTGATCTTGTTTTTATTGAACTTCATTTTCCTTGTCTTTGGTCAAGTATTATGATATCTATTTTTACTCCTTCACCGGGCGGATGTGAAGATCCAATTAGATAATTTATGTGAATGTGCTTAGCAAACCACAGAACACTAAACAAATATAAAAATTTTTTCGAGAAGATAATGAGGTTCTCTCTGGGACCTATTGTAATATTTTCCAGTTTTTCTTGCCAAGAAGTTCCTTCTATCACACCTCAATTCCGTTAAACACAGCTTCAGCCAGCTTGGAAATAGCCTTTCTGTTGGGACATTTCCAAATCCCAGGTTTAGAGGTTCTTCCATCTGGCAGGTGTCAAAGAAGACAACAGGGACCTTGAGCAGGACCATTTGGAACTGCAGACTTTTTGGGCCAAGGACAGACTCTTTCTCCAGGTCTGGTTTGGTTTGCAAATTCCTGGCTGTCATAGCAACCTGAAAAGCAAAGGAAGACTGTTTAGTGTCGTCTTTGACTGCAGCCTGGGCTCGGAATGCGCTCAGGTTGGCCCAGTAAACAGTGTTCACTGGTAACCACTCTGTGTCTCTCCCTCTGGGCCCAGGGATGGGTGAGGCAGGGAGCTCACCAGGCTCAAGTCGTCTGGCCGCACAGCTTCTCACCTAGTGTCATTCGGGTCCCTCTGCTGCTCTGTCTCCCAGTGGCTCTGCCAGATCTAACACGGGGAGGGAATTTCCAGAGGAGGCCTTTTGGGAGATGGAGTCAACTCCATCATGGAAGCAAATGCCTGCCTCCCACATGAAGATGTGTGAAGATGACTTGGGGAGAGGGAGCCGACAGCATTTCCATGGTAACCTCAAGCATCCCTGTGAAGTCATCGTTGTGCCCTTCTGACGTATTCGAACCCTGGCAACCAGGACTGTTTATCTCTAGGGATTGAGTTCAAGATCTAAAAATGTGAAAGAACTACACTGAAATGAACAAGCACCTCACTTGCTAAGAAGTAGGTCTAGAAAGACATGCGATGTCATGTTCATTAATGGGTACATTGATTGTTACAAGATTTTTACACATTTGACAACAATTTACAGGCGAGTTTTTTCTCATTGCAAGAATTCCTGATTATGCACAGTGATTGCCGAGAAATCGTTGTTGGGCCAAATTTCAAAAGTAAAATTATAAAAAATACTGCAGTATTTTTATAGTTAAAAAAATAATGGGATTGAGTGTATTTTAGTATGTTTAATATGACGTGTGGGGGCTCAAAGGCCCATGAAGTCCTCAAAATGTCCATGCTTGTTGCTTATAAGTTTGTTTTTTTCCTCCCTCCCCTCTTTTCCCTCCCTCCTTCCCTTCCTTCCTCCCTTCCTTTCTTTCTTCTTTGCTTCTTTCTCTTTCCTTCCCTCCCCTAATTTCTCAATCTCTCTCTCTCTCTCTCTCTCTCTCTCTCTCTCTCTCTCTGCTTTCTGCCTTCCTTCTGAGGTGCACAGTGTCACTGCTGTCTGGGACAGAAGCAGTATGAAATAGACAAGAAGCTCTGTGAACTCAGATGGCTGTGTTCTTCCTGTGGGAACTTGGGTACAGTATGACCTCTCTGGTCCTCAGGTTCCTTCTTCACTTGTAAAATGAGGTAATAACAGTTGCTTCCAAGAGTTCTTGTGAAAATTGCATTAGTAAATGCTGGTTATTCTTGTTATTATTACTACTAATAATGATAGCAACCCACATTTCAGTAGTAATCACACACAGACATTCATATGTCCTCTAGCTACTGGAATGTTCCTGTTCTGGAATGTTCAGGAACCGTATCTATTTTTCTAGTTCTTTTTGTGCATAGGTAGAGTATCCTGTGTTAAGTCTACTTGGTTAACTCTATTTAATTACGATGTTGCTTTTCCCCAGGGGTCATATTGAAATTACTGTGGAGCCATCAATGACATTCTCAAGAGTTTCTGCTGTGTCAGGTATTATCTCTTGAGGTGCTGGATCAGACAAGGGGTCCAGGGGCTCTCAGAGGAGGATCCAGGGCAGCTGAGGGGCCCAGGGTAGCAGCTAAACTTCCCAACCAGAATGGAACTATTTTGATATTTAAGAATGAGCAAGGCTGTGACAGGTGCCAATCAATCTTCCACTCTTCAGTATAACCTATTATTAATTTCTTCATGCCGTGGGTGGTGGGTCACACCTGTAATCCCTGCATTTTGGGTGACTGAGGTGGGAGGATCTCTTGAGCTCAGGAATTTGAAACTAGCCTGGGCAACATAGTGAGACCCAGTCTCTACAAAAAACAAAATTAACCATGCATGGTGGCGTGCGCTTGTAGTCCCAGCTACTCATGAAGCTGGAGTGATAGAAGGATTGTTTGAGCCCGGGAGATCATGGCTGCAGTGAGCTGAGATCACACCACTGCACTCCAGCCTGGATGACAGAGTGAGACAATTAAAAACACAAAAACAAAAAGACAGTGTCTTCATTAACTCAGTTTGTCAACACTTACAGCTTTTGAGCAGCTTCTTTAGTGCAAAGCATTAGGCTAGACACAGTAGAGGATGTAAAGAAGAGTAAAGAACCATACTTAGCTGGGCGTGGTGGCTCACGCCTGTAATCCTAGCATTTTGGAAGGCAAGGTGAGTGGATCATTTAAAGCCAGGAGTTTGAGACCAACCTGGCCAACATGGCAAAACTCCTTCTCTACAAAAAATACAAAAATTAGCCAGATGTGGTGGTGTATGCCTGTAATCTCAGCTACTTGGGAGGCTGAGGCACGAGAATTGCTTGAACCCGGGAGACAGAGGTTGCGGTGAGTCAAGATCATGCCACTGCACTCCAGCCTGGGTGACAGAGTGAGACTATGTCTCAAAAAAAAAAAAAAAAAGAATAAAGAAACATACCCTAATGACACTTATGGTCTGGTAAGGGAGTTATGAACATAATCAATAACTTTAGTAAGAACGAGTGGGAGAACTGTCATAAGACAAGTACATTCATCTTGGGGTCCAGGAGCACGAGGTCACATCTGTCAGGAGTGACCATGGAAGTCTTCATGGAGAAGGTGACGTTGAAATTGGGGCATTGAAGGATAGGTACAATTTCTGCTCAAAAGTAAGAAGGGGATGGAAGCCCAGTAGACAAAGAAGTTATTAAGGGTTTTTGACATGGGGAGCAACACAGTCAAAGGAAGATGGATTGGATTTACCTGTAAACACCTGAAGGAAAGGAACGGGATTGGAAGTGGGGGAAGGAGAGTTGGGGGAGGGTGGAGAGAAAGGCTGGGGAGGAACTGGAGATGGAAAGTTTATCTGTAAGGCTTTCAGTATTCTAGGTGAGAGGTAAAGAGGCCAGGTGTCTAGAAGAAAGAGATGACAAAGGTAAATTTTTGAATAGAGAGTAAAGAGATTTTTTTGATTGATTAGAGAGGGGCATAGGAGATGGTGGAGGATAGAGAGAGGTCAATCATGACTTTGATTTTAAGCCAGGATGACAAGAAGAATTATGGTTCTGGCCAGGCACAGTAAACAGAGCTCTGCCTCCTCTCCATCCCCAACCATCCAATTCTCTTCTCAAAGGCAATCTCAACTGGGTGCAGTGGCTCACGCCTGTAATCCCAACACTTTGGGAGGCCGAGGTAGGCGGATCACTTGAGGTCAAGAGTTCGAGACCAACCTGGCCATAGTGGGTGTCTGAGGTGGAACAGCAGTTTGCACCAAACTTTTAGAGTGGAGATGTTCTTTGAGGTCAGACTGGCTGCCTTAGCAACCCGAGACTGAGCACGGGTCTGCTGCAGGGGCTCCCAAACCTGGCAATGCAGCAGTCTCAAGGGGAGTCTCAAAATGACACATCGTTTCTCCCCACCCCAAGTCGGCTTCATCATATCTGGGGTAGAGCCTGGACATCTGTTTTTAAAGTTTCTCTTCTCCTTCTGGTCTTAGCCATTCGTCTAGCAGGGAAGAGTAGCTTTTGTCTGCTCAGAATTGGTCCTGACTACTGACTGCAAGGCCGATCCCATAGGTGAGAATCTAGTGGTCCTGGTTTTCTTCCTTTACTTTTTTTGGAGTCGGAGAAGAAAGAACTATGTGGGCCCCAGTCTGGCAGGAGTTGGGCAGAGAGGTAAAGGCAAGAGTCTCCGGCATGGAGCCTTCTGCAGAGAGGTGATGGTGAAGCTCTGGTCATGGGCAAAGGACAGAGCAGAGCCAAAGAAAGCTGGGCACCAGCCCCATGCATCCTGCTGTGTCGCGATTCTCTCACACTGCCTGTTTTCAGAGAGAATATAAGCTCCATGAGAGCAGGAATTTAAAAAAACTTTAAAAAAAATGTTAAACCTAAAATGAAATAGGACAGTGAAACCTCTGTGTTTCAACTCCTAACTTTGACAATTATCTATGCCAGGCTGATCAGTTTCATCTGCTCCATCTTTATCCGGAACCCCCTCCTCAACCTCCATCATTCTGAAGCAAATCAGGAGAAAATATCAGACTGGCCATTCTAAGCTCCTATTTTCCAGTCCAGCAGCCCCTTTGCTGGCAATAAAAATAAGCTCTGAAGATGGGAAGAAGGGATTAAGGAAGACTCATCAGTTTACCTTTAATTCCAATTTTATTTATTATTATTATTTTAAAATTTAAAGATGGGGATTTCTCTATGTTGCCCAGACTAGCCTTAAACTCCTGGACTCAAGTAATCCTCCCTCCTCAACAACAGAAAATTTTGGGATTTCAGGCATGAGCTACTACGCCCAGCTTAATTCCTCTTTTAAACACAAAGAAGCAGTCATTTATTTTGCCCCTTAAAATTGTCACCAAGTATCTGTGCAACATATGCAGACTTTAACAAAGGGCAATGCAAAGAAGCCCATCCCCGGATCAGTTAAAAATAAAAGGGCTGCGATCTGTGCTTCCTAGAGTATGCTCTGCATCCAGCAGCCTGATCCTAATGATAAACAAATAATATTCTAATCTGTGGGGGGGGTAAAGCTCTAGAGAGCAGAAATATGTGCACGGTTCAAGGGGCTTAGTGCAGTAGGTAGGCGCTATCGTCAGAGCTGGGAGGCTTGGAGTCTGGGTGGTCTGCAAGTCACAGATTGTGGAAACTGCTCTGGCTTCCCATCCCCCCTTCTCTTGGAAATCCCTCTGTTCTGAGTCTGCAGCTCCCCTTCCCCTTTCTCTGCCCGGTTTATTCTGCTCCACTTCCATGCCCAATTATGGAGTAGAAAAACTAGAGGGGCAAACGAAGGAGGGTGAAGGAATTTTGGAAAAACTCAAGTAGTCATAAATATCCTTAAGCCAGTCAAGAAGAGGTGAGGTGGAAGGCACTCGGGTGGGAGAGTATGCAAAGGGAAACGGCTGCCGAGAAGTCTGGGCATGACCGTGGCTGGGGAGTGGAATCTCTGCTCAAGGCATGTCTTCTTTTGATCCTCATCCAAGGATTCCCGGTCCCTAAAGTGCCAAAAGGGCCTCAGCCAAGTGTGGACTTTTTGGTGCCTTTATCATCGAGGTGTCATGAGCAATGCCATAGAACAGTGCTTTTCAGACTGAGATACTTCAGCCTCTTGGATTAGGGGAACCACAAAAGAATTATGGAACACTTTGATGGGATTCAATTTTACCAGAGACTCTTTTTTCCTGGGGGATTGCTATTTTTAGTATTAAAATAATTGTGAGTATATGATGAAATAGAATATAAAATTTTAATGAACTTATGAAGATAAACACAAGAATTTAAAGAAGTGTCCCAATTCTAGTGACCTGTTGAAAGAGGTATTTTCTTTCTTCTGTCATTAGGAGCATTTGCGGAGAATGTGACGGGAGCTGCCCGATGTCCCCTGGGGTAGATGAGTTCTTAGGGTTCTGCACTCTCTGCCCACCTGACTGGTCTCCCATTTCCTGTCAGACCCTGAGGCTGGCTATTTCGTGGTCTCCTGGGATGGGCTCACCCTTTCTTTCTCCAAGCTTTTGTCCAAACAGTCACTTATGTTTGAGACAAGCTCTCACCTCCTGACAACCACATCATGTTTCTTCTCTTTACAATGAAATCGGAGGTCATTTTTCCCAGGAACGTTTCTCCGACTAAGCTAGGAGAACTGACTCTCCAAAGAGAATCTATAAGAATACCAGGCTGGGATGCCAAAACTACGTGCTGATACAAAGTATTTGTAAAGGTTTGTATAAAACTTATTGCACAAAACTGTCAAATGCCTGTCTTATTTAGTAATCATTAAAACCCTTTGAATTATACAGGGCAAGGATTATTTATAATTCTCATCTACCAGCCAAGTGATGGAGCATTGCAGAGGTTAAGTAACTTACCCAAAACCACACAACTAGGAAGTGGTTCTTTTGACTCTGTAAAGAAAAATTATGCAAAACTTGGAAATAAAGGGGGAGACTGACTGCATGTCCTCTCAATGTCACACTGGGGCACTGTTTAAAAACTCTTCTAACGATTATTTAGTTCTGTAGGCAAAGTCAGCTTCTTGGGCATGCAACCTGTGGCACAATGATCCTAAACTCAGAACGCTGAGTTTAGGGGGGGCCTAATTTGTTTAATGCTCAGCTGTTGCTGTCTTGAAATTCTAATTTTTTTTTTTTTTTTTGAGACGGAGTTTCACTCCTGTCTTCCAGGCTGGAGTTCAGTAGCATCATTTCGGCTCACTGCAACCTCGGCCTCCTAGGTTCAAGTGATTCTCCTGCCTCAGCCTCCCAAGTACCTGGGGTTACAGGCATCTGCCACCACGCCCAGTTAATTTTTGTATTTTTAGTAGAGATGGGGTTTCACCAGTAATCTTGAACTCCTGACCTCAAGTGATCTGCCTGCCAAAGCCTCCCAAAGTGCTGGAATTACAGGCATGAGCCACCATGCCCGGCCTAAATTTTTCATAATTTTTGAACAAAGGCCTCTGAATTTTTTTTGCATTGGGTCCAGCAAATTGTGTAGCTGATTTTGTCTCTAGGATAATAAATATCCCAACTGACCTTGTTATTTGCAATTAAGGGCTCAGCTCTGTGAAGTTGCCTGTTAACTTGTAGATATGGATCCGGTAGGGAAGCAAATGATTTCTGTCCATTAGCAAGGGTAATCTGTACTTTATTGTCCTGTGGAACATTAACTAGATTTGTCCCTGACTTTAAAAAACTTCCTGTGGTGTGCCTTTCCCTACGGGCTATAAAAACCCTGCTTCCTCAATTGCTCTGGGCCTCAGCTTTCTCATCTTACTGATTCCCTTTATGGATTAATAAATTAAATGAAATCTTTGGCAAGTGCTCATTTAATCTGGAAGAGAATCATGTTTTTAAGTCTTTTCTGGAAATTATGCTTCTAAAGCTTTGTATTCCAAGCTCCTTCCATCATATTATGCTACTGAAGTCACACTTTTCTCCTCCATCTGCTGATCGGGAGCCCACGCCGAGGCTGTTCGCGCGCTGATGTTTATGCATTTTAGTCACAACTATTATTTTTGCTTGTCTTGTCACTCTCTGTATCCTGCAAATTCTTTTAAAATTGTGTTTACCGATTTTTAAAAAGTAGATAATGCATCCACATGGTTCAAATTCAAAAATTCAAAGGGTATATAGTGAAAATTTTGCTCCCATCACTATCCCAGGCATCACTATCCCAGGCTTCTTCTCCAAGACAACACGTATGACTTCTACCATTTCATTTTACATATACCTTCAAATATGTGTATATATTCTTTTCGTTTGTTTTTTTCTACAAATAGTAGAATGAATAGTCATATCATTGTTCTGCAACTTCCTCTTTTCACTTAACAATATATCCTGGAGGTTACTGAATTTTAGTGCATAAAGAACAAAAAACTAAAAAAATCTCCTTTATTGTTTTATGGCTATATACTATTCCATTGGATAAGTTTACCATAATTTAACCATTATTTTATTTATGTGTGTGTACGATCCAAATGCCTCAAAGTGGATCTTATTAATAGATATTTAGTTGTTCACTATTGTTTGATATAATGAGCAATGATGCATTGAATAACTGTGTACATATGTCATTTTGCGTGTGTGTGTGTATATATATACACACACACATGTATAGATATATACATATATACATGAGATTAATTCCCAGAAATGAATTTGATTGGTCAAAGAACATACACATTTATAATTTTTGACGTTTTTGAGAAATTACTCTCCAGCAAGTTTGTATCAATTTATTTCCACTTTTGCCGGGAATGTTCCAGAGCCTTTGCCAACACCGAAACAGAGTGTATTTTGACATTTTTGAACTTCAAGATGGGAGATAGTATCTCATAGTTTTTACTTGCATTTCTTTAGTTAATAATGAGATGAAGCTTTTAAAATATATTTGAGAATAATTTCTTTTTCTGGGAACTGCCTTTTCATATCCACTGCCAATGTTTCTATTCGCTCATTAGTCTGTGATACAAGTTGTAAATATCATCTTCCCCTAGATTGTCTCTTTAAAAAAATAAACAACTTTGTTTATGGTGGTTTTACTATGTGGACTTTTGATATTGTCGAATTTGTCAATATTTCTTTCTATGGCTTCTAGTTTTCTGTCATAGTTAGAAAGGTCTTCCCCAGCTGGGATGATGAGAAAGAACCCTCCCAGTTTTTTTTTTTTTTTTTGGTAAGTTTATGGTCCCATGTTTCACATATAAATCTTTGATTCATTTGGAGTTTATTCTGGTGTTAGATACGAAATATGATTTCAACTTTATTTTTTCCCAAATGGTTCCCATATTGTCCCTAAGCTGCCTATAAAATAATCTTTTTCCACAGATTGGAGATCCCAGCTTGATTATTCACTAATTTGCCATATGTCCTTGTGTTTGTTTTTTAAGTTTTCTCCCCATGCCATGATCTGTCTGTTTATTGCATGAGTACTGTATGATTTATGTTAATGTAACTTTAGAATATATTTAGTATCTGGTAAGGCAAGTGCTCTCCTTATTATATTTCTTTTCCTTTTTTTTTTTTTTTTGAGTTGGAGTCTCGCTGTGTCACCCAGGCTGGAGTGCAGTGGTATTGATCTCAGCTCACTGCAACCTCCGCCTCCCGGGTTCAAGCAGTTTTCCCGCGTTAGCTTCCCAAGTATCTGGAATTACAGGCACCCACTACCACACCTGGCTAATTTTTGTATTTTTAGTAGAGACAGGGTTTTGCCATGTTGGCCAAGCTGGTCTTGAACTCCTGACCTCAGGTGATCCGCCCACCTCAGCCTCCCAGAGTGTTGGGATTACAGGTGTGAGCCACCACGTCCAGCCCCTATTATATTTCTTTTAAAACATTTCCAGGACAAAACTTAATGTTTCTTTTTCCATGTCAACTCTAGAATCAGCTGGAGTAGTTAAAACAAAGCAAAACAAAACAAAAAACCAGTTGGTATTTCATTGAGAGCGCATTACATTTATGGATATGTTGGGGAGAATTGGCTTCTTAATAATGCTATGCTTGGCTACCAAAAATCATGATAAGCCTTTCCATTTAGTCACGTTTCCCATCTAGTTTAGTTGCAGCATTTTAAAATTTTGATCATCTTGCATAACTCTTAAGTTTATTCCCAGGTATTGTTTGTTATAAGATAGATGTTTCATTTTATTGTTTTGTTGTTTTCATATATGAAAGTTACTGAATTCTGTGTATAATTGTGTATGAGCCAGTTTATTGGGTTTCCTTGTCCTGTTAACTCTAACACCCCACACCAAGCTCCTAAGATAACTAATTGTTGACTGAGTGACCCTTTGTCTGCCTTCTTGGGAGCTGGGGCTACTGCTTTTTTTTTTTTTTTTTTTTTTTGAGACAGAGCCCTGCTCTGTCGCCCAGGCTGGAGTGCAGTGGCACGATCTCAGCTCACTGCAACCTCCATCTCTGGGTTCTAGCAATTATCCTGCCTCACACTCCAGAGCAGCTAGGACTACAGGCGCATACCGCGCCCAGCTAATTTTTTTTTTTTTTTTTGTATTTTAGTAGAGACAGAGTTTCACCGTGTTGCCAAGGCTGGTCTTGAGCTCCTGAGCTCAGGCAATCCACCCACCTCAGCCTCCCAAAGTGCTAAAATGATAGGTGTGAGCCACCACGCCTGGCTGGGAGTTGGGGCTTAAGGTTTCAAGACAGTTAATGCTGAGGAAGAAAGAGGAAACATTGATTTCATCTATTGTTCCAGGATAAAGAGTAGATCATTAGCAATTGATTAGCTCATTCTTAGGGATTTCTTTGAAAGTTGGCTTTTAGTGCCAGTGTTCGGGCTTCTGAATGGCTTGCTGAGGTCTGCCCTGTGGTCTCAGGAATGACTTTTTTTTTTTTTTGAGACAGAGTCTTGCTCTGTCGCCCAGGCTGAGGTGCAGTGAGGCGATCTCCACTCACTGCAAGCTCCGCCTCCCGGGTTCCCGCCATTCTCCTGCCTCAGCCTCCCCAGTAGCTGGGACTACAGGCACCTGCCACCTCGCCTGGCTAATTTTTTGTATTTTTAGTAGAGACGGGGTTTCACCGTGTTAGCCAGGATGGTCTCGATCTCCTGACCTCGTGATCCACCCGCCTCGGCCTCCCAAAGTGCTGGGATTACAGGCGTGAGACACTGCGCCTGGCCTTTTTTTTTTTTTTTTTAACTTAAAAACCTAAAAAAATTACTTTGGGAATGACTAGGTAAGGAAGGTTATCCTCATCTAACCAGAGATCCAGTCGAATTTATGCACACAGTGGGGACAGAAGAATTGGTCATGGGGAAGAGCCACTGTGCAACATTATTGAAGCTCCATGGAAGTTTCGCAACTGGGATCCTTTTATGGGGGGCAGATAGAAATCATGCCATCTGTCTGAGATCAGATGGACCCTTTAAAAAAACCACAATATTAAGGCCGGGTGCGGTGGCTCATGCCTGTAATCCCAGCGCTTTGGGAGGCCGAAGCAGGTGGACCACTTGAGATCAGGAGCTTGAGACCAGCCTGGCCAATATGGTGAAACCACATCTCTACTGAAAATACAAAAACTAGTCGGTGTGGTGGCACACGCCTGTAGTCATAGCTACTCAGGAGGCTGAGGCTGGAGAATAGCTTAAACCCGAAAGGTGGAGGTTGCAGTAAGCTGAGATTGCGCCACTGCACTCTAGCCTAGGTGACATAGGGATACTCTGTCTCAAAAACAAAAACAAAACCACACACACATTTTGGGAGGCCGAGGCAGGCAGATCACCTGAGGTTAGGAATTTGAAACCAGCCTGGCCCACGTGGTGAAATTCCATCTCTACTAAAAATACAAAAATTAGCCGGGCGTGGTAGTGGGCGCCTGTAATCCCAGCTACTCAGGAGGCTGAGGCAGGAGAATCGCTTGAACCCAGGAGGTGGAGGTTGCAGTGAGCCAAGATCACACTACTGCACTCCAGCCTGGGCGACAGAGCAAGACTCCGTCTCAAAAAAAAAAACAAAAACAGAAACAAAAAACAAAACAAACACCCCTGCCCCCTCCAATATTAGTGATTACTCTGTAAAGGTTCCAGAAAAACTTGGTTACATCTATTTTGGGTTTTCAATTTAGTATCATTGGAATTCGACTGGAATTCTAAAGGGTTAAAAGAAATCCTAGCATTTGACCTAAATACTCATAGAAGGCTCTCTCTCTCTGGCAATGTTTAACACCTCAAAATGAAAATACATGAGCTCATTGGAATTGCTAGAAAAGGGCACGGCAGTTTTTCACACTTCTTTTGCCAGGAAGATAACACTTTAATTTCAGCCTGATTTTTTTCTTACCCTGGAGGGAAGGTGGGGTTACTCGTTGGGGCTCTGGGGCCTCCATTCTGCCAGCTTCTTTGGTGGGTATTAGCATGAGAAAACACAAGAGTAGTTTGACTTCCTATATTTTTCCAATGTTGCCTGAGAATCTGGGGCTGAAACTGCAGCATAAGGGAGTAAAATTATATGCTAGGGTCTCAAAGCCTTTGTCCATCACTTTCTCTCATCTTTATTCTTTATTAAAAGTCTAGCTAATAAAAAAAAAATCTAAGTTCAAAAGTTCAGATAAAACTCCCTAAAGTCTGTGACCTGATTTTCTTCAGCTTGACTCATGTTAGCTCCTGGATATGGAGTTTCTGGTTTTTCTTTATGATTTTGTCAGAGACATTTGAACCAGAGCAACTTCATTGTGGATAGCAGTTGGGTAAAATGAGGCTGAGACCTCCTGGGCTGCATTCCCAGGAGTTTAGGCATTCTTAGTCACAGGATGAGATAGGAGGTCAGCACAAGATACAGCTCGTAAAGACCTTGATGATCAAGTGGGTTGCGGTAATGAAAGCCAGCCAAGACCCAAAACCAAGATGGCTATGAGAGTGACCTCTGGCCATCCTCACTGCTCATTATACATTAATTATAATACATTAGCATGCTAAAAGACACTCCCACCAATGCCATGACAGTTTATAGATGCCATGGTAATGTCCGGAAATTACTCTATATGCTCTAAAAAGGGGAGAAACCCTCAGCTTCAGGAATTGCTCACCCCTTTCCCAGAAAACTCCATGAATAATCCACTCCTTGTTTAGCATATAATCAAGAAATAACTATAAGTATCCTCAAGCCAGCAGTTTAAGCTGCTGCTCTGCTTGTGGAGTAGCCATTGTTTTATTCCTTTATTTTCTTAATAAACTTGCTTTTGCTTTGCACTGTGGACTTGCCCCGAATTCTTTCTTGCACAAGATCCAAGAACCCTTTCTTGGGGTCTGGATCGGGACCCTGTTCCGGTAACAGTTTCTGGAGACACAGTGCTGTGTCAGACGAGAGCGTGCCGAGGTGGGTATGTTTTCATCAGCTGATTGCTGCAAAGAAAAACTTGCCAACTAACCAGGTCTGGGTCACTCTCTACCATAGTAGCAGCATAATTGCAATCCGATCAGCTAACCAAAGATTCCTAGCCTGCTTATTTTTCCTGGGTTTATTTGCCTCGGTGCTCTGAGACATCTATGTCATGCCTTTCTGTTTATACTCTTCTTGACTGAAACCTTAGAATATGAAGTAAGACGAAAGAAAGCCAGCTGGAGAAGCTGTCAGTTCGGCAGGTTTGGGCCATGGTCCCAAAAGACACTATTCCCTGAATCATGCCTGGTGTGACCCATTTCCTTCTGTCTGCCTGCTGCTCCTTCCTCTGTGCTTGAGGCCTGGCTCTGTCTTCCAGCCAACACCAGGACTACTGGGTGTGTGGACCCAGACCCTTACAACCTGACTCACCACAGGTCTGCAGGGTGCCCTGAGAGCCCACAAGGCTCTGGTTGCTGGGGAGACAAAGATTTAAAAGGCAGGCACCCTGGCTTTGAGGAACTCTCAGAGGTTTGCCCTCAGCTCCTTTATTTGAAAGAGTGAACTTAGCTGCGGCTCCCACCTCTAAGGAAATCTTACCAAGAATTTAAAGAAAGACCAGAAGAGGCCAGGCGCGGTGGCTCATGCCTGTGATCCCAGCAGTTTGGGAGACCAAGGTGGGAGGATCACTTGAGGCCAGGAGTTCAAGACCAGCCTGGCCAATATGGTGAAACCCTGTCTCTACTAAAAATAAAATAATAAAATAAAATAAAATAAAATAAAGCAGCCCAGAAGAGAAATATGATCGATAGCTTATAAGGTGGCCTCTGGTTCTTCTGAGAAGGTGCAGAAGAACTAGACATTCTTAGGCAAAAAATAGCCGCCTGCAGGAGAATTGATAGTTCCTTCCCCTGCCTTCTCTGGTGAGAGAGTCCTTTCAGCCCACTTCCTGATTCTCACTTATAATCATACCTGGGTGGTCTTGAAGGGTACTTGGGTATCATGCTGTGCTGGAAAGAGCCTGGGACTAGGAGGAAGCAGCTTTGGGTTCTAATCCAAACCATTGTGAGACCTTGGGCAAATGCCTTAACTCTTCTATGGGATTAGTTTCTTTGGGAAATTGCCTTCCCTACCTCATCAGGATATTGTGAAAAATAACTACGTATCTATATATGAGTGCGGATTTACATAGGTGGAAATATATACACACAATAAAATATATACATACACACATAAATTTAAAATTTTCACAATAAATAGTTATCATTTATTGAGCAACCCTTAGTTATTAGGCATTGTGTTAAGTCTTTTACAGTTAGCTTGTAGTTACAATATTCTTGCAAGACAGGTGATAGCAACCTCTCTGTTCCACTGCCTCCACCACACACCATATTATAGATAAGGAAACTGAGGCTTAGAGAGGCAAGGAAGTTTACTCAAGCTCACAGAGAAAGTTTCTTTTTTTAAATCTTTTTTTTTTTTTTTTTTTGAGACGGAGTCTCGCTCTGTTACCCAGGCTGGACTGCAGTGGCCAGATCTCAGCTCACTGCAACCTCCGCCTCCCGGGTTTACACCATTCTCCTGCCTCAGCCTCCCGAGTAGCTGGGACTACAGGCGCTCGCCACCTCGCCCGGCTAGATTTTTATATTTTTTAGTAGAGACGGGGTTTCACCGTGTTAGCCAGGATGGTCTCGATCTCCTGACCTCGTGATCCGCCCGTCTCGGCCTCCCAAAGTGCTGGGATTACAGGCTTGAGCCACTGCGCCCAGCCTTAAATTTTTTTTTTGAGTCAGAGTTTCACTCTTGTTGTCCAGGCTGGAGTTCAATGGCACGATCTTGGCCCACTGCAACCTCTGCCTCCCGGGTTCAAGTAATTCTCCTGCCTTAGCCTCCCGAGTAGCTGGGGTTACAGGCATGTACCACCACACCCAGCTAATTTTGTATTTTTAGTAGACGCAGGGTTTCTCCATGTTGGACAAGCTGGTCTCGAACTCCTGACCTCAGGGGATCCACCCGCCTCAGCCTCCCAAAGTGCTGGGATTACAGGCGTGAGCCACTGCGCCCGGCCTAGAGAAAGTTTCTTTTGGAGAGTAGCCAACACTGGGCCATGCAGCAATAGGTCCTCAGTAATGATGACTTCAAAGGCAATCATGATGCTTTTCCATCTGAATTCTTTCCTATGGCTCCTTCTTCCTAAATCTGGAAGATTGTCTCTGATTGCAACATAGGCTGTCAAGCTCCTAGACACCTTTATCTGTTGTGGGCTGCTCACACTGTGTTCCACGGAACAGCTATGCAATTTAGGGGAATTCTTCCAGTGGCTTGACATCCCCAGCCTGGGCCTCATTTGGGTTTGGTTCATCATCCAGCGTTCATGAACATTTCCATCTCAGCTCCTTACACTCCTCTTTCCCCACTCTACGCCTCAGCAAGATGAACTTTGCTCTGTTTCAAGTCCATGCCTCAGGCTTTCCCACTTTTCTGCTTTTGCTCAAATTCTTCTCTCCATTGCTCCATCTGGAATGCCCTTCTGTCTCCTTCTTTGCCAAATTTCTAAATATTACGTATCCTTATGGTCTTCTGTAAGGTCCTGTTTCTTCACGAAGCCTTTCCTAATCTGTTTAGCTGGAAATGGTTATAGACATTCTTTATTTCTTTTTAGTGGAACACTCCTTATTTCTCCTTGTAAACGTATGCTTTCTGAAGGTTAAGTTCATGTCCAGTTCATATTTGTACTTCCAGTCTGTAATACATGTCTTTATATGTAATAGCCATGTGTTCATTTACTCAATGAATAAATCAATCAGTAAATAAGTGTATAAATCTTGAGGGAGTTCTGAATTGTGTGTGGTGTTAAAGATGTGCCAGGAGAATTATACTTGTTTATTTATTAAGCACATGCTGGGTTTAAAATCCTCTGCCGGCCGGGCGCGGTGGCTCACGCCTGTAATCCCAGCACTTTGGGAGGCCGAGGCGGGCGGATCACAAGGTCAGGAAATCGAGACCACGGTGAAACCCCGTCTCTACTAAAAATACAAAAAATTAGCCGGGCGCGGTTGTGGGCGCCTGTAGTCCCAGCTACTCGGGAGGCTGAGGCAGGAGAATGGCGTGAACCCGGGAGGCGGAGCTTGCAGTGAGCCGAGATCGCGCCACTGCACTCCAGCCTGGGAGACAGAGCGAGACTCCGTCTCAAAAAAAAAAAAAAAAAAAATCCTCTGCCAATATTTATTACACAATTTTTTTTGTCTTAGAATTTGTGGTCTCTAATAAATATGAATAACAAAGACAAGAGCACACACCAAGAGAAATACATTAAACCAAATTTTTAAAAAATGCATTTTATGTGATGCTGAAGAAGGGAAGGGTAATTGTGAAAGAGATGGCAATTAGGAAAAATAGTTCCAAGGTCTGACAAAGGGGAGTGCCGTGGACTGAATGTTTGTGTCTCCCCCACATTTACCTTTTGAAATCCTAACCCCCAATGTGTTGGTATTAAGAGGTGGGACCTTTGGGAGGTGAGAAGGTCATGAGGGTGCAGCCCCTATGAATGGGATTAGTGCCCTTATGAAAGACACTCCAAAGAGCTCTTTAGCCTTTTTTCCACCATGTGAGGAGACAAGGAGAAGACAGCAGCAAGCAACCTGGAAGAGGGCCCTGACCATAGTGGTACCCTGATCTCAAACTTCCAGCCTCCAGAACTGTGAGAAATAAATTTCTGTTGTTCTTAAACCACCTAGTTTGTGGTACTTTACTATAGTGGCCCAAACAGACTAAGACAAGGAGTGAAGATTAAATGACTGAGAGAAAAATAGTGTTTGAACATAGATTGAGAAGCTACCAGATGACACAATACAAAACATACATTTGTTCTCTAAGACCCTCTATGTTTTATAAGACATCTACTCAACCTATAGACATCTACTGGGAAAGCACCTTGAACTAGAGGTTGGGGTTAGAAAGGTCAAAATGGCCAACTTCCTGCCCTTGCATTCTGCAGAAGTTTGCTTTGGAATGCTCTGGGAGGAGAGAGGAAGAACTCTTAGTGTGCAGGGAGGTCTCACAGAGGTCATGACCCTCAACCAAGGCCTGAGGAAGCAGTGTGGTGTGAAGTTTCAGAGTATAGACTCTAGAGTCAGACGGGAGGCTGATATGGTTTGGATTTGTGTTCCCACCCAAATCTCATGTTGAATTGTAATTCCCAGTGTTGAAGGAGGGGCCTGGTGGGAGGTCATTGGATCATGGGGGCAGATATCCCCCTTCCCGTTCTTGAGATAGTGAGTTCTCATGAAATCTGTTGTTTAAAAGTGTGTAGCATCTTGCCCGTCTCTCTCTTCCTCTTGCTCCAGTCATGTAAGACATGCCTCCTTCCTTTTCACCTTCTGCTGTGATTGTAAGTTTCCTGAGGCCTTCCCAGCCATGATTCCTGTACAGCCTGCATAACTGCGAGCCAATTAAACTTCTTCTCTTTATAAATTACCCAGTCTCAGGTAGTTCTTTGTACAATGTGAGAATAGACTAATATAGAGGCAGACTGCTTGGACTGGATCTAATCCTGCCATTAACAATTGCTATGGTTTGAATGTTTGTTTCCTCATAAACTCATGTTGAAACTTAACCCCAATGTAGCAGTATTGAGAAGTGGGGCCTTCAAAAGTTGATTGGGTTGTGAGGGTTCTGCCACATGAGTAGACTAATTCATTCATGGATTAATGGGTGAATGGGTTGTCATGGGAGTGGGACTGGTGGCTTTATAAGAGGAGAAAGAGAGACCTGAGCTAGCACACTCAGCCCCCTCATCATGTAATGTCCAGCACTACCTGGAGACACTGCAGGGACCCCATCAGCAGGGGGGCCCTCTCTAGATGTGGCCCCTTGACCTTGGACTTCTCAGCCTCCATAACCATAAGAAATAAATTTCTTTATGTATTTCCCAGTTTCCTGTATTCTGTTATAAGCAACAGAAAATGAACTAAGACAACTATTAACATAATTCTGACATGTAACCAAGCCTCAGTCTCTTTCTCTGTAAAATGTGCTAGTTATATTACCTATACACAGAGTTATTATGAAGATTAAATGAGAAAATCCCCAGCCTCTAGGTAGGACTGCCTTATCCCACCCCAGACTGACTCTTTGTTCAAAATTCAAGTGAATTGGGAGGCCAAGGTGGGCAGGTCACGAGGTCAGGAGATTGAGACCATCCTGGCTAACATTGTGAAACTCCGTCTCTACTAAAAATACAAAAAATTAGTCAGGCATGGTGGTGGGCGCCTGTAATCCCAGCTACTTGGGAGGCTGAGGCAGGAGAATCGCTTGAACCTGGGAGGGGGAGGTTGCAGTGAGCTGAGATTGCGCCACTGCACTCCAGCCTGGGCGACAAAGTGAGACTCCATCTCAAAATAA
The DNA here is from genome assembly GCF_037993035.2 of Macaca fascicularis. Lineage (NCBI taxonomy): Eukaryota > Metazoa > Chordata > Mammalia > Primates > Cercopithecidae > Macaca > Macaca fascicularis. The sequence goes on from NC_088388.1 coordinate 122,004,905, forward strand.
ATAAATAAAATAAATAAATAAATAAAAGATTCAAGTGAAAATGCCTCTTGGTTCACTCAGAAGTTGTTTCTGTTCATTTGTTGTTTCACCAAAAGTGATGGAAGGATGGGCTGATTAAGCAAATAACTTTAAAGAGCATCAAAGTTAAGCTAAATGATTTTTTAAAGGCTGTGGATCCAGATTCCCAAATTAGTACTTACATAAAATGACAGCTTATAGAAATATAAGACAGCCCAAGGCTGGCAATGAATAGGCTTATTTTCTAGCATGTTATTGGATGAGGAAGAGGAGACAGAAGACACTTTATCCAACTGCGGGGACTCTGAATTTGGCAGGTTAGTTCTGTGTGAGGAGGATGAGGGGCTCCTGAGAGAGTTCGTACCCTGTGCCATTGATTATTGGAGAGTAGACATTTCTTTTGCTGGTATTTTTTTCTTTATAGAGCTCACTGGTATGCTATTGCAATGGAAGTATCTGACTGTTTATTATAGTGCACGTGAGCAGTGCCTTTAAAACTAGGGAGAATGCACCTATGTCTCCAATTTCCATCTTCAGCAAAAATTGCTTTCATATAAACTTTATGGTACCAATTATATACATTATGCCTATATAAATAGTAGGGTTAAAAGCAGTTAGAGATTTAGAGATTATTAAAGTTTTATTTTTGGGGGTGGAGCTGTATTTTCATTTAGTCATAGTCTCCTGTCACAAATGAACATTTTTTATTTCATTGCTAAGATAAAATAATTAAAAAAGCAAGATTGGAGAGAGAAATGAACAGAAAGGATCGACTGAGTGAGGAGGAAGGTGGGAAAGAGGACAGCAAGTGGAGAAAGACTGGAAGGAAGAAGTGGGTAAAGAAAGGAGGTGAACACAGAAGAAGGATCTATGGTTTGATAGAAGAAATAAGACCTAGTGTTGATAGATTGGTGGGGTGACAATAATCTATTGTACATTTCAAAATAGTTAGAAGAGAATAACTCAGAGGTTTCTAGCATAGAGAAAAGACACACATTTAAGGTGATTAATATTTCAAGTATGTTAATTTTATCTTTACAAATTATATGAATGTATTTAATTATCATATGTACCATGAAACTATTACATTTATTATGCATCAATTTTAAAAAAGACAGGCTGGATGTGGTGGCTCACACCTGTAATCCCAACATTTTGGGTGGCCGAGGCGGGCAGATCACTAGAGCCCAGGAATTCAAGACCAGCCTGGGCAACACAGTGAGCCCTCCATCTCTGTGTTAAACAACAACAACCACATAAAAATAAAAATTAAAAAGCACAGAAGGAAAAACAACGTTTGGTAATTGGAGTCGAGCCTAGGGGTGGCAGTGATATCTGAACAATGTTAAGCAGGTCCAAGCAAATAAGATCTCCATCAAGCCTGTAATCCCAGCACTTTGGGAGGCCGAGATGGGCGGATCACGAGGTCAGGAGATCGAGACCATCCTGGCTGACACGGTGAAACCCCGTCTCTACTAAAAAATACAAAAACTTAGCCGGGCGAGGTGGCGGGCGCCTGTAGTCCCAGCTACTCGGGAGGCTGAGGCAGGAGAATAGTGTAAACCCGGGAGGCGGAGGTTGCAGTGAGCTGAGATCCGGCCACTGCACTCCAGCCTGGGCGACAGAGCGAGACTCCGTCTCAAAAAAAAAAAAAAAAAAAAAAAAAAAAAGATCTCCATTCAAAAGTTTCCCTCATTCATTTGGAAAACTATTCTGGGAGGGCATTTGAACCTTTATTTAGTTTAGGCACTCTTTATAACTATAGATCCCTTTGCATATATAATGTGTACCAAACAATGTAGCCTGGGGGTTTTCTCTGATTTTTTTTGCAGTAAATAAATCTCCCTGGGTAGATGGCAGTACTGTGCACACAAAGTCCAAGGCCCTGCCTTCCACGTGCACTCCCTCAGCAGTGCTTCCAACTCTTTGCACCCCTCCGCACACACATCCAGAAGGCGGGCAAACACAGGAGACGGCACTTCTGATAAAGGCTCCAGTGTGGATGGTGGTGGCTGGACGTGGAGGTCGTCAGGGACTCTGCCTGCTGTAACATCCCACATGCTGGTGCACAGGGACGTTCGGTGGATACTTTTGTCTTGGCTTGACCTTCCTATTTCCTGCCAAACGATGGCCCCATCTTCTTCAAACATGAAGAACACTTTCTCTTGGAAGGCTCCTAGATGTCGATATAGATTAGTAAAAGTTCTGGTAAGCTGTAATTAACTTACGTTTGATCAACCTGCATGTTCCTATTGAATTTTTATTTGTCAATCTCTCTTCAGCCTGCATGCTCCTGGAAGGCTTACAGGGTCCCATCTTTTGTGCCTCTTAACATGTCAGTTTCTGGTATGGTTGTCCTTACAAAGAAGAAACATGATCAGAACTCCCTCCTCTTCTCTCCTCCACCTCTAAATTTTCTGGCTGGCGCTCATCCATTCCTTTTTCCCCCATCTCAGGAGGTGGGCTCCTTTTCTTGTTGAACATGAATGCCTCCACCTCTGCTCTGGGGCCAGCTCCTTCTGTCCCCCAGGGACCTTGTTCCATCCATTGTCTCCAACTCTCTCTCCACCTGTCCTTCTCCACTGGATCTTTCCCTCAGCATGTGCATGTGCGCATTTGCTTGTTTCTTTTACTTAAAAGAAATCCACCCTTTCTTGACCCAAACCTCCTTTCTCTTCTGTTCATATCAAAGCTCTTAGAAAAAGGAAGCCATGCTCAAAGTTAGTTGTTTCATTATCTGTTCTTGTAACAAAAGATCTTATTAATCCTTATTTTAACTTATTTATTTCAAAGCAAACATGGTCCTATTCGTTTTTTTTTGTTTGTTTTTTGTTTTTTTGTTTTTTTGTTTTTGCTTGTAAAAGCCATACATTCTCATTTAAAAGTTTAGTCAACACACAGAGAAAATCAAAAGTGGTAATAATGGATAACCCCAGAATTCAGAGACTACGGCCATAGCACTGCAGGCACTGCACCAACAGTCATGTTCCTCCGTCTTCCTTTGTGGCAAACTTTAGGTATTGACCTCAATTCACACGTGCTGCAGTTACAGACATATCCAGAAGACCCTTTTATGCTCTTACAATTAGTAAAGACCTCCAGAAACTTTAGTCCCTGCACATTGCATCTATTGAGATTTATCGTATTCAATGTTAAAAGAAAGTTTAAAATATTTTATTTACGAATTCATTGAGAATAACAATAATACATTTGTTACAGACTGCCATAAATAATATTTTAATGACAAAATAATACATATGCTTTTCAGAACAAAAAATATTTGGTGAGAGGAATGCGATGTTTTACATTTTTACACATTTTTATATGTCTAGCATAATAGACGACTGGACTTTAATGCCTTCTGCATTTAAATTGTTGGGATATGTTGTTAAATATATGAAAAAAATCTGATCTCACATACAAGTGCTTAGAAAAAGGAGGAATATTTTAATAATTTTGATAACATTTTAGCGTAATTGTTGATGTTCTGATGTGGTATAACATCAAAATTCAAGAAGTGGTAGTTTCATATCTATGAACTTTTTGCACTTTCTCTACACTTGTGAGAGAATGAAAATAAAAAAGGCAAAAAAAATCTTATTATGAACATAATTGTGACCTCATAGGCCTCCAGATAGGGCTCTGAGGTACCCCGGGGATCCCCATAGCACACTTTGAGGGCCACTGGTCCAGGCCACTGACACCATTTCCTTTACCAGTGACTCAGGAAGTACATGTGACCCAGTTCAGATGAAGGAGACATAATGGGATTTTTCAACCTACTTGAAAATGTCTCCTCAAACATAAAAAGGGCCCCATAGGAAGACAGAGCATGCTGCTTCTGCTCGTCAGTGTCATGTTTTCGTGTGCATCTTGGCTTTGAAAGGGAGGCTGCCTGAGGATGGCTGAGCAGATGCCATTGAGCCACAGGGCTGACCGCCTCGAGTTACCTTGACACAGGACTTAAAGTTTTGTGAAATTAACTTTGACTTAAGGAAAGAAGGAAGAAAGGAACAAGGGGAGGAAGAAAGGAAAAAAGGTAGGACCTTTTGGTAGATATCCTTCCAGACTTTTTTCTAAATGTTTATATATTTATAGGTTGATATTCATTCATCTCTGTGTGCCAAGCACTTAGCTCAGTGTAATGCCTGGCACAACTCAGTGATTAATAGACGTTCTTCAACGGAATGAATAATTGAATATGTGGTGTTTATTGACTGACGACGATTTCCTCTTATTCTGTTCTTTGTCAGGATGAACAAAAGCAGATGACTCTAAGAATGACAGTTTCCTGGGTGTTGTGAAGCATACCTAAACAGATAGCTGCAAAGAAGGATCTTTTCTCTATTTCAAGACGTGAACACTGCCCCATCCCCACTCCCGGTATTTTGTACCCTAACCGAAATTGGGCATTTGCCTGATATAACCTGGAAAAGTGTGGCGCATTATACTTTACATCGTGATTTATAGTTTACCGACTGCTTTTACGATGGTCTCATTTAGTTTTCCAAGATAAAGCTGTGATATAGTGCTATTATTCCCCTTTTCAAAAAGAGGAAATGGCGGACATGTGAGGGTAAGTGAGTGGTCACACACTAGTCAGCAGTAGAACCAGGACTAGAATTGCAAGCCCAGTGTTCTCGAGGGTTGAGCCCCAGGAAATTGTGTCCTGGGCTTTGCCATCATGGGGATTTGCCCGACTGCCCTCAGGCAGGGGAGGGATGGAGTGCAGAGACAACTGGCCTTCATCCTTTGTCCCAGGCCCTGCCCTCTGGGAAGTCCAGGACCAGAGAGCCGCAAGGGTGACATTGTGATCCACTTCAGTTGAATGGCAGTAAAATGATCAAGCCCTTGTTCTGAATGACTTTACCTGGAGGTGATGTCTTCCGCTAGACTGACTGTGACATTAAAAATAGATGAGACCAGGGACGTTTCCCACCCAGAGCTCAACAGAAACTGGCAAGTGTCAAATTTGAAATTTTGCACTGCAACTCACAGGCGTCTACTGACCTAAGACTTGGAAACAATCCAAGACTAAATGTTGACAGCTAACTCAGGGAGAGAGAGGGAGAATATAAAATGCCAGGGCATGGCAGCAGCAAAGGGCCTTGGGCCTTTACCTGCCGTTGTGGGCAAGTAGAAAATAATCCATGCAGGATTCAAGACCTGCCTTCTCATCCTGACCCTGTGCAATGATTGGAATGCGCCCCCTTCAAAATTCAGGTGTTGCAAATGTGATAGCAGCAGAAGCTGGGACCTATAAGAGGTGAGTAGGCCCTGAAGGCTTCTCTCTCATTAGTGGGATTAAGGCCCTTTTAAAGAGGCTTCACTGCAGCTTCAGGTTAGCTTGCCCTTCTGCCTCCTTAGGCACGTGAAGGCGGGAAATGAAGACGGGATGGAAGATGCCCACCAGACCATCTAGCTGGTGCCTAGATCTTGGAGTTCCCGGCCTCTGGACTGTAAGAAATACATTTCTGTTCTTCATAAGTTATCCAGGCTCAAGTATCCTGCTGTAGCAGCACAAATGAACGAAGACACCCGCCACTGTGTTGTGTGACTGAGCAGATGGTTTCCCCTCTCCAGAACTAAGTTTTTCTTTAACTTTTAAAAAGAAATGGCCGGGCGCGGTGGCTCAAGCCTGTAATCCCAGCACTTTGGGAGGCCGAGACGGGCGGATCATGAGGTCAGGAGATCAAGTCCATCCTGGCTAACACGGTGAAACTCCGTCTGTACTAAAAAATACAAAAAAAGTAGCTGGGCGAGGTGGCGGGCGCCTGTAGTCCCAGCTACTTGGGAGGCTGAGGCAGGAGAATGGCGTAAACCCGGGAGGCAGAGCTTGCAGTGAGCTGAGATCCGGCCACTGCACTCCAGCCTGGGCGACAGAGCGAGACTCCGTCTCAAAAAAAAAAAAAAAAAGAAATTAAGGGCTGGATCACCTGACATCGAGAGCTCGAGACCAGCCTGGCCAACACAGTGAAACCCTGTCCCTACTAAAAGCACAAAAATTAGCCAGGTGTGGTGGCAGGTGCCTGTAGTCCCAGCTACTTGGGAGGCTGAGGCAGGAGAATTGCTTGAACCCAGGAGGTGGATGTTGCAGTGAGCTGAAATCATGCCGCTGCACTCCAGCCTGGATGACTGAGCAAGACTCCGTCTCAAAAAAAAAAAACCAGATAAGAACTAGATGGTCTCACAAGGAAGATGACATCTGAAAGCACAAGGAGCAGCCACATAAACTTAAGTCCATTAAAAAAAAAAATAGGATGGGCACGGTGGCTCATGCCTGTGATCTCAGCACTTTGGGGAGCCAAAGTCAGAGGATTGCTTGAGCCAAGGAGTCCAAGACCAGCCTAGGCAACATACCAAGACTTCATCTCTACAAAAAATTTTAAAAATTAGCCAGGCATAGTGGTGCATGTCTGTAATCACAGCTACTTGGGAGGCTGAGGTGGGAGGATTGCTTGAGCCCGGGAGGTTGAGGCTGCAGTGAACTGTGATTGAGCTACTGTACTCCAGCCTGGGTGACAGAGTGAGACCTTGTCTCAAAAAACCAATAAGAATAATAAAGAGGAAAAATTTTTACTCATGTAGAGAAATAAATTGTGGGATACACACACACACACATCTGCATATCTATATATACTCAAAAAGTTTACAGTCTCACAGATGTAATATGTAGATGTTGAGAAAAGTAATCCATACTTGTACCTTTGTTCTTACCTAAGCCCTGGGTCCCTTGCTCATCTCCCCAACTTGCCTCTCAGTATCCTGCCTGCTGCCTCTTCTATACACATAACTGTTTTTGAATGAATGAATGTGAGTGAGAAGCATGCACAGGTCTTATCTCTTCTGAGAGAGTCTAATGCAATGGAAAGAAATTTGGCATCCACCGTACCTGGTGTATTCCCAGCTTCATCTTTTATCAGCTGTGAGACTTGGGGCAGGATCACCGTTACTCCATCTGTGAAAGGGGACTATGGAGAGGAATCAAGATAATTTGTGTGAGTTCCCTAGAGCAGCCCTGAGCTCTGGCAGTTGCTTCAGGCGTGGTAGCTGCTCTCTGTCACATGCACGGGGCCGCATGAGGTTACACCATATCGGAGCTGCAGGACAGCAGAGAAAAAATGCAATTATTTCATGTTGGGGTAACCAGGGCAGGATTTCTGGAGAAGAAGTACTTAGATGGGGTACAGAAAGAGGGCCCCCAAGTGTGGTAGGTAGAGATGGGAAAGGGAATCCAATCCAAGTGAGGGAGAGCCAGGGTGAGGAGGCAGAAAAGCAGAAGGAATGGCAAGGCTGTAGAAGGTAGGGTGGTTTATTTGGAGGAAGATGCAGCTGGAAAGGTAAATTGGGACCAGGTTTTAGAGGATACTGAGTGGCAGGCAGAGCATTTGGACTTTATCCTGTGAAAAATGAGCAGCCATTGGAGGTTTTGAGCAGATGAGTGACAGGTTTTACATGTGTTTTTGGCTTTGGTTTTTTGAGTTGGAGTCTTACTGTCGTCCAGGCCGGAGTGCAGCAGCGCAATCTCAGCTCACTGCAACTTCCGCCTCCTGGGTTCAAGTGATTCTCATGCTTCAGCCTCCCAAGTAGCTGTGACTACACGTGCGACCCACGATGCCTGCTAATTTTTGTCTTTTTAGTAGAGGCGGGGTTTCACCATGTTGCCCAGGCTGGTCTTGAACTCCTGAACTCAAGCAATCCACCCACCTCAGCCTCCTAACGTGCTGGGACGATTACAAGCGTGAGCCACCATGCCCAGCCGAGTGGCAGGTTTAAGAAATTATATTTCTTTGGGGCAAGTTGTGGGAAAAGTCACAGCAACAGCAACTCAGTGCAAAGATGGGTGCACATTTCAGAGATGGACTTTGAAGCAGACTTTACTGAACTCATTCTAAACAGACGCTATGGTGCAAGCAGCTCATGCGTTCTGGAATGCGAAGCCTCTGATAAAGGTCTTGGGAGAGAGATTGGAGTCATCTTGGGTAAGGGTGGGGGTAGGACAAGATGATGTAGGATAGGTTTTTGAGAGGAGGAAAACTCGTGTAGGGATTTATGGCTCTCACTACCGTGGCATTTAAATGGATTAGTCATGTAAGATCTTGAATGTGGGCATACGGCTGGAATCTTCAGGGACCCAGGGTGACAAGGCAACTTTATTTTAGCCGAAAAGCAGCAAGTTCTTCAGCTCTGAGTAACATTGATGTCAAATAACAACCACTTAGCACTGGCAAATAAAGATGAAAAAGAAAAGAAAAATGAAAGAATAAAAAAAGGAGGAGGAAAGGAAGAAAAAAGAGGAAAGTACTGGAGAGATAAAATAGGAAAGGAAAAAGTGAGGCAGGTCATAGACAGGGATGCGTTCTGCTCAGTTGCCTGTCATGCACTGTGCTGCCCAAGGCGCCTGCCCTGCCTCCATCAGTCACTTCAGCTGGCCGAGAGGAGGTCCAGGATGCCAGAAGAAGACTATAGTCAATTTCATCTTTCTGACTATAAACAATTCAAATGGAAAAATGTTGGATGAGACCCGAGTGGCTCAGTCTGGATGGAGGAGATTTACTCATCAATCTTTGAGTTTTTTTCACTTCTGGGGATTGTCACCCATGTCAGATCCATCTGGACATCTCAGCTTTTTATTTTTTTTCCAAATGTCTTGCCAGGAAGAATACTTAACACATTTAAATGTAAGAAACTAGGACATAGAGAGAAAAAACCAAGTGTTAGCATCAGTTTCTCCCTTTTTCATAAAGTCTAAGTGGTATTGTAAGATCATTAGATCCATTGAATAAATGAATTTATTCAACTACTATGTCACAAAGGCTTGGTAGACACCAGACACTCACTGTACAAGCTACTGCTGGGCTTCTTTTTTTGTTTTTGTTTTTGTTTTCTGAGACAGGGTCTGGCTCTATTGCCCAGGCTGGAGTGCAGTGGCATGATCTTGGCTCACTGCAACCTCTTCCTCCTGGGTTCAAGTCATTCTCCCACCTCAGCCTCCTGAGTAGCTGGGACTACAGGTGTGGACCACCACACCCAGCTAAGTTTTGCATTTTTTTGGTAGAAACAGGATTTTGCCATGTTTCCCAGGCTGGTCTTGAACTCCTGAGCTCAAGTGATCCATCCACCTTGGCCTCCCAAAGTGTTGGTATGACAGGCGTGAGCTACCGCACCCAGCATGGGCCTCTAATAGGACCCCCTATGTCATAAAGATGAGATCATACAACAGACAAAAGAACAACAGAGATGATATTGCAAGACGTTCCCCTAGTTACGTGTCTGGTAAAAAACAAAACAAAAAACAAACTTCATTCTCATGAGTTCTTCCTTACAGCTCCCTATGACTCTGCCTTTTCCTGTTTTCTGCTTGTACCACTGATATCTTCTGTGCTTGAAAGTGCTGCTTGAAAGTAACTTCAAGGCTAAATGATCCCATTTCTTTAGCAGTCAAACTTGAATCAGGATTGTTTGTTACTCTACTTTCCATCAGCTATAGACTGAATGTTTGCATCCCCTCAAAATTCGTATGTTGAAATTCTAACCCCCAATGTGACGGTATTAGAAGACGGGACTTATAGGTAGTAATTAGGTCCTATTAGGTCTAATGAGGTGGAGTCCTTAGGATGGGATTAGCACCCTTAAAAGAAGAGACACCAGTCCCTCTGCCTTGTGAAGATATAAAGAGAAGACAGCTGTCTACTAGCTAAGAAGAGTGACCTGATCAGACACCAAACCTGCTAGGGCCTTGATCTTGGACTTCCCAGCCTCAAGAACAGTGAGAAATACATTTCTATTGTTAAGCCCCCAAGTCTATGGTATTGTGCCATAACAGCTGAGCTAAGACACCATCTTTACAACTCTCTTCTAATGCTAGCTGGTTATCCAGGCCTTCCCAGGGGTCAGGCCTTTTACTTTCATTGTCTGTAAGCCTCACAACAACCTCTTACAGGAAATTGAAACTCAGCCAGGTTTCATTACTTGCTTGGAACACATGGCTAGGAAGTAGCAGAGTCAGGCTTTGACCCTTCAGTCTGTCCAGATTCTGCAAAGTGGTCTCTTTCCCCCACACAATATGTCTCCCAACCCCCCAGCTGTGAGTTATTTCCCACTCTGTTCTTGCCCTTGCCATGGAACCAGGGAATTTCAATTAGGAGTCTGTGTCCCTTGGTTTTCTCTCTATTAATAAATGTTTGATTGATTCTAAATGAGCTGTCACTATGCCTTGGTGTGAGAATTACAAGCAGCTCCACGAGCAGATTGTCAGGTGACAGCCACGTGACCCAAGCTGTTACTGTGGCAGCAGCTGTGGAGGAAGAGTATTTAATTATGGAGATGGGAGGAAGGGGACCAATGGGTCTCAGGGAAAGACTTGGTTGTTCCGGGCCTTATCAACTCTTCGGGATTAAGAAACCAGTCTTTGTTCTGTCTCTTCGTGTCCTTTTGATTTTTAAAATAAAATGTAAGTCAAAGTTCCTTATTGCATTTAAAATCTGCGCCAGTTTTGTTCTCTGGTTCTCTTGGGCAATAGGAGTGATAAAGTGTGAACTATCACCTTTGAAACTTGTGCCTGAGGAGCTTGACTCAGATCTGCAAGCATAAAGGGTTTAAACAGTTCTGTTTTTTGCCTGAGCCCAGGAGTTCGAGGCTGCAGTGAGCCATGGTTACTCCACTGCACTCCAGCCTGGCGACAGAGTGAAACCCTCCTTTCAAATATATGTATCTGATATATCAAATATATATATATATAAAACATATGTGTGTATATATATGAAATATGTGCGTGTATATATATATAACACATAGATAAAAGGTGCCCCATCTGCAGGTGAGCACAGCCCTGTGCAAAGGACAAGACTCTTGAGTGAAGCGGCAGGCTGGACTTCAGCTCCATTCAGCCCCTGGGTAGGATGCCCCTATAACCACAAAGCCCACCCCCCATAACCACGCACAGCAAATCTAATGCTAGGCACGTTTTAATCAGTTAGGATTTATTAACTGTTATTAGTATTACTTATTGTATGTCCACCAAGTCCTGAATAAATGGAGACGTTAAAAGGAATTAAGGTTTTGTATCATTATCAATGGAGAGACGTTGTTGCCTCACCGGTTTGTATTCGGTTACCCAGAGGATCCCGGCCATGGCTGCTAAATTCCTTAAGTCTGGTCTAGTAACAAGAGTGAGGGCAGGAGAAAGTGGCACTGATACAAGTGGCTGAGGTCAGGGGACTATCACTCAGATGCCATATTTCCCAATGTTCAGGTCTGCTTGGAGAAGCAAACATGGGTAGGGTAAAAAGTTTGAGGTGTTTTCTCAAACTTTGGGGGCAGAAAGATCTGGGGACAGAAAAACTGGGTTCCACCCCTAATTCCTGCCATCATGGGCCAGGCCTTTCATCCCTGCGGTCTCCTCATTTTAAAAATGTGGGTTACAGTCACTTTCCTATATATGTTAGATGGCTTTGAGGATTGTACAAGATAATTTCTGAAAAAGTACTGTGAATTCTATGGGATGCAATATAGATGGAAATTGTCATTTCTCTTCTCACTGTAATTTGTTAGGTTTGCTGAAACAAGAAGGCAAGGTTGTGGACTGTGAGTGTACTACGGGTAAGGATGTAAGCTTTATCTTTTCTTTCCAAACTGAACATGGGTAGCCTTCTGTGCGATCTGGGCCTGGCAGGCGTGCCAAGTGCTCTTGAGTGACACCTGCTGGTCGTCGATGGAACCGTGGGGTCAGGGTACACGGGGACGGCCTCCCCCAGCCTTCAGCAGATACTTGACCATCTCTAAGTGTGCATTTTGGAGCGTTCCCTTCCCACTGGTCGGTGGAGACTACCTTTGCATTTCTTGTTCTGCCAAAAAGATTCACACTTGTTGAAACCTATGACTAATTTGTCATACCCAACATCCAGATTTGATGTGAATTCCCAAAATAACCTTCTGACAAACTCACCTGAGCTCTCAAAACGTTTTCTCTGTTCTCCACCATAATCTGCCTATGTATTCACAAGGCTGAACCATCACCAACATTACCGCAGGAAAAATAGCAATTCAGTTACAGAAAGTGAAGTAATAGTCCATTTTCATAGTCGGGCTGCGTCCAGCACTGAGACACTAAGAATCTATGACTTCAGCTTTTTCTCCTGAAGCACTCCTCTAAAATGCACGACTGGGCACAGTTCCACTGGGAAGCTAAATAAATCAGGAAAACACAGTGGCCTGTGAGATGCTGAGAATTTAGAATCCAAGATAGCTTCAACTTTGATTTGTCCTTCTTTTTTCTAACGGATGTTCTCTTTAGTTTGCATGAATTTGTGAAACACGTATTTGTGGTTTAACCCATCAGTTTTTTCTGTACAGCAGGAAAAGTAAGTTTTGTTTTTTACTTAGAAGAAAACGAAAGCCTGGAGATGTTAAGCAATTTACTTAAAGTTCCAAAGGACACATATCTCAAATACGCTTATCAATAAAACGTGTGGGTCAGTGGGTGAGTTCGAAGTCAGCAAATGCTGAACTTTCTTTCGCTGCTTTCCATCTGCCGGAACCAGTGAATGGGCTGATGATGCTGTTTAATGTTAAGAAAAAACAAACCGGCAGGGCGCAGTGGACCACGCCTGTAATCCTAGCGCTTCGGGAGGTTGAAGCAGGAGGATTGCTTGAGCCCAGGAGTTCAAGACCAGCCTGGGCAACATGGAAAGACTCTGTCTTTATAAAAAATTAAAAAAATAGACTGGGTGCGATGGCTCATGCCTGTAATCCCAGCACATTGGGAGGCTGAGGTGGGCAGATAACCTGAGGTCAGGAGTTTGAGACCAGCCTGACCAACATGAAGAAATCCCATCTATACTAAAAATACAAAATTAGCTGCGCATGGTGGCGCATGCCTGTAATCCCAGCTACTCGGGAGCCTGAGGCAGTAGAACCGCTTGAACCCGGGAGGCAGAGGTTGCAGTGAGCCGAGATTGCACCATTTTACTCCAGCCTGGGCAACAAGAATGAAACTCCATCTCAAAAAATAAATAAATAAATAAAATAAAAATAAAAATAAAAAAAATGAGCCAGGTGTGATTGTGCATGCCTGTGACCCCAGCTGTTCAAGAGGCTGAGCCTCGAGGATTGCTTGAGCCCAGGAGGTCGAGGCTACAGTGAGCCATGTTTGCACCACTGTGCTCCAGCTTGGGCTACAGGTGAGATCCTATCTTAAACAAACAAACAAGAAAAGGCAACTTATTCAAAGAGCCGGATCCGACATTCTCTCATGAGGTGGAATGAGCTGCTGGGATGTGCAAGGATGATTAGAGATGTTGATTTAAACTTCAGTTTTGCAATAGAAGAAATATTAACCACCTTTCTTAGTTCCAAAAGAAACTCTCATAAAATAGAAGAGTTGCAGTTGGAATCCTCATGTGGAATATTCAGGTGTGTGTGGGAAAGTGATAACGAAATTGCTCTTTTTCACAAGAGTCTCAATATGGAAAGCAATTAAGTGGGAACAAGAGTTAAGTCAGAAGGAAACTGGGAGAAACCCTTGAAACAAGTGGTTTGATCTACTTGGTGGCCTGTAACTCCTGCCACCTGAAAAGATCTGCATTTCTTTTCTTTTATTTCTTTCTTTTTTTTTTTTTTGAGACAGAGTTTCACTCAGTTGCCCAGCCTGGAGTGCAGTGATGCGATCTCGGTTCACTGCAAGCTCCGCCTCCCAGGTTCACGCCATTCTCCTGCCTCAGCCTTCTGAGTAGCTGGGACTACAGGTGCCCGCCACTACGCCCGGCTAATTGTTTTGTATTTTTAGTAGATACGGGGTTTCACCGTGTTAGCCAGGATGGTCTCGATCTCCTGACCTGGTGATCCACCTGCTTTGGCCTCCCAAAGTGCTGGGATTACAGGCATGAGCCACCGCGCCCAGCTTCTTTTCTTTTCTCTTCTTTTCTTTTTCTTTTTTTTTTTTTTTGAGATGGAGTTTCGCTCTTGCTGCCCAGGCTGGAGTGCAAAGGCGCGATCTCAGCTCACTGCAACCTCTGCCTCCTGGGTTCAAGTGATTCTCCTGCCTCAGCGTCCCAAGTAGCTGGGAATACTGGCGCTTGCCACCATGCCTGGCTAATTTTTTGTATTTTTAGTAGAGATGGGGTTTTGCCATGTTGGACAGGCCGGTCTCGAACTTCTGACCTCAGGTGATCTGCCCGCCTTGGCCTCCCAAAGTGCTGGAATTATAGGCATGAGCCACTGCGCCCAGCCAGGATCTGCATTTTACTTCACTCTTTTCATTTGAACTTCAGTGTATGGACAGCACATAGTGCGCTCAGTCAGCACCTGCTGCACCCAGAGCAAGCTTTAACACGAGCTAGAATGACTCAGAAAAGCCTCCCTGGTGAACCCCACCTGGCTTTGGCCAATCCAACTTCACGTTCCCACAGAAGGCATTGTACTTGCACAGGGCCTGAGCTTGGTCCACCACTGGAACTATCTTGTAGGAAAGATTGCTGGGCTTTGGGTATTTGGTAACTAACGTCTTTGCATTGGTTTCTAGACCAGCAGTTCTCAACTGAGGGCAATTTGGCCCCCTCTAGGACATCTGGCAATGTCTGGAGACTTTTTTGGTTTTATAATTAGGGGTGCTACTGGCACCTACTGGTGTGTCTAGTGAGTAGAGGCCATGGATGCTGCTAAACATCTTACCTTGCAAAGAACAGCCCTCCTCGACAAGCATAATCTGGCCCAAAATGTCAATAGTGCCATGTTTGAGAATCCCTGTTCTGGACCAATTCAATTTTCTTTTTTAGAAATTTGTAGACACAAGATCTCACCATGTTTCCCAGGCTGGTCTTGAACTCCTGGCCACAGACAATCCTCCCTCCTTGGCCTCCCACAGTGCTGGGATCACAGACATGAACTACAGCCTCTGACCCAGTTCTTTTCTAAAGCAAGCAAAGTATAGTAGGATTATAGTGAAGCTTGTACCATACTGCTTTTAGCCTTATAAAAGAGGATCTGCCAAACTCTATTATGATAATACTGCTGTATAACCACCAACCACAGCACCTAGGCAACAATGATAAACTTTTGCTCGTGAGTCCAGAGTCAGCTGGGCAGTTCTGCTAAACTGGGCCAGGCTTGTCTGACACTGATGGAGCTCACTTAGGTCTCTGCAGTCATGTGGTGATTTGGCCTGGGAGCTGGCTGCTACAATATGAGTTCACTCAGTGGTGGGTGGGCTGTTGGCTGACATGGCAAGGGTAACTGGATCACATGGTCTGTCATCACCCAACAGGCTCACCCAGGTTTTTCACATGTCTGTGGCAAAGTTCAAGAGAAAGACAGTAGAAACATGAGAGGCCTCTGGAGGCCTGGGCTTGGAACTGGCGTGTTACCACTTCCACTGTACTCCACTGGCCAAAGGAAGTTGAGAGATTCAAGGCCTGGAGGAACTTCTCATGAGAAGAGCTGCGAAGTCAATTGCAACGGGCAAGGATACAGGGAGGAGTGAAGAATTGTGGAAATGTTTGCAGAAAATCCACCACACCCTTCTTCTCCAATCCTAACTCACACTCATGCTTCAAAATTCACTCAACCACTACTCCAGAGCGCTTGGTCTAATCTCCTCTGTCCTCCTGTTGACTTCCAGGCTGACATCTCTCATAGCACTGCTCACATTGTGACACAATCATGGGCACAACCATTGGCCTGCCCCAACTTGACTCCAAGCCATCCTGAAGGCAGGGACCATGAATGCATGAATGAGTGAATATATGTCCTTAATGTCTTGTAAATCTGACCGTAGAGCATAAGGAGCTTGGGTCCTAGAGTGAGAATGCCTCCATTCAAATCTTACTTTTGCCTCTTACTAGGTCAAGTCAAGCAAGTGAATAAATAATCTCTCTCTGCCTCTGTACAATGGGGAGAATAATAGTCTGTACTCCAGAGGCTTAGAGGAGTGATTGGCACATAAGAATCCTCAGTCATGGTAGCATCCGTTATTATGAACGCCTCTTTCTCCATTTCAGTCTGGCACCTGGTTTGTAGAGACCTGTGACTTCATTCACTAATTCATGCGTTTAACAAATGTCTGTAGAGCCCTTAGTTACTGGCTAGACACAGCACTCCTCGCTTCTCCTCACACAGTAAGAGAAGCACACGTGTCACCCGGCGATTGACTCCTCAGTGTTTGAATTCATTTTCATCTATGGCTGGTTTTGCATTCCGTTCAGTCATTAGAAGAGATTAATGTTTCCTTCTGTAGAGGTGACACCGCCAGGGAGTCACCATGCTCCCAGGGAGAGGAGTCCTATGCATCCTTTCTTTCCAGGCCTGACTCATGAGGGAGACCTTGCCTGGGCTGCTGAATTCCTATAGATCACAGAGACAATGAGGAGAACTCTGTAGGAAGGAGATTTTAGCAAGCTCAAGAGCTGAATTCGGTGTGTTGCTGTAACATTTTGGGAACTGTTAAAATA
Organism: Macaca fascicularis; assembly: GCF_037993035.2. Classification (NCBI taxonomy): domain Eukaryota; kingdom Metazoa; phylum Chordata; class Mammalia; order Primates; family Cercopithecidae; genus Macaca; species Macaca fascicularis. The sequence goes on from NC_088388.1 coordinate 122,021,368, forward strand.
AGACACGTACGATTTCAGACAGATTTTTAAATGGCAACATAAAATAGCTGCTTCTGCCGTAGACTGGTTTTTGTGGGTTTTATAACCAGAAAAAATTAGAAGATGGCTCATGAATAATACACTGACTCAGTTCTGGGCGTCGCAGTGCCCCTCACAGTGTGACTGTGTCTATTGCTTTTAATATCCTGCAGATTGACCGGGTGTCTCTCACTTAGCAGGTCTCAGCAGAAATGGAATCTGGCAGGGGGATGGCATCACCAGCTTCTCCCAGGTTCCAAGTTGCCAAGTCAGATGACTCTTGCTTGGCCTTGAAATTGTTCTCTTTCTTAAAGGTTTCAGGTTAGAATTGAATACTTCTGAAACACTTGCAGGAGATCCTAGGTGTCTGGTGTAAGGTGGATTGCACAAGTAGAAATTTGGAAAAAACTCAGCCTAAAGTGGATTTGCATTTTCATGGCCCATCTCAGGGAATTTACTGTAATGTTATTGCTGCCAAACACCTGTGTCCATACTAATATTTTTTAGTCTCTAAAATACTTTTGTATTACATAATCAGAAGAATATAATTTAGCCTTGATTATACTGGCTTTGAACATATATTTGAACATTTCCATGTGAGTTAGTCTTGCTTTCAAAATAAGGATTTAGATTTTTGAGTAAAAGGCCATGTCTCATGTTTACATTTTTTCCTCCACAATCCCTAGCACCAAGCTGGAAACATATCACTTGATTCCTACCTGTCAGTTGTCACAAACAGGGAGCTCACAAACTTGTTTAGTTTGGCTATTTTTTTGTTTGTTTATTTTATTTTGTACTACTGCAAAGTGATAACAGGCAGTATAATTAGATAGGTATTACCCTGGGTCATAATATAAGCAGCCTAACACGGGATGGGGCCTCTATATGTTTACGTGGCCTTCCCTAGGAATTTGGGTTTCCACCAGTGCTCAAAGCTCATTTGCTTGGAATTTTCTTTCCATTACCCATTCTCTAAGTCCTGCCCTTACTTCAAGGTGCAATTCTAGTACTATCTTCCCTGTGAAATCTTCCTGACGTGGCTCTTATAAGAGTCTCCACTCTCCTGAGCACATCCAGCATCTCCCCTCAGTTTTTTTTGTTCTGTAGGCATTTGTCCTCCTGGCCAATTAAGTTGTAGATCCTTTTCAAGCAGGCTTTGAGTTAATATGGCTTTGTAGCCTCCTGATGACCTGTACAGAGTAGGTGTTAGGCAAGTGAGATTGGTGCTCCGAGAGGCAGTCATTTATCTTGGGCACCTTCCTGAAAGGATTAGGCCAATCTTATAGCCACATTGCTCTTGCCCAAATCTCCATTTACCGTTGATTACAGCCACAGATCTCTTTTTATCTTTTTTTCATCCTGATATTCTTTGTCATCATTAAAGATAGTACAAGCCTCCAAACCTTGACTCTTTCCCTGTATCGTCTCCAAAAGACTTTGTTTGTTTAGCATCTGTCTGCATTTTTTCCTTAGCTAACTGTTTTCCCGAATTAGTTCAATGTCAGGAGACAGACTGCAGCAAGAACAGTATTAGACACATCTAGTAGTGTCATGTTTCTTAACTTAACAGATAATTATTCAGCACCTATTCTGTGCATTGCGCTGAGTAACACCACTGGCAATTTATGACTCCTGTTCTAAGGAGCTTTCAGTCTGGTTGAAGAAATCCTACACACACACATGCAAAATACATACATAAATCAAGACACTATGAACAGTACTTAAATGTCAGTAAGTGCTACAAATTCCAAGGAGGGAGATGTCTCTAAAGAATGGGGGAAGATTTAAGGAAGAGACAGAGCTATTCTGGGCCTGGAGCATGAGCAGAATTTGTAGAAGTGAAATGGAGCAGGAAAGAGGCACCAGAGCAGGGGGACAATCTGGAGGGGGAAGACTTGAAGCTTCAGGGTCGCAGGTAATCTGACACTTAACTGGTACGTCCATGGACAGTCTGTGAAAATGTCTGGTGCACAGTAGGTGATAAATCATCGCTTGTTTGTTTTATAGAAACTGTCAAAAGTGGACAAAACACGGGAATAGGGCAGTCTAATGTGGATTTAGAGGGAGTGATGGGACATGGGATAGGAGTGTCAGGTTCCACTCACCTGCAGCTGTGCCTGGATTAGTCCTGGACTTGGAAGGATTAAATGCCTAGATAAGCATTTGCACTTCAAGCAATAGACTGGGATGCAGAGGGCAGCACTGATGATGTTCTTGCATATTTTGGAAGTTTCTAATTTGGAAAGTACACACGTTGAGGCGCCGGAAGGAGTGGGTGGCAAGAGAGGACCAAGTCTCTCCACTCATTATACTCATGTGGTGAGGTTTTTGTCTTCAACAATTTAGGAAATACTTATGTAAAAGTAAGACTTCTAAAATAAGAAAATCTCGAAATACTAAAATACTGAAATATAAATCCAAAAGGATCTAAATCAGGAATACAAAATTTAAAATACTGAAAATTCACGAGGACACTGCCTCCTCCTTCCCTGCACTGTTCAGAGTCAGCAATTCCGAGCACTTTCTCCACCCTGAACCATTCAACTATTTTGTATTCCAAAACCCCGTGTGCTGGTGATTCTGCAATTTTGCCAAGTTGGAAATCAATTATGGGCAAAAGCACTGATTAACCACTGAAGTTTTGTCTGGCTCATCAGCTCTTAAGTAAATAATGCATGTTCTATATGCAGCTGCTGTTCAGGGTGGCTGGGGAGGGGTGTTTGTGGAGGGACACGCCGGCGGTGCTCTGTTCTCGTTGTTCTCAGAGTTACACTTAATAATTGTCATCATTTTCCTGCATGGAATTGAATTGATAATAAGCCATTTTGGTGAAGGGAGGTGAGGTGTGTGGTGGTGAGAAAGAGGGAAGAGAGAAGCACTTTACAAATTGTGTGCATTCTACTATTCTAATTTATTATCATCAATCCTAAACAATATCTCAAAACTATGTTTTTAGATCAGAGGAAAGTAACTATCTTACTTTATCTTTGTTCAAGTCAGAAAAAAGTAACCAACTGGCCCAAACAGCATGAAAGATCATCAGGCAAAAAAATAGAAGAAATATACCCTATCATGAAAAGGTGCATTTGAGTTGAAGTCTCTGTTGAAAAACTGTGTATTAGCCTGAAGAATCTAGCAGGGTCATCAGAAGGCTTTTCACACCCAGTTGGTTCGGCTGTCTCAGATGATTGTACTGCCAAAAAGCTCCTATGATTCCCTGCTTGGCCCCCTTCATAGAAGGCCACGTCTTCTTAACCTAGGAATAAATAAAACTGAATGGATGCCTATACCCCCTCGTGATATTTTTGTGTGACACTTAACATACTTTGAAAAGACCAGGGAAATGACCCTATCAAAGAATAACAGGTATGTCCACCTGAAGCATATCAGCGTCTTAACTCTTCAATATACTTTGTGTCACTCCAAGAGATTCTGAGATGACTCTGTACATTCAGATTTATCTTGGATGGACTTAAATATGGATCATTGTAAGCAAGATTTGAAAACAAGACTTGATACCTTTTATTAAAGCCACAGTCTCAGCTAGCTGGATTTATTGAGGGTCATTGTGCATCCAGCCTGTGCTGAGTACTAAGGCAAATAGTGCACAATTCCGCCTCTTAAGGCATCGTGGTGAGCCATGAGATAGACACACCGTAGTAAATACTGTCTCGAGGCGGCATGTGTTTATTGTGGTACCGTGGCAATAAATGAGTGGTACAGTCAGTGTCATTGGGTTCTAAGTAGGAGGGTCTGTAGTGTCTCAGGCACAGCGAGGATGTCAATTTGCCTGGAGTTGAGGCCTTTCCTAGAGGGGTAAAAGGGGATAATGTTGGTGAGGTGGTTTGCAGTTGAATTGTGGAGGACATTGATAACCAGTATAACTTTAGTTCTTCAGGTAACTAAAACCCCCAGGAAGACTTTGAGCTGGGGCATCAAATTTACCTCCGATTTAGGAAGATAAACCTGGTAGCAGCGAGTTGGGCGAGTCCGAGTTGGGGCAACAAAGCCGTCAGAAGGGTTAGAATCGTTTAAATGGCAGCTGGCGGACAATATGCCAGGACAGGAGCAGAAAGACACCCGTGAGAGGGACTGTGAAGAAAGCAGTGATTCTTCATGACAGGCTTCCTTCCTGCCGGATCATGTTACCGTAATTATTAGTATACGCATCTTACTACTCTGATTAAATTACAAGTTTCTTGTGGGTAATGCCTTGTTTGCACAGAGGAGGCTCTGTTGGTTGCATTAAATGATGTGTAACCTAATACGGTGAAATTAGATTTTTTTTCACGCTATTGCTAATTATATAAATCTGTTTAATTGTTCTCCAAGACATACCAACTATATGAGTCTTTGTTGGATATTGAGATTATTTTATGCAAAAGGTGTATTTCCTGACAATGCATTACTTTGAATAGAAACTTCCCCTGCCCACACATAAACAAACACACACAGAAAACCAAAAACACACACACAAAAAAACCCTCAGAATCAAAATGCTTCCTGTTTGACTAATAAAACAGAAAGAGAATGCTCAGGGAAGCAAACACTTGCTTTTTGAGGCAGAAACCTGAAAGCTGTGAGGGTTGTTAATCAGTTTCTCGGCCATTTAAGCATTCCTCACATTTGTTTTTCCACTTTTTTGATTCATCATTTTAAAAAGCCTCCAGCTTGGGGATTTCTGATCTGTAAAAAAAAAAAAAAAACCTTTTAACAAACATCCCTAACACTCTTTTATGTGAATACCTCTTCTCCTCAGACTGCAAAAATAGAAACGACTTGCTATTCTAAATAATGTATAGTGTTCTCTTTGAGGTAGGACCTCTCGTTGCTACTTCAGCTTAAACACTGGCTGGGCTCTCTGAGTCTGGCCTCTTCCAAGAGCTACATGTTTCATGGGGCACCAGGGCAACCTCATATCCACCTCCGATACCAGTTGTGGCTATAAAGCTTCCCTTTACTGCTTTCTTTTTCATTTTCATTTAAAAACTGCTTATTTTTGGCTGGGCATGGTGGCTCATGCCTGTAATCCCAGCACTTTGGGAGGTTGAGGTGGGTGCATCACCTGAGGTCAAGAGTTCGAGACCAGCCTGGCCAACATGGCAAAACCCCATCTCTACCAAAAATACAAAAATTAGACGGGAGTGGTGGCGGGCACATGTAATCCCAGCTACTCGGGTGGCTGAGGTAGGAGAATCGCTTAAAGCCGGGAGGCAGAGGTTGCAGTGAGCTGAGATGGTACCACTGCACTCCAGCCTGGGCGACAGATCGAGACTCCATCTCAAACAACAACAACAACAACAGTAACAACAAAAAACTGCTTATTTTTATTCTTTTTGCTCATTTCAGTTCATCTGCTTTTCATGTGGGAGATAGAATGAATATTCAGCATGGACTTTGAAGCTGGATCAAATCCGTTTCTAACACTTTACTAGCTGGATGACCTCAGTCAAACAACCTCTCAGCCTTTGCTTTCTTATCTGAAAATGGGAATAGTGATACTGAGTTGCAGAAATTTGTGAAGAGGAAATAAGAGGAGATAATTAATGTAAAGCATCCAGCATGTGGTAGTGTTAATAAACATTAGTTTCTTATTTGGTGGATATTAGTTTCTGAGCATTCTCGTGCTTAAGGATAATGTAGTCAATAAATAGGCCAATCCCTCTGTACTGAGTTATTAATAAACAGTGGTTCTCAAAGTGTGGTCCTTCAGCCAGCAGCATCAGCGTCACCGGGATGACGGTGAACTTGTTGGAAATGCAAATCCTCAGGCCCACCCTAGTCCTGCTGAATGAAAAACTCCAGGGGAGGGGCCCAGTCAGTTCTGGCTTATCAACCCTTCAGAGGGTTCTGATGTGCACTGAAGTTTGAGAACCCCTGATTCTAGATAAAGGTTTAGCACACTGTGTTTGTGGGTGTGGTGGGCTGTTAATCTAAAGGAAATAAACCAGCGAGGTGTCATTGGAGAGCAATTACATTATTTAAATTTGGTCTTTGGTGTCTGGTTCTATTGTTTGTTCTCTTTCCTTGTCAGGCTAAGTCTTTGGGATGAGGGATGCAGAAGTAAATAGAGTTTGATTTCTGTGGTCTGTTGAGATCTGAGGATTTGAAGTGGTCCTGAATCCCAGCCTCAAATAGCGTAGCTCCAGTGTTTTTATTTTATTTTATTTTATTTGTAAATTTTTTTTTTGAGACGGAATCTTGCTCTATTGCCCAGGCTGGAGTGCAGTGGCGCGATCTAGGCTCACTACAAGCTCTGTCTCCCGGGTTCATGCCATTCTTCTGCCTCAGCCTCCAGAGTAGCTGGGACTACAGGCACCCACCACCACACCTGACTAATTTTTTGTGTGTTTTTAGTAGAGACAGGGTTTCATCCTGTGTAAGCCAGGATGGTCTCGATCTCCTGACCTCGTGATCCGCCCACCTCAGCCTCCCAAAGTGCTGGGATTACAGGCGTGAGCCACCGCTCCTGGCCAGCTCTGGGTTTTTATATAGGCTTCTCTGTCTTTGGGGGGCCCATCTGGCTTTGGGAGTGGGATGGGAGGGCTAAGATGACACCAGGACCAGATGATATCCTCTATTCAGATGTTTTTCTTACTTAGAGACATCTCTCCACCTTCCATTTTTGGATTTTTCTTTCTTTCTTTCTTTCTTTTTTGAGACAGGGTCTCATTCTGCCACCCAGGCTGGAGTGCAGTGGTTTGATCACAGCTCACTGCAACCTCGACCTCTTGGAGTCAAGCAAGCATCCTGCCTCAGTCTCCCTGAGCAACTGGGGCCACAGGCGTAAGCCACCACGCTCAGTTACTTTCTGTGTTTTTTGTAGAGACTGGGTCTCGCTATGCTGCCCAGGCTGGTCTTGAACTCCTGGTCTGAAGTGATCTGCTTGCCTCAGCCTCACAAAGTGCTGGGATTACAGGCATGAGCCACCATGCCCGGCCAGCACCTTCCATTTTTGGCTCTGAAACCAGACTTTGAATTTTTCTTCCCTTTTTTCTTTTTAATGTAATTTGTGACTTTAGGGGCTAACAAGGCTTTGGGTTTTGTGTGAGATGGGCAGGGAGGGAGGTCATCAAAGGACTGGCACTAAATGCTGTTGATCTTTTATGAGAAGTTACTCCTGAAAATTGGCGTCCAGTTCTGAGCTTTCAGTATTTTGGTGCACTTTGGGGTTAAAACGATAGCAAGAAAGACACGTAAACTAATCAATGGCTAAAAAATCTCATTTTTCGAGTATTCCAAATAGCTAGGTTCAGGTGCCGCATTCCCTCTAGCTGGGTTTGCAGTTGGTTAGATACCGCCCCCTTGTGGGCAGCGGGTGTCACTGGCTCCTGTCGGGAGCAGCTTGATCAGCTCAAATCTCCTCGAGGAGGTCATTGGTTAAATGCCCATGCCTTGTCTTTCTATTCTTTCTCCTGCCCTGAGCTTCTATCACCATTTGAATTTCCATCACCTCCATGCTAACCTGGGGCGATACAAATGTTAGAACTACCCAGTTACAGCTGTGTGGATCGGGGAGCTATGGCGTCTGGTATCACCGATGGGATTCTGCAAATACATATGGCCCACACCCCATGATGAATTATTTTCTTTTAAAGTTCAAAATTATGCAAGTCATATGTTTGTTGTAGAAAAATTTAAAAATTACAGCCACAAGCCTATCACTTACGAAACAGATATTTTGTTATATTATTCTATTAATATATACCTCTCCCCTCAATATTCCAACTGCCCACTTTTCTCTCTCTGGTTCCACTTTAATTCTATTCATCTATTCCAGGAACAAGAAAACAGAGAAGAGAGGAGGGGAATGGAGACTAGGCAGTGATAGAAAGTGAACAATGCTTTATTCCTTGGCCTTGCCTCACTGGGGCTGGCTGCAGTTATCCTGAAATGAGACAGCACCCTCTTTGATTGCCCGGCCTGGTCATTTAAAGTACCGCCTGTACCACATAGCCCCTCTTCCTCTTCCTTCCTTGACCTCTTTTTGTCTATCTTTTCTTTTCTTTTCTTTCTTTCCTTTCTTTTTCTCTCTCTTTCCTTCCTTCTTTCTCTCCTTCCTTCCTTCCTTCCTTCGTGCTCTTTCTTTTTTTTTTTTTTTTTTTTTTTTGAGACGGAGTCTTGCTCTGTCACCCAGGCTGGAGTGCAGTGGCCGGATCTCAGCTCACTGCAAGCTCCGCCTCCCGGGTTCAAGCGATTCTCCTGCCTCAGCCTCCCGAGTAGCTGGGACTACAGGCGCCCGCCACCTTGCCCGGCTATTTTTTTGTATTTTTTAGTAGAGACGGGGTTTCACCGTGTTAGCCGGGATCGTCTCTCGATCTCCTGACCTCGTGATCCGCCCATCTCGGCCTCCCAAAGTGCTGGGATTACAGGCTTGAGCCACCGCGCCCGGCCCCTGCTCTCTTTCTCTCTTTCTCTTTCTTTCTTTCCTTCCTTCTCTCTCTCCTTCCTTCCTTCCTTCTCTCTCTCTTTCTTTCTTCTTTTTTCTCTTTCTCTCTCTCTCTTTTTTTTTTGAGATGGAGTTTCACTCTTGTTGCCCAGGCTGGAGTGCAATGATACCATCTTGGCTCACTGCAACCTCCACCCCTCCTGGGTTCAAGCGATTCTCCTGCCTCAACCTCCCTAAGAGCTGGGATTACAGGCACCCAACACCCCACCCAGCTACTTTTTGCATTTTTAGTAGAGACAGGGTTTCACCATGTTGACCAGGCTGGTCTTGAACTCCTGACCTCAGGTGATCCACCTGCCTTGGCTTCCCAAAGTGCTGGGATTACAGGCATGAGCCACCACTCCCGGCTTGTCTCTCTATTTTCGATCCCTTCTACAGGGTCAAATACCTCCTTCCCTTTTGCCTTTAACATCCTTTTTATTTTCAATGGAAGAGACAGAAAAAGATGGTGTCTAAGTATTATTGTCTGGGCTGAGAATATGTTTTCCTGGATCTTGGCTGAGAACTTCTGGCCCAGCCTTTCTTGGGCTTATTCATATTTTTCTTGCTGAATAATAAAGGCTCTTATATATTAGAGTTATTAACCCTAGGTCTGTCATTAAAGTTAAAAAAATTTAATTTATTCATTCAACACCATATTCAACACCTTCATGCATTCAGTCAACAATCATTCAGCACGTAGGATGTGTTGTCAGGTGCTGTTCTAGATTCTGGAGATTCAGTGATTTACAAAAGGACAGATGGGGTTTCTGCTTTCGTAGAGTTTAAGTGAAGAGGGAAGAGAAATGTGAAAGCAAGTAAATAGTTTTAGATATTGGTGAGTGCTTTATTGTTGTTGTTGTTGTTGGTTTTGAGTCAGGGTCTCTCTCTGTTGCCCAGGCTGGAGTGCAGTGGCTCACTGCAGCCTCGACCTCCTGGGCTCAAGAGGTCCTCCCATCTCAGCCTCCTAAGTAGCTGGGACTACAGGCATGCACCACCACGCCTGGCTCATTAAAAAAGTTTTTTGTTTGTTCGTTTGTTTTTGTAGAGACTGGATCTCACTATGTTGGCCTGGCTGTTCTCAAACTCCTGGGCTCAAATGATCCTCCTGCCTCAGCCTCCCAATGTGCTGGGATGACAGGTGTGAGTCACTGCACCCCTCAGGTGAGTACTTTGAAGCAAAGTAAGATGATGGGGGAGGTTGTTCCTTTAGTTGAGGCTGTTGGGAACAGCTGCTCTGAGTAGGTGGGATCCACACTAGGACAAGGAGTCAGCAACATTTCAACCCAGGAAGAACCTTCAGACAGAAGCCAGAGAAAGGGCCAATACCCCACAGTGCGAGTAAGCCTGCTGCACCAGTGTCCAGATGAAGGCTGTTGATACCATGGCATAGAGAACAAGAGAGACATAATTAGCTGGGCAACGTGGCCCAGCTGTGTCTGTAGCCCCCGCTACCCAGGTGGCTGAGGCATGAGAATTGCTTGAACCTGGGAGGTTGAGGCTGCAGTGAGATCGTGCTGCTGCACTCCAGTCTGGGTGACAGAGTGAGACTCTGTCTCAAACAACAACAACAACAACAACAAAAACCAACAAACAAGAAGAGGGACAGCGGGAGGCTATGGGGTTAGAGAGGTGGTGAGACCGTGGTGAATTCAGTCCTTATCTTAGATGAGGTTGGAAATGAAGGATTTTATGGGCATAACAGATGGTCTCATTTACATTATTCAAAGGGCATGCAGGCGGTTCTCTGGCAAAAGGACAGTGAGGGAGGCAAAGGGGGCACCACAGACAGACAGTGAGGAAAGCTGTGTTTCGGTCCAGATAAGATGTGATGATGGCTTAGCTATGGGTGGCAGCCACTGGGGTGGGGAGAAGACAATGAGCCCCAGACACTCCTTGAGGGAAGAGCTCACGGGATTTGCAGCTGAACTGGATTTAGGGCAGAAACGAGGAATCAGAAATGTTTGCCTTTCAGTGTTTATAGTTTGTGTGTGTGTGTGTCTGTAGCCTTACTAAAATACTACATTTTAAATGTATTTATTTGTAGCAAAATTACTATTTTTCGTGGCAAGAACTTGTGCTCTGAGTAATTTGGGGGATATTTCACGTGAGCTTTGTTTAACAGCCCAAATGGCTGCAAAGATCTCATCAATCAAACCATTCGCCTTCCTCACATCCTCATTTATTCAAAACAGAGGATAAGAGAGAGAAGATAGAATAATATTTTGACTTAAGAAACCTACTTCAGCACCATAGAAAAGAAAAATAATAATAAAAAATTAAAAACCTAAAAGAAATCTGCTTTATGTTCAGGCCCAAGTCTGGGTTTTGAAAAATAATGAATCGGATCCTATCGACCCAACTGACAGCTTGTTCCAGCTTTTAGGAGCATTTTTTCTCCTGGTCCTGCTGTTACTCATTTGACGCTGAGAAAGAGAGATCAATGAAGCCGTGACATGAGACATCTGGCAGCAACACTTCTCCATCACATTTCCAGCTCCTTCTATGAATAAGAAATGCAAACCCAGTGGCTGTCCGTCTGCTCGTCAGGGCTCCCTTTGTTGGACTTCCTCACGCTGTCTCGTTTGGATTTGTGATCACTCAGGCAGGATGGACTAGGGGACCGCATGTGTGCACGTGTGTTTGCACGCCTGTGTGTGTGAGCGAGCATGTGTATGTCTGAGCACATTTGTGAAGGAGGGAAAGATGACAGAGAGGAGAGGCAGATAGGAAAGCCCAGAGAGGGAAACAGCAAGACAGCAGAGGCAGAGGCAGAGTCCAAGGCAGAGACAGAGTCCGAGGCAGAGACAGGGTGGAAAGCTAGAAACCCGAGAAGTGAGGGTGGATGGGTGATGTTTTCTCAGGTTCTTCACTCTGAGGCTGTAAAACCTGCTGAGAAGAGATGCCGGGGCGACTCACAGTCATTTTCAGTGTCTATCTGGTGTGGGACTGAGTCCTTCTACTTTCTCTGTACTCAAGAGAAACTGAGACTTGTGGTGGAGAAACCAGATGAGGCTTGGGAAGGCTGCAGCAGCAAAGGGAATGAGAGACTTGGATTTTTTATTTGGTAGGGATATGGGTGGATTTGTGTCCTCCAAAAAAATGTGGTCAGGTTCTAACCCTGCATACCTGGGAATGAGATCTTGTCTGGAAACCGGATCTTTGCAGATGCTATCAAGTTAACACGGTCTTTAGAGTGAGCCCTCATCCTATATGACTGGGATCCTTATAAGGAGGGGGAAACTGGGACAGAGGGAGAGCACCAAGTGATGACGGAGGCAGAGATTGGAATCATGCAGCTGCAAGCCAGTGAAGGCCCCGGACTGCTGGCCGCCACCCAAAGCCAGCAAGAGGCAAGGCAAGGAAGGATTCTCCCCTGCAGGGTTCACAAGGGAGCCTGGCCCTGCTAGAAACTTGATTTTGGACTCCATCCTCCCATAATTTCAAGCCGCCCAGTTTGTGGTACTCTGTTACAGCAGCTACAGAAAACAAAGGCAGGCAGGTAGTAGACCCAGTACATCATCAGTGTGATGCCACAGTCAGAAAGCTTAATATGAGTTTGAGCTGCATTAATAGGAGTATAGCATCTAAAATGAGGGAGGAGAGGGTCGTCTTCCACTCCTGGATGTTTGTGGTGCAAGTAGACAATTGCATTCACTCCTGAGAAGTGTACTTGGCAGGACATGAACAAGCTAGAGATTGTTCAGAAAATACCCGGAGAGGGAGAGGAGCCTGGAACCCTGCCGCACTGTCACCTAGACTTTTGCAATCTGATGCCAAGTTCCCTTATTTCTGTAGCTTTAACTCATAACATTTCCATATATATATATTCAATCATTCATTCAAATAAAGATAAACTGAGACCAAGGCTGCCTTCTTTTTTCATTCCACAGATGACTCATTCCTGTGCCTTCAGTTTGCATCTCCATCCAAATTTCTCTGTGGAGCTCCAGATCGACTTATCTGCCCACCTACTCCACTCCAGTCAGTGATCACCTAAGCTCATGGAACTCATTATTTACCCCCACCCCCAAGACTCGCTCACTCCTCTGTCAACCCTGTCTCAGCAAAGGGCTCCTCTTCCCACGTGACTGCCTGAGCCACAGCTGTGGATGTTCTGGAAGCTCCTGGAGGGCTGGACCTGAGCCCACTCTTTCCCCAGGTTCCCCTCTGGTTCCCAGGACAGGTGGTGCCCACACTGGACACTCACTTAAGTGGACAGATGGCCCCTCTCCTGCTTTTGCCCCCATGGGAAAGCAACACTTAGTTTTTGGTTTGTCTTGAAATAAGGCTACCTAGGGACATCACAAATATTCAGTTATTTAAACGACATGGATTTTCTGGGAATATTTTAAAAGACTGAAGATTGGGACAGTGCAGTAGAACATGTGCTTTCTTCTTTTTTTCTTTTCTTTTTTTTTTTTTTTTTTTTTTGAGACAGAGTCTCTCTCTGTCACCCAGGCTGGAGTGCAGCAGCATGATCTCAGCTCACTGCAACTTCTGCCTCCCAGGTTATAAGGGGTTCTCCTGCCTCAGCCTCCCGAGAAGCTGAGATTACAGGCATGTGCCACCACAACCAGCTAATTTTGTATTTTTAGTAGAGGAGGGTTTCACCATGTTGCCCAGGCTGGTCTCGAACTCCTGACCTCAGGTGATCCACCTGCCTTGGCCTCCCAAAGTGCTGGGATTATAGGCATGAGCCACTGTGCCTGGCCCATGTGCTTTCTTAAAAGTAAAAAAAAAAAAAAACAATCAAGGCAGAGATAGTTTGCCAAGTGGTACTGTCAGTGAATTCTTTGACAAGGGCATCAAATCCCACTGTTCCTAAACAGTTAATTTGAATATTGATCTGACACTGTGGCGTTACCTTCCCCTTACAAACCTCTAGAGAAAGTTGATGGTACTGAACAATAGAAGGTAAGTACTCAGACTCTTACTTTGGGCTTTAACATAATACCACCGCCCTCCTTCCTTCTCTCCCTGCTCCTTACCTCCTTGTTATGAACTGGATGTCTGTGCCCCCCATCCCCTAGAATTCACATGTTGAAAGCCCCAGCCTTTAACGTGACAGTATTTGGAAGAAGAACCTTCAGGAGGTTTAGGTGCGGTCATGAGGATGGAGCCCCACGATGGAATTCATGTTTTTATAAAAGGAAGGAGGAGACCAGAGCTCTCTTTCTCTCTGCCATGTAAGGACACAGCAAGAAGGCTGCAGTCTGCAAGTCAGGAAGAGAGCTCTCTCTCTAGGAATTGAATTGCCAGCACCCTGCTCTTGGACTTCCCAGCCTCTAGGACTGCGAGAAATAAAAACCTGTTGTGTATAAGCTGCTCAGTCTCTGATATTTTGTTATAGCAGTATGAATGGACTAAGACACTCCCTGTCTCCCTCCCTCCCTCCCTTTCTTCCTTATTTCTTCTTTCCTCGTTTTTTTCTCTCTCTCTCATTCTATTTCCCCCAGTTGCAATCTCTTTTCCGACTTCCTTTCTTGTGGGCAGAAAGAACTGCAGGGTTTCCAGAGGGCTTCTATTTAGGTCATGGCAAGCAGCTCAGGTTTCACAAGCACAGGACAGATGGTAGGCCAGCTTTCCTTCCAAGCAGAGGGCTCACCCATCGGAAGGAGGCTGGTTTATTCGTTGGCCAAATTGTTTATAATATCATGCTTATCATGAGTGTCTTTTCTTCATTCTAGACTTTTGTGGTTAAAAACATAAAACAAAACCAAACCCTTGGAGAACTGCTTTGGTCTCTTTCTTTATTTTATTTTTTAGATTTGAAAATTCCAACATCTACTTATTTATTTATTTTTAGAGACAGGGTCTCACTCTGTTGTCCAGGCTGGAGTGCAGTAGCGTGATCATAGGTCACTGTAACCTGGAATTTCCAGGCTTAATTGTCCCATCCCAGACTCAGGAGTAGCTGGGTCTATAGGAATGCACCACCCCACCTGGCTAAGTTTTAAATTTTTTTGTAGAGATAGGGTCTTGCTGTGTTGCCCAGGCTGGTCTCAAACTTTTTGGCTTCAAGCAACCCTCCCACCTCGGCCTCTCAAAGTGCTGGGATTACAGGTGTGAGCCACCACGCTGCGGGGGCTTTGGTCTGTTTCTGCCTAACAATTCTGCATTGCCTATGTGTGGCAAGGGAAAATAATGATAATTGGTGAGGTGTGTCTGGGAACGTGAGGATGGGAATGCAGGCCAAGGGCATGGGCAGAGCTTTCTGGACAGATGAAATTAAGCTGAGTGGGTGCCTGTGAATGTGTTGCAGGCAGAATGGTATGGTTGGTAAAGGCAACCCAAGGATTTGGAAATGAAGACTTGTTTGAGACCCAGGTCTGCCACTTAATAGCTATGTGGCTTGGCAAGTGATTTAAGCTTTCTTCCTCGGTTATTTGATCTGTTAAATGGAGACATAACTATTTGACTACGTTGTTATGAAGATTAAACAAGTCCCCATATCGGAAAAGTACCAAGTAGTGATTGTCTCAAATATGGAAACTTCACTCTGGTGGTTCCTGCCCCTTCCATCTAGATCCTCAATCTCTTTTCATATCTGTCTTTTCCTCTAAACAATGATTTTTTTTTTTTTTTTGAGACGAAGTCTTACTCTGTTACCCAGGCTAGAATGCAGTGGTGCAATCTTGGCTCACTGCAACCTCTGCCTCTGGGTTCAAGTGATTCTCCTGCCTCAGCCTCCTGAGTAGCTAGAATTACAGGCACCCGCCACCACGCCCAGCTAATTTTTGTATTTTTAGTACAGACGGGGTTTCACCATGTGGGCCAGGCTGATCTCGAACTCCTGACCTCAAGTGATCCGCCCGCCTCAGCCTCCCAAAGCGCTGGGATTACAGGCGTGAGCCCCCGTGCCTGGCCTCCCCTGTTCTTTGACTTTGACCCTTGTTCTGGCCCAGGCAGGTCTGAGTCTGTGGGTAAAGCTCCAGCTAGATACAGATTTATTCAGGGAATTGGAAGGCAGAGAAAACAGTTGGTGGGAGATGGGCCATCAGTGGCTTTAGCTTAAAGGGGTTAAGGAGAGCAAAAGCCACCAATGTTCCTGTCTCTGCCAAATATCTCTCAGGAAAGTGGTGAATTCTTGCTTGAGTCTCAAATTTTGTACTAATGAGAGGGGCCTGTTTTACCCAGAGTTATATAACCTCTGCTTTTTATCCTGGTATTATTCACTTCCAAGTCTGTCACTACCACTGGACTTTTGGCTGAAAACTATCAAAGAAACCATGATGGATTAGGACCTATAGGGTGAAGGGTGTGAGCGTTGTGTGTGGGGCTTGGCAGAGGAGAACACAGGGCCTCGGGCTGGCTGTCGTTGCCATGACAACTGCAGGAACTCTTACTCCACCCATTTGAAATGTCCTGACTCTTGGAATGAAAGGCAGTTAATTGAAGGGTTTCACCTAACATCTGCGCAATTGCAGTGGTTATCTGAGCAAGTTGGAAGGGAGTCAAAATGAGGTCTCAGAGGAACTTAGGCCTGAGACATCTCAGAATATGCATTTTCTAGTGGATTTGAGTGAGAGGATAGAAAGACTGGGGGTGGGAGTGCCTTCGGAGGGTACAAAGTGATAAAAGGGATCACTTCAGATCAAGAGTTTGAGACCAGCCTGGCCAACGTGACAAAACTCCATCTCTACTAAAAATACACACACAAAGAAATTAGCAGGGCATGGTGGTGTGTGCTTGTAATCCCAGCTAGCTGGGAGGCAGAGGTTGCAGTGAGCTGAGATCGTGCCACTGTACTCCAGCCTGGGCAACAGAGAGCCAGACTCTGTCTCCAAAAAACAAAACAAAACAAAAAAACTAAGGGCAGGAGAGCAGAGATTGGATGTGAGAAATAGCTTTACGAGGCAGAAGGAGCTGAACTTGTTAATGAATTGGAAGTATGGGGTAAGGCGAGAGTGACCAGATTTCCCATTAGGGCAGCAGCATGCATCGTGGCCTCCATGAAGTTCCCGCTAAGATTGGGAAGTGATCCGCATTCCCACAGGAGAGAAGCAGGCTGGGGGGGATGGAAGAGGATCTCCACTTTGCACAGGCTGAGGTCTCAGTGCAAAACCTGGGCACAAAGCCACCCATTTCAATTCTGCTTTTTCATGTTGAACTGAAGAGAGTCATCCTCCTAGTCCCCATCCTGGCTCACGAGAGTAATCGAACTGAAATGAAGGGGGAAACGATTTTATTCATCAGAGTCTCATAATGTTGAAAAATCTCTAGTCTGATCACGAGGCCTCTCCATCTAAATCGACAGCAGGGTTAAATTCATCCCTGTGAGCTGGCCTGCCCAGAGGCCCTGGAAAGAAACATCAACCACTGGCTGGGCCTGGTGGCTCACGCCTGTAATCCCAGCACTTTGGGAGGCCGAGGCTGGCGGATCACCTGAGGTCAGGAGTTCGAGACCAGCCTGACCAACATGGAGAAATCCTGTCTCTACTAAAAATACAAAATTAGCCAGGTGTGGTGGCACATGCCTGTAATCCCAGCTACTGGGGAGGCTGAGGCAGGAGAATCGTTAGAACCTGGGAGGCGGAGCTTGCGGTGAGCCAAGATTGTGTCACTGCACTCCAGCCTGGGCGACAGAGGAAGACTCCATCTCAAAAAAAAAAAAAAAAGAAACATTAACCATCATGTGAAAACTAAATTCATTAAATTCATTAATTCATTGCAGATCAACACTTGTAATTCTCCTTATCTCTTCTCCTCTTGCGGCCCATATTAAAACCCGTGCTTGTTTTCTCCCTACGTGGCATATTCGTGTCTACGATACCCTGAGTGTAGCAGTCGCTCTGACCTCTCATTGTTTTTCAGTTTCTGTTGCTCAGGTGGAGAGTTCTTTAGTTATTTGAGGCGTCCCTTGTGCTTTCTGGAATGAATGTTATTTATTACCTCGTGGCCTATATTTTAAGCCTGACTGTCCCAAACGCTCTCCAAATTTAGCAAAAATGAATTCTGCTATCTTTGTGTGATCCATTTAATTAGAAAAAAGATAGAAAATACTTTGAAAATAATACAAAGTAATTTCCAAAGCTTTCCCACATGTTGATCTCAGTTTGTGTTCATAAAAACTGCGAGGTATGGCAACAGATGGGCCTCTTTTCCTGATGTGGAAGCTAAGGCTCAGGAAGGCTGAGCTTGCCTGAGGTCCCCAGGTGGATCAATAGGAACAGAAACAAGCATTTTATACAGCACCAGGCAGTGTACGAAGCACTTTCACTGACACTGTCTCATCGTGAATGACTATAATGGTCATTCCAGCTAGCTTCATTTCGTAGATGACGAAACTAAACCTCAGGGGTGAGTAACTTGCTGGAGACCAGGTAGCAGTAAATGGCTATGGTGACACCAATGGTTGTACTGCAGTTCCATGTGGGCATTAACCACCTGAAGTTAGTGTAGACTCCACAAGGTAAATGTTGGGAGCAAGCCCCCCAAAATCTGGCCATAAACTGGCCCCAAGACTGGCCATAAACAAAATCTCAGCAGCACTGTACAGTGTTCGTAATGGCCCTAACGCCCATGATGGAAGGTTGTGGGTTTACGGGAATGAGGGCAAGGAACACCTGGCCCGCCCAGGGCGGAAAACCGCTTAAAGGCATTCTTAAACCACAAACAATAGCATGAGCGATTTATGTCTTTTTTTTTTTTTTGAGACAGAGTCTCGCTCTGTCACCCAGGCTGGAGCGCAGTGGCCGGATCTCAGCTCACTGCAAGCTCCGCCTCCCGGGTTTACGCCATTCTCCTGCCTCAGCCTCCCGAGTAGCTGGGACTACAGGCGCCCGCCACCTCGCCCGGCTGGTGTTTTGTGTTTTTTAGTAGAGACGGGGTTTCACCGTGTTAGCCAGGATGGTCTCCATCTCCTGACCTCGTGATCCGCCCGTCTCGGCCTCCCAAAGTGCTGGGATTACAGGCTTGAGCCACCGCGCCCAGCCGATTTATGTCTTAAAGGCATGTTCCTGCTGCAGTTAACTTGCCCAACCTAGTCCTTTAATTCGGCCCATCCCTTCGTTTCCCATAAGGGATACTTTAATTTAATTTAATATCTATAGAAACAATGCTAATGACTGGTCTGCTGTTAATAAATATGTGGGTAAATCTCTGTTCGGGGCTCTCAGCTCTGAAGGCTGTGAGACCCCTGATTCCCCACTTCACACCTCTCTATTTCTTTTTTTTTTTTTTTTTTTTGAGAGGGAGTCTCGCTCTGTCGCCCAGGCTGGAGTGCAGTGGCCGGATCTCAGCTCACTGCAAGCTCCGCCTCCCGGGTTTACGCCATTCTCCTGCCTCAGCCTCCCGTGTAGCTGGGACTACAGGCGCCCGCCACCTCGCCCGGCTAGTTTTTTGTATTTTTTAGTAGAGACGGGGTTTCACTGTGTTAGCCAGGATGGTCTTGATCTCCTGACCTCGTGATCCGCCCGTCTCGGCCTCCCAAAGTGCTGGGATTACGGGCTTGAGCCACCGCGCCCGGCCACACCTCTCTATTTCTGTGTGTGTGTCTTTAATTCCTCTAGCGCAGCTGGGTTAGGGTCTCCCCAACTGAGCTGGTCTTGGCAGTAAAGGCGTCATTCTTAACAAGATTGTCCCCACTTAGATGTCAGCTGCAGATGGGGTCCCCAGGCACTCACATTTCTGACCAACTGGCTTCAAATCTGGGGGTCCCTACAATGTCCTTCAGGTTTGATAATTTGCTAGAATGACTCACAGAACTCGGGAAAGTGCTATTCTTGATTCTACTTTTATGCTAAAGGATACAAATCAGGACCAACTAAATGAAGAGATGTGTAGGGAGAGGTCTGGGTGGGCCTTGAATGCAGAGCTTCTGTGTCCTCTCTCTGTGGATCAGGGTGCATCACCCTCTTGGCATATTGGTGTGTTCACCAACCAAGAAGCTCAAAGAGCTTCAATGTCTAGGGTTTTTATTGGGGGTTTCATTGCATAGACATAATTGATAACTCAATCTCCAGCCCCCTCCCTTTTTTGGGCTCAAAGCCCCAACCCTCTAATTGCATGGTTGGTCTTTCTGATAACCAGCCTCCATCCTGAGTCATTTCATTATCTCACACTCCTGGCCTCAGGCAATCCTCCCACCTCAGCCTCCGGAGCCGCTGGATTACAGATGCCAGCCACAGCACCTGGCCTGAGCCAGCTCATCATAAACTCAGGTGTGATTCAAGCAGCTCATGAATAACAAAGCCACTCCTATCACTTGGGAAAGTCCAAGGGATTTAGAAGTTCAGTTCTAAACCGGGGATAAAGACTAGATAAATTCTTTATCATACAATAGTAGCAGAGCCAGGCAAGTCTGTGTCTGCAGAATCCAGCAAAGTGCCTTCCCCCTGTGCCCAGCAATGTACCCCAAGCACCCGGCTCCCACTGGACTTTCTATGAGTTTAGGAGAAAGTGAGAAATTGTGATGCATTCTGACTTCCAGAAGTCTTGGAGAGAGGTGTCAGATAGTTCAAAATCACATCCTGTCTTTGTGTTTTGCCCACCTCAAAACCAGACCAAACCCACAGCTCTATTTCCACATTTCTAAGGGAAGAAGCCTGAAGCAGGAAGGATGCTGACGACAAATGTGCTGTTCTTCTCCCACCTTAGCAGAGAGCTTGTCATCAGGACAGCCCAGGGCTTCTGAAAGCAAGCCATGTGGGAGGTGCTAGCACAGACCTTGATTTCAGAGGTCTGCATTTAGCTTTAATCTGCATTTTAAACAGAAACCCTCCATCCCACACATCCCTCTGCCCTAGGAAGCCGTGTCCCAAAACTTGCAAAGCAAAATTGAGAGGTTGATGAGGAATGATTTTAAAGGAATAAAGGAATAAAATCCCGGGCATGCAGGCTACAAAAGAAGAGTGTATCCACTTTAATTATTGATGCAAGGCCTTGTAGTGGTGAGCAGGAAAGGGTATGTGGCATCTAAATGCCTAGCACAGTGCATTGAGCCCTCCTATTTTTTTTTTTGAGACGGAGTCTCACTCTGTTGCCCAGGCTGGAGTGCACTGGCGTAATCTCGGCTCACTGCAACCTCCACCTCCCGGGTTCATGGCATTCTCCTGCCTCAGCCTCCCAAGTAGCTGGGACTACAGGCGCCCGCCACCATGCCCAGCTAATTTTTTGTATTTTTAGTAGAGATGGGGTTTCAGCGTGTCAGCCAGGATGGTCTCGATCTCCTGACCTTGTGATCCGCCCGCCTTGCCCTCCCAAAGTGCTGGGATAACAGGTGTGAGCCACCGTGCCTGGCCAGCCCTCACAATTTTATGAAGTATGTCCTACTATCCTACTTTTTATTTTATTTTATTTTTGAGACAGGGTCTCACTCTGTCACCCAGGCTGGAGCAGAGTGGCATAATCCCAGCTCACTGCAGCCTCCACCTCCTGGGGTCAGGTGATCCTCCCACTGCAGCCACCTGAGTAGCTGGGACCACAGGTGCACACCACCACGCCTGGCTAATTTGTGTACTTTTCACCATGTTGCCAGCTGGTCTCAAACTCCTGGGATCAAGCAATCCGCCCCTCTTGGCTTCGCAAAGTGCTGGTGTTACTGGGAAGGGGTCACAACCCAGACCCCAAGAGAGCGTTCTTGGATTTCACGCAAGAAGGAATTCCAGGCGAATCCATAAAGTGAAAGCAAGTTTATTAGGTAAGTAAAGGAATAAAGAGTGGCTATTCCACAGGCAGAGCAACGGCGGGGGTTGCTCAGCTGCTTGGATTTACTGTTACTTCTTGATTATACGCTAAACAAGGGGTGGATTATCCATAAGTTTTCTGGGAAAGGGGTGGGCAATTCCCGGAACTGAGGGTTCCTCCTCTTTTTAGACTACATAGGGTAACTTCCTGATGTTGCCGTGGCATCTGTAAACTGTCATGGCATTGGCGGGAGGGTCTTTTAGCAGGCTAATGAATGATAATTAGCATATAATGAGCAGTGAGGATGAGCAGAGGTCACTCTCATGGCCATCTTGGTTTTGGTGGGTTTTGGATGGCTTCTTTACTACAACCTGTTTTCTTAATATCAGTAAGGTCTTTGTGACCTGTATTTTGTGCCAACCTCCTATCTCATCCTGTGACGAAGAATGCCTAACCTCCTGGGAAGGTCTCAGTCTTGTTTTACCCAGCCCCTATTCAAGATGGAGTTGCTCTGGTTGAAACACTTCTGACACTGGGATTGTAGGCATGAACCATACTTAGTCCCTACTTTAATAAAGAAATTTAGGCTTTGAGAGATTAAAGAATTTGCCCAAAGATAAGGAATTAGGAAGAGACAAAGCTCTGATTCAAACCCAGGTTCAATTCCAAGACCCACTCTCCAAGCTGCCTCCAGTAGCCAGTAAGAGCTTGGAAAATGTTGCTGTCATTTTTATTTGCTCGGTGTTTCATTAAATATT
The DNA here is from genome assembly GCF_037993035.2 of Macaca fascicularis. Taxonomy (NCBI): domain Eukaryota; kingdom Metazoa; phylum Chordata; class Mammalia; order Primates; family Cercopithecidae; genus Macaca; species Macaca fascicularis. Next base: position 122,043,202 of record NC_088388.1, read on the forward strand.
ATTTTTGTATGATTATGTAATTAAACTGTGATCCTCAGAAAACCTGTACTTTTGAAAGCCCAGGGCAGCAGAACGAAGCTAATGAAAGGCAAGCTTCATTTACATGCATCCGGCGGGGAGAACGCTCAGGTCATTCCTCCGAACGCCCTGGTGCCCTTGCTTAGCTTGCTCTAAACATTAGGCAGTTGTCAGTTCTTAAACCACGGCTCATTCAGGTTCCTGGTGCAGAACAAATGCGCTATGAATGATAAAAGTCACAATCACATAAAAGGCATGCTGTGGGATTGATTATCAAAGCAGCACTACTCCCAACTCCAGTCTCTATTTTACCTCTGTGAATAAACGTGGTGGCCTAGGAAAGGGTGGGCGGGAAGGCCGGAGCTTACATTAGCTCAGAGCTAGTGCCACCTAGTGGCTGCCCCGGCGTCTGCCGGTCCGCGGGCACTGACTCCTGCCAGGTGGGGTGGGGCTTCGGAGCTCTGTCTTCTTTAGGTCCTCAAGCAGGTTTTTTCACTATTAGTGTGAGGAGAAGAGGTGCGAGGAAATCATCTAGTTCATGTAACTGTAAAATTCCAAATAACTGTGATGACAGATCTTTGGGCTTGACAATTTTGTTGGTTGTGACCTCATGCGGATACAGGATGAGAAAATCCTGACTCCCGCCTCTTTCAGATCCCTGGGCCCACTGATAACTGCTCCCATCCACACATGTTCAGGGGCCTCTTCTTCCACGTTTCTCCGAGGCATCCTCCATCGACACCACAGCCCAGGAGGAAAATGAGAAGGTTCAGGACTATCTCAGACCATTCACTCAACGGATTCTATCTCCTTCTCTTTTTTTTTTTTTTTTTTTTTTTGAGACGGAGTCTCGCTCTGTCGCCCAGGCTGGAGTGCAGTGGCGCGATCTCGGCTCACTGCAAGCTCCGCCTCCCGGGTTCCCGCCATTCTCCTGCCTCAGCCTCCCGAGTAGCTGGGACCACAGGCGCCGCCACCTCGCCCGGCTAATTTTTTTGTGTTTTTAGTAGAGACGGGGTTTCGCCGTGTTAGCCAGGATGGTCTCGATCTCCTGACCTTGTGATCCGCCCGTCTCGGCCTCCCAAAGTGCTGGGATTACAGGCTTGAGCCACCGCGCCCGGCCTATCTCCTTCTCAAGATGTTTCTCAGTCACCTGCCTGGTGGGGTACAACCAGGCATTTCCTGAGCATCAGCTGTGTGTCACGCCTGGAGTAAGAGCTGAGAATACAACGTTTGTAAGTCACATTTTCTAACTTTGCGAAAGGCACGGTTGATTAGGGAGACAGCCTTGTTAAGATGTAATCACAATAGGAGACAATAAACGGTAGGTGGGGAGAGCCAGGAGACAGGTATAATCGGGCCAGGTCAGGGTTTGGAATCGGATTCACCTGCGTTTGAATCCCGGCTCTGTCACTTGCTTGTACACAGGACTTGGAGGAATTATTTGGTTTCTTTGAGTATCAGTTTTGTTATCTGTAAAACGGACATCATAATGTCTGCCTTGCTGGATTGTAGTAGGAAATAGGCTCAATTGTGGAAGTAAATGAAGATCAGCCTAATGAGAACAGAGTTTGCTATAGCAAGGGAGTCAGCCACCGCTGCTTGGTTTGCCAGAGACTCAGAGGCAGGCAGAGGAATGGAGAAACTTCAGAGTGAAGAAAGGGAAAGGCTCCAGGTCTGCTCTGATTGGAGGCTGTTGGCACTTGGAAGCTGAAGAGGGCCCAGCATCTGGAAGCAGGGCATCTTCTGTGATTGGTTTGGGGAGCATATTTGGCGTTCTCTGATGCTCAGGTGGAAGCAAGGGCAAAAACGAGGGAAGCTGCCAGTCATCGGCCATGTCCTGGCCATTCTGGGCTGATTGTTGTTGAAGAGGCTGCAGTTTGTTTTCCAGGCTGATTGTTGCAGGCGGCGGGTTGGAGTTTTATTGTCACATATGACCTGGCCACTGTCGGTTTGTATAGCCAGTCTCTCTTAATGCATTCAAAGCTTGTCACATGGTGCGTGACATGCACAGATATTCAGTAAGTGGTAATCATTATTATAATTTTCTGTGATCAGAGGTGACTGTAAAATTGCAATTGAACCAGACCTTAGCGGAAGCCCTCTGACACCTGTATCAGTCAGGGTCCTATCAGGAAAACAGAAACCATGCCCATTACTTTAAGAGATAATTTAACACGCCTTTAATCCCAACATTTTGGGAGACTGAGGCAGGTGGATCACCTGAGGTCAGGAGTTCGAGACCAGCCTGACCAACATGGTGAAACCCCGTCTCTACTAAAAATACAAAAAAAATTAGCTGGGCGTGGTGGCAGGCGCCTGTAATCCCAGCTACCTGGGAGGCTGTGGCAGGAAACTGGGAGGCGGATGTTGCAATGAGCTGAGATTGAGCCATTGCACTCCAGCCTGGGTGACAAGAACGAAATTCCATCTCAAAAAAAAAAAAAAGAAAAAAGATAATTTAATAGGGGACATTGGTTATAGGGATTGGGGAACTGAAAAAGCAAAAGGGGGCTAATGCAGTAATACAGAAATAGTTACTGCAGGAAGCAGCAGCTGCCAGCCCTAGGGCTGGAGGAACAGAGAGAAGGGATTGCGGCTGTTAAACTCTGAAGCCCAGAGGAGGAGCTTCCTCGAGTGTGGCCCAGATCTCTGAGGAGGGTGTCCCTGCTCAGCTGGTGCTGCTACCTCTGGAGCCTGAAGCAGGGTCCTGAAGGCTGGGACCTGAACCTCCAACCACCATGAGGCTGATTCAGGAGAGCGGAAGGTCCCTCGAAACTGGGACAAATTGCTGCTGCTGCATGAAGAACCATTGTTGCAACGATATTGTCAGCAATAGCAAGCAAAAAGAGCCGGACGGTGCGTCTCCTGCCTCTAGCTTTCCTGTCTCCCACTAGTGTCCCTGATGACCGTAACTAGCAAAGGAGAAATGAGCCCCAGGCTCGGCATCATAGAGCAGAGTGTACAACGGTGGGTTTGCAATGGAAAGACAACAGCTTGTTAACCAGGATACTCTCTTCCTCATTATTTACAGAACCTCAGTTCTGTTCAGGCATAAGTTGGATAAGGCATTAGGGGAACACAGGCTCCCCTCTCCAGACCCAGGGGTAAATCTTGATTGGCGTATGTTTTTCTTCATGTCCCTAAACCTTTTTTCAAAACTGAAAAACAGGCCGTTAAAAGTACACAGTCAGTTAACACCTGCTAGTCTCGATCGTTTCCTGCCCATGATCTACTCTTCCTTTCCCCCTTGAGTCTGGAAACACGTGGACCTGGGGGAAACCCGCAAGCCTCTCTTTCCACAGTGATTGTGAGGCAGCCTCTGCTTCCTTTCCTTTTTTTTTTTTTTCTACCCAGAGCCAAGAGGGTCCTGGAGGACTTTTCAGCCTTTTCCTTAATGGAGCCAGGGGAGAGGGAGGTACAGGGGTAGGAGTTCTTCTGTTCCACATTAGATCTTTCCATTCTAGATGGTGAGACTCTTCCAGGAGATTATAAGGCTGGAGATGTGGCCCATTCCATTTAGAGGAGGAGGGGCTCTGATTATGCTTTCACCCAGAGGCAACTAGCCTGCGCCAGAGATGATACCAGGTATTGGGAAAGCCAAGATGAACCAAGCATGGTCCCTTCCCTAGAGGAGTTCATAACCAGTGGAGAGACAGACTCCAATAAATCAATACTACGTAGTGTGAGCACAAACTTAAGTGCCTGGCATCATGGAATCATTAATGCTTAATTCTGTGATAGTCTCAGACAACTTCCCAGAGAAGGTGACGTTTGACTTGAGCCATGAAGTAGAAGCCTGCCAGGAGGGTGAAGGAGTGAGCAAGCCCCCGAGGCAGATGCCAGCACACGTTGGCCGGCAGGTACACAGAAGCACCTCCTTTAGGGACCTCTAAGAAGGCATGGGAGGCTGCACAGAGGGCTGGACACACAGCATCAGTGGGGTGGAGTTCTGGGATGTCGAACCTGCAGGGGTAGAAAGGGACCAGCTCCCGAAGAGCCTGGGATAACACGCTACAGAAACAGTGGAGAGCTGGGGAGGACTGTGACCCAGTCTGCAGTGTAGACAGTTCACTCTAGCAACTGAGTGGAGGCTGGATCTGGAAAGGGAGTTGACAAAGCTCAAGGCAGAGAAGCTATTGAGAGGCTGTGTCCTTGGTGGCTTTAAAGATGTGTGAGAGACTTGCCTGGGCTCCCCCAGCCTAAGGGATTCAAAGCAGATGAATGGAGGGGAAAGGCTGTACCTGAGCTTCTGTGTGGTGGGCCCTCCCAGCAGAGATACCGTGTCTGACCGTAAAGACCAAGTTTCAAGGAATATTGAGGCTTCCAGGAAACTAGTATGGAGACAAGTGCTGGCAGGCGAGGCAGGGAAGCAGAAGACGCACATTTGGGAGCGCAGTAGACGCCGGTTTGGGTGCCATTCCTGAGGCTCCCGATAACCGGTACAGACTTTGGGGCTGAGAAATGACATGACCAGAGGCTGTGATTTACGAAGGTTCACCTGGGAGCTGTGCGTAGGGTGATTCAGAGCAAGAAGGGTGTCCTGTTGTAAAATTTGTGTGCGGGTTGTGATTGCAAGTATCAGATTCGGCACAGTAACACTGGAAATGGAGAGGATCGGTAAGCTTTGGAAGGGAGATGGTGGAAGCTGTGATAACTGAGTTGGGAACTAGGGTGAGGGCAAGAGTCAAGATGTTCCCAAGTCTTTTGTTAATGTAAGAGGGAATAGAAATTGGGAAGGCAGGAGAAGGAGCAAGGTTAGCGCCAGCTGTTAGTATCCGAACAATGGCCTTTTTCAATTTGTATCCTCGTTGCTGGTGTCCTGTAAAGAAGCCAAACATAGCACTTGTGACATCAGATGAGGATATTGAAGCCACAGGGAAGAAAACTACAAAGAAATAAGGAGTAGAGGCTCTGCGGACAATGTGATTTCTGGTGGTAATTTTCATTGCAGCAATAATCATGATAATACCCCATTTATTTTATATTTCTGTTTGAAACTGCTCCATTAGGCTAATTTTAGTGAGTATACAGTGAAATGTATCTACTCATTTGCTTCTGGTAGTGCTGTAAATTAGTCCAACACTCTTGAAAGCAATATGAAAGTATGTGGCAAATCCTACTCCTAGGAATTTATTCTAAGGAAATATATATTTTTAAAGCCAAAGCTGAGACCCCAAAGAAGTTCATTACAGTATTATCTATGCTAACAAAAATAGTAAAGATATAAAACTGCAACAGGAGGAAATGGCTTGCTAAATGATACCAGGATGATTCAATGAAATACTATGAACCTATTAAAATGCAAATTACAAATATACTGACTGGGGAGAAACACGGAAACATATTTGATATGATAAACAGGCACGGGGGAGTGGAGCACAAAATACTTTGTACACTTTAATATAACTGTCAAAACCCACATGCATGTGGATGAAGACTGGAAGGTAATTTGAAGAAATTAAAGTAGTTATTGTAGTGCGCAATATGGGCTCAGGAGTCAGGATTCTGGGCTCCAATCCTGTGGTTTACTAGCCTGTGACCTTGGGTGATGTCTTTAGCTTCTCTTGGCTTTGGTTCCTCATTTACCAAATGGGGCTAAAATATGAGTGCAATTTTTTTTTTTTTTTTGAGACAGAGTCTCACTCTGTCACCCAGGCTGGAATGCAGTGGCTCAATCTCAGTTCACTGCAACCTCTGCCTCCCGGGTTCAAGCAATTTTCCTGCTTCAGCCTGCCAAGTAGCTGGGAGGTACCCGCCACCATGCTCGGCTAATTTTTGTATTTTTAGTAGGACAGGGTTTCACCATGTTGACCAGGCTGGCCTCGAACTCCTGACCTCAGGTGATCCACCCGCCTTGGCCTCCCAAAGTGCTGGGATTACAGGTGTGAGTTACTGCGCCCGGTCATTAGTGCAATTTTTAAACTTCAAGGAGTTGTGAGCATCCAAATAAGATAATACATATAAAACTCTTGTCTCTTGAAAATGTTCAATAAATGACACCTATTATGGGTAATTTCTGTTTGAAGTATGTTATAGATAGAATACCTTGCTGTTTAAAAAAATGCATACATGAAGACTGGGACCAGTTTGAACCTAGGAGTTTAAGACCAGTCTTAGCAATATGGCAAAACCCTGTCTCCACTAAAAATACAAAAATTAGCTGGGTGTGGTGGTGTGTGCCTATAGTCCCAGCTACTTGGGAGGCTGAGGTGGGAGATTGCTTGAGTCCAGGAGGAGGTTGAGACTGCAGTGAGCCCTGATTACACCACTAAACTTTAGCCTGGGCAACAGAGTGAGACCCTGTCTTAAAAAAAAAAAAAAAAAAAAAAAAAAAAAGGACGAGTAATGTATAAATTCTTTTTAATGGAGTTAAGTAGATCCGACAGGAAGTTCACAAAACATTAAGAAAGTGTTAGGTGCTGGGTTCTCTGTTTTGTCTTTGTGGTTTTGTTTCTGTTTTGTCCTCGTATTTTAACCCAACTTGGTATGTGGACCACTCAGAAAGTGAAATAAATGCAATGCTAAAAAAATTTTTTTGTAACTTCATGACTTCCTCAGCCAGGACTTTGAGCTTCTTTCCCGCCCTCCTATTTGAAGCACAGATTTTAACAATGTAACTGCATCTACTTTCCTTCCCAAATGGTAGGTGCATGAGGGATCAGCAGACAGCTGCCAGGTGGACAGGGGAGTGCACAGGCCAGGCCGGGGTTGCCCGTGAGCCTGCCGTGGGAGGATTGGATTTCTGGGCAGGCAAGGAGGCGAGACTGACAGTCACTTCTGAGTGGTCCCCTCAGTGCTGTCACCGAACTTAAGACATATGTAATCATGATTTCATCAGAGCCTTGGTAGTTGCTGCTGTCTCTGTTCTCTTCTATTTATTCGTGTAATACTGTTTACTGTGTAAGAGGGATGTTCACTGGTGCCCGTGAAGATGGTCAGAGCAGACATTAGATGTCACGTGATCATCCTATTTGTTTCCAACTTCAGAGGAAAGGAAAGCACAGCTGGTTCCTCCTCAGTGCCATTGTTTCTCTCATCACAAAGGATTTTAAACTCCTGCCGTGTGGACCCATCTCATCTTCAGCTGTACATCGCTGACTGCTTTGAGCAGAATCTTGGGATCAATACTCTGCTCTAAACACGACCCAAGGGCTCCATCTGCATCATGAATGAAGAGGCTGCTGTTTCCCAGCATCTGGTTTCTGGGAGAGCAGGGGCCCAGGTCTGTCCAGGCAGAATCTGACAGAGCTCAGGTACCTGCTGCTCATGCACATATCAGACAGCAGTGAAACTTAAAATGCATCCAGCCATTACACTTCTAAAATTTGTTGTTCAGAAATGCCCACGAGTGTTCACAGAAATGTTCACTGGAGGGTGTTTCTTTTGTCATTCCTTTAACAACAAAAAGGGTTGGAAATAATCCAAATATCCATGAATTGGCAGTCGACCAAATGAATTATAGTCCAATAATAAAAATAAGTTATCCCCACGCTTATATGGAAAGATGTTCTAGATACAAATGTTAGTTTAAAAAAAATCTACTGTTTCTGATGTAAATGCCTAGAGTGAGAAGAGATTTATACTGCTGGCTCAGTGGCGATGCATTAATGAAAGGTAGTTAGAAAATTATGCAAAGGTAGTTAGAAAATTATGCAAAGGAAGAAATAGAAGCATTATTGACACCAAGCAAAACAAAAATTACTCAAGAAAAGAAATGAGGCCGGTCGTGGTGGTTCATGCCTGTAATCCCAGCACTTTGGGAGGCCAAGGTGGGCAGATCACCTGAGGTCAGGAGTTTGAGGCCAGCCTGGCTAACACAGCACAACCTCATCTTTACTAAAAACAGAAAAATGTTGGGCATGGTGGTGGGCACCTGTAGTCCCAGCTACTAGGGAGGCTGAGGCAGGAGAATCACTTGAACCCAGGAGGCAGAGGTTGCAGTGAAACGAGATCGCACCACTGCACTCCAGCCTGGATGACACAGACTCCATCTCAAAAAAAAAAAAAAAAAAAAAGAAATGAAATTATAGTGCCCTACATAACTACTTGAACAATAATTACATAACCATAGCAATGTGAACGTTTCGTTGTAATCTAACTGAGATGATAATTATATTTTTGTTATAGAACAAACAGGAGGAAGCATGTGTGAGAACATGCATGTGTTGTGTAGGGAGACATAAAAGAACCAAACACTTATTTTCCACAGTAGGACATCAAATAGAGAAGCTCTAAGACTGAAAACCCAGAAAAAACAGTGTCAATGAGTCGTCTAGAACTGTGGAAACAAATAGCTAAGAGAGCATAAAGCGAATGGCTTTGGGAGGGGGAATTGGAGAGTCGGGGGAGGGGCGTAGGATGGGTAACTGCTCTTTTCCATGACAAACCTTGTACAGCAATTTGACTTTTTAAGCTATAAATACCTGATACAAATTTTTAAAACTTAATTTAAAATATAATTAAATAAAAATATTTAATTATCAAGGCAACCTGTCCTTTTATGTATACTTACATGTCACTTTATATATCAGTTATCTACAATTAATCTATAAGTCTATGTAGAAAAAGCCTTTTAAAATGTGTAAACATGAATATTTACATATATATGTATGTAGCGAGATGGATAAATAGATCGACAGATGATTGGAAATACATAAGAAAAATGAGGCTGCATACACCTCTGTGCTATAAATAGTCCACAGCCTCGTGGGCGAGGCCTATAGAAGTATGCTTTACTTTCCACAGGATTCATTTATTCTGTTTGAAATTTATACCACAATTATTTTTGTGATTGGAAAAAAATAAATTTAAAATAGAAAAAAAATTGAGATGAGAACACTCATCTCCTCACTGACATTCCGTTCATTAGAGCTTTTGCTTGTTTTTTTTTTTTGAGATGGAGTCTCGCTCTGTCACCCAGGCTGGAGTGCAGTGGCCGGATCTCAGCTCACTGCAAGCTCCGCCTCCTGGGTTTACGCCATTCTCCTGCCTCAGCCTCCCGAGTAGCTGGGACTACAGGCGCCCTCCACCAGGCCCTGCTAATTTTTTGTAGTTTTAGTACAGAGAGGGTTTCACTGTGTTAACCAGGACGGTCTCGATCTCCTCACCTCGTGATCCGCCCGCCTTGGCCTCCCAAAGTGCAGGGATTACAGCCCACTAGAGTCTTTTTATCTCTCTGAGATAGCTGATGACCCAACAATCCCGGATAACTTCCCAGTCTCTTCATGTTCACTGCCCCAGAGAGAAAAAGGACACAGGAGGCTGGACATGGAGGCTCACGCCTGTAATCCCAGTACTTTGGGAGGCTGTGGTGGGTGAAGCACCTGTGGTCAGGAGATCTAGACCAGCCTGGTCAACATGGTGAAACCCTGTCTCTACTAAAATTACAAAACATCCAGGTGTGGTGGTGGGTGCCTGTAATCCCAGCTACTGAGGAGGCTGAGGCAGGAGAATTGCTTGAACTCGGGAGGCAGAGGTTGCAGTGAGGAGGGATTGTGCCACTGCACTCCAGCCCGGACGACAGAGCGAGACTCCATCTCAAAGGAAAGAAAGAAGGAGAGGGGAGAGAGAGAGAGAGAGAGAGAGAGAGAGAGAAACAAACAAACAAAAAACAAAAACAAAAAAACACAAGAAAGGGAGAGGCATGTTATCCCACTCACCACCTCGCCCACCCACATGCTCAAGCCCAGTACGCCTCCAGGCTGGGACACACAGAGTTCTTTGGTTTACCCATTTGGATCAGAGCCTAATTTGATTTGACCTCGAGAATAATATGAGTTTCTGTTTTTCATCTCCAGCTCACTCAATAAAACATTTTCAGGGGTACTTCACAAATGTTTTCTGAATTGAGTTGTTCTCATTAAAATGCAAATTGGGGGAAGGGAGGAAGAGACTTATTAAAGGATAGAAAATTACAGCTGGATAGGAGGAGTAAGTTCTAGTGTTCTATAGCACTGTGGGATGACTATAGTTAGCCATAATTGATAGTTTCGAATAGCTAGAAGGAGGATATTGAATGTTCCCCACAGAAAGAAATGAGTGTTTGAGATGATGGATATGCTAAGTACCCTGATGTGATCACTGCATGTTATACGTAATGAACTATGTACTCTAAGAATATGTACAATTATTATTTGTCAATTAAAAAATAAGATAATGCAAAGTGGTCGTTCAGTCTTAGTAGTTATTTACATCTAAATGACAATTATTTTATAGTTAAAAAATTGTAACAGTGGGTTTTACTAAGGGAAAGAGTTGGAACCTGAGGGCTCCAGGACCAACTGGAGGCAGAGGAGGAGGCTTATATGAGTGTTTAAGAAAGAAATTAGATGCTGAAAGGTGGATCAAAAACACACTGAAAATAAATGTCATTTTGTCTAGGACTGCCATTTTTCATTTTGTAATCTCAGCACTTTGGGAGGCTGAGGCAGGTAGATTGCTTGAGGCCAGAAGTTTGAGACCACCCTGGCAATATGGCAAGACCCCCATCCCTAAAAATAATTTTTTAAAAAATTAGCTGGGTGTTGTGGTGCATGCCTATATGCCCAGCTGCTGGGGAGGCTGAGGCAGGAGGATCACTTGAGCCCAGGAGTTTGAGGCTGCAGTGAGCTACAGCTTGGGTGACAGCAAGACCCCATCTCAAAAAAAAAAAAAAAAAGTATGACTTGAGTGCATTGTGAGGAAAAAATTAGCCAAATTCAAATTGAGGGACACTGTATAAAACAACTAGTTCAAGCCCTTCCAGAATACCGATGTTGGCCAGGTGCAGTGGCTCATGTTGTAATTCCAGCACTTTGGGAGGCCAAGGCGGGCAGATGACCTGAGGTGCAGGGGTTCGAGACTGACCTGGCCAACATGGCAAAACCCTGTCTCTATTAAAAATACAAAAATTAACCAGTTTTTGTGGTTCACACCTGTGGTCCACACCTGTGGTCCCAGCTACCCTGAGGCTGAGGTGGGAGAATCGCTTGAACCAGGAGGCAGAGGTTGCAGTGAGCCGAGATCGTGCCTCTGCACAACAGCCTGGGGTGACAGAGCGAGACTCTGTCTCAAAAAAAAAAAAAAAGCCATGTCATTTTTATTTTTATTTATTTCTTTGAGACAAAGTCTCACTCTGTTGCCCAGGCTGAAGTGCATTAGTGAGGTCTTGGCTCACTGCAATCTCCACCTCCCAGGCTCAAGCAATCTTCCCACCTCTACCTCCAGAGTAGCTGAGATCACAGCTTGGGCCACCATGCCTTGCTAGTTTTTGTATTTTTTTATAGAGATGGGATTTTGCTGTGTTGACCGGGCTGTTTTCCAACTCCTGGGCTCGAGTGATCCACCCACCTCGGCCTCCCAAAGTGCTGGGATTATAGGCATGAGCCACCGTGCTCGGCCCATGACAGATTTTTTAAAAGGCTGAAGAGCTTTCCAGAGTAAGAAATACTAAAAAGAGGAGGGTGAATCATTTGAGGTCGGGAGTTCAAGACCAGCCTGGACAACATGGTGAAACCCCATCTCTACACAAATGTGAAAATTAGCTGGGCATGATGGCGGGTGCTTATAATCCCAGCTACTTGGGAGGCTGAGGCAAGAGCATTGCTTGAACCCTGGAGGCGGAGATTGCAGTAAGCCGAGATCTTGCCACTGCACTCCAGCCTGGGCGAAAAAAAAAAAAAAAAAAAAAACCAGAAAAAAAAGAAGAAAGAAATACTAAAGAGACATGGCCACTAAATACAATGTGTAAATCTAGACTGGATTCTGGATTTAAAAAGAAAGAAAGATAAAAAGCTTTCTTACATTATTAGGACAATTGAAAAACTTGAATACAGATTATGTTGGATAATAGTATTCTATGAATGTAAATCTCTTAATGGTGATCATTTTAATATAGTTGCATAGGAGACTGTCCTTGGGTCTCAGGAGATGATTGTTTAAATATTTCTGGGGAAAATGTGTAATATGAATATATTATCCACCATTTTAAAACAATAAAGAAGTTATGTAGAGTAAAAAGTGTTAATTCATTCACTGTGACTTCCACAATGGTATAGTGAGTGCCTATTATGTGCCAAGTACTGCTGTAGGCACTGAGGATACAATTGGGAAACAAACATACCAGATGTCTGCCTCATCCACATGGCATTCTTCTGGCAAGGAGGAAGAAGTACCTAGCTATAGTGAGTAATGTGGCAGGCTACCCAGATTCCCCCTTCAGGACCAAGGTACTTATTCCGTCTGATTTCTGGCTTACATCTCCATCCTTCTCTAGGAATTGCTCTTGGCTTCAAGGCACTGCCTGGCCCAAAGTTACCTCTTCCTTCCTCACTGGAGACAGCCCCCATCCAGTGACCCGTCTATATGGAGCTACAGAAGCCCAAGTCGCCATCCCAGTTTGGGATGACTCTGAAGAGCCTTCCCAGCTCCAGCTTCCGTGTGGCTTCGATTGCAACACAACAGTTCGGCTTCTCCCTTGCCCAATTCCGCTTCCCTCACTCCCTTACAGGTGTTTCTCAGAACAAGCCCCATAAACCTTCTGCATTCAAATCTCCCTCTTAGAGTTTGTTTCCTGGGGAACTTGACCTAAGATGTTAACCAAATTACTGTGCAACACGGTGAGCATTAAAATACAAATATGGGATGCAAGAGGGCCAGGTGGATGCAGTCTGGATAATCTCAGGTGAAGAAACTCTGGGCACAATCTGGTGACAAGAAACCACATGCCCAGAAACAAAACAAAAACGATTTTTGCTCCAATTATAATCTAATCTTATGCCTCTTTCCAGCCTCTACAAAGTATTTAGATTGAATGTTTTTTTGGAGACAGGGTCTTTATTGCCTTGGCTGGGTGCATTGGCATGGTCACAGCTCATTGCAGTGTTGAGCTCCTGGGCTCTGGTAATTCTCCCACCTCAGTCTCCTGAGTAGCTGGGACTACAGGTGTATGCCATCATGCCAGGCTAATTTTTCATTTTTTGTAGGGATGATGCATGTCTTCTTATGGTGCCCAGATTGGTCTTGAATTCCTGGACTCAAGCATTGCTCCCACCCCAGCCTCCAAACGTGTGAACCACTGTGCCCAGCCTAGATTGAAAACTCTTCACTAAATTCATTGGGCTGTCTTTAGATTTCACTTTTAAAATTGTTTTGCTTGGTTGGAAAGAGAAAGCCAGAGGCAAATTCCCAGATTCCAGCTTAAGTGAGGAAAAAAGGCAAGCTATTTCCTGCTCATCCTCCCTCCCCCAACCTCTCCTCCTCCTTCTCTTACTATTTTTTAACTAAGAGGACAAAACAGGCCAGCCTCGGAAAGAGGTTATTGATAATGGCTCTGGGGAAAGACCACCCACCTATCTTCATTCCATTTATGACTTTACATCTGAAAAAAGGCAATTATATGAGAGCTGGAACATGGCTAGTGCTGAGTTCTGGCGACTCTCACTCTCTCCATCTCCATAATGACCACACCTGAGTCACTAGAGAGACATTGGAGAGGCACTTGTAGGGAAAGACACTGTTCTAGTTGTATTAGGTTATTATGCCTCATTACAGTCATGGGCAGAAGAAAACAATGGGGCTAAGAATTGTGTGGTAGTTCGGTCCTCTATGTAATAGTCTTGCTAGGTTCACTGCCTCTTGATAATAGCCTATTCACTCAACTTGGTGGAAGGAAGCTGCTAGATTTGCTGTCTCATCTTGATTCCCAATCCCCTGGTGCACTCTCCTTCAGCATTGATGTGGCAATTGTTTTAGACATCCGCAACTACCTTTTCTTTTCTTTTCTTTCTGTCTTTTTTCTTTTTAGACAGGGTCTCGATCTGTTGACTAGGCCGGAGTGCAGTGGTACAATCACAGCTCACCGCAGCCTTGACCCCTCAGGTTCAAGCAATTTCCCACCTTAGCCTCCTGAGTAGCTAGGATTACAGGCACAAGACACTAGGCTAATTTTTGTTTCTTTTTTTTTTTTTTTTTTTTTTTTTTTTTTTGAGACGGAGTCTCGCTCTGTCGCCCAGGCTGGAGTGCAGTGGCCAGATCTCAGCTCACTGCAAGCTCCGCCTCCCGGGTTCCCGCCATTCTCCGGCCTCAGCCTCCCGAGTAGCTGGGACCACAGGCGCCGCCACCTCGCCCGGCTAATTTTTTGTGTTTTTAGTAGAGACAGGGTTTCGCCGTGTTAGCCAGGATGGTCTCGATCTCCTGACCTTGTGATCCGCCCGTCTCGGCCTCCCAAAGTGCTGGGATTACAGGCTTGAGCCACCGCGCCCGGCCTGTTTCTTTTTTTTGTAGAGATGGGTGTCTCACTATGTTGACCAGGTTGATCTTGAAGTCTTGGGCTCAAGCGATCTACCCGCCTTGGCCTCCCAAGTAGCTGGGACTGCAAGCATGCGTCACCAAACCCAGTTAATATTTTTTATTTTTAATTTTAGTAGAGTTGGAATCTCGCTATGTTGCCCAGGCTGGTCTTAAATTCCTGGGCTCAAGTGACCTTCCCTCCTTGGCCTCCCAAAGTGCTGGGATTACAGAAATGAGCCACTGGGCCCGGCCTGCCTTTTTGATACATACCTGAAGAAAAGGACAAAGGCATTTTAATTCAGTACATTTAGAAAAAATTAAGGCCTCCCCAAAGGCAAAATTATTATCTCTCACCTAAGGTGGGCAATTGGGCTAGGATTTTCTATTAGACGAGGGTGATAACTTGGGAACAAGAGCGTTACCTGGAAGCCAGGCCTGGTTTTATCAGCAACAGATTCAAATTTCCTGGGCAGTACATTTGAGTACTCCTTGAGTCCATTTTCTTTTCTGTAGCATGAGCAAAGAGTCCCTGAACTTTCTGATCTCAAGATGATATGAGATTAAATGAGATCGTTTTAGAAAGAATAGTCCCACAGAAAACACAGGGCACACTGCATCTCACTGTAGTGTCAGGCAGCAGGGCCCCTGCCTTAGATCCATGGGAGGAGACCTGAGTTCCTGCCATCCTTCTCAAGGGTGGCATCCAGGTTGGTTCAGCTCCTCCTATCAGGGTAGCTTAATAGTTGTCCTGGCTGTTTTCATTTTAGCAGGATAGGAAAATAATGTAGTGGGATTGTCCAAAAATCTAGATATGACTACAGTTCTCCTTAATGGGCTTTTTTTTTTTTTTTTTGATACAGGGTCTCACTCTGTTGCCCAGGCTGGAGTGCAGAGTCACAGTCACAACCCACTGCAGCCTTGACCTCCGAGGCTCAAGCGATCCTCCCATCTCAGCCTCCTGAGTAGCTGGGACCACAGGTGTGTGCCACCATGCCCGCCTAATTTTTTAACTTTTTTGTAGAGATGGGGTCTCCCCTATTTTGCCCAGGCTGGTCTCAAACTCCTGGGTTTATTTGGTATTTTTAAAGGATATTTAGAGTCACAAGACAGAGTTACCTTTTTTATAGACCAGTCTTCTTGCAGGATAAGGGACATGAGAAAAATCCCACTCTCGCACAACTTCTGATCACAACTTTCATGTGGGACCTGGAGATTTCTGTCTTATTTTACTGTTATGAAGACAAGGTAAGAATATGTGTAAAGTGCTCAGAGCAGTGCCTGACCAGGGAGGACTCCATGAGGGGTACTCCATGAGCTCTATGAGAAGCGGATTCACACGGAATAGGCCCACCCCTAACATCGTGGCCTGAGGCAAGACTCCATCTGGAAGCCCACTTACCTCTGAATATTTCAAGTTCTGAACCGGAAAACAAATTGTTCATTAAATATGTCCTCTTCTTCTACTTTAACACATAGATCTGTATAACGACCTAGAAGGCCCAGTTTATAATGAGAATTATCGGACCCCTTGGAGTTGCGTGTCAGAACATGGGGCATGGCCAGGTGTGGTGGCTCACTCCCGTAATCCCAGCACTTTGAGAGGCTGAGATCACTTGAGGCCAGGACTTCACGACCAACCTGGTCAACATGGTGAAACCCTGTCTCTACTAGAAATACAAAAATTAGCTGGACATGGTGGCACACACCTGTAATTACAGCTACTTGGGAGGCTGAGGCATGAGAACCACTTGAGCCGGTTAGGCAGAAGTTGCTGAGAGCTAAGACCGCATCACTGCACTCCAGACTGGGTGACAGCGAGACTCTGTCTCAAAAAAAAAAGAACATGGGTTGTGGGGAGAGCTGGCTTTTGGCTCCTTACGCCCCAGCCTACAGCCTTCTCCCTTCCCTTTTCACTTCTGGCTCTGACCTGCCTGTGAGGGCAGCATAGCCACACATTGGAGCTCCATCCTACTCCCTGCAGTCACCCCTGGGCCGCCTCTTGGTTCCAGCAGTGAGATACCATCTCACTCCAGTTGGAATGGTGATCATTAAAAACTGAGGAAACAACAGATGCTGGCGAGGCTGTGGAGAAATAGGAATGCTTTTACACTGTTGGTGGGAGTGTAAATTTGTTCAACCATTGTTGAAGACTTCCTCAAGGATCTAGAACCAGAAATACCATTTGACCCAGCAATCCCATTACTGGGTATATACCCAAAAGATTATAAATCATTCTACTATAAAGACACATGCACACATATGTTTACTGCAGCATTATTCACAATAGCAAAGACTTGGAACCAACCCAAATGCCCATCAATGATAGACTGGATAAAGAAAATGGGGCACATATACACCATGGAATACTATGCAGCCATAAACAAGAATGAGTTCATGTCCTTTGCAGGGACATGGATGAAGCTGGAAGGCATCATTTTCAGCAAACTAACACAGGAACAGAAAACCAAACACTGCCTATTCTCACTCATAAGTGGGAGTCGAACAATGAGAACACATGGATACAGGGAGGGGAACATCACACACCAGGGCCTGTTGGGGGGTTGCGGGCAAGGGGAGAGAGAGCATTAGGACAAATACCTAATGCATGCAGGGCTTAAAACCTAGATGACGGGTGGATGGGTGCAGCAAACCACCATGGCACATGTATACCTATGTAACAAACCTGCACATTCTCCACAGATATCCCAAAACTTAAAAGAAAAGAAAAGAAAGAACTGGCATGGAAGAGGGCTTCTAGGCTAACATGTGGGTGAGCAGTGCATGGTAAGGGCTCCAGCCAAGGGAATATTGTTCTTTAACAAAGCTCTGGCCAAAGCCCAGGGGCTGAGACTGGAGTACATAGGTTCCCTGTTCCCTGAAGAAAACCTGAACATTGTGAAAACACAAAGGGGCAGTAAATGCCATTGTGTGAGCAAAACTATACATGCCCTCTGCAATGACATTTTAAAGGTGTCTTAAGAGGTCAGAAATATTGTGAGTAACAAGAAGAACAACAAAAAAACCCAAACACAAAACAGTAAGAGATCTTGATAAGTCTAGCGCATTTTCCAATCTAGAGAATATGAATGGCCCCAGGGATAGTCCCTGGGTTTATCATTCAGCGCATCCTTACCAAGGGCCTCCAGCTGGGCAGACACCATTGTAGAGGCTGCCCTACCAAGAGCAGGCACAGAGACCACCACAGCCACACGGCCACCACCCCAGCATGGTAAGGACAATCGCCTTCATGAGACTCACTTTTAGCTTCTAGGATAGAGTTGGGGTCTTGGCAGAGAAAACAGAGAGGTGGTCAAGACAGGGAAGAACGTGGGGGTGTAGAGAAGAGAAATAGAGAAAAGAATAGAGAAGGGAAAGGACTTCCAGACATTCATCCATGTCGGACCCACTCAGTTTGTCGAAAAGTAAACCACCAAGAAAAGGTCAGGAATCTTTAGCAGAGGGCTCGGGAGGCTATGTAGGTTTGTGATTGGTAAGATGGCTTATTTTTTAGAATTGACACCTGAATCCTTTCCCAAATGTTGCAGGTAGACGGAGGAGACTCCATGTGAAAAGCACCAAGAGAGGATTCAGAGGAGAGTGGATGTCTGCGCAGAGTCTTGAAGAAGGAGTTGAGGGCACGGGCTCATTCCAGGCAGCAAAGCTTCACAGCATGAGCAGCAATTGTGATTTAGTGATATGGTTCACAAATTCTCTACAACAAATAACCCCATGCGGGAAAAACCCTCATCTCCTAGCACCAACCAACCTTTGCAACTGAAGGCCAGTGCAGAGCTGAGCTGTAACAGCACTATGTCACCATTCTTCCCCTGACTAGTAGGTAACATTTATTTATCACTCCCTCTCTCTTCAAACATTGTGGTCTCTCTCTTCCTGCCTGCAAATCTACAACTCCCCCTCCAAGGGGAGAATGGTGCTGTGGGATGGAGGAAAGAACTTCGGTTTTAAAATCAGGCTGAAGTGTGTTTGTTGCTGGTCTTGCCTCCTATTTGCTTGTAATCTTTTCCCCCCTTCAAGATGGAGTCTTGCTCTGTCGGCCAGGCTGGAGTGCTATGGCATGATTTCAGCTCACCGCAACCTCCGCCTCCCAAGTTCAAGCAATTCTCTTGCCCAGCCTCCCAAATATCTGGGATTACAGGCTTGTGCCACCACGCCTGGCTAATTTTTGTATTTTCAGTAGAGATGGGGTTCATCATGTTGGCTAGGCTGGTCTCAAACTCCTGACCTTGTGATCTGCCCACTTCGCCCTCCAAAAGTGCTTGGATTATAGACGTGAGCCACCGTGCCTGGCCTTCGCTTGTTATCTTAAGCAAGCGATTTCACTTCTGTGGGTCTCCGTTTTCTTTACCTGTAAATTGGGACTAATACAACTCCTTGGATTGCTGTAATAATAAAATGAGGTGGTGCATGAAAAAAAAAAAAAAAAAAAAAAAACCCCAGCTCTTGAAAAAGGTATGCAATACATGTTACTTTCTGAAGAGGATCAGGATATGCCACCCCCAAATATGCCACTTTTGGAGGGTTATTTTGAGCCAAAGGCAATTGAGAATCAACAGATGCACAAGAGTTTCCTGCCCTTCTCCTATCCATCTAAGAGCAGGGCATAAATTTATCTTTGAGAAGGTGGCATAAATTTCCCTAATGATGGTGTCCCCTTCTCCTGGCACCAGGAAGAGGAGAGTGACTCTTATCACAGAGATGGAGAGTCGGCACTGAGAGAAGTCTGCATACAAAAACTTTACTAAAATAACTCTCATCTTCCATTAGTTCTCCCACATATTCTTAGTCACTTACTCATGATTTCACATCCCTTGAAACTCAAACTTCCTTTTCTTTGTTTAAAATGGTATATAAGCCCCAGAATCTAACCACTCTTTCCCTCCCTCCCTCCTTCCTCTCTTTCTCTTTCTTTTCCTTCCTTCCTTCCTTCCTTCCTTCCTTCCTTCCTTCCTTCCTTCCTTCCTTCCTTCCTTTCCTTCTTTCCTTTCTTCTCTCTCTCTCTCTTCTTTCTTTCTGGACTTGAACTCCTGGGTTCAAGAGGTCCTTCCACTTCAGCCTGCAGAGTAGCTGGGACTACAGGCACAAGCCATAGCGCCTGGCTTCTAACTACTTTCAGCTTCATTTCTTTTCTAGTAACTCCCATACATGTAAATATTAGTAAACATTGTGTGCCTTTTCTCCTGTTAATCTGTTGTTCAATTTGCAGGCCTCTAGTTACTGAACATAAGCGTAGAGGAAAAGTTTTTTCTCCCTGATGTTTCCATCCCTCCCACATTCCTGAAAAGAAATAAAAAGCAACCCGGGGCAAAAGGGAGCTATCTTTCGCCAGTCTATTACAGAGGGATGCATCGCAGTTACAGGTATTCTCCTGTTTCTTGGGGCTGGGGATGTTTCCCGATTGTGAAGGAAAGTTAAAAAAAACACAAAAAACAAACAAACAAAAACCCTAGAGCTCCTTAGAATAAGTTATGCACACACAGAGGAAACACAGAGGAAATACAGGCGTGCCCCACTTGGAGCCATCCTACTCATGCAAGACTGAAATTTGCCAGAAACCAATTAACCAGCCATTAGTTTATCTTTTAAGCATAAACTATAATGCTTAAATTTCCTCACTTATATTTCCTCACTTTTCTAAAAAGGATTAACAAGAATAGAAAGCCAACTCTTTGTCAGTATTTATACGTAGGTACTGAAGTTGAATGGTGACAGACACTTGAGGCTGAAGTAGAATTAAACTTTAATTAGAAATGAAGATGAAACTGCTCTGAAGTGATCAGTTGTCATTGGACTCCCAATCTGAAGTGTGAAAAATGCCATTCTATTTACAGACATTGATTCAGCTTGCCTGCCTCCAACCTTACACACTCCTGCCGTTCCCTCTTCCTCCCATGCCACCCTCTTACTCTCCAGCTGAAAAGTCCTCTTTTCAGATGGGATATACTCCCCTCTCTCATCGCAGTTAATCTAACAATATGGCAAGTTACCAGTTTCCCAATTTCGCTCACACCACTCCTGCCAAAAACCTTCCTTCCTTTTCTCCATTTATCTATCGTCAAAATCCTGGGTTCAACTTGCTCTTCCAGCCTCTGAATGATATTTCCAGCAGGTGGCACCCCAAGTGAGCTCCTTACTCAAATCCTTTAGTGATTTCTTTCATGTTTGGGTTTGTACCTGATTTCCCCAACTAAATAATCAATTTCTAAAATTCAGAAATTGTGTCTATTACGGGCATGCACTTGCATCTTCAGTGACTTGCACATTGTGTGTATAAAAGTAGATTGTTGGCCAGGAGCAGAGGTTTATGCCTGTTATCCTAGCATTTTGGGAGGCCAAGGTGGGAGGATTGCTTGAGGCCAGGAGTTTGAGACCAGCCCTGGCAACATAGTGAGACCCTGTCTCTACAAAAACTAGAAAAATTAGCTGGGTGTGGCGGTGCACACCTGTAGTCCAGGTTCTTGGAAGGATTGCTTGAGCCCAGGAAGTTGAGGCTGCAGTGAGCTATGGTAACACCACTGCACTCCAGCCTGGGTGACACAGCTGAGATCATGTTTCAGAGGAAAAAAAAAAAAAACTTTATCATTGATAATAAAAAGTAGATTTATATGCAACTTTATAAGGATTTCGTCTACTGTAAAAATAAAGGCTCATATGCACTGACGTTTAATTCACCTGAAAACAGAAGAGAAAGGCCAGGATAAGAATATAATTGTGATGAAAATTTGAAGCTAATCAGTGAGCAGGGGTTTTCTGAGGATCTATTGCTACCATGTGCTTGTCAGTATTCTTTACCAGTAGCATAATATGTAGTGACCTCATAGCAACACTGCTTTAAATATAATCTTTCTCTGCAAAGGCTATACTTTCAGCCAATGTGCTTGGCAAGATGTTTGCTGCCTGCTTTGCTGGCTAACCTAGGAATGAATTCTCTCTCTAACCTGAGTACCCTTTATTCCATATCTTAGATTTTGGCTGACAGCAGCATTGTCTTTCTTGTCATCCTGAGAGGGATGGAGAGAATTACATTTTTCTCTCTTTTGCAAGAAGAGTTGTTTCATGTTTGGGATACCTGCTGAAAAATTTTGGCTTATTATTATCCCCTCTGCTTGCCACCCCCTCCTTTTCTAGTTTAGATATTTTTTAATCCCCACAAGCTCAGCATTAAACCCAGTATCCTGACAGCAGTAGGTCAGAGCTATAGCTGCTTTAAACGGGCAACCACGGCACAATCTCATAAGTACAGAACTAAGGTACACGTGGGAAACTCAGAATAATACAAAATAAAGGCAAATAAGTCCTACGTTCTCTGAAATAGACTCTGAAGTAAGAAAGGTGAAACGAGATTCATGACAGCCTAGGCAATAGGAAACAATTCAAAAAGGAATGGACATAAGAATCTATTCTGAAGATAGACTGGGAAAACCGTGAAAAAACATATGCATTGCAGCACTATTTGCAATTCTAAAGCCTAGCATTGCACAACACAAATAGGTGATGGGTTGGATAATCTGTGGCTCATCCACAGAATGGAATACTAAGCAACTCTTGAAAAGAATGCAGACCAGCTCTACATTTTGCTTGGAAATGATTTCTAGTAAATATTATTAATTGAAAACTGCAAGTCTCAGAAGAGTGAACATAAGGTACTCTTTTGTCTAAGAAAGGGTGGATAATGGAAATATTTACATATTTGTTTATATTTAAAGTAAAAAGCAGGGGAAGGACAACCTTGCAAGTAAAAAATTGGTTACCTTTGGGGGGATGGAGGAGGCAGGAACGTAAGCTAGACTTGTCTGACTGTACCTGTATTTGTTAACTATTGCCACAAAATAGATTAGTCAAAAAATGTAGTGGCTTAAAATAACAATAGTAGCATCTCACATAAATTTTGTGGGTCAGGACTCCAGGAGCTGCTTAACTGAGTGGTTCTGTCTCAGGGCATTTCATGAGATTGTGGGCAAGACATTGGTCTGAGTCTCAGTCATCTAAAGGTTTGACCGGGGCTAAAGAACCCACTTGCATAATGGGTCACTCACCTGAGTTGTTTCCTTGTTGGCAGGAGGCCTCAGTTCCTTACCACACGGACCTCTCTCCCCACATCGCTGCTTGAGCATCCTCATGAAATGGCAGCTGGCTGCTTCTATAACAAGGTATCCTAAAACAGCAGGGAAAGCTGAAATGCCTTTTATGACCTAGTCTTGGAAGTCGCATACTGTCACTTGCATCTTATTTGTTAGAAGCAAGATAGTGAACGTGGGGTGGCTGTAATCCCGGCACTCTGGGAGGCTGAGGCAGGAGGATTGCGTGAGCCCAGGAGTTCAAGACCAGCTTGGGCAACGTGGCAAGACCTTGTCTCTATTTAAAAAATAAAACCAAAAACATACTGAGTCCAGCCCACACTCAAAGGGAGTGGAATCAGGCTTCACCTTTTTAAGGGTGTGTTAAATAATTTGTGGACATATTTTATATCCCTATAAAACTTAATTTTATATATTTGAGTTTGGAACCATACTAATGATTTATATAATTATAAAAGCAAGTTAAATAAAATTGAACAAGAAACTGCAGTCCCTAAACAGTGAAAACAAAACAAAAACAATAAACCTAAGCATATTTCAGGTTGATTATTTAAATATAGAGAAAGAAATAAGTTCAATGACTTTATTTTCATTTATTTTATTATGGTAAGAATTCTTAACATGAGATCTGCATGCTGAACACATTTTTAATGTGTAACACAGCATTGCTGGCTGTATGTACAATGCTGGACAGCAGCTCTCTGGAGTTTATTCATCTTGCTTGACCGAAACTTTATGCCAGTTGATTGTAACTCCCCATTTTCCCCTTTCCTCAGCCTCTAGTAGCCACCATTCCATTCTTGGATTCTATGAATTTCACTGTTTTAGTTACCTTATGTAAGTGGAATCATGCAGTATGTGTCCTTCTGTGACCAGCTGATTTCATTCAGCATAATGTTCTCAAGGATCATTAGTGTTGTCACCCATTGCAGGATTTCCTTGTGTGTGTGTGTGTGTGTGTGTGTGTGTGTGTGTGTGTGTGTTTTGAGATGGAGTCTCCCTCTGTTGTCCAGGCTGGAGTGCAGTGGGGCGATCTCTGCTCACTGAATCCTCTGCCTCCTGGGTTCAAGCGATTCTCATGCCTCAGCCTCCCAAGTAGCTGAGACTACAGGTGCGCACCACCACACCCAGCTACTTTTTGCATTTTTAGTAGATCCAGGGTTTCAGCATGTTGCCCAGGCCTCCCAAAGTGCTGGGATTACAGGCGGGAACCACTGCACCCGGCCCTGGATTTCCTTCTTTTCTTAAGGCCGAATATTATTCCATTGCATATATAGACATTTTGGTTTCCCATTCATCTGTCAATGGATATTTAGGTTGTTTCTGCATCTTGGCTATTGTGAATAGTATTGCAATCAACATGGAAGTGCTAATATCTCTTCAAGATCCTGATTTCAATTTTTTTGAGAAATATCCAGAAGTGAGATTGCTGGATGATATGGTAGTTCTATTTTTAATTGTTTGAGAAACCTCCACACTGTTTTCCATAGAGACTGCACCATTTTGCACTCCCTAAATTCCCACAAGCACTATGCAGAGGTTCTGATTTCTACACATCCTGCCAACACTTGTTTTTTTTTTTTTTTTTTTAATGGTAGCTATCTTGACAGGAGTGAGGTGAATTTTAATTGCTTTTAAAACAGAGGAATTGGACTGTACAATCTTAGAGGAATATATCCAAAGGATAAATAGGATTGTAAATAAATCTTAAACTGTTCTTAGTAATTATAATATCACTACTACTACTATTATTATTATGAAATTATTAAGTATATTGTCTTAGTCCATTTTGAGTTGCTGTAAAGGAATACCTGAGGCTGGGTAATTTATGAAGAAAAAAGGTTAATTTGGCTCACGATTCTGATGGTTGAAAATTTCATGACTTGGCAGCTGCATGGGGTGAGGGCCTCAGGCCACTTCCAGTCATGGCAGAAGGTGAAGGGGAGTTGGCCTGGCCTCAGGCTGCTTCCAGTCATGGTGGAAGGTAAAGGGGAGTTGGCCTGGCCTCAGGCTGCTTCCAGTCATGGCAGAAGGTAAAGAGGAGTTGGTGTGTGCAGAGATCACATGCAAGGCAGGAAGCAAGGGGGTGGGGGAGGTACCAGGCTCTTTTTATTTATTTTTATTTTTTATTTTTTTTTGAGACAGAATCTCATTCTGTCTCCCAGGCTGGAGTGCAGTGGCACGATCTCAGCTCAGTGCAACCTCCGTCTCCTGGGTTCAAGCGATTCTCCTGCCTCAGCCTCCTGAGTAGCTGGGATTACAGGTGCATGCCACCAAGCCCTGCTAATTTTTGTGTTTTTAGTGGAGGCGAGGTTTCACCATGTTGGCCAGGCTGATCTCGAACTCCTGACCTCAGGTGATCTGCCTGCCTCAGCCTCCCAAAGTGCTGGGATTACAGGCGTGAGCCCTGGCACCCAGCAAGGCTTTTCTTTTTTTTAAATCAGCTCTCAGTAGAACTAATAGAGAGAGAACTCACTCATCCCTGAGGGAAGGCATTAATCTATTCATGAGGGGCCCACCTCCGTGACCCACACAACTCCCACCAGGCCCCACCTCCAACATTCCCACATTGGAATCAAATTTCAACATGAGATTTGGTGGGGACAAACGAACTATATCAAAACCATAGCATAGATATATGTTTCAGAATATACATATATTGTGTTCTATACAGTAATACTATATAAGTACTACAGTACACATATTATATATATGTATTAATATATTACTATATTGGCATTATTCTGAAACTAACTACATATACACATATGTGTACATACATACACACATATACATGTGTCTATGTATCTCAAATACATAATTATGGTAACATATTTAGGAACCACATCTTTCAGTAGAAGAGGAGAGATATAAATATAAAATTGAATGAGTCAAGTGGAAAATCCTGTAATCTTAAATTTGATTTAAAAAATTAATAAGAACTTAGGATGTATTTTCTTTAAAAATAAACATATTTCCTTGCTCTGCTCACTGAAAAGGCCTGCAAGCCATGACTAACCCCAAAATAATAACCTTATCTTCAGATTGTATTCTCTAAATATAATTTCTAACTCAAGAAAGCCATGCCTCCTTGGATAAATGATTATTTCAAGACTGGGACAGGAAACACTGCAGGGGGCCTGGAACATTCTATTGTACTAGAAGGCATCGGGCTATCAGAGACCATAAGCATTGCATCAAAAAGATCCAGGTGCCCACTTCAGTGTTCTCCCACTGGTCAAAGATGGGACAATTTTAACCGAATGGCAACAATAACGATAATAGTAATAACAACTGCAATGCCACACCAAATATATTAAAATCTGCAAGTTCATAATGCTAAAAGAAAGTGCAAATAAATACAACTAAGTGAACACCTTTGTAAAATGCTAAGGAACCCACTCATTGTGAAAACTGATAAAGGAGAAAACTGAAGGGAAAGAAGTATTTATTTTGCTTTTCCTGTTTAGACTGCAACTCAGAAATGTCAGCTAATTAATGCAAAAGGAATAGTACAACTAGAATGTCACCATTTTGCAACCCCTAATAAAAAAACATCCAATTTGAGGCTAGAACTTGAAGTCCACAGGACAGGCAGCTGGAACGGGGGGGGAAGGATGTAAACTGCGGAGAGCAAAACAGGCAGGAATTCACGAAGATGGACTGAGAGCTATGTCAGTTCTCTGACGTTGATGGTCTGCGTGTCCTGCAGAAGCCAGGGCTCTTTGAATTGGGCTGAGCACACACACTAGCCCAAGCTGGGGAGAAGCTGAAAGAGTATGCAGGGGAAGGTGAGGGAGCTGCAGGCCAGCTGTGCCTCGTGCCCACCAGAGGGGCCAGCAGATGCCCCCACATGTGTGACCTACCAAATGGCTACTGCCTCACTTCCATCTTCGAAGCTCCCAAGAATCTCCCTCGTGGCTCATCTTAGCCAGAAACGTATGGGAAAAGGGAACTCTGGGAAATACGGTCTGATCTAGCTAGGTAGACGTGTTAAAAAAAACCCACCATAGTCATGGATGGCTGCTAAAGCCACTAGGCAAGAGGCTGCAGGGACTTCCACATGTAAAGGATTTCGCTGGCACATTCTGAATCCACTGATGGAAGTCATGTCACACAAATAGAAATGCCTTGTGTCTTGTATCTCCGCCTGTGAAGTGACAGGAAGTACTCAACTACTCTGCAAAATAGCCTCACCAAAAAATCAAACTTGAATGGGATCTAGCCTCAGGCTCCAATTGCAGTTTATAGGAAATACAGGGGAAGGAGAAAAATATTAAAAAACAGCACAGGCATATAGTCAGCCCACTCTAAAATGTGATAGATTATACAGAACCCTTAGCGTCAACTTCTTCAACAAATAAACTGCAAGAAAACAATAGAGATACAGATGACATAAATAACAAGATATTAGAAGCCAGTTGCCATGGCTCACCCCTGTAATCCTAGCACTTTGGGATGCCGAGGCAGGCGGATCACTTGAGGCCAAGGGTTCAAGACTAGCCCTGCCAACATGGTGAAACCCTGTCTCTACTAAAAATACAAAAATTAGCCAGGCAGGGTGGTGCACGCCTATAGTTCCAGCTACTCAGGATGCTGAGCTGTAAAAATCGCTTCAACCTGGGAGGCAGAGTTGCAGTGAGCTAAGATCCTACCACTGCACTCCAGCCTGGGCAACAAAGTGAGACTCTGTCTTTAAAAAAAAAAAAAAAAGATACTAGAGAGACATATCCACCAAAAACAATGGGTGAAACTTGTTTGACTCCATTCATATAAACCAACTTATTTATAAATATATACACACAACAATATATAAATACAACATATATATATGTGCAGTATATAGATATACACATATATAATGAATAAGTAATGTTCATTAATGGCTTAACAACAGGGATACGTTCTGAGAAATACGTGGTTAGGCAATTTCATCCTGTGTGAACGTCACAGTGTGTACTTACACAAACCTAGATCTCACAACCTCTGACACACGTAGGCTATATGATATATAGCTTGTTATTCCTGGGCTATGAACCTGTACAGCATGTTACTGTACTGAACACTGTATGCAACTGTAACAGGATGGTAAGCATTTGTATATCTAAATACAAATATGTATCTAAATTGTGTATCTGTTAATATTAATAAGCGCAAAAGGTACAGTAAAAATAAGGTAGAAAAGATTTTTAATAAGGAACACCTGTGTAGCTCCACCTGACTGGAGCTTGCAGAACTGGAAGTTGCTCTGGGTGAGTCAGTGAGCGGGTGATGAGTGAATGTGAAGGCCTGGGACATTACCACACACCACCATAGACTTGATGAGTGATGTGCATGTAGACTATGCTGCATTTATGTTTAAAAAACCACTTTTCTTGCTTTAATAATAAATTAAGCTTAGCTTACTGTTACTTTTTTTTTGAGACAGGATCTCACTCTGTCACCCACGCTGGCGTGCAGTGGCACAATCACGGTTCACTACAGTTTCGACCTCCCAGGCTCAAGCAATTCTTTCATCTCAGCCTCCCAAGTAGCCAGGACTACAGGTGCATACCACCATGCCCAGCTAACTTTTTTTTTTTTTTTTGTAGAGATGGAGTCTCGCTGTGTTGCCCAGGCTGGTCTCGAACTTCGAGCCTCAAGTGATCCTCCCACTTCAGTCTCTCAAAGTGTTGGGATTACAGGTGTGAGCCACTCTGCCAGTCCATTACTATAACATTTTCACTTTTTAATTTTTACTGTAATCTCAGCTACTTGGGAGGCTGAGGCAGGAGAATCACTTGAACCTGGGAGCCAGAGGTTGCAGTGAGCCAAGATTGCGCCATTGCACTTCAGCCTGGGCAACAAGAGCAAAACTCTGTCTCAAAGAAAAAAAAAAAACTTAAAAAACATTCCAACTCTTTTATAATAAGACTTAGTTTAAATTACAAACATATTGTACAGTTGTACAAAAATATTTTTCTCTATATCTTAATTCTATAAAGCTTTTTTCAATTTAATTTTTTTTCTTTTTAAACTCTTTTGTTAAAAACTAAGACACAAACATGCACATTAGCCTAGGCCTACACAGAGCCAAGATCATCAGTATCACTGTCTTCCACTTCCACATCTTGACCCACTGGAAGGTCTTTAGGGACAATAACATGCATGGAGCTGCCCTCTCCTAGGATAACAATGCCTTCTTCTGGAAACCTCCTGAAAGCCCTGAATGAGACTGTTTCACAGTTAGCCTTTTTTTTTTTTTTTTTGAAGTAGAAGGAGTGTACTCTAAAATAATGAAAAGAAGTGTAGCATAGTAAATACGTAAACCAGTAACATAGTCATTTATTATCATTATCAAGTATTATGTACTGTACATAATGGTATGTGGTATACTTTTATACGCCTGGCAGTGCAGTAGGTTTACACCAGCAACACCACGAACATGTGGGTAATGCGTTGTGCTATAATGTTATGAGGGCTGTGATGCCACTAAGCAATAGAAAAATTTCAGTTTCATTATAATCTTAGGGGATCACCATTATTTGTTTATGCGGTTCATCATTTTATGAAGCATATGACTCTGTGTGTGTGCGTGTGTGTGTGTGTGTGATATCAAGAGACTGAATTTGATTTCTTTTTTTTCTTTCAGACAAAGTCTCGTTCTGTCGCCCAGGCTGGAGTGCAATGGTGTGATCTCAGCTCAAGGCAACCTTCGCCTTCTGGATTCAAGCAATGCGCCTGCCTCAGCCTCCCAAGTAGCTGGGATTACAGGTGCCTGCCACTACTCCCGGCTAATTTTTTACATTTTAAATAGAGACAGGGTTTTGCCATGTTGGCCAGGCTGGTCTCGAACTCCTAATCTCAGGTGATCCACCCTTCTCAGCCTCCCAAAGTGCTGGGATTACAGGCGTGAGCCACCATGCCTGGCCAATAAATTTGGCCAGTTATTTGATATTGAGTCACTGTTTATTTTTAAAGGCATGTTATAGTATTGTGGTCATTATTTACTTATTTATTTTAAATATTTTGAAGACTTTTTAAAAATCTAGGAAATAGGATTTTCTTCCAAATAATCAGGGGGCAAGTGGGAGTATAAATGAGAAGGGTTGTCCGCATGTTGATAATCACCGAAGCTGGGTGATGGGTATCCGGACATTCTTTATGCTACTCTCTCTGCTTTTATATGTGTTTAACTTTGCTGGGCGTGGCGACTCATGCCTGTAATCCCAGCACTTTGGGAGGCCAAGGCAGGTGGATCACCTGAGGTCAGGAGTTCAAGACCAGCCTGAACAACATGGTGAAACCTCATCTCTACTAAAAATACAAAAATTATCCAGGCGTGTTGGTGGGCACCTGTAGTCCCAGCTACTCGGGAGGCTGAGGCAGAGGAATTGCTTGAGCCTGGGAGTTCGCAGTGAACCGAGATCTAGCCATTGCACTCCAGCCTGGGCGACTGGGCAAGACTTCGTCTCAAAAAAAAAAAAAAAAGAAAAGAGAAAACAAGTGGGGATTGACAGTGATCATTGAAAGATAAATTGGACCTGGTTGACCAGGAAAACAAGGAAACTCATTTTGGAGATTGGGAAAAGGGCACTGACCATTCACACAAAACTTCACATTTCTCAGAACACTTTCACATCTCCACAACTTTATCACTGTGTTCTCTTGTTGACTGTGAGTTAGGCATGTCAGGCATGAAGCTGTGAATGAGAAAACTGAAGCTCAGAGAGACGGAATGATCTGTCACACCTACTAAGTGGCCACACTGGTGTTAGAACTCATGTGTATCCTTAGGCCACAGAGACAGGAGCAAGGACCTTAGGGAGACTGTCCTGGCTACAGACCAGGGTCCATGCTGCAGGAGTTGGAAATATGGCTGCTTACGTAGTGGCACCAAATTAGGAAAAGCTCAGAAGTCACATAGAAAAGTTTAGCCTAGTGTCAAGGATAGATTATTTTTCTTTCCACACTATTGCCCCTTGCCCCACGCTTCACCGTTCCCACATACAAATAAATATAGAAACTTGTTTTTTTTTTTTCTTTAGGCAGTGCAAAATGTTCAACTCTACTGCTTTTAAAATTAAGAAATGAGATTTTACAATCTTTTTTTTTTTTTTTCCTTTTGAGATAGAGTTTCACTCTTGTTGCCCAGGCTGGAGTGCAGTGGCGTGATCTCAGCTCACTGCAACCTCTGCCCTCTAAGTTCAAGCGATTCTTCTGCCTCAGCCTCCTGAGTAGCTGAGAGTACAGGCACCCACCACCACGCCCAGTTAATTTTTTTCTATTTTTGGTAGAGATGAGGTTTCATCATGTTGTCCAGGCTGGTCTAGAACTCTTGACCTCAGGTGATCCACCCGCCTCAGCCTCCCAAAGTGCTGGGCTTACAGGCGTGAGTCACCATGCCCAGCAAGATTTTACAATCTTAATTTAAAAAAGTATTAACACAAAAACCATTTCAAATATGTATTTTAGTCAAGGAGGATAAGAGGAGCAGGAAAAATGAAGGCAGGGGAGAGCGGTGGAAAGGGAGAAGATGATCAGGGGAGATAGGAAGAAATATTTTGAACAGAAGATTAGTGATGATAAACTAAATTACTCTATTGCTGCTATTCACTTGCGCCCCAGGCTTCAAAATGGATTTTAGCCTATTATGTCTGTCCTTTGAAAATCTGGAGAAATGATTTTATCATTAGCCTTGAAGAACCTCGACTTTTAGTGTGAAGGAAGAAAGTGTACATGTACCGCTGGCCAAGGGTAGAGCACACGCAGAGCCTTAAATGAGAACCAAGAAAAGCCAGGATTATCTTCTGCAAAATACAATGTTGACCAGAGCCAGTCTCCCACAGGACGCAATGCCCCGCGGGTGGCTTGACCACCAGCAAAGAAGCGCAGTGACCAGAGTCCCCACACTGTTCATCCAGGGCCTGATATCATGAGGTATGACTCAGTGCTCACTAGAAAACCCATAATCTCATTGGGTCCCAAGGCTTCCTTGACCTAGAGCTGTGAATCACCAAATTCTAGAATAGAAACAAACATTCCATTGCATACCTATTTTTCAGTCCTAATTCCTAAATTCTTAAAATAATGTCTTCTCTGTATTAAAACCACACATATGCAGTCAATCACTAGCCAAAATAATGGTGCAACTTTATCGATAGCACTTTTAGGAGCCATCAAATACTTAGACACAGTCTCACTATTCTCAGGAGTTTGATGCGACAAGATGCTTCTTCCTGTGTTTTAAAACACAGACTGACGTGATGGAACTGAAAACAGATTTTTCAATGCCTAGAAGCGTCTATGCTTTATTACTTTCCTTCGGGTAGAAAAGGTGAGAAACAGTGACATACACCCCTGCTTCATGGAATTACAATTCCTGGCAGTGATCAAGTACACCTTCCTCAAAATGTTCTTTTGAGGCTGGAAGGGAGAAGAGGTGATTCTCTTATTTGGCAAAATGGAGAACAAAGCAATCGAGTTGTTAGTAAAATGTCCCAAAGTATGTTCATGATTATATTAAAATAATTTTATGCTTTAACTGTATTGATCTGCAGACCAGAACTCTTTCCGCTCATCCAGAAGACACATATTGATTTATTAATTTTTAATGATTATTAGGAACTATTCCACCATCTGGGGACGCAAAGATGGATATGAAAGACACAGCTCTTAGCAAAGGCAGAGAAGTAAGCAGAAGGTTCAAAGGCTCCTTCCGTGACGGTTCTGTTCCAGTTCTCTCAGTCTCCATATTAGTGGAAGGTAAGGATGGGGGGAACTGAAAGGCTAAAAACAGGGTTGAGAGCAGATGCCTGTTCTGGCTTGTGTAGCAGTCAGCATCGAGGGCAGCGTGGGCCCTGGGGGATGTGGTTAGGAAAAGGCCATTTTCCTGATAGAGGAACCTGCTTTTTTGGAGACAGGGTCTCGCTCTGTTGCCCAGGCTGGAGTGCAGTGGTACAATCAGAGCTCACGGCAGCCTTGAACTCCTGGGCTCAAGTAATCTTTCCACCAGAGCTTCCCAAGCAGCTAGGTGTACCACCACACCTGGCACATTTGTGTGTACCTGTGTGTGTGTGTGTGTGTGTGTGTGTGTGTGTGTGTGTGTGTGTGTGTGTATAGACAGAGTGTTGCTATGCTGCCCAGGCTGGTTCTGAACTCCTGGTCTCAAGGGGCCCTCCTGCCTTGACATCCCTAAGTGATTTATAGGCATCCACTGGGATTACCCACTGGGGTTATCCACAGTCATGTGCCACTGTGCCCAGCCCTGAAGTCAGCCCAGAATAGATGAGAATGAGCTGTCTACTGATGAAACTACCTTGAGAGGTAGTTATGAGTATAATCCTGGGGAGTGGAGAGCAGGAGAACTACAACCAAGGGAACCAAAGAACCTTGAGGCTAAAGCTCAAACCAGACGACCTGCATTGCAGCCTTTCTGAAGTCATGCAAGGAGGCAGGAAGGGAGTACGTGTCCATTCGTGTGTCCCAGCCCTGACCCAGGCAGAGGGTATCCTGAGCCCTTCCCTTTCAGGAGCCCTTCATGTGACCAGCGTTCTGACCCATCTCAGATGTGTTTCCTGTGCTGAAAATGAGCAGACATCTGTGATATAACCTTTTAACATGCTCCAATACCCTCATCCAGTGCACCTTGCTTTGATCCTATCCCACCAAGTCACTGAAGTTGGTTTCTCCTGTAGATTTTCATAGGAAAGAGAAGGTGCTGTCTCACAAATGTGACCAACAACCACTCAGCAGTAATAAATCTGACTGTTAATTGACATGTTATCCTGGTTAATATATTTTCTTGTGAACCTGATAGGTATGCATCAGATAAGCAGGGAGGGAACTAGTAAAATCCAATTCTCAGGCCTGCAGAGCTGAAGACCAGAAATGGCACTTTCCAAGGTAGTTGTAATTTTCTTGGCTACCCTAGTTCCATTATCTGGAATGCTGTCTAACATTTAGTTAGGTGCTCAATAAGTGTTACCATTATTACTATAAAAATATTCCTATTTGTTTGTTAATTTATTTTTACGGGCTGGGCATGGTGGCTCATGCCTGTAATCCTAGTGACGGCAGCAGCAGCCCGTCTGGAGCAGCTGCTGTGAAGACACCTACTGCAAGGTGGGAGACACAGCCAGAACCGTGCACCCCATGGAGCCAGGGGAGCTGGGAATAGGTGGGAGGAAGCCCCGCCTCCTTCCGAGTTGGCAGGGTGGGAGCCCCACCCTCTGTGGCTGCAGACCCGGGGATTCCTGTGCTCTCAGGGACCTGGGAAGCCCCCTTTCCCCCACAGGCTTAGAAGTGCCTGCTCTGGGTGACTGGTCTCTCCCTGCTTTCGGAGCCTGCCCTGGGGTGGAGCAAAGTTGTGGCTGAGCCCAGGTGCTGCTGTGACCTGTCTGGGTGTGTGCACACTCAGGGTGGCACTGACACACTAGCCCCCAGCTGTCTCAGCCCCCTCCAGACTTTGGGCACTGATGAGCACGGGAGGGAGGCCAAGAAAGGGCTAAGGGTGGCTCAGCACAGACCTGCAGGCAGCCGTTGGTATGAACAGTCTGGGTGCTGCGGATGACATATAGATGGCAGCAGGAGGCAGACAGGCTCCTGGGCAGAAAGGGTCAGGTCCCCAGTGAAGACCCACCCTCAAGCCCCAGATGGCCTGAAGCCTGGGGGTGGGAGTGTCAGGTCTAGGTGGAGTTCATGGCACAGATTGAGAATTTATGGTGCTTTTTCTGGCCTGCCCATGGCTGCTCATGGACTAGTCAGCACGCACTTCCTCCCTTCTGAAGCCCATAAAAACCCCAGACTCAGCCAGACACACAGAAACATGGTTACTACCAGCTATAGGAAGGAGCTACCAACTTAGGTTCTCCTGGACTGGTCAGGATGACCTGCCTGTGGAAAGGAGCTACCCACTTCAGGTCTCCTGAGAGCTGTTCTGTCACTCAGTGAAACTCCTTTCCACCTTGCTCACCCTCTAGTTTTCTGTGTTTCTCATTCTTCCTGGATGCAGGACAAGAACTCAGGACCCTGCAGGACTGAAAGAGCTGTAACACAAAGAGGGCTGAGACACACTCCTTCTTCTCCCCCACCCCAATTCACCACATTGCAGGCGATGAGAAGGAGAGAAGAGCTGCTGCCCTTTGGTGACCCTAGACCTAAGGGCTCTCTGAGCAAGGGCTGTGACGCCATCTTTGGGGCTCTGTGGTTCCTGGCATCTCCAAACTTCTGGATGCCACCATGTTCCCTGGTGCCCACAGTGGAAGCCGCCTGTGGTACACCTGGTCCAGCTGCAGCCTTGCGTGGAGCTGGTGCCTGTGCTGGCTCCTGGAGCTGCTCACCCTGCTGCAGCTGGCATGCCTGGCTGTATGCAGTGGCCAGACCCTGTGTTTGCTCACACACCCTTTGCTGTTCTGCACCTGACTTGCCCTTGGTAGGCATGGGATCCAAGCTGGTAATGTGAGCCAAGCACAGCTTGCGGGGCTGAGTGGGTGAAACAAGCCCAGTGGGCCCAAGCAAAACTCAGGCAAAGATGCCACCGGCCACAGAGATTTCTGGCTGGAAAAGTGACAATCTAAGGATCCTGTGACACCAGCACTTTGGGAGGCTGAGGCAGGCAGATCACTTGAGGCCAGGAGTTTGAGACCAGCTGGGCCAATGTGGTGAAACCCTGTCTACTAAAAATAGAAAAATTCACTGGATGTGGTTGCACATGCCTCTAATCCCAGCTACTTGGGAGGCTGAGGCACAAGAACTGCTTGATCTTGGGAGGCAGAGGTTGCAGTGAGCTGAGACTGCACCACTGAATTCTAGCCTAGGTGACAAAATAAGACTCTGTCTAAAAAATATATATATATATATGTGTGTGTATATATATATATATATGGCCAAGGGAATTTTAAACACAGAAATACCACATATATTTAAGTCTTTCACCTCTACCTGCCTGCAAAGTAGATGTCCCTTGAAGGCGGCGACCTGACCCAATGCCCTGCACATACAGGTGCTGCCACTGGGTGCTGTTAATAAACAGCCTATCTGGTGCTCGAAGCTGCTAAATTAATGATAGAGGAGACCAAGTCTGTCTTCTGTTCCTATCTCTCCTCTTCAGCATTTTCCTGCTTCTCTTTGGTTCCATTGTCTTCCCATCTCAATCCCCAAGTAGGCAGTTCCAGTGAAATTCCTACCTTCCTGTGAGTCCCTAAAGCTGTGCCCCTCGGGCAGCACCCACACCATATATTTAACCCTTCCCTGCCTGCCCCATCACAGCCTGCACCATAATGTCCTATATCGTCATTGGAAAGGGTGGAGAGGGAACAGCGAGGCAAGGGTTATAGGAGGATGATAATTGGAAAGGAAGCCTATTTGCTAGCTTTCAGGAATGATGCCAGCAATTTTAAGGCAGTGTAAGAAGTTTCAGTCTGGTAGGAGGGAGAGGGAATTGTCTTGATTTGGAGAGATTTCTCCTCTCCCATCTTCTCCACTCTAAAACCACAAGTCAATCTAGAAAAGTTGGTGGTATGTGGTTTGGTAAATAAGTTCAGCCTTTGACATGAAGATTGACCTGGTTTGACATTGATTGATTGATTTGACATGCAGATGACCTGAGATTGGTGCTCCTGCCAGTCTTAAAAACAAACGAACAAACAAAAGCCCCTAAGCTTTGGACCTGACCTAGTTGTTTACCACATGTTTGATTCCAGGCCAGTTTCCTGTCTGTAAAATACGGGTGATTGTAATGCTTCCCTTTCCTATTGCACAGAGATGTGACGATAAGGTAAGCCATTCTACATTCTATCTACGTGTGCGTTGGGGAGGGAGTGGGGGAGGGATCATGTCTGTTTTGCTTCGTGTATTTCCATATTGTTTAGAAGATGCTCATTAATATTTGGCTTAATGAACTGTCAGGTGGAATAACCCTTCCCTGTTCCTCCTTTTGGAGGGCAGGTAGAACATGATGATTGGAGGTGCATGAAATGTGACTCACGTCTCTGTGTAATCAGAACTTGCAACACCCTGATTGCTCCTATCTGATTCTTTCTGAACAAAACAAAACAAAAGAAAAACTTGACTTAATGAATAAATGGTGGACTTAGGTCGACTCCCAAATCATTGGTGCCCAAGCTTTAGCGTGCATCAGGATCACTCGAAGGTTCTTGTTCAGACTCGACTACCAGGACCCACCCAGAGAGTTTTTGGTTCAGTAAGCCTCGGGTGAGGCCCAAGAACCTGCATCTAACGACTTCCCCAGTGCTGTGGCGCTGCGGGCAGGGACGGAGGGGCCCAGGGGCAGGCGGCAGCACGGGAAGACGCCAGCAGGTGGCGCGGTCGCCGAACCCGGCCTCCCCCGGGTGCCGAGGGAAGCGGGTCAGCGGCGGCCCCACCTGCACAAGCGCCCGCTCTCCCAGGCAGCAGGGGCGGCGGCGGCCTGGCTGGCTGCGCTGCAGAGCGTAGAGCAGGGGCGGCGTGGGAGGAATTCGGGGCTCTTTCGCCGCCTGTCTCCTTTTACTGCTGGTTGCCCTCAAGGGAGCCCTCTCTCCCTCCACACGCGTTGGGCCTTACCAGCCGCCTGAAGCGGCGGCATCCATCCCAGCAAAGCGTGCCTTCCATCCTCCGGAGAAAACAGTCTTTGAGTTTCCTTTTCAGTGAACCCCCTTTGGGGACTGAACCCTTGCGACTAAGAAAACCCCTCCTAAAGTTTAATGGAACGATCACATCACACGTGGTTGACGAAGCCCTTCCCTACTTGCTACTTGCCTTGTGTGACACACTGTCGCGGCCCGGGCTTCCGGCTTGGTGGAGCGGACACGACCGCTGCTCCGGCTGCGAACTTCGGGCTCCTTCCCTGAGCCAGGCGGAGAGCGCTGCCCGCTTTAGAGAACTGTTAGGAGGCTGCCGGGCGACAACGCGGGAAAAGCGCCTTACACAGCATAAGGGCTCCATCCACATTAAGGAAGTAGGCAGGAAAAAGTGTCAGTCGAATAGCCAATGACAGTCCCTTAGGGGAGAAATGAATCTGGGTTTAGCTGTCCAGTAGAACGCTGCTGTCTACACTGTCCAGCCCAGAGGTCACTAACCATAGGTGGCCACTGAGCACGTGAAATACGGCGAGGGTGATCAGAGAATTGAATTTTAAATTGTATTTAATTTTCATTAAATTTAAAGTATTAGACCGCGCAGGTTTAGCAAAACGCCTTGCTGAATTGTGAAAAGACGTCCCTTAAGCCTTAGGGCATGGCCGACAATGGGTAAGAGGTAGTTAAATCTCTCTGCCTAAAAAGGTATAGGAATTTTAGGGGGTGGGGCAACCTGCCTAGCAAGG
The DNA here is from genome assembly GCF_037993035.2 of Macaca fascicularis. Taxonomy (NCBI): domain Eukaryota; kingdom Metazoa; phylum Chordata; class Mammalia; order Primates; family Cercopithecidae; genus Macaca; species Macaca fascicularis. Next base: position 122,080,885 of record NC_088388.1, read on the forward strand.
AAAGGAAGAGAGGTTAGGGGGAAAGGGCCAGAGGCGTTGCGAGGAGTTAGTGACTAAGCCAATGAGAAAGGAAGTCAGTAAAACCCCTCCGGTGGCAGAAATGGCTCAAGGGGAATTTAAAAACTGGAATGCGTAATATTCAGTCTGTCGTTTACTGAGCAGCAGAATGGTGTTACTTCTCTCTGTTGCCCGTCCCTTCAGAAATGTCTGCTTAACACAGAGCCTGGAGGTGGCAGCAATTAGGGAGTGAAGACATGACAAGATGTGGGGGTGTCCAGTGGGGGTGATTCGTTTAGGAAAGGTGAGAGCAAATTCAGGAGGGAGCAGGAGAGAGAAAGAATTCAGCACAAGCAGGATCTAGGGATTGAGAGACTACAGTGATATTGTGAGGAGGACCTTTTCCACTGCAGAGAGGATGGAGATTTTTGAACCACTTTTAATCAAATCTTACAGGTAACAGCAACTCCAGTAAGAGGGAGGACTTGAACATCTAGGCCTTTGCTTCAAAGCATTTCTTCAGATTAATGCTTCCTGACTTAAATAACCTCACTCTTGAAGGGCCTCACTTCTGACTGCAGGTGTGAGTGAGACAGGAGGCCAGGAGGGTTGAGCAACGCTACAGCAGGCAGACAGGAAGCAGAGGCATCGGCGTCTCGCTAAATTTATAACGCATCACGTCATTTTTTCTGGACTTTTGTCTCTCTCTGTGGTGTCTAGCAATAATGAACCACTGTCCACCTGCTCCCAATTTCTGTAGTTGTGTGTATGTATGTGTGTGTATGACAGACAGAATAGATGCAAAGCGAGGTGCAGCTTCGGTGCTGGGCATACTTCATGTGCTGAAACACAGCAACTCCTAGTCATTATCTCTGTTGCAATCTTAGAAAATAACTCCTGAGGGTGATAATGTGGCATCAGCCTCCTCTTCCAAGTGATTCCATGACAAAACTCTCAGATGAGGCCCGGTCCACCACCCCTTCCCTGCCTGGAACCTAGAGGTAGATGAAACATCACTTCTTAGTAGCCACCTGTGACTCATAGCCCCAAGAGCTGCCTCTCTGACCAGGAAGGCTTTGAGTAGAGAACCGGGAAGGGAGAGATGGCAGGCTTTGCAAGAGAAGCGACTTGTGTTTTCCCTGGTCCCTCTGTTGTATCCAAGTAAAGCTAGTTCTCCGGCTACTGCACGTGATAATTTATTTGATCCTGTTTTTGCCCACAGGATTTCCCAGCTACTCCTTACTGTACCCTCTACCTTCTACCCTGTTCTGTAGTAACCTCCTTGAAGAAATGTCACCTAGTGGAACCTCCTGATGTCACTCTTGTGAGCACCCTCATGTCCATCAGCATGGCTGCTCTGGGCAACTCCCAGTGGAGAGGAAGTAAGTGGATAATCCCCAGTGGGGTTCGAGAATATCACATGTTTTTCCAAAAAGCTCCCATTAAAATAAATATATTACCTGGTGGGGAGAGGAGAATGGCAGCATTCAGCTGGCAGACTGGCAAGGAATATTCCATCAGATTAAATAGAAGTCACCGGTCTAGGAAGGGAAGCTTCAGAGAAGAGAGGTTTTTTTTTGTTTTGTTTTGTTTTTTTGAGGTGAGTCTTACTCTGTCACCCAGGCTGGAGTGCATTGGCACCATCCCGGCTCACTGCAACCTCTGCCTCCCGGGTTCAAGCGATTGAAGAGAGTTTTTTTTAATGAGGGCAAGATGAGGGATGGAGAAGAAGGATGGAGAGGGATGAGAAGGAAATGGAAAACTAAAGGGTGGCACTCTCTGAAAGGGGCTATGCAAGAAGAATTTTATTTTGCATGAGATAGGGAGGAGAATGAATCTCGAGATTTTTAAAGTGAGATTAACATGGATTCAAGTTGTGGCTCAGCCACCATCTGTGTGACCCCCTTGGGGGCCCATCTCAGGAGGTTTAGTTTCCTCATGGGTACAAGGGGTCATGAGGATCTCATGAGATTATGTGTGTAAAACTCACACCTTAGAAGGCATATGCAAACCTCATGTTTGTTTAAGATTGGCCACCTTTCCTGCCGCAGGAAGGAAAAACGACAGTCACAGCAAAGGCCAGGAGGACTCTTAGCGTGCATTTGTGTAGTTGTTATACCTCTCAGAGCACTTTCCTATAGGTCATTACGATTGCCCAAGTTCTTTTTTTTTTTTTTTGAGACGGAGTCTCGCTCTGTAGCCCAGGCTGGAGTGCAGTGGCCGGATCTCAGCTCACTGCAAGCTCCGCCTCCCGGGTTCACGCCATTCTCCTGCCTCAGCCTCCCGAGTAGCTGGGACTACAGGCGCTGCCACCTCGCCCGGCTATTTTTTGTATTTCTTAGTAGAGACGGGGCTTCACCGTGTTAGCCAGGATGGTCTCGATCTCCTGACCTCGTGATCCGCCCATCTCGGCCTCCCAAAGTGCTGGGATTACAGGCTTGAGCCACCGCGCCCGGCCTCGATTGCCCAAGTTCTAACAACCTCGAGAGGTAGACAGTCTCCAGCAGTGCCCCTGCTTGCAGAGAGTGGCGTTAAGATCCCATTCAGCTTGGTGGTAAACTAGAGCAGAAATTTTGAGTCTTCTCAGGCCTGAATCTGGTCTGGTTCTCAAAGGCTTTTTGATAACCCATGCCCCACCTTTAACCCTGGCATGTTTTGTGCAGTTAATTAGTTGGGCAGAGCGTAATGTATGCACTTTTGAGAGACACTAATTGTGTGTGGTTAATTGGGAACTTGTCTGGGTGTGTGATGTCTGCCTGCTGTGGACTGTGAAAGGCAGAGTCTGCCGCCTTTGCAGGAAATAAGCAGTTGACACTGCTGTTTTCCTGCTGTGCCAAGCCAGCCAGAAGGAACTTTGCCAGGTTCTTAAGGACTTCTGGGCCCAGCTTTGCTGATGAAGATACAGTAACCGGAAGTGCTTTGATGAGGCTACGTGCAGATTAATTCGGGTTCAAGACTATGTTGGCATGAACTGAACTTTGAGGGATGGGTACAAAAAAGAGTACCAGGTACTCGCAAGGCAGGGGCAAAAAAAGCAAAGGGTGTTCCAGTGAGGGAGCAACATCATCACTGACTACCACTCTTTTAGTACAACGAACACACCATCTATGGAACAATTACTATGTGTCAGGTACCGTGCTGGGTGTTTTTCTTACATGATCTCTTTGAATCATCACAGCAACCCTATAAGAAACCATTTATATTACTCCAAACTGCAGGAAACAAAAGCTCTCTTAGCAAGGTTGAATAACTCGTCTAAGATATGTAATAGAAAGTACGGAGGCATCATTTGAATCTCAGGATTTCTTTCTTTTTTGGGGGGGACAGAATCTCACTCTGTCGCCCAGGCTGCAGTGCAGTGGCGTGATCTCCACTCATTGCAAGCTCCGCCTCCCGGGTTCACCCATTCTCCTGCCTCAGCCTCCCGTGTAGCTGGTACTACAGGCGCCCACCACCGCGACCGGTTAATTTTTGTATTTTTAGTAGAGACGGGGTTTCCCCATGTTAGCCAGGATGGTCTCGATCTCCTGACCTCGTGATTCACCCGTCTCGGCCTCCCAAAGTGCTGGGATTACAGGCGTGAGCCTCCGCGCCCGGCCTGAATCTCAGGATTTCTATCTTGAGATCATTTGCTTTTTATACCTGCACTGTATTGTCTGTCATCTAACTGATCTGACAAATGACCCAGATCACAATATGGATTGGCAAGAGGTGGGAATATCTTATGGCATGGATATTTTGTTGGACAGGGTTGGCCTGTCTCCACAAAAAGGGCCAGGTCAATTCTACTGCACCAAGACAGGCTTGCAAGGGCCGGGGTCACACTGTGTCCTCCTTTCTAAATCCCTCTAACCAATTGAACACACAGGAAAAATTCACAAGATCCCCAGTGGGATTCGAGAGTATCACATGTTTTCCCAGAAAGCTCCCATTAGAATAATTACATTATCTGGGTGGGGAGAGGAGAATGGCAGCATTCAGCTGGCAGACTGGCAAGGAATATTCCACCAGATTAAGTAGAAGTCACTGGTCTAGGAAGGGAAGCTTCAAGAAAGAGAGCATCTTGTTTTTATTTATTTATTTATTTTTGAGACGGAGTCTTACTCTGTCACCCAGGCTGGAGTGCATTGGCACGATCCCAGCTCACTGCAACCTCCACCTCCCAAATTCAAGTGATTGAAGAGAGTATTTTTTGATGAGGGGTGGTGGAGAAGGATGGAAAGCGATGAGAGGGAAATGGAAAACTAAAGGTGGCACTCGTTGAAAGGGGGCTATGCTAGATTACTTTGCCCAGGTTCCTCAGAGGAGTGGGCTGAGCACTGGGATGGGGTCCTGGTAAGGAAGGAGGTTGCACCCAGGATAATCATATTACTACGAGTTACCGGTTACTGAGTACTTACCGTGAACCAGGCATTTCGCTAAGTGCTGTCTCTGTCTCACATAATCCTCATCATAACATCATGAAGTGGGACCAGTTATACCCATTTATCTATGCAAAAACTGAGACTTAGTTTGAGTAACCTGCTTGGAGTCTGATGGGAAAGGCTACAGCTGCGATTCAAACCCAAGTCAATTTAAAGCTAAGCCAAGCCTCTCAACCTGGATGCTCTGCTACCACCATTCTAGGCAACCAATAAACGTGCTGGATTGATTTGGAGATTAATTATCACCACCACCACCCTTTCCCTAATAATATGAGTGGCCTTGTGAATGTGTGGGCTCCCAATCACCGGAACGGCTCACTTAGAGCCTGTCTGAGAGATCACACCCTGCGGGAGGCCGGACAGAACCGTCTCTGCAGCCCCACCCGATCTATCAGATCTTTTGATTCAGTCAACTTTCAGGGTAAACAGGGTCATTTCAGACCATCTGGAGAAGCATATTGGCAATTCTCAGAAAAATCTTTGGTAGCTCTCTGAACTCTAGGAAGCACTTCTTAAGCCAGCCTCTAAGCTGTCCCTACCATCTTATGGCCTTTTACTCTGAGACCAAGTCGAAAGGAGCTGGGAGCCAGGCTGATGCATTCTCCCCCAGGCCTCCTCTTCGCCATTCACTTCTGAGCACTCTTTGCTCACCGTTCTGTGAAGAAGTCTCTCTCCTCCTAGTTGACTTTGCCTCAGCTCAGTCTTTCCCTCAATATTAAACTGAAAACATGGAAATTCAATCAAAGTGAAGGCTTCCTTTACCCCAGCAGGTCCTGCAAGCATTTAATAAGTTGCGTGGAGATGTAAAAATAGATCGTGAAGCAGTTGATAAGAATAACATTTCTTGCCAAGAGAGCCCTTATGCAGGAGGACTAGCAAAAAAAAAAAAAAGAAAAAAAGAAAGAGAGAGAGAGAGAAGCTCAGGAGCATTGACAATACATGAAATAAGATTTGCTTTTGGAGAAAAGAGAACAGAGAAGTGTTGAGATGAGAACATGCTGGATACCAGCAGAAGAAACAGTGAGTTCTGAAAGTGGGGAGGGGGATTGCAGGGATAGAAGTAGCAACAGAGTTCCATCAGGCGAGGGGATGAATGCCAGTAATCCCAGCACTTTGGGAGGCTGAGGGGAGGATCCCTGGAGCCCAGGGGTTTGAGACTGGCCTGAGCAACATGCAAGACCCAGTCTCTACTATAAAAAAATTTTAAAATTAGCTGGAATCACTCCCTGACTTCCCAGCTCCTTGGGAGGCTGAGGTAGGAGAATCTCTTGAAGCCCGGGAAGTCACTGCAGTGAGCTATGATCAGGACGCTTCACTCCAGCCTGTGTGAGAGAGTGAGACCCTGTCTCCAAACAAACAAACAAACAAACAAACTCTATCCCATGGCAGCCTTGGAAATAATTACAGTGCATAGAAAAATCAATGGGCAAGCTTTCACTGAGCACTGCGACACAATGGCAATGTGAAACCAAAAGACCAGGCCCCTTTGCAAGGAGAGTGCAGAGTACTGGGGAGATAAAAATAGCACACTTGAAACAATTAGAGAGCAATTAATGCCAAACTGTCTGGTTCTGACTCAAGTACAACAGGACTCCAGAGAGTTGAGGAAGCTGGTGAGCTGGGATAGTCAGCCAGGCAGGGGTAGGGAAAACTCCCAGGGACCCCAAGGTCTTGGGCATCACATGCTGTGAGGGAAAGAGTCTACTCCTATGGAATGCTCTGCTTGCACAATACGCACAACTCAAACTAACCACAATCTTGCCCTTCCAGAGGTTTTCAATTAAAAAGCAGAACATAGTGCTCGACCTATGACAACTTTGCTAGATAAACGGATGAAAGAACAAGTGATTGGAGTCCTGGCACTTCTTAGGGATCACTGAGAAAGCAAGGGAGTGGAAATGGCATGGTTGCAGAAATATTCCTTGGTCTACTGGATTCTTTCTGCGGGCAGGGACTTTGTCTTTCTTCCATATTTATTAAGCCTCCACCATACAAAAAAATATTGTGCTGGCCCTGAAAATGAAAAGTCTGGAGATGGAACAGACGTAGTGTATGAGCTTCCAAACAGCTCATACAAGAGCTTCCTTTGAAACCTGGAGCTTAATTCTTTACATCATGCCTTAGAGGACTGGATATCCTTTCCCTAAACACACATCTACTAAGTCAATCACAAATTCTGTAAGTACTTTGCGCCTACTATGTGCTAGATAATGTGATATGTAGTCAAGATAAGCATTGAGAAACAGTGTTTTCTTCTAAAAAGAGCTTATTGTTGGCCGGGTGCAGTGGCCCATGTCTGTAATCCCAGCACTTTGGGAGGCCGAGGCAGGAGGACCACCTAAGGTCAGGAGTTCAAGACCAGCCTGGCCAACACGGTGAAAACCCGTCTCTACTGAAAATACAAAAATTAGCTGGGCATGGTGGCTGGCGCCTATAATCCCAGCTACTAGGGAGGCTGAGGCAGGTTCAAGAATCTCTTGAACCCAGGAGGCGGTGGTTGCAGTGAGCCGAGATCCCACCATTGCACTCCAGCCGGGTCGACAAGAGCAAAACTCCCTCTCAAAAATAAATAAATAAAATCAAAAGAGCTTATTGTCAAGTGGTAGAGAAATAGTCACATATTTAGTGCAGTACATAATTGCTCTCATGGCATGTCACACAATGTGTGGGGAGAGCTCAAGGAAAAGGTCACCTAAGCTGTCCAGAGGAGTGAAGGCCGAGCCCACAGAGGAAGAAGCATTTGAGTGGATTCTGGAGGGAGGTCTGTCAGGGGCAAGGTGGGGTAAGTGGGAATAACACGTAGGCAGGTGGACTGGAATGTGCAAAATCTGGATGCATGAGAGGACTTAGTAACATGTTCTGCGAGCTGGGAATAACTGAGCACTACTAGGGCATAACATTCTGAAGGGGGAGTAGTAGAAGATGACAGACAGAGCAGCCGTTATCTAACATCAGATTATCTTTCCCCAACTATCTGCCCCCAGTTTTGACGGACTGTGGAGGCCATGCCAATAGAACAGACTGCGTCATGTTGAAGACTGAGGGGCCATCGAGGAATGTTGAGTGGTGGAATGATGGGATCAGATTTGTGGGTAAAAAAGAACCTTCTATCAGCTGCATGGAGGAAGGTGGGAGTAGGGTGGAGGTAGCCTGGGGAAGGATAACCGAGGCAGGAGACAGAGAGGCCAAACAGGATGCCTTTGCAGCGCTTCACGCAGGAGACCATGAGAGCTTTCAGGCAAGGGCAGTGGAGAAAGGACAGGGAGAGCCTAGAAAGCTACTTACTTTGATTTCAAAGTCAACAGGGTTTGGTTACCAATCGGATGTGGAGTGAGGGAGAGGAGATGAGGAGGACTGTGAAGGTGGCAGTGGCGAGGGTCTCAAGCACCACCAAGCAGTCCTCTTGTCTTCATTCTCCCTGGGTTGCCTCTTCCCTAACTCATTATCTTTCTCCTGCAGGACCTCTGGAACACTACACCAGAGTAAATAAACTCCCCTGCTTCCTCTAGTTCTTCCTGGAATCCCGCACCCTGATTGGAATGGAAATTCACTCTTACACAAGGGCACTGCTTCTCCTGCTTTGGCTCCTCTGAGGGATGCTCATTCTCCCATCCCCAGTGCCAGCCAGACAAGTAGCCCTGACAAACAACTTTAAAGTTTCCCAGTTCTGCTTCCAAGTCATACACTGTTGCAGTCCTAATGTAAACATTGCTCCTTTGAAACCCACACCCTCCTGCCATAGTCTTTCTTATAAGTGTCATTTTCCTGGCTCATGGAAGACTTTAGGGCCTGGCTCTAGGTCCTCCCTTTCATCCCCAGGCCTGCCGTCATCCTGACTTCTATGTCTATGAGGATGACATATCCAACAGTCAGTCAAGCTTCAGAGTGACACTCACAGCCATTCTACTTCACCCACTCACACCTATGGCCACACCCTGATTTTGTCCTCATCTGAAATGGTTTCATCTCCACAACCTTTAACTCAATGGGCACGCTCTGACCATGGTGTCTTATCCTTCCATGTCTCCAACCTGTCTGCTTTTACTGTGGCTATTCCCTAATTTTAATAAGATCTCTGGCCATGTTGCCTCTCGATTTGTAGTCATCTCTCAATCTACTTCTTCCTCAATTTCCTTCTCCAGTCTAGAAAACAAAATATATTACTTCATCATTATATTAAAATTTAAAAAAAAAATTATTTGCAGAGATGAGGTCTCACTATGTTGCCCAGGCTGGTCTCAAACTCCTGGGCTCAAGTGATCCCGCCACCTCAGCCTCTCAAAGTGCTGAGATTACAGGTGTGAGCCACCACGCCGGCCATTATAATTGTTTGATTATCCTTGTTTCTCATTCACCCTCATCTTTTGCTTTTCTTCAACAAAACCCCAATCCCTAGACCAATCCAGCCATCTCCTGCCTTCCTTTATACCTGGCTCAGGCCCAAATCCTGATGTTCCCTCTTGACTCTTGACGTTCCCTCTTGACCCCAAACAGTCACCATGCCCTACCAATTCTCATTCTCCTTCCCAAATACCTCTCCAGCAGTTTCCCTCCTCTCCATCCCCACTGCCCTTCTCTTAGTTCAGGGTCTCAGTAGTTTTCATCTATATTAATTCCACTCAGTTGCTCTAACTGACTACAGTTTTGGAACTGAAATTCAAGATAGTTTTCTGAACTATACTCTCATCATATCGCGATATCATATCATGTGATCTTCTGATCATATCACTGTAGCCGGAGTGATCTTAACAATACTAATGTCAGGCTGGGTGCGGTGGCTCATGCCTGTTATCCCAGCACTTTGGGAGGCTGAGGCGGGCGGATCACCTGAGGTCAGGAGTTCGAGACCAACCTGGCCAACATGGTGAAATCTGTCACTACTGAAAATACAAAAGTTAGCTGGCTGTGGTGACACATGCCTGTTATCTCAGCTACTTGGGAGGCTGAGGCAGGAGAATTGCTTGAATCTGGGAGGTGGAGGTTGCAGTGAGCTGAGATGGCACCACTGCACTCCAGCCTGGGCAACAGAGCGAGACCCTGTTTAAAATAATAATAATAATACAAATGTTATCATGTCACTCTCTTCTTAAAATCTTTTAATGACTCTCCAGGCTCTTCAGCATGACATATAAGACCCATTGTGATTAGACTCCTGTCCACATCTGCAGCCCCCACACTCCCCATTGTATTCTAAACTTTACCTCCTTTTCTCCTTCATTCTATTCTAAGCCTTATTAAACTTGACTGGGCACAGTGGCTCACACCTGTAATCCCAACACTTTGGGAGGCTGAGGCAGGATGATCACTTGATCCCAGGAGTTTGAGACTAGCCTGAACAACATAGAGAGACCTCTGTCTCCACAAAAAATTAAAAAGTTAGCCAAGCATGGTGGCATGCATCTGTGGTCCCAGCTACTCAGGAAGCTGAGGTGGCAGGATTGCTTGAGCCCAGCAGTCCAAGGCTGCAGTCAGCAGTGAACATGCCACTGCACTCCAGCCTGGGTGACAAAGCAAGATCCTTATACATATATATATATATACACACACACATATATATGTATAAGCCACTTGTGGATTCCACAGGGTGTCATGTTCTTTTCTTTTGCTGTAGATAATATTTTCTCTGCCTGAAACATTTACCTCTTCATTATCTAGCTACTTGTTTTTCAAAACACAGCTGACGTCCAGCCCAGAACATGGCACCTTAATATATGCTCAGTGCACAGGATCTTTACAAAAAGGTACCTGGTATTTCTTCTATCTCCTGAGTGTTGTTGCTCTTATGTGATCCTTGAGAATCTCTATTGTTATACTTTGCCATCTTCTACACTAGGCTGTGACCTTGAGAGGAGCAACGTTACCGCCTTCACCTTGGCATGCCCGGCACCCAGCATAAGGCATGGTACACAGCAGCGTTCAATGTGCGCTTGCAAATGAATGAATGAAGAAATGGGCAGAGATCTGAGCCTCCTCTCCTGTGCCAGACCATCTTGTTCTCCCCGCCTATCCTGAGGGAGGTCCTGGACTGTTGCTCTCTTTTGAGGCCTTCTCAAGTATTAGATACAACCACTTCTGTATGTCCTGGAAATGCTGGTGTCTCAGTCCACAAGTCTGTTTCCTAAAGCACTTGTACTAACAAAGCCATCCTCGCCTTTCAGTGCAGTAGGAATGAAGGTTGATGGGTCCTGCTGTTCCCCCGGCAGGTTTCCTCATCAGGGACCTGGGAGGAAGGTCAGGAAAGATGGGCATGTACTGTGAGCTCTTTGAAAGACCAGACCTAGTGGCTTCCTTGAAATGCCCCTTTTACTGCCTGCTAAAAGGGCCCTGCAGATTCCAAAGGCAGGCTTACCGCAACATGAGTTGGAAGAACTTCACTTTTATGCCTTCATTCTCTCCCTGCTGCATCCTCTTCACAGTTATCAGATGTAATACCCTGACATATTGATGTGATCAGGCTGTTCGCTTACTGGGAAGCCTTCAGTGGCTCCCCACTGCCTGCAAAACAGAGTCTAAAACCCATCGCCTATCATGCAAGGCATCTTGCCTTTAGGTGGCATCCTACTTTTCCAGCTCCTCTGCACTTTGTACACTGGCCCATGTCTGCCTGGCTGGTCTAAGTGTTTTCCCGAACAAGTTAATTGCCTCCTTACCTCCATACCTTGGCTTCCTTTGCCCCAGCCAACATCCGACATGAATGCCCTTCCTAGACCTTTCCCCAGCTAACCCTAGAGAGCCGCACCTGGCTCTCCTTTTCTGTAAAAGGCCCCAGGCTTTCTTTACTCCTTCCCTGATTCCAGCACAAAGAATCACTCTTCCTCTGTGCTCGGCCAGAGGTTTGTTCTTGCTACACAAAGAGCCTTTATCATTCAAACATTATACTTAGCCGCTCACATGTCTGCCTCCCTGGGCTGGATTCATTCCTCGGTGAGGACTGCCCTTGTGCAGCTGTGATATTAGCGGTTGTGGTGGGGGGACATATTGAACCTTATGATTTCTGTAATAATGAGATAGATGTTGCAGGGTTTTCATTGCTTTAGGTTATAGAGGAAAGACCGTTGGTATTGCAGTCAGACAGACACCAGCCCATCCTTGGCTGTTTGACTTGTGTCTCTCAGCCTGTTTCCTTGTCTGTGAAGTGGGAATGATAGTAACAGCCTCAGAGGGATTAAACGCAGTAACAAATGTAAACCCTCCAGTCTGGTATTCGGCATATGGTAAGGTATGCCCAAAAAACGAGTTAGTGCTGGTCCCCTTTCCAGCTTGTAGCTCTTCAGTGTTTATACTTGAAAAGCTATTTAATAATATTATTTCATCCAGGATCTACCCTCACCCAACCTTTTCTTCTGATTTTCAAATGCTTAGTATGGTTTTGATCACTGCCCTCCCTGAGACACCCTTCAACCTCTGCACTTCCTTTTCAAAGCACTGGGATCCTTTATAGGTAGAGGCTTTTAAAATAGTAGTAGTAGGTTGGGCACGGTGGTTCACGCCTGTGATCCCAGCGCTTTGGGAGGCCAAGGTGGGTGGATCATTTGATGTTAGGAGTTCAAGACCAGCCTGGCCAGCACGGTGAAATCCGGCCTCTACTAAAAATACAAAAATAAGCTGGGTGTGGTGGCTCATGCCTATAACCCCAGCTACTTGGGAGGCTGAGGCAGGAGAATCACTTGAAAGCAGGAGGCAGAGGTTGCAGTGAGCAGAGATCATGCCACTGCACTCCAGCCTGGGTAACAGAGCGATGCTTCATCTCAAAAATTAAATTAAATTAAAATAAAATAAAACAAAATAAAAGTAGTAGTAGTAGTAACAATAATAATAATACATTATAATGAATAACACTTACTGAAGACTTACGAAGAGCCAGGCTCAGTGCTATGCTGATATGCAGCAGTAGACTTGCTACCCTTATGACTAAGACATTATTTCCATTTCATGGGTGGAGAAGTTGAAACTAAGACTCTTAAAGTAACTTGCTGATAGCCAGATAGCTAGAAAGTGGTAGAGCCCAGTGCACAGGCAGAATCCATGACTGGTCTAAAATCCTTGCCCTCAAGGGCATCATTCTGACACTCATGGGGATCTTCCCATGGCCGTTTGGCTTGCCATAGGGAGGTCAGAGGCAGTACTCAGGGCCCCTCATGGGCTGTGAGTTGGGCTGTCTTTGATGACTTCTTGGTGCGTGTGTTTGTGCTTTGTGACATCGCAGAACAAGGGGCAACCCTACTGGCCCCAGACACAATGCACTCCAAGAGGCAGGGAGAGTTCAGGCCTCCTCCCTCCTTTTTGAAACACAATCCCCTATATTCATGCACACTCTTGTGTTAGGGCTCAAATGCTAGCAGCAGATGTGTGATCAGGTGATTGGTCTCAAAAATAAAGCAATCTGAATGAGGACAGGACTTCCCAAGAGCGAGTGACGGTGTCGTTCAGGGACAAGCTGTGCCATGCTGTAGCTTTCCGGTGAGGCTTCCTTTGACTCTGGCCAACGATGGAGAACATTCGGTACCCAGAACCCCTGCCAAATTTCACACTTGGGGTTTGGCCCAGTTTCACTGATGTCCTTCTCCAGGGGCCCCACGGACAGTCTGGTTTCTTGCTGCTGTCCCCAGCACAGCGCTGCAGCAGCCCCTTTGGCTTCTGCTGCCTTTTCTCCATGATCCCTGGCTTGCTCGGAGTTCCTGCCCTTCCCCTCCCTCCTCACCTCCCTCCTTTCAGCCCCTCAGCCCCTCCGAGCCTTTCCTGTCCCAGGAATTCTGTGTCGGGAGTTTGTTCTGTGTGGAGTTTTCTTCTCCAGACCTTGTGTGGGTGCCTCCAGGTCTTAACTCAGATGTTCCTCCTCCAAGAGGCTTCCCCTGGCCATACCATCTGGGCAGCCCCTCACCCTATCCACAACTACATTACCCTGTGTTATTTTCTCAGGTACTTCCAGTTTCTAAAATTATCTTCATTTCTTCACTTAGATGTTCGTTGTGCCTCTTGCCCCAGGAGAATGTTAGATCCTAAGGGTATGGCTCTTTCTTGTCTGGTGCCGTACTACTAGTTCCTAGAACAGTGACAGGCATGTGGCAGGGACTCTGTCCATACTTGCTAACTAACCAAATGGCTGATGGAGTGACTGACAGCTCAGAGGTCCAGACGTGTGGACAAAGAAAGAGTGATAATGAGAGCTAGCGTTTTTTGAGGTAAGGCTTTATAAGCATCATGCTGAGGGTTTTACATGCACTATCTCATTTAATCAGCCCCCAAACCTTATTATTATTCCCATTTAGCAAATGAGAAAACTGAGGATTATAATTTTTTTTTTTTTTCCCCTAAAATGTACCTGCCTTAATATCCTGCATGGCGAAGCCAACCGAATCTCAGGACTCTGCCAATCAAATGTGTTTCACTACTTCATTCAAAGAATCAGAAAGTGCATGAAAATACCCAGTGGCAGGAGATCGAAGAAATACCGGAGTAGGACCATAAGGAGTTTTGGGGTAAATGTGAAGAAACTGAAACTCCTATGCACAGCTGGGAAATGTAAAATGACTCAGATTCCTTCATCAGCAGTTTGGCTATTCCCCAAAAAGTTAAACACACCATATGACCAGCAATTCCACTCCTAGTTCTAATAGCCAAGACAACTGAAATACTTCTACACAAATGTGAATGGCAACATTGCTCATAACAGCCCCAAACTAGAAACAACCCAAATGTCCATCAAGTGATGAATGGATAAACAAAGTGTGGTCTATCCACACAATGGAATATTATTCAGCCATAAAAAGAAACAAAGTACTGATTCAAGCTACAACATGCACAACCCTAAAAAACATTATACTCAGTGAAGGAAGCCAGAAAACCAGGACAAATATTGTATGATTCCATTTGTATGAAATGTCTAGGGTAGGCACAAATCTATAGTGACAGAAAACAGACTGATGATTGTCAGGGGCTGAAGGAGGAGAAATGGAGAGTGACTACTCCTGGATATGGGGTTTCTTTTTGGGGTGATGGAAAGGTTCTGGAATTAGATAATGGTATTGGTTGCACAGCCTCAAAAATATGCTAAAAGTCACTGAACTATGCACTTTACAATGGCTAAAGTGATGAATTTTTTTTATGTGAGTCATATCTGAAAGAAAGAAAAAAGGAAGGAAAAAAGAAAGGAAGGAAGGAAGGGAGGAAGGGGGGAAAGAAGGAAGGGAGGGAAGGAGGAAGCAGGGAGAAAGAGGGGAGGGAGGGAGGAAGGGGGAGTCAGATCATCCGCTTGTTGATAGAGCGCTCTGGGGAGCACAGGTGTTGCAAGTGATCAAGTAAGTAGTGAACTGAGAGGCCATGGGCATAGAGGCCCAGCTCTGAGGGAGAGCTGTCCTGAGGGGCAAGGCTCGTTTGAAATGGGGAAAGAAACTGGCAAGTGCAAGGCAGGGCCCAACCCATATACCAGGACTGGGCGTTAGATAGGCTTCCTAAACTAGAGCTAGGAGGAGGTGTCAAAGCAGAAGCTTAGTCATATCAACAGAGTGAATTGGGGGGGATCTGGGTAAGGAAGGCAAGGCTTGGAGTTGCATTCACAGCACAGAGGAGCCACACCAGGGAGAAGTGGGTGCAGGCACAGGCGAGCTCAGGGCCCACAGGGGCTCACCGAGGCCAGTATTACACTAAGGCTGAGCAGTCTAGGACTTGGCCTCCATGGATTGGTATAGCTGAGCTTGCTCCAGCATATTCTTACTCAGAGTTGGTCAAGCTTTTTGGAGCTGAGCATACAGGAAATGAAACCAATGCCTCAGCTGGGGCTAGGGATTGAGGATATGGGGAGGCAGCAGGCTGAGACCCCCAATTTTTCCCACTGTAAAGCTTTGTGATCTATTACAATGAAAATGCCACTGAAAAGTTAAATAATAGGCCCCAAATCACACAGCTAGAGAGCGAAACAGAAGCCGGACACGATGGACTATGCTTGTAATCCCAGTGCTTTGGAGGCTGAGCTGGGTGAATCACTTGAGCCCAGGAGTTCAAGACCATCCTGGGTAACATGATGAAACCCTATCTCAAAACAAAAAACAAAACATTAGCTAGACAGGGTGGTGCACATCTGTAGTTTCAGCTACTCGGAAGATGGGAGGATCACTTGAGCCTGGGAGGTGGGGGTTGCAGTGAGTTGAGATTGTGCCACTGCACTCTAGCCTGGGTGACAGAGCGAGACCTTGTCTCAAAAAAAAAAAAAAAAAGAAGAAGAAGAAGGACCAGCCTGACCAATATGGTGAAACCCCTTCTCTACTAAAAATACAAAAATTAGCCAGGCGTGGTGGCCGGCGCCTGTAGTCCCAGCTATTCGGGAGGCTGAGGCAGGAGAGTTGCAGTGAGTTGAGATTGTGCCACTGCACTCCAGCCTGGGCGTCAGAGCAAGACTCCATCTCAAAAAAAGAAGGCGGCGGCGGTGGAGGAGGAGGAGGAGGAGGCGGCAGCGGAGGAGGAGGGGGGGGAGGAGGAGGAGGCAGTGGAGGAGGTGGGGGGGGAGGAGGAGGAGGAGAAGAAGGAGGAGAAAATGGAAAAGCCTTTTTCAATTCTATGGATGACAGACAGTCTAATATGATGGGTAAGAGCACAGACTGTGAAACAAGACCAGCTGAGTTCAAATCCTACCTCTGCGTTACCCTGAACAAGTTACTTAGCTCCTCTGTGCCCCAGTTCTCTACTGTAAAATGTCAATGGCATTGACTTCGCCTATCTCATAGGTGGTGGTGAGGATTAAATGATGCTATACATCTGAAGCCTTTAGAATAATGCTCAGAACCCTGTAAGAGCTAACCATTACGAGTAGTAGGGTCTACCACAGTCAGAGAGACCAAGCATTCCCACACAAGTGCAGCCAGTCTCACAGTTTTGTGTAGTACCATCTCTGCTTTCTGTTTTCCCACATCATATCCTGGAAAGACTTGCCCTTGTTCATGTGTCTCTCCAGGGGTCAAATTAAATCGATAAAGTCTCAGAGAGTGCCAGACATCTGGCTGCTCAGTGAGAACAGAAATAATCATCAGTGAGTTCTAAATATGAACCAGCCGTTCCCTAGCTAATCCCCCTCTGTTGATGGCTGGAATAATTTCTCCCATAAACTGATTATGCTGGCAAATCAAGACCTTCTTGGGCGGTGAGGAGAAAGCCTTAGACATATTCAGTTCTCAGGAGTAATATCATTGGTCAGCCAAGCACAATTGCTGTGTAGTTGAATGTATTGGAATTATCTTCTGTTCAGAGACAGTACTTGATATTCACAGAGCCTCTCATAAAAGGCTTCAGAGGACTTTCTGCCCATTAACTAGTTAGCCTTCACCATATTTCTTGGAAAAAGGTCCTCGTGACTGTCCCTCTTGGCGGCCCATAAAGTCTTCTTATCTATCCTTCAGAATCCATCTCAAGTTACCAACAAGCCTCTTCCCTCCTTTCCAAATTGAAATTAACTACTTCTTCTCTATACTCTGTACTCTGCATCACACTTTTTTCTCTATTCCAGCAAATTGCCTTGTGTAGTTGTAGCTCCATGTCTTTCTGATATCACAGAGACAATTCTTTGATGTCACGAAGTGTCTTATTCATCTCTGCGTCATTTTCTGCCTGCCACTCACACACACCCAACATGTGCGCATCATGTTGGCTGTGGGTTTATTCGTATTCTGAATAAGATCCCCCTTGAAATTTTGATACATCCCTCTATAGTAGGCATCTCTTTCAGTTGAGAAGCATTCTTCTTCTTCTTCTTCTTTTTTTTTTTTTTTTGAGACAGAGTCTTGCTCTTTTGCTGAGGCTGGAGTGCAGAGGTGGGATCTTGACTCACTGCAACCTCTGCCTTCTGAATTCAAGTGATTCTCATGCCTCAGCCTCCCGAGTAGCTGGGTGTGCACCACCATACCCAGCTAATTTTTGTATTTTTAATAGAGACGAGGTTTCACCATGTTGGCCAGGATGGTCTCAATCTCCTGACCTCATGATCCGCCCACCTCGGCCTCCCAAAGTGCTGGGATTACATGCATGAGCCACCACACGTGGCCAGTTGAGAAGCATTCTTCTAATACATACCTTGCGTTTGGTAGGCATTCTACAACTGTATGCGAAAATAAATAAAAGAAACCCCACATTAGAGAACTTTGGCGATTTAACCAAGTCCGTAAAACCAAGATAAAACTTGGAAACCTGTCTGCTGAATTTGAGTTATTATGTAAAAAGAATACTGGTGTTGTGTGACTATGTTGCTATGTGGTTTTCTAAAATGTGAGGCTGGGGCCTTATCGTTTTCCTTCTTTCTTTTCCTTTGTTTTTTTCCCTTCCTTCTTTCCACACATGCTTACTGAGCAACTATTACGTGCCAGGCATCTTGCTAGGCATTGGCGATTCAATGACGGGCAAAAGCAAACAAGGCATCTTATGGAGCTTACAGTCTGTCCAGTGCAGGGGATTGTCATGAATCCAGTAGTCAGTCCACATGTAATGAATGTGTGCTGGCCAGCTGAGGGCAGGGTCCCAAAGGAAAGGAAAGCGCTTATTGCAAGAGAGGACTGACCTAGCCTAGGAAGGGTGTGAGGAGAGGTCAAGAAGGATTTTACTGAAGAAATGACCGTTGTTAAAATAGAAACTTTGGACAAATTAAATTTAACAGGGTTTAATTGAGCAAAGGACAAATCGTGAATTGGGCAGGTCTCAGAACCAGAAGAGGTTTAGAGAGCTCTCCACTCTGCAGCAAGGGCAGGCAGCCTCTGTGGACAGGACAGCTCCATTGGTTACACCGTGGCGTTTGCCTCATTTGAATGTGATGAGATCAGTTGACCACCTGTGATTGACTGACGCTCATTTGCTATGATTGGCTGAAACTCAATTATTTGTTAGAAAATTATACTCCTAATTTAAGGGCAGATGCGGTGGCTCACGCTTGTAATCCCAGCACTTTGGGAGGCCGAGGCGGGCTGATCATGAGGTCAGGAGATCGAGACCATCCTGGTTAACGCGGTGAAACCCCGTTTCTACCAAAAATACAAAAAATTAGCCGGGCGCGGTGGCGGGCGCCTGTAGTCCCAGCTACTCTGGAGGCTGAGGCAGGAGAATGGCGGGAATCCGGGAGGCAGAGCTTGCAGTGAGCCGAGATCGTGCCACTGCACTCCAGCCTGGGTGACAGAGTGAGTCTCAGGAAAAAAAAAGAAAAAGAAAAAAAAAAAAGAAAACTATACTCCTACTTTAGGATTTTAGTTAGTGTATATACTAAGTTAGGTTGCAGTTGATGATGTACGGAGGCAACCTGGGGCCAAACTTAGTTTAATTTAACAGTATTAGCCAGGTGCGATGGCTCACGCCTGTATTCTCAGCGCTTCGGGAGGCCGAGGCAGGTGGATCATCTGAAGTCAGGAGTTCGAGACCAGCCTGGCCTACATGGTGAAACCCTGTCTCTACTAAAAACACAAAAAAATTAGCTGAGTGTGGTGGCGTGCACCTGTAATCCCAGCTACTCAAGAGGCTGAGGCACGAGAATCCCTTGAACACAGATGGTGGAGGTTGCAGTGAGCGAAAATCATGCCACTGCACTCAGAGAAGTGAGAATTAAACAGGTAGAGAGAGCAGAGATCGGGAGGGGGCCAGCACACATCAAGATTTGTGATGGGAACGCTTGTGCATTCCAGAAGCCAAGGACCTACAGCATCTGGCTGGAGCCCAGAGAAGATGCAGGAGGTGGTTTGCTCTGAGGCTTGAATGTTTATGCAGGAACCAGACCATCCAAGCGCCAAGTAGGCCAACATAAGAGGTTTTGTCTTTATCCTTCTACAGTGGGAGATCACTCAAGGTTTTGAGCCAAGGTATAATATAATCATACGAATAGTCTGGAAAAATAGTCTGGCAGGTCTGTGGGGAATGGAGTAGAAAGTGGGGAGCATGCAAGAGAGAAAGAAGGAGACCAGTTAGCAGGCTGCTGCGTGGAGTCAGGTGCCAGATGATGGTGGCTTTAACCAGGGCGGTGGCAATGAAGATGAAGAAGGTTGAAGCCATCTCACATGTAAACAATCAATAGGACTTGGCGAGGGCATGGACTAAAGCTTAGGGCTTGTCTCAAAATCTTTTCTGCTTGTGCCCAGCCCCTATGTCTACTATGGGACTGTGGAGTACCAGTTGGGCATATGAGGTCTCTGAACTAGTTATCGTAGATGATACAAAGAAACATGTCCCTGCCTTCAAGGTGTTTCTGCTCAGAGGACACACTCAAAATCCACATACACTAGGCAAAACAAGCTCTCACATGCTAAAACATAGATAACATGTAGGGGTGAACTCAATGGATGAGGACAGAGCCTCTAGGTTTTCCAAAGTGAGAAACTGAGTTGAACCTTCATGATATTTCTAGACTGCCAAGTACCACCAACCAAAATGTTTGCTTTTTTTTGCCAGGAGATGAGAAGCCCTCGTCTTAGTTAAAAGTAAATATTAATGCATTCATTCATTTATAGATATCCATTCACTCACTGATTTTTATTGAGCACATATGATGTGCATGGGATTTGAGCTAGACAGCATAAGTGATGGAAGAAGGCATCGGGATCCAGGGTGAAAGCATGTGGAGTCTGAAGATTTGTGTCTGAGAGCCAGTGCGTGAATTAGGTTTTTTTCTTTTTTAAATTATGGTCAAATATGTGTACTATTCATGCATAATATAAATAGCAGAAAATTTACCAAAAACCTTTTAAAAGTGTACAGTTTTGTGGCAGTAGGTACATCCACATTGTTGAGCAGCCATCACCACTATCCAGCTCCAGAAGTTTTTCATCTTCCCCAACTGAAACTCTGTACCCATGAAATGCTAACTCCCCATTTATGCCTCCCTCTAGCTCCTGGAAACCACCATTCCACTTTTTGGTTCTATGAATTCGACTACTATAGGAACCTCGTCTAAGAGAAATGACACAATGTTTGTTCTTTTGTGACTGGCTTATTTCATTTAGGATAATGTCCTCAAGGTTCATCTGTGTTGTAGCATATGTCAGAATTTCCTCACTTTTCTTTTCTTTTTTTTGAGATGGAATCTCATTCTGTTGCCCAGGCTGGAGTGCAGTGGTGCAGTCTCAGTTCGCTGCAACCTCCGCCTCCCGGGTTCAAGCAATTCTCCCGCCTCAGCCTCCCAGCCTGGAGTGCAGTGGTGCAATCTCAGTTTGCTGCAACCTCCACCTCCCGGGTTCAAGCAATTCTCCCGCCTCAGCCTCCCAAGTAGCTGAGATTACAGATGTGCGCCACACCCCCGTAGAGATGGGGTTTCACCATGTTGGCCAGGCTGGTCTTGAACTTCTGACCTCAGGTGATCTGCCCGACTCGGCCTCCCAAAGTACTGAGATTACAGGCATGAGCCACCGCACCTGGTCAGAATTTCATCCCTTTTTAAGGTTGAATAATATTCTGTTGTATGTATGTATATTTTATTTATCCATTCATCCTTTGATGAGCAAATATATTGCTTTTACCTTTTAGCTATTGTGAAGAATGCTGCTATGAACATGGGTCAACAAACATCTCTTTGAGTCCCTGTTTTAATTTCTTTGTAATCTATACCCAGAAGTGGAATTGCTGGGCCATATGGCAATTCTATGTTTAATTTTCTGAGGAATCTCCACATCATTTCCCATAGCATTTTACATCCCTGCCTGCAATGCACAAGGGTTCCCATTTCACTACATCCTCACCGACACTCATTATTTGATGTTTTTTTGTTTTGGCTTTTTATAAGAGCCATCCTAATGGCTATGCAGCGATACTTCATTGTGGTTCTGATTTACATTTCCTGAAGACTAGTATTGAGTGGGGCAACTGCAAACCCATCTATGGGTTAGTTGGTTTCTCATTTATTGGTGCATTTTCTAAGCTTTGGTTATTGTACTAGGTGCTATGAGGGATGTAAAATGAATACAAAGATTTAACCTCAGGAAAATAATCTATCAGAGAAAACAGATGGATATAAAAATCACTGTGGTAGATTATTTCCAAAGATAATCACAACATTCTACATGCCCTTTGGAATTGCCATTGTTTTTTTTGTTTATTTTGAGACACGGTTTTGCTCTGTTGTCCAGGCTATAGTGCAGTGGCACAATCATTGCTCGCTGCAGCCTTGATCTCTCAGGCTCAAGCCATCCTCCCACCTTAGCCTCCTGAGCTGCTGGTAGGACAGGTGTGCACCACCATGCCCAGCTAATTTTTTTTACAAGATTTTTTTTTTTTTTTTGGTAGAAATAGGGTCTCACTATGTTGTCCAGGCTGGTCTCAAAACTCCCAGTAGCAAGTGATTCACACGCCTCAGCCTCCCAAAGTTTTGGGATTACAGATGTGTGCCATCATGCCCAGCGTGGAAAGTGACTTTGACATTCCATCAAAAGATGGAGGTTTTTCCCCTTCCCTGGACTCTAAACTGGTCCCATGACTTGCTTTGACCAATAGATTATGACAGAAGTGATGCTGTGTGACTTCTAGGTCTAAACTGTAAGAGTTCTTGAGCTTCTGTTATTTTCTGTCATAGAAGTTAGCCACTATCTCAGCCAGTCCAACCACGTTGCTTGATAGAGATTCAGGCAGTCCCCGTGATTCCAGCCTCTCCAACTGAGCCATGAAATGTGAACAAAACTATTTTAGATCCTCTAGTCCCAGTCAAGCAGACTCAGCCAACACTATTATTGGGAGCAAGCCCCCCAAAGTCTGGTCATAAACTGGCCCCAAGACTGGCCATAAATAAAGTCTCTGCAGCACTTTAGGCCATGTGCATAATGGCCCTAACACCCAAGCTGGAGGGTTGTGGGTTTACAGGAATAAGGGCAAGGAACACCTGGCCCACCCAGGGCGGAAAAACACTTAAAGGCATTCTTAAGCCACAAACAAAAGCATGAGTGATCTGTGTCTTAAGGGCCTGTTCCTGCTGCAATTCATTCGGCCCATCCCTTGGTTTCCCATAAGGGATACTTTTAGTTAATTTAATATCTATAGAAACAATGCTAATGACTGGTTTGCTGTTATTAAATATGTGGGTAAATCTCCGTTTGGGCTCTCAGTTCTGAAGGCTGTGAGACCCTTGATTCCCCACTTCACACCTCTGTATTTCTGTGTGTGTGTCTTTAATTCCTCTAGTTCGGTCAGGGTCTCCCTGACCGAGCTGGTCTCGGCAACTATGGGCAGCAGAAACAAACTGTCCCTGTTGAGACTTGCCCAAATTGCAGAGTCATGACCCGTTCTCTCCAAAAAAAATTGCTCTTGTTTTAAGCCACTAAGTTTTGCAGTATCTATTATTGCTATGCCTTATATGTAAGCATATTATGTGTCAGAAGCCAGGAACCAGGATCGGAGAGTTCAGAGAAAAGCAGGATTCTAATGTGGGTGGAAGGAGGGTGAGAGGGGCAGATGTGGAAATCAGGGAAGATGTGAAGTTCCAGAGTGTCCTAAGACAACGCTTCAAGAGGGACCCTGTCGCAGCAAGGCAACTGTTTGCTGGAAATAAGCCCCTACTCTCATGCTGTGCTGATGATCCCCATTGCCTGTTACCCTGTTTTGCTTCGCTGGTTCCTGACCCTGTATCAGCTTGGTGCTCTGGTTCCGAGGTTTCTCCACTTCACTGTGAGTGCTGCGGTAGAGCAGTAAGTTTAGAATCCGACAGACATGAGTCTGTATTCTGGTTACACTCCTGGCTCATTATGTGACATTGAACCTTTGGGACCTCTCTGACCCTGAATTTCTTCATCTAATACATTGGTGATAATAACACTTACTCCACAGGTTTACTGAAAAGATCGATCAAGATCATAGATGTCCATGTGTTTAATGTAGAAGTTACATCTTGTTGGCCCTCCACAAATGCTAGATCCCACCTCAGATCTGCCAAGTAGGTCTCGAACTCGTTTCATCCTTTGGACTTGCTCTGCATGCCCAGGTCAGGTTTCTGACACTTGACCAAGATCACACTGAAATTGAGCTTGGCTTTATCCCTCAGTTTTATGCCTTTTAGATTTATTTGAATTTTGCTTGTTACTCCTCAAGGAGTGATTTTTTTTTTTTAATGCTCCTAGTTTTTCCACTCATTAAAACAGGACTTCCAGGGAAGGGGAACTATGAGTTAGTTTTAGAAAAATAAGACTTTGGCTGTGTTTCATGCGTCCGTGTGAAGAGACCACCAAACAGGCTTTGTGTGAGCAACAAGGCTGTTTATTTCACCTGGGCGCAGGTGGGCTGAGTCCGAAAAAGGAGTCAGCAAGGGTGATGGGATTATCATGAGTTCGTATAGGTTTTGGGATAGGCGGTGGAGTTAAGGGCAATGTTTTGGGGGCAGGGAGTGGATCTCGCAAAGTACATTCTCAAGGGTGGGGAGAATTACAAAGAAACTTCTTAAGGGTGGGGGAGATGATAAAGAACATTGATCAGTTAGGGTGGGGTAGAAACAAATCACAATGGTGGAATGTCATCAGTTAAGGCTATTTTCACTTCTGTGGATCTTCAGTTGCTTCAGGCCATCTGGATGTGCACCTGCAGGTAGCTGGGGATATGATGGCTTAGCTTGGGCTCAGAGGCCTGACAGGCTGGAGAACTCTTAAGGTGGAGAACATTTAGGAATAGGGCAGAATAGATAGCCCGCATGGATGGACAGAGAAAAGGTGAGTCATGATTTGATATGAAAGACTTTTATATCAAGAGTTTTAGACTCTACTCAAACAGAGAAATGACATCATCAGATCTGATCTTTTGTGATTTTACTGGCAGCAGTGGCAATTTGAAGAATGCTCCGGAGAAGGGGAGAGATTTGAAGCAGACAAACAACAGGAAGCTATTGTGATAATGTAGGCGAGAGATGATAAGGACCTGATAAGGGTAGGGGAACTGGAACTACAAAGGGAAGTTGGATTTGTGAGACATTTTGAGTAGAATTGACAGTATTTGGTGGCCACCCACAGGTTGGAAACCAGAATGAAAGAATGGGAGCTAGCATTTGGGGCTGAGATGGTGTGATGGGACCATCAGCTAAACAGAACAGAACTGGAGGAATAGGATTTGGGGAATGGCGAAGAAGGTGTTTAATTGGGATGTGCAGGTTTGTGTCACTGTTTGAATCAATTTTTTTTTTCCTGTCTCCATTTTTTTTCTGTCTCCAGTAGCTTCATGGGCTCAGAAGAAATGTGACTATGAAGGTGACTGATCCAGCAGGCACTCCCCAACATATCCTGAATACTAAGTAACCACAGCAGCTGAGACGCTGAACAAGTCATTCTGCAAAATGAGCTGCCTCGTATCAAAGGGGGAAAGACAAGAGAGGATCCAAAACTGCCTCAAAGCTTTTTCCGGGGGCTGCTGTTTTTAGGGAGTGTTGAAGTGTGCTGATGATTTCCCAAGATGAGTCAGAGCTCCCTACATCATCATCTCACTCCCCTGAGAACTTGGTGACCGTCTTAGTTGACTGCCTACCTCTTCCTCCACTTCTTCCCTCTCCTTCCACAAATCTGGATCAGACCCGAGGATGTGGAGTACTGTTTGATTTTTAAGAATGATATCCTGGTACCTCTGCTATTTGTTTTTTTTTTTTCTTTGAGACATTCTCGCTGTCACCCAGACTAGAGTTCAGTGGCATAATCTCGGCTCACTGCAGCCTCCGCTTCCCAGGTTCAAGCGATTCTCTCGCCTCAGCCTCCTGAGTAGCTGGGATTAGAGGTGCCAACAGCACTCCTGACTAATTTTTGTATTTTTGGTAGAGATGGGGTTTCGCCATGTTGGTCAGGCTGGTCTCAAACTCCTGACCTCAGGTGATCCACCCGCCTCGGCCTGCCAAAGTGTTGGGATTACAGGCCTGAGCCACTGTGCCCAGCCTGTCCTCTGCTATTTGTTTTCTGCTCTGCTTAATCATCTGTCCAATCCAGGCCAATCAATCAATCAATCAACAAACATTTCTTAAGCACTTTTCAGTTATTCAACAAATATTTGAGTGTCTACTATGTTCCAGGCACAGCTCCAGGGGTTGGCGATATACCAGTGAACAAAATAAAGTAACTGTAAGTTGTGGCACATGCTTCCATAGAAGCATAATATCTACACATATATGTTATAGTGAATAATACAAGACAAGTGACCAAGATGCCTTTGTACTCATGGGCTATAAACATGCTCTGTTAGCTTCTAAAGACTAAAAGCATTTGAAAAAACAGGAGATAATTATAGGCTGCAATAACATGGGAGGGCTCCAAAGGGAGAAGGTGTTTAAGTCAGGTTCTTACAAGATAAAAGGAATTCAGGTGGGCAAGGGGAAGAGCATTTCAGAAAGGAGAACAGCATAACAGCATGCACGGAATTGGTGAGCAATGAACGTATGTTTGAGATATATTGATAAAACCAGACCAACTCAGTGATGAGTGTACATTAGAGTGGAATATAAAATGAGGTTGAATGAATCCAGTAGGAAAAGATGAAAAAAAAAAACCTAAAATCAAGCAAGGTAACTTAGATGTGATTCAGTAACAGAGAGGAAGGCATTGAATGCACAGGGAATGTTGTGGAGAGCACAGATATTAGCTATAGTTTGAAGTCCTTCAAGCTTGAGAGTCTGTGTTTCTCCACTCAGATTCAAATCCTCAAATCAGAAATAGGAAGAACCATATCAGGACTGTACTGGGCTTTCCCCACACGGTGGATGCTCTGAGTGTAGGGATATCAGGTTCATAATGAAAATAGAGCCCTTGTTCTTGCTAACGAAGTGTGTTTGGGATTGTTTTATTGTTTCTTTGATAGGTACCAATTTTATTTTATAGCCAATGAGAGAAAAGTTAAGGAAGAAAGGAAACTTATAATGTGGTTCTAAGTGGTTTTACCACATATTTGATTAGGCGTCTAGGGGAAAGATAAAAGTTTAATTGAATCATTTAAGAAGGTGGACGTGCAGAAAGGAGACTTCCTTAACTACTGATTAGAAAGCATATCTAAGCTGCAAAGTATCCTCTTTGCCTTAAGTGGTGTGATAAGTGCCATTATTATAGGAAAATTCACACTATTTCAGAGTCCATAACTGTAACACGACTGTGGCTTGCCTAACACTTCTCATCTTCAAAGACATTAAATTCTTGAGTGCCTATTACCAAATGTGTAATATCTCCACACTGCCATTCCCATACCAGCCGAAACACAATGCAGCAGAAGGACTCGCTGTGTAGAAAAGTTGTCAAGAAACCTCTCTAGGTGAACAACGCCTACCTGTGCCCATTTTTTCACCATCCACTTGTTTCTTAACTCTCTGCAGCTGGACTAAAATGTCCTTCTCACAGGTCACCAATACTTTCTAATCACTAAATCCAGCAACTTTTCCATTTGTCCGATCTCAGTAGCATTCTATAGCACCATCTTCTTCAAACCACACATTTATTTGGTTTTGGGATTGCTTCATGCTTCTGAAGTTCCCATTACTTCTCTACACATTGTAAAGACGAAACTACTGGATTTCACCATGATCCCCTGTTCTTTATTCGGCTATTTATTCAGCTCAGATCTCATTCACTGTGTACATCAGCCAACACACCTGTGTAGATGATTACTGAGGCAACGAATGTCTTTGTTTCTGACCCCTTTGCACCCTTATGCATACCTCATATATAGTTGGTGCCAAAAGACCTCATGAATTCCCATGTCCACATATGCAACATGAATTTCTCTTTATTTCAGACCTCCAATTCTTATTGCTCACTTGAACCTGGATCTTTTCAACCCCCAAATTTCTATACTCAAATGAATCACATTTAATACATTTAACGTCTTGTAGTTGCTTTCCAGCAAGGAGAAAAATCATGTGTCTCCCTTTTCTGACTTGCTTATTTCTTTTACCCATACTTGGAGCCTCAATTCATGTTTGACTAGCTTGACACTACCTCGGTCCCACCCCTGGCGCCTACAGCCAGTGTCCTAGGTCTATAGATTTTCCTCTAACTCCTTTTCCTTCTTTTCTATTCTTTCCATGCTGTTTATCACTGCCCTAATTCAAGACTTTATTTCCACAGGCTGGAATGATAAGTATGAGTTTTCTAAGAGGTATTCTACTTAGAAGCATCGTTAAATGAAGAAGAGTTTCTCCTCAGCTTCACTCTATCCTGCTTGCCATTGCCAGATTAATATTCCTAAAACACTGTTTTTGGTCATTTATCAGTCCAATTTCCCTAAGATTTTTAATGGTTCACATTGCTGGCAGAATCCAGTCCAAACACCTTGGCTAGTATTCTGAGCAACCAGTGGCTAGCTTTCAGTTTACCTCCCATTACACATTCTTGGACCTCCACTCAAGCCAGGGCTATCTTGTCATCACCCTCCTTTAATACTTTGGACATATCATTGTTCTTCCTGTCCCCTGTCTTTGAAATACTTTCTTTTATCCTACTATCCCTGTAGTTCCAGTGCCCCTACCCTAGAATACCTTTCTAGTATTCTAGTATCCTAGAATCTGGTATCTAGTATTCTAGTCTTTCCATTTCTGGAAAGGCTTTTCTTTTTTTTTTTTTTTTTTTGAGACGGAGTCTTGCTCTGTTGCCCAGGCTGGAGTGCAGTGGCCGGATCTCAGCTCACTGCAAGCTCTGCCTCCCGGGTTCACGCCATTCTCCTGCCTCAGCCTCCCGAGTAGCTGGGACTACAGGCGCCCGCCACCTCGCCCGGCTAGATTTTTGTAGTTTTTAGTAGAGACGGGGTTTCACCGTGTTAGCCAGGATGGTCTTGATCTCCTGACCTCGTGATCCGCCCGTCTCGGCCTCCCAAAGTGCTGGGATTACAGGCTTGAGCCACCGCGCCCGGCCTGGAAAGGCTTTTCAACTAACAACAATGTCTCTTTCAGACGAGTTCTTGAAAAATTAGCATATTTTGCCTTGCTCTCTCTTTTTAAAAAATTCTGTGTGAATATTGTCTTCTTGAGTTATAAACTCTTTCTAGGCAGGGATTAAGGCTTTGAAAGCTTTGATTTACCCCAAAAAGATTAGCAGGTTACCCTGCAAATACACTAGGTAAAAACAGTTATTCATTTTCTTGAGTATTACTAGTCGGCAGGTTCTAATTGCAAAAGCCAGGAGATTATGTCCTACCTTGCCAGGTTATTGAGGTGAGATTGGAAGACCCACCGGACTGGAAAAAGTGGTGAGATCACAGCATGATACCCTGAAAAGTTTCCAGAGTGTCATGCTTCCTTGATCTTTCTTTGTTGGGTCTTAAAATCAAAGGTATAATATCCCTTAGGACAAGTTATTGAGTTCTGTCCTACCACGCCACTGAAATTGATGTCACTGAGGTCACTGTTGACTTCCTAATTGCTAAACCCAATGGATTCTTTCTAGTTTTTGTCTTACTGGACTTTTTTTTTTTTTTTTTAAATCACTATTGTCCACTGCTTCCTTCTCAAAACTTTTCTGTTGGTTTTGCTCTTCTTACTTGCTTCCTACTTTTCTGATCTTTCTTGTTTCCTTTGCCATTGTTATTTCCCAAAATGTGATTCTGCTGTTCTTCTCCAACCATCATACTCTCTCACTGGTCACAAATATCTCCTTGATTTGACTAGTTTCTGTATGTGTATGACTAAATTTCTCTAGTCCAGACCCCTCTGGTGAACTACAATTTCCTGAAAGATATCTTGACTCAGATGTTTCATAGGAGTCTCAAAACTGGCAGCACTAGCACGGAACTCTGTATGTCACCTACCCCTGCACTGGGGCAAATCTGCTCCTTTTGATCCTGCTTGGTTGGCTTTTTTAAACCAGCAGCAGGTCAACATTTTTGCACTCACAAAATAATTTGGAAAAACTATATACCTCTTTCACATTTTAAAATTTTCTGTTATCTATTTCAAAAGGTGTAGTTAACATATTTTAAATATTAACAGTTAAAAAATAAAACTATTATAGAATTTTTAAAAGTATCCAGATAAATTTTTATTATTAATTTGATACTCAGAATCATTCATTTAAAAATACATTAACAAGCTCTTTTATATTACCATATAAATTTTAAGGTGTATAACATGCTATTTGATATACACTTAAATATTGAAGTGATTACTACAGTCAAACAAATCATCTTATGTAGTTATCTTTGTTTCTTTTTTGGTTTATAGTAAGAGTACCTAAAACATGTTTTCCTGCCAAATTTCTAGTATACAATACAATATTACTAACTATAACCCTCCCACCATACCTTAGATCTCTAACAAGCTCTTTGTTAAGGGTTAAAACATTTATATATTTTTGGCTGGGCCTGGTGGCTCATACCTGTAATCCCAGCACTTTGGGAGGCTGAGGCAGGCAGATCACCTGAGGTCAGGAGTTCGAGACCAGCCTGACCAACATGGAGAAACCCTGTCTCTACTAAAAATACAAAATTAGCTGGGCCTGGTGGTGCATGCCTGTAATCCTAGCTACTTGGGAGGCTGAGGCAGAAGAATCGCTTGGACCAAGGAGGCAGAGGTTGTGTTGGGGCTGAGATTGCGCCATTGCACTCCAGCCTGGGCAACAAGAGTGAAACTCCATCTCAAAAAAAAAAAAAGTTTGTATAGTTTTTTCCTTGAACTTATTATATCCATTTAACTTTCACCACTTTAGTGATTGGAAGTATTTTATTGATCACCCTTTATACTTCTTTGCAACAAAAATATAAATTAAAGTAGAAAAATGTTTATTTTGGTAGCATAAATATGTGAGTCCAAAATGAGTTATTTGAGAATTACTATCAGTACACAATCAATTAAAACATAAATATATTGATGTTTTATGATTTTGAACATAAAAAGTAAATTTTACTGGAAATGTATCACTTAATAAGATAGATGGGACTTTCATTTTTTCCCCAGTTTATGTATCTGTAGTTGACATAACATATTATTAGAATAAAACAGGATTCAGCACTAATTTTATTCCATTTTATATTATTTTTCTAATTTATAAGTAAAAAATAACATTGTGACCTTTTTTTTTTTTTTTTTTTTGAGATGGGATCTTACTCTGTTGCTCAGGCTGGAGCCCAATGGCTCAGTCTTTACCTCCTGAGCTCAAGTGATCCTCCCACCTTAGCCTCCCAAGTAGCTGGAACTACAGGTGTATACCACCACACCTGGCTAATTTTTAAATTTTTTTAGAGAAGTGGGGTCTCACTATGTTGCCCGGGATGGTCTTGAGCCCCTGGGCTCAAGCAATTCTCCCACCTAGGTCTCCCAAAGCACTGGGATTTTAGTTGTGAGCCATTGCGCCCAACTTGATCTATCATTTTAAAAGTAGATTTACTGATTTATCAGGTGACAACTCCATTAGAGCTTCTTTGAGTTTAAAGAATTGGGAACCATCTTATATGCAAAAGTATTTGTTACCTAGTCATTATACTAATGCACTTTCTCAGCGTTGATCCTAGTATTTTAAATACCCCACCTTTTTTTGGCACATCAAAAAATTTTATCCCGAGGCAACATGCTATAGGAATATTTGGGCTGGGTGAGAAGCATGCTTTGCTTTTGTGAAGTGGGAGAAGGATGATTTGGAAGGGAAAGCTGGAGAGGAGCTACTCAGGCAGATCAGGTTTAGGAATGATAAACATGCAAATTCATTCCCTTAAATTATCCATGCCTACAGCTTGGTGACAACCGTGCATGCTGTCTGTTGCCCATTTGGCATCAACTCCTCACATCCTCTTTCCTAATAAAGCTTTAATTTAGTTCAGTTATTAAACCTTATATTACCATACAGGGCACAAAAGACTTCCGCAACCCAGACCCAGAGGAGGCTCCTGACCCATCCAAGCCAATCAACACAGGGTTCCATGGCTACAGGTACTGATTCATGTTGCCCAAGTGAGTTAAGCGGACTAAAGTCAAGACAGATGGTACTGCTATTTGTGGGGAGAGACTCCTTTCTCTGATGTATTGTGACCAAAAAACATGTGGCTTTCTAACTGCTGCTGTTAGCCGTCCTGGGTTTGTCTACATTAGGATAACAGAAGACTGTAAAACAGAGAGGTGGAAAGAGTCCAAGACTGTGAATAAACCACTGGTCAACCAGTCCTGGGGCCTGCCCTTCCTCTGCTCTTTCTGTTATGTGAGATAATAAGTGTTTTTATTTAATGAAACAATGATCTGCGCCCACATGCATGCATGAATGAGCAAATGAACATGGAGTTTCAGAAGTTCTTATGTTCTCTGACTTGGGTTTTTGTACATTTCTTTTCTTCTTTTTTTAAATTTTACCCTAATCCTATGAGACACTGGAATTGTAATAGTTTTATAGCTGATCTTCCTGTTTCTAATCTCTTCCTTGTTCCATTTATTCTACACACTGCTCCCCAGACTGATTTTTCTAAAACATCTGCTTAAAAATCCTCCAGTGAGTCTCACAATCTGTAGAATAAAATTTAAACTCCCTGGCTTTAGTATTCCAAGTTCTGCAAACTCTGACCTTTACCTGCATTTCTAGTCTTCTTCTGACATTCCCCATTTCATGAGTAGCAGTATGGCACATTAAGTAAAGACATACACTTTTGAGTTACAAGGGCTTCAGTTGAAAACCACACTTCTCTATATACCAGCTATGTGATCTTAAGCAAGTTACTTGACCTCTTTGAGCCTTTGTTTTCTTACTTATAGTCTTTAGGTAATGCTACCTAACTCGAAGGGTCATTATGCAGATTATAAGTATGGGTTAAAAATGTGGAGCTTAGAAGTCATTTAAAAGATAGCGGTAGTTGTTATTGTTATATCTTAGGTATCAGCCACTTCTAGGCCACTTGGATTTGTGTAAACATGCAAATCCATCACAACTGCCTGGAATGCACTGATTTCTACTCTTTTTTTCTCTTTCCTCTCCTGTCTGGAGAACTACTTTTAATTCAAAACTATCCAAATGTCACCTTGACTCTCTAGCCTTCATAGGGAATTCTTCCTGTGTTCTTCCACAGCACTTTGTATCCACAGAAGCAGTTTAGATTGTAATTATTTATATACCTGCTACTAGAGTGGGAATTCCCAATTACCTGATTATCTCATTCATTTTTGAAGCTCCATCACATGGAATGGTGCCCGATACACAACAGATACCTGATAAAGATGAGTGAACGTTGAATGAATGACAGGAAAGGGCATAGATTATGGAATGTGGACTTCAGGAAGTTTCTTGGATAAGCATTGTGTCTAACAACAACACCATCTGACATTTATATGCTTTGTTTCCATTTGCGAAGCACTTTACATATTTTATCTCATGTAATTCTTAAAACATCCCTGCAGGTGGTTTTGTCATTATCCCTACTGTACAGATGATTACCCTGAGGTTTGAAAAGGTAAGGGATCCACACTCAAGAAGTGTCACAGTCGGAACCCAAAGCCAAGATTTCTCAAAAGAACTCTGTGGACGATCTGGGCACTAAGTCAATGTTCTAGAGACAATGGAATTCAAAGTGAATTTTATGTGTGGATTATCAAGAAAATGCCTCCAATCTTCCTTATTATCACCATATGGAGTGGTGCAGTTGGAAGAACTCAAATTAAAGTTGAGATATCTGTGTTATAGACTTTCATCTGCTAACAGAAATTTTGGGTAATTGGGGGCCAGTTATTTAACTTTCCTTGGCCTTAAAGTGCTTTTTAAGGTGATCTCTAAGGCACTTTCCAGCTTTAAAAATCTTTAGCTAGGCCGGGCGCGGTGGCTCAAGCCTGTAATCCCAGCACTTTGGGAGGCCGAGACGGGCGGATCACGAGGCCAGGAGATCGAGACCAGCCTAGCTAATACGGTGAAACCCCGTCTCTACTAAAAAATACAAAAAACTAGCCGGGTGAGGTGGCGGGCGCCTGTAGTCCCAGCTACTCGGGAGGCTGAGGCAGGAGAATGGCGTAGACCCGGGAGGCGGAGCTTGCAGTGAGCTGAGATGCGGCCACTGCACTCCAGCCTGGGCGACAGAGCGAGACTCCGTCTAAAAAAAAAAAAAATCTTTAACTAGAGGGCAGCTATGGTATGACGGGCTTAGAGGAACTAAACATATTTTAATGATTTCTGTTAGCAATAGCCTTCTGTAACTTTAGGCTGAGACTAATAGAAGGCAAAAAGTATGATTTTAAGGAAGCGAGGAAATGGCAGGAAAGGAGGGAGGCAACACATTCCAGCCCTACAGACAATGCTGTTCATTGCCATTGACCTAAATCTGCCTGCAGAGTTTTTCTGAGAAATAAAAACATCTCTGTTCTTTTAACTATGAGATAAAACGTTGATGACTCTTCTTTTTCCATTAATTCCTTTAGAAACAGAATAAATTGATTTGCTAACATTGATCAAAGAGGCTGCATCCTTTCCCTCCCACAGACCTCTTAACCTCCAGGTTCAAAGAGGAAATCAGTGAAAAACAGGTTTTGAAATTTGCTTTTCAGAGTGGCCTATATTGCATTTTAATTAAATTTGTTAGAATTTCACCTTTTGCCTTTGGTGGACTGATTAGATGAAATAAAATTATATCTGGGGATCTACGTTACAAAAATTGCTTAATCCTTCCATCAGAAGATGAGCTGTCAAGGCTGTAGACTGTCCTCTGGTAACTTCTCAGATTGCCTCCTCTAGTGACAGCTTCTGAGTTTGTGTGTCTCTGATATATAAATAGACCCACAGCTTTCTTAATAGCAGAGCTAGACTGCCTGCTAGGCTCATTCTGAACTGTGCATATTGAGCAAAGTGGGGACTGGTCTGTTCATTCTCATCATTTTCAGCTGGTCATTGGCATCATAAAATTGTTCAAACCATGAAACCTAGTGCAGAGTCTGGTACATAACAGGTCTCAACAAATGTTTGTTGACTAAGCTGACCTAGTACGGGCTCCTCCCTAATGCAGGAATCCCTTCTGCAGGACCTTTGAATGGCTATTTGGTTTCTGATCAAATATTGACAAGGTATGTCATGAGATAGCGTGCTTATTCTTCCATGGTTCTAATAGTTTCCTCCCTGTCCCCACTAATCTCAGGTTTGGAATCAGAGAACAGTGGCAATTGATAGAATTGCTCCTGTTGGCAAACTGTGAGCTCTAATGGACTCTTATTGTTTATAATCTTCAATCTCCCTTCTCCCTTCTGTCTATAACAATAGGTGGTCCCCTTGGGAAAACTGACTCCTCCTCCCAAGTCCTGTTTCTGTCTATTGCAGGTCCCAGGAAGAGAGTTAAAATGGAGACCCCATACCATATATGTAAATATTTTAAAGTTATGTTCGGCAAATTGTTAATGAAATATGCTCTAGGCTTTTACTTTCAGAATCTCAAACTTGAAAAATATGTGTTAATCTATGGTTTTTATATGACCAAAAGTCAGCAAAAATAACAAATATTGTACAATTGAATTTAATTACTTGTACACATATCTAAGTGTAGTGTTGATGGACTGGCAATGTTTTGCTGCACAGTAAAATAAGTATTTTACAAATTATCTATCCATTCTACAAAATATTTGTTTTGCTTTCATTCTAGCACAATAATGTCACTAAAATTAACATTTTCATATAATTTGTGTTCTATTGACAGTACTCTGAAACAGAGGTCAGCAAACTTTTTATTTTTCTTTTTTGAAATTTTCATTTTTATTTTGGATTCCAGAGGTATATGTGTAGGTTTTTTTTTTCTTTTTTTTTTTGAGACAGAGTCTTGCTCTGTTGCCCAGGCTGGAGTACTGTGGTGCAATCTTAGCTCACTGTAACCTCCACCTCCCAGGTTCAAACAATTTTCCTGCCTCAGCCTCCTGAGTAGCTGGGATTACAGGTGCCCTCCTCCACGCCTGGCTAATTTTTGTATTTTTAGTAGAGATGGGGTTTCACCACATTTGCCAGGCTGGTCTTCAACTCCTGACCTCAAATGATCCGTCCAACTCGGCCTCTCAAAGTGCTGGGATTACAGGTGTGAGCCACCGTGCCCTGCCACATGTGTAGGGTTGTTACAAGGGTATATTTTATGATGCTGTGGTTTGGGCTTCGATCACTCTCATCACCCTATACCGTGAACACAATATCTAATAGGAAGTTTTTCAGCCCTTACCCCACTTCCTCTCTCCGCCCCCTCCCCCTTCTTTTGGAGTTACCAGTGTCTATTGTTCCCATCCTTATGCCCAAGTGAACTCAAGATTTAGCTCCCACTTACAAGTGAGAACATGCACTATTTGGTTTTCTGTTCTTGCATTAGTTTGCTTAGAATAACAGTAGCCAGTCGTATCCATGTTGCTGCAAAAGACATAATTTCATTCTTTTTTCATGGCTGCATAATACTCCATAGTATATATGTACCACATTTTCTTTATTCAGTCTGCCCTTGATAGGCACCTGGATTGATTCCATGTCTTTGCTATTGTGAATAGTGCTGTGATGAACATGTGAATGCATGTGTCTTTTTAGTAGAACAATTTATTTTCCTCTGGGTATATACCCAATAATACAATTGCTGGGTCAGGTGGTAGTTCCATTTTTAGTGATTTGAGAAATCTGCAAACTGCTTTCCACAGGGGCTGAACTAATTTGTATTCCCACCAACAATGTGTAAATGTCTCTTTTTATCCATACCCTCACCAACATGTTATTTTTTGACTTTTTTTTTTTAGACAGAGTCTCACTCTGTACCCAGGCTGGAGTGCAGTGCCACCATCTTGGCTCACTGTAACCTCCATCTCCCAGGTTCAAGCGATTCTCCTGCCTTAGCCTCCCTAGTAGTTGGGATTACAGGTGCTTTACACCATGCCCAGCTAATTTTTTTTTTTTTGTATTTTTAGTAGAGATGGGGTTTTACCATCTCTTTGGCCAGGCTGGTCTTGAACTCCTGACCTCAAATGATCCACCCGCCTTGGCCTCCCAAAGTGCTGGGATTACAGGCATGAACCACTGTGCCCAGCCTAATTTTTGACTTTTTAGTAATAGCCATACTGACTGGTGTGAGATGGTGTCTCATTGTGGTTTTGATTTGCATCTCTCTGATGATAGTGATGTTGAAAGTTTTTCGTACATTTATTGGCCACCTGTATGTTTTCTTTTGAGAAGTGTCTGTTCATGTCCTTTGCCTACTTTTAAATGGGGTTGAGCAAACTTTCTCCCAAAGGACAAGATAGAAAATATTTTAGCATTGCCTATGGTCTCTGCCCCACCTACCATATTCTGCTATTGTAGTGTGACAGCAGCTTTAGACAATATATAAATGATAGACATGGCTGTATGCCAATAAAACTGTATTTAAAAAACAGGCAGCTAGCCTGTAGGCCGTAGTTTGCATAATTTGTCAATTTCCTGATCTAAAGGAATTAAAAATAAAATATCATTGCAATAAAAGTGATAAAGTGTATTTGTATATTCATAAAACATAAATAAAACATGTAAAAATATAAAATTATTTTAATATAGCTTTTCAAAAATGTTAATTTTTGTTTTGAAATACTTGAAATTATCTTAAAATCAAAAAGCCAAACATAAACTCTAATTTTAAATAAAAATTATTTAAACTGTTGGAACTTTACTTTTTTAGGGGGAGGAATGTATAGGTATCTTATTCGCACTTCTTTTGTTTTACAAAAAATAAAAATATTTACAGTTCTCATGTTCAATGATCATCCAGTTGCCTATGTAAAAAATCACCATTATATATTATGCATGCTGTATTTATATTTATATCTACACTCATGTATACATGAATATTTAAGAGTAATATGAATCATTTAATATTGTAGAATGTTTCTCAACTGCCAGCTTGTGATTGTAGAGCTAATTTGTGAGGATTTATGGAACTGTAAAATGAAACATGAAGAGAAGAAAGTGAGCAATTAGCACTAATGCGATATATATATTTGGGGTTTTTTTTGAGACAGGGTCTCACTCTATCACTCAGGCTGGAGTGCCGTGGTGCAATCTAGGTTCACTGCAGCTTTGACCTCCCAGGCTCAAGCAATCCTCTCACCTCAGCCTACCCAGTAGCTGGGACTGCAGGTGCAGGCCACCAGGTCTGGCTAATTTTTGTATTTTTTATAGAGATGGGTTTTTGCCATGTTGTCCAGGCTGCTCTTGAGCTCCTTGGCTCAAGCAATCTGCCCACCTTGGCCTCCCAAGGTGCTCGATTACAGTTGTGAGCCACTGTGCCTGGCAGAGAAAAATGTTTCATTAGGCCAGAATCTATAACATTTATGCTATCTGAGGGAAAGGACATGGCACATTAATAAAATTTAAAAAGATATAAAATTACCTAAGTGCTCCTGCCACTGAAATCCTCTGCTTACTCGAAAGTGGGATTAATCTCCAATGCTTAGGGCAGCATAACCCACAAAATGTGTAACCTGCACGGACCTTGGGGGACTGAACAAAGTGGGACGAATGCAGGAATAAAGACAAGAGACAAAAGAATATGTTTGGAAGAAGGGGTCAGGGGGCACTTTGCCTCTAGTGGACAAGGGCCCTGAGCTTTACACGGCCCTCCCTCCGTATTTATTAGGCAAGAGATAGCGAGAAGGGGGGTTGGAAGAAGAGGTCAGATGCTCTGTCCAGAGTAGGCTTGCAAGACTGCATTCCTCGAACAATAGGCTCTAGATGTTCCAGTAGATAACATCAAGGAGCCAGGGAGTGACGACCCTCAGCAAACCTCCTGGGGCAGGCACAGAAGCCAGCTTGCCCACATTTTGTATTCTTTTTTTTTTTTTTTTTTTTTTTTGAGACAGAGTCTCGCTCTGCCGCCCAGGCTGGAGTGCAGTGGCCGGATCTCAGCTCACTGCAAGCTCCGCCTCCCGGGTTCACGCCATTCTCCTGCCTCAGCCTCCCGAGTAGTTGGGACTACAGGCGCCTGCCACCGCGCCCGGCTAGTTTTTTGTATTTTTTAGTAGAGACGGGGTTTCACCGTGTTAGCCAGGATGGTCTCGATCTCCTGGCCTCGTGATCCGCCCGTCTCGGCCTCCCAAAGTGCTGGGATTACAGGCTTGAGCCACCGCGCCCGGCCCACATTTTGTATTCTTGATAAACAGTTTGCTGTTTGATCATATAGCCTCCAGTGGAATGATGAGTTGGTAACGATCCCTTTGGCCTTTTCAGCTCCCAACAAAAACATAGCATTTTGATATAGTCTGTCTTTTGTTATGAAGACACAAGGCAAAATATGTGAGAAGTATATCCTTTGGTCTGACTGGTGTTGGTGAGGGTGTTGGCAGCCCTCATGTGGAGAGTTTGCTTGAGAAAGAAGATATAGGCCGGGCGCGGTGGCTCAAGCCTGTAATCCCAGCACTTTGGGAGGCCGAGACGGGTGGATCACGAGGTCAGGAGATCGAGACCATCCTGGCTAACATGGTGAAACCCCGTCTCTACTAAAAAATACAAAAAACTAGCCGGGTGATGTGGCGGACGCCTGTAGTCCCAGCTACTTGGGAGGCTGAGGCAGGAGAATGGCATGAACCCGGGAGGCGGAGCTTGCAGTGAGCTGAGATGCGGCCACTGCACTCCAGCCTGGGTGACAGAGCGAGACTCCATCTCAAAAAAAAAAAAAAAAAAAAAAAAGAAGATATAAGAGGAACTCTGAGCCAAAAGATGGAGAAAGACTGAGTCAAAATGTCATTATTTGAAGACTTGGATCTGCTTTGTCTGAAATCTAATCTATTTCTAGACTTTTTACTTATGGGAGCTACAAAATTCCTTATCTGCTTAAACCAGTTTCACTTGTATTTCTATCAGTTGCAACCAAAAATGTTCCAATTAATATATGATATTCTGGACACTGGAATCCACTAATGTAATGGATCCTTAATTATCGCCTCACCTTCTCTGCTTTTGAAGATTTTTTGAAAGTTAGACATATGTAACTGTATCCCCCCCTTTACTCTTGAACTTCTCAGATCTTGCCACAGCAATTTAGAAGGAACTGCTAGTAAACTTTACCAGTCATTCTACTAGAGGAGTTAAAATGCACATGTAATTGTCTTGGGGCTGAGATTTATGATATTTCCTTGCTATCATCTATATTAAATAACCCCTTAGCTTTAACCATTCAGGAATGCACTGATGGCTGTAATTCTTCATGCCTATCTGTGTCCATGCCCTGTGTCATGTAAGTTTATAGGGTCTTCCTACAGATTATGGATTTGGCTATGGTTTTGACCAATAGGATGTTAACAAATGTGACTCAAAGGCTTGTGCATTTCTCTTTATTGTTCTTGACTTCTACTATTACCATGAAAAAATTGTGACCTGGCTAGAATGCCAGAAGGCAGCAGACCTGTAGAACAAAGTTTATTCAGGGCTCAATCCAGCTAAGCCCTAGATCAGCCATCAGCCAGCCAACATCATGCTTTAGAGTGAGTCCAGACAAGATAAGTAGAGTGACCTAGTCAACCTGTAGCTGACTGTTGATGCATGAGTGAACCCAGCCCAGATCAGGTAAACCCACAGACTTATAAGCTACATAAATATTTATTATATGCTACTGAGGTTCTGAGATTGTTTGTTACACACCATTATTATGACAGTAAATAACTGATATACCAGCCTAGAAGTGTTACATCTAGCAGATTCTCCCAGCTGTGTAGAATCTCTGTTTTGCTCTTTTACTATTTATTTTTCCTATTTGTTTCAGGAACACTGTGTTGAGATGTTTTGCACTTTTAGATGCTCAACACGGGAGACTTGAAATATCACCTCTCTGAACTTTAGTTGCATCGGTAAAATTATAAGTTATACTAAGATAAAAAGTTTCTTGAAGTGCAAGAAAAAAATAAGCATTCAGATTGGAAAAGAAGAAATAGGACTATCTTTATTCACAGATGACATGATTATATATGTAGAAAATCTGATGGGATTTATTAAAAAGCTATTATAATTAATAAGTGAATTAAGCAGGTTTACAGGAAAAAGGATTAATATGTAACAAGTTTATTTCCATTTACTAGCAATCAACAATTGAAAACTGAAACAATAAAAATTACCATTTACAATTACATTTAAAAATGAGATAGAAAGGGATAAATCTGAACAAAAAATATGCAAAACCTGTACACTGAAAACTCCAAAACTTTGGTTACCCAATTATTTGAATACCCAAATAAATGAGAGACATACTGTATTCAAGGATCAGAAGACATGCTACTGTTAATTCCCCCCAATCGATATATAGATTCAGTACAATCCCAATTAAAATCCCACCTGACTTTTTAATAGAAATGGGCAAGATGGCTCCAAATTTCACTTAGAAATGCAAAGGACCTAGAATAGCCAAAACAATTTTGAAAAAAGAGAAAGGAATTTGGAAGATTAACATTACTTGCTTTCAAGATTTATTATGGAATACAATAATGAAAACAGTGTAGTAATTGAATATCCGCATGCAAAAAAAAAAAAACCAAAAAACCCTTCAATCCATGCTTTGCAGAATATGCAAAAATTAACTCAAAATCGATGGTAGGCCTAAAAGTAAAACATAAAACTACAAAACTTCGACTGGATGCTGTAGCTCATGTCTGTAATCCCAGCAGTTTGGGAGGCTGAGGTGGGAGGATCTCTTGAGCCCAGGAGTTTGAGGCCAGCCTGGGCAACATAGTAAGAGCTCGTCTACAAAAAATAAAATATTAGCCAGGTGTGGTGGTACACACCTGCAGTTCCAGGTGCTCAGGAGGCTGATGTGGATCTCTTGAGCTGGGGGAAGTCAAGGCTATAGTGAGTCATGATTATTCCACTGCACTCCAGCCTGGGTAGCAGAGTGAGACCTGGTCTTAATTTTTTTTTTTTTAATAAAAGCATATAAGAAAATATTTGTGACCTTGGATTAGGCAAAGACTTCTTATATTTGACTAAAAGCATGATCTATAAAAGAAAAAGATTGGTAGATTGAACTTCATCAAAATTAAAACACCAGGTCTTCTAAAGACACTGTTAAGAGAGTGGAAAGACAAACCCTAGACTGGGAGAAAACATTTGCAAAGCATATATCTGATAAAGGACTTAAGATATATATATATAATGTATAAAGGACTTAAGATATATGTGCATATATATATGTGTGTGTGTGTATAAAGGACT
This sequence comes from Macaca fascicularis, assembly GCF_037993035.2. Taxonomy (NCBI): domain Eukaryota; kingdom Metazoa; phylum Chordata; class Mammalia; order Primates; family Cercopithecidae; genus Macaca; species Macaca fascicularis. The sequence goes on from NC_088388.1 coordinate 122,122,316, forward strand.
TAAGATAGATATATGTAGCTGCATCTATCTTAGTCTTCTAAGGCTGCACTATAAAATATTCTTGACTGGGTGGCTTAAATAATAGAAACTTATTTTCTCCCAATTCTAGAGGCTGGAAGTCTGAGGTCAGGGTACCAGTATGATTGGGTTCTGGTGAGGGCTGTCTTCCTGGTTTGTAGACAGATGCCTTCTTATTTTGTGCTCATGTTGCCTTTCCTTGCTTTCAGTGCACAGAGAGAGAGAAAAATCTCTCTATATTATTAAGAGAGAGAGAAAAATCTCTCTCTCTTTCACTTCTTATATGGCTTCTAATTCTAGCAGATTGGAACCCCACTCTTAGTTCTCATTGAACCTTAATTACCTCCTAAAAGCTTCTTTTAAAAGTACAATCAGATTAGAACACAAGTCTTCAACATATGCACTTTGGAAGGGCATAATTCAGTCCATAGCAATGAGATTTGAACAGACACTTCATGAAAGAATATACCTGACAAATGAAACCAAAAAATGCCCCAGGCCAGACGCCATGGCACAGGGCTGTAATTCCAGCATTTTAGGAGGCCGAGGCAGGTCGATGACTTGAGCTCAGAAGTTCCGAACCAGCCTGGGCAACATAGTGAGACTGTCTCTACAAACAACACAAAAATTAGCTGGGTGTGATGGTGCATGCCTGTAGACCCAGCTATTCAGGAGGCTGAGGTGAAAAGATCACTTGAGCTTGGGAGGTGGAGGTTGCAGTGAGCCAAGATGTAACACTGCACTCCAGCCTGGATGACAGAGCAAGATGCTGTCTCAAGACACAAAATGCCCCAAAACATTGGTCATTAGGAAAATGCAAATCAAAACCACAAAAAGAAATTACTACACATCTTTAAGAATAGCTAAAATTTAAAAAACTTATCATACCAAGTACAGATAAAGACATGAAGAAACCAGGATTCTCACCATTTTGGAAAATAGTTTTGAAAAATAATTTAGCAGTGTCTGAAGAAGTTAACAAACACCCATCATGCCTCAGGCAGGCATTCATTCCTAAGTATTTGCCTAAGAGAAACTGGAAAGTTCCTCTAAGATGGTTTATATGACTCTTCATAGTAGTCTTATTTTAATAGCTCCAAACTGGAAATAGTCCCAAATGTCTATCAACAGGTGAATAATAGGTAATAAAATATGATATATTTATACAATGAAATACTACTTAGCAATAGAAATATTGAGCTATGAGTACACACAAAGCATGGAAGAATCTCAAAACAGTTATGCTAAATGAAAGAAATCGACCGATGAACAGACGATTCTCAAAAGAAGGCATACAAGTGACCAACAAACATATGAACAAATGCTCCACACCAGTATTCATCAGAGATATGCAAATCTAAACCACAATGAAATACCATCTCACACCAGTCAGAATGGCTACTATTAAAGTCAGAAAACAACAGATGCTTGCAAGGCTATGAAGGAAAGGGAACCCTTATACACTGTTGGTGGGAATGCAAATTATTTCAGCCCTTCTGGAAAGCAGTTTGGAGATTTCTCACGGAACTTAAAACGGAACTACTATTTGACCCAGCAATCCAAATACTAGGTAAATATCCAAAAGAAAACAAATTATTCCACCAAAAAGACACATGCACTTGCGTGTTCATCACAGCACTATTTACAATAGCAAAGACATGGAATTAACCCAGGTACCCATCAATTGTTGATTTGATAAAGAAAATGTGGTACTACATACACACCATGGAACACTATGCAGCTATGAAAAAGACCAAAATCATGCCCTTTGCGTCAATATGGATGCAGCTGAAGGTCATTACCCCAAGCAAATTAACTCAAGAACAGAAAACCAAATATTGCATGTTTTCATTTATAAGTGGGAGCTAAACATTGGGTATTCTTGGCATAAAAATGGCAACAATAGAAACTGGGAACTACTAGAGTGGGGAGGGAGGAGGTAAAGGTTGAGGAGGAGGTAAAGGTTGAAAAACTAGCTTTTGGGTACTATGCTCAATACCCACATGATATGATCATTTGTCCCCCCAATTTCAGCATTATGCAATATAACTAGGTAACAAACCTGCATGTGTACCCCCGATTCTAAAATAAGTTGTAAAAAAAGGAAGGTAAAGACATATTTTTTGTCAGACAGAAAAAAAAAAAAAAAAAAAGCCAGACCAAAATAACAGTGAATACTATACTATGCTATTCTTTTTATACAAATTTCTAGAAAATGAAAATTAATCTATAGCAACATAAGCAGATGAGTGGATGCCTGAGGATGGTTTTGGAGGGAGAGTGGAGAAGGGTGGGGAGAAAGGATTACAAAAAGTGTCAAGAAAACTGTTGAGGATGATAGATATGTTCACTTTTTTTATTGTGCTCTGCCCTTGCTAGATGTGATGCCTGCCTTGTTTTGTTGCTCAGACTTTTCTATCACAAATCTGGCCTTCTCTGCTTCCTGCTGAGCTTTGTTTGGATTTTACTGCTTCTGAGAACTCCTTCCCAAAGGTCAGATGTGTCAAGGACGTGCTGGATAAGGCATTGCTCACCTGTCTGGAGACCAGCTCTCTATCTCTGATGTCGAAGTGAGCCACTGCTAACTTGAGGATCTCCATAGCGATGGATGGCAGTCCATGCTTGTCACAGTCCTCTCTGTTGCTGATGAAGATCTGGGAAGTAGTCTGGTGACTGGATGGAAAAGGATGCAACATATGACACTGACAATCTATAAATGTTTATTTCCAGCGATGACTTTCATGCCATCTGGCAGTCAAAGATCATTGTTTTCTGTACCCAAGAGGTAAGAAAATGCCCTACCACAATATCCTGGACTTTAAAGAAACAGCATCCACATTTACTATTTCTGCCAAATCCTAAGGCCAGGCTAAACTTGCCAATAAACTTAAGCACTTTGGCAGCCATGTTATTTTGCTGGACCTCATCTCTTGGCCCATTTGTACCTGCCTTCACGCTGTCTTCCGCATGGATCCCCCAGCTCCATTCACTCTCTGGATGTTACTAAGAACTTCCTTTTGTCTTTGATGTTCTGCATGGACTTTAAAATAGGTTTACCCACTAGGGATATGCCATTTTTCCTGGACCTGTAGATCCACGTTTTTCATAAGTTGGAAAAATTTACAGCCAATATCACTTTAAGTATTACTTCTCCATTTCCTCTACTCTCTCTTTCTGATACTCTGGGTGTATATTAGACCTTCCAAATCTATTAATGTCTGTTTCATATTTTCCATTCTTTTCTCAGTATTGCATTCATGATCATTTCTTCAGGGATGTCTGCCAAATCATTAATCCTGTCTTCCGCTGTGTCTAACCTGTTAATTAACTCAATATTTTTATATCAACAATTAAAATTTTTAGTTCTTATTGTTCCATTTTTTTTCCCACAAATTTATCTTTTCACTCCCCATTGTCATTTATGGATTAGATAATCCTGTGTTGGCGTAGCTGTTCTATATTCTATATCTGACAGATCTCATATCTCTAATCCATAGGATTCTAAATTCATTGTGCTTTATTTTTGCCAATTCTCAGTAATAGTAGCTTTCATTTTATGTTTAGTGATATTGTGAGCTCATTGTTTGCCATAGTAGGTGAAAAATCTGAGCATTTAAATTAAGGATTGGAGAAGTTTTCCTGCAGAGATTTGCTCCTGCTTTTGACAGAAAACAGGAGGTGCCACCAATCTAGGACTATGTCAATGCATCAGTGACCTTGTCCCCACCCTTATATTCTCCCTGCTCCCCTTTGAGGGTCTCAGTTCATGGTGGAATCCCAAATCTCTCGTTCTTACCTTGAGGCTGGCCCCAAACTTGGTATTCTGGCAGCACTACTGCAACCAACATTCATCCTCTGGTAGATCAGGATTGACCTCTCTTTTTCTCTTCATCTTTTTCTTTTTTTTTTCTCTTGCAGCATATCTCTTTCTTCTTGTGAGACTGATGACGTCTCAAATAATGTATTCTACCAGGCTTTGCTGTCCGTAGCTGGATCATCTTGGAGCACACGCTCAGACTTTACCAGAGGAGGAAGAGGTTCACCTTGTCTCCCTTTCCGCTGCTTTTTTCATCTCTGACGCTACAGACACAAGGCATTACCTATAGGTATGCAGGCCTAGTGCCTGCTCAGGGCAGGCAAAATATCAGCAGCTCAGCCTTAGCATCTGGTGAGACTTGGCATTAAGATATATATTGCTGTGCCAAGCACGGTGGCTTGCATCTGTAATTCCAGTATTTTGGGAGGCTGAGGCAAAAGGATCACTTGAGCCCAGAAGTTTGATACCAACCTGGGCAACATAGTGAGATCCCATCTCTAAAAACAAAAATTAGCTGGGTGTGGTGACACGTACCTGTAATCCCAGCTACTCAGAAAGCTGAGGTGGGAGGATTGCTTGAGCCTAGGAGGTTGAGGCTGCAGCGAGCCATTATCACACCACTGCACTCCAGCTTTGTCAATAGAGCAAGACCCTGTTTCAAAAAAAAAAAAAAAAAAGATATGTTGCTAGACAGAAATGACTATCATGAGTATCTGGTTTGGTTTTGTTTTTGAGTTAGGGTCTTGCTGTGTTGCCCAGGCTGGAGTACAGTGGCATGATCATAGCTCACTACAGCCTCAAATCCTTAGACTTAAGCAATCCTTGTGCCTTAACTTCCTAATTAGCTGGGAATACAGGTGCACACCACCACATCTGGCTATTTTTTGTATTTTTATAGAGATGGAGTCTCACTCTGTTGTCCAGGTTTGATCTGAAACTCCTGACCTCCAGCTATCCTTCCACGTTGGCTTCCCTAAATGTTTGGATTTACAAGCATGAGCCACCATGCCCAGCTTGAGTATCTGATGTGATTGAGCTGAGTTTGGATGGGGTGTGCTATGGTTTGAATATTTGCCTCCTCTGAAGCTCATGTTGAAGCTAAATCCCCACTGTAACAGTATTAAGAGGATGGGAAATCCAACTATGGTATTTGAGAGGTGGGACATTGGGAGGTAACTAGGATTAGATGAGATCATGAGAGTGGGGCATTAGTAGTTTTATAAGAAAAGAGAGACCTGGGCTAGCATGCTGATTGGATTTGGCTCTGTGTCTAAATCTCATGTTGAATTGTAATCTCCAGTGTTGGAGGAGGGACCTAGTGGGAGGTTATTGGATCATGGGGGTGGATTTTCTGCTTGCTGTTCTCACAGTAGTGAGTGAGTTCTCATGAGATCTGGTTGTTTAAAAGTGTGTAGCACTTCCCCCTTCGCTCTCTCTCCTGCCGGCCATGTAAATATGTGCTTGCTTCCCCTTCGCCTTCTGCCATAATTGTAAGTTTCCTGAGGCCTCCCAGCCATGCTTGTTGTATAGCCTGCAGAACTGTGAGCCAATTAAACCTCTTTTCTTTATAAATTACCCATTCTCTGATAGCTCTTGATAGCAATGTGAGAACGGACTAATACATATGCTTAGCTTGCCTGACCTGTGATGACCTGTACTACCTCACGACTCTGCAGATGGTCCCTGCCAGCAAGAAGGCTCTCACCAGATGTGGCCCCTAGACCTTGGACTTCCCAGCCTCCAGAAATGTAAGAAATACATTTCTTTTCTTTATAAATAATCCAATTTCAGGTATTCAATTATAGCAATGAAAACGAACTAAGTCAGGTGAGGCCAGTGTGGTGACTTATGCATGTAATCCCAGTATTTTGGGAGGCCAAGGTGGGAGGATTGCTTGAGGCCAAGAGTTTAAGACTAGCCTGAACAGGCCGGGCGTGGTGGCTCAAGCCTGTAATCCCAGCACTTTGGGAGGCCGAGACGGGCGGATCACGAGGTCAGGAGATCGAGACCATCCTGGCTAACACGGTGAAACCCCGTCTCTACTAAAAAATACAAAAAACTAGCCGGGCGAGGTGGCGGGCGTCTGTGTTCCCAGCTACTCGGGAGGCTGAGGCAGGAGAATGGCGTAAACCCGGAAGGCAGAGCTTACAGTGAACTGAGATCCGGCCACTGCACTCCAGCCCGGGCCACAGAGCCAGACTCCTTCTCAAAAAAAAAAAAAAAAAAAAAAAAAAGACTAGCCTGAACAACACAGCAAAACCCTATCTCTTAAAAGATAAAAATAAAAATAAATAAATAAATAAATAAATAAATAAATAAATAAGATAGGGTCATACCTCTGAGACATAGTCCTTTGGACTCTGCAGTTGGTTTCAGGCTCCAGAATGGGACTCTTACCTTGGGCCTTACAGTTTTCCAGTCTGTCTTGTACCCTGCATAGAGCCCCATAATTACCTCAGGATTAGAGTTGTCGGCTCCAAATCTTGCCTACCTGACAGAGATTCTTATCGTGGTTCGTTCCTGCCAACTCCCTGCCCTGGTAGATGGGATTCTAATCCCTATAAACCCTGGTTAGTCTCTGGAAATGAACAGATCTCTTGGAATCACAACACAGCTTACTTTTCCTTAACAGTCTCATCCAACCACCTGGAATTTCACAGCTCTAGCTTCACCCAGTGGAAAGGACCTTCCGGATTTCAATATGTTTATGATTACATTAATTTTTTCCTCATCCATAGACACTGGATGACATGGGCCTAAGACATCTGAGGTGTCCTTTTTTTTTTTTTTTTTAAGTTTGATTATTAACAGATGCATTTTATTTTTCCTTACTAAACATTTAAGATTCATTTTTACAAATAGTTAAATTAAAATTTTTATAGGTCCAGTTTTTTTTTTTTTAACTTATTTATTATTATTATACTTTAAGTTGTAGGGTACATGTGCATAACGTGCAGGTTTGTTACATATGTATACTTGTGCCATGTTGGTGTGCTGCACCCATCAACTCGTCATTTACATCAGGTATAACTCCCAATGCAATCCCTCCCTGAGGTGTCCTTAACAGCTCAGTCTCTCTCTCTGTCTCTCTCTCTCTTTTTTTTTTTTGTGTGTGAGATGGAGTTTCGGTCTTGTTGCCCGGGCTGGAGTGCAATGGTGTGATCTCGGCTCACTGCAACCTCTGCACCCTGGGTTCAAGCGATTCTTCTGCCTCAGCCTCCAGAGTAGCTGGGATTACAGGTGCCTGCCACCGTGCCTAGCTATTTTTTTGTATTTTTAGTGGAGACAAGGTTTCACCATGTTGGCCAGGCTGGTCTCGAACTCCTGACCTCAGGCGATCCACCCATCTCGGCCTTCCAAAGTGCTGGGATTACAGACATGAGCCACTGTGCCCAGCCTAGCTCAGTCTCTTTAAGACATTTCTTCATTCTCATCCAGGCCCCATTCATTTCCCCAGCTTCTGCTACTGCTCCTTATCTCAACCCCACCCCTCAACATTCACCTCAAATGCCATCTCTTTCAGGAAGGCATCCCTGATCTTTCTCTTCTCAACTGGATGGATTTGTTCCTGCCTCATGATCCTAGCAGCCCATAGGATCCCTTGTTTCCATTATATTTCTTTCCTATTTCTAGAATCCTGTATTTTCTCAATCTTCTCATTAGATAGCAAATTCCTTGAGGGACTTAGCTTATTTCTTCTTGTAACTCTTTAGCCTTATGATCAAGAAATGCAACTGAATTAAGAAGAAGATAGTATTTTTACTTTCATTAATATGTGTATAATCATTTCCCTCATACAGGACAGGGCTTAATAGTTCAATGAACACAGATACAATTATTTAGCCTCTCTAGAAATCAAGTTTCCTGTCTCTCTGTAGCAGAGGTATCAGACAATCTTGGGTAAGGAGAAAATAGAGGAGGAAAGGGACCTTGGGATTGGGAGACACTGGGAATTCAAAGAGAGAAAACATTGCATTTCTGGTGTCAGAAAAAGCGTCTGCGCTGAGAGCAGACACCAACAGCATGCTAACTGACAGTAATAAAGCAAGGGCCAGACACTCAGGCTTTGACACCTGTAACTAAAAGATGTTTTTGCAGCCTTGCCAAGGAATTGTGTGATCATTGCCTTTATTATTCAGCAGCTGGTGCTCCAGAGAAGATCCAAGCCTTTACTTCCTTTATGCTCTTTTAGCAGGGATATTTATTACAGCTGTCTCCTCCCATTTGTCTGCAAGAGTTATTATGCTATATGACTCTCTGTCTCCAGAGTAAACTGCCCCTTCGAGGATAATAAAATATGCCAGAGCTTCAGCAAGAGAAATAGATTCTTAGCATAGATTCAGTAATTGGTGCTTCAATAAAACTAGAAGTTCGTCTCCTGCCATAAGCCTGGCTATTTCTATGATCTTTGGACTTCATGAAAGTTTTTTTTTTTTTTTTTTTTTTCCTGTTAGAACTCTCTTTTCTCTTCTTCACAGGCGGATCACGAGGTCAGGAGATCGAGACCATCCTGGCTAACACGGTGAAACCCCGTCTCTACTAAAAATACAAAAAATTAGCCGGGTGTGGTGGCGGGCGCCTGTAGTCCCAGTTACTCGGGAGGCTGAGGCAGGAGAATGGCGTGAACCTGGGAGGCGGAGCTTGCAGTGAGCGGAGATCATGCCACTGCACTCCAGCCTGGGCGACAGAGCGAGACTCCATCTCAAAAAAAGAAGAAAAGGAGCACCTCAGAATCCTCTGGGCAGTCCCTTTTTCTCACTGAAGTGACTGGCTTTGCTCACTGGGGACCTAGCGATAGCTAAATGTTCTGTGTACAATTAGTGAAAGATCTACATACAGTCCTATTACTTTTGTGGGTAATACAGAAAAAAAAAAAATACTGTGCAAATGGTACACAGCCTAGGAAAAAGTAGGGCAACCAAATCTGTGGCTTCGAAGCCATGGGAATGATCAAGAAACCCAATTAGACTATAAGCATGGTGAAATAGGCCAGAGGCTCATAAATCCTCCCCTGATGCTGGACTCCCATCTGCAGACATTATACACTAGATGGTCATTGGCCTGCCCACTCTCCTAGTCCCCCACCACTCTGACCAGAGCTAGTGAGAAGTCAGCTGCAAAAAATATGTGTGTATCCGGTCAGAGTCTCCTGAGAAGGCAGTTCACAAGTATGGGAGCCACATTAGATCTGTTATTGGAATGGTCATTAGGAAAACACGGTATTAGGAGGGATTGTGCAAATCATCTCTATGAACCTGAATGCCTGTGTCCCCCAAAATTCATATATGGAAATCCTAACCCCCAAGGTGATGGTAATTAGGAGGCGAGGCCTTTGGGAGGTAATTAGGTCATGAGGGTGGACCCCCCATGAATGGGATTAGTGCCTTTATCAAAGAGGCCCTGAAGAGCTGCCTTTTGTTTCTTCTACCATGCGAGGAAGTGAAAAGGTGCCATCTCTGAACCAGGAAGCAGACCCTCACCAGACAATGAATAGGCTGGTGCTTTGACCTTGGACACAGCCTCCAGAATTGTGAGAAATAAATTTCTGTTGTTTATAAGACACCTACTTTATGGTATTTTGTTACAGCAGTAACTCTGACAGTTTGCTCTACTTCCAAAATGTTCTCTGAACTGACTAAGACAGTCATAAGCCCTGAAAGGAGGTGCATGATATTAACAAATCAGAAAAGGCCAAGGACAAAGCTCTAGTAGTGCTCCTTTAGAATTCAACTCCAGGGAATTTAATGAGTGCTCTGGGCTCATTAAAAAAAGAAAAAAAATATGTATAGATATGGCGGATGTGGTGACTCACACCTGTAATCCCAGCACTTTGGGAGGACAAGGCAGGCAGATCTCTTGAGATCGGGAGTTTTAGACCAACCTGGTCAACATGGTGAAACCTGGTCTCTACTAAAAATACAAAAAGTAGCCTGGTGTGGTGGCGTATGCCTGTAATCCCAGCTACTAGGGAGGCTTAGGCGGGAGAACCGCCTGAATCCAGGAGGCGGAGGTTGCAGTGAGCTGAGATTGTGCCACTGCACTCCAACAGAGTGAGACTTCGTCCCATCTCCAAAAAATTAAAACTAAATTAGCCAGTGTGGTGGCACGTACCTATAGTCTCAGCCACTCAGGAGGCTGAGGTAGGAAGATCACTTGCATCTCTGAAGTCAAGGCTGCAGTGAACCATGATAGTGCTACTGCACTCTAGCCTGGGTGACAAAGCAAGACCCTGTCTCAAATAATAAATTATATACTCAAAAACTATATGTATCATCTATCTCTCCAAAATAGACCCTGAATCGGGCTCACGGCACCCTCTTTACTGGGACCACCTTTGTGCAAGCCACCAGCTTCTCTCCTCTAAACAAAATCATTGGATTTCTAACTGGTTTCCCCGGGTTTACCCTTGCTCTACTTCCAAACTGTTCTCCACATGGCAGCCAGAGCCATCTTCTTAAAAAGTAATTTGAGCTGGGCGCGGTGGCTCACACCTGTAATCCCAGCACTCTGGGAGGCCGAGGTGGGAGGATCACGAGGTCAGGAGATCGAGACCATCCTGGCTAACACGGTGAAACCCCGTCTCTACTAAAAATACAAAATAATTAGCCGGGCATGGCAGCGTGCGCCTGTAGTCCCAGCTGCTGGGGAGGCTGAGGCAGGAGAATGGCGTGAACCCGGGAGGCGGAGCTTGCAGTGAGCTGAGATCATGCCACCGCACTCCAGCCTGGGCTAAAAAAAGTGAGACTCCCTCTCAAAAAAAAAAAAATAATAATAATAATAAAAAATAACCAGGTATGGTGGCACATGCCTGTGGTCCCAGCTACTCGGGAGGCTGAGACAGGAGGATGACTTTAGCCCAGGAGTTTGAGGCTACAGTGAGATCGTGCCACTGCACTCCAGTCTGGGTGACAGAGTAAGACTCTGTCTCAAAAAAAAAAAAAAAAAAGTAATTTGAGTTTGAGGTGATGGATATCTCAATTATCCTGATTTTATTATAACACATTGTATACAAGTATCAAAATATCACATGTACTCCCAAAATATATATAACTATGATTATCAGTTCAAAAATGAAAAAACGTGAGCGGTTAAGTTGGGAGAATAGCTTGAGCCCAGGAGTTTGAGGTTACAATGAGCTATGATTGCACCACTGCACTCCGGTCTGGGCAACAGAACCAGATCTTGCCCCTTAAAAAAAATTAAAAATTAAACAAAGTTTAAAAATTAAATTGTTAAATTAAAATTTTAAAAAGGAGTTTGAATCATATCATTCCCTGTTTAAATTTTTCAATTACTTCCCATTTCTCTGAGGGCAAAATCTGAACTCCTGACCACAGCCCACAAAAGCTTGTGAAGCTCTCCATTTCCCCAGCTCCCTTTCTCTTCTATCCCTTCCCTCCCTGTAGGGTAGGCTTGGTGGTCATCTTTTAATTTCTGAAACATGCCAAACTTGTTCAAATATATGGAACTTTACACTCACTCATTCTTTTTCCTGAGACAATTTCTCCCTCGGTCTTGACATGTCAGGCTTCTTCTTATCCTGGCCTTGGCTCCAATACCTTTGAAGAAGCTTCTCCACCATCCTGGCTAACGGAGACCCTCATTCTTAATCATTCTGTAATCCATTGCCATACTTAACTTTTTTCGTAGCACTTAACTTTATCTGGAATATTGTTTACATACTGAGTTTCTGACTCTTTTCCGAAGACTAAGTGAGAGAAAAGATTTTTAATTTTCTAGTCAGCTAGTATGTTCCTGCTATGGTTGGAATGTTTATCGGCTCAAAAACTCATATTGAGATCTACTTCCCAATGTAACAGTATTAAGAAATGGAGCCTTTAAGAATGGATTGGGTCATAATGGCTCTGCCCTCATGGATGGATTAATCTACTCACAGATTAATGGATTAATGGGTTATCATGAGAGTAGGTCTGTTGTAAAAGCCAGTTTGGTTCTCTCACGAGCTTGCTTACTGTGTGATGCCCTGTGCCACCTTAGGACTCTGCAGAAAGTCTCCACCAGCAAGAAGGCTCTCACCAGATGAAGTCCCTTGACCTTGGACTTTCCAGTCTCCAGAGCCATAAGAAATCAATTTCTTTACTTTATAAATTACAGTCTCTGACATTCAGTTATACCAATAGAAAATGGACCAGGACAATCCCACACAGTAGATTTTTCATTAATGTTTGTTGAGTGAATGAGAGGTGTACACAAGGATTTTAAAAGTGTATTTTGACTTCTACAGTAAGACTGTCCAAACAGTAAATTAATCTATATTGGTGTGACTGGAACCTAGGAACTCTGGATTGATTCTCCTTTGCTAAATTATGTATTTAATCATCTCTCTTACTGCTTTGTTAGAGATTCTCCAACCTCTGCTTTTCTGGAAACTACAGTTGAACTCAAGAATTCAGTCCTTTACTTGCCCATGATTTCTCAGAGTTACTGACTGTTGGTCTGTGATTGCATTTGGTGTGTAATTTTAGCACTCTGGAATGAAATCGTCTGAGTATAGACATTTGGACTAATTTAGAGTGACTAGAGGCTCTCCCTAGGAGTGTTCACTGAATTGGGGTTCCACTTCCTGGTTCTAATTGCTTGCCTGCCATGTCTGTAGTGTCTCCTATTAGGGCCTCCAGGAGAGGCTTTTCCCATGATAGTTTATAGTCAGTCAGTAAACATTGTCTAAGATTGACTCTGTAATGACCTCCTGGGTTCCCTTCAGGCCCCTAAACTGCCTTAACATGTAGCCCCAGCCTAGTTCTGGAAGCAGAGTAAAGTAGTTAAGTATCCAGGATATGGACTCTGGTTCCCTGAGTTTGTATCTCAGCTCTGCCACATGCTGGTGATGTAATCTTGGTCCTTACCTTTCTAATCTTCAAGTGGTTCTGACTTTATAACCTACCCAGTTCCCAGATCCCTGTTTGTTCTCATTTGCCCTTTCAGGGAGGGGACCCAGACACTGGACACCTGCTGACCTCCTTGTTGCCCACGGAACAGCCCACATTGCCTGTGTCATTGCATCCCGTCTTTAGAGTGTCTTCTATTTTGGGAGCCTTTCTGCTCAGATCACTTCCTAATGCTTGTCAGTATCTCCAGATGTCATGTGCCATTTGCCAGGATGGGCTCTTTCTCATTATCTGCTACTGTGTCTGTCCCCAAGCATAGGCCCCATCCATAGCAGAAGACTTAACTTTTGGGTCTGAGATCCTTTGTTTGGAATGTCTTGCAGCTAAACTCCAATTCTGTAGTCTCTAACATTAGGTGGAGAATCTGGTGTCACAGAATAAGCAATGGGACTTTGACAAAAGATAGGGCATTTCATCATCAGCCATCGCTACTAAAAGGCTTTACTGATTGCTTGTTGGCATGTGGTGCTATACTTAGTGCTGTATGAAGCCATCTAATCAAGACTCAGCACCCACCCATAAGATTTGTACTACAATCCAAGACACCATATTGGCTTCCTGATGCTACTTTTTCCTCACGTGATCCAACCTGATTTCTTTCTAGCCTCATCATTTCTTTCAGGCTAGGAGAAATTAGACCTGGAAAACTCATTTAAAAATAAAGCATCTTACCAGTTGCTGTTCTCAATAGCCACTGCCTATAAGAATGGAGTCTGACATGGTTGAGGTGTCTGATAGATTTTCTTTGTGAGACACTTCATGTTGCAAAACTTATTAGCTAATTGCCTGGCGTCCCATATGGTTTCATTCTGTTATTTTTTTTCTTTGTATTATTCAAAAGAGAAAAGCAAAGTCCAAAGAAAAAGAAAGATCTAACCCTAAGATTTGCAGTGGATGAGAATCTGTGAGCCTGGGACATGATGCTTCTTAGAACCCAGAGTTAGAGCACTTGCTGTTTGGAGTAAAAGGAAGTGCTGGAGTCACCCTTTCAGGGTCAAAGACTCTGGCACAGCAGCCTGCACAAGTGCCCATGATGTCATGCCAATGGGTAGAGTCCTAGGGAATGGGAGTCCCGTGTGCACTAGAGATGCCAGGAAATGTCTGGAGGGAGGGACAGAGGGGGATGGAGCGCCACTTTGGGCTCTGTCCCAATTGCCTCCTTGAAGAAGTACACCTTGGAGGAGCCTTTCCATTTCATACAATAAGGAAGGAACCTCATGGGATCCATCTAATTCAACATTCCTATTGGGCCAAGCATGGTGGCTTATGCCTGTAATCCCAGCACTTAGGGAGGCCGAGGCAGGAGGATCACGAGGTCAGGAGATCGAGACCATCCTGGCTAACATGGTGAAACCCTGTCTCTACTAAAAATACAAAAAATTAGCTGGGCATGGTGGCATGGGTATGTAATCCCAGCTACTCGGGAGGTAGAGGCAGGAGAATTGCTTGAACCCCAGGAGGCGGAGGTTGCAGTGAGCCCAGATCGTGCCACTGCACTCCAGCCTGGGCAACAGAGTGAGACTCTGTCTCCAAAAAAACAAAAAACAAAAGACAAACAAAACACACACACACACAAATTAGCCTGGCGCACGACTGAAATCCCAGCTACTCAGAAGGCTGAGGCAGGAGAATTGCCTGAACCCTGGAGGTCGAGGTTGCAGTGAGCAGAGATCGTGCCACTGCACTCCAACCTGGGTGACAGAGCGAGACTCTGTCCCAAAAACAAAACAACAAAACAAAATACTCCTATTCTGTAGATGAGAAACAGTGAGACTCAAAGAAGAGAAGTAACTTTCCCATGGTCACACAGCTTGATTCCAGCGAACTTTGAACAAAAAGAGCGTGGACCTCCTGAGCTCTCGCTTGTGTTTATCCACCAGCTCAAGTTGCCACTCTCGCATACCCCACTGGTATCTTTTTGCCTCTGTTTCTCCAACATGAGCCACAGCACCCAGTGGGGAAAGAGGATGACAGACGTCTTTCGGAAATCCTCGAGGGCACACCTACATCATATGTGCCCTCATCCCTCTCTGTGGCCATGCTCCTGGCAGAGCCTTCTTTCCGAGCCTGCCGTAGGCCCTGCAGGGTTGGGTGGTGCCCATAATCGGGGAAAATGCCCCTGATTGGATTAGTAGACGTGGTTCATAGGACTGAATCCCATTTCCCTCACTTGCAAGCTGGCTTTTCGAAGCACAAATAAGCTGGTGATACAGGCCAGATGGGAGCTCCCGGGAAAAGGAGGAGGGGAAGAGAAGTTCCCTACTTGGCAAGAGGGATAGTGCAGGCATGGCCGCCCCTCCCCCAACCAATCTGGCTTTTCTTTGTGCTGGGCTGACAAGGGGCAGCTGGTGAAGCTGGCAGGGAGAGGGCCAGAGTGAAGTAGCCAAGTGTCCATGGGCAAAGGCCAGCCTTGGGGAAGGGAATGGCGTCCCAGGGCACCCCTCCCTCAGACGTGGGCGCTGACCTCAGAGCCTCCCTGATCCCTGGTAAGCTGGGATTCAGAGGACTTCATCAGAACATCCAGCCAGCAGCAATTTTGCACCTGGACTCTGGTATCAGACTCTGGTTTTAACTCCCGACTCTGCTCTTACTCGCTGTCTCACCTTGGGCAAATTACTTCACCAGTCCGTGCTTCATTTCCTCACCTATAAAACAGAGATGATAATAGTACCTACTTCACAGCATGACTCACAATTAAATGAGTAACTAAAATGTAAAGCACCTCTAATAATGTCTGAAATTTGTAAGAACTAAATAAGTATATGCTATTATTATAATTATTATTATGTCTTTTCTATTCTTTTTGGCACAGCAAAAACTGAACATTTAGCCTGAAGGTCTGTGAGAGGCAGAGAGAAAGATTCTAGCTCCTGAAAACTCTGCTCAATGGCTGGAAATCCCAAGGAGTTATCTGGCCTTGCTATGGACTTTTCTTTCTTTCTTCCTTTTTTTTTTTTTAATTTTGTGCCTAGCATTTGACCTTTTTGATGACTGGCTTGGTCATGGAAATTTATCAGGAGCATTCTTTAAGGAATGATATGTTTTTAGATTCATGAGGGCATTAGGATTCCAAAATCTGGAAAATGCCTCTTTTGCTAGAGCAGTGGAGGGGCAGAATTCAAGACCAGCACTGCCATTTTCTACCTGTGTTAACCTCGATGAATTTCCTTCACCTCCCGGAGCCTCAGCTTCCTTTTGTACAAATGGGGAGAAGTGTTGGATCTATCTGAAAAGATTGTTTGCTAGCCAACAAGAATGTGGCTACACTGAAATGCTATATTCAAATGTGAGACAGTAGACACAGTAGAGATTCTTATGTGTCATAAAGGATTTCTTTTTTTTTTTTTTTTTTGAGACGGAGTCTCGCTCTGTCGCCCAGGCTGGAGTGCAGTGGCCGGATCTCAACTCACTGCAAGCTCCGCCTCCCGGGTTTACGCCATTCTCCTGCCTCAGCCTCCCTTGTAGCTGGGATTACAGGCGCCCGCCACCTCGCCCGGCTAGTTTTTTGTATTTTTTTAGTAGAGACGGGGTTTCACCGTGTTCGCCAGGATGGTCTCGATCTCCTGACCTCGTGATCTGCCCGTCTCGGCCTCCCAAAGTGCTGGGATTACAGGCTTGAGCCACCGCGCCCGGCCCAAAGGATTTCGATTCTCACATTATATACTTACCATGTGGCTTTTGGCAAGTTACTTAACCATTGTTAAGAATCAGCATCTTTTCTATAAATTATTCTTAATTTATAGAATTATCTATAAAGTAGATATCTCTATAAAGTAGAGATAATTAAACGAACTTCACAGGGTGACTGTGAGGGTTACAGAAAAATCTTATATTGATAGCACTCAGTACAATATCTGAAATGTAGTAGTTATTTTAAAATGTTGGCTTTTTATCCACCCCCTACCCACCCTAGCCCCTTAATCCATACACATCCACACACTCACATTGCAGATCTTTCTGAGAAAGGGAAACTCAGTGGAATCCCCTGATGAGAGGATGTGAACATTTGGGTGGTTTTGTCCTCTCCAATCTCAGTTCTGCAGGTGCCATTATTACAATAGAAGTTTCTTGTTGTATTTTGCCTGGAGAAATAACAAAGCTTTTGCTCTTCTCTCTTGCCTTTTCTCTCTTACTAGCTTGGTGTCTCTTCAAATCGCCTTGACAAAAATAGAGTGTTGTGTTCTGTGTCAGGAGTTGGGGTTTTGACCTCCTGGAGTGGGTAAAACCGGCTCTTTTCTTATCCTAAGGCTGCTACCAAAGGTCACCTGATGATTTGACTTAATTGCACTGGGAAGGGACTGGGAAGAATGAACTACAGCTAATGACAGTGACTTAGTGGGGAAGGAGTCACGTTTTCGCCCTAGATGTGGCTTTCTTGCTGGGGAGGAAGGGTAGGGTGATGTGGAGGGATCCAAAAGGATATTTTGGGTGACAAAGAGGGAAAGAGGAAGCTCTCATTCACTGTCCTCATTCCACATGCTCGTGTTCCTACTAGTGGTAGGAAGAAAATTATGTCTTTATTTCTCTGTTGATACAAAATGTCCTCTCTGATCACCTAATGCCCTGTTTTCTTTTAGTGGGCTAATGGGAGCCCTGGAAGCTTCCCATGTTCTAGGCTGCTAGACACAGAATCCAGTGAGCAGGACCTTGACGGACACAAGTGAGAAACTAATTTGCTTGGTTCCATTTCTAACTTAATTGGGCATTAATTAACATCTGTTCCACAATTGCTCCAGAAAAAGAGAAACATTCCCAGCCCCACCACGTCCCATAAAGTGTATTCTAGTACACAATATGCCTACATTCACCTAAGGCTGAAATGACTACAGGGAAGCTGGTAGTTTTACATTTTGTCGTTGGATTAATTTGGTGTCTCACTTCATACATTTTCTAAACTTTCGGGTTTTTTTTTTCTAAATTTTCAAAGTAAGGATGTGGTTACCTCCCTCTTGAAGTGGCTGTAAGGAGTATAGCTAGATTAGATATAGATATAGATATAGATATAGATATAGATAGATTATTGTAAATTCCCTAGCACAGTGCCTGGTGTTTAGTAGCTGCTCAATTAAAGGAAGCTTTTAGTTATATGAACAATTAGTATCCTTTTTTGTTCATTTCTGGGCTTGCTCAAAAGTATCTACTACTGAGATATTTTGGAGCTTACTCAAAGTATCTAGTACTCGTTTCCTCCTAGCTCTGGAGGAACACAGCAGTTGTTGGGATGACTATAATAGGCTTAGTACTGCCTAGGAAGAAAAGAAAGAGAAAGATTGACTTTGCGTTCTGGGTTCTGTGAGCTCTTGGGTTCAGCACAACTCTCTGTATCACCAAGCTATATATTGACAACAATGCTCTATGACTTAGGAATACTGCTAGAGTTTTGGGTGTTAACTCTGTGCCAGGGGTTTATATACGATAATATTATTGTCTAGTGTTATTATGCTGATTTTATGAATGAGACAACCAAGGCTTAAGAGGTTAAGCAACTTGTCCAGTATCCCAAAATTAGTGAGAAATACAGATGAGATTAATACCTAGGAAGGTCTAGCTTTAAAATCCATGCTCTTAACCACCTTGCTATACAGCCCAAGTGGTCTGAAAATTTGCCCTGGGAGGACAGAAGGGAAAAGCAGGGACAGAAAACTGTATCTCTGCAGCTTGGCCAAGTCTGTCACACAGGGGAGATCGACTGAAGCCACTGCTTTCCCTTTCTCCATGCCAAGCAAGGAACTCAGAGAAGAGCATACCCAGGGTGACGTGTTCCCCTTTGATCTAAGGACGCATTAACCTGGTAAGTTTCTAGACCTAGAAACAGCACTCACCAAATGCCTAGGATGAGTTAACACTAACTGGTCTTCTCTGTGGAGGTCACAAAGACTGGGCAGTCACACGGGCTGCTGGTGTTTTCAGGGTGTAGCATAGTGTTCCCTAAATTTGTGTCTTAGATCATTAATTCCTCAAGATGTTCTACGAGGAAGGATTTCCTGATTCAATATTAATAACTGAGACACTGTATATCCCTCTCTTGGAAATTCATGATGCCCATAAACATAGTAAAGGCTCTGAAAAGCCTTGCAATTAAAAAAAAAACCAAATGAAAAATGACTTATTTACTTTGCTTAACTCATTATTTCCCAAACACACTTGGCCGTAGAACCCTTTGTTGGAATGCCATCTATTAATATTGCAAGGAAATAGTGTTCCATGGAACAGATGTCAAGAAATGTTTGCATAGTGCAAAGGACACTGGATTAGGAGGCCAAAGACTAGCTCCATTTCAGCTTTATCGATGTGTGTACATCAGTTTTCCTCTTTGGGCTGTAAAATGAGAAAGTTGATCTGTGTAATCTCCAGGCCTCCTTCTAGCTCAATATATCTGTGACTATGGCTATATCCACAGGACATGATGAAAGATTAAAACAGAGAAAATACATTCCTAATTCTGGGAATTTTATTTTATTTTATTTTTTGAGACAGGGTCTCCCTCTGTCATCCCAGGCTAGGGTGTAGTGGCATGATCATGGCTCACTGCAGCATCAACCTTCCAGGTTCGAGCAATCCTCTTACCTCAGCCTCTTTAGCAGCAGGGAGCACAGGTGTACACCACCTCGCCTGGCTAACTTTTATATTTTTTGTGAGATGGTGTTGTGAACATAGAACTCTTGGACTCATGCAATCCTCCTGCCTCGGCTTCCCAAAGTGCTGAGATTACAGGTGTGAGCCACCATGCCTGGCTAGAATATTAAATTAGATAAAAGAAATACATGTAGGTTAGAACAGCGTATAGTACCTGGCAGCACATAATAAATGTTTAATAAATTTTTGCCAAATAAAAAAGGAAATATGGAAAAGATAAAAGTACATTTAAATGAAATAAACTGGTTTAAAAGGATCTTAAGTAAAGGATTAATGAGATCATGAGTGATTGAGATGTAGTTGGAATGCTTCCAGGTAGAGATCAATTTTGAGCAGTTTAGAAAGAGAAGCAAAGGCCAGGTGCGATAGTTCACGCCTGTAATCTCAGCACTTCGGGAGGCTGAGGCAGGTGGATCACCTGAGGTCAGGAGTTGAAGATCAGCCTGGCCAACGTGGCGAAACCCCGTCTCTACTGAAAATACAAAAATTAGCCGGACGTGGTGGTGTGCGCCTGTAATCCCAGCTACCCAGGAGGTTGAGGCAGGAGAATCGCTGGAACCCACAGGGCAGAGGCTGCAGTGAGCCGAGATTGCACCACTGCACTCCAGCCTGGGCAACAGAGCAAGGCTCAGTCTCAAAAAAAAGAAGGAAGGAAGGAAGGAAAGAAAGAAAGAAAAGTAATTTAACATTTTTATTTACCACTTACTATGTACCAGAAAATTTAAAGATGTTATGTTAATCTTTGCAACCTTATGAAGCTTAAAAAAGTTTAAAACTTGCTCAGAATCACACTTCTGGTAACTGGAAATCAAGAGGTTGGAACTAATAGACCATTGGTGTTTTAATTTTAAAGTCTCAGAATCTAGGAATGTGTTCTCTATGTGGTTTGCTTTTGTTTTTGTTTTTTGAGACAGAGTCTCACTCTGTTGCCCAGGCTGGAGTGCAGTGGCGCAATCTCAGCTTGCTGCAATCTTTGCCTCCCAGGTTCAAGTGATTCTCATGCCTCAGCCCCCAGAGTAGCTGGGCCACAGGTGCATGCCACTACGCCTGGCTAATTTTTGTATTTTTAGTTGAGACAGGGTTTTGCCATGTTGACCAGGCTGGTCTTGAACTCCTGGCCTCAAGTGATCTGCCTGCCTTGGCCCCCCTAAGTGCTGGGATTACAGGCATGAGTCACCATGCCTCGCCGTGTTTTCCATGTGTTTTAATTTTTCATCATGTCCTGTAGATTCAGTCATCATCATAGATTCACGGAGCTAGGAGGCCTGGAGATGATACAGGCCAACGTTCGCATTTTCAGCCCCAGAGTTCAAACTCTTACTCGGCAATCGGCTTCTCAAAGGCCACAATTTGACTAAAGAACTCTTCTTGATTAATAGTATAACTGCAAGGGAGCTTTCATTATTCTCTGAGTTACCTCAGTGCACGCAATTGTGGAATAGGTTATCACGACTTCCCAAAAGAGAGTGTATGAGTGCATGCAAAATATTGGAAATCACCTGGTCGGAAGGATCTGGAGAGAGGGTGCCCTGAGAAGCAGTTCCAGAGGAGTCTAGTGAATGTCCGAGAGAAGGACATTGGGAGGGAGAAGACTCTGCCAGGGATAATAGCATCTTCTGGGAAAGGAAAATTAGTGCCACAACCCCCTCGGCAGTCTTCCAGTGAGAAATCTCTTTTGATTTATAAGCTCTCACCACTAGGTAGTATTTTAGTGTAGGTGTAAGAAGCAAATGGGGGAAAATGTGTCTCTTTTGTGGGTAACATAAAAATATCTGTGTCAGAGAGTGGTTAGAATGACATGAAAGGTGGAGAGGAGGATGGAAAGTAATAAGTGGAAAATGGGGGTTTTAAAAAGCAGATCTTGTTAGCTGGGTCTCTGGGAGAAAGCAATGAAGAAAGATTTGTCATTTCACC
The DNA here is from genome assembly GCF_037993035.2 of Macaca fascicularis. Taxonomy (NCBI): domain Eukaryota; kingdom Metazoa; phylum Chordata; class Mammalia; order Primates; family Cercopithecidae; genus Macaca; species Macaca fascicularis. The sequence goes on from NC_088388.1 coordinate 122,143,610, forward strand.
CTTTCAAGTTTTTAGAGTGGTCGCCAACAAAATCAGCACTGTGGCACCTCTGGTGGTTTTCATTCTTCCTGGTCTTCCTACAAGGAGAGGGCTTAGAAGTGGTTCTGCTGAGAGTGGGGTGTGAACTTGTAAATCAGCTGATCACATTTTCTTCATGGGCTCAGGCAACCTCCCAGAGACATGGATGCCCTTGGCATAAATTAGACTGACAACCCTACCTCCCAGGCCACCCAACACCCAGTCCCAGGTAAACGTGTTCTTTTCCAGGTTTGGGAACTTGGATGCCCTGGCAATGGGGTAACTCAAGTCTCTGCCTCCCTAGCTAGCTGTGTGATCCTGGACCTCTCTGAGCTTCAGTTTTCTCATCTGCAAAATGAGCGCTTTGAACCTGACGACTCCTTGGTGTCCTCCTGTTTTGCAGTGCCATGCTTTCAACACTATCCAGTCCAGATGCTTCCCCATCGTGAAGATCCTCCGGGTCACCTGTGCACTCCTGCTCATCTCTGCCATTCGCCTTCTTACACCTTTTCCATATCTTCCCGTGGAACATGATAATCTGGTTTCCAGATGGGCTACTGTCTCCTCCTAGCTGCAAGGCAGCGGCGCTTCTGGCGCTGGTTTCCGTACTAAACTTAATGGTCTGATTTTAAGGGTTGGTTTTAAACAAACGGTCTGGTTGTATGTCCCCGAGTTACACTGCAGTGCTAAATGTTGGAGCGAGGCAATACCGGGAGAATCCAGGCAGCAGGCTTCACCCAGAGAGGGAGGGTGAGGGGAGGAGAGAGACAGAGAGAGGAGAGAGGGGGAATGAAAGGGGAGAGAGAGGGACTGAGACCGGAGAGCCGGAGACAGGAGCGGAAACCACAGAGGTAGAGTCGGGGCGGACATTGAAGAAACGTAGATGCACAGGGAGGGGCCAATATTAGTGTACAGAGAGAAAGACGGAACGCGGTGCGGTGACACCTAGCCTCGGAGGCAGTGGGAGCTCCGAGCCCACGGAGAGCGGGCGAGTTCCGCTTCCTCCCGCCCCAGCGGCCCCCGCCGCGCCTGGGAGCAGCCGGCCGTCCCGGCTCCGAGGGTGCAGCGCGCCCGGGCGCAGCGAGAGTGCGCGGAGCTGGGCTCCAGCGCGACCCCGCCGCTCGGGTTTGGGTGTCCTCAGGCTCCGCGCTCCTCCTCCCCTCCTCCAGATGGGACTGGCTCTCCTCTTTGCAAAGCCAAGCTCGCGGGGAGACGTGGTGAGCAGTAGCCAGCAGCTGGTGTGCCCTGGACGCTGCTGACCGCCGCGCGCCCGGACCGGGTGTCCACATGAGTGCCTCTCCCAGCAGATCCAGGTAAGAACTTCCTGACCTTCCTGAGCCCTAGGAGAAACACACATGGATGCCGAGTGATGGTGAGGGATCCGGGTGAAACTGGAGGCTGTGGAAACATTGGAGTGGGGGGTGGGGGTGCTGTTACATCCGAATTTTCTTAGTGAAACATCAAAGTTACCCGAGGGCCACGTAAAGCTATTAACATGGATTATGGTTTGGCTGAGGCATCCTGCACCTGAGAGTTGGTGTCCCCAGGAAACCTCTGAGATAGATTATCTCCTCCATGAATTTCTGGAGGTGGCTCAGCTGGCTTCCTTCTCCATTCAGTACTGGAGATGTGCACAGAACAGGTAGTGGGGACAGGGCTGGTTGAGCGTGGAGATTGCCTCTCCTTCTCTCTATCTTGCTGGCAAAAGTTTGAACTGGAAGCACTGGCTTCCCTTGTTCTGGGCAGTGCTGCCATCTCCCTACCTGGCTGCCTCATCAGTCTTATTATGCCTATTCTGCTTGCATGGTAGAAGTCCAAGATTTGGCAAAAAGACAAAGTGTCCATCATGGAGGTACCTAGGGAGATAAGGAAAAGGCTCCACTTCTCATTTCCTCTGAGGGTGGAAGTGAGAGGCTCCATCCCAGGGAAAACAGAGTTACTCTTGTAGAGTAGATGAAGGAATGAGAAGGTGTGGTCATTAGAATGAAGTTTTTAGAGCCCAAACAACTTGTTTGCATCCATCAGCCAACCTCGTGCCTGGATAAACTTCATTCCTCAAAAGTTCCTCAGCAGGATATGCAGGCACCAAGGTAACAAGAACAAACAGTTGCTTGCCTGCCCCCAGGCTTTCGTTTCTGGTGGGCCTGGAGCACCTGTGAGGGGCAACTCCACCCAAGGCCCAGTATTGAAGAGGGGTAGGGTGGGAGGACTGTACATATCACGAATGCTTGTCAAATCTCTAGATTTTTTTTTCCTCCTAGGAAATAATAATTTTTAAAAAGGCTTGTAAAAAATAATAAAATGTTTCATGACAGCAGCAGATGTAAAACTCCCACTACTCTGGGCGAGGACAAAGAAATTTGTGCAGGGGGCTGAGCTTTCTCCTCTACCAACACCCACATGGGCACATCACCTTTTGGAGATACAAATAGTGTTTGCAGTATTTTATGGATGAGGGGCCCTTCTCCTGGAAACTTTTTTTTTTTTTTTTTTGAGACGGAGTCTCGCTGTGTCTCCCAGGCTGGAGTGCAGTGGCGTGATCTCGGCTCACTGCAAGCTCCGCCTCCCGGGTTCACGCCATTCTCCCGCCTCAGCCTCCCAAGTAGCTGGGACTATAGGCGCCCGCCACCACGCCCGGCTAGTTTTTTGTATTTTTAGTAGAGACGGGGTTTCACCATGTTAGCCAGGATAGTCTCGATCTCCTGACCTCGTGATCCACCCGCCTCGGCCTCCCAAAGTGCTGGGATTACAGGCTTGAGCCACCGCGCCCGGCCTGGAAACTTTTTAAGAGGGGCGGATCTCAGCTGGGGCTCTCTCTTTGAGTTCAGGAAACTGAGTAGTAGAAATAGGTTGAAAATTACCCCAAGATCCCACTGTACTCCTAATCTGATATAGAAACTCACTGTGGAACAGACATAGTCAAAGAGAGGCACTCCTGCTTCCTAGTGGAACACACACCTATCTCTCTCCCTTCTCTCTTTCATTTAATAATATTTAGGAGGTTAGACAGGAAAGTGTAGACATGTAACTCTTATTCCCTCTATTCAGCTATGCCTCCTGTCTTTGTTCCTTACTTGAAGATCATGTCTCTTGCTCGTACTGAATGTCCCTATTTATGTCACCTTCACTGCATCTTAGAGCCTTAGTTGCCTTTGATGGTGTACAGTGAGGTCTCCAGTGTTTGCCTGAAGGCCCCTTCCTTTGGCGCCTTTATTTGTAACTTGCTCAGGAGATCTCATCCTCACCTTGCAATTTGGATGAAGAGTTCTGCTGGGTGTCACTGGTGTTCAAGAGATCCAGGGTCTTGAAAGGGCATGTGGCAGTTCTAGTTTTTTCCATCCATGCTCAAAAGCTGTTTGGTTTTGGAGGTTTGGGGCTGTGCTTTGGTGACAGTGTTGGAAAGAAACCAGTATGAGCAACTGATCAAAACCTAGTCAATCTGGGGTGCCAATGTGACATTGTCACAAAAAGTGAGTGCCCAATTTGGATGCTTGATCAGCTGTGTTCAATGATCATAGGCCTGGAATGAAGTAACATCTACCTTTCTTCCTTTCTCTCTCTCTTTCCTTCCTTCCTTCCTTCCTTCCTTCCTTCCTTCCTTCCTTCCTTCCTTCTTTCCTTCCTTCCTTCCTTCCTTCCTTTCTCTCTCTCTTTCTCTCTCTTTTTCTCTCCTTCCTTCCTTTCTCTTTCTTTCTTTCTTTCTTTCTTTCTTTCTTTCTTTCTTTCTTTCTTTCTTTCTTTCTTTCTTTCTTTCTTTCTTCTTTCTTTCCTCTCTCTCTCTCTCTCTCTGTCTCTCTTTTCTTTCGACAGAGTTTCGCTCTTGTTGCGTAGGCTGCAGTGCAGTGGTGCAATCTCAGCTCACTGCAACCTTCACCTTCCAGTTTCAAGTGATTCTCCTGCCTCAGCCTCCCGAGAAGCTGGGATTACAGGCGCCTGCCACCATGCTCGGCTGATTTTTTGTATTTTTAGTAGAGATGGAGTTTCACCATGTTGGCCAGGCTGGTCTCAAACTCCTGACCTCGTGATCCACCCACCTTGGCCTCCCAAAGTGTCGGGATTTCAGGCATGAGCCACTGCACCTGGCTGAAAACACATCCTTCTTAGGAGATGGCATTTGTCCCTGCCATCTCCTTCTAGCCTTTGCTTTTCCACCATAGTAGTCATTTGATGTCCTTGCAGATTAGCTCATTGGTGGCCCCTCTCAATGCACACATCTGTAATATGTATGCTTGTCACTGAAATCACCAGCCCCAGGTCTGCAGCTGCACTCCGGAGGTGTTTCCACCGCGCTGCTCCCACTGTCTGCTGCTTTTGCACAGCTGGCATGCAGTTTTCAGTGTTTGTGGCCTTGGGCTGCTGTTTACGACATTGCTAGGCATTGTCACCCATTCTGCTTGCCCTGCAGAAGAGGTCACTTTCTCCTGGGGTGTCTGCTGCACTTTATTCTCTTGCTTTTCATGGATCTTTCAGCTTGATCAAGAGTGTTTCGTTCTTCTTCTCCTTTCCCCCTTTTGCACCTGTGGATTGGTGCATTGGGAAACACATTTCTTTTCCTGTCTAGGCATGGTCATTCTTCAAATGGTAAGAAAAGCCTTCGTTCCTTGATTTGATCAATACGTACAAACCAGAAACACCGCACATATCTTTTAGCTGTAAGAGTTCCATATACCCTTTATTTTGGTGTATACAGACTCTGACTTCTAAGTATACTTCTAAGGTATACTCCAGTATCTGCTCTGCTTCATACCTGGCGGGTCTGCATTGTGCATCTGCATAATGAATGCCAATAACAGGCAGGAGGAGTGGAAATAGTGTTACTGCGGAGAAAGAGAGAGAGAAAGTATTTTAGGAAATGGGATCGTAAGTAGGCACACAGTCTTATGAGGGCCACTTTAATTTATTAAAGTCTCATTTGGTAGGATGAGAACAGTATTTATTAGATGGTGGACCATGTGGCAGCAGACTCATATACGGATCTATAAGATACTTAAGTACTTTTCTAGGATGGGTTGACATTGATGAATCTGTGACATAGTGGTCTGTTAACCATCTTTCTTCTTAGGCTTTCCTTAAACCAACAGCGATGTTGTCTTCAGAAAGTTGCTGGTGATCTACAGCAGGGGAGAGGAATATCTCCAGTTGTTCATGAGCACCACAGGTGAAGAACCCATTCTAGGCATATTCTAGGCATACTGAATGAGCTAAAGTGTGTTGGTTTCATCAGCCATTCTAACTGGCTTGAAACAATCTGAATCCTTTGGTTTGAAACTAGGTCAAATGGTGAGACCTTTTTGAGATCCTAATGGGCATAAAGTAGGAAGTATCTTTCTCCTCTCAGCACCCTCATGGGCTTTTGGTGCAACTCTGGAGCTTCTGGTAAAAGAGAATTTTTTCCTTTCTGAGCCAAGCTTGCAACAGGGTTAATTTGGGGGTGGCCATGGGCTGCAGGGGTCGGAATTGGAGAGTGCAACTTGCATTTATTTTTTTAAAAAAGCTTCATAAAAATAAAAATTGATTTGTACAAAAACACAAGACCAGTGATGTACTACCTGCCTGCGCCCCCCACCCCATGAGATGCTGAGCTCAATGGATAGTAAACATATTAATCTGGATGAGGAAGTATGAAAAGGTCATCTTTGCAGCTCATCTGCCATCCAATCTAACTGATCTCTGAAATCCCATCTTTCTAGATATATTCCATGTCTGGGACTAGGGGAAGGGGTAGGGGATGGGGTAGAGGCGGGGATGGAAGGAAGCAATTCCTAGAAAAGTTTGTGAGATCCAGCAAACCTGGAGATACAGGCTGCCCCGGAAGGCAAGGGCAGCCCTGGTGAGGGTGCAGGAAGCATGGAAGGAGAACTAGTCCCTGGGAAGGAGAGAAAGAGAAATGACACATAGAAATGATGAGGTAGGGGAGGGTGGGGCGGTGGAGAGAGGAAGCAAGCCAAGGAGGAGGAGGGAGAGGAAACAGATGGAACAAGAGGAAGATGCAGCGAGCGAACGCAAGAAAAGGCCAAAGAGGGGAAAAGAGCAGAAGATAAGTGAAAGCAGCACCTTGCTTTCGGGTTTTTTCTCTTCCCCGTTTTCCTCTGGCAGAGGGAGAATGCAAGTGAGCCAGCAGAACAGCGTGGTTTTTGTGCTTTGGAGGCTTCTCATTGAAGCTGTCAAGCCTCAACCCCTCACGGCAGCTCGTTCTATTTTTATATTTTGCAGAATGGAAATTAAACAAATGACCCCGTGATGGCGTTTTCATGAAGATTTTATCCAGCACACCACCCACACAGCCAGTGCTGGGGTGGCTGAATATTTAGCATAATATTCTATTTAATCATATAAGAAGGTATCCTCAAGAGCGTGGCAGACATGAAGCCTGGGCTTTGATAACCGCTTGTAAAGCACTGCTTTGATGAGGGTGGGCAGAAGTGAGAAAGGAACCTTGTTATCTGGCTTTTGAGCTTGTTAGCAAGAAGAATTCCAGTTCACCGAATTCTGGTGGAGTTTAGCATTTCCCCTCTCATACTCTTTTTTTTTTTTTTTTGGCACTGGGTTTGATTCCAGACTTTGTGAGCCCTCGTGGTTCAGTTCTCCTTGGAGATCTCATTGGCGGCTAAAAATGGCTCACTTTGGCTGAACTTGCCCTGAGTGGAAGCCTTGCTTAGAATTTGGGCACTCACTCTATTTGTTGGTCTGGTTAGGGAAGCTGGTGTGTACTTTGCTGATGGGACAGTGCTTAGGAAGCTAGCATAATGATGCACATCTAGTACTTGGTGAGAACACAAAGCAGATGATATTTTATTGGTTTAGACACGGACTTACTTCCTTAAGTCCCAGAAGATTTAGTAGCAATTAAATGCATGCCCCTTTGCACATAACCATTCCTTTGAAGGAAAACAAAAACACAAACCAACAACGCATGTTAAGGGGACCAATTAATCGGACATGGTTGGTTGGGTAGATGTAAAAACGTGAGACTGTTCAGAAAGCTTCTTACTGCCATGCACGTGTTTGTGTTTAACAAGGTATTTATGGGCTCTTTTTCCTTATATATTGAAGGGTTATATAATTCCCCAGCTATTAACCTTTAAAATGCTGTTTTTACAAGTTCAGTACCTAGACTAGATAGCAATGAAGAGTGATGTTGAGTCAGTCTGACTTCCAAGGGAGCGATGGGTGGCACCGTTGGACTCGGAAAGGAGCGCTTCTTCCTGCCAGCTAGGCTTGTAGTGGTTGATCTTTCCCTCTGAAATGAAACAGGTTTACTAGCCAGAGACTATTCCCTGCAGTGACTATAAAAAGGTATCTTCGTCTCTGACGCAGGGAGCGACTGAGAGCATCGGCATGAGCCATCCGAGTGTGTGTTGAAGGACCTGAGGAAAGGTAGGATTGACAGTCCATTAAGGGGAAGGCAGAAGCTTCTTTCCTTTTCCTCCTCTAATTAGGCATCCGTGTGCATTTTCTCTCACCATTCCTTGTTCTTGCCTATCTGATTCAGACAGTTCATCTGGCATAGCTTTGAAGCCAAGGAATGTTTTTATGCACATTGAGGAAGAAGAGGAATAAGATAAACTCAGGTCAGAACTTCCTTTGCTACTGTCATTTTCAGAGTATGGCTTCCCAGATATAAGGCTCCATCTCTCAGGTCTGTCTGCTCAGCCATGCTCCAGAGTTGAACTGTTTCTCACTGGCAGTCCCACAAGCTGAACGTGACTGTCCCCATTGCTGCTTTGGCATGTGTTTTTCCCCAGACTCTGTACTTGGGCCCTGAACCTCTTCAGGCTCCAGTCTTTCAAAAAACAAACTTGCAAAATAAGTTTCTCAACTTGTTTGGAAGTAAAGAATTTATACAAAGTCTTTCATTTTCCTAGTGAGGATGGCATGGTTAACCCTCTCATGAGTATGGCCAATAAACAAAAGCACCTTTGAACTCTTCATTATTCTTATTTTATTGCTACTAAAATGTCATTTGTATCATAACTTATTGCTTACAGCACTATTCTATTTTATTTAATTGTCATAAAAATATTTTGCATAAGGAACTGTTATTACATTATAGTTGCAGAAATTGAGGCCTAGAGACAGGATGCCCCAAATCACATTGACAGTAAGTGGCAAACCAATGTTCTATTTTTAAACTATGATTTTCCACACCATGCTATCCTTGTAGATTCTACCCTACATTTTCTTTCTTTCTTTTCTTTTTTTTTCCTTTTTTTTTTTTTTTTAACAGAGTCTCACATCGTTGCCCAGGCTGGAGCGCAGTGGCGTGATCTCGGCTCACTGCAATTTCCGCCTCTTGGGTTCAAGAGATTCTCCTGCCTCAGTCTCCCCAGTAGTTGGGATTACAGGCATGTGCCACCACGCCCAGCTAATTTTTGTAGTTTTAGTAGAGACGGGTTTCGCCACGTTGGCCAGGCTGGTCTCGAACTCCTGACCTCAGGTGATCCACGCGCCTTAGCCTCCCAAAGTGTTGGGATTACAGGCATGAGGCACCGTGCCTGGCCTAACCTATATTTTCAATGCCATCTTTTTCTTATAACTTTTCCTATCATCTGTCATTAGTTCTCCTCCTCCGCAGGTAGGGGTCTACAAGCATCTCGTTGCAGTTGATATATATAAAGGGGATGCCCTAAAATATGGATACCTGTGCAAATTGAATTAAAGGAATTCAGAACAGTGAAGTAGCCTATATCAGTTTTCTGGAGGCCTACTGACTTTCTTCTAGGTTTTGACATGTTACTCATTGCCAAGTTTTCTTGACATCTAAGTCAGAGAAAATGCTGAATAAAAGTTGGCATTATACCTGCTCCTTGTAACTGTGATCTCCCTCCTTTTTTATGTATATTATCTGTAAAGGTGACTCCTGCCCTATAGCCTGCTCCAGCTGAACCAGTGTTTAAATAAATTTCTGTAAGGCATATAAATTATAGCAGAATTTGAGGGAGGCCACCACTTCCAAAAGAAAGCAGAGGCAAGTCTCTTAGGATTTAAGCCTCTATAAATTGGCTTTTTGAAGTCTTTCTTCATCTTGGCTGGGGCCATTCCCTCCATTTGAACTCAGTTGGCAGCAATCAATAGAAAATGCTAATTTCTGGTCCTGGCTTGTCTTTTGCATGCACGAACTTCCTGCTATTTGTCTGAGAAAGTGCACACCCAGGTAAAAAGGCTGTGCTGATGGCTTTATTTAGCAGTTAGATCAACCCAAGCTGAATGTCAAAAAGCAGGAACAAGTTAGCAGGAACAGTAGGGCTATTTTCTTGGAGTGTTGGCCCAATTGTGATGAGGCTAGAGGACTTATAAAATTAGGTTTAAAACATAATTTTGTCTATTCCTTTTCTTTCTCCTAAAGTATAATTCTTAAGACACCTGCATGCCCCATGGACCTGGGTGCGTAATGCTAGTACTGGGTTTTGACTTTTCTATCTGAAGCCTGATATCTCTTAGCAACAGCCAGATTTAATTTAGGTATCCAACCTTTGGGCTACCTTGTATAACTGCACTGAAATGATGGGACTGTGATCAAGTTTTGGCAATTGATCTTTAGAGAAGACGAAAGACAGTACAAACAAGCATGAAATAGGAGTAAGAAGAACACAGACATTCGTACTTTCTATGGGTTTTATTCCTCTGTGGGCAATGGAAAGAAGTGTGTTGATGGATTGGAATCTAGGTTTTTCAGAGCACTGGTGAAGTGCTCTTGTCTTCTGTTCTTTTCTACTGGGGTATCTTATCTCTACCAATTGTGGACAAGGTGTAATATGTTCTTGCTCCAATATTATTCTGTTCTTGTTTATTTCTGTCATTTTTTCCACATTATCATTTTAGATTATTACAACAAACATTTGTTAAACAAGAAACAATGGGCCAGGTGTGGTGGCTCATACCTGTAATCCCAGCACTTTGGGAGGCTAAGGTGGGAGGATTGCTTGAGACCAGGAGTTCAAGACCACCCTGGGCAACTTAGTGAGACCATTTCTCTACAAAAATAAAGAACTTAGCCAGACATGATGGCATGCACCTGTAGTCCTAGCTACTTGGGAGGCTGAGGTGGGAGGATCACTTGAGCCCAAGAGTTTGAGGTTGCAGCGACCCATGATTGTGCCACTGTGCTCCAGCCTGGGCAACAGAGCAAGACCTTGTCTCAAAAACAAAAACAAAAATAGAAACAAGGTAGGTCTTGGGGATACAGAGTTGAATAAGACATAATTCTTTCTTCATATAGCTCATGGTCTAGGAAGGAAGATAAACATAAAGCAGAAGAGTTAGACACCTTATTAATGACTATGAAGAGGTAAGAATGAGTGTCATAGGAACACCAAGTCCAAAGCAGTGAGCGGAACAGCCCAGTTGAATCTGAGAAGGCTTTTTCAGAAGAGGTTATATTTTAGCTGGGTTATAAAAGGTGAGTAGGCGTGATCCAGACGGAGAAGGGTGAAATTGTATTTCAGGCAGATGGGATAGCATGTGCAAAAACATGGAGTTGTGAGGTATGTGACGTGTTCATGAAGAGTCATTTAGTCAGACTCTAAGGCATCTGTAAGAGAGGCAATGAGGCCAGCATGATGGAGTTGGAGCCACTTGTGAAGGTCCAGTTATGCAGCTTGTAGTTAACTGAGGCAACACCATTTTTTTTTTTTTTTTTTGGTAGCAGGAGGGTAAGAAGAACAGATTAGTTTTTTAGGAATATAACTCTAGAAGCAATGCGGAAGATGAACAGAAACAAGGACAGTTCAAAGTTATGTCCAGATGCCATGAAGGGGGCTGCTGAGTGGTCCAGGTGAGACCTGATGGAGTTTGGACTCTGGCAAGAAAGATTGGAAAGTATCATCCAGATCTGAGAGTTAGTTTAAAGAATAGTCATCAAAATTTGGTAACAGGTGGATGATGGAGGCTGTGGAAAGAAAGAGGAGGAGCCAGGGCCAGCCGTGGTGGCTCACACCTGTAATCCCAGCACTTTGGGAGGCCTAGGCAGGCAGATCACGAGGTCAGGAGTTCGAGACCAGCCTGGCTAACATGGTGAGACCCCATCTCTACTAAAAATACAAAAGTTAGCTGGGCGGGGTGGTGGATGCCTATGGTCCCAGCTGCTCGTGAGGCTGAGGCAGGAGAATCATTTGAACCCAGGAAGTGGAGGTTGCAGTGAGCCGAGATTGCACCATTGCACTCCTGCCTGGGCGACAGTGCACAACTACATCTTAAAAAAAAAAAAAGAAAAGAAAGAGGAGGGGCCCTAGACTGCATTAATATTCTAGCTTGATGTTATCTGAACTAAGTCAATGGCCATAACTGAAGATAAAATATACTGAAAAGGCAGGATTGAAAGTTAAGTTAAGGCTGGAACAGTGATTCATAGCTGTAATCCCAGCACTTTGGGAGGCCAAGGTGGGCAGCTTGCTTGAGGCCAGGAGTTCGAGACCAGCCTGGCCAACAAGGTGAAACCCCATCTCTGCAAAAAATACAAACATTAGCTGGACGTTGTGGTGCGTACCTGTAATCCCAGCTACTTGGGAAGCTGAGGCACAACAATTGCTTGAACCAAGGAGGTGGAAGTTGCAGTGAGCTGAGATCGCATCACTGCACTCCAGCCTGGGCGACACAGAGAGACTCTGTCTCAAAAAAAAAAAAAGAAAGAAAGACAGAAAAGTAAGGTAATGAAATCAAAATTTGAGCAGGATGAGGATTGGAAAGAGGCCATTGGAGTGAAGATTTGGGGTTTCATTCATTATCTTGGTAAAAATAGTGTCAGTGAAGCCCCAGGGGAAGAAGATGGGATAGGAGCAAGATAAAAACATTGCGCAGAGTTTAGAACTTGAAGGCAGCTGAGAGTTTGAGCTCCCTACACTTTATATTTGAAAGAAACAAAAGGAGATGGAATGACAACTTACAGGGGAAGAAAGAAAAAAAAAATGAGCTTTCAAAAGAGGGAAGTCAGGCTGGGGGAAGTGACTCATACCTGTAATTCCAGCACATTGGGAAGCCAAGGCCGGAGGGTCACTTGAGGCCAGGAGTTTAAGACTGACTTGGGCAACAAAGTGAGACCCCATATCTACAAAAATAGAAATGCAAAAAGTTAGCCAGGCATGGTGGCACGCACCTGCAGTCTCAGCTACTTGGGAGGCTGAAGTGAGAGAGTCACTTGAGCGCAGGAGGTTGAGGCTGCAGTGAGCTGTGATCACACCATTGCACTCCAGCCTGGGGGACAGAGCGAGATCCCATCTCTAAAAAGAAAAGAAAGAAATCACTTGAATATGTTTATCAATAAATAAGAAATATCTAGATAGGGAGAGATTGCAAATATAGAAAGAAGAAGAGACAACTAAGAGAAACTTGAGAACTCGGAAGGTAACAGAATCTAGCAAAAAGTAAGAACAAATAAACAAAGGAAACTGAGGGATTAAATTTGTAGAGGGAAGAACAAAAGGGAACCAATATTCATGGTTTGCCAAACATTGGTGCTAGGTATCTTACATTTGTCGATTTATTTAATTTTCATTAAAACCCTATAAATTGGGGCCAGGCACCGTGGCTCATGCCTGCCATCCCAGCAATTTGGTTGGCCGAGGTGGGTGGATTGCTTGAGGCCAGGAGTTCGTGACCAGCCTGGGCAACATGGCGAAACCCCATCTCTACTTAAAATACAAAAATTAGCCAGGTGTGCTGGCGTGCGCCTGTGTTCCCAGCTACTCAGGAGAGTGAGGTGGGATGAGCTCTTGAGCCCGGGAGGCTGAGGTTGCAATGAGCCGAGTTCCCGCCACTGCACTCCAGCCTGGGCACTCCAGCCTGGGAAACAGTGAGACCCTGTCGCAAAAAAAGAAGAAGAAAAAAAAACCCATAAAGGGAAATAAAGAATGCCCCTTTCTTGGAGAAAATGGGAAAACAGCAAAGATTAGTCATACTTTCAGAAGTGCAGATGTGAAGGACCCCTGGAAGTCACTTCAAGAGAGAAGTTCTTGGCCCGGTGTGGTGGCTCACACCTGTGATTCTAGCACACTAGGAGGCTGAGGCAGGAAGATCACTTGATGTCAGGAGTTTGAGACCAGCCTGGCCAACATGGTGAAACCCCATCTCTACTAAAAATACAAAAATTAGCCAGGGATGGTGATGCACGCCTGTAAGTCCCAGCTACTTGGGAGGCTGAGGCAGGAGAATTGCTTGAACCTGGGAGGTGGAGGTTGCAGTGAGCTGAGATCACGCCACTGCACTCCAGTCTGGGTGCCAGAGTGAGAATCCATTTAAAAAAAAAAGAAGGTATCTCTTTTTTTTTTGAGATGGAGTCTCACTCTGTCGCCCAGGCTGGAGTGCAGTGGTGCTATCTTGGCTCCCTGTAGTCTCTGCTTCCCAGGCTCAAGCAATTATCCAACCTCAGCCTCCCGAGGAGCTGGGACTGCAGTCACATGCCACCACACCTGGCTAAGTTTTTGTATTTTTGGTAGAGACAGGGGTCTCATCATGTTGCCCAGGCTGGTCTCGAACTCCTGAGCTCAAGCAATTCGTCCACCTCCGCCTCCGAAAGCGGTGGGATTACAGGTGTGAGCCACTGCACCCCGCCTTCAAGAGTTATCAAGAGATAACTTCTATTTCCTCTCTGAAGAGAAGGTGAAGTCATCTTCTGAGAGTGAAATAGGGAGTGAGGTGGGAGCTCAGAAAGCATGGAAGTGTTTTTGAAGGGTCAAAATTATTGACTGGGGACAAAGGAAAAGATTTCCATACAGTGTTCTGTTGGAGTTGGAAAGCATGCTCTACGTGCAGGATCGTCTCAATCTGCACCATAGCCCATGAGCAGCGAGCTGGGGTCCTCTTGGGTAGATGTTTTGGGAAGGTTGGCGGAATCACAAGGTGCTGAGCATGCTGCTGAGACCCAGGGGAGAGTAAAGCTAGAAGGTGCCTGAAACTGGGAGAACGACGAGATTGAAGAAGAGATTTAAGGGAGGAATAGAATGAGAAATGTCAGTGGATTGGAGATTGAGATCTTGACAGATCTCAGAGGCACTTTAAGATCCTAGGCTGACACTGGAGAAAAGGTTGCTTCATTCAGCGGGATGCATGTCAGTGACCACCTACTTTAAACTGATGCTGGTCTTCTTTGCATGAACAAAAGATGGAGCTGTTGAATTGTTGAGTGGGTGGCTGAGAAAGGCTGTGAAAGTCCAGGTTGGGTAATCCCCACCATCTTGGATTAGTTAGTGTGAGCCTCTCTGGAGTCAGATTGGTCTCACGGCCTATCTGCCAGGCCTTATGATTATGTAGAGCCCAGTTAATAGGTGTTTTGAAAAGCTTCTAAAACCTATAATTGTGAGCCTTTTCTACCTTGGACTTTTGAAGGTTTAAACCACAGATTTTTTTATAAAAAGGTTAAGTTATTGCATTTTATGTCACAATGCCTTACAATAAATGTATCCCTTCCAGAGAACAGTTCCTATCTCTCACTTTATGAAACTTTAGGCCCATGAAGTGAATTTTCTAGGCCATTCCCTATCCCTTCACTCCAGCCAATTAATATCATGGTTTGCATTTTCATCCAATCTTGCGTAGTCTGTGGGGTTGGTTCACCACATAGCCACATGCTTTTTAACAAGTGTTGTCACCAGGCACCAGGTGTAGGATGAACCTGCTGAGGCAGACAAAGGATCTTTCTGTCATGCAGGGAACAGCACCAGCAGGTGAAAACCCTGCTGCTCTGGCTCTTTCTGGCTTGTTCTGTTACGGTTCTCCATGATTTGTCTATCCTTACTCTCTGTCCTTACCCCAGGCTCAGCCTTAAGCTTCGCCTGTATCTAGGTGTTCGATCATTGTAACATCTGCAGTCTGGTGGAACTGCATGTCTCTGTTCTACATACAAATACCAAAAGAACATAGGTCTCTAGGTATCTGTGAACAACTGACATCATCCAAAAAGAGCTTTAAAAATCAGGGGGAAAAAAAATCTCTGTTGTGTTTTATCTGCCTGTTTATTTGTTTGCTTTGATTACAGAGCACTGAAGCGAGGTTTTAAAATGTCCTTTCTTTGTCAACCCGTTATCCTGCCTTACAGGTGGTTCTGATTTCTTCCACTGTTATTACAGTAGGAGACTAAATGTAATTACCCAGCACTTCAATTTAGACGTCAAACACAATTACACAGAAAACAATCTGTTAGAGTGTCCTAACGATTCAGTTGTTACTTGGTTTTATGGTGAATTCTAGGTAAGAAATACTAAACATTAGGATCTCAGTTGCCCTTTATGGCTTAACCTTTATATGTTCCTGGCCATTTAGGAACCTAGATTCATCTCATTTAAGCTTCTACAGATGAGGAAAAAGAGACCAAGAAAATGGAAATCAGTCATCCAGGTTCAGAAAACTGTCTGGGAATAGGTTTGGGACTAGCACCCCCATCTCCTGATACAGAATTTAGTGCTCTGAAGCTCTCTGGCGAGGAGCCCCACCCTCTAGTTGATGGAGAAGGGGACTCTGAGGAGGTGTGGAATGGTGCTGTCATTTAGGGGACAGCTTGTGGGGCAACATGTAAAGTATTCTGGTTCTCCAATGGTCTTACAAGCAGATTATCTTGTAAAGTTTTTCATCAGTACCCACCAAATCTTTCTCCTCCTTCCCTCATTTTCTAGTGGGTGTGTGTTTAAGGTAAAAAAATTTCAGCAGGTAAATTTTGTTTTACCACCACACATTTTAATATCATATGCATATGAATAGCAAATAAAAATTTGCTATTCATTAATCTCCTGATTATTTATAATATGTCACTCTCTGTTAACAGGCAGAAATTTGTGTTAATAATTGAGAGCTCTCTGGCTGGGTGCAGTGACTCACGCCTGTAATCCCAGCACTTTGGAAGGCTGAGTTGGGTGGATCACTTGAAGCCAGGAGATCGAGACCAGCCTCACCAACATGGCGAAAACCGTCTCTACCAAAAATACAAAAATTAGCCAGGCGTGGTGGCACATGCCTATAATCTCAGCTCCTCAGGCGGCTGAGGCATGAGAATCGCTTGAGCCCAGGAGGCGGAGGTTGCGGTGAGCAGAGATCGCACCACTGCAGTCCATCCTGGGTCACAGAGTGAGACTCTGTCTCAAATAAATAAATAAATAAAATAATAATAATTGAGAGCTTTTTTTTTTTTTCTAAAATATCACTGGTCTCTTATACAACAGAGAGGCTAGAACTATGTCGAGCAGCAGTAAGGTTTACCTGGCCTTACAGCCACAGGGCGCGGAGGTGTAGATGAGCTTTAGATAGCATGGGCACTGGTTTTGCTGATTGCCAGTCATCTGTTACCTGGCTTCTGATCTGCCAAGGTATGGCACAGGCTCTCTGTGATCTGCCCAGGAGAGGAGACTGAATCAGTGCTGTTACAGCTCTGGCATTCCCTTTCAGAAAAGGTCGAAGTTCTCCCAAGTCACTGCTCAGGGCCTTGTCGGTCAGTTTGGTAGATTCGATGCTTATTGATGCAGAAACAGGGACCAAGCAAATGTCCTTAACTCTGGGATTTTTGTCACTTTGCAGAAAAGGCCTACTGGAAGAGGTTAAAACATTCTTTGAAAGAAGGAACTCTCCAAGGCATATGTCTTACGTACTTGGGTGGGAGAAGATTATCTGACTACGAACAAGAAATTGAATGGGAACCAATTAAATTGCTGTAAGAAAATTAAGGGAGTCCTCTAAGAAAGCGTTACCCCTCTGCCTCCATAGAATAGGAGTTAATAAATTATTTTGTGAAACCCTCCGCAAAATCAGATAGGCTTCCTTTGCTAGAGTTTGAGATCCTTGAGTTTAGCTATACAGCATGTGTGGTCATTTTGGAGAATTGTTTTCTATTTGCTAATTATTTTGCTCTCCAATTTTGCTTTCCCCAGGGAGAATCCCATCTGGACAAACTCTCAGTTAACAGCCATGTAGTCATCCATGTTAATAGCTTTACTGAGTAGCTACTCAGACATGCTAGCCGTGTAGAGAAATGTGAGATGTGGTAGGTGTTTCAATATATCAATGGTACCTATGGTTTGATTATTTTCCTGGTCTGTTCAAATGCTACTAACTGCTTCCAAAATGTTATAAATGATGTGTTTGTAGTGTGAATTGTTTCTCTGTTATCTATATTAGTGTTGCTGTCTATTCTTAAATCACTCATCAAATACTTTTGTGTTGTGTCTGTCTCATTCTCCCCTGCCCCAGTCAAACTGAGCCTAGTATTACAAGGTAGCCATTTTGCCGTTGAGTCTTGAAGCCAAAAAATGGTAATGCAAAATAAACATTACTACTTATAGCCCCCTTCCTCTCTCATAATAAACCACTGTCTCTGTTGAACTTTTAACTGCAACCACAGTCCAGAGTTTCAAGGAGCCATCCCTCAAACATGGGTATCATTAAGGTCCAGAGATTTCTAACCACAGACTTACTATCTTTGGAATAAAAGCCTGAGAGCAGCCTAACTCACGTCTAATGCAGGAAGGCCAAGTTAAAAACAGCCTTGGCATCCTTGAGATCACTGACCCTACAGGCATTATAGCCTTCGAGTTTTATTTTGATAACAACCTCCTGGTGTACTTGTCTGCTATTTGGTTAAATTATTGCAAAGCAATAGACAGCAACCCTCTGCTTTTATTTCCAGCTCACTTCAGGGTAGGGCTAATGAGCTTTCATTCTGGGCTGAGTGCTTGGGTCATGCGATGACAGATGTGGGAGAAGCAATCCTAGGAATGAGCTATATTAAAACATAATCTAAGGCTCCGGTGCTGCATTGCCATGAGGCAGGGGCAGGGTGGCATCTGTCTTCCCCAATGTCACAGAGAGCAGAGTAGTCACAGAGTTTCAACAAAGGATGTTTGTTTGACCTTGGCATTGATCCAGGTCTGATCTATTAATATATCAGAAGTAACATGATCTTTACCATCCTTATCATCATCGTCACTAACAATCTTTTACTTATTTAGTTTTTACTAACAATCTTTTATTGAAACTTTTACTATGTGCCAAACACTCGCTAAGGATAGTATCTTCATGATCTCACTTAACTTACAACACTAATAAATCAGTATTATTAATTTTCCAGTTTTAGAGAGGAGGAAACTGAGATTTGGGAGACTAAAAGACTTCCTTAAGGTTATTTTTACTGGTGTGCAGATCTGGGGTTCAAATCTAGGTCTGATTTCAGAGCCTGAGCTTTTAACACAACTATGTTATATTAAACAAATAAATCAGCTAGCATGGTGGCTCACATGTGTTAATCCCAGCTACTCAGGAGGCTGAGGCAGAAGGATCCCTTGAGGCCAGGAATTTGAGACCGCCCTGGGCAACATAGACACATCTCATTTCTATTGAAAAAAAAAAAAAAAAAGAGAGAGAGAGAGACAAGCAAGCAAAGAAATCAGAAACTATTTATCAGGCATCTCCTCTTCGTAAGATGCTATATTAGATTTATGGGGCTGGGGTACACAAAAGCATAAGTTACTTTCCATCCCCAAATGGCTTTAAGTGTTATTGGCCAAGAAGTCATTTAAAAGATAACTAACAATATACTAGATGCCAAGTATGTGGAACATAGTAAATGTTACACGAATAAAGAGGAAGTCTGGAGAAGGTGAGAGTCACACTGGGCCTTGCACAGTGGGCAAGGTTTATATTGATGGAAAATAAATAAGAAACACATTTCACAACAGGGAGGTGACGTGAACAAATCCTAAGGATGAGGAAGAACAAGGCGTGTCATGCTGTTGAAGGTTGGAGAATGATGGGAACGGGGTAGATGAAGAGTCAGTTATCCAGGAAAGAAGTTTTCATGTACCCACCTATTTGGCCCTCAGATATTTACTGAGTGCCTGCTGTCTAAAGTTGTTTCTGGGGGAAGAATGAGAGAGAAGGGTGAAAAGGTAGATTTTTTTTTTTTTCCAGAGTTGTCTGGCTGGCCTGCCTCATGCAAGCATGGGAATTAGTATTTGGTCAGCAGTCTCTTCTCTTAACTTCACAGTTATATACACTTGCTGGAGTATGTTCTGGTTCTGACCTTTCTTCCCTGGCCAATATGTCAGAAGGAAAGAGACCAGCTTTGGTATATCAATCTTACTGATTTATTTCTAAACTTGAAAAAAAAATCAAAGCAATATAGCAGTGTTACAAAAATGTTTAAAAGAAATGGGCAATCACCCATAGTTCTACGATTCTTAATATAACTAAGGTTTCTAATCTTTTCTAGTTGAAATAATGCCTTTTTCACATGCTTCTAATCAGATGGTGTGTACAATTTTGCATCCTGCTTTATTTACAGAGTTAGAACTCATGAAAATGTGTTGAGGAAATGAACATCGATGCATAGTGTTTACAGGAACCAGGTGTGCTGCCTCTTCCCGTTGTTAATATAAATTGTTTTGAATGTTATCTATTTAAATGGAGATGGGATCAATGAAAGTTTTCAGGCATCCTGCTTTTAAGGTATGGCTTTTGAATTCTGATACAGACAATCGGAACTATCTTAGCATGGATTCAAGAGACTTGAGAATTGAAATCCTGATGGGCAGGGGCAACATAAATATCACTCTAGTTCCATCTGTCCCTAAGGAGAACCAGCTTAAGTGCAAAGACAATCTCTCATTTGTGAACATGGGCATGATTCCCTTTTTTGCTTTTAATTGCCCAAATCTTGCCCTTTTGTCCGGCATCTGGTTAAGGAACAGGGATGTTCTCAGATAAGGGATGTGGGGGAACTGGGACCCAGTCCTCGGAATTTGAAGTTTTCCTCCCACAGTGGTTGTGCCTGAGTTGCCGTTCTTGCCCGCTCTGTGATCCAAGTAGTTGCTGTGTTCAGAATTGCCATGAGCTTTTGGAAACCTCAGTAACTGCTAACTAAAGTAACAGGTGTGAAATTCGTTCTGTGGTTCAGTTCTGCCAATCTTAAGCCCATAAAAAGTACACAGAGTTCCATGTGTATTAATCAGCAGTATCCTTCTCTCTCCCATCCATTTTTGCCTGCTTGAATAATTCCAAGAACTACTCTAAAAGAACGCAAGTATTGACTTTGACAAACAAACTGCATCTCCCTTTCAACATTCCTCTGCTCAGCTCCTGAATTCTTCTGACGGTCTAAAAAATAGGTCCAATAAGACAATATTATTGCATTTCTTTTAGATGGATTTATCCTGGGGGCATCTCCTCTGTCTTGTCTGTACACCTCGCACTGAGATGATAGCTGTTATAAAAATCCAAAGATAAACGCTTAAAAACATCAGCAACCAAATTAATTCAGGGATTTATCTCACTCATGTGAACTTGATGATCATCCTCATGTTTGATGAGATGTTCTGGGTGGGTAAAGCATCAGAGCGAAGAGAGCAAGATGTGTGCTGGGTGCAGGAAAAAGGAAGGTCCCCTAGGAGAAACAGAGTTGAGCAGTCACCAGAGTATGATATCTCAGTAGTAACACCACCAAGGAAGAGAAGGGGTCTGTGATGCACAGGAAGCCAGCGCCAGGCCTGGTGAATATCAAAAGCAACAGATGAGGAGACAAGGAGGCTGGCTGGAAGGGAAGGGGTGGCTCATTGTTCTTCTCTGTTTATCTGCTGCTTGCTTTTATTGAGCACCCAAGATGGCAAATCTCTGAACTAGACGTGCTCCCTGACCTCTTCCTGCAAGTGACATTCAGAAGAGCTGGAAGATAATATACACTTAGAAGATCCAGTGACTCTCCATTTGTTATTCTCCCAATGGAAGACCCTGAACTAGGAACTTGAGGAGAAAGGTTAGCCATCTAAAGAAAAGTCTTGCAAAATATGTCAAACTCAAATGAAATGGATTGCTCTCCACCACCATGCGCTTCCAGCTGAAAAGTGGTCATGTGTGTGCCTGGCAGTGGCTCTGCCGCCTTCTATGTGACTCCTCTGTGTTTTAGACTGAGTATGGAAAGGTGCTCAGCACACTCTGTCCTTTTTTCCCTGTTAGCATAGATACATTTCTGTGTCCACAGGCACAAAGCCAAGGACCCATGTGTTGTAGTGGTCAGAACACTGGACTTGGTAATGGTTATCAAAGCTACTGTTTGTTACTCATTTTCTCTGTGCCAGGGAGGTAGTCGAAGGTGCTATCTTTCCATTTACTTATGAAGATACTGAGACTTGAAGACACTGATTAACTTGCCAAGATCACGGAATTATTAAGAGGAAGACCTGCATTGGCACCCAGGTTCATCTGACTTCAAAGCCTGTGTTTTTTACTGCCTATGGCAATCTGTCTCCCAGATACCAGAATGACTAGTTAAAATTCCCAGCTCTGCTACTCCCTAGCTGAATATTTCATCACTCTGGCCTTCAGTCTGTCAAATGGAAGGGTTGTGCTAAGTTTTCTAACATTCCGGCTAGTTCTCAAGTTCTGTGCACTGTCTAATGCTTAGTTTTAAGCAGGGCTTTCATGAGTATAATCTCAAGCAGTCTGGAATGTATGGGGAAATGGTAGGAGAAATTCTTTGATTACTATTCTTTGGTTACTATCTGTTGAGCGCCTCCCAAAGGATACAGCAGAGACCAAAACTGTCATGGTTTGGCCTTTGAAAAACCAATGAAGCAGGGAAAACAGACACTGAATATGTTATAAGGAGTTAAGTGTTGTGCAGAAAGATTACAGCATACGTAGGTCCTTCTGAGGGTAATTCATGTGAATCTGGTTCAGCCAGTTCAGTGAACATCTGTATGTATCCCAGACCAAGCAAGCAACACTATTTATTTTATTTTCATTAATTTTAAAATTATTTTTCTGCTTAGACTCTTCTCATGCACAAGAGCAATAGGATTTAACATCGAAATGTAACAGGTACGACAAGCCACCTGTGTTCAGTCTTCTCTTGTTATTCTTTTCTTTTTTGAGGCTTCTTACATACCCCAGTTTTGATGGGAGTTGGCAGGGCATGTGGAATTGTACAGTGTCAGTCTAAAGAGGAACAAGGGAAGATGGAGAAAAGGAAGAATTTAAAGTTAGAGCAGGAGCTAAAGTTAGAGGATGGAATGAGGTAAAAATAATGAGTTATACCTTAGGAATGTCTCCCAAATTCTCACTTACTGCAGCAGGAAGAATAGGTTAGAAGGGAGAGAAGAAAAGAACCACAGATTCACAGTCTCTCTGATTCGAAAGGGACTCAATAAGACATGTGGTGCAACCTCATCTAATTATTTAAACTGCATCTGCAACATCCCAGGAAGGCTTTCCGTTTGAATGCTTTCATTGAAGGGTAATGCCTACCCCACAAGGCAGGCCATTGGATTGTAGGGCAAGCTCAGGCTGTGAAGAGAGACACTGCTTTTTGTTGAGATGTCTTAAAAAAAAAAAAACTTGTATCATCTGGCTTTAATTCTGCCTTTCTGTGTTCTTTCACTTAATGTTTACAAAGTTCATCCATGTTTTAGCATTTATCATCACTTCATTCCTGTTTTTTGCTGAATAATATTTCATTGTATAGTTAATACCACATTTTATTTATCCAACCATCAGCTCATAGATATTTGGTTTGTTTTTACTTTTCAGCTAGTATGAGTAATGCTCCTATGAATATTAATGCACACATTTTTGTGTGGACATATGTTTTCATTTCTCTGGGATATACACCTGGAAGTGAAATTACTGGGTCATGTAGTAACTGTATGTTAAACACTTTGAATGACAGCCAGACTATTTTCCAAAGGACTGCACTATTTTACATTCAGTGTAAGTATGCTGCACATATATGCGGGTTCCAACTTCTCCATCTCCTCACCAGCACTTATTATCATCTGTCTTTTACATTGTAACCATCCTAGTGGCCGTGAAGTGCTATCTATAGTGGTTTTGATTTGTACTTCCCTGATGGTTAATGATGTTCAGTATTTTTAAATGTACTTATTGACCATTTGTATCTATTCTTTTGAGAAATGTTTATTTAGGTCCTTTCCCCAGCTTTAAAAAAAGTTGTTATTTTGTTATTGAGTTATAGTTCTTTATATATTCTAGAGACAAGTCTCTTATCAAATATATGATTTGTAAAACTTTTCTCCAATTCATCAGGTTATATTTTCATTTATTGATGGTATCCTTTGAAACACAGAACCTTCTAATTTTGATGATGTCCAGTTCACTCAGCTTTTATTGCTTGTCCTTTTGGTGTCATAGCTAAGAAACCATTGCCTAATCCAAGGTTACAAAGATTTATGCCAATGCTTCTGAGAGTTTTATAGTTTTAGCTCTTACATTTAGGTCTTTGATCCTCATGGTCTATTTTTAAAAAGCAAGTTGTATGACATTTAAAACTCAGATACTCAGTCCTCATTCAAGCTTCATCTGAAATCAAGATTAGAGGAAAAAGAGTTTAGCAGAGTCCTTCCTTGCAAGTGACCCAAAAGGTTGCAGTTTTATAAGACGAAAATATGCTAGACATCTCCAGAGACTTTATTATGACTTTTATTAAGACTTTATTATTGCTTTTATTAAGGCTTGAGTTTTGAGGTGTTCAAACCTGTAAATAAGGGTGATAGATGGATGGACTCTTTGTAGTTGGCATAAGGTGATAAAGAGATAGGAGGCTGCTGCCCAGCCCCGTTTCAACACAGCCCGTAGCTCTGCTGTCTGCCTTCTGTCCTGTGTCCTTCCTCCTTTGGATCTCTTGGCCTGAAATCCTTTCAGGAGGTGATTTTTGGTCCCCTCTTGTCCACATAGTTGCTTACACATGCCAGTGCACCCCCAGAGCCTCATGTCTGCCTGTCCACCCCATCTCCCTCCTGATTCCGGGACTGGAGACAGTTTGGTTTTTTTATGTATCAGGATAATGACCATCTCTGTTTCTTCCCACATGAGCTCCCACTCCCTTCTTCTCTACCTGCCTTCCTTGGAGCTAATTCATACATACCTCAGTGTGCTTCTTATTTTCCATGTTTTTTTCTCTTCCTATAGATAGAACTCATAAGGTTTCCATGGAAACCCCTGATCAGAGGTAGGGGACTCTTGAATAGAGGTGAGATACACAAGCTTTGCTCATTTCTGAGGGGCTTTGGGACTGTCTCCCTCACTCCTCCCCCAATTCCCTCTCCAGCTCTTCCTGGGGCAGCTCTTGGGCCTGTCTCTATAAGATGCTTCAGGAGCCCCCAGGACTTTATCTGAGGACTGAACAGATGGTGGTGACGATGGTCCTGAGAGTCAGGGCTCTGGGAGGAGGCTGCTGCTGGGTAGGTTGTTTGGCATCTGCAGGAAACCTGAAATCTGGTGTGTTCCCAGGAAAAGGACAGTGCTTAATGGCAATCCCATTCTTCCTGTTGTGTCTTGAGACAAGTCCTGGTTAGGAGAGCTGGGTCCCAAATCACCATCATTGTCTTCCTCTTATTAGACAGAGATGAAAAGGCTTTCCGGAGGCAAAGGCATGGCTGTGATCATCACTGGAAGGCCTTCCCATCTCTGTCTGGTTGAGATTCTTGTACGTCGGGTCTTTACATGATGGCGGGTCTTAGGCAGGCATATAAGCAAATTAACATGCTGGAACTGGAAGGGATTCAGAGTCTGGAGGTTCTAATGTATGGGTTGAAGGTTCCTGGGGGACTGCGGAGTTCCAGCAAAGGCTGTAAGAAGCCATGTGTGCACTGAGTGCTGCCTGGGGACCAAATACATCAACATGGTCACCATCTCTTGGAACTATGCTATTTTTTTAAATGATAAAAATTAACCCCATACTTGAAAAAATTGCAAACTACTGGTTTATTGTAGACCTATTACCTTACAAATGAAATAAACAGGAGCTCAGACAGAAAGAGTGAGGTGGCAACTAGCCTGAAGTCGCCCAGCTAGGACCGGAGACTTGGGGTGGGGTAAATGTTAGTGGCAGCTCCCACTGCTCTGTTCACCCACATTGTGGAAAGTGCTGTACTGGGCAAAGGAGGCCTCCTCTGACCAATGAGTGCCTACTCCTGCAGCTCAGAGCCTGAGAAAGAAACTACACATTAAAAGTGAAACTGAGGTGGTTTCGTCTTCCCAGAATAAATGAATGATATCAGTAGAAAAGCTAGGGGATTTTTCTGGGGATTGGGGGGAAGGGAGGACAAGGAAGCAGCAGTTCTGAGGATACTGATTTCATTCATTATCTTTTTGAAAAATAAATTAATATTTTAAATTAGGTTCCTAATCACAGAGTGTGAATCATAACAGAAGGACTGACTGGCCTCCCTTTCAAGACCAGAGCTGGGAAGAGCTTTGAACCTGAGCCTAATTGTGGCTTCAGATCTGGTGCATTTCTCTCCACTTCTGAACCTAGGCCAGTCAAATCCAGAACTTGGTTTTTTTTTTTTTTTAAGGGGATTTCAGAGGAGTTGAGAACACTAAGGTCCATAATTAAGCATCATTGATTTTTAAATTATTTTGGCTCTGAGGTTTAAACTGGCATTGAACTCCCAGGTTTAGCTTAGAACTCTCTTATACTGTGAAAACTGCCTCAATGTTTCCATTCTGAAGACCCTGCAGTTGCTTGATTTGCATATAGGAGTGTGATATTTAAGTGTGTGGGAAAGTGGATGAATGTGGGTGACTATGTTATGCATTTGTGAAAAGGCATCCAGGAATATAGGTGATCATGTGGCTTGTCCAGACTTGGCAGGATACAGATGGCACACTTGGGGGGAGTTTAGGAAAGGGACTCTCTTTAAAGGTGTGAGTAAAGTAAAGGGATATCAGCAAAGGATAAATGGAGCAAAGGATAAATGATGCAAGAGAGGTCACCTGACCTGAGCTGTGGCCTTGGGTGCAGAGATGCAGTCAATCCACAGGGAAGTAGCAAGGGAGAAGCTGAGGGACAAGCCCCTGTCCCAATTCTCCTCCTGCCCTCCTGTATCCACCCAGTGCCTCCCTTGGCAGGACCCAACCAGAAGCCAGAAGGCAAGAGAACTGGTTACACTTCTGAGAAGGGTCAGCCTCCTGGGTCACAGAGCAAGATGGGACTGTGGGGCTGTAGAGCAAGATGGGGGGATCTATTCTACACAGGGAGAGTAGATCCAGAGTTGAATGTGTAATGGTAGGTCAGGTAAGATCTTACTGTGAGAACACTCAGGCATTAACTGGGGCTTACTTGGACTTGAACTTAAAGAGTGTTTCCTACTTTAGAGTTTTGCTCTGTCTCTCTCATTTCACCTATTCTGCTTCTTTCTCACTGTGGTAGGGAAGAACCTTGTTTCCAATGTGTGGTATCTTGATTAAATGGAAAGTACATGGGCTATGGAGCTAAATTATATTAGCTTGAAATTTTAGCTCTGCCACTTACTGAATGTGAGCCTTGGGCTAGTTACTAACCTTGCAAGTTCCAGTTTCCTCATCTGTAAAATGTTGGTAATGTTAAAATCCTTGCAAGGTTGATAAAAGAATTAAAGACTGTATATCTTTATCTGTGTCAGTATCTCTATCTCCCAGTATAGTGGTTCGTTCATGTTAAGTGTTCAACAAATACTGGCTATTTTTCTCATATCCACCACCTGGGCTGTCGGTCACGCCTACCCATTTTCTCTTATATTTTGCTTCATGAATTCCTTCTTCTTTCCTACATCATTAATCTTTCGCTCTCTAGTGTGTCTTTCGTTTTTATTTCTTAAATGCACATCTCCCTGATGTTAACAAAGAAACCTCTCTCCCAACCTTAATTATTCTCTTAGCTTCTACATTTTGGCTATTGTTCCATTCATGAATATATATTTCTGTCTATCTATTTGTCCATTAATGCATGCATCCATCCATCTTTATTTTTATTTTTATTTATTTATTTCTTTTGAGATGGAGTCTTACTCTGTTGTCCAGGCTAGAGTGCAGTGACATGATCTTGGCTCACTGCAACCTCCACCTCCCGGGTTCAAGCAATTCTCCTGCCTCAGCCTCCTGAATAGTTGGGATTACAGGCATGCACCACCATGCCCATTGTGTTTTTAGTAGAGACAAGGTTTCACCATGTTGGCCAGGCTGGTCTTGAACTCCTGACCTCAAGTGATCCACCTGCCTTGGCTTCCCAAAATGCGGAGATTACAGGCATGAGCCACTGCACCTGGCCCATCCATCCATCTTTAAAAATCAGCATACACGTATTGCCCTAAGTTTCTTACCACCTTTTGACTTCTCAACCCCCTGCAGACTTGTTTGTTTTCTACCATTGTGCCAAAAATGATCTCAGCAGTCTAATTAATTTCCCAATGCCAAATCCAATGGCCTATTTCTAGACCTCATCCTGCTTCACAGCATTTGACATTCCCAATCATGTCTTTCTTCTTGAAATACACTTCCTCCTTGGTCTCTGTGCTGCTGTATTTTCTTGGTTCTCAGTGTTCCTGCCCAGGTAACCCCCTTCCCCTAAACCCTCCAGTCACTTACGTTTTCTTTCTTGCACACAAGTGTAGATGTTGCTAGTAATTGGTCATTTATTTGACTGTTTCTTCCTATTGCTCCTCCTGTAACATTCAGGAGAGCAGGGGTTTTATCTGTCCTGTTTAGTGTTTTCTTCTCACTACTGAACCCAGTGTCCCACTGCTTGATATAAAGTAAGTGTTAGCAAATACTACTTGAATGGAGAATAGATTTAAAATTTATTCCTCCAAGGTAACTTTCTTAGGCTGCTTCTCAACTATATCCCCCTTCTCCCGACAGAGACATTTCTGGCCCCTTTCTTTGGAGTCTATGAGTCAGAAAACTTTTTCTGAAAGGATCTGATAATCAATATTCTTACCTTGCAGGCCATATGGTCTCAATCACAACTACTCAACTCAGCCATTGTAAAGTGAAAGAAACTATAAATAATATACCAATTAATAGGTGTGGCTGGATTTCAATAAAACTTTGTTTACAAAACACACATCCCATGGGTCATAATTTGCAGGACCCTACTCTAGCTTATGTTTCCAGTTCAGTGAAAACTGTCACATGACTGACTTAATGGCACCTCAAATTCAATTCATCTGACCTGGAATTATCTTCTCTTTCTTCATTCTCCAAAAGCCTCTCCATTTACTTGTGATACTCAACTCAGTTTATATTACGCCAATTCTTCTGGTACCGTGGGAGAGAAACCTAAGATAGCTTCACCTTTACATTTTCCTTCCCCCAATCTAATCAATGACCCCATTCTGACCATTTTGTCTCTGCAGCTTTCCTCACTCAGTCCTTGCTGAGCTCAAGCTCTCCTTAACCTTGATCACTGCCTTCCCTCCTAATCAATCATCCTCATTGCTCTTGAACAGATCTGACCGTGCCATTCTCCTCACTCCTCTGCAACCTGTCACTAGTTCCCTGGTGCCTACTGAATGCTGTTTAAATTCTTTAACATTGTTTCCAGCCTTTTCACTTCTTTCTTGGCTCCTCTTCCTTCATACCTTTGTTCTTTCTTTCCTTTCATCCTGGGATACCTTCCCTGTCCACTGCCCATGAACCTATTTATGCTCCAGGTCTCAAGTCAACTGCTACTCACTTGGAGACCCTCCCCAGCCCCATAAGCCTGGGAGAGTCACCTGTCCCACTGCACTCCCCTTCTATCTTGTAGTGTGGTTGGGGTTGGTTCTTTACACCTCTCTTCTCCCCCTTAGTATTGCAAAGCTTCTTGAGGGCAGGGACCATGGCATATCCATCCTCACAGATTGTTGTTTGTGGAACTGAATTACAACTTTAACCCAATAACCCTTTGCTGTGGTCATGGGATGAGTCCCATTGGTTGCTGGAGATTGGAAGTCCTTCCCTGTGTCACTGTGTGTCTGTGTGCGTGTGCAATGATGCTTCTTCCTTCCTTCCATGTGCTTCTATTGTTCTCTTCTTAGTCCTCACAATGATGCTTTGTGAAGTGGCCAAAGGAGGGATGGGAAAATACGTTCTCACTTCTTTGTCCACTTCTGTCAGGCAGATACCCTAGAATATCAGAACATCATATGTATAGGCTTGGAAGTTTGACAGATTTGAGTTGGAATTCTAGTATTTTACCTAGATGTGGGCCTTGAGCAGGTTATTAAACCTCTTTCTACATCTAAGTTTTCCCATCTGTCAAGTGAGAGTCTAATATCAACTTTATAGGGCTGTTATGATTAAATTAGGTTTTACATACATATTTTTCTCTTCCATATCTGCCTTCCCTCGGCCACATTTTCTCCACTATTTCTAAAGATTTAGGGACTGACTTGTAAGGGTGGCTTCCAGCATTCTGAACAGGAGGCCCCTTGAGAGAATCCAGGGGGACCTCCTCAATGGGTGTCCTTCTCTTTTTGCTTTCAAGGCACTCAATCTCTTCCATCCCCTCATTCTTAGAATTTCACTTTGACTGTTACTCACAATATACCTTTTTTTTTTTTTTTTTTTTTTTTTGAGATGGAGTCTCACTCTGTCACCCAGGCCGAAGTGCAATGGCATGATCTTGGCTCAATGCAACCTCCGTTTCCCAGATTCAAGCGATTCTCCTGCCTTACCCTCCCAAGTAGCTGGGATTATGGGCACCCGCCACCACACTTAGCCAGTTTTTTTTTTTTGTAGTTTTAGTAGAGACAGTGTTTCACCGTGTTGGCCAGCCTGGTGTCAAACTCCTGACCTCAGATGATCCGCCCGCCCACCTCAGCCTTGCAAAGTGCTGGGATTACAGGCATGAGCCACCATGCCCAGCCTCACACTATACTTCTGCCGTAAAAAACAGAAAGCTGCCCAGTCCCCGCTGGCCACAGTGCGTGGGCAGTAGCAGCAGCTAGACAGAGCATGCTCAGCAGATGAACCCCTTTCCTTGGCTGTGAAATATTTAGCAAATCCTTCACTCCTGCTGGGCTTGTCCGTAGTGGAGGAAGGTGACATCAGCCCCTGTCTTCAGTTTGTGTGAGGGAAACAGGAAGGAATGCCTAGTCCATTTCATGAGCATGGAACCAGTTCACCGTGTGTTTGCTGGGTGCCTGTTGGACCATGACGGTAGCTGTTTAAGTGCTTAGAGGGTCTTTTGGCAGAGAAGGTTTGTAGTTTGGATTCTTTTCAGAAAGGAGGTGGCATGTGAAAGGTAGAAGCAGCTAGAAGCAGTCTCTGAGCCTCCCAAGTCAGGGAGTGCAAAGCTGTTGAATACCAAGATGCTGGCATTTTAAGAGGTATCGTCTGGCTTCATGACTAATGGCTCTGGATGTGAAGTATCCCCAGGAAGATTTTTCAGTAAAGGACTAATTTGGCACAGTCTTCTCCTGGAGTCACGGCTCGCAGTGGATGCCACGCACTCCAGAAAGGCAGCGTGTTTGCTGACACACAGGCCTACACACATGTACATGAGGCCCAGTGTTTATCATCACAGCCAGACTGTATTTAGAAGGAATGGAGGGGAAAAAAAAATTCCCCAAAGTCACTGAGGCAGCATTCTTTGGCTGGCAAATAAAAGATGGTCATTGCAGGGAGTGTGGGCTCTTGTGCCGGGTGAGTGGGTTTGGAGGCTTCTCAAAGGACCAAACACCCACCGCCAGCCTCTGCTCTGTGCTTGTGGTTCCACAAAGCAAGGGATGCCAACAAGTTCTTTATTTCTTGGATTCCGGCTCCAGCATTTCCAGAGATCTCAGGGTTTTGTTTCCTGGCCCTCAGTGTGCACAGAAACAAGCATCAGCCTGCCCCTGCCCTCCCGCCTCCACCCGCCCAGCCCCACAAGTAGCCTGTTTGGCCTAGGAATGTGCTACGTTTTTCTTTCAAATAACCAGACCCACAAATACAGATTATATATGATTATTAAAAAATAGCTATGGTTGACCGGGCATGGTGGCTCACACCTGTAATCCCAACACTTTGGGAGGCCGAGGCGAGTGGATCATCTGAGGTCAGGAGTTCAAGACCAGCCTGGCCAACATGGTGAAACCCCATCTCTACTAAAAACACAAAAAAAGTAGCTGGGTGTGGTGGTGGGCGCCTATAATCCCAGCTGCTCGGGAGGCTGAGGCAGGAGAATCACTTGAACCTGGGAGGCAGAGGTTGCAGTGAGCCGAGATTGTACCATTGCACTCCAGCCTCGGCGACAAAAGTGAGACTCCTCCTCCTCAAACAAAAACAAAAACAAACAAACAAACAAACAAAAAATAGCTATGGTCAGTATGGAAAGGTGGAAAAATAGTAACTTTATAGTGGAGAAAACTGGCAAACACTACCTCAGTGTTATGGTTTAAATGTTGGTATCCTCCAATATTAACCCCAAATTCATATTGAAACCTAATCCCTTGTGTGGTAGAGGTGGGGCCTTTCGAAGGTGATTAGGTCATAAGAAGGAGCCCTCATGAATGGGGGCTTTAATTCCCTTACAAGAAGAGGTCAGAGGGGCTGGGTATGGTGGCTCACACCTGTAATCCCAGCACTTTGGGAGGCTGAGGCAGGCAGATGACTTGAGTCCAGGAGTTTGAGACCAGCCTGGGCAACATGGCAAGACCCCGTCTCTACAAAAAGTACAAAAATTAGCCTGGTGTGGTGGCACATACCTGTAGTCCCAGCTACTCGAGAGGCTGAGGTGGGAGGATCACTTGAGCCTGGGAGGTTGAAGCTGCAGTGAGCTGAGATTGCACCACTGCCCTACTCCAGCCTGGGTAACAGAGCAAGAGTGAGACCCTGTCTCAAAACAAAAACAAAAACAAACAAACAAAGAAGAGGTCAGAGGGAGCTTTTTTGCCCCTTTTGCTGTGTGAGGACAGTGAGAAGTCATCAGTCTGCAACCCGGAAAAGGGCCCCGCTAGAACCCGGACATGCTGGCACCCCGATCTTGGACTTCCCAGCCTCCAGAACTGTGAGAAATAGATTTCTATTGTTTAAAAGCTACCCACATTCATGTATTTTGTTATAGCATCTTGAACAGACTAAGACACTCAGTTCGGTGATCAAGGTCAACATCAATGATGAGTCACATTGATAATGTAATAGTACACACTCCTGAGACGATGTGCTGACAATGGCACATTACCTCTGTGATCTTCCTCCCCAAAACCCACTGCCACAGTCTAATCATGAGAAAAACATCAGTAAAAAAAATCCCTGCCGGACACCATGGCTCATGCCTGTAATCCCAGCACTTTGGGAGGCCGAGGCAGGCGGATCACGAAGTCAGGGGATCGAGACCATCCTGGCTAACATGATGAAACCCCATCTCTACTAAAATACAAAAAATTAGCCAGGCATGGTGGTGGGCACCCGTAGTCCCAGCTACTTGGGAGGCTGAGGTAGGAGAATGATGAGATCCTGGGAGGCGGAGCTTGTAGTGAGCCGAGATCGCGCCACTGCACTCCAGCCTAGGTGACAGAGCCAGACTCCGTCTCAAAAAAAAAAAAAAAAAAAGTCCCGACTGTAAAATACCTGACCAGTACTCTTCAAAACTGTCCAAGTCATCAAAAATAAGGAAAGTCTAAGAAACTGTCAGCCAAGAGGAGCCTAAGGAGACAAGATGAGAAAATGTAATGCAGCGTCCTAGATGGAATCCTGGAATAGAAATAGGAAATCAGGTAAAAATTAAGGAAACCTGGATGAAGAATGGAGTTTAATTAATAATTATGTATTAATATTGATTATTGGTGTAATGATTTTGACAAATGCACCATACTAACGTGAGATGTTAATAATAGAAGAAATTGGGTGTGGAGTCTATAAGAGCTCTGTGTATTATCTTCACAACTTTTTTCTGCGGGGAGGGGCAGACAGAATCTTACTCTGTTTTCCAGGCTGGAGTGCAGTGGTGCGATCTGGGCTCACTGCAACCTCTGCCTGCTGGGTTCAAGTGATTCTCGTGCCTCCACCTTCTGAGTAGCTGGGATTATTGGGATTACAGGCATATGCCACTGTGCCTGGCTAATTTTTTTGCATTTTTAGTAGGGACAGGGTTCCACCATGTTGGCCAGGCTGGTCTCGAACTCCTGTTCTCAAGCGATCCGCCCACCTCGGCCTCCCAAAGTGCTGGGATTACAGGTGTGAGTCACTGCACCTGGTCACAACTTTTTTGTAAATTTTAAACTCTTCTAAAAAAAAAAAAAAAAAAATTTAACAAATAGCTAATGTTCACATCAATTCATTTAAAAAAAGAGGCTCTCTGACTTGGAAAGAACTTAAAAGTCACCTGGTCAAATGGTGTTTGATATTTATTTCTTCATACAAAAACACTACCCAAACACAATATTAAGTGGAAGTCCAGTGACATTAAATAAACATAGAATTCCTCTGGCTGCAGTGGGGAAGGAGCCCCTGTGTCCACCCATCTGGTTCCTTCCTCACCTCCTGCCTGTCTCTGGTCATTGTTGAGCAATGTCTGGCACTCTGTACGCACCACCCTGCTCCTCGAATCCCTCCTGTCCTCGTAACCTCCCAATCTTCCTTGAGCATCTATCTCTAGAAATGGATATCCTTCCAAAAACAAAACAAAACAAGAGTTTTTATCTTTTTAGTGAATTTTCACTACTGTTATGATTCTTAGCATGTTTTTACATGGGTCAAATCTGTGTATAATTTCTATTTATAGAATTTTATAATGGTTTTGAGTCCATATAGAATATATGCCAAATACAATCTTTCCAGGTAATTTTTCTAGTTTTTGAAGACCTCCTTTTTACTCTCCCTCACTCCCATTGCTTATTTCCTTTGCAGTATTGATAATTTCTGTCCTTTCAACTGGTTGATAGTGGCAGACTGGTATGCCACTCTTCTTTGACCCCATCTAGGTCAAACTCCTGTCTGTTTTCCACGACCTCATCTAGGAGCTCCCTTAGCTTCGTTTTCTTCCCATCTCACTTGATTCCATGGCACTTTACTCTACCACTGTCTTCCCAGTACCCTTAACTCTCATGCTCACTGCCCTTTGACTGAATGCATCTTGCAACCCAGCCTTAGATCCATGCAGCTGCCCACCTTTCCTTCTCCTAGGGCACTGAGTGTTACTGGAGGGAAGGACACAAGCACATGGCCTGTGCCACTCTAAATCTGCAGTTTCTAAACTTGGCTCTTCTTGCTGGACATCACATTTCTCTCCCTCCCCAGCTCTGCTCTTTGTTCACATTGGCTATTTCAGATCTCCACTTTCCTCAAGCCCATAATCCCTCCACTTGCCCCACTTCATCTCAGCTGACAGATTCTTAGTACTATTTTAAAAACAAAATTGAAATCATGAGATGAGAGCTCTTGCGACTTCTTTACCCCGTACCCAGGAGCCTACCTGCAGCCTCACTCTTTCTCTCACCATTCGTGTTGTGGGTCTCGTCCCCTCCTGCTTTCTCAGACCTTGTATAATCTATTGTCCCTTATATATCTAACTTTCTGTCACCTCACTGAAATCTCTCCGCCGAGATCACTAAAGTCCTTCTTGGCATCTTGATTTTACTTTTTTTTTTTTGAGAGAGAGAAAGTCTCATTCTGTCACCCAGGCTGGAGTGCAGTGGCATGATCTCTGCTCACTGCAACCTCCACCTCCTGGGTTCAAGCAATTCTCCTGCCTTAGCCTCCCGAGTAACTGGGATTACAGGCACCCGCCACCACGCACGGCTAATTTTTGTATTTTAGTAGAGATGGGGTTTCACCATGTTGGTCAGGTTGGTCATGAACTCCTGACCTCAAGTGATCTGCCCACCTTGGCCTCCCAAAATGCTGGGATTACAGGTGTGAGCCACCGCGCCCGGCCAATTTTACTTAATTCTTTCACCAAATATGTGACTAAGCACTTACAATGTACCAGACATGGTAGTGTGCCATGTGGATACTTCTGTGAAAGAGGCAGGTGGAATCACTGCTCCTTCCAAGCCACTGTGTGTGCATGGGGCCAGGGATAAAAAACAGAGGAGCAAGTATGTTTACAAAATATCAGGAGGTTAGTGACAAATTCTGAGGGCAGAGGGTGGAGGTTATTACTTTAGCTCAGCTGAACAGTGAGGTCCTCTCTGAGGAGGTGGCATCTGAGCTGAGATCTGAATAGAGTGACGGACTGGACCATTCGTGGATTCTGGGGGAAGAGCATGCCATCAGTGGGAACAGCAAAGACAATGAGCCGGAGTTAGGAAGGAGGGTGGTGTACTTGAAGAATAACCGAAGCCCATGTGATTGGGTCAGAGTGAGTAAGTTAGAAAGGGTAGAAGAGGAGACTGAAAGCAGGGACAAGTCTCCAGATCGTATGTCTTTGCCCTCTGAAATGCATTCTAGTTTGAGTTTCCAGGTTTTTCTCCTATTCCTCCCGCCACTCCTACTCAGCCTTTTTTCAGACTCTGCTCTTCTGCTTGTCCTTTAAGTGTTGGTGTTTGGCAAGATTCTACCCTAAGCCATCCTCTCTTTTCTTTGGATATCTTATCCCTGGACAGAGCACAGGGAAGTCACTCAATAAAGGTTAGTTGATTCTGATTATTGTCAGTTTCATATCAATCTGGCAACTCTCCTCAGAGCAAACTTCAGTCTACCTATAAAGCTATGGAATTATGACCTGATACTCATATTATACAGTATGTCTGACCAAGCAAAGAGGAAAATGGGATTCTCTCCTCCCTTAATTTTAGGTTTTATCATTCTATAAAGTCTATATTTTAGTCATCACTACAGCCCTAATGCCTAGTGCAGTGCTTGGGTGACTGTTGAATGAATTCGTGAATCCAATAAAAGAAAGGTAGGATTTATTCCTTGGCAACTAGTTCATACTATTGACTAATACTTAATATTACTCCTACCATACTTTTATACTCCTCAAGATAAATTTTCAGAACTTCACAGGCTGCCTGTGAGTCTTTGTTACATTTCATCTTGTTATATTTGGCTCATCGTTAATGAATTTCAAGATTTTTAGGCATTTTACTTCAACCACTGTGATTGCTTTCCTTCTGAGTTTCACTTCGCCTTTGGTTTTGACAAGAATGCCTTTTGTATCTTCAATTCAGTCATTGATAAGATTGTTGAACAGGATGAGGCCCAGACACTCAGAGAGCTCTCCAGATAATATGATAATTTCTAAACCCTGCTCTGTGACTAATAAATGAGCTTTTAGAATAATGAAATCATTTAATTTGGATGCTAGAAGGGACACTGAAGATCATTAGTCAGGCCTGGGTATTTTACAGATGAGGAAATCAAGACTCCTGTACACTAAGTAATTTCCCCAATAACACGCAGTTAATGTGGAAAGCTCTGGGA
This sequence comes from Macaca fascicularis, assembly GCF_037993035.2. Classification (NCBI taxonomy): domain Eukaryota; kingdom Metazoa; phylum Chordata; class Mammalia; order Primates; family Cercopithecidae; genus Macaca; species Macaca fascicularis. The sequence goes on from NC_088388.1 coordinate 122,179,700, forward strand.
AGGAGAGCCAAATACCAGTTACTTTAGCTTTCCCTATGCAATTTATCTTTATCCTCTCCTTTTTATCTCTAATGTCTATTATGTGTTTCCACATAACAAATTACCCAGAACATAGCAAGTTAAAACATTAATAACCATGGTTTATTCCACACAGAATCTGATTTGGGAGAAGCCTGATGGTGGTTTTAGCCTGGGCTCTCTCTGGAGGTTGTGCTTAGATGGCAACTATGGCTGCAGTCATCTGAAGCATTGGCTGGGGCTGGAGGATCCAGTTCCAAGACGGCACACTCACAGGGATGGCAAATGCCTGCTGATAATGACAGGTCTCAGTTTCTCACCACATGCATCTTTCCTTGGGCTGTTTGAGGACCCTAAGAACACGTTAACTGCCTTCTCCCAGAATGAATGATCTGAGAGACTGAGAAAGCCACAGTGCTTTTTTCGTTTGTTTGTTTGTTTTGTTTTTTGTTTTTACAAGCTCACCACAGAAGTCACATTCTGTTGTCTTTGTAATACCTCTTGGTTACACAGGTCCACTCTTTTCAATGTGGAAGGGGACTACACAGGCTTGAACACCAGAAGGTGGGGATCGTTGGAGCTGTCTCGTGGTCTGCCTACCACATTTGGCCAGCACCTCAACTGAGGCTCTTTTTATCTTTGACTAGAGTAAACCTATAACCTCTGAATGATCTTCCCATCTCTATTCAGTTTCATTCTCTTTCCATTGCAAATCCCATACCACTGCTTGATGAATCTTGGTAAAATACAACTCTGAAAAGGTCATCCTTATTCTACTCTTTTGCACTCTGATTTTTAAAAAATAGTTTAAAGGTTTCTTGTTGCTAAGATGATCATATAATTTATTATCCAAACCAGAGCAATTTTGAGAATGAAATGAGATGCTATTAGCAATTGTGCATGAACCAGACATATCAATTAATACTGTCTTGAGAAAACCAGGACATATGGTCATTCTTTTGCCTGCTTTTAAGAATAAGAACATTATTCTGTCCATTTTTTAAATATTGGCAACAGCTTTCTAGTTTATAATTTTCTGCCTTACTATCAGCATTGAGATTCCTTCTGCTCTATCCAATGATACCATTTTGTGTCTCTCAGACATGGCCAGGCTTTAACATATTCTTGCTTTTGTGTATACTATTCCCTCCAAATGGAATGGCCTCTTCACTTCCATATTTGCAGACTCCAACCTTCCCTTCAAGGCTGCAATTGTAGCCTCCTCCCAACACATTGTGACGTTTCATCTTGAAACCTTCACAGTACTTTTTACCTTTTCTGTCCTTCCCTTCTTTCTCCCATCTCTCTTCTCTTCTCCCTTTCATTTTTCTTACATAATTCTTGAGCATCTTCTATGTGCTAAGCTCCATTCTAAGTATGTTCATGAACTTAGCGTAAACTTTTTCTGGTAGTTATTTATGTACCTGTCTTGTTCCCTGTCTTAAATCATTGTGTGCTGCTATAACCGAATACCACAGAAGCAGGTAATTTACAAACAAGAGAAGTTTATTTCTCACGGTTCTAGAGGCTGGGGAGTTCAAGACCAAAGTGCCAGCAGGTTCAGTATTTGGTAAGGGCTTGGTCTCTGCTTCCAAGATGGCAACTTGAACATTGCCTTCTCTGGAGGGGAGGAACCCTGTTCTTCACTTGACAGAAGAGTGGAGAAGACAAAAAGGAGAACAAGAGAGGGCCAAAGTCACCATTTTATACCAATCCCACCCATGGTGGGGAGCCCTTATGGCCTAATCACCCCTTAAGGTTCCCACCTCCTAATACTGTTTGATTACATTTCAAAATGAATGTTGGAGGGGACAAACATTTGGAACATAGTATCCTCTCCACAAGTTTATAATCCCCTAAGTACTGGACTGCATCATACTCATTTAGCAAGGATCTCAATAAATGTTGCGTGAACCACTGAATGTTTTGGATTCTTTTTTTTTTTTTTTTTTTTTTTGAGACGGAGTCTTGCTCTGTAGCCCGGGCTGGAGTGCAGTGGCCGGATCTCAGCTCACTGCAAGCTCCGCCTCCCGGGTTTACGCCATTCTCCTGCCTCAGCCTCCGGAGTAGCTGGGACTACAGGCGCCCGCCACCTCGCCCTGCTAGTTTTTTGTATTTTTAGTAGAGACGGGGTTTCACGGTGTTAGCCAGGATGGTCTCGATCTCCTGACCTCGTGATCCGCCCGTCTCGGCCTCCCAAAGTGCTGGGATTACAGGCTTGAGCCACCGCGCCCGGCCTGGATTCTTAATAAATTCTAGCTTAATGAAATAAAACAGATTCTGGGAAAGAACATTTCTGCAAAGATATTATTGTATTGATTTTCATACTAAGGAAAGGCTTTTTTATTAAAAGTGGCTTTCTCAGCTAAACACAAATAAAATTAAATAAGATTACATAGTAAAATTGGGGGAATGTATAAAGGGAAACATGAACTCTCCTTTCTTTGAGGTTCATGTTTCCCTTTATACATTCCCCAAGTTTCTAAAACATCCCCTTCGTATAGAGCCAAATGATGCCCGTCCTCATTCTCAACAACAACAACAACAACAGCAACAACAACAACAACGAAAGTGAATGTTTGCATGGTTTCCTTTCCCTATTTACCTTCCTTACCAAAAAGGACAAAGAAAATATCAGAGCATCCCCAGGTGAGGTGCAGGTTTTACTTATCCAAGCAGTCACATATGCTTGAGTAGTGGTTTTCAATCTTAGCTGTACATTACAGCCAGTTAAATCGTGTTTAGAAATTCTAACATCCAGGCTGCACCTCAGACCAAAGAGATTAGAATCTTTGTGGGTGAGACCCAGGCATCAGTATTTTTTAAAGCTCTTTAAGTGATTCCAATGAATAGCCAAGGATGAAAACCCCTGTGCTCAACTAAGGAGCCCTGTTTAGATAAAGAAGAGACCTAAGTTACTCAGTGACCTTAGATAAGCTTCTTTTTCTCTTCTGTGAAATAAGATCTCCCTTTTAAAATATATTCTGTCTTGCAGAACTGTGGGGAAACTCAAAGGAGTTATCAGAGATAAAAGGCAACTAGGATAAAGACTAGAAGACTGTAACCTATTTATTAGTAGCTTCTATTTATTGGTCATTCTTTGAAAAACTGAGGCTGGGGTTGATTAATGGACCCAGCTGTGGTACAGAGGAAAGTTTCTTTCACCCTCCTTGCTGCTCCTCTGGCTTCCCTGACCCACCAGACTCCTCCATAGAAAAGTCCTCTTGCTGCTTCCCCATATGCATTTCTTTTCTTTTCTTTCTTTTTTTTTTTTTTTGCACAGGCTGGAGTGCAATGGCGTGATCTGGCTCACTGCAACTTCGCCTCCCGGGTTCAAGCAATTCTCCCGCCTCAGCCTCCCGAGTAGCTGGGATTACAGGCACGTGCCACCGCACCCCTCTAATTTTTGTATTTTTTGTAGAGACGGGATTTCACCATGTTGGCCAGGCTAATCTCGAACTCCCGACCTCAGGGGATCTGCCCGCCTCAGCCTCCCAAAGTGCTGGGATTACAGGCTTGAGCCACCACGCACAGTCCCCATATGCACTTCTATTTCCTTATGACTTAGAAGTGCTGTGCCATGTGTCCCACTGCTCTGCTGCCTCTCCCACCCCAAGTGTGATGAATCCAGAGAGAACTGCCTATCCGTGACCTCAGGGATTTTACTTTGTGGTTTGCAAGAATATCTTGGTGCCTAGAGACAAGGACTTTGCTACAGACTGGGGTGTCCTGTTGAAGTATTTTGTGCATTTTGCTCTAATTTGGGCAGAGAAGGAAAAACAGAAACTTTGCTAATTATCTGGCATTATGGGGATAATGATAGCTAATATTTATTGAATATTTTGTGTGAGGCAAGATCTTTACTTGTAGCATCTTAATTTAATATTCATACCAATCCAGCAAGCTGAGTACTATTTTTTGAACGCAACTTTATTGGGGTATAATTTACATATAATAAAATGCAGATTTATGAGTTTTGACAAATGTATACATTTTATAACACCAAAATCAAAATACAGAATGTTTCCATTACCCTAAAAATTTTTCCTGCTTCTCTTCGTTCAATTAAAAAACAAAACAGGCCAGGTGTGGTGGCTCACGCCTGTAATCCTAGCACTTTGGGTGGCTGAGGCAGGAGGATCTCTCAGGTCAGGGGTTTGAGACCAGCCTGGCCAACGTGGAGAAAGTAAAACTACAAAAAAAAGTTAGCTGGATGTGGTGGTGGGTACCTGTAATCCCAGCTACTAGGGAGGCTGAGGCAAGAGAATTGCTTGAACCTGGGAGGTTGCAGTGAGCCGAGATCACACCATTGCACTCCAGGCTGGGTGACAGAGCGAGACTCTCAAAAAACAAAACAAAACAAAACAAAAAAACAAATGAAAAATATTTGACCCAGGCAGCCATTGATTTGCTGTCACTAGGTTAATTTTGCTTATTCTAGATTTAAAAAAAATTTTTTTGAGACAGGCTCTCACCCAGGCTGGAGTGCAGAGGTGCAATCATGGCTTACTGCTGCCTCGACCCCTCAGGCTTAAGCAATCCTCCTGCCTCAGCCTCCCAAGTAGCTGGGACCCCAGAGTATGCCACCACATCTGGCTAATTTTTTATTTTTTGTTTTTTGTAGAGACAGAGTCTTGCTATGTTAACCAGGCTGGTCTCGAACTCCTGGGCTCAGGCGATACTCCCACCTCCGCTTCCCAAAGTGCTGGGATTACAGGTGTGAGCCACCATGCCCGGCCAACCTAGAATTCCATATATATGTACATAGAATATGTCTTTTCCCATCTGGCCTTTTACCCACAGCATATATAATGGTTTTGAGATTCATCTACATTAGCTTGTTCCTTTTTATTAAAGAGGAGTATTCCATTATTTGGATATACCATAATTTATCTATTAACTTGTAGATAGACTTTTGGAGTTTTTTCTAATTCTAGGTTATTAAGAATTAAACTGCTATGAACATTTAGGTACAAATCTTTGCATAGACATGAGTTTATTCCTCTAGAGAAAATACTCAGGAGTGAAATTGCTCAGTCATATAGTAAATGTTATGTTTAAAAAACTGAGTTTTCCAAAGTGCTTTATCTTAGTCAATTTTGTCTTACCATGACAGAATACCACAGACTGCATAATTTATGAAGAAAAGTATAAAAACTGTATTTCTTACAGTTCTGGAGGCTGGAAAGTTAAGTTCAAGAAGGTACTCGTGAGGGCCTTCTTGCTGTGTCATAACATAGCAGAGAGCATCACATGGCAAGAGAGCAAGAGCATGCCAGCTAAGGTCTCTCTTCTTATAAAGCTGCCATTTGCATCATAAGAGCTTACCCTAATAACCTTATCTAATCCTAAATACCTCCCAAAGAGCCCACCTTCAAATAGATGAACATAGTAATTTCGGGATTAATTTTTGAATGCATGAAATCTAGGGGACACATTCAAACCATAGCATACTTGTACTAATTTATACTCCCATTGGCAGTGTATGAGAAATCCAGTTGTTCCACTCCTTGTCACCACTTAGTATTGTCAATTTTTAAAAATTTTAGCCATTTTAATAGCTGTGTAGTGGTATCCTATTGTGGTTTTATTTACATTTTATTACATTTCCCTGTTGACTAATGTCATTAAGTTTCATGTATTTATTGGTCATTTATATATTTTCTTTTTTTATCTGAATATCTTGTTAAAAAACAACTTTAGTGAGGTATGCTTGACATACAAAAAGCTGTACATATTTAATGTATACAACTCAATGAGTTTAGGAATAAGTATACATCTGTGAAATCATCACTACAACCTGTGCCATAAATCTGTCCATTGTCTCCAAAAATTTCTTCCCACCCTCTTTTATTATTATTATTATTATTTGTATGTGATAAGGAAACAACATAATATCTACCTTCTTAGCAAAGTTTTGGGTATACAAAACAGTATTGTTAACTATAGGCACTATGCCGCCAGTAGATGTCTAAGACTTATTTGTCTTTTATAACTGAAATTTTCTACACCTTGACTTATACACCTCATTTCCCTCTCTCCCAGTCCCTCGCAAACATTCTGTTGTCTGTTACTATGACTTTGACTTTTTTAGATTCTACATATAAGTGAGATCATACATTATTTGTCTTTCTGTGCCTGGCTTATTTCACTTAACATAATGTCCTGCAGGTTCATCCATGTAGTCCCAAGCGATAGTATTGACTTCTTTTTAAAGGCTGAAGAGTATTCCATTGTATTTAAGGATGCCACATTTTTCTTATCCATTCATCCCTTGAGAGATGTTCAGGTTGCTTGCATGTCTGGGCTATTGTGAATAGTGCTGCAATGAACATGGAAGTGCAGGCATCTCTTTGAGATCCTGATTTCAATTTCTTTGGATAAATTCCCAGAAGTGGGATTGCTGGATCATACAGTAGTTTTATTTTTTATTTTTTTTCAGAACCTCCATAATGTTTTCTGTAGTGGCTGCACAAATTTACATTCTCGCCAACACAAATTTACATTCTCGCCAACAGTGTGCAAGGGTTCCCTTTTCTCCACATCCTTAACACACTAACACTTATCTTTTGTATTTATTTATTTATTTATTTATTTGATGTAGTCTTGCTCTGTTGCCCAGGCTGGAGTGCAGTGGCATGATCTTGGCTCACTGCAACCTCTGTCTCCTGGATTCAAGCAATTCTTCTGTCTCAGCCTCTCGAGTAGCTGGAATTAAATGTGTACCACCCCCCATGCCTCCACGCCTGGCTGACTTTTGCATTTTTAGTAGAGATGGGGTTTTGCCATGTTGGCCAGGCTGGTCTCAAACTTCTGACCTCAAGGGATCTGCCCGCCCCTGCCTCCCAAAGTGCTGGGATTACAGGTGTGAGTCACTGCATCCGGCCCTTGTATTTGTTTTTGTTTTATAATAGCATCCTAACTTGTGTGAGGTAATATCTCATTGTTGTTTTGACTTGAACCTGGTAACCATTTGTGTCTTCTTTAGAGAAATGTCTATTAATGTCTTTGGTTCATTTTGTAATTGGGTTATTTGGATTTTTGCTATTGAGTTGTAGGAGTTCCTTGCATATTTTCTATATTAACCTATTATCAGATATATGGTATCTGAGTCCATTTTGGGTACTATAACAGAATACCATAGACCGTATATCTTATGAAAAATAAAAATTAGGCCGGGCATGGTGGTTTACGCCTGTAATCCTAGCACTTTGAGAGGCTGAGGCAGGCAGATCACCTGAGGTCAGGAGTTCGAGACCAGCCTGACCAATATGATGGAACCCCGTCTCTACTAAAAATACAAAAATTAGTCAGGCGTGGTGGCATGTGCCTATAATCCCAGCTACTCGGAAGGCTGAGACAGGAAAAATGCTTGAATCCGGGAGGCAGAGGTTGCAGTGAGCCGAGATTGTGCCATTGCACCCCAGCCTGGGCAATGAGAGTGAAACTCTGTCTCAAAAAAGAAAAAGAAAAAAAAAAATAGAAATGTATTTCACATAGTCCTGAAGGCTGGAAGTCTAACATTAAGATGTGGGCAGATTTGATGTGTGGTGAAGGCCTGCTTCCTGGTTCATAGATGGCCATCTTCTTGCTGTGTCCTCATGTGCAGAAGTGGTGAGGGAGCTCTCTGGGTTCTCTTTCATAAGGACACTAATCCATTCATGAGGGCTCCACCCTCATGACCTAACCTCCAAAGGACTCATCTCCTAATTCCATCGTATTGGGGGTTAGGATTTCAACCTATGAATTATGGGGAAACGTAATATTCAGTCTATAGTATATGGTTTGCATATATTTTCTGCCATTCCATATATTACTCCTATATTTTATTGATTGATTTCTTTGCTGAGCAAGGAGCTGGGTGCTGTTACTACCCTCATTTTATCGATGAAAAAGTAAAAATATAGAGGGATGAAATAACTTCTCCAAGTTTATTGAACTAATAAGGGAGGAAGCTAGTACCTGAACTCAGAAGGTCTGAAAACAGAGCATGCTCTCTCTCTCTTTAACAATATGCCAGTCATTATTGAAAGCCATTTATATATTTTAACTCATTGAGGCCCCTAAACAACCATATGAAGTAGGTTCTCTTATTTCCATTTTCTAGATGAGGAGATGAAGGCACAATGAGGTTAGGTAACTTGCCCACTGTCATGCAGATATGATGAAATTGTTTCAACAGTAACGTGAAGGAAGATGGATTCAGCTGTAACCCCAAATGGCACAGGATTCTCCTACTTTTCCCCTCCCTCTGACCCAATAATTTTTTTTTTTTTTTTTTTTTTTGAGACAGAGCCTTTCCGTGTCGCCCAGGCTGGAGTGCAATGGTGCGATCTCGGCTCACTGCAATCTCCGCCGCCCGGGTTCATGCCATTCTCCTGCCTCAGCCTCCCAAGTAGCTGGGACTACAGGCGCCCGCCACCACGCCCCGCTAGTATTTTTGTATTTTTTAGTAGAGACGGGGTTTCACCATGTTAGCCAGGATGGTCTCGATCTCCTGACCTCGTGATCTGCCCGTCTCGGCCTCCCAAAGTGCTGGGATTACAGGCTTGAGCCACCGCGCCCGGCCCAAGAAGTTAAAGAACAACAGAGGGTATTTGGCCATTCTGCTAGAAGCATCCCGGTGACTCCTGGGATGTGTGGTGCTCCCAGGTGCCACAGCCTGTTGTGTCCACTCTGGACCTCACCCCCACAGTCACTCAGTGAGCAGGCGTGGGCTGTTGGTCCTGCGCAGAGCACATGCTCTTAACCTCTGGGCCCTAGTGCCTCCCACGGACGTTTGCTCATCCTGATGGCTTCCCTCACACACAGTGACCCCAGTGACTGATGGAAACAACAAGTGTTGCTGTAAGAGCGCCTCCACCTGGAGACTGGAAGAACCAAGGACAGGCAGGCTGCCAGGCTAATTTGATGAAGATGGCTTTGGGAAAAGCCAGGTTTAATGTTTAGTGTGGTGGCAGGGGTGGGGGAAGGAAGACTGAATTGAGAGCCTGGACAGCATAGTGAGACCCTGTCTCTACAAAAAAAAAAAGTAAATAAATAAAAACAAAAAGAAAGAAATTAGCCAGGGGTGGTGGCATGTGCTTGCAGTCCAAGCTACTCAGAAAGCTGAGGTGAAGGACAGCTTGAGCTTGGGAGGTGGAGGCTGCAGTGAACTGTGATCTCATCACTCACTGCAGCCTGGGTGACAGAGCAAGACCCTGTCTTTAAAAAAAAAGGAAAAAGAAAAGAAAAGAATGAATGGAGGAGTCCGTGCGTCCACTGAACGTTACACTGGGGTGAGCAGCAGACAGCCAGAAGGCTTGTGAAGCTACCCGCTCTGCAACCACCTTCATCACTAACTTCCCCAAAAGGCCATTTTTTTTTTTTGGAGACAGAGTCTTGCTGTGTTGTCACCCAGGCTGGAGTACAAGGGCACGATCTTGGCTCACTGTAACCTCTGCTTCCCTGGTTCAAGTGATTTTCTTGCCTCAGTCTCCCAAGTAGCTGGGCTTACAGGTGTGTGCCACCACACCCAGCTAATTTTTGTATTTGTAGTAGAGACAGGGTTTCACCATGTTGGCCAGGCTGGTCTCGAACTCCTGACCTCAGGTGACCTGTCCGTCTCGGCCTCCCAAAGTGCTGGGATTACAGGTGTGAGCCACCGCGCCCGGCCAAGGACCATGTTCTTGCAGTCTGCTTTCTGGTTTATGTTTGATTAGGGGTGTCCAAATAGCCAGATAGATAATAACAACAAAGGTCATCATCATCGTTATTTTTATTAGCCAACCTGTACTGAGTACTAGGTGTGTTTCAGAGTCTATGCTAAAAACTCCAAGGAGTTGTTTCATTTAATTGTTACAAGTGCAAGGCAGGCATTCTTACTATCTCCACTTAGTAAATGGGGAAAATGGGATTTGACTGGTTAGCTGAATTTCCCAGCATCCAGAGTGAGGACTCAAGGCCAGGTCTACCTGGTTCTGCACCTGGAACCATTTCAGCCTTTCTGCTCTCTTTCCTCCTCATTGCCTCACAAGTCACCTCACAATTGTAACCCCTGTAGCTTTCCAGATTTGGAATCCCAGAATTCCAACATTCTAGCTCTGTGAGGAATTAAAGATGATTTTGATACTCTCGCTCTCTCTCTTTTATTATTATGATTATGATTATTTATTTTACTTTACACTGTTGGTGGGAGTGTAAATTAGTTCACCCATTGTGGAAGACAGTGTGGCAATTCTCAAGGATCTAGAACTAGAAATACCATTTGGCCCAGCAATCCCATTACTGGGTATATACCCAAAGGATTATAAATCTTTTTTTTTTTAAACCATCTTACTGTAAAATAAAACGTAGAGGAAAGAGTACATATGACACAGAACTCTGCTAGCTGCTTCAGAAGCCCTCTGTGGACCCTGATCCAAACACAGACTCTTTCCTCCCCAAAAGCAGTCACTCCTGCGGCTCTTAAATAAATCATTTCCTGGGCCGGGTGCGGAGGCTGACCCCTGTAATCCCAGCACTTTGGGAGGCCAAGGCAGGTGGATCACTTGAGGTCAGGAGTTTAAGACCAGCCTGACCAACATGGTGAAACCCTGTCTCTACTAAAATTACAAAAAAATTAGCCAGGCGTGGTGGTGCATGCCTGTAGTCCCAGCTACTCAGGAGGCTGAGGCAGGAGAATTGTTTGAACCCAGGAGATGGAGGTTGCAGTGAGCTGAGATCGTGCCATTGCACTCCAGCCTGGGCAACAAGAGCTAAACTCAGTCTCAATAATAATAATAATAATAATAATAATAATAATTTCCTCACTTGTTAGTTTTTTTTGCTCATTTTATTTTTGTTTGTTTGTTTGTTTTTGTTTTAAGACAGAGTCTCACTCTGTCGCCCAGGCTGGAGTGCAGTGGCAGCAATCTCGGATCACTACAATCTCTGCCTCCTGGGTTCAAGCAATTCTCCTGCGCCAACCACCTGAGTAGCTGGGATTATAGGCATGCACAACCACACTCGGCTAATTTTTGTATTTTTAGTAGAGAGGAGGTTCCACTACGTTGGTCAGGCTGGTCTCGAACTCCTGACCTCAGGTGATCTGCCCTCCTTGGCCTCCCAAAGTGCTGGGATTACAGACGTAAGCCACCGCGCCTGGCTGGCTTGTCACTAGTTTTATCACCCAACTGTGACTCTCCTGGCATTCTAGCCTAGTCTTTCCCATTTAGAAAAAGAAAAAATTGATGCATCTGGTAAGTTTCTTTAACTCTACAAGTTCACCTTACGTGTCTTTCTTTTTATTACCTTATTTTTTTGAAAGAACCTAGGACATTTGACTTACAGAGTTTCTCACTGTTTGGAGCTTGCTGATTTCATCCTCAGAGTGCAGTTCAACATGTTCCGTGTCCCTTTTATTCCCTGCAAATTGGTTGCTGAATCCAGAAGTTTTATCTGCCTAGGTCTGATCTTTTTGGCAGGACTACGCACGATGTTATATTCTCTCATTGAGAAGCACGTAATGCCTGATTGTCTCTCTTTTTGTGGTGTGAGCAGTGATTACTGTTCCATGTGTAGATTCATCAATTCATTGGATGTTGCAAAACAGTAATCTTCTATCATTTCTTTTTTATTAATTTGTGGGAATACTTTTCAAAGAAGTATCTCTCTTCAACAAGTATCTGATTCCTCACTATGGTGGTCGATATGGGAAAGTAAGAACAAATGCTTGATTCGTTTCCTTTATTTGACTATTTTCAATAGAATAAATTAGTTTCTGAACAATTGAAAAGACCATTGAAGGTAACCGATCAATTGTTGTTTTTGAAATCTAATCTCACATTTTAAAATTTAGATAAATGATAGCCAGAGAGGTTAAGCAACTGACTTAAGATCACACAGCACTTTGGTGGCAGAGCTGCCTCCCCACTTCATTCTAATCTTCTCCTTTTGGAGCAGAACCCCAGACCTGGAACCCTAGTCTCAAAAATCATTCATGAGAAAATCTGAAATGGGTGATAAAAATTCAAAGCATTACCCAACTTCCTCTGCTGTCTCATGGCCTTCACTGTGCAGCCCTGCAGGCGAGCTGATACTCACTGTTAAGAGATAAATGCAGCCTGCAGCTTTTGCACTGCTCCTGAGAGGGGCTCAGCTGCCAACCTTGGACATTTTGCCCGTTGTCAGGGGGTCGTGGGAATGTGCCCAGGTTGCTGTAGGGAGGTTTTCAGCCCTGGCTGCCACAAAACACTCTCTTGCCAAATCCTGTCTGGCTGATTTTCAGCAGGAAAATGGGAAGTCAGAGGAGAAAGCTGCAACCTGTCAGTTAGAAGGGAAATAGCCAAGAAACCATCTTCCCACCATATTAACTATGTTAGCGAGAGAGAGAGAGAGAGAGAGAGAGAGAGAGAGAGAATTTGGTAGAAGTTGAGGGAAAAGATGGTAGGGAAAATCATCAAACAGTTAAAAAGAAGGGAGAGTATGTTGTAATTGTGTGTGTGTGTGTGTGTGTGAGAGAGAGAGAGAGAGAGAGAGAGAGACTGCCTATAGCCTTAAGACTGTCTAGCAGTCCATCTGTTCACACCTACTTATGTAGCTGGTGACCTCAGACCCAACCACTTGTCCTGCTCTGACCCTTCTCTGCTCTTCTTCCTGCTGCCACCATCCTCCCCCCTCGGGGGCTCCCAGGGTAGGGGAGAGTGACAGCAGTGGAGGGGGGCCAGCGGGAGATAAGGACTTGCTATTTTATGTAGAGATGCAAATCCCTGCTAACCTGTGGGCTAGAGAGCCAGTCAAGGACGGGCACAAGGCTGCTGAGGATAACTTGGGTCTGTGTTTGAGATGCACTGTTGTGGTTACCCTGGCTAGAAAGGAGACTTGTTTGGACTGGACTTTTGCAAGCAAGACGAAACTTGACAGTGGGAGATACAGCCTGTACCAAGTCAGAAAATTAGGGACTTTGGGCCAACGGGTCCCCCAAACCTGATCACTCTCATTCTCTTTATGGGCAGAAGATCCTAGAGGACTTTAGCCTTGTACAAGGGGAGAGGGTATAGTAGGCAAGATGCTATAGTGAAGTGTTTTAAAATTTCAGGTTGTAAAATGAATTTAGCGAGTTATGAGCAGAATATTATGAAAAATGAAATAGAATAGACAGTACATCAGACCAGGTTGCTTTACATGGAGAAGGTGAGTGTTGCTTCTTAAATTCTTTTTCAGTATTTTGTGTGCACATTTGTTTGCAGGTGCGTGTGTATATACTGGGTTACATCATGCTTCTTATTGTGGGCCACAGTCAAAAACTGAACATTATTATTTTTTGTTTTTTTGTTTTTTTGAGACAGAGTCTTGCTCTGTTGCCGAGGCTGGAGTGCAGTGATGCGATCTCAGCTCACTGCAACCTCTGCCTCCCGGGTTCAAATGATTTCTGGCTAATTTTTGAATTTTGAGTAGAGACAGGGTTTCACCATGTTGGCCAGGCTTGTCTCGAACTCCTGACCTCAAGTGATCCATCCGCCTCAACCTCCCAAAGTTCTGGGATTACAGGCATGAGCTACTGTGCCCAGCCCGTTGTTGCTTTTGTTTGTTTGTTTTTGTTTTTGAGACCGAGTCTCGCTCTGTTACCCAGGCTGGAGTGCAGTGGCATGATTTTGGCTCTCTGCAAACTACGTCTCCCGGGTTCAAGTGATTCTCCTGCCTCAGCCTCCCGAGTAGCTGGGACTACAGGCATGTGCCACTACACCCAGCTAATGTTTGTATTTTTAGTAGAGATGGGGTTTCACCATATTGGCCAGGCTGGTCTCAAACTCCTGACGTGATCCACCTGCCTTGGCCTCCCAAAGTGCTGGGATTACAGGTGTGAGCCACTGCAGCTGGCCATTGTTGTTTTTTAAAGAAATTGTTAGGGGTGAAGAGTTGGATTCACTCTGGGCTCTGCCACTACATAGCTCTGTGATCTCTGGAGTGTTGTTTAACTTCTCTGAGCTTCATTTTACTCATTTATGAAGTAAATGAATGACACCAAAGCCTTCCAGCCCTCACATTTTATAATTTTTAAGATAAATGAGAACTCAACTCTCTTTTAAGGGCTCTCAAGGGAGGAGATGACATTTTCTCCAAGTAAGGACTAACTAGTACCAATATACAATAATTCTCATCGAAAACACCTCTTCGTCTTCAGGCTCAGTTTATTCATTCGTTCATGCACCAAATATGTAGCAATGTGCCAGACACTGTTTCAGATGCTGGGAAGTCAACAGTGGAATAAAACATACAGATTCCTGCACCTGTGGTATTTACCCTAAAACTCCCCGTGGCAGTTGAGGTTTCTTTTTCATTTACCACATATGTAAAATGAAACAAAAATGAAAGCCTTCTGTAGACTTGAGAGAATGGTTATTGTTTTTTCAATAATTGCTTTGTATCCTCTGTTTGTCTTTCCATAAAATGGGAATGTAATCATGGAATGCTAGCAATACAAAATTTGAAGGCTTCTGCAGGTCTATAACGCTCAGAAGGGTGAGCTGACCTGAAAATCCCAAATAAATGGAAAGCTGAATATTCCAGACTGGAAATTATTATTTCCCTTAATTTTTTTTTTTTTTTTTTCCGGGGAACACTCAAAACCACACACCATTCACTGAAAGGCAATTCACATTAAAAGGTTCCGTTTTGGCTTCTTGACATATCCATCTGCTCTCAGGAAACGGATGAGAAACTTCCTCAGGGAACTTTGGGAAGGGGCTGGCATGTTTCTGGCCCACAGACCTGAGACTCTCTTGTTTGGAGGAGGAGACGGTTCAGTTGAAACCTGCAGGCTCTTGGCTTCCAGGATGCTTAAATCGAAAGCCTTAAGAAAGCTGTGGGGACTTGGACATCTGGAATTATCCTGGCCACCAGAGGGCATTAGGAACCTGTTGGTCACACCCCCAGGTAATCTGCCATTTCTGTCTGGGTTATAGCTTGGCAGTTTTACACAGGGTTAGTTTCATAACCTTTTCAGAGCATGAGGGGCCGAATCAGACTCCCAGAATGCCAAAGAAAATCAAATTGACAGGCTTAGGCTTATCTCTCTCATCTCCCAAAATTAAATGTGCAGGTGTGTTCATTGATTTAACAGGTATCCTTTGAGTGCTGCTTACGTACTGCCTCTAAACTAAGTTCTGCGAATACATTCAAAAAAGCAAAGCCTCGGCTCCACAGGCGCTCACAGTCTAGGCTTTTCCATAGATAATAGGCAAATGGCTCATTGCCCACTAAGGGAACTCCACAGGGTCCTGAATCTAAAGCAATGAGGTTTTTTCTTACGGTGAGGTGAAGGCTCTGGGGGTTAGGATCATCATCTTGACACTTTCAAATGAGAGAATGTAGATGTCTGTGAATGGGATTAGGAAAGTGGCCTTTTGAAGCCTTTAGTATTGTAGCTAAACTTTAGAACACCGGTGTGGGACTGACTGTATAGACTAATGGTAAATCCTAAGCCAGGAGTCACTGTCCCACCACGTAAACTTGACGGAATAATCAGCTTTTGTGGACTTAACGTTTTCTCAGCCACTCTCAGAAAAGGTCAGGACTCTATGACTGTTACACAATAGAAAACGAAATGAAATGGAAAGGAATTCTAATATGGCATTATACTGGTGGAGAAACCCAATTGGGATTTTTCTGCCCCCTTTGGTATGTTTTTACAGCTACTTGTTTGTTTGCATGGCTGATAACTCCCCCTCACCCCGCACTGTTCTTACTTTGTGTAGACACAGGATCTAGGTTATGTTAAAACTAGTATTGGAATTCAGAAGTGACTAATTGCCCAACCAAAGGATCAGAATTCTATTTTATTTTTCACAGTAACTTGGATGAGTTGATGTGTAAATGGATGGCATGTTACAGCTCACTGTTTTCTAAGAAAACAGCAGAATTGAGTGAAGATAAATTCTGAGACTCCCTCCCTTTCCTCCGCCATAGCCCTTGAGCCAGAGGGTGTTGTCCATAGGACAGACCGAAGGAGTTTGGCAAGACTACCAATGCGCTAAGGCACTCATGGGTAGTCAGCATTTAGACATAAGTGGAATTCACTAGGATGTACCGGGACTCTGGTAGAGATAATTTGAATTATCTCTAAATTGTGCTAAGCATGAATTCATGCAGGATAACTCCGCCTCCTAACACTGATGCTGACCCAGCCTGTCAATATTTACATTTTTGTGTTTTTCTAAGCTAGACCTCTGAAGACAAAAGCCCACTGCAGCTGAAAGCAGAATGTTGCTTCTATCCTCCAGATAAAGTACAATATCTATTGTTTCAGAAGACTAGATGCAATAGGACAAGAATTGAGCTGGTGTATTACACTTGCCCTCTTTTTTATGTTATTATTATTTACCCAGAGACAACGCTGATTAATCTTTACCAAGGACAATGGGAAAAGAAATATGATTACATAGTTTGGTTTTTTTAGGTAGTAAAAAGACTTTGACCTGGAATTAAGAAGACTTAGGTTCTCAATGCAGTTCTTTGTTTTATCATATAACTGCTGTGCCAGTGCTTTTGATAATTATGGTAATTTGGAAGGAGCACACCTGGCTGGAAATCCTTCCTTTGCCTCTTATTATGGGACTCATGCAAATTGCATAATTTCTCTGGTCCTCTTTTCTCATCTATAACGTAGCATCCCACCTATCCTACTTCCCTTATTGAGTGTTATATGTGTAGCAGTGTTTTGATCTCAAAGGGCTGTGTACATACAGATGATGGCGTTTATGTTGGTAACTGTGCCTCGGTCATCTCATCTGATCTCTGAAATGCCCCATTCTTGCTCCCCTGACACTGCTAAGAACTTGCATATCTCAGCTGGGACACTTCTGGTATCTGTCTTGCCTGCCCTTCACTGTCTTGACAGCCAAACAGAAGTTTCTGAGAATGAGACTGCGACTGTCAATTATTTGTCTTTGGTTTTTAAAATGTGCCCACCATCCAGTCCCCTGGGTGCTCGTTACCACAGCAGAGCCTAATTACCTGTAGACAGATGACACATGCTTGAAACTCTGGGACTTTTGCCTGCAGTCAGCATGGATTCCTGCAAACAAGGACCTGTGAAAAATAAAGAAGGGCTTTATTTCTGCTTTCAAAGTCTGTGACGTAGGTGCCTGAAAATATAATTCAAACAAACTAACAACAAAACTCACAACAAGCAGCCCAAAGCAAGAAGCTTTAGAACATTTACAGTGTTCTTTCTCCAAAGGCGTAGTGAGTGCTCACTTCACGCTTTCCTTTAGTGGCGAACAATAGTTCTGTAACTTACCCTCACTGAGGTCCAATTAGTCCAAATTGTGGTAGAGTTGGACTTACTGAGTCACAAGATCAGACTTTAGAATTGTGTTCTCCGTCTCTGCTGTACCTTTCCCTCACTGACCGCCTGTGCCAGGCAGGCTGATTCTAATCAGCACAGGGAGGCCTGCAGGTGGCTGAGACTGTGAGTGTTACCATTATGAGGTCAGGGACCAGCCATTTAGGACTCATGGAACGGAAGATTTGGGGACAAGAAAAAAGGAGCATATAGAAGCAAAAAAAACAGATGCCAAAAAAAAAAAAAACTTGTGGGTTGGGGAATCTTACTGACCAGAGGGGAGAGAAAGAAACGGAGGAGGAAAGGGGAGTGAAAGTGTTATGATGGGGTGGAAGGGAGGGAGATAGGATCTGGGGAGAAGCAGATTTCTTGCCCCAAAGTCTCAGAGAGAGAGAGAGCAAAACCAAATATTTTCTAGCAAAATCAGTTGTGCCCAGATGTCCTTAGATGCATCATCGGTGACTCTGATACTGCCAGGGAGTCCCACCTGCAGACTCACGGTTCTCTGCCTACACAAGACCCTGGAACCAGTCCCCTTCTGTTTGTCCCTGCTCCACCCACCAGTAGCACCTGCAGACCACATCCCCTAAGAGCAGTGAAGCCATCTCTTCTTGAGAGCTGGAAGAGCACATGCTTACTGAGGGTTTGAGGAAGGACAGAGAAGATCTAGAAAGAAGATGCTGGCAAAGAGAACTTCCAGATCACTTTAAGTAGAGAGAGGCTGTGCTAGAGCGAAGAGAGCAGAGAGTGTCATTAGAAGACATGAGATCAGGCCCGCACTCTGCCACTTCATTACCAAGTGACTTCTAGGCAAGCTTTATTTTATTTACTTATTTTTACCTGTAAGACACATCTCCATCTTCATGCCTATCTAATGGTTTGCGAAAATGGAAGAAACCCCCAAAGTGCCTTGTGTACCTCCCATAGCACACCGCACTGCCTCACGTTTAAATATTTGGATAACTTAATCTTCTTTAGTAGGTTATATGTTCCTTGAGGGCAGGACGCTCATAGATTTACCACTTAGCATGGTGCCTGGCATATAGCAGGTATAATAAATATCTGCAACAGATATCTATTAATTAAATAAATGAGGAAGATGATGGCTTTGGGAATCCTGGTAGGTAGAGCTCTGGAAATCATAATGTCAGCTCTGGAACAAATCTGCTATTATTTAGAGTTGATGTAGCAATTGTGGTCTTGGTACTATTGGCTTAAGTTGACGTTCCCCCAGAGATTTAGAAATATCCAGTGACCCCTTGCACATCCCTGATTTTTTCATTTTCAATTAAGGAATTAATTTAATCTTGCCATTTTATTATTATTGTTTTTTGAGGCAGGGTCTTGCTCTGTCACACAGGCTGGAGTGCAGAGGCACCATCACGGCTCACTACAGCCTTGACTTCCAGGGCTTCAGCAATTCTCCCACCTCAGCCTCCCTAATAGCTGGGACTACAGGTGTGCACCACCACGCTCACGTGATTTTTGTATTTTTTTGTAGAGATGAGGTTTTGCCATATTGTCAGACTGGTCGTGAACTCCTGGGCTCAAGCAATCCGCCTGCCTCAGCCTCCAATTTTGATATTTTTAGGTTAAAAATATTTTTTATTGTTTTGAAAACAATTATTATGAACAAATGAAATCTATAATGATACTACTTAATACAACATAGAAAATTATGTTATATATAAATACATGTGTTGTATATATATGTAATACCTATACATACTCAGAGATACATAATGTGGTAAGTGTACGTGTATTTTTATTCCACTTCCAGCAAATGTATGCAAAAGTTATAATAAGCTAATTAATATAAAATGGATATATGTTTATATTTTTAATTAGTTGCATTTCTTTTTTAGCGGAAATATAACGATTTCCTTAGTCATTTTGTTATTTGGTGTTTTGGTTGTTGTCAACTTTTCACTTAAATAAACATTTTCTCTTGCAGAATAAATAATAATTATTGCTGTTAAAGAAAAACTAAAGCCATTTGTTGGGTGCCTATCATGTGCAAGGCATTGTACTTGTCACTTTACCTGTGGTGTATCAGTTAATGTTCACAATGCACGATGTGCATATTAGTTTTCGTCTTTCGTGCAGAAAGAGACTGAGCCCAAAGAAGTCAGTAGTTCAGCTAAATCACACAAGCCAGTGAATATAGCGCCAGGATTCATACTCAGGTCTGCCTAACTCCGATGCCCCCACTCTCCCAAACTACAACACTCTTAGGAGCAGGATTGTAAGGTCAAAAGATATTACTAGCTTTATGGTTCTAACTACATTTTCCCACATTACTTTCCAAAACTGTTGTACTGATATAGAAAGCCCAACCCTGAGAACATACTATTTTCCCCATAATTTTGTCTGATTTCATTTTTTAAGCTAAGAAACCCCAAAGACCCATATGCACTCTATTTTTTATTTAGTTTTTATTTTTGAGATGGAGTTTTGCTCTTGTTGCCCAGGCTGTAGTGCAATGGCGCGATCTCGGCTCACTGCAACCTCTATCTCCCAGGTTCAAGAGATTCTCCTGTCTCAGCCTCCTGAGTAGCTAGGATTACAGGCACATGCCACCACACCCAACTAATTTTTGTATTTTTAGTACAGATAGGTTTTCATCATATTGCTGAGGCTGGTCTCGAACTCCTGACCTCAGGTGATCTACCCATCTCGGCCTCCCAAAGTGCTGGGATTACAGGCGTGCACCATCGCCCCCAGCCTGCACTCTCTCTATTACCTTATAAGTGATGCACTTAGAGCCAAATTCATCTTGAGCTTGAGTATTACCTCCCTGGAATGAAGCCTCGATTGTATCACAGTCTGCCCTGAGCTCACCTGATCCTGGACTCTCGCCCTTATTCAAAGTGGATTTCCTGCTCTCCAAACCAGCGATGAAATTTCCACCCCTGCCTTCCCTCTTATCCTTCTTTATCCCTCTGAGAAATGGAGCAAAGCATATTCTGTCCATGGGAGAGATTGGGGCCCTCTGCTTTCTTTGACCTCTTTGTGTTTCCTTCATTGCATTAATAGCAGTGCTGGGGTAACATGTATCAGATACAGAACTAATCAATAAACATCAGGAAGTGTAATTATGGGGTAAGGGGGCATTGGGAAACGTCCGTACAAATTCAGGGACCATTTGCCTATAATATATTTTTTAAATGGAGGCATGAATTTAATGTTCCACATGGGAAGGAACCAGAGGAGGTACATGGGGTTTACTTCTATTTGTTCCCTCTCTGACGAGCTGCAGAATATGCGAGGTACCTTCAAATCCTTCAACCCATAGGTCTTCGCCTGAGGAGTAGGCAGATCCTGCAGAGATAAACCTTCAGAGGTCATCCAGGACCCCAGTCCCACCCCCACCCCAGCTTCCAAGAAGAGGGGCTGCACAGAGCCAGCTCCCGATGAGAAGCAGTTCTCTGACCTTCACGGACTTATGCTTTTCAATTGCATCTTCTGTAGCCCTTGCACAAGAATGACCTTGGGTGGCTTAGTAGCCAGATAGGACTGTGTCTGCAGAAAAAGTGGTTGTTCTCAGAAGATGCAGCTCAAGTCATCATTTATTCAAGGTTGTCTAATGAAAACAAGTGGTTCTTATTTGTACAGTGGATGATCTCAGAAGGGCTTAGAAGAAACTGTTAGTGGTCTTAGAAATCCATCATCATCATCACCATTTTTTTTTTTTTTTTGAGATAGAGTCTCGCTCTGTTGCCCAGGCTGCAGTGCAATGGCATGATCTTGGCTCACTGCAACCTCTGCCTCCCAGGTTCAAATGATTCTCCTGCCTCTGCTTCCTGAGTAGCTGGGACTATAGGCACATACAACCATGCCTGGCTAATTTTTGTATTTTTAGTAGAGACGGGGTTTTGCCATGTTAGCCAGGCTGGTCTTGAACTCTTGACCTCAGGTGACCCACCCACCTTGGCCTCCCAAAGTGTTAGGATTACAGGTGTGAGCCACCGCATCCAGTCCATCATCATCGTCATTGTAATAATAATTATTCTTCTTACTGGTATTTATTGAGCACTTATTGTGTACTGGGCACAGTGTTACGTACTCTGCACCACATCTCGTTTAATTATTCCAACAACCTTCTGTGATAGTACCAGTATTATTATGTTTTTATAGATGAATGCTTAGCTCCCTCTCTTATTGATATGCTTTGTTCAAATGTAATTTTCCTTATGGGGCTTACTCTGACTACCCTATGTCATCCCTATCCTCCTTGTCTTTGCATAACTCTCGCCACCTTCCAACCTGTTTTTTTATTTACTTAATCATTATGTCCATTGCTTAGCTCCTACCCTCAACCCATGAGAATGTTTGCTCCTCAAGGAGAAAGATTTTGGTGTGTTTTGTTCAGAACAGTGTCTGATTCATATAACTACTCAGTAAATTTATTCTAAGGCTAAATGAATGGATGAGTAAACCAAGGTTGAGAGAGTGAGCAAGTCTCTTGAAGTCCTTCAATAACTGGATAGTGGAGCAGGGTTGGAACTTTGCCTCGCTCTAGAGTCTTGGGGTTTCACCACCCCACAACATTGACTCTCTTTCAGAAGATATTCTCACCTAAGCATGCATGCCCTTCGAAAGGTAGTTCATATTTGCTAAAATGCATTCAGAATGGCCTATGCGCGTCTTGGAGAAGCAGGTTGGTATGAAAGGCCCCTAAGGTGGCCAGGCTGCCTTTTCTGTTTTTTTCTTTTTTCTTTTTTTTGAGACAGAGTCTGGCTCTTTTGCCAGGCTAGAGTGCAGTGGCGCGATCTCGGCTGCAACCTCCGCCGACCAGGTTCAAGCGATTCTCTTGCCTCAACTTCCCGAGTAGCTGGGACTACAGGTGTGCACCACGACACCCAGTTAATTTTTGTATTTTCAGCAGAGATGGGGTTTCGCCATGTTTGCCAGGATGTTCTCAATTTCTTGACCTCATGATCCGCCCGCCTCGGCCTCCCAAAGTGCTGGGATTACAGGCGTGAGCCACCGCGCCCAGCCAAGGCTGCCTTTTCTTTGGGCCCCATTTATCTGAAATTCCAAAGCCTTGTCTAGGTCTCATGACGACATTGCTATCTTTTCAGTCAATGCATAGCAGAGCCAGGGGGTGCTTGGTCTTGGGATGAAGCGCTGTATTCTTGGTGAACTTCAGGACTCCTTAGATCTTGGTCAGGTGAAGATCATTTTTATCATTAAGGTCTTTGATCTGGGTAGGATGCAATTCTCTGACCATTTACTCTTCTGCCAGGGTAAATAAATGTCATTAGGTTCTCACTTTTTTCCAAGCGACTCATTTCTTCTTTCCGCAATTCTTTGTGTGTTAAAAAGATTTAATAGCGGCTCTCCTGTTAGTCTACTGATTAATGAACTAACTTTGCCATTATGCCTCATAGGCAAAATGGTGACTTTGAAGCTTGCTATTAGTGTTTGCTATTAAAATATAGTCACTGTTACTTTTTGGACCGATATGCGTCTTGGGAGTTCTAGGTATCATGCATATACACACAACCTTTGTTCAAAAACCACATATCTGCCATTGCAGTAGCTCAGCCAACAGTTAAATTGGTGTCTTATTACTGAGGTTTCTTTCATTTTTTCTATTGCATCAGGCTCTTGTATGTTTTTAGGAATAAATAAAAATGGTTTTAGCTTGGGTTGAAAGAGGATTTTCCCCTAGAGCTGATTTCACTATAATGTATAGCTTAATACAAAACCTAGCATGCGGAATACAGTTAGTCTTCAAAGTGGATTAGGGTTGGTGTGCTTTGGGCATTTCCAAGGCATTAGTTACAGTACATTGAATTAGCTATACCAGTTGCTTCTCCTGTAATGAAAGGTGTAGAAAGATCCCCTGCTTGAGTAAAAGACCAAAATGCCATCTTTTAACTTCTATTGAGTGTGATGGAGAAGATAATTGAATGGCAAAACCACTCCTGTTGTAAAGGAGCAATGAAGCATTCTCTAGTTCCTGCAGAAAAAGCAAGTACAGAAATCTGAGATGCTGACCAGCCCAAGAGTTCTGTTCATACTAGTGATAAGAATGATGTGATAGGGATAATGGTCATAATTGTACCAATTGTTACCATTTTCTACTCCCTGCTACTCCACAGGCCTTAAAATAAATAAACCTCTATTTTAAGCTATTAACTTGACCTCAGTCTTTATTCATCTTTTTCTGTGTGTATGAGTAGGGAGCTACTGAAATGGTAACTAGATTTCATAAATGCAGCCTGTGTGGCACTGTTTAGAAAAGGTGGATTTTTATAGTGTCCTATGGTGGCTGTGTGATATGTCCCTGTAGCCAGGCATAACTTGTTGCCTGAATGGATATCATTACATGAGTGATGAAAGTGTGATGACTATACACGCGATTGCAGACATAAAAATGAAGTAACCATCGACTTTTTTTTTTTTTTTTTTTTTTACTGTGTGCTATGTGCTAGCGACTGAGCTAAGTGCTTTATGTGTATTATCTGTTTATCTTCCACAATAAGCCCTTGAGATGGGCACTATTATTATCAATCTGATTTTCATTGGTTAACTGAGGCACTGAGAGATGAATGAACTTGGTAATAAGTGGTGAATCCAGGATTTGAACTCAGATTTTCTATATCCAGAACCCTTGTACTTCACTTATGGAAGACAAGGTAACTATCAATGAAGTGCAAGGGCTACATTAATCTCAAACAGGTCATGTGATGGATATTAAGAATGCGTAGCCAGGGTGCGGTGGCTTAAGCCTGTAATTCCAGCACTTTCAGAGGCCGAGATGGGTGGATCATGAGGTCAGGAGTTCGAGACCATCCTGGCCAACGTGGTGAAACTCTGTCTCTACTACAAATACAAAAATTAGCTTGGCATGGTGGCGTGTGCCTGTAATCCCAGCTACTCAGGGGACTGAGGCAGGAGAATCACTTTAATCTGGGAGGCAGAGGTTGCGGTGAGCTGAGATCGCGCCATTGCACTCTAGCCTGGGTCACAGAGCGAGACTCCGTTTCAAAGAAAAAAGAAAAAAAGAATGTGTAATGGTATTTTGTACAGGCACATGCAATCATTGTGTAGTACAGATGCATTCGTGACTTATCAAATCAGGTACTAACTTAGGATGGAGATGTTGACATTAAAGTCTGAAATCACTCCACCCTGAAGGAGAACAAGCAAATCATGTGAGAACATAAACTCTGGCATCAGAATTGATCTTTACAAATTATATGAATGCAGTAAATGATCACACCCCCAAAATATGCACATCTATCATGTATCAATAAAACAAACAGGCTGGGCGCAGTGACCCACGCCTGTAGTCCCAGCACTTTGGGAGGCCGAGGTGGGCGGGTCACTTGAGGTCAGGAGTTCGGGACCAGCCTGGCCAACATGGGGAAATCCTGTCTGTACGAAAAATATAAAAATTAGTCAGGTGTGGTAGTGTGCGCCTGTAATTCCAGCTACTCGGGAGGCTGAGTCATAAGATCACTTGAACCTGGGAGGTGGAGGTTGCAGTGAGCAACCTGTAGCTGTGGCTACAGGCACATGCTTCTATGCCTGGCTAATTTTTAAAATGGTTTTTTGTAGAGATCAGCTCTCACTATGTTGCCCAGGCTGGTCTCAAACGCCTGTCCTCAAGCAGCCCTCTCACCTTGGCCTCCCGAAGTGCTGGGATTATAGGAATGAACCACTGTGCCCTAACTATTTCATATATAAAATGTGGAAGCTGGCTTGCTTTCTCTAAGGTACTTTTCCACTTTGAAACTCAAATGGAATAAACAGACATTTTGGGGAAATAAAATGATGGCTTAATGTCAGCCTTCAAATCGGGACTGGCAGACATCCTTCAAACAGAAAACCATGGAAGAGGATGGTTGTTTTTCTGGAGGGCTGGGCAGCAGCGGAACACAAGTCTGTCAGGGTGTCCCAAGGGGAGTTGGAAGATTTGCCTATCTGGAGATCTTTGAAAGAGGGTAGGATGAAATCCCCTCTCTCGGGGATGGTTAAGCTGGGGACCTTACCAGTAGGAGAAAGAGGATTGAATAAACTCCGATTCAGGGTATTTTCTTAAGAGTTGATAGATAAGCTGTTTTTTCCAAATATATTCTTGTTCCTTCCTTTAATTGCTCCTCAACGATTCATAGTCCAAACACCCTTACCTAAAAAAACCTGAACTTTGGTTAATCAGGAGTGAATGTTCTGGGCAAAAGGCATTAGTGTCCCAGGTTACTTCTCCCGAGACCTCCTCTGTGGTGTTGGCTTCGTGTGATATGATAATCTAAGGAACATTGTGACCACATTCAAGAGCTGCCCCTAGGAAAATGGCAGAGCTGAAGCAGATGATATTCTTCAGTTTTCTTCTCTCCAGAAGGGCATTATGGCAGAAGAGCAATTTCTAGGGACTTGCAGGCTGGGAAATAATTGTACTTGGTGCCTCTTCAAACCTCCCGGCCCTGTTCCTTGTCCTCCCCTGTCCCTCCACCATCATTTTTTCATTCATAGACATTTCATTCATAGACATAGAGCATAAATGTAAGTGCTCAGTCTGGAGCAGTGAGCTCGGTAACAGACAACAACAATGAATGGGACATAAATCCTGTGCGGATGGCAGCCACAGTCTGAGGGTGTGTGGAAAATGCACATCGCTAATTGTGATACAAGGTGGGAAATGATGTATTGGAAAGAGGTACGGGTAAACTGCTTTGAGGTTTTTTTACGCTAGTGAAGATTGATTAATAAATGAATATTGAGGACACTTTCAAAGGAGAACAGAAAGAAAATACATCATAAAAGGACAACTTGAAGAGCAAGAACAGACAGGGACTTGCTATATATAGAACCTGGGAACTGTGGAATGCTCTAGAATCTTAGACTTGCAAGTGACCATAGAGGTTATCTGGTCTCAAACTCATAGTGATACTGTCCCCAATAGGTTCACTCTGGGCTTTACCACTTCCACAGAAGGGAACTCATCATTTATTTTTGGATTAACAGCATCTGCTGGGCATGGTTCATGCCTGTATGCCAGCACTTTGGGAGGCCAAGGCTAAAGGATTGCTTGGGACCAGGAGTTCAAGACCAGCCTGGGCAACATAGCCAGACCCTGTCTCTACAAAAAATAATAAAAATTAGCCGGGTGTGGTGGCACATGTCTCTAGTCCAGGCTGCTTGGTAGGTTGAGGCAGGAGGATTGCTTGAGGCCAGGAGTTTGAGGCTGCAGTAAACTATGATTGTGCTACTCCACTCCAGCCTGGGTGATAGAGACCCGGTCTCTTAAAACAACAACAACAACAAAACAAAACAAAACAAAAAAAACTATCTGTTGCAAGAAAGGAGTAGGGGAATTTCTATGTGTGTGTGTGTGTGTGTGTGTGTGTAAATGAGAGAGATAAAGAGAAAGAGAGAGAGGGAGCAAGAAAATAGAAGCAAAGCAGTAGACTAGATTTTCAGTACCCTAGTGGGCCTCTGCCTGAAGGACATATGGGGCCAATGAGTGCTGACTGGCTGTTCTTTGAGTTAAGCTGGGGAGATTTTATTATGGTGGGAATGGAACCCAGTGTCCTTGTTCCAAGGTCCAAGGTCCTGCATAGGTAGCAAACTTGCACGGAATGATCATGTGAACAAGCCTTCAAAAAGGAAGACTTTGCTCTGGCTAGTAAGATTTAAACCGTTGCCTGACTACATTCTGGAAACAAGTTAGATCTACCCGTGGAAGCTAAATTAGAATCTTAAGACCACGGAAAGGCTACTTTTAAAGGTCTTTTATTGTTTACTAAGCTACTATTTCAACAGAGGATGGCAAACCTCATTTTAAGCAAATGAACATAGTGGAGGCTTGGACTCTGCAGTTTTCTCCTCTGTGGTCCAAAGTGCCTGCTTGGAGCCTTGAGTCTGCAGTCCTCGGCAATAGGAGCCAGGAAGCACCAGGACTTACCGAACCCTGATGATTCCTCTCGGATCTATAGGTAGACTTCTTAATAGGTAAGAGATATTAGAGACTCTTGGGTAAAATTATAAATTAGAGCTATACCTACATTATTAAAGGTAAATAAGAAACTGATTTTGTGGCCTGAACATGCCATGAAGAGAATGTATTGCTAATATAATAATTTATTGCAAGGGAGGTCTGCTAAATATTTGGGATAGTGTGTTTTTTTTCTCTTTAATATTTAGAATTCAATACAAACTCCCAAGGAAATTTAGGGAACAAATAGAAACTGACTGAATTAAATAAGAAAACAAAGGGTATTGGTTTGCCAAATTGCAACTCCAAATTAATTAATTTGCCAAATTGCAAATCAGCTACATGTCTTCACAAATGATGACAGGGAGAACCTGTTCGAATGTGTATTTTATAGAAAGTCAAAAGAGAGCAACAGTGAAGTGGAGAAAACACTGGTCTGGGATTCAGAATACCTGGGTTTAAGTATTGACCTCTGCAGTTCTTCATCTCTCTGAGCCTGAGTTTCCTCATCACTGCAATGGGAAGGAATGACACTCACCTCAAAGGATTATTATGAGACTTAAATGACAAAATATAGTGCCTTGCTCATGAAATCTTAGGTGAATCTGAAAATTTTTAGGACACTGAAACATTTCTAATCTATACCTGACTAAGCAGATTTTTCATGTGGTTCAAGTCCTAGGTATCACATACTTGCTTTAAGGTGAAAGGGCAAGACCATGTAAGTTAATTGTTTACAGACACACTTTTAGTAAGTAGTGATGTTCTTGCCAAGTTGTATATCAATCAAGTAAAATGTATTAGGGGAATTTCCCACATACAGGTATCCTGTTTATGTAAAGCAAAAAGGCCTTCCCAAGTGCCAGTAACCATTCTATACCTTTTATGCAAATCTACACATCCATGTGTTGGGATTAGTTCTAGTGAGGTATTTGTGTTTGATTAACTTCTTGCTCTGTGTGGGCTTATGAGGGAATTAGACGCACACAGAATGTTTGCCAACAAATTCAGACTGGCTGTTAGGACTCCTCTGTGCAGTTTGTTTTTTAATTATTCTCAGAGGTCAAATTATTATGTTCAAAATAATACTAGAAGTCATGAAGGTAGCGCTTGACTGAAAGATGTTTGATTTACATAAAACAGTTTCAGCTTCAGCTTCGTGATGTTGGTCTAAAATTTATCTTGCCTATGCCTCAGTTTCTCATCTATGAACCTGAGTCAGATAGAGTAGAAGAAGGATGTGCATGGGATGAAATAGCTAATGCTTCTTCCAGGTCTATAAATCTGTCACCTAAGGAAGGTGGTATTTTTACTGCTTATAAAAATGTCCAACTGTCAGACAGAATTAATATGTCTTCCAGAGGTATCTGCTTACATCCAGGGAGTGGTTGACGGCATAGAATATGAAGTTGTTTCTTTTCCTGGGAAAGGTGACATGTTTCATGTCTATTTGGACACCCAAAGTTATGCAACAGATGACTTTCTCATCTGAGTGTGCCTTATTCAAGTTTATCATTGAATTAAAATTTCATACATGTAAAGAAACAATGTATTTTAATAAATATTTTCTGTAAAACAAATGATTTGAATTATACGAAGGATCATGCCAGATTCAGATATTTTTTAAATCTGTATTTTCATACATCAGGATTGCCTGAAGCAAAGTAGACCTTTCCAGTCGATAGACCCTGAAAGCTACAAAAAGACTTTGTAGATTACTTAGCGTAACTCATCCCTAAATCTCAATTTCAGAGTGTTTAAAATGCCATGTAGTCACTGGATTGAGGCAAAAATGTGAGCACAGTGGTCCTGAGTCTCCATTTCTAGGAGAGGGATGGGGGTGGATACAACAGGGGTGCTTGCCACTAGGGGCAGCTCTGGGACGGAGCGCAGCAGGATAGAGGAAACGGACTATTTCTGAGAAGTGAGAACATCCCACAGTGTGAATTTCATTGAGGCAAGAGTTCGTGCCAAGTGCAGAATTGCATAGGGGTGAATAGTTTACAGTTACTCCCTCAAGATGCATTGTTTGCAGAAAGATAAACCTGTCAGGGTACAGTAGGAATGGTTGTCCAGAGCTGGGTTACAGGGGCCACCAATGAAAATCCTCCATGGAGCCTAGTCTTCTTCAGCTCCTTCCTGTGTCATAACAAAGCAATTCCGATTTTTTGCTTGACACGACATTTAAAGGCTAATATCTCCCTGGTGTTCGGCAAACATCCTGTCCCATCAGAACAAACCAGGCAACTGTTTTCTAGGTTTTAAAAACTTTTTCATTACATTCATTATGCTTCAAACTGTTATTTTTGCAATTCCAATAGCACACCATGCTTCCTACACTTGACCTCAGCCAAAAGGCCGAGAAGCGATCAAACCGTGCTTTCTTTTATGTCTCAATGCCTCTGCACATGTGGGTCTTCTGCTGGAAATATGGCCCCCTTGTTCTACATATTTCAAACCTTGACTAAGGTTTGAAACCTTGTCTAAGAACTGTCACCTCACCTTCAAACCTTGACTAAGAACTGTCTTCTCTGTGAAATTCTCTCTGGATCAGGATTCTTCTCCCTGTTTTCATATTGCATTTGGTACACATTTCTCTTGAAGTGAATTTACCAAACTGTAGTTCTTGGATTGGTTTTCTGCTCCTTCCTCCCTTCCCCCGGATTTGAAGCAACTGAGGCCAGAGTCATCTTTGATAGGCATTCAAAAAATATTTGTAGGAAGCAGTAATCATTTTTCATAAACTTTCAGAAACTTCACACTACTCACTATTATGGTATGCTTAGAGTCTGGGAAGACTAAATACTTTTTGATTGATTTGCTAGATTACCAGGTACACCACGAAGCTCCAATTTTCTTAGCAGATATAGGCAGAACTCCATTGTAAATGGCATAATCATAGTCACATTTTGTTCCTCTAAAACATAACATCTACCAACAATAAAACACACACACACAAATTAAAAGAGAAAAAACCTTATCCCCAACCCCAAATGTTCCCTCTCCTCTCCTTCTCGCCTCCACTCCTCTCCTGTCTCCTCTTCTCTTTCTGTCTCCTTTTGCTCCCACTCCAACCACAAGTAACTTTTCACAGTCTAACTCTAGGCATTAGAAGGGTGTTTAACACATAGTAAATGCTCAAAAACTATTTGAGAATAGATGTCCCTCCTTCCTTTTGCTGACAAATTTCTAGAAAGGGCAGTCTAATCTTGCAGCTTCCATTAATTCATTCCCTATCTACTCTTTAACCCATAGCAATCTCATTTCTTCTCTGACCACTCTACTGAAATTGTTGTCTCAAAGGTCATCAATGACCTAATTACAAAATTTAATGGAATTATCTCTGTCTGTCTTCTGCCTGACTTCATTATAGGATATAGTAACATTTATCCCTTTGAAATGTAGTATAATTTTAAAAGTATGAGTTTTAAAGCAAAGAGACCCTAGTTTAAATTTGTGTTCATCTTCTACTAGCTGTGTGAACTTGGGCAAGTCACGTTGTAAAATCTCCCATCACCTTGAAATAGGACTTTTGATATTTATTTCTCAGAGTTGTTGCAAGGGTCAGCTGGGATTTTGTGGGTGAGGCACTCAGCGCAGCGCCTGGCTTAGTGTAGCCATGCAATAAATGCCTCCTTTCTCCCCTCGGTTTCCCAGTGAGTGCTGTTTCTTGGTTTTCTTCCAGAGGTTTCTCCTTTTCCTTGCCTATCTCCTCTCATTCCACATTTTACCCCTGCTGTATTTCAGATTTTCTCCATCTTTTACCTGAACTATTTGCCATTCATATATATGGTCAATGTTCCAAAAATATTGGCTGATTGAATGATAATCTCTTAATTGGTTTTTATGGTTCCTATCTGCTTTTTTCTCCAGTTCAAATGTCAGATTTCATGCTGTCACCAGAGTTGATGCTTCCCAAATACAGGTTAGTAATGTAGCCCCCTCAACACCAAAAAAAACAAAAAACAAAAAAAACAAAAAAAAAGAAAACCACCAAACCCAAACCAATCTGAATAGTATCCTTTGCCTAAATAATAAAATCTATAATTCAACACTAGGCTAGGTGTGGTGGCTCACACCTGTAATCCCAGCACTTTGGAAGGCTGAGATAGGAGGATCCCTTTGGACCAGAAGTTCAAGACAAGCCTGGGCAACATAGCAAGACCCTGTCTCTAATTTAAAAACAAGACAAAACAAAACCCTTCTACACTGCAATCCGACCCCTTGTTTGTCCAGCCTCATTGCCTAATCTTGTATGTCCTACCCTATGCTCTGACTTATCTTTTCCTATTTTCAAAACGACTCTGTGAGTTTTCACTCCTCATTGCTTTTATTCCAACTGCTAATGCCCTATTCTTTTTTATTGAAATTCCTACTTGAAGTATTAACTTAAATACCAGTTCTTCCATAGGACCTGCTTAGACTGCCTCTTTTCCTCTAGTTAAAATTTATCAATCTTTCCACTCACACCTCTTGTGCACTTGTATTTTGCACTTAATTAATTCTGCTTTGAGAGATCATGTGTTTCAATGCACCATGTGTATCTTATTTATCTAGCTATATCCCAAGGGCTTCCTGAACAGGGAGACTTACACAGTGCTCTAGCTTAACAACCACTTGTAGAATTAAACTGCATTGAAAATCAACAAGAATAGTCCTGTTTCTTATGAAGGGTATTATAAGGGAAACTTACACATAACAAAGGCTAACATTTATTGAGCACTTACTGTGTGCCAAACTCTGTTCTAAGTGCCCTACATAGCACTAACGCTTACAATCACTCCAGCAAGGAGATGCCATTTATTATCTTGATTGTACAGATGAGGAAACTGAGTTACAGAGAAGTTAAATAACTTAGCCACAATAAAACTGCTAGTAAGTGATGGAAACGGGTACAAAACTCAGGTGGCTTGACTTTGGGTCTGCACACTCAGTCACTAGTTGGTAATTAGTATAGGCTGATGGTATTTTGCAATGCTTCTGAGGAAAGCAAGAGCAGAATTTCCAGCACATGCCACCTGCTTTCCTTGGGATGGGCAGCCAAGGACAGATGGGGCAACCTCAGAGAGTCTTTTTCAGCCCTGGTTCGCACATAAGTTCTTGCAAGATTTAGAGGACAAGAGATAATGTCCTTCTGTGCCTTGGTATTCTTGGTGTCAAGTACAAGGGCAGCCAAATGTTGTGCAAAACATTCTTCTTTGACGCCGAAGCCTTTTGATGAGCAATTACACCAATGAGGCTTATCTGGTGACAGTCCTTCTCCCGAGGTGATGTCATTGCTCACCCTGGCCCCTGTGAAGGCTGTTGGAAGCAAACAGCTGATCCTGTGCACTCCCCAAGGTTGAGAGCACTGCCCAGGGCTCTGTTCTCCAAAACTGAGTCTCCATCCAAGTCCTGAAGCATTTTCTCCCTTTTTCCTTGGAAGGAGAAGCTGGATGTGGTGGTTGGTCAACTGTGGTTTGATTTAGGTTGTATTTAACCAGCATCAGCCTCCTCCTCCACACTCCTTCTCTAACTACACCAATTCAGTACAGCGTCCCCTGACCCTTCTTAAAGTAGCGAGCCCCTCCCTGGGGAAATGAAGGGAGGACTCGTGAAAGAAACGGAAGGAGATACCACGGGGAAGAGTTTAAGTTATTCCCTCCAATTCTTTCTCCTGTCTTCCTCCCCGAGCCCTCACTTCCTTGCTTCAGTACCATCCTGGTAATTGATCCCTGTATTTCTAGTTCATCAGTGCAAGATATTAAAGCTGTTTGTAGGTCTCAGGGAGGGTTTAGCATCCGGTGATCAAAATGCCATTGAGCCAGTAACAGGTCAGCTCAAACAGACTTTGTTTTAGGTGTAAGCGAATTGCTTCTACTTTAAAAAGCAACCATCTGGGTCTTAGAGACCCACAGTAGTAGGGTGGGCTGGGCCTTTAAGAGATCATCTCTTTCCCGCCACCGCCTCTAACTAGGCTCCAGTTACCTTTAAAAGATCTACAGAGAAGGCCATTCTCTACCCAGCCTTAGTCATTCATGCCAGTCCTTAAACAGCCTCACCCTCAGTAAATGTTTATCATCTATCCCAAATCCCCCATGCTGCACTCTACAGAAATGCATTTCCTCTTGCTCAGCAGCAAAATGAGAGTTGCAGAGTGATATCTGGCCATCCTTCGTTTTGTGTTTGAAGACAGTTAACATTGCTCTCAGCATCGTCCACGTTTCTGTCCGTATTTCCAGGTTTTCTGCCAGCCGCAAATTCCACTTCTTCTATGCCTACTGCCTGCTTCTTTCCCTTGTAATGGGCCAACCGTTGGGATTGGCCATTCTGAATGTTGTGTCAGGGAGAGACTCTGTGTCCCAGCATTGAGAGTGGGGACTGTCTTTCTTGCAACAACAGTGTTGTGGGGAGACATTCCTGTGTCCGTGGGAGTTCCTTGCCTTGGCGTCCTGGAGCAGGTGCAATAATGTGTCCGGGGTGCCTGCGCCTTCCAGTTCACATTTACTTGGATGTGTACCCAGGAGAAATCTAGCCTGGAAGCTACTATGTTTCACTTAAGTTTTCTCCTGGAAATTGAATAATAATAATAGTTTACGAGTCTCCAGAAGTAATAGACAGGTGTTGGGTGTCTTGTATCTGTAGGCAAAGCGAGCCTTTGCAGCTGAGAATAAACAACAGTTGCTTGGTAATATGACCTCCTTTCATTTAAAGTCAGAGGACTGGCTGCAGGTGGGAGAGGGGAGGCTGGGTTGTTCTGGCTACCACCTGTCTGGGGAAGCGGGGAATGGGGGCAAAGGTGAGGCCAGTTTCACAGAGAACTGTGGGGTTGCTGAGAGCCAAATATTGGAGAGAAGAAATATGGGAGTGGGGAGACTTGGGGAGCAAATGCAATCGCTGAGATTCTGATGCAGGGCATGGAAACTCTTTGGTTCTGACGTTGGCATCAGCTACTTTGAGAAATTGTTTCTCTACACTTTTGGAGGCCTCTAAACTGGCTTCAGAAGGCGTGAGTTCCAGTTCTGGCCTTGTCATTGATTAGCCATCGTCATTTATCTGTGACCTTGGATAAACTACTGAATCTCTCTGTCCCACTTTCATCAATTGTAAAGGCCGCTGGGAAGACACAGTGTGGTGTATGAAAGCTCTTTCCAAAAGTGTAGAGGTCACCAAACACATAAAAAGCACAGGATACTGGAGAGAATTAAAGGAAGGAGAAACTTGATTCTTTCCTCAAGGAGCTTATAGTCTTAATGGTAATGATGGCTCACAGCTGCAGGGCATTTCATATTTCAAAGCAGTGCCTCATTTATTATCTTACTTGCCAGAGCCATGGGCAAGAGAAACAGCTGGAAAGGGCTGGGGGACGTGTTTTGAACAGGGTTTTAATGGTCAAAAAGGTTATGGCTTGAAAAAAAGAAGGGACTGCAGGTACAAGTGAGTAAGGACAGTGTTCAGACTAAGAGTTCTGTGTATCTGCTTCCCAAGCGAGACTTTAGATTCCTGTTAGGAGGTTTTCTCTCAGGCCAGGTGAAATGTAAATGATCACTCTTAGCCACTGCTGTGCCCAAGGCTTAAATTAAATCTCATAGGATTTCAGGTTCAGAATCTACTGTGGGTGGGAAAAGTGGCTGAAGTGTGTGGGAAGAGAGAGCTGGTGGCTTTTCTTCCTTGTAAGAGGTATACACTTAAATTCAGAGTGCCCAGAACAAACTTAAAGCTTCCCCCCTTGTTGTTTCTCCCTCTTCCCAAGTTGCCCATAGAATCTTCTTGCCCCGTCTTGTGCACCATCCTTTTGTTTTTTTGGCCTCGAAGCGAATGGTAGTGTCCTGGCTTCCTTTCTTCCCATAAGCTCCTGAGACCCTCATCTTCTATGTCAAGAGCCCACCCAATACGCAGGTTCCTTGAACTGGGAAGTTATCAGATCCCCTGCAAAACACTCGTCCTTGGAGGAAGTACAAGGGAGTGAACAAACTCTGTGGAACTTGGCTTAGCTCTGGATCCTGAAGTTTGGAATTACAGCGCAGCCTCCTCAGCATCCCTGGAGCCGGAAGAGATGACCTGCTCCTTGCCAGGCCTGACACCTGATGGGAAGGGGTTTCTGCTTTCTGTGCTATGTCCGGGAGTTAAAATAGAGTGATACCAAATCACTCCTGAGAGGGCCAGTGGCTGGATTTCAGAAACGGGGCCGACATTCCAGGGAGTCATTTATGGGTGGGCCTGGCCTTGGCTTTTCAGTCGCACCATCTCTCTCCCTGAGGAAGACATATTTCCCTCAGTTTCCTAGCCTCTCAAAGGTTGTGTAATGTCAGCATGCCTTGAGCTTTTCCATACTTGACAGGTGTCATTGCAGAGCTTGGTAGACCCATAGCCAGCTGTCAGCCCTTGATGTCTTGCTGAACTGCAGGGATGTATTTACTTGCAGTGAATTCTTGTGGTCTTTAGGGGTGTGAATTTTCCTCAGCTTTAGGATACTTGTGAAATGTGACCTTTGTCCTGGCACGGAAGCTGGGCATTGGCTCCCAGATGGAAACTGGACTCTGAGAGTGGCAGAAAAGAGGGGTGGATCAGATTGTGGACTTCATGGTATATTCTTGGGTGCTTCTCATGATCTCTTTGAAGGTTATTGACCAGGCTGGGTATGGTGGCTCATGCCTGTAATCTTAGCACTTTGGGAGACCAAGGCGGGTAGATCATTTGAGGCCAGGAGTTTGAGACCAGCCTGTGCAAATAGCAAGACCTCATATCTACAAAAATAAATGAAACTTAGCTGGGTGTGGTGGTGTGCACCTGTACTCCCAGCTGCTTAGGAGGCTCAGGTGGGAGGACAGCTTGAGCCCAGGAATTCAAGGTTGCAGTGAGCCATGACTGCACTACGGCACTCCAGCCTGGGCAACAGAGTGAGACTTTGTTTTTTAAAAACAAAACAAACAAAACAGTTACTGACCCAAGAGACAAATGCATTGGGCTAGGGATGAAGGAGGAGAATGGGTGCTACAGCCTTGCTCTAGGAGCTGGGCTGGGTTAGACTCAGTGCCCACAGAGAGCACCTAAATAGGACAGATCAGTTCTAGGGTTGATGATCTCTTAGGGCCTGGGTCTAGAGAATGAGTGTGGTTCAGCACATCTTGGGATGCTACCAGGACTGACCCAGACTTCCTAGGTTCCATGACATGGGGACATACTGGACTCTGTGACCCAGTCCACGGCAGACTGGAGCAGAACTGAATCAGCCCTCAGGAATGTAAGGGGGGGGGTACACTCAACTCCCTGGGGCTCTGTTGGAGGCATTGCTTTGCGGGTGCTCACCCACTCCTCATTTCATTCTTTGCTCAGGACGCAGCTATAGTACTGGCAGCTGGCTCATGTACAGGGTTCAGCCCCCATTGTCCTTACTGGTCCTGTGTCCTTTGTCTCTCAGCCCCTATTGTCTGTCTTTCCTTGGTGTGTCATGTCTGGTGTCCTCAGCTCACGCCGCCACGGGAGAACTGTCCTCTCTTCTCAGCTTGTCATTTTGGAAGCAGCCTCCAGCAACCTTGCTTTCCTCCTCTGACTATACTCCGGCCTGCAGTGCCACTACCCACACCCCCAAATAATTCAAAGTGCCTTTCTTAGGAGACAAGAGCTAGTTGAAAAGTCTCCTCATTTTCCTTCAAACCTGTGTCATGGGTGGCCTGAGAGAGTGAGGACTGAATTCATTGATTCCCCTTTCTCTGCACCCCCCACCCCCAAGGAAATAGCCGAGTTTGACTAATGGGAGCTGCCTGGCCAATCATTGCCCTGAGAAAGTTTGGTTTGTGATCCTATTTCACCAGGCTGATTGGAGCAGCCTTTACTTGGAGGTAGAGTCCCTCCCCTGGGGAATCCGTGTACAGTTACACTAGCGGTCGCTGCCAGTGCTAGTCCATTCAGGATAGTGCCCCCACCCCGCCCCCAGCCCCCGCTCCTCCTCCTCCTTTTTTGTTTTTATCCAGTGTCTCGCTTCCTCTCTCTCTCTCCCCCTTTCCCTCCTACCACTGCCTCTTCCTCCTGCTCTCTACCTCCCTGCAGCGCCAAGCCGGCTCCCCAACCTGGTCTGCTGAACGCAAACCGCTGAGAGTTTGCTGCACCGCCCCCTGGGGCCTCGGGCTGCCGAGTTCCGCTAAGGCAAAGACGCAGCAAGCGAGGGAGCGCAGCGGAAGAAAAACAAGCGGGCGCGCGAGGGGAGCCCCAGGAGGGCGACCGGGTGGCTGGCAGGCAGCTCCCGCCCCGCCAGGGTGGCCTCGCCGGCGGCTGACGGCCCGGAGGACTCGCGCTCCGAAAAGTTAGACTCTGGGAGGCGGCGCGCCACGCCGCGTCTCCTCGCGTCCCTTCCTCTCTGTGCTCTGGGGAAAGGAACTTGGTCCTCCGGCCCCTGGAGAGGGGAGTGTGCCGCGGGCCGAGGGTGGGGAGCAGCCAGCGGGAGACGCGAACGAGGCCGCTGGCGGAGGGCGCAGGGCGAGCGCAGAGGCGACGGCCCCCATGCCGGCGGCCAACATGATGGAGAACCGGCCGCTGCCCGCCCTGCAGGTGCCCGAGCCGCAGGGCGCGGCTGAGGGCAGCCCGGTCTGGTCCAGTTCGTCGACCCCCACGCTTCGCCGCCGGCGCTTCAAGATGCGCCGCATGAAGAACGTACAGGAGCAGAGCCTGGAGGCGGGGCTGGCCCGGGACCTACCCGGCGTCTTGACCCCCGGCAAAGAGTTCCTGCAGCTGCCGTCCATCGAGATCACGCCCTCCAGCGACGAAGACACCCCGTGGTCCAACTGCTCCACACCCAGCGCGTCCCCGCGCCGAAAACGCTTCCTCCTCCGCAAGTGGCTGAGGGTGAGGGAGCGGAAGGAGTGCAGTGAAAGCAGGTACGTCCCCATTCCATCCGTCTCCTTCCCTTCCCTCCCTTCCTCTCCAGAGCCGTCCAGGGCCTCGGGGCATCCTGGGGGAAACGTCCTGGGGGAGAGTAGGAGCCCGTCACCAGAGGCGCTTCTGGCGGGCGCTGCGCCTGGTCCCAGGGATGGTGGCTTTCAGTTTCCACAAGTGCCACCCGCTTCCCAGCCCAGGGTGAGGGGCTTCATGTTGCACGACACGTTTACGTGGGGCTTCACGCTGCATTCCATCTCCTTTGATCCCCACAGCGAAATAAATAATAATAATAAGAGCAGCTAATAGTTATCGAGCCCTTACCATGCGGGCCACTATGTTGAGCACTTCACGTACCTCCAGATTCCATCCCTACCGCAAACTCTCTGAGGTAGGTATTACTATGGCTCCCTTTCTACAGATGGAGATAGCAAAAGGCCAGAGAAGTAGTTAAGTGGTTTATATTTCTGAACTCCGTTTCCATCTTATTTTACGTTTGGCCACACCGGCTTGCCTTAACTGGCGCACTTGTGTGGAAGTGAAATATTGACATTGAGTGAGTCACATTTCCTACCATATCATTCTTCAGACATGGATACCTACAAGACTGTGGTTTGTACCAGCTACTTTTTTGCCTAGGTCAATGTGGCATCTGGGTAATGGGAGAAGTTTGAGCTTCCTTCATGTAGAGAATTGGTGCAGGGCACCATAGAGCAGCTCTGCACAGCTCTGGTCAGGACTGCTGCTTCAGGGAGTTGTGTCTGAGGCAAGCCCCTTGCCTGGTGGAGGGCAGGGAGTCCTCACTTGTTCATTGGTACCACAAATCCTACATATTTACTTTGGGACTCTAGGGCCCTGTCTCTTAATGGATTTGTGTTCTTGTGCGGAGCAACTGGATCCCTTTCCCTGGAATTCCTTCTCCAAATCTGTTCAATTACATTGATTTCAATTCAGTAAATACTTACTGAATATTTCTATGAGCTCAGTCTAGTAACAGCTAATAGTGGTGATGTTGAGGAGGGTGTGGGGGAAGGATAGGTAGAGTAAGGGATTGTAGACCGTGAGAAGGAAAATGAGAGGACACTTGTATAAGAAATGAACACCTGGGCACAGTGGCTCACGCCTGTAATCCCATCACTTTGGGAGGCCGAGGCGTGTGGATCACTTGAGGTCAGGAGTTCGAGACCACCCTGGCCAACATGGTGAAACCCTGTCTCTATTAAAAGTACAAAAATTAGCTGGGCATAGTGGCAGGCTCCTGTAATCCCAACTACTTGGGAGGCTGAGGCAAGAGAATCACTTGAACCTGGGTGCGGGGGCTGCAGTGAGCTGAGATCATGCCACTGCACTCCAGCCTGGGCCACAGAGTGAGACTATATCTCAAAAAAAAAAAAAAAAAAAAAGAAGACCTGTGGGAGCCATTGAAAAACATACTGTGCTGTGTACTAGAAAAGAGAGAGTTCTGGAGAAGTAGAGGCAGACTTCTTGAAGGAAGAGGCTGACACCATGACAAATACAGATGGGTAGTAGAAAACAGCAGGAAAAGAATGAGGTTGGGTGCATAAGACTGGCTGAGGGGAACAGTATGAAGAGTGGCAGGAGAAACAGGACGAGCCATGTGTCTCTGCGGGGTGGGGACTGAGGAGTAGGATTGGTTATGCAGCAGATGGGCGTTTTGGACCTTCCAGAGTTTCTCTTTTCTGTTTGCCATAACTGAGCATGGTTCCCTCTGCAGGTGCAGATATAGAGCTTTGTTCCATGGATTTTTGTGGACCCTGGGGATAGTTCCTTCTGTTTGGTACTTCATCCTGCTACCCTTTTCACAGAGCAGAGGGAAATGGGGCAAACTTGGTGGGAGCTAACCTTGAACTAAAGTAGTTTGTCAGGCCAGGGGCGGTGGCTCGTGCCTGTAATCCCAGCACTTTGGGAGGTGAGGCGGCAGGGTCACCTGAGGTGAGGCGGGAGGGTCACTTGAGGTCAGGGAGTTTGAGACCAGCTTGGCCAACATGGTGAAACCCGTCTCTACTAAAAATACAAAAAACTAGCCAGGTGTAGTAGCGGGTGCCTGCAATCCCAGCTACTTGGGAGGCCAAGGCAGGAGAATTGCTTGAACCTGGGAGGTGGAGGTTGCAGTGAGCCAAGATCATGCCATTGCACTCCAGCCTGGGCAAGAAGAGCGAAACTTCGTCTTAAATAAATAAATAAAGTAGTTTGTCATGGCTTATTGGCTTTTCCCTCAAATGTAAAAGAAACTAAAAGAGACCTTCTTTTGATCTTGACATTCTGTCATATATACTGAGGACAAAATATGGTAAAAAGAGCCGGGTGCAATGGCATGGCCTGTATTCCCAGCTACTTGGGTTGTGGTGTGAGGATCACATGAGCCCAAGAGTTCAAGGCTTTAATAGGCTATAATGGTGCCTGTGCATAACCACTGCACTTCAGCCTGGAAAACATGGTGAGACCCCCACCCCCAGCTCTTAAAATGTTATATATATATATATGTGTGTGATGTGTGTGTGTGTGTGTGTGTGTGTGTGTGTATGAAGAAAAAAAGTCTTGCATTGCTGGCTGGGATGGGGATGACTGTAGATTTGGTTAGATTTAGGAAGGTATTCGTGGTTTCAAGAGTTGTCTATGTGTGTAGTAGAACCTTTATTTTTGTTGGATTTGGGGACATATCCTTAAAATTTGGCAGGATTTTCACCTGGATGTAGTTCAGGCGGTTATTTTAAGTGGTGACTTTTTGGATTAGAAGAACCTATGTATCGGCCAGGCGCAGTGGCTCACATTTGTAATCCTAGCACTTTGGGAGGCTGAGGCGGGTCTCAGGAGTTCGCGACCAACTTGGGCAACACGGCGAAACACTGTCGCTACTAAAAATACAAAAATTAGCCGGGTGTGGTGGTGGATGCCTGTAGTCCCAGCTACTCGGGAGGCTGAGGCAGGAGAATTGCTTGAACTTGGGAGGTGGAGGTTGCAGTGAGTGGAGATCTCGCAACTGCACTCCAGCCTGGGCGACAGAGCAAGACTCCGTTTCCAAAATAACAAAAAACCAAAACAAAACAAACAAGGACATATGTATCTGAAAAAGCAGACTCTGGATTCAAATTCAAATTTGTGTGACTCACATCTCCTCTTAGCTACTGTGGTACTGCCTTCTGTTGGAATCTATTTGGATTATGTGTAAAACAAAGCCCCATCATTTTTAGGCCTTGAAGATGAAAGGCTTCTTTCCAAGAAAAGAAGCAATCAAGTGAACAGGTGCTTGTAGATACCACCAAGTGGCCTGAGAAGGAACTGGTGGTAGGGTGTGGTAGCTCATGCCTGTAATCCCAGCACTTTGGGAGGCTGAGGAGGCAGATCATTTGAGTCCAGGAATTCGAGACCAGCCTAGCCAACATGGCAAAACCCTGTTCCTACTAAAAATACAAAAATTAGCTGGACATGGTAGTGCGTGCCTGTAGTCCCAGCTACTCAGGAGGCTGAGGCACGAGAATTGCTTGAACTCAGTGGGCAAAGGCAAAGGTTTCAGTGAGCTGAGATCACGCCTCTGTACTCCGGCTTGCGTGACAGAGCAAGACTCCGTTTCCAAAAAAAAAAAAAAAAAAAAAAAGGAATCGCATTTAGAGGCAATGGAGTGCAGGGAACATTGGACTTAATGTCAGAAGACAGCTATACATTTAAGTTCTGTCATCGATTAGCTATGGAGATTAGCTTGAGCATTTCACTTTACCTCTATGAGCTTCACCTTCTTCATTTGCAGAAGAGGATGTCTGTGGATTAATGGGAAGTCTGAAGAGTAGTGCATGTGAAAATGTGTTGCCAGCTTCCTCTTGCTGTTCAAGGGTGAAGGCTTATTTCATTACTCTGTGAGTCTCTCACATGGAATGGATGTTTGCTTAAAAGTATGAGGTTACATACTCATGTGTCCTGGAGCAGCACCTGAGCCTGCTCACATGATTCAGGATTTGGAAATGATGGTTGGAAAATGGCTCTGCTCTGGCCTGGATTAGGGAGGATTAGCATACCAGGCCCAGCATGACGTCTCCACATTCCCCACCCCAAATCTACCTCTCCAAAGCA
The DNA here is from genome assembly GCF_037993035.2 of Macaca fascicularis. NCBI lineage: Eukaryota > Metazoa > Chordata > Mammalia > Primates > Cercopithecidae > Macaca > Macaca fascicularis. Next base: position 122,221,909 of record NC_088388.1, read on the forward strand.
GAGAAAAACACCTTTCAGGCTTGCTATGAAATTCAGTCTGATATGGTAAAAGTTAAGTGGCCAAGAGGACCACAGCTTGTGGATTTCTTTTAATTTTTGTTTTTTCGTTATTTGTTTAGTTTTCTTTTTTTCTTTTCTTCCTTTTTTTTTTTTTTTTTTTTTACTTGTCACTGACTTGAAGCTCAAGTTTGCGGATTTTCCCTGCACAAAGTTGAAAATGTGAAGAGGATTAGGAGACCCCTTTCTTCTCCTTAAACCCTAGGAAGGAAGAAGTGGAAAAAATGGTAAAGATAGCATGGCTTACTAACTTTCCAATATTCACTGGAATACTCCAAGACCAATCGTGTTCATCTTTGTATCTTCATAGCACTGTACCTGACCTCTTACAGCGATCTATAGATCTATAGATGTTTGTTGATGAATTAATAATGAGTAAATAAATGATTCCTTTTTCTCTGTTGTTTAAAGTGAAATTCTTTTTATTCATGAGTGTGGGAAAATTTCTGAAAGGAGATAAGTACAGAGCTGAGTTTTTAAAAACAGCTTTATTGGGATATAATTTATATAATATACAATTCACCTATTTAAAGGATAATTCAACGGTTTTTAGTATATTCACAGCTATGTACAACCATCACCACTGTCGGTTTCAAAAAACTTTTGTTGCCCCACAAAGAAACTCATACTCTTTTTTTTTGAAACGGAGTCTCACTCTGTCACCCAGGCTGGAGTGCAGTGGCTCAATCTCGGCTCACTGCAGCCTCTGCCTCCTGGGTTCAAGTGATTCTCCTGCCTCAGCCTCCTGAGTAGCTGGGATTACAGAAGCGTGCCACCAAGCCCAGCTAATTTTTGTATTTTTAGTAGAGATGGGGTTTCACCATGTTGGCCGGGCTGGTCTTGAACTCCTGACTTCATGATCTGCCCACCTTGGCCTCCCAGAGTGCTGGGATTACAGGCATGAGCCACTGTGCCTGGCTGAAACTCATACTTTTTAGCTAGCACCTTCACCCTCTCCATCCCATTCCCCGAGCCCTAGACAACCACTGACCTATAGAGAGCTGAGTTTTGAAGGGGTAACAAATGCCTATAGGTGAAAGCAGTTTGAATGTATTGGCTTGACGATGGAGATGGATGACCAAATGTGATCTTGTTGAGGAATGTGGAAAAATGAAGGTGGTGAGGCTGACAGACCGAAGGTGATTTATGCCAAAGAGTTTGAATTTCAATGAATCACTCAGTCATCAAACAGGTATTGAGATCCTATATGCAGAGTGCTTCCTGGGCAAAGCGGATCAATTCAATGGGTAACTACTGTAGTTTCTGGAGCTTGGGAGAGACACTCTCAAAGTGGTACTCGAGGCAACTACTTTCTGCTGTTCTGTGTAGCGGGAAGGAAGCGTGGGGAGGTGAAGGCCTGGAGTCTTGCTCTTTTCTTTCAGTGGTCTAACTGCAAAGTATCATCTTAACTACTATTGAACATAAGACGGCACAGTTTTTTTGCTGGCCATGTTGCCCTCTGAGCTCAGGGAATAGTGTAGTCTGCAGTTGACGGGGCAGCCTCTTCGCATTAATACTCACATGTCTTTCTAACTCCCTTGCCCAAAACTGGTTGTGGTGATTGTTCAGAACCCAAACTGAGGATTGGAACCCCTCTCTGAATCGCTAGGTTCAGAAAAGTCAGAAATTGGATGAAGCCCCATCTCCCAGGATGTACTCTTGTCATTATTCTCTGGAGGGGGAAGGGAAAACTGACGACAGGTGAATGAGTTGGGTGGTGGCCAACTGCAGGCTCTTTCTAGGGGATGCAGAAGCACCTCTCTGTGTCTCCGCCCAGGATACCTTCACTGTTACTACCTTTTATTCTCCTGGCTGTTATGTCCCTTCTTCTGCATAACATGCCTACCCCCATCATGATTGCTCACAGTCTAGCAGACCAGCAGCTAGAGAGGAGAGGGCCTCAGGGTTTCCACTTAGCTCCATGTCTGACCACTGGTAGTGCCGCACACTGATTGTACCCAGCCTGCTAGGCTAGGTCATCTCTCTGGTGCCAGCCTAACTGGCGTGTGGTTTGCCTGTAATGAATATATAGCATTGGTATATTTATCTTGATTCTCCATCTCCTTCCTCTGACCTTTGGAGGGAGACTTGTTTCGGGTTTCAGCTCCATTTGCAGGGGAGCAGGGTGATTTTGTGCATCCGAATGCTCTCCCCTTCAGCCCGTCACTATTGGTGTAGCTTCTCCACCCTGCGTGTGCCCTGCTACCTATGAGAAGCACAGGAAGCGTGGGAGAGAGAAAACTCACGTCCTTCTTAACACAAAGCGAAGACCAAATGCAAAGGAAACCTATAATTGGTCAGTGGATTAAGTAAGTGATCGATGCTGGATAGGGTTAACTGGCAAAAACTTCGACCAGATTCATAATTCCTTGAGGGCAGGGACTGGTCTTACTCTGCGCCAAGTTTTCTGCCAAGCAGCCTTAAGTACATTATCACATTTAATCCTCACAACAATGTCTCGGTCCCCCCAGGCAGGTTTTACAGCTGAGGAACCCGAAGTTCAGAGATTAACACTCTCCTGGTCCAACAGAAGCCAAGGCTGGGATTTGAAGCGTGTCCTGATTCCAAAGCCTGAGCTCATTACAGCTCCACTCTCCTATCCCCCCAGGGCCTGGAAGCAGTCAGCCCTCCCCTGCGTGAGAACGTGCAGATGTGGAGGGGGAGGTTCTGAAGGAAGGTAGGAATGTGGGCAGTCGATGAGATGTGTGTGAGGGTTGTGGGAAGCAGACAGGTGTGAGGATCATGCTGCCGATGGTCTAGGTGGACTCCACCGTGAGAAGCAGCTAGCCCTTGGCTGTAGATGTGGTTTCTAGGTTAAAACAATTTGTGGAAACTGAGAGGGTGGAGATGGAGCCCTGTGGGCTGATTTCATACTGACCAGCGTCCTCTGTGGGAGTTGGTATTTTGAAAATTTCCTTGGTGGTTATGCACTCAGAGGGTGCCAATTACACATCAGGCAAGGGGCTGGGATGAAGATGAGGCAGATGCACAGGTGATCATTCTGCCCTAGTTGGTGCGTTTCTCCCAGGTATTATATATCCTCCAGTTGCTATGCTGGTCACTGGTAATTGCTTCTAGGGTAACGCAGAAGTTAAGGAGTCTGAATGGCTAAGCTGCCAGTGGGGAATTTTTTTCCTGACCCCAGTGGACAAACTGCTGGTCCTGAAGCAGGTGTTTAGACCTGGAGCCAAGGCTGGCCCGGAGAGCCCGGAGGTGGTTGCTGGGTTGCTGTGTGTACAAGAGCTTGATGAAACCTGAGGGTTTTTCCTAAGGCATTTGCCCCCTTGGGATTCTTTCCTCCATAGCACATGTGGGTATGTGACTTGCCAAGGGGCTGTTGTGCCTGGTGTGAGGAGGGACACAGCTTCTCATTGTCTTGGCGGGTGGGAATCTGTGAGCTCTTCTCCTGTGACTCTGGAGCCTGGAAGGAAGTGTCCTCTCAGAGGAGACTTGTTTTGGTTCTCTCAGGGACTCAGAACAGAAAATCGAATGTGGATTTTCCAGTGGGAGAAGGGAAGCAGGATGGTGATGCCTCAGCTGGTGAGGAGATGTCGGGCAGTAGCCAGCCACTCCCTGCCACCGTAGGCAGCAACCTCCTAAACACACTCCTGTTTTCAAATATCTTCTTCTGTTTTCAGACCACATGTCTGGATTTTCCATTCAGATATTGTCATATAGCTTGAAATCCTCGCTAGGAAAATGTGGCTGTGCCTTTGGTCCCTTTGTGGAAGGGAAGGATAAAGAAAACCATGGGTTTTTCCTTTGAGGCCCTGACACATTGGGTAGTCAGAGGGTGTGAAGCCCTTCTGTGTCCTCTGTATGTCCTCCAGCTGGGATGAGACTCCGGTTGTCCAATTCTGATCTGTAGATGACCAGGCACGTCACTGAGGCAGCGCGGGGTCAGAGCTGAAACTCAGGCCTCTGACCTGAAATCTCGACCAATTTCTAACAGACCTATTACGTCCCTGCAGCAGCCTCATTCTTTCTAAGGGCTCTCCCTCTCAGCACATCACTGTGGTCAAGCCTGTTCCCCACCCAGCGTGGTGCCTCTTCCCTCCACAATCTGACCACAGAGATTTTCAGTCTTGCTGCTTCTGGTAGGCGAGTTTATCCAGGAAATGATGGAGCTGAGGGAGATGACTAGAAAAACAATAAGCAACCTATGTGGTTTTTGCAGCCATTGAAAAATAATTTTCTTGGCGGGGAGATGGGCACCCAGTTTGGGGATGGTAACCCTTGCAATATTTGCCCCAGCAATTAGGAAAATACAGAAAGGTAATGGATGGTTAGTTTAGTGACACATTTTTGAGACTCTCCAAGAGTCTTCAAGCTTGTTGTCTTAAAAGGAATCATTTAAAAAGATGTAGTGCTTGTGCGCTGAAGTGAGCACAAGAAATCATTTTCTATGCCATAAAAGTCAACGCGGCCGGGTGCAATGGCTCACGCCTGTAATCCTAGCACTTTGGGAGGCTGAGGCAGGCAGATAACCTGAGATCAGGAGTTGAAGACCAGCCTGGCCAACATGGTGAAACCCCGTCTCTAGTAAAATACAAAAATTAGACAGGCATGATGGTGAGTGCCTGTAATCCCAGCTACTCGGGAGGCTGAGACGGGAGAATTGTTTAAACTGGGATACACTGGTTGCAGTGAGCCAAGATAGCGCCACTGCACTCCAGCCTGGGTGGCTGAGCGAGACTCTGTCTCAAAAGAAAAAAAAAAAAGTCAGCATATTGTATTTAATAAAATAGCTAGTTAATTGTAAAGTTTTGGATAGTAGGAAAGAGGAAAATATAATTTTATCATGTTAACCCAATTATTAGAGGGTATATTGATCTGTTTATGTTGCTATAAGTAATACCTGAGACTGGGTAACTTATAAAGAAAGGTTTATTTGGCTCATGGTTCTGCTGGCTGCATAAGAAGCATGGTGCCAGTATCTGCTTTTGACCTTGGGAAGCTTCCATTCATGGTGGAAAGCAGATGGGGGATGATATGGTTTGGCTGTGTCCCCACGCAATTTGATCTCATCCTGAATTCCCACGTGTTGTGGGAGGGACCTGGTGGGAAGTAATTGAATCATGGGGGGGGGGTTTTCTTGTGCTGTTCTCAGGATAATGAATAAGTCTCATGAAATCTGATAGTTTTATAAATGGGAGTTTCCTTGCACAAGCCCTCTTCTTTTGTCTGCCACCATGTGAGATGTGCCTTTCACCTTCCACCATGATTGTGAGACCTCCCCAGCCATGTGGAACTGTAAGTCCGATAAACCTCTTTCTTTTGTAAACTTCCCAGTCTCAGGTATGTCTTTATCAGCAGTGTGAAAATGGACTAATACAGGGGAGCAGGGTTGTCACATGGTGAGAAGTAGCAAGAAAGAGAGGTAGGGGAGCCAGGCTCCTTTTCACAACCAGATCTTGCAGGAACTAAGAATGGGAACTCACTCATTCTTGAAAGAATGGCACCAGGCTTTTCCTGCAAGATCCTCCCCAACAACCCAAACACCTCCCACTAGGTTCTCCTCCTACACTGGGGACAAAATGTCAGCATGCGGGCCGGGTGTGGTGGTTCATGCCTGTAATCTTAGCACTTTGGGAGGCTGAGGCAAGAGGATTGCCGCTTGAGCTGAGGAGTTAGAGGCCAGCCTGGACAACATAGTGTCCCCTATCTCTGCAACAAATTTAAAAAATTAGCCAGGGCCAGGCATGGTGACTTGCACCTGTAATCCCAGCACTTTGGGAGGCCAACATAGGAAGATTGCTTGAGCCCAGGAGTTTGAGACCAGCCTGGGCAATGTAGTGAGACCCTCATCTCTATTATAAAAGAAAAAAAAAAGAGAAAAAAATCAGCCAGGCATGGTGGCACATACCTGTAGTCCCAGCTACTTGAGAGGCTGAAGTGGGAAGATCACTTGAGCCTGGGAGATTGAGGCTTCAGTGAGCCAGACAATGTCACTGCACTCTGGCCTGGGCAACAGAGGGGGACCCTATCTGAAAAGAGAGAGAGAGAAAAAAAAGTCAACATGCTATTTGGAGGGGAGAAATATCCCAACTGTATCAGGGGCATATTTGTTGTATTTTCTCCTAGTGTTTTTTCTCATTCAGATTTTCTTTTTATTTGAGAGACTTTTTTCATCTGTATGTTGCACTTCTAGAAGGTAAGGGAGAGTGCTGGTCCATGCGTTGAGAACAGGGAATTTGAAAGGAAAGATCAAACTGTTTTTTCTTTCTCACACTCAACACAGAACATTTCTGTGACCAGGTATGTGGGGTTTTCTCCCCACACACCAAGCAGTTCTCCAATGGACACAAACTGGGTGTCTTCTAGTTCAATTTAATTCTGACACCTTCTACCTGGAGATGGCGTCAGATTCCACAGGTTCAGGGCTCAGTCCCATAAGATTGCCCCCACTTCGGATGCCAATCACAAGTTAGAGCTACCTGTACTTTTTCTTTTTTATTTTTTCTCTATCTCCATGTTGCATCTGAGACCTATACTTCTGACCAACCAACTATAAACCAGAGTTCCTGACTCCCTTTTAGGGCTCAGTTAATTTTCTAGAGCTGTTACCGGAAAGAGGTCCCCATCCAGACCCAAAGAGAGCATTCCTGGATCTTGCACAAGGAAGAATTCAGGGCGAGTACGCAATGCAAAGTGAAAGCAAGTTTATTAAGAAAGTAAAGGAAGGCCGGGCGCGGTGGCTTATGCCTGTAATCCCAGTACTTTGGGAGGCCAAGGTGGGTGGATCACTTGAGGTCCAGAGTTCGAGACCAGTCTGGCCAACATGGCAAAACCCTGTCTCTACTAAAAATACAAAAGTTATCCAGGTGTGGTGGCAGGCACCTGTAGTCCCAGCTACTCAGGAGGCTGTGGGAGAATTGCTTGAACCTGGGAGGCGGGAGGTGGAAGTTGCAATGAGCCAAGATTCGCCACTGCACTCCAGCTGGGTGACAAAGCGAGACTCCGTCTCAGAAAAGAAAAAAAAGAAAGTAAAGGAATAAAAGAATGGCTACTCTTTTTTTTTGGTTATTTCTTGAGTATATTTTAAACAAGGGGGGGTTATTAATGCCTCCCCTTTTTGACCATACAGGGTGATTTCCTGACATTGCTGTGGCGTTTATAAACTGTCATGGCACTGGTGGGAGTGTAGCAGTGAGGATGACTAGAGGTCATTCTCATTGCCATCTTGGTTTTGGTGGGTTTTAGCAGGCTTGTTTACAGCAGACTGTTTTATCAGCAAGGTCTTTATGACCTGTATCTTGTGCCAGCCTCCTATCTCATCCTGTGACTAAGAATGCCTTAACTTATTGGGAATGTAGTCCAGCAGGTCTTAGCCTTGTTTTACCAAGCCCCTACTCAAGATGGAGTTGCTCTGGTTTAAATGCCTCTGACCGAGCTGCTCACAGAATTCAGAGAAACACTTATGTTTATAGGCTCATAATAAAAGATATTAAGGATACAGATCAGTAATGAGATGCAGAGGTACATAGGTATAGATGAAAAAAGCCAAACTCTGTAAAATATTTAAAGAGGTTTATTCTGAGCCAAATACAAGTGAATGTGGCCCAAGGCACAGTCCAAGGCACCAAGAGGTTCTGAGAACATGTGTACAAGGTGGTTGGGTTACAGCTTGGTTTGACACATTTTAGGGAGATGTAAGACAACAGTCAATACATGTGAGGTATACATTGGTTTGGTCCAGAAAGGTTGAATGATTCGAAGCTGGGGGCTGGTGTTACAGGTCATAGGTGGATTCAAAGATTTTCTTTTTTCTTTTTTTTTTTTTGATGGAGTCTTGCTCTGTCGCCCAGGCTGGAGTGCAGTGGTATGATCTCGACTCACTGCAGCCTCTAGGGTTCAAGAGGTTGATCCCCTCCCAGGTTCAAGCATTCTTCTGCCTCAGCCTCCTGAGTAGCTGGGACTATAGGCGCGCGCTACCATGCCCAGCTAATTTTTGTATTTTTAGTAGAGATGGGGTTTCACCATATTGATCAGGCTGGTTTTGAACTCCTGACCTTGTGATCCACCCGCCTCGGCCTCCCAAAGTGCTGGGATTACAGGTGTGTGCTGCCGCACCCGGCCCAGATTCAAAGATTTTCTGATTGGCAAGTCAGAAAAGATTTAAATTATTATCTAAAACCCAGAATCAGTAGAAAAGAGTGTCTGGGTTAAGATAAGGGGTTGTGGAGACCAGAGTTCTTATTATATAGATGAAGTATCCTACATGGCTACTCTTAGAGACAATGGATGGCCAGTATTTTGTATTCAGACCCTTAAAAGGTGCTAGACTTTCAGTTAATCTCTTCAGGTTTAGGAAGGTCTGGAAGGGGAAAAATCTAGTTATGTTAATAGAGATTCTTTACAGATGCAGATTTCCCCCCACAAAAGATGGCTTTGCAGGGCCATTTCAAAATATAACAAAGAGACATATTTTGAAGTAAAATATTTCAACTTCCTTCTTTATCTATCATGATATTATGCTAGAGTCAGGCTGGGAGTTTGTTGTCTTATTGCAACGTAGTCTGTTTCATCACTGTTAAGATTTCTGTTTTGGCCAGGCATGGTGGCTCACACTTATAATCCCAGCACTTTGGGTGGCTGAGGTGGGAGGATCACTTGAGCCTGGGAGGTCAAGGCTGCAGTAAGCGGTGACTGCACCACTGCACTCTAGCTTAGGTCTCAAAAAAAAAAAAAAAAAAAAAATTGCTGTTTTCAGGTTAAAGCTGATCAGTTGTGCCTGAGCTCCACAGGGAGGAGAGTATAATGAGGCATGTTTGAGCCCCCACATCTTTCCATGGCCTGGATTAGTTTTTGTTTGTTTGTTTGTCTGTTTGGGTCTCCTACAGCGCTGTCCATTCAGTCAGCTGGGGCTTTTAGAATTTTAGTTTTGGTTTACATAGGGCAAGGTATTGCAGGGGGTTAGATGGGGCGTGGATCTCCCATGCTCATCCTGGACGCACCACCCTCCCAGCACCTGCACCAGTTCAGCAACCCAGAAGCTCAGCAAAGCTCTGTGTCCAAGAGTTTTTATAGAGCTTGATCTTCAGCCACACCTCCCTCTCTCTTTTCCTGGAAGTTTGTGGGTGGAGCTGAGAAATCCAACCTTCTAATCCTCTAGTTACTTGGTCTTTCTTGGTCCTTCCTCCCCATCTTCAGGCTCCCCGGGGGCTGTATCCTAAGTCGTTTCCTTAGCATAAACTCAGGTGTTATCCATGGAGCTCATTACGAATAACAAGACACTTCTGTCACTCAGGAAAGTCCCAGCGTTTTAGAAGTTCTGGGACAAGGACCAGGAAAAGACCAAATATATTTCATATCACACTACAGGAAGTCTGCGAAATGAGGAGGAAGGTAAATTTCTGAAGCACTATTTCTAGAGAAGGATCAGAACGAGATGCATCTCCAAGTGGGAAGTGTGTTGTCAGGTATTTCCGCCACTTAACCTCGTCATGTTCTTTTGCCCCCAGGAATGTTAGTGAGTGCCAGGCTGACCCCTCAGAGCAATCTTCCTTAATCCAGATAGCATTCATGTTCTGGCTGGGTCATTACACTCTGGAGCTCTTTCTGACCTTTTCGTTGATTTTCAGGGTTGGATGGAATGGCAACCGTAAAGGTTACTCTGTACAGGGTGGAGCTTCGCCTGGAACAGTTTGCCCTTGACTTAGGTGACAACATGTGTTTTCTCCACCGGTGTCTATGATGAACCACATCTTCCTCACCTGAAAATATCACTTACAAAAAGACCCCGGGGCCTGGTGCTGTGGCTTACCCTTGTAATCCCAGAACTTTGGGAGGCCGAGGCGGAAGGATCACTTGAGGTCAGGAGTTTGAGACCAACCTGACCAACGTGGTGAAACCCCCTCTCTACCACAAAATACAAAAATTGGACAGGTGTGGTGGCACGCGCCTGTAGTCTCAGCTACTCAGGAGGCTGAGGTAGGAGAATTGCTTGAACCTGGGAGGCAGAGGTTGCAGTGAGCTGAGATGGTGCCAGTGCACTTCAGCCTGGGGAACAGAGTGACATCTCAAAAAAAATAATAATAAAATAATATATAAAACAAAAAAACAAACAAAAACCAAGAAAGAGGATTGGTTGCACTGTCTTTCTTGGTTATGTCTTTATATATTTTCAAGACATACTATTGGGAAAGTCCTACCTAAGATCTAACTAAAATCTCCCACAGTACAATCCAAACTCATTTTCTCTTGTTTTGTGAAGATGGAAGAATACCTAGTGGATCTTTGCTTTTGACAGTATTTCTCCCAAGACTCACTGTTGCTCAACTTGGCCTGTTGCTTTCAGATTCCGAGGAAGGTCCGGGCTTTGTATTAGCAATTACTTGGACCTCACTGGTTCTCTGGTGGGGTCTGTGGGCCTCTGCAGACTTCTGCTTTTATTAGTTTTTTAGATGGAGTCTCCCTTTTTCACCCAGGCTGGAGTGCAGTGGCATGATCTGGGCTCACTGCAACCTCCACTTCCCAGGTTCAAGTGGTTCTCCCGCCTCAGCCTCCTGAGTAGCGGGGATTACAGGTGTGCGCCACCATGCCTGGCTAATTTTTTATTTTTAGTAGAGATGGGGTTTCACCGTGTTGGCCAGGCTAATCTCGAACTCCTGACCTCGAGTGATCCACCCACCTTGCCCTCCCAAACTGCTGGGATTAGAGGCGTGAGCTGCCACGCCTTACCCTCTGCAGACTTCGTGGAGGAGTTTTCAGCCATTGTCAGCCATGTATGTTTGAAGGCAGGGCTGAGTTAGAGGTGAACAGAGAGGATAGTGGCCTGCCCACTCAGAAAGTTCTCAGAACACTGAAAATTTCTCTCTCTCTGAAGTGCCTTCTCCATGCTTTGGATTGCTTCTTAAAATGCCTTTTGCTTTGTTGTGAGAGAGATGCGACTGAAAATGTGGATAACTCAGGAGAGGTAATTCTCAGAATTCATCAGACACTTACTGTGCACTTACTGGGAACCTGGCACTGTGCTATGTGCTTGGGATACAAAAATGTTTACAAGCTGGGCATGGTGGTGTGTGCGTGTAGTCCCAGCTATTTGGGAGGCTCAGGTGGGAGGATAATTTGAACCCAGGAGTTTGAGACCAGCCTGGGTGACAGAGTAAGACCCTGTCTCAAAACAACAACAACAACAACAACAAAAAAAACAAATAAAAAAAGGAAAGATAGAAAAGCAAAGATGGTTACAGATGTCCCTTCCATTGGGGAACTCCCAATTGAGTGTGTGGGAGATCGTTATGTAAAAGTTAATTTCAGTGGCATATGGCATTCAGACTAAAGGATGAAAAAAATCGGTCTGAGGACAGGATCTGCTGTGTGGGAGAGGAGAAGAAAGGTTTAGGGCCTTGGTTTTACCAAATCTTCACCTGTTTCACTCACACCCAGCTGCCACCTGTCAGCACCTGTTTCTCTCAGACAGACAGGTTTCCCAGAGAATCCAGTCATCCTGGTAGATGGGATTTGTGAAATTATTTCCACCTTGAGAAGAACTGAGAAGTCTAGGGCCATGAAGCTGGCCAGAGACAGAGATGGATCTAGAACACAGGTCTCTGGCAACCAGACCAAGTATTCAGTTTACTGTGTTTCTCAGGGAGCCCATCTTTATCCAGGAAGGAGCCGTATCTTCAGGCAGTGAGTCATGACGCTCGGGCTGGGCCCCTCAATCTGTGGGGACAGGGTGACAGTTTTTCCTAGGACGACTGCCCCAGCACGAGTCCTACAGACAGGCTGAGGTGGCGTGGGTTGGAGGCTCTGGTTCTGCTAATTTTCTCACTGTGTGGTCCTGGGCAGGTTACTCACTCTCTCTGGGCCGCAGTGAGATTATAAAATGGAGAGTATACATTTCTGTTTCATCTTGTTAGACAAAATGAAGCGCATGCGTCTGAAGAGTTATGCTAACGCATTTATTTGTTTACAAAAGCAAAGACCTTTGTGCCCATCTCTGAGGCCTCAGAGTCTGCTTCCCTGGTTAGTGGAAGCTGGAACAGTGGTTTATTCCTTCTTTGGTTATTTATGAGATGTTGCTTTTCTGATCTATTGATGGGTGCTGAAAAACTGCCTGTAAACCTAGTTTGTTTTTTTTAACCTCCCACAACCTAGTTATCTTAACCTAGTGTTTATAGTTTAAGGGCTGCTGTCATCTGTGTGTCCCTTCAGTGTTGGCCTGCTTAAGATTCTGACTCCGGGATTCTTCTTTTACATGTATATTTAAAAAGAGAGAGAGAGACAGGGTCTTGCTATGTTACCCAGGCTGGTATCAAACTTCTGGACTCCAGCAGTCCTCCTGCCTTGGCCTCCCAAAGTGTTAGGCTTCCAGGTGTGATCCACAGAGCCTGGCCCCAGGTTTCTTCTTATTTCTCTTCGTTTTCCTCCTTTTACCCTCTCTCTTGCTCGCTCTCTCTCTCTCTCACCCTCCCCTTTCTACCTTTTTTTTTTTTTTTTTGAGGCAGTCTTGCTTTGTTGCCCAGGCTGGAGTGCAGTGGCCCAATCTCGGCTCACTGCAACCTTCGCCTCCTGGGTTCAAGCGATTCTCGTGTGTGTGCCATCATGCCCAGCTAATTTTTGTATTTTTGGTGGAGATGGGATTTCGCCGTGTTGGCCAGGCTGGTCTCATACTCTTGGTCCCAAGTGATCTGCCCGCCTTGGCCTCTCAAGTGCTGGGATTACAGGCATCAGCCACCATGCCCAGCCTCCCCTTTCTACTTCTAAATCCATATACTGTCCTTGGGCGATTTCATCCATCCCCCTGGCTTTTGTTATTCCTGTCTGAGACTTCGTATTTTTCCTCAGACTTAGGCTCATACCTCCAACTGACTAATGGGCATTTCCACTGGGATGTTCTTCAAAACTCAGCTTGTCTTTTTGTAATTGAGTTCATTATTTTTCCCTTCAAACCAGTTCCCTCCATTCTGTTACTTACATTGGGGCTTGGTACTTTTTGTTTTCACAAGGCTTCTCTCCCTCCAAAGCAAATGTTCCTCAAGCCTGCCTTCTCAGCTCCATCACCATAGCCAGCTCTCACGTGTATTACACAAGCATCCTGACTCCATCACAGCCCCTCTCCTGTGCTTCTTCACTATGCAGCCAGAAGGGTCTTCGTAACCTCACTTCTGTTCCCCTCCTGCTTCATCCACCTGCTGCTCCTGTGTGCTCTGCCTCCAGCCAGTCTGACCTTTTAGTTCCTTGAATGGGATGCTCTCTTCTTTTCAGGTTTCATCTATGTTGTTCCATCAGACAGAATTCCTTTCTTATAACACTGACCTACTTTGCCACCATAAGACCTTTTCCTTGGTTTAGTTAGCCTTTCTTCTAGGGAATATTTCTTGACTGAGGTCTTCATCACGTCTGTGTTTCTGAAGCATCCTGCACTGGAGTGTGATTACATGCTCACATTGTGTCCTTTATTAGATCCTACACAGTGAAGGCAGAGTTTATTTTATTCAGTGCCTGCTAAGCTCTTTGCATGGAACATAGTAGGAGCTCAGTAAACATGTGTTTAGGGAATGAATGAATAATCAAATGATGAACGCCTCTAAGGAAATTCGATTTTCATGGAATTCTACAATAAATCATTTTGCAAAACTAGAAGTCCTCTTGAAGCTGAATAATTACCCCTTCATATGCCATTTATGTAAATCTGTACAATTATGTATTGGCTTGTCTATCTTAAACCTGTTGGTTTCTGTTCTGGTTTTAACTGTGTTCTGTGTCTTTAGGAAGTGCCCAGAGAGTAGATACTGCTTTTTTTTTTTTTTTTTGAGATGGGATCTCACTCTATCACCCAGGCTAGAGATTGCTGCTGAGATCTTGACTCACTGCAGCCTTGACATCCTGATCTCCTGAATAGCTGGGTCTACAAATGCGTGCCACCATGCCTGGCTTTGTGTGTGTGTGTGTGTGTTTGAGACAGGGTCTAACTCTGTCACCCAGGTTGGAACACAGTGGCACAATCATGCTCACTGAAGCCTCAACTTCCCCAGCTCAAGTGATCCTCCTGCCTCAGCCTCCTGAGTAGCTGGAGTTTACAGGCATGTGCCACTATGCTCGGCTAATTTTTTCTACTGTTTGTAGAGACAGGATCCTGTTATGTTGCCCAGGCTGGTCTCGAACTCCTAGACTCAAGGGATCCTCCTGCCTCAGCCTCCCAGTGCGTTGGGATTATAGGCATGAGCCACCACTCCTGACCCAGAGACTGCCACTCTGAAGGTAGTCTCTATTCAGGGGAGCCAAACTTGGCAGAGTTAGGGGGAGAGTGATCAGTCTTTCCCAAAATGAGGTTCCAGAGAGCACGAGCACATTGGGAACAGTATTTTGTCTGATGGTGGACCCAGGGCCCCGGTATAGTCTGCAAACAGCAGTTAGGTTTTTTTTTCCCCACCAAAGACCCATAACAGTTTTGAAGAACATTTATTTTTGGAGCCGTGGTTGCCATGGTAATGCAATACTTTTTCTCATCTTCTGATTCCAGGTCAGGGCAACAGTTGTTCCTCCTGCAAGGGAAGAGGATTTTGGAATATATGCATCCTTCTACCTTTTTTCCCCAACTGACTAATCCAACAAACATTTATTGAACATGTACTACATGCCAGATTCTGTTCCTAACACCAGAAACAATAGTGAACGAAATAGTGTCTGCCCTACAGGGGCTTCTCTAGTGGGGTAGAGAGACTGTCAGCAAATTATCAGTGCAATACTGGTCCCTATTTGTTTAAAAGCAAATTGTTTGGCCACGTCACTGAAAGGGAATTAGTTTGTTTTCTAAAATTTGGAAATCAAGAGTTGTAAAAGAAGTGTCTTCCATACTGCTTTGAAGAGCGATATGGGAGCGGGGAGGAGCTAGTGGCTGAATGTGGGAACCTGAATCTCTTCCCATTAATAGTGGGACTTCATTGGATTTGCTGTGGGCACTTTGGAATGCAGATGCATTTGTTGCTCTGACATCATCTCAGACCTTGGGAGATGACAGGATTAAGTTGGGTCTCTCTGCAGCTGTCAGATGTCAAAGCTGTTGCTCTCCTGGTGTTTGTGGGAGTCTCTTGGCAGTAACAGAAGCCAAGAGCCAAAGAGCTGCCAGAAATGGCCCTTTATTATCCAGTGTAATGACAGCCTGGAAAACAGTCAGAGAATGCCATTTGTTAAGCTACTATAGAGTGCGGAACCTTGAACTGGGCTCCAAGAAGCAAAGTAGAGAGGAAAGAGGGGATACTGATACCTGCTGTTGGGAGCCTCCCATCAGGGTGGCAAAGAATGGCACTCACAAGGACACAAATGAAAATGATGCAGACAATAGCAATTCATCACAATCTCTTAATTTGAGTAGCACTTTACCTTTTCAAAGCAATTTACCAGGCCATGGGCTCTCCCACGGAAGGGACAGTGTATAATTATTCTTTGTGATTGCTTAGCACTTACCACAGTGCCTGGCACACACCAGGATGTCCAGTGAGAAGCTTATGGCATGACAATCTATTACCTCATTTGTTGCTGCATCCTATGGGGCAGATGTAATGAGTATATCCACCTGGCATTTAAGGAAATGGGGACTCTGAAATATGCCCACATCCATACAGCTAAGTGATGCTAGAAACCAGACTCAAAAAGAGGTTGTGTCATGTCACTTTTAATTTAGGGTCCTTTCTTTGTTGTACCATACATGTGTGTATCTGACATTATACTGAGGATTATGGATACATGCTGACAGTGTGGGTAATTAAAATCCACAGGAAATAAAACATAAAGACCAAACATTTTAACTAGCAGTTTCGGCATGCCTCCACTGTTTGAAAGCAGCAGCTTCTGTGAAAAGCTTTGACTGAATTTTACCTCCCCTGCTCCCCTTCCCATTTGGAGGAACACATTACACAGCCAGGCTGCCAGAGAGAGGAGAGTCCAAATCCCGCCAGCCAGCACTTGTTGCTTGGCTGCTATGTGCTGGCCACTGAGGTGTGGCTGGCTTCTTCTCTTGAAGGAGTTAGTCTAGTTTATTTATTGTTCATTCATTTGTTTGACAGCAGATTATATATATATATATTGTTGTTGTTCTCTCGCCCAGGCTGGAGTGCAGTGGCATGATCATACCTCACTGCAGCCTCTAACTCCTGGGTTCAAGTGATCCTTTGGCCACAACCTCCTGAGTAGCTGGGACCACAGGCACGTGCCACCATGCCCAGTTAATTTTTTAGATTTTTATAGAGACAGGGTCTCACTATGTTTTCCAGGCTAGTCTTGAACTCCCACTCTTAAGCAATTCTCTTTCTTTGGCCTCCTAAAATGTTGGGATTACAGATGGGAGCCACTGCACCCAGTCCGACAGCAGATTTTTTTGACCATCCATTAGACAGTCAGTGCAAATAATTGTGAACAAATGTAAAATTTTAAAATGTGACAGTCAAGTCCAACAGAGCTTAAAGGAAAAACATATAAAACTGTGACAAGTGCATCAAAGGAGAAGACAGCAATAGTAATCCTGGCAATTAGCCAGATCTTGTGAAGGACATTTTTTTCTGGTAGAAGACCTTCTTTAGCTGGGCACGGTGGCTCACGCCTGTAATCCTAGCACTTTGGGAGGCCGAGGCAGGCAGATCACCTGAGGTCAGAAGTTCGAGACCAGCCTGGCCAACATGGTGAAACCCTGTCTCTACTAAAAATACAAAAATTAGCCAGGCGTGGTGGTGGGTGCCTGTAATCCCAGCTACTTGGGAGGCTGAGGCAGCACAATTGCTTGAACCTGGGAGGTGGAGATTGCAGTGAGCTGAGATGGTACCATTGCACTCCAGCCTGGGCGACAGAGTGACACTCTGTCTCAAAAAAAAAAGAAGACCTTCCTTAATAAGTGGAGTTGCATAGACATTTTGCTTTGGAAAACAGAAGCAGTTTACTCTCAGTATGGGGTCTACTTCATTCATTCCACAGAATAGGCAAAGATGCCCGGGGCTTTGCTGACTAGGGAATTCTGGCCATGGCCTTTTGCTTGTCTTCTAACCAGACCTTTTGCTTCTCTTCTCCCTTTTTGCCAGATGTAGAACCACCAGACTTCCCTTTCATTTCTCCAGGAAAGAATGGGTAGGGAAGTGAAAGTTCGGTCTTGTGTTTCACAGGCACCATTGAAGTTAAGAATTCAATATTTAGATATTTTTGAGTTACTATCAGTGCATTTTTCTGATCTTGTTCCTCATAGCCATGGAGAATCTAGAGTTCTAGAGCATTTTACCTTAATTGATGACTAGTTTAAGGCCTTTATGCGTGGCTAGTTTGGAAATGACTCATTCATTTGAACAGTATCCTTAGAACGTTAGGAAGAAACAATTGGCAGTACGCAAATAACTCCAAACCTCTAATCTAGCTTAAACGGACAAATACAGGAGAATATAGACATGCAGAAACATAAATGTTTTCTAATAAATATATGTATATATCTAATACACATAAACATATATTAAATATAAGTATATATGTATATACAAGTATATATTTCTTTTTATTTTAAGACAGCCTCACTCTGTCATCCAGGCTGGAGTGCAGTGGGGCAATCCTGGCTCACTGCAACCTCTGCCTCCCGGGTTCAAGCAATTCTCATGCCTCAGCCTCCCAAGTAGCAGAAATACAGGCGTGCGCCACCACACCCAGCTAATTTTTGTATTTTTAGTGGAGACGGGGTTTCGCCATGTTGGGCAGGCTGGTGTTAAAACTCCTGACCTCAAGTAATCCTCCTGCCTCAGCCTCCCAAAGTGTTGGGATTACAGACATGAGCCACAGTGCCTGGCAATATATAGGTATATATTTTTTAAACCTAGATATTCCCTAGGGCAGGCTAAGTACTTTTTGGTCCTGGAATACTGACTCAAATTTCAGAAATACATTTTAATTTGCCTGTTGCATATGATACTTGTTTTAATATCAGCACTTGGGCTCAAACCTATCCACCTCAGGGAGATTTCTGGATCTTGCCTGTTTTATCGGAGGGGAAGACAAAGTAAACCCAAAGGGGGCTGAGCAGTGGAGCATCTGAAGTCCCAGGTCGCTACCGATCGTGAAGTTGAGGGTGATCAAGGACAGCTAAGAAACAGGAACGTGTTTCTAGTTCTTCCAAGGCTCTGTATCTTTATAAAATCCCATTGATAATGGCCCATGCCAACACTGTTCCTCATCTGTCCGCACCTCTAGCAAGGCCAGAGTAGATACTTTCCCAGCAGCTGAGTGTGACTTTTATCCCGGTAATAATTTCTTTCTTTCTTTTTTTTTTTTTTTGAGACGGAGTCTCGCTCTGTCGCCCAGGCTGGAATGCAGTGGCCGGATCTCAGCTCACTGCAAGCTCCGCCTCCCGGGTTTACGCCATTCTCCTGCCTCAGCCTCCCGAGTAGCTGGGACTACAGGCGCCCGCCACCTCGGCTGGCTAGTTTTTTTGGATTTTTTTAGTTGAGATGGGGTTTCACCATGTTAGCCAGGATGGTCTCGATCTCCTGACCTCGTGATCCGCCCGTCTCGGCCTCCCAAAGTGCTGGGATTACAGGCCTGAGCCACCGGTAATAATTTCAATCCTGCTTCCATGGAGTAAAATTCCAGCCTAGGACAAGCGTTCTTTCCGCAGGCAGGCAGCTTTGCATCATCAGCTTCCTCTTACATACATTGGTGACCATGATGATACCTACCTTGAAGACTGGTTTGCAGATGAAATGCGATGAGGCACCTCTCCAATTTCCTGACATCCTGTAGGTACTCACTTCCTGGTTATTTCCTTTGTCCCTCTCCGCTTTAAATTTAAGAGAAGGAGGTGTTTTCATATGGGTGTCATTTGAGGCCAAGCTTATCTGATCTGAAGGACAGGCCCTAGGGCTTGCGGTTGTTTTGTTTTTTCCTCATTACCAGGCACCTTTGCTGAGTCGTTTGGGGTTGACAGACCTGGAAAAGACAGCAGTGTAGAGAGTGGTTAGTGCCATGTGTGGTCGGCCAATGCAGGCTCTATTGTCTGTTAGTATTTCCTGGTGCACTTTTGGAACCTGATCTGCCCTTCTCATGGTTAAGGGCGGGGGGGGGGCGGGGGGGGGGAGGTGAGTACCTAGCCATGGGGATGTTCTACATATCTTGCCTCGTGCTGAATTTCCTATAAAATGGCTTCATGAAACTTTGATGTCAGCTTAAGCAGTACTGCCACCAGGCTCTGCGGAGGGCCCTAAGTGAATAGAGGGCAGTAGTATCTTCCAAATTTGAAATGAGTGACATTGGGTTATAATTAGGGGAGAATATGCTCTTGGTGCTACTGAGAAGATACAGAGTGAGAACTTTTCTTAGAAAAGCGTGAGGTTGTAAAGAAGAACCAAGATAAGATTTAAAGATTGCCTCTGAGTGATAGGAGACATATGTGGGAATAGGACTGGTTTATGTGTCCCCTGAAATGCTTATTCCATCTTTAGTGATGCTGTATTTGTGGGACTAGGTACATGTAATTTTTGTTTAAAGAAATGCTTTAACTTGTTATAGCTGAAGGATATTTTATGAGCACTTAGTCTTTTACTAGTTTTGTGATGTTTTATACCATCAACATCAACGACAAGTATTGTTTGAGTATGTACTTCATGTAAGATGTCTATGAGCCCTATTTAATATTTAGGAAAGTACGAAATTAAACATTTAAGTGTATTTTTCGCCCAACATACAGAGATGAGAGGGAAAAATATTTGATTAAACTGTAATCTTTGTTTCTATTATGACTAGGTAGAGATTCCTTAGGATGAACTAAAATCAAAACAGATTTCACTAGAATGTTATTTTTATTTTTCATTTTATAGAGACAGGGGTCTTACTATGTTGCCCTAGCTGGTCTCAAACTCCTAGGCTCAAGCGATCTGCCCTCCTTGGCCTCCCAAAGTGCTAGGATTACAGGCATGAGCCACCGTGCCTGACCAGATTTTACTAGAATCTGCTTGTGAATTCCCTTCAAAATTAAAATCACAATGGACCCCCTTCTGATGATATGCATTCCACTCAACTGATCATTCATCCTCTACTTGCTATGCAAACTGCTGTGCTCACCACGCATACGAGGTAGTTTGCAAAGTCACGGACTCTGGAGTGATCTGCATGGATTCTATTTAGGCTCTGCCACTTACTGTCTGCCCTTAACGTATTTTTTAGCTTTTTTGAGGCTACATTCTTCAGCTTCATTGTCTTAATAACACTGTACTTCTGAAATTATCATCTTCTTTTATTTTTCTCTGTTGATGATCGGTCTCTAATTTTTGCATCCCTTCTGCTAAACCACAAGAATTTGAGGTCCTTGAGAGCAGGGACTTTGCCCAATCTGTTTATTACTGTGTTCCCAGTGGTTAGAAAACAGCCTGGTATATAGAAAACACTCAACCAGGCCGGGTGGGGTGGCTCGCTCCTGTAATCCCAGCACTTTGGGAGGCCAAGGTTGGTGGATCATTTGAGGTCAGGAGTTCGAGACCAGCCGGACCAACATGGTGAAATCCTGTCTCTACTAAATAAATACAAAAAATTAGCCGAGTATGGTGGCACACACCTGTAATCCAAGCTACTCAGAAGGCTGAGGCATGAGACTCGCTTGAACCCGGGAGGTGGAGGGAAGTTGCAGTGAGCCAAGATTGCACTATTGCACTACAGCCTGGGCGACAGAGAGAGAGTGTCTCAAAAACAAAACAAAACAAAACAAAAAAGATCAACACACTCAACAATGGCACATCCGTTTTATAGAATGAGCAACTGTTAACAGTTATCCTTCTTGTGAGCAGTAGCACCAGAGGTTAAGAAAAAAGTTTCTCTACCCACCAGGAGTTTGACATTCTTGTTCTCTAAGGGCAGCATTGGTGGTGTGGAAAGAGCCCCGGGAGAGTCAGCAAACTCGAGTTTTATTCTTTGCAGTGCTACTAAATACCTCTGTGACTTTACACTTGTCATTTACCTTCTTTGGGCTGTTGGTTTCCTGTTTGAAAAAGAAAAAATTAGGGCCAAGTGTGGTGGCTCATGCCTGTAATCCCAGCACTTTGGGAGGCTGAGGCAGACAAATCACTTGAGCCCATGAATTTGGGACCAGCCTGTGCAATAGAGTGAGACCTCGTCTCTACAAAAAATACAGAAAATAACCAGATGTGGCCAGGCGCAATGGCTCACGCTTATAATCCCAGCATGAGCTGAGGCCGAGTCAGGCAGATCACTTGAGGTCAGGAATTTGAGACCAGACTGGTCAAAATGATGACACATGGTCTCTACCAAATATATAAAAATTAGCCAGGTGTGGTGGCACATGCCTGTAGTCCCAGCTACTGGGGAGGCTGAGGCAAGAGAATCATTTGAACCTGGGAGGCGGAGGTTTCTGTGAGCTGAGATGGCGCCACTGTACTCCAGCCTGGGCGACAGAGGGAGACTCTGTCTCCAAAAATAAAAATAAAAAGGGCCGAGCGCGGTGACTCACGACTGTAATCCCAGCACTTTGGGAGGCTGAGATGGGCGGATCACGAGGTCAGGAGATCGAGACCATCCCGGCCCCGTCTCTACTGAAAAAAAGTACAAAAAATTAACCGGGCGTGGTGGCGGGCGCCTGTAGTCCCAGCTACTTGGGAGGCTGAGGCAGGAGAATGGTGTGAACCGGGAGGCGGAGTTCGCAGTGAGCCGAGATTGCGCCACTGCACTCCAGCCTAGGTGACAGAGCGAGACTCCATCTCAAAAAAAAAAAATAAAAAAATTAAGAAAAGAACTAGGTGTGGTGGCACATGCCTGTGGTCCCAGGTACTTGGGAGGCTGAGTTGGGAGTATTGCTTAAGCCCAGGAGGTCGAGGCTGCAGTGAGCTGTGATGGCACCACTGCACTCCAACCTGGGCAACAAAGAGAGACCCTGTCTCAAAAAAAAAAAAAAAAGAAAAAGAATTAGAATAGTTTATCCCTTGAATCCCTTCCTGCTGTGAAGTATCAGCTCGTGATTTTATTAATAAAATTAGAGACTTATAAAATGATAACCTGGAAAGACAGTAACAGTTAAAGGAAACACTTATCAAAAGAGTATACAGGAAGTGAACCAGGAAGCCACATTTCTGTGACTCTGTTAGCTGCCTCTAAACCAGTTTGTTCTTAGACTGCTATTCTCCTTTCCCCACTGTCCAGCCAACTCAGCCCAACCTCGTGGTTTAGTTCACATGTTTTAGGATAGCCAGCAACTCCCTTCTTTCTCAATCTGTGTGTCTTCCACTTAGTCTTCAAACAGGCTTCATGGAAGGTTTCTCAGCTTAGCGTCATGGCACTTTTCAGGCTAGATACTGCCTATGTGATTGTCTAGCACACTCTGTTCATTTTACAGATAAGCAAACTGAGGTTCAGAATGGTGGGGCAACTTGCTCTGTGTTCTGTGGCGTCCATGACAGAGTCAGTGCTGGACCCAGACTTATGAGACTGGCCCTGGTGCTATTGCTCCACTGTGCTCTATTTTCTACATATTTTATTTTATGTATTTGTTTTTTGAGATGGGGTCTCACTCTATCGCCTGGGCTGGAGTGTGGTGGCACGATCATGCTTACTGCAGCCACAACCTCCTGGGCTCAAGTGATCCTCCTATCTCAGCTTCTGAGTAGCTGGGACTACAGGCACGCACCACCACACCTGGCTAATTTCCCTACTTTTTTGTAGAGACAGCGTCCTGCTTTGTTATCCAAGGTGGTCTTGAACTCCTGGGCTCAAGGGATCCTCCAGCCTCGGCCTCCCAAAATGTTGGGATTATAGGTGTGAGCCACCGTGCGTGGCTGCCACATATTTTAAATATCTAGATGAGTACCACTTTATGCATGACTCCACGATAAGTGCATATGTATGCTGCACAGAATCTAGTTGGAGTTCTGAGAGAGAGAGAGAGGAGAGGGGAGGGGAGAGGATTAGGGGAATTGGCTTACATAATTATGGAGGCTGAGAAGTCCCACAACATGCCGGAGACCCTGGGATGCTGGTAGCATGGCTCAGTCCAAGTCTGCAGGCCTCAGAACCAGAGAAGCTGATGTTGTAACTCTCAGTTTGGGGCCAAAGGCCTACAACTCAGAGAGCCACTGAGCGACAGAGAGAGGAAGAATATAATCCAACTCTGGCAATTCCATTCACATATTCACCTTTTCTCAGTTTTTGTTTTCCTGGCCCCCAGCAGAATGGACGGTACCCACTCACAATGAGGGCGGATCTTCCCCACCCAGTCCACTTAGACTCACATGCTAATCTTTTCTGGCAACACCTTCACAGACACACCCAAAAATAATGCTTTACCAGGTTCCTAGGTATTCCTTAATCCAGTCAAACTGGCACCTAAAATTAACCATCACAATTACCTTCTCACTAAAATCAGTCTGAGAAGAAAATGGACGTAAAGAATTTGAAGCAAATTCCTTTTTGGATTTATAGGATGAACAGTATCCTAGATAAGGAAACAGTGAAAGGTTGTTTTTTTTTTTTTTTTCCCTGCTCTTTGTACTCCCCAATGTGAGTAATGAGCAAAAAAATCCAGGAGAATGGGAGCATGTTGAGTGATAAGAACAAGTATCTCTCAACATGTAGAGTGTGCATACAGGTGGGTTATTTTCAAATTTCAAGTCTGCAGATGGGTAGTTCCAGATATGGCTTGGTGATTGAAGTGGAGGTTCTTCTGGGGGCTAGTCCTTATTGTGCTCCTGTAATTTCCCCCCCAACTCTGAGTCTGATCTCCTCAGTGAGAACAATCACTTTAATGCTTTATGCACACCGTAATGCACAGCAGAATTAATAGAGTCTTCAGACCATCACAGACGCAATGGCCTTCCTGGCTATGAGTTTGGAAAAGCGTTTCTAGGAGCTCGTTGTGGGAGAGGCTATGTGGATGACAGAGAACATGCACTGCCTTGTAGATGGGTTATAGTTATGGTGACCAGTCCTTGGAGTTAGGGCAGATTGGGGTATTTGATTACAAAAAAATGAGACAGTTCTATTTTTTTTTTTTTTTTTTTTTTAATTTGCTGACCATGGGAAAATCTTCATGAACACTTGTATTTTTTTTTTTTTTTTTTTTTTTGAGATGGAGTTTTGCTTTTGTCACCCAGGCTGGAGTGCAGTGGCATGATCTCGGCTCACTACAACCTCCATCTCCTGGGTTCAAGCAATTCTCCTGCCTCAGGCTCCAGAGTAGCTGGGATTACAGGCGTGAGCCACCACACCTGGCTAATTTTGTATTTTCAGTAGAGATGGGGTTTCGCCATGTTGGCCAGGCAGGTCTCCAACTCCTGACTTCAGATGATCCACCCACCTCGGCCTCCCAAATTGTTGAGATTACAGGCATGCACCACTATGGTCGGCCATATTCGTGATTTAAAGGAATTGAAGATAAAAGAATTGAGTTCGAAAAAAGAGAGAGAGAAGAATATTATCTTCTTCAAATACTGACTTTTAAGTGAGATAGAGTGCAAAAAATCCATAGAGTACGTACTCAATACCTGTTAGTTGACCCTTCCCCTATGATATGAACTGGTTATTCACAACTATCTTTACACTTTAAGTCCTATTCCTAAAGCCACACTGAGTTTCCGGAGGGCAGGGCTGGGTCTTAGGCAGATTTGTTCTGCTGTCTTCTCACTGGACACGTGGCCCACCCAAAGCTTGCCTCTCATCTGTTTTCTGTGTACAGATTGCCATTCAAAAAGTGTTTTCTGAATGAATGAATTATTTACTTTATGGGCCAGCAAAATCCTTTTTATGTTCTTGTGCATTTTTATGCCCTTGTCCTCACCCTTGTCCCTTCAAGTTCAGTGGGTCTCAGAACTGAACTTGAAGAGAGTTAATTGGATATAGGCCAGGAGTGTGATTGGTCGTGTGTGTGTGTGTGTGTGTGTGTGTGTGTTTCATTACAATTCTCAAACTAAAAATAAATGATTTGTGGATTAGTCAACTTCTGTTTTCTTTTGCTCCATATCCTGAATTATCCAGTACCTGTTGCTTCCACGCTAATGAAAAGTGACCATGTGTGGTATGACAAGCTTATTAGAAGGTTGTCAAACTGCTTGGCAGAGAAGACATGGAGTTTAATCCTGAGTAGAAAATGGCATTGTGGAAACAGATGAATTATAGTAGATGAATATAGTGGAAAATATTGTTGATGAATTAAAGTACATGGATTATCTTCTTTGTGGACCATCAAAATCCTTTTTAAGTTCTTGTCCAAGTTCAGTGGGTCCCGGGACTGAACTTGAAGAGGGTTAATTGGATATAGGCCAGGAGTGTGATTGGGCAGATTTGTGGCAATTATACCTAGACACTGTGACTCCAGCCCCAGTCAATGCGGGGATTTCTCTCCAGGCGCCCCAGGGCACTCTGTGAGTGTTAATGACCAGAGTTCTTGGTTAGGACTTTTTATGGCTTCCAATTGGAAAAAACAAGATAATAGCTTTACCATAAGCCAGTTTTTCCCGGGGCTAAGGGCAAATGAAGTTGGGTGGCGGTTGGGTGGTGGGGAGTTGGAGGGTGGACAGGAGCGGGGCAGGGAAGGGGAGGCAGGAAGCTGAAAGGATTCTTTCTAGAAAACAGCACAGCTTGCAGGCTGCTTGTCCTTGAGCTCCATGGTCACTGGAGCAGTTGGTCTGTGATAGGGTTTCTGCGTGAATCCCCTGCCGCCATGTTTCCTTTGTCCCTTTAGGACCCAAGAATCCGTCTGCCTTCCCAGGTACATCAGCTTCTCCTTTCCTTGGGCGTCTCTTTCCTGGGCCCTCCAGGAAGAACACAAGGCTCTCTGTGTCTTTCCCACCTTGTGACCTTTCGGAATTCACATACTTTTGGCTTTTTAAGAGGTTTGGCTTGTGTTAACTAGACGGAAACAGGTGGTAGCAAAATTAATAGCCAGTTCGGAAGCCATAGTCATAGAAAAAATCTTTAAAACATATTGAGTCTTAATTGAGTTTGGTCTTCAATCAGATGTGAATGGACCAGTGCTGCTGCTGCCTGGGCTACTTCTAAAATGTTCTTGTCAGAGTTCAGTTGTCATTTCTGGGGAACCAGCTGCCCTGACTGACTCCAGGCTGGCTCCTAAATCAAGCTATGTTGACTTCAGCTGGCAGAAGAGCCAAGCTGGCACTGCTACCAGGACTGTTTCCTAAGAGTCCCCCAGGGCACCAGCATTTCTGTCTGCAGCTGGCCCAGCCCTTGTGATTCCTGTCCTTGTGCCCGAAAAAGGTGGTTCTGGCCTCTCTGGTTCCCAAAGACTCCCCCTTGGGCTGCGGGCCAAACCGCCACTGGCCTCCTAGAAGTCCCTCCAGCCCTGGCTCGAGCTCTGGGAAGTCCTGGCCTGTCCCTCGGCACACTCTCTGTCTTTTTTGGATTGCTGTGGTTTCTTCCCCAGCTGGTTGTTGAGACAGCTGTACTTTTTTTTTTTTTTTTTTTGACAGAGTTCCGCTCTTGTTGCCTAGGCTTGTGCAATGGCGCGATCTGCGCTCACTGCAACCTCTGCCTCCTGGGTTCAAGTGATTCTTCTGCCTTAGCCTCCCTAGTAGCTGGGGTTACAGGTGCCCACCACCACGGCTAATTTGTAGTTTTAGTAGAGATGGGGGGTTTCACCATGTTGGCCAAACTGGTCTCGAACTCCTGACCTCATGTGATCCACCCGCCTCAGCCTCCCGAAGTGCTGGGATCACAGGCGTGAGCCACTGCACCTGGCCAAGATAGCTCTACTTTCAAGTGCAGGCTGTTTTTTTTTTTCTGGTGTGGTCATTTGTTTATTTCTATGGTTTCACCTGTGGCTTTGTGACCTCAGTGGCAGGTGCCATCCCCTGGCAAACTGCCTCAAACTGGTCAGAGCAGATTCTCGTTACTTCTTGTTTCAAGGTTTTCACTTGCCTTGGACTTCCAGATGTTCTTGCTTTCTGGCTGAGGGCTGCCACCTGCAGAGCAGAGAGGGCTGATACTTGTGGCAGAGTGAACATTCAAGCTCAGCGCAGTCCCTGAGTCCCAGCCCAAGTTCAGAGTCCCTTCCGTCTCATCAGTGAGGTTATTCCTGCCACCCACCCCTTCTCCAAGTGAATGCTACCCTCCAGCACCAGAGTGTGCTCAAGGTGAAAGAATAAAGAATTCAGGGACAAAAAAACTTAGATTGAAATCCCTGTTTCTTAGCTTACCAGGACAGTTTGCTCATTGACATGCCATGCATCCCTGTGAAGTCTTATTTTCTTCATCTTTATTATTTACATTTATTTATTTAGTTAGTTTAAGATGGAGTCTCACTTTGTCACCCAGGCTCGAGTGCAATGGCACGATTGTGGCTCACCGCAACCTCTGCCTCCCAGATTCAAATGATTCTCATGCCTCAGCCTCTCGAGTAGCTGGAACTACAGGCGTGGGCCACCACCATGCCTGGCTAATTTTTTGTATTTTCGGTAGAGTTGGGGTTTCACCATGTTGGCCAGGCTGGTCTCCAGCTCCTGGCCTCAAGTGATCCACCCGCCTCGGCTTCCCAAATTGCTGGGATTACAGGCATGAGCCACCGTGCCCAGCCTATTCATCTTTAAAATGAGTATCAGAGTGTATACATTTCTTATCTACCTGATGAGTGTGAAAAGTTGGAAGCATATACATGGGAGTACTTTGTAGATGGGGAAGAAGAGTTTAATGGGAAGGTTTATTCCTAGTATTAAATACAGCATATTAGTATGCAGTATCTTGAATGAATTGAAAAAAGCAGCCAGAGTTTGCACTAAAGGAGGTGTTCTCTGATGTAGCCAATAGGTTCTCTCTACTGCATGGGCAGAGCTACCAGTCTCACTGGTAATAACTGTGCCGACTTGGATGTGTCATTAGCCCTATGGCTCAAAGGAGACAGAGCTCTGGGTCAGCAGGGAAAAAGTCAATGAGTTAATCTTTGAATGTCCCAAAGGGCAGGGGCAGGCCTCTGTGTGACACAGCGCCCAATAGGCCAGGGTGGAAGATATGGATCATGTAGAAGGGCAGTGAAGAGAAAGCAGAGAGCACAACATGCACGAAGTTGCAGGAATGAATGCGCCTGGGAGATTTGGGGAGCCTGAGCCCCAGAAAGGAAAACAGCATAAAGGCCTCAGGAAGAGCTTTCTGTTAGGGAAGTCAGTTTCATGTAGTAAGGCCTTGTGTGGCAGGCAGAAAACTTTGGACTGTGTTCTATGACATTATAGGAAGATTTCAAGGGACTTTAACTTGGGAAGAGACTTGACTAGAGCCATTTTAGAAGAAAACAGGGCTGGGCACAGTGGCCCATGCCTGTAATCCCAGCACTTTGGGAGGCCGAGGCAGGAGGGTCGCTTGGGCCGAGGAGCTCAAGACCAGCCTGGGCAACATAGGGAGACCCCATTTCTACAAATTAAAAAAAAAAAAATGTAGCTGGGTGTGGTGGTGCAAACGTGTGGTCCCAGCTACTCGGCAGGCTGGGGTTGAAGGATTGCTTGAGCCTGGGAGTTGAAGACTGCAGTGAGCCATGTTCATGCCACTGCACTGCAGCCTGGGAGACAGAGCTAGCAAGACTTGGCCTCCAAAATAGTAATAATAATAATAATAATAATAATAATAATAATGTTAACATCTAGGCACATTAGTGTGCGGGGGCCAGCTGGCATCCACTTGTAAACGCTGATTGTGCATATCATTTCCCGATGCCAATTTCACTGATAGCAGAAATCAATCATGGTGGGAGTATACATGGCAGAAATTGGCAAATAATATAAATCAGCCCTCCAATCTAGTTGTTAAACATTTATCAGCACAGATAAAGGACCGTTTCAGTAGAGGGGAACATCAGTAGTTTTCAAACCTGAGATGCCTGTTAAAACTCCTTCAGGCTCCAACCCAGGCCCCCTGAATCAGAATCCAGGATCAATGAGGGAATGGGAACTTTTTTCTTTTGTTAAAAAGTTTCCAGGTGATTCTTATGAGACCAGGGTGGTACTGATACTTGGACTAGAGCAAGGACAATAGAAATAGAGAGGACAGGATAGATAGAAAAGAGGTTTCAAAGGTCGGAACCAATATAACTCAGTGATAGATTGAAGGTAGGGAGTAGAGGAGAGAGAACTGCTGGAACTATTTCTGTGTTTCCTTGTTTGTGCAACTAAGTGGAGGGATGGTGATGCAGGTGACTGAGCTAAGGAAGGCAGATGGGAGTTGTTGGGGAGAAGTGAAGGTGTCGGGGGGGAAAGGGTAGTTTTGGACAGGCTGTGGGATGAGCCTAGGGAGGTAGGGTTTTGGTGACGTCCTGTAAACAGCTAGATATGGGGGACTGGAGCTTGGTGGAACAGTAGGAGGTTTAGATACAGGTTTGGGAGTGAACATGTGGCTTTTTGTTGGAGCCATGGATATGGATGAGATTGCTGGAGGAGAGTATGTAATGTGAGAAGAGAAAGAGACTCTGGACAGAACTCTAGGGGCAACTTTTCAGAGGTTGGTAGGGGAAGAGAAGTCAAGTAGAGATAAGCAAAGAGCGGTATGTATGTTGAAAGCCCAAGTCGATGACTCCTCAGAGGGAGGAGTTCCTTTAGGTGTTTTCACATTTCCAGAAGCCTAATAGAACCACACGTACATTTTTCTGTAACAAGACAACCTAAAACATTCCTTTGTTTGGCTTGAATTCTGTCAATCCAGTGTGGTAAGACATGTCCTTGGAGGCTGACCTGAAGCTCTAAATGGTAGTTGTGTGTCTTTCATTAGAAACACACTTGGGGCCTGGCGCAATGGCTCACTCCTGTAATCCCAGCACTTTGGGAGGCAGAAGCAGGCAGATCACCTGAGGTCAGGAGTTCGAGACCAGCCTGACCAACATGGTGAAACCCCATCTCTACCAAAAAAATACAAAATTAGCCGGGCGTGGTGGCACATACCTGTAATCCCAGCTACTCGGGAGGCTGAGGCAGGAGAATCACTAGAACCTGGGAGGTGGAGGTTGCAGTGAGCTGAAATCACACCGCTGTACCCTAGCCTGGGCAACAAGAGTGAAACTCTATCTCGAAAAAAAAAAAAAAAACAAAAAAACATACTTGGGAATATTGTTTGAGGGTTCTTGGTGGGGAGGAAGTTGGGACATTGTAGGGAACATAAGTGAAGTCCCTCTGTGTGTCCTGGCCTGACTCTGTGAGAGGAAATGGACGGAGAAGGTACTCAAACTCCTCATTAAACTGGAGCAGTTTAGTTAAAGGGATCAAGATCATACTGATTGTTCAAAATAAAGATTTGGGCCGGGCGTGGTGGCTCACGCCTGTGATCCCAGCACCTTGTGGGGCATACGCGGGCGGATCACTTGAGATAAAGAGTTCAAGACCAGTCTGGCCAACATGGTGAAACCCCGTCTCTACTAAAAATACAAAAATTAGCCGGGAGTGGTGGTGGATGCCTGTTATCTCAGCTACTCCGGAGGCTGAGGCAGGAGAATCGCTTGAACCTGGGAGGTGGAGGTTATAGTGAGCCAGGACTGTAGCACTGTACTCCAGCCTGGGTGACAGAGTGAGACTCTGTGGAAAGGAAAGGAGAGGAGAGGGGAGGGGAGGGGAGGGGAGGGAGGGAGGGAGGGAGGGAGGGAGGGAGGGAGGGAGGGAGAGAGAGAGAGAGAGAGAGAGAGAGAGAGAGAGAGAGAGAGAGAGAGAGAGAGAGAGAGAGAGAGAGAGAGAGAGAGAGAAAGAAAGAAAGAAAGAAAGAAAGAAAGATTGATTTGGGCATAAAATGGATTCTGGCTTGCCTTGGGCTTAAGAACTTTCTGCAGTTTTCAGCACTGACTTCATTCTCCAACATGAATACTCCGCATTGGGGAACAGGAGATTTTTCCACAGCCAGGAAGGGGACCCTGGGAGTAAGGGTGGGAGACAGTGAGGGGAGGGCACGTGTGTGGAGAGTGGAGGGAGGCTGGCCTTGAGACTCCACTGCCCAGGGTGTTGACCAGTTCTCACAAACTTCAAGTTCTGGCAAGCAACTTGGTTGACAACATTACCTTCTGAGTAAAGGTTTAGTAAGAGACCTGGTTAATTTGTATTTATTCTCTTAAGAGAGCTGAAGATTTCACTGTGAAGTTAAGTAGTGATTGAGGCCAAGGAAGCTAGTAGGATGTGGGAAACTAGAAAAAAGTGGTGGGCTCCTTTACCTAAGAGCAAGTGAAGAGAGTTGAAGCTGACACAGTTTCTCCTTGCCCCTTTTCTCAGAACCCATTTGAGGA
This sequence comes from Macaca fascicularis, assembly GCF_037993035.2. Lineage (NCBI taxonomy): Eukaryota > Metazoa > Chordata > Mammalia > Primates > Cercopithecidae > Macaca > Macaca fascicularis. Next base: position 122,253,131 of record NC_088388.1, read on the forward strand.
ATATAATGGGGTAAGTATAATTATTTTAATTATGTGTGGTGATAAGTCTAGAATTTTATTGTAGGTGAGGGATCATTTACCCTTTGTGAAAAACATCTTAGATCAAGGTATTAGAAAGAATATTTATTTCCTAGCCAGAGCTTGATGATCTGTATTCATGAGAGCTAAGGATTGGCATGAAAATTTAAAGCTTATAGATAGGCTGGGTGTGGTGGCTCTCGCCTGTAATCCCAGCACTTTGGGAGGCCAAGGTGGGAGGATTGCTTGCACCCAAGAGTTTAAGACCAGCTTGGGCAACATAGGGAGACCCTGTCTCATGTTTTAAAAAAATTAATACTCATAGATAATTCAGAAAGAAAGAAACAAAAACGTGTAGCCTTGGTTTTCAACATCTTTTTTTTTTTACTGACTTTCACTGGTTATGCCTAAATGGAGAGCCATATTCTTTCCTGCCGACCTTCTCATGGAGTGCTGTCAGGCTTGAGATACAGCTTCCTCATGTCGGATAACTGAGAGTTGGACCACAACTTTGACATGGGGGCAGGAAAGAGAAGTCCTGGCATTAGGAAGATCCTGGCGGGTTTTGTTACAGTGGGGAAGGTCCACATATGTCTAATTCAAGTCAGCATCTCCAGATGCCTGGAACCAATGCCTAAAACATAGTTGGTGGAAACATGGATGGATGAATGACATATCACGAGTGGTGGGCTCCCTGAGGTCACAGGCCATGCCTTGCACATCCAGCAAGGCCTAGCAGGGTCTGTTCCTCCCTCCTTCCCTTCTTTTTGATGGAGTCTTGCTCTGTGGCCAGGCTGGAGTGAAGTGGCGCGATCTGAGCTCACTGCAACCTCTGCCTTCCAGGTTCAGGCGATTCTCCTGCCTCAACCTCCTGAGTAGCTGGGATTACAGGCACGCACCACCACACTCAGCTAATTTTTGTATTTTTAGTAGAGACGGGGTTTCACCACATTGGCCAGGGTGGTCTTAATCTCTTGACCTCGTGATCCACCTGCCTCGGCCTCCCAAAGTGCTGGGATTACAGGTGTGAGTCACCGTGCCCAGCCTCAGGTTACTTTCAGCGTAGATGTTCGAAAAGTATTGATGCGCAAGGAAGGACAGTGCAATCTGTGCCGATTTGAGAGTACTCAGCAAGGTGTCTTTCTGGGCAGACCAGCGAGTACTCAGTGGAAGTGGAGATTTTTACAACTACATCAAGGGAGGATAGGGCTAGATATTTGCACATTCATCAGATATGTATTATACACCTAATATGTGCTAGGCACTGTGGGTGGATAGGAATGACACAATGGGACCTTTGCTCTCAAATAATGTATAGTATGGTAGAAGGTTTAGGGGAATGAATCATTAATCACTGCATCCCAAAGAGTATGATAGTTGTTATGATAAAGGATAGTGCAGGCCAGGTGCGGTAGCTCACGCCTGTAATCCCAGCACTTCAGGAGGCCGAGGCAGGTAGATTCCTTGAGTCCAGGAGTTCAAGACCAGCCTGGGCAAGATGGTGAGCCCTTATCCTCATAAAAAATACAAAAATTAGCCCGGTGTGATGGTGGCACAACTGTAGTCCCAGCTACTCAGGAGGCTGAGGTGGGAGGATTGCTTGAGTCTGGGAGGCAGAGGTTGCAGTGAGCTAAGATCCTGCCACTGCACCCAGCCAGGGTGACAGATTGAGACCCTGTATCAAAAAAAAAAAAAAAAAAAAAAAAAAAGGTAGTGCAGGGTGATGTAGGACCATATTGTGGGTGGTGAACACCAAGGAAGATTTACTACTTTTGAAGAATAATAGTAGCTATAATATGGTGTGTCTACTCATCTTTCCAAGTATTTGTGGGTATTTATTTAGTTCTCCTAAAACCCCAACGTAGATGCTGTTGTCACCCCCATTTTATAGAGGTTGGACATCAGCAGCATAGGTGGAAGCGTCAAGACTTGAACGCAGGCAATCCAAAGCTAGAGCCCTCAACCTCAACCCCTAAACTACATTGCTTACATGATGGGAATTCCTGGGACAAAGAAGGGTTAGAGAAAAGGCTCTGCCAGGCCAGGAGAAGGGCAGATTAAAAGGCAGAGGCAAGTAGAAGGGCTGGAGTGGGGAGTGGAGGTGAGGTGAGGGAGCTAGGTGGATAGGCGACAGTCGGGTTATGAGGCTGTTATTGCTCAGATAAGGAGTTGGAACTAGTTCCGAAATCATGGGAAGGCTAAAGGATTTTAAACCAGGAAGAGACATGATTAAATCTGTGTTTCCGTAAGACTGTTGTTTCAGTATCAGGATAGATTGGAGTGGGGCCAGAGTGGCAATGGGGAGGGCCGTGAAAAGCCTATTAAAGTAATCTGGGTGAGGAGTGATGAGAGATGAGAGCTTGGTTTCAGACAGCGGCCGTCGGAGTGATGAATGGAAGGTTGACGGATTTGAGAGTCTTTAAGGAAGTGAGGTCTGTAGGACTTGGTGTCAAACTGATGTGGGGGTACATTTCTAGTTCATATGAATCGTTACTTGAGTATAAGGAGAGGAGAACAAATCGTGAATTTAGTGGTGGGAATGCTCAGTTCGAGATTCCTGTTGGACATTTAAGAGAGCTCTGTACCTTTGCAAATATATGACTTGTATTATTTTTAATTTCCTTCCTTCCTTCCTTCCTTCTTTCTCTCTCTGTCTCTTCCTTCTTCCACCTGATGGCACAAGAAAAAAATAAGCATTATTAACAGTTGTTGGCGATGTATTTATTTACTTGCCAAGCCTTCTGCTAAGTGCTGCATTTTTGTTGTTGTTGTTAAATGACTTTACATTGAAAAGTTACAACTCTGATGTAAATATGTATGGCATAGGAAGGCAAAAAGGGAATGAGAGAAAATAACCAAGTATGGGGAAATAGAATCATCTTTCTAATGACACAGATAAGGGCACCCTAGATGAGTTTACTGTGGTTCACACTGACTTTACTGGGTTCCACAAAGACCGGTCTACTGACCAGAGGTTCTCCATGATCAAGTCATACTCCTGCCCACATGCAAGAGTGAAATCAATTCCTCAAGGGCTTGCACACCTACACCACAGAAGACACTTAAAATATTATCTCCATTTTATCTGCAACTCATCACACAAAACCATACAAAAGCTAACCATTTCTTATTTAGAAGACAGTTACTATTTACAAAACTGCCAAGAGCAGCTCACATTTTTTTTTCTTTTATTTATTTTAAAAATAGGGTTTCACCATGATGTCCAGGTTGGCCTCGAACTCCAAGGCTCAAGTGATAACCTCACCTTGGCCTCCCAAAATAATAGGCATGAGCAACCATGTCCAGCCAACTCACATTTTTCTTTCTTTTTCTTTTTTCTTTTCTTTTTCTTTTTTTTTTTTGAGATGGAGTCTCACTCTGTCACCCAGGCTGGAGTGCAGTGGCACAATCTCAGCTCACTGCAACCTCCATCTCCCGGATTTAAGCAGTTCTTTGGCCTCAGCCTCCCGAGTAAGAGAACACGAGAGCTTGGAACACAAAAAGTAAACTAGGAAGGACTACCATGTTAAGTCCTGGATATTAATTAACTTGCTTAATCCTCACAACAGGTCTGTAAAATTACTTACATTGTGACAGATAAAAGGATGGGAATGTAGAGAGAGGTTAAGAAATTTGCTGAGTTGCTAAGAAAACAAGTGGCCAAGCTAGAACTCAAATCCTGGGTTTGATCCATACCAATGCTGTCCAATAAAGCTTTCTGCAATGATGAAAATGCTCTCTATCTGTACTGTCCATGATGAAGCCACCAGCCACGTGTGAATGTTGAGTACTTGAAATACTGGTGTGACTAAGGAACTGCATTTTTAATTAATTTAAATTTATGTAGCCACATGTGACTAGTGACCACGTATTGGACAGTTCAGTTCTGTGCTCCGCTGTGTTTGGGAGTTACCAGCATATCCATAATAATTGAAGTCTTGAGTGTGATAAGATCTCACAAAGAGATGAATTGCAGTAGATTTTAACCTTGTATGGTCCCAGGCATATTTGAGAATCTGATGAAGGCTGTAAACTTCTATCAGGAACATATAGTATTATTGCACATTATATTGATAACAATTTCAGAGGTCCACAAAACTTAGATTTCCCTGATATAAAACAGGAAGAAGCAAGAACCCCATGGAATGTAAACTCCTTAGGAGCAGAGACCTTGTCTGGTTTGTTTACTGCTCTATACCCAGTGTCTAGATTTTAGAACAATGCTTAGTGCATAGTTGACGCTTGGTAATTTTCAATGAGTGTCTGAATGAGTCCTGGGAAACATTTTAGGATCAAGTAGAAGAAGAGCCCAAGAAACTTCCCCAGAAAAAGAAGTGAAAGTAGGACAAAACACACGAAGCAGGAGAGAGTAATGCCAGAGAAGGCAAGAAGTGTGCGTTTCAAGAATGAGAATAATCATCAATGTCAGACCTGCCTGGCTGGTCAAAGATTAAGATTTAACTATCGTCATTGGTCTTGGTGTAACAGAGGTTGATAAAACCAAGGAGAGGTAGGCATGGGTGCATATTATAACAGATTAATTCATAAAGCAGTGGTGAAGAAGTGGGGGCTTTGAATATAACATCCAGTGAACCTCAAATCCTGGTTACCCCCCAGAATCATTTTTAAGCTTTTGAAAAAAAAAACATTCCTGGACAGGTTCAGACTCTGACTTCACACATTTGGAGAGGGGCCAAGGAATCTGTATAGTAAAGCTCCTGAATTTATTATAATATTGTTTTAATGGAAGTTCAGCAATTACCAGGTAGTATGTATATTCTTGCAATAAAATGACCATCAAGAGAGGACAACTAAGGCTGGGTGTGGTGGCTCATGCCTAAAATCCCAGCACTTTGGGAGGCCAAGGCAGGCAGATCACCTGAGGCCAGGAGTTCGAGAAAAGCCTGGCCAACATGGCAAAACCCTGTCTTTGCTAAAAATACAAAAATTAGCCCGGTGTGGTGGCACAGGCCTGTAATCCCAGCTACTCAGGAGGCTAAGGTGGGAACTTGAACTTGGGGGGCAGAGGTTGCAGTGAGCCAAGATCGTGCCACTGCACTCCAGCCTGGGCAACAGAGCAAGACTGTCTCAAAAAAAAAAAAAAAAAAAAAGAAAAAAGAAAAAAAACTGGAGGGAGAGCCTTTCTTTTGTTAAACACAGACATGGGCATGTTCAGAGGTGAACTGTTTTATTTTTTTAGTGACATGGTTTCACCCTGTCTTGGCTGGAGAGCAGTGGTGTGATAATAGTTCACTGTAACCTTGATCTCTTCGGCTCAAGCGATCCTCCCACCTTGGCCTCCCCGGTGAAGCAGCGTTGTGGTCTGGGGTAATACCCGAGGTTCGTCATCTCATGCCAAGAAAATTAAGGACACAGACACACATGAAGAGTGAGTTTAGGAGTGAAGGTTTAATAGGCAAAAGAAAGAGAAAGGAGAACAATTCACCCTTGCGAAAGAGAGGGGCGCCCAAATAGGAATTAGGCCTGGCCTGGTGGAGTGTACCAGATTTTTATAGACAGGCTTGAGGAGGTGGTGTCTGATTTATACAGGGCTCACAGATTGGTTGGACCAGGTGTGACGTTTACATAGCCCCGGGGGAAGGCTGGCCACTCCACCCTAATCTTACTATGCAGATGGGCTTTCCACTGGGCTGGCACCATGTTGTCTGCTCCTTACCATACATGTGGCTGGCAAAGAGAAAGGAAGATGGAGCCACCCTTTTGAACATGCCTAGTCCCAGGTAGCCTTTTCCTGTTGGCATAGCTGCTGGCATTCACCCATGGAAGCTTCCAGCTTGCTTGTCTATGTCTGCAGCTCGATTTTACAGGCTGCTGTTTGTTAGAAAAGAAAATGATTTTGGGGATGCTTTTCATTAATAGAAAAATCTTACGGAGGACTTCCTTACCGTCACTATCTGCCTAAATAATTTCTTTTTTTCTTTTTTGAGATGAAGTCTCGCTCTTGTCCCCCAGGCTGGAGTGCAATGGTGGGATCTCGGCTCACTGCAACTTCTGCCTCCTGGGTTCAAGCAATTCTCCTGCCTCAGCCTCCCGAGTAGCTGGGATTACAGGCGCCGGCCACCACGCCTGGCTAATTTTTGTATTTGTAGTAGAGACAGGGTTTCACCATGTTGGCCATACTGGTCTTGAACTCCTGACCTCAGGTGATCCGCCCGCCTCAGCCTCCCAAAGTGCTGGGATTATAGGCGTGAACCACCACGCCTGGACAATTTCTTCTTAACTCCTATAGCTAGGACTACAGGCACACACTACCGCACCCTGCTAATTTTTGTTTTAATTTATTTTTTGTAGAGATGAAGTCTCACTGTATTGCCCAGGCTGGTCTCAAAACTCCCAGGCTCAAGGGATCCTCCTGCCTCAACCTCCCAAAATGCTGGGATTACAGATGTGAGCCACCTCACCCGGTCCCAATAACCATTAAATAGAGAAGTATTCATGAGTTGTAATGAGCTAGGAAGATATTTAGCTGGATTTTGAATCCCTGAATCTTTGACCAGGGATTCTACCCACTGCTGCAGGTCCCCATGGGAGCCATTAAGCGTTAACCTTCTAACTTGGTAGACACATTCTCAATATTCACATGGTACTTCTAAGTGGTGTTTGAGGATATTGAGGGACGTTGTGTAAGGAATTGGCAGTACCCTAGTCACATTTGTTTACTTATTTTCTATTATTAGACTTTTCCATACCTGCTTGCCAGTGGCACACAGAAACTCTTCTCTTTTATTCTCTCCATCTTTGCTACCTGCATTCTCTTCCCCCATACACCTTTCCTACTTAAGCTGAAACAGTAAATGCCAGAGTCATTTTACATGTAGAAATAATTTAGCATGAAAACCCAGCTCTCTTTTCTGTCTGTGGTGTTGAGGCCCTACTTTTCAGGCTAAGGGCCTCTTCTGTTATCTTTCTCCCATGCACTGGCTATTTCAAAATATTCTGACACACTAACTGAATACTCAGTGTAATAGATATCCACCATTTATGATACACTCACCAAGGGCCTGATACTGCCCTAAACATGTTCCACAGATGATTTCTACCATTTCTAATCCCCACTGCAATGTTTTCTTTTTTTTTTAACTTTTATTTATTTATTTTTAAGTAACGGCAATCTTGAATCCAACAGAACCGCAGTCGTTTAAGGCATGCATTATTACCCACATCTGACTCTTAGAAAAGTGAAATAATTTTCTCAATCTCCCCCTCTGCTAAGTGGCGGAGTCAGGACTAGAATGTGCGTCTCTCTGACGCCATATCCTGAACTCAGATACTGTGACTGGATTATTCACAACTTAATCCTCTGTGCAGTTCTATAAATAGAGGACTAAGTTGTGAGTAATCACAATAAGTCTCCATTTTTCGGGAAATAGGCTAAGGGAGGATAAGTGACTTGGCCAAGGTTAGAAGGCTAATAAGAAACAAAGCCTATGTCCCAAGGACCTCAGTCCAGAAAAACAAAAAAGAAACAAAGCCGGAGGGCAAACCCAGGTTTGTCAGCCTTGGTACTATTTCTACTGTATCACTGCTTAAAATACTGTATTTCCCCATTTTTATTAACAAAGACATCTATAACTGCCACTCAGAGCCTTTTGCAGCTTCTAATTAGCACGAGATAATTGATACTAATAGGAAAGACTGCCTCAGTTGCAACCAGAAGTAAAGAAATGCAGTACATTAGTCTATGCAGCCTTGGTGTGGGTAAATGTGGTTTCCATCAGGCTCTGGAAATACTGCATTACAGCCTACACACCCCCATGACTACTTGGGACCACCTGAATCTCTCAGAACCCCTTCTGGGCATAGGAGGCTATGACTTTTGTAGTATTGCCTGGAAGAGAAAGAGCTGTTTCTCCCTAGGAAGCACCTCCTCGGTAGAGGTTGCCATATTCCGTCTTTCTAGCAGTAAAGCCGTGCCTTTCAGAGGGCAGAAGGACGGCTTCCTGGTGGTGTGTGGGTTTAGTCTGTACTTTCTGCACGTGTCCTGGGTACAGGGAGGGAGGAAGGGAGATCACTGGAATCATGAGAATTTGCCCAGCCTGCATTGCAGAGCTTCCTGGTCACGACCTAGTGAATTTCTGCCTTGTGGAACGTGCTTTGGCTCAGATGCCTATGGATTTTTCCCAGTCCTTCCCAGTGCTGCTAGTATTAATGTGGCCTTCCAGGATAAGCTCCTGAACTAGCATGCTGATCTTAAACAAAACCAGGATTCTGCTTCAGCTGGTTTCCTTCAGGAATATCCCAGATTTTACCAAGAGCTTCCCACCTTATTTAGGAACATGGTCTACTGTTCCAAAATTTAATTTATACAATGAATTTTATCTGAGGCTTGAATGTACAGCAGGAGGATTTAAGTCATCCTAGTTCCATATCTAGCTGTCTTGAGCGAATGGCAAACAGTTGCTTATACAAATTCCCTTCCTTGCAGTGTTAAGCCATCTTTCAGTCATCCGGTGCCCAGGCAAAGACATTCCAAATCCTAGTTTAGAGTTTCTTTTTCAGGGTTTCCAACAGACCGGTCATTTCATCTGTGAGTGCCCTCTGCTGGACTTCCTCCAAGTTCTTTTCAACCTCCTGGATCCCAGAGTGGACCCAGACTGGATGCTTGTCCCACTAAGGCTTTGACTCATCTGGAGTGGAGGGGGATGTGCTTTTTGACCTTGTAGCATTCTGCACTCCTTTATCAACACCCTGCATGGAGGTTGCTTTATTCATGGTCTCAGAAGATTGGTAGATTTATTTAGGGAGGAGCGTGAGTTGCCTGGAGTCCAGGTGGCCTGTATCATTGGAAAAGGCTCATAGAAGAGAAGAATTGAAAGGGTGTGTGTGAGACGGTGAGGCAGTGTCTGAATCTCTGGAAATTCTGCTCAACAATATTATTTCATGGGATTGAGTGGAGAAGTGGTTGGCGTCAATGCATCAATGCATCCATTTAACTTCTTTTTTTTTTTTTTTGAGATGGAGTCTCACTCTGTCATCTAGGCTGGAGGGCAGTGGCACAATTTTGGCTCACTGCAACCTCCATCTCTCAGGTTCAAGTAATTCTCCTGCCTCAGCTTCCCAAGTAGCTGGGATTATAGGCGTGCACCATCACACCTGGCTGATTTTTGTATTTTCAGTAGAGACAGGGTTTCAACATGTTGGCCAGGCTCGTCTCAAACTCCTTACCTCAGGTGATTCACCCGCCTTGGCCTCCCAAAGTACGGGGATTACAGGTGTGAGCCACTGCACCCGGCCCATTTAACTTCTTTAAGACTGTTGAAAAACAAGCTGCAATAATGGGACAAGAGAGGACCAGGCCTCTGCCGAGGGTACTGAAGGAGGACAGATCCAGTATGTACCCTATGCCTGTTGCCACCATGGATTTATCTAGAGTCCCTCCAGCTCAATATTCACTTCTCTGATGTGTTCCCTGCAGCTTTGCAACAGAGGTGTCTGCCAGCTACACCTTATTCATTTTTCTGCTGTTGTTGCATTACAGTCCACAGTGAATATTTGTATGTCTTAAGACGGGGAGCTCCTTGCTGAAGAGACCTTGTCCTGATCATCTTTACAGCACTGTCTCCTAGCACAGTGCTGGGTACATGAGAGTGGTAAATGGAGTTGAACTGGAATGCCTTTTCTTCTCATTTCTGCATATCTTCAGTCTATCCAGTGTCAGCACAAAAACCTTGTTGTTGTTAAGACAGAATTCTCTTACTGGTCCCAGAAGGAGATGACATTTCTGCATTCTGTGTTCCCATAGCACTTAATACATACTATTGAGAGTTATCATTTTTGTGCTTTTAAATACAGTTATTTATGTTGAATCTTACTTTCCAGATTCTAAGCACTTTGAGAGCAGGATCTTTGTTTGATTCATGTCTTTCTTTCCCTATAACCCACAAAATGATGCCTTGCATATAGAATAATAGCACCTAGCATTTATATAGCAGTTAAAATGTGACAGATGCTCTTTTCCATACTTCACATTTCTTTTTCTTTCCTCCTTCTTTCTCTTTCTTTCTCTTTTTCTTTCCCTCTTCTTTGACTCCCGTCTCCTCCTCTCCCCCCCACTTCTCCCCCTCCCCTCTCCCTCCGCTCTCCCTTCCTTCCTCTCCCCTTTCCTCCCCTCCCCTCCCCTCCCCTCGCACAGTGCTGGGTACATGAGAGTGGTAAATGGTAAATGGAAATGGAAATTGAAATTGTAAGCGGTAAATGGAATTGTCACTGGACTAGCTGTCTTGAGTGAATGGCAAACAGTTGCTTATACAAATTCCCTTCTTTGCAGAGTTAAGGCATCTTTCAGTCATCGATGCCAAGGCAAAGTCATTCCAAATCCTAGTTTAGAGTTTCTTTTTCACGGTTTCCAAAAGACAGTTTCATCTGTTAGTGGCCTCCCCTTCCCCTCCCTCCCGTCTCTCTTCCTTTCCTCTCCCTCCCCTCCCTTCCCTTCCTTCCCTTCCTTCTCCCTTCCTTCTCCCTTCCTATCCTTTCCCTTTCTCTTTCCTTCCCTTTCCTTTTCCCTTTCCCTTTCCCCTTCTCTTTCCTTCCGTTTCCCTTCCCTTCTCTTCTCTTCTTTTTTTTTTTTTTTTTTTGAGACGGAGTCTCACTGCATCGCCCAGGCACGATCTCGGCTCACTGCAACCTCTGCCTCTCTGGTTCAAGTGATTCTCCTGCCTCAGTCTCCCAAGTAGCTGGGATTACAGGTGCTCGCCATCAAGCCTGGCTAATTTTTTTCTTTTTTTTTTTTTTTTAGTAGAGGCGAGGTTTCACCGTGTTGGCCAGGCTGGTCTCGAACTCCTGACCTCAGGTGATCCACCTGCCTCAGCCTCCCAAAGTTCTGGGATTACAGGCGTGAGCCACCACACCCGGCCTCTTCTCTTTTTCTTTCTTTTTCCTTCCTTCCTCCCACCACAGTCTTCCAAGTAACTGGGACTACAGGTGTACACCATCATGCCTGGCTAATTTTTTTTTTTTAGAGATGGGGTCTCACCATGTTGCCCAGGCTGATTAGGAACTCCTGGCCTCTTCTCTTTTTCTCTTTTTTTTTTTTTTTTTTTTGAGACGGAGTCTCGCTCTGTCTCCCGGGCTGGAGTACAGTGGCGTGATCTCAGCTCACTGCAAGCTCCGCCTCCCAGGTTCACACCATTCTCCTGCCTCAGCCTCCCAAGTAGCTGGGACTACAGGTGCCCACCACCGTGCCCAGCTAATTTTTTGTATTTTTAGTAGAGATGGGGTTTCACCCTGTTAGCCAGGATGGTCTCGATCTCCTGACCTCGTGATCCGCCCGCCTTGGCCTCCCAAAGTGCTGGGATTACAGGCGTGAGCCACCGCGCTCGGTCCTCTTTTTCTTTCTTTTTCCTTTCTTCCTCTCACCACAGTCTTCCAAGTAGCTGGGACTACAGGTGTACACCATCATGCCTGGCTAATTTTTTTTATAGAGATGGGGGTCTCACCGTGTTGCCCAGGCTGATTAGGAACTCCTGGCCTTTTCTGTTTTTCTTTTTCCTTTCTTCCTCCCACCACAGTCTTCCAAGTAGCTGGGACTACAGGTGTACACTATCATGCCTGGCTAATTTTTTTTTTATAGAGATGGCGGTCTCACCATGTTGCCCAGGCTGATTAGGAACTCCTGGGTTTGAGCGATCATCCGGTCTCAGCCTCCCCAAGTGCTGGGATTACAGGCATGAGCCAACCCGCCGGGTTCCGTGTTGTAGTCTCTTAACCATTGTCTTGATGATGCTTCTTGTACACATAGCGTGATATGAATTTTGTTGGATGCACGTAGTTTGATATTTATTTGAAACCAGCGCATAGTTTGAAGGTGACCCATTGTTGCTTTCTTCTCTGCCATCTGAACTGTTTTCTAAGCTATGGGAAGGAAGGCCAGATGGGGCGCCAGAAAGGAGGCGGTCCCTGGTTCTGGTTCCTGAGGCTCCTGGTTGGTTTTCTTTGTTGTTGTTCTGGTTTGGAAGTCAACAGTGCCATCTAGTGGCTTAACTTGCAAATATCAGCTGAGAATTATTTTTCTGAAATCCTGGTACATGGCCTTGAGTCTAGCCCCCTTTATTGGTTTAAAATTTTGATTGCCAGGGGGAGGATGGGGGGACTAAGAAGAACCAGCTCATCCTGGCTCAGCGGGGTCAAGTGTGACCTCTGCTTTGAAGAGGCTGCAATGCTGATTGTGGTTGGCTTGGTTGAGCCCCGTTGACTGTTGTAAGTGGTGTGTTCTCCTGCTGTGTAGACCCTGCCTCTGGAGCTGTGTGGGCTTTGGAATTTGAGTTACAGTCATCTGTGTGCTGCCTACTGTGGAGTGACACTTGTCCCAGGTTGTATATAAGAGGATGCTTGATGCATATAACAGGCCAGTTCCAAGTAAGACATCTCATGAGTTAACAACATTGTAGAGAATTTGGTTATGAGGAGTTCGTAATAGGCAAGTCCATCCGAGCTGGCAAAGTGAAAATGATGAGCAGCCACTGCATCGTGAACAAGCCGTAAAAACGTGCTGCATGGAAAGGAAAGAGCAAAGGATTCCCTACACAGTGAGTTCTGCCGAGCAGCTGGAGGCTTTGTGTACGGCGCTGTTCTGGTTTCTGGTGTGTGTGGTAACGTGTATGGTTTCTTGTGTCTGTGTTTGAAAGCTGGATGTAAATTGCTTTTCAGGTCATTTACTTCTTGCTGGAAGAATGGAACATAAGAGCATGTGGTAACTGTAACCACAGAACTCGTGCTTTGGCTGAGAGTGTACAGACACTGGAGCAAGCACTTGCTCTGCAAGATTGTCCAGTTTGCGTTCTGCTGGGCATCTAGGCTAAGGAATATCCTCTGTAGAGACCAGTGCACCTTAGTGCAGCAGATGATCCACCAGAACAAGGAGAAAATGATGGGTATGTGGTAGCCTTGGTTATAGTGACATTTATGGTAATAGGGATTTATTATTAGTAGAACCTATGTAAAGCAGAGGTTGGCCAACTTTCTGGTAATAAGGATTTATTATTAATAGAACCTATGTAAAGCAGGGGTTGGCCCACTTTCTCTGTACAGGGCCAGATGGTGAGCACTGTGGGCTTTGTGGGCCTATAGTGCCCACAACTCTGCCTTAGTTACTCAATTCTGCCTTCACCACTCAGCTCTGACATGGTAGCAGGAAAATAGATAAAGATAATATGTAAATGTAGGCGTGACTGTGTTCCCGTAAAACTTCATTTCTGGACACTACATTTAAATTTCACATCATTTTCACCTGTCATGAAATATTCTTTTTTGGATTTTTTTTCTTCCAACCACTAAAAAGTACAAAAAGCATCCTTAGCTCACGGGGCTGAGCGAAAACATGTGGCTCTAGGTTGAGCCTAGAGTTTCTAGTTTGTGGACTCCTGATCAGATGGCTGGAGTATTTAATAATAATTAATGAAAATGATTTGTTCATCAGCTATGTGGGCAGTTAGTGTCATGAGTGTCTGATAAGCTTTTCTCTCCCTGGAGTAAAAGGAAAGGTCATTATTTCCCATATTACTATAAGATGTGACCTCCCAAAAGAACTCTGCCTGAACTAAAGCTGTGTAATTATCTCACCTACAGTGCTTTAAGGTGTGGGGTTCCACCCTTTATTCCTTCTTCTATTTCTTATCCTCCTCAGCCTCCCCCGGAGGCAGAGTAGCAGACTAAGTGACCCCAGACCCCATCCAACCTTTTGCCTTACTGGGGAAGCAGAGTAGGTGACTCCTGGCCCCATCCAGTCTTCTGTCTTACTGGAATCTCCCTCCTCCCACACCTCTCACACCCTTCCCCCAACACCCCACCCAGTCCACGTCAGTGGTTTGAGAGTCTCTGGTGGGCTGAGGAGAATGGGATTATAATCCCATCAGAGAGAGGAAGAGGAGTGGGCAGAGAGAATGCTGGAGGCATTTGCTGGTTGTGGTATATATAGCCAGGGAAGAGCGTGGTAGCAGGGCGAGATGGGCCTCTTCTGTTTTGGCTGGCAAAAGACAGTCTGCAGGTGTGATGGCCGGGGATTTTACCAGCCTTGTGTCGTTTCTCATATGGTCTAACTGTGCATTCTCTATGCTAGACTTACTTGGGGGAACTTGTATCTTTAAAATTTTGTAAGCCCATGTCTTTGTCTAGTTGAAGTCTAAGTGACCTCCCCCAGGGTTGAGAAAGCAGCTGAAGTTAACGGTTGATATCCTGTGTCTTTCCTCAGCAGCCAACAGAGCAGTCAGCAGAGCAGCCACGATGACGATTCTAGCAGGTTCCTGAGTCCTCGAGCGCGGGAAGAAAGGTACGGTCCAACTTGGAGGGCGAGATGGGGGCAAAGAATAGAGGAGGTGGGGTGGAATGTTTGAGGAAGATTGTGCCTCTGCTCTGTGCAAAAAAAATGTGGAAAACTGAAGAGGAATGGGAGAGCCTCAGACCAAGACGAAACTTTCACCCCAGAAAGGAAAAGGGGCAACACAAAGGGGCTGGTCTGGAGGCTTTTTGTGTTCAGCAAAAGAAGTCAACATGTGGCAAAGCAAATAGGTTGAAAAGACTTCATACTGAGCCGGGCGTGGTGGCTTACACCTAATCGCATTACTGTGGGAGGTCGAGGCGGGTGGATCACTTGAGGTCAGGAGTTCGAGACCAGCCTGGTCAACATGGTGAAGCCTCATCTCTACTGAAACTACAAAAATTAGCCAGACACGGTGGCATGTGCCTGTAATCCCAGCTACTCCGAGGCTGAGGCAGCAGAATCGCTTGAACCCGGGAGGCGGAGGTTGCAGTGAGCCAAGATCGTGCACTCCAGACTGGGCGACAGAGGGAGACTCCATCTAAAAAAAACAAAAACAAAAAACAAAACCTTACAGTGGAATTAGGACTTGAGTCATGCCCTACAGGTTGGGTACAATGTGGATCAGGAGGTGAAGGGCATTTTGGGCCTGAGGAAGTTGCATAGCCCAGGATGTCAGGTGTCGGATGGCGTCAGATGGCAGCAGGGTTAATGAAAAATGAGGCGGGATGTCTGCGATGCAATGAGAATATAGAGGCTCTTCAATGCTTGGTTGAGGATGGGAGATACAGCTAGCTAAGCACTCAGTGTGAGGCCCAGCCCGCGCCTGCTTCACGCGGTGCCTGTGAATGGTAGACAGTGGTGGATTTGCCGTAGCAAGTTAAACTTCTTTGCCTACAGAAAGCTGATGGTATTGATGTTAACTAAAAGGAAGTCTCAGCTGGCCTGCCGCGGAGGCTCTGCTTTTCGTCTAGCTCTGTTTATCGTTTTTATCAACGAGCTGGGTGAAAAAGCAGAAGGTGCTTTTACCACATGTGTCAACTTATGGTGGACCCTCTGCTGAGAGGGGGTAGAGGACACTAAGTATGATGGAATCAAGATTTATTATTATTTTGAGTAGAACAATGGGTGGAAACCAAGGAGATGCTTTCTTTTTAATGGAAATGTGATTTTTTTTTTTTCCTTAGAGTCTCGCTCTGTCTCATAGGCTGGAGTACAGTGGTGCAATCTCAGCTCACTGCAACCTCCACCTCCTGGGTTCAAGTGATTCTCCCACCTCAGCCTCCAGAGTAATTGGGGTTAGAGGCATGTGCCACCACACCCCTCTAATTTATAATTTTAGTAGAGACGGGGCTTCACCGTGTTGGTCAGGCTGGTCTTGAACTCCTGGCCTCAAGTAATTCACCTGCTCCGGCCTCCCAAAGTGCTGAGATTACAAGTGTAAGCCACCATGCCCGGCTCACTATGAAGTCTTGAAATGTCTATGAAATATGATATTATCTTGTATATTTATATTAGAAAAGATTTATTTCACAAGTGTAGATTTGCCACAGGGAGCCTAATTTGATAGGATTTCATGTGAAAAAGAAAGAATATTTTTATTTTCCAGCCAAATATGAGCCAATAATATGACACAACTACCAAATGATCTTTGAAAGTTTTTAATTCATTCATGGGAGCAGGGTGCATGGATTAAAAGAAAAAAAAAAAGACGTCACTGTAATCTGTACTAGTATGATCATATTTCATGGATTATTCCAGTTCTTTGGAAGTGGATACTGATGCATTAGAGTCCAGAAAAGAATGATTATATGATAAATATATCATTATAATATGAGTTGGTTGTGGCCCTGCACGGCGGCTCACACCTGTAATCCCAGCATTTTGGGAGGCTAAGGCAGGCAGATCACTTGAGGCCAGGAGTCTGAGACCAGCCTGGCCAACAAGGGGAAGCCCCGTCTCTGCTAAAAATACAAAAATTAGCCAAGCATGATGGTGCACACCTGTAGTCCCAGCTACTCCAGAGGCTGAGGCAGGAGAATCACTTGAACCCAGGAGGTGGAGGTTGCAGTGAGCCAAGACTGTGCCACTGCACTCCAGCCTTGGCAGAAAACAAACAAACAAACAAAAAAATGAAAAAAACCAGTTGGTTGAAGGAAAGAAATGTAGCTTGGAAAAGAGATTTTTGGATATCTGAAAGCTGAAGAAATAGAATCGGAGGGTTAGAAGTCAGTGAGAAGGATTGCAGCTTAGGATAAGAAAGCGCTCTTCCGTGATAGAGCTGTACTCACTTGGATTTTCTATCTGAGAACTGAGAGCTGAGTGACTAGCGGGTGGGGCATGTGTACAGTGTGGCTATGCTGAACAAAGGAATGATTCACATTCCAGGCGGGACAGCGAGCGATTTCATCGCGATTCTCAGGATGACACGTAATTTGAAATTGATGAACTGTTTATTTCCATTTAATATTTTCCTTTCTTTTTCTTTTTGTTTTTTTTTTTGAGATAGGGTCTCTGTCACCCAGGCTGAAGTGCAGTGGCGTGATCTCAACTTACTCCAACCTCTGCCTCTAGGGCTTAAGTGATTTTTCCCACCTTAGCCTCCTGAGTATCCGGGACTATAGGCACCTGCCACCATACCTGGCTAATTTTTGTATATTTTTGTAGAGACGAGGTCTTGCCACATTTCCCCAGCTGCTCTGAACTACTGAGGTCAAGTGACCCGCCTGCTTCAGCCCACAAAGTGTTGGTATCACAGGCGTTAGCCACCACCCCACTTAATATCTTCTGACTACACTTGACTGTGGGTAACAAACCGCAGGTAAGGGGGGGACTACTGTAATCTCTCCCTTTCATAGGAGTGTTCAAGCAAAAGCTGGGTGCTGTGTCAAAGGGGATTTAGTTCTGGTTGAGAGAGTGGAACCTCTCTAGTCCTTATTTCTTTAGATTATAAGGTCTTGTGAGTTCTGCCCTAGTTCTCAGTTTTGTGCCCCCTATTAATCAAAACAGTTCAGCTCATCGATTTAGACCCATGTATATGGAGACATGGCACTCCCAAGGAGCAAAGACTAATCATCCTTGTCAAGATGCTTAATCAGGTACGATCTGATCTGATGGCAGTTCTCTCAGTCCCTAGAGTACCCTCCACTGTCTGTGCAAAGCTTTCTAGATTGCAGCAATCATAATCTCAAAATTAGAAGAGGCCACAGAGGTCCCCCAGCACAGCCACCTTCCCTGTGCTATGCACCAAACATCTCCAGAAGTATACTGTCCATTTCTGAGCGTGATGTCTTTGGCTGTTCTTCTACCAGTTCTATGATTGACAGTTCCTTAACTCACTTTATATTATCTCTGCTGCTTGGGGCGTTCCTGGAAGAGATGAGTAGTGCTGAGACGCATATACCCTAATATATTTTTCCCAAGGACATAGCTGCTTGCTAACTAGAGAGAACTCTGCCTTTTGTTTGGTATTTGGGACTTTACATTGATATAAATTCTGTTCTAACTTCTCCTTTCTAACCGCTCACTCCTCCCACCACAGGAAATGTTACAAATATTCTCCCATCTAAACCTCTGCCCAGAAAAACTCTCGATTTCTTCCCTGGTCCGTTGTTCCCATCTTGGCCCACTCGCAGCCCCCTAAGCTCTTGATGGTGGATGGAGATGTTGTTTTGCATCAACTCACTTTGGAGAGTATGAGGAACAGAGAGAATGTGGTCAGAAGTATGCTTCCTCTGGCGGTCCCTGTGACCGGCCCACCCCACCCACCCCCAAAACCTCGGAAATTGGCTCTAGTGTGTGTTCACTCACCGTCGCCCTTCTGAAGAAAGTCTTTGTTCTCTTCTTGGCTGCTGGGTTCCTTCTCCTGGAGAAAACAAGTTTCCGGAGCTCAAATTAGTCTCCCAGGCTCAGCTCAGAACTAACTCACACTCTGCACCTGATTCTTCCTACCCACTTGAGAGTCTCCAGGTGTTTAGGACTTTGATGTGTGATGTTCTGACCTGGGGTGAGATTGGAACCCTGGGGAGATGGGGGCAGTGGTGGGCATCTGGCCTGTGCTCCTCGTTCTGGCCCCCTCTGAGGGACAGTGCACCAAGCCGTGAATGGCGGCATTTCCTGCACTGGTGCGGCCTCCCTGCAGTCCTCTTCTTTACTCTTGGTAATGCCCCTGGGTGGCAGGTGGAGCTGCTGGTATTGTCACTGACTGAAAACGGTCAAGGATGAGGTGGATATTATGGATTTTTTTTTTTCCTGTGGCTGCTTCTAATCTTCCAAACCACATCATCAATTGTACCATGAAAAATTGTTTCATAGAGCAGGTGAAATAATTAACATTGATTTCTTCTACTTTAAAGATTCAAATTATAACCTTTCAGTACCGGATGCACTTTCAACGGGTTTAATAAAATATTGTTTTTTTTTTTTCTTGTTTTTGTGTAAGGTTCGGAACGGTTATCATTAATTTAGAGACTACATAGCTACCCTGCTATACACGGCAGTGGGTAGAATGCTTTCATATGGTGTTCAAACCTAAGGATTTCTGAGAAAGGTTTTTTCCTTATTCACACTGATGCTCTATCCTGAAGGAAAGCCTTTGGAACCATGACAGGAGTAGAGGGTAGGTTAAAGGACTGTGACATACATTTGCTGGGTGGGTGTGGCATGAGCGAGAAGGGTTGATTTTTATGAAAATGTGTTTATTAGGAAATGGAGGTTGTCTCAGAGATAAGAATAATTCTTCCAGGTTTCCAGTAGAAAGCAAAATAGGTAACTTCCCCAAAGTGTGTGTGTAATGGAATGCAGGACATTAATTCATTCTTTTTTTTTCCTTTTGAGACAGTCTTGCTCTGTTACCCAGGCTGGAATAGTGGCACGATCTTGGCTCACTGCAACCTCCACCTCCCAGGTTCAAGGGATTCTTCTGCCTCAGCCTCCTGAGTAGCTGGGACTATAGGTGTGTGCCACCATGCCTGGCTAATTTTTGTATTTTTTGGTAGAGACAGGGTTTCACCATGTTGGCCAGGCTGGTCTAGAACTCCTGACCTCAAGCAATCCACCTGCCTCTGTCTCTCAAAGTGCTGGGATTACAGGCATGAGCCACTGCACCCAGCCTAACTGTGCATTTGTAAAGGCAGTTTACTTAGTGTTACTCAACCCTCAACCGTAGTTACCTCCTTTGTAAAAATTTGATGTCCATTGGATTTTCTTGTAAAGAATACACGAGAAAACAGTCGTAAAGAGCCAGTAAGTAGGTGCTTGACAAATGGTAGCTGCTCGTGCTCTGATTCTGGCTATCATAACATTTTACTCTCAGTTTCCTACCAGATCTTACATTCTTCTGTTCTTGACAAAGCCGGGCACCATGGCTCACCCCTGTAATCCCAGCACTTGGGGAGGCCGAGGTGGGTGGATTGCCTGAGCTCGGAAGTTCGAGACCAACCTGGGCAACATGGCAAAACCCCATCTCTACCAAAAATACAAAAAATTAGCTGGGCATGGTGGCATGTGCCTGTGGTCCCAGCTACTTGGGAGGCTGAGGTACAAGATCCCTTGAGCCTGGGAGGCGAAGGTTGTAATGAGCCTAGATTGTGCCACTGCAGTTCAGCCTGGGTGACAGGGTGAGACCCTGTCTCAAAAAATACAAATAAAAATAAAAATAAAGAAAAAGCAAAGACAGAATGAAGGTATAGAATATTGAGCATCTGCAAATGTCACACATATATACTCCGGATAAATAGACTAAGTTGTGCTATTTCCCCCTCAAGAAACTGATTCTCTTATGGTGTGATATACCTACAAATAAACAAGTATAATAGAATGTAATAGTTGACTTAAAGAATTATGCATAAGGTAATACAACTGAAGAATTTTACAAGCTGGGTGTGGTGGCTCATGCCTATAATCCCAGCAATCTGGGAGGCAGAGAGGGGTGGATCCCTTTGAGGCCTGGAGTTCGAGACCAGTCACCAACATGGCAAAACCCCATCTCTATTAAAAATACAAAGATTAGCCGGGTGTGGTGGTGTGCGCCTGTAGTCCCAGCTACTCAGGAGGCTAAGGTTGGAGAATCACTTGAGTCCGGGAGGCAGAAAGTGCAATGAGCTGAGATCGCACCACTGCACTTCACCGTGGACAACAGAGTGAGACTCTGTCTCAAAAGAAAATGAAGAAGTTCACTAAGTGCTTACTATGTACTTAAACCTGTGCAGTAAACTTTGCATACATTTTAAAATATAATCCTCTCAACAGCCCTATCAAGTACATGCCATTATCTGCATATTAGAGTTTAGAAAAACCAAGGCTTGGGGAATTAAACTTGCCACAGAGAAACACAGCTACTGTTTGGGGTGAGGGCAGGGGTGGGAGGGTTTCCAGAAAACTCCACAGAGGGGGCTGTGCTTCAGCTGAGAACTGCAAGAGGAGTAGGAGTCTGTCACATGGACAGCATTTGCAAGCGAGGGAACAAGATGTACATAAGCATGGAGGCGGGAGAAAGCAAGGCATGTTCAGGAACCACAAATACTTCAGTGTGCTGCAGCATCATATTCTAGGAGAGGGGTAGTTAGTGAGTGGCCAGGAAAGGCCTTTGGACAGGTAGGCAAGTGCCTGGTCATGCCATGTCCTGCTGTAATAAGGAGTGAGTGTTCTTTATGGATGATTGGAAACCACTACGTTATGTTTTTTTGTTTGTTTGATTTTATTTTTTTAGAGATGGAGTCTTGCTCTGTTGCCCAGGCTGGAGTACAGTGATGCAGTCTCGGCTCACTGCAACCTCCTCCTCCTGGATTCAAGTGAATGCCCTGTCTCAGCCTCCTGAGTAGCTGGGATTAGCTGGGCGTCCGCCATCATGCCCAGCTAATTTTTGTATTTTTAGTAGAGACAGGGTTTCACCATGTTGGCCAGGCTGGTCTCGAACTCCTGACCTCAGGTGATCTGCCTGCTTTGGCCTCCCAAAGTGCTGGGATTACAGATGTGAGCCACCGCACCCAGCTGCCACTGAGTCATGTTGAGAAACGGAGTACCCGTGTGTCTTAGTTCAGGCGGCTATAACAGAATACCATAGACTGGGTGTCTTGTACATCACAGAAAATTATTTCTTTCCATTTTGGAGTCCGGGAAGTCCAAGACCAAGATGTGGGCATTCAGCGGGTGGTGAGGTCCTGTTGTCTTCATAGACAGCTGTCCTCTTGCTGTGTCTTACATGGTAAAAAGGAGAACTCTGGTCTAGTGAGCCCCCTTATAGGGGCACTAGTTACATTCATGAGGGCTCCATTTTCATGATTTATGACCCCGCCTCTTAACACCATTGCACTGGAGGCTAGGATTTCAACATATCCAGTTGGGGGTGGGGCACCAACACTGAGTCTATAGCACCAGGTCGCTCCCAAATATTCCTGTGAGAAAAATCACACCTGAGAGGTGTTCAGAGTTGAGTCCTAGCCCCTCCAGGGCTGTGGGGGACGGATACCTCCCCCAGGGGCTCTCCAGGCTGGGCATTTGGGCATGGTGGATGCCAACCTGGATAACCTGTGGCCCAGCATTAACTGCCTGCCTGGCCCTGCTGTCTGCTAGGCAGGGATTCCAAGACGAAGACGTGGTCCCTGCTCTTGAGTAATTCTGCAGCCCCATGACTTAACGTGGCCATCAGGCATCAAGAACAAGGCTATGTGGGTGATGACACGTGGGAATGGAGGTGTGAACCTGGGGAGCCGATCTTCTCCCCTTGCCACCCCACGGCCCCAACTGAAAGCTTTGGCCCTCCTCCTCCCCCCTCGCCACCCCACGGCCCTGACTGAAGGCTTTGGCCCTCCTCCTCCACTGTCACACTCAGTGAGGGGGAGCCCTACCCCAGAAGTGTATCTCACGAGAGCATCAGGGACACGGTGAAAAAGTGATGCTCAAGGGAGACAGGAAGAGAGAGCAACATAAAGAAGTGGCTCCATGCCCATGGTGCACCCTGGTCAGCAGAGGAAGGAGTGTGGGACCCGATGGAAATTTGGAGCTCAGGGGAAATGGTGGGAGGGCTTTACCTCTCTTGTGTAGCCCCTCAAGATTGACCCCTTGATGGCCCAGGAACAGCAGGTGCTAGAAGAATGGTATCCATGTGAGCATGGAAATGAGGCAGATTCTGGGGCCACCGGACCAAGGGGAGGGAAGGGCTCATCAGCACCCACCCAGGGAGCCTGTCCATTTATGTTCCCAGATAAAGGGTCCTAGAAGAGTTAAAAAAAAAAAAAAAAGAAAAAAAAGAAAAAAAAAAGAAATCATGCCTGGCCTGTGGTTAATGTGTATGTGCCTACTAGTAGTAGTATCATAAAAATACTGGGTCGAGGAGGAAGGATTTGAGGTGCAGAGGTGGCAGTAAGTTTAATTTAGACATGTAGCGTGAACTACTCGTGGAGTGTGCCAGTGGAGAGATACACTGGGCCATTGGCTACGCCGTTTGAAGCTCAGGGGACGAGACTGAGCATGCTAGTTGGGCAGCCACCACTATTGAAGAGCACAGCAATGAGAATGTAGTTGAGGCAAGAGTCTTAGGATTAGCAAAGTTTAAGCAGAAGACAAAGGAAGGAAGAATTTTAAAAGATTGTCCATTGAAGCCAAGATGACTAGGAAATAGTAATGGAGAAGCAAGAAAGAATAGTTAAATAGAAATAGGTAAGAAAAGGACTAAAAGGAATCCTCTGCAGTGGCAATTTGTGGAGATCATTGGTTACCACAGAGCACTTTCAGAAGAGTATATCTGAGGGGAGGGAGAAGAGACTGACCGTAGTGATTTCATTCTAGAAGTCTGCCTGGGAAGAAGAGAAATAGGGAGGATACCTAGAGGGGAACACAGGGATGACTGGGGAAAATTATTGTTTTAATATGGAGAGACAGAAGCACTTTTTTGTAATCTCTGAAGTAGAAATTGATAGCTCAAGGCCGAGAATTTCAGAGAGGGTAAATTCATTTGTTCATTCATTCAAAAAACTGATCAATTATGCACTATCGGCCAAATGTGATGGCTGGTGCCTGTAATTCCAGTGCTTTGGGAGGCTGAAGTGGGAGGATCACTTGAGGTTAGGAGTTTCAGACTAGCCTGGGTAGCCTGGCAAAACCTCGTCTCTACAAAAAATAGCTACTGCACTCCAGTCTGGGCGTAGAGCAAGACCCTGTCTCAAAAAAGAAAGAGCACTATGTACTGGGGTTTCCAGTCTTGTTGAAGGGAGAATATTAAACACGTTTGAGAATATGCAAACTTGGAATTTGGATGGGTGTCTTAAAGGAAGGGGACATAGTACCAGGCAAAGTGTACCGAAGAAGCTGGACCCGGCCAGAGGGGTTGGGGCCAAGGTGTAAGGCTTGGGCAAAGACTAGAAGGATGAATTGGAAACAGTGATGTGAGACAGATGAGATGGTATGGATGAGATGAGGCAGGAGCTTTGATGGCCAGGATGACCAGGATATAGTAATAGAGAAGCAAGAAAGAATAGTCAAAAGAGTCTTGGTCTTTATTTTACAGCCCAGGAAGCCACTGAAGATCTTTGAGACAGGAGATGACAGGATCAGATTTGCTTATGAAAAAATTGCTCACAAAAACACAGAGGCTGTTTCATGGATACTGGGAGATCAGCTGAGGTCCTTAGGAGACTGTTACTATATCTAAGCTAAGGATGTTTGTGTCTTGGAATGTGGATGGTGATAGTGCAAAAAAGAAGTAGACAAATTCAAGATATATTTAGGAGATAAAATGTCCAGGGCTTGATGATGAATTGGGTACATATGGGTGTGAGAGAAGGGAGGTGTTCAAAGTTGAGTCCTAGGATTCCAGCTTGCTCAGCTAGGGGGTGCCATCTGTTGAAAGATAAGGAAGCAGAGTTTTAGAGGAGGCAAGAGAAGGTGGGTCCAGATCACAGGTGAGAAGATTACCTTTGAACAGGAGAGACTGATTGAGATGGATGCAGTGAGTTCCTAGGTGCTATGGTAGGAAGGCGAGGAGGTTCGTGGCAGCAGTATATTTTCTCTGTGTGATGGAAAATGATGTCTCCTAACTGAGATCAGTGAAGGTGGAATGAGAATAGTGTGATGTTTAGATATAATTAATTTTTGAACTTTTTTTGTGTCAGCTTTTCTCCAAGTACCTTAAAAGACATTTGTGGCTGGGTGCAGTGGCTCATGCCTGTAATCGCAGCACTTTGGGAGGCTAAGGCGGGTGGATCACCTGACAGCTTGGTCAAAATGGTGAAACTCTGTCTCTACTAAAAATACAAAAATTAGCAGGTGTGGTGGTGCATGCCTGTAGTCCCAGCTGCTTGGGATGCTGACGCACAAGAATCATTTGAACTCAGGAGTCAGAGGCTGCAGTGACCCGAGATTGCACCACTGTACTCCAGCCTGGGCAACAGAGCAAGACTCTCTCTCTCAAAAAAAAGGACTTTCGTGTCTTACATGTCATGTTAGGGCTCACCTCATTTCTTCCAGTTGAGGGAGGGAGTTGAGTCTTATCACACCTATTTTATAGGTGCAGGAGTAGGCTGTGGCTAATTCTGTTGCAGCACTTACCATATCCTTGTGTGCTATGTGATTTATCTGTCTCCCTGTTAGTTGATGAGATCCTGGGGACAGAAACTGTATATTTCTGTTGTCTCTTGTGCCCAGCACAGAGTAGGTGCTCGGAAATGGTTTGGGATTTGGAATTCAGGAACAAATGAATGGAGAAACCAAGGTACTGGCATTTGAGGTCAAGGGGCAAGTTTTAGGAGTTGACGCCGTCGTGCTAGAGTAAGATCGTCACTGCCAACTCGGGTCTAGCCACTGGGATAGATAGCTTCCTAGTAGAAGAAGAAGTCTTTTCAATTTTGCTTATTCTGTCCCAGAAATATGTCCCCAGTAGTATATTTCCAGAATAGTCTAGCTCTGTCTACCTGCCTGGCCAATGAATTCCCCATGGACTCACGGACACTCCCGTGATCCCTTACCATGGGGAGAAAGCCAAGTTGCAAACCCTCTGGGAGCAGTGCCCGCTGCTCTTCCCCTTCCCCCAGCACCAGCAGCTGACATCACATGCAGGTACAGCTTCATCCTCCTTGTCTGAGGACGAAGGAGGGGAGGAAACTCACCAAGTGCCCAGAGCTCTGCCAGATGTTGAAAGATGGAGGAGGGCTTCATCTGGAGCTGTGGCTTGGGTAAAAGGCAGAGGGGATCTCGGTAACACAGGACCCCAGGCTTGCCCACCCTGGGCCCTCCACCTGCCTGTGTTTTATACTGAACCACAGGGAGGGGAGCGCTTATGTGCAGGAGTCCACAGTTGACAGCTGGGGTAGCTGCAGGGGCAGCAAGTCCACGCAGCTCCAGAGTGAGCCCCCAGCTCTTGAGGTCTCAGCTGCCATGTGGCCAGCCCTCCCCTGAGCCCAGCATGGTGCAGAATCTACAGCCAGAGACCGTCTCATGCGGCACAGCTGTAAAGCAGGCTTGTCACTACCACGTCTCCTCCCTGAGGAAGAAGCTGGTCTTTCTGCGAGCCAAGTAGGTGGTGGGGACCCTGGAGATGAGGTTTGGGATTGCCTGGGTTGGCTCCCGTGTTTGGAGATGTTGTAGATCCCTGCCCAAGAGGGAGACTCAGTGATCCATTGCAAGAGGCTGAAGGGAAAGGCCAAGGGGTGTGGGTGGCTGGGATGTTGACTGGGAGACTAAGTCTGTGCCTCACTGTGTGCCTCCCAACAAGGTGCCTTGGCCTCCGGGTCCTTCTTCATAACTGGCCAGGGACCATTACTTTTCTCCTTTATGATAAGTTGCTCCAGTCCGTAAAGAAATTGGAAATCCTGAGAAAGGTGCGGTGGGGAACAGTGTAGTTGACCTGTGTAGGGTCCCCTGGGCAGGGGCACTGGCATCTCTGGGGTGTGGATCATTCTCTTCCACTGGGACCTAAGTGGCAGGTGTTTGGGGCCATTGCTCAGTGTGTTCATTTCTATATCACCTCTTTGGGCACTTTGGTCTGACTCCAGAACCATTTGAGCACACATCAGATGTGGGGCATTTTTTCCTAAAACAGCCCCTGTACCTGGCAGATGGGCTGCAGTGGCACCTGGCTGAATCTGCCCTGCCCTCCTGGCCTCTGTAACTAGAAGAAGGAGGAGATTTCCTGGAGGAGGAAGAGGTTCCAGCCCCTAAGATTAGAATTAAATTTGAAGGCTGGCAGGCATTCAAGACAGAGTGTCATGTAAACTTACGGGCAGGTTTGTGTGTTTTTGCTTTTGTTTTGGCGTGAAGAGAAACATCACTGAGAAAGATGGAATGAATGAAGTGAGGAGGGAAAAGGAAGGAGAAAGGCAGAAAGAGAGGCCAAAGGGATTTCAGAGGTAGGGAAAGGCTAGAGGCAGTAGGTGGCTTTACCTCAATCCTCTCTCTCTCTCTCTCTCTCTCTCTCTCACACACACACACACACACACACACACACACACACACACACACATATACACACACAGGCATAGATGCCTGTGATTGTTTAGCTGTCTATTGACAAGGGTTTCTCATGGCTGAAGTTTTGAGGCTGGTGAGCAAAGACGATGTCCCTCTCTGATTAGATGACTTCTCTGGTACTGATATTCAGTGCTGTGCCTTGCACACAGTAGGTTCTCAACAGATAATGGTAGAATAAGGAAGTCTGACCCTGTGATGTGGTGCAAGGACAAGATTCAGTAATGGCTGCGGGGAACTCAGGTTTTGGAGACCAAAAGACCTTAGTTTAAATTCCAGCTCTACCACATCCTGGCTGTGGTGCTTTTGCAAAATCATTTCATCCTCTCTGAATGTTTCCTTTCTGAAAAATGAAGAAAATTGTACTTACTTTATGGAGCTTGTGGGGATCGAACTAAGATAAAATAAGAAAGGCACTTAGCACTGTGTCTGGACGTAGCACACAGTAAGTGGCAGCTTGTGTCACTGCCAGCAAACAGTAGGCTTGGGCTTAGCCTGCAAAGGGTGTGGAAGGTGAGTTCTGAGCTCTTAGAGAACCAGGAGGTTTGCAAACTTATTAAGGGAAGCCACACATGAGTCCATGAGAGGAAATGTTTGACTTCCCAGTTGCCAGGGGAAGCCAGTTATATAAGCTCTGGTCTTCACTGTCCTGGTGAGAGACAGCTGCCTTGAGGGTGGGGTGAAGAGCCCAGAGTGGCAGTTGTGTGGACGGGCTTCCAGACCCACCCGCAGGCAGCCCGCTCGGACTCCATGTGGAACGTGGGCCCAGAAGGTGTTCAGTTAGTTCCAGCTGATTAGGAAGAGGGCCCCATCTCAGAAGAGGCTCACTTTGATTAAATGCTGCAGTGGAAGCGTCCCTTTGGAAACAGCTTCAGTAGAGGCCCCAGATGCTCGTATTGTTCAGATCCCAGGAACAGTGTTGTTAAGAGTGGTGCTGTTGGTGGAGAGGAAGTTCCGAGTTCTTCCTCCCTGTGAGTGACTCATCACTCAAACTGCCCTCAGCTCAGATTCCTCACCTGGGAGCTGTCACATCTCAGAGAGGCTGCCTCTTACCCCTTTGTCCCAGTAGGGTTTCTCTCCCTTACTTGCATCAGGATAAATGGCTTATTTGCCATGTTAGCATTAATCACATTATAATTGTATTGATCTGTTGACTTGATCATTGTCTGTCTCCCCAACTAGTCCCTAAATTGCATGAGAGCAGGGATCATCTTTGTTCTATTGTGTCCCCAACACTTAGCACGGTACCTGGCACATGATAGTACTTAAATACTAAATGAGTAAATGAACCAATAAATAACCATGTAAGACTTTTTTGTTGCCTCCAGCATTCTAGGATCATGGGATTTTGTGACTGTAGCCCAAATGGCGGGCAAAGACTGGCCCTTACACATCTATTAACCTTTTTAAACTTCTCATGCTCATGGAAGTGTTTTGATCTGTGACCACCTCTCACATGTTCGCCTTTCTCTGATCCACGTGCACATATGCTTAGGGGGTCACATCGTCTTGTGGAAGACAGCACATAAGGCCATAAGGCCTTTTTTTTTTTTTTTTTTTTTTTTTTTTTAAAGGTCTGAGCTAAGTTCTGATTTTTGAGGGCAGGGCAAAGAAGCAAGTGAGCGCTCCAGTCTTGCTCCTACCTCCCCAAGTTCCCAGCTTAGAGCTCCTCTTTAGCAGTCCTGGCTGCTTCTGTGACTGTCAGCAGAACTGTCCGCAGGTGTAACCATCACCTGCTCTGTTTCTCCTACTCCAGCATTTCTTCTTTGTGCCTGAGAAAGGGGAGTTGTTAATTATAGCTCAGCAAACTCCTCTTATCTTTGCTGATGCCATAGTTGGGACTTAGATTTGGACAACTGGCAGAATGGATGGTAATTTTTATTCCCCACCTTCCCTACTTCCTGCTGGGAGAAATTCCATCCTCCTACCAGCCTCAGCGAAGAAGGAATGTGAGTGGGTGGCAACTCAGGGGCTCAAGGCAGAGAGTCCAATCTCAGGCTTGTCCTGCTCTCTGCTGCATTCTTTGCCTCCCTCGTACTCCAGGGTTGAGATGAAGTCAGGGGATAAACTGCTGGGTTCTCTTTTCAGTCACTCACTGATTAATCATGTAAGCTCGGGAGAGCTCTTTACTACTCCTCGCTTGCTTTTCTAGGTAATGAGGAAGTCATTGTACCAGAAGCTGATGCTCCGGCTTGGATGCAAACACCTATTACTAAAATTTGTTTGAGTACATACCATATATATATATATATATACACACACACACACACACACAAATGCAGGCACACATACACACACACATAAATTCTGTGTGCATTTCTGTACTAAATATTTTATGTATACTGTAACATAATGAAACAAATTTTAACAAGGTGGAATAAACATACATATAAATACAAGTCCTAATACGCTTTTTAAAAAATTTAAAAAATTCTATGAATACATAGTAGGTGTATATGTTTATGGGTTACATGAGACACTTTAATATAGGGATGTAATAGTCACAGCATGGAAGATAGGGTGTCCATCCCCTCAAGCATGTATTCTTTGTGTTACAAACAATTCAATTATACTCTTTTAGTTATTTTAAAATGTACGATGATTATTGACTATAATCGCCCTGTTGTGCTACCAAATACTAGGTCATATTCTTTCTATTTTTTTTGTACCCATTAATCACCCCACTTCCCCCCTACTTTTCCACTGCCGTTCCCAGCCTCTGGTAACTATTCTACTCTCTATCTCCATGAGTTCAATTGTTTTGCTTTGCTTTTTAGTTCCCACAACTAAGTGAGACCATGTGAAGTTTGTCTTTCTGTGCCTGACTTATTTCACTTAACATTAATGATCGCCAGTTCTATCCATGTTGTTGCAAATGACCGGATCTCATTCTTTTTTTATGGCTGAATAGTACTTCATTGTGTATATATATCACATTTCATTTATCCAATCATCTGTTGATGGACATCTGGGTTACTTTGAAATCTTGGCTATAGCAGACTGGGCACAGTGACTCATGCCTGTAATCCCAGCACTTTGGGAGGCTGAGGCAGGCGGATCACTTGAGTTCAGGAGTTTGAGACCAGCCTGACCAACATGGCAAAATTCTGTCTCTACTAAAAATACAAAAAGTTAGCCTATAGTCCCAGCTACTTGGGAGGCTGAGGCTGGAGAATTGCTTGAACTTGGGAGGCAGAGGTTGCAGTGAGCCTAGATTGTGCCACTGCACTCCAGACTGGGCAACAGAGTGAGACTTCGTCTCAAACAAAACAAAACAAAACAAAACACAAAAAATAAAATCTCGGCTATTGTAAATAGTGCTGCAAATAAACATAGGAGTACAGGTATCTCTTTGATATACTGATTTCCTTTATTTTGGGTATATACCCAGCAGTGGAATTGCTGGTCTCTGTTTTTAGTTTTTTGAGGAATTGCCAAACTGTTCTCCATAGTGGTTGTACTAATTTACATTTCCACCAACAGTATACAAGGGTTCTCTTCTCTCCACATCCTCTCCAGCATTTGTTGCTGCCTGTCTCTGTGTATAAGCCATTTTAACTAGTGTGAGTAGTTTTTTTTGTTTTGTTTAGTTTTTTGGTTTTTTTTTTGAGATAGAGTCTCATTCTGTCACCTAGACTGGAGTGCAAGGATGCGATCTCAGCTCACTGCAACCTCTGCCTCCTGGGTTCAAGCGATTCTCCTGCCTCAGCCTCCTGAGTTGCTGGGATTACAGGAGCCCACCACTACACCCAGCTAATTTTTTGTATTTTTAATAGAGTTGGGGTTTCACCATGTTGTCCAGGCTGGTCTTGAACTCCAGACCTTGTGAGTCACTGCCTCAGCCTCCTGAGCCACCACGCCCGGCCATCATTGTAGTTTTGATTTGCATTTCCCTGACCATCAATGATGTTGAGCACCTTTTCATATGTCTGCCAAATGTTGTCTCGCGTTCTGTGGGCTGTGTCTTCACTTTGTCGTTTCCGTCGCTGTGCAGAAGCTTTTTAACTTGATGTGACCCCATTTATTCATATTTGCATTG
This sequence comes from Macaca fascicularis, assembly GCF_037993035.2. Lineage (NCBI taxonomy): Eukaryota > Metazoa > Chordata > Mammalia > Primates > Cercopithecidae > Macaca > Macaca fascicularis. Next base: position 122,283,919 of record NC_088388.1, read on the forward strand.
GTTGCCTGTGCTTGTGTGGTATTATGCAAGACATTTTTGTCCAGACCAATGTCCTGGAGTTTCCCCACAGTTTTCTTGTAGTAGTTTCACAGTTTGAGGTCTTAGGTCTAAGTTTTTAATCCAGTTGGATTTGATTTTTATATATGGTAAGAAATAGGGGTCAAGTTTCATTCTTCTGCGTATGGATATCCAGTTTTTCTACCACCATTTATTGAAGAGGCTGTTCATGCTCCAATGTATGTTCTTGACGCCTTTGTCGAAAATAAGTTCACTGTAGATATGTAGATTTATTTCTAGGTTCTCTATTCTGTTATAGGTCTGTGTGTCTGTTTTTTTTGCTAGTATCATTCTGTTTTGGTTACCATAGCTCTGTAGTATAATCTGAAGTCAGGGAATGTGATTTCTCCAGTTTTGTTCTTTTCACTCAGGATAGCTGTGGCTATTCTGGGTCATTTGTGGTTCCACATAAATGTTAGGATTGTTTTTTCTATTTCTGTCAAGACTGTTATCAGTATTTTGATAGGGATTGCATTATATCTGTAGATTGCTTTGGTAGTATGGATTTAACAATATTGATTCTTCTAATCTATGAACATGGAATATCTTTCCATTTTTTTGTGTCCCCTTTTATTTCTTTTATCAGTGTTTTATAGTTTTCATCATAGAGATCTTTCACTTCTTTGGTTATTTCCTATGTATTTAATTTTATTTGTGACTATTGTAAATGGGATTACTTTTCAGGTTTCTTTATCAGATTATTCACTGTTGGTATATAGAAATGCTATTTAGGCCAGGCGCGGTGGCTCACACCTGTAATACCAGCACTTTGGGAGACTGAAGTGGGTGGATCACCTGAGGTTAGGAGTTAGAGACCAGCCCGATGAATATGGTGAAACCCCATTTCTACCAAAAATACAAAAATTAGCCAGGTGTGGTGGCACGTGCCTGTATTCCCAGCTACTCAGGAGGCTGAGACAGGAGAACTGCTTGAACCTGGTAGGCAGAGGTTGCAGTGAGCTGAGATGGCGCCACTGCCCTCCAGCCTGGGCGACAGAGCGAGACTCCGCCTGAAGGGAAAATAAAAGAAAGAAGTGCTATTTAATTTGTGTGTGTGTGTGTGTGTGAGTGTGTGTGTGTGTGTGAGAGAGTGTGTGTGAGTGTGGGTGTGTGTGTGAGTGTGGGTGTGAGTGTGTGTGTGTGAGAGAGTGTGTGTGAGTGTGTGTGAGAGTGTGTGTGTGAGTGTGTGTGTGTGTGAGAGTGCGTGTGTGAGTGTGTGTGTGTGTCAAGCTGTTCTTTATTTCAGGGAGAAGCCAGGGGAGGGGGCTCAGTTTTTCTTGGCAGCAGCTTTCCTCATAGCGGCCAATACGTTGCTCAGCTCCTCCCGCTTCCTCTGGGCGCCGACGTGCGTCCCCACCCTTTTCTTGATAAACTTGAGGGCCCGTTGTCCCTGGAGACCTTCAGTAACTCCATGGCGCGCCGCTCGTATGGGGCAAAGCCACACACCTCCCGAATCATGTCCCGCACGAACTTGGTGTGTTTTGTCAGACGCCCGCGGCGGCGGCTGTGCCTGGGCTTGCTCACGTTCTTGGTCACCTGGTGGCCCTTGTTGAGGCCCACGGCCATAGGGTAGCGTAGAGCCATGGCTGCTGCTCTCCAGTGGCGGCCCTGGCGGAAGGTTTTTTTTTTTTTGAGACGAAGTCTCACTCTGTTACACAGGTTGGAGTACAGTGGTACGATCCTGGCTCGCTGCAACCTCTGCCTCCTGGGTTCAAGTGATTCTCATGCCTCAGCCTCCCGAGTAGCTGGGATTACAGGCATGTGCCACCACTTCTGGCTAATTTTTTTGTTTTTAGTAGAGACGACATTTCGCCATGTTGCCGAGACTGGTCTTGAACTCCTGACCTCGAGTGATCTGCCTGCCTTGGCCTACCAAAGTGCTGGGATTACAGGCGTGAACCACCATGCCCAGACTTTTTTATTTTATTTTATTTTATTTTATTTTAATTGAGACAGAATCGTGCTCTGTTGCCCAAGCTGGAGTGCAGTGGCACAATCTCAGCTCACTGCAACCTCTGCCTCCTGAATTCAAGTAATTCTTATGCCTCAGCCTCCTAAGCAGCTGGGATTACAGACATGCAGCACCATGCTCAGCTAATTTTTGTATTTTTAGTAGAGATGGGGTTTCACCATGTTGGCCAGGCTGGCCTTGAAATTCTGGCCTCATGTGATCCACCTGCCTCAGCCTCCCAAAGTGCTGGGATTACAGATGTGAGCCACTGTGCCCACCCAGAAATGCTACTGATTTTTGTGTGTATGTTGATTTTGTATCCTGCAACTTTTACTGAATTTATCAGTTCTAATAGTTTTTTTTTTTTTTTTTTTGGAGTCTTTAGGTTATTCCAAATATAAGATCTTATAATCTGCAAACAAGGATAATTTGATTTCTTTTTTTCCAATTCGGATGTCCTTTATTTCTATCACTTGCTCTAGCTAGGACTTCCAGTTCTGTGTTGAATAACAGTGGTGAAAGTGAGCATCCTTGTCATGTTCCAGATCTTAGAGGAAAGGCTTTCTCTAAGCCAACTCTCATTCCGTATGATACTAGCTGTGGGTCTGTTTGTATATGGCTTTTTAATGTTGAGGAATGTTCCCTCTATAGGCAGTTCTTTGAGGGTTTCTATCATGAAGCATTGTTAAATTTTATTAGATACTTTTTCAGAATCAATTAAAAGGATCATACGGGTTTTGTCCTCCATTCTATTGATATGATATATCACTTTGATTTGCGTTTGTTGATTGAACCATCCTTACATATGTGGGATAAATCCCACTTGGTCATGATGAATGATCTTTTTAATATATTGTTGAATTCAGTTTGCAGGTATTTTGTTGAGAATTTTTACATCTGTATTTACCGGGGGTATTGGCCAATGGTTTTCTTTTTTTAATATGTCTTTGTCTGGTTTTGAAATCATTAATACTGGCCTTGTAGAATGAATTGGGAAGTATTCCCTCCTCTTCTATTTTTTGGAATAGTTTGAGTAGGATTGGTATTAGTTCTAGAATTCAGCAGTGAAACCATCAGGTCCCAGCCTTCTCTTTTTACCGGGAGACTTTTTATTATGTCTTTGATCTCATTACTTGTTATTGGTCTGTTCGGGTTTTGGATTTCTTCATGATCCAAGCTTATGTTTATGTGCCTAGGAATTTTTCTGTTTCCTCTAGATTTTCCAATTTGTTGGCATACAGTTGCTCATAGTAGCCACTAATGATCACTTGAATATTGGTGGTATGATGCTTTACATTCCAACAATGTCAGTTGTAATGTCTCCTTTTTCTTCTCTGATTTTATTTATTTAGGTCTCTCTTTTTTTCTTAGTTACTCTGGCTAAAAGTTTGTCAATTTTGTTTTACTTTTCAAAAAGCCAACTTTTTGCTTCATTGATCTTTTGTATTGTTTTCTTTGTTTTAGTTTCATTTATTTCTGCTCCCATCTTTATTATTTCTTCTAATTTTGGGTTTGGTTTGCTCTTGCTTGTCTAGTTCTTTAAGATGCATTGTTAGGTTATTTATTTGAATTTTTTTCCATGTAGACACTTTTTTAGCTATAAACTTCTTTCTTAGTACTGCTTTCACTGTATCTCGTAGATTTTGATATGTTGTGTTTCCATTATCATTTGTTTCAAGAAATTTTTCAATTTCCTCCCTAATTTCTTCATTGGCTCACTGATCATTCAGGAGCCTATTAATTTCCATGTGTTTGTGTATTTTCCAAAAACCTCGCTATTGATTTCTAGTTTTATTCCATTGTGGTCAGAGAAAATGTTTGATATTATTTCAGTTTTTTTAATGTTTTAAGACTTGTTTTGTGACCTAACATATAATCTATCTTTGAGAATGATCCATGTGCTAAGGAGAAGAATGTGTATTCTGCAGCTGTTCGATGAGATGTTCTGTAAATATCTATTAGGTCTATTTGGTCTGTAGTGCATATTAAGTCCAATGTTTCTTTGTTGATTTTCTGTCTGGAAGATCTGTCTGATGCTGAAAGTGGGGTATCAAAGTCTCCAGCTATTATTATATTGAAGTCTGTCACTCTTATTAGCTGTAATAATGTTTGCTTTATATATCTGGGTGCTCTAGTGTTGGGTGCATATATATTTACAATTTGTTATATCCGCTTGCTGAATTGACCCCTTTATCATTATATACTGACCTTTGCGTCTTCTTGCAGTTTTTGTCTTGAAGTCTATTTTGTCTGGTATAAGTATAGCTACTGCTCTTCTTTGGTTTCCATTGGCATGGACTATCTTTTTTCATCATTTTATTGTCAGTCTATGTGTATCTTTAGGTAAAATGTGTTTCTTGTAGGCAACAGATCATTCTATCTTATTTTTCATCCATTCAGCCACTCTGTGTTTTTTGATTGGAGAGTTTAGTTCATTTACATTCAATGTTATTATTGATACATAAAGACTTAACTCTTGCCATTTTGTTGTTTGTTTTCTGGTTATTTTGCAGTCTTCTCTTTCTTCTTTCCTTCCTTCCTATCTTCCTTTTAGTGAAGATGATTGTCTCTGGCATGATTTAATTTCTTGTTTTTTATTTTTTGTGCATCGATTGTGTGTTTTTTTGATTTGAGGTCACTATGAGGCTTGCAAATACTATCTTATAAGCCATTATTTTAAACTGATGACAGCTTAACACTGATTGCATAAACAAACTAACAAACAAAAACAAATAAAACCTCTACACTTTAATTTGGTTTTTAGCTTTTTGTTGTTCTTTATGTCTTATTGTACTTTCTGTGTCTTGAAAAGTTGCCATAGATATTATTTTTGATTGGTTCATCATTTAGTCTTTCCATGGAAGATTAAGAGTACATTATACAATACAATTGTATAAGTGTTATAATATTCTGTTTTTCTGTGTACTGTTATGTGGGAGTTTTGTACCTTTAGATGATTTCTTTTTGCTCTTTAACTTCCTTTTCTTTCAGATTAAAGAACTCCCTTTAGCATTTCTTATAGGACAGGTCTGGAGTTGATGAAATCCCTCAGCTTTTGTTTGTCTGGGAAGGTCTTTATTTCTCTTTTATGCTTAAAGGTTATTTTCACCAGATGTACTATTCTAGGGTAAAAGTTTTTTTTCCTTCAGCCCTTTAAATATGCCATGCCACTTTTTCCTAGCTTGTTTTCACTGAGGTTTGCACTGAGAAATTTGCTGCCAGATGTATTGGAGTTCAATTGTATGTTATTTGTTTCTTTTCTCTTGCTGCTTTTAGGATCGTTTTTTAAAATCCTTGACCTTTGGGAATTTGATTACTAAATGCCTAAGGTAGTCTTCTTTAGGTTAACTCTGCTTGGTGCTCTATAACCTTCTTGTACTTGAATATTGATATCTTTCTCTAGGTTTGAGAAGTTCTGATATCATCCCTTTGAGTAAACTTTCTACCCCTATCTCTTTCTTTAAGGCTAGTAACTCTTAGATTTACCCTTTTGAGGCTATTACCCTTTTGAGGCTATTTTCTAGATCTCATAGGCATGCTTCATTGTTTTTTATTCTTTTATCTCCTCTAACTATATTTTCATATTTCATATAGTTTGTCTTCTAGCTTACCAATTCTTTCTTCTGCTTGACCAGTTCTGCTATTAAGAGGTTCTGATGCATTCTTCAGCATGCTAATTGCATTTTCCATCTCTAGAATTTCTGCTTGATTCATTTTAATAAGTTCAATCTCTTTGTTAAATTTATCTGATAGAATTCTGAATTCCTTCTCTGTGTTACCTTAAATTTATGAATTTCCTCAAAACAGCTATTTTGAATTCTCTGTCTGAAAAGTCACATATCTCTGTTTCTCCAGGACTGGTCCTTGGTGCCTTATTTAGTTCATTCGATGAGATCATGTTTTCCTAGATGTGGTGTTGATGCTTGTAGATGTTCCTCGTTGTCTGTGCATTGAAGAGTTAGGCATTTATGGTAGTCTTCACAGTCTTGGCTTGTTTGTGCTTCTTCTTTTTGTGAAGGCTTTTCAGTTGTTGGAAGGCATTTGGCCCCAAAACTCAATAATGTTGTGGTTCTTGTCTACTCATGGAAGTGCCACTTTGGTGGTCTTGGATAACATCGAGAAGAATTCTCTGTATTGCCATGCAGAGACTCTTGTTCTCTTCCCTTACTTTCTTCCAAACAAATGCAGTTTCTTGCTGTGGTTAGCCTCCTGGAACTGACAGGGAAAGAGAAGCACCCCCATGGCCACCCCATGGGGACTCCACTGGTTCAGATCTGAGGCCAGCACATTGCTGAGTCTCACTCAAAGCCTGCTGTAACCATGACCTGGTTACCCTGTAAGTTCACTCAAGATCCTAGGGCTTTACAATCAGCAGGTGACAAAGCCAGCCAGGTTTATGTGCCTCCTTTCAGGGCAACAAGTTCCCCTAGGCCCCAGGTCAATCCAGAGATGCTGTCTGAGAGCCAGGATTGAAGTAGGAAACCTTAGAAATTTACCTGGTATTCTATTCCACTGCAGCTAAGCTGGCGGCTGGGTACGGTGGCTCATGCCTGTAATCCCGGCACTTTGAGAGGCTGAGGTGGGCGGATCATGAGGTCAGGAGTTTGAGACCAGCCTGGCCAACACAGTGAAACCCCGTCTCTACTGAAAATACAAAAATTAGCCGGGTGTGGTGGTGGGTACCTGTAGTCCCAGCTACTTAGGAGGCTGAAGCAAGAGAATCACCTGAACCCGAGCTGAGATCTTGCCACAGCACTCCCCAGTCTGGGTGGTAGAGCTAGACTCTGTCAAAAAAAAAAAAAAAAAAAAGAAAAAAAAAGAAAAAAGTTAAGCTAAGCTGGCATATAAACCATAAGAAAAAGTCCCTCCCACTCTTCCCTCCCCCTTCCCAGCCAGAGGAGCCTCTCCCTGTGGCCACCACCACCCACCACCGGCCCACAGGGGTTTTTTCCAGGCCACTGCCGATGTTCACTTAAAGTCCAAAGACTCTTCATTCAGCTTGTGATGAATGCTGCCAGGCCTGGGACTCACTCTTCAGGGCAGTGGACTCCCCTCTGGTCCAGAGCAGGTCCAGAAATGATGACCAAGAGCCCTGAACTGGACCTGGGGATGCCGAGAGCCTGCTTGGTGCTCTACCTCACTGTGGCCAAGCTTGTGCTTGAGGTGCGAGACAGAGTGCCCTTTACTTTTCCCCCTGCTTTTCTCGAACTGAAGGAGCCGTTTACCGTAGCCTCCACAGCTGGGTTCAATGCAAAGCCTCGCAATTGCTGCATCCTCCCTCTCCCAAGTGTACAGATTCTTCTTCATGCTGCACATCCACTGCTGGAAAATAAGGGAGGGGAGGCACTGGAGATTCAAGACTTTCTTTCCTGCCCTGTTCAACGTCTCCTTCAGTTATATGAAATTACAACCAGGTACCTTTCAGTTATATGAAATTACAACCAGGCACTGTAATCGCTTACCTGACTTTGTTTCTTACAATGGCCCTTTTGGTGTGTAGGTAGTTTAAAATTTGTTGTTCCTGTAGGGGCAATGAAGTACACCGGTGTAGGCTTCTATTCAGCCATCTTGCTATGCCCTAATATTTTCTTCCTCCATGGCCATGGGTAAGTGTTCATGTCTCCTTGATTCTGAGTGTGCCACTGGTTAGACATGGTCCTGAAGCAGTGGTCTTCAGCCTTTTAATGTGATTCAGAATCACAAGCAAAGCTTATTTAATATGCAGATTCCTAGGCCCTACTCTTAGATTCTGAGTCCTGTGGACTGGGAAAGGCCTAGGAATTTGCACAGTTAACATAGATCCCTAGTGATTCTGGTGCAGGTGGTCTTGGACCATGCTTTCAGAAATGTGCTCTTTCTCCAAAAGCATTGCTGATAAAGAAAATATAAATAAAAATGCAAAATAAAGAGAAACACGCCCCGAGCCCTGATGCCTCCTGTGATCCTATTCTGGCTAATATCTGGCACACAATTTAATAGGGCTGGGACATGGAAGGGTCTTTTGATACCTAGCTTGGTGATGTGGTTTAATTGTGACCCCAAAATATATGTGTTGGAAACTCAATCCCCATTGTAACAGTATTAAAAGGCATGGCTAATTAGGATTAGATTAGGTCATCAGGGTAGAGCCCCCATGATGGAGCTGGTGGCTTTAAAAGAAGAGGGAGAGAGACATGACCTTGCCCTCTCGCCATGTGATACTCTTTTCATGTTATAACACAGGAAAAAGTCCCTCACCAGGGAATTTTTCAAGATGTGGTTCCATCATCTTGAGAACTTACCAACCTCTAGAACTATAAGAAATAAATTTCTTTTTTTTTTTTTTTTTTTTTTTTGAGATGGAGTCTCGCTTTGTGGCCCAGGCTGGAGTGCAGTGGCCGGATCTCAGCTCACTGCAAGCTCCGCCTCCTGGGTTTATGCCATTCTCCTGCCTCAGCCTCCCGAGTAGCTGGGACTACAGTTGCCCGCCACCTCGCCCGGCTAGTTTTTTGTATTTTTTAGTAGAGACGGGGTTTCACCGTGTTAGCCAGGATGGTCTCGATCTCCTGACCTCGGGATCCGCCCGTCTCGGCCTCCCAAAGTGCTGGGATTACAGGCTTGAGCCATCGCGCCCGGCCTAAATTTCTTTTCTTTATAAATTAACCAGTCTGTGGTATTCTGTTATTGCAACAGAAAAAAGGGCTAAAATACCTGGGGACACAACTTCTGTGTCCCTTACCTGTCTTCTGCATAGTCCAAGAATCATCATTCGGTAGCAAGGAGAAAGGTGGGTGGAGGGGTATGTAATTAAGTTACTCATTCCATCTTATCTGTTACCAACTTTACAGGTTACTCAGTGCCTCTTTTCTTATCCTCGGGCATGTGAGCAATTAAACACTGGCTCCATTTCTTTTTCTTTGCCATTTCTCCTTAATCTAAAGGTGTAGCTTTTCCACTGAGAGGTGGAGAAACCCATTCTGACCCTGATTCAAATGGTGGTGGGGTGGGGAGATGGGCTGTGGGAGTGCAGGTTGTTTGAGTGCACCCCCCACTTCCCCACACAAAAGCTCCCTTGTGTCTTTTATGTGAGCATGATGGGTGAATTAGTCAGTTGAATTTGGAATTGGAATTTTGAAACTCTTTGTTTGGTTGACTTTTGAAACTCCACTACAAACTTGCTGTGGGATCCACAAGGGGAGCAATTTCTCCCACTCATCTTTTTTTCCCTTTAGAAGTGAAACAGATCTATTATCTGTGTTTCCTTTTTCTGGACATCTTAAATGATGGATAGGTTCAACTGGCTGAGAGTTATCCTTGTAAATAAGGGTATTTTGGCTGGACGCAGTGGCTCACACCTGTAATCCCAGCACTTTGGGAGGCCGAGGCAGGCAGATCACTTGAGGTTCGAGACCATCCTGGCCAACATGATGAAACCCCGTCTCTACTAAAAATACAAAAAAGAGCCGGGCGTGGTGGTGCATGCCTGTAGTCCCAGCTACTTGGGAGGCTGAGGCAGGAGAATCGCTTGAACCCAGGAGGCAGAGGCTGCAGTAAACCAGGATCGTACCACTGCAGTCCAGCCTTAGGTGACAGAGCAAGACTCCATCTCAAAATAACTAACTAACTAAATAAATAAATACCAACAGATGTGACCCTTAAGCAGAGACTCAAGAAGTCCGATGCTCTATACTCTCCTAATCCATACATTTCTTCTTCAGTACCTATATCAAATGGTGATATGCTTGTATGTGATTCACTTCCACAATGGGAAATTTGCTAAAATTAATTGGAGTCTTTTTAAGTGAAGACATTGATAACTATAGGAAGCTTTCACCAATCTACAAATGTGACCAGTAAATCCAAGAAAATGCAGAATGTCTGTGTACTTTGTGGAGGAGCAATATTTGTGTTCTAAGGTAATAATAATGGTATTATTATTAAAATAATAATAGATACCTTGATACCTTTTTTATTTTTGGAGACAGAGTCTCTTGTGTCACCCAGGCTGGAGTGCAGTGGCGTGATCTCGGCTTACTGCAACCCCTGTCTCCCGGGGTTCAAGTGATTCTCCCACCTCATCCTCCCGAGTAGCTGGGACTACAGGCACACGCCCCCACTCCTGGCTAATTTTTGTATTTTTTGTAGAGACAAGGTTTCATCATGTTGGCCAAGCTGATCTCAAACTCCTGGCCTCAAGTGGTCTACCCACCTTGGTCTCCCAAAGTGCTGGGATTATAGTCGTGAGCCACCGTGCCTGGCAATGGATGCCATTTTGAGAGCATATTATGTGGTTAACACTGTGCTTTTCCTACGCTATCTTATTATAGAAACTCTGAAAGGGAAATTACTATTATACTCATCTTCTAGATGAGGCTTAGATTGTCCACTGTGAGAGCTTGTTAGTAGCATAGGTAGGATTCAATTCCAGAGGTCAAGTTCTTTTTTGTTTGTTTGTTTATTTTTATTTTATTTTTATTTTTTGAGACACAGTCTACTCTGTTGTTTACTCTTGTGATCCCATGGCTGACCGGGAGCTGTGGCTTTCTACCTCTTCCCATCATCGTGAGAAAGTATTATAAAGCATATTGCTAACCTGAGAAGAGATCAAAATTCAAAATGCAAAGGATGGCCCATGAGAAGTCAGGGATTGTTTGTACTGTCATTCCGAACCCTTGTGTGATAAGCTCTGAAGTCCTCTGCAGCCTGGGGACAGGACGTTTGTGAACATTGGCACAGGCGTAGGAGTGAGTTTCCAGGGCAGGGCATGGTAGCCTTATGCAGTCATGATCCTTTCCATTTTTGAAACACTTATACAACTTTGTCATCTGAAAGCACAGTGCAAGGGACCAGCTGCTGACTGGAGGTGGTGCGATTGTGCCTGGAGATGGTAGGTAAGGGAAGGAGCTGTGTAACCAGACCAGAGCTAGCTTTGCATTGGCACCAACTGCAGGTGGCTTGGAGGGCTGAGGGAACTCATGGAGTCCCCATTGTTCTTAAACCCCCACCCATACCCCTAAGATAGTAATTATAAAGACAAGATTATTTTAGTTAACATTGATTGACTGTGCCTATTATGTGTCAGTTACTGCATTTTCATTTAAGTTTCACCTTTTTTTTTTTTTTTTTAGATGGAGTTTCGCTCTGTCACCCAGGCTGGAGTGCAATGGCACAATCTCGGCTCACTGCAACCTCTGCCTCCTGTGTGCAAGCCATGCTCCTGCCTCAGCCTCCCAAGTAGCTGGGAGGACAGGCACGTGCCACCACCACACCTGGTTAATTTTGTATTTTTAGTAGAGACAGGGTTTCACCATGTTGGTCAGGCTGGTCTCAAACTCCTGACCTCAGGTGATCTGCCCTCCTTGGCCTCCCAAAGTGCTGGGATTATAGGTGTGAGCCACCGCGCCCAGCCAAATTTTACCATTTTTTAGTTACTGCGTTTTCACTTAAATCTTACCATTTTTCTATGAAATAGTATTATTATGACCTCCATTTTATAGATAGGAAAACTGAAGCTTAGAGAAGTTTTATAAATTATATAATATCAAGCAGCTATTAAATAATGTGCTAGAGTTCGAACTGGGAAATTTGACTCCAGATTTCAGTCACTGTGCTACACTGTCCTGTCCAGTTCTAGAGGCTGAGGCCGAGGTAATGTCACTCATGTTTCTGTTGCTTGTTGGGGGGGGCGGTCTCAGGAATTGCTAGCAGCTAAGGGAGGTGGATTTCCCTTGGCCTATCATGTTTTTCCCTGAGGAATTCAGGCATAGAACAGCACTGGTACGCGCCAAGGCCTTCAGTCTTGGACGGGTATGAGCTTCCCTAAGCAAGCCACCATGGGAGGCTGACAGCTTCCACTTTGTCCAGCCTGCAAGGATTTGTATTCAGAGTCCTTTCTCTCTTTTCTTGATGTCTCCCTCATAGCTGAGTGTGTGGTACTAGAGATGACTGACCCCAAAGGCTTAGCTATTTCCTTTTCTCCTAGAAACTGATCTTCAGTTCTCACCACCTGTGTTCCTCCCTCCTTATCTTGACTGCTTCAGAAACTTCCGCCTCAAGCCCTCATAAAACAACCTGACTTCTACAGAGAGCAGTGCAGCTTGGCAAGACCAATTCAGACTTGACCTTTGCAGCAGTGACTCCCGTTGTGCTAATTTGTCTTATGCCAGGCAGCTTCTCTCCATTCACAGCTCCTCTCTGTTTCACCTCTCTCCTCCCACTTCCAACCAGCTCAGTTTCTCTGATTTTCTTTTTTAAGACAAGATATCACTCTGTTGCCCAGGCTGGAGTGCCATGGTACAATCCTGGCTCACTGCAACCTCCGCCTACCAGGTTTAAGCGATTCTCGTGCTTTAGCCTCCGGAGTAGCTGGGATCACAGGCGTGCGCCACCACGCGCAGCTAATTTTTGTATTTTTAGTAGAGATGGGGTTTCACCATGTTGGCCAGGCTGGTCTCAAACTCCTGACCTCAAGTGATCCTCCAGCCTTGGCCTCCCAAAGTGCTGGAATTACAGGCTTCAGCCACCACGCCCAACCAGTTCTCTCATTTTCTTTATGACTTTTCTTTATTTCCATGTTGACTCTTATTGTTTGTGATGACATTTTTCTACCACTCTCCAAAAGCCCCTCTTAATGTTGGATACCTCGTTCAGCAAGTATCTTCTGTTGTATTTCCTTATTCCTCTTTTTCTGTCTTTTCCTTATTTTAGTGACTGTCTCACCTCTCTGTTTCAATGTCTTAAAAAATATATAAATTTTTGGCTGGGCGCGGTGGCTCACGCCTGTAATCCCAGCACTTTGGGAGGCCAAGGTGGGCAGATCATAAGGTCAGGAGATTGAGACCATCCTGGCTAACACCGTGGGAAACCCCGTCTCTACTAAAAAATACAAAAAATTAGCAGGGTGTTGTGGCGGGCGCCTGTAGTCCCAGCCACTCGGGAAGCTGAGGCGGGAGAATGGCGTGAACCTGGGAGGTGGAGCTTGCAGTGAGCCGAGATGGCACCACTGCACTCCAGCCTGGGCAACACAGCGAGACTCTGTCTCAAAAAATAAAAAATAAAAATAAATAAATAAATAAATAATTTTTTTTTTTTTTTTTGTAGAGACGGGAGGCTCTCACTCTGTTGTCCAGGGTGGTCCTGAATTCCTGGTCTCAAGTGATTCTTCCCCTCAACCTCCCCAAGTGCTGGGATTACAGACATGAGCCATCATGCCCAGCTTGTTTTGATGTCTTTGTTCACCTAAAACAGCAGGTGGGTTTGACTGCTGTCCACTCTACCTCTACCATCATCAATTCTGTGGAGGATGTAAAATTTTCCTGCTCTGGGGTAAGAGGTCACATGGATTAGGGGAAGACAGGTGGTAAACCACTGAATGAAAAACAAACACCTAACTTTTAGGTTATATTTGCTATGTGCCAGACACAACTCTAATCCCTTTACATATGTTATCTCAGTTAATCTTTGTAACAGCCTATGACTTGAATATTATTATTATCCCTGTCTTATAGATGAGGAAATAGGGGCACACAGGGCTAAGTAACTTGCTCAAGATTCACAGATGGTGGGTGAGTGGTCGAGTCAGAATTCAAGCTGAAACTCTTCCTCATGCTTAGCTGCCTCTAGGAGCTGATGGTTAACAAAAGAAAAGGCACTGAAGCAGATACACATCCTCATGGGAACACAGACACACTGCCCTCTTTCTCTTTCACTCTCCCTCTCTTTCTTCCTTCCTCTTTCTTTCTCTCCCTCTCTTCTGTCTAGATAACCTGTCATCTACGTATATAGGGAGCATCTACATCTAGTGACCTCTCAAGGTCTTCCTTATTTCAAGTCCCTTGTAGTTCTGTAAATCTCTTTCTGTTTCATCACCATCTTTTCAGTTTACAATCAGCACCCAGACTCTCGAAAGAAGGGATTTCACCTCCTTGGCAAAAGCATTTGATCTGTATTTATAGGCTTAGGACAGGCAGAGAGATCAAGCCGCACACTCTGTAAGCAATGCAAAGATGGCCGCAGCACTGCCCGTTATTCAGAACTACATGTCCCAGAGTGCAGCGGGGGAGGTTGATGTGACCAGGGTTTGAAACAGCCTCACTCAGTTTCCTTGCAACCCCACCTCCCAAGAGGCAGCTGCCATGGAGGCTCTTCCTAAAGAAGCAGGTGCAGTGTCCAACCTTGGAGTTGCCCTTAGGGAACTTGGTGCTTGTACTTCCCGCAACCCCTTCACCCACACCCCTGCCAGAACTCATTCCAGCCTCTTTTCAAAAGCATCTGTTTTTTTTTTTTTTTTTTTTTTTTTCCTGTCTCTCTTTAACTTGGTGTATAAGTACAGTGATTAAGAAGTTAGGAAGTAATACCCAAAGTAAAGCAATTAGTAGAGATAATTGCCCTAGAGAGAGAATGATATTATAAAGAGGCATTTCTTTCTGTATTTCATTAAATATTAGGCAAAATGAAATGAGCCTAAGTTGCTGAAGAGGGAGCTTCTGGTCTCTAGTTCAAAAAGCAAAAAGCAAATGCATACAATAGAGAAACTAGTTATCTTATGAATAATTATTTAGATCAAGTCCTTTCTGGTTAGTAGCAGCAGAGGTAGGGATTCAATTGGTTTTATTTAGACAACCTGCATTAGTACCCCTCCCCCTCTCCCCGACCCTGTTTTCTCTTTCATTCTCTTTTCTTTCTGGAGTTTTCTTTGACTCTGGGACTTCTCCCCACTCTCATTAAAGCCTAGGACTCTCCCCTGCCTCCTGCCCAGCCCCAACTTCTAGGTTGTCTACTCTGCAGTTAACAGCACTCTTCCTCCTGCTTTAAGTTCAGACGTATGAATCGCTGTGTAATATACATATGGTGCTTCTGAAGCCTTCTGCACATGTTCACCATCCAGGGCTGTATCACAGTTCTTTAAAAACTGAGTCAGTAAATGCTTTTGGTCATTCAGGTGACTGGGTGGACCCCCATTAACATGGATCTGATTTCTGTGTGATTTTGATGTAATAGAACATCCGTCTCCATTGATACTAGCCTTCTGCTCTCCATGTGTTTGTACATTTGACTATCAGCCCAGGAACAAAGAGGATGGCAGGCCTCAGCAAGAGCCAGAAGAAACGTTACAGGCCTCTGGGCAGAGAAGATGACATGTAGATTGGCATGGCCCCCACACCTTTGGTTTGTGGTGGGGGTATGATTGATTACCTCTACTGCAGTGCTAGCAAAGCCTCATGGCTTTTCAAGTTTATTATATTCAAGA
This sequence comes from Macaca fascicularis, assembly GCF_037993035.2. Taxonomy (NCBI): domain Eukaryota; kingdom Metazoa; phylum Chordata; class Mammalia; order Primates; family Cercopithecidae; genus Macaca; species Macaca fascicularis. The sequence continues at coordinate 122,299,155 of NC_088388.1, forward strand.
CCATGGTCTAGGGCTTATAGAAACCAGGCAATAGGCTAAAGGAATCCATCTATTGGCCTAAATTCCACTACTGTCATCCTCAACCTTTTTTTTTTATTAGTGTAGGATGGAATATGAATGGGAGAAGTGTTGAATTCCGTTTATTGTGGCTGGAAAAAAAACCATGTTCCTCTAACAGGATGTGTGCCTGTATCAGGATATACATCCTTCCCCCAACCTCAGTTTAAATCAGAGTAGTTAAATTAAAATAAATTAAAATAAGGTGAACATGAGCAAATTCATTTAGATAAATACTTTTTATCTAAAAGCAATTTTCACTGTACATAGGACATAGGAGATTTGTTTAAATATATATACCAACCTCTGAATAGTCCCAAGATTTTTTTCTTAATGTTTAATAATGCATTTTTTATAATTTGCCATCTTCAATTTAAAAAAAAGCCCTCAAAGAGAAGTGTCAAATTGAGGTTTTATGTTCTCTACCGAACTGTAGTAACAGGGAGCAAGACTTGGGTGCAGATTGAGGAAGAAAATGTTGAGAGGTAGGAAATTTGGTATTATGATGTTTAGTGGAAAGGGATTTGGACTTAGTGAATATGGGGTGAGTCTCAGTTCTGCTCTGCTGACTGTGTGATGTTGGACAAGTTGCTTAGAGTCTCTGAATCTCAGGTTAGTTATCTTTAAAATGGGGGAAACAGTCTTGACCTGACAGGGTTCTCAGTGTCCAAGGAAGTAATGGATTTGGAAATGATCTTCTATTTTCTGCTGCTATAACAGAACACCACAGGCTGAGTAATTGATAAAGAAGTGAAGTTTATTTAGCTTATGGTTTTGGAGGCTGGGGAATCCAAAAGCGTAACACCAGCATCTGGGGAAGGCCTCGTGCTGAGTTACCCCATGGCAGAAGGGCAAGAGAGTACCTTAGACAGGAAGAAAGTCGGTTGATCTCATCCTTTTATTGGGAGCCCACTCTTACGATAACTAACTTACTTTCAGGATAACTGAATCAAACCATCCATGAGGGCCACTCTCATGACTTAATTACCTCTTAAAGTTTCTACCTCTTAATACTATACTGTTACAGTGGCCATTAAATTTCAACATGAGTTTTGGAAGACACATTCAAACAATAACAGAAATGCATTGTAAATTATGGAGCACTATATAAATGAGAATTGTCACAGCTATTGTTCCTGTAGTTAAGCCAGACCCGTGAGCACAACACTGTGTGTTGTCAGTGTTATCAATTTTTTGGAAAACTCTTTCCTAGTCTATATTGATCTACCTGATTGAGTTGTTTGGTTATAAAGTCAGACTTGAACAGAAGCAAGGTAATAAATGATCATGCAATCATTGCTTTCTTTTTTTTTTTTTTTGACAGAGTTTTGCTCTTTTTGCCCAGGCTGGAGTGCAATGGCATGGTCTTGACCCACCGCAAGCCTCTGCCTACTTGGTTCAAGTGATTCTCCTGCCTCAGCCTCCCAAGTAGCTGGGACTGCGGGTGTGCACCACCATGACTGGCTAATTTTGTATTTTTAGTAGAGATGGGGTTTTATTATGTTGGCCAGGCTGGTCTCGAACTCCAGACCTCAGATGATCTGCCTACCTCTGCCTCCCAAAGTGCTGGGATTACAGGTGTGAGCCACTGTGCCTGGCCGTGCCTTCTTTTTTAAATTATATTTTACTCTATCTAACACTTGCTTTGTTGTTGTTGTTTTTTTTTCTGTGGTCTGGGGGCTGGATTGGGAGTAGGTGTGGGGGAGGAAACGAAGAAGTAAATAAGGAGGGGTCATTTTTCTCTGAGGATCTCACCATTTCTGAGGGTAAAGTCTACATGGAAATGAGCACTGGGAGACTGACATCCTTGTTTTGACCCTTTGGCCTTTTATCTGGGCCTGTTTCCTCATCTGCAAAATGGGAGCTGAAGCTGTAAGTCCCATTCGCTTGTAACCTTTTGTAGATGTGAGATAACAAGCATGAAGGAACCAATGTCCTTAACAGAAGAAAGGTTAGCATGTTTCAGGGGCTGCTACAGGGGAGCTGATGGGGGAAAATGATAGGAGGGAGGTACTTGGCGATGCCTCAGGAACTACATGGGTGTTTTTCTATAGATTATTCTTTCTGATTGGGAGAAATATCTTTAAATATTTGGATGGGTTTATTTTCATGTTTTTGTCAGGAAGATGAGTGGCTCACCAGAGCATACACCCCGTTTCCTCACCAGTTTCTAGGAGCCTTGCTCTGTCGTATGGATGCCAGCTCTGGCACCGCAAACACACACAGTGAATATATGTACTGTGTTTTAAGAAGAATCCTTGCACTGTCTTGGGAATGTGAGCAGCCTGCTCCTCTCTTCCCAATAGGGCTGAGATACTCTGATCCCCTTCCCCGGGGCTCCCCTCATGGATGAAGCTTATCCCAGGTTGACCGAGTAAAGTGGGCCAGAGAGGAAGCTGTAGTCACTGCAAGCGAGCGGCCTGTCCCTGCTGGGCAGGAAACCTAGAGTGATGAATGGGGCTGGATGAAGTCATCCTGCTCCTCCAATCAGACTGCTCGGAGAGAGCCAGGGGCCTCTGCAGATCCAGCCAGGCTGCCGGCTGCTCTCATGTACCTTTAGACAGAGGCTGTGAGTCTCTGGGAGTGGAGTGGGGGTGTGTGAACCGCCCGCTCCTGGCTCCTGTGTAGGCCTCAGTCAGTCTGAATGTTATTGCAAGGTGAGTGGCTTCACCGGGCGAATTTCTCTCCTTTTGCATTCTCCACCTTGCCGTGCCAGGCTCCGGCTTTGTGGCTCCGGCACTTCCTTGCACAGCACCTTTCTGCTTCCAGCCGAGTGCCTGCACCTTCTTGAGGTTCTCACACCCGCCTGCCCCCCACCAGCCGCTGACCTTCTCCCTTCCTGCTCCCCCCAGCTCTTGCTCATTACCTGCCAGCTGGCCTCTTCCCACATGCCCCCCTCATCCTGACCTGTGGGTACCAGTTGGCGGGGTGATGGGAGGGCAGGCCTCCATCTTTGTGCCTTCTCCCTCTCAACAGGGGGAGCCTGGGAAGACCCACACTTCGCTCCTGGGAAGAAGTACCAGGCCAGGGGAGGTGCCCCCTGACTCAGCCTCCTGGGTGTCTGTGGAACACAGACAGGAGACAGGGCCCCCCTACTTGGTGTGGACCTCCAGACTCTGACCTCTTACCCGGAAACTGAGGAAGTCCCAGGGGGGCCAGAGAGTAGAAATAGGTGTCTTATTTTCCCCAGCCTTCCAGAGGGGTGGTGTGTTCTCCCTGGGTGGACGTTTGTGACTCTGCCTTTTCTCTCTGGATGGTGCCGCTGCTCCTTAGGCCAAGCAGAGATCATGGAGCCGGCTGACATGGCGACAGCAAAGGTAGGATGGAAATGCTGCCGGCCGCACTGTGCGTAAGTGGCTTCGCTTGGCGAGTTCTGCCTTTGGTTCACTTTTCTCTCTCCTCCTCTCCCTCAGCCCGCCACTCGTGAGCATCCAGGGGCTGTGTCAGAGTGGAGGGAAATGTTGTGAGCACCAAGACCTCAGGAGAGGCGAGGAGGTGCCAGGTCCTACAAAGCACATGCCCCACCGTGGTGTGCTTGGAAGTCGGAGTGGGTGGATGAGGGGTGCAGGGTGGAGGGTGGAGGTATCTGTAGCTTTCATCTGCACTCACTTATATGTCCCTCTTTTTCTTTAGTCTTGCCCTATTTTTTGTTTCTCTTTATCCTGTCTCTTTTTCAGTTACGCCTCTCTTTTACTCTCTCTCTCTCCGTCTTCTTCCTCTGCTTCTTCTCTGCACTGCATTCCATTTGTGCAACCTCCATACTTTCTTTTTACCTTCTGTTTGCTTCTCTTTTCCTTCTCCCTGTTGTATAAGGAATGGGTGGGGTTGGTGCGGGCTGGACCGTCTTAAAAGCAGAGACTGCCTCTCATCCTGCAGCAGACGTTGGCCTTGGGATTGGAGAGGAGTTTGTATGTGAGTGGCAGATGCTGCTGCTGTCCCCGCCCACTGCTCGCCGGATGCCCCAATGGCAGTGTGGGCCTGGGCACCTCCAGGGAATGGGGCCTGGGTGCTGTGCTGCTCGCACCCTGTGGGCACGCTAGAGGGCGTTCCTGAGATAGCTTTCAAATCTCTCCTGGCTCCTGCTTGCAATTTGAAATTTGCTTTTCTGTGTATTTTTCCAAACAAGGAGTTAGAGCCATTGGGAGTGGATGGGGGCATCTAAGGAGGCTTAGTCTGTGCAGCCCCAACCCCAGCTCCAGTGTGCAGGAAGAGATGTGTAATCCTTCCCGAATATCTCAGCCTTTCATTTGGGAGCCTTGCTTTTTGGCCAGATGGCAGGGTCTCCTTTCTCTCAGAGATGGAAGACTGGACAAGGTTCAGACTTCTGGAGCAGGTTGGGTACCCTGTGTTGTGTATGGAGGAAGAATGAGAGAGGACACCCAAGCGGCAAGTCTGTTGCCAGCATGAACCGGCAGGAATGTGTTATAGTGGTTAGGACATGTCTGTGGGAATCATAGAACTTGGTTTTCTGCTCCTCCCAGCCCTGCAGGCTGTGTGATCAGATCCAAGTCACTTAACTTCTCTGGGCTTCCATCTCCTGGTCTGCACAAAGGTGAAAATTACACACATCTGTTGTTTTAATCAGTTTAGGTCTGTCAAATTCTCAGTTTTCTTAAAAAGGAGTCAGAGAGAGCAAACTAAATGAGAACAGGTCTTCCTGGACCCATTCCCTCCTCTGTCTCCCCTTCCTCTCTCTTTTTCTGTCTTCCACAAACATCTGAATAGCCCCTTTGAATATGGAGTGTTGCAAAGTGCTTATACTACCTTGACAGTGGGCAGTGGCGGCCATGAAAGCAGGCATCTGAAACTGTGTTTGGATCCAAAACAATTTGCTGCAAGCAGTTTGCTGTGTGGTGGGAATGCTGCTGTCCGTCTTCACCAAGGCCTTTCAAACCCTCTAGTGAACTAGCTCTTGAAGTTGTAGGTGGTTTGTTATCAACCAGCTGGCTCTCAGGAGATGGTGGTGGCGAGTGCTCTGGAAAAGGTGTGGTCTGGGGATTTTGGGGGTTTATTCTGTGGTTAGTTTGGAAAGGTCTGTTTAGTTTGTATTTGCATATGGAGGCAGAAACAGCCTGATTTTACTTAGGCCCTTGCTTTCCCTTAGTCCAGATTGCACATGATTTAAGCAGGTATAGCATCAGATGTTAGAGTTGGATCGTTCTGTTTTATTTTTGCAAAAAATAAAAAATTAGCCAGGTGTGGTGGCATGCACCTGTAGTCCCAGCTACTGAGGAGGCTGAGGCATTTACTTGCAGAACCTTGACCAACAGAGAATCTGATTGGCTAACAGAAACTGATGTCATTTCACAGCAGCATTGTGAATCTTTTTTTTTAACCTTCTCTAATCCAGACCCTTTGGAAGTTTACTTCAGGCATTTTCAATCTGTGCCTGTGAACCATTCAGGGCTCTGGATGGATTTTGGGAGAGGGTCCACGAGCCCCCCTTGTTGGTAGGCAGAATTTTGTATTTCTGTACATTTTTCTGGGGAGAGTATTCTTGACTTTCATCAGCTCCCCAGAAGGCTTATTACTCAAAAAAGTTTAAGAACTTTTAACTGATCAAGATGCTCCCATAAAGAGCCTATTTCTGTAGCCTAGGTACAAAGCCCAGGTACAAGAGGAACTTACATATTACGGCCAATGTCCTGGAATCTCTGATAATGCATAAAAGCAGCTTGTAAGTAATTTACATACAATTTGAATATCACTTTTTAAATGTCTAAATACATGAAAAATGCATCCCCCTTATCTCAGGCTTCCCCTTTTTTTTCTGAGATACTATTCCCAGAATCTCCCCTAGCCGCAATGAACTGGGTTAAATTACCCTGGAATGAAATAGCTTTTGGTGGAGGTGTGGTCAGTCTTGATGACAACATTCCTTATTAGACTGTTCAGTTCCTGGAGTAGAGCTTTTAGAGGTGTGACTTCACTTTCTGAAGGCTGGATTTTGAGGTTCTATTACTCCACTGCATTGTCATAGTACTACTCGTTTTTTTTTTTTTCTTTTTAAGGTTACACTGCAGACTAGTGCCATCTGATAACCTGACTTGACTGTGTTAAGATACGTAGATGTAGATGATGAATTGTTACTGAGAGTTTTCTTTCTTTCTTTTTTCTTTCTTTCTTTGTTTCTTTCTTTTTTCTTTCTTTCCCTTCCTTCCTTCCTTCCTTCCTTCCTTCCTTCCTTCCTTCCTTCCTTCCTTCCTTCCTTCTTTCCCTCCTTCCCTCCTTCCCTCCCTCCTTCCTCTCTCTCTCTCCTTTCTTCCTTTCTTTCCTTTCTTTCCTTTCTTTCCTTCTTGACAGGGTCTCTGTTGCCCAGGCTGGAGTGCAGTGGTGCAATCATGGCTCATTGCAACCTCAACTTCTTTGGCTCAAGTGATCCTCCTGCCTCAGCCTCCTGAGTAGCTGGGACTACAGGTGCATGCCACCACACCTGGCTAATTTTTTATTTTTTGTAGAAATGGAGTCTCACTATGTTGCCCAGGCTGGTCTCGAACTCCTGGGCTCAAGCAATTCTCCCACCTTGGCCTCCCAAAGTCTGGTATTACAGGCTTGAGCCACTGTGCTTGGCAAGAGTTTCTGTCTTAACTTTGAGAAAAGAGGTTAGGGAGCATTAATGAACCCATTCGTTCACCAGATGTTTATTAAATGCTGACTGTACGCCAGTGGAGAGAGTTCAGTGTGGAGAGCTTAGAGATGGGTAGCTCACAGTCACTGTGAAGAGATGGTCATGGGTCGTTGCGGGAGACAGACGAGTAAACAAATTATGGCAACACAAGGTAATATGTTCAAAATCAGGGAAGCCAGAATAATTACCTGACTGGACAGTTCATGAAGGGCTTTGTAAAGAAAGTTACATTTGATCTGAGACCTGAAGCGTGGGTGGGAATTTATCAGGTGGACACGAGAGGAAAGATGATGTGGCTGTGATTTGGAGTTGGACATGTCTAGGTTCAAATGCTGACCCTGTTGCTTTCTGGCTCTGTGAACTCCAGTGAGTTATCTTGGCCTTCCCTGGTCTCAGTTTCCTCATTTGTCCATGAGGTCACCATCAATACGCCGGGATTGTCATGAGGATTAAATGCAACGCTTTAGGATTAATGTCTGGCACACTGCAGATAGTCACTGAATGGTGGTCATGGGTGCAGAGATCTGTTAGAGAACAGTGGACCTCGGATGGACATGACAGGGTCCAGGGCATGACAAGTAGCTTGGCAGGACTGGTGCCTAGGATGCATGTAGAAGACAAGAGGCAGATGTCAAAATCAGAAGAGAAACAGGGAGCTGAAACGCTGTGAAAGCTCGTGCAGTGCCAAGATTGCATAGACACTGCGAACAGCTGAAGGACTTCAAGGTACCATCAGGTTTGCTTTTGAGAAGGTACTCTACTCTGGCTCCGAGGCAGACAAGTAAGATAATTGCCTCGTTTTGCTCCATCTCTGATAACTTTTTTTTTTTTTTAATACATCTATCTCTCCCCACTAGACTGTGAGCTCCTTGAGGACTGGGATTGTGTGTTTTGTTTCTTAATTCACAGAAACCCTAGCACTTAGCATTTTACTTGGCAGATGATAGATGCTCAATAAATATCTGGTGAATGAACAAATAGGAGAGGCTAACTGCAACTACAAACCTAAAGGTAAGAATTGAAAGGCGGGTGAACGCTGACAGCAAGAAGCACACTCTAGTCATATTTCAGGTGCTAGAATTGACATGATGTAGTTCCTAATTAAATGCGAGATGGAAGAGGAGGAGTCTAGGGTGAATTGTTGGTTTCTGACTGGGTGACTTGGAGCTGGTGAGGTGATTTGAGATCGATACAGGAGGTCAGAGTTGGGAGGAGACAGTGGGACAGTGAGGAGTTTCCTTTATTCATGATGGCTCTGAACTGCCTGTGAGATATCTAGGTGAAATTGTTCAGGAACAATAAGAAATTTGTGTCCGAGGTTAGGGAATGGTACTGGTTGAGCATCTCAGATCTGAAAATCTGAAATGAGAAATGCTCCCAAACCTGAAACGTACTGAGTGCCAACATGCCGTTCAAAGGCAATACTCGTCAGAGCATTTCAGACTTCAGATTTGACTATGTATCCTGCAAATATTCCAAAATCCAAAAAAAATCAGATGCCCCATCACAGCAGTTGAGAGGCAGAGGCTCTCCTTATAGGGTGAGGTCTTAGAACGGAGAGCCTTCTTCACAGGGGAGTCTGAACTTCTGGATTTTGTGGAGAGATTGAAAAACATTGGCAGACCAGCAAAGAATTACCAGTTATTTATTTTACCTATGAAAGCTAGCAACTAAACTAAAATATAGAACTACCACCACTATGTATATGTATATTTAAAGAATATTTAAACACAAAATTTAGAAGGTCATGCTGTCAATATATTCAAACTTTTTTCTCTCTTTCTTTCTTTCTCTTTCTTTTTCTTTCTCTTTCTTTATTCCTCTTTCTCTCCTTCCTTCCTTCCTTCCTTCCTTCTCTCTCTCTCTCTTTCTTTCTTTCCTTCTTTCTTTCTCTTCAGACAGAGTCTTGCTCTGTCTCCCAGGCTGGAGTGCAGTGGCACGATCTCAGCTCATTGCAACCTCCACCTCCTGGGCTCCAGCAATCCTCCTACCTCAGCCTCCCATGTAGCTGGGACCACAGGTATGCAACACCACACCCAGCTAATTTTTGTATTTTTAGTAGAAACGAGGATTTCACCATGTTGCCCAGTCTAGTCTCAAACTCCTGAGCTCAAGTGATCTGCCCACCTTGGCCTCCCGAAGTGCCAGGATTATAGGTGTGAGCCCCTGCACCCAGCCAACATATTTAACCTTTTGGTGTTTACCACATTGTCCTAATTTTTCTCAGTTCATTACCACTCCATGTAAAAACCCCATCATGGTACACACCAGCACACAAATGCCACTGGATCATCAAAGGTAGTTAGTGGCTCAGTGCATGGAAGAGCATTTACTGAATAGTGCTGGTCACAAAATGGATGGAAGCTGAACATTTTGGTCTACTCATGATATGCCAGTCTCATGTCTGTTGTGATGTTGAGAGAGGGTAGTGGGTATCTGTGCCTGAAACAACTTAAAGCTTCCCCTGCCCTAACCTTAGAGCACTGTTGAGAAAATGTCCCGATGACGAAATGAAACTGTTTAAAATTGAACTCATTAGATGCTCCATCCAAGTAAACCTGTATTTATTGGCAGTGATAGTAGCAATATGTTCCGAAGGCACTATTTCTGGACACCTCTCATGCAAATAGGAAGCTCTTGTCTCCATAAAGGATGATGACAAATATTGGATCCCTTTTTTTTGGCTCTTTTGTGTTAATACCAGACTAATCAAGAAGTATCACGAACAGACAATGTAAGTCAGCTGAGACTATTCACCGTTACTCGTCTGTTGATTAAAAAAAGTTGGTGTAATGATTACAAACCTGTTCATTTTGGAAAACAGAGATAATATGTCCTTCTGATTAGATATGTGTCTCTTAGAGACTTACTGCCTTATATTTTAAGTTAGTGTTATTTAATATAGTTTAATGCCCATCTTTTGTCTTCCTTGTTGGATTACTGACTGGTAGAGATCAAAGAGAACTCTGGATCTAACTTTGAAATATCATTGTGATTTGCTTGGGTCATGAACATATTAGACGCTCCGTAAGTATGGTTCTGTTTTTGGACAGAGTCTCGCTCTGTCACCCAGGCTGGAGAGCAATGGCACGATCTTGGCTTACTGCAACCTCCACCTTCTGGGCTCAAGGAATTCTCCAGCAACAGCCTCCTGAGTAGGTGGGATTACAGGTGCACACCACCACGTCCGGCTAATTTTTGTGTTTTTAGTAGAGATGGTGTTTCACCATATTGGCCAAGTTGGTTTCAAACTCCTGACCTCAAATGATCCACCTGTCTCAGCCTCCCAAAGTGCTGGGATTACAGGCATGAGCCACCGCCCCCAGCCATAAGTACAGTTCTTGTTGAAAAAATAAACAGCTGATTGACCTAATGGAAAGAACACAAAACAATGCAAATATATTCCCAACAAAATAGGAAAAATTGGAAAATTTGTTGACATAAAGGAGAAAAAGTAGATTAGGAGCAGGAAATGGAGCCTGTGGTTCCTGTAGTATATAGTGATGGTTCTGCGGACACGGGCTGGGAATAATCATAGCAGTGGTGAAAATGTATTGAGCACTTACTTGCTCTTAGTGTCATCCGCTCCTCATAGCAACCTGATGGGTGCTTGTCATCCTCACCTTTTTAATGGATGAAGGAGCCGAGGCTTAGAGAAATGGAGTAAGTTGCTCAAGGTCACATAGCTATTAAGTATAGATTTGAACTCAAGGCTAATTCTAGAATCCCGGTGCTAAACCACAGTACACACCACTGGGGGTGGTGTCAGTCCCAGCTCAGTGAAGAATGCGGTTTTTCTGCACTTGTCCTATCATCGAGCAGTTTCTCTGCCAACAATAAATAGATTCTTACTGTGTCCTTGGCCAGGCAACTTTCACTTTTAAAATGAGTTAACGCTCAATTCGTCTGTATTTTAAAAAATGGTAATACTGATACGTAATTTAGTGGAAGAAGCAGAAATCCCCATTTGGTGGGAAGACAACAGGAAGCAGCTGGCTGTGGGTGTATGGGTGCCTCCTCCCAGAGAGAACCTGAGTTTATAAGCACCCTCCCGGGTCCCTAACACCATCAGTCACCCGGAATTTCTCCTGAGGATAAACCAGGAGGAGCCACGGGGGTAATGAGAAATCTGCCTCCTTTCTTCCATCTGGCAGGAGGGGTGTTTTCCTTTGTTACGTGTGTAATTAGGATGATGAGTGACTTCAGGCGGCAGCCCCTCTCCTGGTTGTGGGGTTTCTCTGAGGTGTGTGCATCTTTCTGACAGCAGGGCTCTTACCTCCTTGGGGCCACCATTCTGTGCACCAGCAGAAGGGGTCTTGTGATCCAGGACACGGGGATGAGCAAGCATGCAGAGAAACCAACACTAGTCAGGCAGTCAAGCATTCAGGAAGCGGGAGGATGATTTTAGAGGTGAAGGGGAAAGTGGGATAGAGGGGGGAGTCCTCTTTGGGGATTTCCATTACCAGACAGAGCTCTTGTCTCCTCATCTGGAGGAGACAAGATATCCCTGGAGAAGGGATATCAATGGCTGCTTAAACGGGGGAAGAGAGAAAGCTTAGTTGGGTGTTGCACTGAGTTCAGTGAGGGAGGTGATCCCAATGTATGTCCTGGCTAAGGGGTTTCCTTACCCTGAGTTGCATGAGGGGGCTTGTGATTCTCAGGTATGGTGTTCATACCTTTTCCTTTTTTCTCTTTTTACCAATTACAACCTTATAGAGCGGCTAGCAATGACAATACTAGTAGGAAGATAACTAGACCTCACTGAGCCTGCATGTCTTGTGTTAAGTGTGGTTTAGCACTTCACTGGGCTGCTGTGAGAATCACTGTGCATAAGGTTTGTGCGACCCCTTTAGATTCTAGAGTGATCAGAGGATCACAGCCAAACAGGGAAGCCCTGACTGCCTCAGTCTTGCTTCCTTCTCTTCCTAGGGGCACAAACAAGCTGAGTGGAGTTTGGCTTTGATATTGCCTATCCTGTTTATTGCCTGAAGGAATATTCTAGATTAGGAGATTGTGAAGGAGGGGCAAAGAAGCCTGGCGGGAGGTGATTCTGTTCATTTTATTTTTTAACTCCAGTGCCTTCAGTAAATCCAGGAGGTCATAGAGGCAGAAGGAAGCATTCTGGTTTTTTTTTCTTTGAGACAGAGTCTCACTCTGCCGCCCAGGTTGGAGTGCAGTGGCACAATCTCGGTTTACTACAAGCTCCGCCTCCCAGGTTCACACCATTCTCCTGCCTCAGCCTCCCGAGTAGCTGGAACTACAGGCGCACACCACCACGCCGGGCTAATTTTTGTTGTATTTTTTTTAGTAGAGACAGGGTTTCACCATGTTAGCCAGGATGGTCTCAATCTCCTGACCTCGTGATCCGCCTGCCTTGGCCTCCCAAAGTACTGGGATTACAGGCATGAGCCACCACGCCTGGCCAGAAGGAAGCATTCTTGAAGCAAACAGCCCCGCTTTGCTCTGCCCCCAAGCCTGCCACCCTTTGCCAGCCCTCTGGCCGCGTGCCTGCCCTGCACAGCGCTGTTTCACCCAGACAGTGGGCCTGGAGGGCAGGGGTGTGCATAAGGGTACCAAGGATAGGAGGGGAGGGGCTGGCTTTGGAGGCTCCAAGCTGGGAGCTGACACAGATGAACAGGCTAGAAGGCAAGGCCAATGCCTGCAGCCCACACTGTCACCCCAGAGCCGGTGACTAATAGTGGCAGAGGGTGGGGAGAGGAGAGTGCCAAGGGAGGGAGAGGACAGGGAAGTGGTGGGGAGCACCTGATCGGGTGCAGCCCTGGCCGTCTGCTGGTCAGCTCACACAGGCTCTCTATTGAGTGCAGTTTGGAAGCGGATTTTGGCTGGAGGACTAGAAAGAGCCTTGTTGTGGAAATGGAGTGTTTAGGAGGCTGCTCCTCCCCTGCTGCGTCTCTCTCACTTGCTTCCTGACCTCCAAAATGCTCCTTAAATATAACACTCTCAAAGCCTGATGACTCCCCTGCCTGAGCTTGGAGCTTTGATTCCCCAACGTGTGACTGCAGAACTGCTCTGCCCCAGATTTCCCAGCAACTAGAGGCATGCCGCTATGCCCTGGTACTGCAGCGCTGCTCCGCTCCTGCTCCTGGAGCAAAGCAGGACGCGTAGGGAGAGCAGCACAGAATGCAAGAATTTGAGCTGGAAGGAGAGCCTCAGGGATCCTGTCATTTATTTCCTGCTCCAGATAGGGAGCCAGAGGCTTGGAGGCTTACCCAAGGTCATGGGATTCTAGTGGTGGAAAGAGCTCCAGATGAGGAGGTGGGAGGCAGGAGGGCTGAATTCTCCCTTGGCTTCTGCCACTCAATGGCAGAAGCCTGAGACAGGACCTGATATTGTGGCGTTTGAGTTCACAGCTTCCAGGTTTCCCTTGGCTGGGTGGTCCTGGGTGTCTGTAGGCAAGGTCAACAATAGCATGCTCTGGTGACCTCTTACCATTCTAGTCCCCATTTATGGATGAGGCAAGAAACACCAATTGTGTTTTTGTTGCATTAGGAAAGGAACAGTACCAGGGTAGGCGAGACTTTAAGACTCATAGAAGACCAACAGAAAGTCAAAGCAGCTGAAATCAAAAGGAAAAAGCTGAACTGTTTCCAGCCTCCATTCTAAACCCAGTAAAGTTCAGAAGAAACCGTGGTAACAAGAGGCTTGGAGTAATACAAATCAAACCAACTTCATGTTCATTAAATTAGTGAACTCAGAAAGGCCAATTTTTGTGAACATATATTTGTGAAAATTCAGGTAACACAAAATATTGTCTAGACCCCTGTGCCTCACCCCCTCTTTATCAAGCCTGTTTATAAAAACCCAAAAAGGATTGGTGTTCAGTTGTTTTCTAATTACTCTGTTTATTTTAAAATTGTTTGCATTGAATAATTAGCTAATACAAAATAATATATAGGGAGAGCGCGATGGCTTACGCCTGCAATCCCAGCACTTTGGGAGACCAAGGCAGGTGGATTGCTTGAACCCAGGAGTTCAAGAACAATCTGGGCAACACAGCGAAACCCCATCTCTACAAAAAATAAAAATAAAAATAAAAATAAATTAGTTGGGCATGGTGGTGCTTGTCTGCAATCCCAGCTATTCAGGAAGCTGAGGTGGGAGAATCACTGGAGCCCAGGAGGTGGAGGCTGCAGTGAGCCATAATCATGCTACTGCACTCCAGCCTGGGCAACAGAGTGAGACCCTGTCTAAAAAAAAAAAAAAAAAAGAAAGAAAGAAAAAAGAAAACAAACAAATAATATTTATAAAATATGTAAAATATGTATAAAGTATAAAGAAGAAATGACAATTGCAGGAGTACCTCTCACCTGTTCTGCTCCATTGCATGTGACTGCTTTATACATTTTCAGTGCTGTGTACTGTTCCACCTTAAGAAGATAACACAAGGCATGTATCCTTTCTGTTGATAGACATTTGTTTTCAGGGTTTTTGTTTTGCTTTTGTTGTTAGGTGGAATGCTATTTAAAGTTTTTCGTGCATGCCTCCGAATGTGAGTTGCTTCCATTATTGGAGTAGAACTGTTAGGTGTTAGAGGATGCAATCATCCAACTTTATTACATAATACCACATAATTTTCTTAGGGAGTTGAAGCAGTATACACTCCTACTAGCTCCTTTCCAACACTTGATATTATTTGATTTTTAATTTTTGTCAATGGGAAGAGTATGTGATGACATCTCACTAGAGTTCCAATTTATATTTTCCTGAGTACTAATGAATTGAGCTCCTTTTTATATGTTTATTGCTTTCTCTTCTGAAAATGCTAACTCAAATCATTTGTCTGTTTTCAGAATTATCCTTCTTTTTCTCATTGGTTTGTAGGAATTTTTAATAAATTCTGTGGACAGTTCCTTTCTCAAGCAATATGTGTTGCAAATGTTTTCTCTTAGAACAGCCTTGTCTTTTCTCTCTAGGATCTCTTTGGATGATTGAAGTTTTTAACTTTATTGTGGCTGAATCTGTCATTTTCTTCCTTTATGGGAATTGTTTCTGGGTCAGTTGTTTAGGAAACTCTCAGGGTGCAATCAGTGTAAGAGTCAGTTTGTGATTATGATTTATCAGAGGAGATTATTCTTCCTCCTTTGTTCAACATCAAGGTTTAGGGCAGGCAATTTTCCTTTTAGTTCCTGGGCAGCATTTGTGCATTTCTTTCAAGTGCATCCTTACAGTGAGAGTGTAGTCCACTGGCACCCACTTTATGAGGCAATCGCCTCTGGATTCTCTCACCACTTGTGGGCTTTGGGAGTTATCTCTAGTATGCTCTGGGAGGCCCTGAAAACTGAAGCCTAGTTTCACTATTTTCTGCCATCACTACATTTTTGACCTTTAAATATTTCTTATTTTTTTTTGATAGCTCATCAAGCACTTTTAATTTCTTTTTTTTTTCTATTTTATCTGTGTATATGCCATAGTGCCAGACATGGAAGTCTTTGCAATCTAGTTTCCTCTAAGCAATTCTTATCCTTCCTGAAATGCAAATGTCGGGGAGCAGCCAGATTGCAGGGAGTCAGGCAGAAGCAGGAGAATCTGTGTATTCATTCTTAGAGGTTATGTTACTGCTTGCGATTTACTAACCAGGAACTTTTCAAACCATGGAGACTGCTTCTCACGGAGGTGAGAAGATAAAGAGGGAAGTTAGATGAGGAACAGTTTTCCCATCTCACTTGGTCTTAGTCTTTACCTCAGAAAGCACTTCCATGTTTCTTCAAAGCTGTGTTTGGATCACCTTTTGAGATTTTCTTTCTCTTTTCTTTTTTTTTTTTTTTGATGGTCTTGCTCTGTTGCCCAGTCTGGAGTGCAGTGGCATGATCTCGACTCACTGCAACCTCCGCCTCCCAGGTTCCAGTGATTCTCCTGCCTCAGCCTCCCAAGTCTCTGGGATTATAGGCGTGTGCCACCATGTGTGGCTAATTTTTGTATTTTTAGTAGAGACGGGCTTTCACCATGTTGGCAAGGCTGGTCTCGAATTCCTGACCTCAGGTGGTCCACCCATCTCAGCCTCCCAAAGTGCTGGAATTACAGGTGTGAGCCACCATGGCCAGCCGAGTTTTCTTTATGGACCACAAAAATGGAATCTGTCTCCAGGGCCCTGTGAGAAGCGTTGTTTCAGAAACAAGAGAGAGCCAAGGGGAATTCGAGGCAGATGATGGTCACTCAACCCAGTGGGCTCTCCTGTTCTTCCTTCCCTTTTGGGTTCCTCACATCACACACAGACACTAAAGCCAGCTAACTCATCAGTAACAGAAGAGATTTAGTCTTGGTTTAGTCTCTTTTTTACTTACTGCCTGGATTCTTTTTCTCCTGGGAGCATGTAAGCTTTTATAAACCAGCTTGTCTGATAGAGAAGGAAATTTTTTATAAACATACATATTGATTAAGACAATAGGTTTTTGAGCTAGGGATGCCTGCATTCAAATTCCAGACTTGCAGCTTGCTAGCTGTTTGACATTAGGCAAATTAAGGCACTACAGTTAGGCTGGCCAGGGTGGCTCATACCTGCAATTCTAATGCTTTGGGAGGCCGAGGTGGGTGGATCACCTGAGGTCAGGAGTTCGAGACCAACCTGGTCAACATGGTGAAACCCCATCTCTACTAAAAATACAAAAATTAGCTGGGCACTGTGGTGCGCGCCTATAATCTCAGCTACTCAGGAGACTGAGGCAGGAGAATTGCTTGAACCCGGCCGGCAGAGATTGCAATGAGCTGAGATTGCACCACTGCACTCTAGCCTGGGCGACAGAGTGAGACTTCGTCTCAAAAAAATAAATAAATAAAAAAGACACTACAGTTAGTCTTCAGTGGCATTATCTGAAAAATCGTGAGGTACTGCCTTATACCATGGATATGAGGATTTAGTAAGAGAATACATGCAAAATGCTTAGCTTGATGCCTGACATAACTAACCCTCAATATACTCTTCTTAGTAGTTGAGAAGGAGTTGACTTTGTGGATTTTTGTTTTTGTAGTTAAAAAAAAAAAAAACAGCTAGAGCAAAAGCCAGAAACTTTTACAGTTACAGTAATGTGTTTTTAATATAGTACTTGGACATCTTTGATCCTTATGTGTTACTTGTGATCAGAGCAGTTGATGGGCCAGGATGAGAATACAGTATTCACGTGTACCTGGAGTACTCTCAGGGACATTTGCCTCGGGGCTGGATCACATGACCTGGTATTTCCATTGAGTGAATTATCTAGGTCACAAAGGACAACTCTTTGTACTTCTGGAATCTGTTGCATCCCTTCAGTTTCTGTGCTGAAAGTATGGCCTGGGTACAGGCTCCAGGAGCTTTAAAAACGTAACTTCGGATGTGTTCAGAAGTCCTGGCAGCATTTGAGGGTTGTCTGGCATGGGGCTATGGATAGATCCATTCCGCAGCCAAGGGCTGCTTCGGGAACACCTTTCTGAAAACTCAGTATACCTTACTTTTTTCTTTCATTTTTTACTAGTGGAATCAGGTCACAAAAGCTTAGTATACCTTAAAGAGTGTTTCTTCTGGACCATGTGGACATTGGAGAGATAACATGGTGTTTTTAGTTCGGTTTGAGTAAGGTCACTTCAATGCTTGCTTCTAGTACCCCTACAATACCCAAGCCCTCCTCCTCAGTGGGGATATAGAGCTAGCTGAACGACACACAGCCCTTGTCTCCATGGTGCTTATCCTCTAAAAAGAACAAAGCAGATTTGTTGCCCAGGCTGGATTGCAGTGGTGGGATCTGGGCTCACTGCAACCTCTGTCTCTCTGGTTCAAGCGATTGTCTTGCCTCAGCCTCCCGAGTAACTGGGATTACAAGCACGTACCACCACGCCCAGCTAAATTTTGTATTTTTAGTAGAGACGACGTTTCGCCACGTTGGCCAGGCTGGTCTCAAACTCCTGACCTCAAGGGATCCGCCGCCTTGGGCTCCCAAAGTGCTAGGATTACAGGCATGAGCCACCATGCTTGGCCAAAGGAGAGATGATCACTTTTTCTCACTTTAGAGGGTCAAGTATAGATGATGTCCATACAGCAAGAGGATGTCTGCAGATTGTTTTATGGGCAAACTTTAGGGTAAAGGCTTGTTATGGTTTGATTGTTTT
Organism: Macaca fascicularis; assembly: GCF_037993035.2. Classification (NCBI taxonomy): domain Eukaryota; kingdom Metazoa; phylum Chordata; class Mammalia; order Primates; family Cercopithecidae; genus Macaca; species Macaca fascicularis. The sequence continues at coordinate 122,316,940 of NC_088388.1, forward strand.
GGAGCAAGTTTCCGCGTAAAGCTTTATTATCATGGTTCAGTTGAAGGTTGCTATTTCATAATTAATCTCTTTGTTCGTTGTCACCCATCCGCATTACTGACCCAGATAGTAATGCAGGGAAGGAGAGAAAGGAATCATACAGCCAGGGAAGCTGTTGGTACTGGAACTCCCAGGCCCCAGCCTGGAGGATCTGATTTAGGAGGAGCCTCTTCCCCCTTCTCAGTGAACTGTTACGTTCCAGCTAGAGTTGAAAATCCCGGTCCTGCCTTACTGGGGCGCTGTGGCTGGTCTGCATCTTCTTGGAGCCCAGGATTGGTGATCATGTGGCTTAAATCCTAAACCAGGCCTTTGTGGTCGGTCACCTTAAAAGGATCCCTGGCCCCAGGTGACAATGTGCTGCCCTGCCACCAGAAGTTGCTGCCTCACCTTGCCTCCAGAAGTCAGGCAATTTCCCCAGCAGGAGGAGAGAACTGTGCATTCTGTGTGCAGCACACTGCCTGGGAGCACGTGGCCCTGCTTGCCCCGCCTTGCTGGGGAGAGGGTGAGGATTTTATTTAAGGTGGTCTTGTGTGCCTGGATGCCCCAGGCACTTACCTCGGGGCCTCTGAGTCTGCTTGGATTCCAGAGGTGTGCAGAGGAACTAGGGTCCAGGTTCTCCTCTCCGGCAGGGGTGGGGCGTTTTAACCCCTGGGTGGATGCTGATAGAAGTGCTCATCTTCAGATATTTCTACCCCCTCCTCTTCCTTCCTGGCACCACATTCCTCATACACCCTCTCCCTGATATTCTGTCCCATCCTGGGACTAAACGTGTGCTGTGTCTTTAAATGGGCGGAAGTGGCTGGCAGTGCTTTGCTTGGGTACTGCATTGATTAGGAGATTATATGGAGCTGCGGGAGCTGCCGCCTGGGGGAAGAGAGGTGCAGGTTCTGCTAGGTTTGTGCTCTCCTCCCAGGCTCTCCTTGGCTTCCTTCCCCAAAGCAGCTCAGAGCCGGTATGAGGTGAGGGTGGGGGGCAGCCGGCCCGCCTGGCTGTTGACGGCAAGTCCAGGGTTTGTTTCGCACAGCCTTGCCAGCGTTACCCATCCTCATCAGAAACTGGCAGCGACAGCCACAGCTCGGGCAGGCGGCCCCAGCCGCAGGCTGGATTTGCAGAATCTGTCCTTCGTCTCCAAGCCCAGCTTTCAGCTGGGAAACGGGGAAGAAGGGGCAGTGGCAGCAGTTCTTCTGGCTCTTTCTCCCTTTCTCTCTTTCTCTTTCTGTGTTCAAGTCACATTACATGGGATTCTGTTCTTTTGGGACTTCGTCATCTTTTCCAATATGTCCTGGGACCTCCGGAGCTGTAACGGGGATGCTAAGGACACGGTCAGTGGATTATCGTGACTGTACTAATGAAAGGATTCAAGCTCTCCTGGTAAGTAGAGGAGGGATAGGGAGCCTTCCTCTTCTGCCTTTCTTCAGCCCTGTGCTCCCCCCAGCACCCTCAAGAGGTCCGCTTCATTGATGCCATCTCACCAGGCATCGAGGGGTTCAGATGTGGGGACTAGGCACTTTAAAAGTTGGGGTACTCTCCCTGGCTCCTCCAGCTTCTATACTGCTTCTGTATTTTCCTTACCTTCTTCGAGGGCAGGGGTTTTGTGGAAGTTGGGGGGCAGTGGAGAGAACCAAACTGCAGCTAAAAGGTTCTCCAACTTCGAGTACGTGAGGAGTGGTGTGCACAGAGGGAACTTGATAATAGAGAAACAGCCCTTCCCTTTGGCGAGGTGTTGTGCGTCTGCATCAGGCTGGGGGTGCGGTTGTACTCTTCCTGAGCCCTGACCAACACGTGATTTTGCGGGGCCGCGGGGGCCCTTTCTCACGTCAGCTGCTTAGGGCAGGCAGTCCCTAGGGGCATCCCTCTGAGGGGCCAGGCTCCATCTTCTAGGATGCCTGGTGTCCAGAGGCAAGTGGGCCGCTGCCTACCCCAACGCAAACACTCACCTTGGGCCTTGGCAGGTGCCTCTTCCTGGGCTTAATATTGGGACATTAAAGGCATCTCTTGCTTGGGGTGTGGGAGTAGCTGTATTCTAGCTACAGAAGTAGTCAGAATATTTTTACCTTCCATTTAAAAAATAAAACCTTCACCTCTCCCTCTTTTTTGACCCAATAAGGAGATTGCATGGGCAGGTGAATTGGCTTTTTATCTGGTAGAGAAACTGCAGATTTTGTTGGAAAACTTTGCCATACCAGGGATCCGGTACCCCTGCAGGGTGGCATGTGAGGCTGCCTGAGGCCTCCTTCAGAGGAGAAAGGCTCCTTGGACTGGGGAGGGAGCTTTCTCTCCCTGAAGAGGGTGGAGGGTAGGAGGAGGAGGATGAGCTTGGGAGAGCTCCCTGCAGGGATGAGTCCCTGCCTTCATTGCGGCTGGCTGTCCACGCATGGGGTGGGGAGGTGGCAGCTCACATCGCTGAATGAAAGGTTGATTTTCAGAGTCAGGTATGGATGTTGAGTGATTTAAGGCATGGGGTCCTAACCTGGCTCTGGGCCACATTTGGCTTTCCAGGCTCTTCTACCCTAGATTAAACCCTGACAGAATGTCTAGTCCAGCCCTCCTCCTTTAGGGAAGAGGGTCCATTAGTGGGTCTTGAAAAGGCACTTTGCAGAAGGCAAAGGGAGGTGCTTAGTTTCTGCAAGTGTAACTCTCAAGAACTGCGAGGCCCCAAGAGGTGAGGAGCACCAGTTACCCCCAGCCGGGAGTTTCTTTTCCTCAAGTTTTGCTGTCCCTCTCTCTTATGTTTAGTCCTTGCTTTCTGGGGGTCTGGTACCCCATTCTTTCTGGGTGGGAGGCTATGAGCAGAGTTTATTGTCACTGGGAGTTCCAGGTCCAGACCAGCAGCTAAAGCTGTTCTTTATTCCTCAGTAGAGCCGTGCTTGGTCTGTAGCTTGGATGCGGCCTCCCAGAAAAGCCCAGGGGCTGCAGGGACACTGGGCTCTTCATCAGAAATCGCTCAGCATCCTTCCGCACCCCTGCTGTCAGCACACCCAGCTTGGGGCTGAGGGGTAGCTTGGCTGTCATTCAGGATGAGACATCACTTTAACAGAAGGCTTTCGGCTCAGCCTGGGTTGGTCCTCAGGGATGTGCAGAGATGTTTGCCTTTAAAAATCTGCCTTGAGCATCTCTTGATGCATTTCAACAAGGACAGCAGTGTTAATCTGGGAACTGTAATTGGGATAATTTTGTCTTCTTCAGCCAAATAAAATTTTACAAGGGTGGGACAATTTTGTCATTTATCTCTGCATTGATACCGTTAGATCCTGTGACCCATTGTCTCATTAAGTACAGATCCATTTTGGTCCAGGGGCCAAACCTTGTAGTTGTGGATGAAATGTGGCTCCCTTTGGCAGTATCCCAACTGGTACTCCCAACTCTCTGGTACTCAGGTACTGATACTCAGGATACTAATGCTGGTACTCTGGTACTGGTACTCAGGGTACTCCCTACTCTTCCAACAAGGAGACTTGGTAGAAGCAAGATGACCAAATCTATTGACTACCTTGATAGCACTGTCTGCATATGGAAATTATAATGTTTGAATTATTTCTAGAAACAACTCTGTAATGCCTACTATGGGTTGGTGATATTAAAAAAATGATGATAAATACTGATAAGAACGATGGCGACCAACATTTGCTGAAACTATGTGTCAAGCACCACAGTAAACTCTTTACATGTATTAACTCACGTGGAGCTCACAGTGTTATGAAAAGAATCCCCATTTTATGGGTGGGGAAGCAGACACAGAGTTTAAGTGACTTGCGTGAAGGTGTGCAGATAGGAACCAGGCTTTGGGCTTGCACAGGGTAAGTTTCCCCAGTGATTCACCTGTCCCTGGTTACTCTTCTTCTCTAGTATAATTTCCACTCCATGTAATGCCATGCTAGACACCGGCTTTTTTTCATGTTCCATTGTCTCTTATATTCATTAGGTCAGTTAGTTAGACTTTTAAAAGTGTGTATAAATATGTTTTATCATTTGATTCTTACTATAACCCCATAAAGCAGCTGGTGTCTCCATTTTAGAGTTAGGGAAACTGAGGCACAGAGTGGTAAAGTGAGATTTAATTAAATGAATGCAACTAGTTTGTGGGGAAGCCAGGATACACTCTTATGGCTGGACTGATTTCAGAGTGGGGATTAACTACCACAGTAACAGCAAGGTGTGTCTGTCAGGCCTTCTTTCCCAGAGAGCAGGCTCAGGGTCTGTCCATTCATTTACTCATCTATCTCTTCATTCTACAAATGTTGATCAAGTATTATTTTTGCAGCCCTGTTGTCCACGCATTGTGAAGTTAATAAAATATAAAGGACAATGCTTTGGCTTTGTAGGGGCTGATAGCCTCACAGATGGAAGGAGGCTCCCTCACACCTCTGACACATGTGTACATGCAAGTCAGTAAGTGCTAAGGGACAGATAAGTGTGGTGCATGGCAGACACTCTAGAAGTCCATTTCGGCTGGCATGGCAGAGAAGTCTTATTGGCGTAATTGAAATGTGAGGGAGGTTCAGAGGCTGGACAATTAGGTAAGTAAAGGCTGTACTTCACACAGCTGTACCTCACGGAGTTATGAGAGTGTCACTGAGGATGCTTTTGGATGAAGATGACCTTGACATATGTCTGTGATTGACAAGTGGCTAGACTTTGAGATAGAATCTCCCCCAGTGTAACCCCTCTCTCTCAATAGGGTAGTAGCTTTAGGCTGTCTCGAAAGAGGATTCTATGATTTCTTCTACTGGTAACTTGGTGAGAAAGGTAAGGGCAGTGGTGGAGGAGGCTGAGAGAGGAGGTGGCATTGACAAACAGATGGGGCTATGGCCAGAGCTTCTGTGGGGCATGTAGTGATTTGAAAGCCAAGAAATTGGTTTCTTAAAGAATAACTCACCCATCTTCCACAGCTTCTACATGGTTAATTCTTTTTCTTTTGGTGCCACAAAGATAGTCCTAATTCCTGTAGAGCCTCAGAACCTCAAACACTAAGAAGGTCTCCAATTTTGTGGGGCCGCTCCCCCTCCGGATGGTTCTGGCCCCCACAGGACTAGGGCAGACTGTAGTGACACCTGTCTGAATTCCCTGTCCTCATGTTCCTGGTCATCACCTCTGCTGGGCTTGGTAATGCAGTCTCCAAGAGCCTGGGGTCTGTGACAGACCTTCAGGAAAGTCAGTGTGCTGGAAGAATTTGATTCTGGGGGAAAAAAAAGGTTGAGAGAAAGTATAGCTCTTGACAGAGAGCAGGTGAAGCATTTCTGTGGCGAGGGCTTAGTCCTCAGATGCGGAGAGTTTCGAATTTCTCCGTGTTTGAGTGGGTGGGTGAGCAGTCTTGCTGCTTTCACACTGTTTAGGAGGATGAGCACTGTGTGACAGAAGCTACTCACATTCTTCACCGGTAGCTGGGAGGGTCCTTTTCTTTCTTTTTTTTTTTTTTTTTACTTCTCCGTATTTCATGACCAATAATGGTCAACAATATTTTATTTGATAGTAAATGTCAGTTGCCTACTGTACCCATTCTCTTCAATCTGTTGTCAAGTGGGGCTCTGTTCATTCTTTAACTGTTGCCTGGACCAAATTATCTATCTCTCTAGATTTCTTTTGTCTTTTCCTTTTTTTTGAGACAGAGTTTCACTCTTGTCACCCAGGCTGGAGTGAAGTGGTAAGATCTCGGCTCACTGCAACCTCCCTGTCCCCCCGGGTTCAAGTGATTCTCCTGCCTCAGCATCTCAGGTAGCTGGGATTACAGGTGTGTGCCACCACACCCAGCTAATTTTTGTGTTTTTAGTGGAGATGGGGTTTCACCATGTTGGCCAGGCTGGTCTTGAACTCCCGACTTCAGGTGATCCACCTGCCTTGGCCTCCCAAAGTGCTAGGGTTACAGGCATGAGCCACTGTGCCCGGCCTCAAGATTCTTTCTGTAAGAGGTCTGTTCCAGAGGAGGGAGCCCTAGACATGGCCCCTGCACACCTCCTATAGAGTCCGGCTTCCCAGCTATGGAAGTGTTTACCAGAAGGTGAGTTACGGTGAAGGTTGGGGTCACTTCATGGCTTGAGATTCTGGAGAGATGACTCCTGAATTAGAACCTTGTAATCACCTTTTGGCCTGCTGTGTGGCCCTGGTAGGTGACTTCTGTTTGCCTTGGGTGGCGGTGGTTTTGAAAGTGGGATTAAATGACAGTATTGGGTGGATTAGTCGGTCTCTCAGCTTCCTTTTTAGTAATGGTTTAGAAAAAGGCCACAGTCCTGACAGAGCAGGTTGCTTGTGATGTGGACTGTTTGTGCTCTTCTGTAGTCAGCAGGGGACACTGAAAATAAACATTCATTTGAAACTATTAAATATTCATTTACAAACATCGCACAGCAGGCACACCCTCCTGTGAACAGTGTGAGATTTACTTTATTATTCTGTGGGACGGGAATTGGAGTTTTCCCATGGTTCGGTAAGTCCAGGACACTGAGCACTGGTCATCTAGGCATTTAAATCCCTTGAGTGAGAAGGACAGCTCAGGGCGAGGACTGAAACTTCTGACTCTGACAGATTTCTTAAAAGGATAAGAGTTTCTCATCTCTCATCCATGGTTCTACTTTGGTAAACTGTACCTGGCTTGAAATTAGCAGCAATCAATGCTATTTCCTTTGTTGTGTTATTGTCTTTGTCATTACTACTTTAAGAAGAAAGAAAGAATGTAACTTTGTAGCTGGCAGAGATTGTTGCAGATCAGATTATGAGTACCTGAGGTTCATTGATGCTGCTGGCTCAAAGCCCTTACCTCCTGGCCTTCCTGAGGCTTATTGTCATCAAGTTTATTATTGCTGGAAAAGATGGTTTAGAGTTTCTAATTAGAGAACTTGAAGACACTTCTTGTCTCTTGCTGAATTCTTCGGAAGGCTGGACATTTGTCCCCTAAATGAGCTATTAAGGTGAAAAGATGTGATGGACTACATATTGCTAGATGTTTTTGTTAATTTTTTTTTTTTTTTTTTTTTTTTTGAGATGGAGTTTTGCTCTTGTTGCTTAGGCTGAAGTGCAGTAGGGCAATCTGGGTTCACTATAACCTCCGCCTCCCAGGTTCAAGCGATTCTTCTGTCTCAGCCTCCCAAGTAGCTGGGATTACAGGCATGCACCACCACGCCTGGCTAATTTTGTATTTTTTTAGTAGAGACGGGGTTTTCCCATGTTGGTCAGGCAGGTCTTGAACTCCCGACCTCAGGTGATCTACCCACCTTGGCCTCCCAAAGTGCTAGGATTACAGGCATGAGCCACCATGCATGGCTTGTTTATTAATTCTTAATGCTATTCTTTGGTTTGTGTTTGCAGAAAGATGTTGAACTAAACTGGGTTATGCCATGATAATACCATTCCCTCCCCTCTTCACCCCAACCAGCTTAACTCATGCTAAATTTAGTTCTTGATCACTCCAAGTCCCCTCAGGCTCTGGAAAACTCTCCAGGGAGGCTATCCTGCATGTAGCAGCAGCTCAGTGATCCGGGCTGTAGAATGTCATGGCCCTGCTACCACAGTGGTCAGGGTGGGGTGGGAAGGAGGGCGTGGCTCTTAATGCTCCTCCCTGAAAGTGAATACACTGTCCCTGCACTTGCCACACATTGACCAGAACTAGTCACATGGCCCTGCCTGACTGCAGGAAAGCTGGAAAACGTGGCTTCTGAGTGCAGGAAGAGGGGAGAACTGGAAATATGAGTGAGCACTCATCATACATACCACTGCTGCACAGCTGCTTTTATTGCTAGTGTGGGCTTGGGCTCATGCGCCTTCCTAAGACAGAGCAGCACTTCCTTACTGCCTGTAGAATGAAGGCCTTTGTCTGAGATGTCATGGAAGACCTCATGTGACCTTACATGGTAGATTGACACACCATAGACCGCAGGCCAAATTTGGCTTGATGCCAGATTTTGTACAGTGCTTCCTAGCTAGGAATGTTTCTTTACGTTTTTAAATGGTTGAAGAAATTAAGAGAAGGATAATATGACATGCAAAAATTATGTGAAATTCCATAAGTTTTATTGCAACACAGGCATACCAATTTGTTTATATGTTACCAGTGATCGCGTTCATGCTACAACAGCAGAATTGAGTAGTTGTGACACGTCTATGACTGGCTCATCTAAAACATTTATTATCCAGCCTTTTACTCAAAGTTTGCTGCACCCTAGTTTAAGCAAGTAGAGATACTTCTCAAGTACAACAAAATATGTTTTTACTGGATAAGTCTTAGCTAGTAGTCCTGTTCTAGGTATTGTAATGGTAATGTGATGATAAGGATACTAATAATAATATGTCTAACATTTAATTCACTCTGTATTTTATTTAGTTAGTTAATTTATTTATTTTTATTTTATGTTTTTGAGACAGAGTCTGGCTCTGTCGCCTAGGCTGGAGTACACTGGGGCAATCTCAGCTCACTGTAACCTCTGCCTTCTGGGTTCAAAAGATTCTCCCGTCTCAGCCTCCCGAGTAGCTGGGATTACAGGCGCCTGCTCCCATGCCAGGTTAATTTTTGTATTTTTAGTAGAGACAAGGTTTTGCCATGTTGGCCAGGCTGGTCTCGAACTCCTGACCTCAAGTATTCCTCCCGCCTCAGCCTCCTGGAGTGCTGGGATTACAGGTGTGAGCCACCGCGCCCAGCCTCACCCTGTATTTAAAATCTTATAAGCTCATAGCATTTTTTTTAAATCTAGGTACAGATTATAAAGATTTTACAGGTGAATAAACTAAAGCACAGAGGAGCCAAGTACTCTACACAAGGTCACACAGCTCAAAAGTGTTTCAGCTGGCAGTCTGACTTTAGAGTCCATGCTCTTAACTACCACAATTACAAAGCAACTGGAAAGACAGGTCTTTGTCTATGAGAAGACATGAAACTAATACTCACGAAAAGTTTGAGGAATGGTAATTTATGCAGACAGCATTTAATGGTTTGAATTACAGATGACCCTTGACCCTTGACCCTTAACCTTGGTGGTTAGGGGCACTGACCCCCACGCAGTCAAATCTGTGTGTAGCTTTTGACTTCCCAACAACTTAACTACTAATTGCCTACTGATGACTGGAAGTCTTACTGATAACACAGTCAATTAACACATTTTTGGTATTATGCGTTATATACTGTATTCTTGCAATAAAGTGAGTAAAGAAAATGTTAAGAAAATCGTAAGAGAATGTATTTACTATTGATTAAGTGGAAGCGGATTGTCATAAAGGTCTTCATCCTTACTGTGTTCACATTGAGTAGGCTGAGAAGGAGAAAGAGGAGGGGTTGGTCTTGCTGTCTCAGACGTGGCAGAGGTGAAAGAAGATTTGCATGTATTTGGACTTGCACAGTTCAAACCCATGTTGTTCAGGGGTCACTTGTACAATTACCAAAGACGTGAAAGAACAGAGACGGAGAGGTAGTAATGGGCAAAAGAAATTGAGAAGGGCTGAATGGAGGAGACGGGATGTGGATTGATCCCTGGAGAATGGAGTCCACTGAGATTTCAAGAGAGATGGGCAGGTCGGGCGCGGTGGCTCACGCTTGTAATCCCAGCACTTTGGAAGGCCGAGGTGGGTGGATCACGTGAAGTCGGGAGTTTGAGACCAGCCTGGTCAACATGGTGAAACCCCGTCTCTACTAAAAATAAAAAAAATTAGCTGGGCATGGTGGCGGGTACCTGTAATCCCAGCTACTCGGGAGGCTGAGGCAGGAGAATCGCTTGAACCCAGAGGTGGAGGTTGCAGTGAGCCAGGATTGTGCCATTGCACTCCAGCTTAGGCAACAAGAGCGGAACTCCATCTCAAAGAAAAAAAAATAATAAGCGAGTCTCAGGTGAGACTGGGCCACAGAAATCAGACTGAGAACCTTGGGAAGGGAGGAGCTGAGCATCCTGGTCAGGACAGGGACATGTGGCCACGCAAGGGTAGAAGTTTAAGTGGCAAAACAGGCTCACCTACAGACAACCTCGAAAGTGAGGCAGAGGCCTGGGCTTGCTAGACTCAGTGGGAAAAGCCCTCAGGCTCAGGACGACCAAAGAGCATGGAGATGCACTTTCCAGTTCAGTGGGCAGGATGCTTGGGGCCGAGAACTGGAGTACACACGTTCTCACTGTGGGAAGAGCTTTAGAAATTACAATCATGATGCTTCTGTGAGCTTTCCATTTAAAAAAATCTCATACAGCCTTAATACAACCCTACAGGAAAGGACCTCCCCCCTCCATTTTATGTGTTAGGAAACAGAGTCTCAAACAGGTCTCAAATAACTGGCCCAAGACCATATAATAAATGGCAGAACTGGGATAAAACTGAAGAGGTGGTGCTCTAAAAGCCTGTGCTCTCGACCTCCACGCTCCTTGATGAGTGAAATGTTGAGCTGGTAGGAATCAGTAGCTTTATATTTCACAATTCAGACAAGGTTTGCCGAGGGGGTGAAGTCATCCTTTTTGGGTGGTGGTGTGCTCTTTATCTGTAGGTGATGCAGTAGAATATAGTTTCCCCAGTCTCCCTTCCCTCATAGTGAGCCATGGTCGGTGTCACAGCTGATCTGGTGGCTGTCACTTCAGGGCTGGGTTAGGAGTTATTACAAAAAAAATTGTGAAATATATCATGCATACATGCAAATGTCTATAATGTATCCATACAGTGTAAAGATGAACATTGTCTGTTCACCATTCAGTTAAGCATTAGAACATTGCCTATACATGTGAGACCCTTTTTTTCCTCTTTTAAAAATCTATGGCAATATACACAGGCTGGGAGGACAAGCCCCAGAGAATGGAAGTCTTGGGAAATGAGCACTGAGTAGGTTTCTGGGTCTGGGTTTGAGAGTCTCTCACTTGGAGGAGGCAGGCTGTGCTTCTCAGCAGGTGCCTCGTCGTTGCAGCGTGGGGATAAATGGCTGCCCAGAACACAGAATACCCTCCCTTCAGCTATGCGGTGGGCCCTTGGGGACAGATGCACGTGGTTCCGCTGCTCACTACTGGTATGACTATGGACAAGTTACTTACTGTCCCCAAGACTTGATTCTCTCATCTATAAAATGTGGTTGGCCAGGTGCAGTGGCTCACACCTGTAATCTCAGCACTTTGGGAGGCTGAGGCGGGCGGATCACTTGGGGCCAGGAGTTTGAGACCAGCCTGCCCAACATGGTAAAACTCCATCTCTACCAAAAATATGAAAATTAGCCGGGTGTGGTGGCGCATGCCGGTAATCCGAGCTACTTGGGAGGCTGAGGCAGGAGAATAGCTTCAACCCCAGAGGCAGAGGTTGCAGTGAGCTGAGATCTAACCACTGGACTCCAGCCTGAATGACAGAGCAAGACTTTATCTCAAAAAATATGTAAATAAATGACAAATAAAATAAAATAATGGGGTTAATAACATCTACCCCAGAGGGGTGTTGTGAAGACTGTCAGGATTCAACGAAATAATTTGTGTTGATGCTCTTGGGATGGGGCCTGGCATGTTACAAAAGTTAGCTGCCGTGCGTTTTTGTTTTGTTTTGTTTTATATTTGGCACTGTCCACGGAAAACATGGCTACAGTCCTTGCTTTTCCTACACTTAAAATTTACTATTGTTTTTCATGCCTTAGGTGGGTCCAGAGAGTTCTGATCATTATTATTTTTCTAGTAGTGTCTTTCTTAGGACACAAGGACACAAGTTTGACCCTTCCTTTCAAGTGAACAGCCTCCCCAATCATGTGTTTTGGTCTCATTGCTGGAGCTCTTCCATCTCCTGTCCCACAGGGGTATGGTCACTTGACCACTGCACTGGAGGCTGGAACTTGTTCTACATTTACTGGAAGTGTGACTTTGGGCAAGGCACCAATGACCTCATCTCTAAGATGACGGGCAGGATTAGAGCAGTGGCCTGGTCTCTTGGACCTTCGGGGACTTCATGCTAAGGATCTTTAGTGTGCAAGACCTTTGATATTCTTCTTGAGTTTCCACTGGATTCTTTCTGCCCCGTCTTGAATTAATTGTTTGTTTACTAAACTGACATTTCTTGAGTACCTACTGGGCTAGGTGGCAAGCAGGAAAGGATGAGTCAGAACTGGTTGTTGCTCTAGCAGAGGACCTGCTGTCATGGGGGTAGCTAGAGCCGGACCTGCCTTTCAGGTAGGGTCTTATAGGAAAATTTCACCAGAAAACTCAGATACCTCTTCTACTGTAGTGCAAATAGATTTATCTTTCAGTTCAGATCTTTTTTTGGGCCCTTTCTCCTGAGACTGGGAGACTCTTTGTTTCATAATTGCTTCCCTGAAGTGACCTCAACTTTTTTTTTCTTATTGAATGGTCATAGTTTTCATCCAGGGACATTATGACAATGACATGCAAAGCTCCTTTGTTTTCTAGAGGCTTAACTTGACAAATCTTAGGATGTAAATTTTGGTAACTGACCATTGAGCTTTTGATGGTGATCTGCTGTGCTGGTTGCATATTATTTTCCTCAGGCTTCTTCTCAGTCTAAAGTGTACCTTTTTATGCATTTATCTTGCATCTGTTAACTCTGGCATGTTCAGATGGTTTCTGTTAACCCCCTGATTTCATTAGCCAAGAGTGTCTACTTCACTTTCTTGCTTTCTTTGATATAAACAAGTAAAATACATTTGTGCTCTTGTGGGGCCTATGACTAATAGCAGCCAACCACTACCATTTAGCTATTGAGCTTTCTTTGTATAAACCAGTATGTTCATAGCAGCAATGATAGTTCTCCTTTTTACAAAAATCTGTACTTGGTGTAGTAAGTACTTAGTGCTGTTAAATGCTGAGAGTATTTTGTGTGCAGCTATAGAATTGGTTTTTCTTGCTTGTTGCCATCTTAACTGCTTTCTGTGGCTAAATTCTCCTAAGTGTGCTTCCAGGCATAAGTTAGGACAACTTTTGCGCTGATCACTAGTGCTATAATATAATTCATAGTTGTCATCACTAGTCACAAGGTACCCTTAGCCACATCATTGCCAGGAAAAGGAATATGAACTACGAATGTGCACTTCTCTCCCTCTTTCTACTCTTCTTGGTACCAGCTAAGCTTCATGCATTTGCTGTGTGAAAAACAAATTTATAACTATCTCCCATCCAACCTCCTCTTCACATCCTCCTCTTGCAGTCATTTATACTGGCAGCTTTTGCAGCGTTTTTTCGTTGTTCTTCCTCACTTCGCATGTGGTTCTGTCTTTGCAGTATCTCCCTGACTTGTCCTCCTCTGTTTCCCATGACTGTTGTCACCGTCCTAATTTATCACCTTCTAGTGTCTTGCTTGGCATGGTGCAACAGCCACCAGACTGATTTCCCCTTTTTTAAAACAGCTTCATTTTGATATACTTCATATACTATACAATTCACTCATTTAAGATGTACAATTCAATGGCCTTTAATTTGCAGCTATTACCAGAGTCAACTTTACATCTCAACACCTCAAAAAGAGTCCCCATACCCTTTAGCTAGCAGCCCCTTACTCACCCTCACCCCTCAGCCCAGCCCTAGGCACCCACTTTCTGTTTCTGTGGACTTCCCTATTGTGGACTTTATTTTTTCAAGACGGAGTCTGGCTCTATCGCCAAGTTGGAGTACAGTGCCTCAGTCTCAGCTCACTGCAACCTCTGCCTCTGGGGTTCAAGTGATCCTCCCACCTCAACCTCCCAAGTAGCTGGGACTACAGGCACGCATCACCACGCCTGGCTAATTTTTTTTTGTATTTTTTGTAGAGACGGGGTTTCACCATGTTGGTCAGGCTGGTCTCAAACTCCTGACCTCAGGTGATCCACCCACCTCAGCCTCCTAAAGTACTGGGATTATAAGCATGAGCCACTGCGCCTGGTTCTGGACTTTAATACGAATGGAATTATATGGACTTTTGCGTCTGGTTTCTTTCACTTAGCACAATATTTTTAAGTTTCATCCAAGTTGTAGCATTTGTCAGTACGTCATTGCTTTCTGTGGCTATATAATCTCTTAATTTTTAAGTTCAGAGCCAGGCTTGGTGGCTCACACCTGTAATCCCAGCTACTCGGCAGGTCAAGGCAGGAGGATCACTTGATCCCAGGATTCAGTGAGGTTACAATGAACTAGAATCATGCTACTACACTCTAGCCAGGGTGACAGAGTGAGACCCTGTCTCTTAAAAAAAAGAAACTCCAAACAAATGGGTCCAAATCTCATTCAGCTGTCATACAAGTAACATTACCAACCCTTCTTCAACACTTGAATTTGGGCTGAATGTGGTGGCTCACGCCTGTAATCTCAGCACTTTGGGAGGCCAAGGGTAGAGGATTGCTTGAACCCATGAGTTCAAAACTAGCCTGAGCAACATAGTGAGACCCCATGTCCAAAAAAAATTAAAAAAAAAAAAAAAATTAGCCAGATGTGGTAGTATGCACCTGTGGTCCTAGTTACTTGGGAGGCTGAGGCAGAAAGATCACTTGAGCCAGGAGGTTGAGGTTTCAGTGAGCCATAATTGCACCACTGCACTCCAGCCTGGGTGAGAGAGAGAACCTATCTCAAACAAAAAAAAACAAACAAAACCCAAACTCTGAATTTGACTCCCACTACTTACAAAATACGGTTGACACTCTGAATGGTATGCAAGGCTTTCTGTTGGCTGTCTCCATCCTGACTGTCCAGCCTCATCACTCAGTCTTTTCTTTTATAAATCTCTTATTGCAGCTACCGACACCCTCATCCATTCCAGGGTGTGTCACATACCATTTCTATCACTGCGGTATTTAGTTCTACTGCTCCTTTGCTTATGCTTCGTGTCTTTGCCTATGCAAATCTCAGTTATCCTTCAGAATTTAGTTTCAGTACCTCCTTCTTGAAGAAATCTTCCCACATTTAATTGATCTGCAAGTAGGAATTAGTTGTTTTCTATTCTCTGAGCACTATGGATTCCTGTAATTTCAATGTCTTGGATTAGATGTCATTCTATCTTCTGTAACGTATTAAATCTTCTCTAAGAGTAAAGAGCTATCCTAATTTTTTGTTTTTCCTCCTCCTCCTTCTCCTCCTCCTTCTTCTTATTCTTTTTCTTCTTCTTCTTCTTCCTCTTCTCTTCTTCTTCTTCTGTTTTTTTTTTATGAGGTTTCTGTCACATGGGCTGGAGTGCAGTGGCATGATCAGAGCTCACTGTACCCTTGACTTCCTGGGCTCAAGTGGTCCTCCCACCTCAGCCTCCCAAGTGGCTGAGACTATAGGTGCACACCCCCATATTCAGCCTTTTTTTTTTTTTTTGGATTTTTTATACAGATGGGATTTCACCATGTTGCCCAAACTGGTCTCAAACTCCTGGGCTCAAGTGATCCACTCACCTTGGGCTCCCAAAGTGCTGGGATTACAGGCGTGAGCCACAGCACCCAGCCTAGTTATCCTAATTTTTCTTTCACTTTCTCAGTGTACTTTCTACAAGACTTTACACGTAGTTGGTGCTCAAAAAGTATTTGCTGGATAATTGATGACACTTTGCATTTGTATAGTATTTTTGCTGTTTAGAGTTCTTTTATATATGTCTTCTCTTTGGAAAATTAGAATTAACTAATAATTTGAAGAGAAAGTTACCAGTAATTATAATTTGTTTGAATGTTGTTTTTGTAACACAAATTATCCATGGGCAATGTATAAAAATTAGAAAATTTAAAGAGCCAAAAGAAATTGGTCATAATACCACCCCATGTTAGCATTTTGGTTGATATCCTTTAAACTATTTTTTTATGTATATTATAGATAGATACACACATACATTTAAGTCATCCTATATATTCTGATAATTAACAATATCTGATCTCTCTATAACAATAAACATTGATTTTCATAGTTAATTTTAAGGATAGCATCACAAACATGCATCCCTATCTGTCCAATCTACTTGTATTTGACATTGAGCTTATTTGTAGTTTTTTAAATTTAAAAATAAATGTCACAACTAGCATTTTTCTTTTCTTTTCTTTTCTTTTTCTTTTTCTTTTTGAGACGGAGTTTTGCTCTTGTTGCCCAGGCTAGAGTGCAATGGTGTGATCTTGGCTCATCGCAGCCTCCACCTCCCGGGGTCAAGGAGTTCTCCTGCCTCAGCCTCCAAGTAGCTGGTATTACAGGCATGCGTCACCACGCCCTGCTAGTTTTTTATATTTTTAGTAGAGACGGGGTTTCTCCATGTTGGTCAGGCTGGTCTCGAACTCCTGACATCAGGTGATCCACCTGCCTCGACTTCCCAAAGTGCTGGGATTATAGGGACTAGCATTCTTTAGATAGAAACCTAGAAGCCAGATTTCTGGGTCCCTCGTCCAAACTGCCCTTCAGAGAGGCTGTTCCAGCATACATACCAAGCAACAAATCATGAGTACTTGCTTCCACACCATGTCCTTCCCTGCCTCGGTATTTCCATTCTTTTTAGCCTTTGCCAATCTGATATTTCAAAAGTGGTATCTCAGAGTTACATTGGTTTGCATTTCTTTGATCACTGGTAACATGTTATTAATTTTCTTATGATCTATTTATATTTCTTCTGTGAATTGCTTTTTTTTTTTCTTGTTTTTTTGTCCTTTGCTCACTTTCTTGTTGACGTGTTTGTCTTTTTTATTGCTTGGAACTCTTTAACGAAGTTATTAACCTTTGGTCATACATGTTGCAAGTACTTTCCCAGAGTTTCTTTTGTCTGTTAACTTTAGGCTGATTTTTAGCCTATATTAGTTTGTTGGTTTGTTTGAATATAATCATATCAATCACTCTTTTCCTGTATGGTTTCTACATTTGGAGTTATTCACAGGAAGTTGCCTCCTGAAGTTTGAGAGTATGTGTATTCTTATGCCTTTTTTTTTTGAGTCCTTCTGTGATTTTAAAAATTAGTACATTAATACATCTTGATATAATATCTACTTTTATAAAACCTGGATGACTAAATACATCTCAGTCATGGAATTAGAGGGGACTTTGAAAGTCATGTCCATTTTCCTAGCATCAGGTGCCAGGTAGATGAGTACCCCTTCCAGAGTGTGACTGTTGACCACTCCCCATCATTCCCCCATATTTTTCATTAGCTTTTCTAAAATCAGCTACTTTATTTTATGCCAGCTATATATTTCCTAGTACCTGTCCTTAGTAGGTTGGTTTCAGGATTAAATCAGTTTGTAAATGAGATATAGAACAATCTGTAGTGGCACACCAACATTCCACATATGTCTTGTTGTGTGTGAATGCATGGATGGTGGCATGAACAGTGATGCCAGATCCCTGAGGATAACATAAGATAGCAGCTCTTTCACTGAAGCAGGACCTTGGCTGGGCAACCGAGAGCACTCGCCAATTACAGGTCCCATAGGGAACGTGGAAGGAAGGAAACATCGTGGGATGCCTTTGAGAAGCTAATAGTCTGACGGTTAGGAGAGACCTCATAGGCACTCACAGACCAAGATAGTGTACATCAGCAGGCATGAACTGTACCAGAGAATTCCACAGGATGCTGGAGAGCTTGTGCTCTGGGAGAATTTATCAGGGAAGTCTCCCTGGGAAAGAAGCATTGGGAGCAGAGCTTTGAAGAAAAGCTGGGACCACATAGGGTGGGTTTGTGGAGTGAGGTCATTCTATGCGGAGAGAATTATGTCAGCAAGTAGGGTTTTTTGTTTTTTTTTTTTTGTTTTTTTTTTTGATGGAGTTTTGCTCTTGTTGCCCAGAGTGGAGTGCAATGGCACAGTCTTGGCTCACTTGGAACCTCCGCCTCCTGGGTTCAAATGGTTCTCCTGCTTCAGCCTCCCGAGTAGCTGGGATTACAGGTGCGTGCCACCATGCCTGGCTAATTTTTTGTATTTCTAGTAAAGACCATGTTGCCCAGGCTGGTCTCGAACTCCTGACCTCAGGTGATCCACTCGTCTCAGCCTCCCAAAGTGCTGGGATTACAGGTGTGAGCCCCCGCGCCCAGCCTAGCAAGTCGTTTTTTTTTTTTTAATTAAAACAGTGAAGTGAATTTGTTTCTTCCCTGTCTACCTTCTTTGCACGTGATCTCACTGTTTTCATTCTCAACTCACCTTTTTACCTCCTGATTTTACTGCCATTAAGAAATTGTCATTTTGCAGAGCTTGAGCTTCTGGGTGGGAAGACACCAGGGAGCAGGAAATAAACACATCTCAGAGAGGCTTCTGAGAGAATTCCAACCATGGCCTCTCTGCCAACCTTCACTGCCAACCAAGGTAGAAGTGAAATGCTTGCTTTCTAAGATTTACCTGGAGCATGGTAGGCACTCCCCTATTTAACTGAATCAGTGAAAGAATAAAAATATGTATGGACTTTCTGAGATGTGTAGTTGTTCAGGAAGCCGGTGAAGAACAGACTTGAAACCTCTGTGTCCAGGGAAGCTGGATAGGGGATGGACATTTACTATGAAGGACATTGGTGTGGACACCTTGGGGGTGGCCATTCAACCCTCACTAAGTTGGCCAAAGGAGGAGACCCTGCTTCTGGGCAGCTCCCAGTGTCACATAACAGCAAGAAAAAGAAACCTTTGAAGTGGAGAAAGAGACCTATGCACTCTGGATATGGATGCTGAGGAAACTGGAATAGAGAAGTCAGTGCAGTTGACTGGTGTTAGCCAGAAACTTTTCTTGGAAGTCAAGTAACTGGGTAAAATACTTGCATTCCTAAGGTAGAAGGACAAGAAATAGGCTTCTGCCTCCATATCTTTGGTCCCATTTCCCAGAAGGATTCACCATTTCCTCCATTGGTGCCATCCTTTATCTCAGGGGTCAGCAAATTTCAGCCCGCTGCCTGTTTTTGTAATTTGTTCTAGGACATAGTCACAGGCTTTCATTTACTTGTTGTCTGTGGCTGCTTTTGCCCTGTCACAACAGAGTTCATTAGTTAGCACAGACTGTGTGGCCTGCAAAGCTTAAAGTATTTACTGTCCGACCCTTTGCAGAAAAAATTTGCCGGCCGACCTTGCTTTATATTGTTAGCAATTGAATAATTCTGAGTTGTTTTTCCACAATACTCATGGTTTGCACCAGCCCATGCAGTTTCCTTAATGAGGGCCCCCTTTGCTCATGGCATTATTTGCAAGATGATATACTAGAATCGGGGGTGTGGTCTGCGAATTAGGCCTCTTGAGGAGAGATTGAACATCTGAGCTGCCTTCAAGACACACGTGGAGTGGCTAGGCCCTAATAACAGACATTATTTGTTTCTGATATGTATTTACTGCTCAGTGTGTATGCCAATATTATAGAGAAATCAAGGATAAGAAGTTAGGAAAGGTACCCGAGGTCAGGTACCAGGATTTGAAGCCAGTGTGCAGGGTAAAAGCCCTTGCCCTAAACACTCCACTGCTTCCAACCAAACCTCCGACCACCTTTCCTTCCTAACTCTGCTCTCTACTCTGTTCTCTTTGTGATTTCTGGGCCAATCGCTGGTCAGCCTTTGCTCTTTTGGTTCATATAGTTTCTCTTGGAGCATTCATTCCTTGGCCGGTTTCTTTTTGACCCCACCCCTCCTCCTGTAGGTGGCTTTCCAGCCTCGTTCCAATCCCCATGTCTTGCTAAGTCTCCCTGGGAGGAAAACTTGAGATGCACAGGAGGTCCTGGGTTCCCTCCACATCAGTCATTCCTGCCGTGTCACTGAGCATTGCCCGGAGCGGCAGTTGTCATCCAGGTGCCCTGCCTTCTTCAGAAGCCAGCAGGTACACAGAGAACCAGCTGGAAAGGGTATTGCCACCAGGGCTCCCGGGCCCCAAAGTGCCAAAAAGGCAGCCTCTGGGCAGGCTGAGCTGGCATTTCTGACCTTTGTGGAGAGAGGGCGTCCTTAAAGGGACAGCGAGCTCTTTTCTTTCCTGGTGGCTGACTGCCAGTTCAGATGCCAGGGGTTTGAAGAGGCCATTGTTCTGGCGATGGGAGATAGGGGCCAGACCGCCTAGTCTCTTTTTCTTTTCCTGTTACCAACTGCCTGTCTCCCTCTGATGTGCAGTGTGTCAAGTGTAGAAGGACAGTGAGCTGTCTTTGGTCCATACCCT
This sequence comes from Macaca fascicularis, assembly GCF_037993035.2. Taxonomy (NCBI): domain Eukaryota; kingdom Metazoa; phylum Chordata; class Mammalia; order Primates; family Cercopithecidae; genus Macaca; species Macaca fascicularis. The sequence goes on from NC_088388.1 coordinate 122,336,935, forward strand.
CCCTTCCTCTGAAGGCAGCCTTGTCACCGAGGCTAAGGGACAGAATTGCCTCACAGCCACCAGCTCCCCTCCTCCAGGGCAGCTGCCCCGGTGGGAGAAAGAATGGTCTCTGCAGACTTCAGTGAGGTGCTCCCATCAGTTTCTGTGCCCCAAGTGGGTAGGGTGAGGTGGGCGGACTGCAGGTGCCCCTTTTCCACTGCCTGCCTTTCCTGCCCCACCTGCCCTAGAATCGCCTTAGGTGCTGGTTAAAACTACAGATTCTGGGTTCCAATTCCAGAATTTCTGGGCCCCAGGAATCCGATTATCAATAAGCACAGCACAGTTTGAGAACCACTGACTTAGTGATTCCCAAACCTGGCTAGTCATCAGAATCATGTGGGGGCCCAGCGCATCAGAGTATCTGCCTGGGGCCCATGAATTTGAGCAGGGTAGCTTCTCGTTAGTGGTCAAGAGCAGGTGTCCTGGAGCCAGGCCCCTGAGTTCGAATCCTGGCCCCGCCAGCTACTATCTGTGTGCTCTTGGGTAAGTTTCTCAGCCAATCTGTGCCTCTTTTCTCACCTCTAAAATAGGCTTCAGATAGTGCTCATTAAATAGAATTGTTATGAGAATTAAAGGAGTTAATATTTGTAAAGTTCTTAGAACTGCCTCATTGATAAGAGTATTATATAAGTTTTCATGAAATCTTCTTTTTTTTTTTTTTTTTTTTGGTCAACTAGCTGATCATCTAGGTCGGAGATCACAGTTTGAATAATATCTTAGCAGCAAGGTTGCCTGGCTAAGCTGGCTTTTCTATGTGCTTTACTAAATGACCTGAGCTGAGCCCAGGCTAGTCCTCAGTTCAGTCTGCGTGACTTGTTCGGCAAAGGCAGCCCTGTCGTTTTTCCTCCCTGTCTTGTGGCTTATAGAGTGAGGAGAAAAATCCCTTTCTGGTTTCCACCACCAGGCAATGTGGACAGCATTGGCAAGGCTGTCCCAGGAGGGCCCAGAAGCCACATCTACAAGGCTCACTGACCTCTTTGGAGGGAATTGAAGGAAAACAAGCGGCAGGCCAGGAATAGCTAGACATAAGTACAAGGTATTATAATTACCACCCACGCCCAACTCGGTCCCCTGAGTTAAATTTAACCCTCTGCACAGTCTTCTGACCTCAGGGAAGGAGGATGGACAGAAGTGTCTGTGGGGGGTCAGGGTGGGTGTAACCAGGAGTATGTGGGAGGCATTACCCTCGGGAGCTCTGTCAAGCCACAGTGAGCACCACAGTTCAGCAGGCATCCAAGTTTTTATTATAACTTCTTGGTTTTGCCCAACCACTACTTTTCTGAAAAAGATGCTGTTGGACTACATGTCTAGTATCCAGCTCAAGGTTAATTTATCTTCTTGTACTCTTTAATTTCTTTTTGTGCTCACTACTTAGGAGTCTTATTTGTCCAGCTGCGTATGAATATGGCGTGAGGTATGTGGAGGTTGGGAGAGATGGCCAACCTGGGAGGACTGAGCTGCCCGGCTTCAATCTGCCCCCGTTCCCCAGTGAGGTCTGGGAGTAATCAAGGCTGGAAAAGGGCCATTGGTCGAGTAGAGAATTCTAATGCCACACGGCAGACAATGGTATTTTATAGATCCTGATATCGGGGGTTTTGGTGAGTCAAATGTTAGATTATTTAGAAGAAAACCATCCAGTCCTCCAGGGCGCGTCTGTGGATCTTTTCCATCTTGACTACAAATGTCAGCATACAGGGACCCAGCAGTGGGCAGAGCTTTCCTAGCATCCACTCCCTCCCACTTGTGCATATTTCACAAGACTTCCAGGAGGCTGCACAGGGCCATTTCTGTTCTTGGTGGGGGTTTGGATACCTTTGGTCGCTCTGAACCCAGAATGACCAGTAGGAGCAGGGCCTCAGTGGATTGAGAGATGTAACTTGTCAACCTGTCTTGAGAGAAGGATTTGGTTACCTAGTTAAGAACGTCAACCCACTCTTTTGGAGGTGAATGGAAGAGACCCCATGGTTTCTTTTCCTTTCCTACTTTTATTACCTCCTCTTTGGAGGAAGCTACAGAGGCATTACCTGCTTTGGGTGGACATTGGGCGGAGCAGGATTGAAAGGCCTTTCCACTTTGGAGATCTGTGAGTCTGTGGATATATTTCTGGCCCCCAACTCTCAATCTGGAAAAGAATGATCTATAAAGTAGAAGCACTGACATCATCTGTGGTGGAATTAGTACATTCCTTCACTTGCTTCAGTTGACAAGGCCCACATGTGTTAATCATTCTTACAGTCATGTTGTAATTTTGGTCCATGCTGAGCTTTATGGTCTTCACCTGCTGGAATCTAGACTTTCACACTCCCGCATTTGTAGAGGACAGGTCCTTGCCAAGGGTCAGGGGCTTATTCTGCTGTGCTGCCTACCTCAGGCAGGCTCCAGCATCTGGGGTGGGTGCATGGCTGCACGATCGATAGTGTGTGGACTGTGGGATGGGAATCAGATTTTGGTTAGGGCCGTGTTATCAACGATGTGAGAAGAGATTGCAGTGGGGAGTGAGGCACTGCCAGGATATCATAGCTTGTGCCCATGGGTGAGTCAGTGTCTGCAACTTGTCATTTGGCTTCTTTTATCCTTAGATCTCTTCTCTCTTGACTTGTTCCCTTCTAGTCCCCACTAGGTTTAAATTGAAAGAGCCAGGCTATGCCAAATTTTTAATATATGTGTATTAAATATTTTATATATTAAATGTGTATATTAAATATATACAAACTAATATATATTATATATATTTAATATATATGTTTAATATATAAATATTTAATATATGTATAAATAATATATAGTTATATATATTTTAAATATATATATAATACACACATACACACACACACCCAGACAGGACCTGGCAACCTCTCAAAGCAGTGTGGGCACAACTACAGAAAGCCAGGCACCAGACAGCTCTTCCTGGAGTCCGTACCTCTGTGCCATGCTATGGAAACAGAAATAGGGGAAGTTCTCTGAGTAACTGCATGCAAGCACTCCTGATTGCCCTCTGGAGAGTCCAGGCTGAATTAAAGAGGTGCTGGATTCGATGCCTGAAAATGAATTCTGTGCTTTACTTTCCTCCTGGGTCTTGTGTCCTGGCTGCTCCCATTGATCAACCTCTTGAGACACGTGGGCATGAGGATGGGGGCCGGGATGTAACAGCAGCCCAGGGCCCTTGCCTTGACTCCTTTGGTTTCTCGTGACTCATCATGATCTCCTTCCCCCCAGACTCACACATGCATACTCACACTCAGACACACCCACACACACTGACACATACTCTCTCATGCACACTCACTCTGCCATTGTCTTCCTCACTAGCTCCCAGTGCAGCACAGGGACCTAACAATAGTGTTTTCATGCCGTGAGCCCTGTTAACTGGCAAAGCCGGCTCCTTGTCTCTGGTTTAAAGAAAGAGTGGGCTTGGGGTGGAGGAAGGTGGAGGGGATGGTCATGTGTCTCAAGCCTAGGGCCAGTGGCAGGAGAAACTCAAGATCTGTTTTTAAGGACAACATGTCAGCATCTTAACTGGGGCATCCAGCGAGCAGACATCCCTCTTTAAGACCTTAATCCAGGATTAAGAAAAGGTCAGTTACCTCTGCAAAGAGGTGATTTGGAGAGGGGCTTAGTGTCTCCTAATATCCTAGAGTGGGTAGAGGAGTGTAAACCAGAGTGTGGTCACTGCCTGTCCCAGGGGCCAGGACTCTCTAGAAATTCCAGGGTGGTACAGAATTCCCTGAGCCTCAGTTTGGCCTTTCTCTTAAACTTTAGCAGTGCGTCTTGTCTCCTGTTCACACACAGTCTTCGGTGGTAACTAGTACATGTCTTCGGTTGGAAAGGGACTCTGCAAAAGACTTGGAGACAGATTTGCCTGCAGGAGTTTTATTGGGAAGTGCTGTTGGGAGCAAAGCTATAAGTGAGGGAATCAGGATTGGGCCAAGGGAGAAGTTCAACTCTCATGCACCTGAAAGAGACTTTAGCCAATTCCATAAAAAATTCTGGAGCTGAGATTGCCCTGCAGCGTTATCCCAAATTGAGGCAAAGGGCAGGTTTTTGTACCCTCTCTTGGACTAGTCATTGGATGCACCGTCTGTCCTCAGAGAGGGACATTTCTTTGGGTGAGGCTGCTTCCTTTAATCCAGGGCAGGGCTCAAAGAGGGCCTGTGGCCTGTCAGCAGCTATTACTCCAGGCAGCTGGGGAGACGAGTACTTCATTCTGGAAAGGAGTATCATGCCCAGGCGAAATCTCTACACTACATGGGATGGGGACTCCAGGATGTTGTACTTTGTCTTACATCTGTTCATTCTCACAGTCACCCTTTTATAGAGCAGGTATCATCTCCCCTTGACAGAGGGACTTCTACTGAGTCAGAGCCATGTGTGGAAGGTCCGAGGGTAGCTAGGGGCAGACCATGTCCAAAACTTGGTGGCTTGCGGTGGTGGAAAGAACATAGGACTTTGGTGTATATGTGATTACTTAGTCTCTTTCTATGGTAAACCTGGGATTGTGGGCAGATTAAATTACTCTAATTTGCATAATTAAGGCAAATTAGATCCATGCCCATGTTTTAAAGGTTCCCATTCCTATCTGTAGCCACCTCTTTGTTCATGGCCTTCCTTTTTGGGCAGTTATGTTTGCCTAAAAAGAGGACAACTTGCCTTAGGATATTCCCCAGTGGGTGAGACTCTGAATCCTGCCCTTGAGCAGTTCCACCCATCATCCTTCTCAATTTTTCACTTTCATTTCCTTATGCCTCTCTGCAGATCCTGGGCTCCATATATATGCTCCTACTCCACTGACTTCCATAGAATCATGACTACAGATTATTTAATCTATCCTCGTTTTCCCCAGTCCCATTTTTTTCCTCCCCAGGAATCAACTCCATTTCCTTGCCCAGTCCTTTCCACATATGAGGCTTAATGTCCTGATCACACATGGGGCCCTGTGCGTTCTCCTCTGAAGAAGAACACTTTTAGAGCCTGCCATCCTATGTAGATTCTTGCTTGTGGCCATTCAACACTCTAATTCTGAAAATCTAGAAAAAGGAGGGATTTTTCTTCCCTTTTTATTGTATCCCAGAATGTCACCATATTTACCCACACAGAGTTGTCTTCTCTTTTTCTTTTTAATTTTTTATTTTTTTGAGATGGAATCTCGCTGTGTCACCCTGGCTGGCGTGCAGTGGCACAATCTCGGCTCACTGCAGCCTCCGATTCTCCTGACTCAGCCTCCTGAGCAGCTGGGATTACAGGGGTGCATCACCAGGCCCAGCTAATTTTTGTATTTTTAGTAGAGACAGGGTTTCACCATGCTGGCCAGGCTGTTCTCGAACTCCTGACCTCTCAAAGTGCTGGGAGTACAAGCATGAGCCACTGCGCCCAGCCTGTCTTCTCTTTCAAAGACAGCAGTTTTCAAAGCTAAAAAGATTATAGTAAATGTAATCGGGTTGAATTAAAACCCAATGATCAAAGGAAAGGTAACATGGGAGGATCTGACCATTCTAAATTTGTCTATTTCTCTAGTCCCTGATGAATGACATCTCGGTATACTGAATAAAGTTGCAGATGTGCTCATAATCTCTTTGACTCAATTTTCTCTTCTGTGAAATTGGAATAATAAGATTAAAGGAGATATGACCCAGTGTGCCCTTCGTAAGGTACCTACCCAACAAGGGCTGGCAATACCTTCTCAATGAATGTTAGCCCTTTTTATGTGGGAAATGATTAAACAAGAGGAAGGACATCTTGGATTAAAGAAAATTTTAGTATCTAGAAAATATAGATCACTAGTCTATGTTTTCTAAAGTTATTTCGATACTAAATTACTAGAGAATTAGGTTAAAATAGTATAGACCAATGATTCCTAAAACATTGCCACATATTTCAATCACTTGGAGATCCTTCAAAAGCTCTGATACCTGGCTCCCACCCCCAGACGTTCTTGTTTAGTTGGTTATGTAAAAACTGTCAGATGATTCTGAAGTGTAGCAAAGTTTAGGAACCACTAGTATAGATCATTTGGTGAATATGTAGTTGATGCTGGCTGAAAATGTAGATTTGGTTATAGTGAACATTTAGAAAAGAAAAAGGTAATACCCAGGAGCCAATTATTGTATTTGGATAAGATTAAAAGAAGATTGGAAAAGAGAATTGGTGTGCATGGTGAAGTGGGCCTTAACGAATGTGGAGAAGGAGCCCTCACCCTAGTAAGCTCTGTTCCCAGTGAGCTAAGGGCGAAGTGTTTTTATCCTGCTGGGCTGCATTTTGTCCCAGGGAAGGCTTTCATACCCACGTATCCATGTGTACATGATAAAGTTTGTCTTAAAGGGTGGGTACCTGATTGAGTGGCAGTTTTGGTTGCTAAAGGGTGAATGTTGTGTTGGAGCCATCTGAATCCTCAACTTCCTCACCCTTCAACCTCCTGGCCATTTCTTGCATTAGGTTTTAATTATGTAGACATCACTGCTCCTCATGTGAGAGATGCAGTATTAATGAGAGGTCTTGGGTTACAGCTGGGTCAGAGGCAATCAGTATACCCATTTGGACACCCCCGACCCAGCTTCCATGGATTAGAGTCTGAGTTGGGGAACTCAGAGAGGACCGAGTGGACATCTGTGGAACATCAGTTCTTTTGCCTTAATAGCTCATAATGCACAGACTATATCCTAAGCATTAATTCAGGAAAGAGTTATTTAATAGGGTCTCTAGAGTACCTGACGGCCAGTGTATACCACCTCATTTATAATTCAAAGACTGAGTTAAAAGATCTTTAATGACCCCTCCCATTAAAAAAACGTTGGTCAGATGTTGAACTCTTTGGCTAACAATCTAGTTTTTTTTCCTCTTCCTAACTTCCTGAAAGATTATCTATATACCCTCTGTTTTCTTGACCCTCTTTCAGTCTCAGGGCAGTCAGTTGTTTGGGGCAGCACTGCAGAGTCTTGGAGACAAATTGTCTTGGAGACAAATCCTGGTTTCTCTGTTTACTCTGTATGTGATCTGGGAAAATTCTTCAGTCACTGAGATGCCTCAGTTTCCTCTTCCATAAAGTAGGGTCAATGGATAAAAGGAAGGAATATATATTAAAAGTATAAAATCCCTGCCTGACTCATAGTATACTTTAAATGCTTTCAGCCATTTTATTGGAGGAACAACTTGAGGAAGGGATGATGTCCTACTCATCTGAGTTTCGTTTTCCTCATCCTTATAGTAGTGTATCAGTGAGGGTCCTGTAAGAAACCACACCAATAATTTGAACAGGGAAAATGTAATATTAAGAATCATTGGCTGGGTGCAGTGGCTCATGCATGTAATTCCAGCACTTTGGGCGGCCAAGGTGGGAGGATCGCTTGAGCCCAGGAGTTTGAGACCAGCCTGGGCAACATAGGGAGACCCCATCTTTACCAAAAAAAAAAAAAAATGCCGGACATGGTGGTATATACCTGTAGCCCCAGCTATTCTGGAGGCTGAGGTGGGAGGATTGCTTGAGCCCAGAAGGTTGAGGCTGCAGTGAGCTGAGATCATGCCCACTGCACTCCAGCCAGGGCAACAGAGGGAGACCCTGTCCCAAGAAAGAACGACAAAAGAATCATTAACAAGTAAAAACATGGAAAGGTCTCTGAAGAATGGAGGTATAACAGATGCCTCTTGTAACAGATGTAGGGAGCAGCTCCTAGGATTGAGCCAAACACTCACTGAAGGAACAAACTTCTAAGAAGGCTCCCTGCACCTCCTCCAAGTCCAAGGCTAAAATTCAGCACTTAATGGAGAGGGTGTGGCCATGGCCCTATGTATGGCACAGAAGGCTCTAGAGGATCTGGGGACTGGGGCACATAAGCTGGAAACTGCCCATTAGGGTATCAGTGAAACTCATTGGGAGGCTGGTGACTTCCGCAGAAAAGCACCAGAACAAAAGAGGGCAGCCCCTTCCAGTGTCTCTTAGCGCCCTCTACTGACAAGATATAACATTGTGCCAGTTGGCAAAGAAGAACCGTTGACAGGGCACGGCTCCAGCATCACAAGGCAGGGAAAAGAAGGGTGGATTTGCAGCTGAGGGGCAATACATGGATACGTAGCCTCAGTAGGAACAATGGAACTTACCTTGTAGTGTTGTTTTGAGGGTTAAATGCAGTATTATAACAAGCACCTTTGGCCTAGATGTTTATTTATGGAAGTAGCATGGTATGGCAAAAAGATGGATTTTATTTTATTTTATTATAATGTTTTTGAGACAGAGTCTTGCTCTGTCACCCAGGCTGGGGTGCAATGGTGCAATCTTGGCTCACTGCAACTTCTGCCTCCTGGATTCAAGCAATTCTCCTGCCTCAGCCTCCCAAGCAGCTAGGATTACAGGTGCCTGCCACCACACCCAGCTAATTTTTTGTATCTGTAGTGGAGATGGGGTTTCACCATGTTGGCCAGGCTGGTCTTGAACTCCTGACCTCAGGTGATCCACCTGCCTCAGCCTTCCAAAGTGCTGGGATTACAGATGTGAGCCACTGCGCCCAGTGGAAAAGATGGATTTTTAGAAATAACTGTGAGATTATGGGTAAGGATAGGCTTCTGATACTCAGTTTTCTCATCAGTTTGACGAAATACATTTTTTTTTTTTAAATGGAGTTTCGCTCTTTTTACTCAGGCTGAAGCACAATGGAACAATCTCGGCTCACCGCAATCTCCGTCTCCTGGGTTCAAGTGATTCTCTTGCCTCAGCCCCCTAAATAGCTGGGATTACAGGCACCCACCACCACGGCTGGCTAATTTTTGTATTTTTCTTAGAGACAGGGTTTCATCATATTGCCCAGCCTGGTCTTGAACTCCTGACCTCAGGTGATCCACCTGCCTCGGCCTCCCAAAGTGCTGGGGTTACAGGCATGAGCCACTGTGCCTGGCCTGAAATAAGTTTTACAAAAGGATAAAAGGCATAAAAGCACTTACCCTTAACTGTGCCTGCAATGATGAATTCTCAGTAACTTGTCGATCCCTGTTTCTCTTCTTTGTATCCCACACACTTCAGAAATCTCCTAAATGACTGTGCTTCAGAAAAGCCCTTGTGATGTGGATGATAGTTTTAAAACAGTGAGGTTCACCTTTGCCTGTCATTCTTCATGATTCAACAAATTCAGATTTATGTAAACTGTTTCGAGTGCTATTCTGTAAGAAGTTTTTAAATTTAATTTTATTAGTATGCAGGTAGGATTCAGAGATGTAAGATCTTAGCCTTTATTGTCAACATTTCCCATGCATGTCAACAAAAATTATCAAACACAGGAAGTGAATAAAATACTGTGTAGACACTGACCCTCTTTATATAAAATGTGATTGATCAGATCTGGGTTGAATGGATTGGTTCAGTTGGATTTGCAGGTGTATCTTAACTTCTTCTCTTTTTTAGCCCTGATTCCTCTAGGGTGGTCTCTGGAAAGTGCTTTTGACACTGCACAGGACTCTCAGAAACCTCTTTTCCTTTAAGAAATAGAATATAGTGTCAGTTTTCTGTATCTGCAAGGGAAAGTTTTAATTCAGAGAAAGGCACCCACTTTTACCTCAATTTCCTAAATTCATTTATAGAAAAGCAGCTTAGGAATTTAGGCACCAAATAGCTGTGAAAATGTGGAGATTGAGTCTGAAGGCATAAGTTCCATCTGTGGAAGTCCTGTTGGCTTTGTTAGAATTGCAGCATGTACCTGCTCTTAGATCAGCTGGTCACCCCAGAGTTTGTGCTGTCCTTTCAAGAAGGACAAGGGCAGAAAGTATGAGTGCCTCTGTGTGAAATTATGAACATGGTTAGGGAAAAAAGGCCCATGCCTTCCTAATGGCATGTCAGTAGCCCCTTCTTTTCACACTCAATGTAATGGTTCAGAGTAGGATTTGGGTGAGGCACATTGGGTTTCAGATAAAGGCTCTGCTACTTAATAACCATGTACTGTAGGCAAGTTATTAAACTTTCTACCTCTTAGTTTTGTCGTCTGAGAAATGGGAATAATAAGTATTATCCACTTCATATACTGTTGATATAATTCAATGAAATAATTCTTGTTGGGGGTTTAGCAAATTGCACTGCACATAGATAGTACTCTTTTGCTATCATCAGGATAGTTTTGGTTTTATTGTAGCTCAAGTGAAGAGCTTCTCAGCATCAAAGGCTTGTATTCTGTAACAGTAGACACAGTCCAGATTCCCTGATTTGCTTGTTTTGTTACTTTTCTATTATTTAATGATGTCCATTTTGGGAGGAGCAGGCAGATAACATCTTGGTGACTGAAGAAATAGCACGCACATACTTCATGCATCTTAAGGAACTGAGATCTTTCTTGTATCCAAACTCAAGGCTTCTGAATATCTGTCTCACCACTTTTCACTGTGTTTTTCAACAGTAGCTATTGCTTTTGACCAGTATTGATTATAGTAGCTTCAGTTTACTGGACAGATACATACTATGTGTTAGATGCAGCGAGAAGCAGGTTGCATGTATTTACGTCATTTAATCCTCACGCTTTCCATTAAGATTGTTATTTTTGTGACTAAAGATTGAAAGATCGGAAACTTAGTGAAGCTAACTTTTCAAAGGGTACAGAAGAAGTAATTAATAGGACTAACATTTGAAGTCATATTTGTCTGGTCCCTGACATATGGTTTTAACCCATTGCATTTAATATAAACCATGAAAATACTAACAATGTAAGCCTACATATAGCTGTACATTTTGTAATAGAAGAAGGAAAGTCCCCCCAAAATTAGCACAGCTTGTTCAAAGTTACATAGTAAGTGAGTGGGGGAGCTAGGACTAGGACTCTGGCCACTTGATTCCACCAATCCCTGTGTTTATGCCTTAATGGAGGAAAGGACATTTGGTGCAACCCTTTTTTTTTTGTTTTTTTTTTTTTTTAATGCAGAATCTTGCTCTGTCACCCAGGCTGGAGTGCAGTGGTGTGATCTTGGCTCACTGCAGCCTCTGCCTCCTGGGTTCAAGAGATCCTCCTGCCTCAGCCTCCCGAGTAGCTGGGATTACAGGTGCGTGCCACCATGCCTGGCTAATGTTTGTATTTTTAGTAGACATGGGGTTTCACCACGTTGGGCAGGCTGGTCTAAAATTCCTGAGCTCAAGTGATCCACCCGCCTCAGCCTCCCAAACTGCTGAGATTACAGGCATGAGCCACCATGCCCAACCCAAAGATATTTACTGAATATGTGTGTACCCAGTACTCCTACATACTGGAGGGACATGAAAGAAAAAATAGCCTACAATCTTCTCAGGATGTAAAACCAACAGAGGACAACATAATTTGCAATTAAGTTCTCAATGTATACTATAAGGGCAGTGGCAGCGGAGGTATCCAACTATTCTTGGGTGCTTTCACATTCTTTTCTTGACTTCATCATCTGTTCAACAGTACAAAGGCGGAAATATGTAGTATTAGCATTTTCACATGAAGAAACTGAGTCTGAGATGAGAGTAGGTGGGTGACCAGCAGGCAGTGCGCCTCAACTTTGGTTCCAGATCTGACTCTAGTCCAAGATCTTTCTGTGGATTAACAGAGAAGAGCCAGATAGGCATTTCAGAAGAGGTCGGACTTGAGCCAGACAAGGAGGGATGGCTGAAATTGGGGCACTGCCAATATACCTTTCCTTGGAACTGGGATTCCTCTCAGTAACGGAGGTAGGGACAGACAACCCAGACCTGTCTGCTTCCCAGATACTGTGAGGCTGCTGTTCTGTCAACGGGCTGCAGACAGAAGCAATCCTAGAAAGGCTTTTCATGATGAGCCTGCAGGGGCTGGCCCTCTCAGAATGAGACATTTTGCCAACAGATGCCCAAGAAATATTAGCTCTCAGCATGAGTTTGAGCAGGATGCAGGTGACATCAATGGATTATAATTACTATTCACCTTCAGCATGTTTTCCTGTGCAGCTGCGGTGGACAGACAAAACTGTCTTTTTGGAAGATTCAAAGCATGAGAATGCATAAGCCAAACATTTGCTGTTCAGGGTGGTCCTGGAATAGCAATGTGGGCGTCGCCTGGGGGTTTGTTAGAAAGGCTGACTTTTGGGTGGTCCCCTAGACCTGTTCTTTCAGAATCTATGGGTGAAGAAGATTCTTAGGGGATTAAAGTTTCCGAAGCACTGAGCTAACCATCTTCATTGTTAGTGTCGGTTTTGTGCTACATCCCTCAAGAGATGATAGTGGTTCTCAAATAGTTGGGGTGTGAGACAATTAGTTAATTGCCATGGGTCTAGAGGCAGGTGATCTGGATTCCCAGCTTTGCCTCCTTCTTACATGGGACCTTCACTTTTCCAGGACTCAGCTTCCAGATCCACTAAACAGGTCAGTATTTAGGTGATTGTGGTGGGAATGAAATGATTGAATGTGGGCAAAATGCTTTGTAAACCATGAATGACTTTCAAAATATTATTAATATGGTTGCTGAATAGAATACCTCGCACTGCCAGAACATTCCTCTGGGGGCTGTCTGAGTACTAATACTGCATTTCAGTGAATGGACAGAGAAGAAAAAAAAAACCACTTTTAAGAAAGGTGCAGCTTAGAATTAGAAGACTCAGGCGACTCTGCTTTGTCACCAATGTAAGTGCTTTCCCTGAGTGTTACTCTTGCCATCTGTGACAGCCCGACCTGCCGGAGAGGCGAGCATCCTGGAAGTCTGGGAGCTGCTACACTGAAGAGGCCCTCGGCCATCTTTTCTTGTGGATTGTGGTCTCAGTGCTGGTCTCCTCTCTTCCTCCTCTCCCAGGGCTCAGGCCGTGAGAGCAGCCCTCATCCTTTGAAGGATGCATGACTCTCTTTAGAGTCAGGCACCTGTGTTTTTATTTAGTGTCACCTCCTTGATATAGGTCGCCCTAGTGGGCAGCACCTGGGAAATAATTGGTGGCAGTGAAGGGAGCAGAGTCTCCCGGGAACATGGTCTTGTATTTTGTGGGATTGAGGATGAAAAGGAAATAACCCCCCCGCAGCCCCAGCAGCTCTGTCCTCCACGCTGGCATGAATAATTGAGCGCCGGCAAGCTGACTGCACCAAAGAGTTGCATTATGTAAACCGGCAGGCGACGCGTGTGCGTGTGTGCGCGTGTGCGTGTCTGCGCGCAAGAGGGGTGCGTGTCTGAGTGTGTCTGTGCGCCTGTGCGCGTGCGTGCCTGAGCTCAGAACAGCTGTCTGTGAGGGAGTCGGAGGAGAGAGAGAAAGGGAGCCAGGGAGAGAGAGAGAGAGGGACTTCTGTAAGGCGGCACGACCACACCAAATAGCAGCCGCAGAGGGAGGTGGGGGAGAGGGAAATAAAGGGGAGTCATGCTTAAAATTCCACAGCGGTGTGAAACAGCAGAGCAAAGAAGCGCCCCCAGCTTCTGAGAGTCCTGGCCCGAGTCCCCTCCCCCGTTAGAAACAGGGCTTTGGGATGGTCATGGAGGTGAGTGCCCTCCAGCCTCCTCAGGGCCCCCGCTCCCCGCCCCCACCCCCCACTGCCCAATGCATGAATGAATGAGTTCCTCTCTGCACTGCACTCTGCTACTGTTCCTACCTAATGGCTTCCAGGTTAGTGCTAACTCGTGCTGACGCTTGTGATGTGTGTGTGTGTGTGTGTGTGTGTGTGTGTGTGTGAGTGAGTCTATATTTGTTTCCTCGTGGGATTTTTTTGGAAGGGATGGCTCTGTCCTGGGGTCCGGATGGGCCCTGGGGGCTTTGGTGAAGACCTGGCTTTCTGGTTGTGTGCTTTTCCCATCTGACGCAGGCTGCTCAGAGCTGCCAGGAACACAAACCTTTCAAGGCAGAGTAAATCCGGAGTCCATGTTGTTTGCTTCTGTTTTCTGTTCTGGGGATCCGAAAGCAGCCAGTGTGACATCATGCTGCAGAGATGCCACCTTCTTTTCCCTCCCTAGCCTTTTCTCTTCTCCTCTATAGTAGCACTGCTTGAGCTGAGCTCTGGATCATGGAGGGGTGGCCCTGGGGTGGGCTGGAGGGAAAGGCTGGGTTGAGGGTGATGATGGTCTCCTTGTCCAGCAAGACTTATTCAGGGCCCTCTAACTTGGAGAAAGGAGGGCAGAGGAATGAATTAGTGGCACGATACGTCACGGAGAACTGGCCGAGAGTTTCTGGGGGAGGTGTGGACAGGCCATGTGCTCCTGTTCCCCACCTGCTGGCTTCCCTCCGCAGTGCCTCAGGCGGGGGTAGGAGCTGGCCAGAGCTGTGGTCAGAAAGATATGGACAGACACTGCTTATCCCACAGGGAGAGGGCCATAGGACAGATGGATCTGGCTAGCAGAAGGAGAGGATGAGAGAGGAAGTTGATAGCTCTCATCTCAGAGAAATAAAGGGATTTGTTTATTCTTTGGCTTAGCCAGCATTTGGCACAGAGATTTGCTATGTATTTTGAGAAAATAGCTACCCAGTGGCTGGGCCTTACTCCCCCACACCTCCTCGCATTGTTAGTTATTTGCTTGATTTAGGAAGTGGAGGGCTGGGGGAGGACTTGGAGCTTGCTCTCTCCCTGGGGCCTCAGCCAAGAGCTCAGGCAGGGCTAGAGAAAGCCATCTTTGCCTCTTCTCTGACACTTGCTCACACACTCTGCTCTGGGGAGACCCCCTCGCTCCTCTACCTCCTGCCTTTCCTCCCTCCGCAGCTGACCTTGAATAGTGGTCGTATTTCTAGCCTTTGCCTTGGATAGTGCTCGGCAGGTTAGAGAAGTTTGGGACCAAGATGAAAAAAGCTGGCCTTGGAAGAAGGGTAAGGGAAAGGGATGTTTTTGGGAGCTACTTGTAGCAGGAGATTGATAACGTCAAGGCCATGATTAAAAGGTAGTGCCCCCTGAGAATTGGAGGTGGGTGGGGAGTAGAGAATCAGCTAGTCCGGTTACCTCTGTAGGCATTTAAGCAACTGCAAAACAAGCACTTGTGGAAAGAATGAAGGAATAAAAGCTGTCATCACCTAGAAGAAACACTCCTGGTTGGGTGTGCTGGCTTATGCCTGTAATCCCAGCACTTTGGGAGCTGAGGTGGGAGGATCGCTTGAGCCTAGGAGTTCAAGACCAGCCTGGGCAACATAGCAAGACCCTGCCTCTGTTTAATAATAATTTTTTTAAAAGCCTAAAACTAAACACCTCCCACACCCCCTCCCCGCTTCTCTGTTTTCTGGCCCTACAGATTTCCTCTGCGGACAAGAACAACCATGCAGCCCTTTCCCCCAGTGGTTGGGATGCAGGCAGCCTCCCCTTGACCTTCTCAAGGTCTTTTCTGTTTAGACTAGAGGCCAGCAGACTGTTTTGGTACAGACCCAGATAGTCAATACTGGGGGCCTTGTGGGCCGGGCTGTCTCAGCTACTCAATTCTGCTTTGCACAGTGGAAGCAGTCGTGGACAATTTATGAACAAACGAGCATGGCTGTGTTCCCAATAAAACTTTATTTATGGACTCTGAAATGTGGATTTCCTATCATTTTCACATGTCACAAAATATTCTCCAGATGTTTTTCAGCCACTTAAAAATGCAAACACCATTCCTGTGTCCAGATAAGAGACTCCTAAGGTCTGTGGTTTTGCATCTGGCCTAGAGATACTTATAAAAACACTCAGAATTATAGTGTAACCTGAGTTGGGGTAAAATTGTTCATCCTTCTGCCGAAACTTGGATTTGTCTCGTTGGCGGAAGTGGTGGGGGGGTGTTTGCTTCTTGGAGGGATATGCACCCTACTTAGCCTACAGGATAAAGTTGAAGCACTATACCCAGAGACTCATAAAGGAACAGTGAGTAATTTCTTGATTCTTTTGATTCAGAAAATGACTGAAAATATATGTTTGCGTTATGACTTCCAAAGCAGGTGAAGTGATGATTCTGCTCTATTCTGAGCTGCTCAGACCACTTCTCTGCAGTATTACAACGATGTCTGGGCTTCATAGTTCAGAAAGTTGAGATCACCCGGACTCCATTCAGAGGAGAAGGAATCCAATTGCTGGCTAAGGGAGCCATGTTAATGTGAGAGTCCAGTAGGTCCAGAGAAGGCATGAGAGCCACGTGAAAATGTCACGTGGAGGAGAAATTAGATTTGTTCTGTGGCTCACAAGGGAGTAGGATAGGACCTCTGGTAGGAAGCCACAGGAAACAGTTTGAGCTTAAAATAAAAACTATCAGAATTGTCCCAAGGTACAATGAGTTATACATCAATTAGCGACTGTTCCTTGAGAGCTAAAGATTGGGTGGGGATGTTGTAGGAGAAGTGATTTTTAACTTCAGAGAATAGGTTTGAGGAAGTAGAATTGTTTCACCCAAAGAAAGGAGGATAGGAACAGAGGAGGGGTTATAACTGATGAACTGACCTGCAGTCTAGGATAGCTGGGATAAAAGAAAATGGCATTAAGTGCAATATAACAGAGGGTTTTTTCTTTTTCTTTTTCTTTCTTTTCTTTCTTTCTTTTTTTTTTTTTTTTTTTTTTTTTGAGGCAAGGCCTCACTCTGTCACCCACACTGGAGTGCAGTGGCATGATGTCGGCTCACTGCAACCTCTGTCTCCAGGGCTCGAGCAGTCCTCCCACCTCAGCCTCCCAAGTAGCTGGGATTACAGGCATGAGCCACCACACCTGGCTAATTTTAAGAACATTTTTAAATTTTCTTAAAAGTATAGTAGAGACCAGCTCTTTCTATATTGCCCAGGCTGGGCTTTTTCTTTTTAAAATCATAAATAACTTCCTGATGATAGCAGGAGACAGTGAGAAGGGTGGCAAGGGAAAAGCCCTGGGATTTCGTACCCTGAATGTATTTTAAATTAGACTAAATCCTCTCTTGGTTGACGGGCATCTGCTTGAAGCCAGCAGTGGGACTGACCTCTTACAGTTTTCTCTCTTCTAAAATTTCTGACTTTAACATGTAGTCATTCTTCGGTATGCTTCGGTTTGAATTATAGCAGAAAAATAAATCAGAACCAAGTTTGAATCCCAGCGGTCAGGCAGAGAGATTAGCCATCCTGGGAGGCCAGTGAGGTCAGGGGATGAGCGATATGAGGGGCAGGGCATGTGGCATGTCACAGCTTCTCCCCGGCCTGCGCAGCCTTGGTCCCACTGCCTCTGGAGGAACATGGACCTGATAATACCATAGCAGTCTCTGGCGCTGAGGTGATGTAGCCCCGGCCAGAGGAAAGGCTGGTGATGCTGAGTTAACTGTGGGCCCAGACTGCCTGGATTTTGTTTCTGGATGCTTTGCCTAATTTAGATCTGAGTCCTTCTGTCTCAGAGATGTGACTGCTCTCAGTACTTCACAGTGTATTCTTTATATGTTCTTTATCATCCTCCTCCATGTCCTTGTGTGGGTTAGGCAGCATCCACTCTCGTTCTTGCATAATAAAAGCGGAAACTCAGAAAGGCGTGGCTTGTCCCCAGATCAGACATGAAGAAGGTCTGAGTCAGGAAGGCCACCTAACTCCTGGGGGCTGTTCCTCAGTTTCCTGGCCTGTCTCCCTTGACGAGTGGTGATGGGAGATACTGCACGGTGTTGGTTCATTACATGTCTGGCTCTCCCATGATGATTGTGGATTTCTTAGAGTCAGAGGCAATATCCCCAATGCCTAGACTTTTACCTGGCATGGGCATAGAACGTGGCCCTCACCAACTGTTTGATGGGTGGATGGATGGATCCTGTAGGTTTTAGTAGCAGCATTTCTCTTGCTGAGGATGGGGGAGGGGACCTTGATGAGCAAACACAGGAGAAGCTGAAAGTTCTATTCAGTTGAACTCCTCGCCTTGTTCCAGTGGTCTTGGCCTCCCAGTGGATTGGAAATCTCTTTTGAGGAAGGGGCTTCCTGGGAGAGTTTAGCGCCTTTCTGCTTTCACAAGGTTCCATTCCCTTGAACGTTGAGGCTTCTGAAATACTTTGGGTGGGGTTGTACTTAAAGAGTTGACTGATATTGTTAGAGGCAAGTTTATTATATACTTTTATTTTATTAATGTAATTTCATATTTTATTTTATTTTGAGAAAGGGTCTCACTCTGTTGACTAGGCTGAAGTGTAGTGGTGTGGCCATAGCTCACTGCAGCCTTGAATTCCTGGGCTCAGGTGATCTTCCCGCCCCAAACTCTGAATAGCTGGGACTACAGGCATCTGCCACCATGCCTGGCTAATTTTTCTTTTTTTTCTTTTTTCTTTTTTTTTGTGGAGATGAGTTCTTGCTATGTTGCCCAGGCTGGCCTCAAAGTCCTGGCCTCAAGCAGTCCTCCCACCTCAGCTTCCCAAAGTGCTGGGATTACAGGCATGAGCCACTGCAACTGGCCATAGAGGCAAGTTTAAAAGTATTAAGTTCTTACTGTGTGCCCAATATCACATTTACTATCGTGTGGGCACAAACAACCATAACACTGTTGCTGTCCTATTGGGCCCTCAGGATGAATATGTAATACAAAGTTAGAGGTGCTCCAACGATTCTTGCTTAATGACATTGAATCAGCAAGGTTAGGTTAATTTCTAAAGACTATTAAAATCAGAGATTTGGACAGATAGTGATCACTGAGAGTCTTGGAGGAATGAGGACTGTGGCACGTAAGAGTGCCATTAGAGCTGCCCCGACACGTAAGCAGCTGGCCAGTGGGAGCTCTGTCGGTAGAAATCTGAAGCAGAGGCCCGGTGGCCCAATGGCCATTGCAGAGGGAGCCCTGCATCCAGTGGGAGGATGGATTACATGACCACTATGGGCTCCTTCCAAACTACAGACTATTGTAGATCAGCTCAGCCAATGCTCAGCCTGCGAACCCAGCAGGACTGTCCCCTAAATGGTAGGCATTTGTTCTGTTGTGAACAATCTCAGGAAAAGGAAATTGTACAACAGCAGTAAGTTCTTATCTTTGATTTCAGTATCTTCTGCTTCATCTTAAGTCTTTATTGTCCCAGCCCTGTAGATGTAGGAGCTAGCTGAATATGTGCCTAGCGACAATCTGTACTCTGATCCCGTGTCTTTGCCACGTGGAAAGGACTGAATTTAGGAACAGGATTCAGTTTCTTAACTGGGAATTCACATTCCACTGCTAATCCTGTTTCACTCCATGAGCAATTATAGGAAGCTCTTTACTTTTGGGATGCATGGTCTAATTAGGTTTATTATTTAAAAGATTCTCACTCCAGGAAAATAGGTTGTGATCATGCAACAGACAAAAAACACAGGTGCATAGAAAGAAAAAGTGATTTTCTCAAGGGCACCAGTCAGCTCAGGATTTTAAAATCGGGTACCCTGATGTCTAGACAGTGACAAGGCTAGCAGAGAGTCTGGAAGTGATGTCATATTTTAGTTTTCATGGACCCAAGAGCCAGAAAAAGGACTAAAAGGCTGGCCTTTTTAAAAAAACCAGATTTAGGGCCAGCTTTAGAAAGACATGTCTATCAGAGTGGCTGAACGATGGAATGAACGGCTTTAAGAAGATCCCATTTTTAAAAATTCAAGGGCTATAAATCTGCAACCCCAGTGTGTGCCAGTCATTTTGCTGGAGGTACTGGGGAAGCACACACAGACATGGCCCCAGCCCCCATGGAGTGCTCAGCCTGGTGGTAAGCAATGAAACAGCAACAACAAAACAAGACAATTTCCGCTCCTGCAAGGGCAGTGAAGGGAAACAGGGCCACGTGGTAATGATTGCCTGGGGTTAGGAAGGCCACTTTATTTATATGGAGTGGTCCTTCAAGAAAGTCTACTCTGAAGAGGTGACATTTGAGCTTTGATCTGAAGGCTGAAAAGGAACCAGCATTCAAAAGTTTAGAGTAAGAGTTCCAGGGGGTGGGACTAACAAGTGCCAATATCCTAGGGGAACCGGGTTTGTTCAAGAAAGAGAAAGGTCCAGGGAGGCTGGAATAAAATGAGGGAGGAAACAGTGCACGACGAGTTGAGGAAATAGTTGGAGTCTATAAGAAGTTGGATAGTTGGTCATTAAGTCCTTCTCTTAGGGGATATGAACCTTCTCCCCAGCTGCTTCGGAGGCGGAAGCAGAATAGATTTACTGCAGACGATGAGCCCTTTGGGTAAAGTGATTTATGTCTGATTTCTGACGCTGGTTCTGTAGCATTATCAGTGTTTTCAAAGATAGTTCTAATTTATTCCTCTTTGAAATATCCGTAGAGATAACAGGAACTCTTGCATTTTTCTCCTTGGCTGTGGCAGGACCCAAACAAACTTATTTTGTTTTTGTAGGAAGGGGGAAAACTGGGTCAGCCTGTTTTGTCATTTCAGGCATGGAGTCCTGGTTCTATTGCAGGGCCTTGTCTCCATGGAAATGAAAAATAGTGTTTGTCATGCCTGTTCCTGGATTGAATTCCAAACTCTGGACTGAACAGAAGCTGTAGGAAAGCCAGGCAGCAGGGGGGCGTGGGGTGATGGAGACTCCAGCCATGGTGATGAAGGACCTCTTCTCCTTGGCCTGAGCAGGGAAGGCAAACAACCTTTGCCCAGGTCCAGCTCTTCCTATCGCCTCTCTGGACTGAGAACGCCAGTAGAAGGGTAACTGAAGTTCTACTTTTCTCTACTTCGCCAAAAACGTTCCATGGACTTTGCCCTTATGTTAATTAGTCAATTAATAAATTCATCAACAACCAAAGTCACTGCTCAGACTTTCCCTTGCACCCAGTAATTCCTTCCAGGGTTGAGGACATCCCTAATGAGACTATGTCTAGGTATTAAATTAGTCAGCTGGCTGCAAATGTTTTGGATGGGCTCTCCCACCTTTAAATTTCTTTGTAAAAATTTTTTTTAAGTTTTGGGGTTTTTTTTTTTTAACTTAAATATTTATACAAGACAAGGAAGGAGGAATCAGTAAGTGGGGCTTGTTGCCCATAAGAAGTGCCCTGAATTATCTACTCAGTATTTACAGAGATAGGGCACATGAGGGACAGAGTGCTGAAGGAGGTAGGGGGATGGGTCGTGTGGACGCTGAGTGAATGTTTGGATGGCCCACAGTGGCTGGTTCATGAGCGTGGAGAATTGTCAGCCTTCGTCTCTACCAGTGGTCTGGACCTGGCAACAGTCCAGTTCCACCTTTGGTCCAAATTTTGGACAAACCGTGTCCCTGAACACCTTGTATATTTCACCCAAGAGCCCGATTTGGAAAGGCCTCCAGGAATTTCCACAAGTTACCCAAACGGAGGAGAGGGGACAAGAGGTTCATTTCTGTCCAAATGTTGCCTTTGCAGCAGGTAGGGAAGGCCCATTCTGTGTCAAATCTGCAGATGGCATTTGTAGGAACTGTGACAGGGAAGAAAGGCGTTAGCTTGGGAGCCCTTTCCCTTTCTGTCCCTTACTGAAATGCAACCGGCTGCTAAATCTAGGCCAAAGTGTGGCACACCTGTACCAGGCTGAGACTCTGCTTTAGTGTAAGTTTGGGAAGAGAGCTTCTACGCTGTAGGGGAAAAAAAGCATCTCTTTTCAAAGCTGTTCTGGTCCCTTCTTTCAAACAGGTAATCATAGCTTGATTTTCTCCCCTAGAAAGGGAACTGGACCCGGTGGCATTTATCACCAGGTTTAGATGCCAGTGATAGGTACACAGAGAGCAGGTTCCATGCAGGGTCACAGGGAGCTCCTCTTAGAACAGTGCAGGTCTTATCCTTTTGAACCCCAGCCCCATCCAGCATCCTGAAAAGCGTGTAGGTGGGGAAGGGGAGGCACTGAGATTGGCACTGTTAGGTGCCTGAGTCTGAGCTGTGAAGGGGAAGAACCATCCTGCTGTCTGTTAACTCCTTGGTGGACAGTTGTGTCATCTCCTTGGACCTTTTGTATTCACAGCAGTGAGAGGGTTGGACCTGAAAGGCCCTTTCAGCTCTTTCTCTGAACCAGTCAAATCTTCTGGGAACTTGGGACTGTGGGTTTATTTTCATGAGTAAAAGGAACTGAGACCAGGAACTTCAGGGGTTTATGACAAGGAGGTCACTACCAGTGACCTGGTAGTTTGCTATCTAAGGAGGAGGCTCCAAGGGGAGTTGGAGGCCCTGCTGGTATTTGTGATTTGGGCTATTCACTCCCCTCTACAAGGTTCTGGTTGGGTCTGCCCTTGCCACCTGCCGTGACATGGGCACAGAATGTAGACTCTAGCAAGTGACTAGCAATAATACAGAAAGAATAACCATCTTCATGGAGTCCTTGTAGACTCTGAATTTGGAACTGGTTTAGCGGGGCAGACCTACAAATGGAGGCATTGGCAGGCAGCATGTAAATTTCATGCAAATGTTATACAGATACACCCGTGGCTCTTCTCTCTCAGCCACTTGAGCATGTGCTATGGGAAAATTCAAAGGGGAGCTGGCTAATTCATATGGATATTTGTGATGGCATTATGAAGAACTGAGAAGGCTTATTAATGAAACTCTGGAATCAGCATGGGGATAGGACATGTGGAACTAGGTAACAGGGTAGTCTTCTCTTAGGAATTAGGGACTAGTCATCGGCCTTTAACCCCATGCTACAAATGGCAGGGACAGAGGAGATGCTTGTGATATGGCTGTGGTCCTTGGTGCCAATGGTAATCGTTAGGCTCCTACACCAAAAGGTGATGTCCCATCAGGTTCTGCCCACACCTCATCATCTCCACGTCAGATTCTTTCACATTAGCAATTCCTATGACAAGCTCAGATGCTTTTACTATTCCAGCAGGTCCACCTACCTGGTGGACACTGCACAGCTGTTATACCCAGAGTTGTAAACAGGTCTCTGTCACCTGGGCAGATACGTCACTCACTCCTTGATACTTAGGAGATAGTTTCTTGGGAGTGTAGTGGTTCTCAACCTTCAAAGTGCTTCAGAATGAACTGTGATACTTATTTTGAAATGCAGATTCCTAAGGCCATCCACTGGAAAGTTTCATTTATTGGGGGAGTGGGGCGTGGTGTCAGGTGAAGGCTGGGATTCTGCATGTTAAGGAAGCATCCTTTGTGTTCCTGGTTCCTACTATGGGAAGTGGTGCTTGGGAGCATCAAAGCCTCTGAGGAAAGGGGACGAGGATATTTACTCCATATTTTACAGAGAGGAACAAGAGTCTTTTTGTTTGTTTGTTTGTTTGTTTGTTTGTTTTTGAGATGGAGTCTTGCTCTGTCCCCCAGGCTACAGTGCAGTAGCACAATCTCGGCTCCCTGAAACCTCCACCTCCTGGGTTCAAGTGATTCTCTTGCCTCAGCCTCCTGAGTAGCTGGGATTACAGGTGTGCACCACCATGCTCAGCTAATTTTGGTATTTTCAGTAGAGATGGGGTTTCACCCTGTTGGTCAGGCTGGTCTCAAACTCCTGATCTCAAGTGATCCGCCCACCTCGGCCTCCCAAAGTTCTGGGATTACAGGTGTGAGCCACGGCGCCCAGCCAAGAGCCTTCTTAATGATAGCAGCAGCTCAAAAATATTTATGGAGTGTACCAAGCACTGTGCTAAATCGTTTACTTAGGTTATTTCATTTAACACAATAGTCCTATGAGATAGGTGTTTGTATCTCTCATTACCAGTGCTCCTGGCACTGAGATGATTACAGCCATACATTTGATCATCCAGGTCACTGTAGGGCTGGGCTTAGAAGAAACAGTGAAGTCAGCACTTCATTGCAGTGTTCAGGTGTGGGAAGCGGGGCTGAGAGTCTGATTGGGAACGCGCCAGGGCTGGGGCAGCCAGGGCGTGCACTGCAGAGGGAAGTAGGAAGGAGCAGCTGCAGTCCAAACAGGTGGAGGCACCGGGGGACAGAGAGACAGGTATATATTTTGCAATATCTGGGGCAGAAATGATTTTCTCTGAAGGCAAACAAGTTAACTCAAGTGAGGCACCCCGGAACGCCAACTAACTATTCTGCTCTTCTCAGGATTCTGCAAAATGCACGGTTAGCTGATCAGGGAGCTGGCTTGCTGACAAGGTCTGCCTTGTGCCTACAGGACCACACCGGGGATAAGGACGAGGAAGAAAGCCAAGCAAAGTGGTGTAGCGGCCACTGTGTCTGAGATGGGCGCGGGGGGTGGGGGTGGGGGCAGGGATGCTGCAGAGGGTCACTGAAGAAAGCCTGAAGAGTCCTCGTCTTCTTTCTCTACTTCCCTTTTCTCAAGGACATCAGCTGGACCTAACTATAGGAGGTAGGATCGAACCGTAGGTAGCATGAGATACTGTGGTCAGACTTCAGGGAGTACTGTTTGCTAGTAAGGTAACCAGGGGAGGACAGCAATAGCCTGTGTTGGAGATTTTTAAAAATAGGGGAAATGGGGGAATAAATGAATGACCTCTGGGGCCCCTGCCATGGCTTAAAGGTGGCTGGTGGGGGTCTTAGAGGACCTATTATGAGTGAGAGCTGATGATTACAGGAATCTCTAAAACATCAGCTGAAGCATGTTATACTTGGTGACACATGGTTTCTGTCAGTGTTCGATATATCCCATGCTGTTTTATGCCTTTTCACCCTTGTTCGTGCTGTCTGCCACCCCCCCACATTCTCTTCTCTCCTACCATGCCCTCCTTGAACCCCATACCTTTCACCTGGCTAGCTCCAACACATTTTCTGAATCTAGCACAAGTGCCACATCCTCAAGGCAGCATTTCTCTTTTTCCTTTAGTCTCTTCTATCATCCCACTTACTGACTATATTAACACGAGAAGAATAGGCCCCCAGCTCTTCCTGACTAGTAATGTCCCAAGCACACAGATCCTTTCTTATTCACAAAAATGAACTTGAATGCCTCATATTATGCCAGGAGATATTTGTGGAACTGAAGAGCCAGATCCAAAGTCATATCACCTTGTCCAGGCATTTAACCCGCTAGACTCAGGTTTCTTACATGTGAAGTTGACGGTTGAATATACTAACCCTAACCTCTGGGAGGGAGTCTTAGTCCCATAGCCCATCTAACACCAGCCTTCATTCCATCCCTACAGCAAATGTAAGGTCTTTTTTATTTTTAGCTCTTAAATCCCAAGATTTTGAAATCCTGTTATGAATAATGGTGGCAGGGTCAGATGAATGGCACATTATAAAGTTTGTTTGAAACTTTATGTTATGTATGTTATATGTTAGAAGATACTCAGGAATTGGTTTTATTTGCTCAGCAGGACATCCAAATCTATGGGATAATGGGTTATCTTGTAGGAGTTTCAGGACTCTAGCAAGTTTAGTGCTGACTTTGCTGACTTAGAACTAGAACTGCAAACATTTCTTCTTTTATAGAGAAGGATCAGAGTGGAGGTAGAGCACCGGGTGGGGACACGTAACGGGTATATGTGGGCTTAGTCTGGAAGTGTAGATGTCCATCAGGTGATTGGAGGGACAGAGGGAAAGAGAGAGAGAGAGAGAGACAGAGAGAGAGAAAGAGATTGCTAAGACATGGAGACATGGAAGAGTGAGTGTGCATGGTAAAAGGGTCTGCAGACAGACCCCCATGACTGAGGCAGAGGCACAGATAGACCCCGATGGCTGAGGCAGAGGCACAGATAGACCCCGATGGCTGACACAGAGGTGCAGATAGACCCTGATGGCTGACACAGAGGTGCAGATAGACCCTGATGGCTGAGGCAGAGGTGCAGATAGACCCTGATGGCTGAGGGTGAGGCACAGATAGACCCCGATGGCCGACACAGAGGCACAGATAGACCCTGATGGCTGAGGCAGAGGTGCAGATAGACCCCGATGACTGAGGCAGAGGTGCAGATAGACCCCGATGGCTGATACAGAGGCACAGATAGACCCCGATGGCTGATACAGAGGCACAGATAGACCCTGATGGCTGACACAGAGGTGCGGATAGACCCCGATGACTGAGGCAGAGGTGCAGATAGACCCTGATGGCTGACACAGAGGTGCAGATAGACCCTGATGGCTGAGGCAGAGGTGCACATAGACCCTGATGGCTGACACAGAGGCACAGATAGACCCTGATGGCTGACACAGAGGTGCAGATAGACCCTGATGGCTGAGGCAGAGGTGTGTTGGAAAGGTAGCCAGTGTTGGGGTTTTCAGAGGTGGGCTGAGTGAGATAATTGAGGAACATATAGTCTAGAGTTCAGGTTTTATTCCACAGAGGGTGGGAAATTATAGGGGTCATCAAAAAGGATGAAAAAAATGCCAAATCCTCTTTTTAGAAAGTTCACTTTGACAGGAAAAGAGAGAATGGATTGAAGCCTGGAGGCAGGAAGTTGATTCCTTCTTTCTTTGTACTCACCCAGCTACCCACTGTCTTTCCATCTGTCTATCTTTCTATCCACCCGGCAAACAAACACGACTGCATGCCTGCTTCTGAGAATGAGCTTGACAATCAGATAGGCCTATGTTTGAAATCTTGCCCTGCCTCCCATCCATCTGTGTGACTTTGGGTGCATTACTTAATCTGTCAAGAATCCAAATTTATCACCTGAAAAATGGGACTAACAATACTATTCGTTGCAGCTTCATGGGTTGGTTGGGGATTAAATGAAATAATATTTAATAAGTACTTGGTGCTACACCAGGAGCACATGAACACTCAATAATGTTTAGCTATTTTGATGAATATTAGCAGGTTGAAGGTACAGATTTGCGAGCCATCTTGATATTCGGGATTGGTAAAGCCAAGGGGGTGAAGACTGTCACTAGGGTGGGATTCAGCTCAGTGGAACACATGCCACTGACACAGCCCTGCTGGGCCGTGTGGGGCGTGCAGAGGGCTGTGCCTCCAGGAGTTTGTAGGTCCTTCATACCAGGCTATGTGCGTTCAATGCTTTGGTCAGCTCTGTGGGAGAGGTGTGGAAAAGCTTTTTGGAGCAAGTGGGATTTGAGATGGGTCTTGAAGAATGAACAGGAAAAGCAAAAAACAAAAAAC
Source organism: Macaca fascicularis (assembly GCF_037993035.2). Classification (NCBI taxonomy): domain Eukaryota; kingdom Metazoa; phylum Chordata; class Mammalia; order Primates; family Cercopithecidae; genus Macaca; species Macaca fascicularis. The sequence goes on from NC_088388.1 coordinate 122,363,728, forward strand.
AAAACAAACAACAACAACAACAAACAGAATGAGCAGGACTCCAGCAGCAAGATGAGGAGGGCAAGGGCTCTTTCGGCTCAAGTAGTGAGTCGTATGGGAGTTTGGAGGCAGGAGAAAGAGCATGTATATTAAGGGAATTGGGGGAAAGTGTGTAAGTGTGGAATATGCAAGCCCTTTAAGAGCATATAAGGAGAGAAAAAGCATAGAGGTGTCATTTACTTTTAGCAGAGAACTTTAGATTCCATTTTGAGGATTTTGGACTTTAATGTGGGAGCTAGTAGAGCATAGTAAGGTGTTGGGCTTGTATTTAGAAAGATTAATGACACAGCTGTGAGTGAGTAGGAAGAAGAAAAGGAGGCAGAGAAGACCACTTAACCGGCTCTTTATTGGAAGAGGGTGGGCAGAATTCCTTGAACCTGAACTGGGGCCCTGGGGAAGGAAGGGAAGGATGAGGTAGAAAACTTTGTAGAAATAGAATTAGTGGAATTCAGTGACTCCTTTTTTATGGAGTGAGATGGAAGCGAGGGCTCTGCGGCCTGAGAAACCTGGTAGTGAAATTGCCATCAAGAATGGGCGGTCATGGGAGGAGATCTGGAAGGAAAGATGTCCAGCTCTGTATTCAGTGTGAGGCGCTCACGAGACATCATCTGGAGGAAGCCTCCGCCTGGCAGCTGGTGGTTGGGTTAGGCTAGCGACTGTGACCAGGGCCGGAAGCAGGTAGAGGAGTCTCTGCCTGGTTGGAGTTAGAGAAACCTGGAGACGGCCAGGGAAGTGACAGACTCACCTTTAGGGAAGGATTAATGTCAGGCTGGGTGGCAAGAGTCGAGACAGGCAGAGGAGTAGAAGAGAGGTGCGTGTCATCAGGGAGAAGTTTCCAAGAACTGCACAGATGATCAGCAGCCTTAAGAGCAGAGAGACGGTGTAAGTTGTTTATTGGCTGATGTGTTGAGGGCAGCATTTTAGGTGTGTAGATCTTTGCATGGTATGTGGAGGGTGGGCTGAAGTGGGGCTGCTGGGCGGTGAGGAGTTCTCATGCTTGGATCATTTCATGTGAGATTCATGTGGTTTTGGATAGTTGGAGTCAGTTGCCTCCAGGTTAGAATGTGTTGCCTACCTCTTGCTTGAAGCCAGTTAGCAGGGATTCTGGGTTTGGGGAAGGATGAAGGCATCTCTTTACCATTCCAGGGTCTGGAATTTGTGAAGATGTCCCTCATCTAAGGAAAATAGACAACGGCTGTGGGGCCATTGTGTCTGATAGGCATGTGTTTGATTGTCATCCCTTTTCTAGTTCTTTTGAGACAGAATCTCACTATGTTGCCCAGGCTGGTCTCAAACTCGTGGTCTCAAATGATCCTCCTGCCTGAGCCTTCCAAGTAGCTGGGATTACAGCTCATGCCACCACTCTCAACTTCTCTAGTTCTTTTTTGAGCAAACTACTATAGTTGGGGCTAGAGGGTAGAGGTCCCCATTGTTTTAGTAATATAATCCCGGAAGACAGTTTAAACCTTTGAATATGTGGCTGTGGGCTGGAGTTGGCCCTCGAGCAAGGAGGCTTACCCCAGAAAGATGTGTATTGGCACCTGCTCTCCACGCTTCCCAAGGGGTTGTGCACTCAGGCATCTGCCTGCCACCAGCCCCATGGCCTGGCATTTCCAACCAAAGAAAAGGAATGTACCTTCCTTTCTCCAGGGTTTATGGTAGCAAACGAGTTTAGAGGGTAAGGATAAGGAATGGGTGGGGCAAAAACGGGCCTCCCCCAATAACAATTATTGTTGGTATTAGGAATGAGATTTTACATGTAAATTCTGTTTTAGGATGCAGTGGAACATTGGGCCTTGCTTTTCTCCATACATATTTGGGACACATTTATCTTCCTTTTCTCTGGTCTCCTTTTTTTTTTCTTTTATCAGTTTCCTTCCAAAAGTTACCCCACTGCCTGCCCCCAGCTTCCCTTCTGCCCACACTTGCTGGGTTAGGCTCTTGGAATTTGTTCCCTTCTCTCTGCTAAGGATGCCCAGGTGGAAGGTTTTGCTGAAAGGGGCATGGTTTTCATTGCAAATGGGGCCAATGGAACATCTGAGGTCACAGCTGCATCTTCATGCAAATGACAGTGTCCCCAGCCCTGCACCCCACTCCCCAAGGGAAGGCTGGGATGCAGCCTGCAGCGGGGTCCAGGGTGTTCCTGAAGCCTGACCCGGCAGAGAGATTGCTGAGTGGGTGGGCAGGACACCCCTCCGGCCCCATGCTTCTTTGGCTTTCCAATCTCACATTTCCTTTCCTTCCCATTTCTGCTGGCACTTTCTCCTTAGCCTCTCCCTTTCTCCATCTCTTTCCTTTCTCCACTCTCGCAAGCAAAGCAAACATTTAACTGCATTCGGTTTCTCTCTCCCCTCTGTCTCTCATCTCTTTTTCTAGTCCATTGAAAACAGAGGTGAAATATCAAATAGTCAATATTTTATTTGCAGTTTATAAGCCTTGGTGTAAGTGGATTTGGTCCTGTGGGAAGTACAAGGTACTTATTGGGAATAAATGTTGGGATATGGGGATATGGAATGTGAGAACTTCGGCTGTGCGCATCTTCCACCCGGGCAGAGGAAGCAGGAACCCACATGGCTTCCTTACAAGCAAATAATATGGTGCGGGTGAGTTACAAATCAGAAGAGCCGCACTTTGTTTCCAAAGCCCTCTGTGATCAGCGGGCATTTAGCGTCCCTCTGCCAGGCATTGGTCTTCATTTTTTAACATAGGGATTATGGTACTTGCCATTACTCCCTTGGTGGAATGTTTTAAGCAATAATGCGTACGTGAAGGCTGTGAAAAACAGGATTGTAATTGTTATTGTCATGAACAAAAATGTCTGAACAAAATATAGAAGCTTTGCATTTGCAGCATGTATAAAATGAGCCGATTGTATTGGATGGTCTCCAGTGAGCCTTTCAAGTATTAAATTCTATATGCCCCAGACAATTTTTGGCGTACCATAGGGGCTCAAACAATAATGGGTTGGACGGACAGATGGATGGATGCATGTCTAAATGTCAGTTGCCCATTGGCCTCCTGCGTCTGTGTCATGGCACTGACACTGTGCCCATGGCACATGGGCACTGCTGCCCTCCCGTGGCCAGCGGCAGTATTACGGTGCGGCAAGCCGCAGCCTGGGCCCCTCTCCCGGTTTCTCCCCAGCCCCTCACCTGGCTCCCTGAGCTGGCTCCTTTGGACTTGTCCTTGGCCTCGATCACTGACTGCCTGCCTTTCCTCCTCCTTCTCTTTCCACCCCGCTCCCTCTCTCCATCTGCCGCTGCAGCACTGCCAGTAACTCCAACCGCAGCACTCCGGCCTGCTCGCCCATCCTCCGGAAGCGGTCTCGCTCGCCAACCCCGCAGAACCAGGACGGAGACACCATGGTGGAGAAGGGCTCAGATCACTCCTCGGACAAGTCCCCGTCCACGCCGGAGCAGGGCGTGCAGCGCAGCTGCTCCTCCCAGTCCGGCCGGAGCGGCGGCAAAAATTCCAAGGTGAGCGGGACCCCATTGGAGGCGGTACCTCCTTGTCAGGGGCTGCAGGAGCGATATTGGGGTGGTGAGCTGGAGAACACCTGCAGGGTCCTCACGTGATTAACAGCCCTGATGGCCCAGAGACAGTCGTTATCCAGTGAGGTGAGGCGGGACAGGCAGGAGACACCCTAGTTCAGTGTCTTGCCCGCTAAGCATTCTTGGCGGGCTGGGCGAGGTAGGGAGGCTCATATTTTTTTTTAGCTTTGGAGGGGAGATGCTCTGGGAATCATTAGGGGGTCATCTGCTTATTCCTGCTACCGTTTTCAAATTTGGTCCCTGGAGCGGGGGGTAGAAGGGAACATTATTTGGGACAGCTATACTGCTAGGGAGAGTCCTCAGGGAACCTTGCAGAATGCTCTTTTTAACTTCCTCCCTGGCCGTCATTCCTGCCTTACCTTTGCACTAATCCACTTGCTACTCACCTGGCAGAGAGGAGGGTGGCAGGGCCTCTCCATCCTCCCAAGGATGTCAGCACTGCCGCCTGAGTACCGGGGCCCTTGGCCCATGGATAGGCCCAAAATAGGCCCGGGGGGTGGGGGCCCTGGGCTAGTTATGGTTCCCCAGAGATGTCCTCCCCCACCCTCGGTCCTCTGGGGAACAGGAGATGTCTTTGTCCAGGGGCTCCTTCAGGAAGCTTTTCTTCACCCTGGGACCCCCAGGGCCTGGGAAGGGGTAACTGGGGACCCCTGGGAGGCATGGGAGCTGGCTTCCCACTTGAATTTGTTTTTTGATTTCTTGTTCTTCCTCTTCTTCCCCACCATTTCCCAAATACCTTCTTTGCATGCATGGTCTTAGTCTCACAAGCGCCTCTCAAAAGTAAGCCATCTTTTGTCTCTGTCCTTTTATCTCCCCTCTAGTGTCGATCTGTCTGTAGTGCTCAGCACCCCCTCCCTTGGCCCTGCCAATTCTGGCCCTTATATCCTGCTTGGTCCCCTTCCCAGAAGGGCCGGCCCCACTGTCCCCCAGCAGGCTGGCTTAGAAGTCATTGAAGGCCCATTTTCACTGCACCTGATGTCGGAGTACAGACCCTCCCCCACTCCCCACCCTGCACCCATGTCTGCCTGCTCCCTGGACACTGCCTCTGGCTGGGAGTTTATTCCCTCCTTATATGGTGCGGTTGAGAAACAGAGTCCTGCTTGGCATTAGTTTCATTCCTTTGGGGCAGGAGACCCCATCTGGTCATATTGCAGGCCCCTCCCCTTTGGTGGTTGATTCTGGATTGCCCAGCAGTGGTGAGTGAGGATGGCAGGAGGGCTGTGCTGATTGAGGGGCAGGGGTTCAGGTCAGTGAGTTCCTTGGTGCAGCAGCCACGCCCTCAGGAGCTCTGCGTGCATGCTCTGTTCCTATCCACTCGAGAGCTGCTCAGCCTGGGCACCCCTTAGCGTTTCTACCCACTGCCCAGACTGGGGCTCATGGAGTGCTTAGGATCCTGAATCATGATCAGAGTGGGGAGCTCTTCTCCCAGAGGGTGGGGTGCCAATGCCTGGAGGTTGGCAAACATTGGCAGACCCTGGAAAGATGTGGTTGGTGCCAGAGTCTTTCCCGGGATCCCAGGAATTCTGAGGCCCTAGGAGAACATGCAGTGAGTGGAGGGTGAGCGCTAGGTGTTGGGGAACAGCAAGGCCCATGGGCCAAGGGGGTGGGATGCAGCCTGAAGAAGGGGAAGCCGAGGATGACTTAATAGCCCCAAGCCTCTCAGAGCTTTGGGGAGGAGGAGGGTGAACAGCTGGTTCCCTTTCCTGAGGGAAGGACAAGGGGCAACACGGCTAATCCTGTAGTCTGTGACCTTCAGACTAAATGCACATCTTGGCTCTGAGGATTTTAAATGGCCGTCGCCGGCAGTGGACAGGGGAGGAGGAACTTCACCTGGAGCGAGGAAGCCAGCAGGAGATTTCTGTGGGTTCCAGCAGCTTGGCAGGTGCAGGCATGTCTGACATCGGGGGATGGGGTTTTGAAATGCCCTGTGGCAGCCCCTCTTGAGTGTCTCCCACCTCTGGCTTGATGTGGGACTAGTGGGTGCTCGAGGCTCAGTTGGCAAGAGGAAGGATATGGCCTGACACGGGCATCGGGCTCCCCGCTCCCCGCTCCTGCACACTTTTCCATCCAGACTCTGTACACCCCAAGCCTGACTCTTGAGTGGCTGGGGATGTTCTGTAAGCTCCGAGGCAGGATGAATCATTTGAATGGGGTAGCCAGGACAGGCGTCAGGGACCAGGTAGAATTCTGAGTGGGATTTTGGAGAGGCTAAAAGGAGACATAATGAAGGGACTGAGAGCCAAGCAGGAATCAGGAGCCAATCTGGGCCTTTTCGTAGGAACTGAGGAGGGAGGGGCTGGGGTGAGTGCAGGTCTCCTTTCTCCTGGGAGATTGGGTGGATGTCACGCCCATCCCTGGCAGACACATTCTGAGTTTTCTGACATTGGTTCCCCACTTCCCCACCTCATTCTCCCACTGATCATTGCCATTGACACCTGCCCTGCCATCCTTTCAATGGAGTTAAAATAGGACGGGCTCGTGCGAGGAGGGACACCGTAGTATCCCAGGTGGAGCTGGGAGCCGCTGTATTGGTCTGGGACGTGCATGTGCGGGACACACAGACTTCAGAAGAGGAACACTAGAACCAGTAGGGGAATTAGGCTCTTTGAAGGCCAGGGCCTGGAGCAGATGGTGCAGCGAAAAGAGGAGGGTCTGGTAGCGGGATGGGGACATGCCCCTCCCCAGTGGAACTTCTTCTGGGGTTAATCACATGTATTCCCAGCAAGTCATTTCATAGCTGTTTTTACTGATACTGTTGTAGCTAGTCCACCTCACTCCCTGTCTCCTGGCTACCCCAGAGGACACCATGCCTTATATTTTTTGGGCAAGCTGGCCAGTGCCTCTGCTTCTCCCTGGGTCCCATGCACGGGATCTTTCTTTTCTTCTCTGGGCCTCAGTTTCCTCATTTGCTACTATGTAGGCATGGCACCAGGTGATCGCTAAGGCCCGACCCCTCTGGATCCATCACTGTGCAGCCCGGGGCGAGCCCTCCTAGGCGCAGCCCTGCCCCAGCACTTCCTTCCCGATGAGTTTGTGCTGCTGCCCAGCTTCCGCCCTGTAGTGACAGCCTGTGGCCACCAGAGGGAGCGAGGGGCCATTCTACCGCTCTCCCACCTGCCCTGAGGGCGGGCGCAGCAGGTGCGGCAAATCACGGCTGCTCCTGCCCAGCTGCACGCCTCCCGCCCTCCCGCCGCGGCGCGGGCATCGCCCTCGCGCCGTGGCACTGACCCTCCTTTGACTTTCCTTTTTTTTCAAACCTAATTTTTGTGATTTTCTTTCCAGTATGACAGACTTAACCTGATCAAAGTAAGAATTGTTTTTTATTTCTAACTCCTACTAAATGTAGAGCTCCCCTAGTCCCTGCCCGCCCCCCGCCACACCCCGCACCTTAATCTTCCAGACTCCCAGAGCCTTTGCAGTGCGAGATGTTTCTGGAAACCACCTCCCAGTAACCTGGGTCTGTTTCCAGGGGCCTTGCATTCTGATAAGTGCTTGCTTTTCAGACCTTCTAGGGAAAATGATAGAAATGAGCGTGTCCCCAACAGCTGTGTCTTTGTCCTGACTCCCTTCCTCCTCTTTGGCCAAATCCATTTATTATAAGCTGTCAGAGAAGCCTCCATCGCTGCTCCCTGGTTCTGTGCCTTCCTTCCCTCGGACCTGGTCCTCCAGGTAGGGGCTCTACAGCAAACTAAAGCCAGACGACGAGGGGCGCCCCTCCTCACCCTCAGAGGCCTGCAGCTCCTCTGACTTCCCTGCGCCTGTGGGTCTGGGTCCTTCCTGTCTGGCAGCACCTTTGGGACTCATTTGTGGGAATGCAGAACCACAGGCATTGGATGTGCCTCCAACAGGCTGGGCAGAGTTTGGGGACCCCTGCCCACAGTGGACAGGCTCGGGGGCTGCTTTGGACGTGGCTGGAGGGGAGACCCATTGTTCCTGTGGCCCCTCAGCAGCAGCATGTAAGAAGCCACCTGGAGATTGCTGGTTCAGGGCAGAGCCTCAGCACAGTCCTGCTCCTTAGTATCTTTCACGTTTCTTTTCAGTTCTTTAAACATTGTTCTTATCCACCCTTTACAAAAGAGCAAACATTAGATACAAGGGCATCACAGGGCAGGTTAGAGACAGGACTGGCTTCCCTGCCTGAGGCTGTGTGTGACCCTCATACTTTGTTCCACACAGATTTGGAAGGCACAGGCGCCGACGTGCCAGCCCATGCAAAGGGGCCATCTACTTCTATCTACCTGGGGCAGGAGGGAGCCCCGTGCAGGAGGAGTCACAGGCATCTGGGGTCCCCCTGTCAGCCCATGTTCCTATTGCCCCCTTTCCTGCTAGTGCCTTATACGAAGGTCACGGCATTGATACGAGGAGCTGGGAGCTTGGGAGATGGTTTCTCCGTTGTGAAGCAGATCTCATGACCTGGGTTGCAGTTGAGGAGACTGTGGGGCCGCCGGGGCGGGCCGCTCCCAGAGCGCATCTTCCCACTGCTGGGAGGTGTCTTTTGTAGTGAACATCCGCACAGCCTCCTGCCCTGTGGGCTCCGAATCAGGGCTTCTGTGTGAGGACTCGGGAAGTGAGCCATTGCTAGGCGCAGACCCCAGACGCAGCCTGCTTGCCCCATCTACCTCCTCCAGAAGTGGGTAGCCTTGGCTGCAATGCCTAGAGGCGAGTTTTCAGGTTGTGGACTCCCATGTGGCCACACCTTTCTCAGGAAAAAATAGTTTTTAATGTTTGGATTTGGGCCCTTTACCTGCTGAGACCTCTGAATTGGAGGTGGGGATGAAGCTATGATGGGAGGGTGTGGCCTTTGGAAGGACCGTGGTGACAGGCTTTGTTGGGAAGTGACCCTGGAGAGCACCTTGCAGAGAGGGACTTGCCATTGGCCTCTGGTCACATCCTGGCCATCGAGGGCATGTGTGAGGGCAAAGCTGCTGGGAAGCAGCCCCACCCACGCAAGGCCCCTCAGCCCCCTCCAGCTCCTCTGCGGACTGGTGTCACTGTGGGGGGTGAAGGTGGACCATCTTCACAGAGTTCTGGTGGAATGGGGGAGATAGATCACATGACCAGAGGTCATCACTGTGGGCACACACCCACCCTTGGGTACGTAGTCGCTTCCTCCCCTCTAGACACAGCAGACATTCGAGGACCATGGCTGCTCTTGTCTGCCCTTCTGGGTCAGGACGCTTTAACACCACGTGGAGGGGATCCAGACCTCTGGGTAGAGCTAAGGTATTCCACCCAGTGACCCCTAAAACTGCAAATAATCTGAGCTCTACCAAGAGATGGAGCTTAGGCATGTGTGTGTGCATGCACGTGTGTGTGTGTATGTGTGTGTGAATGTGTGTCTGTGTATATGTGTGTCTCTGTGTATATGTGTACGTCTCTGTGCGTGCCTGTGTGTATATGTGTGTATGTGTGTATATGTGTGGTGTGTGTGCAAGTGCACATGTATATGTGCATGTCTGCATGTGTGTGTGGTGTGTGTGTGTTTGTGTATATGTGTGTACGTGTATTTGTGCGTGTGTGTGGGGTGTATGTGTGCATGCGTGTCTGTGTGAATGTGTGTACGTGCGTGTGTGTGTGTGCATGTGTGTATAGTGTGTATGTGTGCATGTGTGTGTGAATATGTGTGGTGTGTACATGTGCATGTGTGTATGTGTGTTTGTGTGTGTACGTGTGTGTATTTGTGCGTGTGTGTGTGTATGCGTATGAGTATGTATGTGTATATGTGCACACGAGCTTTCCTATCTGCGTGTCCATCTGTCTTTCAAGTGGGATGTACATGAAGGACTACTGGCCGAAGAGCTTGAAGATAGACAAGGCATGATCTTAGCTAGCCCTCCTGTTCCCCTGAGAGACATTCAGGTCCCCTTTCTCCTGGGTCTGGGAATGGAGAACACCTAAGTTCTGGAGCTGGGGTGGGATCTATTTTGCTTGTTCGGAATTATGGCACCACTGGGTTGGAATGGACCCTTCAACCTCCTGCCCCATGCAGAACCCCCAAGCACTCCCCGACCATCACAGTTTAGGTACAGCCCATTTTTTGGCACAGGAGGGATTTGCTCACCCGCCTGCTGAGAGTGCAGTTGGAGGGAGTTTTAGGTAGTCCCCTGTCTACCTCGAAAGTGTCCCACCCTGCCTTTTACAGGGAGCTGTCTTAGAGCAGAAGGCTGGGTTGGCCGCCATCACATTTTGCTTCTGGTCAGGGCCCATTTGGGGACTGGGTCTCGAATGCCCACGTGCGCCCCTCACCCCATCAGAACCTTGCGATGGGGCTCCAGCTCCCTTCTGGTTGAGCTCTAGCTGGTGCTGCCGCTGCCTGCCACCCCGCCCGCGGTGGGCTTCCAGCATGGACTGCTCCCGGGCCTCCTTTCTGGAACTGCCTTGAGAAAGGAGGACCCTTCCTGAGCAACCACATGGGAAGCATTCAGCTGCATTTGGACCCCTCCTCCCTGCCCAGCCTCCGCTGTCTGTGTACCCTTCCCCCGGCCCTTCCCCCCATCTGTTCCCTGACTAATTCTACCTTCTCTTTCATTTTCTCTTTTCAGAAAAGCCAGAGCTGGTATAATGTAAGTATTCCTGTTTCCCTTCTTGTTGGGTACCTGAGGGGGTTGGAGGTTGGGGGGAAGGGGCATGGGGTGCAATTGGGGGAGGGGGAATGGAGGTTGGGGGGAAGGGGTGTGGGGTGCGACTGGGGGAGGGGGTTGGAGGTTGGGGGAAGGAGTGTGAGGTGCGATTGAGGGAGGGGGTTGGAGGTTAGGGGGAAGGAGTGTGAGGTGTGATTGAGGGAGGGGGTTGGAGGTTAGGGGGAAGGAGTGTGAGGTGCGATTGAGGGAGGGGGTTGGAGGTTAGGGGGAAGGAGTGTGAGGTGCGATTGAGGGAGGGGGTTGGAGGTTAGGGGGAAGGAGTGTGAGGTGCGATTGAGGGAGGGGGTTGGAGGTTAGGGGGAAGGAGTGTGAGGTGCGATTGAGGGAGGGGGTTGGAGGTTAGGGGGAAGGAGTGTGAGGTGTGATTGAGGGAGGGGGTTGGAGGTTGAGGGGGAAGCAGTGTGAGGTGCGATTGGGCTTTCCTGTGGGCTTCTTTCCTTAGCAGGCCCTTTACTCCTAAACCAGCTGCAGCGGTTATTCTCTGCAGCAGGACAAGGCAGCCTTGAAGAGGGAGGATTGCATTCAGGGGACCGAGGAGGCGTGGTCAGCTGTATCCACTGCCTCACCGAGGCTCTTAGATAAGGGTCTATCAACCCTAAAGGAGGAGACCCATCAGGGAGGGAGTGGCCATTCCAGAGCCTGACAGAATTCTGGTGCTGGGGCAGCCTGGGGGTCTGAACTTCGTTTTCTTCCCTTAACATTTCGGGGCAAATCCAGCCGGAAAACTTTCCCCCATTGATAGAAGAGTCAACCCATGTGATGGGCTTTGACCCCTGTCCCAAGGACCCCTTCAACAGCTGCAAAGCATGCCCTTCCTACAAGGCCTCCTGGTGCTTGGGGCTGTGGTGAAGGCGTGGCGTGGGGCCACTGTCTAGGTCATCCTGGGGGTGCCCTGTGCAGCTGCTGCATACCTAGAAACTGCTGTGGGGTAAGCAGGCCTGGCGGAGGCCACAGCCTCTCAGTCACACAAACTGGGTGGTGGGATTTGGACGTTTTCCCCTGCAGAGCAGCTGTCTGAGCTCTCAGCTGGTCCCCGCCGTGTGTTCTGCCCTTTGGGGACTTCACAGTGGAGGGGCTGACCTCAGATGACCCTCTGAGCCTGCCCTCCTCACACCTAACTCTGATGAATCCTGGAAAAGCTGTCTTTGCCCCCTCCCTGGACACACCAGGTTCTGCTCCAGCAGGAGACGTGGGCATGGAGTAGCTGTGGCTGTGAAGGACAGAGTTGAGGAGGGCACTCTGGCCAGGGGATGGGCTGGAGGGGAGAGGCGTGGGTTTAATGTAGGGACAGGGTTGCAGATCAATTGTGTGGGCTGGTGTGTGTTTTCCTACTTGGTGCTGGACGTTTCTTCAAAGTCAGGCATGTGCTCACGAGCCCTGCAGCTGCCAACATCCTGCTGCCCAGTGACCAGCCCGTCCTGGGTGCTGTTGATCTGCAAGCCTTGGCCACCACCTGCCCAGCACCACAAACAAGGCAGAATTTGGTGGGCTGTGCTGAGTTGTGGAGAGGAGTTATGGGCTGAGGTATCTTGGGGTGGCAGAGAAGCCAGACTCTACTTCTATCTCTGAGTCAGCCCCTTACCTTCTAGGAGGTTTCCTGGTCTGTGGCCTCAGAGGAGGGGAGGGGCGTGAGTGCTGAGCTTCCTGGGAGCGACCTGCAGCCCAGCTGTCATGGGGACCCCAGCATCCTTCACTCAACTCCCCCGGCACCTTTTTGAGCAGCATCGCACAAATTCAGGCCCCCATAGGGGAACAGGATCCACGTGGCGCAGGCCTGTTAGACAGTTCAGACATCCCTGTTTGGACAGGCCAGCCCCTGTCCTTGTTGCTAATCTCTTTCTTCTTCTCATCTGTCATTGCTCTTTTTATTGCTGTTTAGCTCAGCCTTTTGTTTCGTCTCAGCCTATGCTTCCTTGGATTCTTCTCAGCCCTTTGCTCTCTGACTCCACCCCTTTCCTTTCCTTTAATCTCCCACCATTTGCTTGTTTCTCTGATTTCCACTCTCCCGGGTAGGTTTTCCTCTCTGTCTGATTCCCACAGGCTTTACTTTCTCCCCTTCTCTCCGCCATCCTTTCCCCCTGATTCCTTCTCCCTTAGCCTCCGCCTGAGTACTCTGTGTAGCAATGGGGTAGAAGCAGAAGCTGTCTCCTGGCTGGAGGATGGGGTGGGCCAGAAGTCAGGGGTTCAGATGACACATACGAGAGCCAGCGGAGGAGCTGGGCATGACGGAGCCTTGCTTTCTGATAGTTCCACCTGCGCCAGGGATGTGCAGAAGCGGTTGGACCTCAGCGATTCTTTAAATCATCCCTTGGGATGTTCTCTTTCCCGGCCTTGTCCTTCCTCTTCCTTTACTAATTCTCACTTGTCTCCTTTCACCCTCCACCCTCTCATCCCAAGTGCATTACAGAAACATCCCTGACTCTCCACTTAGCTCAGATCATTCATTCTCAGAGGCCAAGCGCCCAAGGAGCTCTTTGCTGAGGAGTGTGTGGGGCTGTCCTCTCCTGGATTCATGCGGCCCCCCTGGGAGTCCGCCCTCAGGTAACAGGGCACCCCTGCTCCTTCAGTGTGCGGTGCTCATGTCCGTGCTCTCACGTGCAGATGCCTCCTTAGGAGCTGCAGCTGAACAAGCTCCTCTCCCAGCACCCCTCCACAGCTGTCATCTGCGCCTCTTCAGGAGCCCCTTGCCCTGCCTCTGCTGCGTTGACTTGGTTTCCTGTGTTCCTTTAGGGAGCTCCGTCTTCCTGCCCTGCCTCTGCTGGGCTGCTTGGAATCTGCCCTTCAGGCAGGATCCCTCTCCCCTTCTCAGCTTTGCTGACTGGCCCTCTATAACCTCTCTCTGGATCCTAGGGTCAGCGCTCCAGCCATTCTGGTATCTGAGGCTCATTCATTTCACCGGAAGTCCTTCAGAGAGGTAAAGGCATTGTAAGCCCAGCCCTGGGGATGCTTAGGAAACCCCTGGCTGGAGTCAGAGCAGTGAGGGCCAGTGCCCTGCAGAATCGCTGATAGTGGCAAGAGCATTCAGGCCCGCCGGAGCGCCCGGGTCTGGCAGGAAAGGAAGCCCAGCCACCACCCAGCCCATGCCCCAGCCTCCCCCTTCACCTGCTGCCTCTCTGCACAAGACAAAAGCATTTCCTTTTACATGGCTAGCCAGAGAGGAGCCATTGCCATGATGACAAACATGCTTGGTCTAAAGAGTGAGTCATGCGGAGGCAAATGGCTGGACCCCAGGGACATGGGGAGAGGCCGTGGCAGGAGAGTGTCAGGTGCAGAGTGGGGTTTGAAGGCTGTGCCATCTACAGGTACCCTGAGTCCTCCCAGGCCTGATTATATGTACTCCTCCTTATCCCCAGTGCTCCAGTCTACCACCCCAGTCTTATTCATCAGGGCCCTCCAATCAAGGGAGCTGTCCCAGTAGACATGAGATGGAGGGAAAAGCAGAAATAGGATTTTACCTTCAGCAGGGAGCCAAGGGCAGAGTTGAGGGGCAACCTGGCTAGGGCTGTTGGGGCAGGAGGGGTGAAATTTACTCCCTCTCAGCCCCCAGCAGGGCATAAGTTCCCAGGGGCTTCTTTCCTTGGCCTCCTGGTGCATTCCTTTGGGCAGTCTTCTCTATGGCAGCCCAGGAAGGAGCATTTCTGAGATCAGAGCACAAGAGCCCAAACCCTGGCAGCTGCCTGCGACTTAGCACCCTGCTTGCCTGAAGCACCTGCAGTTAGGGCTGCAGCTTTGTGGAGGAGAGGGAGGGATAGTGCCAAGCCTGGGGAGCGGCTGGCATAAGCGAGAGGGCAAAAAAACAAAGGTTTGTAGGAATGGAATTCAGGGTGTTGGGAGTGGGCAGTGGAGAGGGTAGGAGACCTGTCTGGCACCTGGCCTTGCCCCAGGACTGACGATGCTCCTCCACCTCTGTCTGTATCCCCTCTGTATTTACTCCCAACTTGAAGGGTCTTCCTGGCTCCCATCCTGAGTTTTTCCGATGAGCCCCCAGCCCAGCCCTACCCCTTCTCTACCCTTCTGCATAGCCCCCATGTCTGCCTCAGTCTCCTTTTCCCTCCTTTGCTCAGTTACCTCCTCGTCTCCAGTCCCACATCTGGCTTCTGCCTATCCAGATTTGGCTGCAAGGTCAGAGTTTCCTGGGTGGATCTTAACTGGTTTCTTCCTAGGTGAGATCAATGCTCCACTGAAATCCATCTGTTTTCTCCTGGGCTCCTCCACCCCCTCCTTCTCGCCGTCCCTGGGAAGAGGGTACCACTTGGTCCCGGCTCCTGATGTTTGCCGTAGAGTTAATGTTTAGCCCAGGGTCAATTCCTTCTCTGCTGACTCTCACCCAGCCCTGCCCAGCCCTTGGTGTGGGTGTGGGGGAGACAAAGGCTTCTGCTAGGGGGCTCATCTCCCAGGGCTTTATCTCACAGGGCGTTTCCTGTCTCTATCTCACCCCTTATAGCCCAGGCAGCCACTTGGCCTGTAGCAATACTCAGATGTTTTCGGGTAGTTACTGTAAGGATCCAGAGTCTCTTGGAGCTACCTACAGCTTACATACTGGGGTCTGGTGTCACCCCCAGGGAGGCATTCTGGTCACCTTGGAAAATGGACTTGCTACGTTTGCCTGCCACACTGCTCAGGATAGGGCTGACATGCAGGGCGAAGAGAAGCTCGCACACGTGCTGGAGAGAGTGTTGGCAGCGACCAGGCACTGACACGCCAAACATATGGAATCAGGGATCTTTGTGTGTACGTGTAAGATGCAGTGTCAACAGGCGTCCTTTGAGAGGTAGATAAGGAATGCATTCACTTGGTAAATACTTTCTTAGCACCTGATACAGTATCCCTTATCCAAAATTTTTGGGATCAGATGTGTTTTGGATTTGTGATTTTTTTTTATTTTGGAATATTTACATATATATATACACATACACACACACACACATATATATATATTAAAAAAAGAGATATCTTGGATCCCAAGTCTAAACACCAGATTTATTTCCTATATCACTTATACATATAGCCTGAGGATAATTTTGTATAATATTTTAAATAATTTTATGCACCAAGAAAAGTGCTGACTGTGTTTTGGCCGGGATGTGTCACCTGAGCAGCCTGTCATGTAAGGTCAGCTGTGGAGCCTTCTGCTTGCAGCATCATGTTGGGGCTCAAGAGGTTTCACATTTTCAGATTAGGGATGCTCAGCCTGTATTTGCAACACATCATGGCAAGTGCAGGAGAAGATATGAACCTGTTTGAGGCATAGATCCTCCCTGGAGAAGGCGTCCTTCTGGTAGAGTGAGACATGCTACACCACGAATGGAGAGCCGCGTCTGCATCCATGGGGTGTCCATCTAGAGAGGATTGTAGGAGTTTGTTAGGGGAGCGTTTGCGGGAGGAGTCAGACTCTTCTACTTTCTCCAACACTGTTTACCTGGGAGAATCCAGGTTCCTCTGAATTAGCATCTTTGGAATCTACTTTTTTTTTCTTTTGAGAGTCTCAATCTGCCGCCCAGACTGGGGTGCAGTGGTGCAATCTCGGCTCACTGCAACCTCCACCTCCAAGGTTCAAGCGATTATATGCCTCAGCCTCCTGAGTAGCTGGAATTACAGTCACCTGCCACCATATATGGCTAATTTATATATTACATATATATTTGTAGTGGAGACGGGGTTTCACCATGTTGGCCACGCTGGTCTCACACTCCTGACCTCAAGTGATTGGCCCTCGTTGGCCTCCCAAAGTGCTGGGATTACAGGCATGAGCCACCGTGCCCAGCCTGGAATCTATACTTTTAAATGTGTTCACTGGGCCATTTTTAAGTAAAGTTTGGGGGCTGCTGTATTAAATTACCAAGACTCCTAAGACAAAAGCACCATTCCTCATCCTGTGCAGGCCAAGACCCTCCTGGCAAGGTGGTCGAGCTGGGAAGGGTGAGGGGGCGGCCCCATTTGTTTCAAGGGTCTGACTTTTCCTGGGAATCCACATCTTCCCAGCCCCACTGCTGTCTCATCCCTGTTCCTAGCTTCTTGGTCTGCGGCCTTTCTTGCCCCGTTGGCCTGGCTTTCATTTCCCTGGATTTTGCTGCTTTGAGGACCAAAATCTGTGCTTTTAGTATTGCTACTTTGCCCTTAAGATCTGACAGTGTTTTTGGGCTTGATCCCCCTCTTGCTAATGCTGGAGGTTGTACAGGGTCCATGGGAAGGAAGAGGGTGCCTCAGACAGATCCCAAAGCTGTTGATCTCAGCTTCTCCGCCACCAGCATGTCTGAAACTGGGTCAGCAAAATCCCCAGGCTGCTACTGCTGCTATGGGGAAGTTAGTGGATGGATGGGTTGGTGAGGTGTGAGAGTGTCTCCAGGAAGTCCCTGGCGACTTGAGTCTCACATTTCAGATTTCATCCTAACAGCGGTGCCCTGCTGCCTCCTCTCCCTACTCCACGCCTCCATGTGGAGCCCTGGCCAGCAACTTTCCATTCTAGGAAACATCTGCTGGGGAGGCCAGGCTCAGCTGGGGGTTACTGGAGGACGTTGGCCGGGACCATCACCCAGATCCTGTAACTTGAAGCATGTATAGGGCCCTGCTCTGCCCGCCCACCCGCTCTGCCTCCCTCCTTCCCTCCCTCTCTGCCACGGGTGACTCTAACAAAGAAGTTGTTTGCTGGTCAGGCGAGCAGAGCAGGGGCTGAGGAAGGGAGTGTGTGTTGGGCTGGAGGTGAGAGCAGGCCCTGTTGCTGCAGCCAGTGGTGGCTGCTCTGCCTGGGTGAGGGCTGTGAGTCATAGCCCAGTGCCCGCCCAGGGTAGAGGTTGATTAAACGTGCCACTCTATGAGACAGACCAGGACTGGGGAGCTGCGCATTTGGTTCCTTTACTGGAGTTTCAGACCAACTATGAGTCACGCTGCTGCATGTGAGTGATTGGCGGGGCTAGACCCTGGACCCGGCTGTGGATCATCGCTGTCCTGCAGAGTCTGCTTGTCTACCCAGGGGCCTGCCTCCCAGACCTCCAGCTGGCCCTGGGCACCTGCTGTGCCATCTGCATCCTCTGGACCCTTGGGTGACTGTCTGCACTGACCAGGGGGAGGTGCATGACCATACCACCTCTGGGTTACTCTCCGCCCGTGGACCAGCCAAGAAGGACAAAGCAGAGCCCGCCATGGGAGACTGGCCAGCCAGCTTGCCCTGAGAACCGCACCGACCACCTCCTCTCACTTGTGAGGCTTCACGCTGGGCACGTAGCTCTAGGAGCAGAAAGGACACCTGTCAGAGTCACACAGGCCCTCTGCCAAGAAACCAGAGGCCACCCATCCACAGTCAAGCCAGGGGAGACCAACGGTTTTCATTGTGTGGGGACAGTCGGGAGTCAGTGCTGAGGGAGCCAGGCGTCGTTGGGAGGGGCAGCCGTGCTGGGCAATGGAATCGCTGACGGAGTCGGGGATCCTCTGGAGTCTCCTGCTGGAGCAGGAGAGCCAGCTGCTGCAGTGGTACCTGAAGCAGCTTGGCCATGCACCTGCTGCCGCCGAACACCATTGCTGGCACGGATCTGAGGAAATCCCAGCCGTGAGTGTGTGACCCAGTTTCTCTGAGTCTCTGTGGTAGTTCTGCACCCTTGTCATGCCACTTGGCTCTCCTACCCGAAGGCCCCAGATTTGACAATCTTGGAACCAAAATTATTTGACCATTTTAAATTGAACTAGGTGAGCCAGGTCCCACCTTTGGGGTTGCAGGAGGGAGAGGGCTGGGGTCTCCAGCTTCGAGAGGCTGCGTGGTGGCAGGCCCAGCATGCCCACCTGGTGTGCCTGCCATCCACACAACAGCCCTGTGGAATAGGCATGTGTTGGTCGGATAAAGGAGTCTCCAGACTGATTGACTTAGCAGGCCAGGGCTGGATTCACCCTCCCCTCTCCCTGCTGCTGCTACAGCTTTGTTTTAAGGAAAGTAGGGGCCCCCTGAATTTGCCTGCGGGTTGGAGACTGTGGTCAAATGCCCTGTACCTCCACTTCTGTGGATACCTCAGCTGTCACTGGATATACGAGAATCAAGGGGGAGAAGGCACTAGGACAGAAAATTAGAAATAGGAAGACTTGGGGCTTCAGGGGGTTGGAGGTCTGACATCCAGTTTCACCTGAAGTGTGTTCGGGGTCTCCTGGTCGGCTGCTCCTCAGGCTGACACTGGAACTTTGTAAATACGAAGACCCAGTAGAGGGCTTGGAAGACTAGTGGGGGCCCCAAAGCAGGTGAACATCTCATTCTCGAGGGAGTGCGCTCTTTTGGGGAAGCCGTTCTGCTTCCTCTTGGCAGGGGGACCAGGAGCAGGTACCCTCCAGAGGCAGCACAGAGCGGGGTCTCAGACAGCACTGAGTCAGACTGCCTCGCTCGTATTCCACTCCCAAGTTGCTTAACTTTACTGTTTCTCAATTTCCTCAAGTGCAAAATGGGAGAATAAAAATAATCTGGGGTTTGATGCAATGACCCACGCACAGGGCTTATGGCTGTGCTTGGCACGTGATAATAACTCCATGTGAGCTGCACAGCAGCTCGAGAAGGTCAGTTAGGCGTAATGAGAACTCACTGGCGATCAGGTGGTCATGCTGGGGTTTTCAGTGTGTGAACTCTGTTCTAAGAGGCAAGGGGGCCATCTAGATTCCATATCTCAGTACCAGTTTGAAACTAATCCATGGGCCAGAGGAATGTTGTTTTCTAAGGTTTTGTTTTGTTTTGTAGCCACAGGCTACACCCTAGGCTGAGGGTCAGCAGCGCTCTCTCTGAGTAGGTGGTCAGCGCATCACAGGTGGAGTGTGGGTGTCTCCCTGTGACTGTGCGTGGCTTGTCCCAGGTTGTGCACTTGCTTTCATCTGTCATCTCTGGTGCCTCCTCTATGGGCACATATTTTCTTTCTAGTTTCTTTTTTATTCTTTATTTTTTAAATGTAAGATTGTAAGCCCTCGGGTCGGGTGCGGTGGCTCACTCCTGTAATCCCAGCACTTTGGGAGGCTGAGGTGGGTGGATCACTTGAGGTCAGGAGTTTGAGACCAGCCTGGCCAATATGTTGAAACCCTGTCTCTAGTAAAAATACAAAAATTAGCCAGACGAGGTGGCGCATACCTGTAGTCGCAGCTACTTAGGAGACTGAGGCAGGAGAATGGCTTGAACCCAGGAGGCAGAGGTTGCAGTGAGCCAAGATCATACCACTGCACTCCAGCCTGGGTGACAGAGCGAGACTGTCTAAACAAACCAATAAACAAACAAACAAGATTGTAAGCCCTCAAAGGGCAGGATTTCTGTGTATTCAGCTGGCTCATGGGATTTCCAAGGAGGATTTGCTAAGGCAGTTTCTAGGCATGAGCCTCTTCGAGGCAGCCGTGTTGCTGGGAGGGAGGTGAGCACAGGACCGGGGGTCATGAGATCTGACACTGACCAGCTGAGGAGCTGGGGCAGGGGGCTTCTCTCTGGCCCTGGTCTCTTCCTCAATGCTGTAAGGACTGGATTAGATGATGTAAGGATGGAGAGGGGAATTGGATGCCTCTCCTGTGCCAGTTGTGTTTTTAGTTCTCTACCTGTGTGCTTATTGCAGTACTGGTTTTATGTTTTATGTGATTTCTTAGAAAATCGTGTCTTTTCCACACAGCCAAGTGCTCACTCTGATAGTCATGACAGCACCTTCTTCTGAGAGGTGCTCTGGACAACATCATGGGGGGCTGGGCAGCCTTCTTGGGTCCCTGCTTCACTGTCAAGGTGGTGTTGGCAGAAGGCAGAACAGCAGTAGCTGGCATGGTGGATCCCAGGAAGCACCCTGGAGGTGTCCCTCCTTCCTTTCTCTTATCGGGATATAATGAGAGCCCCTCCTTGCTGTGTCTGGCATTTTCTCATTAGTGGAGGCCCTGGCTGCAAAGTGTTTCCCAGCACCAGATTCTCCCCACTGTGTTTCTCCACGCCGAGCCCCGTTCCTCAGCCTGGCCTCTAGGGTCTGTAGGAGGGCAGAGCCTCATCTTTGCTTTTTAAACACACAAGCAAGTGCTCCTCCTCTTGCCCTTCCTTGCTAACCCCACAGAACCGGGGTGCATGTGCTAACCTTGGCCATTGTCACGCAGGTGTTAAGCCCCACCTACAAGCAGAGAAATGAAGACTTCAGAAAGCTCTTTAAGCAGCTTCCAGACACGGAGCGCCTCATTGTTGGTGAGTTGGGTGACCTGGGAGGGGATGGGGAGGAAGTCTGGGGAGCCCCCGGCGTAGCACTCAGGGTGCTTCTGTCTAGAGCCCTCAAGCCAACCCAAGTAAGCAAGGGAACAGGGAGAGAGGCTGTCCAGAGCCCTGGACCCAGCTGTCAGGGCTCGAGGCTGAGTACCAGGCTTGTGGCAGCCTCAAGAGCCCAACCTGGAGTGAGTCACTGGCACTTTTATCTCTGCAGATGGCCCGGTGGCAGAAGGGGTTAGCATAGTTGTGGATGGGGGAGGGAAGTTAGTTGAATTTTGTTGATCTTTCCCACCTCTAGCTTCCTTGGCCCACTTTGCCATCACATTTATTTATCTGCCTCTAGGCAGTTGCACGTCACGCCACCTTTATGCTCCTCGTCATGAGATGGTAGGGACTTCCTTGGCTGCTAGTTCAAGTGCCTGGCACCCCTTGTCCGTGGTGGGCGTTGGGCTCCCCCAGTGTTCGTGGGAGGGATGACATGCCTACTCTGCAGTGGTTTGCTGAAAATGCTTCCTGCCTCTGAGCTCCCCTATCTCCGCTCCTACCGCAGATTACTCATGTGCACTCCAAAGAGACATTCTCCTTCAGGGCCGACTCTACCTCTCTGAAAATTGGATCTGCTTCTACAGCAACATCTTCCGCTGGGAAACTCTGGTAAAGACCTGGGGCATGCTCCCCTGAGCCGTCTCCTTGGCTGTGGCTAAGCAAGCTGCCCTCGCTTTCTTCCTTTTGCTGACTTCATGCTCTTCCCAAGCCTTTGCGTAATTAACAAAATCATGCCTGAGTCTTGAAAGATACTCAATTCTAAGTCCCAATAATAAGGTCTCCTCTGCCATGTTTTCCCCTTCCTCTCTCCCCTTTGGGTGTGGAAGAGAGGACTGGGAGCATTTGCTTTTGTCAAATGCAGGCAAATATTTGGCATGAGTGACTGCAGGAGGAGGTATAGTCAAGTAGAAAGGGCTTTGGCCTTGGGACTCTGAAGAACCGGCTTGCACAATTTCTCGGTTCTGCAACCAATTAGCAGCGTGATTTTAGGCTAGTCCTTTCTTTGCCTCTGTTTCCTCATCCCATACACTAAGGAAGAGAAAGATTAACTAGATATTTGTTTGTTTGTTTGTTTGTTTTAGACACAGTTTCACTCTTGTTGCCCAGGCTGGAGTGCAATGGCGGGATCTTGGCTCCCCGCAACCTCTATCCCCCAGCCCCTGAGTTCAAGCAATTCTCCTGCCTCAGCCTCCTGAGTAGGTGGGATTACAGGCATGTGCCACTACACCCAGCTAATTTTGTATTTTTTAAGTAGAGACGGGGTTTCTCCATGTTGATCAGGCTGGTCTTGAGCTCCTGACCTCAGGTGATCCACCCGCCTCAGCCTCCCAAAGTGCTGGGTGTACAGACATGAGCCACCATGCGTGACCTAACTAGATGATTTTTTATGGTCACATCCTGCACCAGTATTCTGTGTTTCTGTAAGTGGCAAATAATGGCAGGACCTCTGCACATTTAGCAGACTATGGAGAAATTAGAAAGCTCCTTGCCCAAGAATCAAGATACTCATGGCTGTAGACAAGGCTCAGTCCCCACTTTGCTGTCTGCCCACTGTGAAATAAAGGGGTAAACCAGATGATCACCAATGTGGCCTGTTTCAGGGTTATAAATATGTGATCTGACTGTCCCTGTCTACACTGGCGCCCCCTGAACACCGTTTACCTGACTTACTAATGCCCCCCTTTGCTTGTTACCCATTCTCTGTCCTCTTGGATGCCAGCTGACAGTCCGTTTGAAAGACATCTGTTCCATGACTAAAGAAAAAACAGCTCGCCTCATTCCCAATGCCATCCAAGTTTGCACTGATTCAGAAAAGGTAAGTGGAGTCTTACTCTGGCCTTTCTAATCCTCCCTTATACCCCCTACTCTTGTATTTCTGCCCTTTCTTGAATTGCATGAATATGGAGGCCAATAGGATTGGGATGAGAGGTGGTGGTGCTAAGGGTGGTGCAGATTCCAGGAACCACCTCCTGGATGGAGAGGCTGGGGGAGGCTGACCAGGGGGAGGATGGAGTGGCCAGACATTGGACCTGGAGTCAGAATACCTGAATTTGAGTCCCTCGACTGTTAGCGTGTTGTGTAGTATGTTTGAGCCTAAGTTTTTTCACCTGCAAAATGGAGCCAGCAATACCTATTTAACACAGTCTTGAAATAATATCACATATCCGAAAACACTAAATTGTGAAGCAGTATGCAAATGTTCAGTAGTCGTCATTGTGTATGAGCTTAGCTGATTGTCTCTGGAGAGGATGGGGCATCAGGTAGAAAATGGATTGTCCTTATCAGTATGGGGAGAATATGTCAGCTAAAATTCAGGACAGAGCAAACTTTTCACTAGAGCCTGAAGATGAAGAGGTCCAAGGCTAGGGGTAGACTGGGTTTCTGCTGAAGGCCGAGTTTACAGTTTGGACTCAGGCAGTTTGGTGGCAAGAGCCAGGAGACTTTGGGGTCAGATAGTGTTTGGTTTCACCTATATTTGTTTGTTTGGTTTTTAAAGTAGATTTATTAAAAAACAATTGAAGGCCTGAGTGTTGAGAAGCAAATGGGCCCTCTGGGGGTCCTGTCCTGCAGCAGGCCTGACTTTCAGATGACGGTGCTTATAAGGCAGATCAGGGCCTTCCTGGGCTGCCCTAGTTCTTTCCATTTCAGACGCTAGGTTTGGATCCTGGGGCAGCTGCTCAACTCTACCCAACTCTACCATGGCTACCTGGGCTTGGAGAATATGTGAACATTAGCTACTTTTACAGTCAAATAGGGATCTTGTAGAAGAAACAAGTAGGCAGACCTATCAAAGTCTCTCATTCTGACCCAGCAAGCAGGTGAAGTGACTGTTGGTCCTAGTTCCATTGTATGTTGGGCTGCAGGCCAATTCCAAATAGCCCAACTCCTTTTTTTTTGAGATGGGGTCTCACTGTATCGCCTAGGCTGGTCTCAAACTCCTAGGCTCAAAGATCCTCTAGCCTCAGCCTCCTGAGTAGCTGGGACTACAGTGCATGCCACCATGCCTTTTTTCTCTTTTTTCTTTTCTTTTTTTTTAACGAGACAGGCTGTCACTATGTTACCTAGGCTGGTCTCAAGCAACCCTCCTGCCTCAGCCTCCCAAGTAGCTGGGACTACAGGCACAAGCCACTGCACCCAGCTCCAACTCCTTTCTTTATGCAAATACAGAAGGCAAACCTTGGTGCCACATTTAGTCCTTCGTAGCAGTCCTGGCTCATCCTCCTAGTCTTTCCCTAGTGTTTGCATCAATGGCTAACTAAGCTGATGGCAGACCTCATCCTGGGGTAATACTCATTCAGGGAAGTAGCAATGAAGGAGGGTGGGGAAAGAGCTCAGGTCAGATTTACATAACATGATGTGTAGCATAACAGGTGCCCATTACATCTCAGCTACTTCTAAAGTTGATCAGAAAGAGGTATGGAGGCATTAAGACCTGAAGCACTGAGTTGGTCCATAACCCTGGGCTTCAGAACAAGGTCTGGTTTTATTTTCTGGCAGAATCTTTTTAAATATAAAACAGATAAAACACATCTCAAACCTGCAATCTGCCAGCATGCTTTGTTTCTATAAGATGCATGCTAGACCATGAAACTACATAGCAAAAGGTCTTTAAGAGGATTTGGTTGGGAGAAATAGAACAAGCAGATCTCAGGGAAGCCTGGGCTAGTCCTAAAGCTGAGCTACATCCCTGAACACTAGAGGAGTCCTTGTCTTTTCAGGTCCTCATATGTCTTTTTATTCCCAACATTCCCACTTGAGTCTTCATATTCTTCCTCAGCGTCAGGCTGCCATCGTTCTGACGCCTTCTGCAGTTTCCGTTTGGCCCACAGGGAGGCAGCCTCTTCAATCTGTGTCACCTTAGCAAAGTGAGCAGTGTTCGGGATGCCCAAACACCTCATACCATGAGCCTGACGCCATTCAGCAAAGGGCCGCTGGAAGCTTTGGGTCCTCGGCAGGTGTAGTTTCCACAGTTCTCACAGTCGTAGTTGATACTTAGGCCATGAAGCTTATACGGCCAGTAGGGAATGGGTTTGCCATCCCAGCCAAGTGGCAGGTTTTTTGGGTTTGTAAATGATCTCGTTCTCTTCATCTTCACTCTCACTCTCGCTGATTTGCTCTTCTTCCTCCTCTTCTCGCTCTTCTCCTGTCCTTTCTTGCTTGCATTGTACATTTTCATGAGTGGGATGTCTAGCTGTTCCCCGAGAATCTCTACGTATTCATAGATCTTTGTAGATCTGGGCTTCTAGAAAAGCAATGTCTTTGTTTCTCTCAGTGTCTCACTTGGTGCCCTTTGACTTGGGATTTTTGGCAAACAAAGAGTTTTCAAGTGACTCCAGGGACTTTCCTTTGGTGCTGAATAGTCTCTGGGCTCACTCTTCTGGGGTCCTGCCACATTTCAGTCCTAAATCTTAGAGAGAGCAGATTTCAATCTGTCCACACCCAGAGAGGGCAAGTCCTCCCAGGAGGAGAGTGCAGAGAGGTCAAGATGGGCTCCAGCGTGCGTCCGGGCACTGCTTGTCTCTTTCGGCCATCCAGGAAAGATCCCATTCTCCCATTTCTTCTCAAATTCAGCCTGAATCTTCCCAGAAAGTTCACTCTGATCTTGGAGAGGCTTCACTCTGTGTAATCCTGAAGGTACTCAAGCAGCATCTCTAGGTATCTCTTAACGCTCTGCATTCTTCCTGTCTTTAGGAATGTCAAATAATTGGTCTAAGATGGATGGGTGTGTGATATAATCCAGCTTCTCAGATGCCTTCAGGTTAATGTACTTGAGGTAACAGTCATGGAGATCGAGGTAATGACCATATCCCTCTTCATCTGTGAACTCCACCTAGTTTTGTGCCTCTTCACTTGGATTCTCTCAAGGCTTCAGGAGCTCCTCAGATTCCACTGACATTGGCACATAGATCTCATTCGGGTGCTTCTGGTGGAATTCCTTTATTTGCTTGAGTCTGTTATAGAAATCAGCAAACTCACTGGGTCCTGAAATGTCATTGAGCTCCTCCTTTCGTAATCCATCCTTATCATACAAATCCCTCAGGTTCCCACTGACCTCCGTATACCTATCTTGCATGGCCTGAGTGCAGTGATCAGAATTGATCTGGTCCCAGAGCATGAACTTCTTAGTGAGCATCTCTTTGGCCATGATGTCCATGAGCCATTCCTTCTCCTCACGATAGCGCTGCTGCTGCTCCAGTATTGTCTCCCATCTTCCCTTCACCATGGCCTCTCATTGTTTTTTGAGGCACAGTCTCGCTCTGTCACCCAGGCTGGAGTGCAGTAGTGCTATCTTGGCTCACTACAACCTCCGCCTTCTGGGTTCAAGCGATTCTTGTGCCTCAGCCTCCTAAATAGCTGGGATTACAGGCGCCCGCCACCACACTTGACTAATTTTTGTATTTTAAGTAGAGGCCGGGTTTCACCATGTTGGCCAGGCTGATCTGGAACTCCTGACCTCAGGTGATCCATCCACCTCAGCCTCCCAAAGTGCTGGGATTACAGGCGTGAGCCACAGTGCCCTGCCCGGTTCAACCTATGTTTTGGACACTAACCAGCTTCTTGATTATACAAGTTGCCTAACCTCCACCAGCCTGTTACCCTTTATTAGTTGTTAGCTTTGTTTATTATCTAAGCCTTTTTGTGTGGTTTAAATGAAATAGCATTTGCGGACCACCTTGTGGTTGGTCAGTGAAATCTTCATTACTTTCTTTCTGTCTGTTTAATGGGTAAACTCCACAAGGGCGGGATCTTTCTGTGTTGTTTCTTGTCCCTCACACACGTAGATTAGTGCGTAACACATACTAATATTCAAATATTGGTTGAATGAATGAAATAGGTCAGCGGATCAGCAGGTTGTGGGTTTGTCTTGTCCTTCCATTTAGGCTAGTTCATAGCTCACCGCTTACCCGGTTCCAGTAGGTAGGTGAGGGACATTTCTTATGGAGATGAGAATTTCAAAACAGGGAGAAAAGCACTGAGGAAAGTGTGGGTAAGAATGGAAGGACTTTGTCACACTGGGAACTTAATAGTACCAGGTACCCAGGCCTCTGCTGTGCTGACCCCATCTCTGAAGCGGATGTGCGTGATCACAGGTAACTGAGAGTCATTAGTGTTTGAGGATGAAGTCAGTATCTTTTCTTAAGGGAAGGAGGACCATGTCTCTCTTAATTATATTGTAATTCAACAGATATTGTTATTTTCTTTTCCAATCTAGCACTTCTTCACTTCGTTTGGGGCCCGGGATAGGACGTATATGATGATGTTCCGGCTCTGGCAAAATGCTCTCCTTGAAAAGGTAAGTACTGCCGAGTTTTCTTTTACTGCGGGACTGGCTACCTCTAGAGAAGCCCGTGTCTCCTCAGGGTTCTGGGAATCCCCCACTGATAGTATTCTCCTACTGATAGTGTTGACCTGAGTCCTGAAAGTCACATGTCATCTCCCATGAATGGCCTCAACACCCCCAGGAGTAAGGCACTCATTATCTTCAGGCACTTCAGTTCCACTGCTTTGAAGTGTCCCAGGATTTTCTCTAATCAGTTATGGTAATGCATGCAGCCATGAAGAAAGAAGTCCTTAAATTCACAGACCCCCAGAAATAGGAGGCACAGCAGGATGAGGGCCACCAGGGAAGGCCCAGGGTTGGTCAGGAGATAGAACGGGAAAGGGGAAGAAGTGGGCAGAGCCTTTAGTGTAGTTTTGCAGGAAGGAGCCAGGGAGGCAGGGCAAGCAGGCCAAGCAGGTCTAGGATTGGCTAGTTTGAATTATTTCAGCAGGCTGCAGGTACCTCAAGTTGCCTGGAAGCTCGGACGCTATAATAGATAATGGGGAGGGTGGGAATATGAGCCTTGGATGGGCTGGCTGCGTGTGAAAGGCCCACTCCTGGATGAGTTATTTCCTCTCTCTAGGAGTTAGCTAACCCTGATGGGTCCCTCCCCAGTCAGCAAGGCCCCAGCTGCCACAACATGAAGTACAAAAAATGTAGTTACCACAGCCACCACGAATTGACTAGTTGAGTGTTTAAATGAAACTATGAAGAGACACAGTAGAAGGCACCCCTTCATGCAGTGAGCTGTGATTGCGCCACTGCATTCCAGCCTGGATCACAGAGCAAGACCTGTTTCAATTAAAAAAAAAAAAAAGGTCCCACTCAGATGCAGCTGGATGTTGAGAAACTGTCTCCAAGCCAGAGAAAGAAATATAGGAGAAAATGCACACACACACACACATGCACACATATAATGTTTCCCCCCGGGATTAATTTTTATGTGTGTGTATTTATGTGTGTGTGTATATGTGTGTGTGTGTGTGTATATATATATGACATGTGTGTATATAAATATATACATATATTGGCCTTGATTCTGGCCCAAGCAAAAGGCTGCGTAAGAAAATTGCGTGGATTTATTATTTGGAGTTTCTTCTATTCTGAGAGTCTGTACCCCTAGTATCACTCCTGATAACTTATTTGAGCTGCGGTCCTCTGCCTTCACTCGCCATCAGTAATGGTAAAATGACCATGTGTTTTAGTCTCCACTGGCAGGTTTGAGTTTTCGGCTCACAGCTGCTGTCATTTTTAAATAAGACACGGGGTCATTCCTATGCTTCACAAATGCCCTCACAAATAATTGTAGGACTTGGGCCTGCTGAAGAGGGTCTGCTAACTGTGCTTGTCCTGATCGTGGTTGGCCAAGGCAAGCCGGGTGGCATTGGTCAGGGAAGGCTGCAGAGAGCAGGCAAAGGGTGGAGCAGGGCAGGACATGGTTTGGCAGAGAGGCAGACGTGTCCCAGGCAGGGTGAATGTTGTCCCAGGCAGGGTGAATGTTGTGCATGAAGGTCAGAGATAGGAGGGGGAAGTCCAGGAGAGAAGGAGGTGATACCTCCCTCAGGCACTATGAGGGCCAGCGTAGAGAGCTGCCACCCCCAACCCCACCGGCCTAGAGGCAGGCCCCAATTCTGCCATTCCAAGCACTTTAGTCAGAAAGCTGGAATCCTAGCTCAATATACTCTGCCACCTGCCTGCTTCTTAAACCATACCTGAAACCATGGGCTTGGGAGCTCTCAAATTCTTTAGGAAGTCTATTGGTGCAAATGTTTTTGAAATGGGATTTTTTTTTTTTTTAAGATAATGATTGCTTCTGTTTTTCTTCATGCCCTTGCCCTCTCTTCCACACACTTATCCCTGCCACCTTCTCCCCTTCCTCCCAGTCTGAGACTCATTCATGGTCTCTGCCTCTGATCTTAGTTCTTTGACATCCCGTTGCTTCTCTTTGGAGACTCTGAACCCAATGAGAACAAACTTTTCTTAGGGCAGTGTTTTTTGGGAGGACACATAGGCACCCAGTGAAATAAGAAAACACTGGAACTAACGCTTAGAACTGCAGGCAAACAGATTCCACCTCAGGTTGGGTGTCACGAGGTTAGGTGAGATGACCTGTAAGGTTCTTAAAACTGTGGGAACGTAAGACTCTACCCAAAGGAACTGTCCAGCTATGGAATGGGCCACCTTTGAGGTTGAACCTCATTCTTGGAAGTGATCCAGTAGGGTCTGTAAGGCCACAGTTAATATAAGAGGAGATTTCTGTGCAGTGTGGTGGGACACTGGGTCAGTGGACCTCTGGGCATTCATTCAGAGTGCTAATCAGAAGCTCTGGGATCGCCTTGGCCCCAGAGTCACATGGGTTTATGCCACTCGGTGCTGGACCTTTTCCATAAGAGCAAAAGGTGAGACAGTTACCATCCTCTGGGAGCCAGTTGGTCACGTTCTACAAACCTCTGTTGAGGGATCGGGCACCGAAAGGCCAGTTCCTGGTTTTGTTGAAGTCCACATTCCTAGGCAGCAGACTGGTGTCCTGCTGAGACCCCCAAGGCAGACGGGGGTGGTTGCTGGCCTCTCGTTCAGCTAAGGAGAGAGGAGTTTCTCCTCCTCTCCAGGGGAACCAGCCAGGCTCAGTGCCTCTGTGCAGAGTGGGGGACCTGAGGAGGAAGGCTCAGTCGTTCCTTTTCTCCCCTGAAGCCTCTGTGTCCCAAGGAGCTCTGGCACTTTGTTCACCAGTGCTATGGGAACGAACTGGGCCTGACCAGTGATGACGAGGACTACGTGCCCCCTGATGACGACTTCAACACAATGGGGTGAGTGAGGCCGAGGGTGGCTGCCCAGAGCAGCCATGCAAATGCCTGCAGGAAGAACCTGCCAGGCAGAGGGAACAGCACGCATGCCTGTGCAGCCCTGGAAGGAACCACGGAATGAACGAGGGAAAGTGGTCACAGGTCAGGGAGCTCGAGGGGGCAGAGCCCAAGGGCCTGGCCAACTTTATGGTTGGCTTTTACTAAAAGTGGGATGGGAAAGTTTGGCCTAGGTAATTGCTAAGTTCTGATTTAACATTCCAGCAGGATCACTCTGGCCTCTGCACTGAGAATACATTGAAGGGGAACCAGGGCAGAGGCAGGGAAACCCGTTAAGAGGCCGTTGAGTAATTTAGGTAGTTAAATGAGGGATGGTGGTGGTTTGGAGGAGAAATGGCAATAAGTGTTTAGTTCCTGAATAGATTTTGAAAGATATGTTGATGGAACAGAAAAGAACCAAAGGTGGCTTTTAGACTTTTTTGGTTTTACTGCCTAGAAGGATGGCTTTGTTCCAGACGGAGATGGACAGTATTGTAGGCAGAGCAGGTTTCAGGGGGAAGATCAGGAGGGCAGTTTTAGGCAAGTTGAGATTGAGATGCCTGTTAGCCAAATGGAGATGTCAAGTGGGCATTTAGGTATGGAGTGTGAAGGTCATAGGGAAGCCTGGGCTGAGGCCATAAATGCAGCAATTATTGGTGGATAGTCATGAGATTAGCTGAAATTTCAAGTGACTCGGTGAACATAAAAAGAAGTTCAAGGACTGCCTGGGAGCACTCAACGAGGGGAAGAAGCAGCTGAAGAGAGCTTGAAAGCACATGCAGGCCCTAGGAAGGTTTCCTGTCCTGGGAGCCAAGGGAAGGAAGTGAAGCAGAAGGTGTTGTCACTGTCAATGCTGTCGATAGGTTAAGGAAGATGGGAAGATGTGCCCGTAGACTGGCACAAAGCATGCTTGAGAGTGGAAGGGTAGCTAGCTGCAGGCTTGGTGGTGGTGCCAGAGGCATACAGGGAAAAAAGCAAGAAAAGAGCATTGAATGTCTATTGTGCTTAGGTCTGGGCTCAGTCGAAATAATAGTCTTGTCGCTTAACCTCTATGAATACCTATTTGGTTATCTCTAAAATGCATATAATGATTGCCAGAGAGTTGTCAAGCATCTGGATTTGTTAAGTACAGGTCAGATGAGGATGATGGTGATAGGGTGATGATTGCTCTCTTAGAGAAGGCAACGGCAGCATCCCTGAAGTGTTCCTAGACGGGCACCCACCTTCATCTCAAGGAGGTTTTCTTTCTAGGTGTGTAATGCAGGGAAGTTTTCTAGTTATCATCCAGAATTTGGCAATGCCACTGAAGGAGTGCTCGTGTCCAGAGTCCTGTCTTAGTCACTGTTTGGGAAATGGAATGCATGCTCAGAACCCAGGTATTGGATTCAGAGGCTTAAAATGGAATGGGCACCCACGGGAAAAAATAGCTTAAGACAAATAATCCTTTCACTGAGGTAGGGATAACTCTAAGGAGGCTGCCTAGAAAAGGTGAGTTCGCAGCCAGAAATTTTACGTGGGGGGCAGGGAAGGGTGGGGTGGGATGTGAAGGAGATTTCAGGAGAGCAGTGGGGTAAGCGGGGGATTTTTGGTTAGAGGAAGATCATATACAAAGTGAAGAAGCAGGAAATCTCATAGATTTGGATGAATTGAAAGGTCTGAGATTCTTAGAATAGTTGGCCGTCTTGAACCACTGAGGTTAACGTGGACTCACTGGTGTCTTCTCTCAGGTACTGTGAAGAGATCCCTGTGGAAGAGAATGAAGTGAATGACAGCTCATCCAAGAGCAGCATAGAGACCAAGCCAGATGCCAGTCCACAGCTGCCCAAGAAATCCATCACCAACAGCACACTGACATCCACAGGGAGCAGTGAGGCCCCCGTCTCGGTATGGGCAGTCAGCCTTTGGCTTCTACCCCCAGTCCTGTGGCCAGCATTTCCTAGCATAGTTCACTGGGAACCCATAATGGGGAGCAGGTAGAGAGGAGATTGGTTACATTGTGGTCAGTTTCCTCAAGGAGGCATTCTGGAGCAGATGGGCTCTCTGTATTCTAGTGGCGTAGCCCGGGGTCCAGAGCTGGGGCTGGGTGCCTGGGGTGCAAGATCGGGTTTGACTTCTGAGCAGATGAAAACCATTTCAAGTCTGCTGTGTGGGCTTTGCTTTTGCTGGACTGCTGCTGATCAGCCCTTCTGGTAGAGAACAATCCCAGGTGTTTTTTCACTGCCTTGATCTGACGTCAAAGTCATGCATGAATATAGAACTGTAGAACAATTAATTGTTTATCCACTCATTTGGTTGATATTTATTGAGTATACGTATTGTGGCTTATTTCTCCACTGTGGTAGACTTTGTGGAAGCCATAAAAATGTGTAAGAGGACCTCTGTCCTCTGGGACTCTGTTATAGAGGAGGTAGAACCTTGTTGAGGAAAGAGGGTCAGGGCGTGTGCTGGCAGGCAGAAGAACAGGTAGGGTTCTTCAGGAAAGGACTCCCTCCAAAGGGAACCTTGTATTTCAGTAGGCAGTGAGTCAGACCACCTGCCCTTAGAATGAAAACGTTATTCATTGGATGCCTGGTCTTTATTTTCCATCTCTGAGGTTATCTTTAAAATGTAAAGAGTTGTATCGATTCCCTTCCAGGGCTAAGGAGAGAATGAGTTTTAAAAAATGCTTATGAAGCCTTTCGAGCTTCTTAGGATAAACAGGTACCACCTGGAGGCAGGCTGCCCCTGTTGCAGGATGGTGCAGGTGCGGCTGCAGGAAGGGGCCTGGCCCTGTGGGGACCAGCTTGTTGTGCTGTTGGAATGGCGAGCGTGAGAAATGCAGTCAGTAGTCCTTGTACGGTGTTTGCCCATCCTCTGTGGCAGCTCGGGGGAAGGGCCTTGGAGCCTGACTCTGACTTCGCTCCTGAGCAGCTGAGCTGGGAGTATGAGAGCTGCCAAGGCCGGATCCCTAATCTCCTTTTGGAGAGTAGATCCAGACCAGGTTTCCCTGGTGGGTGACTTCTCTGTCTTGTCTGCAGTTTGATGGGCTGCCCCTGGAGGAGGAGGCGCTGGAGGGAGACGGGTCCCTGGAGAAGGAGCTCGCCATTGACAACATCATGGGGGAGAAGATTGAGATGATCGCTCCTGTGAACTCCCCTTCACTGGACTTCAATGACAATGAGGACATCCCCACTGAGCTCAGTGACTCTTCCGACACACACGATGAAGGTGGGCATTTGAAAACGGGTCTGGAGTGGCCCTTTCTCTATTTTGAAGGCTAAAAGGAAATCTCTATGTGGGGACTGGAGTTACTCTCTAGGCTCCTGGTGGAAAGATGGGAGCAGAGCTTCCTTAACAAAAGGTACCTGTGTTATTAGTCTACATCCCTGTTTTCAGTTATTTGCTGTAGGAGCCTCTCATAGATAATGCTTTGTTCTGTCATTTAGTCTTGTCACTAAATTTACCCCCTGTTGACATTGGCTTGCCTTGTGGCCCCTACCCTCAAAGACATGCAAGGCTAGGCAATGTGTATAAGCCACAAGGAAGGCGCCAGTCAGCTGCTCCCTGGAAATAATTAGATTTTCACAGAAACAGCCTCAAGATAGTTGCAAAACTTGTTAATGCAAGTTTTGTAGCATGGGATGTTTAGGCCCAGCTAGAAGAAAAGGTATTGCTGAGTCAAATAGAGTTTGGAGACTCCCTTGTTTCTCTAGTTTTTGTAAGCAGGTAGCTTCTAACTTCATGCCTGCATAGGATTAGCTTCTAGGTCCTCCCTTGGGAACATGCTGCTTCTTACCTTCCATGGAGAGAAGCCAAATTCTCAGCGTTCAAGAAATCAATTGATGGATTTCCTCCATTGAATGAGAGGTCTGTTATGACTAGTGAGCGTATGAACACAGTGCTCCCTTGTGAATCTGTGGACACCTCTCCTAGGGGCCACCTGCAGTGGTTTTCTAACCTTTGGTTGGTTTACCCACCCCCATGTAGAGTCCAGGGTCAGCACAAATGACTGCATGGGTTGGGTACTGCCTAGTTCCGGGGTGCCGTTCGCATAAACAACGGTGTGAATACCCCCTGTACTGCGCTTGTGCAGTACCCATCTGTGCAGTCATAGGACTTGACCCTACAGGGTACTTCAGAGTTCTCTGGTTTCCTCAGGGTCCTAGGGGTGCCAGAAAGGTCAGCCTCCTCCTGAGATCACATACCCACCCACACAGGTGCAGTAATTAGGGACTGAGGGGTGCCAAGGGCTCGGGTGGAGCACTGAGGCTTTAGCAGCTCACCTGTATCCTCAGATGCATTCTCCTGTAGCAGCTGGAAAATTCAGATTACAGGTGAAATTCCCTGGCTGGTGATCTTCTGTATATGGACCATTGATGTGCCGGGAGGGCTCTGCATCCCTGAGACTGAAGGAAGCTCCACTTTTGGAGCCCTCCCACACCTTGCTCTGTGTGCCTCTCATTCTGGTTTGAATTCTTATTTTGCTGTATGATGAAGCTGTAATCCTAAGTTTAAAAGGGGGAGTAGGTTTTGACTTCATGGTAGAAATAGGCTGCCTTACAGAAGTGTAGTTAGGGGTCATAGCTTATTGGGCCAGCCCCAGCCTTAGCAGCAGTTCTGTACACTGATACTTCCAGATTAGTCTACGTTCCCTCAAACACACCTATGCCATGGGTTACAACTACAATTTGTTGTTGATTGGAGTTGACTTACAGACTCTCAAAACCCCATTCTTTGGGTTTAGGCAACTTCAAGAAGTAGTCATTTGAATTTTAGTCTAAGATCAACTGAATTAGGGAGGTTTGAAAGTGTAAAAGCAAATCGTACATTCCCAAACACCTTGTAGAGAAGGAATGGGCAGAGCGTCAACTAAAGGAAATGGTGTGCATCCCAGCAAAGGAAAGAGACTGAAAGCAAAGTCTTAAACCGTGCCCATGAGCTCAGCTATCCTGCTCCGTAGTCTCTCCATACCCTTGGTGGCTGTGCCCATGTTAGCCAGAGACATAAGTTGGAGGATGTCCCTGGGGCCCCCTGCCCCTCCGCTGTCACTGTCTACTTCCTGATCCTCTCTTCTGTGCAGGGGAGGTCCAGGCCTTCTATGAGGACCTGAGTGGCCGGCAGTACGTGAATGAAGTCTTCAACTTCAGCGTGGACAAGCTCTATGACCTTCTCTTCACCAACTCACCCTTCCAGCGGGACTTCATGGAGCAGCGGCGCTTCTCTGGTCCGTTCTGCTGGGACTGTATCCCCCATTCCTCCCTCTTCGTCCTCGCTTCTTCCTTTTCTACGTTTGCTTCCTTCCCTTCCTTGTTCCTCTTCCCACACACCCTCCTTCCCTCGGCCACCTGAGGGCCCAGGCACCCTCTCTCCAGCCTTCTGTGGTGTGGGAGCTCCCTCAGGCCCTGTTGCCCTCCCTTTTCACCAGCACTGCAGCTTCACCCTTGCCCACTGCACACCAGGCACTCGATGCCAGCCCGTAAGACCTGCCCTGTCCCTGCCCTCACAGGGCTCACTGTCTAGCAAAGCACAGCGGCTCTCCGTCGCTGGCAGCACCCACTCTATGCCATGCTTGTGACGTTGTCTCATTCAGACCTCATAGCTACCCCGTGTGTGGACACCGATGAGGCTGCTGGAACTCTAACTGTTAGTGCTTGCCTGACCTCACGCAGCTAAGAAGGAGCTAGGCCGGGCCTCACATCTGGGATCTGGGGGTTCATGCTTTGACCCTCTGTGCTTCTGCCTCCTCCCCTTCCCCCAAACTCTTCCCACAGCAGGGACCTGTAAGCATCCAGCTGTTACAAAGCATTTGGGCATCAGCGATCCTGTGTGCCAAGAGGAGAGGGCATGCTGAGGGCACGGGGAGGTTATGGCTTAGAGGAGAGGACTTGTTCCCAAGGGACCCTAGGCCCTCGCCACAGTAACGCCAGTGTTGCCAGCACCCCCGTAGGTGGCCCCAAGACCTCCTGTCCCAGCCCCAGGAACAATCAGCATTCTGGAGCCTTGTGTAGAATTTTGACAATGCTACAATGAGCCTCTTTCTGCTTCGACGACGAGTCCTCTTCCCACCCTCCGCCCGGCCCTTGGGCTCCCATTGGCTTCCTTTTGGGGGCCAGGCAGTAGTAAGCACAGTCCAGAAGGTCACTTGGACGGGAAACTCGGACTGGGGAGGGGGGCTCTGCCCTCCCTTCCTCATTCCAGGGCTCTCCTCTACCCTTAGATATCATCTTCCATCCATGGAAAAAGGAGGAGAACGGAAACCAGAGCCGAGTGATTCTTTACACCATCACCCTTACCAACCCTCTGGCTCCCAAAACTGCCACTGTCAGGGAGACACAGGTGAGCAGAGCCGGCAGATGCACAGAAGAGCGGGCTGGAAATTCCCGTGTTCTGTCTTGAAGGATTCAGGGCAGATGTCAGGAAGGAGTTTCAGGGCGCAAGTGTCATTTTGCCCCAAAGCAGTGGTGGCATCTTGCTTGTTTAGATGCTGCTGATTCCATTGATTCCAGTTCTCCTGTTCAGAAGTCGTGGGGTGGGGTGGGCTGGGGGAGGCGGGAGAAGGTGCTTTTCCAAGCTTCTTGCTCCTCTTCAGTCTTGTCCAACGGACCTTTCCTGCCCACAGACCATGTACAAGGCGAGCCAGGAGAGTGAGTGTTACGTGATAGATGCCGAAGTCCTCACCCACGACGTGCCCTACCATGACTACTTCTACACAATCAACCGCTACACGCTCACCCGCGTGGCCCGCAACAAGAGCCGACTCAGGTGCGCTGTGTGCAGGGCGCCGGGCAGTCAGACGCGGGTCCTTACCTTAGAGAACGTCCATTTGCTCCTGACGGGGAAGGCGGAGGTGGGGTGTGCTTGGCTGCTCACTCTCTTTATTCTGCTTTCTCTCCGAAGCCTTCGGAGGCTCACCCACCACCCTGTTTTGAAAGACTTAATTATTCTGTCCACTCTGTACATCTTGTTAGTAAAGCTTGTATAGCTGCTGCTCTTCATTGGTTGTGTATGGCTCATACAGTATAGTGTAGGCGCTTTACCTACCTCCGCCGGAGTCTTTAGAACGACTCGAAGAGGTGGATTTATCTTCATTTTTCAGATAAAACTGAGTTTCGTATAAGTTAAGGAACTTTGCCAAGAGCCATGTCTTTAGTAAGCACTGAAACCCGGATCTTAGAGTTGTAAACCTGTGCTCTGTCCACCATGCTGCGTGGATTGCCATTAGTGTTAGACAGTGACCTCCACGAGGACAGGAATTCCATTCCATCACACTTCCTTCCCAGCACCCAGCTGGGCCTGCACTTATCAGAGTCCAGAGAACACTGATTGAGTGAATAATTAGTTCTGGGCACTGTGGTGTGCCTCCAAAGGAAGGAAGAAATTTCGACCCTGACATTTTAAAAGAAACTTGTAGTGTAATTGAAAAGGCAAGACACACACCCATTTGAAAATCATCAGACCGTTTACCTGTACCTTAGACCAAGTTTTTTTGGTTGTAAGGAGCCAAAAATTCACTGATGTAGTTCAAATAAAAGTTTAGTAAAAGGTTGCACGGGGATCTTTTGGGCTTCAGCAAGTGCGCATCAAGAAGGACCTTTGTGCTTCATGTCTATATTCTCACACTTTGGGAGGCTTAGGCAGGAGGGTTGCTTGAGCCCAGGAGTTCAAGACCAGCCTGGGCAACATAGTGAGACCCTGTGTCTGCAAAAAATTGAAAGTTATCCAGGAGTGGTGGCATGTACTGTAGTCCCAGCTACTCGGGAGGCTGAGGTAGGAGGATCGTCTAAGCCCAGGAGTTTGAGGCTGCAATGAGCTATGATTGCACAGCTGCACTCCAGCCTGGGAGACAGAGTAAGACCCTATCTCTTAAAAAAGAGGGCCTGCATCTTTTTCATTCTCTGTTACTTTTTGGGGATTGGGTGTTCTGTGCTTCCTCCTGAACATGTACTCCTCCTTCAGCCTTCCTTCTCTTCCTCCTGCGTTCTTTTGTTTTCCTTCCTTCTCTCTCCCTCCTATTCTTATCCTTTCCTCCACAGTGCCTAGGTTTCTTAATTCCGGGTTCCTCAGAAGATCTTTCAATTGCGTCTTTTCTCTGCAGCCTTGCAGAGGTAGCTGGTTGACCTTGAACAGACCATTATAGGAAGGTGCCCATCCACAATGCAGTCAACGGTTGTTGAGTTGGGGAGTGAGGTGTCTCCAAGTACAGGCATTGTCCCATTGGGACATGGGTGGAGGTGGCATCCCTGAGGAGGGGGATGAGGGTGGGCTGGCAGCCTTAGTCACAGGGTGGGATGGGGTGGGATGGATTAGCTGGGAGAATATTGACAGATGCAGATGAACCTAAGGGGGAGTCAAAGAGCAGGGCTGCTGCATAGGAGAGAAAAGAGCTGATACTGCAGGGGGTATGGGCAGAAGTGCGACCAGCAACTGGGAGCGGGAGTACTTGGAAAAGAGCAAGAGCCGGCGAAGTCTGGGGTGCAGTGGAGAGGCAGGAGGCACAGCCAGCAGTAGGTGATACTCTTTTTTTCTTTTGTTTTTTCGGAGACAGGATCTCACTCTCTTCCCTAGGCTGGAGTGCAGTGGTGTGATCATGGCTCACTGCAGCCTCAGCCTCAACTTCCCATTAGCTGGGACTACAGACAAGCCCCTGGCTAGTTATTTTTATTTTTATTTTTGTAGAGATGGGGTCTCACTGTGTTGCCCAGGGTGACTGATGCTTTTAAAGGTTAAAGTCATAAAACCCCAGAACTTGACTTAGACTTAAAAGTCTCTAGAGAAGGAGAGAAGGACCCTGATGAAAGGATGGGCCATCTTACTTTCTTTCAGTATCAGTTTCTCAAACGACTTGAACCTCAGGCAGAGCCTCCCCTTGCCTGGCAGGCAGGCTGCTGGGCCCTATGTGAGACCCCTGAGAGGAGGCAGTGTGCCATCATAAGAGAACTCTGGAGTCAGAACCCTAGTTGTTAGCCTTTGCTCTGCTTAAGTATCCTATGCCTCAGTTTTCTCATCTATAAAATGGGGATAAATCCACCAGCTCCACTGAGCTCAGAGGGTGGTCCTGGAGATCAGATGATGTGATGGATGTGGAAAGACCTTTTAACTTACAAAGTTTAGTACAAATGTGAAGCGGTTTTGGCCTTAATCCCGAATTTCCCTTTTCCCCGCAGAGGCAGGTCCACCCAGGGAATGACTGATCTTGTCTGGCTTGCTCCTCAGGGTCTCCACAGAGCTGCGCTATCGAAAACAGCCCTGGGGGTTAGTGAAAACCTTCATCGAGAAGAACTTCTGGAGTGGGCTGGAGGACTACTTCCGCCATTTAGGTGAGCGCTGCAATCCTTGCTGCTAGCTGGGCTGCAGAGACGATAAACTGCACTCCTGCTGCCCACCATTCAGGGGAATGGTGTTGAGAATAGAGGCAGAGACTGAAAGGTGAAGTAGTTTCCTGAGGTACCCACGCCTGCTCCCGATGTGGACACCAAATTTGGCATGTGTGTGGACACGTGCATTTTTCAAGACTGTGTCTAGGATGTTTAGGAGATCTTTGAGGGATCTATAACACCCTTCACCCCAAAAGGAACCACAGACCTAGTGACTCTGTGACAAGAAGTATTTGTAAAATGCCTGTGAATGCATCTATTTAAGAAGTGTATGCCCCAAATTGTATACATGAGGGTGCAGATGTTGGGAGCATTTGGTTCCTTGCAGTGCTGAACAACCCCAGAGGAAGGGTTTGACTGGGGCTGGGTCCCAGAAGTACCTCCTGAGGCTCAGGGGCATCTCTGAGGGTCATCAACCCACCACCCAACTTCCCAGAATACAGAGTAGGAAAATGGTTCTGCAGAGAGTTGCGTCTGGAGGGCTGAAGGCAGCGTCTCCTGTGGCCTTTTCTTCTCTGATAGAGAGCGAGCTGGCCAAAACGGAGAGCACCTATTTGGCTGAGATGCACAGACAATCTCCCAAAGAGAAGGCCAGCAAGACTACGACGGTGCGGAGGAGGAAGCGTCCCCATGCCCATCTGCGAGTCCCTCACCTGGAAGAGGTGATGAGCCCGGTCACCACGCCCACAGATGAGGATGTGGGCCACAGGATCAAACATGTGGCAGGTGTGTGCCAGGTGGGGACAGGTGGGGTGAACTGAGCTTTGGGCTGGAGCTGCATGCCCGCACCAAGGCACACACGTGCACACTCATTTTGCGCCTTGGATATAATTTGTATATAATTTGAACATAAGTCACTAAATCTGAGGCTCCCAATGCTCTGTTTCTCTTTGCTCTTTAAGTTCCTCAGCCCCAACTGAACCCATATGTGTGCTCTAATTAACAAAAGCTGCCTTAGTGTTTATTCTTTCGTGTTGCCCTAGTTCCATGGCTACCTGCATAGGCTCAAGTATGAAGCTTCCAAGTTCTTGGGAAATACACTAAGGAGATCCCACAGCTCAGACCACAGAGATTACCTCATTACACAAAGACCAGGGAGTTCAAGACAGTCCCCCTTCACTTCACCCCCATGGGCCAATCCAGGCTTGCCCTCTCAGACCATAGACTCCCTTAATATTTCTTCCTCTTCCCACCCAGCCATTCACATCCTTGTCTTTGCTGAATCCTGGAAACCTGGGACTCTAAGGGGCCTTAGAGACCAACTAATTGAGCTGGATAGGGACAGGGGAGGCAGAAGAAGAGGGGAGAGTGCCAATCTTCTGCATGCCCCCTAGCTTCGCCCCTAGCACTTCCATGTTACATGTTTTGCCTTTAAGATTTTGACTGACATTGCATTTGAGTAAACTGACTTTCAGAGAGCTTACATGACTTGTCCACCATCATGTAGCTTCCTAGGAATAGATCCAGAGCCAAAAGCCAGCTGTCTTTAGTCCTAGCCCAGTGCCATGTCCCCTCCCGTAGCTGAAGATCACTTTGTCCTGGGCCTATAGATCCTGGCTACATGGGCCTGTTGATTTTCCCATTTGTTCAATGATTACCTGACCCAACCTGTGACCTTGCCCTTGAGGATTTTGCCTTCTCCTCTTGGAGAGCTGGCATTGTCTAGCATATCGTTGCTGTCGCAGTGTCGTGGACATTTTTCCATCAGTCTTTGATGTTTGCTGTTTGACCAGTGTCCCCGCCAGCAGTTGTTGGACTTGTGGGTCACCATGGTGATGGTCTCTTTAATTCTCCCCACAGGTTCCACGCAGACGCGGCATATCCCCGAGGACACCCCCAATGGTTTCCACCTGCAGAGCGTGTCCAAGCTGCTGCTGGTTATCAGCTGTGTGTAAGGGACTCTAGGTTCTCCTATCCTGCCCTCACCGCCTTCGCTTTCCAGCCTGGTGCCCCAGGCCTCGTCTCTTGAAGCATCTGAGCACCCTTACTGTTTTCCCTGGTTTTTTCTTTGTCCTCTAGTCTCTGTCTGGATTGGTTGCTCTGCCTGTTGCTTACCTCTTTGCTTCTTTTTCTGTGCTTTGTTCAGCATTTACTGTATGCTAGGCCTTCAGAAGAAAATGCTTCATGCAGCATCCATACCCTTCAGGGATTCAGTTTCAAGTGGGTGAGAGAGACAGAAGGTTTGAAATTCCTGCACAGATGGTTAAATGCGAACAGAGAAATGCTAGAGGGCATTTTAGGAGTCCATTCGTTCATTAGATGTTCTGAGTGTCTGCTCTGTGCCAGGCACTGGAACTGTGCACTCACAGAGCCCACACGTTGGCAGGGTAGCCAGACAAAATCAATGCCTACAATACAGGAAAAGTGGATGCTTATTTTAATGTAGACTATTTATAATAATTGCTATGATATTATAAAACAGTAGGCTCAGTAACTTGCATAGAAAGATGCCGTGCTGGCCGGGCGCAGTGGCTCACACCTGTAATCCCAGCACTTTGGGAGGCCAAGGCGGGTGGATCATGAGGTCAGGAGATCGAGACCATCCTGGGTAACACAGTTAAACCGCATCTCTACTAAAAATACAAAAAAATTAGCCAGACGTGGTGGCGAGTGCCTGTGGTCTCAGCTGCTTGGGAGGCTGAGGCAGGAGAATGGCATGAACCCAGAAAGTGGAGCTTGCAGTGAGCCGAGATCACGCCACTGCACTCCAGTCCGGGCAACAGAGCAAGACTCTGTCTCAAAAAAATAAAAAAATAAAAATAAATAAAGAAGAAAGATGCTGTGCTAGGGAAAAGTAAAGTCAAAAGAAAGAAGACATATGATGGGAGAACAGTTAGCTATCTGAGGAATGAGTCCATGCCATCAGCTGCCCAGGGCTTTATTCAACCATTTTGGGCAGGAAGCACTAGGACATCTAAGGACAGCTCTTCCACTTGGCTCAGCCCACTGCACAGTCCCACGCCTTCCTTGGATGGGTGTATGCTTCAAGAGTGTGGGGCATGGGTGGGTGGGAGCATTGCAGCTGGCCAGATGTGGGCTCTACCTGCTGCTCACTGTGCACCAGATTGTCTCTAGTTCAGTCTTGCTTCTGTGACCCTGGCCTCACTGAAGCATTCTTTGAGAGGCAGAGGCAGAGCACAGCCTCACCCTCAGGAAACTCTGATGGAAGCCCAAGAGTGACATGCTCAGATTTGTACCAAAGAGAAAAATCACTCTGACAGCAATATGTCAGATGGATTCGAATAGTAAAGACTGGAGGTAGGGAGGTCAGTCAGAGTGAGCTGTGAGATCTAGGTGAGAGCAGCTGTCAGGTTGGGTGAAGGCCTGGAGCTGGGAGGCAGACTCATTACCCATCTGGTGGTGTAGGGAAGGAAGATGAACTACTGATTCGAGGGACCATACATGGTCGTGTCATTCACAGACATCTGGAATTTAGCAAAGCATTTCCAAAGAAAACATTAACAGTTCCAGGTGTGTCTGAGGTGCCATAGGTTATCCAGGAAGAGGTGACAGATTTGTGCTGATGTGGTCCTGGAGCTCAGATGACAAGTATAAGCTGCAGTCCCTGCTTAATTATCCAGAGCATTAAAGCCATGGTGTGAATGAAAGCATCATAGAGAGTAGAGAGTGTGACAAAGAAGACAATGTCTAGGATGGCCCTGGGGATCACTTACAGGAGGGGAAGCCATGAGGAACGTAAGGTGGACTCTTTCAGTGACTTTAATATGTCACATAAAAGTAGATGCAAAATTCTTCTGATGACAGCATAAGAAATGAAGATATTATTACAAAATTAAAAACAAAAGTAACTGTAGGCCGGGCATGGTGGCTTACGCCTGTAATCCCAGCACTTTGGGAGGCTGAGGCGGGCGGATCGTGAGGTCAGGAGATCGAGACCATCCTGGCTAACATGGTGAAACCCCATCTCTACTAAAAATACAAAAAATTAGCCGGGTGTGGTGGCGGGTGCCTGTGGTCCCAGCTACTCGGGAGGCTGAGGCAGGAGAATCACTTGAACCCGGGAAGCAGAGCTTGCAGTGAGCCGAGATCACGCCACTGCACTCCAGCCTGGGCAGAAGAGCGAGATCCCGTCTCAATAAATAAATAAATAAATAAATAAATGTAACTGTAAAACTAGTAAAAGTCACACTTAGCAACATCAATTTAATGTGATTCATGCAATTGTTCTGTTAAAGTAAATCTCTTGTATTGGATTTTGGTTTGTAGAGCACTGTAACCTCAGGTTAGTTCTGTGTTTAAGCTCTTTCTGCATTTTGACTTTAAGTGGAGAAGGCCTGCACTCCTGAGCAAATTGTATAGCATGTTATCAACTCACCTTTTGGTTTTGTAAGTTTAGAATGATCAGACTCTAATTCAGTGCTACAGGATCCAGGCCGAGTGTCTGCCGACAGCCTGCATGTGGGACGGGCTGACACAGCACAGCTTGCCCTGTGTCTGGCAGACTCTTGCCCCCACGTGCCTGCTACAGCGTGACTCAGCCACCTCCTTTCCCTGTGTCGACCACTGTGCAGCCTTCACTCAGACAGCACACAGGGGTATCCCTTGACCTTCACTTAGCACAGACAGGATTGCAAACATAAACCCAAATGCAGGCACCAAGATCGTGAGCAGGCTGTGCCAAAGAGGCGGGTGTTCAGATGACCCAGTGTGTGCTGATAAAATTAAAGACCGTGGCATTGAAATTCAACACAAAAGTTTTAAAGGCCTTGCGGACAAGTCAGAGAGGCCTGAGAAGACAGCAGCGCCAGAAATTTGTGGCTGCCAGTTTAAAGAAGTCTACCTTCCACAGTACCAGAAGCATGGCTGAGAAACACAGTACCTCTCGCACAGGCATACGCTTTGAAAACCCTAAGGCATCACATAGGCTTTTCTTTCTTTGCTGTCTTTTATCCATCTCTCTTTTATCTCTTTTTCTTTCTTTTCCTTTTTTTTTTTTTTTTTTTTTTTGAGACAGGTTCTCACTCTGTTGCCCAGGTTGGAATGCAGTAGCATGATTTCGGCTCACTCTAACCTCCACCTCCCAGGCTCAAGCAATCCTCCTGCCTCAGCTTCCCTAGTAGCTGGGACCACAGGTGCATGCCACCACACCCGACTAATTTTTTAAAATTTTTTTTGTAGAGATGGGGTTTTGCTGTGTTGCCCAGGCTGGTTTCAAACTTCCCAGCTCAAGCAATCCACCCACCTTGGCCTCCCAAAGTGCTGGGATTACAGGCTTGAGCCACGATGCCCGGCCTATCTTCTCGTTTTTTGTCATCTTCTCTCTTCTTATGTGTGTCCACATCTCCCCCATTAGTGATAAGAACTACCCTTTGTGTAGGGCCTATAGTGTGCCACGATATTTTTCGATATATTCCCTTTCATCTACAGAACAATCCCAGTAGGATAGGTGTTACTGTCCCTAGGTCGGAGAAGCTAGGAAACTTGATCAAAAGTTGAGAGTTTTAAGCGGTGAGCCAGGGTTTGCATCCAGTTTTGTGTGTCTCTGGATCCTCTCTACCCACG
The DNA here is from genome assembly GCF_037993035.2 of Macaca fascicularis. Taxonomy (NCBI): domain Eukaryota; kingdom Metazoa; phylum Chordata; class Mammalia; order Primates; family Cercopithecidae; genus Macaca; species Macaca fascicularis. The sequence goes on from NC_088388.1 coordinate 122,408,219, forward strand.
ATGATGTCTTCTCTCTCCATCCTGCGAGCTTGTAATACAGTGATGTTTAGGCAGCCAGTGAGGCTGACAGGAGGAGGGAATTCCTGCAGTCTCTCTGTGACTCCTCATTCCCCACAGCCCCTCCAGCCCCTGGATGACCCTTGCCTCCCCTGTCTCTCCCCAGTTCTGACCCAGACTCTGGGAAACCTCAGCCTGTCTCCATGATCCCTGCCCGCTGGTATCAGGTTGAGGCAGGGAAGTTTGCAGCTTGCGGGAAGTTCTGCCAATGTCTGTAAGAGGTATCCTCGGCAGAGCTAGGGACCCAGTGGAATTCCTCCTTCCGTCTCCCCCTTCAATTACGTCCTAAGGTTGGGTTGGTAAGGGGAATCTTTTCTCAATTTAGCACCCGTGAAATACTAAGAGTCTGTCTGTTGCTTTCTCGTGCCCTGTCCTTGCTGGGTCTTCTCATCCATTGTGTCTTTGCTTCTAGTATTTTTTTTTTCTCATATACTCTCACTCGCTCCCAGCTTGATTTTCAGTGCAGTTTTCCCCTTCCCCACACTTGCCTGTTTCTAACCTCTGCCTCCTCCCCATTTTTCTTCCTTGCTCCCATTAGGATCTGTTTCAGGTACTGGCTCTATGATTACTCCTTTACCCCCTCATCTCTCTTCCTTCCCACCATACCTCTCTTCCCCCAGGTGCCCAGGTTCTGGGTGCCTGTGCATCTCTCCTTTCTAGTGCCTTCATCCCACGCCCCTCTCCATGGCTCTCCCCTGTATCCTGGCCCGTCCAGATTAGGTTGCTTCTTTCTCTCTCCCCTGTGCTGCATCCCTTCAGCTCACTCACTCACTTACTGCAATGCTTTGGATGGCCCACTGGTCAGGGACAGCAGCCTCTGGGATGGGGGATGCCCTAGGCTCAGATGACATCTCACTGCTGTTGGTTTTTTTCCCCATGTCTCCTTCCTAGTCTGGTGCTGCTGGTCATCCTTAACATGATGCTCTTCTACAAACTCTGGATGTTGGAATACACCACGCAGACCCTCACTGCTTGGCAGGGTCTAAGGCTCCAAGAAAGGTAATCCTGGCCTCGTCCCCTCACCTCCACCTTCATCCCACCCAGTGCCATGACACCTGTCTCCCAGTCCCCTTGGGACTGCCTCACTGCCCTTGCCCAAGGGATAGCCCTCTGGGAAGACCCCACAGGGAAACTCAGAATCTCTCCCTGTAGTTTCAGCCCACTTCTGATCTGGGGCACAGGGGAACCAGGGGCAGTGGGCAGAGGACAAAGCACTCTGATGTGACTCTCTGTCCTTTAGGGGTCTGGGAGCACAGGACAGTTCGCTGAGCATAACTCCAGCTGCTGGGGTACCCCTTCTTCTACCCCACAGGTTACCCCAGTCTCAGACAGAATGGGCCCAGCTCTTAGAGTCTCAACAAAAGTACCACGATACTGAGCTCCAAAAATGGAGGGAGATCATCAAATCCTCAGTGATGCTTCTTGACCAGGTGAGATGCCCACCTTCTCTGCTTGCCCCAGTCTTTGGGAGCGGGGACTCCTTCCCTTATGCTGTGAGAAAGATCCTCATCTCTATCACCACCCTCCAGATTTCCCTCCAATTCATTCTTCCTCCAAGCCATGCATTGTTCTAAATGGAAAGCCTTCCTTGAGTGGGCTGCTAGAAATGCAGGTGTATTCTACAAAATAATAACAATAAAATGACCCACTGAATGTGCACCAGGAAAGCTGTAGGTTAGTTGGAAGGAGAACTCTTTTTATTTCTATTTTTGGTAACCATAACCATCTGACAGGCATTTAAACAGAGAACCCCCTCAACCCTTTTACAGAGATTTGTCTTCCCAGAGGGCATGTCTTTGAGTTTTTTCAAATGTTCACCGCCCCCTCCTTTGACAGTCAGTGGCACTGCACTGATAGTCTGGGAAGATGGCTGTACTTTGTCTTCTTGTCGTAGCATCATCTTTGTCGTACAGTTTGCCTGTATTCCCCCCCGCAAAACGAGATCAACTATTTAGGCAAATCATCCTGAGGCAAAATAAAAAATTAGCCTAGTTTCCTTGGGGGAGGGAGCTTCCTGCTTCCCCAGAATAGTTTAGTATCTTATAATATATGCCTCCCTGTGGTTGCCTAGAGAGCAGGAACCTGCCTCTGCTGTGCAAGAGAATTAGAAAGTGATAGACTCGCAGTTTACCCTGCTACATGGCAACTTCTCTCCCTGAAGAGTTGACTTTCTGACGTTTTGTGACCAGCCAGAGATGGCATCCCAGCCTTGCCACTAACTAATTTTGTGACCATGAGCAAGGGACCTTGAGCTTCCATTTCTTCATTTATAAAATAGGAATTGTAATCGTAGCTTCATGGAACTGTCATCAGGATTTGATGGCATATGGGTGGTGCTCATTAAAATTAAACTTTATTTCCTTGCATTGTTTGGTCTTAGCTCTAAATAAGGAGAAAGAGGCCGGGCGTGGTGGCTCATGCCTATAATCCCAGCACTTTGGGAGGCCGAAGAGGGCAGATCACTGGAGGTCAGGAGTTTGAGACCAGCCTGGCCAACATGGCAAAACCTTGTCTCTACTCAAAATATAAAAATTAGCCGGGCATGGTGGTGCACGCCTGTAATCCCAGCTGCTTGGGAGGCTAAGGCAGGAGAATTGCTTGAACCTGGGAGGCGGAGGTTTCAATGAGCTGAGATAGCGCCACTGCACTACAGCCTGGGCGACAGAGTGAGACTTCATCTCAAAAAAAAAAAAGGGAAAAGAATCTTAATGCAGCTATCAGGACCCAGTTGGATGTGTTTAGCTTTGTCACTATACTTAAGGAGGGCATTTTTTTTTTAACCAAAAGAAGACAAAAAGCATAGTGAGGAGTTTAGAAGCCCTACCATTTCAAGAATGGTTGCTGGCACTGAGGACAAAGCCAGGAGAAGGGAACACGGGGCTGAGGAGAACAGGGTGGTCTTCAGACATCCAGGCCAACAGGTGTCAAGGGTTAGACTTACTGAAAAACTCCAGAGCACTGAACTCGGGCTAGAAGTTTAAGAAAGTAATTTTTCTTCATCATCAACTGCAGACAACTTGTGGCTAATGCTGTCCAGCAATGGAACAGGCTGCTGTAGAGAACTGAGATTCCAACATTGAAAGTGTTCAAGGGGTAACTAGATGATGATGGATAAAGAACTTATCGATTAAATTGGGACATTTGGACTATATGACCCAGGGGTCTCTTCCAACTCTAGAATTCTATTTCAGAATGGGGCCCATTAACTTGGGGGTTGGGGCTGTCAGACTTGTAGCCTAGTGGACTCTACAGGATTAAGTATTAAGAGAGTTGTTTTGTTTCAATCTCTTTAAAAGTAACTTTTAAAATAACAGAATGGCCTCCTCCTCTGTCTTGAGCAGAAGATATAAATGAACTAGAGAGAAGAAAATGGTAGACTAAGCAGGGAGACCAGACTTTCCCCAAATCTGTCACCATTTACCCCAGAAATGTTGTCTTATGTTGTAACAGAGCAGTTTACCCAGAGACAGTATGTAAATATGTGAGTATTTAAATATGTGGTGTGATGGGCCATTTTAGAATTCTCCTGCCGGGCTCCATTGTAGTCTTCCATTTAGTGTAGACTCCATTTAGGTGCAGTCTGTGACCTAAAAATGTTAATTTGCTGATATGGGTACCTAATAGGAACCTACCCAGTTCTCTGCGTGGTGCCCCTGGGTGCACAAGAGAAGGATTAGACACAGTTCTAGTCCTAGCAAACATGAAACCAAGCAACGAAAGATGACTGAAGTCCAGAGCCTGAGTGTGCTGCGTGAGAGACCATGAAGGAGAGGGATGACTGAGACCTGGAGGAAGTTTGGATTTATTCTGAGCCTTAGCAGATGGGTGAGATTGGCATAGGCAAGAGCACAAAGATTCCCAGGTGGGGGGAACAGTGTGGCTAAATGTACAAAGACAGGCATGTGGTATATTAGGGATCATCAGGGAAACCAGATGAAACGAGTAGATCAAGTCAGTGACAGCCTGAGAGGCTCTTTGTAGCAGTTGAACACTTCAAGAGAGTTCTCGATTCAGCACTGAGAACCCAGTAAGCCCTACCCAAGGGCTTCCCATGCTAGATTGTCTGTGTCCTTTCTTTCTTCCTCTCTTTTTTTCTTTTATTTCTCTCTCCCTCTCCTTTTCCCTCTCTGTCTCTCTCTTTTTTTAAGAGGCAGGGTCTTGCTCTGCTGCCCAGGCTGGAGTGCAGTGGTGCAGTCATAGTTCTCTGCAGTTGCGAACTCCCGGGTTCAAGCCATCCTCCCATCCCAGCCTCCTGAGTAGTTAGGACTACAGGTGCATATCACAGGGGCTGGCTAATTTTTAAATTTTTTATAGAGATGGGGTTTCTCTGTGTGACCCAGGCTGGTCTGAAACTCCTGGCCTCAAGCGATCCTCCCACCTCTGCCTCCCAAAGTGCTGGGATTACAGGTGTGAGTCACCACGCCCAGCCTGACTGTCCGCTTTCTACATGAAACAGCGTGCCCAGAGAACCAGCCTTGCTTTAGGTGCCCGACTCTTTTCAGCCCCATGGCGTGGTTGGAGGCCTGCCCTAGGCGGGTGTGGGGAGAGGGCTGCTCGGTGGAGAATCCCACTGAAAGCGCAGACCCAGGCCTGGGGTGGGGTTTTCTGTCTTGCAGATGAAGGACTCGCTCATCAACCTTCAGAATGGCATCAGGTCCCGCGACTACACGTCGGAAAGTGAAGAAAAGAGGAATCGCTATCATTGACAAGGCAGGAACAGGGTGGCTGCAAGAGGCCTGTGCAATACATGTACATAGACCATATAAATATATATATAAATATATATATATACAGAATATAAATATATATATTATATACAGATTTTAAAAAAGAGATAATGCCTATGTACCAGGGAGAAGGAGCGGGCCCTCCCGCTCCCTGTGCTGGCCGGAGCAGCGTTTTCCTGGGGTGGAGCAGCTGAGGAGGGCAGGAACCGCCTCTCAGCACTGACCACCCCGATCTCCCTCCTCCCACCCTCTGTTCCCCACCCCTTCCCTTGCTGGCCATTCTTGGCTCTTAGAAGGGAAATGTTGAGCCAAAGTTATGCCTGTAAAGACCGTAGGGTCTCAAAAAGAAGTCTCAAGACGGCATTGCTTAAGGTGCTTCGTTCCCTGATCCCCTTTTGATTTGTTTCCAAAATAAAAGAGGATCTTTTCTTCCCTACCCCAGGCTTCCCCAGGCATTCTCTCGGGAACACAGAAACATCAAGGGAGCCCAGTCTAAACTCTTAGGCTTGGCCGCCCACTTGATCCGGACCGTACTGAGCCTCAGATGGAGAGGATGCTTGGAAAGCTAGGAAGGCTGCATTGGGGGGTGGCAGGCTCCCAAGACCCGTGTTCTGAAGGATACTCTCCTCCATCACCCCTGCACCGTCCTCCGACCTATGTAGGGTGTGGACGCAGTAAGGGCTGGGAATTTCTTACTTTCCCACCCACTTTCTCTCTGGTCTTCTCCCAGGCTGGATCTGGGCGAAGTGTCACTTTTTAGTGCCTAAAGTCCTATTGTTTTCTGTGCCCTAAGAGCACATTGTTTATTAGCCAGGGTGGAGCATTTTTGACCTTATTAAACCTCTTTTAGTGCTTCTAAGCAAGTCAGGTCTGTGGCTCTGAGGCCTTCACTTGGAGCTGTCAGTGTGATTTCCAGGATAAGTCAGGGTGTGCTGGGCCCTCCAGGATTTGAGAGAGGAAGAGAAGGCCCTCGCTACGTCCGGGGTGCAGGGTTTACCCACAGAACACTGTGAGTGGTGAGCACCAAGATGGGTTGCCAGCGTCATTTGCTCTTGGAATGAACCAGCATTCGCCAGTGGAGACAACTGTCTGAGATAGCTTGCACATGGAAAAAGCATCTAAGCCATTGGAGGGAAGGAACTGGCAAAGGTGCATGTGTTTGGGCAGGAAAAGGCCAAGTGAAATCTATGCCCCAAGGGAGTCATTCCAAATCCTGAGTTTCTCAGACTTGGGAATGGGGGCTCTGGCAGGGGGTGGAGTACAAATCCTGCTCTGGTCTCTGGCCCCACAGAGGTGTAACATCATTAAGGAGTAGAAGGCACTGGCTTCAAAGAGTGAGACATTCAGGGCCTTTTCAGTGTTGGCCCACTAGCACCATGCATTTATCTGAATTCACGGGGCCCTTTGGGCACATTCATCATCCCTCATATACTAACTACTATTTCTTCATATAATGATCAAAAGAGTCCCACCAGCTCCAGGCAGAGCTTGTGGAGATTCATGAAAGAGTCACAGCCAATTGGGCGTGCAGAGCTCTTCAGTCTTGCTTGTTCTCCTGGGCTTCTTGATGCAGGGGCAGAAGGAACCGCAGATGTCCCAGATGTCCCAGATGTCCCAGAACATCAGCCCAAAAGACAGAAGATTTTATCACTCATCTACCCCACAAAGTTGTATTTTTCTCTTAGAATGGCCTTTAATTCCCTGTGACAGTTTCTGACTTTTCCATGTGAAGATAAGGCCTTGGTATTTCCCTAAGGGCAGGATCAGAAAACAGGAAGGTCCATGCCCAGGTCATCCTCCAAGGGAGGAGGGTGAGGAGGCTCCAAGTCATCAGCCAGAGCAGGTATTCCTCCCCTAGAAGAGGAGATGGGAGGAAATGCAGTTTCGTGTCATCCCTGTGAAGAGTGCCTACGCGCACAGCCCAGTGTGTCCTTGTTCACTTCTTGTCTAGGACTTTGGGTAAGGGACACTGGTAGGGATCAAGGCTCATGGGCTCTGAGCCAAAGAAGGAGGCATGGTGCAGACTGCTGGAATCTCCCCCTTGGCCCAGTCAGAAGCCAAAACTATTCCCCGAAAGTTTTGAATGCAAAAATTGGAGATTCCTGAATTTATTCCATACATAATTATTTACTTAAGTTATTTAATGATGAAAGGTGCCATGGTGGAACCTGTGGGATGACTTTAAAAGGGTTCTTTGTTTGGAGTCAAGTGACAGAGCAGACCTGGCCGCAGGGAGTTGTTCTGCTTCTGCTTTACCTCTCAGGACCATTTCCAGCAGGAGAAGGTGGCAGGGAGGGCAGTACTGAGTATGTCAGAAGAACCCTCCTGGTTTTTTAGTGATTTGAACCCAGTAGACAATGTGTGCACATAGGGAATGCGCTTTAAGAATTGTGGGTCTCTTGTAGGCTCTCTCTGTTCCAATAATTTTTTGACCATCATACCAGGAGAAAACCAACAACTCTATTCGTTCCCAAACAAAATCTCTTCCCCCTTGGTTAATAGCTTGTGAAAGAGATCTTAACTCACCCTTGCAGATAAGTCTGGGAGTGAAACAAATAAATAGCATTGTATTCCTGGCCATTAGCCTGGCTAGTTGCTGTCTACAAGGGAGCATCAAAAAATCACTACTTATGTAACTTCTTCCAGCCAGCGCTTTTTGTGTTTGTTTTTGTTTACTAGGGACACACAGGAGTCTTTCTGTAATGACTTACGTGGTACAATGTTTGAGAGTTTGCACTCAATTTTAAAGAATTTGCGGTTTCTAACGAGGTGAAGAACTACTATAGGATCTAAAGTTCCATTACAGCTTACTGTGAAAGCATTGACAAGACTGGTCTCAGACAAGCTAATCATGGGTGTGACTCTCTCCCTTCCCCATCCACCTCTTTGGGGACAAGAGGATTACATCTCAGGCCAGCAAGATCAGCTGCTTGAAGCTCTGTATAAGAGCACTGCACTGATGGTTTGGAGACCTCGGCCTGGGTCCTGATTTTTCCACTGACTAAGCTCTGTGGCCTTGGGCAAGTCATTCCGTCTCTGAGCTTCAGTATCCTCCTGTCACAGGAGGGAGTGGGGCTAGATCATCTTTAAGGTAGGTTCTAGCTTTGACATCATCTTGGGGGTTAGGCCAGAGGCTGAGAAGACTGAGTGCAATTTCTCAGTTACTCTGCCAGGAGGGAACAAGCCCAGAGGCTGAAGCTTCCCAGTATTTAGAGGCGTGGTAGGGCAGTGTCTGCATTCCCAGGAGACCCAGGGTGGTTAAAATATATTCTTTAGGTGGCTCGGAGGGCTGGGGAGGCCCAGTGAGGCGGGGGGGAGAGAGAGAGAGAGAGAGAGAGAGAGAGAGAGAGAGAGAGATCGATCGATCGAGCTTGATGTATTGCTCAGTATTCACCTAGAAAAGTTTCTTCCTTCTTTGGCCTAGTTTGTGGAGGGATCTTCCTTTGGACTTTCTCTGAGTTGGGAGAAGAACATTCTTTTCAATGGAGCTCATCTTCTATCTCTAGGCTCTGTGAAGCCTTTCATCTGTCTGTCCTTCCTCCTTACTGGTAGAAGAAACAGTGGAGAGAAACCACTTCTGGTCCTAGCACTTCTCTTTGGTCTAGATAGGGTTTGGATTTAGTATGAAGCTTTGGCTAAAACCCTTGGGTTTGCCTTAGAGCACTGAACTAAGAACCACATACACTGACATGGCGAGGACCAAGAGAGCTCAAGAGGAGTGCTTTGTGAGAAGTGGATTCTCTCCGTGTCCCTGCCCCCACCCAAACTTGAACATACCTATTACATTTCCAGGCAGCATCCCCAGGATGAGGTCCTGGAGAAGGGACTAGGGGAAGTATCTTTCTGGATGCTTGTGGTCCCAGAAGGGTACTTTCTGTGCCATACCATGTCGCTTCTTTAAGCTCTGCAGGGCAGCCAAAGCCAGCCCTTTTCTCCTACTGCCCCCAGGAGAAATAGCACTCTTCTCCCTCCCCCAGATGGCAGGGCTCTGGTCTCCCTACACCTCATACCCTGCCTGCCTCCTCCAGGAGGAAACTCCAGGGCCCCTTCCTGACTCTCCCCACCCTCACCACTTGTCTCTAGGCTATGGGACAATCATCCCATTCACCACTTCACATCCTTGACTTTCATTCCCCCAACCTCCAGCAGGTTGGCCCCAATCCCCTTCACCTCTGTGTTTTCTTCCAGAAGATGCATTTTGGGTCTGAGAGGAGCATTTTCCTGGAAGGCCATCTTTTAAGACCCCTGCTTGCTGTCATAGTGCAGAGCAGGAATTTGCACACTGTTTAGAGAGCTCCCTTCCCACCGCTCTGCCCAGCCTTGTTACCTCACTTCTGCTCTGGCCATAGTTGTGAAGGGCCCAGCCAGCTCCCTGTTTTGATGTTCTGTGCAACAGCTCTGGGGTCTTGTGACTGGAGATCCTCAGCAGGCCCTGGAGCCCGGACTGGAGTCTTGGCAGCTGATGAGCAGCACCTTGCCGGCCAGGAGGAGCTGATGCTGGACGATCTCCCCAACATTTGAAGGCTTAAAGAACATTGTCATTCTTCAGCCCTCCTTGCTTCTCTCAATACAATAAGACATTGCAGAAGCAAAAGGGTGGCCTCTGCTCCAGGCAAGGCAGCTGACTGTCTGGGGCATTGGCCTGGGGCTTGGGTGCCACGTGCTGAGATTGCATAGTCAAAGCAGCCATTTTTGCCAACAATAGCTTGTGGCTCCCCACATTTTCCTACCCTGCACTTAAAGGCCAGACCACTCTCTGCATGGACCAGACCATCTTCCCAAACCCATGGTGCTTTTTCCCCAACTCAACCTAGACTCCAAGGTGGGGAGGGATGGGTCAGAGGCCATAGTGGCCCCTGGATAATCCTGACATGAGGTGGAGTGGGGTGAGGCAGAGGGAGCAGCCCCAACACCTGCACTGGGCCATCTATGGGAAAGAACACGGGTCGAGTGCAGTCGAGTTGTCTGGCCGTCTGTATTTGGATCTATAACTGTACTTTGCCTGGCGCTGTGCGCAAGGTCGGAACACTTACTGCTAGTACCTAGAAACACACAAGGCTGCCCAGCCAAATCTTAATGTAAAGTAGCTAGAGCCATGGAAGTACAGTATGAATTAAAAAGAAAAAAGTATTGAACTACAATAATAAATGGTGTGCGTGTTTATTGCTTGATTTATGAGTGCTCGTCACCTCAGATGTTTCTGGTCTTCCCAAGTGGACTCACAGCAGGTCCTGAAGGCATGCGTGTAGGTACACTTGTACACACACACACACACATACACGCGGCCATCCACCTTCTCACAGGCGGGAGGGAGGCCGCCGGATCGACTGGAATGGATAAGTTTTGGAGTCAGATCTGAGTACAAAGTGCAGCATCACTGTTTACCAGCTGTGTGGCCGTACGCCCCATCTGTCACTCCAAGCCTCAGTGTGTCAGAGATAATACATTTAAAAAACACATCGTTCTTAGTATGGCAGCTGGTATTATACTAAAATATTTTCTTTTGTTTTGAGACGGTCTCACTGTGACCCAGGCTGGAGTGTAGTGGTGCAATCATGGCCACTGCAGCCTTGATCTCCTGAGCTCAAGTGTTCCTCTCACCTTAGTGTCCTGAGTAGTTGGGGCTACAGGCACACACCACCATGCCAGGCTTTTTTTTTTTTTTAAGAGATGGGGTCTCACTGTGTTGCTCAGGCTTGTCTTAGACTCCTGGCCTCGAGTGATCCTCCCGCCTCAGCTTACCAAAGTGTTGGGATGATTAATCTTTTTTTTTTTTTTTTTTTTTTTTTTTTGAGATGGAGTTTCACTCTTGTTGCCCAGACTGGAGTGCAATGGCGTGATCTCAGCTCACTGCAACCTCCGCCTTCTGGGTTTAAGCAATTCTTCTGCCTTAGCATCCCAAGTAGCTGGGACTACAGGCACCTGCCACCACGCCTGGCTAATTTTTGTATTTTTAGTAGAGATGGGGTTTCAACATGTTGGCCAGGCTGGTCTTGAACTCCCGACCTCAGGTGATCCGCCTGCCTCAGTCTTCCAAAGTGCTGGGATTACAGGTGTGAGCCACTGCGTCTGGCCGATTTTTAATCTTATGATGAGTAGTACTGTTGTTGTAGGAGATTGTGGTGAACTGTGAATCCTGATGATGGTTTCTTGTTGAACTTTTCCCTCTTCGGGCCTTAACACTTCCAGGAAGATGAATGTTGAGAGACTGCTTTGCCTCCTTCTTTTATGTTCCCTAAACTGGTGGAGCTGAGAGCCAGATTGGCTCCTCCCTTAATTAGGTCAGCCTTGTAGGGAGCTCCTTGCTACCTGGTTAGGAAACTTGTTTGATGTCAGGCAAGAACATAAGTGACTCTTGTGTTCCTTTGTATTAGGGTAGAGGAGGAAAGGGAAGCAGAGAGGCCAGATCACACATTTAGTGTGTGTTTAATGTGAGGCTATTACATGGTTTTCATTCTCATGCATATCCACAGATTGAGTACGGGAATATGAAGCAGGCTGAGGTGCTGGGGGAAGGCATAGTCTATGGGGCAGACACAGTAAGTAGAACAAAACCAAAGAGAGTGGTTTTTAGGGATACTTTATTGACATGAACAAGGAGTTTACTGAAAAATAGCACATACAGGCATTATGTTGTTGAGGGCTTAGGTGGTCAGGAACATTTCTAGAGTTTGGAAAAAGATTGGCTGTGGAAAATCAAGAAAAAGCAATATGAAGATGATAACATGGAAAATACTTCTATCTGTTGCAAGACTAAGAGTGTGTGGATTGTGTTGGATGGCGGTTCACAAGCCTGCAAGCACTCGGCCTTCAGCGGCCTCCCTCTCCATCACACACACTGCTGAGCAGAGGCAGCTGTTGCCAAGCGGTGACACAGGGAGGAAGCACAGAGCATTGCTGGCTCTGAGGGTTAGCTGGCCTGGGCTGGAGACCCGAGTTTGATGTATAAATCAGACTTGCTTGGAAGTGCTTATCTCCTGAGTCCTGCTGCGAACTCAACTAAGGGGGAGGAAGTGGGCTGGATTAATCATGAGCTGTCCACCAGCTGAGATTTTAGAGATTAAGTAGGGTTTGGATGATGCTGTTTTTCAGACTGATGACTGCATAGCACACTGAAGGTCTAGGCTAGCGCTTGACAGAGTGGGTGCAAAAAGATGTTACTAGAATGAGTGGATGATCAGACTGGCAAGCACACCAAGCACTATTCAGATACATTTGCAGTGACTAGGTGAATTCACTGAATTAGGGATTTTTCATTTGCAAAATGAGGTGAGAGGAAGGCTTCTTTTTTTTTTTTTGTTCTTGTTTTTTCATTTTCATGTTAAATTGGGAAAGGACAAACTAAGATATATTCTGAAGTGTGTCTAGCTCTTGCTTCTCTTTCTTCCTGCAAAGATGAAATGGCACAGCCTTTTCCCTCAGATTTATGTGAGGAGGACTCACAGATTCTGAGATGGGTGGAATTTGTTGTTTTGATCCAATAATTTTGGGGAGAGAGGAGGGAGCTGCTGTCTCTTAACCATGCCCTGCTCTTCACACTTCCCAGCATATTCCTGCTTTGAAAAGTGACTTTCCTAGTAATATTTCTAGGTGAACATCTAAGGAGAAACCTGCAACTGAGAAGGAAGTCTGAGTGTGTGGGTGTTTGGGAATGGAGAAACTAAAGGGGCATGCCATTAAACAAGTGGTGAGAATAAAGGCTGGGGTAGGGACAGGCAAGGAGTGTTTGAGGTTGGGGCTCTGATTCAAGACTGAGGTGACAGTGAAGGTCAACAGGGCAAGGTGCTCTTGGGGCCAACTGGATTGAGCAATCACATTCATGGCTGTGAAGCAGTAAGAACGGGAAAATCAGACTGAGCCAAGCTTGGCCTTTAGTGAATTGTGTTACCGAGGATCAGACATGGGAAATATCCAGCACCAAGACAACAGATGGGGTTTCCAAAGTGATAATAATAGCCCTTGAGAACTCTTCTAAGCCCTTTAATAAGCAACATCAGGCCAGATAAAGCTTCCAGAGAAACACACATCTAGTCTGGGTCTTTTATAAGATTATGGGAAGAGACAGGGAGGTGGGTGGAGATTGGAAGTAGGCTGGTGATCACAGTACCTTGTTGATTTACAGTCATGATCAAATCTCCCAGGAAGGAGTTTCGTTGCAATTCAGGAGAAATAATGATGCACAAACCAACTAGAAAGAGAACCAAAATAGGACCGACTCTCAAAGCACATTGCTAGCATCCACCAAAAAGCAAAGTAGTAGAGAAGCAGTGAGTGGGATTAGGGGTGAGAGAAGATGGAGAACATTAGGACAGGCAAGACAGGCAATGGTTAGATGGAAGCTAAAAAATAAGAAAACGAAGCAGCTATGGTCTAAGTGGAAAGAGAACTGAAAGAGGAGTCAGAAGACCTGGATTCTTGCTGTCTACCTACCAGCTAGGTTTCCTTATAATTTAGTAAAGCTGCTTAACCTCAGAGAGCCTCAGTTTCTTCTTTTGTAATGTGAGTATTCATAATATTGACCTCAAAGGACCAGTTAGAGAGAAGAAATAAAATAGTTAAGTGAAAATACTTTGTAAACCATATAGTTCTAATGAAAGTGTCAAGAATGAGAAGAATGGAGAAGTTAGAAAGAGTGTGGAAGATAACCTGTCAAGGATAAATAAGTGATAGGTACCATTCAGCTTCATTAAAAGCCATGCAAGCAGCATCTGAGTTGGGTTTTTTAAAAAAGAAGAGAAAAAGGCAATCATGCATACTGCCTGTTTCAACTTAGATACAAGAGCTATTGGAACACTGAGGAAAGCGCAGTGGTAGTAAGTATCTTGCTACTACCGCAAGCTGTGGTATCCACGAGCTATGGACTGGAAAAATGTCACACTAAGGCCAATTTTCCTAACTACAAAGTTAAAAAGATCTATATTCTCTACCTAATTTCAGAGGGACTGTGTGGAAAATTACCAATAAGAAGAGTCTTGAATTTATTGCAAATATTTTCTTCAACAAAATCAGACTCTTTAATGTGTTAACGGTCTAGTTTGGGACGAGGCACGGTTGCTCATGCCTGTAATCCCAGTGCTTTGAGAGGCTGAGGCTGGCGGATTGCTTGAGCCCAGGAGTTCAAGATCAGCCTGGGCAACATGGCAAGACCCCTGTCTCTACAAAAAATACAAAAATTAGCCAGGCGTAGTGGTGCATGCCTGTAGTCCCAGTTACCTGGGGGCTGAGGTGGGAGGATTGCTTAAACCTGGGGCAGTTGAGGCTGCAGTGATCTGAGATTGCGCCACTGCACTCTAGCCTGGAAGACAGAGTGAGGCTCTGTCTCAAAAAAAAAAAAAAAAAAAAGTCTGGTTTTAAGTACTCTCCTAGGGATGGAAGAATGAAAAAAAAAAAAAATAAGCTTTTAAAGTAAAGCTCTAAACCAATGGAATATGGTCTTTCCCTATAAAGGGAGGTCCCAGATCTGAGGGACTTCTCTCTCACTGAATCCCAGTCACCTTCATCTTCTTACATTCTGTAAAGCATCTTTGCCCTCTCTTGTCCCTAGGTGCTGAAGGAGGTCACACTTGGACCTGTCACTCAATTAAAATGAAACACGAGATATCGACTAAAATTTTTTCCAGTTTCTCTGCTCCCTCAAAAGCTAGGGGAAAAAATCTGAAAATTATGCATTCATAAGTGAAGTATTTGGAAACCACCTACCCATCCCTCCCCTCTCATACCACTTATTTGCTCATGATTCATCTCAGACTAAACATTTTTCTTAGTTTAAATATCATTCTCAGATGCACTCTCTTTCTGGAGGGTATTTCACAAATCTTTACATAAAGGAAGTTCTTTAAGTCACCTCATGTTCTTCTCTCTGCTTTTTTGGCCAATTTCTAGTAATCTGAATCTATCAGAGTTGACCTCAGCCCAGTGTGTGCTTGTGAAAGAAGCATTGCCATAGACAAGTCCAATGTCAGTCTTTCCAGAAACAAAGTTATCCACTGGGCACAGTGCCTCACGCCTGTAATCCCAGTACTTTGGGAGGCTGAGGTGGGTGGGTCATTTGAGGTCAGGAGTTTGAGACTAGCCTGGCCAACATAGTGAAACCCCGTCTGTACTAAAAATGCAAAATTTAGCCAGGCGTGGTGGTGCATGCCTGTAATCACAGCTACTGGAGAGGCTGAGGCATGAGAATCGCTTGAACCCAAGAGGCAGAGGTTGCAGTGAGCTGAGATCACACCACTGCACTCTAGCCTAGGTGACAGAGGCTCCATCTCAAACAAAAAACAAAACAAAACAAACAAAAAAATCCATCCCAGGAAGTGTAAACTGGGCAGCACCTAAGGCTTATTTCTGCTCCAGTTTATCCTCTTAAGCCTCTTATTCAGTTAGCCCTGTATGAGTCTTAGTTGCCTCCTATTTGTAAAATGAGGAATAATACTGGTGGCACAGAAATTTTGAGAGGAAGAACTCAGGAATTTCAGTCCTAATGCCCAGGTAGTGTGCTCACAGGGAGGGCACACATACATTCTCGCAATAGGATCAAGAACGTGTTCAGAAACATGTTGCATGACTTTTGAAGAGCCACTTAAATTACCATTGGTCCTTCCCAAGTCTCCTGTCCTTGTCTTCTTGGAGGGTAGCTTAGAGACCCATCAGGATCTAGCTCAGGAGAATTAAGCTCCAGAAAGCACGTTAGTCCATGCTTCAGGATCTTTCTGTCACTGGAGAACCTAGACAGGCATGTTTCACTCTGATGCTGTAGCAAAGTGGGCCATGAACTTGACAAAACTGACTTCAAGGAATCCAAGTTCATGACACACTTTTGCTGTAACCCAAACTAATCACTCCTGCTTCCTTCTATTAAGACATCCATTCTCTTGCAGTAATGGAGAATGAACCAGTTCCAGCCAGTTAAGGGTAGAGGGAGGTGCTAACTCCAGCACTTGTACAAAGTCATTTGGAGCACAGGGGAGAAATCCAGTTGGCTTTGGAGTGTCTTGTTGGAAAACTAGGACAGGGTGAGGTTGAGTCTATGTAGAAATGTTGGCTTCTCGGTTCTGGCAGAGTCTTATGGTACGTAGAGGTCTGATGGAGTTAGGAAGTCAGAGGTGAAAGCTCAGAGGCAGGTGGATGTATGGATGAATGAATAGAAGGATGGATGCATGAAGGGATGCAATGGGACCCTTGGGGCACCCTCCTGATGCCATTGACATTGCTGAACATGGGATGTCCAGTCCCTCAGGTGTTCAGGCCACCTACCAAAGACAAAATAACTCACTGAGAATTTCCCACCCAGTTCAGCCCAGCCCAGCCCCAAAATTCTTTGACCAAAGAAGGGAGTTGGAGAATCCTATGCCTCTGTTACCATGGGCAAGTTCAGGTTGCCTCGACCCTCAGGCCAAAGCAGTTCCCTTCTGAAGCACTGACATCATACAGAGCTTTGTGGCTTAAAGAATTACCCTGAGGGCGGGGACCCCAGGCAGGGTAGACAGTGACCTAAGGGACCAAATGTAAAGTCACTTCAGTTGTGGGCAATGAAGTCACTTGTACAACCTGCCATCCACATCTGCCTTCCCCTCCCATGTTCCTGTAGGTCACCTCATGTCACACTGCTCCTGTTCTATTCCTCCACTGGTACTGCAGAGTTCTCCTTGTTCTCAGATGGGATGGCAAGGTAGTCAGACCTATAGAGGACACAGGGAAAGGGAATCAGAGCTTCAGTGCCCGGGGTGGGAACACAAGAGGGGGAAGGAGCAGGGCACAGGAGCAAGGACCTATAGAACAACTCTGCATTTCCGTCTGCTGTGTTTCCCAAGAGAAAAACAACCTTTTCTGCAGATTAAAATAATCATTTCCCCTATATATGTATATGAACACCCACCAGGAGTGTATAGCTTCTCATTTATCTATGTTGTCTTCGGCATTTAGTTAGATTAATATGTTGGCCAAGGCTCATGCCTCTAATCCCAGCACTTTGGGAGGCCAAGGCAGGAAAATTGCTTGAGCCCAAGGGTTCAAGCCTGGGCAACATGCGAAACCCTGTCTGTACAAAAAATACAAAAAACTAGCCTGGCATGGTGGCACGTGCCTGTAGTCCCAGCTACCTGGGAGGCTAAGGTGGGAGGATCACCTGAGCCTGGGAGGTTGAGGCCATGATTACGCCACTGCACTCCGGCCTGGCGACAGTGAGACCATGTCTCAAAAATAAAATTAAATTAAATGTTGGTCAAAATGACAGCTGTGAAATTATATTTTATAGTTGTTTCACATGTTTATAGGCTATTTGGGTTTCTACTTCTGAAATTTGACTGTTCATTTGCTTTCCAGTTCTTCTGAGATCTTTGTCTTTTTCACATTGATTTTTCTTTGATGGTTTCACGTTTTGACAATTTCTCCCAGTCTCTTGTTTGTCTATGAATTTTGCTTATGGAGGCTTCTAATGAACAGCTGATTCTTTACATATAATGTAATCAAAATTATTTTTCCTCTTGGATTTGTGCCTTTTGTATTTTATTTGGGAAATTTTCTCTATTGCAAGGTGATAAAGATATTCTCTTATATTCCCTTAATGAAATTTTCAAGTTTGACTTTTACTTTGTGTTTAAATCCCCTGACAATTTATTTTGGTTTAGTATGAGAGATGGGGAATCTAATTTTGTTTTGTATTTTTCTTTGTTTGTTTCTATATAGATTAGGAATTTTCCCTGGACCACTTACTGGGCAGTTCATTCTTCCTTCAATGATTATAACGTCATCTCTCTCACATATCAGGTTTTCCTACATGCATTAACCTGATTAGGGGCTTTTTGTTTGTCCACTTCGTATGCCTGTGCAGTATCACAAACTCTGTATTCTGATAGCTCTGTAAGAAACCTTCATCTGGCCGGGCGCGGTGGCTCATGCCTGTAATCCCAGCACTTTGGGAGGCTGAGGCAGGCACATCACGAGGTCAGGAGATCGAGACTATCCTGGCTAACATGGTGAAATCCCATCTCTACTAAAAAAATACAAAAAATTAGCCGGGCATGGTGGTGGGCGCCTGTAGTCCCAGCTACTCGGGAGGCTGAGGCAGGAGAATGGCGTGAACCCGGGAGGCGGAGCTTGCAGTGAGCCAAGATCGCACCACTGCACTCTAGCCTGGGCAACAGAGCAAGACTCCATCTCAAAAAAATTAAAATGAAATAAAATAAACCTTTGTCTCTGATAAGACAAATCCTACCAACCTCTTGCAAATTTACTGCTCTTTCTTTGAAATGGTTTAGACCAAGGGTGGGCAAATTATGGCCTAAGAGCTAAGGATAGTTATTTGCAAACAAATAGAAGAACAATACGTGACAGGGACCTATGGAGCCTGCAAAGCCTAAAACACGTATTATCTGGCTATCCCTTGGTTTAGACTATTTTTGGTCACTTAGCCTTCCATGTGACTTTTAAGATCAGTTTATTAAGTTCTTTGAGAAATCTAATGGGCATTTGGATTGGAATTTCATTGAATTTGAAGATTAATTTGGGAGAAAATTGTTTACACTTTTGAGGTTTTATTCTCCATCTAGTTACATTTAAAGTCTTTCAGTAAAGGTTTGTAACTTTTTCTTTAAGTGTCTCGTATATTTTTGTCAAATTTATCCCAGAAACTGGAGAGTACTTGTTGCTATTGTAACTTTAAAAGCATTTTGATATTTTAAATATTTAAATATGTTACTAAATTTGTTGCTGGAATACAGGTGATTTTTATATTTTGATTTCTATCAACAATTTTGTGGAACGTTCTTCCTAGTCCTAATAGTATTTTTGTAGATTCTCTTAGGTATTCTATGTAAATAGTAGGTATAAATAATGATCATTTAGTTTCTTCCTTTCCAAGTCTTTTTCTTCCTTGTATTTAGTTAGTCTTCACCTAGGATTTCCGATACAATATTGATAGAAACAGGGAGAGGTAGTCTCCTTGATATGTTCCTGATATTACAGGCATTTGAGGTTTCAACACATAGATGATATTTGCTATAGGCTGCCATTTATCACTTTAAAGATGCTTGGTGTTTAGGTGTAGATATATTTTATTTATTCTGCTCAGAGTATATTATGCATCTTGAATCTGAAGAGTCATCCTTCCCTTAGCCGCTCTGTCTCTGAACACTGTCTCTCCTCCATTCTCTGTTCTATTTTTTTTTTTTTTTTTGAGACAGAGTCTCACTCTGTCTCCAGGAGTGCAGTGGCGTGATCTTGGCTCACTGCAACCTCCACCTCCTGGGTTCAAGGGATTCTCCTGCCTCAGCTTCCTGAGTAACTGGGATTACAGGCATGCACCACCATGCCCAGCTAATTTTTGTACTTTTAGTAGAGACAGGGTTTCACCATGTTGGCTAGGGTGGTCTCAATCTCCTGACCTCATGATCTGCCTGCCTCGGCCTCCTAAAATGCTGGGATTACAGGTGTGAGCCACTGTCCCCAGTGTCTCTGTTCTATTCTGATACACCTTCCCATTTTGTTTCCTTTAGATTTCTTTGTCATGGTTCATCTTTTTCCATCTCTGTTCTTCAGTCTGTAGAACTTTCTCACATTGATCTGGTTATCAGTATCTAATCTTCTGTAGAACCAATCCATTGAGTTTTAAATTTTATTGGCTATATTGTTCAATTCCAGATTATTTTGTTTGTTTCTATTCAAATCTGCCTGTTCTTGTATCTGATAAATTTACTCTATTCTTATGCTTTTGGCTTTTTCTTTTATTGCTCTAACTATTTAAACAAGCTTATTTTTATTATTTGTTTATTTCTGAGACAGGCCTCGCTCTGTCACCCAGGCTGGACGGCAGTGCTGCAATGACGGCTCCCTGCAGCCTCAAACTCCTGAGTTCAATTGATCCTCCCACCTCAGCCTCCTGAGCAGCCGACACCACTGGTATGCGCCACCACACCTAGCTGTTTTTTTTTAAATTTTTTGTAGAGATGGGACCTCTCCATGTTGGCCAGGCTGGTCTTGAACTCCTGGACTCAGTCAATCCTCCCTCCTCTGCCTCCTAAAGTGCTGGGATTACAGGCGTGAGCTACGGTACCGGGCAAGCTTAATTTTTATATTTTGTTGGGTCCTTCTTGTGTCTAAAGCTCCTGGGATTCAATCCTGCCATTTTTCACTCTTGCTCATGCTAGATGACTTTTCGCCGTGTCTTTTAGTTTTGGACTGGACTATGAAGTCAGATCCAGCAGTGCTCTCTCTGGGGAGTCCTACTAGGCCTTGGCTGAGAGTGAGTTCCTTCAGAATGGGTTTCATTTCCTTCTATAAGACATTCATAGTTATCACTGGCCGGGGACTAATTTTTACTTCATTTCTCAGCTTAGAGGTTCCTGGGTCATGTGGATAGCATATATTGAAATCTCAGACATTGCAAGAGCAGGTTTGTGGTTACTAATTCTCAAGAATCTTTATTTTTCTACTTGGAGTTAGGCCAAGATGGCTAAGTTTTTCCCTAGGCTGGTGGGCTGATTATTTTCTGGACTACCCTTTATGTGAGTTGTAACCTTCTGAGGATTCTGGCTCTGCGGAGGGCCTCAGTTCCAACTCTGTTTCTTGTGCAGGCCCAGTTGTAGGTTCTTCCTATCCAAGCACTAAAATCCAAGCACTGAAGTCACCAGGAATTGCTGCCTCCCTCAGCAGCACGCTTCTTTCTCTCCTTATATTCAGTCATTTGTAATGTTTTACTTCCCTAAGATCAGAGATATCATGCAAAATGATGCTTTTTTTTTTCGAGACTGAATCTTGTTCTGTCGCCCAGGCGGGAGGGCAGTGGCTCAATCTCAGCTCACTGCAAACACTGCCTCCCAGGTTCATGCCATTCTCCCGCCTCAGCCTCCCGAGTAGCTGGGACTACAGGCACCTGCCACCACGCCCAGCTAATTTTTTGTATTTTTAGTAGAGACGGGGTTTCACCATGTTAGCCAGGATGGTCTCAATCTCCTGACCTCCTGATATGCCCACCTCAGCCTCCCAAAGTGCTGGGATTACAGGCAAGAGCCACTGCTCCCAGCCAAAATGATGCTTTCTTTATCAAACATTTCTAACTGGTAATAGCTTAGACTTTTTAGGGTTTGCCTCAGCAATGTTGCTAGAAATCTGTGGGCTTTTTCTATCTTTCCCTTCCCCAGATAACCAGCCAGCATGATCTCTTAAGACTCTTTGCTCTTACAGACCCCATCATTTCTCAAATATGCTCACCCTCAAGTGACTACAGTCTCAGAGCAAATGGCTAAGGTACAGGCTGGACATTAGAGGATTAGAGTCCCCACTCTGGACATCTAAGCACTACCAGGCTTTAGGGGAAAGAAAATGTTGCCTGGAGCTCCTTTGCTAGCAAAGGGCAGTGCCCAGATGACCTGAGGAGCTCCATGGTATAAAGCAAACAGTTAAATGTGATAGAAAGAGCATGAACATTAGGACTAGAGAGACCTGGGTTCAAATCTCAGCCTCTCCTCTCAGTATCTGTGTGCCTTGTAAGCTGCTATGAGACTGCTTGGCATTTATAGAATGGTTATAATAATGTTACTTTTTTGTTGTGTTTTTGGATTTTTATTGTTGTTGTTTTTTGAAATGGAGTCTTGCTCTGTCGCCCAGGCTGGAGTGCAGTGGCACAATCTTGGCTCACTGCAACCTCTGCCTCCCGGGTTCAAGTGATTCTCCTGCCTCAGCCTTCTGAATAGCTGGGATTATGGGAATGTGCCACCATGCCCTGCTAATTTTTTATACTTTTAGTAGAGACAGGATTTCACCATGTTGGTCAGGCTAGTCTTGAACTCCTGAGTTCAGGTGATCCTCCTGCCTCAGCCTCCCAAAATGCTGAGATTACAGGCATGACAGCCACCATGCCCAGATATAATAATATTACTTTAATGGATTGTGGTAGCAGCTGATGGTCTTTGCCTTAGTGGTTAAGTGTGCTGGCCAAGAATCAGCAGGCCTGAATTCAAACATCGCTTTGTTTCTTAAGTGATGTTTGAATTAAGCAAATGTTTAATATTTCTTAAGCGATATTTCAACATAGTATTGGAAGTTCTGGCTAGGGCACTCAGGCAAGAGAAACAAATAAAGGGTATTCAATTAGGAAAAGATGAAGTCAAATTGTCCCTGTTTGCTGATGACATGATTGCATATTTAGAAAACCCCATCATCTCAGCCCAAAATCTCCTTAAGCAACTTTAGCAAAGTCTCAGGATACAAAATCAATGTGCAAAAATCACATGCATTCTTATACACCAATAACAGACAAACAGCCAAATCATGAATGAACTCCCATTCACGATTGCTTCAAAGAGAATAAAATACCTAGCAATCCAACTTACAAGGGATGTGAAGGACCTCTTCAAGGAGAACTACAAACCACTGCTCAGTGAAATAAAAGAGGACACAAACAAATGGAAGAACATTCCATGCTCATGGATAGGAAGAATCAATATCGTGAAAATGGCCATACTGTCCAAAGTAATTTATACATTCAATGCCATCCCCATTAAGCTACCAATGACTTTCTTCACAGAATAGGAAAAAACTACTTTAAAGTTCATATGGAACCAAAAAAGAGCCTGCATTGCCAAGACAATCCTAAGTCAAAAGAACAAAGCTGGAGGCATCACGCTACCTGACTTCAAACTATACTACAAGGCTACAGTAACCAAAACAGCATGGTACTGGTACCAAAACAGAGATATAGACCAATGGAACAGAACAGAGTCCTCAGAAATAATACCACACTTCTACAACCATCTGAACTTTGACAAACCTGACAAAAACAAGAAATGGGGAAAGGATTCCCTATTTAATAAATGGTGCTGGGAAAACTGGCTAGCCATAAGTAGAAAGCTGAAACTGGATCCCTTCCTTACTCCTTATACGAAAATTAATTCAAGATGGATTAGAGACTTAAATGTTAGACCTAAAACCATAAAAACCCTAGAAGAAAACCTAGGCAATACCATTCAGGACATAGGCATGGACGATATTTGAATTAAGAGTTTGCCTTACATTTTACAGATGAGAAAAATGAATTTGGGAGAGTTTGCTCCCAAATTCAGTGTTCTCATCTGTAAAATGGGTATAATAATGGTGCCTATCTCTTAAGTAGTGATCAGGAAGAGGGTGGAGGATGAATGTAAACTGCTTAGCACCTCACCTGTGAGAGCAAGCATTCTGAGGGTGCTAGCTTTCATTATTACTTTGGCATCTCTGAACTTACGCGTTTTCTTGGGCTGCCTCTTCGGCTTTTGAGACCTTTCTGTAGCAATATATCATCTCAATGAGCAGCCACAATGTGAGGAAGACCAGAAGGATGTACATCATGATTTCTGAGACCACAGAGGTGAAGTCCTCTCCGGCTGAAAGAAAGAGAATGAGGCTCAGAATATGCAAGACCAGCAAACCTAGGGCCGTCATTGGAGCCATATTTTAAAATACAGCTTAAATAAAGACTGAGTAAAAAAACTCAAGAAGATGTCAAAGGAATTCCAAATCCTGACTCTCCCACCATTGGCTTTCTCACTGGCTGTCGTCGGTTGCTCAGGAGCCAGGGAAGAGGGAGTGGGATGCCTGGAAGAAGCAGCAGAGCAGTGGAAGGAATCTTGGCCTCAAAGTGAGCTATCTAGAGCTGGCTCTCCATTTTGCTATTTACAGGTATGTAAACAACATTTTCCCTTACTTGAGACTCAGTTTCTTAGTTTGTAGGATGAGGATAATAACACCAGTCAGGGGTTTGTGAATATTACATTATCTAATGTATTTCAGAACGTCTTGTGAGATTAAAAGTCTACACAGATGTAAGGAACATGCCTTATTTCAGCTGCCTCTGTCTTTTGAGCTGCCGATGGTGGAAGGTGGTATTCCTGGGGAGAGAGCATTGGAAAACTCATTCAGGGCCAACACAGACAGCCTCCATGTGATATGCGCATGTTCTCTACAAGTCTGGGTTAGAAACAAGACCTTCCAGGTCATCCCAAAACCAAACATCAATATTGGAGGATTTAGTGTATCAACCACATTGTCCCCAGGGCTGTACATTTGAAACAGTTAGGATCCTGCCATTTCCCTGCTGAAAACTCTTCAATGCTCCACACTGCCCTCACGATGAAGTCCCAACTCTGTTCACATGACACGCAAGGGCCTTCACAATCCAGGCTTTCTTACCTCATTTCCATTTGGTTGGCCAGAAAAAACTGCTACACACTGTGGTATGTTAGAATCTGTGAACTTTTCTTCCTCTTCCCTCTTCCTGGATTGTGTCTCTCACCTGTGGCTAGTTCTGTGCTAATATCCTCTCCTGCTTTGCAGTCTCCCAGTAGTTCTAGATTCCTATGAGGTCCCACCCTTTGTGAAACCATCCCCAACTTCTCATGCAGAGCTATTCACAACCTTCTCCATGTACTTTTCTTTTCTTTCTTTCTTTTTTTTTTTTTTTAGATGGAGCTTCTCTCTTATCACCCAGGTTGGAATGCAATGGCATGATCTCGGCTCACTGAAATCTCCCCCTCCAAGGTTCAAGCAATTCTCCTGCCTCAGTCTCCCAAGTAGCTGACATTACGGGCGCCCACCACCACGCCCAGCTAATTTTTTTACTTTTAGTAGAGATGGAGTTTCACCATGTTGGCCAGGCTGGTCTTGAACTCCTGACCTCAGGTGATCCTCCCGCATTGGCCTCCCAAAGTGCTGGGATTATAGGCATGAGCCACTGCGCCCGGCCTCCATGCACTTTTCTCATCCATCTGTTATAAGAGTTGTATTGTGTTGATCTTTCTTTTCTGTGGACTGTGTGCTTATTGAGAACATATTTATTTCTGGATTATCTGCCTGCTGTGTAAATCTTAGAATATTTAAAGTGCTCAATAAGTACTTATTGAATGAGTGAAAATAAATATATATATTTTTTGTTTTGTTTTGTTTTTTGAGACGGAGTCTCGCTCTGTCGCCCAGGCTGGAGTGCAGTGGCGCGATCTCGGCTCACTGCAAGCTCCGCCTCCTGGGTTTACGCCATTCTCCTGCCTTAGCCTCCTGAGTAGCTGGGACTACAGGCGCCCGCCACCGCGCCCGGCTAATTTTTTGTATTTTTAGTAGAGACGGGGTTTCACCGTGGTCTCGATCTCCTGACCTTGTGATCCGCCCGCCTCGGCCTCCCAAAGTGCTGGGATTACAGGCGTGAGCCACTGCGCCCAGCTGAAAATAAATATTATCTTATTTGTTTCATGATCAACAAAAAGGAACATGAAAACATACTACATGGCAGATATCCTGATATATCTACTCCTTGCTAGTGGGAGGAATGTTGCAGCTGCCTCTCCCCTTGCCAGCTCTCAACAGCAAGTCAGATTTATGATCTGCAGTTGTCCATTGGATCTAAGTCACCCCCAAATCCTTGGTTGTTAAGAGTACAGCACAGCCTGCCATAACTTTCAGCCCAGAAAGCAGTCCAAAGGCTCCAGGATCATCCAGGTTTTCAGCTGGAGCCAGAGGTTATAGATGCAGTGTGAGGCACGTGAGAATGCCGTACAGCTCAAACGTCTCACTGGCTTGCTACCACCTGGTGCATTATTTATGATTTGTTTGGCTTAAAGCATGCTTTCTCTTTCAAAATGCAGTATCCCACAAATGGCAATACAGGAAGCTGTCCTCAGTATTTTTAGTTACCTCTAGGTGAAGAGGCCTCAGGTTTCTGCCTTAGGGCCAGGAGGTGACAGCCTATGCCAGAATAAACCCAACTTGAACAAAGAGAACCAGGGAGACCTTCTAGGACCACAGGAATGGAGGACATGTGGGGTTGGTGGGCAGGTGTCATGGTGGGGGAGGGGTGCGTAGCTCTGAGCAAGATGAGGGCAGGGAGTATCTGATGTCACAGAGGCAAAAAAGGAAAGAAAAAAGAAAAAGTGGCAGGTGGTGGGGGTGGCGGCGGCGGGAAAAGCAGCTGTGGAAAGAAAGCCCGCAGGATAGGCAAACAATCTGGATTTTCGTCCTGCTTCCAGTGCTAATTTGCTTCATGTCCCTGAGCAAGCCCCTTGCTCTTGCAGAGAACTCTTCTCCCAGCCACAAAATGAGGGGCACCAGAGCTGCGCCCTCCAATCACCTGGGGAGTCATTCAACTCGCATATGACCTCACTCACCCCTGCCGATCTCACACCTGCAAGGGTGCTGCAGAGGTGTCTACATTTGGAGGAAGCCAATGTGGGCAAGTCTGATGTCTGCCCTTTATCCAGAGGCTCTGGATTAAATAAATGATATCCACGCTTCCTTCACACCCGACCATCCACGAGGCTCTGTGGCTCTGATAATAAACTTGTTTTTCCTTCTGTTTTTACCCGAGGCTTGCTCTGGTGCCTGGCAGACGAACTAGCTCAGCCTTGCCACACTTCCCACCAGCTATGCACGAGGGTCTCTGGAGCCAAAAGCCTGAGCGAGCGGAGGTGGAGACAGTTGGACACTGTGCTAGGGTCTGGCAGGCACCAACCGAAAGTTCCAGACGGTGACCAGGAGAGGGCGCCAGGGCCCCACCCCGGGAGGAAAGGCGTGTAACAAACGGGGGCTAAAGGAACTTCAGAACAGAGGAGTACCTTAGAGAGCCCCTGGCCCACCCCTTCATTTCACACCAGAGCAGCGGGGCTCAGAGCAGGGAAGTGACTCATCGGGTCTGAATTTAGGGGCCCTGAGAGTCCTTCTGCGCTTTCAGAATTGACCTACCTTCCATTTTAGTCATATCGTCTGACCCGTTCGTTCATTCACTCTGAGGACTGAAACTTTGCTTCATTATTTTTATCACAACGACATGATAAAAAATGAATAAACCTGTGGCCTGGAGGTTAGGATTCCTGGATCCTTTTTTCTAAGAAGAGTCCTGTCTTTAACTTGATCTTTTCTTTCATGCCCCACGCTTTGGCCGGCTCACCAGCAGTGATAATGCTGGAGATAGACTGAGAAAGGCTGGAACTCCCCGCTCAGGATGCAGGACTCCGGTTGCAACAGAAATACCTGAGTTAGGCTGCTGAAAGGCCTTCCCACGCACGAACACGGAACTAGCTGTAGGAGTCCAAAGATTTTAAACAAGGCTAGAGAGCTATTGACCTGTCCCCTTCTCCCAGCAGAGAATGAACTATGTAATAAGAGATGCCACAGATGGGGAAGGGGTGGCACGTGTGATTACTGTGAAGCAAGACAAAAGAAGAAAAGATTGTCAAACTTTGGTTTAGAGAGAGGTTCTCAAAGTGCGGTCCCAGCAAGCAGCACTGCCTGCCAGGCAGCGTGTCACGCAATGCAAACGCTCAGGCTCCACCGACAAAAGCAGAAAGGCTGGCTTCCAGAAAGCCCTGCAGGAGATTTTCAGGTTTGCTAATGTTTGAGAACCCCTGGCTTAGAGGCATGTATTGCTCCCAGGCAGAAGGAGAGATGACTTCAAGGTAACCTCATGAGATTTCTCTGAGCCCACTGAGTCAGGGATTCAACATAGGCCAGAGAAGAAGGCCTAGCTGAATCAGTAGCTTTAGGCCTCATGGAGGCTAACCTCTTTCTCTAAGGGACCAGGAAGAGCTCATTCTATCATCTCCAAGCCTTTCTGCTTTGAGGAAAGGCACAGAAAGACAAGCTGCTTGGGCGGTTTACAGGAAGCTGGCCACCAGAAGAAGATGGGTCAATGGTGACATTTGTAGATGTCATCATTCCAAATACACAGGTTTTTGCACTCTTTAAGGGCCTCACTCATGTGGAAAACTGCTGTCCTACCCTTCCCTGTCCACAGAGAGCAGAACGCCCTAGAGACCCTGTGCCTCAGCCTCACCCTCCTCGGTGACTCTTAGGGGGATCAGCCGTGTCGTCTTCACAAAGGGCCGATGCGCCTCAAACTCAAACTCCCGGGACACATTGCAGGTGTAGAGGCCAGAGTCGTTCAGAGTGACGTTGAGCACAGTGATGGACACGTCCTGCAGGTCCTTGCTGCCATTCCACTGCAGGCGCCCCTGAAAGGGGCTCTCTACCTCCTGGTGGCCATTCCGATACTCGTAGATCTGCAAATAGAGGAGCAGACGAGGGTAGGGCCAGGAGAGGAGATGGCAGGAGAAAGCTGAGTTACGGACAGGGCAGAGAAAAGGAGCAGAATTGTGCATGGACAGGGAAGAGAGGGAACAATGTCACCAGCAGACCCAGAATGTGGGGGTGGGATGAAGAGGCACAGAGGAGGGTAGGGAAGGGAGCAAAGACAGGGAAGGACAGGCAGAGGCAGCAAGCATCAGCGCATGTGGACGTGGTGAGGACAGAGGCAGCCAGGGGTGTGCAGGAAGAAGCTCGGCAGAAAAAAAAGCGGTGGAAAGAGGGAGAACAAAGGCAGGCGGGAGAAGGGTATGGGAGCCCAGGAGGCGGACATTGAGAGAAAGACAGGATTGGAAAGAGACAGAAGGAGAGAACAAGAGAGTAAGAGGTGTCCCAGGGCCGCCAGCAAGAGAACAAGGTAGAGACAGCAAGACAGGCAGATTCATTAGTCATAAAGACATGTGAAAGCCTTGGCTTTAAAACTGGACTCTCTGTGCTGGTACTCATCAGGGGCTGTGGGACAGGCTGGGCCAGGCCACAGGAAGGGGGCCCAGGGTGCTGAAGCATGGCAGATGAGCAGAGAGCCATCACCAGAGAGGCACACGTCACATCTTTTGCTTTGGACTGAATTTTAACTGAAATCTCATCTTTTAAATTTCTTTCCTCAACACTTCCACCCTCTGACATAATACACCTTTTTTTCCTCTCTCTCTATAGCTGTGCTAGCTATTCTAGTCTCCACTAGCCACAGGTAGCTACTTAAATTCAATTTCTTAGAAATTAAATAAAATGTAAAACTCAGTTCCTCCATGGCACTGGCCACATTTCAATTATTCATAGCCACATGTGGCCGGTGGCCACTGTATCGCACAGCACAGACAGAGAAGGTTGCCACAATCACACACATTTCTATGAGACAGCCTTGCTCTGGACTTGCATGGCTGTTTTGGCTGTCGTCGTTTTATTTTTCATTTTCTTCTTCTCCTTCTGATCCACCTCACTTTGGGCAGACCTGGAAGCATCTATCAGTGGCAGCTATCAGTGGTACATGACCAGGCCTGAAGTCCCTGGGGGCCTTTGCATCTGGCCAAGCCATCCAGCCTCCTGCAGCTGGGGGCTAGCCTCAGTTGCAGCTTCATTGACGTGTCACTGTCAAACCTGAGCCAGGCTCTGAGAAGTCTCCGCTGGTCCCAGTCTTGGCACCTGACTGTAGCAAATTTACATCAGAATGGCACATAGAAGCTAGAGTCAGAAATGAGTTCGGCTTTAGGATAGTGAGAAAGAAGAGCAAGCTAAACCCAGTTTCACCCTTCTGTTGTCTCCGTTACAAATCTTTGTGAAGGAGAAACTTGCTCCCAGGAAGGCAAAGCAGTGCCATAAAAAGGGCCTTGTATCTGCTGTTAGACCACCTGGCTCAAGTCTAAGCTGTTTCAGTTATTAACTTCTTTGAACCTCAGTTTCCTCATTTCTGTGTCTATCTTTTCTCTAGCAAACACTTAACATAGTGCTTACTATATTCCAGAAACTATTTTTAATGCATTAAAAATTATAGCTCATGAGTCCTGGTAACAGCCCTATAATTTGGCTATGCTTTATATCCCCACTTTAAAAATGAGGAAACCGAGGCACAGAAAGGTTGACCAACATGTCCAAAGACACAGAGTTAATAAGTGTGAAGTCAAGAATCAAACCCAGGCGACCTGGCTCCAGAGTCAGTGAAGGAGTAAATAATGGTCATCTCCAAGGTGGTATTCAAAATATATGACACCCGACCAGGCGCGGTGGCCCACGCCTGGAATCCCAGCACTTTGGGAGGCCGAGGTGGGTGGATCACCTGAGGCCAGGAGTGACCAGCCTGGCTAACATGGCAAAACTCTTTCTGTACTAAAAATACAAAAATTAGCTGGGCATGGTGGTGCATGCCTGTAGTCCCAGCTACTGGGGAGGCTGAGGTGGGAGAATCGCTTGAACCTGGGAGGTGGAGATTGCAGTGAGTGAGATCATGCCACTGCACTCCAGCTGGGTGACAAAGGGAGACTCCTTTGAGAGAAAGAGAGAGAGAGAGAGAGAGAAAGAGAGAGAGAGAGAATATATACATACATACATATATACGTGTGTGTGTGTGCGCGTGTGTGTGTGTGTATATATATATATGACAACCACTTTGCCACTGGCACCAACCAACCAGAACTGACATTGGCTATGGTGCAGGAGCAGAATCTGGAAGACTCCCTGCTCTGCCAGGAGCGAATCTCTCAGTTTCCAAATCACGGATAAGTCTGGGGGTTCAGCCACTTAGGAGACTTGGCACAGCAAGTATCCATGAGAGAACTGTCTAAAATAATTTATTCGCTGATGTGGCTGTACTGGGTGTCCTGGGTGAATATCACCCTTGGATCACTCTTGGTCATCCCTGTCACTCCTATTTCACTAGGACTGTAGGAGTTAAAGGAGCTAACCTTTGTTATTTCACATAATGATGCTTTGTGTTATTCCAATGTATTTGTTAACTTAATACATATAATAGGATGGCACAGAAGATTAGATGAAAACACCTGCAAAACGCCTGTCAGGGTGCCTATCACATAGTAGGCTTTATGGCTTATCTCTTTCCTCTGCTTCCTCCAGCCTATAATCAAGGGTGCTTGCAGCTGGCCCAGTGCCCTTTCTTTCAAACAAGCTGGGGCTTCACTAAGGCTGTCAGTTATCTGCTGAGGAGCTGTCAGTGTTTGAAAGAGAAAGAGCCAGTGTTTGCTAGCTCGGCATCCCCCAGACTGTCAGGAGCCAGGCTGGGAACGGCAGAGGCCGGCAGAAGAAAGGCCAGAGTCAGCAGTCTAACATACAAGGAAATCTTTACCGCCCTCGGGCCTGTAGAACCATTCCACCACCGTGGTGGCCTCCACCTCCTCTCTCTTCATGCAGGAGATGCAGCGCAGCTTCATGGGGTTGCCCTGCACAGCCTCCGTCTCCGAGGGCACTTCCACACACACGGGGAAGCAGACACTGGCTGCAGAGAGGACGGGGGACAGGGAAGGAACAGCAGGTGGGGGGGAGGGGCACAGGAGAGAGGCATTGGAGAAGAAGGAGGGAGGGAGGAGAGACAGAGAAGGAAGAGTCATGAGGCGAACTTGAAAAAAGTCACGTGCACGTGTTTACACCCTCGCCTGCGCTCCCTGAGTGTACAGGCTCAGAATAGGTACACATTGGAGGCCTAGACCTCCAATGTACACATTGACTGAAATCCTTCCCCCGGAGGCAGTGGAGATGCAGCACAGTAAATTACACTTGAGCCCTGCCCTCTAAGTCTTACAGCCCAAGTGGGAGACCGGGCATGCGCCTACCCAGCGACCATCCATCCCCCTTCATTCCCCTACCATTCATTAAAATCCACTCTCTGCCAGGTCTGATGCTAGACTAGAGATGCGAAGATGAATAAAACACTAACTATGCCCTACGTGCGTTTATAACCTAATAGGGAACACAATTCCTAACCAGGGATTAAACCTGACCACAGCAAGTAACACACTCATGCTATGTTCTGCTCACAGAAGACAGGCAGTTAGTTACTCCCAGCTGGCCTGGGGAGAAAGGAAGAGAAGGATGGTGAAACATGAGGCTAGAAACGTAGACAGGACCCACGCTGTGAAGACCGCTGTGTGTCCCTTCCAGTGTGAGGTATCAAATGTTTTAAAGCCATGGAGAGATGTAATTATATCTGTGTTGCATGAAAACTGTAGGTAATTCTGACACATGGTGGAGGTTGGAGCAGCAGTGAAGAAAATGGCGAGTGGACCACTAGGCTGGAGCAATGGTCTATGCAGAGGAGTATAGTGAGGCAAGTTAAAATCTGGAGGGGGCCAGACTGTGGGACACCTTGCATGCCACACAGAGGTCTAGACTTGGTGTTTCTGCCCTCTCGAAACTTGAAGTCTGCTTTTTAAAAGGAGGCAAGTATATCAGCTTGATAATTCAGAATAACTTGAGTGGGACAAGGCTGCCAGGAAAACATGTGCAAATGTGGGCTGCATTAACAGATGTACAGTGTGCAGGAGGAAGGAGGCGTAGCTTTTGGCACTGCTTTTGGAACAAATCTGGACTATTACGATCAGTTCAGGATGTCATATTTTAAAAAAGGAAGTTGTTCAAAGAGTGCATGCCCAGAGGTGAAGGAGATGGTGAAGGGTCTGGAGATAAAGTCTGGTGAGGAACAAATGGGAGGACTTGAGTTGCTTAGCTTGGACACAGAACATATCTGTCTTCAAATATTTGAAGGTTGGCAGGTGGAAGAGAAATATGATTCTGCGCAACCCTAAAAGTTATAAGAAAAAAGTAAGTTTAATGCAATAAAAAAAGAATTTGCTGGTTTTAGAGCTGTTCACAAATGCAAATAACTGAATGGTAAGAGAGTGTACACAGCATTGTTTGGGATATTTGAAAGTAAGAGGAGGCCAGGTGTTGTGTCTCACACCTGTAATCCCAGCACTTTAGGAGGCTAAGGTGGGAGGACTGCTTGATGTCAGGGGTCCGAGACCAGCCTGGGCAACATAGTGAGACCCCTGAGTCTACAAAAATAAAATAAAATAAAAATTAGGCAAACATGAAAGCACACAACTGTAGTCCCAGCCACTCAGGAGGTAAGAAGATTGCTTGAGCCCAGGAGTTTGAGGTTGCAATGAGCTATGATGGCACCACTGCACTCCATACTGGCTGACAGAGTAAGACCCTATCTCTTAAAAAAAAAAAAAAAAAAAAAAAAAAAAAAAAAAAAGTTGGCCACCACGGATTCTTACATTAGAATTAGAATTAGACTTTGAAGATCCCTTCTGATGCTATTTTTTCGTGAATTAATAATAAAAACAGAACCCCCAGAAAAAGAGAAATATTACACACTGACATTTAAAAACTAGTCCACTGTTAATGGTCAGCCTGTTCATCTCCTGGCAGAGCGCTCTTTCCTAAAAGCAGAGGACGGTTTTATTTAGAGCTTAACATGACACTGACATAAATGAATTTTGAGTCCAAAAACTGTGTTTGATTGACTTAGAAGGCAGTGTATTTCATTTTAAAATATAGAGTTTAAAAACGAGTGGCACCATAATTAACTTAAAGTTTTAAAAATCCAGGTAAAATAAATTTAATTGGGTTTTCAACTCTCCAGCAAGCTGGGCAAGTCTTATCTGACAGTCTTCTAGAGGGCCTAGTGCTTCTGCAGATGGTGAGCCACTTTAATGGAGAGGGGGCCCACATCTAGGGAGAACTGATCAGAAACATCTTCGGCATGTGATGAGTTTGAAGTATTGATTATAGATCTGATTGAACAAAAAGGAAATGTGGTTTGTGCAAAAGTTTGTGAGTGGGCAGAGGGGTAGAGGGTATGTAGCAGGAACTCCATGTAGCATGGAAACTTGAGGCACATTCATATTTAATGAGAGCTGGCAAAGATAAATTCATTCATTTCATGTTGACAAACTCAGAAGTGGAGTAAGAAGTCTCAAGGAATGCACAGTTACAATTATAGAGGCAAGGTGAAGATAGAATTTGACAACTGAAGAGCTGGGTTTGATGTACTATGTGATCTCTCTGAGACTCAGTTTATTCATCAACATAATTCTGAAAATTACATCTCTCTAGTAGGTTTGTCATGAGAGTTCTATGGCTTAATTTACATGAACACGCTTTGTACAAATGTCATTATTCATGTTATTCTATCCTTTGTTTATTTCACAAATATACTGAGTACCTTCTGGGTGCCAGGCATTATTCTAGGCACGACGAATACACCAGAAAACAAAATAGAAGAATCCCTGTTTTATGGAGCCTACATTCCAGTGGAGGTAGAGGGAAAACAGTAACATTAAATGGTAAAAAGTTCTGTGAGAAAAAACAAAACAGTACAGGAGAGAGCGTGTTCACAGGATCATTGGAGGATGGCCTTTCTGAGAAGGTATCATTGAGCAGGCACTGAAGAAAAGAAATGAGGGTATAAGCTATACACATCTGTGTGAAGGCATGTCAAACACAGGAAATTGCTACTCAAGGGCTTAAGGGGCCCAAAGGAGTGTGTTTGTCGTGCTCAACAGACAGCAAACAGCCCAATGTGGAAATTACGGCAAACAAAGTGAGAATAGAAGGGGATGAAGTAGTGGGAGGGATGGGCAGGGCCAGATCGCGGCAGGTCTTATTGGTCATGTGACAACCTTGGCATTTGCTTAGAGTAACATAGGAGCAGCAGAAGGTTCTGAGAGGAAGAATGATGGGATCTAATTTGTGCAAGATCATGTGATCTGATGCTGCATTGGGAATAAACTGATGAAGTGAAAGACACAAGGGTGGAA
Source organism: Macaca fascicularis (assembly GCF_037993035.2). NCBI lineage: Eukaryota > Metazoa > Chordata > Mammalia > Primates > Cercopithecidae > Macaca > Macaca fascicularis. The sequence continues at coordinate 122,442,369 of NC_088388.1, forward strand.
TCAAAACAGTTAAGAGGCCTGGTACAGGGATCGGATTGGAAGACGATTTTGTTTGGGTGAAGATGACAGTAGAGCTGGTGGTGTTTGAAAGAAATGAAATGAAAGAAATGAAAGAAAATGATTTGCTGGATTAACATCTTTGATTAGGTGAGAGGTGATGTGCTCTAGGGAACAAGTAGATGGGATGGCAGAGATAGAAGCACAGTTAGTTCATTTATAGTTAATGGAGGGAAGGCAGTCAGGATGGCAATTGGGATATGGCAGCAAGTGGGGTAGCCCCTCTCCTTTCTGGTTGCCCCTAAGGTAACAATAATCCAAGGTATCATCACAGAGCAAGTCCCACTGCTTCCCTTCTAGTCAAAATCCAGTTTCAGGGCATGAGAACTCTGCTCATGTGATCCTGGAGAGTACATTGAAAAATGGCCACAAAGTCTCCCCACCTCTGTTTGCTTGCCTTGTGCAGTATGACTTGCTGCTCCTTGCTTCAAGAGGTAACATCTTTTCTCCATCCCTTGTGTCTTCAGCACACCACTGCCTTTCTCTTTCTCTTTCTCTTCTTTTCTTTTTCTTTTCTTTCTCTTTGTCTCTTTCTCTCTCTCTCTTTCTTTCTTTCTCTCTTCTTTCTTTCTCCTTCCTTCCTTCCTTCCTTTCTCTCTTTCTCTCTTTCTTTCTTTCTTTCTTTTCTTTCTTTTTCTTTCTCCTTCCTTCCTTCCTTCCTTCTTTCCTTCTTTCTTTTGATGGAGTTTTGCTCTTGTTGCCCAGGCTGGAGTGCAATGGCATGATCTCGGCTTACCACAACCTCCGTCTCCTGGGTTCAAACAATTCTCCTGCCTCAGCCTCCTGAGTACCTGGGATTATGGGAGCCCACCATCACGCCTGGCTAATTTTTGTATTCTTAGTAAAGACGGGGTTTCACTATGTTTGCCAGGCTAGTCTCAAACTTCTGACCTCAGGTGATCCACCCACCTTGGCCTCCCAAAGTGCTGGGATTACAGATGTGAGCCACCGTGCCCGGCCCACCACTGTCTTTCTTTCTATGAAGCCCTTTAGGTATTCAAAGAAGGCTGTAAATATGGCAGGAGCTCAACCTACATTGCTGACTAAAAGTAACAAACTCTTGGAATAATGTTGACCAAATCATTTGACCTTTGTTCTTCTCTTCAATTTCCATAATAATAATGAAGAAATGTATGAGAAAGAAAACTGTGATGTATTAATAATGATCATATTTCACTAAGGAGTAGCATCCATCTATCATAGGTGGATAATAAAGTATTATGAACCAACTTCTCTGAGGTCCTCAAATCTTTCTCTTCTTTGGACATTGCCAAATTTTTCCTTCTAAGATTGCTCTAAAATGCTTTCCTTTGCACTGAGATAATGAAAAATTTGATTAGAATATAAACAATTTCCAAAAAGGGGTAATAAATGAAGTTATTTTTAGATTCTGACACCCTGACGTGACTTGGTCTGCCAATTTAGCTGGTCACTTAGGGCCTTGAATAGGATGCATGAGAGGAAAACACTCCCTAATGCACAGGGCAACTAGAATGGCAGGCCTGGAGAGGAAGGGCAGAGAAGGTACTAGGTGCTAGTAGGTGAGGCCCTAGGACAGGCGATGGTGTAGGGGAGGGATGGGATGATAGCTCAGAAGAGAAATGGGAGGACAGATGCCCTCCTGGCGATTGTGTCCATGAGAGGTGCTGGAAGGAGCACTGGAAGACTGAAATCAGAAAACAAGGTTCTCTAGCAAGTCCTTTCCCTTTCCTGAGCTCATTTTCTCACCTCTAAACTGGAAAGAACACTCTTTCCCCTGACTACCTTGGGGAGAGATATGAGGACCGAAACAAGCAATGTATTGAAAATTACTTTGTAAACTGTGATGCACAGGCAAGTATAGGGTTTTATTTATTTATTTTTTCAAAGGCTGGGCATGATGACTCATGCCTATAATCCTAGAACTATGGGAGGCTGAAGCAGGAGGATTACTTGAGCCCAGGAGTTAGAGACCAGCCTGGGCAATATGGCGACACATTGTCTGTATTAATTTTTTTAAAAAAATCTCTTTAAAAAGTAAAAATTATTACATGCTTTAATAAAGGAAATAAGGAAACTTTTTTCCATGCATGCAGAAAGTAAATGGAAAGACTCTTTCCCTTCATATTGTATATCATATTAAAAAATCAACTTTGGAAGGGGGAATGCAGCTAACCCAGCATTATCCAATATTGGAATTACATACAAATCAAATGAAATTGTGTCTGTGAAGGGAGGCTGTTTTTCTTTCTTTTTTTCCTTTTTTTTTTTTTTTCTTTTGAGATGGAGTCTCGCCCTGTTGCCCAGGCTGGAGTGCAGTGGCACTATCTTGGCTCATTGCAACCTCTGCTTCCCAGGTTCAAGCAATCCTCCTGCCTCAGCCCCCCAGTAGCTGGGATTACAGGCATGCACCACCATGCCTGACTGATTTTTGTATTTTTAGTAGAGATGGGGTTTTGCCATGTTGGCCAGGCTGGTCTTGAACTCCTGACCTCAGGTGATCCACCCACCGCAGCCTCCCAAAGTGTTGAGATTACAGGCATGAGCCACAGCGCCTGGTGAAGGGAGGCTGTTTTTCTTACATGTAACAACCAGGTATCCTGAACCACTGCTCGTTCCCTTCCACAGCCTTTCAGTTTGGTGAGACAACACTCAGGTTGCAAAGAAACTGAGAATGGGCAAAGATGGGCATACTGTGTACACTTCTTCCAAAGTTTTTTTGGGGTTGGGGAGGGGATGGGCACTCTGTCAATTCTAGCAATATTCTTCAAAGATTTCTCTACCATTCGTCTGTGGAGCTAAAAAGGATGTTAGATATCACCCGTGCCAACTTCCAAACATTACACAGAAAGAACCAGATAGCACTCTAAGGTTGTTACATCGTAAGCTAGTGGCAAAATTGAGACTCCAATGCAGGTTGCACAAGTTCTAGTTAAAAGATTCTTGGATGATAGCATGTTCTCTCCCTCCACTGCAATTCAGAAAGGGATCTCAAAATCTTAGATTAGAGTTTAGGAAGAAAGTCTCTGCAGAGACTCACCCCAACCCTTATCTACAACTTCAGCTCTACCTACATTCTTTTTATATGGCCAGGCTATCATCTTCTATGCCTCCTGTCCCCAGCCTTAGTCTCCTCTGAGAAAATTTCAGCCTTAATCTTCAAGGCAGGTGAGATCATTGGCAACCTATTATGGCTACTCCGTCTCCAGGTCTGGTACTCTATTGGGGATGGCTGGTGATGAGTCTGCCCTTGGGGCTGATGTTACCTCCCTCCTCGACCTTCCTAGTAGTCTGTCTCATCAGGCATTTTGACAGGAAGCTTGGCTCTGCCTCTGGTCACATGCAAAATCCAGATAATGCTGGCAGCTAGAGTTAGTCCTGGAGGCTTGAAAAAGTAATACTAAAGCAAAGAGGCAGTGCCCATCAGCATGTCTGCCACCATATAGGCTGGATGAATTTCATGCCAACCATGTTCAGGCGTGAACATAAGCTCACATGCCTCGTTTCAGGGAGGCAGGTGGGTACAATTGTGTCCAATTACCCTGGGTATTGATTTTAGCACGGAGAAAGGTAGCTAAGATCATGTAAAGCAATCTATCTGCTGAAGAGAACCTATATTTTATCTGAGGATCTAATCATAGACACCAAGGCAGAGATGCCCAGAACTATGACGCCCCACCCCCCACCATACACATACTACTATACTCTCACCCATGCATTCTGATGTCTATACTAACATGCTCAGACACATGCTAATGCATACATCCAGACACTGAAATATATTTACATACAGTAAAACATTGTCTCAATCACACAATTAGACATTATCATCTAGACTCAACTCCCTTTACACACATTCAGGCACTCCAAGACCGTTTCTGACACTCTCCTCAGTCTTTACTGTTCCAAGTGTAAGATTCCCTTATTTGGAGAGGGAAGGTCACCTCAGTCTCTCACAGCTGACAAGCAATAATCTATCCACCTTTGAAGGCAAAAACCTGGCTCTCCTCCCCACACACCAAAGCATCTTAGTTCCACAGGTTCATGCAAACAAATAAACAAACAAACAAACAAACAAAAAGATGCGTTTCACAGTTGCCTATTTATTTACTATATAGCAGTAAATGGCTGAAGCCTGTTTTCTTCCCATTCCTTGTTAAAATTAAGAAGATGATGAGCAACTAAAGTATTTTCACTCTCAAAATTCATGCATCCAGCTTTCATGTTTGTTTATTTTTTAATATACAGAAACGAATTTGAAAACCCAGTAAGCTTTCCAGGAGTATGGACTCCTTGATGAGATATAAAATGTAACCACACAGGAGGTTTTTGTTCGTGAACGTGACTGCATTTCCTTTCAGCAAAGGGAAAGGGAAAAAATACTTTGGAATGATCAGGAAACTGGAGGAAGGGCGGAAGAATCACCAAAGGAGGTTGGAGAATACCGGGAAAGGGCGGTGGGGAGGCGCCTTTCCAATCTCAAAATCCCAGCTCTCATGGAACCCCTGCGATCTCCATGTCTGGCAGATATGCGCAGAGGGAAGCCAGCCAGAGCTCTTTTCTGTCACCAACGACATCAATGTGTTATTATTGTTAGTATTATTACTGTTACCTGCATGCGGCATGGCGAGGTGCTGGTACTTACCCCAGTAGATAAGCACGAGAGAAACCAGGGGAAACAATCTGTTGAAGGCAGGCATCTTCTGGGGCTGGCGGCTTCCGAGGCTACACAGAGAGATTCCCTCGGTCAAGGACTGCGCCCTCTCAGATTCTTTCGAGGAAACCCTTTGGGACGAACTGCCCCCAGGGGGCGACTTTCTGACCGAAGGAAGGGCCGAGCACCGGTGCCTGGGGAGGCCCTGGGGGCTTTTGGAGCCGGGCGGGGGCTTTGGACCCAAAGCGACCCCACTGAACCTCCCCACTTCGAGGGAGATAATCAGCCGCTCCGCGCCCGCTCTTGCCGGCGCTCAGCACCACGGACAGTCGCCTCCCCGCCCACCCCGGAACTCCAGTTTCCACTCGCGCCCCTGCCTCGCTCGTTTGCGTCCAGGGCAAGCTCAGCTCGGAAGGGAGTCGCACTGCTGGCCTAGCAGCCAGGCTGTCGAAGGGTCCAGGTTGATTCACCTCTCGCCTCCCCAGGATCTGCTGCACTCGGACTGGGATCCTCCGAGCCCCGCGGCTCCTGCTTCGTCCACCCTGACCGCTTCTTCAGCTGGGCGTGTCCCCACAACCGAAGCCGCCGGGGCCGCCCGTCTGGGCTACAGAACGCGTTCCACGTCGGTCCCGTCCACGCCCGCCCACGGCTCCCCGGGGAGGTGCAGCGGGGCCAGGAAGGAAGCGGCAGCTCCCGTTCGGCCGGCGATGTCAGAGGTTGGGGGTGGGTGTAGAGGGGAAGCCCCTTCCCGGGAGCTCGCCCCCGGATGGTGCGGGGCCCCGACCCCGGGTGGCGGGTGATCAGCAACCCTTCTCCAGGCCCCCAGGCCGTGTGTGCTGTCAGCCCTGACATGCGCAGGCGGCTCTCCGCCCCCACCGCCGCCCCGGACCCTCCCCCTAGTGCACACTCCCCACCCCCTAATGGGCGTGCCCCTCCCAGTGCCCAGCGCCGCGCCGAGCGGGGGCGGAGCCGGGAGCGGCGCAGACACTTCCAGCCCGGAGATCTCGGCTCGCGCGCTGGCTGGTCTCTCCAGGTCTCCCTCTCGCGCCGCCGCACCTCCCCCGAGCTCGGGCGCACCGCAGCCCTCGGCTCACGCCCTCCAGGCAAACCCACTCAGCTCCCACACGGACTTGCCGGGTGTAGCTCCGGGAAGGGGAGGGCCAGAGCTCTTTCAGGCAATGATGTCATCTGCAAGGCGCGCTGTACGCGGTTCCTAGCTTCGCCTCCCAGACCCCATCCCTTCCAGTTCTCGCTGTCTATCCTTTGTCTAGCCTTGATTAATTGGCCCCGGACACAGCAAACTCAGCAAGATAATCCCTGTTTAGGGCAAATGGGGTAGAGATGAGGCGCACCTGTTCCTGTGTTCACCTCATCATTCAGTGAGGTGATCCAAATGTCAGCGCAAGGGGAGGAGGACCCAAGAGGACTCCTCTTCCCTTCCCCAGGTTCTTTGCAGTTCTCCCTTTTCCTCTAATTACTCCTTTATAGATTGTGTTTGGTGTCTTCCAACTATTAGCCACTCCCTAGTCCTAGCAGCTGTTCGAGTGCCCCTGCCCCATCTCTGGAAGGGAAACCTGAAACTTTGCATTCAACTCTAAACTCAAATTGACATAACAGATTAGGAATGCCTGGAACTGAAGTAAAAGAGTAATCCAAGATCCCTCCTTCAGCCTCCTTTTCTCCTCTTCTGCTCTTTCCAAAAGGGGAAGCTTAACGCTGATGTTCCAAAATGGAACAGCAGAGCAACAGCTGACGGTGAGTGGACCAGAAGCAAGAAATGCTCCCTCCTGACATCTCACGGAGCAACAGAATGTCCCCAGGCGGATCTTCCTGGGCAGGGAGCCACCAGGCCGTGAACTCTGTGCTGTTTGGAGGACTAGGCCTTGAAGCATACACACTGTGTTAAACTTGGATGCGAAGTTAAAGTTGACCTAATTCAACCTCTTTTCCAATTTGTGACTTCCCCCAGGAACATTTCGGATGAATGGACTTGATCTTATTTATTTTATTTTATTTTATTTTATTTATGTTTTTGAGACGCAGTTTTGCTCTTCTTGCCCAGGCTGGAGTGCAATGGCACGATCTTGGTTCACAGCAACCTCCATCCCCCCCACTCAAGTGATTCTCCTGTCTCAGCCTCCCGAGTAGCTGGGATTACAGGCATACGCCACCACGCCCGGCTAATTTTGTATTTTAGTTTCTCCATGTTGGTTAGGCTGGTCTCAAACTCACAACCTCAAGTGATCCACCCGCCTCCGCCTCCCAAAGTGCTGGAATTACAGGCATGAACCACCGCGCCCGGCCTTAATCTTTTTAGTGATGAGACCTTTCTACCTCACAAGTTCACTTCTTCTAATGCTTAAGGAAGTTCTTCATATTCAGTTGAATTCCGTACACTCCTCCTCCCCCTCCAAACTCCATTAAGTGGCCCTAATGCTGTTTTCTCTTTAAAAGAGCTATGCTTCCTCACATCCACCCTAAGACATTTTTGTTTGGGGCTACTCTTCCTTAGTTTCTTCCAATGTATTTTCTAGTAGTTTCTAATCCTTTACCACCCTGGCTGCTTTTTCAGGAGGATTTTCAGTTTCTCAGCATGATTCTCCAAGTGACGTCCAGAACAGGAACTGATGGTCCCTGTGTGGTCTGACCAGCATAAATCCAGGAGAATTATGGCTACATTTGCTTTGAAGGATATAACTATTCAAATACATTTACAGCCACATCTTAGTCATAATCAGCTTAAATTCAATTAAAATCCGTGAGTATTTTTCACTTGACTTGTTGCGGAGTCATTATGTCTTGTACAGGCAATGTTGGAAATTTTATTATGAAACTTTGCACTTATTGTTGTTAAAATGTATTAGTTTCAACCAGTTATCACATTGTGTTAATACTTTTATTGAATTCAGATTCAATCGCCCAATATATCTCTCTTCTTTAGCCTTGTTTCATCTCTAGGCTTGACAATCACATGATCCAAACATGGATTTAAAAACAAAGAAGTAATAGAAAAAAAGAAGAGATAGTCTTTTGGCCTGCTTCTAAAGACCTCATTCTACCTTGACAATGAGCTAATAATAACATTCTTTTTGTTTGTTTGTTTGTTTTTTTGAGACAGAGTTTCACTCTTGTTGCCCAGGCTGGAGTGCAATAGTGTGATCTTGGCTTACTGCAACCTCCACCTCCCAGGTTCAAACAATTCTTCTGCCTCAGTCTCCCAAGTAGCTGGGATTACAGGTGCCCACCTGTAATTTTTGAATTTTTAGTAGAGAAGGGTTTTCGCCATGTTGGCCAGGCTGGTCTCAAACTCCTGACCTCAGGTGATCTGCCCGCCTTGGCCTCCCAAAGTGCTGGGATTACAGGCATGAGCCACTGCACCTGGCCTAATTAGAATTCTTTAGTACAGTTGCTCAATCATAAAACCCAAACATAGCTCCCTATTTTTTATATGTACAGCATGACACATTCTGAAAATCTACAATAAAAGGAATCTGTGAGAGGAATTAGACATCTAGGCATCCACAGGAAAGAAATAGGATCAATGGCTTACACTAACACAAGAACAGATTTTCAGCAATACATTTCAAACCTTTCCAAAATAGGACTAATTACCTTTTGTTATGTCCAAGCAGTTGTTATCCAAGCAACTACTGGGATGTTTAGGAAGGAAAATCTTTATAGGTTAGAAATTTGGAATAGATTATGTCAAAGTTCCAATCATCTTTGAGGTTCTATGATTTTATCGAAAGCCTCACCAAGACTGAGATACATAGACAGACTGAGATATTTTCAGTCTGGTAATTTTATCAACTACCACAGCAGGAACTGGCTCAGCCCTAGAAAATTTTTCTTATGTCTATTCATGTGAATTGCTAATATTCATAATGTTCTTTTCTAATTGTTTATCAACCCCATTGTAATTGGGTACTGTGAGGATTTTACCTCTACTTTCCGTACACCACTTCTGTCCTCTCCTGTACTGAAAATAGGAGCATTTCGTCTTTTCTTTCTCCTGCTGTTTCCCTTGATTTTTGGCTGTCACTCTCAGTCACTTTTGCGAGCACCTTAAGTTCCCTGAAGTACTTGGCCTTGTTCTGAGAGTTTTAAAATCATTTAAATTAAGCTATCCCTTCCTCTTTCCTGCCATTTTGGCTTCAATCCTTTCTCATTGATGTTTGCTTGGCCTCCCAATTTAATAATCATTCTCCCTTCACAATTAATGGGTGAAACCATATGCTCTATTCTCCAAAGAGTAGACAGAACAATCTTTGTGTTCTAAAAGATGTGAACTTCTCTTGCTTAAAGCCCTTCCATGGCATCTCACTACACTGCAATGAAATGTAGACTTGTCACCATGGCCTAAAGTTGGCCTTGTGCTCTGGCTATCTCTCCATACTCATTTCTACCACTCTCTGTCTTGTCCACAAATGTTCCAACTACACTTAATTTTAAAGAAATGTACCTCATAGTTATCAAACTTTTCCCCTCTGTTAATATTTCCCATCATTATTATTATAGCCTTAGAATTTGATGTCCCCTCTTCCTAGAACACCCTTCATTCTGTGGCTGGTTTCTTGTCATTTTGGTCTTGCCTCAAATGACTTCACCCTAGGGTGACATTCCCTGGTCACTCTAAGATTGTTTCCTGCCATCTTCCTCACCTGAAGCTACTCGCTATCTCATCGCCCTCTTTCTTGTTCTTCATATCTTCTCTCACTATCCAAAACTATCTTATTTTTAATGTATGTACTAGCTTATTTTCTGTTCTTCCCATCAGGCTGGTTCTCCTTGGTGATAGCAGCCTTGTTTGTTCTGTCCACTGCTGTCATCCTGCACCTGGATTAGTGCCAGGGAGATATTGGGTCCTCTTCACAGAGGACACAAGTGAATGAATAAATGAATAAAGAAGGGAGTGAGAATAGTGTGGAAACAGTGAAGAGCTGAGGCCAGAATCAATAGGGGAACAGAAAACCAAGAGTCAGAGAAATAGGAAGAGACCCAGCAAGGGGCAATGCCATGGCAGGCCAGGGAAAAGAAGGTTTTTAGACTTGAGGACACTTCTCCTTAGAGGGGACTTCAGCTAATTATGCTCAGAGATTGAGGAAGAGGAGGGAGTACAAAGCCTAGGTGTTCAGGGATCTTGAGGTGGAGGGAATGGCGTGACTGCTGAAGGAAGAGTTGAATGGGAGCTATGCAGGGAGATGTTAGTTTTCTTGAGGAATGAAACACATTCACTGAGACTACTAGAGAGGAATTAGAGACAGGAGCAGTGGAAGTGACACTGTAAGTAAAGATAAAGTGGGACCTTAAGACGCACACGTTGATCTTGGTAAAGTAGGAAGCCACATTATCCATTGAGTGTAGGTGGTAGGGAGGTACAGGGGAACCTGGGACAAGGGAGATGGTCTGAATAACTGTGGGCACCTTCTTAAAGCATAGAAAAATGTCAAGAAAAGCTTGTCAAGATCAACATATCCTGAACTAAGAGTCAAGATGCAAAAATCAGAGCCCAACCTAAGCAAGTCAAGTAACCTGCTTTTGCTATTCAAAGTGGATTTTGAAAAATAGTGCACACCCCATGGGACAAGGAAAGGGAAGAAATATGTTCATTTTTAACTGTGGCCAATGAGCACATATGGGACTGAGAGATATCAGGCTCTTCCAAATTATTCCCTCATCCTGCCAGCCAGCTGTGCGGTATTGTCACCAGCCAAGGGAAGTTTGGGATTAGAATAGGAAGCAGTGACATTATGATTATATTGTGCAATTCCTTCCTGGATTTGCACATGGCACAGAACCTGGCAGGTAAGACAGGGCCAAAAAATGTTTGTTGAAATGAACTGAATATCACCTGACTGATTATGGAAGCCAACGCTTTCCTGACATCCAGAAGAGCCCTGCCCACCTCCATAACACCCTGTGCACAAAAGAAATGCCATCTGCTCTTGACCAATCTCTAGAAAGTCCATGGTTATGCCTCAGCCAGAACACTATTAATATTTAGTTTTGATCACCCAAACATGTAAATGGAAATAAAGAAGATATTATCAGTGATAAAGTACTTTAAGCTCCCCAGAAGCAAAGTTATAATATATTTCAAGTATTGTTACTAGGATGGCATAATTTTTTAATGCATTTCTGGCATGCATATGGCTGCAGCTCTTAGGATAGGCAGAAAGGAAAGATGTGTATTGTTTAATTTTTCACACGCTATAAAGAACTTCCTGAGACTGGATGATTTATAAAGAAAAGAAGTCTAATTGACTCACAGTTCTGCATGGCTGGGGAGGCCTCAGGAAACTTACAATTATGGCAGAAGGCAAAAAGGAAGCAAGGCGCGTCTTACATTGTGGCAGGAAGTGGGGTGGGGAACCACCACACACTTTTAAACCATCAGATTTTGTGAGAACTCACTCACTGTCACAAGAACAGCATGGAGGAAACTGCCTCCATGACACAATCACCTCCCACTAGGTCCCTCCCTTGACACATGGGGATTACAATTTGAGATGAGATTTGGGTGGGGACCCCAAACCAAACCATATCAAGATGTCTTGTGGAAATAAGTACCATCATTATCTTTGGTGCTGATCAAAGTCCTCTTGTTATTCTGAAGTTTGGGGCAAGAGCAACATTGAGCCCTGATTGGCTCAATGTTTATAAGCAATATTATTGAAGAAGAAAAAGAACCACTAAATGAGGCTCAGGTAGTATACAGAAGGCCTGTGTCCCATGCTTGGTGCTGCTCTGAGATAGTGTAGTATTGACCTTTTCACCTAATCTCTCTGAACCAATTCTCTCTCTAATTGTCTGCCTCCTAGAGTTGCTGGAAGCACAAAGGAGATAATACAAGTGTGTCTTGGATTTTGTCAAGTCCTATAAACCAAGTGTTCAGTCCCTATTTAGATAAGTTTTGAAAATCCTTACAGAGATAGGCTCAGCTCTTCACTTCAGCATGATGGGAAATAATCAGCTTTCATAATCTATCATTAATCCAGTATCATTTTCATCATTATCATTATATTTAAGGGCATGCATTGGCCCAAGAACAATGATATGCATTGACAAATTGATAAATTTATTTAATCCTTCTAACCATTTTAAAAAGTAGGCACTATTAGAAATCTCCTTTTTTTTTTTTTTTTTTTTTTTTGAGGGAATAAGTACAAGAGAAGTTAAATGACTTAGTCACTCAAGTGCATGGGCAGAACCATAATTGAAACCGGATTTTTTGTCTCCAAAAGCCTTAAGATCTTAATATCTTCCTATAAGATCTTCATCATCGAAAGACACTTCCATGTGCACATCAGCCAGGAAATTAACGACTTGTTGTATGTTGTGTAGTTCTCAAATGAGTGTGCTGTGTGTGTATTTATGTGTGAGAAAAAGTAGGAATAATTCCTTTACTCATAAAACTTCTAGTATGATGGGAAAGTATAAAATCTAAGAAAATAGACATAGGAAAATCCAATATATTTTGTGTTCTTCCTTTCTTTCTCTTTAGTGGCTTAAGATTTAGAGTGCTCACATGGATTAACATGAATGAAAACCTCCTAGTTGTTTTTCTTTTTTCTGTAAGCAACTGTTTAGCCTCATTTAATATAAAAGTTTTATGTTTAAGACACACTATGTATTAATCTGTTTTCATGGTGCTGATAAAGACATACTTAAGGCTGGGCAATTTACAAAAGAAAGAGGTTTATTGGACTTAAAGTTCCACATGGCTGGGGAGGTCTCACAATCATGGCAGAAGGGAAGGAGGAGCAAGTCATGTCTTATGAGTATGGCAGCAGCTAGAGAGCTTGTGCAGGGAAACTCCAATTTTAAAGTCATCAGATCTCATGAGGCCCATTCACTATCACAAGAACAGCACAGGAAAGACCCACCCCCATAATTCAATCACCTCCCTCTGGGTTCCTCCCACAACACATGGGAACTGTGGGAGTTACAATTCAATAAGAGATTTGAGTGGGGACACAGCCAACCACATCATTCTGCCCCTGGCCCCTCCCAAATCTCATGTCCTCCCATTTCAAAACCAATCATGCCTTCCCAACAGTCCCCTAAACTCTTAACTCATTTCAGCATTAGCTGAAAAGTCCACAGTCCAAAGTCTCATTTAAGGCAAGTCAAATCCCTTCTGCCTATGAGCCTGTAAAATCAAAAGCAAGTTAGTTACTTCCTACATACAATGGGGGTATGGGCATTGGGTAAATACAGCCATTCCCAATCGGAGAAACCGGCCAAAACAAAGGGCTACAGGCCCTATGCAAGTCAGAAATCCAGCAGGGCAGTCAAATCTTAAAGTTTCAAAATGATCTCCTTTGACTCCATGTCTTACATCCCAGTCATGCTGATGCAAGATGTGGGTACCCATGGTTCTGGGCAGCTCTGCCCCTGTGGCTTTGCAGGGTACAGCTTCCCTCCCAGCTGCTTTCATGGGCTGGCATTGTGTCTGTGGCTTCTCCAGGTGCACAGTGCAAGCTGTCAGTGGATCTACCATTCTGGGGTCTGGAGGATGGTGGCCCTCTCCTCACAGCTCCACTAGGCAGTGCCCTAGTAGGGACTCTGTATGGGAGCTCTGACCCCACATTTCCCTTCTGCACTGCTCTAGCAGGTCTTCATGAGAGCCCCACCCCTGCAACAAACTTCTTCCTGGACATCCAGGCATTTCCATATATCCTCTGAAATCTAGGTGGAAGTTCCCAAACCCCAATTCTTGACTTCTGTGTACTCGCAGGCTCAACACAATGTGGAAGCTACCAAGGCTTTGGGCTTGCACCCGTGAAGCCACAGCCTGAGCTCTACATAGGCCCCTTTTGGCCACAGGTGGAGCAGCTGGAACACAAGACACCAAGTTCCTAGGTTGCACATAGCACAGGAACCTGGGCTCAGCCCATCAAACCACTTCTTCCTCCTAGGCCTCAGGCCCTGTGATGGGAGGGGCTGCCGTGGAGACCTCTGACCTGCCCTGGAGACATTTTTCCATTGTCTTAGGGAATAATACTCTGCTCCTCATTACTTATGCAAATTTCTGCAGCCCGCTTGGATTTCTCCTCAGAAAATGGAATTTTCTTTTCTATCATATTGTCAGGCTACAAATTTTTCAAACTTTAATGCTCTGCTTTCCTTATAAAACTGAATTCCTTTAACAGCATCCAAGTCAAATCTTGAATGCTTTGCTGATTAGAAATTTCTTCCACCACATATCCTAAATCAACTCTCTCAAGTTCAAAGTGCCACAAATCTCACCGAATGACACTGCCATTTTCAAGTAAGATTGTGATTTGGAGTAGCTGAATAGAGCAATGGAAAAGAGTGACATCTTTGGACCAGACAGGTTTATCCTGGACACTCTGCTTGTTACTTGGGGACGTTATTTAATTCTTCTGAGCCTCAGTTTCTTCAGACATAAAATGAGAATATTAATACTACCTATTATTTTATGGCTATTTATGAGGATTAAATAAATTAAACGTATGTCACCTGGCACAATGCCTGGCCCTTAGCATAAACTTAATAAATATTAGTTTATTTCTCTTCTGTATAAATAGAGTTGACACTACTGCTGCCTTTATTTATTTATTTAGGAAATTAAACTTAAGAGAAGTTAAATGACTTGGTCATTCAGCTTCTATGTGGCAGACCCACCCATTCTTCATTTTCTATTCTTTGATTTCTCTCAATTACCACTCTCTGAACCCAGATTTCTCAGCAGCCATATGGCCAGGAAAGGCCTTGTACACCAACCCCAGGACTGAAAAGAGGAAAGAGAAGGGCCTCTATAACTAGGCTATCTGAAACAGAAATGTAATCTATGAGTTACTACATTTCAGTCAGTACTTGCAAGACAACACGACTATACCTAATGTTTGGGTAAGACATAATGCCGGACTTTGTATTTCAGAATGATTAATGAGGCACACTGAAAAAAACCTGACTGAGCTGAATTATTTCATCCTGCAATCAGACCTATTCTTCCCTGCTCCCACTCCCTGAAGGTGACACCTCCCATATCTCCCACAGCACACACTCCTATTCTTGTCAAACAGCTTGTAACTGGATGCTTTGGGGTCTGTGCCTATCACTAGGCTGTGGTCTGCCCTCTAGAGCAAAAAATTGCATTCAGAGTCCCAACATGAAGATTTGAGAACACACTCCCCGTTGCTACTGTGGTAAAGATGGCCCCACTTTTTCTATGTTCTCCACATTTTAAGGAGTGGCAACAGGAACTCACTCACCTCCCAAGTGAATGACAAACCTGCATAGGAGAGTGGGGATGAGGAACATAAATACATTTTTTCTCTGCGTAAGAAGGTTTTGAATTTCCCAGGGAAACTAGAAAAACTTTTTATCTGCAGGGCCTGCAGAACGTAGCAAAATACCTGGAAAATGGTATAAAGACATTCATAATCTACAGTGAGGACAACACACCATTTGTGACAAGGTGGCACATTCACAAATAGTAATGACACAGAGCAGATCAAGGTAAGATATATGGGATCAGAGGACAAGTTATAGCCCCAAGCAGTAAAAGATACATGAAGAAGGTGTATTTTAAATAGGTTCTGGCTGGGCACAGTGACCAAGGTGGGCAGATTGCTTGAACTCAGGAATTTGAGACCAGCCTAGGGAACATGGCAAGACACTATATGGACAAAAAATAGAAAAGTTAGCCAGGCATAGTGGTGCATGCCTGTGGTCCCAGCTACTTGGGAGGCTGGGGTGAGAGGGTTGTTTGAACCCAGAATTTCGAGGCTGCAGTGAGCTGAGATCAGGCCACTGCACTCCAGCCTGGGTGACAGAACGAGACCCTGTCTAAAAAAAATAAAAATTAATAAGTAAAATAAAACAGGTCCTGAAGCAAAGATAAGATTTCTACAGGATGTAAAAGCATGACATTCTTGGCGGGGAAAAACAAAACACCAACAAAAGCATAGGGGCAGAAAAGTTTCAGGTCTGAGCTGGTGAAAGTAGATGACATACTTTATCTGAACACTAGAAGCATTTAGAGAAATAATAGTGGTTAATGCTGGAAAGATAAGTAAGTAGTCTTAATGCTTACTAAGGAGTCTGGGCTTAGTTTGATAGAGAACTGGGAGCTGTGAGTAATGTGATATGAAATGAGTTAGGAAAAAATTAATCTGGCAGAATAGGAGACATGGAATGAAGAAGAATAGGAGAAATGTTTGCAGTAGCCATAGTAAGAGGGAAGGAGAACCTGGTGTAAGGCAGTGTGAGATGGAGACGTCTGATCCTAAAGAAGAGGTGAAGGTGCAATACCTTGGATTTGGCAAATGACAAGATATGAGGCAAAAGAGGAAAGGTCACTCTAGTCATGGTAGATTGGGAAAACTTTTTGTACTACTGATACCACATTATGTATAAAACGTTATGACATTTTATGGAAGTTATAGAGAAGATAGCAGGATTGGTGATTTGGGGGAAAAAGTGACAGATCTTGTTTGGCATATTTTGGGTTTCAGATACTGAATGAAAATTTAAGTCAGGTCCTCAGAAAAAATAAGTGCTGGCAATTCAGATTTGAGAGTCATCCATACACAGTGATAATCAAAGTAATGGAAATTGACGATATTTAAAAGAGAATATAAAGAGATAGAAAGTCTGAGAACCAGGTGCAGTGGCTCATACCTGTAATCCCAGCACTTTGGGAGGCTGAGGCAGGTGGATCACTTGAACCCAGGAGGTTGAGACCAGCCTGGGCAACATAGCAAGACCCCATCACTACAAAAAGTACAAAAAATTAGCTGGGTGTGGTGGCACTCACCTATAGTCCCAGCTACTAGGAGGCTAAGGTGGGGGATTGCTTGAGCCTGGGAGGCTGAGGTTGCGGTG
Organism: Macaca fascicularis; assembly: GCF_037993035.2. NCBI lineage: Eukaryota > Metazoa > Chordata > Mammalia > Primates > Cercopithecidae > Macaca > Macaca fascicularis. Next base: position 122,458,915 of record NC_088388.1, read on the forward strand.
AGCCATGATCACACACACCATTGCACTTCAGCCTGAGTGACAGAGGGAGACCCCGTGTTAATACTTGAATTTAGGAGGGAGAGGAAGCAGTATAGCCAGTAACAGAGACAGAAAAAAAAATAATAATCAGAGTGACAGGATGATATTGTTTCCCTGTGTCTCCACCGAGATCTCATCTTAATTCCCACCTGTTGTGGGAGGGATCCAGTGAGAGGTAATTGAATCATGGGAGTGGGTCTTTCCCCTGCTGTTCTCGTGATAGTGAATAAATCTTACAAGATCTGATGGTTTTGTAAGGGGGAGTTTCCATGCACAAACCCTCTCTTTGCCTGCTGCCATCCTTATAAGATGTGACTTGCTCCTCCTTGCCTTCTGCCATGATTGTGAGGCCTCCCCAGCCACATTACAGTTAATGGAACTGTAAGTCCATTAAACTTCTTTTTTTTTTTTGTAAGTTTCCCAGTCTTGGGTATGTGTTTATCAGCAATGTGAGAACAGACTAAATCACAGGAGGAGATCAAAACAGTGCTGCAGTAGGGAGTAAAGAGAGAGAATGTTCCATGTCAGCAGTGAGTTCTGCAGCAGAGAATTGATTGGGGGAATAATTGGCGGGGAGACTTAGTAACTCGGAAATCACTGATGACCTTAGGAGGACTTTAGTTGGAGAGACTGAGGGACAATTACATATTGGAAGATGTTAAGTCAGAAGTGTTGGTGCAAACCTAGTGGATGTGATTGGTTTAACTATAATTTCAAAGCATCTGATAGTGGGAATGGAAGAGAGTTTGGAAAATGATGAGACTTTAGAATTAAGTAAGGGTTTCCTTAGAGAAGGTTATATAGACAAAAGCTGAGACATGAACTCAGAAGGAAAGATGGAAGATGTGACAGAAGTGAGGTAACTGATGGAGGAGCACAGTTCCAAGGAGGAAGAAGGAACTTGAATCAGGAGCAATGCCTGAGGGATTAACCTCAGATTTAAGGGAGGAGGAGGAAAAAGAGGAAAGATACACAGAGATGTTGAAGTGGAAATAAAATAATTTGAAGTTATCAAATGTGAGAGAATATGGCTCAGTAAAACAGGAAATAAAGTCATCTGCTTTGAGTGGGGAGCTGAACAGAATCAGGGCCTCATGCAGAATAAGAGAGATAGAAAAGTGTCTGGGAAGTGCGATGATGGATTGATTAAAGGTAAAGGAAAGCAGTGAGTATCAGTAAACCCAACAAAGAACAGATTCGGGGTGGATCCAGTTAAAACAGTTTCACAGTTTTTTCCAATAACAGTTTGCAACCACTCTTGAAGGCTGCAGACTTGGCAAGGTGGAACAGGAGAAATAAAAGGATGGAGTTGATATGGTTTGGCTGTGTCCCCACCCAAAGTCTTATCTTGAATTGTAATCCCCATAATCCCCACATGTTAAGGGAGAGACCAGGTGGAGGTAATTTAGTCATGGGGGTGGTTTCCCCATGCTGTTGTCATGATAGTTAGTTCTCAGGAGATCAGATGGTTTTATAAGAGTTTGGTAGTTCCTCCTGCATTCATTCTCCTTCCTGCCACCTTGTGAAGAAGGTGTCTTGCTTCCTCATCACCTTCCACCGTGACTGTAAGTTTCCTGAGTCCTCCTCAGCCATGCTGAACTGTGAGTCAGTTAAACCTCTTTCCTTTATAAATTATGCAGTCTCAGGCAGTTCTTTATAGCAGTATGATAAATGACGAATACAGGAGCCATCCTAGGGTGGTAGTGAATATGTCTGTGAAGTGGTTAATAATATGCCAATCTGGCAGATGTGATAGAAAAGGAGAATAGAGGATCATAGTGTGACTGGTGGTGAAAATAAAAATAGAAACGCCTTTAGGACTGGCAAGCAACTGAGTGAGGAGGAAGGACAGTTGATGATGGTCACAGAGGGTATTTGGGGAAGTGGCATCTTTAATTTTGAGCCATGGTGAAAGATAAGCAAGTCTGTGTTTTAGGGTTCTTGCTAAGTGACTGAGGTGCGTTGCAGGTGGAGGGCACTGGAGTTAAGGACATCAGGAATTCATAATTGTTAACATTTATACATCTCTCTACAAATTTGAATTATTTTTCAATAAGGAAATAATACTGCTATTGTTTTTTTTTTTTTTTTTTAAGCAATAAAAGCAACACAGATACATTCTGGCATATTACAAGGAACAAAACAGAGGGAGAAATTTCAGGTTCAAATCCAGGTCAGTAAGTCAGCAATTCTTTTTTTTTTTTTTGAGATGGAGTCTTGCTCTGTCGCCCAGGCTGGGATCTCAGCTCACTGCAAGCTCTGCCTCCCGGGTTTACGCCATTCTCCTGCCTCAGCGTCCCGAGTAGCTGGGACTACAGGCGCCCGCCACCTCGCCCGGCTAGATTTTTGTATTTTTTAGTAGAGACGGGGTTTCACCGTGTTAGCCAGGATGGTCTCGATCTCCTGACCTCGTGATCCACCCGTCTCAGCCTCCCAGAGTGCTGGGATTACAGGCTTGAGCCACCGCGCCCGGCCAGCAATTCTTTACTGAACTCACATATGTTTTGCTGGACTGGATTGAAAGTTGATGGATATTTGGCAGTTCTCTGAAATAAGAAGAAAAGGAAAAGAACATGTGAGGCGAGATTATGGGAAGCATTATTGCCATGGATGACTGGCATTCCGCATGGTGATGGTGGGAAAAGGGAGGACAGTCATTTTTCCCGTCACTGAATAAGAGATTATAGGGAAGCTGGTAGAGAACTGAGGATGGTGCAGAAAGAGTGACAAAGTGACTTGTATGAACTCCACAAAAGAAAAGCTGGCTGAGTCCTGTGGACCCAACTGGGGTCTGAATATGGGCATGGGGGAAGGATAATGAATTCCTCTCTTCCCGGAGCCAAGGAGGTACAGCATATGGCCTCCTTTGAGGGGATTACAAGCAGTTCAGTATTGTCGAGAGCAGGGGAGGGAGCAAGAAAAGGCGCAGTGAATAGAAGTGAAGGACATACAAGTCAAAATCAGGGAAAAGTTTGTTCATAAAAGGACAAAGCTGACTTCAGATAACATCACGGTTCCTCTGCAACTGGCATTTATGATGTGTAAATATAGGCCAAATAATAAGTAACTGCATTGTCAGCGATCCCAAAGGGCCTTGAAGACCTTGAGAGAGGAGTCAAATCTCAGAGGGAGAAGATGGCTCTTGTTTTTATGCAGAAGAGAAGAGACACACCCTTGGCCCTGTTTTTGTGTGTAACTGAAGTGGAAGCTAGGAGTAAGGAAGTGGCTGCTTTTAAAATCTCATCCCTAATAAGCCAATGATTTGGTCTTTATCTTCTGGACCAGAAGGAAAAGGGATAAAAGGATTTCATAATTTTTCTGAAACAGACCAAGTACAGGGTGATTTTTAGTTTTTAAAGTAAATTGACAAGAATCTTAGATTCCTTTAAATTCTACTTTCCAAAATCAAGAAGTGGCTTAAAAACACAAAAGCAAACCCTAACCCACATAAAGATTATAGGCTGGCTTAAAAAAAAGGTGGGTGGGTGGGGCTAAATAATCTAATTCATACTCTGGCATTAAAAATTGGATTACAGTGCCAGGTTCATTGCAAATGCCATATACATGTTTGCTATTAACATTTTATTTTATTAATTGATTAATTGATTTCCCAGTGTATTTCTCAAAAACATTTTATTTATAACTGATATTTACTAACCTCTAAATTGTGGAGCATTACATCTATGATCTCATTTAATCCTCACAACAACTCTAAGAGGTATGTGTTATTGTTATGCCTATTTCACTTAGGAAGAAACTGAAGTGCAGGGTGGCCAGGTAAAGTAGGCGAAGTCACATGGCTAACAAGTGGAGAATCTGAGACTGAAGCTCAAGTTTGTCTGATTCCAGTGGCAGCATGCTTACCATACTATCTTACACCAACTTTCTTGTGCCAAGACATTTTATAGTCCAGAGGAAATAAACACCAGTTGAGGTCAAATGACAATAAGAGAAACTTGGGTTCATACTAAGGAAGAGCTTTTTGAGTGTCTGAAAGACACTAGAAATCGAAGATAGATACGTCTTCCTGGAGTTGTTGTTGTCAGCAGGAATAAGCCAGAATGACAGCTAGAAATCTGTCCTAACTTCATCTCCTCTGTCAATCTGTCCCCTGGCCAGGGCAATTTCCAGCGAGCTTTCTCCTGTTTGAATGCAGCCCCAAGAGCATATCCCAGTTCCCACTGTAAATCCTGAGTTGAAACTGGCATCGGGAGGCACCTGCCAGCACCCTCCTGCGAATGCCGACGAGTCTTTCCTCGGCATCCCAAGTACATCATCCACCGGCTTCTGCTCCATCATTTCTCAGCAATGTAGAATATGTAATTTTATTGTTTAATACATAAATGTAATATGTTCATTTCGTTTCAGGATGCGGAGCTGAGAAGCCCCAGTTTCCACTTTCTGACTCCTGGACTCAGCTGATTTGAACCCCTCAGTAGAACAGCAGCAGCCCATCCGCAGCTTTCCTAGAAGTTCCTGACCTAGCAACCCGAAAAGCGTTCTAATCAAGTGAGGTAAGATGAGCATTTCCTGCAGCTGCTGGGTTTGAGAGCTTTATTTAGATTCGCTCAAAAAGTCACTCACTGCTCTCAATTTGCATGAATGTCTGTTGCAAACTAGACAAGGCTGTGGCTGGAAGACTACCCGTGAGTCAGGGAATTGAAGCTGCCTTTGCAAGCTGAATTCATAATTGCCATGAGAAGGCAACAGCATCAAATCCTCCAGCATGCCAGTTCATTAGGAGGTGAATGAATTGACAACTCCTCACCTTACATGGGCACCAACCGGCTGTTGGTCTTTACCCAGCTCTGGGTTTGTACCCGCCCTTCTGACCCCAGCTGTGGTGTCATTTTGACTTTGATCTGGGAATTGCTGTTCTTGCCAGCCTATTGGCTCCCTCTGTTGAGGGAGACGGCTCTTTTGAGTGTCCTGGAAATGGAGGTACAAAGGTGGACAAACATCTACACTCCGAAGGCAGAGAATAGTACCCCCCAGTTTCTATTTGCATAGAGGCCAGAGCAAGAAAAACAGGAGAATACATTGTAAAGAGTTTTCGTTCAGATACAATATGAAAGCACTTGATTGTAAGGTTATTTTTTTAAAAAAATTCAGCTAAACACGTGTTGGACAAATATAGAACCATATCCTAGAATGGTTATTTTATTTTATTTTATTATTTTATTTTGAGACAGAGTCTCTCACTGTCGCCCAGGCTGGAGTGCAGTGGCCCGATCTGGGCTCACTGCAAGCTTCGCCTCCCGGGTTCACGCCATTCTCTTGCCTCAGCCTCCCGAGTAGCTGGGACTACAGGCGCCCACCACCGTGCCCGGCTAATTTTTTGTATTTTTAGTAGAGATGGGGTTTCACCGTGTTAGCCAGGATGGTCTGGATCTCCTGACCTCGTGATCCGCCCCACTTGGCCTCCCAAAGTGCTGGGATTACAGGCGTCAGCCACCGCACCCGGCCTAAAGTGGTTTTTAAAGAGCTTTATTTTCCTGCTTTTAAAAACTTTAATACATTTTCCAAATTTCTACAAAGAAATTCTGCAAAGAGAACATATCTCAATAAAATCAGGAAAAAATGCAAATGAGAAAAGACGAATACTCAAGTGCGGCTCGGTTCAGTCCAGTGCCGGCTGGTCAGGCCTTTTGCTGCAGCCTGCTCAGCCTGCTCAGTGAAGATACTGCAAGCCTGGGTCTGGAGTCTCCGGGGAACACGTGGATCAGAGACAGCATCAGGGACAAGAGCAAGGCAGACGGTGGGAAGGCCACACGGGGGCATCTCACACACTTCTGTTCATTCCACAAACAGGTTTTCCTGGGGGAAAGTCTACTTCTGGAAAGAACTGTCTATTGGAAATAAAGATGTTTCCACCCGCAGAATAGGCTTAAAGAAACAAGTGGAGGCAGACAAGAGGGTCCTCCAAAGTTTGGGTCTAGCCAAAACTTTTTTTCTTGTTAATAGAGACAGGTTCTCACTATGTTGCCCAGGCTAGTCTCAAACTCCCGGGCTCAAGTGATCCTCCTGCCTTGGCCTCACAAAGTGCTGGGATTACAAGTGTGAGCCACCACAGCTGTCCTGGCCTACACTTCATAGTAAATCTACAGCTGTATTCCAGAAAACCTATCAGAATAACCTAAAGTGTTAGAGCATGTGGAAAAAGGCAATGTCAAAAAAAGAAAAAAATGAAATAAAATAAAATAAACAATAACTCTAAGTGAAGTAAAAATATTATTAATGATAATATACGATGAATGCTAATTCTATACTGGGCAGAGAGTATTACTTTATTTAACCTTTACACTAAGCTTTTTGAAGTAAATGCCATTGTTACTATGTCCATGTTACCGATGAGGAAACTGAGGATTAATGAACTTGAGTCACTTGCTCAAGGCCCCATAATTGCTAAGGATCAAAGCCCTGTCTGCTCTGGGTGGGACTCCAAAGTCAATGCTTTCGTCCGCAATATTACTCTGTTCTTCTGAGAGTAAGAGAGGCTTGGGCCAGGCATGGTGGCTCACGCCTGTAATTCCAGCACTTTGGGAGGCTGAGATGGGAGGATCACTTGAGCCCAGGAGTTCAAAACCGACCTGGGCAACATAGTGAGAACCCCCATCTCTAAAAAAGTAAAATAAAAAATAAAATTTTGGCCAGGCACAGTGGCTCATGCCTGTAATCCCAGCACTTTGGGAGGTGGAGGCAGGTGGATCACTTGAGGTCAGGAGTTCCAGACAGTCTGACCAACATGGTGAAACCCTATCTCTACTAAAAATACAAAAATTAACTGGGTGTGGTGGCAGGTGCCTGTACTCCCAGCTACTCAGGAGGCTGAGGCATGACAATCACTTGAACCCAAGAGGTGTGGTTGCAGTGAGCCAAGATCACACCACTGCACTCCAGCCTGGGTGAGAGAGCAAGAGTCATCTCAGAGAAAAAAAAAAAAAAAAGACAAATAAAAAGCAAAATAAGTGAAACGGGCTTTATTCTCTCATCCAATGGTTGAATTCTTTCTAAAACCAATAGTTTTAGAAAGTCCAGATAATAGCTAACTCCCTGGATACCAAGGTGGTCCATGCACCATCTGGCTACTTTAAGAGAGTTAGTAGAAAGCGATGATAGGCCGAGAGTGGTGGCTTGTCCCTGTAGTCCCAGCACTTCGGGAGGCACAGATGGGAGGATCATTTGAGCCAAGGAGTTTGAGACCAGCTTAGGCAACATAATGAGATACCATCTCAATTTCTAATTAAAAAAGAGGAAGCGACCCTGAATATTTTTATAGGTAAAAGTTTTAATTTGGTCTGTTTTTGGTTAACTTGGATTCATCATATGCTTTTTCTCCTGGACAGTCAACACAATTATTCAGTACCTCATCTGTAAACTGCACTGTGTCATTGCTGTGGTTAGTGCTAAAGAAATGTAAAGTATGTGCTTTGTTCTCAAGGATCTTATAAAGTTCCTGGGCAAACAAAACTAACAACCTGAACTACATCGCATCATACTTCTGTTAAAATCCTTCAATGACTCTCTATTATAATTAGCATACCGTGTTCAATAGGTTTCTTTCATTCCCCATCCCATCCCCTTAGCTTTTTTTTTTTTTGAGAGGTGGGATCTTGCTCTGTGGCCCGGGCTGGAGTGCAGTGGTGCGATCTCAGCTCACTGCCTTATGGGTTCAAACGATTCTCCTGCCTCAACTTCCCAACTAGCTGGGACTACAGGCATGTGCCACCATGCCCAGCTAATTTTTGTACTTTTGGTAGAGACGGGGTTTCACTGTATGTTCGTCAGGCTGGTCTCAAACTCCTGACTTCAGGTGATCCGCCTGCCTTGGCCTCCCAAAGTGCTGGGATTACAGGCATGAGCCACCGTGCCTGGCCCCCTTAGCATTGATCTCTACGTTTGAAGGCAGTTTTCTGTGTACACCTGTAACTTTCTGCTCTTGGGCTTGTTTTTCTGGCCATGAATATGCTAATCCTGCACAGGGCCAGCTGTAAGTAACAGAGAGTTAATGCCCGACAGTGAAGGGATTTGGTTAATAATGAGCTCATGTCCATCCATAGTGTCACAAATGACAGCATTTTTTTAATGGGTGAATAGTATTTCATTGTGTCTATATACCACATTTTCTTTATTCATTTGCTGTTGGATACTTAGGTTGATTCCATATCTTGGCTTTTGTGAATAGCACTGAAATAAACAGGGATGTATAGATATGTCTTCAATATACTGTTTTCCTTTCCTTTGAATATGTATCCATCAGTGGGATTGCTGGATCACATGGTAGTTGTATATTTAATTTTCTGAGGAACCACAGTGGGGCGAAGTTGGTTAACAGCAGGGTATTATATATTACGAAATAGCTAGAAGGGGGGCTTCTGAATGCCCTTATCACAAAGAAATAATACATGCGTAAGGTGATGGATATGCTAGATACCCTGATTTGATCATTTTACAACACAGACATGCATTGACACATCAAATTGTACTCCATAAATACGTACAATTACAATTTTAAAAGGAATGAAATTATACATTGAAAAACAAAAGAACCCAGTTTCCTGGCCTCCTGGGTGCATGTTCTACATATACTACCTTTTGGAGTTTCTCAGGGGGATTGAGGCGCAGGTGTGGCCTGTTCAACGACACACCTTTTACTGGCTTCATTTTCTTTTTCCTCTGTCCTACTGCCATACCTTCTAAATAAACTGTGGCTGCTCAAACTTGTCTCAGGACTTGCTTCTGGGAGGGTCCAACCTACATCAAAGGCTCTGTGTGGTCTGGTTCATGCCTACCTCCCAACCTCAACTCACGCCGTGACATTTTGCTCATTGTGTTCCAGCCACGCTGGCTTTTCTAGTTGTTCACACCTGTTCTCTCCCTATGAAATGTTATTTTTTCTTCCTTACATGATTGGCTCTTTCTCATCCTTCACATCTGTGCTTAAATGTTACTCCAAGGAGAATGTCTTTCACAATCTCAGTCAAACATAGTTGTCCACATTGCAACCTAGTCTTCGCATTCACAGCATTTACCACCACTTATTACTGTACAAGTATCTGTATGTTACTGATATGTGATCTGCTTCTTGCTTTAAAATAGTAAAGAAAGCTCCTTGAGGGCAGAAACACATCTGTTTTCTTTACTATTTTATACGCAGAGTTTAGTACAGGGTCTGAAAACATAGTTTGCATTCACTACATATTTGTTGAATGAACATAAAATGCCAGAATATAAAACAATTTGAGAACAACTAAGTAGGCTCTGAGTGGTATTGGGTAGAGTGAAACTGGAAAAAAGGAGAGAAGTTAGGGAGGATATTATATGGAACTGCCTTCAGCCTTTAGAAGTAAGTAGGATTTATAGATGAAATGCGGCATTGGCTGAGCACCTCTTATGTGCCTGGTGTGCTAAGCATTCTAATAACAGGCATTGTATAATGTAATCTTTACAAGTTTGCAACCTGCAAAAAGTATTCCAATTTGTAAAATGGAGGCATTGAAGATATGAGAGATGAAGTAATTCACCCGTAGCCACAAAGCTAGTCATGATTAGTGCCACTCTTTAAACCCGGGTCTTCCTGTTACCAAAGTATATTTTCTTTTCAGTACTATCTCAAAATGTGTGTGTTGATTATACAAATCACCAGGTGATGAGATGTTGATGAAGTAGAGCAAACCATTATCACTCCTGAGAAAAAAGAAAGCATTTGACCCAGCAACCGTAATCAGTTACGTAATTTCTGTTACATCACGCATGATGAATTGAAAGGGCTTTGGGAACAGCAAGTGGGTTAAAGGCACAGAGACTATGTTTCCACATCTATGAACATGGTAATTGGGACATTTGCCTTGCTTACTTCATTGGATTACTTGACACTCAAATGTGAAAACATATTTGAAAGTGCTTTGTAAATTTCTAAATTCCATATAAAGGCGATTGTTACAACTATCCTGCCTCTCTAAATATCATCTAAAATCACCCAGCATGCATATATTATTAGAAAATAGCAATGAGGCCGGATGCCGTAGCTCATGCCTGCAATCTCAGCACTTTGAGAGGCCAAGGTGGGTGGGTCACTTGAGGCCAGGAGTTCAAGACCAGCCTGGCCAACATTGTGAAACCCTGTCTCTACTAAAAATACAAAAATTAGCTGGGTGTGGTGGTGCATGCCTGTAATCCCAGTTACTCAGGAGGCTGAGTGAGCCACATGAATTGCTTGAATCTGGTAGAGGCAGAGGTTGCAGTGAGCTGTAATCACGCCACTACACTCCAGCCTGGGCAACAGAGTGAGACTCTGTCTCTAAATAAATAAATAAATAAATAAATAAATAAATGGAAAATAACAATGAAGAAGTTTCATGCTTTGAGTAAAATTATAGAATGAGGGGTGGAAGGGACAATAACAAATACTTTAGTTCATCCACCTGATTCTATAATTCTATAAAGATGTACCAAAATACCCAGAAAGGAAGCTTCAGAACAACACTTTAATGAATTATGTGAAGAAAATGTCTTAATACTAAATGCTTTTTACAGTAAAAAGAACCATGAAATTTTATAGACACCAAAGTTAGACTGATAATATTTAGTGAATATATCCCCTGAGAATAAATTCTTTGGGAATTAGCTGAGTTGTCACTTTCCATTTTCCTTGTTTTATGATTAATAAACATTTAAAATACGGAGTAGAGAAACACCTAACTTAGTAGTCTGTCAAAGTAAAAAGGGAGCAAAGTGATGATTCTTTTCTTCTGAGTTCCCAGCTTTTAACACCTCCCAGTACCAGACCCACAGACAATAGCTGACCACAAGGCAATTGTTATTGTGTTTGTTTTTCATCTCTCAGAAGGTCCTATGGCTCTCTGTGTATTTCCACATTCTTCTCTGGGTTTGTACTTAATGTCGCTTGCTTCCAACTGCACAGTCCTTGAGGGTTGCTTTAGATGATACTATGTCAACTTGGTCAAGTGGGGCACTATATTTCCCAGAATTCCTTACCTAGTGTGGTTCCAGTTTAGAGTTCACCAAAAGAACAATGTGCATGAGATTGGGATATCAGAGCGACGCAACAGCCATTCCTCTCAGAAGTTCATCACAGTCAGACATGTTGTCAGACAGACAGAGAGATGGGTACCTTGTGGGTCTTAGGTGGTTCTGGCCTTCCTCTACATTCAGCTTGTCCTCCAGACTGCGGGCTCTGATGACCAACAGTCGCTCTGGGCTGTGCACCCACAGAGGCAGTAGTTAACATAAGGCCAAAATTCCCACAGACCTCTCCAAAAGTTTCCCTATTGTGTCCCCACTTTAGCTGCTGGACATGATTGTTTCTCAGAATTTCCTCCATGCCCCTACTTGTTTACCTTTGCCAGCACTTTGGTCAGACTTGTTTAATGTCTCTTTTTTTCTTATTGTGCAACTCCTCCTTCCAGACTTTCACTTCTTTAGTGCCTTCTACTTTGGTATCTCATTCCTATAATAAAGCTTAATGTCTTACAAAGGTCTAATTTAAAAAAATGTTTTTAGTCTCTGTCTCTTAGGGTAAACTGCAGTGGAACAATTGTAGCTCACTGCAGCCTTCAACTCCAGGGCTCAAGCAATCCTCCTGCTGGGACTACAGGTCTTGGGTAATTTTTTAAATTAATTTTTTTTTGTAGAGATGAGATCTTGCTATGTTGCCCAGGGTAGCCTTGAACTCCTGGGCTCAAGAGATCCTCCTGCCTCAGCCTCCCAAGTAGCTGGGACAACAGGTGCATGCCACCACACCTGGATAATTTTTAATTTCTTTTTTAGAGACAAGGTCTCTAAAAAATGTTGTCCAGGTTGGTCTGGTCTTGAACTGCTGGCCTCAAGTGACGCTTTTACCTCAGCCTCTTGAGTCACTGGTCTAATTTCTCTACTGGTCTTTTATATCCATTACACTCATGGTTGTTTTCCTTCTCTTACTGAATTCTGACTGACAGTTTATTGGTGTTGAATGTGATTCTAGAGAAGCAGAACCTGAAGGATGAGAATCTGAATCTCTTCTCTGGTCTGGCTGAATTGAAAGCCATCAATGACTGTTGTCATGGGTAGATAAGATACCAGAAGTCAAGGACATATCATAGCATAACACTTACTTAGTTACCATCTGTGGTTACCTGCAGTGAAGGGTTTATAGAAGGTAAGGCTCTGGATGGTCAAAAACATGTTGCCATAGAACATTTAAATGTAAATAAAGGCCTGTGGTGGTGATTGGCTTCTTCCAATTTCTCTGGAGGATTTAGAGAAGGAAAATAGTGAGGTCAGGGCTTAAATTCCCAGCTCAAGGTCGAAGTAAAGGACCAGAGAGTCTCTGTGACTTCTGTAAAATAACCTTTATCTACTATAGCCTCAGGTTAAGGTTTCTGAAAATCAATCTCAAAGTTTAGTCCTTTGAGTGGCTGAATTATAACATAAATTGAATTCACAGCCTCACGGAGTCTCTCGTGATAAAATTTGGGCATTGGTGTGGAACACCATCAATTGGGGATGCTGAAAATTAGGTTAGGGGCATGTGGAAAGATTTTGATGAAGCTGAGAATCTTAAGCCCCCAAATTCTGCTAAGCATCCTTTGCTTGTAGAAATATTCTTTTCCAGGTCCAGCATGGTGGCTCATGCCTGTAATCCCAGCACTTTGGGAGGTCAAGGTGGGTGAATAACTTGAGGCCAGGAGTTCAAGACCAGCCTGGCCAACATGGCGAAACATTGTTTCTACTAAACATATAAAAATTAGCTGGGCATGATGGCACATGCCTGTAGTCCCAGCTATTCGGGAAGCTCAGTCACGAGAATCATTTGAACCTGGGAGGCAGAGGTTGCAGTGAGTTGAGCTTGCACCACTGCACTCCAGCCTGGGTGACAGAGCCTTGGTATGTCTCAAAAAAAGAAAAAAAAAGAAAAAGAAATATTATTTTCTCCTCTATCTGATAATTTTAATTTTCCTTGCCTGAAGAACCTTTAATGACCCCTCCAGCGGCAACTGTCTTGTATGGGAGCACTGGTTCTCACCTCAACCACCTGGGAGGTGAAGAAGATCTAGAAGATCTCATTGCTTCTAGATCTCTAAGTGGACTCAAGTTCTGGAAGGCCTCAGGAGTCAGGTACAACTGTGACCCATGAAAAGTTACTATACACACCAAAAGGATCACAAGATTTTGAAAAAAATTTTTTAAACAGTTTTGTAATTGATTTTTTAAATGGTAATTTTTAGTTTAAAAATATTTAATGGACAAATAAAGTGTGAACGTATTTAAGGTGTGCAATGTGATGATTTGACATATGTATACATTGTATAATGATGATCACAATTAAATTTTAACATATCTATCACTGCCCATATTGTACATTAGAGTACCAGAACTTGTTCATCTTATTTATTCAACTTTTTTTTGAGATGGAGTTTCGCTCTTGTTGCCCAGGCTGGGGTACAGTGGCATGATCTCGGTTCACAGCAACCTCTGCCTCCTGGGTTCAAGTGATTCTCCTGCCACAGCCTTCCAAGTAGCTGGGATTACAGACATGCACCACCACGCCCGGCTAATTTTGTATTTTAGTAGAGATGGGGTTTCTTCATGTTGGCCAGGCTGGTCTCGAACTCTTGACCTCAGGTAATCCACCCACCTCAGCCTCTCAAAGTGCTGGGATTACAGGCGTGAGCCACTGTGCCCGGCCAACTTATTCATCTTATAATTGAAAGTTTATACCCTTCTTTGATCAACAGGTCCTCATTTCTCCCACCCCCCAGCCCCTGGCAAATACTGTTCTATTCTCTTTTACTACAAGCTCAAAATATTTTGATAATTTTTATAGAAAAAAAAATCTGAGAAATATGTATGAGAATTGTCAGATCAAGGTAAATTTATTAATATGGGTTCACTGGCCACAGATTCTGCATTCAGTGTTTTAGCTTGAATGACTGGGAATGGCTCTAACAGTTTGTTTTGATGGTTGGATCTATGCAGAACACAGATGGATCTTGAAAAATGGTAATGTATCATTGTGAACTTACTCAGGTAGTGACATCAATTGCAGCTGCTCTTTCAGATGTGGTTTCTTTACTGGAGCACATCAATATATCACCCAGGACCTGGTATGTAGCTATTGATGTGACAGATGCTTTCTTCCCCCTCTGTACTTGTTACTCAAAACCACCAGCAGTATATTATCGTTTTGACAAACCAATGCTCTATTCAGCACTCGACACATTATTTCATAAATTGTTAACACACTTTATTTTATGAAGAACAAAGAAGAGGAGGAAAGAAAGGAGAGCTCTGAGCCACAGTCACAGGAAAGGAAGCAGGGGAGAAAAGAAACACTGAGTGAGACATTGTATTAGAAACAGAGAGATCTGCAAAGCTGATATTTAAAAACATCTATTGATGTGATTTTCTTTTTCACTCTTCCTTGTTTGCGATATCCCTCCTATATATCCAGAGCCTTGGTAAATTTAAATCTTTACACAAAGGATTTGTAGAGAAACTCTAGACACCATTTGTGAAAGGTTTCTACCTTTCAAGGGAAGGAGTCTGTAGAGAACAAGGGATGGGGGAAAAGAAGAGTGGGGAAGAAGAGAAAGAGAAAAGAAGGAAGGAAGGTTCAAAGGCAGGAAGGCAGGAAGACAGGAAGGAAGGAGGGAGGGAGGGAAGAAGGAAGAAGGAAGGAAGAGAGGAAGGAAGGAAGGGAGGGAAGGAGGGAGGGGAGGGAAGGAAGGAAGGGAGGGAGGGAAGCAGGGAAGAAGGAAGGAAAGAAGAAAGGGAGAAAGGAAGGAAGGGAGGCAGGGAAGGAGGGAGGGGAGGGAGGGAAAGGGGGAGGGGAGGGAGAGAAAGAGGGAGGGGAGGGAGGGAGGAAGAAAAGGAGGAAGAAAGGAAAGAAGGAAGGGAGGGAGGGAGGAAGGAAGGAAGGAAGGAAAGAAGGGAAGAGGGAAGGAAGGAAGGGAGGGGAGGAGGGAAGGGAGGGAGGGAAGGAGGGAGGGGAGGGAGGGAAGGAAGGGAGGGAGGGAGGAAGGAAAGGAGGAAGAAAGGAAGGAAGAAAGGTAGGAAGAAAGGGAGGGAGGGAGGGAGGAAGGAAGGAAGGAAGGAAAGGAGGAAGAAAAGAAGGAAGAAAGGTAGGAAGAAAGGGAGGGAGGGAGGAAGGAAGGAAGGAAGGAAAGGAGGAGGGAAGGAAGGAAGGGAGGGAGGGAAAGAGGGAAGGAGGGAGGGAAAAGGAAAAAGAGTAGGGCATTACGGTTTGATGTCTGTGTGCTGGCACTCTTCTTCTTATCCTTATACCTCACTGGAGTGGGAACACAGGGTATTAGGCATGGTGGAAACACCAAGACAAGCACAGATAAATTTCTGTGAGGTGGGATCCTTATATAATAAGATTATAAGAAGAACGTTCAGAAGTAAGTGGAAAGGCTGAGGCTACAAGTCGAATGTGGTACTTGTTACAGAAACTAGGAATTTGGAACTAGGTGACAACGTGGCTCATTTTAAAAAGATAACAGCCAAATTCTTCTCTTGTTCCTACTATTAACATGATTTGTGTCCTTGAGCAGGTGACTGCTACTTTCCTGGGAGTCATTTTCTTACCAATATTATTACTTTGTTAGATTATTTCTTAGCCCTTCCAGTTCTAACATTCATTCATTCACCAAATATCTCTTGAGCATTACTGTATACCAGGCACTATGCTTGGCACTAGGGATACTATAACGTATAAGCAAGAATCTCTGGTCTCAAGGAGATACAGTCTAATGAAGGTGACATACCTTCTTTAAAAACCGCAGTGTGACAATAGAGATACATAACAGTTACAAGGGTGGTAATAAGTTAGAGGAGACACCTGCGATCTATACCTAGTCTGAGATATACATAAATCTGAGTTGCTTTGTCTCTTTTGAACTCAAAGATACCTGCAATTTAGGAATATTTGGAAGACAAAGCATTCAGAATTGGATTCTAAATATTTTTAGAGTTTTTGGAGAAAGAGAAATTGTCTCTTTAAAAGAAAAGAGCAGACTGTGATCTGTAGGCTTTATCAATTTCTGTGGCATACATTCTCATCAGGGCTAATTTCAAGCTCTAATGTGATGCCCCTGAACATAAAACTGGGGAGAAATACACGCATTGGTCTTGTGAACCAAGCACTCTAGTGCTTCCACCAGTGCTCCTGAGAGCAACCTGGGCTTCCTAGCCATCTCTCAGGGAGGGGCCAATGAAGATGAGACTTGAGGGAGCGAAGGATATTTTCTTGAGTGTGCTGGGACACTGATCTGTTTGGGAAACACTTCACACATCAGGACACAGAAAATCTGGAGTAGAAGGGAGGCAGCACTTTCAGAGTTCCAGACCCTCCTCATGCTTGTCTGGGAGTGGCTGGTCTGTTTCAGTCCCTGCTTGCAGTCGCCGCATTATAAAGAGAGACACTGCTTTCCCTGAATGGGTTTCCATGGCAACCTCACCCAGCAGGCAAAGAACAGTACTCTAAGCTTTAGCCAGAAGGTTGGGAGATAAAAATATATTTTGATTAATCCAGGACCCATGCATGACTGAGACTCAGGAATTACCTGAAAACATAACACCAGTCAGGGTGAAATTTGCATACTTTTCTCTTTGGTAAAATGAAACCCTCAGACAAATGAACCGATGCCTTGCCTTTATCATTATGGTTCTTTCTATGAGGCTGGATTTTGCTGGTATCTTTTCTTCTCTGAATTTCTCATTCTGGGTACATCATATTACAAAAGAGGCTGTGGTCTCTGAGCTGACTTGGTCCAGAAGGAAAACAGGGAACACAGTTCATATTTCAGAGTTGACTGTCAAAGCCTTGAGACCTGAAGTGTAGCCCCCATCCATGACTCAGTGAAATATCTGTATTTCTTAATTTTCTTTCCTTAAAACCACACCCTCCCTGACTACCTTGCAAGTGGACGGTGAGGCTCAAATGAGGTCATAGATATGGATCATTTTTGGGGAAAAAAAAAAAAAGAAAAGCTTCTATGCAAATGTAGGTTGTAATGATGACGATTATTAATATGCCTTGGGCTTAGCTGAGGGAGGAACTGAAGGAAAAAGTCAAGCTCCTGCTCCTGGAGGCAGCCAGGGGCTGCAGCTCTCTTACGATCAGTGTCCATGAGGCTGCACATCTATCCCTGCCACACCAGCGGTGTAGACTCGCCGTGTTTTCATCCCAGAAGGGTTGTCTTCTTCTATCCCTGCACCCTCCTCACAGAGATCTTCTCTTCCTCCCACTCCAACTCCCCCTAAACCCAGATTTGCTTCAGCCTGTCTGCTTCTATTTCCTTCATGCTTGAATGTCAGTGAACACACAGCCTCCTTCTACTTAAACTCTGTAGCCCACTTCTTTGCTCAAGGCGTATTATTTTTCTCCTGTAAGTTCCAAGGCTTTGGCCTACTCAGCTCTGTGATCTTTAGCTGTTGTCTCGAGTTTGGGCTTTTGTTCCACACCCACATCCATCTTCACCACAAGGAAAAGCTCATTAAAGCACACTAAGAGGTCTTTAAAATTCGAGGGAGGTAGGTCATTTTTAAAATTTATTTTTATTTTTATATTGTGCTCCATTAAAAAAAAATCTTTTATTTTGAAACAATTATAGGCTCACAGGAAGTTGCAAAAATAATGCAAATAGTTGTATGCACTCTTCACCCACCTTTCATCGGTGACATCTTATCTAGCTGTAGTATGACATTAAAACCAGAAAGTTGACATGGATACCTTGGTGTTAACTAGACTACGGGTCGTATTCAGCTTTCACCATTTTTAAAAACTGCATTCATTTATATGCTTGCGTGTGTATTATTCTATGCAATTTTCCCATATATAGGTTCATTTAACCACCCTGATGATTAAGATCCAGAATTGTTACATCACCCCAAAAGAATGCCCATGCTACATCTTTGTAAGAATGCCTCCCCTCATCCCACTCCACCCCCTCCCCAATCCCTAGCAACTGTTAATCTATTTTCTGTCTCTATATTTTTGTCATCTCTAGGATGCTCTATTAATGGTATCATGCAGTATATAACCTTTTGAGATTGACTTTTTTTTTTTTAAGCATAATGCCCTTGAGGTCCCTCCAGGTGTGACATGTATCAATAGGTCATTACATTTTTGTTGATGAGCTGTGTTCTATTTTACGGGTACATCAGAGTTTCATCAACCATTCACTAGAAGACTCCTGTTGTTACTATCATTCTTTTTTATAAACAAAGTTGCTACAAGCAATCATATGTGGGTTTCTGTGTGAACACATTTTCATTTATCTGGGATAAATGTCCAAGAGTAAAATGCTGGTAACTGCATGTTTAGTTTCATAGGAAATGACCAAACCACTTTCCAGAATGGCTGTAACATTTTATCTTTTCACCAGCAACCTATGAGTGGTCTAAGTACTCTACATCCTTGCCAGCTTTTGGTGTTGTCACTATTTTTCATTTTAGCTGTTCTAAAAGTTATGTAGTGCTATCCCATGCGGTTTTAATTTGCTAATAGCTAATTATGCTGAACATCTTTTTATGTGCTTATTTGCCATCTACATCTTTCTTTCAGGGAAATGCCTGTTCATTTCTTCTGCACATTTCATAATTGTTTTGTTTTCTTTAGTTGTTTTGTTTTGCTTTGTTTTTGAGACAGGGTCTCACTCTGTTGCCTAGTCTGAAGTGCAGTGGTGCAATCATAGCTCACTGCTGTAACTGCCCAGGCCTCAGTGATCTTCCCACCTCAGCCTCCCAAGTAGCTGGGACTACAGGCACACCACCACACTCAGTTAAAAAAATTTTTTTTTAAGTTTGTAGAGATGGGGATTCTCCATGTTGCCCAGGCTCGTCTTGAATTCCTGGGCTCAAGAAATCCTCCTGCCTTGGCCTCCCAAAGTGCTGAGATTGTAAGCAGGAGCCATTGTACCCAACTCGAGAGTTCTTTATGTAGTTTGGATACAAGGTGTTGTAAGATACATGGCTTACACGTATTTCCTCACAGTCTGTAGCTTGTCTTTTCAATATTCTAAGAAGGTCTTTCACAGGCGAACAATTTTTTATTCTGATGCAGTTTAATTGTCAATTTTATTTTACGTATTGTGCTTTTGTTGTCATATTTAGTAAACCTTAGCTTCTAAAAATTTTATAGTTTCACATTTTTACATTTAGACTTATGATACAGTTTGAATTAATTCTTATATATTATGTGAGGCTTATGTCAAGGTTTATTATTTTTGTTTATCAATGTTCGATTGCTCCATCACCATTTGTTGAAAAGACGATCCTTCCTCCATTGAACTGGTTTTGCAATCTGTCAAAAGTCATTTGGGCATATTTGTGTTGGTCTTTTTCTGGGCTCTCTATTCTGTTGCATTAATCTATGTGTCTATTCCTCCGCCAATACCATACTATTTTGATTACTGTAGCTACATTATAAGTCTTAGCCTCAGGTAGAGTGATTCCTTCTGTTTCATTTCTCTTTTTTAAAATTGTTTAAGCTACTTTGGTTTTTTTGCCTTTCTGTATAATGAGCTTGTTGACGTCCTTACCTTTCAATTTTCTGGTTTTTTATATTTTATTTTATTTTTTTCAAAAAATAGAGACAGTGTCTCACTAGGTTGACCAGGCTGGTCTTGAACTCCTGGCCTCAAGTGATCCTCCCACTTCGGCCTCTCAAAGTGTTGGGATTACAGGCATGAGCCACCGCATCCGCCAGTTTTCAAATACTGTATGCCTCTCCGTTTATGTAGATTTTCTTTCACTTCTTTCACCAGCATTTTGTATTTTCGAGCATACAGACCTATATATGTTTTGTTAGATTAATACTTAAGTATTTCATTTTGGGGGACTAATTGTAAATGATATTAGGTTTGTAATTTTTGTTTTTCACATGTATATAAAATATATTTTGATTTTTATGGGTTGATCTTGCGTCCTGTGAGCTTGCTGAACCTACCCATTAGTTCTCTAAATTTTTTGTTGATTTCTTGAGATTTCCTATGTAAATAACCTAATCATCTGCAAATTTAAAGCTGTTTCTTCTTTTCCAATAGATATGCCTTTGACTTCCTTTTCTTCTTGCTCTGATTAGGACTTCCACTACTCCACTGAGTAAGAGTAGTGCGAGTGGACATCCTTGCTTGGTTCCTAATCTTAGAAGGAGAGATTCAGTCTTTGATTGTTAAGTATGATGTTAGTTACAGATTTTTACAGATGCTCTCTATTAGGTGGAGGAAGTTCCCTCCCATTCCTAATTTGCTGAGAGTTTTATCATGAATGGATGTTGAATTTTGTCAACTGCCTTTTCTCTATCAATGAATTAATTTTCAAGTATCAAAACAGCCTTACTGGTTTATTCTAGTCCTTGCCCCATTTGGTTATGATCTATAATTCTTTTTATATTTGCTGGATTTGATAGGGTAGCATTATCTTGTTTTCATATTTTTGCATCGAAGTTCATAAAAAATATTAGTCTCTAGTTTTACTTTTTAGTTTTTTTCTTTACTGTATACAGGTTGGGATATTTCGGTAATACTGGTTTCATAAAATGAGTTGAGAAGTGCTTTTTCCTCTTCCAGTTTCTGGAAGAGATTGTGTAAAACTGATGCCAATTCTTTTTAGAAGTTTTGGTAGAATTATCCAGAGAATTGGCCCAAAGAGTTCTGTTTTAGAAGCTTTCAAATTATGGATTCAATTTCTCTAATAGTCATAGGACTATTCGGATTACTTATTTTATACTGAGTGAAGCCTTTAACATTTATAAAATCCCAAATCTGGATTCCCCAGAAAGCAAGACTTGAGGCAAAACTTTATGGGTTATTAGTTGGTTAGGTGTGCAAACGCAGAGAGTGGGAGTAAGGGGAAAGGAAGTAAGGTGTGGGAGGAGAGAGAACCAGCATGAGGGTGTGTTACTAAGCTGGCAAGAAGCAGGACTAGCTGCTGGATTTCACAGGATCTCTCATGCTAAAAATGCCTGTTTCTCAGGAAAGTTTCTCTGAGGGAGGAAGAGAGAAGAATTTATCCACTGGTGTCCATTGGTCAGAGTGAGTCACACAGGGTTAATTTCTCTGACGCTTCTGAACGGCTCAGGTGTAAGTGCCAGCTGTCCAGTGGGTCTCACCTCAGGGTCAGCAAACTATCTCCTGAACAATAGATGCCAACTCAGGTACGAGGGAGGCACTGTCAAACTGTGCCTGCTCAAATTTGGCCAGTTGAGTAGAGCTGGTTGTTACAATGAGTAGGACAGGAATGTGCATTCCAAGCCCTCTAAGACAGTGAAGCTAAGAGGATATTAATTAGGTGGTGCAGAAGAGGTGTCCCGGGCTGTTGAAAAGCAAGAGAAAAAGGCTTAAAAATAAGTCGATAATTGGGTATATTTCAATAAATCTCAAAATACTTCCCTGATTATTTAGTATTTAGTTTTCACTTGAAATTTAAGTGGACATTCTCACAAAATCTTCCTTCCCTTGTGCAATTTACCTTCATCTTTTGTATCTAGGGATGGTGTTTTTCAATTTCTCATTTCTTTCAGAGAGGACTCCTTCCCCTCTGAGGTCCCCCGTGTTTCTCTCTATAAAGGAGTTCTGCTGGGCATCACACAGGAGAGTAGAGATGCTTCTAGACTCTAACAGCCCCTTTAGAGTCTTAGGTGGCTCAAGACAAGTGTCTCTACTCTGAATGGTCATTCTGTCCTATATATGAAAAGTCAACTTGGGCCATTCCCTGAGAGTAAATATTCCTTTTTCCATGGTCCTTAGCATAAAAGGCCACCGTAGGAGTCACTGGGTTGTGTTTCCAAGCAAGACAAGCCTCAACAATCCCAAACCGATGAGAGTTTATTAAAATTTTAAATTAAATTTTATTTGTGGCCGGGCGCGGTGGCTCAAGCCTGTAATCCCAGCACTTTGGGAGGCCGAGACGGGCGGATCACGAGGTCAGGAGATCGAGACCATCCTGGCTAACACGGTGAAACCCCGTCTCTACTAAAAAATACAAAAAAAAAAAAAAAACTAGCCGGACGAGGTGGCGGGCGCCTGTAGTCCCAGCTACTCGGGAGGCTGAGGCAGGAGAATGGCGTGAACCCGGGAGGCGGAGCTTGCAGTGAGCCGAGATCGCGCCACTGCACTCCAGCCTGGGTGACAGAGCCAGACTCCGTCTCAAAAAAAAAAAAAAAATTTATTTGTTATCAAAGTAATACATGTACATAATTTTAAAATAAAATAGCACCACAGGGTTTACACGATAACAGCGCTCCCTGCTTTATCACTCTCCACTCCCAAGGCCCATCCCCTCCCGGCAACCACTTTAATCTCCGTTAGCTGTTTCTTTTGATATTTTCCTCCATATTTCAGAACAATATGACTGTGCTGCTATGTCTTTATTTTATTTGTTTTCATTTTAGACGTATTTATCGATTTCCCATTATAGGAGATGGAGGTTTAGCACATTCACGCTTTAATTTTGCCTTCCCCATCCTACCAGTTTGGTTCCAGGGGCGGTATTCCAGACATTTCCTAACTGCCTGAGTAACATGCAGAAGAGTTATTGGCTGCCTGGTCAAACCAGCGCATAGCAAATGAATATCAGTTTTTGTTTGTTTGTTTATATCAGTAAATAGCATAACGTAGTAGATGAGTGCTCAAATTCTGAAGCCAGACTTTCTGTGTTCAATTCTGCTTTGGCCATGTTTAGTTGCACAATCTTGGGCGAATTAGTTAGTGTCTCTATGCCTTTTCTGGGGCTAATAATAGTAATGACCTCACAATATCTTGTGATGGTGAAATAAGTAAATATAGGTAAAGCACTTAGAGCAGTGCTATAAAAAGCCATATATGTGTTTGCTATTATTATAATTATATTATTCATATATAAGATCCTCTTGCTGAGCCAAGAGAATATAATTATATTTCCTTTTTTGTACCCTTTTTATATCTTCTAAGATTAATAATTAAACAAATAATTAAAATTTGTTTACTTCTTCATGACTCTATCACAAAATCTTCCCACTTTTCAAAAGAACTACCAATTCCCCTCCCGATACTGTTTCCATATAGTCAGATAATCAGGTATTATTCCAGTTTTATCCTTTTTTTTTCCTTCTGGGTACACTGTTGCTGGAATCTTTTGTGATCCTGTTTCAATTTGTGCTGGCTGCTCTCTAAGCCTATAATACAGCCACTGTCCCAAGGCTTCACTTTGCAAATCTACCATGTTGAAAATCTTATTCATCAATATGTCTTCTTTCTTGGTTTAATCCAGCAATTCTCAGCTTCTGCACTATTGGCATTTTGGGTCAGATAATTCTTTGTTATGGAACGTTGTCCTATGCACTGTAGTATTTAGCAGCATCCCACTAGATGCCATTAGCAGCCACCTCCCACCTTGTGACAGTCAAAAGTCTGCAGACGTTACCAAATGTCCCTGCTGGGCAAAATTGCCCCCAGTTGGGAATTTCTAGTTTAATCCTTCATTTTATTAAATCACATCTGAAAATAGCTTCCCAAGAAAGGATAGAATGTAAATTTTTTGAGACTTTGCATGTCTGAAATCTGCTTTATTCCTACCTTATGTCTGATTGTTAATTCTTCTGATTCTACAACTGTGGGTTGAAATAATGCTGGCCTCCTGTTGCCCCAGTTTTTCAAGCTATTGCTCCACTGTCTTCTGGCTTTCAGTGTTGTTGTTAAGTTTGATGTCACTCAGATTCATTTTTCTGTTT
This sequence comes from Macaca fascicularis, assembly GCF_037993035.2. NCBI lineage: Eukaryota > Metazoa > Chordata > Mammalia > Primates > Cercopithecidae > Macaca > Macaca fascicularis. The sequence goes on from NC_088388.1 coordinate 122,482,670, forward strand.
TGGCAATTATGTTAGTTATTAATTGCTGTATAATACACTATCTGTAATTTAGGGATTTTAAACAGCAACCTTGTTGTTATTTTTCATGATTCTGTGGGTTGGTTGGGACTCAGCTGTCTCACCTGGGGCCTCTCATGTGGTCTCCCTCTCAGTTGGAGGGCAAATGGGGCTGGAATCTCCAACATGACTTCACCTACACATCTGATGTCTTAGTCGGATGGCTGGAAAACTGCTCAGCCAGGAAACTGGGGTGGCTGAACCTTTTTTTTTCTCCATGTAGTCTGACGGTCTCTCTCCTTGTGACCTCTTCGATAGGGTCAGTCTCTCCATGTAGTTTCTCAGCAGGCCACCTGAACTTCTTACGTGGCAACTCAGGGTTTCTGAAAGTACAAAGGCAGAGCAGGTCGGTATTCCTCAGACTTCGGACAAAGCCTGGCATAGAATCTCTTCTGTCTCATTCCATTACTTAGAGTGAGTCACAGGGCCGAACCAGATTTCATGTGGGAGGGGACTGTATGAGAGTGTGAGTGTTGGGAAGCGTGGTTCACTAGGGCTCATCTTTGAAGACCAGCTACCAAAGCTACCCGCACTGTTGTTTCTCAAATACTTTTTCTTGTTTTCCGAAGGTTTATTTTTTTATAGCCTTCTGTTCTTAGTTCATGGATGCAGTATTTTTTCTTTATGGAGTATATTAATTTTAAATTTAATATCCTTTGTGTCTCCTTTCCTTTGACTGTCATTTCTTCTGTTTTGATTTTCTGCCATTGGATGGAAGCTTATCCTGAGTACTACATTCCAAGTGAGACTCTAAAAAGCTGATTGGAGTCTCAGGAATAATTGGTGTGGCTTGTCAAATCATTGCCTTCCCGGTACAGTAAGGGGGCACAGAACCAGTTGTTTTATTGTGGGTGTTATAAATGTCATTTTGGGGTGTGTTTTTCTTTAGAATTTTTCCATTTCTCCAGAGAAAGGCCATCTCACCTTTTGCCTGAGGGGGATTTGTTTGGCAGTCAGTATTCTTGAGACCACAGAGTTGAAGAAGGCTGGGTACACAAAGTTGATTATCTAGACTTCCATGGAATCCCCCTTCTTTTGACACAGTGCCTCTTCCCTGTTCTCTACTGTACTGGATCCTGTCTGAAGACTCTTCACTTGGTTTTTCCAGATAATTACCTAGCTCCTAATACCACTGAGAAGGGGAGTCACCTGGCTTCTCCTACTGGAAGAGAACCTGAGGGACTCACTGCCCATTATAAAGACTTTCAACCTAATCCTCCCTTTTCCATCTACCCCTCTTCCCATCTTTGTATCTGGTGCTTCCAATTTCTAAGGCTTTTCAAGTATTCTTGAACACAGATCAGCTTGACTTTCATTGGCATTTCCTTCTGCAAACACTTAGGCTGTAGCTATTCCAACTCTCTGAAGTCAGTTGTTTATTCCTCTACTTACATTCCAGTTTTCAAAAATGTGTTGCTATCTCTCTCGTCTGATGTTTTCTTCTGTTTTATTTGTCCTTATGGGCTTATAATGTTCACTCTCATTTTAGGGGGAACTCAGAACTCAGGAGGGAGTGTAGATAAACTTATGTTTAATTCACCATATATGATTCAAAACCTGTTTTCCTTTTCTAAAGCCCAGGAAATTATAAACTTCCTAGTTTCAAGATCATACTTCATCAACGGAAAATTCTATCTAACTTCAATCTAACCTGTTGTAATGCACGACCCAGTAGTTCTCAACTCTGGCTGTATATAATAATCATTTTCTAGCTCTGAAAAATGCTGATGCTTGGACCTATCCCAGATAAAATTAATCAGACTCTCTGAGGTGAACATGGGCAGCAAATAATAAGTATAGTTGATGTGTAGCCAGGAAGGAGAATCAACAGTGTGATGGTGGTGATGGGGGCGTCTTAGTCCATTTGCATTGCTAGAACAGAATACAGGACACTGGGTAATTTACAAAGAACAGACATTCATTTCTCACAGTTCCGAAGGCTGGGAAGTCTGGAAAGGGCTGATCTCTGTTTCCAAGATGGTACCTTGATGCTGCATTCTTTACAGAGGAAGAATGTTGTGTCCTCATGTGGTGAAGGCAGAAAGGCAAGCAAGCTGAAGGCTGTGGAAAGCCTCTTTTATAAGGACCTTAATCTATTCATGAGGGGAGGGTCCTTTACAACCTAACCACCTCTTAAAGGTCCCATCTCTTAATACTATCACATTGGTGACACCTGAATTTTGAACCAGACACATTCAAACCATAGCAGGGGGGTGACGGTGATGCTGGGGTGGTAATGTCTGCACTCTCACTGACTCCAAAGTCTGGTAATTCTTGAAACGACCCCCGCCAAACACACAACACACACACACACACACACACACACACACACACACAAACTCACGCCACTTTCTCATTGGCTTCCTATGCAATGTTCCATGTCTAGCTTTGGAAAATAAAGTATTTGGTGCTGTTGCTACCTGTCCTGATTTTTACTTTTTTGTTACACTTGTATCAGAACTATTAGAAAATTCAAAAACACGATGGGGAGCAGATCCCTAGAACCCTAATTTCAGTTACTTATGGGATAAGAAATCTCCAGCTAGACATGGAACGTTGCATAGGAAGCCAATGAGAAATTGGTGTGAGTTTGTGTGTGTGTGTGTGTGTTGTGTGTTTGGGGGAGGGTGGTTTTCAAGAGTTACCAGACTTTGGAGTCAGTGAGAGTGCAGACACTACCACCCCAGCCTCACCGTCACCCCCCTGCTATGATTTGAATGTGTCTGGTTCAAAATTCAGGTGTCGCCAATGTGATAGTGTTAAGAGATGGGGCCTTTAAGAGGTGGTTAGGCCGTAAAGGACCCTCCCCTCATGAATAGATTAAGGTCCTTACAAGAACCTCTTCTGTTCTAGTTATGTTAGTCTGTACTAAAAGGCAAGTTGTGGAGGGAAAGGAAAAATTTAAACTGGATGATCTCCCAGGCTTTCTAGACTTCAGAACTTTGATCCTCAATCTTTGCATAGGTGTTTTAAATTAGGTAATGTATATAAAGATTCTCTGAAAAGTGTAATGTGCTAGAAGTTTTTTTTTTTAAACATCTAAAGTGTGTAACTTTATGTGGACTCACAACAAAGTCACACATTTACAGCCAAGTCAGCAAGTCAGGTAAAGTCTTTATCAACTCAGTCTAGGAAAGAAAGTAATTAAACAGTGATTCAACTCTAACCTGGGACCTGATAATGGGAGATCCACAATCACGGTATGATTAATTTTTAAGCTTTCTATATTCTTTGGCTGCTCAGTGTCAGTACCACATCAGTTGTTTTATAGGTTGATTTCTCAATACATTCTCAGTAGTCTGGACATGATATCTGGATATAAGGCATGAGTGTCATTAGTTTCTTTACAACTGTAGGTGTATTAGATGTAATATCTAGAAAATTAATAGTCTTGCAGTGTTTATGATATGCATGTGCTTCCCTTGCATGAAAAACTAGTTGCTTCACTATCACCAATTATATAAGCTTGTTTTATGAATGCATTTTCAGCAAGTATCCATTCAATCATTAAAAAAATATTCAGCACTCATTCTACACCTGGAACTGTTCCAGGTGATGGGAATAAAGCAGTAAACAAGACAAATAAAAATCTCTTCTCTTTCTGAGCTTACATTCCTGTGAGAGCCAGGTGTGTGGTCTGTATGTGTTTCTATCAATGTTTTGTCAGAGTATCTCATTTTCCTGTCTACCCCGGGATCCTTGACATAACTGCCAGGCTACCGGGATATCAATTGGAATAAAGACTCAAGACTTCCTTAGGAAAAAACAGAAAAAAATGTCCTAAAAAAAGAGAAAAGCTCCCCTTTACTTCTTAAGTTACATCTACCAAATAAACTTTCTAAAAGAAATGGTAACATGCAAAAGCCAAATTCAACTTTTGAAAAATATTACCCAGTCTTTGGGATCACCCTTATTATTGCTCATTGCTCTGTTAGGTTGCCAAAGTCAGTGAGAGTAACTGCATTGTGAATATATTATCCTCTGTCTCTGCCTTTCTGGAATCCACTCAGATACTAGCCCTACAGTGGGCAACAGAACAGTCTGAATAGGTTATCTGCTGGTTGTGTGACAATTTCCTTCTGGGAGCCATCTGTAAATGAAGGAATATAGATCCTTTTTCTTTTCATTCTTGCTTTTTTGTTTGTTTGTTTGTTTGTTTTGTTTTTTTGAGACAGAGTCTCACTCTGTTGCCCAGGCTTGAGTGCAGTGGGGCGATCTTGGCTCACTGCAACCTCCACCTTGCAGGTTCAAGCAATTCTCATGCCTCAGCCTCCTGAGTAGCTAGGATTACAGGCGTGTGCCACCACATCTGGATAATTTTTGTATTTTTGGTAGAGATGGGGTTTCACCATGTTGGCCAGGCTGGTCTCGAACTCCCAGCCTCTGGTGATCTGCCTGCCTTGGCCTCCCAAAGTGCTGGGATTACAGGTGTGAGTTACCGTGCCTGGCCAGATCCTTTTTCTGAAACTATTTTTCTAGTGTCTTTTGAAGATGTGCAAAGGAGAACTGGGTTCTGGTTTTTGACTATTTTTTAGTAGGAGAACCAAGGAAGAAGGATCTTGGCTTTCTAATGTAGGTAGGTAGCAGGGAGCTTATGTTCTTTCCTCATTCTTTACTCAAAACTCAAGAATCTGGGAGCAGAGCTTCTTGAAGGTGGACAGGCAGGTTGGTGTGAATGTGTGCTAATTCCTGATGTTTACTGTCCCCTTACAAATGAACATTTTTTTTTTCTCATGATGAAACATCAGTGCAAATAAGCATTAACTATTTCATAACCCGCAAATGGATTCTATTGGTTTGCCACTTCCTGAGTAGCAACTGGGGAATGCATCACATGGAACCAATTTTCTTGACCCTTCTTTCACAAAGAGAAATTACTAATCAGTCCAGGTTATTATTTACAAACCCTAGTTGACTGCTTTTAGACTTAAAGAAATTGCTTTGTTTTCTATTACTTAGATGATATGTTGTCAATCTTGAAATTTCACTTAAAACTTACATCATCCTCCAAAACTGGGAATTGATATGGGAGGCAGCTCCTGTGCTCATATTGCATAAGGGTTTTTGTAGAGGCCAGAATTAAAATACTTCTAGGTAACTAATGCATTTAATATGGTTGGAATTGTGGCAGAGTGATTTACAGCAATAGTATTAGCACACTATTTCTATATCATACGAAATTGTCCACAGCTCTCCCACCTACTCTCCCTCCCTCCTCCATATCTCTTTTAGATTTCTCTGTAACTCTGAGAGACAGATATTATTATCCCTGCTTTTACAGATGAAGGAACTGAAGCTTAAAAAGTACAAATGACTATCCCATTGATAGCAGTTGCTTGAAGTTGGGCTTGAAACTTATGTCTGTTTCTTTTTTGGGGTGTGCTACAAAAAAAAAAGATAACATCCGTCTTTTTTTTTTTTTTTTAGGCTGGAGTTGAGTGAAATCATAGCTTGCTGCAGCCTTGAACTCCTGGGCTCAAGTGATCTTCCTACCTTAGCCTCCGAAGTATCTTTGATTATAGGCACACACCACCATGCCCCCGTCTGAACTTTTTTTTTTGACATGGAATCTCGTTCTGTCACCCAGAATGTAGTACAGTGGCACGATCTCGTGATCTCAGCTCACTGCAACCTCAGCCTCCTGGGTACAAGCGATTCTTCTGCCTCAGCCTCCCAAATAGCTGGGATTATAGGCACCTGCCACCACACCTGGCTATTTTTTGTATTTTTAGTAGAGATGGGGTTTCACCATGTTGGCCAGGCTGGTCTCAAACTCCTGACCTTAAGTGATCCACCCGCCTCAGCCTCCTAAAGTGCTGGGATGACAGGCATGAGCCACTACACCTGGCCTTAACTATTTTTAAGCGTGGAGTTCAGCAGCATTAACTATATTCACACCGTCGCACAATAAATCCACAGAACGTTTTCATCTTGCAAAACTGGAGCTATATACACAGTAAACAACAACTCCCCATTTCCCTCTTCTCCCAGCCCCCTAATAACCATTATTCTACTTTCTGCTTTTATGAATGTGACTACTTTACATAAGTGGAATCATCTAGTATTTATCTGTTTGGGACTGACTTATTTCACTTAACATAATGTCTCTAAGGTTCATCCCTGTTGTAGCATGTGAGGGGATATTCTTATTTTTAAGGATGAATAATATTCCACTGCATGTATATACCACATTTGGTTGATCCATTTATCATTCAACAGACATTTGGGTTGTTTTCAATTTTTAATTATTGTGAATAATGTTGTTATGAACATGGGTGTACAAATATTTCTTTGGGATGTTTCTTTCAATTCCTTTGGATATATATACAAAAGTGGAACGTACGATAGGTCTATGTTTAATTTTTGAGGAACTGCTATGCTGCTTTCCATAGTGGTGACATCATTTTACATTCCCATCAGCAGGGCACGAGCGTTCCAGTTTCTTCACATCCTTGCCAGCACTTGTTATTTTTTGCTCTTGGGTAATAGCCATCCCAGTGGATGTGAGGCATTTGAAACCCATGTCTTTTGACAGCAAGGTCAGTGTGGATCATACCACAACACAGAAACTATGCTGCATTGCACCAACCACAGCTGTCTGCAGAAAACACAGGAGAAGCTGTCCCAGAAATAGGCAGTCCTGAATCTAATGGGCCCTGCTGCCCTGATCAGGGTGGCTTATACAGGAACAGAGAGCACCTCTAGCGCAGTGCTGTAGTGGATGGAATTGTGTCCCCTCACAATTATATGTTGAAACCCTAACCCCCAATATGAGGGTATTTGGAGATGGGGCATGTGGGTGATAATTAGGTTATCAGGTCATGAGGGTAGAGCCTCGTGGGAGAAGTAGTGCCCTCATAAGAAGAGATACCAGAGAGCTTCCAGTATGTCTGCCTGCCTGCAAGGAAAGAAGAGGTCACGTGAACACACAGCAAGAAGGTAACCATCTGCAACCCAGGGAGAAAGCCCTCACCAGAAACCCACCATGCCGCCACCCTGATCTTGGACTTCTAGCTTCCAGAACAGTGAGAAAATATATTTCGTTTTTTTAAGCCACTCAAATTTACACACACACACACACACACACACACACACACACACACACACACACACACTCACATATATATATATATATATATTTTTTTGAGACAGAGTCTCCCTCTATCACCTGGGCTGGAATGCAATGGTGTGATCTCGGCTCACTGCAACCTCTGCCTCCTGGGTTCAAGCGATTCTTCTGCCTCAGCCTCCTGAGTAGCTGAGACTACAGGTGCACGCCACCATGCCCAGCTAATTTTTGTGTTTTTAGTAGAGCCAGGGTTTCATGATATTTGCCTGACTTGTCTCAAACTCTTGACCTTGTGATCCGCCCTCCTCAGCATCCCAAAGTGCTGGGATTACAGGCTTGAGCCACTCACTACGCCTGGCCCTATGATATGTTTTTTTTCTGTTTTTTTTTTTTTTTTTTTTTTTTTTTTTAAAGGCAGAGTAAGACAAGTGCCTTGATCATTGCTTTCTTCTTAAACCTTATTCAGCGTTTACTTCTACCAGCGATGGTGAATGAAGTCTGCTGTTTAGTCACAAAGCTGCTACGTTTCAAAGTCTTACTGAACAACAGAGTGATCAGGATAAAAGGCTACCATCAATAATAGATTATCTTAGATGAAAACACACTGGACTAAGCAAAGAAGTCCCAATGTGTACAGATACAAGTCTGTGGAATGGGGTTTGGAAGTAAAGGTTTTTGAGACTTTTTAGAGGTAAATGGGAATGGTTAATATGTAGTCCCGTCCAGAAATACAAAGCCGAATCATTTCATACATCTCTACCCAATGAATCTCTGATCTTTTTTCCCCATCTTTTTCTAGAACAGATTCCATAATTTCTTCCAAGATGTGAAGATTTTCAGTTTGGCTTCACCATATTATTAAAATCTTTGAATTTAGCCTTGGTCCATATACTTGGCAAAGAATAATTTCTATATTTCTCATGCATGGAGGGAGAAAAGGGCGTAGAGAAGCTGACTGCACTCTGACCTTCACTGGAAGCTTTCCCCGCTTAGACAAGCAAAGAAGGGAGAAAATATCTTGTTTCACTGGCTCATATTGATTTCCTGGTCATGTCTGATACCTGCCTGTGGATAGACTTAATGGCTGCAGATAAATGAGGCTCAGCTAGCAGAAGGGAGGCTGCAAAAAATCACCTGAAAATGCTTTGCTTGTGTGGGTCTAATACAAAACAAACAAAAAAAACATGCAGCTTTTTGAGTTGCAACTTACCATGACCCAGCCAAGCAAGGCACTGGAGAGAACTTAAATTATGGCCACAGGACTCCTGATTTGTGGACAAAAGGCTCAGCATCATGTGTGGTGAGGGGCAGAAACAAGATTCTGCGGCTGCTATTGCATGGAGTGAACTGGAAATTGAGAGGACACTCCACAGAGCTGCTTTGCCATTTTTTTGGTAAGCTCCATTTGTACCCCTATGGGGCACCCTTTAATACTGGGATACTGGGCTTGGTACAGAAGATAAGCAGGAACTGTTTAGATTATACCCTGACCATTATTCTTTATTCTCTCCCTAATGCCAGGCCTTAATGCTAGGCCTTTATCACATAGTAAATATTTGTGCTGCTCTATCATCGTTCAGTGTGCACTACTTTGCATTTAGTTTTCTATAGTCTGTCTGCCAATGAGATTGCAAGTCCTTTGCATGCAGGGACCAGGTGTCACGCTCTCTGCATACCCAGGGCTCTCCTTGTAGTGTCACATACTTGAGCAACACGAGGTCCAAACTGCTTAAGACAGCAGGAGAGGACAGATGGGGTAGACAAGGATCCTCCCCGGAATGGGGAAGGGACAGAAGGGAAAGCCTTAGCTGAAGTTGCAGGGAGGAAGTACTGCCTGATATGCAAAACATGGCATACGATTAACAGACAGTACATATTATGAGGAGCTAGTCAGTAAAGCACTTGTCATCAAGGAGCTCCAACAAGAATGATGGGTGGGTGTTCCTTAGATAGGGAGAATACAATGACAGACAGTCGGAGTAAGCCATATCTGAGAACTCAAGAAGACAAAAGGCAGAACCAGGGCATCTTCTCGTCAGGTAGCAAGAGCCTTGACTCTGCTTTAGTGACAAGAACAGAGTTGCAGTTCTTGAAGATTGAAGGACGGATTGACAATAAGAAGGCAGGGTCCTCAATTCAGAAAGCCTCACGCTAGAGAGTAGTTGTTGGGTGTGTGTGAGCTCTGGAATTAAGCCCCTTGGTCTGTGTCCCATTACCAGCTCTGTTACGCTTGAACATTCGCTAAGCTTCCAGGTGCTTCAGTTTCTCCACTTGACATATGGGGGATGATAATGATATACGCCTCATTAGGCCTCACTAGGCCATGGAAATTCAATGGCGTAATCCATGTGAACCAAACAGGACAGTAGCAGGTATATAGAAGCAGTAAATGAATGTTGGGTGTTATTCTTGGTTTTTACTACAATTATGGCTACTTTTATAAGTTTGAACTATAGAAAGTGCTGATATTTGACTGCTTTTGACCTCTAAAACTGGATAAGTTCTTCCAGTAAACCTAATACTAGTGAGGTATTACCCAGAGAGATAATCAGGTTTAAGGGTAATCGTTTTTTTTTTTTTTTTTTTTTTTTTTTTTGAGGTGGAGTCTCGCTCTATCGCCCAGGCTGGAGTGCAGTGGCATGATCTCGGCTCACTGCAACCTCCACCTTCCAGGTTCAAGCGATTCTCCCACCTCAGCCTCCCAAGTAACTGGGATTACAGGTACCCACCACCATTCCCAGCTAATTTTTTGTATTTTTAGTAGAGGTGGGGTTTTACCACGTTGGCCAGCCCAGTCTCAAAACTCCTGACCTCAGGTGATCCACCTGCCTCAGCCTCCCAATGATATTTTTTTCCCAATTATTCTATGATGCCACTTCAGTTCATCATTTCACCAGTACAAAGCACTTATGATTAGATCCAGTGGGCAGAGGAGGAGAGTGAAGCTCAGAGTTTATCAGGTCTGGTTCCTGCTCAGCTGAGAGCTTCTCCCTAGATCAGACCTTAGCCACAAGACAGAGAGAACCAACACTGAAGAGGCTGTGTTGACTAATCCACCAAAATATGGTTAGTTATGAACAGAAAGAGGGGGAAATATATATTATGGGGCAGATGGTGTTCATGATAAATTCCTGTTTGAGTAGAGACAAATTTTCTTTTTCTTTATTTTATGAGTATTTCTTTTATTTTAATTTTTATTTATTTATTTATTTAAGTTCCAGGGTACATGTGCAGGCTGTGCAGGTTTGTTACATAGCTAAGCATGTGCCATGGTGATTTGCTGCACCTATCAACCCATCACCTAGGTATTAAGCCCAGCATGCATCAGCTCTTTTCCCTAATGCTCTCCCCAACCCTACCCTTCCCCAACAGGCCCCAGTAACTGCTTTTCCCTCCCTTTGTCCATGTGTTCTCATTGTTCAGCTCCCACTTATAAGTGAGAACATGCGGTGTTTGGTTTTCTGTTCCTGCATTAGTTTGCTGAGGATAATGCCTTCCAGCTTCATCCATGTCCCTGAAAAGGACATGATCTCATTCCATTTTATGGCTGCATAATATTCCATGGTGTATATGTACCACGTTTTCTTTATCCAGCCTATCATTGATGGGCATTTGGGTTGATTCCAGGTCTTTGCTATTGTGAATAGTGCTGCCATGAACATATGTATGCATGTGTCTTTATAATAGAATGATTTATATTCTTTTGGGTATATACCCAGTAATGGGATTGCTGGGTCAAATGGTATTTCTGGTTTTTTGAGGAATTGCTACACTGTCTTCCACAATGGTTGAACTAGTTTACATTCCCACCAACAGTGTAAAAGTGTTCCTATTTCTCTGCAACCTTGCTGGCATCTATTTAATAATAGCTATTCTGACTGGCATGAGATGGTATCTCATTGTGGTTTTGATTTGCATTTCTCTAATGATCAGTGAGGTTGGGCTATTTTTCATGTGTTCATTGGCTGTATGTCTTTTTTTGAGAAGTGTCTGTTCATATTCTTTGTCCACTTTTTAATGGGGTTGCTTATTTTGTTCTTGTAAATGTGCTTAAGTTCCTTGTAGATTCTGGATATTAGATCTTTGTCAGATGGACAGATTGCAAAATTTTTCTCCCATTCTGTAGGTTGTCTGTTCACTCTGATGATAGTTTCATTTGCTGTGTGGAAGCTCTTTAGCTTAATTAGATCCCATTTGTCAATTTTGGCTTTTGTTGCAATTGCTTTTGGCAATTTCATCATAAAGTCTTTGCCCATGCCTATGTCCTGAATGGTATTGCCTAGATTTTCTTCTAGGGTTTTTATAGTTTTGGGTTTTACATTTAAGTCTTTAATCCACCTTGAGTTAATTTTTGTATAAGGTGTAAGGAAGGGATCCAGTGTCAATTTTCTGCATATGGCTAGTGAGTTCTCCCAGCACCATTTATTAAATAGAGAATCCTTTTCCCCATTGCTTGTTTTTGTTGGGTTTGTTGAAGATCATAGAGGTACGGTTTTATTTCTGAGTTCTCTATTCTGTTCCATTGGCCTATGTGCCTGTTTTTGTACCAGTACCATGCTGTTTTGGTTACTGTGGCCTTGTAGTATAGTTTGAAGTTGGTTAGCATGATGCCTCCAGCTTTGTTCTTTTTGCTTAGAATTGTCTTAATCATGCAAGCTCTTTTTTGGTTCCATATGAATTTTAAAATAGTTTTTCTAATTCTGTGAAGAATGTCAATAATAGTTTAATGGGAATAGCATTGAATCTATAAATTGCTTTGGGCAGTATGGCCATTTTCACGTTATTAATTCTTCCTATCTATGAGCATGGAATGTTTTCCATCTGCTTATGTCCTCTCTGATTTCCTTGTGCAGTGTTTGTAGTTCTCCTTGAAAAGGTCATTTGCTTCCCTTTTTAGCTGTATTCCTATGTATTTTATTCTCAGTGGCAATTGTGAATGGGAGTTCATTCATGATTTGGGTTTCTGCTTGTCTGTTGTTGGTGTATTGAAATACTTGTGATTTCTGCACATTGATTTTGTGTCCTGAGACTTTACTAAATTTGCTTATCAGCTTAAGAAGCTTTTGAGCTGAAACGATGGCATTTTCTAGACATAGGATCATGTCATCTGAAAACAAAGACAATTTGACTTCCTCTCTTCCTATTTGAATACGCTTTATTTCTTTCTCTTGCTCAATTGCCCTGACCAGAACTTCCAACACTTTGTTGAATAAAAGTGGTGAGAGAGGGCATCCTTGTCTTGTGCCAGTTTTCAAGGGGAATGAGGGAGGCTAATTTTCTAATAATAATAATAAGATAATATTGAAGATTTGCTTTGTTTCAGATATTTCCATGGCTGCTTTACATGTACCAAGTCACAATCTCAGAAAACCCTATGAAAGAGTTCATATTATTATCCCCATTTTATAGATGAAGAGACTGAGGCACACGCCCTACAAAGACCTAAGCTGGGAAACGCATTACCTTGAGTGTTTTAGTTGCCACCTGAGCACAGGGATCTCAGACTGACATTGTAGCTTCTCTGCATTCCACCTCCAGGAAATGTTTTAGTTCATAACAGGCCAATGGGCCACTTGACTGAGGTGTTCTGCTGAGAAGGGGTGGGGAGCAAGGAGTCTGGGGCTCACAGGCCGTAATAGCTGGAGGAAGAAAAATTAGAGAACTGGGATTGGGGGCAGAGTCCTTGCGGGCCTCGTGAGGTTGTGGCTGGGTCTGAGCTCATCTGCTGTAAGAGCTGGTCCTGAACTGTGGGGTTTGAGACCTGGGCAGTGGTGGAGGCAGGAGGACTCACAAATCAACCAGGCTGTTGAAAACCCCAAGGAGCAACAGTAAGGGCCAGAGGCCAGAGGTCTGAGGTTTGGGTTCTAGCCCTGGCTTTGCCATTAACTAGCTGTATGATTCTGGGCAAATCGGTTCATCTTTCTAGGCCCAATTACTTTTTTTTTTCTTTCTTTTCTTTTCTTTTCTTTTTTTTTTTTGAGATGGAGTCTTGCCTTGTTGCCTAGGCTAGTGTGCAATGGAGTGATCTTGGCTCACTGCAACCTCTGCCTCTGGGGTTCAAATAATTCTCCTACCTCAGCCTCCCAAGTAGCTGGGATTACAGGTGCCCACCACCGCACCCAGGTAATTTTTGTGTTGTTTTAGTAGAGATGGGGTTTCACCATGTTGGCCAGGCTGGTCTCTAACTCCTGACCTCAGGTGATCCGCCTGCCTTGGCCTCCTAAGGTGCTGGGATTACAGGCACTTATTATTATTATTATTATTATTATTATTATTATTATTATTTTTAATAAAATGCAAGTTTCTTTTTGTTATTGTGGTGATTGTTGTTTTTAATCTCCAAAGTGTTTTTGAACCCCATCATTCTGTGGTTCTATGGCTTTACTGCCATGCCAAGCAAGTCTCAGAATGTTGGCACGCTGACCATTACTGCTTCCCTCCCTGCCCTCCATTCTTTTATAAAGGCTGACCAAAGATACCCATGCTGGTCCTGTGCTGGGCTAGAACACTCTCTCCTCATAATATTCCAAAGAGATAGACATTATTTTGATTTTATGGATAAGGACTCATCCAAGTACACACACCAGCAATCCACACTGGGAATTCTAATTGAGGCTTACCTCTAAAATCTAGGTTGTTCATGAATATGTGACATGGCTTCTCTACTTTATGTTGGTTTCTACTGGCCACTGGCAAATACTGCTCTTTCTTGGGGCTGGTAGAGTGGTGGGAATGGTGTCTGAAGTGGAAAGAAGGCACTAGCTTTAGACCCATGTGCCACGGAGGCCCTTGGAAGGGGTCAAATTGCATTGGCCTTATGGCTCCACTCTTTTCCAGCTACTGCTCCAAGTGGGGCAACAAATGCAGATTTTCCTGCTAAGAACTTGTGGAGAATCCCAACAGGTTGTACTTCTTTTGACACATAGAGTTTTATGTGCCAGCAGCTGCCATAACACAAACACAGTCCCTTACTAACTCTGCTCTCCTAGGTCGCTTTTCCTGCCACGTGGCCTCCCTGCCCACGTCCCCTGGGAGGTGGCCGTAAAGCTGAGATGGGGGCGGCTGCAGTTGCTGCCTCTGGCTGACGTTCAGCTGGAGCAGGCAGGGTTGTTCAAGCTTGGAAGAATCACCGCTAGGATTATTTGGGTTTGTGGTGGGGAAGCGGAGGGCAGTCCCTTTTAAGAGCTTTCCTTTTACATTCCAGCCATCCACCCCCTGAAATCTTTCAATCATTCATTCATGTATTCATTCAAAAACTATGTAACATGATCCTTTTCTGTGTCAGGCACTGTTCTAGGCACTAGAGATCCAGTGGTGAACAAAAGGGGCATGTTCCCTGCTCCCAGAAAATTAACGTTTTAATTGAAGGGTTGGGGGGATTTGAAGTTAAGCAATCAGACAAATAAATGCATAATATAATGTGAGGTAGTGCTGAGTGTCTCAAAGAAAATAATGATATGGAGCCAAAGAGTGACAGAAATGCTATTTTAAGCTGGGTGTCAGGAGAGGTCTCCCTGAGGGAATGACAGACACTTAGATGTAGTCAAGGAGGAAGCTGTGGAAATCTCTGGGGGAGAGTGGCCCCAAAGAGGGAGGAGAAAGTGCTAGGTTCTGAGATAAGAAAGTGCATGGCACTTCGGATGAGCAGTAGGAAGCCAGGGTACCTGGAGGATGAGGAGCAAAGCAGATGTAACATGGAGTTGCAGGGACAACACAGACCATGTAAGTGCTTAGGATTTTTTTTTTTTTTTTTGAGATAAAATCTCACTGTCACCCAGGCTGAGTGCAGTGGCATGATTACGGCTCACTGAAGCCTTTTCTCCCGGACTCAAGCAAACTTCCCACCTCAGTCTCCCAAATAACTTGGACCACAGCTGCACACCACCACTCCTGGCTAATTTTATCCTTTTTGTAGAGACTAGCTCTTGCTGTGTTTCCTGGACTGGTCTTGAACTCCTGGATTCAAGGGATCCTCCTGCCTCGGCCTCCTAAGGTGCTGGGATTACAGACATGAGCCACCATGCTTGGCTGGAATTTTATTTTAAATATGATGTGAAGCTGTTGGAACATTTTGAAAAGGGAAATGACACAATGAGATTTATGTTTAAAATGATCTCCATGGCCATGGAGAGTGTAAGGAGCTTAGGGAAGGAGCAGGGAGATCCATCAGGAGGCCATTACAAAAGTCCAAGCCAAAAGTGAGGGTGGCTCAGGCTCATGATGGGTCCAGGTGGACAGAAGTAGCAGGATTCGGGATTTTTACAAAGATAGAACCAACAACATTTGCTGATAGATTGGATGTCGGATGTGTGAGAAAGACAGCAGTTAAGGATGACCCTCAGGTTTTTGGTTCTAAGGGTTGAAAACTGTAATAGGCTGAATAATGGCTACACAAAGAGATTCTGTCCTAACCCCTGGAACTTTTAATATTTGAAAAAAGAGTGAATTTTATCTCATATGGTAACAAATCTCATTAAATATTTTGGAGTTATTCCAGATTATCCAGATGGGATCAGGATGCCATTTAGTGTCTCTATATGAGAGAGGCAAAAGGGGGCTGGGTATGGTGTCTCATGCCTCTAATCCCAGCACTTTGGGAGGCCAAGGTGGGAGGATCATGAGGTCAGGAGATCGAGACCATCCTGGCTAAGACAGTGAAACCCTGTCTCTACTGAAAATACAAAAAATAAGCAGGGCATGGTGGCAGGTGCCTGTAGTCTCAGCTACTCGGGAGGCTGAGGCAGGAGAATGGCGTGAACCCGGGAGGCGGAGCTTGCAGTGAACAGAGATCGCACCACTGCACTTCAGCCTGGGCAACAGAGCGAGACTCTGTCTCAAAATAGATGAAAATAAATAAATAAATAAATAAATAAATAAACGAATAAATGGGAGATGACACACACCTGAAGCAGGATGCCATGCAAAGGGGAAGGCAGGATTTGGAGCGACGCAGCCACAGCCAGGGAATGCCACACCAGCAGCCACTGGAAGCTGGGAGAGGCAAGGATCAGCTTCTCCCTTTGAGTTCCTAGAACAGGGGTGTCCAAACTTTTGGCTTCCCTGGGCCACATTGGAAGAATTGTCTTGGGCCACACATGAAATACACTAACATTAATGATAGCTGATGTGCTAAAAAGAAATCACAGAAAAGTTTCATTATGTTTTAAGAAAGTTTACAAATTTGTGTTGGGCCGCATTCAAAGACGTTTTGGGCTGCATGTGGCCCAAGGGCCGCAGTTCGGACAAGCTTGCCCTAGAATGAGGGCAGCTATGCCAACACTGGATTCCAACCCAGTGAAATGGGTTTTGGACTTCTGGTTCCTAGAACGAAGAGATAATACATTTCTGTTTTAAGCCATCAAATTTGTCAGAACTGCCATAGTAAAAGAACACAATGCAGGAAAAGATTCAGCAAAGGTACGTGCAGCAAGACAAAGGCCATCGGTATATTAGGCCACTCATAAATGAAATGGGACACTGAGAAGTGGGCAAGAACTGCAAAAGGCATGGGAAAAACCAGGACCTTCAGTTGGAGGAGAGGGAGGGGCAGGTAGAAAAAGCGGAAAGAGGGGGAGGAGTTGGAATAAGCTGTTGTCTCTGGGCTGTGGCGCCTTGGCCAGATAAGCATCTTACCTTAGTCCTGAGACAGGCTTACAATTCAATCCAAATTGGATTTTTTATGCATTAATTAAGCTTTGCTGAAACTGTGCTTTTCTTCTTTCAAGTCTAAATTCAAGTCTTGAAATGATTCCTTGGCTTAAATTAGATGGTTTTCCAGTGCTGCTTTCTTTCTACTCAAAGTTGACTTTCACTGACTGGCAATAGCCAGTTATTTGTGTGATTTGTTTGCATTTGGATTTAGCCTGATTTAACAGGGCAAGCAGACTAGCTTCCCTGTCTCAATCCCCGCCTGCCAACCCACCGACACCATCCTTTCTTGGAGTTCCTGTAGCCTGGAGTTTAAGGTCTTTTTATGTATTTGAGGGTACAATTTTAATAAGAAGTATTTTTTTTTTTTTGCTTTTTTTAAAAAAATTTATTTATTTATTTATTTATTTATTTATTTATTTATTTATTTATTTTGAGACAGGGTCTTGCCGTGTTACCCAGGCTAGTCTCAAACTCCTGGGCTCAAGCAATTCTCCTGCCTCGGTCTCCCAAAGTGCTGGGATTACAGGTGTGGGCCACTGTGCCTGGCCGATAATTTCTTTAAAGTACTGCTTTTCAGTCACTTTCCACCTATCCTATTCGAACAGCAGTAGGTTCTCTGATTTTTAAAATAACTGTTGTGTTGAATTTCTTAAGCTCACTGAAGTCAAGGGAGTTGGGTTCATTCTGGGTGAGTCTGGGTTCAAAATCAGTGCTCCCTCCATTCCCTAGAGCCATCTACACAGGCAGAGAGCCTACTCTATCTCGGTCAGGACATGGTCCTAATATTTGCTGCCAAAATCCCTTCCCTTTGAATTTGCTTTTCTTAGACATCTGTTCCTTTCTCTGCTACCTTTGAGCTGTTGGCCTGTGGTGTGTATTGAATGTATCTTTTCATGTTCTCCACATGCCCACCTCTCCCACCCCAGTTAACGAAGATCACGCCAATCCCTTCTAAGTGACTGACTTTTCAGTGTATTTTAGAGGAAGGCTGGGGTGGTGGGTGGGGCACTGGGCTAGGAGTCGGGACTCTATCACACAGTGGCCTGAATTCAGATGCTGGCTCTGCCACTTATTTCTGAGTGGCCTCAAACAATGTTTGTAACCTTTCTGGTTAAAATCAGCTGTGTTCCAATTGACCTTAGCTCTGGCCTTTGCTAACATTAAATGAGTGTTGTCACCACTCTGAGCTTTAATTCCTTCACATAGAAAATAAAGAGATCAGATAGACCAGATAATTGTCACATCTTCCAAATCCACGATTCTACAGTTCTAGTAGGAAGCAAGGAAACAAAACATTTCAGTTTCTTGTTTGGTATAAATGAATCATCTTCTTCTTTGAAGTCCTTGTTAATCAACTTTTCCATATGCCAGAATTCATCACTCTCATTGGGACTTGTGAAAATGGGAAAACATCTGAATAATGGCTATTGCTGGGACTTTGGAACCAGATGGACCTATCTTCTTCCTCGGCCGCATGCAGATCCTGGACACCTGGACAAGGTACTTAGCACCCTAAGTGGCAGTTTCCCAGTTTGTAAACTAGGGTTAGTAACTGAACATCCCTCACAGAGTTATTAGAATGACTAAGTGAGATAATTTATGTATAGACAAAATGCCTTGCCTCTAAAAAAAATTCAGCGATGTTAAACTATTGCTTTCTTTTTATCTGCTTGTTTGTTGAAATAATTTATATGTGGTGAAGTGTCCACATTTTATACACCTCAATAGATCTTTCCATCTATATATGTAACTATGTAACAACCCCTAGAACAAGATACAAAACTTTTCTAGCACAACAGAAAGCTCACTTTTACTCCCTTTCAGTCAATATCCAACTCCCACCAAAGTAACCAATTTTCTGACCTGTATCACCATAGATTTGTTTTTCTTGTTCTCGTTCACATCTCTCTCTCTCTCTCTCTCTCTCTCTCTCTCTCTCTCTAATCTCTATTTATTTTTGAGACAGAGTCTCACTCAGTCACCCAGGCTGGAGTATAGTGGTACGATATTGGCTCACTGCAACCACCACACCCCCCACCGGTTCAAATGATTCTCATACCTCAGCCTCCTGAGTAGCTGAGACCGCAGGCACGTGCCACCACACCCGGCTCATTTTTGTATTTTTAGTAGAGATGGGGTTTTGCCATGTTGGCCAGGCTGGTCTTGAACTCCTGATGTCAAGTGATCGGCCCACCTCCGCCTCCTAAAGGCTCATTACAGGCATGAGCCACCACACCTGGCCACTTCACATGAATATAATCATACATTTTGTGATCTTTAGCGTCTGGCTTCTCTCAATCAACACTATATTTTTAGTGAGATTCATTCATGTTGCTGCAAGTAGCAATAACATTTTGGTCTTCATTGCTGTATAACATTCCACTTATTGTATACCATAATTTATTTAAATACTGT
This sequence comes from Macaca fascicularis, assembly GCF_037993035.2. Lineage (NCBI taxonomy): Eukaryota > Metazoa > Chordata > Mammalia > Primates > Cercopithecidae > Macaca > Macaca fascicularis. The sequence goes on from NC_088388.1 coordinate 122,501,862, forward strand.
TCTATTTATGGACATTTGAGTTGCTTCCATTTTTTTGCTGTTAAAAAATAATTTTCAATGCGCTACTTACGCATGTCTTTGGTGTATGTAAGCACTCATTTCCATTTATATATACCCAGAAGTGAAATTGCTAGGGCATAGAATATTTGTGAGGTTAACTTTAGTGGATCCTACCACGCAGTTCTTGGCAGTACAAGCAGTGCAAGTGCTTGTAACAGTTTACATTCCTCCCAGCAGCGTGTAAGGTTTCCAGTTGCTCAGCTGTTTCACCATCACTGGGTTTTCTGAGTTCTTTTCATTTTAGTCATTCTAATGGCAATAGAGTAGTGTCTCATTGAGCTTTCAATTTGCATGTTCCTGATGACTAATAATGTTGATCACTTTTTCTTGTGCTTTTTGTCCATTTTGATATCCTTACTTGTGAAGTGTCTATTCCCTCACACCTCAAAAATGTTAGCTATTATTTTGTATCATACTAATTGTGCTTTTAAGTTATCTGTATAGCTATCTATTCTCCCAGTAGACTATAAGCTCTTTGATATGCAAGGTCTATGTGTCACTCATTTATGAATTCTTACTGCCTAACAAAGACTCATGTTATACATTTGTTGAATACATGATCAAATGTCTAGGACTCAGCAGATCGTGGCAAAATGTCGCCATCTGGTGTCTGCAGCGAATGAGATGTGGCGGATGCAAAGCCAGCTGGCTGGATAATTAATTCATTAGGCTTTCCACGTGAGCTTTCTCTTATGTACGATTTAAAACATATGTATAGATTGCAAATTGCCTCTGCATACTTGATTTTTAAAATATTTTCTGTATGTACTTTCATTTTTAAAAACTCAATTTAAAGTGCAAACTTGTGGAACAGAAAAAGTTCCACAATGACTAAATTCTTTACTAAACAATTTACTAAACTAAATTCTTTAGTAATTGTTCACATTTTCAAGAGTTGGGTGCTGTATTCATAGGTAAAACAGTTAATCAGTACTTACTATATTCTAGTCCTGAAGTTTATTCAAGAGACATGAGGTGCTCATAGGCTAGTAAGGAAGAAACAAAAAAAATCAGCCTGGAGTATTATAATAAATGCCTTAAAGTAGGTATCTGTTCATTCATTCACTCACTCATCGTTCAACATATATTATTGAGCATTTATTCTGTACCAGACATTGTCACAGGTACTATAAACCCAAATGTGTGTGTCTTGAAGTGTGACTGCTCTAAGAAAACCTATAGTAAAAAAATATATATAATTTTTCAAGGATTTGGAAGTTAGGTATGTTTTCCTTTGAGTATAAACTGCTGTAGACAGTGGGCCATGTGAGACCCCAGCTTCTATTAGGGTTACACATAGAACAAGATGGCCCTAGTTGAAAATACTTTTCCATAAATGTGTTACTGAGGTGGGGAGGAGGTGGCGAACTTCACTGCTCTTCACAACTCTTTCTTCCCTCTACTCACTGCTCCTCAATGCACCACCAAGACAAATGATAACAATGGATGGATCAGGTGTATTTGTTTGCTTTTCGAGACAGGGTCTTGCTCTGTCACCCAGGCTGGACTGCAGTGGCGTGATCACAACTCACTGTGGCCTCAACCCCAGGCCCAAGCAATCCTCCTACCTCAGCCTCCTCAGTAGCTAGGACTATAGGCATGTGCCACCATGCCCAGCTGATTAAAACAAAATTATTTTGTAGATATGGGGTGTCACCATGTTGCCTAGACTGGTCTGGAACTCCTGAGCTCTAGCACTCCTCCCACCTCAACCTCTCAAAATGCTTGGATTATAGATGTGAGCCACCGCACCTGGCTTGAGTGTGAGCCACCGTGCCTGGCTTGAGTGTGAGCCACTGCGCCTGGCTTGAGTGTGAGCCACCGCACCTGGCTTGATCAGGTTTAGAAATTTTGTAGTGCCCATGGGTAAAGTCTCTGTCCAGGTTACAGGCTAGAGCTCACATGGGTGTGACCTCCCAGTCACTGACACATTGTTAGAGAACATAGGCTGGGGTGGTGATACCCTTCTGACAAAGGCCAGTAGTGGGTGTCTTAGGCTGGCAATATTTTAAGCACTGGGAAATATGATACCACACCTTTCCTCTTACACTTTTTTTTTTTTTTTTGAGACAGGGTCTCTCTTTATCACCCATGCTGGGATACAGTGACACTATCACGGCTCATTGCAGCCTCAACCTCCCAGGCTCAAGCAATCCTCCCATCTCAGCTTCCTTAGTAGCTGGAGCCACAGGTGTGTGCCGCCACAGGTGTGTGCCACCACATCCAGCTAATTTAAAAAATTATTTCTTAGAAACAGGGGTCCCACTATGTTGTCCAGGCTGGTCTGGAACTCCTGGGCTCAAACGATCCTCCTGCCTTAGCCTCCCAAAATGCTGGGATTACTTGGATGAGCCACTGCACCTCTGATGCTTCTTGTGAGCAGATGTATTCTGCATTTCTTCACAGCAGTTCACAAAAAGTGTCTATGACCTCATCACCCAACTTTTTTTTTATTTTTATTTTTTTGAGACGGTCTTGCTCTCTCGCCAGGCTGGAGTGCAGTGGCGCAATCTGGGCTCACTGCAACCTCCGCCTCCCTGGTTCAAGTGATTCTCCTGCCTCAGCCTCCCAAGTAGCTGGGATTAACAGGAACGTGCCACCACGCCCAACTAGTTTTTGTATTTTTAGTAGAGACGGGGTTTCACCATGTTGGCCAGGATGGTCTCGATCTGACCTCATGATCCACCCGCCTTGGCCTCCCAAAGTGCTGGGATTACAGGCATGAGCCACCACACCTGGCCATCACCCAACTTTTACACTTTCTCCTACACTTCTTCTGACGTTACAATGCAACAAACGTTTATTTATTTCCTAATATAAACCAAACATTCTGCTAGATGTTGGCAAACAAAAATGAAAGACAGTGTTTGCCTTCCAAGAGAAAAGGTAACAGATGATTAACATATGTAAAGGGCTATGATAGAAGTATGTGAAGGAAAATATAAGAGCTTGCTTCTTGGATGAAGTCTTAAGAATAAAAAGGAATTATCCGGCAAGAGTGGGTAAGAGTAGGGGATGGATGGTAGGAGCTGCACGAGCAAAGGGTGTGTGTGCAGAGCTGTTTGCATTCCATCTTCAACATGCTGGGGAGCCATTTTAACCCAAGAAGTAACAGATACAAATACATATTTTAAAAATTTATTGGCAACCATATGAAGGATGAATTATGGCATGGTACTATTGGAAACAATAAATCTGTTAGCATGCCATGGTAATAATTCACATGGTGAACCCTCAGTCAATGCCGTGAAAGTGAGGGATGAGAGATGAGAAGGGGCACAGATGTGGTTCATGAAGGATAGTTTAGAATTAGTATCACTGATAGGTATGAAGAGCAAGGGAAAAAGAAAAATCTGGGACAAATCACAGGTTTCTGACTTAGGTCAATGGTGGCCAGTCACTTTCAGGAAGAAGAATAGATTCTGGAATACCAGCTTTAGTGAGGGCACTAATCCCTTCCCCCTGCCCACTCCAATTTATATTCACTTCCAGAAAGGATGAATGGGATTTTGGTGTAATAAGAAGACAGGTTGGCCAGGCGTGGTGGCTCATGCCTGTAATTACAGCACTTTGGGAGGCTGAGGCAGGCAGATCGCTTGAGCCCATGAGTTCGAGACCAGCCTGGGCAACACGGTGAAACCCTGTCTCTACAAATAATACAAAAAATTAGCTAAGTGTGGTGGCACATGCCTGTAGTCCCAGCTATTCAGGAGGCTAAGGTGGAGGATCGCTTGAACCCAGGAGGTGGAGGTTGCAGTGAGCCATGATTATACCCCTGCACTCCAGCCCAGATGACAGAATAAGACTCCACCTCAAATAAAACAACAACAACAAAAGGTCAAGAAATTGAGCAAGGTGCTGTATTTTTCAGCACCTCAGGCATCCTGATCATTTTTACTTACTTGTTTAGATTGCTCATGTCAGAGTGCCTTAAGGTGTATACACTGCCTCACAGCTTAGTTGCCTATGAGGGGTTTGGGTCCAAAAACCTCACTGGTTAGCAGTAAAAAGCTTAAAAAAATTTATAATTCCAGACATTTCCCCATTTCCACCGTTTTGCAGAATTAAGAGTCCCTGTGGACTGAGCGAGCTTTCAGCACTGGGAGTCGACCTCTAGTGGTAATTCTTTAAACTGCAAGTCCTGACCTTGGTGATTTGGCTTAATTTGCCAGAACCAGGACAGCTGAGTTCAGGTTTTGGTTACAATGAAAAAAAAAATTGGCATCTAAGAGATCCATTAATATCTCAGTTTTACTTATGAGAGGCCTTAGAGATAGGAAGTAACTCACATGCCCAAGGTCATACAGCTAGTAAATGATGAAGGTAGGATTCAAATCCTGGTCCATAGGTTTATTAATCCAGAACCTATGCTCTTAACCACTACCCTGTTCTGCCTCTGGTGTTACTTAAATCACCTCTTTAGGCAAAGTTGACCAACCCTTTTCTTTTTTCTTTCTTTCTTTCTTTCTTTCTTTCTTTCTTTCTTTCTTTCTTTTTCTTTCTTTCTTTCTTTCTTTCTTTCTCTTTCTCTCTCTTTCTTTCTTTCCTCTCTCTCTCTCTCTCTCTCTCTCTCTCCCCCCTCCCCCTCCCTCTCTCTCTTTCTTTCTTTTTCTTTCTCTTTTTTTCTTCAAGTTCTCACTCTGTCACTGAGGCTGAAGTGCCGCTGTGGCCTGATCTCGGCTCACTGCAACCTCCTCCCAGGTTCAAGCAATCCTTGTATCTCAGCCTCCTCAGTAGCTTGGACTAGAGGCATGTGCCACCATACCTGGCTAATTTTTGTATTTTTGGTAGAGACAGGGTTTTGCCATCTTGGCCGGGCTGGTCTTGAACTCCTGAGCTCAAGGGATCCACCTGTCTCAGCCTCGCAAAGTGCTGGGATTACAGACGTGGGACACTGCGCCTGGCCTTGACCATCCCTTTTATAGGCTCTCCAATATATCTACTATAGCACATCTCATACATTAGAGACCAGTTTTTCCCACCACTTCATGAATTCCCTGGAAGCAGAGCTCTTAGTAAGTACACAATGAATGTTTAATGAATGAGCAGATATTATAATTCTACTCTGCAGACTCTTTTTATTTTATTTTTATTTTTATTATACTTTAAGTTCTGGGATACATGTGCAGAACGTGCAGGTTTGTTACATAGGCATACACGTGCCATAATGGTTTGCTGCACCCATCAACCCGTCATCTACATTAGGTATTTCTCCTAATGCTCTCCCTCTACTTGCCCCCAACCCCCTGACAGGCCCCAATGTGTGATGTTCCCCTCCCTGTGCCCATGTGATCTCATCGTTCAATTCCCACTTATGAGTGAGAATATGTGGTGTTTGGTTTTCTGTTCCTGTGTTAGTTTGCTGAGAATGATGGTTACAAGCTTCATCCATGTCCCTGCAAAGGACATGAACTCATCCCTTTTATGGGCTGCATAGTATCCCATGGTGTATATGTGCTGCACTTTCTTTATCCGATCTATCATTAATGGGCATTTGGGTTGGTTCCAAGTCCTTGCTATCGTGAATAGTGTTGCAGTAAACATACATGTGCATGTCTCTTTATAGCAGAATGATTTATAATTCTTTGGATATACACCCAGTAATGGGATTGCTGGGTCAAATGGTATTTCTGGTTCTAGATCCTTGAGGAATCGCCGCACTGTCTTCCACAATGGTTAAACTAATTTACACTCCCACCAACAGTGTAAAAGTGTTCCTATTTCTCCACATCCTCTCCAGCATCTGTTATTTCCTGTTTTTAATGATCGCCGTTCCAAAGGGAGTGAGATGGTATCTCATTGTGGTTTTGATTTGCATTTCTCTAATGACCAGTGCTGATGAGCATTTTTTCATGTGTCTGTTGACTGCATAAATGTCTTCTTTTGAGAAGTGTCTGTTCATATCCATCGCCCGCTTTTTGATGGGGTTGTTTGTTTTTTTCTTGTAAATGTGCTTATGTTCCCTGTAGATTCTGGATTATTGCCCTTTGTCAGATGGATAGATTGCAAAATTTTTCTCCCATTCTGTAGGTTATCTGTTCACTCTGATGATAGTTTCTTTTGCTGTGCAGAAGCTCTTTAGTTTAATTAGATCCCGTTTGTCAATTTTGGCTTTTGTTGCCATTGCTTTTGGTGTTTTAGTCATGAAGTCTTTGCCCATGCCTATGTCCTGAGGTATTGCCTAGGTTTTCTTCTAGAGTTTTTATGGTGTTAGGTCTTATGTTTAAGTCTTTAATCCATCTCGAGTTAATTTTTGTATAAGGTGTAAGGAAGGGGTCCAGTTTCAGTTTTCTCTGCAGACTCTAATATTTAGCCATCTACATAACATCTCCACTAGAATGTCTAATAGACATCTCAAACATCCCACGTCCAAACTACACTCCTGATGATGCTAAAGAGATGTATTCCACCTACCATCTTTCCATCTTAATCAATGGCATCCGTCTTTTTCCATTTACTCAGTCCAAAATCATACAGTTCTCTTTAACTCATCTTCCCCCCCGACAAATCTCACATTTACTAGCAAATCTTGTTAATTCTACTTTAATTATATGATTTGAACTCTACCCTTTCTCATCATTTTCACTGCTCTGCTCCTCATCCAGACTGTGCATGTGTTTCACTTAGATTACTGTATTAGCCTGTCAAGTGGTATCTTAGTGGTCTCGTCTTGAACTGCCAAGAATCTATTCTCAGCTATCAGCATATTTACAGTTGTTGTGAGATAATATGTGAGTTCTTTGAACAATACCCTCTAGTGGTTCCCCATCTTATTCAGAATCAAAGACATAATCGTTCCAAGCCCATGTATCTGGCTCCTCACTGCCCCTCTAAGAGCGTCTTCTATTACTCTCCCCTCTCTCCCTGGGTTCTAGGCTCACCAAGCACACTTCTGTCTCAGGGACTTTACACTAGCTATTCACTCTCTGGAACGCTCTTCCATGAATATTTGCATAAATTGCTCCTCCAACTCTTTCACATCTTTGTTTAAATGTCACCTTCTCAGTGAAGCCTTCCTGGATTATCCCTTCACCCATCCGTGGAACTTCCCTTCCACTTTCCTTGATTAATTTTTCTTCTTGGCAGTTTTTTGTTCCTTTTAATATGTGATATAATTTAAATAATGCTTTACTTTGTTGACTGTCTTTCCTCACCATACTGTAAGCTCCATGAGTGTGGGGATATTTGTCTCTTTTGTTTACTGCTACTTCCCTAACGCCTCCAAGAGTAGGTATTTATTACATACTTTCTGGATGCACGAAAGAAAGACGAAGAAACGCATCCCACAGTACAGGGATGTTCTGAATGATTGTATTAGGTGTGCTCTGTACATTTTCCCCTGTCTTAAGTCTATGATTCCCTGACTCTGGGGCCCTCTAGTTGATATGCCCCCTATTAAACTACAGGCAGATTTTTATTAAGAAAATTCATCACAACAAGTATTTATAGAGAGCAATAATTATTTGTAACTTTTTGTTGGTCAGTTTAGCAACAAAGTTTCCTACACTTAGCAATTACGTGCAATCACTTTCCCGGATCATGTAACAGTCTTCCAATATGAGAATAATGGATGGAGCAGTATTTTTATTTAGATTGAACTTTCGCTGTATTCTTTATGGTAGTTCTGATCACAGAAAACGATTACTCCTCCACCATGTCCTCTCAAAAAAATCAAAAAGTTGACTAGTTGAAACTCCTAAACCACTCTTCAAAAACAAGAAACAAAAAACAAAAACATACCAGGAAATAAACATGAATATCTAAGGGGACGTGAGGGTGTTGTCAGTTCACTTTATTAATCAGCCTAACACAGTCCAGCCTAACAAAACAAATTAGTGCTTAAGTCAAAGCCACAAGGGGTTAAAGCGGTTGTAGGAGGTTTGAGAAGGGCCATTGAGCCAGAGGTGTAGTCTAGACAATCTCAAGCTTGCTGCACAGTTAAAGCCGACCATTCTGCCTTCCCTAATAACGCTTTACTTGAACCCTCAAATCCTCCCAGAACTCCTCCCTAGTTATTATTAACCATCCCCTTTTCTCAATTCCTAAGTCCAACTCTTCTCTTCCTGAGCCCATTTCTTTATTCCACATCCCTCATTTTCAGATGGTGAACACAGCATTTACCACAGGAGAAAAGAGAAACCATCAGTCACAAATTGCCTTAATTTTCCTTTCCTTCCCCTTCTATGAGCTGAACATTTTGTGTTCACCTGAATATCTTTTTCTTTTGTCTCAGAAGGAAATATTTTTCAATGCTAAGCCCTTCACCTGTACTTTTGATTGTATCCTTTTAAATTTCCTTCCTCAATTATCTCCTCTGCCTTTTTAAGTGTCTCAGTGTCCTCTTGTTCCTTCTCCTCAGCTTAAATAATTTGACAATATGTGTAAATACACCTCCTCGCACCATGTCCGGAAAACAGCAGGTGCTCAGTAAATGCTAGTTTGACTCCCCTAAAGCTTCAAGTGTCCCTTAGCCTGAGAAAAACCATCCATTCTTGACACTGCATCTCCCCAAACTGCCACACTCCTTTTCCTTCCCACTGAACCGAACTGCCACACTCCTTTTCCTTCCCAATTTTTTTTTTTTTTTTTTTCAGACAGAGTCTCACTCTGTCGCCCAGGCTGGAGTGCAATGGTGTGATCTTGGCTCACTGCAACCTCCGTCTCCCGAGTTCAAGTGATTCTCCTGCCTCAGCCTCTCCGGTAGCTGGGATTACAGGCATACACCACCATGCCCAGCTAATTTTTGTATTTTTAGTAGAGACAGGGTTTCACCATATTGACCAGGCTGGTCTCAAACTCCTGGCCTCAGGCGATCCGCCCACCTTGGCCTCCCAAAGTGTTGGGATATCAGGTGTGAGCCACCACACCTGGTCCTTCCCAAGATTCTTACAAAAGCATTCTCTATTCCCAATTTCTCTACTCTTACTTGCTCATCTAAGTTTGGTATCACATTATATAACTGATTGAATTATTTAATCAAATACTCTCTTTTGGGTTTTTATTTAACTCGACCGTTTTATGGCATTTGACAACACTAACCAGTTCCTCCTTTCCATTTTGTTAAAAAAATTCTTGACTTTTTTCAACATTTCCCTCTGATTCCCCTTTACTCTCTGCTGTTCTTCAATGTTCTTTGGTGGGTACTGCTCTTCTTCCATCAATGGTTCCTTAAATGTTGGTGAAGCCCAGGTTTCTGTCCCTAGCAATTTTCTTTTCAATCTCTATTCACCTTCCTTCTTTAAAATGTTCCCTTCCACACCCATTCTCTGAACTGTCGCCTATACTGCAGATTGCTCCCAAATCTGTATCTTCTTTCCAGATTTTTTCTAACAACAGAGCTACTTCTACTTACTGGACATTCTAGCATTGCATTACATCCTATATAACCAAAACTGAGCTCAATATCTTTCTCTTATGCATTTTTCCTGTTCCTATGTTTCTGAATTGAATAATAATGTCACTTGTCACCCAGATCCCCACAGTCCTCTGTGCATGTTGTGTCTTATTCATCTTTGCATCCTCCACCTCATCCCCTAGCTTCTGGCTCATTCAAGCCCATTATAGTTTCCAGTACACAGAAGACACTCAAAAGCTATTTGTTGAATGAGTGCATAAATAAAACCCTTTCAGAGGAATAAATCTATAAGCAATCAAGGGTGCTCTTGATTTTTCCATAAAGTTACATAGGACATTGTAAATCACCCAGTTGATCATTGCTAAGAAAGTACTTGATCCTATTGTCTATTATCAGCTTGCAGGAGAAAGGAGAAACAAACATGTTTTATGCCTTGTATAGACAGGATGACTAATCTTAGAAGACTTTTATAAAAATGAGCATCTTCCGAGTCAACATGAATGTAAAGTGCTGAAAGAATGAACTGTGATTACTGCTAGGGGACAGGCAGAGTGAATTTTTGACTCCCATTCTTGACCCCTCCTAATACACAAACCCTTTGCCATATAATTCATCAGTCCCTCCCACTAAAGGCATTGGTGAAAATTCTCATGCTTTGACTTTGGGCTCTGCCATGTTGTTTTTACTAACGGATGTTAGCGGACTGGAGGCATGAGGCTTGACATGCACTTGGTGGTTGGGTTTGCTTTCTTGTACCTTTTGATCACCATGAGAGTAACATACATGGCTCACCTCGCTAAGCTCAGGAGGAGAACAGGAGATGTGTAGAGCACAGCTACCCCAGCTGACCCACAGACCATCAGGGAGAAGCAAAGCCACCCCAGAGTAACCCAGCCAAGATCAGTTTCTGAAACTCTAGCGAATCTGCAAACTGTATGCGCCCAATAAATGCTTGTTGTAAACCACCACCAAAATTTTGTGTTATTGTGTAGCAGTATTTGAATAATACAAATAACAACAGGCTTTTTTTTTGTTTTTTTTTTTTTTTTTTTGATGGAGTTTCTTGTTGCTCTGGCTGGTGTGCAGTGGCGTGATCTCAGCTCACTGCAACTTCCACCTCCTGGGTTCAAGTGATTCTCCTGCCTCAACCTCCTGAGTAGCTGGGATTACAGGCATGTGCCACCATGCCCAGCTAATTTTTTATATTTTTAGTAGATATAGGGTTTCATCATGTTGGCCAGGCTGGTCTCGAACTCCTGACCTCAGGTGATCCACCCGCCTCAGCCTCCCAAAGTGCAGGGATTACAGGCACCGGGCCCAAAAGGCTTCTTTTACTCCCTTTCTTCTTCTGACTCTTGGCATTCTGCATCCCTTCTCCTCAGTTCTCTTCTGAGCAATCTGCTATTGTGAAAATAATTGGCTTTAGGGTCAGAAAGTTGTGACTTTGAACTCATTCTGTGAATGACTAGGAGGCTTGAATATGCTGCTTTTCTCCTTGGAGCCTTGGTTTCCTAATCTGTGAAGTAAGAAAAAAATACCTGCGATGACTCAATAAGCTACATTAAGCAACCAGCATACAATAATCAGGCTACACTCCAGAACTGAGTGTAACTGACCAGAAGGGATCACAAACTGAGCAAAAGCAGTGGTTCCTTGTTCGTTCTGCACTCTCCTCATACAAAATTCCATTCCTTTTCCCCCAAATTTGTTCTTCTTAGGCTCAGGCAGTTTTACCGTAGTGTGTTCTCTCTGCCTCCAGCACTGTTGTAAAGATGATATTTCTTATTCCTTTAATGGCTGTTGGCTACATCCATTCTCCAGGGACAATTCATTTTAAGGAGTGCTTTTTATGTTTGGCCTTCTTCTTTGAGGTATGTCTCCTGTGTGTGTGTATGTATGTGTGTGTGTGTGTGCCTACACAGTCATGCATCACTTAACAGTGGGATATGTTATGGGAAGTGTGTCATTAGATGATTTTGTCATTGTGTGACCATAGAGTGTATATACACAAACACAGATGCTATAGCCTACTTCACACCTAGGCTATATGGTACAGCCTATTGCTCCTAGGCTACCAACCTATATAGCATTTTACTGTACTGAATACAGCAGATGATTGTAACACAATGGTAAGTATTTGTCTATCTAAGCATATCTAAACATAGAAAAGGTACAGTAAAAATACCATGGGAAAGATAAAAAATGCTCCACCTGTAGGGTACTCACCATGAATGGAGCTTGCAGGACTGGAAGTTGCTCCAGGTGAGTCAGTGAGTGAGGGTGAGTGAATGTGAAGGTCTAGAACATTACTGTACAGGACTGTAGACTTTATCAACATGGTATACTTAGGCTACACGAAATTTTTACAAATATCTTTCCTTCTTCGATAATAAATTAACCTAAGCATAGCATAACTTTTTTGCTTTATAAACTTTTAGCTTTTTAAACTTTTTGACTTTTTTGTACTAACACTTAGCTTAAAATACACTCTGTACAGCTGTACCAAAATATTTTCTTTTTATCCTTATTCTTTAAGCTTTTTTCTATTTAAAAATTTTGTTTAAATTATTTTACTTTTTAAACTTCCTTGTTTTAAACCAAGACACAAACACACATTAACCTCGGCCTACTCAGGGTCAGGACCATCAGTATCACCGTCTTCCACCTCTACATTTTGTCGCACTGGAAGATCTTTCAGGGGCAACAGCACCCATGGAACTGTCATCTCCTATAATAACAATGCCTTCTTCTGGAATCCTTCCTGAAGGATCTTCCTGAGGCTGTCGTGTAGTTAACTTTTTTATTTTTTAAATAAGTAAGAGTACACTCTAAAATAAGAATGAAAATATAAGTACATAAACCAATAACAGTCATTGCTTATCAAGTATTATATACTGTACATAATTATGTGTGTTAGAATTTTCCATGACTGGCAGCACAGTAGGTTTCCAGCAGCATCATCATGAACATGAGTAATGCATTGCTATGACATCAGTAGGCTGTAGGAATTTTTCAGCTCCATTATAATCCTACAGGACCACTGTTGTATATGTGGTTTGTCAACAATGAAAATGTTGTTGTGTGCCACATGACTGTGTGTGTGTGTGCATATAAAATGTTAACTTGATCTTTAGTTAAATTATTCAATCTATTTACATTTAATGTTATTATTTATATATATTTCAATTTTAGTTACCATTTTACTATTTGTTATCTACTTGATTCACTTGTTTTATATTCCTTTTTCTCTTAGCTTCATTTGCATTAATTTTTTAGTACATTATTTTCCCTCAATTAACTTGTCAGTTATACATTTGCCTACTATTGTTTTGCTGGTTACTCTAGAAATCACAACATACATTTTTTGTTATTACTGTCTAAAAAACAAAATAGCCCTTTTCCGCTTTTTCAATAATGCTAGAACCTTCAGACGTTTAAACTCCATCCACTCTCTTCATCTTATGTGTTATTGCTGACATATATTTTCATAAGACATATTGACTTTATACAATCAATATTGATTTATATTTATCAACATATTTACCATTTCCATAGCTTATTACTTAGTGTATTTCTATATTTCATAATCAATTTTGCCAGTTTTTGTAGTCTTTTCAAAGAACCAGCTTACTTAAACATATTATATATATTTTATCATTACTTTCTGCAATTATCTCCTTTCTGTATTCTTTTAATTTATTGTATAAATATTTATCCTTTTTTTATCTGTTTGATCTATCAATAACTAGGAGAGGTGCATTTAAATTGCTCACGAAAGTGATGAATTTATCATTTTTTCCTGTAATTCTACTGATTTTTATTACAAAACCAGAAGCACATAGAAATTTAGACATGTTATATATTCCTGGTAGATTACACTTTTAATTATGTAGAGGCCTTCTCATAATGCTTTGGCTTAAAACATTTTTTATTCAATATTAAAATAACTCCTTTAGCTTTCTTTGAACAGTATTTTCCTGGTAATATCCTCACTTTTTAAAAATTTTCACTATTCTGGCCAGGCCCGGTGGTTCATGCCTGTAATCCCAACACTTTGGGAGGCCAAGGTGAGTGGATCATGAGGTCAGGAGTTCAAGACCAGCCTGACCAATATGGTGAAACCCCGTCTCTACTAAATAAAAAAAAATAAAAATAAATAAAAAAATAAAAAAAAATAAAAAAATTAGCCAGGCACGGTGGCAGGCGCCTGTAATCCCAGCTACTCAGGAGGCGGAGGCAGGAGAATCGCCTGAACCCAGGAGGCGGAGGTTGCAGTGAGTCAAGATCATGCCACTGCACTCCAGCCTGGGCGACAGAGCGAGATTCCATTTCCAAAAAAAAAAAAAAAAAAAAAATCACTATTTTTGTATATCTGTTGTACATATCTTGTTATAATTTACTTTTTATTTACCCACTCTAACAATCTTTATCTTAAATGATAGTTACTATTTATTCTATTTTATTCATATATTTGGGCTGCCATCTTTATAGTTCTACTTTTTCATCTTTTTATGCTTTTTTTTTTTTTTTTTTTTGCTTTTCTTTAGACAATCTTGGTCCCACTTTTGAAAAAAGTCTTAATTCCTATTATCCCTCCACTATTTAGAAAACTATTCTCTCCATTCTGATGACGAGTATCTTTGATACTGCAGTGCACACTTAATTTAACAATGGTGAGGTTAACCAATATCTTACAGCTTTTCTCCTGAACAGTTCATGAATGTTAAAACACTGAAATTCGGATCACCCGATCCCAACTTACATACTATCTCTATTCTCTATTTCAGTAATGTATTAAAACTGTCGTCGTATTTTAGTGGAGGGCCTTTCAGAATGTCACACTGGGGGAACTGTAGGAGGCAGGGATCTTGTCCCTTTATTTGCTGACCCAGTCTTCGGCTTTTTGCTGGTTTCTTGACTCAGGGTTTACTCCTCATTGTTTGGATGGATTATTCAACTGCCCCACAACTCTTGTGGAACTGCTTCTCTGTAGACCTGTTGCCGAGGTTCAGCAAACGAACCCAAGCACCAAGCAATTGCTGTAGGCCTCTTCCTGAAATCTTCTCGTTAATAGTCCTTGGACTTGTCTAGGAGAGATGTACAACTGATGAAGAAACCACAAACTGAAGAGCAGAGTTGTCATCTTATGGGAAACCCTGAGAATCTGCAGTTTTGATTATATTCCTGTGACATGGCCTTTTTTGCAGCGTTGTTATATTCTGCAGAGAACATTACTAAGATTTATTCTCTATTTAAATGTAGATTTGACTATGTTCCTTCATGGCATTGTAGATGGTTGAATCTTCTTGCTTCAGCTACCTGCTACTACAGCTTCCAGAAGTCTTTACATAACCCTACAATGCTCTCAACCTCATCTGAAGAGTCCCTATCTTCATGGATTATCAAATAAATTAGTTTATGCTGATTCCTATTTTAGAATGTGAATTGCATTCCTCCTTCTACCTGAAACCTCGGTGTACACGTGCATGCGTGCACTCACACACACTAAAGAGAATAGAAATTGCACATTAAGAGGTATCTCTACTTTTGCTGGTCTGACAATCACTTTGTTCCTTTTTGTTATTAAAGATAACAAAGGTGGTGTCTAGAGCAAGCTGGGCTCCTCCTTACTTGATCCTCAGGACTTCCCCAAGGATGAATCAAGTTATTCCACTTCCAAGGAGATGTGCTTACATTTGAAACATTGTATCAGTTACTTTACCACAATAAAGGTTAGTGATCACGTGGGTTGGGTATCCCCTTTTTGGCTCTTTGTCTTTCCCTCTCCCATAAACTAGATTAGCGGGTCAGTCAACCAACATCACTAGAAATATAAGGAGATGGAAATAAATGTAGGTATATTTCTCTCACCTATTGTGGCTGGACTATTTAGGTCAGCTGAGGGAAGATGCTAGAGGTAAAACAAACTATTTTAAAAATACTGGTGTGGGGCCAGGCACAGTGGCTCACGCCTGTAATCCTAGCACTTTGGGAGGCCGAGGCGGGTGGATCACAAGGTCAGGAGATCGAGACCATCCTGGCTAACATGGTGAAATCCCATCTCTACCAAAATAACAAGAAATGAACTGGGCATGGTGCTGGGTGCCTGTAGTCCCAGCTTACTCGGGAGGCTGAGGCAGGAGAATGGCATGAACCCAGGAGACGGAGCTTGCAGTGAGCCGAGATCACGCCACTGCACTCCAGCCTGGGCGACAGAGCGAGACTCCGTCTCACAACAAACAAACAAACAAATACCGGTGTGGAAGGGTACCAAATTATTAACCTGCCCAACATGCCATCAGTTACTGTTTCTCAGTTCAGCTTTCATTCTAGAAACTACCATGGAACTGTTAACTCTCATTTGGATTACTGTCCTTCCAGCCAGTTCTAGTGAATCAAAAAAATTTTCAAGTTTTTCATTTATTAAATGTTATCACATTTTTCGCATGTGGCAGGGTGGTCCAGAGGCTGCTGCCTTGACTGAAGGGGACTGGAACAACTTGTCTCTGCCATCTCTGGGCTTTTGTTCCTCTTCCACTCTACTGCTCAGTGGAAACAATGTATCTTCTATTAGATCCATTACTTCAGTTGTGCTTTGAAGAGGGCAACAGGTTTCTCAGTGGGTTTTGATTTTAGTACCTTGATATTAATCTGATTTATGAAATTCTCCATGGAGTTCATCTGAGGTTACCAGATTCTGCTGTGGAATATGAGGCCCAAGTCCCAGATAATAAAAATGTATTTTGTCTTTATCTCTTGGGCATTTATTTCTCTTGGGACTGTGGTGAAGAGGTTAAATATTTCTTGGTTATTCCTAAATTATCTGGTCAAGTATCCTTATATTATCATTTTTAATGTCATACTTCATTAGCACATTTCCAACAACCTGGCAATTCCATTAACTAAGTAGCTTATTAACTTCCTCCAAATAGTATCTTAAAAATCCCACCGTTTTCTCCCTCAGAAACTTACTTAGTATAGTATTCAAGGATGCTAGAATTCTACTGCTCACAAGATACTAGAGAGGACCCCTCTGAATACACACCCTGTGCTCCAGCCTCCCTGCTCACGCTCAGCTGCACTGCTTCTTTCCTGCTGCTGCAAACTGTGGTTCTGATTGTTCCGATTTGGGAGACAACATGTCCCTCCAAGAACCTCAAAAAACTCAGTAATTTACAAAAGGGACCAGAGATTTCGTGTCAGCCTATGAAACTCTGCAGGGAGATCAGCAATAGGACTATTTGACGTTCCAACAAACTGGACCAGGCTCTCAAGCTTTCCCTCGTGTAGAACTCTGACAGATTCTCATTTATTGGATAATGCAGATAAAAAAGAAAATTAAAAAGTCAATTTGTTCTGTCACTGCCAGTATTTTATCAACCTTTATAAATGGTGAAGTATGAGCTAGGAGAAATTATCTGTTGTGGCTGTGACATTTCACCCAGGATAGGCTATGCTTAGGCTTAGATACATAGTTTAGAAATGCCTGCATATTAGCACAGGCTTAGATACATAGTTTAGAAATGCCTACATATTAGCACAGTATCTTCTGCAAACTCCAGGCTTGGTTCTTAACTCAGAGTGCATGTATTTCACCGGGCTCTGCCAATCATCCCAAGCCTTCCTTTCCTCATGGAAAAATACTCTGTACTCCCAGATTTGAGGACGAATCACCCTCAGAAGTATCAGGACACTGAAGCCCTGGAAAAAGGAACAGGTAAGATGGGAAGTCCCAGAAACCAGGGAACTTGGCTGCAAGTGTTACCTTTATTTATTTCATATATATATTTCCAGAAGGACAACGGTTGCCTGGTATTAAAACCAAACCAGTCCATCAGAATCATTGACCAAAATGAGAATTTCCCTGTTGGGCCATTAGGGTTGGAGTCTTATTAACCCTCCCCTATTCCTCTGGCCCATAATGCATTATGAGATAGAGGAGAAGAAACCAGGCACAGAAGACTCTCCCTCTCATGCTTTAACCCCATACCCTGTGCTCCACTTAAGGAGGATGTCTCCCCAGTTCTTGCCACTCCCACAATCAGAGCAGGTGAGGTTCACAATTATTCAGCCTCATCTCCAAGGAACCTTTAACCGCAACAGAGATCCTTGGGCCATTATGAGATGCTACTTTTTAGTTCTTAGTTCTAGGAACATAAAATCACGTAAGAAAAAGCAAACAACACAAATACATGAAAGCCATTTACTCCTGGTGAATTCCTCGGGGTCCCAGGTTCAACACTTTCCGTGATGTCAGAGTACTCAGTCAGGGATGATGGGAACAGGGTGTCGGGAGAATAGTTTTGATGGTCTTGCCAGCAACAGCTTTTTCCTATATTCCATAATTTGGTCTTAGCCGTTTTCCAGTTGTCTTCATGTAAATAAAGTGGCCCATGGCAATCATGATTCTGTAATTGTTACAGTGCCTTTGTAACTTGACACTGTTCCCAAATCCCCTTACTCACACCGCCCCTGTGATGGGGGTGTGAAGGGGTTGGTGGGCTCGTGCATATGAGGAAATGTGAATGATTTCATTATGACCGAATATGCTTTACTCAATAAGTACTCAAACGCTACCACCTCACTTGCAGTAGAAGTGCTAGGGACGAAACGAAGAGACTGGCTGAATAATGGGAAGGTTAAATGCATGAGTATTTTAATAGAAAAAAATATTAAAAACAAAACCAGAACTCGTATGGAAAGAGGCTTCTGACTAGGCCCTCCTTTCTAGCAGTTTGGCACCTGATAACAAAATTTGACATTGGGGGAGGGAGCAGCTTGACAACGTCCACATGAAGCAGCCTTGAGATTTTTCGCCCACTTCCATTTCTCCTCAGCATCAAAGGAAAGTGCATGGTAAGAAGTGAATCAGACAGCGACGGATTTATACAGTTATCCTGTGAATATGTGGCAAAGCCATCAGGACGCAAATCTCCTGTCTTGAGTTCAGAGCTGTGTGCTTTAAGATTTGACCCCACTAAAGACAGCATCCTTCAGGCTGGTCCCTTCCCAAACCTACGGGGCTGTCCTTGGCCACTTTCAACCTGAAGCTGTTGAGCAGTCTTTAGGATATGTAACAGCCTATTTTTTGGACGATACAGTAACCACAACCTCTTAAGTCTCTTAATTCTCCTACTTTATACCCATGAGGTAGAGGCAGGCGCACTCCAGTGAAGGAGAAGCCTCAATTCAGGTTGTACTTTGGATGAAACATCCCCTCAAGGTGTAGAAGACGACGGAGAGGTTCTGCCCAGGCTTGTATTTAGTTGCAGGAAGAGGTGAGGTCAGATCTGGGCAGGTCAGGGAGACTCCCTCGAAAAGGTCTTCCCGGGCTGACAAGAGGGCTTTTCCTATTCCTCACCTCCCTTAGGTGAGGGCTGAAAGCAGATCTCCTCACATGGGGCCCTAGCTAGGAGGTCTTTTCTGAGTGGGTCCTCTGATGTCTAATTAAGTGATATCCTCTGCTGAAGCTTTTCCCACAGGTAGGGCACGTGAATGGTTTCTCCCCAGTGTGTGTTCTCTGATGCCTGACGAGGTGGTCCCTGCGACTGAAGCTCTTCCCACATTCGTTGCATCGGCAGGGCCTCACTGAGGCGTGTCCTCTCAAGTGCTTGGCGAACGCCGCGCTGTGGGAGAAGCAGCGCCCGCACTCGCTGCAGAGGTAGAGCTCTTCGGCAGCGTGCGTCTTGCGGTGCGCCAGGTACCGCCTGTGCTCACTGAAGTCCTCGCCACACTCTCCACACAAGTAGGGTTTGCCTCCCAGGTGGATTCTTTGGTGTGTTGTTAACACAGATTTCTGGCTGAAGCTTTTGCCACAAATAGTACAAAAGAAGGGTTTTTCTCCTGTATGTGTCCTCTGATGCCTGACAAGGTCTGAAGTCCAGCGGAAGTGCTTTCCACAATCATCACATCTATAGGGCTTCTCCACAGATGGAGTTCTCTCGGCCTGGGTCAAAGGGGAGGTCTCTTCCAAATTCTTCCGGTTTAGGGGGTATTTATAAGGCGCATTCATCTTATGAACCTTTTGGTGCCTGGCAAGATGTGAGCTTCGTGTGTAACTTTTTCCACACTCCATGCATTTATAGGGTTTCTCTCCCGTGTGAGTCCTCAGGTGTCTAACAAGATGGGAGTTACAAGTGAAGCTCTTTCCACACACAGAACAGTCATGATGCCTCCCTAACAGGGGCTGGATGGGCGTAGTTTCCCGAAGGTTCACAAAACTATTCACTTGAGAAATATTTGTACCAAATCGTCTTTCATTAAGTCCACCTGGATTGTCCTCGAAGACTATTTCCCAATCTGGAGTCTGGTGAATTTCTGGTTCTCCCAAAATAGGCCTGTGTATATCCTCCAAACTCAGATCTTCCTGCTCCAGACACTCTTCCTCATCTTTACTCCTATCTCCTGTAGAAAGGGTGAGAGGAAAAAAGGGGTCATTGTAGTGGCAACAATGCCTTCTACACAACGGGGACATTTTTAAAAAGGGGTTTGAGACAGCAAGACTCAATGGAATGCCTGTCCTGTGCCAAGCACTTTCTCATATTGTTATGCTATCAACAAACCTTGGTATGCAGAAATATAATCTTCATTTTGTAAATGCAGAGACTGAGAATTGAGGGTTTAAGGGAATTGTACAGTAAATGGTTTATCTGCAATTCCAAAAGTTAGCATTTCTCTTTCACCCTTTTGTATTACATTGCTATCAGACAAATGATGGGAGGAGAAAAGAGGAGGGAAATGACAGAAGAAATGGCTGTCAGAAGGAGAAAGCAGTACTGGCTGACATGTGAGAGGAACTGATGAGAGCGGGGCCCTACAGAGAGAGAGAAGCACTGCCTAGAGGAACTGCCGGCTCAGGGTGGGTAAGACCCTTTTTGTCATTCCTCACCTGTGTAGGTAAAACTCAGGATTTCTGGCTCTTGAGTCTCTTGAGGCTCTTGGATATCTGGGACCCAAGGCTCTTCCTCTCTAACCTGGGAGATCTCATCAGGTCTGGGGATTGGAAATGCTGCTCAAGAGAGGGAAAATAGGATATCACGATTGGCTCAACAATTCCCTGTGTTAAGAGTGGACCTTTTCTATTTGGTAGGTTGTGGAGCAAATACATAGCTAGCTCAGGTCATGAAAACTTTCATCTCTTTAGTTTGTGTACTTTTAACCAAGGACTGCATATCTCTTGTCTTTCTTGTGGTTTTCACCTGCAACTCAATAATTACACCGTTGTACACCTTATCCTCTTTTCCCATACTCAAGGAAGATTATCTCCAACTCTTGTTTTAACACTCATGTGCTTACTTCAAATATTTCTGCACTAAAGCTGTAATATTACAAGTTTGTTTCCCTATTAGAGGTTTCCATTTCCAAACATTTATCTTTTACTTGAAAGGACACCATATTTTGCACCTAATCCCTCAATTTTATTGGTGGGGAGGGCATAAGAGAAGTTCACTGCATACAATCTAAGGTCTAAGATCCCCCAAAATTTCCAGCAGGAAAAAGATCTCTGGGCTTAGAATACTCTAGAATACTTGAAATTCCTTACACAGAGAGACTACAATTCCACAATCTTCTTCCAAGACATATTCTCCATAGAACTCTTTCTGTGTTGGGTCCAGATCACTCCACTGGTCCTGGGAAAAGCATACGGCCACATCCTTGAACGTTACCAGTCCCTGAAACCACATAAGGATTTCATCAAAATGTGACGCTACAGGTAGCCTCGCATTTTGTACCTGTTGAAAGTCACACAATAGGAAGACTCCATCTTGGAGATGAAAGGAGCTCAAGTGGCGGGCTGCTTAAACTCATTCTCAGGGGAGCTATGTGTCCTCTAGCGTCCTGCACTGGCCCTGCCCCCTCCAACGCCATCACTTTCCCTGAGGACCAGCTTATGTTCTTCTTAAGGTACTGTTTAAAGGTCTTAAAAATCATCATCCCTACTTGACACTTTAATGCTACATACATTTCTGCAAAATTTATCTTTTCTAGTCAACTTTCCTGAACGACTCTAATCACTTTCAATAGTTTCTACACTCTATAGGCAAAACAAGACTTTTTTCCTCAGTTAGATTACAATCTAAAACCATACATGAATTCTATTTCTTATCCTCCAGCCACATGGCTTAGTTTCAGGGCTTTGATCATGGTGAATACTTGCTAAATGTCTCAGCAGTACAGTCTGTCATACTTACAAATGACTATCAGATGTATTCCTTAAAAAAAACCTAAAAAACCCTCATTTGACAACTTCGAAGTTGTACTGGAGTGTTACAAAATAATCTCATTTTGTTAGCTTTTCTAGTCAACGGCAAATAAACAGGCGTTGGCGCCTATGGATCCAATAGAGGGTATGATAATTTGTCTCATTATCTCCTCCCCTTTCTCCTCCCCTTCCAGGCATCTGCAGAACTGTGAGCTTAAAACTGGCAAGAGTGTAAATGTGTATCCTGCTTCGCCTGTTTAGTATGGCTAATGCCCAGTGGTTCTTCAAACAAACTCTCTGTGGTACAGAGGTAATTAGGGCACACCTGTGATAGAGCAGTAAGAAGAGCAACCATCTCTGAGTCTCCAGAGCTCCTCTCTGCGGGAAGGTCTGGCTCCTGGGGCACTGGGACCTCTATGAAGAAAAGGCGGCAAAGATCAGTAATATGCAGCGTGCCCCAATAATGGACAAAAATCTAGGCATCCCCCACCATCTTTGGTAAGAAGGTGGCCCTATCCTTCTTATTATGGGAACCAAGACACAGGCCTAAGGGTAGCTCCCATATCCCACACCCATCACCTATAAGACCATCAGAATGCCAAGAGAACAAGCAACGATCTGCTATCTAAGCTTGGCCGTGTTTTTAGGGGACTCTAGCTGGTGGTTCTGTCTCCTCTTGACATCCTGGATTCTGTGATTTCTTTCCATGCAGTCTACCCAGCTCCCTTGGTACAGGAGAACAGCCCCCTCCTTGCCTGCCTTCTGCCACAATCCCCCCTTTCTGCTGAGGCTTCCCACCGCTCTCCTGCAGGGACTGGAGCTCCTCTTCCTGGTGCAGACGCTGCTCTGCTGGTGCCCCCCGATCTGGGCTCTGTGTGGTTTCCTCAGGAGACTGCCGGGGGGTCGAGCTTTGCACAGGATCCTGTAGCTCACTAGGTGACTCAGGCTCCGCTCCTAAATGCACCGTCTCCTCTGACAGGACTTCCTGGCCGTGAACATGGACAGTCACCTGGGAATAATTCCAACTTCCAGTCACCATGGAGTCAGGAGGAAGTTCTTGGTTGTCATGGGAGCTTATTTTAGGAGAAGATGTCTAGAGAAAACACTCCCAGAGGGACCCAGACAAGGAGGGGAAACTCCAGTTCCAACTCAGCAGGCAAGGAGGAGCTGAAGCTTATCCTCCCCAGAACGAGGCAGGGGATGCGCAGGTCTGCAATGCTCTCTCACCACCCCCAGCTTTGGAACCCGTCACCCAAGGCTCCTTCCCATCTCCACCTGTCCCACCTGTAGCTCTCCTTGCTGCCTGCTTCCCTAGCTGACCAGCCAGGAAGGGGGATCTGTGACTGGGGATCTATGAGAACCTTTGAGGAAGTCACAAAATTCTTCTCTCCAGGAACCCAAGGCTCAACATTCAAAGAAGGGAAAACCAAAGCCATGACCCTTTGGTGGCTGAGACCCCTCAGACGGTCCCTACACAGGTGTTCCAAAATCCAGAAAGTCACATTCATACACACACATCCCCCTAATCCGTGGGGCTCATGGATCTATGAGCAACCCGAGGGCAGAGCCCACTAATAATTTATGGGGATCCTGCAAGCCCTCCCCCAAATCCAGCCTTCCAGCAAATAGTCCCCCTCCACATCACACAGATCAGGACTCCCCCTCCTCACCCACCGCCTTGGTCTCCTGGGTTGTTTCTGCAAACCCTCCACCAGCGTCACCGCCTCCTCGCCACTTTCTGGCCGTTGGCCCCGCACCCAGCTCTGTAGTTCTCCGGGCAGGACGGTAAGAAATTGTTCCAGTACAAGCAGCTCTAGAATCTGCTCCTTTGTCCGCCTCTCTGGTCTCAGCCACTGGTGACAAAGTTCTCGGAGTCTGATGAGAGCTTCTCTAGGGCTTGCGGCTTCCTGATAGCGGAAGCGCCGGAAGTTCTGGTGGGAGGTCTCCAGCACTGGGTCATCCCTCTGTAAGACAGACTCTGGCCTACAGGTGAAATCATCTTCCAGTTTCACCATCAGAATTCCCTCTTCTTCCCAAAGATCCTGGTCCTCTGGTTCCATGGCTGTAGCCATTTCTTGGCTTTGGGGTGGTCTCACACCATCTAGAGCTCACACTGTCATTAGACCCCAGCCTCAGCCTGGACACAGCGAGGATTTTCTGCCAAGGGCCCTGGATAGAGAAGTAAAGACAAACAAGAGTATAAGCATGAAACTACACACAAGGACAACAGTCTGAGTTCAATCATAATCCCCTATACAAACTTCTTCAAATGGTTAAATCCTCTTTTCCCCAACCTCCACAACCATAAATCAACACATCCAGTTGGGAGAGGACAATCCACAACTAAAGGTGTGGTCCTCTATCCCCCTTCCTAGGCAAGGTTCATACTCCAAGAGAAAATACTGCATTTCCACTTCATGAACACTGCCAATTCCATCTCTCAAGACTCCAAATCGGCTCCCTCCTCTTCCTTCCTACAGACCGCTTTAGTTTCAGGCTTCATCATCTGCTGCCTGGACTCTGCTCTAACTTCCTGAGATCCCTGCAGTACTCAACTATGAGCAAAGTGCAACAGAATTACCTGTGGAGGTTTTGCAAAACACAGTATCACACATTTTTCAGACACTCTGATTCAGTCAATCCAGGTAACTGTATGTTTAGAGATGCTACATGCAGTTCAAAAGTGTATCCATGGTTGAGAAACACCAACCATGAGGGAGGTGTGTAAGGTTATGAGCGAAAGTTCTGAAGCCAAGCTACCTGTGTTTGAATCCTGGCTCTATCGCTTACTAGGTATTTCCAGAGTGAGACCATAGGCAAGTTCTCATTCTCCTTATGCTGGTTTCTCTGTCTATAGAAGGGAGATAATAATGGTTTTCATCTAATAAATTTACTATAAGGATTAAATGTATTACTATCTTTGCTTAGAAGAGTGATGGCACCAGCGGTTGTCTTCCTAAATTATGGTTCCAACTATATTACTCAATATTTTAAAACAAAACCTTTTTAATGTTAGTAAAATCAGTTCCAAAATCCTGGGAATGACACGAAGCTCTTTACAATTAGCCCCCAAGCTATTTTTCAAGCTTCAGATTCTACCTTTTCCCTGTATTGCCTGGTTATCTGGTTATAAAAAATGTATTGCTGATCTTCCTACAACAGGGTGACTTTTCAGCCCTCCATGTCTTTTTGAAGGTTGTTCCTTCTGCACAGACTACCCTCCACCCTTCCCCTTTCCACGCTACATGGTGTGTTCTTTCTTTTTAACGGGTCTTGTCTTCTTTATTCCCATGATTTGCAGCTTAGGTCCCTCTCACTTCTCATCTGGATGACTGCAACTGCCTCCAAATGTGAGCTACCTGCCCCCAGATTTGTCACCTTCACATTCCCACTATGACCAGTACGAGCGCTACTGGCAAATGTGCTCATGTCCCTTTCCTATCTAAGATCCTTCCATCACTCCCTGCTGTCTTGTTAAGTGAAACACAAACTTCAAAGCATTCTACATTAAGTTGATGTTCATCTTGTTATTCTCTTCGCCCTCCTCTCTAATCCTTTCAGACATCACACATACACGTATGTACATGCAAAACACACGAGTCCCATGTTCTTTAGCTTTTGAACATGCTGTTTCTTCTGAATCTTTATCCTTGCTTAGGTTAAACTTTAAATTTTTCAAGACATAAGCTCAGGCTTCATGTCTTCTGAGATGTTTTCTTTGATCCCATTTCCCCTACTCTTAGACATGGTTAGAAATCACCTAAGTCCTCCCGTAGTGACCTGGGCACCTCTCTATCCCAGTATCGGTCATATTACATAGCCATCGCTTATCTTTCCTGTGAAACTCTTTGAAGTCAGGAAGCATTTTCCATCAATCTCCAATACCTATAATAAAGTGCACAATAAATGCATGTAAAATGAATAAAACTCTACTCCAAAGCTCTTCCTATTGTAACAGGAAGAACCATTGTTTCCTCCATTATGCTTTTACTATCTTATTATTATTCACCATATCCTGTTAATTCCACCTTCTAAAAAATGTCTTTTGAATCCATCTCTTCTAAAAAATGTCTTTTGAATCCATCTCTTCATCTCTACTGCCATTCCCCCGGTTGAGCCATTATGACCCACTAGAAGGTATTAATAGGAACTTTAAAAAAAATTACAATATCCTCTGCTCCTCAACAGCACTGGCTCATAACAGGCACTGATACATTGGAGAGATGACTTAGTTCAACCTCCATGACTGGTTTTCTTCATCCTGTCCCCCTCCAGACCAGTGTCCACAAGCAGTTTAAGGGCTCCTTCGTTTCTCAATCTTTTTTGTGCTGTACTACAATTGCCTCACATCCACATTCAAGGTTATTGATCCACTCTTAACAGCTGTGTCTCATCTGTTGTTGCCCATCAAATGAGTTTATAGTCAATGACCATATTATCTTCATTCTTTCTCAAAACCCTTTTAATTCATACTCTTATGACTTTTTTGTTTCATTATCCTCAATCACTTGCAACATACTTTCATAGTCTATTTTGGATAGCTCCCTAATTCCTTGATTTTCATGTGCAATTTTTCCTCTGCTGTCTCTACCTCATGGTGATTTACTTTTTTCTCAAGTGGCTTGTAATTTTTTATTTTATGCCCATCTTTTTACTTTCGGAGTCCTGAGAGCCCTGGATTTAAATGTGAGCCCCTTGAATGTAATTTCATTTGTTTTTTCCTAAGTGTTAATGGTTTCAATGATCTTGGACAATTTGCTTTTTAAAGACGCTCCCTCTGTTGCCCAGGCTGGAGGGCAGTAGTGCAATCATAGCTCACTACAGCCTGGAACTCCTGGCCTCAAGTGATTTTCCAACCTTGGCCTCCCAAAGCACTGTTACCACAGGCTGAGCCATGGTGCCTGGCCAAATCAGTTTTTATGTTAATTTCCCAGAGTGTTCCTGAATAACGTTTTTGTGTATTATTTAGACCGATGCCTTCAAGTAATGTTTGGCCTACCCAAGGCTCTGGAGAACCTACTTCCTTGTACTTTTCCTGGGTCAGTGGGAAGATGTTCAAAGGTCCAGGTTTGCAGGCTGCTCAGTTCTGTAACTTTCACACAGCGTCAGCTCCCCAAGTCCTGTCTCCCTGTTGCAGTACCAGTATTAAAAGCTCAAACCCTAGAAACCTTATTTTGGTTTGGAATCTCACTGGGCCTTAGTGAAGTGAGCTTATACTTATTCTTCTAGTGGTTATTTCTTTTTCCTTCTGGAACCTATATGCTTTCCTTTAGCTTTTGTGAGACAGAGAGAGAGAGGGAGAGACAGCAGGGGCAGACAGGAACAGGATTTAATAATGGGCAGGAGGCCCATCCACATTAGCTTCACCTGCAATACTCCAAGTAGGTAAGTGGTGAACTTCCTAACATACAAAATCTGCCAATGGCTTCCCAGTGACCTTAGGTTAAAATTTAAACTTCTTAAAATGTGATACTCAAAGCCCTTCAAAACATGGTCCCTGCTACCTCTCTTTCCTTCCATGACTGCCACTCCCATTGAAAGCCACTGCTTGAATTACTGTTCTTTCTTTTCTATACCCTCCCTGGGCTTTCCTGATGCTGTTCACCCTGTCTGAAGTACCCTTCTCCACTCTCTTCATGTGGTTAACTCTACCCATCTTTCAGATCTCAGTTTTTCCAAGATGCCTTCCCTGGTCCTCCCAGATGATGCTTCCACGGGAACTTGTATCTCCCCCATCACAGCATGCACATGTGTTTATTTTTTGTGTCATCAAAATTGTTCATCTTCTGTTGAACTCACTGGACTGTAAAGCTCTGAGGGCAGGGACATGCTGTGCCCAGCTCGATGCTTGGCATGCACCAGGCACTCACTTCATATTTGATGAATGCAGAGAACGCTTAGTAAGGTTTTAAAAGTCTGTTTCCAGAAGGATAGATACCATGTCATATTAACCCATATTCATCCACAAGTCTAGCAAACTGTGTGCTGGATAAAGGCATACACAGGGAAAAAAACATTTATTGTTTGGATTGTAAGAATTCTCTTAGTGGTTCCCAAGGTGATAGAACCACAACTCATCACAAGAAATCTTCAGGTTGCACCAGGAATAATCCAAATGCAAGTCACACAACACTGGGCATTTGAAAAAAAAATCATTTTCCATTGAGGATTCAAATCAATTTTAATAAGCACAAAATCAGACATGAAATAAATGGAACTACAATACTGATTATTTATCCAGATAAAGCTTTCCAACCCTCACCCCAACTCCTACCCCTGGAAGACGGAATTAATACCTAGGGTCTTTTGGCTTAATGAAAGGACTTCTAGTATCTTAAAAATTTGAGAACCGATGTCCAGTGAAGTAGACTTGGAATCCTCATTGTTTTCATGCAGCACAAGGTACAAGAGATTCCACAGTATGGATCCTACAACGTATGCATTGACAGAAGAGTTCCTGCTCTCTCAGAGGGCGCTGCTCTCCAAAGAAAAAAGAATATATAACAGTGCCACACCAAACTGGCCATTTAAAACTGCCCTTCAGAAATCACAAGCTGAGATTTCTGTTGCTTGTTTTGCATTTACTTTGGCAGCCTAGGAAGAGGAAGGAAAACAGATCAGCAATCGAAGGAATGAAGGAGGAGTCTTGGTGGGGTAAGAGATGGGAAATGAAGGAGATACAGCAGTGCTGTGCACAGCACCAAACTGGGGTATCCAAAGATGTACATCCCAGCCCCAGATCCTCAAGAAGCTGGAGCTTCCCTGAGGGTTTCGTGAAGTAACATACACAAGAGCCCTTGTAAAGGATAAAGCCCTCTGCAGATAACCAGTCTCCTAACTCAGTGATTATCTGAGATGTGAGCTTCATGAACTAAAATGTGTTGTGCACATGTCAAGTATTAATATTAGAGGCAGAAAACAGATGTTGCGTTTTTATTCTATAATTAATGGGATGTGCTATGCCACAAGTATACCTTGCAATTTGTTGCCTTTGCTATTCTAATACCTTTCTTCAATTTCTGTCCTTGGAAGAGTTCCAGAGTAAGATAAAAACTATAACAAGAATAGAGAGAATATGAAACCAGGCCAGGATTAAGAGACTTGGTTCCAGAAGACACTAAAACAATATCTGCAAAGATACAACCTAGTGTCTTGAGTGTTCCTAGGATGCACAAGATTGGAGAGGAGCTATGAAGGTAAGACCTTCATACACTCCTCAGGCCAGCTGTCTCTGCCCCTTATCTGAAGGTATCACGTGGCAGTGAAGACCCACGGTCAATTCTCTTACGAGAACAGAAAACCACAGGCAATGAAAGAATATCTAGTTCTGTACCTTAAAATGCTACTAGCTAGGGTGATCTTTCTGGACCCTAAATGACAAAGTCTGTAGTCATATACTGTCAACCTAAAGGAGAGACAGTGATCTTCCTATTTACTGGAAAATAATCTTCAGAAGAAAACAGTGATTAGAACTGAAATTATTATATTTAGCAGATATTTATATCCCTTCCAGTCCCCATTCTTATTTTACACCTTAATGCAGGCCTATAATGTGGGAATTTTAATATGGCTACTTGCTGGGGCTAACCAGGGCCTGTCAACCGCTCCTCTCAGTGTTCTAGAATAGACATTGACTAATAAAAACTGTTAACCGCTCTTTTCCAATGCTGCTGCTATTCTTTAAAACAAAAGATTAGCCCAGTACAATCCTTCTAATGGAGATATTCTTTTATTCTTAATTGTCCTATATACAAGCGCTTATCTAAGCTTTCCACGTAACAGTTAGGGACCTTGGAACACTGGGTTTGAATCCCTGACCTTGCTCATTAGCCTTGTAACACAATTTCCCTAAGCCTCAGTCTTATCCCCAAAAATGCGACTAATACTACCTATCTCATGTGGTTGTTTTAAGGAGTAAATGAAATAACCTATAGAAATCCTTCAGCATAGAGTCTGGCATAGGGTAGGTGCTCAATATATTTTATTCATTTTCCTTCAAGCTATTTGAAATCCTTCTGGGAAGATGGCAAGATTTAAATGATAAACAAGTAAACAGTTCTTTACTTCATCATAATTACAAAAAAATAGATGGCATAAGGAAAATCTTGATCTGTCTATTGTTATATCAAAGAAACCACGCTAAACCAAAAAAACAATCCTTGCTTTGGAGGCACTTTATGAAGTAGGATTAAATGAAAGTGTTGGAATACAGATGAGAAGGAACTTTAAACACACATTCTCCCACCGAAGACCATATCAGCAATGCTTCTAATTACCAATATATCAAAACCCTCTCCACTCCCTGTAACTGGCAGGAGACAATCTGAGGCAAACTCAGTGTACCAAGAAGACCTATGAAAACTTAACCTAGATGGCACAAGGAATGAAAGGGAGTGAATTCCCTGGCTTTTGGCCTTCTAACACATGACCAGTATGCTTCAGACCATGTTTAAAACTGTTTTTGTAATATATTTTTGCCACCTAAGTTTTTTTTTCCCCCCTTCATAAAAGTGATATTTGAGTAGCGAGGGGAGAAATGGCTCAAAACTTGTTACAATAGGTTCCAAAGAAAGAGAATAAGGTATAGAGAAAGGGAAGACAGGAAGAAAGAAAAAGAGGTCAAGTATGTAGTAGGTGGTACAGGGAAGTCAGCGGACGCTAAGACACAAGTATCTTCTGCCTGGAAATGCTGCAGATTTTGTGGTTAGCCTCAAGATATTAGGTGGGAATAAACATGTCATTGAGAGTAAATGTAAACACAAAAATGAAAAATAAAAATTGTACAATTCACTTTATTCTTAACTAAAATGTTTTTGATGGTTATATATGGCAGGCCTAGGAGGCAATGTTAAACAGTAGATAGCTGCCTTTGGGGGAGGGTGACCTGTGTTCTGTCCCCTGCTCTACGTTGTAAAGAGGTGTCATTTTGGACAAGTCACAGCAGCTCATGTTGAATCTTGGTTTGATTCTTTATCTAAAGGTAGAAAACTGACAGCTTTTTGATGCTGATGAGGAGGAGTTTTGAGAGGAACAAGGATATACACTATCTCTGTTGAATATCTGGGCCATAATGTATCAGCCTAGGACACTGAGAGAGATTTATTCAAGAGTTGAGGAGAGCTAGGGGCCAAATAAAGATTTTTAAGTTTTGAGATAGGGTTTTATTCTGTTGCTATGACTGGAGTGCAGTGGCAAGATCACAACTCACTGCAATCTCTGCCTCCCAGGTTCAGGCCATCCTCCCACCCCAGCCTCCTGAGTATCTGGGACTACAGCACATGCCGCCACACCCAGCTAATTTTTAAATTTTTTGCAGAGACAGGGTCTTGCCATGTTGTCCAGGCTGGTCTCAAATACCTGGGCTCAAGTGATCTGCCGGCTTTGGCCTCCCAAAGTGTTAGGATTACAGGTGTGAGCCACTGCACTCAGCCTCAAATACAGACTTTTAGGAGGTCAGATTTATACACCTGTCCATCATGGTCATGTTGGTTAACCTCCATCATGAAGCTAGGCTTTTTAACCTTCAGGAAAACTACCCCAAAGCAATTACTGGCCTAAATAAAGCAGGTCACCCTATATGCCTCAGTTTAAAACAGAACATCACAAATTAACCTGAAGCAGGAAAAGGAGGGGACATCAAACCTGACACCAATCCTGATGAGAGCAAGTGCTCTCATTTGACAGCCAGAGTTAAACTAGATGTATGCAATTCCTACAATGAACATGATCAATGCCAATCAGATAGTCAGAGTAACCATCATTTAATTGGAAATAACATATACAACAAAGCTGACCTGAGGCGTTGCTATAGATAATTCATAACGGCAGTAAATTCAAAAGTCATTTACTATGTTTTTAGCTTTGTCATTAACACACCCTGTGTGGATATCCCCTGTTCTACATCTAGATGACTTCCTTCTGGCTTTCCTCAAGGCTCCCTTAACTTTGAGGAGACGATAAGGGATGGGATCCCTGCCTATTGAACCAGAGGAAGCTGAGGAGCACCAGGTTTCCACTGAAGACTAAATCATGATCCAAAGAAGGAATCCCAGAAGCCATTCTTGCGTGAGCATGGCTTAATGTCTGTCTCCCACTGTGAGCTCTGGCCTTGAGAGCAAGGGTCTCCTTAGTCATTTTTATATTCCCAGTGCCTACCACTTTGTCAAGCCCTTGGTAGAAAAGGTGTTCAATAAATGCATGTTGAGTTTTATTACGCTTTCTATTTTTCCTCCCCCAACTTGTACATATTACAGAAGCACTGAAAATTCAGAAATCAGCAGGTGTCAGGGCTCCGGGGTAATAAACCATTCACAGGGATAGCTATAGGAATTTGGCATTAGCATTGATTCCAATCTCTTGGGGGTAATCAGGTGGCATAATCATGCCCTGCTTTACTGTGTAGCATAAGGTCAGTGGAGAAAAACATCAAGAAGGGAGGAGGACAAGGGATGGAGTTCAATACAGAAATATCTACCGAGCGTCAATTATGTGTCCCACACTATTCAAGGTACTGGGCAGAGAAAGATTAAAAAAAGCAGAAGCTCCGACCTTGAGGAACTTAACAGGTAGTTAAGAAATAGCAGGATTTTAGCAATACTAGGAATTGACAGCAACAGCCCAGAATCCCGATGTAATATATACGATCAAAATGTGAGGTCCCTATCAAGAGAATTAAGAAAATCAAGGGGAAGAACTCATCAATACTTCACCTCAAAGTTGGCATATAGCATTTGTTTAGGTACGCTTTCTTAATTTTGCGAACAAAATATTCAGACCTAAGTGATTATCCACAAAAGATCGGATTACTAGTTTCTAACACAGAAGTACTCAAAGGTATTCTGAACCCCAACCTACTGCAATATGTATCACATTTGGCCAAAAGGTAGTTGTTCTCAAAGTGAAGAACCCAGATCTGCAGCATCAGTACCTGAGCCTTGTTAGAAGTACAAATTCTCAAGCCCTAGCACAGACCTATTACCAGAAACTCTAAGGCTGGGTCCCAGCAATATGTGTTTAACAAGCCCTTCAGGCGCTTATAGTAAGTTTGAGAACCACCACCTAGCAAATGAAGTGAATCTGGCGTTCAAGCAGAAAGCCATTGCTGGCCAAATTAAAGGGTTTGCTGGTGAGAGAACAGGAAAAGCAAGGGGTCTAGAACTGTTTCACTTTTTAAATCTGTGCCAAATTTACTGGGGAAAAAAATGTAAACCTTTAACTTACCTCATCTGTACAATTTGCAATGGCTGAGTCCCTCACATTGTAGTAAACCTTGTTGTACCCTTGGAATGATTGTCTACTGCAATATAGTATATACACAGAGTACAAAAAGGGTATAGCTGGAGGAGAAAGGGTGAAAGATTATGAATCCCAGGTGTCTGGTCCCAGGAGGAATAATTCCTGTCCTCTCTCCAACCCTGCCCACCCTCTTATGCTAGATAGTAACAGCAAAAAGTTATCCAAGACTGCTCGCATTCACACGCTTCCCACCAACAAACCTCCCATGGCTATCCCACAACCTTTCTGAAGTAGCTTCCTGGATCAAGCCCCACCGGGCAGCTTGGAAGAGAAGCTGGGAGGGATGAGGGGCTCCACTAGCATTCCTTGTGACTTCTGAGTGTAGCTGCCCTGGGTGTCACCTGCAGAGCGTGGATAGAGAAAAAGCAACAGTTCTAAGCCCAGTCTCTAAGTGAGAGCCTGGGATGTGGCACTGCTCCCCAGGACCAAGGTTGTCTAAGAAAGGCTGGGTCTAAGAGTCTCCCTTTGGGGAGGTCAGTACAGATCCCAAGGCAGACAGGATTATCAAAGGGCCTAGATGAGAACATTCATTGTTTAGAAAAATAAAAATTAGACTGACACCTTTTTGAAGGCACGCAGCCTATCCATGGCACACAAACTAACAAACTTTTAAGTCAAGACACTCAAGAAGTAGGTATACCCCTGCTAAAAGTAACGCTGGTGCTGAGAAGAGGTGCCAAAACTGGCTGTTAGGAGTGGGAGGAGAGGAAAGTTGCAAGAGGAGACAGCAGTTACTGGCTTGAGGGGAAGCTCAGGGTCTGTCACAGTGGCAGCTGAAAAGCCACTGGCCAAATGGACGCCAAGGACTACTATCATCACAGGTGATAAGATCATGGTTGAATGTATCTGAGTGTGTGCTGGGGGCTGAGAGGGGCTTAGTGGTGTAAGGAGATGGGGCTCGCCGGGGCAAGGAGCGCGCGGAGACGATCTTAAGCAATATGACCAGGGGTAAGAAAAGGCTGCGGAAAATAAAGGGGCCTAGACCACTCTTCCCTCGGTTCCGGAGGGACAGTTGGCGCGGAAGCGTTAGGAGGTACGAGGTACGGACTAACTACATTTCTGCAGGCCCCAGGAGGGGGCGGAGGGCGGTGGCTGGAAAGGAAAGGAAGCCAGGAGCGCCATCCGTGTCCTCGGAGACACTGGCTCCGGCCACCAGGAAACACAGAGACCACAACGTCTCGGCCCCCTCAGTACACCGCCGCCACCCCTTCCCCAGGACACGGCGATTTCCCCAAGCTCTGGGGGGCGGGGTCTCCGGTCCCTCCCCCTCCTCCCCGCCCTGCCCGGCTCTGCCCGATCTGGTCCGGCCCGGTCCAGCCCGGCCCGGCCCAGCCCAGCCCACTCAGGACTCACGGCTCCGACAGCTCCAGCGGCTCCTCCCCTGCCCCGGCTTCTCTCCCACCCACTCCCGACCGAAATAGCGCCGCCGGATCCGAGCCGCGCGGGGCCTAGCGGGTCGGAACACGTGGGGCCTTTGCGTCCGGAACCGGAAGCGATCGCTCGCCCCGCCTTCTTGCCGCGCTGGAGCCTTTCTAGGCTGTGGGAGGTTTGGTC
This sequence comes from Macaca fascicularis, assembly GCF_037993035.2. NCBI lineage: Eukaryota > Metazoa > Chordata > Mammalia > Primates > Cercopithecidae > Macaca > Macaca fascicularis. The sequence goes on from NC_088388.1 coordinate 122,536,328, forward strand.
CTCTCTATGCGCCCTCCGCGGGCTGCGGCTTCGTGCTCCCCAGGGACCCAGTGCGAAGAAGCCTCGGACCCCACAGCTTCCGTCCGCGGCCCCCAACTCCACTCTGCAGCGAATAAATTAACATCTTGGGCCTTTCATTTACACGCATACCTTCTGCAAGGGTTTTCTTTTTTCTTTTCTGTTTTTAATCTTTTGTGTGTTTGTTTTCATTTGGATACCTCTACGTGTTTTTCTTGATATTTTTTTTCTTTGCATTGTCCGCTGCAGCATGGTAGAAAAGGGCAGCGTTAGGTTTGAATACCGGCTCTTGCATTCACCATCAGCAGCAGGGCCTCGGCCGAATCACTCCATCTTTGAACCCTATTGTGCATCATAGAAAATGGGCATAATAATACCGTTTACTCTGAGGACTAAATGATACATTGCCCATGAACTGAATGGAACATCAGAAGCTCAGAAAGAGAATAGTTATGGTATCACTGTTCTTTCTTTCCCTTTGAGTGTTGCTTCGTATTTCTTTACTTTCAGGCTGTCTTCCCTGATCTCACTTGTTCGTTTTTGTCTTTTGGGGACCTTTCTGCCCATACCTGACATTTTCCTTTGCTCTCGTCCCTTTTACCCTGTAAGTCACCACTCTCCACGTGCCATGTGCCACCTCGTTTTCATGGGACACGTTGCTGGGATCTGTTTTCTGGGTTTGAACCAAAGGATTAGTTACTTTTGGTGAAGTGGGAGTGTATTAGCGAAACAGAACTAATAGGTGTGAACCCAGAAGGCAGGACAACTCCAAGCGGGGAGGGGGGCTTCCAGATCATAGGTAGATAGGAGACAAATAGTTGCATTCTTTTGAGTTTCTGATTAGCCCTTCCAAAGGAGGCTGTCAGATATGCATTTATCTCAATGAGCAGAGGGGTGACTTTGAATAGAAGGGGAAGCAGGTTTGCCCTAGGCAGTTCCCAGCTTGAATTTTCCCTTTAGTTTAGTGATTTTGGGGGCCCAAGATGTTTTCCTTTCACACAGGGTATGTATAAACATATAAAAGGAGATTTATTATAAGGAATTGGCTCACATGATTATGGTCGTTGAAAGGTCCCGACATCTGCTAACTGCAAGCTGGAGAACCAAGGAAGCTGGTGGTATAATTCAGTCTGAAGCTGAAGGCCTGAGAACCGGAAAGAGATTGAGGTGCTGGTGTCTGAAGGCCAGAAAGCAGGAGGAGATGATATCCCAGCTCAAGAAGAGAGAGGTGAATTTACTCTTCCTCTGCCTTTTTATTCTGTTTGGGCCCTCAATGGATTGGATGGTGCCTACGCATATTGGTGAGAGTGATTTTCTTAGTCTACTGATTCAAATGTAATCTCTCTTTTTTTTTTAGACAGTCTTGTGCAACCTCCGCCTCCCAGTTCTCCTGCCTCAGCCTCCCTAATAGCTGGGATTACAAGGCATGCGCCATCACGCCCGGCAATTTTTTTTTTTTTTTTTTTTTTTGTATTTTTAGTGGAGACCGGTTTTCACCATATTGGCCAGAAACACCCTCACAGACACACCTACTAATAATGTTTTACCTGTTATCTGGGCATCCCTTAGCTAGTCAAGTTGACACATAAAATTACCCAATACAAAGAGAAATATACATTTCATGAAAGCCTACTGGGTACCAAATGTTTTTCTCTGTAAATCTCATTGAATATTTAAAAATATTAGTATTAAGTGCATAAATAATACATAAACATGTTCTTCTAAACATTTGCTGCATTACAGTGTTAAAGAAAAAATTATTCAGTGATACTTGTTAAAGCATGGTAAGGGAGACCTTATTCAGGAGCAGGAAAGGTAAACCACTGCAATGAAGTCTTGCTGTAGGGACAAGAGATTGGGCTCAACTCTAAATACAGAATGGGCAAGTGGGAATTTATAGTCAAGGAAATTTTTTTGGAGTTTGGGATGCCAATGGATTGAAAATTACTAAGGGGAACCATCAGGCATAAGGGGGATTCTGGCTAAGTCAACCTAATGGGATTCTTGCTGAAGACAGGTCAGGGTGATCAGATATCACCTGTGGGATGGTGGAGGATGAGGACCCTGACCAGGTATTAAAGATGGTCAGATATCAAGGATGGGGGAGTTCCTGCTAAAGGACTTAGAGTTCTTTGCTAACATTAGATCTTACAAGGAAGTACACCAATAGCCCTAGGAGGAGTTTCAGAAGCCTGACAAGTTTGGCGAAGAAAAGAGATTTTGTGAATGGATAACCCTAATTTTTTTTTTTTTTTTTTTTTTTTGAGATGGAGTCTTGCTCTGCCGCCAGGCTGGAGTGCAGTGGCACCATCTCGGCTCACTGCAACCTCACCCTCCCGGGTTCAAGTGATTCTCCTGCCTCAGCCTCCTGAGTAGCTGGGACTACGGGCATGCACCACCAAGCCCAGCTAATTTTTGTATTTTTAGTAGAGACAGGTTTCACAATGTTGGCTAGGATGGTCTCAATCTCTTGACCTCATGATCCGGTGGCCTCAGCCTCTCAAAGTGCTGGGATTACAGGCGTGAGCCACTGCGCCCGGCCGCTAATGACATTTTTAGCAACCCTGGCTTCCTCCTCTCTCTCCAGAAGTTAGCTGTTCTTATGACCCGAGTGTGTTTATCTTCCAGATCTTTTTCTTTATTTTCATGTGCTGTGTACATATGTATCCACAGAAAGTAAATAGTATTATTTTCTGTGTACATATGTGTATGCCTGTGTGTTCATGTTGAATTCTTCAATTTGTTTTCTCTTAGCAGTGGGCCTTGGAGATCTGTTGATAGCAGTAAATAAAAATCTCCCTTATTCCTTCTACTTTCTGCATAACATTCCATAGTGTAAATAGCAATTTGCCTATTGAAAACATATGTTTTTATAATTGTTGGGGTTACAAACAATGCTATAATGATCACCCTCTTTGTGCATACGTGCACAAAGACGGACACTGAGAAAGAGTATTGCTGGGTTAAAGGTTGTACACATTTAATGAATACTGTCAAGTTTTCCTCCCAAATGAATGCACCTGTTTACACTCTTAACAGCAGCGTATGAGATTTTTCCCCCCATATCCATGCCCTTACATCATGTTGCCAAATTGTAAATCTCAGACAGTTTAATGGGCAAACACAATATCTAATTGTTTTACTTTGCCTTTCCATCATTAATGGTGAGACTGAACTTTCTTCCATACATTTGTTGGTAATTTGTAGTTTTCCTATGAGTTTTCTTTTTCTTTTTTTTTTTTTTTTTGAGACGGAGTCTCACGCTGTTGCCCAGGCTGGAGTGCAGTGGCGCGATCTTGGCTCACTGCAAGCTCCGCCTCCCGGGTTCCCGCCATTCTCCTGCCTCAGCCTCCTGAGTAGCTGGGACTACAGGCGCCCGCCACCGCGCCCGGCTAATTTTTTTGTATTTTTAGTAGAGACGGGGTTTCACTGTGGTCTCGATCTCCTGACCTTGTGATCCGCCCGCCTCGGCCTCCCAAAGTGCTGGGATTACAGGCTTGAGCCACCGCGCCCGGCCGAGTTTTATTTTTCTATTGGACTTTTTGTTTTTTTAAATTGGTTGTTAGATGTTCTCTATGTATCCTAGATCCTAATCATTTTACATATATGTTGCAAGAGATATATTAATTTTATGTGTCAACTTGACTAAATTCATGAAAACGTACTGTGTACAAGATATTTTTCTCTATAATCTCCTTGAATATTTTAAAATATGAATATTAATGTTTTCCTTACCTTTATAGATTATTGTTTAACTTTGTAGTGTTAAAGTTTCAAATCTGTTACACTCTTTCCTCCAGTGGCTTCAAATTAGGTGTTTTATTTGAGAATATCTTTTCTGCACCAAAGTCATAAAGGCTTCTCCTGTATTTTCTTCTACTACTTTTTGCTTCTCCTTTTTGTGATTAGGTTTGGAATTTATTTTTGTGAATGATATAAACGGGGGATTCTAATCTAATATCAGTGGTAATCAATTTCTACTTTGAAAACATGGAGTATGAGATATTTACATAATAGAGGATATATTTACATACAAAAGATTATAATCCATATGTGATGCGATCTGAATTCTGTCAGTGCAGTTATCTGGTCCTTCATTTGTCAATGATTGTTTGAGTTACTGCTCTTACAAGACGCAGTGGTAGGTATATGGAACAGAATGGAGAATAAGAAAGATGTAATATCTGTTCTCGTTGATCTAACTTTCATGGGTTGTGTGTGTGTATGATATGAAGGAGTTGGAGAAGAAGAAAACAGTTTAAATAACTGACTCTATTCACTAACTGTGGCTATTTAATTATGATTAATTAAATTAATTATAATTGTTGTAAGTTCTCCAAAGGAGAAATACAGAGTGCTATGAGAACTTGTAACTGGAGGTCCTAATCCTGGCGGTGGTGCTGGTAGAGAGGTAGTTAGGGAAAGCTTTCTTGAATAGTGACATTTGAACTGAGTCTGTGGAATGCCTGGGCAAGCTGAGGCTGGAGGTGAGGTTGGGAGATGGGGTATAAACCAAAAAGTGTCTGAGACATATTTCAATTGATTTAGAGGTTTATTTTGCCAAGGCTGAGGACACACCATGGAAAAGTAGACACAGGTTACAGTAGCATCTGTGGCCTGTGCTTTTTCCAAAGAGCGTTTTGAGGACTTCAATATTTAAAGGAGAAAGAGCAGGCAGGAAAGGAAGGAGGAAAGAAAAAAAGGGGAGGGTAGGCAGCTAGCAAGAAGTCCCATTCTTGTGAAGCTCTGATCAGGCTCAGCAATCCACGTTTTACATCTGAAAAACAAGTAGTGGGGACAAAGTCAGTTATGCATAGATCTGCATTTTCTATAAGGTATAGTAAACGTGAAGTAAAGTAAACGTGTCTAGAAACAAAAGGAATTTCAGAAACAAACATGTTTAGAAACAAAAAGTATGTGTTTAGAAACAAAACAAAAGGAAGGCAGTTTTTGCGTGATTCAGTTCCCAAGCATAGCTTTTCCCTTTGGCACAGTGAGTTTGGGGTCCCAAGATTTTGTTTTCCTTTCATTGAGGTGAGTAAAAAAGAATACTTGAAGTAATGCGAAATCGTGTATACCAGAGCTCTGAAATGGGAAGGAGTCTGGTGTACTGGAGAAACTGAGAGGAGACTGGTGTGGCTGTGGTCTGAGAGCAATAGTGGAATTTGTGAGACCTGATACTGTGGACAGAGATCAGACCTAATAGACTAATGGTCTTATAGGTCGAATTAACTGCTAAAATTAATGAGAATCTGGTCGGGTATGGTGGCTCACACCTGTAATCCCAGCACTTTGGGAGGTTGAGGCTGGTGGAACACCTGAGCTTAGGAGTTCGAGACCAGCCTAGGAAACACGGTGAAACCCTGTCTCTACAAAAAAATACACACACACGCACACACTTAGCTAGGCGTGGTGGCATGCATCTGTGGTCCCAGCTACTCGGAAGGCTGAGGTGGGAGGATCACTTGAACCCAGGAGGTGGAGGTTGCAGTGAGCCAAGATCGTGCCACTGCACTCCAGCCTGGGCAGCTGAGTGAGAAGCTGTCTCCAAAAAATAAATAAATAAATAAATAAAATAAATAAAATTAACGAAAGCCATTGGAGTTTTTTTTATTAATTGAGCAACATGATTAGATATGCACCTTTGTAAGGTCTTTCTGGTCACCGAGGAGAATGGAGGGGACCATGAGTGGATGAGGAGAGATAACTTAGGAAGCTATTACTGTAGATTAGGTACTTGGACTAAAGCAATAATAGTAGATATGGAGGGCATTGGGTTATTTCTTTAAAACTATTTGATGCAGAGCAAAGAACTAATTGTTAGAAAGATGGTTATTGTTAGAAAAATTGTTAGAGGCCGGGCGCAGTGGCTCAAGCCTGTAATCCCAGCACTTTGGGAGGCCGAGACGGGCGGATCACGAGGTCAAGGAGATGGAGACCATCCTGGCTAACACAGTGAAACCCCGTCTCTACTACAAAATACAAAAAACTAGCCGGGCGAGGTGGTGGGTGCCTGTAGTCCCAGCTACTCGGGAGGCTGAGGCAGGAGAATGGTGTAAACCCGCGAGGCGGAGCTTGCAGTGAGCTGAGATCCGGCCACTGCACTCCGGCCTGGGCGACAGAGCGAAACTCCGTCTCAAAAAAAAAAAAAAAAGAAAAAAGAAAAATTGTTGGAAAATAGGATAGAGAGAGGTTATTTCCTAAAAGTTGAAGAAATGGCAGGGGTAATTAGTGATAGTGAAGTGAGCCCAGCTGAAAGTTTGCATAGGAGTTGCACTCTCCTAGTTGTTCAATCCAAGTCTGACTGAACACCAGGTATAGAAAGTGAATGGTTCTGGAAGAGCTATGTGTACATGGCATTTTTGTAATTAGAGTCATTTAGACTTGCAAGACGAATCTGTAATTCAAAGTGACCTGGTGGTGAGCCACTTGGTCAGGCACTAGATTAGATACCTTGGTAAGTATATGATTATCTGCATTCTAATGTGTCTGTATTATGCTTTATATTTTCTCATATTTGATTTTTACACTCTGATCCCCAAGTTAGTTGGTCATTTGTGAATACCATGGAGTGATAAGGTCCTGATAAAAACAGAGGTGGCTTTAGAGATATACCTTAAGGAAGACAGCAGGAAATCTAGTCTGAGACACGTTGAGAAAAATGGTCTGTAGCTGGATAAGCTTGGAAAAGACCATATACTCCATCCTCTTCTTGGAAATTTTTTTTTTTTTTTTTTTTTAATTTATTTATTATTATTATACTTTAAGTTGTAGGGTACATGTGCATAACGTGCAGGTTTGTTACATATGTATACTTGTGCCTTGTTGCTGTGCTGCACCCATCAACTCGTCATTTACATCAGGTATAACTCCCAATGCAATCCCTCCCCCCTCCCCCCTCCCCCTTCCCCCCTCCCCCCTCCCCATGATAGGCCCCGGTGTGTGATGTTCCCCTTCCTGAGTCCGAGTGATCTCATTGTTCAGTTCCCACCTATGAGTGAGAACATGCGGTGTTTGGTTTTCTGTTCTTGTGATAGTTTGCTAAGAATGATGGTTTCCAGCTGCATCCATGTCCCTACAAAGGACACAAACTCATCCTTTTTGATGTGGAGAAATAGGAACACTTTTACACTGTTGGTGGGATTGTAAACTAGTTCAACCATTATGGAAAACAGTATGGCGATTCCTCAAGGATCTAGAACTAGATGTACCATATGACCCAGCCATCCCATTACTGGGTATATACCCAAAGGATTATAAATCATGCTGCTATAAAGACACATGCACGCGTATGTTTATTGCAGCACTATTCACAATAGCACAGACTTGGAATCAACCCAAATGTCCATCAGTGACAGATTGGATTAAGGAAATTTTTATAATGCATGCGAAGATCCTTAGAAATGAAAAACAAAGCTGAGTTTATTAGTTGACATGTAAGGGAGAGCTATATCATTCAATGTGATGGGAGTGAGTCTTTCTGAGTTAAAAGAGGAAAGATGAAATCTAGGATAAGAACTGGAAGTTTTGCTCCAATAAGGCAGGATCTTGAAGACTATCATTGGTTAAGTAGAGGATTGTAAAGTATTATTTTGGAATGGCAATTGCTCTGGTTTTCAATAATTATGGGACAGGTCTTTTTTTTTTCTTCCAACTTTTATTTTGGGTCGAGGGAGTACATGTGCAGGTTTGTTATAGGGGTAAATTGCTTGTCACTGAGATTTGATGCACAAATGATCCCATCACCCAGGTAGTGAGCACAGTTTCCAATAGGTAGTTTTTTGATTCTCACTCTTCTCCCTCCCTCCACCCTCAAGTAGGCCCCAGTGTCTGTTGTCTCCTTGGTGTCCATGTGTACTCAATGTTTAGCTCCTACTTTTAAGTGAGAACATGTGGGATCTTGTTTTCTGTTCCTGTGTTAATTTGCTTACAATAATGGCTTCCAGCTCCATCTATTTTGCTGCAGAAGACAGGATGTCATTCTTTTTTGTGGCCACATAGTATTCCATGGTATATATGTACCACATTTTCTTTATCCAGTTCATCATTGAGGGGTATTTAGGTTGATTCCATGTCTTTGCTATTGTGGAATAGTGCTGCAGTGAACATATGTGTACATGTGTCTTTATGGTTGAATGATTTATATTCCTTTGCGTTTATACCCAGTAATGGGATTGCTGGGTCAAATAGCGATTCTGTTTTACATTCAAGAAGTCTCCAAATTGCTTTCCACAGTAGCTGAACTAATTTACATTCCCACCAGCGGTGTGTATGCATTCCCCTTTCTCTGCAACCTTGCCAGCATCTGTTATTTCTCTTTTACTTTTTAATAATAGGCATTCTGACTGATATGAGATGATATCCCACTGTAGTTTTGATTTGTATTTCTTTAATGATTAGTGATGTTGGGCATTTTTTCCCTTGAATTTGTTGGTCACGTGTATGTCTTCTTTTGAGAAGTGTCTGTTCATGTCATTTGCCCATTTTTAAATGGAATTGTTTGTTTTTTGCTTGTTGAATTGTTTAAGTTGCTTATATTTTCTCCCATTCTGTAGATTGGCTGTTTACTCTGTTGATAGTTTCTTTAGCTGTGCAGAAGCTCCTTAGTTTAATTAGGTCGCACTTGTCAATTTTTATTTTGCTGCAGTTGCCTTTGGAGTCTTCATCATGAAATCTTTGCCAGGACCTATGTCCAGTATGGTATTTCCTATGTTTTCTTCTAGGGTTTCTATAGTTTTAGGTTTTATATTTAAGTCTTTACTCCATCTTGAGTTGATTTTTGTGCATAGTGAAAGGAAGGGATCCAGTTTTAAACTTCCGCATATGGCTAGCCAATTGTCCCAGCATCATTTATTGAATAGGGAGTCCTTTCCCCATTGCTTGTTTTTGTCAACTTTGTTGAAGATCAGATGGTTGTAGGTGTGTGGCTTTATTTCTGGATTTTCTAACCGGTTCCATTGGTCTCTGTGTCTGTTTCTGTATGGGCATAAGTCTTAATGAATTCCAAGATGGGATGAATAAAGCTATGTTGGGTTCAAGATCATATAGGAGGTACTTTTATACACATATGTTTGAGATTTGGAAATTATTTTCTCTAACTTAGTGTTATGGATTCTCAGAAGTTCAATAATGAAGGAACCTACTTAACCTTTTCTAACCCTGCATTCCCCCCACCCAGTTTGAATTCTGAGTCCTGTTTATGAATATCCTGTGACATCATGAAAACACTGCTTTACTTAAGTGTGTGCATTTTCATAAAACAAATTATCTCTAAAGTTAATTGTTAAAGATTTGTTTCAGGTCTATCCAGGCGCTCAACTTTGTCATTAAAGTTATTGATACTAGAAAAATAATATCCAGGGATCTGGGTAGGTTGTTCGTGATATTGTCTGAATGGATCTTTTTGTAATTCCTTACTCTGCTGGAGAAAAGTAGAATAGGAAAGACATTTTGGCTTTAGAGACCTGAGAAACAGTAGGGTACAATGTGAGGTCTCAAGTTCTGTCTTGTCTCTGTGGCCAGGGCTCCTTTTCTTTAAAACAGCACTCTATCTTCTCTGGATACTGGAGGCTGCCCACAATCTCCTTCATGTCTTTGCCTCCCTTGTAGGTGAGGGAAAGTCAGATCTTAGGCATGGTTCCCTGGAAGTCTTCTTGTAATTCATATCATTCTTGATGTTCAGGAGGCTTCACCGTTGGATAGACTTCTGTAACTCTAGCATTTCCAACTCCTAGAACTAATACCCCTGCAGACTACTATAATACCCCCCCACACACACGTGCACACACACGTTTTTTCCCGGTAGAATCAGTACCAGGAACATAGCTTGGTATATGATATCAGTATATCAGTAAGACATAAACATGCATGAATAAATGTTGTCTATTTTAAGTTTTATGAATTAAAGCCTCGTGGTATTCTCACACTTGTTCTTCCCTCCTTCCCCCTTTTCTTGGATCTGCCAAAATGTTTTTATCCTACCCTTTGTCTGCCATTAGACATGAAACCCTTAAGGTCATAGGCTAGGCCCAGAAAAACTAATATTTATGAGATTTGAAGGCAAATTTTTAAAAACTTTTTAAAAGCAATAATATAGCCCAGATGTTCCAATACCTCTAGATTTAGGTTACCTTGAGTACTTGCCCAAGCCCCTGCAAATGTGAAGTGCTTCCTAAAATTTCTGCATATTCTGTGGCCATCTCTGTGATATTCTCTGTGGGCTGTTTCTAATCCAAACTATATAATTCCAGACATGAAACTTTATTCCTCCTTGACTCACATACAACACACACATACATGAATGCATGTGACATGCATGTTCTGTTCATACAGGCATTTGGTAATATAGGAGACTTTACTGAAGGTTTGAGGGCAAGACAGATCAACATTGTAGAAATGTGACTTCAAACCGAGCATTAGGCATCTCCATTCTTAAACTGCTTTTTAGGTGCCCTGACTCTGGGGAATTTCCACTGACTTCTTCCCACAGACTCCTCTGCTTTGCTCCATTTTGGGTTCCTTTTTTCTTCCTTTCTCTGTCATTTCTTTTTTGGAAAATATTAAATGTTACCTTTTTTTTTTTTCTCATTCAGGGCACTCTAAACCATTCTTTGATGATAGAGCTCATGATAATATTGATGTCCTTAGGTTCTCTCCCTTCCTTTACTGCCAAATGATCTATTTCTCCTGCACAGCTCCAAGACAGTTCCCTCTCTAAGAGAAAATCAGGTACAGCAGTTGAGATAATAATATTTTTCTCATTACATTTTGTTTTGAATTTTCAATTCAATATTAAAAGGAATGTGCAGTGTTGATGAAAGGAGTCAAACTCTGTAAAATATTGGAAGAGATTTATTCTGACCCCAATACAAGTGAACATGGCCTGTGGCACAGCCCTCAGGAGATCCTGAGAACATGTGCCCAAGGTGGTTGGGCCACAGCTTGGATTTATACACTTTAGAGAGACATGAGACATCAGTCAGATACATTTAAGATATACATTGTTTCTATCCAGAAAAGCAGGATAACTTGAAGTAGGGGGCGGGGGGCTTCCAGGTTATAGGTAGATTTAAAAATTTTCTGATTGGCAATTGGTTGAAAGAGTTATTATCAATAGAAAGGAATGTCTGGGTTATGATAAGGGGTTGTGGAGACCAGTTTTATCATGCAAATGCAGCTTCCAGGTAGTAAGCTTCAGAGAGAATAGATTGTACATTTGTAAATGTTTCTTATCAGACTTAAGGTCTGTGTTGATGTTAAATGCTGGTCAGCTTTTCCTGAATTCCAAAAGGGAGGAGGGCATAATGAGGCATGTCTGACCCCTTCTTCCTGTCATGATCTGAACCAGTCTTTCAGGTTAACTTTGGAGTGCTCTGGCCAAGAGGAGGAGTCCATTCAGATGATTGAGGGACCCTTAGAATTTTATTTTTTGTTTACAGCAGTCATCTTTTTTTTTTTTTTTTTTGACCATAGTTTAATGGTCTTTTAATGCTAGTTTTTCTTTACTGTTGGGAAGGGACATATCTAATACTCATTATCACAAACTGAATCACCTGCATTATCATTGCCTAAAAAGATATCTTACCTAAAGACAAGGTCTGATCAGTAGGTTTGTAGCCTACTTTGAGGGACTTTGCACACTAACCCTGAAACCAGGCCAATTGTCCCACACAAAAGATATTTATGGATTTTTAAATGAACACAGAAATTGACACTCTGTCTTAAAACCTGAAACTTACATTTGTCTTAACTGAGTTCCTTCCTCAGGAAACTGACTCTTGGGCAAAAGACTGAATGAAGCCCACTAGATCACCAATCCAGACAACAAGATGCCTGGCCCCTCATTCATCATGATGGCTTCCTTACCCTCCCTAATTCCTGTTTTCTCACCTTACCAACTCTTCTTCCTTACCCCTCTCTAATTCCTATTCTCCCTCCCTTCCACTATATATAAAACCTCCCAATTTTAGGCATTTGGGGAGATGGATTTGAGACTTTACCTCCCATTTTTCTTGGCTGCAGCATTCAGTTAAAGCCTTCTTCCCTGGCAATGCTCAGTGACTCGGTGATCGATGTTCTGTGCAGCAAGCACCAGGACCTGACTGAACCCTGGGGGTTTCAGTGACAACCTACGTGTGAACCCTGAGCTTCATGTAACCTTGGGGCTGCATTTTCCAGTAGGAAAGCGTTTTTAGATATATTGGCTCTGAGACTTTTCCTAGCTTCCTAGGCACTTGGTCTACTTATATTGGAGCCCAGGAACTGCTGTAATCCATGAACTGTAAATGGAAACTTTTTATAAGATGTTCTCAAGTTTTGGTGTTATCTGAGGATGAACGTCTCTAAGTTTATCTAAAAATTTGTATTATTTCAAGATAGAAGTCCCCTTATTGAGATATTATCAAACACAAAGCTGATTCATTTCAAACATTTTGGAAGGAACATTAGAATTATTAGAAGTCTGAGGCGTGCTTCTCATGATGAAGATGATAGGAACTAAGAAAATGAGATGTGGAATGTTTTATATTTTTGACAAGAAGATGAGGCAAAGAGGGTGGTCATAAAAAAAGATGGTGGTCATAAAAAAAGATGGTGGTCATAAACAAAGAGGGAGACAGGATTCCTGGTACATTTTTAAAGTTGTTGACATTTGTCTCTGACCTTAGTGGTTTCTACTTTCAGTTTACTACTGACAAGTCCAGAGTTCTACTTCATGCATCTGAGGATATCCCGGGATTTCCTTGTTGAAGAATTACATTGTTTCTTCTCAAGAAAAACTCCTAGTTCATTTACATGTAACAAGTTCTCATAGGAGACCCTAACCATGATGGTTTGCTTTTGCATCTTTATCTTACTATAGCATTTAATCAGAACTTCTGGGATTTGGGGGGAGCCTGTTTTACCAAACTTCTCCAAAATCCTCTCTTAACTTTAATTGTTTTTATCTGCATTAAGCTCATTTTGATGTGTTGCATGTTTTACTTTGCATGACCAGTCTTTGGGCAAGTCATTGCCTTTCTTAAGGCTCCCTTCACCTCCTTGTTTCTAATGGTATAAATAAAGGGACTCAGAAGCGGGGTGAGGATAGTATTTAGCACAGACACCACCTTATTAATCTTAAAGGAGGAGTGTGCTGCGGGTCTTAGGTACATGAACAGAACAGCCCCATAGAGCAGGGAGACAACGGTCAGGTGCGAGGCACAGGTAGAGAAGGTCTTCTGACGGCCCGTGGCTGAAGGAATCCGTAGGATTGTGAACAGAATGTAGATATAAGAAATCATATTAAAGAGGAGTGACCCTGGGATCACAAGGACAGTTGCCAGGACACCCAGGAGTTCCAAAATGCTGGTGTCTATGCAGGCGGCTTTCAAAATGGGTCCAACATCACAGTAGAAATGATTGATAACATTATTGCCACAGAACGGCAACTGGATGAGCAGCATCATCTGACAAAAGACAGTGGTGAAGCCCACCACCCAGGAGCTCAGGGCCAGCTGCAGGCAGAGTTTGCTGGTCATGATGGTGGGGTAGCGAAGGGGCTTGCAGATGGCCAGGTAGCAGTCAAAAGACATGATAGTGAGGATCAAGAACTCGGTGGTGCCCAGGAAGAAGTGGAAGAAGGCCTGCAGCAGGCAGCAGGAAATGCAGATTACCGTTCTTGCCACTACAAAGGTTTCTAGCAGTTTGGGGATGACTGTGGTGGTGTACCAGATCTCTAGGAAAGACAAATTACAAAGGAAGAAGTACATTGGAATTTGTAGCCTGGGCATAGCCCACACAATGGCAATAATAAGCCCATTGCCTGTAAGGGTTAATATGTAGATGAGAAGTATTGCTATAAAGAGAGGTGTTTGTAGGCCTTGGATAACAGGAAAGCCTAGGAGGATGAATTCTGTGATTACCGTCCCATTTCTCATGTCCCTTGATACCCTAGAAAGACAAGCAAGAAAGCTCCTGAGAATCTTAGAGCACAGTTGATTGTAGTTGGGACAAAAAATAAGGAGGATTCTGACTATGTCAGGTCCTCCCTCATCCACATATAAATACACACTGGCCAATCCTTCTTTACTGATGACTTGGCTGGTTCTTTTGTCAGCAAAACCAGCTTCTAGTGGACTTTGAATGTATTAAATACACTTGATGAATGCAAAGTATTTTTTCACCCTTATACAACTCTGAGAATAATCATGTTAAATGTGGTTGCTTGTTGTCAATTATTCATATGACTATTTTAAATGCATAGTGTGTATAACAACATATGTACATACACATGGCTGTGAGTTCATAAGAAATTAATCCCTATTCTCAGAGTCTGAAAAAGAGTTACTGATTATATTACAGATACATTTAAGGAAGCCATTATTGTGTGTGGGTGTGAGTGTGTTTATTGAAATAGCCTCAAATCATTGCTATTATATTAGTGGTGAGATACAAGATAACAGAACAGGTGTTTTTCTAAAAATCCACTTCCATATTCTAGTTCAGACTCCTTTGTTAAAGGAATCAAAAATAACATTTAAAACTAAATGAATAAAACTGTTTAGGAAGTAGAGAGATATATTCAACTCAAATTCAAAATCTCAGAACGAGCTGAGTCAAAGCCTGTTATATGGAAGCACCTAATAAATGTATATGGGATAAAGATCTGCAGACTCTAATCTCCAAAAGTGAAAGGTTAGCAAATGCTAAGGATAACAAAATGGGAACTCTGAAAAGTACATTTTTGTCAAAACTTTTTTTGTGACTAAATGTCTTTTTATACCAAGTAAAGTATTTCTATTTGTATATGTAAATTCATAGGCTGAGAACATCCTTTCTGTTCTACTAAAATTCAGCAGAAAATAGTAAAACTACTTCCTTTCTTATTGAGGCTAGTCTTCCATATGGGTTTCCTTTGAAATGGGTAAGATAAATTACCGTGAGATGAATTTCACAATTTTCAAAGTGCGTGAGAAACTTAGCATGAAACAGGCAACTTACAGGTCATTGATAGGTTGTTTCATTCTTCCCTCATGTGAGATAACTGTAATTCTCTGAGGGCTTGCTTAGGGAAGAAAAACACTTCCATTTTCTCCCACCTCTTTTCTAGACAAGGAAAAGATTCTTTGTCTACAATCTCGCAAGCTCCAGTGCCTTTCCACAAAATGATGAGAGACAGAGAAGTATTTGAATTTGCACTAATGGCCAATATAACTGGCTGCGAACCTGGTCTCTTTCTATAGGATAGGTATGGAATTATCTTCATTCCCCATGCAGAGAAGAGTGGCAATCTCTATAGCTCAATATCATATTTCCAAGGGCTACACATTCTACCATTTGGAGAATTAGACCTATGAATTCCACAAGCATTTGTTGAGAGCTTACTATGCTTCAAGTCCTGCTAGGCAATTAAAGAGCTTATCAGATAGATAGATAGATAGATAGATAGATAGATAGATAGATAGATAGATAGATTAAAGAGCTTATCAGATAGATAGATAGATTAGATAGATAGATTAGATAGATTAGATAGATAGATAGAGATAGATAGATACTATATATAGTATAATAATTAGAACATGACTCAGTGAGGGAAAGTGTAGAGTTGTGCACAGATTGTTTTAAAAACACTTAGAAGGGACTCTTCACCCATCTTTAGCAGGGGTTAAGGAAGTTTTTCTAAACAAGGAGAGGCCTAAGCTGAGTCCTAGAGTTCAATAGGAAAAGAAAGTGGAGTAAGGAGAGAGGGGGAATGCATTCCAGACAAGGATTCAGTTTTTGTGACACAGAAACAGAGCAGAGAATTTCACCTGAGCTGGAGCTGGGAGTCAGACTTGTCCTGGTACTTATGATAAATTAACAGTTAGGACAGTTGACATGAGAGATTCATGAAGCTTTTGGAGCAAAGAATCTTGAGTCAGGGAGTTTGCAAGTGTGTGTGTGTGTGTGTGTGTGTGTGTGTGTGTGTGTGTGTGTGAAGTATGGTGTCAGCCATTCTCTGTAACACATGTACATGTGGATCTAAGCTTTATGGAGGAAGGGGCTGCAGGTGGTATCTGCATGACCTCTTTTGAGATTCTGGTCACAGACAGCACTGCTGTGGTATCCAGGTGACCATGTGGGGCACATACAGGGGACAGACATACTCTCTCTGCTTTTGTCAGTAACATGGCTTGGTTTGGTAGCATGAGGGTCCAGGAATAGCAGCAGCAGTGGCAGCAGAAATGATACCAGCAAAAGTGGCAGTGCCTGGCAAGGGGAGTGGTCCTCAGCAGAAGGAATGCTGAGAAGGTAGAAGTGGCAGGAATGAGGAATCAGGCAGTAGCTGTCCTGACAGCTGCATAGACTGGGTTTTGAGCACATGTGAAGTTTTGTGAGATGTGGAGGGAGGTGGGGATGTCTCGAGTTAGCAGGTAAAAGCAATATTCAGAGAAACACGGGAAAGCAGCCCCAGGAACCTAAAGTTATAGAGCTAAGATACTGGATTAAACACTGCCGTCTATATGCCTGTTACATTTCAATCCTACACTCTAGACTTTTTTTTTTTTCCTTTAAAAAAGTCACAATGTATAGGGTCAAATGGATTCATGCATATCCACCAGGGTCCAAGTCACCAGGTCCTGTTAACTTTACTTCTTACTCATTCTCTAGTGTGTGTCCTTCTTTCCGTCTCTCCTTGGCTCCGGTAAATCATGCTGTCATCTCCCATCAGGATTCGAACACAGCCTCCTAACAGGACTCCCTGTCTCCTGACTTGCTGTGCTCTTTCCTACCCATGGTTCAAACTGTAGCAAGGGGGACCATTCTAATTCTGACTATGCCACTCCTCAGAACCTTGAATTTAACATCCCAGACTCCTCAGCATGACATTTAAGACCACTGATGATCTTGTCTTACCTACCTTTCCAGCATGATTTTCTGCCATTTACCATTTTTCCTTCTGCCTTCCTTCTTCTATGCTCCACACTTACTGAATTACTCAGGTTTAGAGGTTAGCAAACTACAGCCCTGTTTTTGTAAAGTTTCACTAATACATAGCCACACTCATCTGTTTACCTATTGCCTGTGGCTGCTTTTGTGCTATAATGGTGAAGTTTAATAATTGTGACAGTGACCATATGACCCCCAAAGTCTAAAATGTTTACTCTCTGGCCCTTTACAGAAACAGCTGGCTGACTCCAGCTCTAGTTCTCCAATTATGCCTTCTTCTTTCTTGCCTCCCAGTCATTGCCCACGCTGTTCTCTTCACCAGAAGTACTCTTCCTGACTTTCTCCATTATTTGGCTAAGTCTTGTCTGAATTCTAAATTTAAGTTCAGGAGCCACCTCCATGGGAAGCCTTCCTTAACTTACCATCTCTAGTCCAGTTAAGGTGCTGCTCCTACACACTTTCCTAATGCCCTGTGCATATCTATACCTGAATACTTTGTAGAATTGTGTTCATTGTTTGCTTAGCTTCTGCTATAGACTCTAAGCCCCTTGCAGGCAGCAATAGTATCTGCAGGGCTGAAGCATAGGGCTTGACACAAAATAAGCTCTCAAAATATATTTTCTAAATGATTATATAAATGGATAGCTTGTTGATACTCTATCCCCAGTTACCTAGAAGTTTATGGAAACTGACACATGCACATGTTTATAGATGTCACCGTTTCCTGTATTTCAGATGCTCAAGTCATATCATGACAGGAACTGTTTGCTAAATAATTTGTCTCCAAGTTTGCTGCTGCTTCCAGCTTTTTCTGATGTGAGTTTTGCTGCGTGAAAACCTTTCTGCTCCATCTTTCCCTAATCAGGGATATGCTGGTATTTTGTTTCGTTTTTCCTGTGTTCTAGTTCTTTTCCCAGCTTCTTCAGGCTGCCTGAGTACGGATAACTTTCTTAACTCATTTAATGCTCAATAGCTTGAAATTGTATTGAGTCATTTTTTTCTGAGTTTTGTGGTGCAATAAAGAATCCCACATTTTCTAAAACTTTTTATAGTTTTAGAAGAAGACAAAAAGAAGAAATGTATTAACATACTTTCTTCCCTGGATAAGAGCAAAATGTTCCAAGTCTTGTTTGTTTATTTATTTGTTTGTTTTAAAATTGTTGATGAAGACCAATTTCAATTTTCAAGACTTTGATTATGGAATAAATTTGAATATGCCCATTGGTTAGAACTCTAAAACAGAAACATTAAGCACATATAGAATAAGATTCACAAAGAGAAATAAACCAAGATTAATCACTCAGGGGACTTGTGCTAAGAACCAATTTGAAATTCATTTCAAGGACTGATGGTTCTAGGTAAGATGTGGTGAATAAAGACTACTTTTCATTGAGGAAGATCCAAGTCCAGGTCATTGTGATGACTTTTCTGCATGATACCAAAATTGATTTATTAGGATTTACTTTAAGACTTCAAGGGGTCAAGTCTAGCCATATCAATTCATTTTAGAGAAAAGCAAAGCTTTTTCCAAAATAGTACTCTTTCTCAGTAACAAAGCAATACTTACAGCACTACTGATTTCCAGGAAAACACTTCCAGCCTCAAGGTATGTCCTTGTCCACAGTAGACTGACAGAAAAGGAGAGTTGGATTATAAAGGCAGCACAATTGGAAGAGAAAAGTTTTCTCTTTTTTTCTGCATAGAAAATGAATCTCTTTTTCTAGACTTTAATGCAAGTGTCCTTATGCATTACTGAATTCTATTCATAAAGCTTTCATGACATGACAAGGTTTCTTCAGCATTTCGGAGAATGGTATTGAGAGTGATTCATTCATCTGTTCATGCCAGGTCAGGATACCTTCTCTGAAAATAACAGTTTGTTAACGTGGGACACTTTCACAGGTTCCTGTGAGACATCAATCTCCATGGATTTGCTCCAGAGAGTCCCAGGAGACAGGGAAGCTCTCACTAAAAGTTTATTCATAAGTCAAGCTGAAGAATTTGTAGTTTTCTAAATTCTAATTGGTACCAATCATTCCTGCACTCCTGAGGTAATTAACCAAAGTCTGAGAACCTTTTAATTTTATAAGTTTTTAGATCTTGGATTTCTCAGTTCTCCAAGAGGGAAAATTATTGACATCTCAATAAATAATAAATAAATGGGGTGCTTTAATGAACTGAATTGAACCAAAGGTAGTCAGTTTCGTTAATAATATAAAAATGGCCATGTATTCAGAAATGTGAGAGTGAACAGAATAGAAATTGCATTCAATTTTCTTGTGAACTATCTTATGGGGATAAATGAAAAGACAGGGGCCTAAAGTATTGAGGGTCCTATAGAGAGTTCATGGATATTGCATGTATAACTAATGATTGGAGAAGGCTGTCTGCAAAACAGGAACATAAGAGTTGGAATTGTAACTTGAAAATCAACTCTAATGAGGATAATTTAAGTAGAAATAAAATACACTCATTTTTAAGTATACAGTTTGAAGAGTTTTGATAGATGTATGCACCCATGTAATCACTTCAATTAAGATACAGAATTTTCTTAGCACTCTGAAAAAGTTATTTCGTGCTCATTTGCAGTTCTATCTCAGTACTCTCTCTCCCACCCCAACAACCGCTGTCTGATTTCTATGTCTGTAGATTAGTGTCACCTATTGTGTGATTTTTATATAAATGGAATCATAAGGTATGTGTATTCTTTTGTGTCAGGGTGCTTTCACTTAGCAAAATGTTTTTGAGATTCATCCACATTGTTAAGTATAAAAAGCTAATTCCTTTAAAGTGCTGAGTTTCAGGGTGCCATGGCTCATGCCTATAATCCCAGTTCTTTGTGAGGCCTAGGGGGTTGGATTACTTGAGCCCAGAAGTTCAAGACCAGCCTAGGCAACATGGTGAAACCGAGTCTTCACAAAGAATAAAAAATTAGCTGGGCATGGTGGCACGTACCTGTAGTCTCAGCTACTTGGGAGGCCAAGGTGGGAGGATTGCTTGAGCCCAAGAGGTTGAAGCTGCAGTGAGTCATGATCATGCCAGTGCTCTCCAGCCTAGGAAACAGAGTGAGACTCTGTCTCAAAAAAAAAAAAAAAAAAAAAAATGTGCTGAGTTTCCATTGTATGAATATATACATCTTATTCATTCATATGCTAGTCAATGAGCATTTGGGTTGTTTTAGATTTTATTGCTATGCGTAAATTTGTGGTGAACACTCATGTAGGAATATTTTGTGGGTGTCTATTTTTATTTACTTTAGGTACATGACTAAAAGTGAAATTCCTGAGAAACAGCCCACCTGTTTTACAATGAGGTGGTACCATTTCACAGGCGCATCAACTATGTGAGAGTTCTAGTTTTTCCACATTTTCACCAACATTTGCTGTTGTCAGTTTAAAAAAATTAGATATGATAGTAGGGGTTGGATTTTCTCATTCTTAATTTAATTTGCATTTCCCTGATGACCAGTGATGTTGAACACATTTTCATATGTTTATTAACAGCTTCTGTATCATTTTTGTGAAGTTAATTTAAATATTTTACCCATTTAAAATCAGATAATTTTTGTTTTTTATTATTTTGTCATACAATTTCTTTATTCTAAGGCAGGGCTTGCACCTGTAATCCTAGCATTTTGGGAGGCTTAGGTGGAGGATTGCTTGAGACCAGGAGTTCAAGACCATCCTGGGCAACATAGTGAGACATTGTCACTACAAAATATTAAAAAGTAGCTGGGTATGGTGGTGCACACCTGTCATCCTAGCAACTTGGGAGGCTGAGGCAGGAGGATTGCTTGAGCCCAGAAGTTTGAGGCTGCAGTGAGCCGTGGTTGTACCACTGCACTTCAGCCTGTGCAACAGAGCGAGACTGTCTCTTTAAAAAAAGTTCTTGGCTGAGCGCCGTGGCTCACGCACTTTGGGAGGCCAAGGCGGGTGTATCACAAGGTCAGGAGATCGAGACCACCCTGGCTAACACGATGAAACCCTGTCTCTACTAAAAATATAAAAAAATTAGCCAGGTGTGGTGGCAAGTACCTGTAGTCCCAGCTACTCGGGAGGCTGATGCGGGAGAATGGTGTGAACCCAGGAGGCGGAGGTTCCAGTGAGCTGAGATCACACCACTGCACTCCAGCCTGGGCGACAGAGCAAGGCTCCGTCTGAAAAAAAAAAAAAAAAAGAGAAAGTTCTTTATTGTAGATACAAGTCCTTTATCAGATAAAAAATGAAAATGGAAATTATTTTCTCCTAGTCAGTGGCTTACTATTGATTTTCTTTGTAATATATTTTGATGTACAGAGGTTTTTAATTTTTAAATCTAAGTTATCATTTTTTGTTTTTATGGTTTATGTTTTTGCATCCCATGTAAGAAATCTTTGCATACTCCAAAATTGCAAAGATTTTCTTCTGTTTTCTTTTAGATATTTAAGTGTATGATCCATTTTGAGTAAATTTTTATATGATATGAGGTAGTGATTGAAGTTCACTTTTTCTATTGACTAATCGTTGTAGTACCATTTAGTAAAAGATTATCCCTTTTCTTCTTGAATTGACTTTATGCTTCTATAAAATATAAATTGATTATATGTATATGAGTATATTTTCAGACCCTTCTTCCATTGATCATCTATTCTTGTTTCAATACCACAATGTCTTGGTAAGTCTTGAAATTAATAGTGTAAATTCTCTAACTTGTTCTTTTTCAGGATTGTATTGGTCATTTTTGTTCCTATGCATTTCCATATAAATTGAAAATGGCTTGTCATTTTCTACAAAGAAACCTGCTGAAATTTTAAATGGGATTTTTATTGAATCAATCATGGGGACATTGCGATGTTAATTTCTTTAATTTCTCCCAATAATGCTTTACAGTTTCCTAGTTTTGAATATTTTGTTAATTATTGTATTAATCTGTTTTCACACTGCTATAAAGAAATACCTAAGACTGGGTAATGTATAAACAAAAGAGGTTTAATTGAATCAAAGTTCTGAATGGCTGGAGGGGCCTCAGGAAATTTACAACCATGGCAGAAGGCAAAGGGGAAGCAGGCAACTTCTTCACAAGGTGTCAGGAGAGAAAGAGCACAGGAGGACCTGCCAAACACTTATAAAATCATCAGATCTCTTGAGCCCTCCCTCACTATCACCAGAACAGCATGGGGGAAACCACCCCCATGATCCAGTTACCTCTTCCCGGGTCCATTGGATCCCCCATGATCCAATCCCCTTGTCATATGGGGATTATGGGGATTACAGTTGGAGATGAGATTTGGGTGGGGACCCAGAGCCAAACCTTATCAATTATCCTTCAGTATTTTATTTTTTATGCTAATGTAAATCACATTTTCAAAAAATTTAATTCTCCAATATTTTGTTGCTACTATATGTTGTCAATATTTAGTGCTAGCATAGAACCACAGCATTTTTCATAAGACTTTTATCCTGCTATCTCGTTAAATTTACTCATAGGATTTTCTATTAATACGGTCATGTCAGTGAATAAAGACACCATGTTGAATAGAAGTAGTGAGTGCAGAAATGCTTGCCTTGTTTCTAATATTAGGAAACAGGTTAAGTCTTTGCCTATTAAACATGTTAGCTGTAAAGTTTCTGTAGGTGCTCTTTATCTGGTTGAGAAATCATCTTTCTCTTGAATTGAGAAGTGTTTCTTCCCAGACCCTTCTTCTTTTCTTTCCACAGGAATTTGTATAAGAATTATATTATTCCTTCCTTAAATATTTGGAACAAATTAATCAGAATAAAACAACTTAAGGGTCTGGAGTGTCCTTTGTAGGAAAGTTTCAAATTGAGAATTCTATTTTTAATAGACAAAACTTTATAGACAAAGTTTTCTGAAGATTATATTTTACTTCCTGAATCTGTTTTCATAATTTTTGCTTTTCAAAGAATTTGTTCACTTTATCTAAATTGTCAAATTCATTGGCATTAGATCATTAATAATAGTCCCCTTACTATCCTATTAATATCTGTAGTGATGTCCCCTTTTTTATCTTTATTTCAGCTGCTTCAGCTTCCTTGAATTCTCAACCCTGTCTCTTCCAAATAGTGAAAATGCTGTGCCCTGCTTGGCTTTGCCCTCCTTCCAAACAACTGTCTAATAGACACTTCCAGGTAGAGAGGTTGGGTTATCTTTAAGCTCAACTAACTTGTTTTTCTTCTCTCAGGGATTACTGTCCTTGGCTTCTTGTTGTTCAATATATGAAAACAGCTGTTTCGTATGTTTTGTCTAGTTTTTAAAAGTGTTTATAGTGTGAGGGTTAGTAGGGTTAGTCCATTAGAATTACTTTGTTATACCTGGTTAGTGAATTCTTCCAAAATATTAGAATAAAAATTTGAAAGTGTAGACCCCAAAAGATGTTTTATTCAGAATTGGAGAGACTCGAGATAGTTCAAAACCAAGAAGGCAACATGAGAAGTGAAGAAGATGGTGATCTTAGAGAAGTTTCCTATAGCAGAAGTTAAAGATGAATCACATATTCTAGTTATGTGTGTAGTTATTAGTGTGAGTTTTATTGCTAGTGTTATTGATATTATTTTGTTGTCATCTCTTGGAACACTCTCAATCAAATATTGTCTTTTTTTTTTTTTTATGTAAACTGCACCTTTCTTCTTCTGACCAAATTATCCCCTTTCTCTTCCTATTGAAGAAGGTATGGTTCTCTACCTTAAAAACCAAATAAAACAAAACTCTGATCCAAACTGTCTTGGATTTATTTTAAAGCAAAATTTCTTAGGTAGTATGTAATTTATGTATTTCTTATATTATTTCTTTGACCATCTTTAGTTCCCTGAGATTTGGTTCTTATTTTATAATTTTACTGAATCTACATGCCTAAGAACATACTTAAATTTTCTTCTCGTTTTTCAAAATCAAAGGGATTTTTGTGTTCATTTCTATCAACCTATAATAGTCCATACTGCTGACTACCTCCTTTTTGGAGGTCTCTTTTCTCTTTCTTTTATAACATTTCACCCTATTACCTTTGTCTTCATCTTCTTCTCTTTATTTTATATTCCTGGAAGTGGGGATCTCAGTTTTTGTTAACTTATTCTTTCTTTTGTATAAGGGCTATTGTTGGGCTAGCCAGCCCCAATAATGACCAAAATATACTCAATTAGGTATCATGTTTAAATGAGAATCCTACTTAATGTGTAGAATAAAATTATAGCACCCTACTGAACTCATTTATACGTTTTGATTAGATAATCCTTTTGTCATAATATTGAGCTAACTTTCACCTATTTTGTAATATTTGAATATTTAAATACAATTGCTAGATCATATATTTTGATGTAGTTCAGGCCCAGGAGTTTCAACAGAAAATAACTTAAAGCCCATTCATAATTAGAGCATTTATAAACATATTTGGACATTGAGGTAGTCCCTGAATGAAGTGGCTTACAGGGAAGCACTCTGGAAGCTGAGAGAAAAATCATATGTGAGAAATCTGGTAAGGTAGGTGATATGGTTTGGATCTGTGTCCCCACTCAAATCTCATGTTGAATTGTAATTCTTAGTGTTGAAGGAGGGGCCTGGTGGGAGGTGACTGAATCATGGGGGTGGACTTCCCTGGTGCTGTTCTTGTGATAGTGAGTGAGTTCTCATGAGATATGGTTGTTTAAAAGTGGGTAGTACTGGCCAGGCATGGCGGCTCATGACTGTAATCCCAGCACTTTGGGAGGCCAAGACAGATGGATCACTTGAGCTCAGGAGTTTGAGACCAGCCTGACAAATATGGTGAAGCCCCATCTCTACTAAAAATACAAAAATTAGCTGGGCGTGGTGGTGCATGCCTGTAGTCTCAGCTACTCGGGAGGCTGAGGCAGGAGAATCACTTGAACTCAGGAGGCAGAGGTTGCAGTGAGCCGAGATCATGCCACTGCACTCCAGTCTGGGCAACAGAGCGAGACTCCATCTCAAAAAAAAAAAAAAGGTGTGTGTGTGTGTGTGTGTAGTACCTCCCCCATCTCTCTCTTCCTCCTGCTCTGGTCACGTAAGATGTGCCTCCTTCCTCTTCTCCTTACGCCATGATTGTAAGTTTCCTGAGGCCTTCCCTGTACTGCCTGCAGAACCGTGAGCCAACTAGACTTCTTTTGTTTATAAATTACACAGTCTCAGATAGTTCTTTGTAGTAGTGCAAGAACAGACTAATACAGTAGGTGTGGTTTAGCAGCCTGGGCTTAAATTCAGAGGAGACAGAGATGTTCCAGGTCCAGTGTGAGGCTGCGCTTGTCCACTCTCCTGACCCACGGATCTTCCTTCTATTCTCCTGTGAAGTGCTTGTATGTTCTGGGACTAAAAGAAAACCATGGTAACCATTGGAAGAACTTCATCATTAGGGAATCAAACAGCCCTAGGAATTATTTTAGGACTACCTTTATAGCTCATCAGGCTGACTCATCTGGACATCATGATCAGAAGCAGGACTGGCAAGTATCTAGCAATATCAATATGTCCTCGTAAATGCTGGAGTATGTGGTCTATAGACAAATAAAAATAAAAAGTAAAATGCTTAATTGTTAAAAATTAAGATAGCGACTTCTCCCTTGTCTCTCTTCTTAAAACATTAACTTTAGGAAATTCATAATTATAACTTTTTTCTTTCTTTGAAATGTGTATAAATCTTTTTAGAAGTGAGATTTTTTTTTTTTTTTGGCCAGCTTTATGACCCAGAAATGTCTTTCTCAAGGACCTAGGGGTTGTCTCTTGGGAATGTAAACATCGAGGGAGATAGTTTCCTTATCTCCCAGTTTCTATGGGAAGGTAGAAGCCTAACTTCAGAGGTACCTTGCTTCAGGTTGTAGAACTACTTCCTGTCATAAAGATAAGATAAGTCTATTTTTCCTTTGTATAAAGCCAATTAGGTAACATGGATGATCACCCCAATTACCAGGTGAGTCTAGGATGAACTATGTGTGACAGATGGTGCTGTCAAGTCCTCTTATTCTTTATCTGGAAAACCTGTAAGTAATGAGTTATGTCTGTGTGACTATAGAAAAGAGTAAATTTTTTTCCTGTCTCTGAACTCTTTTAGCAGATTGCTTGTGATGTGCATCACAGTTTGGTTTATTGCTTATTCAATAATAAAATTGTTTTATTTCTCTACTACCATTGTGGAAAAGTTTTGTGGGCTGGGATATTTTATTTTAAATTGTATTTCCTCAACAGTGGGTAATGGAAGACGTATTAGTCAGAGTTCTCAGGGAAACAGAACCAAATATGTATATATATTGGTTCTGTTCATATATATAAATATATATATGAATGAAGTGGCTTACATGATGATTATGCAGATCTAGAAGTCCCAGTATCTGCTGTCTATAAGCTGGAGAACCAGAAAAGCTGGCTTTGTAATTCATTTCCATCCTGAAGGCTTGAGAAACAAAGAAGCTGATGGTGTAGGTGCCAGTCTGAGTCCAGAGGGCCAAGAAGCAGGAGCATCGATGTCCAAGGGCGGGAGAAGGTGGATGGGTATGCCAGCTCAAGCAGCAACAAACTAACTCTTCTTCTGCTTTTTTGTTCTATTCAGGCTCTCAACAAATTAGATGATAATGCTCACCTGCATTAGTGAGGATGATCTTTATTCAGCAATGTTTATAGCTTATTTTAGCTTTTTAAATTGCATTTTGTTGTAATTTCCCCCCTCATTTAAAATACATATTTATTTTTGTACCTAACATGTATTGGAATTTATTTTTATTTTCTCTAAAGATGGTCTCCCCAAATATGTACGCTTTAGCCACCACATGTCTGGATCCACATACAAACCAAAAAGATTAAACCATAGACTACCAGAAAAATAATTCGTATTAGATTTTCTCAGAGTGGGCAGCCATTGGTGAGTAAAAATACGCTCTTCCTGACACTCCAAATGTGAAATGCCATCTTTTATTTTAGAACTCAGGTGCTTCATACTAACTGGCTAATTTTCTGAATTCTGAAAAAACTTATTAAGTACAGAAAAGAGAAATGATATATAGAATCAGAACTCAGTCGGGAAATTTCCCAGTATCCTTTGAAAAGTCTGGTCAGATTATCACTACATTTACAGATTTAGAGCATTATTCCAATGTGTTAATTTTCTGCAGTGCAATGTTTCAGCTGAGATTATAAATTCAGGTGTAAAATTTGTCGTTGACCCAAGTCAGGAGGAAATACGATTTTCTCAAAGTAGTAATAATAATAATAAAGAAAGCAATCAACACAAATATTTGCGTAGTGCTTGCTGTGTGCCAGATGCTATTCTAAGTGCTGTAATAAATATTAAGTCTTTGTAATTTTTATGACTGCACTGTGAAGCTGTTACTATTGTTATTATACTTTTATAGATGAGAAAACTGAGATATAGAATAGTAAATTAACTTGACCAAGGTCATAAAACTAGTAAATGACATATTTAAACCCAGAAAGCAGAGTTTGGATTTAAGCAAATAGCATTTATAGAATAGGAGAAAGTACAAAAGAAAGCACAAAATGATACTATGACATCAAAGGAAATGTCAGGCCCAAATGTATTCCTGGCTTTTACATGCTATATTAGTCCATTCTCACACTGCTATAAAGAAATACCTGAGACTGGGCAATTTATAAAGCAAAGAGGTTTAATTGACTCACAGTTCCACATGGCTGGGGAAGCCTCAGGAAACTTACAATCATGGCAGAAGGCGAAGGGGAAGCAGGTACCTTCTTCACAAGTTGGCAGGAGGGAGAGAGCGCATAAGGGGAAACTACGGCTTTTAAACTATCAGATCTCATGAGAACTCCCTTACTATCATGAGAACAGCATGGAGGAAACTGCCCCCGTGATCCAATTGCCTCCCATCAGGTCCCTCCCTCTACATGTGGGGATAAAGTTCAAGATGAGGTTTGGGTGGGAACACAGAGCCAAAACATATCACATGCCTCTTTGAATAGATAGATTATCCTGTTCAGACACATTTCTCCTCATTCCCATGACTGAAACTGCCCTGCAGCAGAAGATACACAGCCCCTAAAATCAAGTGGTCCAATTTCTAGCCTCAGTCAGTTCTAACATTATTTTCTTGCTTGGATCCTGAGGCCCAGTTTTTTTCTTCACTTGTCAAACTTTCACCAACCAAAATTTATAGATGTAATTACTGGGCTTCTCCTAGATCCCCTCCCAGAGTTGGAGTTTGATCCAACAACACCCTGGTAGCTGAAATCTTTCCTACTGGTTGATTATCTGCTGGATGTTGATTGCTGATTTCTGTAGTCCTGTGTGTCACCTGCCTTGGATTCTATATTATGGCCTGTTCTCATTGGTTGAAATTTTCTGTTGTTCCATCTGTCATTCTTTCAAAAGGTATTGTCTTAGTCAGTTTGGGCTGCTGTAACAGAATACCGTAAACTGGATAGCTTATAAACTACACAATACATTTTTCACATTTCTGCAATCTGGAAATTCCAAGATCAAAGAGCTGGCAGATGCAGTGTCTGGTGAGGGCCGGCTTCCTGATTCATAGATCACTGTCATTTCACTGTGTTCTTACATGGTGGGAGGGGCTAGTTAGCTGAGTTCTCTCTTTGTAAAAAATTTTTTTTTTATTGACAAATCATAATTGTACATATTCATGGGGTACATAGTGATGTTCCACTACATATAATATATAGTGATCAGATCAGAATAATTAGCACATCCAGTATCTCAAGCATTTTTATCATTTCTTTGTGTTGGGAACATTCAATATCCTCCTTCTAGTTGTTTGAAACAATATAATACATTATTGTCAGCTATATTCTGAAGTCTTTTATAAGGACACTGATTGGGATCTTGAGGATGGAACCCTGATGGCCTAATCACCTCCCAAAAACTCTACCTCCTAATACCATCATCTTGGAGGTCAGATTTCAACATGAATTTTGACTGGACATAGACATTTATTCCATTGCAGCTATGTTTATTGTCAAATTGAAGTTTCTCTTAGTCTTTCTCCTGTAAATAACCACAAACCACCTCTGTGTCCTCGGGCCTGGCAGAGAATGTAAATAAGGTAAATATGAGCAATCACACATATATTAAAAAGGGGAAGTCACATAAATCCACACCAGTTAGAAAATATGTTCCCACATTTGTACAGTGCTTTTAATTCTTCATTTGCCAATTTATGTAACTCTGGTTAATTTCACCACTTTGTGAGGTAAACAAGGTCCTAAGTGAATATTTTTGTAAGATAGAAATTGTAGGGGTCAAGGGCAAACTTTCTCTTTGCCTTTTACTGAAGGTCACTGTCAAGAGGCAAATTAATGGGAGAAAAGGCATACTCATTTGTTAATGTATACACAAGAGCTTTCATTTATTTTTATTTTTTAAATAAAGAATTTATTATTTATTTATTTATTGAGATAGGGTCTCATTCTGCCACCCATGCTGAAGTTCAGTGGCATAATCACAGCTCACTGCAGCCTCAATCTCCTAGGCTCAAGCAATCCTCCTGCTTCAGCCTCCCAAAGTCCTAAAATTATAGGCATAAGATACCCAAAATCACCAAAATTTTTACCAGACCAAAATCACCCATTTTTATGCTTAGGTTCAACCAAGTATGCAGAACTGTGTAGAAATGACTGGACAAAAGTGGTCTGATCTAATGCTAATAGACTGAGTGGGGAAACCCAGCAAGGCCTGTCCATCTACATTCTTCATGGTCCCTCTGAGCAGCATTTCTTCCTTCTGGGATGGGCAGGACACTCTCTGGAATGGTGTCTTATGACCTCAGCCAAACAAAGCAGGTCAGATAAATTTTTTTTTTTTTTTTGAGACAGTCTCATTCTGTCACCCAGGCTAGAGTGCAGTGGTGTGATCGCAGCTCACTGCAACCTCCAACTGCCAGGTTCAAGAGATTCTTATTCTTCAGTCTCCCAAGTAGCTAGGATTATAGGCATGTGCCACCATGCCTGGTGAATTTTTATATTTTTAGTAGAAATGGGGTTCCACCATGTTGGCCAGGCTGGTCTCAAATTCCTGGCCTCCAGTGTTCCACCCTCCTTGGCCTCCCAAAGTGCTGGGATTACAGGAGTGAGCTGCTGTGCCTGGCCTGGATAATTTTTTTATGGTCAATTTTTACACAGCAAGTTGGAAAGAAAATTGGAATAATATTTTTAGGTGTTATATCTGGCTTTGGGGAGAAGGGGTTCTGGTTTCTATTACCTGCCTTAGGGAAGAGCAATTCTAGTTTCTGTGGCTGGCCTTGGGAAAGAATGGTACTACACAATAGGAGGTTCAGAGAAAAAACTTTTGCTTCTGAGGCCTTCATTTTGGTGTATTATTTTCTTTTTCTTTTCTTTTCTTTCTTTTTTAATAGATGAAGTCTCACTCTATTTCTCAGGCTGGTCTTGAACTCCTGAGCTCAAATGATTCTCCTGCCATGGCCTCTCAAGGTGCTAGGATTACAGATGTGAGCCACCGTGCACAGCCTGGAATATTATTTTCTGAGTACCAATAAAATCTACTCTAATTCCATGATATGTAAATGTTAGACTTAGTAATCTCTTCATTTTTTTTTTGTACTGAATCATCACTTTCTATTGTTTTGAGTTTGCTTGTGCTATAAGTTAGGTACAAGCTCAGTAGTCTTGGTCAGTCTCAGGGTAAATGGTAGGAGGCTGAATCCAAGGCTATCATGGCCAAGGGAACCATTGTTTCTTATTACAAAATTATATCCAGGGAATGCCTTACATGATGTCAGATGATGAAATGTGTATGTGGTAGGAATTTAGCAATAGCAAGGTAATCACTTGTATTAGTCTGTTTTCATGCTGCTGATAAAGACATACCAAGACTGGTCAATTTATGAAAAAAAAAAAAAAAATAAAGAGGCTTAACTGAACTTAACAGTTCCATGTGGCTGGGAAAGCCTCACAATCATGGTGGAAGGCAAGGAGGAGCATGTCACGTCTTATATGAATGGCAGCAGGCAAAGAAAGTTTGTGCAGGAAAAATCCCCTTTATAATAACCATCAGATCTCATGAGACTTTTTCACTATCACGAGAACAGCACAGGAAAGACCTGCTCCCGTGCTTCAATTACCTCCCACTGGGTCCAACCCACAACACAGGGGAATTCAAGATGAGATTTGGGTGCGGACACAGCCAAACCATACCATCTCTTGACCAAAATTATCCCACTTCCACCTGTGTTATGTACTTGAAAATGCACTATTCTAAAGTGATTATGTTTGGCCTTAGATTATTCTGAGTCTTCGGTAGTTCACCTTTGAAATGCAAACATCCAAGTGGATAGGGAAACAAAGTTGTTCTGATCAAACATATTAATGAAGATATTACCTGTTTGCTAAGAAAAATAGGCAAGTGGAATTGATGACAGTGGAGAGAAAACCAGGAACGTAAAAAAGGGACCCAAAAGTGATAAGAACATAAACTTCAAATCGTTTTAAAAATGGGGGGAAATTTTTGAGGATCAACTCCAAAATACACTATTTTTGATGTAATATTTTATTAGATATGTAAGTAAACTGGGATTTGGCTCTTGCTTCCTAGAGAATCAAGATGTAAGCAGGGGTAGGGAAGTTCAAACTTTCCCTCTGAAGTTTTGATAATTTGAGTCTATAAAACAAATAGGCAGATCGACAAGAGAAAAAGCAGGTATGCATTGGAGCCACACAAAACATGAGACTCAAAAACGGGCTAGATGTCAGACGTTTTTATACCATATAGAAAGGAATAGAGGTTTGAAGCTTCTGGCAGGAGGTGGTGACAGGCTATATGAGGGCCAGGGGAGGAAATGCATGGTGAGCAAAGGCTGTCTTCTTACGCAGATGAGGCCTCATAGGTAACTGCTCTCAGAAAGATAAGCTGGTAACCTGTGGTGAAAGTTTCTCTGTCAGACTTTTAAAGTATCAGATCTCAGTCTCCTTTTCCTATGAGCTAATCTTTTCTAGATCAGGATAAGGCAGATAAGGGAGTCTCAGAGAAAGCTCGTTTGCATCTGTTGTTTGCTTCACTAATGTAGCTTTTCTCTACAGATGCAAATCTTCCCTAAGAAAGCACAGCTGTTTGGAGCTATTTGTATGTCTGCAGCTTCTCTGAATAGGCCAAAGAAGCATATTTTGGGTGGCATATTTTGGTTTTCCATACAGATAAACTTCTTTCCTTCTCTTAGCCTCAGGAGCAATGTTTAAACATTATTAATATAAAATTTCCTATACATAAAACATTTATTTTTACTTCATTGTTTAGCTATGGTACATGATATACACCCTGCTTGAAATGTTTTTCCTCTTTATCAAGCCATGCTTCATTCCTACCTGCAGAGTCTACTCAATATTCATTTTCTTCACAAACATTTTCCAGCTAAACTATTTGCATATTAGTCTTCATGACTGAATACATAGATAGACAGATCTTTTAAGCCAAGTATTCCATGTGGTTGCAACCTTGGACCAACAGAGGGTTATGATAATGGGCTCTAAAAGCAATCATTCTTTGGTTCAGTAAAAATCTGCTCCACAGGATCTTAAGCCCCCTTTACAATCCTACTGGAGAGCTTTCAAGAAAGTAAACATCTGATGAGTAGATTGCAAAAATTTTCTCCCATTCTATAGGTTACCTATTCACTCTGATGGTAGTTTTTTTTGTGGTGCAGAAGCTCTTTAGTTTGATGAGATCCCATTTGTCAGTTTTGGCTTTTGTTGCCGTTGCTTTTGGTGTTTTAGACATGAAGTCCTTGCCCATGCCTATGTCCTGAATGGTATTCCCTAGGTTTTCTTCTAGGGTTTTTATGGTATTAGGTCTAACATTTAAGTCTCTAATCCATCTTGAATTAATTTTCGTATAAGGAGTAAGGAAAGGATCCAGTTTCAGCTTTCTACTTAGGGCTAGCCAATTTTCCCAGCACCATTTATTAAATAGGGAATCGTTTCCCCATTTCTTGTTTTTCTCAGGTTTATCAAAGATTGGATGGCTGTAGATGTGTGGTATTATTTCTGAGGACTCTGTTCTGTTCCATTGGTCTATATCTCTGTTTTGGTACCAGTACCATGCTGTTTTGGTTACTGTAGCCTTGTAGTATAGTTTGAAGTCCGGTAGCATGATGCCTTCAGCTTTGTTCTTTTGACTTAGGATTGTCTTGGAGATGCGGGCTCTTTTTTGGTTCCATATGAACTTTAAAGCAGTTTTTTCCAATTCTGTGAAGAAAGTCATTGGTAGCTTGATGGGGATGGCATTGAATCTATAAATTACCTTGGGCAGTATGGCCATTTTCACGATATTGATTCTTCCTATCCATGAGCATGGTATGTTCTTCCATTTGTTTGTGTCCTCTTTTATTTCACTGAGCAGTGGTTTGTAGTTCTCCTTGAAGAGGTCCTTTACATCCCTTGCAAGTTGGATTCCTAGGTATTTTATTCTCTTTGAAGCAATTGTGAATGGAAGTTCATTCATGATTTGGCCTTCTGTTTGTCTGTTACTGGTGTATAAGAATGCTTGTGATTTTTGCACATTAATTTTGTATCCTGAGACTTCACTGAAGTTGCTTATCAGCTTAAGGAAATTTTGGGCTGAGACAATGGGGTTTTCTAAATATACAATCATGTCATCTGCAAACAGGGACAATTTGACTTCTTCTTTTCTTAACTGAATACCCTTGATTTCTTTCTCTTGCCTGATTGCCCTAGCCAGAACTTCCAACACTATGTTGAACAGGAGTGGTGAGAGAGGGCATCCCTGTCTTGTGCCAGTTTTCAAAGGGAATTTTTCCAGTTTTTGCCCATTCAGTATGATATTGGCTGTGAGTTTGTCATAAATAGCTCTTATTATTTTGAGATACATTCCATCAATACCAAATTTATTGAGCGTTTTTAGCATGAAGGGCTGTTGAATTTTGTCAAAGGCCTTTTCTGCATCTATTGAGATAATCATGTGGTTTTTGTCTTTGATTCTGTTTATATGCTGGATTACATTTATTGATTTGCGTATGTTGAACCAGCCTTGCATCCCAGGGATGAAGCCCACTTGATCATGGTGGATAAGCTTTTTGATGTGCTGCTGGATCCGGTTTGCCAGTATTTTATTGAGGATTTTTGCATCAATGTTCATCCGGGATATTGGTCTAAAATTCTCTTTTTTTGTTGTGTCTCTGCCAGGCTTTGGTATCAGGATGATGTTGGCATCATAAAATGAGTTAGGGAGGATTCCCTCTTTTTCTATTGATTGGAATAGTTTCAGAAGGAATGGTACCAACTCCTCCTTGTACCTCTGGTAGAATTCGGCTGTGAATCCATCTGGTCCTGGACTTTTTTTGGTTGGTAGGCTATTAATTATTGCCTCAATTTCAGAGCCTGCTATTGGTCTATTCAGGGATTCAACTTCTTCCTGGTTTAGTCTTGGGAGAGTGTAAGTGTCCAGGAAATTATCCATTTCTTCTAGATTTTCTAGTTTATTTGCATAGAGGTGTTTATGGTATTCTCTGATGGTAGTTTGTATTTCTGTGGGGTCGGTGGTGATATCCCCTTTATCGTTTTTTATTGCGTCTATTTGATTCTTCTCTCTTTTCTTCTTTATTAGTCTTGCTAGCGGTCTATCAATTTTGTTGATCTTTTCAAAAAACCAACTCCTGGATTCATTGATTTTTTGGAGGGTTTTTTGTGTCTCTATCTCCTTCAGTTCTGCCCTGATCTTAGTTATTTCTTGCTTCTGCTAGCTTTTGAATGTGTTTGTTCTTGCTTCTCTAGTTCTTTTAATTGTGATGTTAGAGTGTCAATTTTAGATCTTTCCAGCTTTCTCTTGTGGGCATTTAGTGCTATAAATTTCCCTGTACACACTGCTTTAAATGTGTCCCAGAGATTCTGGTATGTTGTATCTTTGTTCTCATTGGTTTCAAAGAACATCTTTATTTCTGCCTTCATTTCGTTATGTACCCAGTAGTCATTCAGGAGCAAGTTTTTGAGTTTCCATGTAGTTGAGCGGTTTTGATTGAGTTTCTTAGTCCTGAGTTCTAGTTTGATTGCACTGTGGTCTGAGAGATAGTTTGTTATAATTTCTGTTCTTGTACGTTTGCTGAGGAGTGCTTTACTTCCAATTATGTGGTCAATTTTGGAATAAGTGTGATGTGGTGCTGAGAAGAATGTCTATTCTGTTGATTTGGGGTGGAGAGTTCTGTAGATGTCTATTAGGTCTGCTTGCTGCAGAGATGAGTTCAATTCCTAGATATCCTTGTTAACTTTCTGTCTTGTTGATCTGTCTAATGTTGACAGTGGAGTGTTGAAGTCTCCCATTATTATTGTATGGGAGTCTAAGTCTCTTTGTAAGTCTCTAAGGACTTGCTTTATGAATCTGCGTGCTCCTGTATTGGGTGTATATATATTCAGGATAGTTAGCTCTTCCTGCTGAATTGATCCCTTTACCATTATGTAATGGCCTTCTTTGTCTCTTTTGATCTTTGATGGTTTAAAGTCTGTTTTATCAGAGACTAGTATTGCAACCCCTGCTTTTTTTGTTTTCCATTTGCTTGGTAGATCTTCCTCCATCCCTTTATTTTGAGCCTATGTATGTCTCTGCATGTGAGATGGGTCTCCTGAATACAGCAGACTGATGGGTCTTGACTCTTTATCCAGTTTGCCAGTCTGTGTCTTTTAATAGGAGCATTTAGTCCATTTACATTTAAGGTTAATATTGTTATGTGTGAACTTGATCCTGCCATTATGATATTAACTGGTTATTTTGCTCGTTAGTTGATGCTGTTTCTTCCTGGCCTCGATGGTCTTTACATTTTGGCATGTTTTTGCAATGGCTGGTAGCGGTTGTTCCTTTCCATGTTTAGTGCTTCCTTCAGGGTCTCTTGTAAGGCAGGCCTGGTGGTGACAAAATCTCTAAGCATTTGCTTATCTGTAAAGGATTTTATTTCTCCTTCACTTACGAAACTTAGTTTGGCTGGATATGAAATTCTGGGTTTAAAATTCTTTTCTTTAAGAATGTTGAATATTGGCCCCCACTCTCTTCCTGCTTGTAGAGTTTCTGCCGAGAGATCTGCTGTTAGTCTGATGGGCTTCCCTTTGTGGGTAACCCGACCTTTCTCTCTGGCTGCCCTTAAGATTTTTTCCTTCATTTCAACTTTGGTGAATCTGGCAATTATGTGTCTTGGAGTTGCTCTTCTCGAGGAGTATCTTTGTGGCGTTCTCTGTATTTCCTGAATTTGAATGTTGGCCTGCCCTACTAGGTTGGGGAAGTTCTCCTGGATGATATCCTGAAGAGTGTTTTCCAACTTGGTTCCATTTTCCCTCTCACTTTCAGGCACCCCAATCAGACGTAGATTTGGTCTTTTTACATAATCCCATACTTCTTGCAGGCTTTGTTCATTTCTTTTTCTTCTTTTTTCTTTAGATTTCTCTTCTCGCTTCATTTCATTCATTTGATCCTCAATCGCTGATACTGTTTCTTCCAGTTGATCGAGTCGGTTACTGACGCTTGTGCGTTTGCCACGTATTTCTCATGTCATGGTTTTCATCTCTGTCCATTCGTTTATGGCCTTCTCTGCATTAATTATTCTGGTTATCAATTCTTCCATTCTTTTTTCAAGATTTTTAGTTTCTTTGTGCTGGGTACGTAATTCCTCCTTTAGCTCTGAGAAGTTTGATGGACTGAAGCCTTCTTCTCTCATCTCGTCAAAATCATTCTCCGTCCAGCTTTGATCCATTGCTGGCGATGAGCTGCGTTCCTTTGAAGGGGGAGATGCGCTCTTATTTTTTGAATTTCCAGCTTTTCTGCCCTGCTTTTTCCCCATCTTTGTGGTTTTATCTGCCTCTGGTCTTTGATGATGGTGACGTACTGATGGGGTTTTGGTGTGGGTGTCCTTCCTGTTTGTTAGTTTTCCTTCTAGCAGTTAGGAGCCTCAGCTGTAGGTCTGTTGGAGATTGCTTGAGGTCCACTCCAGACCCTGTTTGCCTGGGTGTCAGCAGCAAAGGCTGCAGAAGATAGAATACTGCTGAACAGCAAGTGTACCTGTCTGATTCTTGCTTTGGAAGCTTCCTCTCAGGGGTGTACTCCACCGTGTGAGGTGTTGGGTGTCCGTCTGCCCCTAGTGGAGGATGTCTCCCAGTTAGGCTACTCAGGGGCTAGGGACCCACTTGAGCAGGCTGTCTGTACCTTCTCAGATCTCAACCTCCATGTTGGGAGATCCACCGCTCACTTCAAAGCTGTCAGACAGAGTCCCTTGCATCTGCAGAGGTTTCTGCTGCTTTGTTGTTGTTGTTGTTGTTGTTTAGCTGTGCCCTGTCCCCAGAGGTGGAGTCTACAGAGACTGGCAGGCCTCCTCAAGATTATTTCTTATACAAAATTATCTCTCTTTACTTTTTTTACCAAAAAATGCTTCTTTATTTCTATAACTTTCTTTACATATCTTTTATTTTCTGGTTCCTTTTACCTTATTTTATACATAATCTTTAAATAAGCTTTGAATTAGACAAAAATTTTCACCATTTTAAAAAGGATATATTCATTATTTTATTTTAAATGTTTACCTAGATTATTTATGAAAATTGTAATAGTCATCATTTAAAGTTATGGAACCATCATTGCCAAATTATAACTGAGACAATGAAAGAAAAATATGACCTAACTGACTCCATCTTGCTTTTAACCTCCAAACTGTCCTTCTTCATTCCTGAATGTAGGCTGAACTAACTTTGGGAAGAACACAGTTTATAGTTTAAGCTTTGAAACAAAGATGATAACAGTCCTTTCCCAAAACAATCTCCTTAATACCTGTGGACTAGATTGCCTAAAGCCACAGGATTAGAAGTTATGGTAATTTTACTAAATTCACGATGCAGTTATTTTCTTTAAACCAATATAAATGTCTTATTTATTATAAATTACACAAGCAAAGATCATTCTGTTTTGGGCTGGGTTTAGTTTTGAAACCACTGTGCCAAATTATGGCATCTTATAATATTTGGCATGGATAAGTATGAAATTGCTTGATTAACAAATGCAAACGAAGAGGTATGCTGGCAATTCTTAAGCCATTTCTAATATTACTTTACCAATAATTTTAAAGCTAGCTTATTTATTAAAGATTTTACTTAAGTTATGTAACTTGAAAAAACATTTGACTAGGCTTCTCTTTTTTCTTGACAAAGTATTGTTTTAAATTCTTTTATTTTCTGAAGCTGATTAATTAGAGCTCTTTTATATAGTTTCAGTAGTGAAACTGTGTACACAACACATAAATACATAGACGTATTAGACATGCCAGTAGAAGTATATCTTATAGATTCATAAAAAAGCTTTTTTTCCCTATCTTTCCCAGATTCTTAATAACCTGTTTCACAACCCTAGGCAGTAGTCAGATAAATAACCTTAAATTAACATGTCAAAGGAAACAACTCAGGTGAAAATCAAATAGCAAAATTTATATCATAAGGTATGGAGAAGAAAAGCGTGGTGTGCTAGAGAGAGATTAAAGATGGATACCAAATGAAACATAAAATTATAAAAATCTATCATAGGATTACATAAGGAGACCAATTTTATTTAGATTGGGATTACCTGTCTTTTAACTGGATTTCTGAGCTCTGGGAAGAGCCCACACTGAATCCTGGGTTTCCCAAAAGGGAGAATTATGAGGTTAGACCACAGGATGTTTTTACAGAGCACTTAAAAAATTTTTTTTTAACAAAGACTTTTCTAAGTGTCCAAACTACACTCTTCTTTAAAAACCCAAGAACAACCTCTGTTGCAATAACTATTTTATTCAATAAATCAGGTAATGCAATACAAAAGCAAGCAGTTTAAGGTATAAGATAAACTTGTCTGTTTACACTCTTGAGGTTCCCTAAGGAAAAACAGGTTTCTCTCCCAGAAGGAGTCTGGTGCCTTCTCCATTTTCTTTAAGGAACTCCACCTATTATAAACTATTTTAGGTCCCTTATGCAGCAGAGGGTGCAAGAGAAGGGAGAGACAGCAGAAGCAAGTAAAGAAAATAGAATTCAATCAACTAAGAAGAAAAGAAACTTTTGCTCAAAAAAAAGGAGTAGGTCTTAGGAGAGAAAAATAAAAACAAAAATATGAAGGCTTTTTAAATACAAACATACACATGCACACACACAAACACATCTTGGATGTTAGCTTTCAATTAAAATGACTTTAACCATTGAGATCCTTTAAAAAAATCTTTTAAAAATCTCATTACCATATTTCAGCTAGGACAAATTGCTGCTTTTGCAGAAGTACAGCCATTGCTCTTTCAGTTTGGCCTGATTAGCAAAAGGTGACCTTGTTATGTAAATACTACGTTAAATAAATAAAGTAGTCAAAATGAAAAATCTTTCCTTTTATTTTTTTCTTTCGTTGGCCATTTTTCTCCCCTCACCACACCACTTGTGTGTGTGTGTGTGTGTGTGTGTGTGTGTGTGTGTGTGTATTTAGCCACTTCATAGGCCTCATTCCCCATAATTTGGAACTTTCCTTCGAATTTGATCAAGTTGGATGGAGTTAATCAAACCCAATGGGAAAAAGACCGAAACAACAACAAAAACAGAAACAAGCAACAACAAAAAACGGTTAAGCAAAACAAATGATTGCACAACTTATACAATTACTGAGTGTTCTGATAAGAGAAATTGAGACCAGCTAGTTGTTTACCAAGACAAACCCAATTCAGTTACTTACCTAGGGATCCGTCCCAGGCTAAAGACTGCTCTCTACCATCCTAGAAGCAGGAAAAAAAAGCCCCTCATCTTCTCCTGTTGGAAGTGAACTCAAACTCCATAAAGGAGTTTCCTGCCTTCCGTCATCATGGAAGCAGGAAAAACTTGCCTTACGTGTGTTGGAAGCAAGTAAAACTCCAAGAAAAGGAGTTTTACAGCAAAATAAACTTTAGATCTCAACCAAATTTTGGGAGATCATGGATTCTCTGGAGGGGGTGCTTCCAAGCCTCCGCAAATTGTCCTATTGGTTTGAGCCATAAAGATAGCTCAAGCTAGTACCAAGCACTGATAGATTTCTCAAGGGTGAGGGGCACTTCCGCTCAGAATTTCTCTGTGGTTACTAAAATGTGAACCCCAAATATCGGAGACAGGTCTCAGTTAATTTAGAAAGCTTATTTTGCCAAGGTTGTGGACACATGCCCATGACATAGCC
The DNA here is from genome assembly GCF_037993035.2 of Macaca fascicularis. Classification (NCBI taxonomy): domain Eukaryota; kingdom Metazoa; phylum Chordata; class Mammalia; order Primates; family Cercopithecidae; genus Macaca; species Macaca fascicularis. The sequence continues at coordinate 122,576,385 of NC_088388.1, forward strand.
ACCGGAAGTCCTGATGACATGTGCCTAAGGTGGTTAGAGCACAGTTTGGTTCTATACATTTTAGAAAGACATGAGACATCAACAACATATATCAGATAAACATTGGTTAGGTCTGGAAAGGTGGGGCAATGTGAAGTGGGGAGGGGGCTTCCAGGGCTAGATAAGAGACAAATGGTTGCATTCTTTTGAGTTTCTGATTAGCTATTCCAAAGGAGGCAATCAGATATGCATTTATCTCTGTGAACAGAGGGGTGACTGAATAGAATGGGAGGCAGGTTTGCCGTAAGCAGTTCCAAGATTCACTTTTCCCTTTAGCTTAGTGATTTGGGGGACCCAAGATATTTTCCTTTTGCAGAAGCCTTTGAAATGAAGACCTAAACATACAGGGAAAGTTGTCAGTTTTTATTCTTAGCTTCCACAAAGTATGAATAGCTGTTTGGAAATGATTGGACAGAAGGTGTATGAATGTAATGGTGATAGACAGAATGGGGAAACACAGCAAGGTCTGTCTAGATTCTTCTTGACATTTCTGATCAGGTGTTTCCTCCTTCTGGGAATGGGAGTCGTATGACCTACAGTCAAACAAAATAGGTCAGATAAATTATGGCTAGTTTTTATATCGAAAGGTGGAGGGAAAGTTTGAGTAACTTTTTTAGGTTTTATGTCTGGCTTTGGGGAGAAGGGATTCTGGTTTCTATGACCCACCTTGGGGAAGAGGGATTCTAGTTTCTATGCCTGGCCTTGAGAGAGAATGGGACTGAGTGACAGGAGGGCAGGATAATATCAGAGCTAAACTTTTACTTCTGCACCTGCTCCTGAGTCCTTCATTTTCGTGTATTGTTTTCTGAGTCCCAACACAGACTACAGATTATTAAGCCACAATTGGGATGCATGGAGTAGATATACACATAAAAACATACTTATCTCTATGAAACATAGTTGTTAGTGAAAAAAAGAAAAATATGATATATAAAATGCCATTTTTGTACATTAAAAATATACATACCATCAAAGCAAAAGCTGCAATGGTTATATAGGCCAAGAAAGACTATTCACAACATTACAATAGGGAAGAGACGCTGAAACTGTCTGACTCACCTCCACTGAAACAAATGCAGACAGGTTTTAATCACTACTGTTAGATAGCATAAAAGTACTGAAGCACATTGCAGGGAGATTGATCAGTGGGGTAGTTAAAGAACATTGAGCTGTTCCTGAGTTTGCAAATGTTTTTCTCTGTGATTAGGCCACGTGAGCTTGCTAACTGTCACCCATTAAAGTCAGGCTCCTACTCTTCCACAGAGATTGAGAGATAAGGTACTGTCTTCCTTGATTACATTTCGAAGAGCTAGATCCTGAGTTGTCAAACTGGCCAGAGGGTAAGATTAACATCTTACAGGAGGTAGAGAAAAAAATGTACAATTATAAGTTTTCTAAAGTAAATGATGGTTAAAAAAAAAAAAAAGGAGGTCAAGGATACAGAGTTAGGAAAAAGGCTGTCTAAAGTTCAGTCAAGATGAGGGGAATTTTAAAGCTGTCTTAGAATGTTAGACATCGCTATCTAACAACAAAACACATTAGATACAAATACAAATAATTAGTGCCTGTCTGGAGAGGCAAGGAAAAATGGTGGTGTTACCGATGGAGGGTCTTGACTAAGAGTCATCCGGGTTCTTGGGGTTTTGAACAAAGAATTGGACATTGGACAAAATGTACAAACAAAACAATGAAAGAATGAAACAATGAAAACACAGATTTATTGAATTGAAAATACACTTCACAGACTGGGAGCGAGCTTGAGCAAGCAGCTGAAGAGCAATGGTTACAGAATTTTCTGGGATTTAAATACCCTCTAGAGGTTTCCCATTGGTTATTTGGTTTACACCCTGCCTAATGAAGTAGTGGTCCACAACCAGTCTGATTGATCACAGGAGGAGACCAATTGGAGGCTGAAGTTATAAAATTACACCCCTATGCAAATGAAGACTGAGCCTGTGACCAGTCTGATTGGTTGTGGGAGGGGATCAACTGGAGATAATTTTCAGTTTTCCTCTGCCAGAACTGGAAAGGGGGGTGGGTTGCAAAGGGAGTAATCCTCTGATCATTTTGTTACTTGGGAATGGAGAGGTGGGGTTTTTCTTTTGATTCAGTTCTAGGAAGTCTGTGTGAATCAGCCGTAGGCTCCCTGCCTCCAGACCCTATTCTCCTGACTCAGTAGGGAATAGAGATAACAAGGAAATAAGATAAGTTGGTCTGAGATGCATGATTAACTAAACTCGTTCTGCCTGAGGTGAAAAAAGAAAGAGGAAAAGAAAAAAAAAAAGAAAGAAACCAAGAGTTATCCATGATAAATTCATTTTCCAATTCCTTAATCATGAGTGTTGTGGTTGAGCAGCAACTATCTGGGCTGGTGGCACAGGGATAAAATAATTTACCAAGACAGTTGTAGGTAAAGAAAGGCAGATTTATTCAAGAAAGCATTAAAATATGTTGCAAGGGAGCAATGGGCAGAATCAGCAAAAGAGGAGTTGACTTCGAGGAAACAAAGACTTGCTGGAGATTTTATATGATGATTCTTAGGCTGCAGAGTGCCATGTGCAGTACTGATAATGCCAACGTTGTAGGGAGCTAACTTGTACTGTTGTGGGAATTAGGAGGACAAGAGAGACCTCAGGGTAAATACAGGAGGATCTTTATTGAGTGCACTCAGACCCAGTGGACTTAACATCCAAAAACTGGGCCCAGAACCAAGACAGCACTTGACTTTTATAAACACTTCAAAAAGGGAGTGGGCTAGCTTGAAGCAGGCTTACAGTGGCACGAAAGCAAGGATACAGAGGCAGAACAAAGACAGTTAATCAAATTGCGACAGGTTCATAACTCAGGATTATGCATGACCATTGCAATGCAGCCCAGATGCCCATTATTTAGGCTGCTCTAGTGCCTAGCATGGGCTTATCTCATAACCTTCACTATGATGCCTAGGTGGCTGTATCTCAGGCCTGCTCAGATGGTTTATGACCTTCACTCCACTGCTTAGATAAACAGAATACTTGAAGTCACTAGTTGCAGAGAACAGGAATCTATAAACTCATACCATAAGAGAAAGGAAAATTTGTTTTTCTCCTCCCTATGTCGAGGGAGTGCTAGGATAGTCTTCAGGGCACATTAGGTAGTATTATCAAGACTTTTCCTGGGTTTGGGCTGTGCCTGTTGCTGCCTCTGGGACAAGCCAGCCTAATACAGGAAAACTTATTTCTCTCTTTTTTTTTAATTTTATTTTTCTTTCTTTCTTTAATTTCCCACCTCAGCACATGTCTGGTGATAGGCACAGTAAGATTGTGAGTTATTTGTGCAGTAGGGCTATGTGTCCTGGACCATGAAGAAAGGCAGACTTCGAGCTTATCTGCATTCTCTTTTTGCTTTCCCTTGTTTTGCCAGCCTAACTTCCTTTCCCTAATTAGGACACCACAATTAGCAGCAACCCACTTTACAAGTGAAATATGCCTGTGTTATCGAAGTGAACTGGGGTCCACCACCCAGCACAGCAAAGCCAAACACTGACATGGGGATAGCAGCGAGAGAAAGTGAGGAATGTTTTGAAGGGCACCAAGCAAGGACATTCAGGCAGCTCATGCTTCAGGCCTGCACTATCTGATGGCTTACAGGTCAGCAGTTTTAAAGGTGGGGAGGCAGAGGTTACAGGCAAAGTCACAAGATAATACTTGGAGGCTACACATTCGTTTAACCTAAAAACACAGGACATCTTGAAGCAGAAGGGGGATATAGGTGGACTCAAAAATATTCTGCTTAGCGATTGGTTAAGGAGGCAAAGCTTTGTCTAAAAATTTGGGAAAAATTGTTTGTTCTGGCTCATGACTGACTTCCTCCAGGCCCCTCAGGAAGAAATTTAGAATAAAGAATAGCAGTTTGTCCTCAGTTCGCCTTATCTGAGGTCTGTGTGCCAGCAGATCATTTGGTGGGAATCTGGGTTTCTATAAAACAAGTCAAGGACATATGTTAAAATGTTATTTTTAGTTTCTTTAGGGAACAAAACATCTCCTGCCTATAATTTCTTTGGCTATTGTTTTAAGTTATTATTACCTTCTTGCTTATCGAGTTTCTTATTTACTTCTCAAGGCTAGCTAGGTGCCTGGAATTTCCCTTGAAGGAACTGAAGATTTCCTTTTATTTCCATGTTTGGGGTGGACTGCAGCCCTCTAAGAGGGGTCTCTGGTCTCTCTCCTGGAGCTGCTGCTCTTTACTGACTCAAATGTTCTTACCTTGTTCATACAAGGTGTAAGAACATTTGTTCTTACAAATGTTCATACCTTTTGATATTTCTCATAACTATTGAACATTTACTTTCTCAATAAATCTTGGTTTCAGTTCTTTATAGTTTAGGGTTTTGGCTAGGCCCCCACCAAATTTCCTTGCCTAATTTCTGTTCTATTCACTTGCCTTACTTACTCCCTCATTTCAAAGGGCAATCAGACACCTAGCTGTTCTTTTACTGATCAATCCTGTCTAGGAATATGGATTTGAACCAGCAAAATCCAATGTGTCACTATAAAAAATATGTAAACAAATAGCATCAAATCTTGTGGAAGCCAATTGGAAACGCAAAATATTAGGTCCCACTCAAGAGCTAGTGAATTAAAATCCACAGTAACTTCCTTCCTTCCTTCCTTCCTTCCTTCCTTCCTTCCTTCCTTCCTTCCTCCCTCCCTCCCTCCCTCCCTCCCTCTCTCTCTTTTTTCTTTCTTTCTCTCTCTCTTTCTTTCTTTCTTTTTCTTTCTTTCTTTCTCTTTCTCTCTCTCTCTTTCCCTCCCTTCCTTCCTTCCTTCCTTCCTTCCTTCCTTCCTTCCTTTCTTCCTTTCTTCCTTTCTTCCTTTCTTCCTTTCTTCCTTTCTTCCTTTCTTCCTTTCTTCCTTTCTTCCTTTCTTCCTTTCTTCCTTTCTTCCTTTCTTCCTTTCTTCCTTTCTTCCTTTCTTCCTTTCTTCCTTTCTTCCTTTCTTCCTTTCTTCCTTTCTTTCTTTCTTTCTTTCTTTCTTTCTTTCTTTCTTTCTTTCTTTCTTTCTTTCTTTCTTTCTTTCTTTCTTTCTTTTTGAGACCAGGTCTCACTTTGTTGCCCAGGCTGGAGAGCAGTGGCACAATCACAGGTCTCTGCAGTCTCAACCTTCTGGGCTCAAGCAACCCTCTCACCTCAGCCTCCCAAGTAGCTGCAACTACAGGCATAAGCCACCACACCAGACTAATTTTTTAATAAAATTTTTTTGTAGAGACACGATCCTACTTAGTTGCCCAGGCTGGAGAATCTGCATTTTAAATCAACTCTCTAGGTAACTTATTTGCCTATTAGAGTTCAAGAAGCATTGTCCTAGGATTAGATGAAGCCCTGATGTCACAGACAACAGCAGTCACCTCATTGCATAATTGAGGCAACTGAGAAAAATAGAAATTTTTTGACTTCCATGAAGCTCTTGTTTTAATTTGTGGGTAGACCATGATTGGAACCCAGAACACCTGATTCCCATTCAAAGGCTTGTTCTAAACCACAATGCAGCTTGTCATTTCTAGGTTTCCCAGGATTAAGCTCTGGTCAGATTTTTACTTCTCTAGTCTGCATCAGTTTGGCATTAGCCTCAGCTGTTTCTGTCAGCTGCTCTTATTTCTGTCAATCTCTGTAATGCTCCATATGCAGGAACAGCTGTATGCTCCTCCTGCCAGAGTCCTCTCTGGCACTGTGCAGTTGCAGTATGTTCTCATGCATGAAGAATAGTATGAACAGTTATACTCTCTGTCAATACATCACGTGACCCAGGCACTAGTGGCAAATTTGTGTTGCCTGTGCCTCAATAATATTCATGGACATGAGAATACTTTCATAAGTTTAGAGAATTGTGTCACATATAACGTCCTATCACATCTGATATAGGAGGATTTTTGTTTTTCAATTTATTAAAAATCATTCTTCATTAAATGAAATTTTAGTCTTTTGATTCTGTGAAACTAACTGTTGTCTACAATCAGGAGCCTTCTAGGTTTAAAGTTGGAAATAAATTGCTATGTGAGTTATTGAATTTTGCAAATGTCAACCATATTACACTCTATCTCTAAAGTATTCGACACTAAATTCTTATTATCCAGGGACAGTTTATAAACAATAGAAAGTATAGTTGCTCAAGTTGGCTGAACACACTTCTCTCAAAAGTTTGTCTCTAAGGTGGAAATCAACAGAAAGAGAGATGGCTGAGACCCATGATACTACATTCTCAATATTGTGACCAGCTGTCTACAGCAGCTGTAGCCTCTCCCACAAATCCCTTGAGGACAAGAGCAAGAAAAGGCATGCTCTTTGTTACTGGCTTTGGAGGACAACCTCAATGTGTACCCTTGAAGGGCTGAGTTGAATTATGCCAAACATACCAAGACTTTGTTAGAGAAGGTAGATCCATGACTGAAAGTAGCTCAGGATCACCCTGTATTGACTTCCTCAGTGGCATAAAGAAGCACAGAAGGAATCCAAGGAGAGCACCTCAGGGACAGAAGGAGTATTTGTTCCTAAAACCCAGAGCCACAGGCCTACAAGGACTTCATGCCTCTCCTCGCTGTATCATTAATGTCTTAATGTGGAAATCGTAACAGAGGAAGGGCATCTGTCTTTAGTAGTAGGACAGCCCAGACCTGTCTTACTGCATAAGCCATATATGTGCAAAAAAGAGAATCCAAAAATTCTTAAACAGTTTTAACTGGTTCACTTATATCCAAAGCACCAAAACACCTGAACCCTAATGTATTTTGAATTTGAAATGTGTCATAGACTATAATATGAGTGGTGACCCTCACTGCACCTTTCTCCATAGTTGTGCAACACAGTGAACTTCCTAATTGCTTCTCCTCTGATTGGAAAAGGAGGTGAATTGCATGGGTGGTGTGGTGTGGGGTGTGTGTGTGTGTGTGTGTGTGTTTTGCACTCCCTCTTGTAGTTGGAGAATGTTACTAATGAAACTTAATTTAAAATTTAACCCTGAGAGGAACTAGAATTTCTTTATGATATTTAACTATGAAAACAAATAAGTAACTAGATGTTTAAAAGGCACAGCATGGAATTTCTAGCAGTAAGATAGGAATTTCTAGTTGCAAAGTAGAAATCCTGGTAAGTTCCAAAATGAAGAGAATGGATTTTCAGTTTGCCCTTGAATTGGATGCATCATTGTATTATTAAATGCTTTTTCTCTGTTTTTTTTTTTCCCTTGTGTTTGATATTGAAAAACCAGGAGTTAAATACCTAGAGAAATTTTCTAATATATGTTTACCACTTTCAAACTTGTAAGGCATTCTTGAATACTCCATTTCCATGAATTTTAATGTAATCTTACTCTTCCTTGTCTCTGTATTATGTTGGGCAGTATGAAGTATGTACAACATTGTCTCAGTTTTTTTTTTTTTTTTTTTAAATTTTACTCAAAGAACAGTTGCATGAGCTGGAAGGGATTGAGAGTTCTTAAGAGCAGCAAATTTATCACAGATATTCAAATGTACTCTACTGAATTATCTAATGCTACCTGACTTCTGTCTTACTTATGTGTATTAGGGGCCCCAGATAGAGGCTAAAAATGTATGACACACTGGTGGACAAAGGAATCCAAACTTATTATTTTTTTGAAATTAAAAAATTATTTATCTGAATGATAATAAAGATAAGCCATGTAAAACCTTGTCAAATATTGCTACAGCAGTGATTATAGAGCAGTATACAGCTTTAAATGCACATCTATTTATTTATTTATTTATTATTATACTTTAAGTTCTAGGGTACATATGCACAACGTGCAGGTTTGTTACATGTATAAATGTGCCATGTTGGTGTGCTGCACCCATTAACTCGTCATTTACATTAGGTATTTCTCCTAATGCTCTCCCTCCCCCGTCCCCCCACCCCATGACAGGCCCCAGTGTGTGATGTTCCCCTTCCTGTGCCCAAGTGTTCTCATGGTTCAACTCCCATCTATGAGTGAGAACATGCGGTGTTTGGTTTTCTGTTCTTGCGATAGTTTGCTGAGAATGATGGTTTCCACCTGCATCCATGTCCTTACAAAGGACATGAACTCATTCTTTTTTATGGCTGCATAGTATTCCATGGTGTATATGTGCCACATTTTCTTAATCCAGTCTGTCATTGATGGACATTTGGGTTGGTTCCAAGTCTTTGCTATTGTGAATAGTGCCGCAATAAATATACGTGTGCATGTGTCTTTATAGTAGAATGATTTATTTGGGTATATCCCCAGTAATGGGATGGCTGGGTCAAATGGTATTTCTAGTTCTAGATCCTTGAGGAATTGCCACACTGTCTTCCACAATGGTCGAACTAGTTTACAGTCCCACCCAAAGTGTAAAAGTGTTCCTATTTCTCCACATCCTCTCCAGCACCTGTTGTTTCCTGACTTTTTAATGATTGCCATTCTAAATGGTGTGAGATGGCATCTCCTTGTGGTTTTGATTTGCATTTCTCTGATGGCAAGTGATGATGAACATTTTTTCATGTGTCTGTTGGCTGCATAAATGCCAAACTTATTTTATGCGAGAATTTTGGCTGGAAAAGGTGAGCACCTGTGAGAAGCACCAAGGTGGGGAGGATCATCTGGTATCTGTTTCAGGTATTGATTGTCTAACCAAGACAGGGATTTATTTCTAAAATTATAAATAAAAGAAGTGTGTGAAGAAAATGAAGGGCTCACTGAAAAATAGTGCCTAAGCCACCTTATATCTGTGCCTCAGTAAATAAGTAGGGATAATGGGGATTCTCCTAATATCTGCTTTGAATACAGCTCAGTGTCTCTGTCTATAGCAGGAATAACAGCAGAAATAGTGGCACACCTGCCACTCAGTAGTTTGCTGTTTTGAGATAATTGAAAGACAGCTCCTTTGTCATTGACAAAGATTTCTTACAGGGGGAATAGACTGCAGTAATAGTGAGGAAGCTCTGCCCTCAGGTGGCTTCAAAGAGTGTAAATCAATGAAGGGTAGCCAGAGCCACATAATATTGAGAGTTCATAAGTACGTAAGAAACATCCCTTGGGGATTCCAAGAAACACTTGCTAAAAATTACTTGGTAGTAATTGCATAGGAGAGCAAGAGCTTATGGTATGCACCTAGGTAAGGTGAACAAGGGCCAGTGACATTTGAAATTTTATTTTGGTCTTTGCATAGATAGGTGTGGCCAAGAAGAAATTTGGTCACATCTCCTACCTGTTATCCTGTGTGCAAGGGAAAGAAGAATGAATGAAAACTGTCTTTTATAGCCATTTAAAAAATAGATCATGTGCATTGTACTGAGCCAAATAACATTTCCTGCAAAGCTCTTCGTCTAATTACTTAAGGATATGGGATCATCATGGCCAACACTGTAAGAATAATGGATGCTAGCAAAAAATAAAATAATACAAGAAAGACATCTAAAGTTTTAAAAGTGTGCAGGACAAATGAAATGGTTATGATGATGATAATAATTATGATGATATATACCATTTGAGAGTATTTATATAAGAAATGCTTTAAATTATTATAAATATTAATACTTTTTATAATTTAATTGTTAAATCACTATATAGTCTAAATTCTTGGGCACATAGCTATTTAAATATTCTTTTCCTGTGAATTCCCATCATTTCCAGATTTGCTTCTTTTGATGATTTTCTTTCTGGTTATGTATCACAATATCCTGCTTCTTTATATGCTTAGAATTTTCTGTTTGGATACTGGATATTGTGATATTAAATTATTAAGTTATAGATTTGGTTGTATTCTTTTAAGTTGTGTTAGACTTTCTTCTCCTAGGCATTTACTTGTGGACTAGTTTGATCTTTTCAGGTTTGTTTCGAAAATCTTTTAAGAAAAAGCTAGGTCTGTCTTTGTACTAGAGATAATTTTTCCCCCTTACTCTACCTAATACCCTAATATTAAAAGGTCTTTTTACTCTGGCTGAAAGAAACACAAGCATTTCCATGCCAATGTGAACACTAGGAATTATTTGGCCTGTTGATTTCTCGTGGATCCTTTCACATCTTCAGGTAATTTCTTTTCATGACTGCTTAGTTCTATATTGAGCCAGTCTTCAGGGGATCCTTCTGCCTATCTCCAGAGTTCTCTTTCTATGCAACTCTTTCATTTCTAGTCATCTTCCCTGTAACTTCAAGTGGCCCTGGCCTCCCCAAACTGATCTCTATTTTCTTACTCATCTCAAAAAAAAAAAAAAAAAAAAAGAAACTTCCAGCCTCTGTTTGAATACTGCCCCTAGACTGCAGACTAGGAGACTGCATCCAGGTTGCAAACTGGGGCAGTCTTAAGGCTCACCTCGTTTTGTTTTTCTTCTCTTAATAATCGTAACCTTGTATTGCTTGTTAGCCAATGTGTGAAATGGTTTGCTTTATGTATTTTTGTCATGTTCTAGTTGCCTAAGTCAAAAGGGAAAATCAAATATCTGTTACTCCACCATGGCCAATATCAGAAGTATTAATTCGCTTATTTTTTGAATTTATCATTCATAAAATTTTCTTGTATATTCTTTTATCTCAAACTAAAATGTGAATAACTTAGGAGTGGAGATCATGTCCTGTTTATCTTTGTATCATCAGCATCTCCCATTGAATTTTACACAGGGCCCTAAGAAAGATAAATAATATTCATCCAACATTTCTATATTATACAACTGATATAAGTGCTTTCAGGTTTATTTTACTTTAGCCCTACACCATAGAATTATCATTTTGTAGATAAGGAAGAAACTGAGATACTGAAAGATTCAATAACTTGCCCAAGATCATAATTCAGGTGTGCTCAACACATCTCCTATGAATAAACGCCTGACTGACTAATGAGTTCTGAGGGAAAATGACCATAATGTATACAATGGTAGTTAAACTATACAGTTAAACTGAAGGATTTTTTTTTTCTTGCCAGAAAGAGCCAGAGACATTTAAATCACAAAAGATTTAGGTGACTGAGAAAAGGACCTTTAATACAATGGGCCTTTAATATAACTGTTGGGAACTCATTGTCTAGCAAGTCTTTATTTTATTGGCAAACGCCCATTAAAAGCACACACACAAGGTACTTTGGCAGCTATTTCTAGTGCTTCAGCAAAATACTTCTCTATACATAGGAAGAAGCTTGACTTTTGGAGCTAATTCAACCATTTGGTAACAGTAAATGAACAGATATAATTAAGCACCTGTGATAAGACTAATGATAATCCTAATGATCATACTCATATTAATAATACTATATGCCAGAGGTACCTAACCCCCAGGTCATGGACTGGTACCCGTACAGGTTCGTGGCCTGTTAGGAACTTGGCCACATAGCAGGAGGTGAGCGGTGGGTGAGCAACCGAAACTTCATCTGTATTTACAGCCACTCCCCATCATTAGCATAACAGCCTGAGTTCTGTCTCCTGTTAGATCAGTAATGGCATTAGGTTCTTAGGAGCAGACACCCTATTGTGAACTGTACCCATGAACGATCTAGTTTGCATGCTCCTTATGAGAATCTAATGCCTGATGATCTGTCACTATCTCCCATCACTCCCAGACGGGACCATCTAGTTGCAGGCAAACAAGCTCAGGGTTCCCACTGATTCTACATTATGGTGAATTGTATAATTATTTTATTACATATTACAATGTAATTATAATAGAAATAAAGTGCACAATAAAAGTAATGTGCTTGAATCATTCCAAAGTCAACCCTCTGCCTCCACCTGGCTGTGGAAAAACTGTCTTCCATGAAACTGGTCCCTGGTGCCAAAAAGACTGGGGACCACTGTTGTATGTTATATGATCTTTAACAATCAAATATCAACCACATTTTATGACTTTTTTTTTCTTGGTAACATTTAATTAAGGCTCTTCCTGAGGCCTAGCAATGATATAGATTTCATGGTAACCAGTAGCTTGACTGGTTCTCCCTCAGTCCTGGTTCTCAAACTTTTGTATTCTTCAGGATCATCTGCAAGGCTTATTAAAACACATATTGCTGAGCTTCATCTCCAGTGTCACAGGTGTAGTAGGTCTGGGGTGGTGCTTGAGAAATTCTATGTCTAACACATTCCTAGGTAATGTTAAAGCTACTGGCCTACGACCTAGATTTTGAGAATCACTGTACTAACTGATGAAGTATTTTGATTTGTCTCAATATTAGTCCATTTTCACACTGCTGTAAAGACATATCGGAGACTGGGTAATTTATCAGGGAAAGAGGTTTAATTGACTCACAGTTCTGCATGGCTGTGGAGGCCTCAGGAAACTGACAGTCATGGTGGAAGGCGAAGAAGAAGTACCTTTTTCACAAGGCAGCAGGAAAGAGAGCGAGTGTGTGAAGGAGGAACTATCAAATATTTATAAAACCATCAGATCTTGTGAGAACTCGCTCACTAACACAAGAACAGCATGGGGAACCACCTCCATAATTCAGTCACCTCCCCCTCTTGACACGTGGGGATTATCAGTCCCTCCCTCAACACATGGGGACTACAATTGGAGGTGGGATTTGGGAGAGGACACAGAGCCAAACCATATCATTCTCCTATTTCAGATGTTTCCTGCTTATAAAAACATAAATGAAAGGCTTTAGCTTCAAACTTGTTACGAAACCAATTCATTGAAAAAAAAATGACATTATAAGTAAAAATCACTTATGGTTTTACTTAAGAAGAAATTTTCTTACATATAGTCAGTCAGTATTTATTGATTATATATGGCTGTGCTTGATGATCAATTCCTAATCGGTATGGGCTTAGTAAAATCTTCTAGTTTGTTCTGGCCTTTAGTTCCAGTGCAGCACACCAGTGAACTTGGATTCCCATCTTGGTGCTCATGTGGTCCTCGGGATCTGGCAGCAGAGGCTCTCAGATAATTTCTGCCCTCAATGGCTGTTTGTTATAGCACAAGGACCTGCTTCCCTTACTCTTTCCACAGCATAGGGTCTTTGTCCTACTTTGTCTGGTTTTTCTCCCAGGTAGTTTTATGGCTCATATACTCATCTCCTTGAAATCTTTATTCACAGATCACCTTCTCAGAGAAGGCTTTCTTAACTACCTTATTAACACTTGAAAGTTGTCCCCCAAACTCTCTGTTCCCTTCCCTGCTTTAATGTTTTTTTCATAATTTTTGTAACCTGGCAACTTTTAACATATTTTTTCTCTATTATATTTTTACTTATGGCATGTCTCCGTCTATAATTCAAACTCATTAAAAAGCAGGGATTTTGTCTGTTCTGTTCATTGGCACACAGTAGACATTCAAACAACATTTGGTAAATGGATGAATGAATTCCTTTTGACCTGTGAACATTAATGCATTATACTGCTCAATGATGAACTTAATTATTTTGCTCTACTCTGCAAAGCTATATTTTCCTTTGGTCATTTTCTACCTGAAGCCAGGTACCAAGCTTCTAGGTCTTCTTAAGATTCACTTTGGGCCACCTATCAAAAAGGACTGTGAAAATTTGCACCTTATTGTTACCTGGCATGGTGCCACTTCTGGATGCATCCATTCCTATTTACCAGTCAGTAACATTAACTTCTGCCAGCAACTCTCCTTCTACTAATGGCCTCAATGTCATCCCCTTTGACCATCCCAGGAAACCCCCCATGCTGATAATTCCTTGTTCTTCTGTTGCCTCAGCCTATCCCTACTGCTACACTTCAACCAACATTTTTAAAAAGCAAACACATCTTCCACTGGAAAATAATCTTTCCTTGATCCCGTGTTTCCGTCATTCATATAGGTTAAGTATCTCTTATCTGAAATGCTTGGGACCAGAAGTGTTTTGGACTTGGATTTATTAAGATTTTAGAATATTTGCATTATAGTTACCAGTTAAGCATACTTAATCCAAAACAAAAGAATCTGAAATTCTCCAGTGAGTGTGTTTCCTTTAATATCATGTAAATACTCAAAAAGTTTCAGATTTTGGAAGATTTCTGATTGCAAATTTTTGGATTAGGGATACTCAACCTGTGTTGTAATACTGCTTATATTCTCAGTCAGCCTTCTTGAAAGTGTTTTCTATATTTATATTATCCATTTATTTATAGCTACACATTGTTCTACCTACAGTATTTTGAATTGTACCCCCAAAATTCTATTAAATTTTTTACTAAAGTAATTCAGGATTTGTTGCCCCTAAATGCAACAGATATTTTTCATTCTTTATCACGCCACTTGAAACGTTCACCCTTTGTCTTCCATACTATCTTTCATGGTGTACCTCCTGGTTTCTCTTCTGCTTCGTCATCCATCCTTAAACTAATTGATGGATTATCATCTCCTTTTGTACTCTTCCCTGTTGATCTCAGTCACTTTTATGGCTTTCATTATCGTTAATATATTTGATGACTCCATAAATTATATCTCTAGCTCAAGTTTTCCTCCTAAGCTTCAAATAATTATCCAACTGACAACTTATAACTGGATGACCCTCAAAAACCTTCGGTTCAATAGGTCCACCCCTAAGAAACCCCTCCTGTGTCTCTTTCTTCTTTTTCTTTTTGTTTTTTAGACGGAGTCTCACTCTGTCACCCAGGCTGGAGTGCAGTGGCGTGATCTTGGCTCACAGCAACCTCTGCCTCCCAGGTTCAAGCAATTCTCATGCCTCAGCCTCTCAAGCAGCTGAGATTATAGGCATGCACCACCACGTGCAGCTAATTTTTGTATTTTTAGTAGAGACAGGGTTTTACCATGTTGGCCAGACTGGTCTTGAACTCTTGACCTCAAGTGATCTGCCTGTGTCAGCCTCTCAAAGTGCTGGTATTACAGGTGTGAGCCGCCGCGCCCAGCCCCGTGTTGCTTTTCTCATCAAGTATCTTTCACTCTGTATAGCCAGAGGCTTTGATACCGTCCTAAGTCATACCTCTTTTTCTCTCATTTCTCACATCATCTTTACTTAATCTGGCCAATACAGGTTAAAACCAAGTCTCCAGAAATATTCAAAAGTGCCTAATAAGAAAATATTTTTTAACTTTACATGCCTTACTAGAAGTAGCGATATTTTATTATCTATTATTTTATTTAAAAATGGAGAGAGACACTGAGGATTGGATAAGTTGTAGCATGGTCAAAATCTGTGGAAAATAAGTGAACTTAGCCAGGACTAGAATTGGAGACCTCTGAATCCCTGTTAGGTTTCTTTCATGGTATATATATATATTTTTTTAATGAGGTCTCATTCTGCCACCCAGGCTGGAGTGTAGTGGCGCAATCACAGCTCACTGCAGCCTCAACTTCCAGGGCTCAATCACTCCTCCCATCTTGACCTTCCAAAGTGTTGGGATTACAGGTGTGAGCCACTGCACCCAGGCTCCCTTTGTGGTATATGCAAGATACTTCATGGATTGGATTTTCCCTCCAGACATGATCAAAGTTTGCTTTCAGTTTGGCATGATCATTGCTTATCCCGGGGCACCGTCTCAGTTTCTGGCACACCAAACACCACACAGTCATGCAGAAAGAATGTTTCGAAGATAAGAAATATGTGCCGTCAGGGGAGGGCTAGGGGTTGGGGAGAGCATTAGGAAAAAGAACGAATGCATGCTGGGCTTAATACGTAGGCGATGGATTGATAGGTGCAGCAAACCACCATGGCACACGTTTAACTATGTAAGAAACCTGCACATCCTGCACACTTACCCTGGAACTTAAAAAAAAAATAAAAAAAGGAAATTTATTTGATGTAGTACATACCAGTGTCAAGTTTTCCTTAGTATCAAGGTCATAATTCTTTTCACTGTCTCTCTCAACACTTCCTTTACCTTCTCATTCCTCAAGCTGTAGATAAAAGGATTCAGGAGAGGGGTCACCACTGTGATGAGGATAGCAGCCACCTTGTCATAATCCAGTGAGGAGTTCTGATTGGGTCGCACATACACAAAGATGTTGCTCCCGTAGGCAATGGAGACAACAGTGATATGAGAAGCACAGGTAGAAAAAGCTTTCTGACGTCCCTGGGTGGAAGGGATATGTAGGATGGTAGAAATTATGCACACGTAGGACCCAGTAGTGAATGCCAGGGAACTCAGGATGACAAGGGCCGAGAGGAGAAAGTTTATCTTCTCAATGAGATGAGTATTTATACAGGCCACCTGTAAAAGAGGGGCAATGTCACAGAAAAAATGATTAATTTCTTTCCTACAGTAAGGTAGCCGTGTCACTGCAATGGTTGGAACCAACACGGACAGGAAGGCCCCCACCCAGCATCCCAGAACCAGCAGGAGGCAGGCCCTGCTGTTCATGATGACCATGTAGCGCAGTGGGTCGCAGATAGCCACGTAGCGGTCAAAGGACATTACTGCCAAGAGGATAAACTCCACTGTCCCCAGAAAGAAGTAGAAATATGCTTGGGTCATGCAACCAGCAAATGATATGGGTTTCTTTTCTCCTAGGAGGCAGGCTAACAACTTTGGGGTAATGACAGTGGTGTATAAGATATCCAGAGAGGACAAATTACTGAGGAAGAAGTACATTGGAGTTTGCAGGCGATGATCAATCCATATCAGGGAGATGATGATGATGTTTCCTGTTGCTGTTAATGTGTAAGTTAACACAAGAACCACAAAGAGAGATATTCGAATCTCCAGGAGAGCTGGGAAGGCAATTAGGGTGAATTCGGTCACAGTGCTCCAGTTTCCCATGTCGACTACTACATGGTGGGCAGGGTTTCCCTGAAGAAACAAGAAAACAAAATCAGCTTAGGTAATTTTGTAAATATGTGTTGAGAATGTATTGTGGAGAGTGGCTTGTATTGGGAGACATAGTCCTGGCGTGTAGTCCTCTATCAGCAAGTAATTATTGTGCCACGTTGGGAAAGTCAAGATTTAGGTATATGTTTGTTTGTTTTTTCCTGTAAAATGATACAATAAGGCTGGATAAAAAACTCCAAGCTTCCTTCTAGTTATAAAATTCTATTCCTTTTCATTAGATGAAATTTCTAATCTTTTCTACTCTTTTGGCTTCATTTTCTCAGCTAAAAATGTGCTAATGTACTGATGTATACTTAATCAGAATGCCCTTCTATTATTCTGGTTTACAGTTCCTGAGTGGCAAATCCTTTAAAAACTTTATAGTCTTTTCTATAACAAACTTTATTTCACTTTGGTGGTTATCATGAGTAAAAGATAAAGGTTGATTTAGTTTTTTCTGTATTTGTAGATATCCAGAGTCTCCCAATTCTTAAAGTCTTTCTTTAGCATGTACAGATCTGTGAAAACAGTCCAGAGATGATTAAAAGGAACAACAGCTCATGGTTCCTATTAATCATTTTAGATGACATCTCAAAAAGAAACAATGGGTGTCTCACCCTTAGATTATACCTTGTGTCTAAAACCTACCTTCAAGTTCTGTGAAGTACCTAATATACATTATATATCTGGATGATCATTTGAGAGCACCATATATAGTGTGATAGCATCAGAGAGGCACAAATTATATACAGGAAGGCAAAAACAGAGGTAATTCATCTCACTTTATTTACTTTGTCAGCTGACGTCGTGAAACTGTACTTCAAGATCTAGTTTGTTCTTTATCCCACTATCTGAGAAATGATATTTTAGATAAAAACCAACCCATGCTTTAACTCTGATCTTGGTGCTTTATTTATCTAGATAGCACCTCTTTAGTAAATCCTTAATAGATTAGTCAGCATCTCCTCCACTCTTTGCTACCGATCGTGACCACCTCTTTTTCTTTTTCCAACCTCCCCCTGCACTTTCCTCAGGATAAAAAAGTTTGCCCTCTTATTTTATTTTTCTTTTTATTATTACAAGAAAGACATTTTTAGTGCAAAGAATTCAGAAATGCAACTGCAAAAAAAAAAATTATAATCTGTAATTAAACTTATTAGAGATACAGTGACATTTTGGTATATATAGTTTTAGGCTATTTTAAAGTTCAAATTACATATCTGTGTATCTAAAACAAATCATACTAGCAGATTGTTTTGTAATTAGCTTTTTAGCTTTTTTCCTTTTCCTTTCTTTCTCTTTTCTTTCTTTCTTTTCTTTTTTTTTTTTTTTTTTTTAACAATTCAGCATCTTTCCAGGTCAATTCCTAGAAATCTTCACAATCATTTTTGAGAATTGTGTAGCGTTTGATTCTATCAGTGGGACTGTGATATATTTAGCCAGTTGCTTAGTGCTGAATATTTAGATGGTTTACATTTCTCGCTTGTATAAATAATGATCAAATAAATATTCTTCCACCTAAATTTTTTGTGCACTTGTCTTATTAATTCCTGAGAATCTTTTCCAGTAGGATGTTCGCCCTCACTATTTGTTACTCAGTACAAAAACCCAAGAAAGATTTGTTCTTATAATATTAGATTTTACTTTACTAGAGCAGTTGATAATGTAAAATCACTTACAAATCTCTTTCATGGGTTCTCAGTCTGAGGGAATAGTTCTATATCATAGCTGGGCTCAGGGAGCTAATACCTCAATAGTGTAGAAACACTGTGCTCTTTTTTTTTTTTTTTAGAAAATAAATCTTATTTTACACTCTGAACTTCAGTTTTCTCATCTTAGAATGCTGGGCTGCACATTTAAAAGGTCCATTAAAGTCTTAGAGTCCTGCTGTCAGTACTTTTTGACTCCCTGACCCACCTCAAAGAGTGTAACTTCTTTTATTCTCCATTAAATAAACTCCTAAATGATTTGCTAAGTTACTGCATAAAAGTGGCTAATCATGAATACATATACTAATATAATAGCATGGAAATTATATGTGAACTTTCTATACAAGGCATTTTGTTACGTTTTTTGTGTGTCTTATATTATTATTTCCGTGAGGTTGTTCAACAGGCAAATTATATTTTACACGTCGTTTTTGGTTTTCAATAATAATAGATAATATTTGTTGAGTTTTTGGTAGTTGCCAGACACAATCTAAAGCAGTTTACTCTTTTAATTTTCATTATAACCTATGAGATAAGCATTATCTTTATTCCTATTTTTAAATTTTACTTTAAGTATATTTTAAATTTTAAGACTCAAGTATTAATTAGATTAATGTGAGATAGTTTAAAGAACTGGGTTCCAATCCTAGTTTTTACCACTTACAGCTCTTTTTTATTGAATTAAATTCTTCACCTCTGAGTCATAGCTTCTTTATCAGAGAAATAAAGATAATTCTCATGTTCAAAATGACCTGCCATGAGGTTTAAATTAAATCATATATGTGACAATACCTAATAAATTCTTGCTAAAAAATTGATTCTTTTAAGAAAGGAGATGAACAATTAACATTAATTGTTTCTTATCTGAATTAATAACAATAAATTGTAAAAACATTAATTTTTAACTGAGAAATATTTCTAGTGCTACTTAACCTGAATCATTCCAGATTGGCTTCTGACTCCATTCACTAAGAATATTGAAAGATTAGAGCAACTATACACAGAAAAGTAAATTTAACAAAAGTGATACTGTATTAGTAAATAAAAATATACAAAAAAGTATACTTACATTGCATCAATTACATAATGTAAAATTTTCCTGTTTTGTATGTGCAGAAGGAAGAGGCTCAAACTTTATCATATGTAAGTGTATGAATTAATTCATAGCATGGTATTTTGTACTTTGAATTTTTTTTTTTTTTTTTTTGCTAATTCTATTTCTAACTCATAGATATATCTCTCAAAGATGAAACAGCCCTTACTAGGCCACTGACCATCCAACCCCATAATGAATCCTTCTGATTAGCACTCTCACCACATATGCATCCAGCCATTGCTTGGATGACTTCAGTGATTAGTAAATTACTATCTTGCTTTACTACTGGCTGGATGAAAAACTCTTATCTTGAGTGGAAAACTCTGTTATGTAACTTCCAAATACATGTTCACGTACTGATTTTATAGATCAAATACTAATCTTTTCACCATGACAGCCCTTCAAGCACCTTTATGTTCTAGATATCCTCCTTGCCCTACATTCCAGTAAATTCAGCACAACACAAATTCTAAAGTCTGTTTTTGCAGATAAAGAAGGTAATACCTGTGGTAAGTGGCCTTAAAAACTTACAGAGTAGATCTTCCTCAACTTCCATTTATGGGAGACTGAAGCAGGAGGATTGCTTGAGGCCAGGAGTTTGATATCAGCCTGGGTGGCATAGCAAGACCCCATCTCTACAAATATTTTGAAAAAACTAGCCAGATGTGGTGGTGAGCATCTGTGGTCCTAGTTACTCTGGAGATGGAGGTGGCAGGATTGCTTGAGCCCAGCAGTTCCAGGTTGCAGTGAGCTATGACCATGGCATTGCACTCCAGCTTGGGCAACAGAGCGAGACCTTGTCTCTAAAATCAATTGATCAATCAATGAAAAACGATTAAGTCTTAATTCTCAGGTATTTTTCCCCATGCAGAATGACTATATTTTGTCTCTTTGCTTAATTTTCAATTATTTCAATTATCCAGTAACTGAGTTTTTTGAATATAGAATTTCATACAAGCAACTCATCTAGATGTGGCTAAGTGGACTCCTTCTTAAGCATACTTACCAAGTGATGGCTCAGTGAAGGGAACTCAGTAAAGTTTTTGGTATTTCATTGTACCTTCATGACTATTAGACTATCCTTCCATTGAAGCTTTTACTAAATGATCGTGAATGTTATAAATGTTTCACCAGATCAAAGGTGACTTGAATTTTTTTTAACTACTTCTTTCCTTTTCTCAATAGAGTAAAGCTTCCTTTCCTTTCTTCTGTCAGTTTTTTTTTAAGTAGGTGAATGAATTATGTTTTTTCATGGACCTATTTGCCTTAGAGATTTAGATGAGAACAGCTCTTGGGGATATGGGTCAAAAGAAGTTAATTAATATTGTTATAAAAGAATGTTGGTTCTGAACTTCCTAATCACAGAGTTTTAGACTGTCTATACATAGAGCAGTTAGGGATTCCTTGGGGATTTTCCAGCCATTTCGCTTCTTGCATTTAAAGAGAAAAGAATACCTTCGAGCCCAGGTATCTACAAGGAAGCTAAAAGCATGGAACACTTCTCATCCTTCTTAAATTTATTTGTATAATAGGAAATATTCTACAACAGTAAATGTTCTAGAGTTTCAGATACCATGTACTATCTCTCTCTATGTTAGCATAATTTTTTAAAAAGTTCCAGATGAAAATAAGGTCATAGTAAATTCCATAATTTTTCCTCCCTGTCCTGTCCCTGTTGAAAAAGATGAGCTGTTGTGTAACAATCACATCATGCCATTATCAAGCACCTCATATACCCCATAAATATATACACCTACTATGTACCACAAAAATTAAAAATAGAAAAATTTTAAGAAGATGGGCTCTTGTACAGAACTCAGCCTAGCACAACTCTGTTCTTCCATGCTCTTGACTTACCTCATAGCTACAAGCTTTCCATAAATTTCCACTGTATTCTCTGATTTTTTTAAATGAAAATTCTTTCAAACATTTTTCACTTAACTAAAAAACCCTCCTTTTTATTTTATTATTTTTTTTACCTTAACAGTAACCTGACTTTCACTTGAGGACACTGGTTCCACTGAGTTGAACACACATCCTTCTTTCCATGTACAAAAGTGATAGAGTTACATAGCTGCAGGGACATTATAACAATATAACAATATTATATTGTTTTATATTTAGATTATATCAATTATATATTATGTAATATGCTATATGACATATATTACATGAGTATACAATGTGTTTGTACTTATATATATTATAATATATTTATACTATATTATTAATTTTATAATGATATAATAATTGTGTTGTTTTTGTTATTTTGCTCCCAATTTCTGCTTTCAATAAGAAATTATTCCTCTGGTTTCTGACAAAACTCCTCTGATGCTCATAGCATACAATTTCTTTTATTTTTGTAGTATGCAATCTTATAAATTTTCTCTGGTTCCACCATTTATTGCCTAAGTTTCAAGAAATAAGCAAATAACTGCTATAGAGCCTTCAAGTAAGACAATTATGGAAGTCATTTTTTAATTGACTCTTTTGGTGGTTCATGTGAACAGCTTTTGTCAGCTGTTTTTATTTGCTTTTGTTAGCTGTTCACATGAACCACTGAGTCAATTAAAAAAAGACTTTCACAATTGTATTACTAAACTTGACAACTCAAGTTTAGGTTGATATTCAACCTAAAACTTGAATATCTTTTTAAAAAATAATTTCAACTTTATTTTAGATTTGGGGGTACATATCCAAGTTTGTTACATGGGTATGTTGTGGGATGCTGAAATCTGGGGTATGGATGATTCCATCACTTGGGTAATGGGCGTAGTACCCAATAGGTAGTTTTCTAGCCCACACACCCCTCCCTCCTTTCCCCCCTAGTAGTTCCCATTGTTTATTATTCCTATCTTTATGTCCACATGTACCCAATGTTTAGCTCCCACTTATAAGTTAACACATGTGGTATTTGGTTTTCTGTTCCTGTACTAATTCACTTAGGATAATGGCCTCCAGTTACATCCATGTTGCTGCAAAGGATGTGATTTCACTCTTTCTCATGGCTGTGTAGTATTCCATGGTGTATATATACTGCATTTTCTTTTTTCCACCATTGATGGGCATCTAGGTTGATTCTATATCTTCCGCTATTGTTAATAGTGCTGCAGTGAACATATGTGTGCATGTGTCTTTATGGTAGGACAATTTTATATTCCTTTAGGTATATATTCAGTAATGAGATTGCTGGCTCATATGGTAGTTTTGAGTTCTTTGAGAGTCATGCGGTAGTTTTAAGTTCTTTTAGAAGTCTCCAAACTGCTTTCCCCAATGGCTGAACTGATTTACATTCCTATCAACAGTGTATAAGCATTTCCTCTCCTCTGAAGCCTTGCTGGCATCTTTTATTTTTTATTCTTTTACCTTTTATTTTAGGTTCATGGGTACATGTGTAGGCTTGTTGTATAGGTAAATTGTATGTCATGGGGATTTGGTATACAGATAATTTTGTCACTCAGGTATGATAAATAGTACACTATAAGTAGTGTTTCCATCATCACCACCCTCCCACCCTCCAATCTCAAGTAGGCCTCTGTGTCTATTGCTTTTGTGGCCATATGTATTCAAAGTTTAGCTCCCACTTATAAGTGATAACATGCAATATTTGGTTTTCTGTTCCTGTATTGATTCACTTAGGATAATGGCCTCCAGCTGCATTCATGTTGCTGAAAATGATATGGTCTCATCCTTTTTTAAAGTTACATAGTATTCTATTATGTATATGTACCACATGTTTTGATCCTGTCTATAGTTGATGGCCATTTAGGTTGATTCCATGTCTTTGCTATTGTGAATAGTGCTGCAGTGAACATACTTGTGCATGTGTCTTTATGGTAGAATGATTTATAGTCCTCTGGGTATATACCCTGTAATGGGATTACTGGGTTAAATGGCAATTCTGTTTTAAGTTCTTTGAGAAATCTCCAAACTGCTTTCCACAATGGTTGAACTAATATATACTCCCATCAGAGGTATATAATCATTCCCTTTTCTCAACAACCTCTCCAGGTGTCTGTTATTTCTTGCCTTTTTAGTAATAGTCATTCTGACTGATATGAGCTGATATCTTATTAGGGTTTTGATTTACATTTCTCTAATGATTAGTAATATTGAGCATTTTTTCATATGTTTGTTGGTCACTCGTATGTTTTCTTTCGGAAAGTGCCTGTTTGTGTCTTTTAGTTATTTTTTTAATGGGTTGTTTGTTTTTTGCTTGTACATTTGTTTAGGTTCCTTATTGATTGTACATATTAGATCTTTGTTGGATGCATAGTTTGCAAGTATTTTCTCCCGTTCCGTAGGATGCCTGTTTACTCTGTTGATAGTTTCTTTTGCCATGCAGAATCTCTTTAGTTTAATTAGGTTCCACTTGTCAATTTTTGTTTTGTTGCTATTTCTTTTGAGGACTTAATCACAAATTCTTTGTCAAGGCTGTTGTCAAGAAGGGCATTTCATAGGTTTTCTTTGCGGAATTTAGAGTTTAAGTTCTTACTTTAAATCTTTTATTTGAATATCTTAATCTTACTTCCAATGATTATTTCCTCTTAAGTCATCAACTCCAGTATTATAAATTAGATCTTGCCATTACATTTAACTAATCTCTGAAAAGTCAAACTCTAGGGTATCAATTTTGAACTATATTCCTCTAATTAAACAACTGTTTCTATGCACTTACTTCATGGCTTCACCCAGATCTCCAGCTGATAAATTCCCCCATTTTCTAGCAACCTTTCTGCATATATATATATATACACACACATATACATATAGATAGATATTTTAGAACACTTTACACATATATACACATATGAAACTTTTTTTCTTTCAGTATTTTAAAGATGTTACTTCACTATCTTCTGGTTTGTACTGCTTATCACAGGAAATCTGCTGTTAATCTATCTTTGTTTCTTAGTATGTAAGAGATCCATTTTTGTTTTTTTTCTACTTTAAGATCTTTTCTTTATCAATGGTTTTAAGAAATTTGATTATCATGTGGTTTGGTGTAGTTTTATCCATGTCTCTTTTGCTTGGGGGTTTGTTGAGCTTCTTGAACCTTTAAGATTATAATTTTTATCAAATTTGGAAAATTTTTGGTCACGATTTTTTCAGATTTTTTCCATTCTTATTTTACTTCAGAAAGTAAACACTTCTTGGTGTTTATCTTAATTGAGTTTCCTGGACTTTTGGGTTGATATACTTTATTAAATTTGAAAAAAACTATTGCCTATTACCTCTTCCAATAGCCCTCTGCCCTATTGTTTCTCATTATCTTCAATACAGTTACCTGTGTATTAGACAATTTGATATTGTCTCACAGATCTTAGACACATTAAGAAATTATTTTTCTTTATGTTTCAGTTTGACTAATTTCTACTTTGTCTTTAAGTTTATTCATTCTTTTTTCTCTTGATAAGGCTACTGAATTTTCAATACTGTGTATTTTGTTTCCAGTATTTTGTTAAATTTATTTTAATGTTGTGTATCTTTGAGAAAATTTTACCTCTCTTTATAAATGTTTTCCATCTTATTAATTAGATCATTCAACATCATAGTTAGTTTGAAGCTCTTGTCTACAAATTCCAACATCTGGGTTATCTGTGAGTATGCACCTATTGACTGATTTTCTCTTAATTTGGGGTTATTTTCTCTTTATTTGAATGTCTCATACTTTTTAACTTTATGTTTAACCTTTTTTTTTGAGACAGGATCTTGCTTTGTTGCCCAAGCTGGAGTACAGTGGCATGATCTTGGCTCTCTGTAGCCTCAACCTCCAGGGCTCAAGTAATCCTCTCACCTCAGCCTCCTGAGTAGCTGGGACTACAGATGTGCACCACCATGCCTGGCTAATTATTTTATTTCTGTAGAGATAAGGTTTCTCTATGTTACCCAGGTAGGTCTTAGACTCCTGTGCTCAAGCAATCTACCTGCCTTGGCTCCCAAAGTGCTGGGATTATAGGTGTGAGCCACTGTTCCTGGCCAATATGTTTAACATTATATGTAAAAGATCAAAGTAGATAATATGTATCCAGAAAGGGCATTAGTTTTTCCTCTGTTAGGCCACCAAAGCTAGAAATAGTTTTGTTAATTTTCTTTGTGACTTTTTTCTATTGATTTCTCATCTTTCCTATTTCCTTCTTTTAGGATTCATGTGTTCTTCTTTTATTAAAGTCTAAAAATGAAAGTTTAGAACATTGATATGAGACTTTTCTAATATAAGCTTTCCGTGGTACACTTTTCCTTTTAAACTTAACCTTAGCTGTGTCTAACTGATTTTGTTATATTTGCTATGTTGTGTTTTTATTTTTGCTCAATTTAAAATATTTTCTAATTTCCCAATTGACTTCCTCTTGGACCAATAGATTATTTAAAGAGTTTGTTTATTTCTAATTTCCTAATATTTTGGAATGTCGTATATACCTTTTCATTGATTAATTCTGAATTCTATTTTGGTCTGCAAATATACTTTGCATAATTTCAACACTTTTAAATTTGTGGAGGCTTGTTTATGGCATAGTATATGGTCTGTCTTGGTGAATCTTCTCGGTACCACTGAACACAGTATGACTTCTGTTTTGTCGGTGGAGTGTTGTACAAATAGATTTAATTCTTGTAATTGAATTGGCTGTAGGGTTCTTCAGTTCTCTATATTCTTACTGATCTTTTGTTTTTTTCTTCTTTGTTCTGTCAACTTGTTATATGAGAAAGGAGTGGTAAATTTTCTAATAGTAATTATGCATTTAACTATTTCTCCTTGGTTTATTCATTTGAATGCTCTTTTGTTAGGCATGTACACATTGTTTTATATTCTTAGTGTGTTGACTTCTTTGTCATTATATAATATTCATTTTTATCTTTTATAATATCCCTTGTTTTGAAATCTACTTTGTGGTATTAATAGAACCACTCCATCTTTCTATTGACTAATCTTTCTATGGTACGTATTTTCCATTTAACTTTTTTATTGTAGTAAAATACACATAACATAAAATATGCTGTTAATGATCTAGCTAAGCTTTTACATGTAAAGGGGATTTCTTGTAGGTAGCATTCAGCCAGATTTTCCTTTATTAAAATATTTTAATCCATTCTTATAATTTCTGTCTTTTAATTGTGGTGTTAAGATCATTACTTTTTAAAGTAGTTATTGACTTGGCTTTATTTGAATGTGCTCTCTAATTAGCTGTTTTCTGTTTGTTTTATATGTTTATTAATTATTTCTTTTCCATGTTTTTCTGCTTTCCTTTGCATTGGTTGCTTTTTTTTTTTTTTTTTTTAAAGAAACATAATTGTATTTTCTAACTGGTTTTATGGTGACTCTGTATTCCTCTCATGCTCTGCCAGAGCTGAGCTGGCCCACAGTTTCTGTTTCTCTTTGGATGACCTGTCTGTCATTGGATTTCTGACTGTTTGTTTTTCCTCTGACTTCAGATCACACTGCTGGGTTCAAGAAAGTTGTGATTTTGTAGTTTAGCTTTTTGTCATTATCAGGTTGGGAGCTATTACCTTTGCAGCTTTCTACATCTTAGAGGGAAGCGCATATCCCATAATATTTTTTAAAATTCCCTAAATCTGTTGTTAATAGAAAAAACAAACTCTAAATGTTTTAAAGAGGTTTATTCTGAGTAAATATGAGTGACCAGGGCCTGGGCCTGGTCTCAAGAGGTCCTAAAAATGGTTATAGGGTTACAGCTTGGTTTTATACATTTTTAGGGAGACAGGAGTTACAGGCAAAGACGTAAATCAATATATGGAAGGTTTCTACCTGAAAAGGTGGAATATCTGGAGGCAGGGGTGAAGGTGTGGGGGTGGGGGTTGGGAGAGGCTTACGGGTTAGAGGTGGATTCAGAGATTCTTTAATTTTTGCAATTGGTTATAGGAGTAAGGCTGTTTCTAAAACTTGAACTCAGCAGAAAGGAAGGTCTTAAGATAAGGATGCTGTGTAGCAAGATTGATGGCCTGCAGATATGACTTAATCCTTGCCTTGTGTGGCTGTAGATCTTGTATAAGAGTTGACATGTTATTGCCACAGAGTTTGTTTTGTCAGCCTTAAGATCTCTGTTTTAACATTAATGCTGATCAGTTATTGTACCTAAACTCCAAAAGGGTGGAGGTATAATGAGGCGCATCCAATCTTCCTTCCTGTCATGGCCAACAGTTCAGTTTTTAAGATAACTTTCTCCGTATTTATATTAGTCTATACCTAATCCTTGTACTAGCCTAAAGCCCTAAGGTTGATGAATTAGAGTGATGACTAGATGTAACTAAGCGAACACAGACATTTTCTAGATTTAAGAAATAATCTCAAAAAGATATGGGATCGACACCTTCCAAAGCAGCCAGACATGGAACGGAGAGGTGGTCAATTAACATTTCTCTCTGACAGTGTACTCCTGTATGTGTTCTTTGCATTGTGGCTCTTAGCACCTCTATTCAATGACACAAATTCAGTCTTTGAGACCCATCAATTTCTTACTATCAAAGCCTTGAGGCTTTGACACTTCTGTGTACTAAAAGTCAGAGATTGCTGCATTAAGTTAAGCAATTCAAATATAGTTTACTTGAGGCACACCTAATACAGAAGCAGAAGTAATAATTGAAAAATAATAGAAAAGGGATATACAAGGCAAACATTAAGCAACATTGGTTGATTGTATTATTGTTCTATCATTATGCACCCTTCTTTTTAATAAGAGGGATTGTGTATCTCCACTTACACATATCATGGGATTACAGGCATGAGCTTTTGCACCCGGTCAGGTATGTCTTTCTTATAACAATCCTGCAATGACATGAAAGCTACATTTTGTTTCCTTTCTTTTTTTTTTTTTTTTTTGAGATGGAGTTTCCTTCTTGTCACCTAGGCTGGAGTGCAATGGCATGGACTCCGCTCATTGCAACCTCTGCCTCCTGGGTTCAAACGATTCTCCTGCCTCAGCCTCCCGAATAGCTGGAATTACAGGCACCTGCCACCACACCCAGCTAATTTTTGTATTTTTAGTAGAGATGGGGTTTCCCCATGTAGGCCAGGCTGGTCTTGAACTTCTGACCTCAGGCAATCTGCCCACCTCAGCCTCCCAAAAGTGCTGGGATTCTAGGTGTGAGCCACTGCTCCAAAAGCTGCATTTTCAATGTGAGATTAAAAGGTATTTAGCAAAAAGCACACTTTTTTTTATTTGCTGGCATGACTTCAGTGATAGCGTCACAAATTTGCTTTTCATTTTATACTATGATCCTTACACTTAATTATTTTGTCTTGAAATGGTGAACAGCTGCACTTGCAAATCTCAATCTATGGCACATACAAAGCAATTCAACTTTTTGTTTTAACTTCATGACTTTGCTTCTTGGGAGCACTTCCAGCATCACTAGTGGCACTTCATATGAGTCCCATGGTGCTACAAAAGACATTGTCAAGAATGAAAATACAAACCACAGGCCGGGAGAGAGTATTTGCAAGACATATCTGGTAAAGGACTGTTATCCAAAATACACAAATAACATTTAAAGTCTCAACAAAAAAATGAAAAAGCTGATTACAAACAGGGCAAAAGAATGGAACAGATACCTCATGGATGCCAAGTAACCATATGAAAAGATGTTTTCATATTATATATCACTAGAGAATTGCAAATTAAAACAACGAGACATATTCACATCTATTAAAATGGTCAAAATTCAAAATACTGACAACATCAAATGCTGGCAAGGATGTGGTGTGGCAGGAGCTCTCATATATTGCTGGTAGAATGCAAAATGGTATAGCCACTTTGGAAGACAGTTTGGAAGTTTTTTACAAAACTAAACACATTCTTCTCATATAACCCAGCAATCATCCTCCTTGGTATTTACCCCAAAAAGTTGAAAGCTTATGTTTATATAAAAACCTGCACACAGGTGTTTATAACAACTTTATTCATAACTACCCAAACTTGGAAACAACCAAGATGTCCTTCAGTAGGTGAAATAGATAAGCAAATTGTGGTACATTCTTACAATGGAATATTATTTAGCACCACAAAGTATGAACCACAAAAAGGCATGAAGGAACCAAGTTCTGCTTATATAGATAGATTCAGGAATTCTAAAATAATTAGAAGATTTATTTCAGCAATTTATTAAAATAAATACAACATGATCTCTACAGTGTAATAGTTACCAACTTTCACACATTTGAAAAGCTGGTCTATATAATTTTTATAGATGCATAAATTTGTAATGAAAATGTCAACATGAATGTGAATCATCAGCAATGCATTATTAAAAGTGTTTTATGATAGGAAACAAGAGAGGGAAATGAAATTAGAGAAGTTTTTAGAGGAACATCAGTTATATCTATAAATTTAATTGAAAAACTTCACCAGGAAATACTGTTTAAATTGTAAAAAATTGGGTGATGTGTACATAGGTGTTTGATCATCGTTTTGTATTTCTTGTGTATGTTTGAAATATTTCACAATACAATAAAACTATTATATATTATTATAAGCGTTTGTGATGTATAGACTTAACAATACAGAAAGTATTATTTATGTTATAATATTTATTATATTAACAACAAATGTTGCAGAAGAAACTATTTGTTCAGCAGGCCAGGAGTTTTTAAAAAACCATCTTCCAGATCTTTTTACAAACCCCAACTATAATTCCAAATAGAGACAACATGGTTGGAGACACAGCACACACCCACAAAGCTTTTTCCGTAAAGATGAGAGTATACTGCAAGAAATAGATTGCCGAATCACAGAGCCCAGGTTACGCGACGTGTTTGAACTTGTTTGTTTAGGATGTCTTCCTTTGAGTTCACAGTGTGTGCACGGACAATGCTACGAGGCTTTGCAGCGTGTTCTGGTAATGAAGTACCTTCGATAGAATTCTCAGATTCCTTACATTCTGTGTCGGATGTATGGATGTTCAGGCAGGTACAGCTACCGGTAGACAACTTGCACTCTAGGAGAGAGAGGATTCCTAGGGAAAAGAGATTCCAGGGAGTGGGATGAAGGGACAATGGAGAGTCAGAAGCAGTTTCCTCCAATTTGGCTGAAGACCCTGACCCAAAGCCCAGTGGATCCCTTTTAACCACCCAAAGCCATCTGGGAGGTGAATGCTTTGGTGGAAGAAACTGGAAGTGTATGTACAATAGCTTAAATTCTGCTCAGCTTAAGAAAATTGATGATTCTTTTTGAAAGAGAACATGCTTCTTTTTGGGTTAGGAAGTGTAATTACAAATGAATTTTAAAAGACTTCTTAGGAAAGGAGAGACTTAGGTTTTGGTAGATGGCCATCTAGCATCAGATAGTCTCTCTGCCCTCAAACTGCCTTGACACTACACTATACTCCCAGGGTCACTGTTCCTCTCCACAGTGGCTGAGCATTCTGTCTCAGACACCCACCTTGGTCATGACTTTGATGGTTATCTCTACCCTAAAGTGGGGGAGGGTGTGAAAGGCAAAATAAAAAGTGGAGATGAGGAGCTACCCTCTGAGGCCAGGCACAGCAGACATCTCGCATAAGCCTGACCTCCCACTCTTCTTGGAAGAACTGTCATCAGAGAATGAATCCAGGTGAGCTGCAGCCTTTTAAAATGCAAGGTTTGGCACTTTTCCCTTTATTCCCCTATCCCATCTTTTTAGCCTCCCCTCTTGTCAGGGATGGATTGGTTCTTAACACCCTTCAAGGGCCCTGGAGACACTCACCACAGACAGACAAGAAGAAAACGTTTAAGTAAGCAGTATTCATGATCCAGGTGATCCTATAACTAGAGAAGTGCACGGATTGGCCATGCTTCAGTTTATTGTGATATAGCATGAGTGCCCAGAGCAGAAGGATACCTGATGTCCAGACAAAAGGAAAAAAAAAAAGTTCCTTCTGAGGAACTTTGGCTCCTTGATGCAAGTCTTCATTCCATATACACTTGACTTCCCCACCTCCACCCGGTCCAACTGCACCTTGCCCAAAGACTGATCCTGCTCCTGCTTTTATGGTAGATCTAACTCAGAAGCTACAGATATATATATATATATACACACACACACACACACACACACACACACACATAAACATATATATAAATATATAAACATATATGAAAACATAAACATATAAATATATAAACATATATATGGTTTTTTATATATAAACATATATATATATATGTTTTCAGAGACTGCAGCCTGAACCCACCCATCAAAGTACACCTACAAGCCTGTGTTAGGGGAGCCAGGAAGTTACCTGAGAAGAAACTGAGGATGGCAGTGAAGAGTTGTAGAGATTTATTTTCAGGAATCAGATAGGTGAATTTCATACCCAGGATTAAGTTAAGGAGGAAGGAAAGGCCAAGGATCGACATCATCATAATCCTGACCACTTGCAGGTCATCTGTTGGAAAGCAAAAACTGTTTTGAGAGTACAGATATTTCTTCTAGACTCATTTCTACCTGGGGTCCAGAAATCTCTAGGTGAAAATTGGAGTAGGGTGAAAGATTTGATTAAACAATAAGAAAGAAGTTGCAAAATAACAAAGAAGCAAGGGAACCTTAAGCTGAATAAGAGAACCAGAAACAATTGTTCTCTATCCTGGTGTCTCTCTATGTGTCTTTCTCTTCTATCATTTTCTTCAAACTCATTTCTTGTTAAATACCCCAATTCACCCTATCATCTAGTGGCAATACAGACAATTTAATGCCAGTTACCTTTCTTTCTTACCCACATGTCTAGTTGTGTGGATCACCCTGCTGCTACTGCTGAGACTTCTCAAATGCCCAGCAGTTAAGGCTGTGAACATATAAACTTTTCTCCAGAACACCTAAATGGTGAGATTTTGGAATCTGCCTTGACTGCATTGACTATGGAAGGAAGAACACTGCAACTTGAGAAGCTGCACCAGAAAATAATGGGTACATTAGTGAGATTAATGCAAGTTAAGGAAAGCAAAGTTAAGGACACACCCTTCCTTTCCACCCATCTCTTTCTAGAGTACAGTTCTGACCTTCTGGCCAAACAGCAGGGCAACATGTCATCCATGGACTGTGGTTTATCTTGATTCCTTCATCTTCTGAAATCAATTCAACCCATTCGTCTAAGGTGACTCCTATCACCGTTAAGACTACGACCCAGGAGGACAAAAGTATGTTCATACCCTGGATACTTCTATTTGAAACATGCACCATTGTGAGTGAAAATTTCTAGCTGGAACCACCACCACTATTTTGTAGATCTCTTCCTTGACTTGATTAGTTACAGGAAGGGTGATAGCTGAACTTTCAGTGGTTGCTGAGGCATTGGCAGCAGTAGAAGTTGAAGTAGTCTATAAAACAGAGAAGATCGATAACTCCCACCCTTCCCCACTTCTGTATCTATCAGGGACAGCCTGCTGTCAGGACTGCCAACTGCCATGGAATCATCCATTGGTTTGACCCTTGACCCTGGGGCCTAGTTGAGTGAAAGAACCAAGGGGCCCAGAAGTCCTGAGAGCTATCAGATATAGAGATCTGACATCACATGTAGAAAGAGCTGTCAGATACAGGAATCATTAGAGGCCTTGAATGAAGTTAGACGTGAATGACTAAAGAGGTCCAATTTAGGAGTTAGAATTACATGCTCCAAGATTAGTTACCATTTGGCAGGGGTCAGTGAAGAGGAAAAGGATTTCAAGATCATTGAAATAAACAGTTAGCTAGCTAGTATCACAACAGGGAATGACCATTCAAAATTTAAGATGTTTGAAGAAATGTGTGTTCCTATTGTGAGGTCCCAGCGACATTTAGTTAGGCAGTCATCCAGGAAATAAACCATCATCCTGAAACCAAACTACTGGCCTGATACACTGAGCTGTTATAGCCCAATATCATTTATAAGGCGTGGGCAATCATTTCTTGTCACGATTGCCTCTGTAACTTGGAATATAAAACATTTTTGGATTCCTTGAGTAGGCATCAGAGTCAAGAGCTAGAGGACTTCTGCTGCAATCCAAAAAAAAAAAAAAAAAAAAAAGCCTTTTACACAACTAAGATGAACTTCATTTCCAAAGGCCTCACTCTGCTTATTTTCTGACCTCAATGCAGGCGACTTTCCTTGGGTCAAAATAGACTTTTTTTTTATTACCTCAAACATGTCAAGCTGTCTTTCTTCTAGATCTCTCTACACATCTTTGTATACTTTATTATTATTATTTAACTTTTTCATTTTTAAGCACAATACTCAACAATATACTTAATCTTATGAGGGAGGCTTTAGGGTTAAGAAAATGGTCTAAGGATCCTGGTTGTAAATTGTGGCTCTACCCCTCATTAGTTGTGTGGTCTTAGAGATAATAATGCTTCCTACTGCCTGGGGATTTTGTAAAGATTAAATACGTTTAGAGACATAAAGCACTTGAAAGAGTTCTTGGCACATAGTATATGATCTGTCAGCAATTACCATAGTATTAATTTGGGTTTTCTGGGAAAAGTTTCTGAGGCAGGAATTTGTATCCAGGGAGTTTTTTGTGAAGCACTTTCGGGAACCACACCTGTAATTGTTTAAGCGAAGCAGGTTTGAGCAGAAGTTGAACTGAGAGGTGGTTGCAAGAGAAGCAGCCCTGGCTGACTCCACCAGGTGCTCTGGCTCTGGGGTGGTCCTTCAGAGTCATCCTTTAAAGAGGCAAGAATGCCTAGCCTTTACACTGAGCATCTGGCTGCCCCTAGGGTGTTATTTCCCTTCTTTCTCAAGAGATATTCCTAAATCTCCTAGAAACTGCAAGCCACAGCAGCTAACACTTCTGGTAGCCGTGGGGATGAACTCCCACCCTTCACCAATCCCATATCAGGGTGAGTTTGTTGTTAGGGTTGCCAGCTGCCATGAGATTAACTATTGGTTTGACCCTTGACCCTGGGGCCTAGGGGAGTTGGGGTACCAAGAGGGTATATAGGCAACTCCAATTATGTTCTTTTGTGTTGATCATTTTATTTCTATGCTGTTGATTCTTAAGAGTAGAATGCCTGTGCTGAAAGGCTTTTGTCTCATTCTGGTTTTAACTGGTAGTGGCAGTAAAGAGTCAAAGATGTAGCCAAATTAGAGAAAGAGATAGGATGTGAAGGACGAGTAAGATACAGGTCAAAAAAGAAATCAAGTTTTTAGCTAGGGAGAACTAGTCAAATATACCATTCCAGGTGCCATTCTATCTGCTATTCCAGCTAGTCAAAGATGCCATATAGTAAGAACTAAAATATGGGAGGAAGTGCAAACAGGGTGAGGAAGAACTTGGTAAGCACTGGTCTGGTTAAGCTGAAGGAGTTTACAACAGGCAATAGGCAGAAAAAATTTAATTCTGGAACTGACAATAGATTAGAGGGTTATCAACCTTGGATGAGATTGGGTGCATTCAGGGGGTAATAGACAAGGGGTTATCAGACTTGTGATAACAATTGAAACCTAGATGTGCGTGTCACCGTGCAGAAGTGTCACACAGAATGTGACAAGGGATAGAAAAGGAAAGGCCATTGGATTTGGCAATTAGAACGTCATTGGTGATTTTGGCCATAACATTTTCAGTAGAATAATGAGAGAAGTGGTAGGACAGTATTTTTTTTTTTTTCTTTTAACAGGTGACAAGAGCAAATAAATAATGAAAAAGGGAAAAAGAAAAATAGAATTGTAGCTTAAGGGGAAATGTACAATTTTGAACATAAATTAGACAGTAGTATAATGAATTTCCATGTATCCTTCATCCAGTTTCAAAGTTCATCCTCTGAATTATTCTGAACCAAATCCTGACATAATTTTATGTTTAAATATTTGTTTGTGTCACTAGAAGATGAGGATTGATTTTTATTTTTTTGCTGTAGATTTACGTACTCTCTCTCTGTTTCTTCTTAAAATGGTTTATTAGAGGATTATCAGTTTTGTTGGTCTTTTCAAGGTTCATTTATTTAGGTATTTATCCATTTGAAAATATTATTTTCAAGATCATATTTCATTATTTTGAGTTATTATTTTAATTATTTTCCTTTTGTTTTTGCTTATATCCCTTAAACTTCTTAAAATAGTTTTAAATTCTTTAATATGTGTAGACTTAAGACCGTATATTTTTCTCTAGGCACTGAGTTTGCTATATCTCCTACATTTCCTATAACTTTTTTACTATTTTGCTTCTTATTAGACAGTTTTTAATTTTAGGTTTTATTTCACCAAGAATTCAGGGATTGTCTAGGAGAATCTCTTAATTACCAAGCAGCTATCGATTTTAGGTCACTGTTTAAATTTTTTTTTTTCTTTGTTTAAAAGAAATTATGATAAATATACACCTTGCCGGGCATGGTGGTTACCCCTGTAATCCCAGCACTTTGGGAGGCCAAGGCGGGCAGATCACCTGAGGTTGGGAATTTGAGACCAGCCTGGCCAACATGGTAAAGCACCATCTCTAATAAAAATACAAAAATTAGCTGGATGTGATGGCACACGCCTATAATACCAGCTACTCGGGAGGCTGAGGCAGGAGAATCACTTGAACCCACGAGGTGGAGGTTGTAGTGAGCCGGAGGTTGTAGTGAGCTGAAGGCTGTAGTGAGCCAAGATTGTGCCATTGCACTCCAGCCTAGGCAACAGAGCAAGACTCTGTCTCAAATAAATAAATAAATACATATACTGAAAAATTTAGTTTTTGAATTTGTCAAGGTTTCCTTTGTGGTTGAGCACATGATTAATTTTCATATTCCATCAGCAAACAAAAAGGTAAAATTCTTATACCAATAATGAAATTTATGATGATGGAAGGTTATATAAATCAGCTTGTTTATTGATTAGTTTAATTATTCTACGCTTTAATCTGCTAGGATATGTCTTATTTTGAAATAGCTGTGTTGACGTCTGTCTTTATGGCTATATAGTTTGATTAGATCTTCTATTCCATTGCATTTTTGTATTGGTTATAATTTGTATATATAAAGTCTCATGGTTTTGGTATGTTAATTTTATTCCCACTGAATTCCTACAAAATTCTTGTTATTCTCTTATTGAAAATTATTTTTTATATTCTCTTAGGTTTTCAAGTTATGATTTTATATGTTCTTAACAGAGATTTATTTTTACCTCCTTCTTTATAATTTTTATGCCTTTAATTGTTTCTGCTTGGTTCTTTGATTTGTCAGAGACTTGTATTACAAGGTCAAACAGTAGTGAAAACAGTAGGTTTCTTCGTCCTTGTCCTACCTTAATTGAAACGATGTTTCTCCATTATACAATATATGTTATATTTTTTAAGAAAGTAGACATTGATTCCTATCTCATCAACTAAAAAAAACAAATTAGGTGTTGAATTTTGTTAAATGATTTTTTGGTGTCTATGGAGAAAAATGTGTAATCTCAACTTAGATCTATTAAGATGATGAATTATATTAATGGATTTCCTGATATTCTGTAATTCTTCCATTCTTGTAATAAACCTCACTTGGTTATACATATTATTTTTAAATGTTCAATGAACTTTGTTTTTGGTACTTTTGCCCTGGTGGGTAGAGTGAGGTAAATTTTTAGGGGTGGACAATCAATATCAGATTTTAAATCAATGTTATGTTCATTCCAACACGGAAATACGGAAATGTTCTTTCATTTCCAATGCTCAGTAACAGTTTGCAGCATTGGACTTACTAGCTCTTAGAGTTGTGGTAGAATGCCTTTGCAAAATCCTCTGTGCCTATGCTTTTATGCATTGTAGCTCATTGGCAACTTTCCCCCATTTCTTTTATGGAAAATTATGTGTTTAAACTCTCTATATCTATAGGGGTCATTTTTTATCTAAAAATTTCAATTTTGTATCTTAGTTCTGTTAGTTTCTGTTTTACACCTACATAATTTAGCTTACCTATTTCTGTTCTGAGTTTTTAAAAAATAAACTGTTTGATAGACTTTGGCAATATGTTTTCTAAAATCATGTTCATTTAGGTATAATTTACAAATAATAAAGTCCACCCTTTAAAAGTGTACAGATAGATGAGATTTTGATAAGTGTGTGCATTTATGTAACCACTATAATATTTAATACATAGAACATGTCTGTCATCCCAAGACATTTCTTCATGCTCTTTGGTGGTCAGCCTCTTCTCCCACCCCTACCTTCTGGGAAACATTGACCTGATTTCTGTTTTTATAGGTTTGCCTTTTCTAGAATGTGATATAAATTGAAATCATGCAAAATATAGACATTTTGATCATCCACTTTGACTTAGCAAAATACGTACTTTCCAGATGCATTCACTTTGTTGGGTATATGGGTAGTACATTCCTTTTTATTACTGAATGGAATTTCATTGGATGATTATTACTACAATTTGTTTATTATTCTCCTACAAGTGGAAATTTTGGCTTTTCCAGTTTTTGGCTATCTTGAATCCAAGTGTTATAAATATTAGCGTGTAGGTCTTTGTATGGGCATTTGTTTTCATTTTACCTGGGTAAATACCTAATAAGATTGTATAGTATGTGTATTTGTAGCCTTACAAGAAAGTGTTAAACTGTTTTCCAAAGTGGCTGTACCATTTGGTATTCTCTATAGCAATGTTTGAGATTTCCCCTTGCTTCATATCCTCATCAGCACTCAATATTGTTAGCCTTTTCAATTTCAGCTATTCTCATAGATTTGAGATTTGATTTGTGGTATCTCATATTTTGGTTTTGATTTGTAGTTTCCTTATGACTGATGTCATAAAGAATGTTTTTACGTGCAAATTCATCATTTTACATACATTTTCTGGTAAAGTATGTGTTAAAATATTTTGGTTAATTTTTGAAATATTTGCTATTTTATTGTCGTAACCTGGGCCTTTTTTTTGTTCAAAATGTTTTTATATCTGAAATTATTTGTTTAATTAAAAAAATTTATGTTGGTTGTGTGTTATAGTTTTTCTCTGCTTTATTGGCTATTGCTAACATGTATGCGTGTATGTGTATGCATGTATGTGTACGTTCTATCATTTGCTCAGAATTTTTTATTTTCATTTTCTGTTTTGAAAATTATGGTATCTTTTTATGGATGCTATATTTTGTCTTTTTATGGATGTTAAATTTATTTATTTATTTATTTATTTGCAACAATAGAGGCAACCCAATGAAGGAGGTGGAAGAGGAATTTGTGTAGCTCTTCAAATTCTCAGTTCAACAGGACAAGGGTCCTATTGAAACACGATTCAGACACTTTGTTTTGTTTTTTTCTATCACATTCCAGACTCCATGTGACTCATTAAACTTCCTAGGTCCCTACCTTTTCTCTAGCAAAGCACCTTTTTGGAACTCTGGTCCTTTGAACTTTACCAGCAAATTCCTCTTGGTTTTCCAGTAGCCAGTACTCAGACCTGTCATATCTCAGACATCCTCTTAGTATTGCATACTCAGAAATGGCTTCTTACTTGCTGATGGGGAACCCTAGCTGCTGTCATCTGTGTTTTACAAAGACGATTGGTTATTGAAGGGGCAACGCTAGCAACAAGAGGCAAAATGCTATACCATTGGTGTACTAAGTTACAGTAAGCTACAAAAAAGTAACAGAAACATTGTAGAATGTGATATAAATTGAAATAATGCAAAATATAGACATTTTGATAATCTACTTTGACTAGGCAAAATATGTACTTTTAGCAAAATACATACTTAGCAAATTACGTATTGCCAAACTTTATTCAGTGATATATAAATGTAACCAGTCAGTGACCCTACATCCACTGGAGTCTATATAATACACTCTAGACCTAATGCTAGGCTTCCCAGGATTGGTGAAGAGAAAACTGAAGGCAAACATTTTTACAAAAAGAGTTTATAATCCACTTCATCCAGCAATCACAGTCTTGGATTCAGCATTCTGCCTTATTTGATGTACTTCTTCCTATTGCCCATATTGAGTCCTTTCAATTTCTGCTCAGAGTGATCTAAGAACTCAAAACTGAATGATACAGTTTTCTCTTGCCAGGGCAGCAATAAATGTAGCTTTGCTTTAGACTTATTTGATGTCCTTTTTTTGTTTCCTTCTGACAAGATCTCAGCAGCGTTCAGCTCTCACAGCAGTAGGCTGATTAATAAGGAGATTCCTTCATGACCTCCAAAAGAATTATTCACACTTTTGTCCCTCTAGAGAGCTGTTAGTTGTGTTTCTGCCTTAGAGACAGCAGATGGCTGCATAAGGAGTGGATGTGTGATATACACATATTTGACAAAGAACTAGTATCCAGGATATATGGCGAATTGCTATAAATAAATATAAAAAAGGCTGCTCAAGAGAAAAATGGACAAAACACATGAACAAGACATGTCACAAAAAGAATATCCAAATGTTCAATATACAAATGCTCATCCTTATATATCATAAACAAATGGAAGATAGTGCAGAAATGCTGAGCAGGTTAGTGGGAAATGGACTCAAGATGAAGAATTATGAAAAAAGACTCATGCCTGTAATCCCAGCACTTTGGGAGGCTGA
Organism: Macaca fascicularis; assembly: GCF_037993035.2. NCBI lineage: Eukaryota > Metazoa > Chordata > Mammalia > Primates > Cercopithecidae > Macaca > Macaca fascicularis. The sequence continues at coordinate 122,616,377 of NC_088388.1, forward strand.
GGTGGGCAGATCACGAGGTCAAGAGATCGAGACCATCCTGGCCAACATGGTGAAACCCCATCTCTACTAAAAATACAAAAATTAGCTGGGTGTGGTGGCGTGTGCCTGTAGTCCCAGCTACTCTGGAGGCTGAGGCAGGAGAATCACTTGAATCCAGGAGGTGGAAGTTGCAGTCAGCCAAGATCACACCACTGAACTCCAGCCTGGTGACAGAGCGAGACTCTGTCTCAATAAAAAAAGAAAAGAAAAAAAAAAAAAGAAAGACTTGATTTATGTTTCATAGCAATTTTAAGAGCTTTGGAAATATAGTTTCCCATAAGATACATCTATAAACAGTTTTAGTGAATGTAAAATATTTCCATACCTATCTTATATTTGTTCTTTTCAGATAAAATTGAACTCATATAAAATTCTTTTTAAGAAATATGCTTAGTATCTCATTGTATCAGTGTAGAATTAATTCTTCACGATAGGTAAATGATCAGAGAAACATTGAAGAGAAACCTTTTTAAAAGTATGTGTGGATCAATGTAAAGAGTGTTAAAAAGTAGTTTTAAAAGGGCTTGCATTCTAGTTTCCATTCTGCCACTAACTAGCGATTTTTGTTAATGGAAAAGTAACTGTATTCTTTGAGCTTTAACTTAAAATGACATGGTTTTATTTGATCTTTCTGGCTCTCTCTAGCTGTAGCTTTGTATGCTATCATTATTTGAAGTCATATGGGACATTACATCTCTACTGAAAGGAGAATAATACAGTCTGTGTCTTAATTCAGGGTTTAGGGTTTGCATGGCTGAAATCAGGCCAAAGACTAGGCTAGTACCCTCTTTTCTGCTAATACAGGATGCCGTCTATGTTTTTTAATATTGGAGAAAGAAATCTAATCATTTATTCCACCATGCTTATTCAGGTCACATTTTGGAATAGAGACAGGACTTCAGTAAATATACTACTTACCACTGAATGTCCTCTTTCTTTTCTTCTGTTTCACACTGTGCATATTTTCTGAAATTATTTTTCACAGGATTTTAAAATGTTTTGCTTATAGATGTATTTTTCCTATATCATGAACTCTTCAAAGGCATTTTTTCCCCATAGTTGTATCCTTAGTGCCTGAAACAGCACCTATCATGCATTAGACAAGATTCACCGAGCAGATAAATTTTCACTGCTCTAACACTCACTAGATATCCTACTATCCATCTTTCTCAGCCCCCTAAATGCAATAGATGGGTATACTTAGGAGTTAATTGAAGCAGTGTCTCAAACATCTGACCTATGGTGTTAGAAAAATGGGAATGAAGGCTTCACTGTTTACATTCTTCATCCTTACTCTGAGAAATAGGATCTAGTATTTAAAGAGTCACTAGAGCAATTTATATTCCAATTTGATGTCTCCACTCCTCAGTTATTAATATAAGTGCTTCCTTTTAGCTATTTTGTCTTCTTTCCCATATCTCCACATATTTAGTATGATTTCCTACCTTTATTTTGTTTTCTTGAGGGTTGAGATACTCTGGGTTTTCTTTCCCAGGTTATCCTTCCAGATGAAATGTAGATGAGAACTCAAAGGTGGTAAAATCATCTGTAACCACAGCCTTGCATTACAATGAAGTTTGATTCCCTTCTACCTCTCTAAGTGAAGGAGCTGAAGACAGAGTTCCTAAGAAGGCAATTTTTTTTATTTATGTTGAGTTAGCAACAGACAAAGATAAGAAAATATCTTTATTGAAAAAGGTGAGGAGAGGCCAAAATTGTGAGAAATTGAAAGGACTTAGAATTATTATTGAAAACAAAAGAAAAAAGGAAGAATAGATAACAGCAATATGCAAAAATATTTAGGAAAAAATCCATAAATTATACCATTCTACCACAGCAACTAATTTCCTTTGGCGTATTATTTTCCAGGTTCTGTTTATATGCACACATGTTCTACGTGGTTTCAATCAAAACATTCTTATTATATGTAACTAGTAGTGTGAACAGTTAGAAACAGACTTTCAAATTATAATTTTAATAAATGCACACACTGTCTATTGTATCAATTTACAAAAGTATGTGATAACAAAGCTGGGTGTAGATGTGTGCACCTGTAGTCCTAGTAACTTGGGAGAAGGAGGTGGGAGGGTGAGACAAGAAGATGACTTGAGCCCATGAGGTTGAAGCTTTAGTATGCTATAATCACACCTGTGAATAGCCAGTACACTTCAGTATGGGCAAGTGAGACCTAGTGAGACCTAGTTTCTAAAAAAGAAAAATTGTGTCAAAACATTCTCCAGTGGTGTGTAGGTGTTTTTCATAGATTGTACTGACACCCACCTTGAAAAATGGGATGGAGTTAGAGGAAGTAGGTGGTTCACATATCTGATCCCCTCACCACTCCCTCCTTCAGAAGCTACCCAGCAAGCACTATTAATAACAGCAAACATATATGAAACCCTTTATGTTTTGGAAAATACTTCTGTATCTATTTCTTACTTGATCCTTAAAAGAACGTGCAACATTCAAATAGAGGATCTGTTGGTAGTGTTATATATCTAGCTTATCAATATTGAAACCTTTGTGAAAACAGGCACAAAATCAGTGGAACAGAATAGAGAACTCAGAAATTAATCCACGTATGTACAGCTAACTGATTTTTAACAAAGGCACCAAAAACATACATTGGGAAAAGGACACTTTCTTCAATGAACAATGCTGAGAAAGCTGAATATTCATATGCAGAAGAATGAAATGAGATATATTCTTACCATATATACAAATAAACTCAAGATGGATTAAAGACTTCCACGTTAGACCTCAAACTACAAAACTACTAGAAGAAAACATAGGAAAAGTGCTTTAGGACATTGGTCTGGGCAAAGGTTTTATGGGTAAGATTTCAAAAGCACAGGAAACAAAAATAAAAATAGATAAATGGGGCTATATTAAACTGAAAAGCTTCTGCACAGCACTAGAAACAGTCAGCAGAGTGAAGCTATAACCTGTAAAGTGGAAAAAATATTTGCAAAGTATTCATCTGACAAGAGACTCAACAACAAAAAGTTAAATAACCTCATTAAAAAGTGGGCAATGGAACTGAATAGACATTTCTCAAAAGAAGACGTATTAATGGCCAATAAACATAAAAAATGCTCAAGATTTATGAGAATCATCCGGTTAATACAAATTAAAACCACAATGAAATATTGCCTCATCCCAGTTAGAATGGCTATTAAAACAAAGACAACAAATAACAAATGCTGGTGATGATGCAGAGAAAAGGGAACTCTTATACACGGTTGGTAGAAATGTGAATTAGTACAGCCATTGTGGATAACAGTATGGAGGTTCCTTGACAAACTACAAACAGAACTACCATGTGATCCAACAATCCCACTACTGGGTATATATCCAAAGGAAAAGAGATAAGTATGTCAAAGAGGGATCTAAACTTCAATGTTTATTGTAGCACTATTCACAATCAAGATACAGAATCAACCTATGTGTCCATCAACAGGTGGATAAATAAGAAAATGTGATATATGTGTGTATATATGTGTGTGTGCGTACACACATAGTACACATGCACGCACACACACACATGGAATACTATTCAGCCAGAAAAAGAATAAAATCCTGTCATCCACAATAACTTGGATGTGTCTGGAGAATGTTATGTTAGGTAAAGTAAGTCAGGCACAGAAAGATAAATAGCACATGTTTTTGCTCGCATGTTGGAACTAAAAAATTATTTTGAGCCCATGGAAGTAGAATAGAATTATGGGTATTAGAGGCTGGGAAGAGTAAGGGGAAGGGGAGGATGGAGGGAGGTTCGTCCATGGATACAAAATTATAGCTGGATAGAAGGCATGATTCTAGCGTTCTGCAGCATGGTAGGGTGAATACGGTTGCATGTAATTTAGTGTTATTTGCAGAAAGCTAGAAGAGAGAACTGTGAATGTTCACAACATAAAGAATGATAAATGTTTGAGGAAATAGATATACTAATTACTGTGATTTGTATAGACATATGGAAATATCACTCTGTACCCCATAAATTATTTCATGCCAACTAAAAATAAAAAGGAAAAAAAAGTAAGAAAACTTTGGCTTAGAGAGGTGAGATAACTTGTGAAAAGACCACATGCTACTAGTTAATAGCAGAAATGGATCTTAATAAGTTTGGAAAATGAGAAGCCTGTGTGTGCATTCATTTTCTCTCTCCCTCTGACTCTCTCTGTGTATCTGCTCCATCCAGATATTTAGTTATTAGATGAGTAGGGTCCACAAGAGAAATGTATAACATGAATCATAAATCATGTCGGCCTTATGATAGATAATTGGGAAAAGTCCAGGGATGATTTTTAAAAACTGGAATCCACTTGGGACTGTATGTACATGTGCAAATGTTGTTCCACCTGTAGGGATCTTCAAAAGTAGAAACTATAACATTGTAGCATTAATGATTACAGGATTCACTTGAAAATAATTGAACATAGTCCCAACTGGGGCAATTAAAACTTTTTATAAACAACACAAGCTCTGGAGACCATGAAGGAAAGTGGAATGATTACTAATCTAAATAAGCCAATGTCACTTAGCAGCTGGATTAGGTAGCTACGATCCAAACAATAATTGCAAGATCAGGAAAGTCTAATAATAAACTTTTGTCTATCAGGATTGGGATTTCATGAGCAAATCTTTTATTTGATTGTTTCCTGGGACTGTCACCTGGGTACTCATTTTCTTTTACAGTCATGCATGGCCTAATGACATTTTGGTCAATGACGGAACACATCTATGACAGTGGTTCCATAAGATTATAATACTGTATTTTTACCATATCTTTTCTAAGTTCAGATATGTTTAGGCACATAAATACTTGCTGTTGTGTTATAATTGCCTGAAGTACTCAGTACAGTAACATGCTGTACAGGTTTGCAGTTCGGGAGCAATAGGGTATACCATATAGCCTGGGTGTGTAGTAGGTTTTACCATCTAGGTTTGTGTAAATACATTCTATGATGTCCACACAGCCACAAAATTGCCTAAATACTCGTTTCTCAGAATGTATCACCATTATTAAGCAATGCATGGCTGTATTTTAAAGTGAAAGCATGTGTCTACCTGCCTCTACTCCACCAGAAATATTCTTTGGCTTGGAGTTGAGAGGCTGTATGCTGGCAGTCCTCACTATCTGAGGCCTTGTTAGTCTGATTCATGGCCAAGAAATGTGTTTCCAAGGCAGTACTATCTCCTGCTCTGTGTAGCTGAAACAGCTGTTCCTGACATCTTTCTGAAGGGAAAGGCACAAAAGGGACACTGTGATACCTGGGGGAACATATATAAGGATGTGAAGTTTCTCTTCCACTTGTTGGGCCTTAGTGAAGCTAATGCTTGTGTTAATGAGTGAACAATATCTGTGCAGTATGCTTATGGTATATGACCATATTACCACTCAGATAGTTTTTCATGGCACTTGGATTCCCTATTCTTTTCTTCATCAGGATACCTTCCCAAGGTGTAGGCATATGTCATTAGGACAGGATTCCTTGGTGTGCAGAAGTGGACGATGGCATTTTGCTGCACTACAGGATTTCTCGACTATGTAAATCTCTGAAATGCTTATTCAAATTGAAGATTCCTATTCCCAACCACATACTTGCAGAATCAGAGCTTTGGGGGCTGGGAGGAGGAGCTCCTTTTTTTTTTTTTTTTTTTTTTTTTTTTTTTTTTTTTTTACCAGGTGCTCTGCATGACTGTTTTTAGCACACTAACATTTAAGAATCTTTTCCAGAGATAGCACAGATAGCCTGGCACCTAACGATGTTGGGACATGTTGCGGTACTTCATTTTTGGAGATGTTCCTTATATTTTTAGACCCTTCATACAGTGGTCAGGTTCTTTGAGGAAGGAATCCACAAGCTCGGGAATTCTAAATCTAGGGATCTTTTGGCTTCTGGGGCTTCTCTTCAAGAATCATTCATATATGTATGCAAACTTTTGAGTTTTATGTATTATTTTTGGAGATAAGAATGATAGAAAGATTTGGAGATATTTCGCTAGCAAGGTGTGCTAGCTTTGTTCTCGGATGGAGCCTTTGCCCCAAATCTGTGTTTCCTTTTCAAATTTCATAGTGTGTGCAAAGTCACCTAGAAGGACAATAAAACTCCTCTTTATCCATCTCCAAATATAAGTAGCCAACTTCCTGTTTGCTTTTCTCTTGGGGCAGCAAGGCATGGACTCTTGGGTGAAGGACTCCTAGATTTGCTTCTTGGGTCTGCCGTTTATTAGCTGTGCTGCCTTGAGCAAATAAAATGGTCACTCTGGGCTCTGGTAGTCTCACCAGTGAAGTGGAGCTAAATGTTTACCTCATTGAGTGGTTACTGCCACTCATGGGATCATGTTTATAAAATGCCTGGATCAGTACTCAAAAAATATCAGTTTCTTTTGCCATTTCTTCCCGTGTGTGTGTGTGTGTGTGTGTGTGTGTGTGTGTGTGCTGTGTGTGTGTTTTTGCATAAGTGGGCCTGTAGGCAGGTGAGCAGGTCAGACATACATAGACATGTCAGGTGACATAGTGAAGGCCATCTTTAAGGTTCCATTTTCATCAAAACCAGGATTTCTTGAAAAATTAGAAAGGAGAGAAAGCAGGAACTTGATTTGCTGAGTTTGACCTAGTAAAAGAAGCCATATTCACCCTTAGGAAGGTGAGAACAGTATGGCTTTCACTGAGATCTGACTGGGCCATGTTTCTTTGCGTTTTCATGGTACTTGAGGGAAGTAGAAACAAATTTAATTTTCGTATACATCTCTGGAAAATATTGCTACGCCATTAGCATTTCTTGGATAAAACCTCTAGCAATGTACAGTGCAGGAGACCAAATGTAAGCAAGACGTCTTTGCTTCACCTACCCTTGGCTCCATTTGGACTAAGGCAGCAGTGACTGGAGGAGAGCGGCAAAGGCTAAGGTTGCCTGGTGGAGGCAGCTGCGCACTGCTGGGTAGGGTGGAGCGGAGTTTCTTCCCAGTGGGCAGGAGGTTGATTTCTAGGACTTACCATGGTGATAGTGAGAGTGGTAGGAGGAGGCTAATGGTCCTGTGGTTCTTCCCAAACCTAGACACCCTTACTGAGTACTCAGAAGGCCCTAGCTAAAGGGTGAAAAACTAAAAATAAACAAAAGCCCAGATAGCATAACAACAAGAACAACAAAACAACCTCTCTAGATTCCTGGCTTTATACTAGCCCACCTGACTTTATACTTTTCTCATTTCTGATCAAAAACTTCCTGTACACATTGGGAGGAATCTCTAACATAACTATAAAGAGATTGCTATAGCTAAGTTAATTTTGATGTACCCACATTAACAAAGAAGACTAACAGATAATCTGAACATTTCTCTTTGCCTTTGGATTATATTTCTTCCTTTGCTTTTTAGAAATTTTTTTGTAATCAGATACACTCCATGTAATATTTGTGTATCAAATCACTAATTTTTTTGTTCCAAAATAAACTATTTGCATAGTGAGGCAGTAATACACACACACTCTCTCACACACACATGATCTTAACAGGGATTTACTTCACTAAACATTATTCATAATATGTGTAATTCACAGGCTGGTAATGGGCATCTTGACTACAGCTGAAGTTTTGTGTTTTAAGTATTTGACTCCAGTAGGCCTATATGTAATAAGCTTGCTAGGACAAGTGTAAGTAGAATTGATGATTATCTATAATATTTGATTTTAGAAATAAGCAAGAATGTTGTATGTTAAGTATCTGCTCTTCTAATCTCATAAGCTTCCTCATTCATGACTGATTTCCCCTGGTTAAGAATTGATCTCATTTTGTTACTTATCTAGTAAGTGAAAATGCTCTCCTGTAAGATAGCCTATTTTAATCAGCTTTTCAGATCGTGATCTAGACAGGAGAGAACAAAGTGTTCTGATTGAACTAGATGCTGGATAGGAATGAGGATGATGCTGAAAAAAATAAATTCTACTCTACGCCGGTCATTGTGATAGGCCCTAATGAATGGGAAATTGTCCCTTGTCTCATCGAGGGGGACAATTTCCAAAGAGCAGGGAAGACAGGCACAAATACATGTATGGTGGAGCAGTGTTAAAGCAGAGGTCAGTACACTGGGAGAATAGTTAAGGGAATAGGAATAGTATCAAAGGCACTTTTCCCAAGAAAATAAATTGACATTAAAACATGTTTTAATAGCCATGCAATATGAATAGGGGAAGGACCACGTTTTATTTATCCTGGCTCTATCTCCAGAAATTTAGTGTCTTTGACATGGTAGACACTGTTGATTATGAGATAATCTGAAGTGGTGTTACAGTTTTTCCCAAAGCCGGATCTGAATATAGCTATTTGCTCCTGAAAATTTGGAGGGTTTAAGTGCATGTGTTATTTTAACAGAGCCACAAAAAGCTCATCCAGGGATCACCAGGCACATTCTTCCAGATGTCCTGGAAAACCATTAGAACTGACTGGAGGGCTGGACTCAGAGTCATTCCCCTGACTCTGCTTCCATCATTAGCAGATACTAGAAACACTGAATCCACTGCTTTCATCCAAGAAACACTACACTTTTCCCCAATGTTCTTCACATATTCCTTATGTTTTCTAATTCTCAGTTCCTTTGCTTATACCTTTATTTACATCTTGGATATTCTTTCATATCCTCTCAGCTTAAATGGATCCTCCCCACCTTTGAAGGCATATTTTACAATCTACCTTTCCATGAAGATTGTCCTTATTGCTGTAAATAGTAGTGATCCGTTCCATCTCTGACCTCAAAGTCTACCTACTGCTTATTATACCAAGCACTGTCTATGATGCCTCATTTGTTCAACATTTTAAAATGCAAGCCATGTGTTAGACCATGTATCTTTCCCCACTGAATGGCAAGGGGCATTCGCGTGACTCATCCATGTTAGATTCCCAAAATGATAGGCCAGCTCATGGATAGTTCTTACAAATACATAGGCTGCTGTACCTCAGGAGACAAGAAACCCTTGGGACTACTGGTCTTTATATTTCTTGACACAAAATACCTGAACTGAGAATAAAAGTCATAGCTTCTTGTTAGCTGTTGTTGCTCAGACTCCTAAAGAAGAAGATATAATCAATCCATCTCTACTCCTGAAGTGATGAGTTTAGGAGAAAGAAGAGATACTAACCCACAGTCTTCAGAAGGAAAAAGGTGAGTTTCAGAATTATGTGTTCATATTATAAGGATATTAAAATGTGTTCTAAAATCAATTCCCGATTGTCCCCATGGGTTCTAGAGCTTCTGCATGTTTGAGGCCACTGAGTCACAGAAGTACAAGGAAGAGGCCATGGGCATCCATCTTAGACTCATTCATGCATTGTCCACTCACCTTATCTAAGTATCTTGTGTCTAACATAGGAACTAATCTGTGAAATCACCTGCTTTAAAAATATATTTACAATTATATTTATATGGACCTTATAATATATAAAGTACATTGACAGTTATTGTCTCATTTAATTTGCATAACAATCCTTTGAAGTATTTATTATTTTTTACAGACTAAAATATGAAGTTCAGAGAGACTTTGTGAGTTAAAAGTTGCACTGTCTTAGAAATGAAAATGATACTACATCTTATAACTCGGGATTCAGTGGTCTTTCTGTTACCTCTGTACTAATGGTTTCTTTCTGTAAAAGGGGACAATTCAGATTTGAAAGATTTAGGGAAAAAATCACATTCTAGACTTTTGTTGTCCAGTAATATAGCCACTAGCCATAGGTGGCTACTGAGCATTTGAAATCTGGCCAGGTATAAAATACACTATGAATTTCAAAGATTTGTATAATAAAAGAACATAAAACATCTCATTATTTTTAAAATATAAATTACATGTTGAAATGATAACATTTTGCATGTACAGCTGGCCTGTGTGTCTGTGGGTTCCACATCTGTGGATTCAACCAACTGCAGATGGAAGCTTTTTTTTTAATGGGTGGTTATATCTATACCGAATATGTACAGACATTTTTCTTGCAATTTTTCCCCAAAAATATACTAAAAGAAATATTAACATAGCGTTTACATTGTATTAGGTATTCTAAGTAATCTAGAGATGATTTAAACTATACAAAAGGATGTTCTTAGATTATATAAAAATATTACACCATTTCAAATCAGGTTCTTGAGCATGCAGGGATTTTGGTATCTGAGGGGGTCCTGAAACCAATCTCCCTTGGATATCAAGGTATGACTGAACTGAGTTAAATAAAACATACTACTAAAATGTATTTTTTCTTTTTATTTTGACTTTTTACAAAATGAACTTCTAGGATATTTTAAATTGCCCATGTGTCTGCATTATATGTCTATTGGGCAATGCTGATCTAGCATTTACCTTTGTGAAATACTTTCAACAGTTATAGTTTTAATAATACTGTGAGATGCATTGAAATGTTTAAAAACACTTTTCTTATGCTTTTAAATTGCTAAAAACTACCTGGGTCCTGAATGAGGTCTGAATCAATGTAGTAGATTATTTTGGTCAGAAATACAACCTCATAAATTTGTATCCCTAGGCTAGTCGAGTTTACTGTTTATCGGTTGGTTAAATAAAGCAGATGCCAGTTATCATTGCTTATTTTGTGTGGACTAAGATGGAATGTGTATAATATTTTTTTCTACAAACACAAAAACAATACAATTTGTTGCAATAAGCTATTTGACATGCACATTACACTGCCATGGAATCTCTGAGTTTTCAAATAGGTGGCAAAATACTGAAATGTAAAATTGCACAGTTTCTATTCTTCATCTCAGAAAACTTTCTTTGAGAAGATATCTTCAAAGATGGGCTTTACATAATCAGCTAATGCTTTCTGGCACAAAATGAATCAGAGAGAAAAGTTTAGAGAACGAAACAAGAAAGAAGAAGGATGACTTCAGCTCTAAGAGAAAATAACCGAAAATAGTGCCTCTCAAATGTTAATGTGCTCACAAATCATGTGAGAATCCCACTAAAATGTAGATCCTTACTCAGCAGGTGTGAGGTAGGGCCTGAGACTGTGCATTTCTCAAAAGATCTCTGAGTGATGCTGCCACTACTGGTTCATAGACCACACTGCGTAGCAAGAACCTAAAGCACAGAAATGTTTTAGAAAGTGAGAACATAGGAAAAAGAAACCTAACAGGCTTGAGAAGATGGAAGAAGAGTGCAGAACACTAGAATAAAACAAGGAACATGAGCAGAATAAGACATTTTACTTGGAGAGGGAGCCCAGCAGGAATTACGGGGCACGCAGGAGAATTACATATGAGTTAAGAGTGGCCAGTGTGTTTGTAACACTCAGGACAGATTTAAAAACATGCTTAAAAAACCCATGATATTAAAGACAAAAAACTGAGCATATAGGTTTTTTGAACATTACTTTGATAAGCCTCTGTGACTAGACTACACTCATGGATGATAACTGGGAAGGAGTAATGGGAAAGGAAGACTCCAGGGTATTTCTGTAACAGGCAAAGGGCAATTCGACACTCACTTTTGCACATGACCCTCCATCTCCATCATTTAGGATGAGAAAGAGCAGATACAAAAGGCACAGTTTCGGTAGAATGGGGAAGCTTGCTCAGAGAATAGCTGTTCCGTGACCAGGCAGCTCATTTGTTTTAAACTGTGAGAAGGATTTGGGAAATAAGGAGTCACCTACATCCTGGGAATTCAAGCTGCCTAAGGAAGTGGGCTTGTCCTATTATAGCAGTAATATATTGGAAACAAGAAGACATGAACAGCCTATTACATAGCCAGGTAGCTGGGCAGAATGACAAAATGCAACCCTAGACATCTGAGCCAGATTCGATGTAATCTTGGGGCAAATATGAGAGTCTGGAGAGGGCTCTGTGAGAAGCCCAACACTAAATAAAGGGTCAGCTTTTTCAGAGAAAAGGCCATGATTGACCCCAGAATAGATGATTCCACGATGTGTGCTATGTGGGAGCCTCCAAATGGCAACACAAACATCTGGGTTGTTTGCATTGCCAGTAGTGGCAGCACTAGTGTGTTATATTGGACTCCATGGCCTCGGCGAGAGACGTAGCCTTAGCCCAGAGGAAGGCCAGAGATCCAGAAGGTAGAAATAGGTTTGGGAAGTCTGCCATTCTACCATCATCCAGCTTTTTACTCAACTATAAGAACAAACTTCCCACCTGGAAATCAATGTATGATTAGATTAAAAATAGAACAAACACACAAATGAAAATATAGTTTTCTAAAATACATTCTGAGCCATGCTCGTGCTATAAAATGTTTTTAAAAAGCGTGCAGTTGGCCTATCATCAAGTAAGTTTGATAAATATTGTATTGATATAGTCCTTCAGGAGGACCGAGACATCCTCCAGTTACAAAACCAGTTTAACTATTTAATTCAGGATGTCTGAAATCATATGATCCTTGGATACTTATTTAACATCTCCTTGAATGATTCTTTTGCTGAACACCCTTGGAAACCTTGATGTAGAAAATTATAATTCACCTTAATAGTAGATACCTTCTTTATAGGAAATCCTGGAGGAAGAGTCAGCCGTTGGCAAATGTGTCATTAGCAAAAGTGTTCTCATAGTCCTCAGCCTCTTGTTTATGCATCTACTTAACTAATTTGCTTTAAGAAGCTGTGGAGTCCTAATTAGGGAAAGGGAGTCAGGCTGGTGGGAGGAGGCAAAAGCAAAAGAGAGAAACAGAGGAGCTACAAGTCTGCTTTTCTTCATGGCCCAGGACACACAGCTCTCCTGCACAAATAATTCAGTCTTCTTGCACCCAACTATCACCAGACACCTGCAAATCAGCTCCCTGCAACCTTGGTGTTATCAGTACTGCACAAAGCCCTCCTCAACAAACAGCATAAACACCACCCTATAAAATTTTCAGCAAGCCTTTGTTTCTTTGCAGTCAGCTTCTGCTGACTAGCTCATCGTCTCCCTGGCAACGTATTTTCCTACTTTCTCTAATAAGTCTGTCTTCCTTTACCCACAACTGTCTTGCTAAATTATTTTACCCCTGCGCCAGCGGCTGACGTTTCTCCACAACAGAAATGCCCTGGTTTTAAGCATTAGTCTTGTCTCTAACTCTAGAGATAAAGGTTCTGTCCTTTGCTAAGAGAATTTGTTCCACTGGAGGGTATGGAAAAGTGTGCTTGTGGTTCCTAAAATCTATGGGTAGGTAGATGTTTACTGACTCTATTTCATCTGAGTGCTCACTTTTTGGTCTTCATAACACAAAGTCAGTGTTTTCATAGATAGAAATATCTGTGCTGTGAGGTATATTAGAGGCAAGCTGGGTTCTACCTGTCTAATTAGACTTTTTCTTTCTCATCTCCACAGATTTCTCAGAGAAGAATGGGTATAAAAAACCATTCCATAGTGACTGAGTTTCTGCTTTCAGGATTAACTGAACAGCCAGAGCTTCAGCTGCCCCTCTTTGGCCTCTTCTTAGGAATTTATACAATTACTGTGGTGGGAAACCTCAGCATGATCTCAATAATTAGGCTGAATCATCAACTTCATATCCCCATGTACTATTTCCTGAGTAGTTTGTCCTTTTTAGATGTCTGCTATTCTTCTGTCATTACCCCTAAAATGCTATCAGGGTTTTTATGCAGAGACAGATCCCTCTCTTATTCTGGATGCATGACTCAGCTGTTTTTTTTCTGTGTTTGTGTTATTTCTGAATGCTACATGCTGGCAGCCATGGCCTATGATCACTACGTGGCCATCTGCAATCCACTGCTCTACAAGGTCATCATGTCCCCTAGTGTCTGTTCTCTGCTGGTGGCTGCTGTCTTCTCAGTAGGTTTCACTGATGCTGTGATCCATGGAGGTTGTATACTCAGGTTGTCCTTCTGTGGATCAAACATCATTAAACATTATTTCTGTGACATTGTCCCTCTTATTAAACTCTCCTGCTCTAGCACTTATATTGATGAGCTTTTGATTTTTGTCATTGGTGGATTTAACATGGTGGCCACAAGCCTAGCAATCATCATTTCATATGCTTTTATCCTCACCGGCATCCTGCGCATCCACTCTAAAAAGGGCAGGTGCAAAGCCTTTAGTACCTGTAGCTCCCACCTGACAGCTGTTCTTATATTTTATGGGTCTCTGATGTCCATGTATCTCAAACCTGCTTTTAGCAGCTCACTCACCCAGGAGAAAGTATCCTCAGTATTTTATACCACTGTGATTCCCATGTTGAATCCTCTGATATATAGTCTGAGGAACAAGGAAGTGAAAAATGCCCTGACGAAACTTTTAAGAAGAAAAATACCTTTATCTCCATGACAAATATGCTCTTTATTAAGATCTATTTATGTATTCATAATCATGATTAGATGTATACGTTTATACCTTGACTCTTTAAAAGTAATTTGAGGGCCAGGCGCAGTGACTTACGTCTGTAATTCCGGCACTTTGGGAGGCTGAGGTGGGTGGATCATGAGGTCTGGTGTTCAAGACCAGCCTGGCCAAGATGGTGAAACCCCATCACTACTAAAAATACAAAAAAATTAGCTGGGCATGGTGGCAGGCACCTGTAATCCCACCTACTTGGGAGACTGAGGCAGGAGAATCGCTTAAACTCAGGAGGTGGAGGTCGCAGTGAGCCAAGATTGCACCATTGCACTCTAGCCTGGGTGACAAGAGCGAAACTCTGTCTCAACAAGAAGAAAAAATGTAATTTGAAATCAGATGAAGTTACTTATATTTAGATTAGTAAATATATGCACAGATAATTACATTAATAAAATGTAAAACAACATATATGAAAGTGAAAAGTAAAAAATATTTTCAATTTAAAGTTAATACCATTGCTGTAATTGAACAACAATTTTTACCTTTAGTTTCCTGAATCCAAGCCCAAAAAGAAATCATCATCATGCTGTACTGCATAGTCGTATCAGAAGAAAACCACACCTAATTTAAAAAAAAATTGAGCAATGTGATGGAAATTATGACAACAATTTTATAATAACTGTGGGAGAATTTTTCTTGATTGTTTCTTGTGAAGGGCTTATTGAAAGCCAATATTGTCTTAAAGTGTAATTCAATGAAGAAGATTCAACAAAGGACTAAGCTAATATGGTCTCAGTATTCGGCAAATGTTGATCCAAAAATAAGACTTACAATGTCTAGATGAAGAGATAATGTTTATAATCTTATTAAAATATCTTGTTTTTTTCAGCATGACCAGTATATGTGCAGTATTTTACAACTTTGTTTGTTTCTTTTGAGTTGGTATTTTCTTTGTAAGCTGTAACTAGGTGTCTCTAATTTCCTCCACATGTTTTGAGATAAACACAATAAAAAAGTTTATGATTTTTAAGAATGAACTCATACAATCAACCAAGATAGTACGCTGTATGGGGAATGTGATGTATTAGTTAATTCATTTGTTCAGCATATGCTTATCATGGACATCATGTGCCAGGCACTGTCCTGCGTGTTGGAATATTATGGTGAACATGATAGACAAGGTATCTCTTTACTTTTAGGGGATGAAAAAGATGATAGACAATACAGAAGTAATTCAATGAGCAAACATGATAATTATAGACATAGATGAGGCTTTCGAAAAAAATGAGTTATGTAATTTTCGGTGGGTCAAATTCTACTCTCAATAGAGTTCTTTGAAGAAAGGACATTTGAGATGAAACCTAAATGAAGAAAAGGGTATAGTTCTGCAGAAACCAGAAAGGCAGTGGCAAGTACAAAGTCCAAGGCTGGAACAAACTTGGCAATATTCAAGAAACGGAGAAGGCAGTATCGCAGATGGTCAGTGAGAGAGGGAAAAAAGGAAGCAAGGGAGGCTGGATAAGTAGGCAAATTCTAGATCGCTTAGGGAGTTTTAATTCTATCCTAAGTACAATGAGAAGCAATCGGAATGTTTCAAAAGTAGAGCGATGTAATCTGTTTTACATTTGAAAAATAATTTCTGGTTATTGATTAGAAAATAGATAGATGTATATGTGTGTGTATGTTTGTGGGAAGGGTGAGATAGGGAAAGACAGTGCTACTGGCCAGAGTGGAAGCAGAGAGGACACTTTTGATGCTGTTAAACTTATTTTGGTAAGAAACAATGTGATTTTAGTTCTAGGAATAACAGTAGAAATAAAAAAAATAGATTCAAGACACTTTTTTGATGGTGAATAAATAAGATTTGCGTTGAATTGAAAGTGTGATGCTTGAGGATGATATATTTTAATAAAGTTAAAATAAAAATTTCAAGATAAGGAAAATGTAAACAATAAAAGCGAGTCAAGACCAGTCAAAATAAAAACACAGATGCACCATAAAATCTGAAATAGTTGCAATGTTTGATCTTCATATCTGTCTGAGATTCCAAGTAGCCAAAATTAACATAAATATAATAGTAGAGTTAGTTACACAATTTTCAATGTATGTTAAACAATGCTTATTATAAAGAAGCAAGCATTTCAGTTATTCATAGTAAGCAAAGTTTTCTTATAAAGTAACAATCACTTCTAACTCATTTTCTCTTCCCCAAAGAGACAAA
Organism: Macaca fascicularis; assembly: GCF_037993035.2. Taxonomy (NCBI): domain Eukaryota; kingdom Metazoa; phylum Chordata; class Mammalia; order Primates; family Cercopithecidae; genus Macaca; species Macaca fascicularis. The sequence continues at coordinate 122,632,929 of NC_088388.1, forward strand.
AACGATTTACATGGAAATTTATATAGGAGTTACTGAAAGATACTACTACACAGATCTTTTGAAAGAAAGAGAAAAGCTGTGTTTTTACATAAAGTGCTTAGTTTTTCTGTGTGTTATATCTCCATTATGGAAAGCCTCTCATGTTACTGACTAGTTAACAAGGACCTGAGGTCTTCTTCTACTTAGAAGATTTACCTCACTCCTGTTTAGAAAGTCAATTAAGAAAATTCGCAGAGAGTAGGTAAGAAATAGATTGATTGAGGGATGATACATAGGTGGGGTTCCTGCATTTACTCCCTGCATTTACTCTTTTTTGCATATCCACGGCAGATAAAACTTTTGCATTGTGATACTCCAAAAAAGTCAGATGTGGTCTCCTTTTTTTTTTTTTTTTTTTTTTTTTTAACTCAGTGCACAAGACTACCACTGTCATTTGACTAGTAATGACAAATATAAAGAAATCTGATTTCCCTGGGGCTTTTACTAATTTTATATGCAGCTTATTCATATTTTAGTACATTTTCCAAGGCTGAGACTACGTAATAATTTAGGAACAACATCCTAGCTAGGGCTAAAGAGTATTTGTTTTTTGTATGGTCTCTTTGAACATATTCCATTTTAAATTTTAGAGGTGGAAGGTGGAGCAAGAGGGCAGAATAGAAGCCTACACTCTTTGTCCCCCTGTACTGTAACATCAAATTTTTAACAACTATCGCCACACAGAAAAGCACCTTCACAAGAACCAAAAAGCCGATGAACAATCACAGTACCTGGTTTTAACTTAATATCATGGACAGAGGCATCGAGGAAGCCAGGAGAGACAGTCTAGAATCACCTTTGCCATCTTTCCTCCATTCCCTGGCAGTAGCTATGAAGCATGTAGAATCTGTGCACTTTGGGAAGGGAGAGTACAGTGACTGCGGGACTTGGCATTGAACTCAGTGCTGCCCTATCAAAGCAGAGAATAAACCAATGCTAGGCTCAGCCAGCGCCTGCACACAGAGGGACCATTTGGACCAGCCCTAGCCAGAGAAGAATCACCCATCCCAGGACTCAGAACATGAGTTTCTTGCCAAGCCTCGCCACCGCAGGCTGAAGTGCTCTGTAGTCCTAGGTAACCTTGAAAGGCAGTCTAGGGCACAAGGACTGTAATCCCTAAGCAACTCCTAGTGCTAGTGTGGGCTTAGAACCAGTGAACTAGGATGACATGTGACCTAGGGATACACCAGCTGGCATGGCTAAGGGAGAACTTGCACTATGCCTCCCCCAACCCCAAGCAGAGCAGCTTGTAGCAATGAAAGTGACTCCTTCCTTCTGCTTAAGAAGCGGAGAGTGAAGAGTAAAGCAGACTTTGTCTTGCATCTTGGATATCAGCTAAGTCACAGTAGGACAGGGTACCAGGCAGAGTTGTGAGACCCCCATTCCTGGCCCTAGTTCCTGGATGACATTTCTAGACTCACCCTGGGAGAAAGGGAGCCATTGCCTTGAAGGAAAAGACCCAGTCCTGGCAGGGTTCATCACCTGCTAACTAAAGAGACCTTGGTCTTTGAATAATCAGCAATGATACTCAGGGAATATGCCATGGGCTTGGGCTCTGAGACATGCTAGCTTTAGGAGAGACTCAGCATATTCCCAGCTGTGGTGACTACAATGAAAGTTTCCTGTTTGAGAAAAACAGAGGGAAGAGTAAAGAAACTTTTTATTGCACCCTAGCTACCAGCTTGGCTACAGTGAGATATAGAAATGAGCAGGCCTAAGTCCATGCCTAAGCTCTTGGACAGCACATCTGGGCCTGCCCTGGGCTATAGCGGAGGCCATTGCCCTAAAGGGTGAGTCCCAAGCCTGGCAGTATTCACCATAGAAGAGTCCTTGGGCTTTAAGCAAACATCAGCAGTGGCCTGACAGAACTCCCCATGGTGGTGGTGGTGGCCACAAAAAGAGGCTCCTCTGCCTTTGGTAAGGGGAGGGAAGAGTGGGAAGGATTTTGTATTGTGATTTGAGTCCCAGCTTAGCTGCAGTAAAACAAAACATCAAGTAAGGTTTTTGACTCCAATTCCTGGCTCCCAGACAGCATTTGCAGACATACCCAGGGCCTGGGGAACTCGCTATGCTGAAGGAAAAAGCCTTGGGCAAAACCCAGTGCTCTGCTGGCATCAAGTCTGACCCAATTCAGTCCAGCGGTGGTGGCCACAGGGGTGCTTGCCTTACTCCCACCATGCACACCAGCTCCGGGTGGATCAGCACAGAGAGAGTGAGACCTTGTGTATCTGGGAGAAAGTAAGGGAAAAGAATAAGAATCTCTTCTGGGTAATCCAGAGAATTCTTTTGGATCCTATCAAAGACCAAGGCAGTACCTCTGCAAGTCTGCAAAACGCACAGCATTATTGGGCATGGGACACATGTCCCTTTGAATACCTGGAAAACCTTCCCAAGAAGGACAGGCACAAACAAGCCTAGACTGTGAAGATTACAAGTGCCTAACTCTTTAATGTCCGGACACTGAAGAACATCTACAAGCATCAACACCATCTACAAAACGTGACCTCACCAAATGAACTATGTGAGGCAACAGGGTCCAATCCTGGAGAAACAGATATGTGACCTTTCAGATGGAGAATTCAAAATAGCTATTTTGAGGTAACTCAAATAGTTTCAAGATAACACAGAGAAGAAATTCAGAATTTTATCAGATAAATTTAACAAAGAGATTAAAATAATTAAAAAGAAGCAGAAATTATAGAGCTGAAAAATGCAATTAACATGTTTAAGAATGCATCAGAGACCTTTAACAGCAGAATTGATCAAGTAGAAGAAAGAATTAGTGAACTTGAAGACAGCCTATTTGAAAATACAGAGGAGAGAGAAGGAAAAAGAATACAAAATGGTGAAACAGCCTACAAGATCTAGAAAATAGCTTCAAAAGCAAAAATCTAAGAGTTCTTGGCATTAAAGAGGAGATAGAGAATGAGATAAAGGTAAAAAGTTTATTCAAAGGGACAATAACAGAGAACTTCCCAAACCTAAAGAAATACATTAATATTTAAATACAGGAAGGTTATAGAACACTAAGCAAATCTAACCCAAAGAAGACTACCTCATGGCATTTAATAATCAAACTCCCAAAGGTCAATGATAAAGAAAGGATCCTAAAAGCAGCAAGAGAAAATAGACAAATACCGTATAATAGAGCTCCAATACATCTGGCAGCTAACTTTTCAGTGGAAACCTTACAGCCCGGGAAAGTGTGTCATGACAATTCAATTCCTGAAAGAAAAAAAACTTGTACCCTAGAATAGTATATCCACTGAAAGTGTCCTTTGTACACAAAGGAGAAATAAAGACCTTCCTAGACGAACAAAAGTTGAGGATTTCGTCAACACCAGACTTGTCCTACAAGAAATGCTAAAGGGAATTCTTCAATCTGAAAGAAAAATATGTGAACGAGCAAGAAGAAGCCACGTGGAGGTACACAACTCACTGGTAATATTATACAGCAAGCACACAGACAAGCACAGATTAATATAATGCAGTAATTGTGGCACATAAACTTCTCTTAAGTATAAAGACTAAATGATGGGCTAATCAAAAATAACTACAACAACTTTTGAAGACACAGACAGTACAATAAGACATAAAGAGAAACAATAAAACATTGAAAAGCAGAGAGATAAAGTGTAGTGTTTTTATTATTAGTTTTCCTTTTGCATGTTTGTTTATGCAATCAGTGTTAAGTTATCATCAGTTTAAAATAATGGATTATAAGATGACACTTGCAAGCTTCATGGTAATCTCCAACAATACACAACAGATACACAAAAAAATAAGAAGCAAGAAATTAAAGCATATCAGTAGAGAAAATCACCTTCACTAAAAGGAAGACAGGAAAGAAGAAGGAAGAGAATACCACAAAACAACCAGAAAATCCAATAACAAAATGGCAGTAGTATGTCCCCATTTATCAATAATGACACTGAATGTAAATGGTCTAAACTCTCCAATCAAAAGACATAGAGTGGCTGAGTGGATGAATAAACAGGACCCAACAATCTATTGCCTAAAAGAAACACACTTCATCTATAAAGATACACATAGATTGAAAACAAAGGGATGGAAAAAGATATTCCATGCTAATGGAAACAAAAAAAGAGCAGGACTAGCTATACTTATATCAGACAGAATAGATTTCAAGAAAAAAAAAACTGTAGGAAGAGACAAGGAAGGTCATTATATAATGATACAGGGGTCAATTCAACAATAGGATATAAAAATTATAAATACATACACACCCAACACTGGAGCACACAGATATATAAAGCAAATATTATGAAAGCAACAGAGAGAGCTAGATGTCAATACAATAACAACTTGTGACTTCTACACCCCACTGTCAACATTGGGCAGATCGCCTACACAGAAAATCGACAAGGAAACTTCAGACTTTATCTGCACTATAGAACAAATTGACCTAATAGATATTTACAGGACATTTCATCCAGTGGCTATAGAATACACATTTTTCTCCTCAGCACATGGATCCTTCTAAAAAATGGACCATATGTTAGACCATAAAACAAGTCTTAAATCATTCAAAAAATTTAAAATAATATCAAGTATCTTCTCTAACCACAATGGAATAAAACTACAAATCAGTAATGAGAAGAATTTTGGAAACAACACAAACACAAAGAAATTAAACAATATGCTCCTAAATGACCAGTGGGTCAATGAAGAAATTAGGAAGGAAATTGAGAAAATTTCTTGAAACAAATAATGGAAACACAACATAGAAAAACCTATGGGCTACAGCAAAAGCAGTACTCAAGAGAAAAATTTATAGCTATAAGTAGTGACATCAAAAAAGAGGAGAAACTTCAAGTAAATAATGTAATGATGCATCTTAAAGAATTATAAAACTAAGACCAAACCAAATGAAAAAATTAGTAGAAGAAAATGAATAATAAAGGTCAGATAAGAAATAAATGAATTTAAAATGAACAAAAAATACAAAAATCAAAATAAAAAGTTGGTTTTTGAAAAGCTAAACAAAACTGACAAACTTTTAGCCAGACTAACTAAGAAAAAAAGAAGACCCAAATAAATAAAATCAGAGATGAAGAAGATGTTATGACTGATACTGCAGAAATTCAAAGGATCATTAGTGACTAATATGAGCAACTATATGCCAATAAATCAGAAAATCCAGAATAAATATATACATTCCTAAACAAATACAACCTACCAAGATTAAACTAAGAAAAAATGCAAAACCTGACCAGACCAATAACAAGTTGTGAGATCAAAGCCATAATAAATAGTCTCCCAGTAAAGAAAAGCTTGGGATCCAATAGCTTCATGGCTGAATTCTACTAAATATTTAAAGAAGAACTAATACTAACCCTACTCAAACTGTTCTGAAAAATACAGGAGGAGGGAATACTTCCAAACTCATTCTATGAGGCCAGTATTACCAAGGTACCAAAACCAGACAAAGACACATCAAAAAATAAAAAATAAAAAAAAAGAAAAGAAAAAAAGAAACTACAGGCCAATGTCTCTGATGAATATTGATGCAAAAAACCTTAACAAAATACTTGCAAACCAAATTCAAGAATACATTAAAAAGATTATCCATCATGACCAAGTGGGATTTATCCCAGGGATGCAAGGATGGTTCAACATACATGAATCAATCAATATGTATACATCATATCATCAGAATGGAGGATAAAAACCATATGATCATATCAATTGATGCCCAAAAAGTATTTGATAAAATCCAACCATCCTTTCAGGATAAAAACCCTCAAAAACTGAATATAGAGGGAACATACAGCAACATAATAAAAACCATATATGACAAATCCACAGTAAATGGAGAAAAGCTGAAAGCCCTTCCTCTAAGATCTGGAACATGACAAGGATGCCCACTTTCACCACTGTTTTTCAACATAGTACTGGGAGTCTCAGCTAGAGGAATCAGAAAAGAAAAAGAAATAAATGACATTCAAATTGGAAAGGAAGAAGTCAAATTAACCTTGTTTGCAGATGATAATAATCTAATATTTGGAAAAACCTGAAGACTCCACCAAAAAACTATTAGAACTGATAAATTCAGTAAAGTTGTAGGATACAAAATCAACATAAAAAATCAGTAGCATTTCTATATGTCAACAATGAACAATCTGAAAAAAAATTTAAAAAGTAATCCCATTTACAACAGCAACAAATAAAATTAAATACTGAGTAATTAACCAAAGCAGCGAACGATCTCTGCAATCAAAACTAGAGAATGCTGATGAAAGAAATTGAAGAGGACACAAAAAATGGAAAGATATTTTATGTTCATAGATTGGAAAAATCAGTATTGTTAAATATTGTTAAAATGTCTGTACTCCCCAAAGCAATCTACAGATTCAGTATAATCCCTATCAAAATACCAATGACATTATTCACAGAAATAGCAAAAACAATTCTTACACCACAAAACACCCAGAATAGCCAAAGCTATTCTGAGCAAAAAGAATAAAACTGGAGAAAATTAATTCAAGATGGATTAGAGACTTAAATGTTAGACCTAATACCATAAAAATCCTAGAGGAAAACCTAGGTAGTACCATTCAGGACATAGGCATGGGCAAAGACTTCATGTCTAAAACACCAAAAGCAACGGCAGCAAAAGCCAAAATTGACAAATGGGATCTCATTAAACTAAAGAGCTTCTGCACAGCAAAAGAAACTACCATCAGAGTAAACAGGCATCCTACAGAATGGGAGAAAATTTTTGCAATCTACTTATCTGACAAAGGGCTAATATCCAGAACCTACAAAGAACTCAAACAAATTTACAAGAAAAAAACAAACAGCCCCATCAAAAAGTGGGCAAAGGATATGAACAGACATTTCTCAAAAGAAGACATTCATACAGCCAACAGACACATGAAAAAATGCTCATCATCACTGGCCATCAGAGAAATGCAAATCAAAACCACAATGAGATACCATCTCACACCAGTTAGAATGGTGATCATTAAAAAGTCAGGAAACAACAGGTGCTGGAGAGGATGTGGAGAAATAGGAACACTTTTACCCTGTTGGTGGGATTGTAAACTAGTTCAACCATTATGGAAAACAGTATGGCGATTCCTCAAGGATCTAGAACTAGATGTACCATATGACCCAGCCATCCCATTACTGGGTATATACCCAAAGGATTATAAATCATGCTGCTATAAAGACACATGCACACATATGTTTATTGCGGCACTATTCATAATAGCAAAGACTTGGAATCAACCCAAATGTCCATCAGTGACAGATTGGATTAAGAAAATGTGGCACATATACACCATGGAATACTATGCAGCCATAAAAAAGGATGAGTTTGTGTCCTTTGTAGGGACATGGATGCAGCTGGAAACCATCATTCTTAGCAAACTATCACAAGAACAGAAAACCAAACACCACATGTTCTCACTCATAGGTGGGAACTGAACAATGAGATCACTTGGACTCGGGAAGGGGAACATCACACACTGGGGCCTATCATGGGGAGGGGGGAGGGGGAAGGGGGAGGGATTGCATTGGGAGTTATACCTGATGTAAATGACGAGTTGATGGGTGCTGACGAGTTGATGGGTGCAGCACAGCAACATGGCACAAGTATACATATGTAACAAACCTGCACGTTATGCACATGTACCCTAGAACTTAAAGTATAATAATAAAAAAAAAAAAACCTGGAGAAATAACATTACCTGACTTTAAATTATACTATAGAGCTACAGTAACCAAGACAGCATGATACTGGCATAAAAACAGACATATAGACCAATGGAACAGAATAGAGAACCCAGAAATAAATCCACACATCTATAGTCACTTTCTACAAAGGTATCAAGAATATACACTGGGGGAAAAAAACCAGTCTTTAAAATAAATGGTGCTGGAAAAACTGGATATCCATATGCAGGAGAATAAACTTGACCCCTGTCTCTAGCCTTATACAAAAATCAAATACAAATGGATTAAATACTTAAATCTAAAACCTCAAACTATGAAACTACTACAAGAAAACATTGGGGAAACACTCCAGGACATTGGTCTAAGCAATAATTTATTGAGAAATACCCCATAAGCACTGCACCCAAAGCAAAAACGGGCAAATGGGATCACATCAAGTTAAACAGCGTCCGTACAACAAAGAATGCAATCAACAAAGTGGCAAGACAACCCACAGAATGGGAGAAAATATTTGCGAACTACCCATCTGACAAGGGATTAATAACCAAAATAGCTCAAAACAACTCTATAGGAATAAAACCTAATAATCTGATTAAAAATAGGCAAAATATTTTAATAGACATTTCTCAAAAGAAGACATGCAAACGGCAAACAGGCATATGAAAAAGTGCTCAACATCATTGATCATCAGAGAAATGCAAGCAGAACTACAGTGAGATGTCATCTCATCCCAGTTAAAATGACTTTTCTCCAAAATTCCAGCAATAACAAATGCTGATGAGGGCATGGAGCAAAGAGAACCCCCTTACACTTTTGATGCGAATGTAAACTACTACAACCACTATGGCAAACAGCTTAAAAGTTTCTCACAAAACTAAAAATAGAGCTACCATAAGATTCAGCAATCCCACTGCTGGGCATATACACAAAAGAAAGAAAATCAGTATATCAAAGAGCAATTTGTACTCCCGTGTTTATTGCAGGACTGTTCATAATAGCCACCTAAGTGTCCATCAACAGATGAGTGGAAAAAGAAAATGTGGTACCTATAAACAATAAAGAACTATTAAACCATAACAAAGAATGAGAGTCTGTCATTTGCAATGACATGGATGGAACTGGAGATCATTATGTTGCATAAAATAAGTCAGGCACAGAAAGACAAACATTGCATGTTCTCACTTATTTGTGGGAACTGAAAGTTAAAACAATCGAACTCATGGAGATAGAGCACAGAAGAGTAACTACCAGAGTCTGAGAAGCTCACTGGGCAGATGAGAGGGAGTTAGGGATGATTAATGGGTAAAAAAATAAATTAGAAAGAATGAATAATTCCTAGTATTTGATAGCACAACAGAAGGACTATAGAAAATAATAATCTACTTTTACATTTTTAAATAATTAAAGAGTATAATTGAATCATTTGTAAGAAAAAAGATAAATGCTTGAGGGGATGGATGCCAAATTTTCCATAATGTAATTATTATGTATTGTGTGCCTGTACCAAAATATCTCATGTACGCCTTAAGTATATATGCCTACTATTTACCACAAGAAATATTAAAACATTAAAAAAAATTAGGGGGCATTTAGAAACAACTGCTGGGGAAATAAGAGTGTCAGGATGGCAAGCCATTTTTTCCCCAAAAGTACAACTAATATAATTTTAAAATATAATTAATATATATTTATTAAAACTTATGCTCTCCAGAGAAAACCTCTTTGTTTCTATCCATGCTTTGTAAGAAGTCAGTATATAAATCTCTGGGGAAAAAGTCAACAAATTCAAAACAACAGAAATGCCTTTAACCACAGCATAATAAAATTTGAAATTAATATGTGCAGTTTAAACACACCAATATATTTCATACGTAAATTTTTAAAAAGTCTTCTAAATAGCCAGAGTCAAAAAAGAATTCTTAGAATTAACAAAAACTCAAATAAACGAGAAACTTCCACATTGGGCATGAAGAATAACTGAGATCAGGTTAAGTTCCTGCTATAAACAACCAGAAACAAAAAAATATATATTTAAAAAACACTGCTTGGACACATTGGCAATAGGTAGGCAGAGTATGATCCCTGATAGAAGAGAAACAGCTGAGGTGAGTCTTATAATCACGTTGATTTTTCTCCCTATTGGCACTTTCTAGACTATAACTCAGAGAAGGGAATCCTTAACAGAGCACAGTAGTCTTACTGTGTTGAGGAGAGTTTGGGGAGGTGAAGTCACTTAGACTATTTGATACACATCTTCAGAGAGGAGGGGCATTATATAGAGGAAGAACTCTATAAATTCTCATAGGAAGTTACCTTAAGTGTTTGACTGAACACCAATGTTCAGGGTAGAACCCCACAAGGCCTAGCAAATAACAGCTGGGAAGCTGTAAGGTAAAAGCTTCTCAGAGCTCACAACCAATTGATCTTTTCATTTGACAAAATTGATCATCCATTTATGTAAAAAATATGTTTGCAAAGCAGGAAATGGCGTATGATAAAAGCTTTAAAATTATTAAAAATCTATGTATTACTTCTCTACAATGACTTGAAAGTCTTACTAAAATGGAGCAACTTTAAGAGAAAATTTGTATTGAGTCAAAGAGGTATTTAAAGCACAAATAAAAACTTTGAAAGAAATTGTTTCCAAAAGAGGATCCAAGCCTATGTCACTGGTGAATTCTGTAAAAAGCATCAAGAAGTAAATTTTCCGGATATAGAAAATCTTGAGAGGACCTCCTGTTTAGTAGGTATAATTCTAATTCCAAAACCTATCCAGATTTCTTGAAAAGTGAAGTCTGAAGACTGATTTCACCAATATAGATGTAAACGTCCTAAAACCGTCACTAACAAACCAAAGCAATGGTACATTAAAACGTCATCCAGAAAGTCTAGAATTTGTGTAATTAAGCCATCTATCAAATTTATTTCATATAAATTGATTCTATTAGAAAATATTGATAATCTTAATATCTTTCTTATTTCCATAAATTTTTGGGGAATAGGTGGCATTTGGTTGCATGAGTAAGCTCTTTAGTGAGATTTTGGTGCACCCAACACCCAAGCAGTATACACGGAACCCAAATTGTCATCTTTTATTCCTCAGCCCCTTCCACCCTTTCCCACTCAGTGTCCAAAGTCTATTGTATCATTCTTATGCCTTTGCATCCTCATAGCTTAGCTCTCACTTGTGAATGAGAACATACAATGTTTTATTTTCCATTCCTGAGTTAGAAAATGTTGATAATCTTAATAACTGCCTTGTGTTCTTCCAAGTTCTGATTTGAAACAAAGCAATAACCACCAAAAAACCTTTCAATAGCTTTAATCATCTAATAATAAAATGATCTTACCTCAACAAAGAAAAAAGCCATATTTAATATTAAAACGAGAGACTCAAGACAATAATGTTTGCTATCACCATTGTTATCTAGTATTTTCTGGATTTACAGCTGATTTTGAACTGGTGAAACCTATGTAAGTGTACTATTTTAAAAACAAGTAGAGCTTAGTCATACTGGTAGGAGAATTGACAGAATCTTCAATGGAATTGAATCAAAACTCTTAAAACGAAGTTATAGATATATATATAGAAAAACTTAGTATATTATTTTTTAAAATTACAAAGTTTTTAAAAATTTTTTAAATTTTTTAAAATTAGGCAAAGTGCTAATTTACACTAAAAAATTTTTTAAAATTAGGCAAAGTGCTAATTTACACTAAAAACAGAGTTTGAAAATTTAATTTTTTTTTTTTAAAGAAATGAAGTCTCAGTAAGTTGCCCAGACTTATCTTGAACTCCTGGCCTCAAGCACTTCTCCCACCTTCACCTCCCAAAATATAGCTTTTTAAATTTTTTTTGGAAGAAAACTTTAGCTCTTCACTTAAGAAAATCCTGGACTCTATAGATTTAAATAGAAAATTTAAAAATAAAGGAAAAATTTTGAATAAAGCAATTCATTCCAGGTGATATAGGATGAACATTGGGATGGGCGAAGTCTTTTTAAACAGAAAAAACAAACAATAGAATAATATTTAAAAGACAAAGAAGTGATTTTTGACTGCTAACAGTTAAGAACATAATGTATATAAATTATAAATATACATATCAACACATATATTCAAATGCACATTTATCTATTTATATATACATACACATACTTATATACATGTCATATGTGTTGTGTTTTTGTATGTGCAAATAGAGCTATATTCTTAATAAATAACTCATAATTTAGACAAATGCTACAAAAGTAAATGTTGCATGGGAAATCTGGGCAAAGAATAGAAAAGACATTAACATCAACATGAAAGTCATGGAAGAATTTTTAAAAGGCAAAGAAATGCTTATCCTTAATGATTAAAATGCATATGAAAAGAAGATTTTTTAGAAAACTCAATTGAAAATGAAGTAGAAATTGATAATATTTATTGGTGCAAAGACTGATGGGATTGGATATCTCACATATACCTCGACTCTATGTATTTTCTCAAAATCAGTCTATACAAACTATTCAGTAGAATTTACATGTCTCTGAGGGATCTAAGACATCAGCAAATTTGAGGATTTTGTGCAGCATATAATCTACCTTATTAATATGTGTTAAATATTATTCACTATTTAAATGACCTTTTAAATATTTAACAACAATAGTTGTGCAAAAAGCAATTAGTAATTAGCAATTAGTAGAGTCAAATTGCTAGCCAAATTAATAGACTAAAGTCAAATCTAGGCATAGGTTTGAAGTGGTTGGCTGGACTTTTACTTTTTCAGAGAATCTTTTTACATTTAAAGTTTTATCTTTATCTTAGGATTATAAAATATAAAATATGTTTTTATAAAATATTGTACAAGAGAAAGACAAGAAAAAAGAATTTTAGAGACAAATGATTTCAAATGTCATGTTTGAATTATGAAACTACGACGTGGTGATGAGGGAGCATTTAATTTATCCTACCGGGATGTCTTACTTTGGTGACTGCCCTTTCAAGGCCTTGATGCTGGGTGTGGTCCCCGGCGACTCTTGACTTTGGAATGCACCAGAGGTTCAGCTGCCCAGGCCCTGGCATTTTCCTCCTACTCTATCAATAAATCCTTTCTCACTAGAACTCGCCAACTTCAATTCTCCAAGGCTGTCTTATGGGCCTGATGAAATCTTTGCAGTCGTAGAATGCATTTTGATTTGAATTTATATATCTATGATTACTATAAGGATATCTTAAATAGGAAGCTGCAGGTGAGTGAACCACAGCTATTTCATGTATTTTTAAACTTTTTCTCATTCGGTTGGAGGTGTTCAAGCCTGAAATTATCCACTGAAAAATTCAGTGTGGAGTTTAGTCCCGGCCATGCCACTAACTGACCTTGTGAGCTTAGTGTGCTGTTTCACTTCTCTGCGCCTTGACTTTATTATATTAGAGTCTAATACCATTTTTTTTCCCTAATATGGTCTCTCCACTTTTAGGATGAAGAATAAGATTTAAAATTAGACTAAGGGTTTCCTCTTTAAATAGAATAATTAAACAAAAGATTTAAGCATCTGTAATTCTACTAGGTAAAGGACGATTTCCAAATTTTAAATTATTACTCAAATTGAATGTTCAAATGCCACTGCTGGACGGCTCTAAAGTCTGTGTGTAATTTCCTCATTTCCCTGATCATAAACCTTTCCTAAAATAGAAACTCTTTAATCTGACATTTAAAGTTGAGGCCACGATCTGCCATCTGTTTACTTTTCCAGTATTATCTCTTATCACAATTTCTATTTCAAACTGGACATTCTGATGTGACTCAGATATATTCTCAGAATATTTTGTCTGTTCCTTCTTTCTGAAATGTATCATCTCTGTCCCACCGTCATTTCTGACAGTTAAAACTCCTTTCCAAATTTCAAGATACAGCCACCATTATATGTATATTCAAGATACTGCTACCTGGCATCTTCTAGGTACCAGGCTAAAAACTTTTTATACATCAGCTGATTTTATGCTTAAACCAACCCTACAGAGTACATGTTATTCTCATTTTACAGTTTGTAAAATTGCAAGGGAGGAGTCATTGCCTATGACATACAGATTCTATTCAGAACAATTAGAGACTTTGCCCAGGAGTTCATAGTTAATGGGCGGCAAAGTCGGGGTCTGTACAGATGGCTCTGGGCCTCAAAGCATATGCTACCCTCTTTCTGAAAGCTCACTTCCATAGAGTTAGCAAATTGAGCACCTACTAGGTGCCCGGTATAGAGATCCTTAGATGAAGGACACATACTCCTACCCCCACGGTCTCACCATCCTCACATCTCCAAGGAGTTTCTTCCTTTCAGCAACACTATGTATTTTATCTGTTAGAGACATTTCTTATATTTTAAATGTATTCTTAATTTTTATTTTATTAATTTATCAAAGTGATTATTTCTTTACCTTTATATCTAAGATTTCAGAGGGTAGAGATCTTAAATAACTTATTCATCAATTCTTTTGGTTGCTGGTATTCTCTGCTTTACACAAAATATTGAGAACAAATGATCACTGAATTGGATGGAATAGAAAATTCACACATGTATGTACAGAATTGTGCATATGTATGTTGAAGAAAAAACAGTATGTCAGTTAAAAATAAAAAAATATATATTTGTGTTTCTAGAAGTCTCCATCATATCCATGGAAAGATTCAGGTGTGATTCGCTGGAGTAAACGTTCCTCCTTTAGTCTCACCTGTAACAGAGAGTCTGCTTAAATCTGGACAGAGGCTAACCAAATGTCAAGCCTTATATATTAACATATCTTGAATTATTTGATACTAAAAATATCTCTGAGGAAAATTGGGTACATTTTATCATTTTCATTTTACAGACAGGAAAACTAAATTTGAGAGATACTAAGTGAATTCCCATGGCCATATATATTTTAGTGCAAAGTCTGAAGTACAATCCAGGTTTTCTAATGTAGTTTTTATAAGAATAGGTTTTGTGAGACTGTTCAAAGGAGCACAAGTCCAAATTAGTGCATTCTCTGGTGGTCTAGTCAGGATGTCGTGTCTAATACTTCCAGGTTTTGTGTCTGATCTTACAAAATATTTCACAATAGGCAAAGATAATTGAAGCTCCTGACCATATTATGATTTTCCAAATAACTGTTTAGTGTAAGTGAGGCATTGATAAAGCATCTGAAGTAGCATCAACTCATTGTTAACACAGCTAAACTTGCAGATTATTAAAATGGAGCTTGATTTTTCTCAGCGTTCAGAAGAACTTTCTATGATGATGGGAATATTCTACATGTGTGCTATCCAACACAGTAGTCGCTAACCACATAGGGCTATTGAAACCACTTGAAATATGGCCAGTGCAACTTAAAAAAGTGATTTTTAAATTTAATTTAATGAAAAAACTATTTTAAAGCAATGAATTATCATTGTACATAATTATAGCATACAAAGTGATAGGATATATATTAATATATAATACATTATTGTTAACTATAGTCACTATGCTGTACAATAGATCTAACAAAATTTATTTATCCTGTCTAACTGAAACTTTGTATCCTTTCACCAGCATCTTCCCATTTACCCCTCCCCTTACCTCTGTTAACTATTTTTCTACTCTCTGCTGCTATGAGTTTGATTGTTTTAGATTCCACATGTAAGTGGGAACATGCAGTATTTGTCTGTGTGCCTAACTTATTTCATTTAATATAATGTCCAGATTCATCATTTTTTTTTTTTGCAAATGATAGAATTTTCTTTTTAAAGGCTGAATAGTATCCCATTGCTAATGTATATCACATTTTCTTTATCCATTCCTCCATTGATAAACACTTAAATTGCTTCCAAATCTTGGCTATTGTGAATAGTGCTGCACTGATCATGAGAGCACAGGTATCTGACATACTGATTTGAAATCCTTCAGATATATATCCAGAAGTGGAACTGCTGGATCATATGATATTTTTATTTTTAATATTTTGGGGAACTTCCATACTGTTTTCCATAATGGATCTACTACATTCCTACCAATAGCATACAAGAGTTCCTTTTCTCCATATCCTCACAATCCTGGTTATCTTTGTCTTTTTGATAATAGCCGTTCTGACAAGCGTAGGTGATGTCTCATTGTGGTTTTAATGTGCATGTGCATGTGGTTTTAATCTGATGATTAGTGATGTTGGGCATTTTTTCATGTATCTGTTGGCCATTTGTTGGCCATGTCTTCTTTTGAAAAATGTCTATTCAGGTCCTTTGCTCATTTTTGAAATCAGGTTATTTGTTTTCTTGCTATTGAGTTGTTTGAATTCCTTTTATATTTTAGATATTAATTCCTTACCAGATGCTTGGCTCGCTGATATTTTCTCCCAGTCCATAGGTTGTCTCTTCACTCTGTTGTTTCCTTTGCTACGCAGAAGCTTTTGTGTTTGATGTAATACAATCTGTCTATTTTTGCTTTTGTTGCCTGAGCTTTTGGGGTCAGTTTCAAGAAATCATTGGCCAGACCAATGTCATGCAGTTTTCTCCCTATCTTTTCTTTCAGTCATTTTAGAGTATCTGGTCTCATGTTTAAGTGGTAAATCTATTTTGGGTTGATTTTTGTGGATGGTGTGAGATGAGGGTTCAATTTCATTCTTTTGCATATGGATATCCATTTTCCCAACACTCTTTATTGCAGAGACTGCCATTTTTCTATTATAGTTTGTTCTCTGGATAGTTCCTACTGAATGTGTGTGTGTTTCCTTTTCTGTCTTGTTCTAACTTGCCACATATTAGTCTCCAGGTTGTTTATTGTTTTATTCAAAGAAAGAGTTTTTTTGTTTAATTATATTCATAGTTTTTGGGTTTTTTTGGAGTGCTGCTGGGGTGGGAGAGGTATTCTACTGTTGTCTCTTTATATTTTTCCTTTTTATAGGGTCTTTTGTGAGACTCTTAATTTACATATTTTTCTTCTTTTTATTTACAAATACATTAAATGGTGATTATCATTCTCTTCTTACTCCTTTGTCTTCTGTCTGCAGAATTTTTGTTTTGTTTTTTTTTTTTTACACAGGTCTCACTCTGTCACCCAGGCTTGAGTGCAGTGGTGCAATCTCTCTTTGTAGCCTCAAACTCCTGGGCTCAAGCGATCCTCCTGCCAGTTCTGAGTAGATAGAACTGCAGGTGCACACCACCAAGGCTGGCTAATTTTTAAATTTTTTGTAGAAACAGAATCTCACCATGTTGCTCAGGCTGGTCTTGAACTCCTAGGCTCCTGCCTTAGCCTCTCAAAGTGTTGGAATTATAGGCATGAGCCACCACACCTGGCCTGCAAATTTTGACACGTGGTTTCTAACTAACTATATTTTAACTTTACATTTGAATTTTATTTGAATTTTTTAAACTGAAGAGTTAGTGAAAATACATTTTAAAATTTCTTAGTGGATTCACTTTAACTAATTTTTCACTACCAATCTGTAATGGTATAGCATATACTCTGCCATTTGGAATTTATTCAAATTTTTTGTTACACACTACGTGGCATTTTGGGGGAAAGACACACGAGTATTTGAAAACAATATCACTTTCTGTTTTGGGGAGCTCACTGTTTTATGGATTTATTAGTTCAGGCTGGTCAACAGTGTTATTTAATTCTGTATGCACTCACTGATTTTTTGTTTATATAATATAGTAGATTTTGACATCTGGACTTATTTATTTTTTTCTTATAATTCAAATGCACTTTTCTTTATATAGCTTGAAGCTACACGGTTAGATTCATAACTCTCCAAGACTGCTACATCTTTTTGTAAGATGATATCTTTTCTCAATACCTGTTAATAAAAAATATATAATTAATCCTACCTCCTGTTATTATTCCAGTTGCTTCTTCTCTAACCATTTTCCTGGTTAATATTTTCCTAGCCCTTCATTTATTGAATTTGTATTCAATTTTGGTTCACCATTTTTATTTAAATAGATGAATATTTATGTTATGGGAAACTTGATTCTCCAAGACAGCTAATTATATTTATCAAGTAAGAGAAATATTAACCTTAACAGATGGGTTCACTCATTTTTCTTTAATATTCTGGCTCAACAACCAGAATGCTACAAAGATTAAATGAAGAATGACAGTATCATGTACCACTTTATGCTAATCGGTTTGACAATTTAGATGACATGGGCAAATTCCTTGAGAAATACAACTTACTGAAAATGATACAATTTTTTTAAAAAATCTTGCTTTATTGTTCATGATAAAGTCAGCTGTGGGTGGAGTCAGTTTTCCAGTGTCCCTTGAGGTCAGAAGATATCCACATGCTTAAGCAACCTGCCTTACTTGCTGGAAAGGAATTTCAGCATAATTGGCTATCAAGAAACAGTATGTTGATTGTACACACTATTATTTGAAGAGTTTCTAGAAATTTTATGAATAAAAGTAGTTTTTTGAACACTGACATTTGACAGACTCATTATGCTATATGTATTATGGAATGTAACCTGAGAAAAATATTTCTGTTGGTGAAATATGAGTGGTTTTTATATTCCAGCAGAGGCTGTAGAAATGTGGTAAAGAGTCTATTTTCAGGAATGATTTTTATAGTTCATTACTCAGGTGCATTTTGCTTAGTGTGTGGAAGAGATGGAATTGTTCTCTTTTAACCACTGCTTCACTGAAACTGCTGTTAACCATTGGTAGTCACTTCTGGAACCACAATCCCACCGCCACAACAGGAGAATACAGAGGAAAAGACTGCAGTCTGAGTATGACCTTTATAGTTTGGCTTATCAGAAAAAAGCTCTTGGTAGAGTTCTCTAGACCTTTTTCTGTTTGTTAAAAGGTCCAAATACAGTTGTATGTCAATTAATTTTATAATTATGTTCCTTTCACAATTCCCTTGTTTTAACAAGCAATTTTATTTTAATACTATTGATGCAGTCTAGGAGCCTTTGGTTGTCAAATATGCTTACACAAACAACCATATATCTCAATTTTGTTTCCACGTTTGGCACTTTTGAGAATGCTGAGAATGTAGATTTTCTGATGAGGCTCTACCTTATCCAGGACAAGCCTAGATTTTGGATGAGTCTTTCATGCCGCATTTGGAAGTACAATGGACTCCTCTGTTTACTGGACTTTTGGGGTCTACTTTTAAAAATAAATATTGGTTTTACTTGATAAATTATAATTGTATATATGTATGAGACACGATGCAATGTTCTGATATATGTATACAATGCAGAATGAGTAAATCAAGCTAATTAATATATCCATCGCTTCACTTACCTATTATTTTTTACGGTGAGTCATTTTTGAGCAACACCCCAGGTGCATTTCTAGGTCCTCTAGGCCTACATAGTGGATATCCTTGAGATACAGTCACTTTCTTGTATACTATATATACACACACACACACACACACACACACACACACACACACACACATATTCTTTCTTCCTTTCTTCCTTTCTTCCTTTCCTTCTTTCTTCTTTCTTTCCTTCCTTCCTTCCTTCCTTCCTTCCTTTCTTTCTTTCTTTCTTTCTTTCTTTCTTTCTTTCTTTCTTTCTTTCTTTCTTTCTTTCTTTCTTTCTTTCTTTCTTTCTTTCTTTCTTTCTTTCTTTCTTTCTTTCTCTTTCTTTCTTTCTTTCTTTCTTTCTTTCTTTCTTTCCTTCCTTCCTTCCTTCCCTTCCTTCTTTCCTTCCTTCCTTCCTTCCTCCCTCCCTCCCTCCCTCCCTCCCTCCCTCCCTCCCTCTCTCTCTCTCTCTCTCTCTCTTTCTTTCTTTCTTTCTTTCTTTCTTTCTTTCTTTCTTTCTTTCTTTCTTTCTTTCTTTCTTTCTTTCTTTTTCTTTCTTTTCTTTCTTTCCCTCTTCTTTCTTTCTTTTTTTCTCTTTGTCTCTCTCTCTCTCTTTCTTTCTTCTTTCTCTCTTTCTTTTTTTTTTTGAGATGGAGTCTCACTCTCTCATCCAGGCTGGAGTGCAGTGGCCCAACCTCAGATCACTGAAACCTCTGCCTCCCAGGTTAAAGCGATTGTCCTGCCTCAGCCTCCTGAGTAGCTGGGATTACAGGCATGCGCCACCATGCCCGGCTAATTTTTGTGCTTTTAGTAGAGAGGGGGTTTCATCACGATGGCCAGGCTTGTCTCGAACTCCTGACCTCGTGATCTGCCTGCTTTAGCCTCCCAAAGTGCTGACATTAGAGGCGTGAGCCACTGTGCCCAGCCTTTTCTTTCTTTTTTTGCATGAGACAGAGTCTCGTTGTGTTGACCAGGCTGGTCTGGAACTCCTGGGCTTGTGCAATCCTTCTACCTCAGCCTCCTAAGTAGCTGGGGTTATAGGTGTGCACCCACTGCACCTGGCTTACATTTTCTTTTATCTTGGCTTGCTCTATTTTGCAAGAACACATCTTTAGTAGGTTTCTGGAAATTGTTCTGAGGACTTGAGTGGCTGAAATGTCTTTTTTTCTACTTTCCCCTTCAAATAATATTTTGGCCAATTCTTGAATTTGAGGAAGAAAGTCATTTTCTATTAAAATGTTGAAGGTATTTCTCCATTGCTCTACCTTCCAGTGCTGCTGTTAAGAGGTTCAAAGCCTTTCTAATTCTTATTTCGTTTTTGGACATCTGTATTTTTAGCCTCTGAAAATCATGAGAATATTTACTTTCATCCAAGTGTTCCAAACTTTTATCAATATGTGATTTTTTTTTTTTTTTTTGAGACAGTCTCTCTCTGTCACCCAGGCTGGAGTGCAGTGGTGCAATCTCAGCTCACTGCAGCCTCCACCTCCTGGGTTCAAGTGATTCTCCTGCTTCAGTCTCCTGAGTCGCTGAGAATACAGGCACTCACCACCACGCCTGGCTAGTTTTTGTATATTTTGGTAGAGACGGGGTTTCGCCGTGTTGGCCAGGCTGGTCTCAAATTCCTGACCTTAAGTGATCCGCCTTTCTCAGCCTCCCATAGGCTTTTACTAGTAAAAACCTCTGGGCTGCAATCTTTTTTTTTTTGGAAGTTATATAATAACTGATTTCTTTTTTTAAATAGATATAGATCTGTTCAGATTGTTCATTTATCCTTGCGTAAGTTTTGGTCTTTTAAGGAATTGGTTTATTTCATATAAGTCATCAAATTTGTGGGTATAAATTTGTTCTCAGTATTACTTTATTATCCTTTTAGTTTCCAGGAGATTGGCAATAATAACCCCCCCTTCATCTGATGTTGGCAATTTGTGTCGTATCAATTTTCTTTTTTTGCTATCTTGGCTACGGTTTGATCCATTACTGACCTTTTTAAAGAATGAGCTTTTAGTTTCATTGATTTTTCTGTATTGATTTCTTAATTTTAATTTCATTGATTTATGCTATAATCTTTCTTATTTCTTTTCATCTGGTTCTTTAGGATTAAGTTTTGATTATTTCTCTACTTTTCTAAGGTGGAAACTTAGGTTATTAATTCAAATATTTCTTCTTTTCTAATATATGTATTTAATGCCTTACATTTCTCTCTAAGCATTGTTTTTGCTGTATGACACCAAATTTGATATGCTGTATTTCCGTTTAAATGTATTACTTATATTAAAACATTTCATTTGTTCTGTGATTTCTCCTTCAAGCCACGTGTCATTTAAAGATGTCTTCTTTTAATTTTCAAATATTTGGCATTTCCCCCCCTGTTTTTTTTTTTGAGACAAGGTCTTGCTGTCTCACCCAGGCTGAAGTGCAGTGGCACAATCATAACTTGCTGCAGTCTCAACCTCCTGGGCTCAAGCGATCTTCCCAGTTCAGTCTCCCAAGAAAGTGGGACCACAGGCGCTCCACCATGCCTGGCTAATTTTTTATTGTCCATAGAGATGGAGGCTCCCTATGTTGCCCAGGCTGATCTAGAAGTACTGGACTCAAGTGATTCTCCCACCTCGGCCTCTCAAAGTTTTGAGATTGCAGGTGTGAGCCACTGCACCTGGCCTCAGCTATCTTTATCGCATTGATTACTAGTTTAATTCCATTGTAGTCTGAAGACATACATTGTATGATTTCTATTCTTTTCAGTTTGTTAAGGTGTATTTTCAGGTCTATGATGTGGTCTATCATGGAGAACATTCCATGTGAGCTTGAGAAGAATGTGTATTCTGCTGTTGTTCAATGGCATATGGTATAAATGCCAACCAGAACCAGTTGATTGATTGTGCTGTACAGGTTCACAATATTCTTATGATTTTCTGTTTTCTTGATCTATTAATCAATGACAGACTAGTGTTGAAATCTCCAACTATCTGATTCATTCTGTGAGGTGTAAGGTCTGTGTCTAGATTTTTTTTTTATTTTTATTTTTGCAGGTGGATGACCAGTTCTAGCACCATTTGTTGAAAAGGCTATCTTTATTTCATTGTATTGCCTTTGATTCTTTGTCAAAGATCAGTTGACTATATTTCTGTTGATTTATTTCTGAGCTCTCTATTCTGTTTAACTGACCTATGTGTCTAGCCTGTTGTCAATAACACAGTGTCTTGATTACTATAGCTTTATAAGTCTTGAAGTCTAGTGAAGTTTGTCCTCCAACTTTATTCTTCTCCTTCAATATTGTGTTGGTTATTCTACATGATTTGCCTCTTCATATAAACTTTAGAATCAGTTTGTTGCTATTCACAAAATAACATTCCGAGATTTTTATTGATATTGTATTGAATCTATAGATCAAGTTGGGAAGAACTGACACCTTGATAATATTGAAGCATCTTATGCATAAACTTGAAATATCTCTCCTATTATTTAGTTTTTAAATTTCTTTTATCAGAGTGTTGTAGTTTTTCTCATGTACATTTTGTACGTATTTTGTTAGATTTCTCTCTAGATTTTCAGGTGTTCATTTGCCCTGTGACCTCATGTCTCTGCTTGGTCTAAGAAAAGCCATTGACTTTCAGTTTATTCAGCTTTTTCTTGTTTTAAGGATAGGAGTATTGACTTTCAAAGTCTTACATGTTGGAATTGAATCTGAAAATTCCAAATTATTTGTGTATTTTAAAGACACAAATTTAGTTTTAATGTTATTAAAACTAAAGCAAAACAAATACATAGAGATGAATAAGGGAAATCAAGGAAGCATGGGTTGAGCGTAAGTTCTGGGAACTTCAAGTAGTTTGATGTGCTCTAGATCATAGTTTATGTGTGAAAGAGGCTACATATGTGTATTAGTCCACTCTCACACTGCTATAAAGATACTACCTGAGACTGAGTAATTTATTTAAAAAAAGAGATTCAATTGACTCACAGGTCCAAACGGCTGAGGAGGTCTCAGGAAACTTACAATCATGGTGGAAGGCAAAGGGGAAGCAAGGCATATCTTACATAGTGGCAGGTGAGAGAAAGAGAGCAGAGGAACTGCCACTTTTAAACCATTAGATCTTGTGAGAACTCCTTCACTATCATGAGAACAGCACGGGGGAAACCATCTCCATGATCCAATCACCTCCCACCAGGTCCCTCACTTGACATGTGGGGATTACAATTCGAGAAGAGATTCGGGTGGGGACACAGAGCCAAACCATATCAATATGGTTTGATGAAAACTAATAGGTGGGCAGGTGTTGGAACACTCCTATGCAGAGTGTTACACACTTACAGATGCATTAAATCATTGTGGTTTACTCTTTAACTCCTTAGTATTTAGCACGGTGCCTAGTAAGTAGAAGGTGCTGAATAAATGTTTGCTGAATGAATAGACAAAGGAAAGAAAATATAATTGAAATCCATACTTAATATTAAGTTAAATTGAAATGACATTTACATTTCTATTCAGGAACAGGAAGGCTTTTATTTTAGAATTTGTTTAGTCATCTTTCTGAGTATGTTTTAAAATACTTGTGTATAAAAACACCCTTTTATTTTGAAGGTTTCCAAATGTCTAGGTAGTTCTGCATTTTTAGATGGTGGTTTTAAAATTTTAATTAATATTTATAGCTTCCTCTTGCTGCTTCCCCTATGAATAAAAATTATTCTTTGGGTAATGTCTCTGAAATTAATATTGACATTCAAACGATTCGGAAGTGGTTTAATATTCTTATTGCCTTCTCCTATGTTTCCCCAGGGACTATAGTTTCTCTGTGTTTCCCAGAGCCACAAGACAGGAAGCTTTTTCTATCACATGTTTTCTTATCTAATTTTAGAGAGACTAGTAGTTCTTCACTACCCTTTTAAAGTGCAGGGGGCAATGATTTCTTTTCTTTTTCTTTTTCTTTCTTTCTTTCTTTTTTTTTTTAAACAGAGTCTCACTCCGTCTCACAGGCTGCAGTGTAGTGGCGCGATCTCAGCTCACTGCAGCCTCCGCTTCCCGGGTTCACGTCATTCTGCCTCGGCCTGCGGCTCATCCCATTTTTCAATTTTTGAGTTTTTGAGTAGCTGGGATTACAGGTGCCTGCCATCACGCCAGGTAATTTTTGTAGTTTTAGTAGAGACATGGTTTTTCCACGTTAGCCAGGCTGGTCTCGGACTCCTGACCTCAGGTGATCCGCCCACCTTGGCCGTCCTAAGTGCTGGGATTACAGGCGTGAGCGACTGCGCCCGGCCCCAGTGATTTCTCTTCTGCTCCCTTACCCGTCACTTCAGTATCCTGCTGGGCTTGAAAATGTATATCCAAGATAGAGCTATATCAGAAGGCAACTGAATATTTATTCAGGACTATAATGTACAACTTGCACTTTCTGTTGTTTTGGGATAAATATTAGAGATATGTCAACCCATGGAAGCTTCGTCTGAATGTCTGGCTTGGAGGGATGCATCAGGTTTTCTAAATTAAGTCCACATGTAGTATCAAATATTAAAGTAAAGGAAACTTTGAGGACATTTTGGTTAATTTTCTGTCATAGAGGAGGCAAGTGAGGCTTAAAGAACTGCAGGTAATTGTTTCTGTTTACACAACTAGTTACTGGAAGAATCAAAATTCATTTTCAGTTTAACACTCTCTTTTCTACATCCCATTTTTCAATTTTTGAGGACTTATTCTTTTTGATTCTCGTAAATCAAAAATAGTATGAGTGCTATCCGGAGTTTTATGCCTTTGGAGTTTGATATCACCAATACATGATGTTCAAATGCTTGGTGTCCTGCAGAACCATTTACAACATTCTCCTTATGGAAAATGAAAGAGTGAAGAATTTCACAGAGGAAGCAGAGGGAATTATTTTAGAGAAATTTGCAGATCCCTTGAGTAATATGTCCTTTTTCCTTAGCAGGTTCACTGACAAGATCATACCAACCAGATGAATCCAGCAAATCACTCCCAGGTGACAGGATTTGTTCTGCTGGGGCTCTCTCAGGTTTGGGAGCTTCGGGTTTTTTTCTTCACTGTTTTCTCTACTATGTATTTTATGACTGTAGTGGGAAACCTTCTTATTGTGGTCATAGTGACCTCTGACCCACACCTGCACACGACCATGTATTTTCTCTTGGGCAATCTTTCTTTCCTGGACTTTTGCTACTCTTCCATCACGGCACCTAGGATGCTGCTCGACTTGCTCTCAGGCAACCCTACCATTTCCTTTGGGGGATGCCTCACTCAGCTCTTCTTCTTCCACTTCATTGGAGGCATCAAGATCTTCCTGCTGACTGTCATGGCGTATGACCGCTACGTTGCCATTTCCCAGCCCCTGCACTACACGCTCATTATGAATCAGACTGTCTGTGCACTCCTCATGGCAGCCTCCTGGGTAGGGGGCTTCATCCACTCCATAGTACAGGTTGCATTGACTATCCAGCTGCCATTCTGTGGGCCTGACGAGCTGGACAACTTTTATTGTGATGTGCCTCAGCTGATCAAATTGGCTTGCACAGATACCTTTGTCTTAGAGCTTTTAATGGTGTCTAACAATGGCCTGGTGACCCTGATGTGTTTTCTGGTGCTTCTGGGATCCTACACAGCACTGTTAGTCATGCTCCGAAGCCACTCACGGGAGGGCCGCAGCAAGGCCCTGCACACCTGTGCCTCTCACATTGCTGTGGTGACCTTAATCTTTGTGCCCTGCATCCACATCTATGCAAGGCCTTTTCGGACATTCCCCATGGACAAGGCAGTGTCTGTGCTATACACAATTGTCACCCCGATGCTGAATCCTGCCATCTATACCCTGAGAAACAAGGAAGTGATCATGGCCATGAAGAAGCTGTGGAGGAGGAAAAAGGACCTTATCGGTCCCCTGGAGTGCAGACCCTTACCTTAGCACAGGCAGTGACCTGAGAATCTGAAAGATGCTTCAGGGTATTAGCCTGCTGGATAGGACCCTCAAAGTAGACAAAACTCTATGCCTATTGCTTCTCCATTGTTCTTAACCTCAATTAGGTTCTGGTGACCTGAACTCTTAGCCACAATAGAAGATGGGATGAGTGTCTTAGAACTGCTTCTAAGTGCCTCCTAGATAAAAAGTACCAAGTTCTATGCAGAAGTACTGTTTGGCTCAGAGACCACCTTCCCAGGTAAGAATGATGTTGGCATTGCTGAGAAAGTTTCAACTAGTAAATCTGGTGTCTTTTTCCTGATGTCACTTTTTGGACACAAAATACATTGGAAGACCTTATAATATTTATAAAATTCTTTGAGACAGGGGTCCTCTTGAAATATTGGACCCTGAGTCGCAATGGAGACTGATGGATTGATTGAATGTTCGCCAATGAAGAAAAAGGAAATTACCTTGGGCAAATCACTTTCTTCTTCATAGTTTCCTAGGGTCACTGTTGTTGCTATCAGTGTCATCATCATCATCATATAAATAACATTTAGTTAGAACTTACAATGTTCCAGACACATCCAAAAACCAGGTGATTTACCTTTATTATTTATTTTAATTTTCTCAAAATTCTTAGGAGATAGGTATCATCTTTACTTTAAACATGAGTCAATTACAAGTTAGAGACATTAAATAACTTACTTAAGGCTCCAGAGCTTGTTTTCTGGAATCCAACCCAAGTCTATACAATGTCAGAGCCCAAGTGCTCAACAATACCTAAAACTTCTTATAGATTCTAAGGATCTGTGGGTTTATGTTATCATGGATAGAGTTTATATCATCGTGAGTTATACTGACATCATAGATAGACTTGGCGTTGGATTCATTTTTAAAAATATGACTTGGTCATTCACTCCCTTACAACCACTCAGAGGCTTTTCATTGCCATAAAAAAAAATCCACATGACTGTTATAGATAAGATGTCTGACCTGGCTTCCACCCACCTCTCCAATCTCACTTCTCTAACTCCACTCTTTTCTAACCCTCTATTTACATTTACTTCTGTCAGTCTCTCCTTACTCCTTGAGTTTGCAAATACTCTTTGCTACCTCTGAGACGCTCTTCTCTTCATCCTTGCCCGGCAAACTCTTGCTCAATCTCAATCCTGGGTCTAAAGGTCTCTTCCTCAAAGACGTGTTCGCTGATCTTTAATCCAAATTAATTTGTCCTTATTAGTTTCTCTAACAAAACTCAAAAGTATTTATCACAGATTTCAATTACATACTGATTTATGAATTTATTTATTAATATATTTTGTCAGTCATCACCCACTATGCTATAAATTCTATAAAAGAAAGAACCATGTTTAGCTCACTTAATACTGTATTCTCCAAGCCTAGCACCACAGCCTAGATGAGGGTGCAGCAACATAGGCGCTTCATGTCAACACTGAGTAAGGATTTACTATTGAGTTTGTAAGTAGCCTGACCCTGCACTTACACTCTCCTGAAAGTGCATGTCTCTTTAAAATGTATTCTGTAGACATCTCCCTTCGTTCACCCTAGTTGGAGCCTTGCCTGGCACAGTGTCTGAAACATATTAGAGATTTAATAATATTTCTTAAAGGAATGATTAAATGATTGTTGCCATATTTGAGTTTGTTGCCATATTTGAGTTTGTTAGTAGAGTTTGACTTAGGAATTAGGGCTATCCAAATATTTCACTGGTCTTAACATTCTTCCTTTATGAGATTCATATAGGACCTGCTAGTTACATAGGGAGCAATAACAAACGTGAATCAGAGAACCATTTATTACTGCAGCCAGAATTGGATTTTCTAATAATACAGAGGTTCTGGTTAATTTTATTTGCAATACCCAGTCTAGTTTGGAAGACCTCAGAGGCCCTCTTACTCCCCACTGAGCTCCAAATTTGAATCTCCATATTTCAGCATCTTCTGATTGGCTACATGACACAGGAGACTGATGCAGTAAGAAAAGTGTTTAAGCACACACATGAAGAGAAAGAAGAGCCTTCCTGTATGCAGGTCACATGCTCACATGTGCTCTCCAATCCAGGGATCCCACTTGAAAGAAATTTAACCAATTGGATCAGCCTTCTCTGTGGGGAGGAGGAGGCACAAGGAAGGTTGTAGGGAGGGAAAATGAAGGTTTACCACCATATATCATGTTGTATATTTAAGAAGACTGTTCTTTCATTAGCTGAGAAAAGTGCACAGTGTTGCCTACATCCCTTAAACTTCCCGCACATTTAAACATTTTTCAATAAACATTTAATCTCCCATTTAATAAGATCATTTCCTTTGACTTGTGACCCTCAGTTTCATCACAGCAGTGAGCCTGAGCCACCCCAGGGCGTCTCTCAGTGCTTTCTGCGCCTTGTCATTGCAGAGAGTGAAGATGAATGGGTTCAAGAGGGGTGTGATGATGCAGCTCAGGACGGAGGCACCTTTGCTGAGCAGTTTGGACTGAGCCTCTGACATACGAACGTAGAGAAAGATGGAACTGCCATAGATGATGACCACCACTGTGAGATGCGAGGCGCAAGTGGAGAACGCTTTCCTTCGCTCAACAGCTGTGGGAGCCCCGAGAACAGTGGCAAGAATGCAGGCATAGGAAACTGAGGTCAGAGTCAGTGAGCCCAGTAACACTGACGTAGAGAGCATGAAGGTCACCATTTCCAGCAGATGGGTGTCCCCACAAGAGAGTCTGAGCAAGGGCCAACTGTCACAAAAGAAGTGGTCAATTCCATTGGGGCCACAGAAAGGCAGGCTGGCCATGAGGACAGTGGGGCAAAGGACCCAGAGGAATCCAGCTAGCCAGGAGGCCAGCACTAGCTGGGAACAGACATGGCCACTCATCAGGGTTTCATAGTGGAGTGGTCGGCAGATTGCTAGGTAACGATCCAGAGACATGACGGCCAAGAGGAAGAAGTCAGTGGTGCCTAGAAAGAAGTAGAGGTCGGACTGGATGATGCAGCTAACAAATGAGATGGTGTGATCCCTCGTGAGGATGACGACAAGCATCTTGGGAACCACAACAGTTACCAGCAACAGCTCCAGGAAGGATAAATTCCACAGGAAGAAATACATCTGTGTGTGCAGGCGTCGGTCTATCCAGCTGAGCACAATAATTAGCAGGTTGCCTATGGCTGTTACAATGTAGGTGGTCATTAACCCCAGGAACACCAGGAACTGTAGGAGGTGGCTACTGGGAAAACCCAGAAGAACAAAGCTTCTTACCTGAGTCCAGTTTTCAGAGTTCATCTTCAGTCAGCTGCAGGGGAAATGGAACAGAACTCTGTAACTGGTCTATAGCTACCAATCGTCATTTAACCAATCGGTAAAATAATATTGAATACCCAACACTTCCTTACGTTCTGAGAATATGGTGATCTATATTTTGGTCTGCAAGTGATGCACAAAGAGAGAAACAAATTACAATAGCAAGCAGCATGGCAATATTGAACATCAATTATGTATCCGAAAATTTACACTGTGCACAGTATCTCTTCTCCCAGCTACTCTTAAAACTAGGTTTTACTGTTTTCAAAGGTAAGAAAAGGGAGTTTGAGTGACTCGTCTATGATCAGGTAGGAAACAGGTGGTAGAGGCAGGATTTCATACCGAGCTTCTGTGGCTCCGACGCGTGCTGCTGATACTGTTGTGGTAAGGCAGAGAACCGTGTGAGTAGTGTGGTCTTAGAGCAATCCAGAGGAGTAGAGGGGTCAGAGAAGACTTTGCAGAATAAATGCACCATGAACAAATTTTACTGGTATTAAGAACTCTTATTCTAGTGTTTATGGTCCTTCTGTGTCCCGGCTTGACATAAAATAACAGAATTTAAAAATCTGGGCTCTCGGTATCCTCAGAGATTTAATTTTCATTAGTCAGCCACGAAGCCAAATAGGACTGGACTGTGCAAAGCCCTAGTCCTGTCATAAAGTGTTATTTTTCTTTTTTTCACCCCTATCCAGACTCCTATAGAATGCTAGAAATCCTTCTTCCTGGTGGAATGCTTACTAGCTTCTCTCAGCTTCAGCTCACTCAATATTCTAACAGTATAAAATGTGGAATAAGGGAGAATGGTCTCAAAGGAGATGGTATATATCAACTTGCCTTCTCAACTTTTGCCTTAATTTGGAGATATGTTCATCTTGTCCTTGGAGCTTTTGGAATCCTGTAAAATGTATCTACATGTTTTGAAGGACTGGGTTTCATTAGACAATTAGAGATCTTGGGTTTTCGGGATTTTTTTCTTTTTAACATCTAGCACCAAATACTCAGAATCACATAGATTCGGCCTAATTAGGGAAAATGGAAAATATTCTAAGACAAAAAGAATGAAAATGAGCATCAAGTGACATTGTTTAATTGACAAGGAATGAAGTGTTGAGAGTTTAGACAGTTTCACTGAGGAATATCTATGACTTCAGACCAACAGTGTTAAAGAAGAGGAGCACAGACATTCTCCGTTCTGTCTGAAGCTACTTTAACAGATAGTATTGAACCGAGGCAAGGAATCCAGGTTTGAAGGATGAAGAAGAGAGGCATGTTCTGTTTACATCCATTTTGGAAAGAATAAGTCTGGCATTTAAGTAGCTAGGTAATACTAATGCTTCATTCTGCTAGTCTAGGGCTTGCATCTCCAAAATCAAAGAAATACCATAATAAAACCCAGCAAAGGAGGCCAGCGCACTATTTCAGGATAACATAATCATTTCAGACTAGGACAATGTGCTACTGTGGCTGTTTTCAAAACATCAGGTAAATATTATTAAAAGTAACTTATGAAGCCGGTCAAACACACAAAATCAGTTTGTGGCTACTGTTACAAAATACATGCACTAAAGTCTGTTCTCCAGCCTCCCTTTGCCAACCTGAATAACTGCTTATCAGTTCTGGAGAGCCTCATCAGTGGGCTGGCTGTCTCTCATAACGCCAGACCATAACAATATAATCTCTATATATGCATGTTTAAAATTTTGTCATTTTCAACCTCAAAATAATCTTAATGCCTTAAATCATTTGCTTAATGTCACACAGTTAGAAATTGTTTTATTATAGTTGCAAATGGTTTTTGTTCCTATGTATTTTGCACTAAAAATACTGCTTAACAAGATGAGAATCAGTGAAGGGCATTAGAACTTTGAGAGGCGCACATGCACACATTTTTGATGGACATAATGATCTAATTTACACAATTAGATAACTATTATTATTATCCACTTTACAATTGAGCAAACTAGAACAGTGTGGGAAAAAGAAAGCCCACCCTCAAACATAAAGCTAAGATACACATCTAAGCTTATCTGACTCTGGTGTGTGTCTATGGCACTAGTAGATAAGACCATGAAACTTGAACCTATCAAGGGAAAAAAAAGGATATAGATTTAGAATGCTGTAATATAATGATGCTCCTAATGATAACAGCTAGAGCTTACTGAGTAGTTACTATATGCCAGAGACTTTCTATTCATTTCATTGTGAAATGTATCAGCAACTATACAAGGTAGACATTATTATTCTCTCCATCGTACAGGCAAGGTTTAGGGTTAGAGGGATTAACGACCCACATTAATGAGTAGTGGAATCAGTGAATAAAATTTTAGCAGTCTGATTTCAGAGCCTGAATTATTAACTGCTAAACCACAATATCTTATATGAGAGAGTTTGTGATTATAAATTTGATTTGATATCAATTTCCACTTGTCATCATACTTCATCTGTCAACTAATGATAGGAATTCTACATATAGAAATGAATTGTTAGAGTTTAAAGATTTGATCCTGATAAAATGAAAACATCCCCCAGGATATGGGATAGATTGAGTTTTATCCAACAGTCTTTCAGCGCCTCCTCCAGAGCAATGGACAGTAGATGTTATAGTCCTAATCACCACTCTCCATTCCCAGAAGATGGAGACACCCCACCATATTGAATAAGTTGTTGAAACTTGTTTCCTCTTGTCCTTCGAGTTCTATTTTAGGATGTGCTGCATTGATATCACATAGAAATGGAAGCATTTTACCTGGCAACAAAGACGAAGTGTTAATTATACTTTCTTTCCTTCCTCTCCCTCTCTCTCTCTCTTTCTTTCTTTCTTTCTCTCTCTCCTTCCTTCCTTCCTTCCTTCCTTCCTTCCTTCCTTCCTTCCTTCCTTCCTTCCTTCCTTCCTTCCTTCTTTCTTTCTTTCTTTCTTTCTTTCTTTCTGATGGGGTCTCGCTCTATCACCAGCCTGGAGTGCAGTGGCACGATCTCGGCTCACTGCAACCTCCATCTCCCGGGTTCAAGCGATTCTCCTGTCTCAGCCTCCCAAGTAGCTGGGATTACAGGCATGTGCCACCACACCCAGCTACTTTTTGTATTTTTAGTAGAGATGGGGCTTCACCATGTTGGCCAGGATGGTCTCGATCTCCTGACTTTGTGATCTGCCTGCCTCAGCCTCCCAAAGTGCTGGGATTACAGGCATGAGCCACCGCACCCAGCCCCATACACTTTATTTCTAACCACTAACCAGTTATAGATCCAGAAGCACATATAAATACATACTTATTTTATCAGTCCTCAGTAAGTATTCCCTTATGGCATTACTACATTTTGCTTGTTTTCCTACATTTGATGGAATCATCAAAATCATCCTATCTCCCTTTTGTAAGATGGAACTTCCCTGCCAGGGCATACCATACACCTCTCTCAAGTCCTTCATCCACCTGGACCAATTGCTTATGTAAATTTCTCGTTGGCTGACTGATGTTTGGTAATGTGTGTATTTAGTCTGCCTAACCTTCTTACCTCTCAGTTTGCAGTCCTTTCATGCCTTCTTTTGCCAAATCCCTCCCATTTTACTGGTAACTCTATTGCTTGCTTTGTTTCTCTTTCCCTTCTGTAGATGTACTCTGGGAATCTTGAAGTTTAAATGGATTTTACACCTTATTAATCAAGGGTGAATTTAG
Source organism: Macaca fascicularis (assembly GCF_037993035.2). Lineage (NCBI taxonomy): Eukaryota > Metazoa > Chordata > Mammalia > Primates > Cercopithecidae > Macaca > Macaca fascicularis. Next base: position 122,665,815 of record NC_088388.1, read on the forward strand.
GTTTATAGAATTTTTTCCTAAGAGTATGGAAAACCTGCATTGGAATCACCTGGTATGTTTCTTAAAATTGCTGATTTCTAGGCTCCACCTATAAAATTGCAATTATTCTCAGGGTTTAGGGCTCAGGAATATAAATTTTTATCAGTTTATCTGGGTTATTCTCATTTAACCAAAAGGTTGAGAAATACTGGTTTTTGCGAGAAGGAAAAATGTTGAGCAGGTTTGAGTATTATTAGGGTAAAGGACTGAGGTGTAAGGGAGGGATAGGTTGAAGGTCAGATCTAGAAGAGCCTGCATGTGGGAGGCTGAGGTTTCTAAACTAAAACCATCATCAACTTTTTAATGTGGTGATAGAACTAAATATCTGACCCAGAGCAGCAATAAATCTAGCTTTCTGAATTCTCACAACATGTGTGGATGGCTGTCGCAGGCTCTAATATGTCCACAGGCATGCAGAGGCTATTTTTTTTTTTTTTCAGGTGTGAGCTAGCAAAGTACTCTAACAAGGGTGAGATCGCACACTTGTTATGTGCTGGATAACCTACCAGGTATGGGAGGCACCTAGCAGAATGAGCTGAATAAGTTACTGAGGAGCTCATAGTGTATAAGGGTTAGATACATGCAAATGATAAATTCCATTCTAACTCAAATTCCACGAGCCTTTAAACTCATCAGGATGCAATAGTTTTTTAACTTAGCAAATAGCATGCTCCGTTCTTGCCATCTTCAAAGCAGGATATACTTATGTAATGACTATAAATATATTTTGAGCAGTAGTTTGATAATCCTTGTAATCTTATTTTCCTATTGAAAAATTCAAAATGTTTTTTTCAAATCTCCATTGATCACCTGGGTACAAATTGTACACCCAGATGATCACCGGAGATTAGAAAAAATATTTGAATCATACTTATCATTAAATAGGACAAATAAAAAATTATATTCTCATTTATATATATATGTCAATTAAACCCATGACAAAAGTAAAATCATGGTATCATGGGGGAAGAGGAAAGGAAGGTAAAAATTTTTTTTGGAGTCAGCATGGGACATTTCAAAAGGTTAGCAACATTTAACTGGGTGTTTATAGAATAAGTTTTTTTCCAGACCAAGTGGACACATAAGTCTTTTAGGTTTAGAGTAGCCAAATACCAAATATTTTGAGTTTTTAAATAGGAAAATAAGGTTATGAAGATTATCAAACTACTGTTCAAAATATACTCATAGTTATACATAGTACATCCTACTTTGAAGATAGCAAGAACAGAGCATGCTATTTGCTCAGTTAGAAAACTATTTCAACCTGATGAGTTTAAAGGCTCATTAGAGCATGGGCTACATTGGCTTTTGAGATAAACAAAATGTAACAATTATCTTTGGATCTTTCTCATCTCCAGTAGTAGTATAATAATATTCTTGCTTTTTAGTAATTGTCAAATAATCTTATTAATGTAGTTTTAGAATGTGTGAATATTTTGAGCTGTTTGCTTTTTATGTAGAAATACTTTGTCATGAAGGCTTTAGATAAAATGGCTAACATTGTAATTGAAGAATAAGAAAAAAGTCTCTGAAATTGTCTGTTTCGGTCAGGGTACAATGTCTTGTGCTCTCTCAAATGTAATAGGTTACCAATTGTTCCTCTGCGTGTAAGACCTTATCTTTCCATGAAACTTAAGTGAGTACTTTAAAGATAAACTTTCCAAAAGCTGGAGGCTTTGTACTTCAGTCCCTAGTAAAAAAGAAAGTTGTTAGGGTCACTTTCTGGCTACTCAAAATATGAAAATCAGAGTTTTTCATAATGCAATGCTGTACTTTATGGGCTCAAGTGTTGGTTTATCTATGCAGAACTCAATAGCTGAGGATATAACTGAAGAGCTCTCATTTCTATCTTCCATCAGTAAATAGAAATTGTATAACTGTGTACAATAAAATGTATCATAGTTTTGGTACTGTAAATCTTTGTGCCTTAAATTACTTATAAACAAAACTCATTGATTCCAATGAGTCCAGTTTTAAGTCAAGAATAGAAATAAATTTTGGGTATATGAAGTTGCCTGACATAGGAGGTAATGTAAGTTATCTCCTTTACCTGTTCCAATACTGCATTTCTTAGGCTTCTTCCCCTGGCCAGTTTGAAGAATGTGCACTCAAAGGTTCTATCAGGATCCTGTTTGTGGTCAATGGAGCACACAGAAGGCTTCCTGAATCTGCAGTTCTTTATGGTTCAAGTAATACCAAGCAAAACCCTTTCTCAGTGTTGAAAGAGAAGTTATCATACATTTGCATGATTATTGCCTTGTACCTCCAATCAATTAAAATTCACTTTAACTTGCTTTGAATGGAAATCTCAAAAGGGAATAACTTTGACCAAAGTTCTCTAAAAATAAACTAATGTAATTAGTCTTTCGAGGCTTTAGGGGGTGAGATGTTTGAGATTTGTCATAGAGTATGAATTGTACTTCTTCAAAAAAAGGTAGAGCTATTTCTTGGGTATAGAAGTAAAAGAAAATTTGTTACTGTATTTGAACTTTAAGAAATTCTCTTAAGCTAGGTAGTGACTCAGTGAGGCCTTGGGTATCTTGATGATGTAATGAAATTATAACATATGTGCATATGTGTGTGTGTGTGTATATATATGATCATTGTTAACTTAAAAATCCGATCTTTTTTTTCAGTGAGGATTGAACATTGAGTCACATACTAATTATGGTATATAATACTTGGCATGAACTTGGGTAAGTTACTTAAATTCCCAGCTTCAGTTTCTTCATCTGTAAAATGGGTTTCATAGGAACTTTAAGAGAAAGAATTATGTATAATTTGCACCCAGGCTATCAGTGGAGATTAGAAAAAATATTTGAATCTTGCTCATTATCAAGAAGGACAAATAAAAATTCTCTTCTCATTTATGTACCTTCAATAAGCTCAAAGTATCTACTTAGTATACGATACGAGAAACAAGAAATGAGTTCAAAGTACCTACTTTTCAAATTATCTGTCTACTTCACCCCTTCCCCACCAAAATGCTGAACTTGTAGTTCATCAAAACCATACTGTAAACTGTTATGAGTTTACCTTTCTAGATAGGTTATATTGAAATATTTCGCATACTCTGAAGTGTAAAATTAATGAAAAATGTTGGATTAAAAGAGATTCAATAAAAATCTAAAGATATTTAAAAACTTTATTAATGATTGTCCAACCTTGATTGGAATTTAAAAATGTGAAGTTATGTCAAAATGTGTACTAGGGATTTTTATTTGCATTAAATTATGGTTTTTTTTTCTCCTTCTCTAGAAGCTGTTTTATGCTACTCTTAGGATATCATATGCTAAAGATATTATGGCTTAAAATAGGTAACGGACAATGTTACACTGATAAGAATTATCTGTATAAAGAAAGTTTTCAGTCATTCTAGGATTTCCAAATCTTGTCTTCTTAAATATGATAGAATGGTAAGTTCAATAAAAACTATCCACATTCTGTGGGAAAAGGGGGTCAGTGAAGAGCCAGCATTGCTGTCCTTTTCAGGAATTAGATAAAGTATGCCTTAAGAGTGTCAAATACAAGTCTGGGCACTATGGGCACACTGTTTCCACCTTAATTCTACCTTTCCTGCTGGATCACCTTGATAGAGAACTGGGAGTCAATCCTGGAGTTCTAGTCTAAAACTCACTTCCTAAGCACACCTAGTGATTTTATAAGCACTTAATTACCTATGTTCTTTCTTGCTTAAAATACCTAAAATCATTTCTGTTTCCTTCACTGAACCTTAAATAACATAAATGCCAATGAAGAGGGACTTCTGTGAACTGTGACAATAATCATGTTATCTAGAGGATATTTTGGTGTCTTACTTGTCCTGAAACCTTCCCTTATAGGAACAGCCAAGAAATGAGTTCAAAATAGATTTCTCATTAACACATGTAATGATATTTACATTCATCTTGAGAAATAATGCCCCTATGTGACAATACTTCATTTTAGGAAAAAAAAAAAAAAAAAGGATATCAATCTGAGAGTGGTTTGGTGTCACTGTTATTTTTTAAAAAGTGGATCTTCTTTAAACATTTTTTACACACCTACTTAATATGGTTAATCCATATGAATGGGTTAGGAAAAACTGAAATGTCTATTGATTAACTGAGTTACCTCAAAAGCTAAACTGCAGCATTACATTATTCTAAGATGTTACCCAAATCGAAAATATGTGTTGAATTACATAAAGTATGTAACATTCTAGATCCTTTTCGTGAATCTTTTCTCCTAAACAAGATAACTTATTGGCTGTTTAAATGCTCTTGTGGAATGTTTCTTATCTTTTCATTTTGGCCATCAAAATATGCTTTATTTGTTACATAAGTAACATAAACATTAAAAAATAGTGTATTATTGATTTTGCCACAACAGTCCCCGAACTACTAGCAACTTAAAAAAAGTTAGAGGTGACAAATAAGGGCATTACGTATTGATATAGGGGTCAATTCAATAAGAAGAGCTAATTATCCTAAATATATATGCACCCAATACAGGAGCACCCATATTCAAAAAGCATGAGACCCACAAAGAGACTTAGACTCTCACACAATAGTAGTGGGAGATTTTAACAAAATACTGTCAATGTTAGACAGATCATTGAGACAGAAAATTAACAAAGACATTCAGGCCTTGAACTCAGTTCTGGATCAAGTGGGATTCTGGATCAGTGATCTGTCTAGCGCTATCAGTGCACATTGAAGTCTTCCACTATTATTGTGTGGTTATCTGAGTCTTTTTGTAGGTCTCTAAGAACTTGTTTTATGGTTCTGGATGCGGCAATGTTAGGTTCATATATATTTAGGATAGTTAAATCTTCTTGTTGAATTGAATCCTTTACCATTATGTAATGTCCTTTTTTTTTTTAATTGTTGTTGGTTTAAAGTCTGTTTTGTCTGAAATTAGAATAGCAACTTCTGCCCTTTTTGCTTTTCTGATTGCTTGGTAGATTTTTCTTCAGGGCGAGATCACAAGATCAGGGTGAAACTAGAATCACTAATGAACTTCCATGTCCCCCTGTGCATGCGTTGTCATTGATAAACATCTTAACAGGGTTCAAGAGCAGAGAATCGGTCTGACTAGAATTTGCCAGGCTGGAATTTCCTAATCCTAACAAACCTGGGGGTGCTACAGGAGACTAGGTCGTGTTTTATCCCTATCTACATCTGCATAAGGCATACACTCCCAGGGCAACCATTTTAGAGGCCCCCCCCCGGGAATGCATTCTTTTCCCAGGGCTGTTAAATATTAATATTCCTTACTGGGGAAATAATTCAGCGATATTTATCTTACCCATTTTTGGTAATAAGAGAAATATGGCTCTGTCCTGGCTGGCCCACAGGCAGCCAGATTTTAAGGTTATCTCCCTTGTTCCCTAAACATTGCTATTATCCTGTTCTTTTTTCAAGGTGCCCTGATTTCATATTGTTTAAACAATTTGTGCAGTTAACACAATCATCACAGGGTCCTGAGGCAACATATAGCTTCATCTTATGAAGATGATGGGATTAAGATATTAAAGTAAAGAGAGGCATAGGAAATCACAAGAGTGTTGATTGGGGAAGTGATAAATGTCCATGAAATCTTCACGATTTATGTTCAGAGATTGCAGTAAAGACAGGTGTAAGAAATTATAAAAGTATTAATTTGGGGAACTAATAAATGTCCATGAAATCTTCACAATTTATGTTCTTCTGCCATGGCTTCAGCCAGTCCCTCCATTTGGGGTCCCTGACTTCCCGCAACAATACAGCTGCTTTTTGTACATTGATTTTGTATCCTACAACTTCATCAAATTAGCTCATTGGTTCTAACAGTTTCTTTTACATGTGTGTTTGTGTGGGTGGAGTATTTAGCATTTTCTATATATACAATCATGCCATTCACAGAGAAAATCTTAGTTTTTCTTTTCTTATTTGGGTGCATTTTATTTCTTTTTCTTTCCCAGTCCTCTGACTTGGACTTTCAGTACTACATTGAAAAGAAGTAGAGAAAGTGGGCATCATTGTCTTGTTCTTAATCTTAGAGGCAAAGCTTTTAGCTTTCCACAGTTGAATATGATGTTAGCTGTGGGCTTATTGTATATGGCCTTTATTGTGTTGGGGTTCATTTCTTCTGTACTTAATTTGTTGAGAATTTTTATCATGAAAAGATGTTTTGTCAAATGCTTTTTCTGCATGTATTGAGATGATCTTATTAATTTCTCTTCTTTATTCTTTCAGTGCCGGTATTATATTTATTGACTCGGGTATGTTTAACTATTCTTGCATCCCAGGGATAAATTCCACTTGATCATGGTATATGATTCTTTTAATGTGCTGTTAAATTCAGTTGGTTAGTATTTGTTGAGGATTTTTTGCATCCATGTTCCTTAGGAATATTGGACTGTAATTTTCTTGTAGTGTTCTTTCTGGCTTTGGTATTAGGGTAATGCTGGCTTTATAAAATAAGCCTGGAACTTTTCCCTTCTTGCTAGGTTTTTTTTAAAAAAATTTGAGAAGGATTGGGATTGATTTCTCTTTAAATATCTGGTAGAATTCACCAGAGAAGCTCACAGGTCCTAGGTTTTCTTTAATGGGAGATTTTTTCATGATTAATAATTTTTTTTTTCTTTTTCCGTCAGTGTCTCACTCCTGTCACACAAACTGGAGTGCAGTGGTGTGATCTTGGCTCACTGCAGCCTTGACTTCCCGGGCTCAGGAGATCCTCCACCCTCGGCCTCCCAGATAGCTGGGACAACAGACATGCACCACCATGCCTGGCTAATTTTTGTATTTTTAGTAGAAATGTGGCTTTGCCATGTTGTCCATGCTGGCCTTGAACTCCTGGGCTTAAGCAATCTGACCATCTTGGCTTCCCAAAGTGCTAGGATTGCAGTCATGAGCCACTGTGCCTGGCCTATAATTCAATCTTGATAGGTTGTATGTTTCTGGAAATCAATTTTTTTCTAGGTTATAATATCTAATTTGATGATGAATGCTTGTTCATGATAGTCTCTTATGATCCTTTGTACTTCTGCAGTATCAGTTGTATCTTCTCTTTCATTTATAATTTTACTTGAGTCTTTTTTAAAGAAAACCTTGCTAAAGGTTTTTTTGTATATCTTTTCAAAAAAATGACTCTAGCTTCACTGATCTTTTTAATATATTTTAGTCCCTATTTCATCCATTTCTGCTCTGAACTTATTATTCTTCATTCTGCTAACTGGTGTGGGTCTGAAGTCTGCATCTGTGGGGATGAACCTGAAGCTTGAGACTATATGGGCTGGCCTGATGCTGGGGTTTACTGGGCTGGTCCTGGTGCACAGGTCCATGGACAGGTCTGGGGTTTTCATCACTCTCCTTCCCCACAATGAGAATCTCTCATTCCTGTGCTGTCTGGAGTTGGGGGAAGGGTGACATGGATGATGTAAAGCTGTCCTTCCTACCTTCTTATTTCTGTGCTTCACTCAGGTGCTGTCACATGGATTCTTTAGTTCTTGTGAAGGTATTTTCATATGTGAATACTTGCTAAAATTGATGTTTTTCATATTAGGACAAGTGCTGGAAACTCCTGCCATCTTCCTGATGTTCTCTTTGTGTAATTTCTTACAACTACCTGTAAATCTACATTTATCAAAAATAAAAGTGTAATAATAAATGAATGTAAAATTAAGACTTTTACAGAAATAACAAAATTAAAAGAATTCATCACCAGCAGACTTCCAGGGTAAGAGGTGGTATAGATATTAAAAAGTGTTCATGACATTAGAAAATAATACTATATCATAACTTGTATATACAAAAATAAATAAAGGTTACCAGAAATGATAACTAGATGGGTAAATATAAAGCTATTTTCTCTTTTTTTAGTTTCTTTTTTAAAAAAAGTGAAATATTTCTTTTTTAGAAAAACTTGTATTTTAGGTTCAGGGTTCCATGTATAGCTTTGTTATATAGGTAAATTGCATGTCACGGGAGTTTAATGTACAGATTATTTTGTCACCCAGGTAGTGTGCATAGTACTTGATAGGTAGTTTTTCATTTTTCACCCTCCCCCTACCCTCCACCTTCAAGTAGGCCCCAGTATCTGTTATTTCCTTCTTTGTGTTTATGTGTACTAAATGTTTAGCTTCAACTTATAAGTGAGAACATGTGGTGTGTGTATATATATATATATGGTTTTTCACTCCTGTATTAGTTTGCTTAGGATAACGTCCTCTATCTCCATCTATGTTGCTCCAAAGGACATGATGCAAAGGACATGATCTTATTCTTTTTTATGGCTGTGTAGTATTCCATGTTGTATATGTACTAGATTTTCTTTTATCCAGTCTATCATTGATGGGCCTTTAGGTGAATTTCATGATAAAACAAAATTTTTATTACTTAATATCTTTTAAAAATAATGACTTTTTCAGAACAAAAAACCCACAATAACAATATATTGTGGAGTTTTAAAAAGTTGTATAAGAAGAAGTACAGTGTATGAGAACAATCTATTAATAATTTTGTATCAAACATTTAAGGAAAGATATAATACCAGTTACCAAAAATTGAAGAGTTTAGAATACTTACCATCTCAGTTAATGAAGACGCTATTATTCTGATACCCAAAGTAGACAAAAATATAAGCCAGCATCTCTCAAGAGCATACATACAAAAATACTTAACAAACTTCTGGCATATCAAATTCAACAATATGTAAAAGGATAATACATGAAGACAACTGGGGTTCATTCTAGGAATGCAGATTGGTTTAATGTTGAAAATCAAACATTGCAAGTCACCATATTAACAGACTTAAAGAAAAATTATATGACCATGTCAGCAGATGGAGAAAAAGCAGTGGACAATAGCCAGCATCCATTAATAAAAACTCTCAATAATTTAGAAGTAAAAGGGGACTTCCTCAACCTGATGAAGGACATCTATGAAAATCCTACACCTAACCTAGCAAATATCCTGCAAAATTAAATGCTTTCCCCTAGGATCAAGAACAAGGCACACATGAAAGAAAATTATTTGGGATATTGTTGTATTCTTTTCTAATTTATCTCATGGTTTAGCATTTAAAGAAGTGGCTTCTCAGGATAAAGGTATTTCTATAGATGACAAGGAGGAGGAAAAATAAACAGGTAGGACGCCTAGGGCATAATCTGAGTTCTTTAGATTGGCATTCAAGGACATTTTCAATTTTTAGAATAGTTTTGGTGACTATAACCAACTCCTTCCTCTTGTATGCTAAGTTGCTATAACTAAAACCTTGAGTTATCTTTTATAATTTTGGAGTCTAGAAATGCCCTTTCTTTCATAGTTGCCCTATAAATTCAATTAAGGTATTAAAACCTTGCTAATCCTTCAGAAACAATTTGAATCTTAGCTTGTATGATAAGCTCTCTTTGATTTCTTCAGCCGGCTTAGTAAGAAACTGGAGCACCTATTTTACCTGACACTTAATATAATTATTTTATTTAGACCTCATTCTTACAAAGCAATTATTTTAAATCTTACTCTTAAAAGTGGAGACTAAAACTCCAATTATGACATTTGTGCAAAATTCTACAGCTAGGACTGGTTGGATCCGGATTAGAATACTGGTAGGTTCAATTGACACCAAAGCCCATGTTATTTCTATCTCTCAGTGTGGCCTTAATTATATACTACCTTGAGTGGGAGAATAAAGATCATGTCACTTTCTAAGTTACCTTGGATAAGTCACTTTTCTCCTTGTATTTTATCGTTTTAAAAAATGTGGTTTCTTCTTGCTGGGAAATACATATACAAAGGTTCCTTTCATTGTATTTTATACTTTTGTTTACAGTATTCTTTAATATGTTTTATGCATTTAATAAAGTTATTTCATAAAAAATAAAACAATCATTTATTAATACAAATGAGGATATGAACAGCATTTCACATACCTCTGAGTCATAGAACTTAGATTTTGGAGAGACTCTAGACATCATCTAAACCAGTCTTCCCATTTTCTAGATGAAGTGTTTGTGATGGGGAGAGTGAGGTAGACCATTTGGCCAAAGCCGGGGGCAAGTGTGTGGCTGAGTTGCAACTCAGTTATTCTGATTTCCACCTGAATGATTTTCCCTACTCATTTTGAGATGTGAATAGCTGCTTTCCTGGCAGGCAAATTGTGAGTTTTGATAGCACAGACTATGGGGGTGGGCTACCTGCTGTAGACTCTCAGAAGTTGCTGCACAAAAGCCTATGCAGAGCATGCTTCACCTCCTTGTTCCGCAAAGTGTAAATGAATGGGTTGAGCATTGGAGTTATGATTGTGTAGAAGATCGCAGGGGCCCCAGCTCCTGCCTCACTGGAGTGAGGCTGCAGGTAGATACAGACAGGTGGCACGTAGTACAGGAGCACCACAGTGAGGTGGGCAGTGCAGGTGGAGAAGGCCCGCTGCCCACCCTGGGCTGTGCAGATGGGCAACACAGCTGCCGCGATGAAGACGTAGGAAATAATGATGAGGATCAGGCAGCCTGCAGCCACGATGCCAATGTTGGCAAGCATGACTACCTCATTAATGGTGCTGCCTGTACAGGCGAGCTTTAGAACAGGGGGTATGTTGCAATAAAAAATGATAAAGGGGATATCACCACCAACCCCATAGAAATACAAACTACCATCAGATAATACTATAAACACCTCTACACAAATAAACCAGAAAACCTAGAAGAAATGGATAAATTTCTGGACATATACACTCTCCCAAGACTAAACCAGGAAGAAGTTGAATCCCTGAATAGACCAATAAAAGGCTCTGAAATTGAGGCAATAATTAATAGCCTACCAACCAAAAAAAGTCCAGGACCTGACAAATTCACAGCCGAATTCTACCAGAGGTACAAGGAGGAGCTGGTACCATTCCTTCTGAAATTATTCCAATCAACAGAAAAAGAGGGAATCCTCCGTAACTCATTTTATGAAGCCAACATCATCCTGATCCCAAAGCCTGGCAGAGACACAACAAAAAAAAGAGAATTTTAGACCAATATACTTGATGAATATCAATGCAAAAATCCTCAATAAAATACTGGCAAACCGAATCCAGCAGCACATCAAAAATCTTATCCACCATGATCAAGTGGGCCTCATCCCTGGGATGCAATGCTGGTTCAAGATATGCAAATCAATAAATGTAATCCAGCATATAAACAGAACCAGAGACAAAAACCACATGATTATCTCAATAGATGCAGAAAAGGCCTTTGACAAAATTCAACAGCCCTTCATGCTAAAAACTCTCAATAAATTCAGCATTGATGGAACATATCTCAAAATAATAAGAGCTATTTATGGCAAACCCACAGCCAATATCATACTGAATGGACAAAAACTGGAAGCATTCCCCTTGAAAACTGGCACAAGACAGGGATGCCCTCTCTCACCACTCCTATTCAACATAGTGTTGGAAGTTCTGGCCAGAAATTGTTATTCACAGAATAGATTACTATCCAGCAATGATAATGAATGATCTACCACTACATATGTAATGGTTTATGCACTTTATATATTTGCATGCATTTTTTTATGTTTGTTAAGATCCTATTTCATACTATACACATAAAAAACTCAATTATAGTAGATAGGAGATATAAATGTGGTGAACTGTACGACATTTGTTTAGGTAAGAGACTTTTTAGTAATGTAAAATCTTCTTGGAAAAAAATTAATTTAAAAATATATTTTAAATTTATTTTTTATTGTTGTATTTTAAGTTCTGGTGTACATGTGCATGACGTGCAGGTTTGTTACATAGGTATACATGTGCCATGTTGGTTTGCTGCACCCATCAACTTGCTGGTTACATTAGGTATTTCTCCTAATGCCATCCCTCCCCTAGCCCTCCACCCCGCAAAGGTCCTGGTGTGTGATGTTCCCCTCCCTGTGTCCATATGTTCTCATTGTTCAACTCCCACTTATGAGTGAGAACATGCGGTGTTTGGTTTTCTCTTCTTGTGTTACTTTGCTGAGGATGATAGTTTCCAGTTTCATCCATGTCCCTACAAAGAACATCAACTCATCCTTTTTTATGGCTGCATAGTATTCCATGATGTATATGTGCCACATTTTCTTTATCCAGTCTATCATTGATGGAAATTTGGGTTGGTTCCAAGTCTTTACTATTGTGAACAATGCTGCAATAAACATATGTGTGCATGTGTCTTTATAGTAGCAGGATTTATAACCCTTTGGGTATATACCCAGTAATGGGATTGCTGGGTCAAATGGTGTTTCTAGTTCTAGATCCTTGAGGAATCACCACACTGTCTTCCACAATGGTTGAACTAATTTACACTCCCACCAACTATAAAAGCATTCCTATTTCTCCACATCCTCTCCAGCATCTGTTGTTTCCTGACTTTTTAATGATTGCCATTCTAGCTGGCATGAGATGGTATCTCATTGTGGTTTTGATTTGCATTTCTCTAATGACCAGTGATGATATGCATTTTTGGCAAAAAAAAATTAAATAAAATAAACAAACAGAGGAAGCCAACCATAAAAATAATACATGAGACTAAAGTCATTACATTTTAAAATCGAAATTTTGCCACTCATTTTCTGTGTTGATAATATAATAAAACTAGAGGTTAATAAGCAAAGTATAACAGAGAATACAAACGTAATTGGGAACGTAAACCTCATTTTTTAAGAAGAAACTCACTTCAGTTAATGAGGTAATTACAACTACAATCTCAAATTATATAGAAAATAAAAACATCCTTATGTCACCCATAAAGTAAAATTAATTTCAGATGAAGTAAAGATTTAAATGAAGGAAAAAAACCTTAAAGCACTAAATATTACGTAAGTGAAAACTGATAAACCTGTGTGCAAGACGACGGTTTTGTTTTTTGTTTGTTTGCTTGTTTGTTTTTGAGATAGGGTCTGGCTCTGTTGCTCAGGCTGGAGTGCTGTAGCACCATCTCGGCTCACTGTAACCTTGGTCTCTTAGGCTCCAGTGATCCTCCCACCTCAGCCTCCTGAGTAGCTGGGTCTATAGTCACTCACCACCATGGCTAGCTAATTTTTGTATTTTTTTGTAGAGACAGGGTTTCACCATGTTGGAGCCCAGGTTGGTCTCCAACTCATGGGCTCAAGTGATCTGCCTGCCTTGGCCTCCCAAAGTGCTGGGATTATAGGTGTGAGCCACCAAGATTGGCCAATAAAATCCTACTAAAATGCTGACATCAGAAAACATAGTAAATTAATTTATAAAATTTCCTAGAACAGTAAACATATCTATACAAATTTAAAAATATTTAAATGGTGATAAATTTGAAAGTACATTTTACCTTACAGTGAAACACAAATTAATGTTTTCAATTTGTAAAACTTCAGATAAATCAATAAGATAAAAACTATTACCACAAAAAAAGCAACGAATAAAGATTCTAAAAAGTTAATCTTCAAAAGGAGATGTGCACATGAAATATCAAAAGTGTTTATTCAGGCTTGTAAAAGCAATGAAAATTATGACAGCTATAATATCTCATGATTACTACACAATTGGGATATAATTATGTTAGGTAGGTAGATCTCTGGGGAAAAGCCACCCTGGAACTGTAAACAACAGAAAAAGTTCGGGAATTTGGATCTTTTGAACCACCATGCAAAGATGGTGAATGAGACAGTGAGGCTGAACTGGAGAGCACCAACAAATTTTCCAGGATCGTTATGGATCATGGAAAATTTTGAGTTGAGAGTGAGCAGTTGGGAGTGTCTCTCAATTACTGGTGAGGGAAAAGAATAAGTCAGTCCTCCTTCTTTCTTCATATGTATAAATATGGGTTCCAGAAAGACGCTGGGCTCTTCTCAGGAGGGTTCAAATAAGAAGCACTAAGGAAATGCATGCATGCTTCTGAGGAACTTTCCATCGGTCTCTTCCTGTTGTTTTGTGCTCATCAAGGGAACTCAAAATCCCAAGAGCAATTCCATCTTCTGAGACATAAATCAAGTTAAGTTCCTACCCATGTTCATTTGCATTCCCTGCACTTCCACGAGTTTGGTCCTTGAATAGAAAGGGACCACTCTTTCTTAACACCATGTATCTGTTCTTTGAGTGGTATCTTGCAAACTTGGCACCTGTACCCAGCATATGGAAAGTGACAAACTGGGGCAAAAACTCAGATGAGTTTTACTATTGAAATGAATCACATACTATAAGGTGAGTTCTTAGAAATGTAGATTTAACTTATTTTCTCGCTTTCCCTCTTTTATCTCAAACTTCCATTCAGACAATTAGAGAATTGTTAAGACTTTGTTATAAAATCAGTAAGATAGTTAGAGAGACAGATGGATAGAGACAAAGTCACTACATATACTACTATACACCAATATTCAAGTCAAACATTGACCCTGTGGATTGAAACTCTTGCTTTAGATCTCAGGCTACGTTAGACTTCATGGGATGAGCATTTTCACATTCCATCAAAACCGATCATGAAGCTCTGCTGCAGATTGGTCCTCTTGGTACAGTAGAAATTTCAAAGTAATGCTGGTTCCATTTTAAAAGTTCTGATATGCATGCTGGTGATTACAGGAGCCTCCTTTCTGCTATTTATTTACAAATTTGACAAACCTTATTTTAATGTAGCTTAAGCCATATTCCCTGGAGGTATTTCCTCTGGGCTTTGAGAAGAGCAGAGACTATAGTTTCTCTTATATTGATGAACAAGTTTCATAGTGTTCTCCTACTGAACAATCAGTAAGAATCCTGAACTAATACAACATTTTGTATGAAGTAAAAAATTTTACTTCTGCCTCAATTTCCATTATACAGAATCCCAGCTTCTCTTGACATCAAGGTGACATAGGCCCCTCTTCTTGCATTGGTCCCATTTTTTCCTGTCTCATGTTCTAGGTCTTAATTAAGAGGCACAGACTTGATGGAATGGTCTTCTTTTGTGAGATCATTCATTACCTGGATTTGTGAGAATGAGGAGTAGAGGAAGATGGTGGGGGGCCAACATGTGATATCTGACAAAGTTAATGTTGGAATATATTTAGAAACCTAGGGTAGGAGGAGTACGCAAGACAGCTGGCACCTACCCAGTAGGTTGTGTTTGGGAGCGCACATATGAATGCCATGTTCTCAGAATCACATAGGAAGTGTTCTAGGGTAACAGAAATGGGGGTGGGGAAAGTCATGCATGAAGCTTGGTGCTCTCTGGATCATTTGGGAGGTGGGAGGATGTGGGAATCCCACTACAGAGTTATGCTGAGATTCTTACCTGCTCTGAGAGACCTAGGAGAAGCCCTTTAAAAGCAGGCAGCAGTGAGGACATCAATAACAGTATCAGGCATACGATAGTACAAGAAGACCTAGCTCTTAGATTCAGAAGGATGCTCTGAAAACACTAAAAGAATATATGTACTCTCTTTCTCTCTAAGATCAAAAACAGCAATTCTGTAATACTGCCGCAAGGCACAATGTGGTAAGACTCACTGTCATTTATTGAGCAGTTATTACCTGCCAGTCACAGTACTTCGTGCTTTAAATGTATCATCTTATTTAATGCTTATAATTTCTCAGTGAGGCAGGTGATGTTAGTAATGCCAAATAACATAAGAGGAAACTAGAAAATGATTTACTTGTACTGTTCAGTTTTCAAATATTCCTTGCTACTAATGATTAAATTCTTCGTGTTTTTTTTTTTTTTAAGTTTTCCCATGAGCAAGCAGCAAAAATAGAATGTGGTGGGTAGAATTCCAAGCAGCCTTCAAGACTCTTGCCCATTGGTATACACTTTCTATTTAATAACCTTTTTTGAGTATGCCTGGGACCTGTTAATAAGATGAGATATCACCCCTTTGACTGCATTACATAACATTATATAACATTTTGTTATAGCAAACTGGAGAGAGTTTATCTTGTTGGTTTCAAAGAAGTAGCCTGTCGTGTTCTAAGAAGACCAAGTAGCTAGGACTTTCTAGGACCTAGGGTGACCACTATAAGCTGACAGTGATATGTCCTGCCAACAAACAGCAAGAAAACTGGGACCTCAGGCCTAAAACTACAAGGAATTGAATCATGCACACAACCCCCTTAAGGTTGGAAGATGATCCCCAGACTCAGATGAGATTGCAGCCCCTGGTGATACGTTGATTAAAACCTGGTGAGACCCTGAACGAGGAACCCAGCTGACCTGACCCTGACCCACAGAGAAGGTGAGACAATAAATTTGCATGTTTTATGCCAGTAAGTTTGTGGTAATTTATACACCCATTGAAATCTAGACAATGTGTTTCTTCTAATTTATTCTGCACGTGTCTCTCTCTCTCTGTGTGTATGTGTGTGTGACGTGTGTGTGACATGTGACACACACATACACACACACAGAGAGAGAGAGAGAGAGAAAGAGAGAGAGAGAGAGAGAGAGAAAGAGAGAGAGAGAGAGAGAGAGAGAGAGAAA
Organism: Macaca fascicularis; assembly: GCF_037993035.2. Classification (NCBI taxonomy): domain Eukaryota; kingdom Metazoa; phylum Chordata; class Mammalia; order Primates; family Cercopithecidae; genus Macaca; species Macaca fascicularis. The sequence goes on from NC_088388.1 coordinate 122,682,268, forward strand.
CTAGGAAATCACTTCATTAGCTTTATGAAGGAAGCTTTGTAAAAAGCAAAGTCCAGGAAAACTCCAAATTATCTACCTGGTGTTCACATAGAGAATGGATTCTCAGTTATCAATTAATTGGTAAATGCTGGGTGCTCTTTATATCCCCAAAGGGTGAGAGACCAAGGGTGAGGAGAAATGTCTAACACCAGCCTCGTGACTGAGTTCATCCTCATGGGCCTTCCCCATGCCCCAGCGCTGGACGCCCCACTCTTTGGAATCTTCCTGGTGGTTTATGTGCTCACTGTGCTGGGGAACCTCCTCATCCTGCTGGTGATCAGGGTGGATTCTCACCTCCACACCCCCATGTACTCCTTCCTCACCAACCTGTCCTTCATTGACATGTGGTTCTCCACTGTCACGGTGCCCAAAATGCTGATGACCTTGGTGTCTCCAAGCGGGAGGACTATCTCCTTCCACAGCTGTGTGGCTCAACTCTACTTTTTCCACTTCCTGGGGAGCACCGAGTGTTTCCTCTACACGGTCATGTCCTATGATCGCTACCTGGCCATCAGTTACCCGCTCAGGTACACCCGCATGATGAGTGGGAGCAGGTGTGCCCTCTTGGCCACCAGCACTTGGCTCAGTGGCTCCCTGCACTCTGCTGTCCAGACCATATTGACTTTCCATTTGCCCTACTGTGGACCCAAATGGATCCAGCACTACTTCTGTGACGCACCGCCCATCCTGAAACTGGCCTGTGCAGACACCTCAGCCAATGAGATGGTCATCTTTGTGAACATTGGGGTAGTGGCCTTGGGCTGCTTTCTCCTGATAGTGCTGTCCTATGTGTCCCTTGTCTGTTCCATCCTGCGGATCCGCACCTCAGAGGGGAGACTCAGAGCCTTTCAGACCTGTGCCTCCCACTGTATCGTGGTCCTTTGCTTTTTTGTTCCCTGTGTTGTCATTTACCTGAGACCAGGTTCCAGGGACGTCATGGATGGAGTTGTGGCCGTTTTCTACACTGTGCTAACACCACTTCTCAACCCTGTAGTGTACACCCTGAGGATCAAGGAAGTGAAGAAAGCTGTGTTGAAACTGAGAGACAAAGTAGCATATTCTCAGGAAGAATAGATACTAGGAAGTAGATACACTAGTTTGTTTTAAAATAGTAATATAATTTAGTTATTCATGTGAAATTGATTATATGTATAGTTCTCAGTGTTAAACATTATTCCAAAACACCTGCACAGTTATAATTCTTCCCCAAATTTTCTAAGAGAGTTTTAACATCACAGCTAGACTTGTATTTATGAGGAATATGCTTATATTCTGATTTATTTATTCATTTCTCATCAATAGGTTCATATTAATTTAAAAAAATATTTTAATCGAATCTCCAAGATAGATGGTCGAGTCATTCGTGTTTACAACTTGATAAAAAGCTTTTGTGTTTTGTTTGATTTCTTGTGCACACAAACTTAACAATTTACCATTATGGAGACATTGTTCAAAAATAGCAACAAATATTTGAGGTCATTTTTCTAATTGTGGTTGTAGCTGTTCAAATTTCTTTTTGGTTTTAATGTATTTGTATATACAAATCCAAACATGTATACAAAAGAAAGTATGCAACATTTAGCCTATTGAACATACAGGTTTTCACATATTTATGTGTGCATATGTATCTGTCTATTTACATATATGTATCTGAAAACATTTCTAGAAACACTATTTTTAATGGGCAAAAATAGCAAGCTATTAATATTTAAATATTATCAGTGAATCAAATAGAAATTGTGTGTTCACAGAATAGATTATCATCCAGCAATGATAATGTATGATCTACAGCTACATATACAATAGTTTATGTACTTATCACAAACACCCATTTTTTAATGTTTGTTAAGATTCAATATAAAACATTAAATCTCTTAAATATCTAGATCACTTGGGGCTGTTTTGTCCCCCAGTACATTTGGTAATGTCTGGAAATATTCTTCCTTGTCACAGGCGCTGGCATCTAGTGACTAGAGGTCAGGGGTATTAAACATTCCACAGTGCACAGGAGAGACCCTCACAACAAAGCTTATCATGGCCAAAATGTTGATAGTGCTAAGGATGAGAAACCCAGAGCTGAATTTAATTTTAAGTAACATGTGTAAGACCACGACAATAGAAATAAAATATTTTCAGATAAATATAACATTTCCTGAACGAATTTAAGATTACAACGGGCACACAGAGACTCATATTTTTAAAATTCCAATTCTATTCAAATAGATCTATACATTCAATACTATTCCAAGTAAAATCCCAGCATTTGATTTTACAGCAATGGACGTGTGGATCCTAAAGTGTGGATTGAATAAGTCCCAAAATGGTCAATATTATCTTGAAGACATAAAACTTAACTGAAATATTGACAACACTAGTTATCAAAACTTGTGACAAAGCTACGGTATCTCAGGAGTGTCGTATTTGTACGGGGTTAGACAAATAGAAAATTGTAATACAGCATACAGAAATAGACTGATACATATTTGTATGACGAAGATAACACTGCCGAGCAATAAAGCAAGATTGCTTTCTTCAATAAATTATGTTCAGGTATCTGAGTATTCAGAATAAAAAAATTAGTCTTGACCCTGTGTCATACTAGACACATAAAAGACTCAATTATAGTAGATAGGAGATATGAATGTGGTGGACTGTCTGACACTTATTTATGTAAGAGATTTTATAGGAGTGCAAAACCCTCTTGGAAAAAAAGTAATTAAAAACATATTCTTAAAGAAAAGAAACAAACAGAGGAAGCTAATCACAAAAATAATACATGAGACTAAAGTTATTACATTTTGAAATAGAAATTTTGCCACTCATTTTCTTTGATGATAATATAATAAAACTAGAGGTTAATATATAGAGTGTAAAAGAGAATACAAAAATAATTGGGAACTTAAACCAAATTCCTTAAAAAAAAATTTCAGTTAATGACGTAATTACAGCTATAATCCCAAATTATATAGAAAATAAAAACATCCTTATGTCACATATAAAGTAAAATTAATTTTAGATGAAGTAAAGATTTAAATGAAGGAAAAAACTTAAAACATTAAATATTACATAAGTGAATACTGATAAACTTGTGTATAAGAAAATGGTCTCCATTTTTTTATTTTTATTTTTTATTTTGACAGGGTCTGACTCTGTTGTGCAGGCTGGAGTGCTGTGGTGTCACCTCAACTCACTGCAACCTTGGCCTCCCAGGCTCAAGTGATCCTCCCACCTCAGACTCCTGAGTAGCTGGGACTACAGGCACCCACCACCATACTTGGTTAATTTGTGTAGTTTTTGTAGAGACAGGGTTTCACCATGTTGCCCATGCTGGTCTCCAACTCCTGGGCTTAAGCGATCCACCTGCCTTGGCTCCAAATGTACTGGGATTACAGGCGTGAGCCACCGCACTTGACCAAGAACATTCCTTTAAAGCAAAATACCAATATCAGAAAACATACTAGAATCAATTTATAAAATTTCCTAGAACAGTAAAAATATCTATGCAAACTTAAAAAGTATTTAAGTGATGATAAACTTCAAAGTACATTTTACCTTACAATAAAAAACAAATAGTGCTTTCAATTTGTAAAACTTCAGATAAGTCAGTAAGATAAAGACTATTACCACAAAAAAAACAATGAATAAAGATTCTAAAAAGTTAATTTACAAAAGGAGACGTAAGCATGAAATATAAAAATTGTTTACTCATGCTTGTGAAAGCAATGAAAATTATGACAGCAATAATATCTAATGATTATTTATACAATTGGGATATAGTTATGTTAGATAGGTAGATCTCTGGGGAAAAGCCACCCTGAAACTGTAAACAACAGAAAAAGCTGGGGAATTTGGATGATTAAAACCACCATAGACAGTGAGTGAGTGAGTGATGCTGAGGTGGAGAGCGCCAACAAGTGAGGACCATTATAGATTATGGAAAATTCTGAATTGAGAGCAAGCAGTTGTGAGTGTCTCTCAGTCACTGGTGAGAGAAAAGGGTAAGTCAGTTATTTCCTCTAAGGTACAAATATTGGTTCCAGGAAGACATGGGCTCGTCTCAGGAGGCTAAATAAAAAACTCTAAGGAAATGCATGCATGCTTATGAAGAACCTTTCATTGATCTCTTCCTGTTGGTTTTGTACACATCAAGGGAACCTAAAAGCTGAAGAGGAATCCTATCCTCTGAGGCATAAATCAACCTAAGTTTCTACCCATATTCATTTCCATTCCCTGCACTTTAACTAGTTTGGTCCCTAAATAGAAAAAGACCACTCCTCCTTAACACTGTATCTGTTCTTTGAGTGGTATCTTGCAAACTTAGCACCTGTACACAGCACGTGGAAAGTGACAAATTGAGGCAAAAACTCAGATGAGTTTTACTATTGAAATGAATCACATACTGTAAGATGAGTTCTTAGAAATGTAGATTTAACTTATTTTCTCCTGCTTTTCTTCTTTACTTTATCTCAAACTTCCATTCAGACCTAAGATACTCGAGAATTGTTAAGACTTTGTTATAAAATCAGTTAGGTACATAGAAAGATAGTAATTGATGGGATACATATAGAGACAAAGTTGCTATGTATACTTCTATATGCTAATATGCAGCTCAAACATTGACCCTGCAGATTGAGACTCTTGCTTTAGGTCTCAGGCTACCTTGGACTTCATTGGATGAGGATTTTCACATTTCATCAAATCTGATCATGAAGCTATTCTGGGAATTGTTCCTCCTGGTGCAGTAGAAATTTCAGAGTATCTTGGTTCTATTTTAAAAGTTCTGATATCCATATTGGTGACTGCAGTAATCTCCTTTCTGCTATTTATTTACATATTTCAAAAACTTTTGTTTGAAGTAGCTTAAGCCACATTCCCTGGAGGTATCTTCTCTGGGATTTCTGAAGAGCAGAGATCACGGCTCTTCTCACACTGGTGAACAAGTTTCATAGTGTCTGCCCACTGAACAATTAGTAAGAATCCTGAACTAAGACAACATTTTGTATTAATATTAGTATTAAGCAAAGAACCTTATTTTGGCCCCAATTTCCATTACACAGAATCCCAGCTTCTCTTGACATCAAGGTGACATAGGCCCCTCTTCTTGCATTGGTCCCATTTTTCCTGTCTCAGGTTCTAGATCTTAATTAAGAGGCACAGACTTGATGGAACTGTCTTCCTTGTGAGATCATTCATCACCTGGGTGTATGAGAATGAGGAGTAAAGGAAGATGGTGGAGGCAACACATAATATCTAACAAAGCCAATATTAGAGTATATTTAGAAACCTAGGGTAGAAGAAGTATGAAAGACAGCTGGCCCCTACCCAGTAGATTGTGTTCGGCAGAGCATGTATGAATGCCATGTTCTCAGAACCGCATAGGAAGTGTTCTAGGGTAACAGAAATGGGGGCAGGCGGCAGTCATGCATGAGGCTTGGTGCTCTCTGGATCATTTGGGAGGTCGTGGGAATCCCATTATGGAGTTGCGCTGAGATTCTTACCTGCTCTGAGAGGAGCCCTTTAAGGGCAGGCAGTAGTGAGGACATTAGTAACAGTATCAGGCATAAAATCGTCCACAAAGACCTTGCTCTTAGATTCAGAAGGACTCTCTGAAAACACTAAAAGAATATATGTACTCTCTTTCTCCCTAAGATCAAAACTGGAAATTCTGTAATACTGCTGCAAGGCACAATATGGTAAGACTCACTGTCATTTACTGAGCAGTTATTTCCTGCCAGTCACAGTACTTAGTACTTTGTATGTATCATCTTATTTAATGCTTATAACTTCTCAGTGAGGTAGGTGATGTTAGTAATGTCAAATAACATACGAGGAAACTAGAAAATGATTTAGCTGTACTGTTCAGTTTTCAAATATTCCCAGCCACTAGCAATTAAATTCTTGGTGTTTTTTTTTTGTTTTGTTTTTTGTTTTTTTTTTTTTTAAGTTTTCCCATGAGCAAGGAAGCAAAACTGAATGTGGTAGGTAGAATTTGCAGTAGCCTTCAAGATTCCTGCCCTCTAGTATATACTTTCTGTTTAATAACCATCCTTTGAGTATGCCTGGGACCTGTTAATACGATGGAATATCACCCCTGTGACTGCATTACATAACATTATGTAATAGTTTGTCATAGCAAACTGGAGAGAGTTTATCTCATTGGTTTTGAAGAAGACACCTGTGGTGTTTTAAGAAGGCCAAGTAGCTAGGACTTTCTTGGACCTTGAGTGACGTCAGTAAGTCGAGAGTTATATGTCCTGCCAACAAACAGCAAGAAAACTGTGATCTGAGTCCTAAACTGCAAGAAACTGAATTGTGCCAACAACCACAAGAAGCTTGGAGAATGATCCCCAGCCCCAGATGAGATTGCAGCCCTTGGTGATATGTTGATTAAAACCTGATGAGAGCTAAACAGAGGGCCCAGCTGACCTGGGCGATACAATACATTTGCATGTTTTATGCCAGTTAAGTTTGTGGTAATTTATACACCTATCGAAATATAAGACAATGTGTTTCTCCTAATTTCTTCCACATGTGTCTCTGTGTGTGCATATGTGAGACAGAGAGAGAGACTAGGAAATCACTTTATTGGTTTATAAAGGAAGCTTTGTAACAAGCAAAGTCCACGATAACTCCAGAATTATCTACCTGGTTGATGCAGTTTCCACGTAGAGAATGGATTCTCATTTCTCAATTAAGTGCTAAATGCTGCGTGCTCTTTATATCCCCAGAAGGAGAGAAACCAAGGGTGAGAAGAAATGTCCAACGCCAGCCTCGTGACAGCATTCATTCTCACGGGCCTTCCCCATGCCCCAGCACTGGACGCCCCACTCTTTGGAATCTTCCTGGTGGTTTATGTGCTCACTGTGCTGGGGAACCTCCTCATCCTGCTGGCGATCAGGGTGGATTCTCACCTCCACACCCCCATGTACTCCTTCCTCACCAACCTGTCCTTCATTGACATGTGGTTCTCCACTGTCACGGTGCCCAAAATGCTGATGAGCTTGGTGTCCCCAAGCAGCAGGGCTATCTCCTTCCACAGCTGTGTGGCTCAGCTCTATTTCTTTCACTTCCTGGGGAGCACCGAGTGTTTCCTCTACACGGTCATGTCCTATGATCGCTACCTGGCCATCAGTTACCCGCTCAGGTACACCAGCATGATGAGCGGGTGCTCGTGTGCTCTCCCGGCCACCAGCACTTGGCTCAGTGGCTCTCTGCACTCTGCTGTCCAGACCATATTGACTTTCCATTTGCCCTACTGTGGACCCAACCAGATCCAGCACTATTTGTGTGATGCACCGCCCATCCTGAAACTGGCCTGTGCAGACACCACAGCCATTGAGATTGTCATTTTTGTGACTGTTGGAATAGTGGCCTCGGGCTGCTTTCTTCTGATAGTGGTGTCCTACGTGTCCATTATCTATTCCATCCTTCGGATCCACACCTCAGAAGGGAGATGCAGAGCCTTTCAGACCTGTGCCTCCCACTGCATCGTGGTCCTTTGCTTCTTTGGTCCTGGTCTTTTCATTTACCTGAGACCAGGCTCCAGGAAAGCTGTGGATGGGGTTGTGGCTGTTTTCTACACTGTGCTGACGCCCCTTCTCAACCCTGTTGTGTACACCCTGAGGAACAAGGAGGTGAAGAAAGCTCTGTTGAAGCTGAAATACAAAGTAGCACATTCTCAGAGCAAATAAACACTAGGGAATAAATACCCTCATTTTTTCAAAATTAACACTAAAATTCATTGTTAACATGAATTTTATTGCATGAATACCCCATTCTGAGTGTTAAACATTATTCAAAACTACTGGCTCAGGAATATTTGCTTCACAGAGATTTCTAAGGAATTGCAAAGTCACAATTAGATTTCTTTTAGTTATGATGAATGTGCATATATTCTGAATATGGACTTGTTTCCTGCAATAGGCTAATTTTCCCCTTTTACAAAAATAAATATTCCAATTTAATCTCGGATACCAGGTTGAGTTATTCATATGTCCTAGTTGGTAATATGTTTAAATATTTTGGTTTATTTCTTATGCACACAAACCAAGGAATCTGAAATCATAGGGATATTGTTCAATGAGAGCAACAAATATCAGAGGTCATTTACTCACGGCTGCGGCTGTGCAAATGCCTTCTTAATATTTTTTGCACTTGTGCCTTTGTGTGTGTGTGCTCGCACGTGTGCTTGCTTGTGAAAGTGGGTTTCAAAGTGTTAATTCTCCTTCCCAGCATATCTTGTCCCTGGTTATCGCTCTTGCGTTAAAAAAGTCTTAATCTTCCCATCAGCCTTTTATCATTTAAGCAGGACTGCTAGGACCAGCTCTGGCACTAACGTGTGCCTTTCAATAACTAGGGCCATTGCCATCTTGCAAGAGCCCTTCAGATTTTTTCAGGAGGAAGTTAACAGCACATACCTCGAGTTGCACTCATATATTCTGACTTTGAATTCCCTGTTCTACCTAACCAGATACCTATAGTTAGCACAAAGCAGGGACGCTGAGTCCTCTTCCTGCAGACAGTCGTGGCTGGTCATGCTGTCCAGATAGCTCCTTTCACAACGCTCTTAGTGTCTTGGAAATTCAGTCGCACCAAACTCCAGTTGCACCTGCTCCAGGGCAGGGATGTCCCACACTACAGAGTAGGACAAATTGTGTTTGCTGTTTAGAAAGTAGAAAAATAGGTACGGCATGGTGGCTCATGCCTGTAATCCCAGAACTTTGGGAGGTCGAGGCAGGCGGATCATGAGGTCAGGAGTTCGAGACCAGCCTGACTAATATGGTGAAATTCTGTCTGTGCTAAAAATATAAAACTTAGCTAGACGTAGTGGCGCGCGCCTGTAATCCCAACTACTCAGGAGGCTGAGGCAGGAGAATCCCCTTATACATATTCCATGTATAAGTGAGATCATACAGTATTTGTCTTTCTATATCTGGCTTATTTCACTAAGCTTAATGTCCTCCAGGTTCATCCATGTTGCCTCAAATGACAGAATTTCCTTTTTTTAAGGCATAATAATGTATGTATATGAGTACCACATTTTCTTTATCTATTAATCTGTTTATGGCCACTTAGTTTATTTCCATATCTTGGCTATTGTTAATAATTCCAAAATGAACATGAAAGTACAGACATCGCTTCAACATAATGATTTGTTTTCTTTTGGATATATACCCAGAAGTGGAATTCCTGTAAAATATGGCAATTCCATTTTTAATTTTTTGAGGAACATCCATACTGCTTTCTGTAATGGCTGTGCCAATTTTTCATTGCTACAAGCAATATACAAAGATTCTCTTTTTTTCCTACATCTTTGCCAACATGTATTATCTTTCGACTTTTTAATAAGAGCCATCCTGATAGGTGTGAGGTGACATTTCATTATAATTTTGGTTTGTACTTCTGTGATGATTAATGATGTTGAGCATCTTTTCATATACCTTTTGGCCATTTGTATGTTTTCTTTGGAAAAAAAGTCTATCTAACTCCTTTGCCCATTTTGTGTTTAGGTTATTTGTTTTTGTTTTATTTATTTGTTTTCCTTTTTCTACTGAGTTTGTGAGTTCTTTACATATTTTGAATATTAATCTTTTATCAAACACATAGTTTCTCAATACTTTTTCCCACTTTGTAGGCTGCCTTTTCATTTTCTTGATTATTTCCTTTGCTGTGAAGAAACTTTTTAGTTTGATACAGTCCCACTTAATCATGCTAAATGTAATTATTCTAGCTTAAATAAGCGGTAAATAGTAAACAGTGTTAAGCTTGTGAATGCTAGACATTTTATAAGGATTATATCAGTTTAATCACTACAAGAACCTAGAAGATAACACTGTTATCCAAATTCACACGATTAGTGAGGAATATAGTCAAAGTTTAATTCCAGATTATCTGGCACCAAGATCCAAGGTGTTAACCTCTATGCTACATTGTTATCACAAATTCAAGAACTTTCTGTTTTAGGGGGGAGGGAGAGGGCAAGATTAATAAATATCAAGAATCATAGACATAACAAAGCACTTATTTTTCTATAGCTACATATATTTTATATATCAAGGTGGATTTTTAAATTACCTTTTCCCCATATAATATAAAAGGCATCTTATCCACTCTTCTAGCTCCACCTGACTTCAATTCTAAATACCTCATCAGACTGCATCATCCCGTCTGCTTTCATATGTGCTCCACATTAAGCTTCAGACTCCTCAAAGAAAAATTCTGTATTAGTGCTATAGTAATTAATTTATATGAATCTCTGTTTGTTTTTTCTAGAACATTTCTCTGACTTCTGACCCCTTTCATCTCCATAAATGTTTACTTACTTTCTCAGGGACCCACCTTCTGATCCTCACTCATTACATTAGATATCGCTCCAAAACAGATGACTTCCTTTTTTTCCACCAAGTTCCGACTTTCATGATTTGAATTCATAATAGTTTTAGTTTGCTAGATATTTCCATTTGGGTATAATGCTATTGCTTCACACTCCACATGTCTAAAACAAAACCTTTTATTTTCTCCTCTGCAGCTCCATTATTTGTCTTTTATATGCCATGATAAACCTAATAAAAGATACCCTGAAACTTGGAGGCCCTGCCTATAATCCTCCCTCAGACATTTCTTCTTCAGGCAATGGGAAAAGGGGTAAGAGAAAGGATAAAGAAGAGGACAAGGGTGGTGGGATGCCATGAAACATTAGTAAAAGCTCTAGAAAAGAAGAGCTAATGTTAATACTTCAATAATGAATCTTTTACATTATTAAATAATAATTAGGGCAACGTCATTTTATAAATACTTTATTGCATTATTATTATGCTCTCAGATCCATTAGTACTATTTTCTAAAGAGAAAAAGAAACAAAGGAATCAAAATTGATGTTTGCATTTCATATAGGGTATGAAAAAACTCAGCAAATATTTCACCACATTATACTATGTTTTGATGTATTCTCTTGGGTTTTTCCTCAAAATAGCAGCTCTGAACTGAGAGGTTATCCACAGAGGTTAATTATTAGTGGTGTCATTTCTCTGTTAACTTGTATTTCTAAAATATTGTATGGATGTGGAAATGATGTATCTGATTGATTCCCTGGAGCTACATTTTTCTGCTTTAATTAGTAGTTGAAAAGAGTTTAAATTATAAAAGGTAAATAGCTAATACCTAAGAAGAATCTGGTTCAAATTCTAAATGAATAGGGTAATTTTTATCACCATCCCAAAGCTGATACTTGTTTATCAGTTCAGTCCTTTTTTCTCAATTAATTAATCAATGCAATCATTCCTTCAACCATTTCAATTAGATTGACTACTATGTTTCTGGCATAGAAGATACAGAACTTCAAGACATGATTTATGTTCCAGAACTCTAGAGTCCAGTGCAAAGCACATAAGTGAACAGATGGACTTCAAAGTGTCATAAAGTGTATGTGAGGCACTATAGTAAACGACGTGTCATCTAACACAGATTAAGTAACGGAGTGAACCACTATCTGAAGGTTCAGAGAATTACACATACAAATAACAAAGGCCCTCCCTGATTAAATAATTTATTATAATTAATATGTACACTATAAATAATATAAACTTGATTAAAGTTCATTTGTTTTGAGGTGTACCCCAGGTTCACGGAGCTTTCATTTTCCATGCCAAATCTTCCTGTATTTGAATCTGAATTCTAACAAGAGGAAAATTGAGCAGAAGATGCTAAAACCAAAGCTTTGCACATGTTCTTTTATTTCTTCATAATCTCAATGTTCATCCAATGCATACATTTTGGCCAGGACCTCCATGTCTCTGCAGGTAGAGAGGAGGGAGTTTTACACTGACTGCATTAAGATGTTTACAGTGTAACTAAATTTTTCTCACACAGTGGGAAACATTGTTTAAAATCTAAAAGTAAAAAAGATATCTCTTCCTTAAAGGGTAAAATAGGGGGACATTTTCAAGACAATTGTTATCATACCCTAATTCAAAGTTATCATTGGCAAAATATTTTAATGGACTTTATTTTCAGATTTAGGGCATCCATACTATCAAAATAACCGGGGACCATTCCTACTAAATCAAAAAGGACATTCGTGAAACCCTAAAGGTTCAATATCACCTTATCCATCTAATGCATCCACGGTCAGTGGAAGCAGTGGAAAGCCATAATGGAATTTTGAACACTTGATTGAGATTTGTGCAGCCACAAGTCAGGAGTGGTCAGATATATTGATGACAGCACTTAGAATCATTAGATACAAATAGAAAAGAGAGACTCTGCTGAAGTGAAATATTAATAGATAAGACATATGAGACTTTCTATTACTCCTCTAAAGGCAGCCCCCTGGCTAGTTATATGTTCACATGTTTGATTTTGTGGTCTTAGAGTATTTCAAAGGATTAATGAAGTGTGTTGAGCCATTTACAGGTACATGAAGCTCTAAAAATCAACATGCAAGAACAATGCTGTAATCATTTGACAAAGGCCATCCTAAGTTCTGTTTAGCACTTAGAATGCAATACACAGGGATTGCTGATACACTTTTCTTGTGTTCAGAAACGTTCATGGTAGACTCCAAGAATTTGTTGCCATTACAAGTCAATTTCTATCCAGCTGGCATGATTTTAAACTTAACTAAGACTTGTTGACAAATAGGAGAAATCTCGAGACCATGACGGAGTTTTTCCCTTCTGTTACAGTGTTTTCTATCTTTAGCATTTCCTTTTGATTCTTAGAGTTTTCAACTCTCTGCTCACATTACCCATCTGTTCTTTTATGACTTTTATTTTTTCTATTAGACTTTTTGACGTATTTTACACTCCCTCTCTGATAATTCTAACATCTATGTCATATGTGGAACTGTTTCTGATGATTGTTTTATCTCTTTAGATTAGGCTGTTTTTCTTTTTTTAAGAATTTTATTTATATAAATTTATGGACTACAAGCGTAATTTTGTCACGTGGATAGATTGCATAGTGGTGAAATCAGGGCTTCTAGGGTGTCTACCACCAGAAAAATGTATATTGTAGCCATTAAATAACTTATTGTCACTCACCCCCCTCATCTCTCCACCCTTTTGAGTCTCAGTTATCTATTATTCCACCCTCTACATTCTCGTGTACACAATGTTTAGCTCCCACGTATAATTAAGAACATGTAGTATTTGTCTTTCTGTGACTAATTTGTTTTACTTAAGGTAATGGCCTTGGCTGGGCACAGCGGCTCACTCCTGTAATCCCAGGACTTTGGGAGGCCGAGGCAGGCGGATCACGAGGTCAGGAGATCAAGACCAACCTGGTTAACACGGTGAAACCCTGTCTCTACTAAAAATACAAAAAATTAGCCGGGCCTGGTGGTGGGTGCCTGTAGTCCCAACTACTCGGGAGGCTGAGGCAGGAAAATGGCAAGAACCCAGGAGGCAGAGCTTGCAGTGAGCCGAGATTGTGCCTCTGCACTCCAGCCTGGGTGACAGAGCAGCGAGACTCTGTCTCAAAAAAAAAAAAAAAAAAAAAAGATAATGGTCTTGAGCTCTATCCATATTGCTGCAAAAGGAATAATTTTATCCTTTTTGTGGCTAAATAGCATTTCATGGTGTATATATACACATTTTCTTTATCCAATCATTCATTGATGGAAACAGGTTGATTACATATCTTACCTCTTGTGAATAGTGCTGTGAAAAACATACAGGGGCAGGTATGTTTTGGATATAATGAATTCTTTTCCTTTGGGTAGATACCCAGTAGTGGAACTGCTAGATCAAATGGTAGTTCTATTTTTAGTTCTTTGAGAAATCTCCACACTGTTTTCCATAGAGGTTGCACTAATTTACATTCCCACCAACAGTGTGTAAGTGTTCCCTTTTCTCTATAGCCTTGCCAACATCTGTTATTTTTTATCTTTTTAATAATGGTGATTCTGACTGATTTTGTGGCTTTAATTTGCATTTCTGTGATGATTATTGATGTTGGCCATTTTTTATGTGCCTGTTAACCACTTACATGTTTTCTTTTGAAAAATGTCTGTTCATTACCAACTTTTTAATGAGATAATTTGCTTTTTGTAGTTGTTGAGTAATTTTAGTTCTTTGTAAATTCTGGATATCCGTCCCTATTGGATGCATAGTTTGCAAATATTTTCTTGCATTCTGTTCTTTCTGTTGATTATTTCTTTTGCTGTGCAGAAACTTTTTAGTATAAGTCTTATTTGTCAATTTTAGTTTTTGTTGCCCATGCTTTTGAGGTCTTAGTCATGATTTTTTTGCCTAGACCAATGTCCAGAAGAGTTTTCCCGAGGTTTTCTAGCATTTTTATAGTTTCAGTAGACTGTGCTTTTCTTTCTTACCTTTTAGCATGTCTTATAATTTTTTGTTGAAATCTAGACATGTTGTGTCAGGTAATAGGAACTGAGATAAATAGACAATTAGAAGGAAGATTTATGGTAATCTAATCTGGCTAGAAGTTGGACTGTGTTTCATGTTTGTAGGGACCAAAGGCTTCAAATTCCTCTAGTATCTTGTTTTGCCTTGCCCATTTACTTTATGTATCCTTAAGTATTAGTCCTCAAAGAGAGTCTGTGACTAGTAACTCTTTCCGTTTTTCAACTCTTTTATTTACTGTTATTTACTGGAGCCCTGATGGTGTGATTGTAAGATCTGAGGGAGGAGCATTGTCCTGTAAACTTCTGATTCAATGCTTGTGTTTTTAGTTGGCCTGTCTTTAGAACTGTGACCTTCACAAGTGTTTTCATAAGTACCTCCCATCCCAATTCCCTGTTTCTCCCATTCTCCTCTCCAGCTACTTTCAATATTCCCAATCTAATTCCTCTAAAACTGACCCGCTTAACATGTTTTCCCCTTTAAGTAAGACAGGAGGGCTATAAGAGTCAAACTCAAGTAGGAGAAATGCCCTTCCCCCATTTGGGATAAGAATCTGACAAAGCCTTTGCGCAGAGAACAGACATCTGTTGTAGAGGAAGCTCTGGGTATGTTTCACAATGATTACCTATCCCCTAACTCTACCAGAGCCAAGAGGGAATTATTTTATTTATTTATTTTTAGCTTTTAACGATAGGAAACTGGAGGAATTAGTGGGGTTCATGAAGGTAAAGTCCATAAACGTGTAGGACCCCACCTCAAATAAATTGACCCTTTTAGCTTTTTTATGAGTAGACATTTT
This sequence comes from Macaca fascicularis, assembly GCF_037993035.2. NCBI lineage: Eukaryota > Metazoa > Chordata > Mammalia > Primates > Cercopithecidae > Macaca > Macaca fascicularis. The sequence goes on from NC_088388.1 coordinate 122,697,469, forward strand.
AAAAATGTCCTTTATATTTCTGATAATACTTCTTACTTGAAAGTACACTTTATTTGCTGATAATGAAGTCATATTAGTTTTTTTCCTAGTATTTTCTTGGAATAAATTTTCTGCCCTTTAACTTTCTGTGTGTGTGTGTATGTGTGTGTATTTGTATTTAGTGTCATTTCTTTTAAACCAGATATAATTAGATGTTGCTTCTTTTATAAGCTGTCTGTTTTATTTATTTGTCTTTTATTTGTATTGCGTTATTATACCTGTAATAGTCTAATATTTTGTGGTTTTCTATTCTTAAATTACATTCCTTTTTCTTTATTCATGTTTCTCAATCCTTTTGTATTTTTCAAAATATTTAATGTATTAATCAAGTATTTTGATTACTTTATTTCATTTTTCATTACTTTTAACTATTTTTATTTTTTATTATATTTTTATGGTAAAGTCAATATCATTTCAATGCATTATAATCTATTTGCATTAGTACCTTACCATATCCTGAATAATCCAAGAATTTTACTTTTAGTTCCATGTAATGGTTTTATACATATTTTTAGAAATACTTTTGTCCTTTATTTAATTTCTAACAATGTTATAAACCAGACAAGATGTTACTGTTGGGGCTTTCAACAGTCAAAGATCTTCTCGTATGTTTATGTATGTATTCACCTTTTCCTGTGGTATTTATGGACTGATTTATTTTGCACTTCTATCCTTTTATCTAGGATTATTTTATTCAATTTTAGAATATCTTTTAGTAATTTGTATACTGTGTGACTACATTTTATACAGTTTTAAAGGGAGGTTAGGTCTATACCAGCTATTTTGTCATGGCTCTTCAGAAATAAGTTTCTCTTTTTTGTTTTTAATTTGTAGTTTGACTTTTTGCCTGCTTTTAAAAACTTTATTGGGAAAGAATTTGTTTTTAAAATGCAAAACGTTATTGAGGTACAATTTGTAACCATTTTAGGTGCACAGTCTGGTATGTTTTAACAAATGGAAGTACCTATGTATCTACCACCACAATCAAGGTAAAAACCTTTCCAGTACCACATATAATCCACCATGTCCCTTCTCATCAGTCCTCTGTTACCTGAAGCCCCAGATAGCTACTGATCTGCTTTCTCTCACTATGGATTAGATTTGTCCTTTTTAGAGTTTCCTATGAATGGGATCCTACAGTATACACTGTCTTGTGTCTGACTTGTTTTGTTTATCCTAATTTTTTTGTTTATTTATGCATTTGTGTGTATCAGTAATGGAAATATGCCATAATCTATTACCTATTGCTTCCAGTTTGGGGATATTATTAATAAAACTGCTACATAGATTCATTTGCAAATATTTGTTAGGCATATGATTTAAACTCTCTTGGGTAAACATTAAAAAATAGATTTGTAAAGTTGAATGATAAGTTGAATGACAAATGTATATTTAATATTTTAAAAAATCGAGTTTTCTCCAAACTGGCTGTACCATGTTATATATCTACCAGAAATGCATAAAAGTTCTTATCGATCCACATTCTCAATAGTATTGATTTTAGGTTTTTAAATTTTGGTCATTTGATTATATGTGTGTGGTCTTATTATGTGTGAATTTATATTTCAGTAATGGTTAATAATGTTGAACAATTTTTCATCTTCCTGGTGGTGATTCAAATATCCTTCTTGGAGAAGCATGTGTTCAGATCTTCTGCCCATTTCTCATTGGGTTGTTTTTAATTATTAAATTGTGGTATATCTTTATAATTTTTTAATTCAGTTCTTTATTGGATATATACATTACGAATATTTATATCTAGTGTGTTTTTTGCTTACTCATTTACTTATTAATATCACTGGAAGAGCACAAATTTCCAATTTTGCTAAAGTCCAAATTTTGACCTATTTCTATGGTTCATGTTTTCTGTCCTCCTTGAGAAATCTATATCGACCCCAAGTTTACGAAAGCTTCTCTCCTACTTTTTTGTCCTAGAAATATAATAGTTTTCGCTTTCACATCTAGGTCAATAATCTCATTTAAGTTAATTTTTGTATATAAAGTGAAGTAATTGATTCAAAGTTTGGTTCTTACTCAGGGATAGACAGACTTTTAGGCATAATTTGTTGAAAGTATCACACTTTTTTCTTCAAAATGCCTTGGCACTTTGGCTAAAAGTCAACAGACTGCTATGCGTAGGTCTCTTTCTGGACTCCATATTCTGTTCCACTCGTCCACATATTATCTCCATCTTTAAACACACAGGTTTTATGCTTCTGTGCCTACTGTGTGCACTGTGTGCCTTCAGTGTGCACCTTTATTTCCCAAATCCTCAAGCGGCCCTTTTATTATTTAAATTAATCCTTTTGACACTTGATTTTCTTTTAACTTCCTTCTAGTATCCCCTCAATGCTATTAAGATCTAACCTATCAAAGGAGTTCAATAGCATCAGGGAACTGAAAGAGCAACAGTGGTGGCCCTTTCATCCTTTGCTGTCTTTCATGACCATGCCATCAAGAAGCAGCTGCTTTTATAAGTACTGTCTCTGGAATTCTTTGAATTTACAACCTCTAGAAAGGTCTTTGAGTGTTATTGTGAGAAATAATACTGTAAGGAAAGGTCCAATAACAGATTTGTATAAAACTCCTGAAGGTTTCCTTTCTTGGACTTACTCGAGAAATGTAGGAGGGGTGGTGGTTACTTTTCCCTGATCTGACCTCTCTTCATGCTACTATTGAATAAGAGACGTTTCCTTCTCCATGTTAGGAAACAGATGTTTAACCGCCAGCACAAAACAAGGAATACAGTGACCAGTCCTCTTGCTTACTTAACTGTGTAGGCTTCTGCCTCTCCCAAGCTACACCTTCAACCAAATAATTTTACCTGAAACTTCCACAGGCGCTCAAACCAAACATTTCCAAAGTCAGACACTTTCATTCTACCCTAAGAACATATCCTTGTTACTTTCTCTATTTTGATAAGTTATATCACAATGGCCAAATCACATGAACTTCTCCACCAGCTTTGCTTTCTTACACAGTGGGCTCCTATTTGCCTTCCCTTTCCCTGCTCCCAATTCTCTCTGCTGTTGTCAGAACTTGGACTTTGGTGTTTTTCTTTCTTGACATACAGTCAAAAAAGCTCTTTAGTTGCTGCCCTAAAATTCACCTTCCTTCCGTCTGTCTTCCATGTTACCATCGGTTATGTCCCGAAATAAAAATACTATTATATTACAGTATTTCAATAACTCTCCAGAACTTGCAAGATAAAAATCCTTCTTCCTAGTATTGTATACAAATTTTGTCAAGATTTGTTTGATTTTTATAACTCATAAACTTATGAAGACTATACATCTTGTATATTGGGACTACAAACTTCTTAAAAGGAGGTCTTTGCCTGCTTATTTTGTTTTGTACTCATTGTACATAGGACACGATAGCCACTAAGTGTATATTTATTTATTGAATGGATAAATAGGTAGATTGAGCCAGGTTAAAATTAATTAACATACACTGGTGTTAAAACTGTATAGTATTTAACAAATACACACACATACAAGTGAGTAAAACTAGAAAAATCTGAATAAGATTTGTGGATTATAATAGTGTCAACATCCTAGTTGTGATATTACACTATAATTTTGCTAACTGTTATCATTAGGGGAAACTGAGCAAGGTATAACAAGGACTCTCACTGTGTTATTTCTTACAACTTCATGTGATTCTAAAATTATTTCAATAATGTTTTCAATTAAATAAAGATATTGACATTCATCTTATATATCTTTGTCAATAATTTACTTTCAAAATGGTTGTGTGTGATACATATTGCTACAGTATTTTGAATCCTTTAGCATCTTTCCAAGTCAAAACTAATAATGGATCTCTCCTTGGGCACCCATTGCACTTACAACATTGTAACCTGGATAATGCAACATATTTTCCCCCTTGCCAGACAATGACTTTGGTGAATGCAGAGACCTTGTCTGTTGTTTTTGTGTATCTACTGTTTAGCATGTAACTTAACACCCAATAAATATCCCATAACATTTTAGGTAAACGTAAGTTAGATATAACAGTGTGATGTTACAGAGAAGTGTAAGAATCCAAGTGAATCCAATGACTAAGTAATTTTGCTTTATTTCTACCTCAGTTTTTTCCTTTGAGAAATGAGCTGAATTATATAATTGGTCCATACCAATCTGATTTCTTGGTGTGAAAACCAAGAATATACCCCTTATATTGATCATCGTGTCATGATTTACATAGGTTATGCTTACCAAGTCAGTATGTTTTTCTTCTCAATATCACTGCACAGTTTACTTAGAGTAAGATACGGAAAGTTAGCACTGAAGGAACATTCTCGCTAAAGCATCTTTGAAATGCAGCTGCTGCAAACCTGAGGAGTTTGAGAAATGCTTTTCAGCTCTAGCAGCTGCCTTCTAGTTTTGTTTTTCTCTTCATGGTATGCTAGGCAGAGTTGGCATGACCAGGATACCTGTGGTATTTAAATTAAGCATTTATTTTGAGAAAAATTATTTACACTTTAAATATATGTATTTATTTGGATGACAGATTATAAGGTTCATGGTCCAAGACTTACCTACCCAGAGAGTGTCCAGAGTCCATTTCATATACTTTAAGTCAAATGGATGTGACTTACAGACATAGTCTAATTACATGGGAAATATTATCTAGTACTTTGTTCTAAATTGAGGGATACTCTCAAATTTTTTGACTGCGTATTTTTGTCTCTAAGATTATTTGATCATTTTTGTATATTTATTATTTATCCTCTGGTAACTTATAAAAATAATTTTAAAATTGCTAAAAATGGAAACTTGGCATTGAGGATAAGAGATTGGCAGCTCCACAAATATGGAAGGAAAGTCTAGACAGTTGTTATCAGCGACCAATACAATGTGTGCAGTGTATAAAGTTCATAAATGGACAAATATTTACTCTCAGAGATCTTTCAGGTCTAAGTAAGAAAAAAATATTAAAGAGTTATGTGCTTTTTATTGGTTCACGAATGTGAATAAAGCCATTCTTCTTGAGAACCAAGCATTTTTGTCTAGTATTTTCTAAAGTAAAAAGTTTGTAATATGGGTATTAAATTATGTAGTTATTTATGAATGTTACAATGAATTTTTCAATATAGAAAATTTAAAACATGAAAAGAAAGATTTTCATAAGGCTTTGACTTAAATTACACAAAATAAACTGTAAGAACATTACACTGAATAGCAATTGTGGAAAATATTTATATAAGAAAAATAAACTACTTTTCTGATTACTTAATGGAACGTGAAAAGAATAGACTATTATCCTTTCTCTTAGATTATCACCATGAAATGGCTGCTTTAACTAGGATTCTAACAAACACTCTGCAGAAAAAAATGAAAGATTAATTAACTGTCTGATTAAAAATTAAGACTGGATAATTGCAATGCTCCATTCAAATGTAATGCTCATATTGAAGGTTTAATTTATTTACAAATAAAAAAAGAAAAGTTAGCTATATCTGACTTTTCTTGACTATTTACCCTGAGAGAATACTGACCCATTTTTCAGCTTCAACAGAGCTTTCTTTACCTCCTTGTTTCTCAGGGTATACACAACAGGGTTGAAAAGAGGAGTCAGCGTGGTGTAGAAAATGGCCACAACCCCATCCACGGCGTCCCTGGAGCCTGGCCTCAGGTAAATGAAAAGACCAGAGCCAAAGAAGCAAAGGACCACGATACAGTGGGAGGCACAGGTCTGAAAGGCTCTGCGTCTCCCCTCTGAGGTGCGGATCCGCAGGATGGAACAGACGATGGACACATAGGACAGCACTATCAGGAGAAAGCAGCCCGAGGCCACTACTCCAATGTTCACAAAGATGACCATCTCGTTGGCTGAGGTGTCTGCACAAGCCAGTTTCAGGATGGGCGGTGCGTCACAGAAGTAGTGCTGGATCCGGTTGGGTCCACAGTAGGGCAAATGGAAGGTCAATATGGTCTGGACAGCAGAGTGCAGGGAGCCACTGAGCCAAGTGCCGATGGCCAGGAGAGCACACGCGCGCCCACTCATCATGCTGGTGTACCTGAGCGGGTAACTGATGGCCAGGTAGCGATCATAGGACATGACCGTGTAGAGGAAACACTCGGTGCTCCTCAGGAAGTGGAAAAAGTAGAGTTGAGCCACGCAACTGTGGAAGGAGATAGCCCTGCCACTTGGGGATGCCAAGGTCATCAGCATTTTGGGCACCGTGACAGTGGAGAGCCACATGTCAATGAAGGACAGGTTGGTGAGGAAGGAGTACATGGGGGTGTGGAGGTGAGAATCTACCCTGATCACCAGCAGGATGAGGAGGTTCCCCAGCACAGTGAGCACATAAATGACCAGGAAGATTCCAAAGAGTGGGGTGTCCAGCGCTGAGGCATGGGGAAGGCCCGTGAGGATGAACGCTGTCACGAGGCTGCTGTTGGACATTTCTTCTCATATATGAGGCTCTGTTCTTACAGAAAGGAAGGGAGGCAGCATTTACTGTGAGCATGTTTTATATGAAATATGGCAACTATATTTTTCTGATTGAGAACACTGGGGTTAAATTATTTTTTATGTTTTATAAATTCCTTTTGCTTCAGTATGGGTCTTTGAAGAGGAATAGCACTTTCCTATTCCAGTACCAGAATAAGCCGTATACAGAAGAGGAGGAGATTTACATAAAATCAGCCAAATGTTGAAAAGAAGAACAAATTTTGTTTCCTGTTTTGTGTAGAATTGGAAAAGATATACTCAAATTAGCAACACTTAGGTGCTGGGAAGCTCTTTCCCGGGATAAGCCTTTATTCAAGCATCTTCTCTCTTTTTCTCTCAAACACACATATATAGATATACATGCGCACACACATTCTCTCTCTGTCAACACATACACACACACACACACAAACACTTTCACACATACAGATTCAGTCTCTTTGATCATTAGAGAATCTCTATTACAAATACAAATTTCTAAAGCAATCTTCATTCTGGCTGAGAGAAGGGGAGAAAACCGCCTTCTCAGAGCTCTCTGGCCAGCTGCATAACTAAGGCAGGATTCCAGCAGTGGTTTAGCATTATGTGGAGCCACTCTTCTGTTCCTTTGTCTTACCCTAGATCAGGGGTCCTCAAACCCCAGGTCAGGGACTGGTACCGGTCGGTGGCCTTTTAGGAACCAGTCGCACAGCATGAGGAGAGCTGCCAGCAAGCGAGCATCACCACCTGAGCCCAGCTTCCTGTCACATCAGCAGGGGCATTAGATTTTCATAGGAGTGGGAACCCTATTGTGAACCGCACATGTAAGGAATCTAGGTTGTGTGGTCCTTATGAGAATCTAACATCCTCCCCCTCACCACCCCAGACCCCACCCCAGTCCATGCAAAAATTGTCTTCCTCTGAACCAGAAACTGGTTCCTCGTGCCACAAAGGTTGGGTACCGCTGCCCTAGATCATACCTTCCTGGTCATATACAAAGTTTGACCCCCAAACTAACACAATAATGAACAGTACCGTCATTTTCTTTAACTTCCCTTATTCTATGTCTCTTTCTATTTATACGTTTTTATTATTATTTACTTCCCTAGAATTCAGGCAATTAAGCCTTCTCTTTCTAAAGTATGATCAAATAATCTCACAATACATTTTGAGATAGCCAAGAAGAATTGAAGCTGCTTGAGTAGTAAGAAAGACTAAACTTTCTCTGATGTTTGAGTTTCAGAACTGAATTAAAATAATAATACAGTTATTATAAAAATACAATTGACCTTCTAAAAATAAAAAAGTTTATTTTGTTTCCATTATTTCTAGGATTTCTATTATTTCAAAGCTCAGACTCAAAGTTTTACTTTTTTTCTTTAACGTATGGACACAATGTCCCAGACATTATATTTTCAAGAGAAAATAAATTAAAATTTATGAAGAAATGTAGGGAAACGTGGTTGGAGACTTGGACCTCTAGATAGAAGAGAAAAGAAGCATTTCTTCATTAATTTCTAAAATGCTTCTGTCATACATTAGCAATACATTTTTATTTTGGGGGATCTGATGGAAGCAGACTTTTCCATCATGGAATTCAGCTGAAACTGAGTTGGAAACTCAGAGTTGCAATGCTAAGGTTTATAGAAAAAGCACTTCATTGATTTATGATTTCACAACATTTTTAGTCTTCTACAGAACCACAAAAAATTGGCTCTGTAAGTCATGACTAAGATAATCTAGCTTCATTAGCCAAAGTTGATGAAAAATGAAGAGAAACAAAACTAAGACCATAAATACATCGCAATTACTTCCCCTCAAAAAGTATCTAATAATGAAAAATGCTGCAGTGTTGCCAGTTTTTGCTACTTACCAATTTTACAACTAGGTTTTGGATCATGAAGCAAAATTCAAGATTTAAAGAAAATGTCAGTTCTTGATGAGTAGTATAATTTTTCTTTTCTTGCAAAGATGAAACCAAAGAAGAAACTCTTTTAAAATAGAACTTAATATGAGTTTGATATCTTAGGAGACACACTCTTGGCTCTAGAATCCTAATGAATGAAGATAATGTTTTGATATAATGATTAAACACTTAGAATTTTTTCCAAATGCATCTGTTAAAGTTGATTCTGCATTTGATGGCCATCATTCAATAAGCCTTTTTATTTAGCCAAAAATCAACTTCCAAAATTAATAACTATGACACTCTGGATTTGAAAACTTCTTGTGCAGGAAATGATTTTTTTCCTATTTCTTCTTTAAATTTAAAAATATAAAATATGGGTTTTAGTTATAAAGAAGATAATTATCTGAAGAGGTGCATAGTCTCTCTGATAAATCTTTAACTTTCTGGTGAGTCACAAAAAGAAGCTCCAGATTTTCTGTGCTCCAGGGATGATCAGAGTATTACTCCCTGTAGATAAACATCTTCCTAATTAAACTTCCTCCCTCTGGGGCTTGGCAGACTCTTACTGTGCAAGTTCCTGGCTGAGAATGGATGCTAGTTCAGAGACTTTCTGTTCTTCTCAGAGACTGTGCCTTTATACTCTCATATCGTCTAAACTTTAAAATGTATTTAAATTTTCTGTGAAACTTTCTTTTATTTTTTAGCTTTAATTAATACAATTAAAGAGAATGAAGGTATGCTTTTCTTCCATAATTAATATATTTCTTAGTTATTAGGAAAAAGCTTTTATGAAAACAACAAGAAAAACTGGTTTAACGTAGATGCCCAAAACACTGTTAGTTTTGGAGGACAATTGCAGTTTCATGAGCTTTTTGTGCTAATAGAAATGCTCTCATCTGCATATGGAAAATATAGTCCTATATGGAATGGAATTTGAAGAACTGAAGTCCCCTGAATTAATATTTTTTCCAATTAAATTACCAAATTACCAATTTTTCTGACTTATAGTATAAGGCATATTTAATCAATGTAAAATCACAATACTATTTTAGTAATTACTTACAATTTAGCTCCAGTTATATTTCAAAATCTCTTTATCAAATATATGCTATCAATTTTTGTTAATTGAAACTTCTATCCAATTTTCTGTATTTACCTTTGTGAATACTATTAACTTGTGTTTTCAGTTTAACTTATCAATTTTCTTGGTATACAGTATACAGTTATATGATCTTTATAAAATGATACTTTTGTCTTTCTTTCCAAAAGTAAACATTTGTTATCTTTCTTTTCTATCTTGCTGCATTGGTAGAAAACACTATTGTTGCCCACCTAGCTATGGTTTAGGAATTACTTAGGTCTGTTGTGAGTGCTAGATGACTTGTCTGTGCCTTTTTCCAGGAAGAGGAGGTCAATAGTAACATTTACTGAGTTTTAACTTCTTCAAGAAAAAGAAGGGAATTATCCATCATTTTTGGTTGTTTCACTAAAACCCAGGGGGATTCTACATGATAAACAAGCCAGAACCTCTAAACACCATCAAGAATTCTTCACTGATAGTTCTTTGCATATGGAAAAAGGCATAGCTGAATCCACCCACATAGTCTGGTCACTTGTTGATACTGTAACAAAGACTAGAGAAGGGTAGAAGTCCAGGCACTCCTGTTTACCAACAATATTCATTATTGGGCCTCCTCTGCCACTGAGCCATTTCTCTGTTTTTTTCACAATTACTTTTGCTATTCAAAGTCTTTTGCAGGCCCATATAAATTTTACACAAAAAAATGTTTATTTACACACACAAAAGCCTGCTGTGATTTTGATTGGAATTGCATTCCATCTATCAATAAATTTGGGAGAATTGATATCTTAATAATTCCATATTGTTTGATCACAAATACTGTTGATCTCTTTTGTTTCTCTGAACAATGTTGTATAGTTTCCGTTCATATCCAGTACATTTTGTCAGATTTATCACTAGGAATATTTTATTCTGGTGCTATTTTAAATAGTACTTTTAAAATTTCAACTTCCAACTATTTGTTGTTAATATATAGAGTTGATTAATTATTGCATATCAATCTTATATCATACAACTCAGCTAAAGTCACTTATTAGTTCTTATAGCCTTTTTAGATATTCCATCAGATTTTCTACATAGATGACCATGTTGTGTGCAAACATGATAGTTTACTTCTCATTTACAATCTAGATTCCTTTTACTTCTTTCTCTTAGCTAATTTTTCTGTCTAGAAACTGTAGTTCAATGTTGAATAGAAGTGGTGGCAGGAGACATGCTAGGTTCTTGATCTTAGGGAAAAATATCTAGTTTTTTACTGCTAAGCATGACATCAGCAGTGGGTTGTTTTATGGTGTTCGTTTTGTTTTTCTGTTTAATAAATGAGATTGGTTCCTTCTATCCCCTAGTTAGCTGAGAATTTTTTTTTTTTTTTTTTTTTTTTTTACCAGAAATGGCTTTTGCAATTTGTAGATTGCCTTTTCTGCATCTATTGAGACAATCACATAGTTTTTCTTTTTTAGTTTGTTAATACGGCAAATTATATTGCTTGAGTACTGAATGTTAAACTATACTTACATTCCTGGAATCAACCTGGTTGATCATGATGCAGATCATCTTTTTCATATGTGTTAAATTCAATTTGGTATAATTTTGTTAAGAATTTTAATATATTTGTTTATAAGGAATATAAATTGATGGCTCTTCAACTCCAAGACATATAATTGTCAGATTCACCACAGTTGAAATGAAGGAAAAAATGTTAAGGGCAGCCAGAGAGAAAGGTCGGGTTACACACAAAGGGAAGCACATCAGACTAACAGCAGGTCTCTCAGCAGAAACTCTCCAAGCCAGAAGAGAGTCGGGACCAATATTCAACATTCTTAAAGAAAAGAATTTTCAACCCAGAATTTCATATCCAGCCAAACTAAGTTTCATAAGTGAAGGAGAAATATAATCCTTTACAGACAAGCAAATGCTTAGAGATTTTGTCACCACCAGGCCTGCCCTACAAGAGATCCTGAAGGAAGCACTAAACATGGAAAGGAACAACAGGTACCAGCCATTGCAAAGACATGTCAAAATGTAAAGTCCATCGATGCTAGGAAGAAACTGCATCAACTAGCAAGCAAAATAACCAGCTAATATCATAATGACAGGATCAAGTTCACACATAACGATATTAACCTTAAATGTAAATGGACTAAATGGTTCAATTAAAAGACACAGATTGGCAAATTGGATAAAGAGTCAAGACCCATCAGTTTGCTGTATTCAGGAGACCCATCTCACATGCAGAGATACACATAGGCTTAAAATAAAGGGATGGAGGGAGATCTACCATGCAATGGAAAACAAAAAAAAAGCAGGGGTTGCAATCCTAGTCTTTGATAAAACAGACTTTAAACCATCAAAATCAAAAGAGACAAAGAAGGCCATTACATAATGGTAAAGGGATTAATTCATCAGGAAGAGCTAACTATTCTAAATATATATGCACCCAATACAGGAGCACCCAGATTCATAAAGCAAGTCCTTAGAGACTTACAAAGAGACTTAGACTCCCATATAATAATAATAGGAGGCTTTAACACTCCACTGTCAACATTAGACAGATCAATGAGACAGAAAGTTAACAAGGCTATCCAGGAATTGAACTCAACTCTGCACCAAGCGAACCTAATAGACATCTACAAACTCTCCAACCCAAATCAACAGAATAGACATTCTTCTCAGCACCACATGGTACTTATTCCAAAATTGACCACATAGATGGAAGTAAAGCACTCCTCAGCAAATGTAAAAGAATAGAAATTACAACAAACTGTCTCTCAGACCACAGTGCAATTAAACTAGAACTCAGAACTAAGAAACTCAATCAAAACCACTCAACTACATGGAAACTGAACAACCTGCTCCTGAATGACTACTGGGAACATAATGAAATGAAGGCAGAAATAAAGATGTTCTTTGAAACCAATGAGAATAAAGATACAACATATCAGAATCTCTGGGACACATTTAAAGCAGTGTGTACAGGGAAATTTATAGCACTAAATGCCCACAAGAGAAAGCTGGAAAGATCTAAAATTGACACCCTAACATCACAATTAAAAGAACTAGAGAAGCAAGAGCAAACACATTCAAAAGCTAGCCGAAGGCAAGAAATAACTAAGATCAGAGCAGAACTGAAGGAGATAGAGACACAAAAAAACCCTCCAAAAAATCAATGAATCCAGGAGTTGTTTTTTTGAAAAGATCAACAAAATTGATAGACCACTAGCAAGACTAATAAAGAAGAAAAGAGAGAAGAATCAAATAGATGCAATAAAAAATGATAAAGGGGATATCACCACCAACCCCACAGAAACACAAACTACCATCAGAGAATATTATAAACACCTCTACGCAAATAAACTAGAAAATCTAGAAGAAATGGACAATTTCCTGGACACTTACACTCTCCCAAGACTAAACCAGGAAGAAGTTGAATCCCTGAATAGACCAATAGCAGGCTCTGAAATTGAGGCAATAATTAATAGCCTACCAACCAAAAAAAGTCCAGGACCTGACAGATTCACAGCCGAATTCTACCAGAGGTACAAGGAGGAGTTGGTACCATTCCTTCTGAAACTATTCCAATCAATAGAAAAAGAGGAAATCCTCCCTAACTCATTTTACGAGGCCAACATCATCCTGATACCAAAACCTGACAGAGATACAACCAAAAAAGAGAATTTTAGACCAATATCCCTGATGAACATCGATGCAAAAATCCTCAATAAAATACTGGCAAACCGAATCCAGCAGCACATCAAAAAGCTTATCCACCATGATCAAGTGGGCTTCATCCCTGGGATGCAAGGCTGGTTCAACATATGCAAATCAATAAACGTAATCCAGCATATAAACAGAACCAAAGACAAAAACCACATGATTATCTCAATAGATGCAGAAAAGGCCTTTGACAAAATTCAACAGCCCTTCATGCTAAAAACGCTCAATAAATTCGGTATTGATGGAACGTATCTCAAAATAATAAGAGCTATTTATGACAAACCCATAGCCAATATCATACTGAATGGGCAAAAACTGGAAGCATTTCCTTTGAAAACCGGCACAAGACAGGGATGCCCTCTCTCACCACTCCTATTCAACACAGTGTTGGAAGTTCTGGCTAGGGCAATCAGGCAAGAGAAAGAAATAAAGGGTATTCAGTTAGGAAAAGAAGAAGTCAAATTGTCCCTGTTTGCTGATGACATGATTGTATATTTAGAAAACCCCATTATCTCAGCCCAAAATCTCCTTAAGCTGATAAGCAACTTCAGCAAAGTCTCAGGATACAAAATCAATGTGCAAAAATCACAAGCATTCTTATACACCGGTAACGGACAGAGAGCCAAATCATGAATGAACTCCCATTCACAATAGCTTCAAAGAGAATAAAATACCTAGGAATCCAACTTACAAGGGATGTAATGGACCTCTTCAAGGAGAACTACAAACCACTGCTCAGTGAAATCAAAGAGGACGCAAACAAATGGAAGAACATACCATGCTCATGGATAGGAAGAATCAATATTGTGAAAATGGCCATACTGCCCAAGGTAATTTATAGATTCAATGCCATCCCCATTAAGCTACCAATGACTTTCTTCACAGAATTGGAAAAAACTGCTTTAAAGTTCATATGGAACGAAAAAAGACACCGCATTGCCAAGACAATCCCAAGTCAAAAGAACAAAGCTGGGGGCATCACGCTACCTGACTTCAAACTATACTACAAGGCTACAGTAACCAAAACAGCATGGTACTGGTACCAAAACAGAGATATAGACCAATGGAACAGAACAGAGCCCTCAGAAATAATACCACACATCTACAGCCATCTGATCTTTGACAAACCTGATAAAACTTGGATGCAGCTGGAAACCATCATTCTCCGAAAACTATCGCAGGAACAGAAAACCAAACACCACCTGTTCTGACTCATAGGTGGGAATTGAACAATGAGATCACTTGGACACAGGAAGGGGAGCATCACACACCGGGTCCTATTGTGGGGAGGGGGTAGGGGGAAGGGATAGCATTAGGAGATATACCTAATGTAAATGATGAGTTAATGGGTGCAGCATACCAACATGGCACATGTATGTATATGTGACAAACCTGCACGTTGTGCATATGTACCCTAGAAATTAAAGTATAATTTTAAAAAATGAGTTTTAGGTTTTTTTTTGTTTTAATAAACTCTTTAATATACCTGATATTTACTGGATTACAGGTGGAAATGTAATTTCTGCTTATCTCATAAAACTAAACTGTTGTTTTATCGTTTTTTCAATTTTTTATATTTTAAAGACAAGGTCTTGCTCTGTTGTTCAGCCTGGAGTGCAGTAGCATGATCATAGCTCACTGTAACCTTGAACTCCTGGCCTGAAGTGATCCTCCCACCTCACCTTCCCAAAGTGCTGGGATTAAAGGCATAAGCCACTATGCTCAACTTCATTATTCAATATTTAATGCATTACCAATATTAAATTACCTGTAGGTTGCTAGAATAAACTGAATAGTCATTGGGATGGGGCATTTAGTATTTCTTATATTTCATTTGCTTGAAATTTTTTCAGAGATCACATCTATTTTAATTAAGGATTTAGTGGCATGTTTTTGGAATTAATTTTAGTTTCAGATTTGTTACTCTTATAAAATGAATTGGATAAACATTCTATGCTCTAGAAAGAAAAACACAGGAGGAACAGCTGTTTCTTGAAATAGACTACAAGGTCATTTGATTCTAATATAACTTTTATACTTAATTCTTGGAAAATGGTTTTTAATTGTTTCATGAGCCTTAATCTATTTAGATTTTAATTTTTTTCTTGGGTTGTTCTTGTGATTAATACGTTTCTAATTAAGAAGTCCATTTTATATAGATCAGTGGCTTTCATACTTTAGTTATATTAAATTACCTTGTGTCTGTGAAGGGTGAGATACTACAAATTTAAAACACAGGTTTGTCTGTGTCATCCTCCACCGCTTGTCACCCTTCAGCCATATTATAGCAAGTTTCTTCTTATTTTCTTCCTTTTTTATAATCATAAGCAAAAACAGTTGCTGAATATAAAAACATGTAAGTGTTCTGAAACCAATAGTATTCAAAACCTCATAGTATTTATGCATGAAATAGAAAGTTTCTACCTTTAGAATCACCTAGATCAGATACTGCAGATGTTTTTAGCTTCTATTAATCTCAGTACTTCCCAGATCATGCTGTTTTCTCCTAGTCTTACCAAGACTCCAATATCACCTTTTTGCATCTGCATAAAGCCTTAATTTTATTTAATTTTACCATGGCTCTTGTCCTGGTTATTCTCAATCATCATCATGAGTGAATGACGGAAATCCTCCCCTAACTCCATCCCTAAGTTCTGTACCTTCCATAATTGCACACTCAAACTGCTCTGTGCTGTTTCCACAATGATTCTCCCATGCTCTGATGATCCATTTCCCAGCTCTTCCTATTGTCTTTTGTAAAAACCCTTGGACAAAGGCAATGCTATATGTAAACCAAATTATGTTTTATTTTATTTCCCTGAAAACAAATAGAGTATTTTTGATTCCTTAATAGTTGCTTTGGGATCACACTACTGGGTTCTGGCCAAAGGGATATGGATATAAGGTGAAGTGATGCAAATCACTCTGGAGGATGACTCACAAAATCAACCCGAGTGACCTTCCTGTCCTCTCTCCCCCTGACGTGGGGACTCCAAAAGCTACTGAGGGAGTCTCCCATTCCATCTAAAACTTTTCACGACTGAGAAATAAATCTTTGTTGTGTTTATCCACTGCAGCTTTGGGTTTACTTGTTATCACGGCATAGTCTATTCTATACTGACTAATATAACTCTCCCTGTATTTTGTTGTAAATAAAGATTCATACAACCTTACCTTTTTAGAATGTTACTTCCACTTTCTGTCTTTACTGAAAAAAAAAGGTTTTTTCTTTAAACAGAATTTGTATTTTTTTCATCTTAAAATTCTGTATGTTCAAAAAACTAGGTATGTTATTACATACTGGTTGTCAAGTTAATTGTTGATAATGCCTCTGACTTTTCAAATAACCCAGAAATGCAGATGTTTTTGTAAGTTTACCATTTTAAAAATATTGAAATTAATAGGAAAAGTAAATCTATCTTCCAAAACCCACCTGTAGAGAACCAAGTTCGAGCTTCTTTAGTTCATTACTTTTAGTCTTCCAAAACTTCTCTCCTGATGAAGTCCAAGCAGCTCTTATCCTAGTCACTTTAAATCATCTATTCTTACAATCATGCATGAATATTCACTGAAATATTTGGTAGAAAGGGTACATTTTTCCTGCAACCCAAGCCTACTACAACCTTCGGTGAGCTTAAAGTCTTTGGCAATGAGCCATGTATCACCCAAGTCTCAAAGCTCTCATGCATATGGTTCACCTTCATTTAATTTCAGATTCACCACCCAGGACCATCTCTTGGATCCTGCCTTCACCCTTACCTGCCCAGTTCTGAACATTCAAACATGAATATCTCACTCTGAATATAATGTTTACTTTTAGGTCTGTCATTTCATTCTCTCACTAGACTTTCTCTTCCACTTCATTAGAATTGCATCCATTTTTTCACCGTTTTCTACTGGCTTTGCCTTCTTCTCTATTCAGCTTTGAATATGTAACACCCTTGGTTCTACTTTCTATGTATTAAGCATAGGTTTATGGGTGCCCAGTCCCATCACTTCCATGTCCTCAGCCTAATGTTTTTCTAGAGCATGCTCCATGCTGGCTATTCACACACTTAGCACAAAGGAAACTCTGACCTAAGACAACATGTTCAAAGTCCTTAAAAGACCAGCCTCCTGTCTTTTTATCTGTTCTCATGCATCATCACTCCTTTCATACACAGTCAAACTTCAGCCATTTCATAACACTAAAATGCTGAAAGAGCTATTTTATGATTCATGTTTCTATATCTTTGCATAAGCATCCTTCACTTTCTCTTCTAATCTCTCATTGAGAGATGATGGTGGGACAATCATATGATTTTTGGAGACAAGAGTCTGTGACTGTTCTGATCTCATCATTATCAGAGTCTCAGTTATATTATTTATAATAATTCATAGACTTCTGGTTGTTATAAGAATTAAATGAGATAATTTGCACAAAGTGTCTTACTGTCAGGTCTGTGATAGGCTCTCAGAAAAAGACAACTTTGTATCATTCCATTCTTACCAGCGTAGTTCTGTTATCCCCTATTCTGGGACATTCTCCCTAATCCAGCCTAACTGCACTGGTTTCTTCTTGTTTCCTATCACTGTGTCTAGAACATAATTATTATTTAGCTTAAAATAGTGATTTGGAATTTGTTCGTGTAACCCTACCCAGCCCACATTCACGTAAACACCATACTGTGAACTCCTGTGGACAGAAATCTGCATTATTAGTTCTGCATTTCAGGCATCTAGGTTGCCAAGTACATTTTTTAATTAAGTGAAATGCATTGTGTCTGTACATAACCATTCAATTCTGTACATAACCATTCAATTCTGTACATAACCATTCAATTCATTTTACATCTTTTAGGTCCAATAATCTCAGCATCAGTGTTATACTTAATAAATTGAATTGCTTAATGAGCCAAATTACACAACACATACATTCAAACAATTCATTCCTTTAACAGACTAAGTAAGGTCTTAGATTTTATGTGCAACTGTGGGAGCAAAGAAAACCCTGTCTAGCCACATTCACCCAATTCTAGGGTTGTATTTCCAGGTCTAGAACTCATTGGTTCCCACATACACATTTAGGTCTGTGTCATCACTATCATCTGAGGCTGTGTTGAGTAGCTCTTCCCTATTCCTTGACCCTAGCTCAGATACCCTGAGTGGTGGTGGGGCTACCTGCTAAAAGAACTAGCTACATGTCAGACTATCTAATTTGATTTGGGAGCAGAGAAGAAGGGAATCATCTGATGGTTTGCAAGAAGAGAAATAACATGGAGACCAGGAATCATGGCATAGGAAATGAGCTATGGATCTCTAGCATATAGGACAAAGAGATGAGTGGTTAGAATACAATAAAGGCAAAGATAAAGGACTTAAAGGGAGGAGTTGTAAGCAACCCATTCTCGGCGTCTAACTTTCTGACTCATTCTTTCCAATCTTACCTAAATATAAGGAAAAATTATGAAATGAAATGTGGGCAAAAAGAATGGAAAGTTGAGTGCTAAATCAATTTTTATTAAGCCATAGAAAAGGAATATTTCCACAGTGAGACAGGATGGTATAACACGGCGGCTTTGAGTAAGAGGAAAGGAGAAATGGGTGGACGTACTGATAAAAATCTTACAGAAATGATATCAAATATTTCAGGGCATAACAACATCATGGAACAATTTCATTCTATCTATTGTGACTTCCTATATGGCACTCTTTGTTCAGATCCTGCTTCCCCATTTAATGAACTGATTTAAATTATATCCAAAGTAGATTATGTGTTGAAGTGGGAAAAGTTCCCTTAGCCCCCTCGCAGGGCGTGCGATGGGGGTGTGTCTCGCTTCTTCGGTGCCCACCCCCCGCCGCTCAAACCTCTTGGGGAAGCGTGCAGACCGGCAGGTTGTGGGGCTCCGACCTCAGGCAGCGTCTAAGGGTGGATGTTTCCAGCTGAAGCCCCAGTGGGCGTGTGTTACAGGGTGCTCTTTCAGTTTAGCCGTCCGTTGGCAGCTGGTGTTGGTCCGCTCAATTACACCTTGCCTTATCGCAAGGGCAGAGGACTTTCTGCGTCCCGGGGTTCTTGCCTTGGTGTACCGGAAGAATCAGATCACATGTGGGCTTGGAGAATGAGCGCCAAGTTTTACTGAATGTTGGAAGCAGCTCTCGGTAGATGGGTGGGAAGCCAGAAGGGGAGCGGGAAGGTGGTTTTCCCGTGGAGTCAGCTCAGCGGCGTGACTCTCCGCGGCGTGACTCTCCTCTGACTGCTCCAGCTAAACTCCGCTTCATTCCACGGGTCGATGGCCTGCAGGTGCCGGGCGGTCGTTGTGCTCTTCAACCGAAGTGTTCCTCTTGCTGTCTAGCTGCTCTGTCTTCTGCTGATGTGTGTCTCACGATGTCCAGCTGCTGTGTCTGTGCCCACTAGGGTCTCAGGGTTTTTATAGGCACAGGATGGGGACATGGTGGGCCAGGGTGGTCTTGGGAAATGCAATATTTGGACCTGAAGGCAGGAGTGCCTGTTCTCACCTAGTTCCATGTGCACAGGTCCAGAGGTGGAGCCCTCACCAGGGGCCCGCCGTTCTCCTCCCAGCCCTTCCTTGCCTCCCTCCCATATCAGTACTATGCAGAAAAATTGAATTATGAAACTTATAGTGAAAAGGTCATTAAATGTTATCCAGTTCACATTTTCTCCCAGTGGAGAACCCACTCTGTTTGGTCCCTGAGGCCTATTTAGCTACCTTCTGTAGAGCAGAAGTCTTAGATGGCCAGCCTAGTTTGTGCACAGTTACCATATTCACACACGCTACTTCATGTTATGGAATAAAATGGAGCCCTAACCAAATGTATTTAATTATACAAAAATAAAGTTCAGTTACTTTTTTGAGGGTCTTGCTCTGTCTCTCGGGCTAGACTGCAGAGATACAATCTTAGCTCACTGCAGCCTCAACCTTCTGGGCTCAATCGATCCTCCCACCTCAGCCTTCGAGCAGCTGAAACTACAGACATGTGACACTATGTCCAGCTAAGTTTTTATATTTTCTGTAGAGACAAGGTTTTACCAAGTTGCCCAGGCTGGTCTCAAACTCCTGGGCTCAAGTGATCCTCCTGCCTTGGCCTCCCAACGTGCTTGGATTACAGGTGTGAGCCACCACACCTGGCCTAGTTCCATTTTTAAAACCGTTTACTTGTTGACATATCTGTTTGCTGAAGGTTTTGGAATGCTCTTGTCAGAATAAAGTTTAACAAAAGACTATAATTATTTTTAATAATTTTATTTTTGTAGGTTTTCACATTTTAGAATATTAATTCTTGTTTCAGGAGGATTTCTGATTATAAGTAGAATATCCTTTTGTGACTATGAGCATGTGTGTGTGTGTGTGTGTGTGTGTGTGTGTGTGTGTGTGTGTGACTGTTCCCATGGTGGAAGCGTAGGAAAGTAATAGTAATAGTGTTCTTTCATAGTGGCCTGAGATGAGGAAGTGGGAAAAGCTAGAAATATCTTTCCTGCTTACAGTATGTTAAAAAGCACTTATGTGTGAATCAGCAAAATACCAGAGTTCTAACAGTGGTTCCACTAATAATAGCCTGTGTGGTCCTGAATAAATTATTTTGTCCCTATGGCTTTAGTTCTAACATTTATAAAATGAAGAGGTTTAATTAGATCATTTTAGACGATTCTTTCACATCTACAAATTGTGTACCATTATAGGAATTTTCATTTAGAGGGAGACCCTTATGACTTTGGGGGGGGGGGGGAAGGCGTCCAGAGGTCTTCTAATTTCTGATTTTGGTAGGGCAATGATTTCCATTTCCAGTAGTACTCTTGATTTTGAAATTCCACCCTTGAAACAGGACTCCGAATTAAAGTGAAATACCTAATATTGGCCGGCAGATGGCACTATTGGGGCACTGACAACCAGACTCCTCTTCACTAACCAGTGGCTTGCAATAAAGACCCTGGAGTTGAATCAATATGACAAAGAATGGTTGAAATGATTATTAGAACTGTGTTAGGGAGGTCTGTGATGCTTATGATTTCTGATGGCACCACCCTGTGCTATAATCTTTCTAGATAGCCAGTTAAATAACCAGTCAATTGCTACAATTTTTACAAATTGGTGTCAGTAGATGCACGGCTCTTTGTGTGTAAGCAGCCATTGGGTTGACAAGGTATTTCAGGTAAGAATAGAGAAAGTCTCGATGGAAATACAGCTGGCAAAGGTCATAGGACCCTGCCTATGTTTACGGACTGCACAAGAACCACTTGGTGCTAAAGCATGTGGCCAACAGATCGGCTTCAGCCCATACCCCCATCATTCCTCTTTTGAGCTAGCAGAGAAGGGAATTTGAGGGTTTTTTTTTTTTCCCATCCATAGAAAGGGGCTTGAATTCCTTTGGCAGGAAGTCCCCAAAATTAATTTTAGCCCAGGAAATTGTGCATTAATAACATGACACGTGTTTTACTTTCAACAAAAGAAAACAGAATAAAGGGAATTTCCCAACTACAGGATATTCTGACTATTCTGTGACATACAGTTTGATAAAACTTATGCTAAATCTCAAGGAAAGGTTTGTGATGGAGAAGGAAAGAGAGAAGTGCTTGTCCTTTTGTCTTATGTAGTCCCACAGGAATAAACTGACTTATTTCTACCTTTTCCACACCGTTTCCTTTTTTCTTTCTTTCTTTCTTGTTCTTTCCTTTTCTTTCTGTTTTTCTTTTTTTTCTTTTTTTTTTTTTTTTTTTTTTTTGAGATGGAGTCTCGCTTTTGTCACCCAGGTTGGAGTGCAGTGGTGCGATCTCTGCTAACTGCAACCTCCGCCTCCGGGGTTCAAGCAATTCTCCTACCTCAGCCTCCCGAGCAGCCAGGATTACAGGTGTACGCCACCATGCCCAGCTAATTATTTTTTGTATTTTTAGGAGAGATAGGGTTTCACCATATTGGCCAGGCTCATCTTGATCTCCAGACCTCATGATTCACCCTCCTCGGCCTCCCAAAATGCTGGGATTACAGGTGTGAGCCACTGCTCCTGGCCTCCTTTTTCTTTCTTCTATTTTCCCATAACTCATACATATTTTTGTTTCATTTTGCTTTTCCTAAAAGATCTCTGACATATATCTTTTCCTTTCTCTTCCTAATCAAAAACTCTAAGTAAACTTGAAACTGATAGAGGTAAGAAACAACTTACTTTCTCCTCCATTTTAGTTCCTGGTTGCAAGTAAAGCATCCTATTATATTCCTCATTTTGCATTTGTTAAAATTCTTCCTGCCCTTTTCACTGTCTATTTTCAAAGTTTTAAGTTTCTTTCTGTGAAAACTTGCTAATCTCCAGATCTTAGTCTTAAAAATTTTTGCCTTTTTTATTAACAATTGCTACCAATTAGAAATCTCAGAAAAATGAAAGAGAAAAGATTTCCCCTTCCCATAAAACCATAGCAAAAAATAGCATTTAGAATTGTCAGACCCTTTTTGATAAAATGGTATAGGAAAACATTCACAAAACTATGGGCCTTGAGAAAATGTATGGTGTTGCACTTCTTCATAATTTTTATAAAATCATCCCCTTAAACTTTCCTTAATAATACAAACTTTTAGGTCACTCGCCTTGGCTGGAAAAATTGTTCCATGTCTTCTAAAATGTAATGCTTCATCTCTAAAATATGTTTTGCTATCTGGTTGTTTTAGTTAGTAATAGGTTACCTTAGTTTCAGTTTTTACACATAAATTTCTATTTTTCTGAAAGTATAAATACTCCAAGGAATTCTTTTAGGCAGAATTATTTTCCTCTTCTTGGAACTGCATTTTTGCAAAGATTATAACACTAGCCCCAGCTACTCAGGAGATTGAACAGGAGAATTGCTTGAACCGGGAGCCAGAGATTGCAGTGAGCCAAGATCGCACCACTAGACTCCAGCCTGGTGACAGAGTGAGACTCTGTCTCAAAAAGAAAAAAAAAAAAAAAAAAGAAAAAGGAAAAGAGTAAATTATGGCAGTGGAATACGTCTGATCTAATCAACCTGATGCAGGGCAAGAGAGCCCCAAAATTGAAAGCTTAATCCCAAACTTATGACCATCAGAAAAATTTTTAACAAGTAATGTAAAACAGCTTTCCCTTCACAGTGATGTAAAAATAATATGGGAAAAGACAAGAATATAACTATGTTCCTTTGCCTTTATAAAGCAGGGAATTAACCAAGATTATACACATATGAATGAACTATGCATATGAAATAAGTGTCTTAGTTGAGATGATAGTTTAAAGTGATTGTTCATTATTGTAAACTCTTAAGGAAAAATATTTCTATTAATGGGTTAAGAATAATTTGACTTTTTCATAAAATGAATTTTTATAGTCATTCAAATTGAGACAGCTATCTGTTACTTACTGATGTGGGAAAAAACTTTAGGGAATAGGAAAATTAGAGTATAGTGCTCCTTCTTTGTCCCTGGCTCCCACCGGCTCCTTGGAGGATGGCACTGCCTCAGGCCCAGCTCCACCTCCTCCCTGCACCCTCCCAGCAGCTGCTGCAGGTGAGAGCGGCGATGGGACCAGGGTCCAGAGCAATGGAGGCTCCGTGCCTGGGAGCGGGTTCTGCCGGCTGCGGCAGGATAGGGGTGGCACAGTCGGTCGCCTTGAGGACACAGGACAGACGGGACCCACCACCGCCACTGCCGCTCCCGCAGCGGCTCCTGCCGCCACCACCCACGCCTCCGTGCCGCAGCCAGCGTGATGACAGCTGCTGCTCCGGACCACGCGCCGGCTGCCATCACTACAAGGGATTCACCGTTGTGTAACTACTGTCTGCCACAAGAATCTCTATGATTATCTTTAAAGTGAAACTTATTCTTAAACTAAAAATGCTTTTGTTCCTAATCCATTGGGATATCAGGACGTTTCCTGGGTTTGTTGTTTTCTGGGTCTGTTATTTCCTGGGTCTGTTTGGTAAACACTGTTAACCTGTTCCCTTCACTATAAACATCCTGTGACTTGCAATGCTTAACCTCTTGGGAACGCGTCCCAGTAGCTTCCTCATTTTACCCAGCCCCTGTTCAAGAGGGAGTCTCTCCGGTTCCAACACCTCTGACAGTTTTGAAAAGAAAAAAATAATCCTCTTGAATGAATCTTCTGATAATTCTCACCTAATGTGATTGGAATCTACTGAGCCTACTGGATGGAGCTGGATGAAAGAGAGGGGAGCTCTATGAGCTCTCAAAATCATTTCAAAAATAAAAATTACAGAACAAAAAGAAAGTTGTCCAAGGGGTGATATAAAATAGGAATTGGAGGATGGAAAAACAATAGCACACCTACCTCTAGAATTTCACAAAACCGGGATATAATACCAAGAGAAAATGCTGAAAATTATCAATTTTTAATTTCCTTTATTTAAAAAAAAATCTTTTGTGTTACCTCTGGGTGATTTTCAGAACTAAATCTTCTGGTTTAGTAATTTATTTTTGTTAGTCTGATATTCAGTTATCATGTTAAAATTTTTACTATAATATATTAATTTTATATGATTTCTATGGGCATCTTGTCATAACTTTAGCTTGCCTTGTTTCAGTATTTTCTATTTTTGTTTCAAAATAATATTTTTCCTTTTATGGCTTCTTTAACACTTATATTTTAAATTCTTTTAGATGCTGTAGTCCATCTTCTTTCTTTTTCTCTCTCTTTCTTTCTCTCCTTTCTTTCCTTCTTTTTCTCTCTCTTTTTCTCTTTTTCTTTTCTTTTCCTTCCCTCCCTTCCTTCCTTCCTTCCTTTTCTTTCTTTCTTTCTTTCTTTCTTTCTTTCTTTCTTTCTTTCTTTCTTTCTTTCTTTCTTTCTTTCTTTCTTTCTTTCTTCTTTTCCTTCTTTCCTTCTTTTTTTGAGACAGGATCTCACTCTGTTGCCCAGGCAGCACATTGGCACAGCTCACTGCAGCGTCAACCTCCCTGGGATCAGGTCATTCTCTAACCTCAGTATCCCCAGTAGCTGGGACTACAGGCATCTCCACCACACAACTAATTTTTGTATTTTTTGTAGAGGTGGGGTTTTGCCATGTTGCACAGTCTGGTCTCAAACTTCTGGCTCAGTCAATCCACCTGCCTTGACCTCCCAGAGTATTTCTATCTCTTAAACTGTAAATTGTTCTGATTTTTGAGTTTGTTGTGTGTGTTTTAAGAGTGTTGGTTTCCATACATCTTTTGATAATAACTCCTGTACAGTTCTCATTTGCGAGTCCCTCCTGGATTATTCTCCAGCACAACCCCTGGCCCTGGTAAGGTGTGGCACTGGCCTAACAGCCTGCTTGGCTAGTGGATTTCTGGCTCCAGTCTTGCTGGAGCAGCTTTGGTCTTCAGTCTCAGATGGGTGGTGTTGGTGCCCTGATTCAGGATCGTCTGGGTTTGTTTGTTTGAGAGTGGCATAAACAACACTCAGTGTGCCTATTTCCTATTGTCCCACTCAACAGCAATAATCCACACGGGGGACTTCTGCCGTGGGGAGAGGGTTCCCCACACACCAAGTGACCAATCAATTCTGCTGCAGACACTAGTTGGGTGTCCTCCAGTTCAATTCTGACACTATCAGCCTAGAGTAGCATCACAGGTTGAGGGCTCAGTCCCCAAGAAAGACTGCCCTCCCAACCCCCCCACTACTTAGGCTCCAGTCACAAGTCAGGGCCTCTGGAAATTCTGGCGTAGGGTTGGGGTTCCTGCAACCCCCTTTTTGGGCTCAATTATTTTACTAGTGGCTCACAGAACTCAGGAAAACACTTTTTATACTTACCAGTTTATTTTAAAGGATTCTACAAAGGATACAGATGAAGAGATGTGTAGGGTGAGGTATCAGGGAAAGGGTGAGGAGCTTCCCTGCCCTTCCCAGGTACAACACCCTCCAGGAAACTCCATGTGCTCAGCTATCCAGAAGCTCTCCGAACCCTGTTTTCTGGGGCCTTTTATAGAGGCTTCATTGGATAGGCAAGATCAAAGTAGGGGCAACCATATAGAAATATGATTGGAAAACAAGGGTATGATCTAACACTAATAGACTGAGTGGGGAAACCAAGCAAGGCCTGCCTGTTAAGATTCTTTTTGGCCTCTCTGTGCAGCATTCCATCCTCCTGGTACAGGACAGGACCCTCTTTGGAATGAGAGTTACATGACCCCAGATCAGAAAGGCAGGAGAAGATTAGAGTCCCGCTTGGGCTGGTGAGAAGAGGGCAGGAAAAGGCCAGAGAGATTCTGTTTTCTGAGGCCTAAGTGCCCCAACATTACAACAAAAGACCGTAACTAGAGCTATGGGAGTTATAAGCCAGGAACCATGAATGAAAACTTATATATTTTTTATATAGAAGGTATCACAGGCTGGGTGCAGTGGCTTACACCTGTAATCCCAGCACTTGGGGAGGTCAAGGCGGGTGGATCATCTGAGGTCAGGAGTTCAAGAACAGCCTGGCCAACATGGTGAAATCCAGACTCTACTAAAAACAAAAAAAAATTACCCAGGTGTGGTGGCAGGTATCTGTAATCCCAGCTACTCGGGAGGCTTAGGCAGGAGAATTACTTGAACCCAGGAAGCGGAGGTTGCAACAAGCAGAGATCGTGCCACTGTACTCCAGCCTGGGTGACAGAGTCAGACTGAGTCTCAAAAAAAAAAAAAAAAAAAAAAAAAAAAAAAAAAAAGAAGATATCACAATAGAGAATTATTTTTTCTTGTTTTCAATTGTAGTTAGTATTTATTCCATTT
Source organism: Macaca fascicularis (assembly GCF_037993035.2). Taxonomy (NCBI): domain Eukaryota; kingdom Metazoa; phylum Chordata; class Mammalia; order Primates; family Cercopithecidae; genus Macaca; species Macaca fascicularis. Next base: position 122,724,351 of record NC_088388.1, read on the forward strand.
TCACTGTAATTTCTCTATGGTTAGAGAAAGAGATCAAAGTTTTAGGGCACATTTACTCTTTCTACTAAAATCAAAAGCCCCATTTTTTTCATTATGATTTCCTAAGATTTTGATACTTTTATTTTTCTAACACTCTGCAATGACACGTGGCAACCTTTGGAATTAAAAGGAGGTGGCAGGTGTGACTCATCTGAACGTAACTACATGGGGAATTATGTGTCTTTTTCACATTCTCTGCCCAAAGAGAACAAAGCCTAGGTGAGGAAAAGTGAAAAAGTGGTAGTTGGGGATAAAAGTAGATAACAGACTGATTCTATAGACCCTGTGAATAATTAAAACAGATGCAAGGCAAGCAATGTCGGGAACAAGTAAACACAAGAGTATGAATGAGCTGGAGGCCAGCATGGGTCTTCAGGAACAGACCGTTGGAAAACATAACAACCGCGCTCTATCATGCAGCTGTGAGATAATGTGATGTGTGTCTTAAGGAGATAAGAGGAAACAGGCCCGCATCTCAATTTAACATTCGATATTTGACAAGATATCTCACTTTCCATCTTATTATCACTTATCACTGAGGACTTTCAGTGCCCTTAATGCCACTTAAGATTAGTACATTTTCATTTCTGACCATTTCTCTGGTTATTTCATTCCTATATAGGTTTTACTAGAATAATTCAGAGTTCTTTGGAGATTTGCTACCATTGACCCAATAACTGTCATTAACAGGATCTTATATTTTACCCTTCCCTAGGTAGATGCAATCTAGTTTCCACTGAGAAACCCTACTGAGAGTCTTCTGATTGGGTCCTAGGAAGAGACAGAGAACTGATGGCATGGGAAATCGAATCCTGAAGTTCTTTCACCATGTAACTGCACATTCCTAAGGCCACAGGGTCACCTAAGCTTTAGCCTTCCCTCCCTGTTGTTGGGTCATCTTCCCCAGGGACATAACGGGAAAGGCTTTATCTAATGTTCTCATTTACCTCCTGGAGGGTGCCCCCTCAGTACTGTGTGCCCTTCCTGCTGCTGCTGAGCACCGTCTGGCTCTCTGATCATTTCAATACCTGGCACCCCTGGAGAGGCTATGGAGGAGAGAATGTGGGTAGCTGCCACCAGTGGAGCTCTGAGGTCATAACAGCCTGATAAACGAACTCACAGGATACTCTCAATCCAATACGGAGCTGATATAGTTTAAGACACTGATGCAGATGAGAAGAACAACTGCACAGCATATGTACTTCTAGTGAGAATTCATAAAATATCCCAGGCACAGCTTAAGGACCCCACCACTGCATGGACCATGCTTGTTTGTAAAAGGTGAGTCAAATACGTGTGGATTCTTCAGTACAAGGAAGCTGGCATTGGATATTAATCATGTGGATCCTTCCTGGGCATGTGACCCGCCCTGTTTCACTGCAGCCCATCATATTAATTACATCATATGGTAAGGAATCTCAAAAACCAGGTTCTGTTGCTCTCAGTATCCTCAGAACATTGCACAGAACTTGGCAACCTTTAAAATATGCCTCATTTATGATCAGTTCAGCAGGTTCTTCATCCAAGTAGTGTGATCCATTTGGACATCTCTGGGTCTGTAGATGAGTTTGACATTCCAGCTGATAAGGCCTCTCCTTTCAGTGAAATGGACCACACTTCCCCTTCATGTTTATTTTTCTTTATTCTTCACAATATCACCCATGGGTTGTGAATATATACCAGATGTTTTAATAGGTGCGATACAGAGAATTCTGTAAGATATACACTGCAATATTGGTTTTTTCATGAACAAGAAAAATTCACCCAAGATGTTAAACCCTTTGCAGAATCAGATAGGCCCAGTTTTTAATCTTGCTTCATTCCCTTCATGCTCACATCGCTCTGAAAATTATTCTTCTAACCCTTTTCTATATCTAGTAATCAAATTTCTAGAAAGCCTAATCCCTAACCATGAGACCGAATTTCACCCTGACCTTCATCACGCTGCATCCAGCAGTACTGACTTCCACCAGTTTGTTTCAATATTCCTCTTTGCTACCTAGGAGCTACCTGCTTAGCCTTACAAATCTCCCACGGGAAAACATTAATTTTCAGAACCAGTAAAGCTATGTTGATGAGAAGAAACGTATAGTTTAAGCTGTGATAATTTGCAAGATTGCCTCTCTCTCAATGGAATTACCGTCTCACACTATTGGGCAGAGCACTATCAATTTCTTTTCTACATTTTGTCTTTCAATTCTGCCTCCTTATTGTGCATAAAAATAAGCAACAGGCTTAAGAGTGAGTCATACATTTTTCAATTGCCTCCTACTGTATGCTTTGACATTTTGATTAAGTCCTCAGGCCAGCATTTCAGTAACAGAAGTCAACATGCATTTAAAAAAAAAAACAAAATAACATTTTATGTAAACAACATTATTTGCATTTTCCTCTTATTAATAGAAAAAAAAGCTGAATCAAAGATAACCTAAGACAATTCTCACCATATGAACACAAAGAGCTGCAATATCATTATGATAATTGAGGTGAGTTTTTCTTTTCTCTATATAGCTTAACTTTATTCCAAAAAAAATCCTGCCTTATCCAGAAAATCTTCTTAATTTTTTGTTCATGTACAGAAATTGAAAAATGTTTAATTTTGAGTAAGCTTTCTTCGAAAACATGTTTAGAATTCAGTGTTCTGACCTAGGGGAAATTATTATTTTTAGTGGATGTTTTTGCAGTATAGGCTGCCTTCCAAGGCTTCTTCCATAGAAATCAGAAAAGAACCAAAAATTGTTTACTTTGCAGGCAAATCCAATGATAAATAGCAATTGAATATCTGCTATATAGCTGCTATGCGCATAAGCTATATTTACTTTAAAAGCATGGGTACTAGCAAATTTTCACACTAGCATATAGGGTTTAGGAATGACGTTAAAGACACAGTACTATTTAATGCAAAGTTTTTTTGAAAGCTGCTAAGAAAAGAATATTCAAAATTCCTTTAGAAGTTCATCATCTTCTCATTTATTTTCATGAATAAAATTTGTTCTTTAAATATTTTATTTGAAGCTTGTTTCACACTTTCGTTTCTCAGGCTAGCGATCAAGGAGTTCAAGGAGAGGGTCACACAAATTTGGTCTCTGAATCACAGAATCGCAAAGAGCTCTTAGTCTGAGCTTCTGTCCGTGGTCACAAAGAGTTGCAGACTGGTGAGCACTGCAGGTTGAGAAAGTGCCATGCACACTGTCTGCAGAGATAATTTTTGGTATGTCAATTTCATTGCAGATATAAGATATGGAAATAATGGAAGACAGAGGGAGAGAAAAAGAGAGAGGACAGAGAGAGAGAGAGAGACGCATAGGAACGCCTGCCCTCTGGGCTTAGTATATGCTTGCATAGGTCACAGTTTGACTTCAGGAATGTGATGGGAATAACAGCCATAACTTCTTTGGCACAGGATTAGGGTAGCTGCCTAATAAAGCATCAGGCAATTGACGTGTAGCTAGCAGCCTCTCCAGGCCCCTGTGGTGAACAGTATATACAGTTTGTGCATAATGGTGCACGTATCTTGCAGTGGATAACCAATGGCAATAAAAGGGTGGCACTGTGTCAGTGAATGCAAGAAGATCTCGGGGCAGTGTAGGCAAGGAAAGGAGAAAACTTGGATAGGACAGCCCTGAACATGGATGGCCCATTTCTGCGTTGAAGGTAAAGCGATTGTTGAAGAAAAACTCATGCCAATCACAACAATATTTTTTGAGGAAAAGAAATACATGCATGACGTGTGAAATCCCAAGGAACAAACAAGGGTCCTGAATTAACATTTCCCAAAAGGGTACAAAATTTACATGATGTAATCAGGATAATGAAATACAATTTCCAGCCCTCAGCCATTCACAGTAACAAACTCAGACATCACTGTGTGATTTTTCATTTTAAAGAAGAATCGACACAGGATATCAATGAAAGGAATATTTTGCTTATGATAAAAATCTTTCTAAACAAATAGCCTTTACGTACAACAAGTAGAAAAACCATAAAAAACTGTTGCTAATTTGTAACTTGGATTGGCAGGCATTCTTTTTTTAATAGTATCTGTCTCTAAACTGAGCTTTCTAATTTCAGATAATCCTCATTAGCACCCTCCCCAGAGGAAACTCTTTGAATAGAGTCATTATTTTTTCCATATGTTTTCACCTTACAAATCTTCATAAAACCAGCAAATCACGCTCTTTCCTATTCTCCACCCTTAGCTTCTGTCTCCCTCTACGAACCATGCTGACCTCTGTGCTGATCTGATTTTATTAAACTACAGACCCTTTCATGAGATGAAGAAAAATGCATAAGAAGAAGATGTACATTTTTCCTACCTCTAAACTCACCTCATCATATGGGAGCATCAACAGATTAGAATGGCTATCATCAAAAAAATGAAATGTAACCAGTGTTAGCAAGGATGTGGAGAAAAGGGAACCCTTGCGTACTGCACTACTGCTGGGAATGTAAATTCATGCAGCCATTATGGGAAAAATAGAGTTATCATATGATCCAGCAATTCCACCTCTGGGTATGTGTCCAACAGAACTGAAATCAGTATGTTGAAGAGATATCTGCATGCTCATGTACCTTGCAGCATCATTCACAATAGCCGAGATATAGAAACAAACTAAGTATCCATCGATGGATGAGTAGATAAAGAAAATGTGGTGTATGTACACAATGGAATATTGTTCAACCTCAAAAAGGGGGGAAATCCTGTCCTTTGCAACAGCATGGATAAACCTGGGGGACATTATGCAAAGTAAAATAAGTCAAGCACAAAAAGACAAATAGTCCTAGATCTCACTTATAAATGGAATCTTAAAAAGTCAAACTCGTGAAGTAGAGCTTAGAATAGTGGTTACTGGGGCTGGAGTGACGGGGCTGGGGATGGGGAGGGTGGATGGAGAAAGGAAAGGCGTTGGTTAAAGTATACAACGTTTCAGTTAGATAAGAGGAATAAATTTTCATAATGGAGTGATATGGTGACTATCACATTGTACCCCATAAGTATGTAGGATTACTATTTGATAATTAAAAATAAAATAAATAAATTTGAAAGGACTATGGAGAAGATGAGAACACTGTTTCAGTGAGAACACACAATGACTAGCAAGTGCCTTTATTAAGATCTACAGAAAAAGAAAATCACTCGCAAAACATCTCATCAGATTTTTATAGATACCCTAGTTTCTACTTACTTTTGCTTTAAAGGAAACAAATCTCTCCAAGTATTTGAGAGTTTAAATAAATTTGGTCTTCTTTTGGAGATTTATTTTCCCTCTGTAGTCATAGTTTCTATTATGGAAAGATTAATTAAGTAGTTCTTATTATAAGATTATTGATGTCTTTTATATATATACATTATATATATATATATAAGTCTTATTATTGGTGATAATAAGACTCTTAATTTTGGAATGAAACATGGTTATGATGTCTTTGTAAAATCAGTTTTAACTGGAGACCATGATTGCTGTTGTCAGAGCTATTTAGTTGGCCTGTGTCATAGTATAATAGTTATGATCATTTTATATAATTCTTTCTTGTTCTTCCAAGGCTAATTTCAAGTTGCTTTGTATCTCTGACAGCATATCGATTAATTTTCTTTAGCATCATAGTTAATCAATAAATGTTTGTTAATTGACATTGGCTTATGAATGTATCTATTAGTAATATTTCATTACTTTATTGACTGCTTATTATTGTACTTGGCATTGTACTAGGTGCTTAAGGCATTGTACTAGATGTTTAAGATTTACAATTTCATTAAGAATCTCATAACCTAGCTAAGAAGGAGAGGGAATTAAATAAAATAATTAAAAATTACTGCTTCAGCTCTATGAGCCAGCATTGTGATGTACTTAATAGATATTACATCATCCTGCCAATATCCACATGAGGGGAGGTAGGAGCTGTATTATTCAGAACCAAAAGGGAGGAAACTGAGGCTCAGGGAGTTCACGTAATAGGCCCAATGCCACACAGAGAGTAAGAAGAGTTTCTGGGAATTCAACTCGGGTCTGCATTCCCCACAGTCTCTAAAGTATGCTGTGAAGGAAGTCCATCAGTAACCTACAAACTAGAGAGAAATGAAGGAGAAATGAACTTCTCCAGAGTTGGGATTATGGAAGAGACACCATTTGAGAGCAGTCTAGATTGAAGGGTTTAGTAGAGGTTTGTCAAACACTCTTGGTCCCACAGCAGAGTGTGTTTGAGAAGCCACAACTCAGTTTCATACATGGACATGTGAACAGAAAGGCCTGCAGGATCTGGCGATAAAGATTCTTACCCGATGTGCTATGATGTTTGTACTTCATCCTCCAGGCTGTGAAGAGTCGCCAGTGAGCAATGTAATCAGACGGTGTTTTGAAAATGTGTTAAAATATGAATCAGTGTGGACAGGCAGCTGGACAGGGGCCAGTGTAGTGGCTAAGATTCATTTTAAGAGGACGTCAGGGTGTGATCAAGGTGTGAAACAAAGTGGAACCAATTGATAGGGACCGTGGATGATAATACAAAAAAGATTTTAAAATAGAGTTATGGAACTGAATGGATGATCAGCCGAGTGGGAGTGTGAAAAGGTAGAGGTGTGCTCTTAGTTTCTGACTCGGGCATCTCAGCATGATGTAAAGTCATTACTCTAAAGATGGAAGAGAGAAGAAAATGCTAATTTATCACAGGCACTATCACATCTTGAGCCTCATTAAGAGGCTCTGACAACTGATAGATCACCTTCTTTGTAGTGTGTTCAGCATGAAGCTTAGCTTGGTATGCACTTTAGAAAGTATTTGTGATGCTTCATTATACATATTAGGCTGAGGTTAGGAAGAAATTTAAACATGGTTATTGAATTCTGGTTCATAAATCCATTCGCTTGCCTATAAGCAACTTGGATTGTAGGAAGCGCCATAGCGACCTGGGAATAGAATGATGTGATAGCGTATGCCGAGGGAGCCTAATCAGTCACCTTTCTGCCTACTTCCTTGTCTCTGTGTACCAAACATTGATAAATAGAAATGAAGATCCAATTGGAGCAAATGTTAGTATCATTAATGATAAAACTCGATTAAGAATGCAAGGCAAAATCCTATCTCTCTTCTTCTAAAGCCTTGGAACCAGCAGCATCTCAGATTGCCTTCTCCATTGCTGGAGGGGAAGCACGACTCTGACTTCAGCCAGCTTGTTGCCAGGCAACCCAGGGAGAGCTGCAGGAATCAGCTAGCAGGATGCCCTGCTTGGCTCTCTTCAGAACACAGTGTACATTGATTTAATATCAAGGACACGCTTCACTCTCAGCCAAAAATGCATTCTCTGATCTATTTCTCATCACAAATTGTCTAGTCATGGCATTCAATATAGCCCCAAAGAAAAAACTGTAAAACGAACATTCACAAGCGTTAAAATATGCCAAATAATATAATGCCAACAAAATTAAACTGCACACAAATATCAATTCTGAATATGAATTTTTCTTATTAAATTTTCAGAAAGAAATTAAAATACAAATATGAAATATCCTTTTGTTGTATATTAAAGTCCAAAGAATGACAAGTCCGACATTTCTCCCTCCACAATTTTATATTCATGTTACTCTAAGGCTGAGTGCTTTATTTGAGGCCAAAGGTCCTTCTTCTGTGGCTAACCTCTGGGCTTTCTCTTGATGAAATAGGGTGAGGCTCCTTTTAGTACTTCCAAATTTGAATGCTCCAACGAGGAGGCTGTTTGTTAGTTTCTGCTTTTCCAAGTGGAAATATATGAATTTCGCAGTACCAACTCAGCACCTAAAATAGTAAAAACCAATAAAAAAAATCCTAGTAACATTTCAAGCTTCAAGCAAAATAATATTCCCAGGACCCAGTATATGGTATAATTTCAACCAACTGCTGCTGCAAAAATTATATGAGAGAACTAGTGGTCTGGAAGTTAGGAGTGTAAACAGAGACAATGTGAGAGAAAGGAGAAAAATCCTGATGTCATCCTGTCAGGGTACAGTCTGTGCAGGTTGCCTGGAACCCATAAACAGTGAGTCTGGATTTAGAATTCAACTGCCAGTAATATCTTATTGAGAGATTCATAGGCTATTAGCCTGCCATATCCTGGGAAATAATTTGCCAATAGATACTTCTTTCTCTCTTTGGTAAAGAAATGTCAGGTATTCCTGTTTTCATGAGATATTTAGAAATTTACAGTGGTGACATCATAGTCTCCAAGTTTTACTTAAGGCTCCCTTCTTCCTTTAATGTAAGTTTCTTAAAGGTAGGGCCCATGTTAGTTTTATTCACCTCTGTACCTGAAGATCCTAACTATTGCACAGAGTATGTCAACAAATAAGTGCTGAATAATAACACGCAATTCAGTATATGCTTAACCTATTAATTTCCATTCCTTTTGAGCCTTGTGTTTCTGACACACCAATTATAAATGAAGTACAGTTATTCTAACTCATCTTATAATCAGGGGACCCTACATTTATAACTCTGCAAGCCATGTTTATGGTTTTGCATTCTCTCCAGACAAAATCTCCTTCATTCTACAGAGGTGATTTGCTCTACGTTCGGTTGTATCACAGGCTCCTCAGTGCCCATCCCTTACAAATGTCCAAAAACCGTGTAGGGGTCTGCCATTTAACTTATTGCCCACGTAAGTGGGTTTTAGACAAAGTTATTTCATATCATGTGCTGAAGGTGATAATTTACAGAAAACCATAAAGGTTTATTAAGATTTTAATGGACAAAGAAATCACGTTTTTAAAGTGTTCTGGGCCGGGCGCGGTGGCTCATGCCTGTAATCCCAGCACTTGGGAGACCGAAGTGGGTGGATCACAAGGTCAGGAGATCCAGACCATCCTGGCCAACATGGTGAAACCCTGTCTCTATTAAAAATACAAAATATTAGCCAGACTTGGTGGTGGGCGCCTGTAGTCACAGCTACTTGGGAAGCTGAGGCAGGAGAATAGCGTGAACCCGGGAGGCAGAGCTTGCAGTGAGCTGAGATTGCGCCACTGCACTCCAGCCTGGGCGACAGAGAGAGATTCCATCAAAAAACAAAAATAAAAAAAAAGTGTTCTATTCCCAGTGCACTTGACTTAGGCCTTTTGATTAGTATAGCGTGCAAGACAATTATATTTTGTAGAAACTGTGAAATTTTTAAACAGCTTTGGATGATGTAAAAGTATAGATAGAAATAAAGTCCTGATTGAGATGGACGATGGAATTCTTGATGTGATTTCCCAAGAACTCTGGGAAACAGGTTCATTTTCTAATTCTGCAGCACCTAACTCAGAAATGTTTTCATAGCAAATGCTGTAGACCGCATTTCAGAGACTGAAAGCAGTGGTTTAGGACTTTGTCACGATCTGAGTTTACTGTGCACACTATTCTATAATCGTATTGTGTACTTGTATAATGCTGAGGTTAATGAGGTATAACTGCTCCTGGCTGAGGTAGTCGGCAACACATACATACAGGAATAGTCAAGCCTTATATTCTAATGTACACTCTGAAGGGAGTGAATGGTGTTTCCAGAGGCTCTAATGTAAACTTATTCATTCCTTTATTCTCATGAACAGCCCTGTGTTCAATGGCGAGATTTGGGTCCAGGGAACTTGCATCTCCTGTCTTCAAAAATGTTGGTGATCTGTCTATAATATATTCTGATCATGTCTCTTCTTAAAACAAATAAATCCTGTTATTTGTTTGACTGCCGTTATTGCCTAGTATTTAATATTTAATGTTTACAACTGGTGGGTGCCAAGCAACTGAAAGAAGAATTTTTTTATTTGTTGGCTGATTTACAAAGGCTTCCTAACACCCCTCCCTCCCAGGCTTCCCATATGCCATTTCTTCCTCTGTCTATATTTCCATTTTTCCAACGACGTAAGTGATTTTACAGTTATGAGACAGCCATATGGAATCACAGAATTAGTATTTCAGAGTTGGAAGGTAACTTAAAAGTCATCTAGTTTAGTGGAAGGATCTCCCTTTAATATTTTTTTACATCTCCTCTCTTAAAAGGGGATGTTTTTCCTCCGATGAGAGATAATGTCCTAGTGTAATCATCTTTTCCCATGATTCCAGCTGACAGAACAAAAAGATTGGTATCGCATGCTTTATTCAGTTAGTTACAGTGGCATTTTCATACAAATAGAGGGAGCGATAAAGATTTCTTTATAATAGAAAACCAATTACCTAATGTGGTAAGAATAATTAATTTGGAAAGTTATTATTTGGCAATTATAACAATAATCAATTCAGACAAGAATCATCTATGGATGCTAAAACTAGCAGGTAAAATTGAGAAGTAATAGGATATGTACATAATTGCAAAGTTTCTATCCCTCCAAAAAATCACTATTAATTGGGAAGGTAAAATAATAATTTTTATGGTTGAGTAGTCTGACAGACACTACCTTAACCAAATGATCAAAATTAACCTCACTACTAATGGAACAAATTCACAGCAAGTACCTCCTGATATAATATACTAGAAAGAACACAGTATCATTTCGGAGTTGGCTCCATCGAAAACACATTACATATGTAACAAACCTGCATGTTGTGTACATGTACCCTAGAACAGGAAGTATAATAATAATAATAATAATAAAATAAAATAAAGGAAGAACTGGCAAAAAAAAAAAAAAGCACATTACCCGAATCTAATCAGGAGAAAACATTAGACAAACTTAAACTGATATATGTTCTACAAAGTACGCATCCTAAAATATTCAAAAACAGTAATGTCCTGGAATACAAAGGACTCAGGAACTATTCCAGATTTTAAAAAAAGATAAATAACATTATGCAATATATAATCCTGGACATTTTGTGCTATAAAGAACATTATTAGAATAATTGGGAAAAGCTAAAGAATACCTGTAGATTGGATGATAGTATTGTATCCATATTCATTTTCTGGTTTTGATAACTATATTATAGTTATATAAGGGGACACCCTTTGTTTTAGGAAATACACTTTAAGTAAGACACGGGGAAAAGGACCACATGATTGCAACTTGTTCAGAATAAAATGTACACACACACACACACACACACACACACACACACAAAATATTGGAGGGGCAGAGAGAGAATGAGAAAGAGAAGAAATAAAACAAATACAATATGCTGATAACATTGGAAATCTGAGTAACAAATATATATGGACTTTATATTACTTTTTCAACTTTTCCGTAAGTCTGAAATTGTTTAACTCTTTAAAAGTCAATTTGATGAAACTTCTAGGAATGCTTTTCTCAGAACAGAAGAACTAGAAATTATTTGTGTCAAAATTTTTTTTAAAACCTTTCCATGTTTTATATTAGAAGAAAGAAACATTCTGATTCAATAAAGTTACCTTCTTACAATAAAATATTTATTTTTATTTAGTATATTTATTGCTGTTATAACTTGTGCAAAGATTAATTAAACTTATGTTGCATCAAGGTTATCCATAAATTTCTCACTTGGCATTATAAGTTTGTGAAGTAAAATGAGAACTGAACTGAAAATCAGAAGACCCGGATTCTACTTGTGGTTCTTCGATTAACTAAAGAAATTTCTGAATCCAGGTGCTTAGCCTGTAAACCAGACCCTTGGATGAAAAGTGAAGTAACTGGAGAGAAGAGCTGGAATGACATTTTGATGTTCATTAGAGGAAACTGTCAGGGAAAAATTCAAAGAGATTTTCTAAACCATTGTAACTTTACAAGTGATTATTATTTTTTAGTATTGCCATCTGTTTCTTTGTAGTGACAAGTGGTGACATGCTTAAAACAGAAGTGTGCGTGCGTGCACATGTGCGTGTTAAAAGACAGAAGAGTGGAGGTTGTGAAGCATATGGCTGTTTCAGCACTTGCCTGCCAAAAAGAGAAGGCCAGGAAAGAAAACATGGACATTGAAGATAGGAGTGACTATTATGTGTCTTGGTTAACAGAACATTTAAAATTACAACAACCTTGCTGTAATGGACGGTTATTGCCTGTTTCGATGTTTATATTCGAGATAAAGGGAAATAAAGCCATTATTTACATTTTATCTTTTAATGTGTGACATGTTTAATATTACAATCCAATTATTACTTATCTGGAAGGAACATCAGTGTTACAAAGACTTCTTGAAATTGAATTAGTGTCTATTTTATTTCTAGATAGAGTCACTGACTACCTGATTGCTTGTGAGGTACACTTATGGTTAACTCATCTTAGAGACTGTTACATAGCACATCACAAGTCACCGGCCACCAATGTGCCTTCAGTGGAGCTCATTTAATATCTTTTAATAGCTCACTGCATGCTCAGTGTGATGGCTTATAGTTTCCACTTGGAGAGCTGATGTTCAATCACCTGTGTTGATAGGAATTGAAGATAAGAGAAGGAAGGTAATAATCATTCCGTCATGAAGTACTATTTGAGCTCTAAATAAGCTTGCTTTCTATCTCCCTTATTTTCTTTCTCTTTCTTTCTTTCTTTCTTTCTTTCTTTCTTTCTTTCTTTCTTTCTTTCTTTCTTTCTTTCTTTCTTTCTTCCCTCTACCCTGTGTCCCCCTCTTTCCTTCCTTCCTTCCTTCCTTCCTTCCTTTCTTCCTTCCCTCCTTCCTTTCTTCTCTCCCTCCTTCCTTCCTTCCTTTCTTTCTCTTTCTTTTCTTTCTTTCCTCCCTCCACCCTGCGTCCCCCTCCTTCCTTCCTTCCTTCCTTTCTTCCCTCCTTTCTTCCTTCTTTTCTTCCCTCCTTTCTTCCTTCCTTTCTTCCCTCCTTCCTTCCTTTCTTCATTCTTTCTTTCTTTTCTTTCTTTCTTTTTTTCTTTCCTTCTTTCTTTCTTTCCTTCCTCTTTCTCTCTCTGTGTCTCTCTCTCTCCCCCCACCCTCTCTCTCTCCCTTCCTTCCTTCCTCCCTCCCTCCCTCCATCTTTCTTTTTGTCTGCTTGTTTACAAAAAGGACTTAATATAGCTTAAAAGAAAAGGCAGACAACTTGGAAGTAAAATATAAAAACAAACAGAAAACAAAATCAGGAAAAGAGAAACAAGAATACATTCATTATAAAATGTAACATTATTTCCATAAGCAAAATTTACCTACTTTTTCCCAGCATTATGGAACACAGAGATTAGAAGAAGAAAAAAAACTATATAGGCTGTATTACGAGAAAAAAAGAAATGTGCTTTTTCTCAGGTGTACAAATTTATTATTGTTACCTGGATTTCAATGAAAATTCTAACATGGGCTTTCTATGACAGACATAGAAATACATCTACATTCCTTTTTTAATTAAATTAAAATACTTTTTTTTCAGGAAAAAATGTACACATAGCTCTCCAGGGATTTAATAACACAAGGAAAATATATAGATTCCAAAGGAATCTGTATGCTGGAAAAATCTTGAAGTCGCACAAGACTGAATAGTAGAAGGATTACCTTAAACAGTACTTAAGTTACTTTGAGTTTTAATATTGATTGGCAGAAAATTAAAGATCATAATCTGCAGTAAAATAGGATTTTCTGATTTCTTTCATTCTCCCCTTCCTTTATATATATATATATATATATATATATATATATATATATATATATATATATATATATGTGTGTGTGTGTGTGTGTGTACTTTTAACTGGGACTATGATAGGAGAAAGCAAATGTGTTCTCTTAACTCTTTAAAAGGTTTAAAGAACAAAGAAATGTTTGAGGTGAAGGTGTGTGTCCATGGTGTTAACAGAATCCTTACCACAAAAGAATTGAGCCCATGCGGGTTGCAGTGAGCTACTGTTGCACCACTGCGATCCAGACTGGGTTACAGAGCAAGACCCTGACAAAAAAGAAAAAGAAAGAAAGAACGAAAGAAAGAATGAAAGAAAGAAAGAAAGAAAGAAGGAAGGAAGGAAGGAAGGAAGGAAGGAAGGAAGGAAGGAAGGAAAGAAAGAAAGAAAGAAAGAAAGAAAGAAAGAAAGAAAGAAAGAAAGAAAGAAAGAAAGAAAGAAAGAAAGAAAGAAAGAAAGAGAGAGAAAGAAAGAAAGAAAGAAAGAAAGAAAGAAAGAAAGAAAGAAAAAGAAAGAAAGAAAGAAAGAAAGAAAGGAAGGAAGGAAGGAAGGAAGGAAGGAAGGAAGGAAGCCAAGGAAGGAAGGAAGGAAGGAAGGAAGGAAGGAAGGAAAAGAAAGAAAGAGAAAGAAGAAAGAAAGAAAGAAAAAGAAAGAAAGAAAGAAAGAAAGAAAGAAAGAAAGAAAGAAAGAAAGAAAGAAAGAAAGAAAGAAAAAAAGAAAGAAAGAAAGATGTGCAATGTCGGCTAAATTACTCTATTAATTATATTTAATTCTAGGCTGGGCTTAGTGGCTCATGCCTGTAATCCCAGTACTTTGGAAGGCCAAGGCGGGCAGATCACTTGAAGCCAGGAGTTTGAGACAGTGAAATCCCGGCCCTACTAAAAATACAAAAATTAACCGGGTGTGGTCCCCGATACTCAGGAAGATGAGGCAGGAGAACCGCTTGAGCCTGGGAGGCGGAGGTTGCAGTGAGCTGAGATCACACAACTGCACTCCATCCTGGAGAGCAGCAATTACACATTATTTCTTATTCCTATCTTGAAGCCCTCCAAAAGTAAAAATAATAATAATAATAATTCTAAAGTATAGGGAAATATACCAACAGGCACATATTTTAAAACAACGAGGTTGAGTAGTAGATTGATTCGGAGTACATTTCATTTCAACATGCCTTGGCGGCAGTAGATGGGTAATATCCTTAGGGAATGGAGAATCAAACTTTAAAATGTAATCAAAATCTTAAATCCGGCAAAGCTTTAAATTGTCTCATTTATTTCCCAGAGCAAAGCTTTTCTTGGGAAATACATTCCTCAGGGCTGATTTTACATCCTTATTCCTAAGGCTATAGATTAGTGGATTCAACATTGGGGTTACCAGATTATTCAATATCTGAATTATGGCACCAAGCAAGGCACTGGGATTGGGTTGTAGATAGTTAACGATGACTGGCCCGTAAGCACAAACGATTGCAGTGAGGTGGGCGCTGCAGGTGGAGAAGGCTCGTTGCCTGCCCCCTGCTGAGTGGATTTTTGATATGGAAATCCCAATGCAAGTATAGGAAACAAGGATGAGAAAAAAGCATATGAGAGCCAAAAGACCAACATTTGTAAAACCTACCCTCTGGGCTAAGGATGTGTCCTTACAGGCTAGCGGTAACACTGCAGGAATATCACAGAAGTAATAGCCCACCTTGTCAGAACCACAGTAAGGTAACTGGAAGGTGAGGGAGGTTAGGATCGTGGCATGGACACAGCCACTCATCCAGGTCCCTGTGGCCAACATAAAGCACACCTTGTGGTTCATAATGACCATGTATCTCAAACGAAAACATACGGCAACAAAGCGGTCACAGGCCATCACTGTGTAGAGGAAACACTCGGTACAGCCTAGGAAATGGTAGAAGAAAAGCTGGGACACGCAGCCCGCATATGAGATAGCACGGCTGTTCCCCGAAAGGCAGAGCAGCATCTTGGGAACAGTTGTCGAAGAGAAGAAACCCAGGTCAAAGATGGAGAGGTTTCCCAAGAAAAAATACATAGGAGTGTGAAGCCAAGTGGAGGCGACGATAGCTGTAAGGATAAGCACATTTCCCAAGAGGGTGCAGAAATAAAATGAGGAGAACAGGAATAAAAGGGCCGTCTCTAGGCCCTCTGTCTCAGGGATTCCCAGAAGGATGAATTCAGTCACCATTGTGTGATTTCTCATTCCTAGGGAGGAATCAACTCTTGGGTGTCTGTGAAAAGAAATATGTGGTTAAATTTAATATGCATGTAAATTACCTGTGTTTAGATCAATGAAATGGAAAAGAAGCAAGAGATCTAGATAGTTACAGAGGAATGCTTCCTGGAAGAATCATCTTGATCTGCCTGCTTTGCTCTGTACTGATATGGATATCATTCTGCCGTGGTTTCTTTTCTTGTTTGTAAGTTTTTATTTTTACAG
The DNA here is from genome assembly GCF_037993035.2 of Macaca fascicularis. Classification (NCBI taxonomy): domain Eukaryota; kingdom Metazoa; phylum Chordata; class Mammalia; order Primates; family Cercopithecidae; genus Macaca; species Macaca fascicularis. The sequence goes on from NC_088388.1 coordinate 122,740,351, forward strand.
ATTTCAGAGGTACAAGCGCATTTTTGTTACATGGATATATTTTGTTACACGGATATATTGCCAAGTACTGAAGTCTGGGTTTATAGCACACCCTTCACCCAAATGGTGTACATCGCACCCGATAGGTAATTTTTCTTTCCTCACCAAGCCCCCTCCCACCCAAATCAACTTTTAGAGTTATTCCACTCTGTACGTCCACATGTGCCCATTGTTTAGCTCCCACTTACAAGTGAGAAGACTGCAGTGCAGTTTCTAATTGCAGATGCCTCTCATTTAATAATTTCACCAAGAAGCCTTGCACGATGTCTCGTAGCTGCCATTCTTCATATTTACCATTAAATAGCATAAATTATACATGCTCTAAAAGGACAAATGTAAATACTTAATGTCTTTATAACAAACAAGGTCTCATCCAAATTTCTTATATTCATCTAAAACAATTTGCTTACAGTTATAATTCAGTAAGACATATACAAAATGTAGAGTATCTTTCCCTCATTGTCTCCCTGGCCATGAGGGTCGACAGTGAGAAATTATTCAAAAGAAGGATCTCAGATAGCTCTTAATGAACAGAAAATTGCAATCACAAGTTCCTTATCCTCTGCAGTCACCTGAATTCAGTGCACGTGAGTAACCGATAGACTTCATTTCTGTCTCCAAAGTCTGTAATTGTCTAACCAGACCCAAGTTAAGCCACATCCTAATTTTGTGGCAGCAGAAGGTACAGGGTAGCAGTAGTAAAGACTCCTTTCCTTTCCCAGTTTCCTACTTTAAAAAAAGCGAATATATTTTTCTACTTGTTTTAATTTTTTTCAGCAGTGAGATCTACAGATTATAGATCAACTCATATATTCTATTACCTAAGATGATTCCCTTTCTCTCTCTCTCTCTCTTTTTTCCTGGAGATTGTGAAGGGAGAAAGAGAGTGAAAGCCAAGATAAAAAGTGAAGGACAAAATGTGTGCACTTACGTGGGAAACAGGGAACATAATTGTCGGCTGCTTGTGAGTGTTGTCTTCCTTTCCTTCCCCAGCAGAAGGAAGAAGTTTGTGCCGAAATCCCAATCAGCCTAGAGTCTACAAGTAGGTGATTTGAATTCTTTTACTTTTCAACCACTTTCAAATAGAATGCCACAAATCTAAATATGCATCAGCTGCCTTACACTAATTTCCTGTCTAACTCTAGGAACTGCAATCATTCCTCAATACAGGACATTTTAAATAACCTTGGTCTTCCCTGGGGTATTAATCCCTCAACTCAGGGAACTTTTTGAGCAAGGGAGCAATTAACTACTTGGTATAATTACACCTTAGAAATGAATGAGAGAAGAGAAGAGAGAAAGGGAGAGAGAAAGAGAGCCTGATTAGTATCATTTCCTTTGTAAAATATACTTCTGTGGAAGAATATTTTTAAACATTCCTTTGACACATATATCACACATATTTGTTGTGTGTTTTTATATTTACTGCGTTTCATGTGTGCATACTTTTTTAATAAATAAATTATACCTTATTTTCCTACCTAGTATTGACAGAATTGACTATTGTGAGCAACAGTAACTGGGGTAGCTTAGAGAACTAAAGAAACTAATGGAAAACTAGGCCCAGGAAGGGTGGGAAGTAGGGCAGCTGGAGGGACCTTAGCTGTTAGAATTCATGGAGCAGCCTCAGGGCATCGCCATCAGCCAGTTCTACCTCAGCTACCTTTGCTTCTGTGTGCCTCACCCCAAGATTGGACTCTGACTTCCTTGGCTGAGTCACATGCCGATCTCTGTGAGCAGGGTACAGGCTAAACGGTGGGATGGAGATGGGCAGTTCTCCAGCAGGGAGTGAAAGAGGCTGTTGCCAGAAGAAATGCAGCTGGAAATCATCATTCTCAGCAAACTCTCGCAAGAACAGAAAACCAAACACCGCATGTTCTCACTCATAGGTGGGAATTGAACAATGAGATCACTTGGACACAGGAAGAGGAACATCACACACCGGGGCCTATTGTGGGGAGGGGGGAGGGGGGAGGGATAGCATTAGGAGATATACCTAATGTAAATGACAAGTTAATGGGTACAGCACACCAACATGGCACATGTACACATATGTAACAAACCTGCACGTTGTACACATGTACCCTAGAACTTAAAGTATAATTAAAAAAAAAAAAAAAGAAAACATCCTAAAAAAAAGAAAGACGGAAGAAATATGCTGGGAGTTCAAAAATAATGTTAAGCTAGCACTTGAAGTATCTGTCCTTGTACTTCCTGACATCTATTAAAGCTTCCGAGTTAAATACCTTCAATACGCATCTGAGAGATTGAATGGCAAAAAAAAAAGTTAGGATAAGTTTTTTTGGGGGGATGTGGAAGGCCAAATGTTTATTCTAAAGTTTCAAAAAATTTGCTGTATTGTGCATAGCTGCATGAAGATCTGAGACAGATGCCCATTTACATCCACAAACTAATTGTGTGGCTTGAAGAAAATTACCTAACATCCCTAAATCTCATTTCATCTTCTGTAAAATGATCTTACAGAACTCATATGTAGATTACAGTAGATAATACATAAAAAGCAATTACACAGTGCCTGGTAAGGAGTAAGGACTCAATTAATGGTAACTTATGATTATTACTCTAGGCAGATCTTCTGAAAAGCTACCTTTGACTACATTTCTCAAACTCTCTCCCCACACCAAGTGGAGGTATAAAATATAAAGAAACAGTGATTTGGGAGGGTTCAACTAAAGTAGATGTAGTTATAGGAAAAAGGAGACAACTAATAAATCACAGAATGTGTGAAAACTGCATAAGCAACCTTTAAAAAAAAATGTAGGCCAGGTGTGGTGGCTCATGCCTGTAAGCCCCGTACTTTGAAAGGCCAATATGGGAGGATCCCTTTAGCCCAGGAATTTGAGACCAGCCTGGGGGCAACATAATGAGATCTCATTTCTAAAAGACATTTCAAAAATTGGCTGGGTGTTGGGTGTGGACCTGTAGTCCCAGCTACTCTGGAGGCTGAGGTGGGAGGATCTCTTGAGCGCGGAAGTCCAGGCTATAGTGAACCATGATTGCACCACTGCACTCCAGCCTGGGTAACAGAGCAAGATCCTGTCTCAGAAAAAGAAAATTGTGGTAAAATACACAAAGCATAAAATTTAACGTCTTAACCATTTTGAAATATATGGTACAGTAATGTTAAGTATATTTCCATTGATGATCAACTGTTTACATCGTTGCCCAACTAATCTCCTGGACTTTTTCATCTTGCAGAACTGAAACTCTATAACCATTAAACAACTTCTCCATTTCCTTCCAACATCAGTGGCTCCTGGGAACCAACATTCTAGTTTCTTTTTCCATGAATGTGACTATTCTGGATACCTCATATTACTGGATTTATACAGTCTTTTTGTGACTCGCTTATTTCACTTAGCATAATGTCATAATGTCAACATTGAGGCTCATCCATGTTGTGGCATGTGTCAGAACTTCCTTTCTTTCTAAGTCTGAATAATGTTTTGTTGTGTGTGTATACCACGTTTAGTGTATCCATTCATTGAGTGAATGCTGGGTTGCTTTCAGCCCTTGCCTATTGTGATTAACGCTGCTAGGAATGTGGGTGTTCAAATGTGTCTTCAAGACCCTACTTTTATTTCTTTTGTATATATACCAAGAGCTGGAATTGCTGGATCATATGGTAATTCTATTTTTACTATTTTAAGAAAATACAATACTGTTTTTCATACCAGCTGCACCATTTTACATTCTCATCATTAGAGTACAAGGGTTCCAATTTCTGACATCATAGCCAAAGCTTATTACTACGGTAATTTTAAAAATAGTAGCCATCCTTATTGAAGTGATATGTCATTGTGGCTTTATTTTGCATTTCCTTAGTGCTTAGTGGTATTGAACATCTTTCCATGTGCTTATTTGCCGTTTGTGTACCTTCTTTGGATAAATGTCTATTTAAGTCCCTTACCCATTTTTCAATCAGGTGATTTGGTTTTGCTGCTGTAGTTGTTAATGAGGTAAGATTTTAAAAAGTGATTGTGTGTGTCTGTGTGTGTTTTTGTATGTGTGCATTTGTGTTTTAAATAAAATCTCATGTTGTGTGCTTTTAGATCCAGGAAAGATTTAAATGGTTAGTGTTTGTTTTCAGTGCCAGCCATTGCAACACTAATTTAGAAAAAGCCAAAAAGTTGGTCATTCAGATTTTGTTTTTCATATATCATCAATTTTACCTAAACATGAATGTATATTTAAATTCAGACATAATATTATTCCGTACCTTAATTATTTCACACATATTCCTCTGTATCAATAAATATACAACTGCATCATAATTTAATGGGTAAAGAGGTATCCATTCATTAATTCAACAAACCTACACTGGAAGCTTACTATGTCACTGGGCTATGTCTTATGGATACAGTGATGAGCAAGACACACATAATCTCTACTTTTATGAAACTTTCCATTGTCTAGAAAACAAATCTATTATAGAAGTATCAGTGTGTTGAATATCTGTCCCTAAACACTAGTCAGGCTTTACCAGATATCATGACATGTAGATTCTTCTACAAATATCCTGCATTAGTAGAACAGCAAACTAACACTAGGGTTATTTGAATTCAGCATATTGTCTCTAATAGGCATCCCCAATGTGTGGGAATAAGATGCTGTGGCATCTTGGATTTTTGCCAATCAAGTTAGGAGGAGCCCTAGAATCCTCCTAGTGCACTAAAACCATTTAACTATGCTTGAAGGAGCTTCACTTTATCATTTTATCCTTTTAGCTTCATGCTATTTGTAAAGTAAGCATTTTTATTAGAGATTTTTACTTGTTTTTGTTTACTGGTTTCAAATAGGAAGGGAACTTTGGAGACTACAAATGGAATAGAAGAACTACAAGTAACTAAAATGTCATGGAAACTAGGAGCTGGCGTGTCTGTGGGATCCCCAGTTAATAGTACCCGTTCTTTCACTTTAGATTCTGAGAAAATTGAGAAACAGTTATCAACTCCAGTCTTGTTGGAAGTTAAGTTACAAAATGTAACTTGCTGGGAGAATCAAATGAGCATGCTAATTAAGCCCCATAATTAGACCATCTTCTCTTCAACAACACTGGATGGAAAGACTTTCCCCTTGCTTTTACACTAAAGAGTATTTTGATATATTGGCAGTGTGGTGCAATAGGAAAATGATGACACAGCAGGACTTAAGAGGACTTGGATCTAGGGCTGGCTTTAGCATAACTAGATGTAGTACACAAGGAAGACACTTATTGCTGTATCTCAGTGCCACCATCTACAGGTGGGAACAATTGGTAATAGAATAGAGTAAGTGGAGATAATAATAAAGTCAAATCAGTCGTCCTTCAGTATCCTCAGGAGATTGGTTTTAGGACCCCCATAAATACCACAATCCAAATATGCTCATGTCCCTTATTTAAAATGGTGTAGTATTTGCATATAACCTATGCACATCCTCCTGTATGCCTTAAATCATCTCTAGATTACTTGTAATACTTAGTACAATGCCTACCACCATTTCATGCACATGAATTCAATGTAGTACTCACATGAGGCAAATTCAAGTTTTGCTTTTTGGAACTTTGTAAAATTTATTTTCTGAATATTTTTGAATCGCAGTGGTTGAATTCATAAAGGCAGAACCCATGAATATTGAGGGCTGACTGTATATAGATGTAACCTCTGTCAGTACTTACTTTACCAGTTATTTATCGAACAACTTATTTGTATCATGAGAGAAGTAATTAGGATGAGTAAATTGCCATGCAGGTCACTTAGGGTAGCTATGTGGTACAGGAATCTATAGCAGGGAGGTGATTTGGAGTTAACTGGAGCTGAGTTTGAGGTCTGATTTGGTGCTTAATGTGTAACATTGGGTTCACTATTTGAAGACTTTAATCCTCAAAACTCTTTTCTACGTTACATAAAATCTACTTTATAGGGGTGAAGATTTAATAAGATGATGTATGTGAAATGCTCATCACAATGCCCAGAAGACAGATCATGCTCTATGAATGTTAGCTAACCTTCTTCTTCGCAAGATGGAAGAACTGAAATGCTTATACACAGAAAAGAGGAACAATTACATTTTAATTGGAGCAAAAAAATAAGGTAAAATTGAATATTGATTTATACAGAGAGGAACTATTGAAGGGTACTTCTTGGACTGCTACAGATCCTCTCTGTCCTCAACCAGGAAAAGTTGGCTACCCATTATAGAGACAAGAAATCTGTCTCCAAGTGCTTGCTATGCCCTTTGGATTCCTTATCCAGAATTAAGAGACAAAGAATAATGTTAATTATAACATTTATTCCCAATAATATCTCATAATTTATTCACAGACAGTAAGTAAAACATTTCGGAATACTCTTTTCAGGGACCTTTTCACTTCCTTGTTCCTTAAGGAATAGATTAACGAGTTCAGCATGGGTGAGACAATATTATTTAATATTTGCACCATGGCACCAAGCAAGGGGTTGGGTGTGGACTTCAGATAGATGATGATTACAGGTCCATAGGCACAGAGGATTGCAATGAGGTGAGCACTGCAGGTGGAGAAGGCTTTCTGCCTGCCCTCTGCTGAACGGATTCTCAATATGGTAATCCCAGTGAGAGTGTAGCAGACACAGACACTGATCAAAAGTGTTAAAGCCAGAAAGCCAACATTTATGGAACCCACCCTCTGGGCCAGGGCACTGTCAGTGCAAGCCAGGGGTAAAACAGCAGGAATGTCACAGAAGTAGTCCACCTGATTGGGGCCACAGTAGGACAACTGAAAGGTAAAGGAGGTCAGAATGGTGGCGTGAAGACAACCCACCAACCCGGCTACCACGACCAGGCTGACACAGACTCCAGGCTTCATGATGAGCATATACCTCAGTGGGTGACATATGGCAACAAAGCGATCACAGGACATTACAGAATAGAGGCAGCCTTCAGCAGAACCCAATAAGTGATAGAAGTAGAGCTGTGAAGCACATCCCTTGTAAGAAATGACTGGGCTCTGGCCAGAGAGATACAATAGCATCTTGGGACATGTTACAGATGGGAACAATATGTCAAAAATAGACAGGAGTCCCAAGAAGAAATACATAGGCATGTGAAGGGTAGAGGAAGAAACAATTGCTACAAGGATGAGTAAGTTTCCAAGTAGGTTGAAGAGGTAGATGAATGAGAAGACAGCACAGCGTACAGCCTCCAGTCCCTCTGTCTGAGGTATTCCCCGTAGAATGAACTCATTCAGCAATGTGTGATTCTTCATGTTCATGGAAGGGTAGTCTGGGTTTTCACAAAATATGTGAAAATATGAATGTGGAGGCAGATTGGGATAAGTACAATACCAATACATTCATTGGCACCAATTTTTGTTTAAACATTAAGTTGATGTTGAAATTAAGAATTAGAGATTCTTCCGCAGACATTTAGGGATTAGTAAAGCATGCATATGCCTTCACATCTTGAGATATATTTGTTCGTGATTATAGACAGCAAACAAAATGAAACATTAATATGGTGAAATGTTGGATGGGCTAAGAGAACAGAGAACATAATTAATGTCCGCAACTAATGATACAATAATGAATGCCCTAAAAAGACCAACTCGTAAGTCAGATCCTCCTGATTCCTCTTCTCAATATTTCTACAGTTACTCGAAGATGTGATCAGATGCCCTAATTATTCACCAAAAGTCAATTTTGTCATTGACATTTCTAATAAGAATGATGGACTGAGATACAATGCAATGAGCATTAAGATTTGGATTGTGTTAATATCATTCTAATTATAGATAAACTTTTTAGTTTTTTAGTTTTGGCACGTTCTTATTTGGAAATATTCGTTTGTCTGAAAAGACACTAGCAGTGACTAATTTTGTTGTTACTCTAGGGTTTTAAATTGCTTAGAGATTAGCAGCTGAGATGTATTATCATATCCTAGTTTTAGGTTTGAGTGAAGTCACATCATCTATAAAGACGCAGATATGAAATATTTCATCTTTGCTAACAATTGGAATTTTTGAATCCTTAGAATATAAATATTTCAATTCTGAAGTTTTTGTGTGTTTTTGTCTTTTAAAATTTTTTTATTATTTTGTTGTGTAAGAGCACTTAACATGAGAGGTACTCTCTTACCAGATTTTCAGTATAGAATACAATACAATATTATTATTAACAATATAGGGACAATATTGTACAACAGATCTCTAGACTCATCTTGCATTACTAAAACTTTAGAGTCATTGATTAGTAACTCTCCATTTTCCTCTCTTCCCTGCCCATGACAACCATCATTTTGCTCACTGCTTCTATGAATTTGACTGTTTTATTTTAAGGGAAAGAGTTAACTGTATATGCTGAGAACATGTAACTGCCGCTGGGGTATGACAATGCTTGAATATAAAGGCTCTTGTGAATCATTCAAGAAGGATATTTTCATTTCCAGTTTTTACTTTTTTGATGTATTTATTTTTGATACTCCCAAATATGAAAACTAATAATTGCCCTTATTTCCACTTACAATTCCTGGTCAATTTCTCTGATTCTCTTTATAAGTAATAGTTATTGATTGATAATTTTAGCCTCTAAAAATATGGAAGTGGTAAGATAGATGAATATAATCCACATATACACAGGAAATACTGAAGGAATGTAGTTCAGGTTCTGTTAGACTGTTAGATCCCTGAAAGTAGTGGCTGTAATTTGTCATTGAATCTGCAGCACGTACCATAGTACTTCTGAATAGCTGGAATTTAAATATTTGTTAGAGGAATGAATGAATGAAAAGTTGGAAATGAATTTATGGATATTATCTGACTGTGAGTTCTATGAAGAGACCATGTTTATTCTTGCTCATCATTGTATCACTAGGATTTAAGAAATAGCAGCATCCAACAAGTGTGTTTATTTCGATCAACTTTTTAAATTCTCTAGAATTATTCCTTTGGTCCTTCAACTATTTTAAGTCTTTTTTCTTAACCCCAGCCAACAATGGTTGTAGTCAGCCTACTTTAGGCTTCAGATACCATGCCTAGTAAAAGGAATTTAGATATTCATTGAAATGTAGAGTACCTAATTGCTGAGCTAGGAGAGAGAGGATGAGCTTTGAATATCTTCAAAATTGCTGTAACTCATAATTACCTCTTGCTGGAGGAGAGTTAAGGAAGGCAAATGGACCTTTCTGAAGAGAAGGAAAAGAACAAAATTATGATTAGTGGAAAGTTCTGTCACAGCAACAACTAAAGAATGTGAAAAGGAATTATTGTAAAAAATATCTTAAATAGGACAAAATTATCCACACAATCTTAGGTACCAGATTTAGATCACATGTCTTAGATCATGTGATAATCAAACCTGGAAAAGTGTTATCACAAGATCTTAATGAAATTGATGTACTCTATTATTGTCTTAAGGCCTCAAGTCTATAGAGATTCTGTTTATTGTATCGAGTTCTTTGAATTTTGGGGTCCTTTGGGGTTTCTTGTTGGGGGAAAGCTACTATTCTTCATTCTCCCCAGTATCCCAACTCCCCACCCCAGGATCCTTTCGTCTGCTTTCTCTGGGGAATCATCTGGACCTGAAATGAGTTTGTATGTTTGCCTTAGTTGTTAAAGAACAAGTGCATGGCCACTGGGTGGCCTCCAAGATCCGGATTAGTCATCTCTTCACGTAGGTATCTTGGGAGGTTTCTGAACAATTTCAGTTAGGCTTAATGAACAGAGGGCAAATAGAGTTAACTGCTGTGCAGTTATTTTAACATATTCCTAGAAAAAGAGGTTTAATAACTCAGTACAGAAAACTGGAGTGTACTATGTGACTTTTAAACTAAGAAAATGTAGGGGATAAATGACAAAAGTAGTTAGATGTTGGAAATCAAGATCCAGTGAATGGAAAAATATTGCCAAAATGTGGGATGTTCTTATATTGTGCTTGGTATATAGTGAGTATCCACTAATGTTTGTTTTTGATGAACTGAGATAATACTTACCTCACACAATTGTGTAAGGATTACATATGATGATATTCCTGACATAACCTTGAAAAAGATAGAGAATTCTATTGTTCTCTGCTTGGATGAGAGGAGCCAATAAGGGAAGACAAGATTTTAAGCCTGGCAGATTTTGTTTAACATCTAGGCTCTTACTTACTAATTCTGTGACTCTGCCGTGCCTTCAATTTGCTTATCTTTAAAATAAGGATAGTATTACATTCTATGACAAATGATGACATGAACTCAGAGTAGTTAAATTGCTTTCTCATGATTATACAACTATTAAGTACTAGAGGTAGGAATTAAGCCCCAGACTGAATCTGAAGCTCAGACTCAATTCTGTGACAGAGCCAAGTTGATCCTGATAAATTAGAACCTGGTTTCTTGTTTTCTCTACAATTTTCTGAACCTCTGGATGAGCAACGTATGTTCTTTACAAGCCCTCATAGATTTTTAGACCCTTGAGCTGCATCCTGCCTATCTCCTTTGGCATTTGTCTATGCTTTGGGTTTGTCAGGAGCATATTTGCTTGTAATCAATGAAAATTGCTCCTCTTAAGCAACGGTCACCATTATCCAAGAAATTTCTGACAAACAACTAAGTGATTTGTGATGACCCGGCTTTATTCCTGCCTGTAATTAATGTAATTTGACATACTATGTAAAATAATTAGCACTGGTTTCAAGTAGGAACTCAATATATAGTACTATACATATTTGTAAATCCACCCTACCTATCCATTCATTTATAAGTTTCTGCTGAGCCCAGGTTGTATGTGATATCTTCAAACATGAAATTTCTAAGTTATCAGTGATCTTATGAAAATTATACCTATTATTATAATTGTTATCACCAATATGTAATAAATGCTTATAAGATTTGTGCACATGTCTGAGCATTTGTTATTTGATCTTTTGAAATCTATTCTCCAATATCGATAGTAGATTGCAATTACAAGGCCTAAGCGTATATTCAACCACCGGAATTTATACGTATTTATAAATTAATCAAATAACTTCATGCATTTTAAAAACTTATTTTCTTAAAGGTTTACAATTTTAAGAGCACATAAAGGGCTCAGGTTTGATAAGAACAGCAGGAAGTTTTAGATGAATTGCTATGGAAACATCAGAGGAGAGACAACAAGCAGAACCGTACACTTAAAACTCTCCGTGATGATAAAGATATAGAACATCGAAGAAAGAGAATAACAGAAATGAGACAATGAGCAAAACAGTTTATTGAAAGCCTGTTCTGAACCAGAACAGAGTGTCATAGAGTGCTAAGAACTCTATGACAGCCTTTTTATTTCAGGAAGGGAAATGGCTCTCAGAAGAAGTAAAGAAAAATAAATAGCAAACTATGATAAACATAATCAACACACACCAGCATAATTCAGGACACATGTGTTACAGTGGTGGGTGCTAAAGTAAATTGGACATTGTTCTCATAATATACAGATTTCTATTTCCATTATAAGCAAATGTGCTTTTCATATTCCGAAGAAGACGGTTTCCTTAAAAGCCTACTTTTTAATTAATCATAATAAAATGTATTAGGGTAGGATAAGGACCCAAAGGGCTGTAATAAACCATGGAGAAATTCATTACTTTATCCTGTAAAATTCTGTGAAGATACGGTGACTTGCTCTATGAGAGTGTCAGGGACTCAGGATCTTTCTATCTTGTTGCTTCTCCAGTTTTAGGGGAAATACTCTAGGCTTTATGGTCTAGTCTTTATGGTTCAAGCTGGCTCAGGATATACCTGCATTCACACCAGTGAGCAGGAAGAGGGTAAAGTGAATGGGAGGCCATCCTCTTTTCTTTGAAAGGGCATGACATGGTGTTGCAATTATTTCTTGTACCCTATTGGCCAGAGCTTAGTTACAAGGCCATACCAGCTTTAAGGGAGGCTGGGCAATGTTTTCATTCTGAATGGTCATAGACATTGTGAAACTTGGGGTTCCTATTAGTATAAAAAAGAAGGTAAGAATCAATCTTGAGGAATGCCTGGCAACACTAAGGCACAAGGACAGACTTTTAAGTGAAGATACCTCATCTATGTCGGTTTAATTGTGTATATTGTGCTCGGTTACGGGTATTTTCACATAGTTGTCTTTTCAACAACCAGCATCTTCTGTGTGTTTCCTGATTCAGTGCCCTCTAACCATGCTGCATGCCTGGTCTGTGGCAGACTTTTAGTGCTAAGCTCTAAGCCCAGCAGGATCAGATGATGAACTCTGCCCATGTTTCCAGCTCCTCCCTTTTGTTGCTCAGATGTTTCAGTCAATGGAAAGAAGGCACAGTCACAAGGAACAATACCAGACATGATTTCTCTCCAGAGAAAAGGATAATTTCCTCTCATAATTAGTTCAGTACATCTAAAAAACATGGTTGTAGGGCCCAGTACTGATAAAATAGAATTTTTACTTATGTTATGTTTTACTATATATGCATATATTACATGCATGTAACTGTATATACATGTGTGGTGTACATACATACACATATATACATCTATGCATGCACATGCATGTATATAAATGCGGGTGTGTGTGTGTATATATATATATAACTTCTATGGCCACTAAGATTCATTAGATCTCAAAAAAACAATCAGTGGAGGTATGTCATTATCCCCATGTTTCAGACGAGAGAACAAATAACTTGGGGAAAGTAACATATCCACAAAAAATACACCACAGAGACCAAAATCAAGCTGTGTTTTCCATATGTATCATGTATTCTTTCCCTATAGATTCTCTACAGCAATATGACACTTTAAGTCCCAGATTTAATAGGTTGTTTTGAAATAGAGAAGTCATGGGGACCTTGATAACTTCTAATGTGCTTTAGCCAGGTAAATGAGCATAGACATTCTCAGTTACTTACATTGTTAACCCAAACATTTGGTTTCAGGATCCCATAAGTGACCCATGACAGGAAGACTAGGGATTCCCTGGCTAGAGCGTCTCTCATTAGAGCAGATGTGTGTCCCTTGCACTATCTCCTTATCTTTCCCCGTGCTTTAGGGAAGGTGCAACTTGGGGAAAAATGACTCACATTAGAGATAAGGTGTCAATGATATAATGTCCATAAAGTTTTGATTAACAGGGCCCAGGACACAGTAAGCCCTTGGCAATTAAGCTTTTACAGAAATATGCAGTTTTTCATGTCATTGTTGATGTTGTTCCTGTTGCAGCATTTTCCCTTTCTCTCTTTGCCGGTTCTCTGATTGTTCCTTGGCAAAGAGCAAATAAAAAAAGCAAACGTTCCAAAGTCGAAGACTTTTCCTTTGATACAAACAAGCGAAAGTTCGATTATTTGTTTAATAATTTTCCGTTGATCCCTTAGCCTTGTAGTCCCTACTTTATAAACGGTCCCTAGAAAGGGGCGGTTCTTTCCGGAAATTGTGACCGCAGCTGTTTTCACTCCGCTGTGACTCAGAGCACTCCGGATTGCAGGAGAAAAAGGTAGGGGACCAAGCTGTCGGTGCAGGGCCTGGCTCCATCCCCTGCTCTGGAAGACTGAGAGCTGCGCATTCTAGCTCCCTTTCCCCAGTGCCCAAATTTGTAGGGGCTCCTTGAACTGCACGCCCCACGGGTGGAGGATTTCATCCTGATGTATGAACCCCAGGAAGGTTTCCTGCAAGTTTGGTAGTTTAGGGAAATCTTTTGGAGGCTGAAGGAGGGATTTAGGCATCTCCTAATCTGAAGGCCCTTCTTCCTACTTTCCTTCTCTTTTACTTTACTTTTTCACCCCCTTTCTTTCTTTGATATACACAGTTGATGTTTTCTGAATTTCAAGGTAGTGTAAGCTGAGGAAATGAGGCTGTAAGCCTCCATCTACTCCAATCAACTGCAGCCTCTAAGCCCTTCTATATAGAAATGTAAGAGACTGACGCAGTCCCTTCTGTAAATACGTGGACATTGGAAATCTGGGACTGAAATGGAAAGGTTAAATCAATCTCTGATTTTATCCAAGCCCCACTTCTTACCCCAAATCTCCTTCTTGTCTGGTTCCGGGTTCTCCACTTCAACCCCTGCCACAGGTCGCAGGAGTGTGTGTGGCCGGTGGTGCCACCCAGCTCCGCTCCCTCCCTTCTAGCCGCTGAGCAGCCCCTGCTGGGACTGCATTCCCGAAGCGGCTACCTGGCTAGGCCAGAAGACTTGTATTCTCCCAGCTGCGTCAGATTCATGGCTTTCAGCTTGGTGGCCAGTCTCTACCTAAGCCTTGCAAGTTGCCTTTCTGAAGTGCCATCCTGAAAGACAGAACTAATTCTGACCCAAACTAATTTTGTTTGTACTCGGAAGAGTGGGGGCAAGGGTGCAGAATAGCAAGTTTTCCTCAACGGAGGATTTTTTTCTGAGCTTAGAATCAGGAAGTGAAGGCTATTTCCTTGTAGGGGACACCCTCTGCGTCTCTCTCTTTTACTCAAGCCACCGTTGGTGAGTATTGCCCAGCCTGAGAGCTTCTCTTTCAGCTGTTTCACTCCTGTGAGTCTCCTGCTTTAGGCTGTCTGCTTAATGAGTTATTGGAAATTCTTCCCTCTCCCAGCCCAGCCTGTTCTACCAGAGAACTTGCCCAGGTCAGAGGTCTGCGGAGAAGCCCTTTTCTGAGCATCCTCTTCTCTCCTCACACCTGCTGCTGTCCTCTGCATTGCTGTCAAATTGTGAGTCATTTTGCCACACTCAGTTTTTATCCAATTTCTCAAAATAACAGATATGGAATGAAAAGCCTGATTTACTGGTGCTGTTTAGTTGGGGTGCCAATGTAGGCTATGTGCATATATAATATTTATATATATTAGAATATCTTGGATGGATACAAACAAATATACTGGTATCTTTTAATTTTGAGTCCCAAAGAAAAGCCACAAGATAAATGGCCTGTGGCAGGAGTCCATCTTGGATCACACAGCTTCTCACATGCAGCATGTCCCTGAATGCCATGATCCAAAGTGAATGACGGCAGAGGTTTATTGATTAACAGTTACAATAATAATAGGGGCAATAGTGATGTCTGTCATCATTGAATAAATGCCTCCCATGGGCCATGTGCTATTCTAGGGACTTCACATGTATTAATTCATATATGATGTGTGGATATGATGCTACTCATTTTAGAAAGAAAATACTGAGACTCAGAGGGGTTAGTGACACCTGTTCCATATGCCTAAGGAGTGGTGAATTAAACACACTTTTGAGAAAGTGGAATTGGTATTTGAAACAGCCTCAGGGTGTTTCAGAGATTTCCTGTTTAGTAGATACCAGTGAATCTTATACCTTCCCCACCTAGAACTGCCATTTAAAGGGAGCCTTTTGATGGAAATCTTTGTCTCCTTTTTTTAAAGGTTCCAACTTCCTAACTCCAACATTAACCCTTTGACTGTATTCTTATGCCAGAGAAAAGCACATAAAGTACTGGTGTTTGAACAGATAACTTCCAACATGTCTCCCTGTTTGTGATATGTCTTTTCTGCAGAAATCTTGCATCACCATGGTGCACTTCTATGGCCTACTCACCCTCCAACGGGAGCCAGGTAAGCTTACTTTGTGACTCTTACTCGCCATTGAATCTTCGGCACTTAGCACAAGGCTTGATCTACAAGGAAGCATCCTACTGAAGCTTGATGAACTTGAATTCTGGTCTATCTACAGTGCCACTGAAGAGTATCTCTGTGAGCGTGTCCATTTACGAGTTTGTGGCTGATGTGTCTGCAACTTTGAACTATGAGAACGCGGAGAAAGTTCCTTTGGAGGCCGTCTTTCTGTTCCCCATGGATGAAGACTCTGCTGTTTACAGCTTTGAGGCCTTGGTGGATGGGAAGAAAATTGTAGCAGAATTACAAGACAAGATGAAGGTAGTAGAAATTACCTCCTCCCTTCTTATTACATTACCTCCTCCCTTCTTATTTCCTTAATGCATACTCTTTATGATCTCTACTAAATATACTTTCACAAAACATGCTGATGTTGAAAGCTCTTTCTTCCACTCTTTTCTAACCGCCATTTTTCTAAAATCATTTGGGGGGAAAAATCAATCAGAGGCATTCAAAGTATAGCTGTGATTAGACAAGACCAATCACAGTCACTCTGCACTACTCGTCTCTTTTTCAGCCATGTCACCTTGGATGTTCCCTTTCTTTCCCATCCCTCGCCCTGTTCTTCTCAGGCCCGCACCAACTACGAGAAAGCCATCTCCCAGGGCCACCAGGCCTTCTTATTGGAGGAGGACAGCAGCTCCAGGGATATCTTCTCTTGCAATGTGGGTAACCTCCAACCTGGGTCGAAGGCCTCAGTCACCCTGAAGTATGTGCAGGAGCTGCCTCTGGAAACAGATGGGGCTCTGCGCTTTGTCCTCCCAGCTGTCCTGAATCCTAGATACCAATTCTCTGGTGAGTATCTCTTCCCTTTGAATACTAGTGGTGGGTGACATAAATGGGGAAATTTTCTTAAGGTTGAGAGTGTCTTAAAAAGTGTTGGCAAGGAAAACAGAACTAGTTCACTTTTTATAGGGTCGTCGAAGGACAGTTGCCTTAATGTGAAGACTCCTATAGTCCCTGTGGAGGACCTGCCCTACACACTCAGCATGGTCGCCACCATAGATTCCAAGCATGGCATTGAGAAGGTCCAATCCAACTGCCCCTTGAGTCCCACTGAGTACCTAGGAGAAGACAAGACTTCCGCTCAGGTAGTTAATGAGAGAATACTGCTGTTGTCAGTTCCTCTGTTGCTTGAGTCTTGACTTAGTCCCCACCCAGTTCTTCCCAAATGATAACCCAGAGGGGGTCCCACATGCTCCTTCCATATCCTCGTTTAATCTCCAGAGCCTTCTCTCCAGCCTCACCTCTGTTCCTGGTCATGTCTCTCATGGAGGAGGACTGTAGCCCTGACCTCAGCCCCAAGTAGCAAGCAGTGATGATTCTAATGTGGCTCCTTTACCTGTCCCCAACTCAGGTTTCCCTGGCTGCTGGACACAAGTTTGATCGGGACGTGGAACTCCTGATTTACTACAGTGAGGTGCATACCCCCAGCGTGGTTTTGGAGATGGAGATGCCTAAAATGAAGCCAGGTATTTTCTTTCTTCCTTTGTAGTAATCCTCTAAGGGGCACCTCCCTGTCTTAGAATTACTGTCAAATTACTCTCTTTTCTTTCCTTCCCTCCAGTGGTGGTTAATACGTGTGAAAACTGAAATAGTTTACACTATGTCATGCCAAAATGGTTAGGTTTAATGACTGTCATGTGATACGTCTTGTAGGCAAATTTAAGTAGATCAGTAGATAATTGGGCAAAAGCCAGGAACAGATAATTTACAAGAGAAAACATGGCCAGTTTATAAACATGTGGCAATGATCAGTATTGACAGAAATCCAAATAATCATGTGACATTTTCACCTTTCAAATTATCAATGATTTCCAAATCTGATGCTTCATGCTTTAAAAGGTGTGGTGAATTAACCTTTTGAGGATAAATTTGGCCATATATGTTAAATAAATGTTAACTTTCATAATTTCACGTTTAGAAATCTTGCCTAAGGAAATAAATCTAGATATAAGTAAAAATATGCATTGAGATGTC
The DNA here is from genome assembly GCF_037993035.2 of Macaca fascicularis. Lineage (NCBI taxonomy): Eukaryota > Metazoa > Chordata > Mammalia > Primates > Cercopithecidae > Macaca > Macaca fascicularis. The sequence continues at coordinate 122,757,940 of NC_088388.1, forward strand.
CCCCACCATTTTAATAATATCAAGTATTAGTAAGCAATCAAAATGTCTCTTAGTGGCTAAATTTCCTATGCTAGGTATACTTCATGAGTTATTATGCAGCTCCTAAAATAATGTACACTGACAGATTGAAGTAATTGGAAAAATGACCTCCAAAGAATGTTAAGTAAAAGAAAAGTAAGTTATAGACAGATTACCACTATAAAATAATCTGTGCTTTAGGAAAAACATTTTAAAACACGGGAAGAATGCAAGCAGTAATTGTGATTAGATTGACTAAGTTTAGTTCTTAATTTCTTTTTTATCTAATAAATAATTTTTATTGATTGATTCATCACAGCTACATGCAGTCTCAACTGAAGTTTTTTTTCTCTCTTTTTTGAAATAAAATATACATAACAAAATTGACCATTTTAACTATTTTTAAGTGTACAATTCTGTGGTCTTCAGGACATTCACTTTGTACAACCATCACCACCCTTCATCTCCAAAACTTTTTGTTTTGCCCCAGCTTTTTAATTCCTAAGACTAAGTTTAGCTTCTTAATAACTTTAGTTTCTTGTTTTCTTTTAATGTTTCTTGCTTTTGAAATTTTCCTTTATGTATACACACTCTTTCTTGGAATTTAAATTGGTATAACCCATGTCAGTTTGCTGTGTTCTTGGGGGCTTCCTGGGCTGCCATGCTCCTGGGTTTCAATGACGCAGGACTGGAGTGCTATTGCGACTTCTGAAGCATTTACACGTGGTGGAATGGACATGTCCTTGGTGACAATCATATTCAAAGTGAGATGACTTGAGTTAGGCTCTTGCTTTTATAATTATAACTGTTATCAAGAAAATACCCTATAGTTGTTTTTCTGCAGAGTACCCTACTCTCTCATTGTTAATGTTTGCTTCCAAAGTAGCTTCATACTTGAGCTCACAAATTGAACTTTTTAGTTTTCCCTCACTTGTTCAACCACTCTTCCTCAGGGCCAGCTCTCCATGCTAAGGTCATTCAAGGGGCTCCCAGTTTCCACCAGATTTGCTGTAACCAGCTCCTCTTCCATGAAGCTCCATGCTCTGTCTTTGTACATTAGTGTTCTGCTTTTTCCTTTCCTTATGGTGACTGTTTCCTTGGGTGTCCATGAAATACTCCCACAACAGTGACCTACTTGTCAGTTAAGATTATTTTAAAGGACTGTCTTCACCAGAGAAAGTTCCATGACGTTGGATCTCAAAAGGTAAGCATTGAGATCTCAGTCCCTGTTTTTCTAAGAAGTTCCCTTGGTCCCTATGTAGATTTTCTCATCTAGTCCCCATGACCAGTTCTGAAGGCCAAGGGGGGACATCAGGGACAGTCTTTACAGTCTTGTGAATCCCTTCCAGCAGGACTGCTCAAGTTTTGCTTCCCAGGTCATATATTTAGTCAAAACGACTTGCTGTTCTCATCCACACAAGGAAGCAAATGACAACTTTAAGCGGCAGCTTGGCTCACTAAAACCATTTAGAGTTCTGCCAAATGAAACCTACAGCTATATGACAAAAACACAGTATGTTATTTTTTTACAAACTTAGAACAGATGTACTTACGATATTAAGAACATAATGTCTTTCTAAAATTAAATTTATAATTTAATTTTAAAAGTGTGTAAAAATACAATTTAGAAATAATTTAATAATATTGTTATTACGGGTTTAATCTGAGTTGAGCCCTAAACTGAGTTCCTTAAGTATATTATATTACTTAACTCTTAAAATCAAGCTTGTTCAACTCAGAGTCTGGGGGCCGCACGGGGCCCAGGACAGCTTTGAATGGAGCCCAACACAGATCTGTAAACTTTCTTAAAACATTATGAAATTATTTTGTGATTTTTTTTTAAGCTCATCAGCTATATTTAGTGTTAGTGTATTTTATGTGTGGCCCAAGACAATTCTTCTTCTTCTTATATGGCCCAGGGAAGCCAAAAGATTGGATACCCCTGCTTAAAATAATCTTGACGTAGGTGGTACTACCTTGGTTTTTCAGAGGAAGACATGAGGCTAGAGGAAGACATGAGGCTAGCAAGCAGAGGAGCTGAAGTTTGAAATGCCTCATTTGAAAACAAAGAAGCTGAGACTCATGGAGGTGAAAATAATTTGAGCCAGGCTAAAATTATAGTAGATAATCCACATATAACGCTTACAATTCATCTGGCATTGTTGTAAACAGGTTAAATGTGTTACCCCATATCATACTCATGCCACCCTTTCTGACTCCTCAGTATAGCACCAGCTCCATTTAAAACAGCTGTCTCTGAGAATGGAAAGGAACCTTGCTCACCAAAAAAGCTCCTCCTCTGTCATATATCCAGACATCTGGATTGTATAAATGTTATTTTTGAACCAGTGTCCTATCATATATTTGATGGGCAACATCCATCTTATTCAGAAGCCAGTTTGGTGATTGACATATCCTATGGGAAAGAAATTAAACTGAGCCACATTCTCTTGTCATACCAAATCCCGGGTCTACTGAGAATATAAACCTATGATCCTGGAACCACTTTGTAAAAACGGGATAATGGAATTTAATTATATAGCCTCTTATATTTTCTGTAAAGTTGGAGTTAACCCAGCCATTCTCATTGCATCACTATCTCAATACTAGCATTTCAGTTCCTGTATCAGCCCTCACTTGCTTCTAAAAATAGTCACAGCTATGGCTTTGACAATGTGGCCAGATAGACTGGGATCCTGTGGTCACCCCCACACCATTGTTTGGATGATGCTCATAGAATCCAACACGTATCTCACGTATTCCCTTTCTTCTGGGGACTATCAGCGAGTTATTCATAGCCAAAGCAGACAGACTTACCTCAGTGGGTGTAATACTTATACTCTCAACTCTTGTAAATTGTCAACTGAAAAATTGTCCATGTGAGTATCACTTTTTTCAAAGCTGTAATTAAAGACTTAAGGCCCATGTGATACATTTCCTGTTTATTTGATTTGAAGAAAAGGTTTGATTCTGTAGATAAACTTGTCTGATTCTTTTGGCAAATGCTGGAACATTTTAACCTAATGTGTTTCATTCATTTGCCTAGCTGCCAGGAAACTGGTAATCAGTGATAATGTTTTAACTATTGCTTGTGTCTACTAACTTCTATCCTCTTTCTTCTTTTTCATATCTGTTCTGCTTTTGTCTGTCTTATATATTTATAACTCACCTCGACCCCGTTGCAAGCAGTTATGGTATACGAATCATCATAGTGTTTTAGATTTCAGTTTTCTTAGCTCTTAATTGAATTCACTACCATTGATTCTTAGGTACTAGGATTCTTGAGTTCCTTTTTGTCTTACAATGGCTGTATCCTTTCTGAACAGGTCGTTTGATGGGAGATCCATCCGCAATGGTGAGTTTCTATCCAAATATCCCGGAAGATCAACCATCAAATACCTGTGGAGAGTTTGTCTTCCTCATGGACCGCTCAGGAAGTATGCAGAGCCCCATGAGTAGCCAGGATACATCTCAGCTGCGCATCCAGGCAGCCAAGGTAAAGCTTCTTTCCTCTTCTGGGTCACATGCTCAAGTGAGGATGAATCTGAGGGGTTAAATTAGGGTCTATCTGGAGCCTGAGACAGCAGCATGACGACCCCGAGGTTAGCTTTGGAATGTAAGAAGGCACAAGGTGGGTGATGGCCTACATCCTCCAGAGTCGATTGGCAGGGCCCGTGTGTTTTGACGAGCCTCTCTCGCTCTGTCTCCTCATGCTCTCTTACCTTCAGGAAACACTGATTTTGCTGCTGAAGAGTTTACCTATGGGCTGTTATTTCAACATCTATGGATTTGGCTCTTCCTATGAGGCATACTTTCCGTAAGTTTCTGGAAAGACAATAGGGAGTACAGAATGAGACTTTAAAGAAAGCGACTAAATTGTTAAAGGGGTTACTGCGGAGTTGACTTTGGCATTGGGGGTTTCGGATAAGACTGTCTTTTCATGGGGGTTTTTCAATTCAGTTCAGGGACTCTATACCGGGCAAAGTTAAGTAGCCCTCATGTAACTGGGTGTGTTTGTTTTTCTCAGGAAGAGTGTGAAGTACACTCAGCAAACAATGGAGGAGGCTCTGGGGAGAGTTAAGCTTATGCAGGCCGACCTAGGGGGCACTGAAATCTTGGCACCACTCCAGAACATTTACAGAGGACCCTCCATCCCAGGCCACCCCCTACAGGTAAGAAGTGGAACAGAGCTCACAGAAGAGACTGCAAATGTGAAATCCCTAAGAATCTGTGCCCCTGAGCTTCATGCAGTGTGTTGAAATATGGTTTGTAATTCACAGTCTTCTATCATATAGTAAACAGAAAAAAAAAGACGATGCATTTTTCTTCTTCCTTAACTCCATGCAATGGACACTGGAAGGCCTTTTATGGAGTGCCACAATAACTTAGATGCAGCTAGGAGGGGAGATGCTAAAAATTCCCTGGGTTCTGAACAGATCATGTGCGAATGTGGTGCTAGCGACTGAAACGTTAGGGATTTCATGCCTCTTTGAAGAGGTACCAGAGCCTCTGCAATGAAATAGGTGGATTTTTCAAGGGCAAATTCTGGTTTCTTAAAATGAACTTGACAAAGACCTGATGAACATTTTCTTTCTTTGTACAGCTTTTTGTCTTTACAGATGGAGAAGTTACAGACACGTTTAGTGTAATTAAAGAAGTTAGGATCAACAGACAGAAACACAGGTATGAAGAAAATGTGATTTCTGGGTAATTGGAGCTAAGTAGTGGCATACAGACTGTAGTGCTACATGATGCCACTGTTGACAGTCCTTAAAGAGGACCAAATGATTTCAGAATTTAGTTTTAGCAGCTGAAAATTTATTTTTTCCTATAAAAATTAAAAACAGTTTTCCAAATAACATCAACAACACAGCAAAACCATTGTTTCTTATTCTTTCTAAACTACAATGGACACGAGAATTGAATAGTAAGATGTTAATTTTTTTTTTTACTATAAACATTTTTAGGGAAGTAAAACATGCAGAAAACTACAAAAATTATAAGTATACAACTGGATAAATTATCACAGTGAATGCACTGTGTCATCACCACATAGGTAAAACCTGGAATGGTAGTAGGCCTCTCCATCTGTACCCTTTTCCATCATGTCCTATTCCCTGTCACTACACACTAAAACTTTCCTGACTTACAACATCATGGGTTATTTGTGCTTGTTTTTGAGTGAAAATAAATGAGTTATACAATCTGTTTTTGTTTCTGTGTATATTGTTTCTTTTCTTTCAGCAATATGTTGAGAAATTCATATATACTTTAAGTATAGCCATAGTTAGTTTTCACTGATGTATGGTATTCCATAAAATGACTATACCATAATTTATCTATTGATTTTAATGCTGTAGGACTTTGATTTGGCTGTTAAAAATGATGCTGCTGTGAACAGTTTTGTATTCTTGTACATTATTGTTTTGCACACGCGTGTATATGCATACATACATATTTATATACGTAGATTTTTCTCTGAGTAGACAAGAGTTGTGGAGTTTCTAGGGAACGCCAAACATTTTTCCAAATGGTTGTACTAATTTAATTATTTATTGTAGGAGTGTTCCAATCGCCTCATTTCCTATCCAAAACATGATATTGTCTTTAAATTTTAGTTTTGTGTGTGTGTCGTGGTGTCTTATTATAGTTTTAATTTACATTTTCCTGCCGATGAATGAAGTTTAGCACTACTTCATATTTGTTCACCAGTTGTATGTCCTCTTTCATGATGTGTTTCAAGTCTTTTTCCTGTTACTTATTTATTCCTATTAGGTTGATTTTCTTATTGATCTATAGTTCATTCTGTAGTCTGGATACAAGCTCTTTGTTGATTGTATGTTCTAGAAATACTCTATAGTTTGCTCTTAGCTTCAAAATGTATTCAAGTAATAGTTGTTAATTTTAATGTAGTTCGATACTTTCTAATCTTTTCCCTTATGGTTAGTGTTTTCTGTGTCCTGTTAAAAAGTCTTTCCCTATCCAAGGTTTTGTATTTTTGTAATGTGGATATCAAATTGACCCTATTCCATTTATGGAAATGTTGGTCCTTTCCACAGTGTCATCTCTGTCATCAATAAGCATCTATGCACATGTACATTGTTTCTGGATCCTCTGTTCCATTGCATTGGTCTATTCATCTAGATGTGTGCTAGAACTACACCATATAAATTAGTACAGGTTCATGATAAATCTTGATTTCCAATAGTGATAAGCCCTCAGTTTTGTTCATTTCATAACCAAGACTGTCTTGGTTACACTTGACTGTTAGTAATTGTATTTTAGCATTAGCTTGTCGGTTTTTACCAGAAAAGGAAACGTATTGGTATATGGGCCAGAATTGCATTGACTAGATCTATTTAAGCAATACTGAGCATTCCAATCTATTCACATAGTATATCCTTTCATTCACTTTGGTCTCTGATTTCTCGAAGTGTTTGTTTCCAACATTTTATTAAGAAACCTTAAACATATAGAGGTGTTGCAAAAATAGAACAATGGAGAACAATGGCATGGGCTGGCCGCAGTGATTCGTGCCTGTAATCCCAGCACTTTGGGAGGCCGAGGCGGGCAGACCACGAGGTCAGGAGTTTGAGACCAGCCTGGCCAACATGGTGAAACCCTATCTCTACTAAAAATACAAAAATTAGCCAGGGCATGGTAGTGTGTGCCTGTAATCCCAGCTACTCAGGAGGCTGAAGCGGGAGAATTGCTTGAACCCGGGAGATGGAGGTTGCAGTGAGCTGAGATCGCACCACTGCACTCCAGCCTGGGTGACAGAGCGAGAATCCATCTTGAAAAAAAAAAAAAGTACAATGGACACCATATACCCTTCACCTGGGTCTACCAGTTGTCAACCTTTTACCACATTTGTTTCAGCTATGTTTTTTGTCTATACATACATACCTATGATAAAATTTGACTTATAAATTACGCACAGGAAGAGATTAGCAATAACTAATAATAAAATGAACAGTTAAGTAAAATAAAGGTCACTTGAGCATAAGTACTGCAATACCACATGTATCTGTCTGTTACCTGAGACTGCTGCTAAGTGACTAACGGTCATATAGACAGCATGGAGACACTGGACATAGAGGATTCATGTCCAGGGTGGCATTGGGCAGCATGGCACAATATTTCATCATACGACTCAGAATGGGATACAATTTAAAATGTATGAATTGTCTATTTTGGGAATTTTTTATTTAATATGCTTGGACTGCAGTGGACCGCAGGTAACTGAAACTATAGAATATAAAACTGCAGATAAGGGAAGCCTGTACACACAAAATCTCTCTGTAATATTTTATAATTCTCTGTGTAGAGGGCTTCGTGCATTTTTTTATTAAATTGTTTCCCTAGGTGTTTGATGCTATTTTAAATAGTATTTTTTAATAATTTTATTTACTGGTTGTTTATTTCTATTTAGAAATGAATTTCTATAGCTTGTTTTACCTTGACTTGTATTTAATGATGTTAATTAATTTAGATATTAATTAAATTATATTTTAATTTAAGAGTCTGCAAATATAATATATTTGCAGGCTCTTTTAGATATTCCATGAAGAATCACATTTGCAAAAAATATCAGTTTTATTTTTCGTATTTTTAAAAATATTCTCTTTTTCTTATTTTTTTAAAATTTTTTCTTCCCTTCTGGATTAGCCTGGAGAGAACCTCTAGTAGAAATCTGAATCAAAATGATCATATCCTTATTTCATTTTGGACTTCAACGGGAACATTTCAACTTTGCACAATTAAGTATGGTGTTTGCCATAAGGGTTTTTTGTTTTTTGTTTTTTTTGTAGTTATCCTTTCTACGATTAAGGAAATTCCCTTTTATTTCTGTTTTGAGGGTTCTTTTCTCTCTTTTCTTTTGTTTTGAATAATGAATGATTGTTGAATTTCATCAAATGTATTTTATGTATCTGTTTAGATTAATGTATGATTTTATCCTTTCTTCTTTTAAAGTCTGAATTCTAATGATAATTCTTAAATGTTAGACCAACCTTGAATTTCTGGAATAAACCCAAAGTAGTTGTGATATATTAATCTCTTTCATATATTTTTTGATTCCTTTGGATAATACATTTTTTAGGAGTTTGAATCTATTTTCGTGGGAAATATTGACATATATTGTCTTATCTTGTCAGGTTTTGATATCAATTTTATGCTAGTATCATAAAATGAGCTGTGAAGGTTGCCTTTTTTCCTTGCTCCAAAAGATTTTCTTTCATAACTATTTATTATAATTTGCCAGCAAAGCTCTCTTGGCCTGGATATTTTTTTGAGAAAGTATTTGTTTTGAACTATTCATATTTTATGTGTTATTTTTTATAAAAGTTTGTATATTTTACTGAACTTATTTGCATTAAATTGTCTATTATATTGCCTAATAATATTATTAAATTTTGTAGACTATGTAGTGATATTACCTTTTCTTTTCTAATGTTGGTTATTTGTGCCTTTTCTATTAATATTTCTTTCCTTGCACTGGATATTTATCAGTTTTAATAATAATTTCAAAACACCAGCACCTTTGTGTTTGTTGGTACTTTCTATCATATAAGTGTTTTCTATTTCATTAATATCTACTCCTATCTATCTTTATTATTTTCTTTCTTTTACATTCCTTGGGTTTATTGGCCATCCTTTTTTAACATCTTGAGAAAGATGCTTGATAGTTGAGTTTTAGACTTTCTTTTCTAATTGCATATTCAGAGCCATAGATCTAAGCACATCTGTAGCTGAATTTTAAATGTGGATATGCCATTTGCCATTGTCATCCACTTAAGAATATTTTCCAATTATCATTATGATTTTTAAGCTTGTATAATTTATAAGTACAGTGCCTAATTTCCCAATATTTGAGGATTTTCTATTTTTGTTAGTTGTCAAATAAAAAATTATAGAAATTAGATGATCCTCTAGATGACATCTTCCCTCTGAGAGGATGCATTCTTTTCATTCTTTGCTTCTGAATGGTCACTGGATAGACTGGGAACAGATAATCTTAATCCAGTGAGGGTCTGATGAACTTCAGGCACGGTGATGGCTGGTCTATTTCGGATTCACCTCTACCTCTGGGATGTAGTCCTTTAGGGTTGTATCCTCAGTTCTTAGGTGTTTACAAGAACACCTTTGCTATGAAAAGCGCGAATTGCTATTTTGTTCCTCCCGCCTGCGTGTAACCGCTTGGGTTTTGAGTCATCTGTCTTTGTACTTGGCACTTGCTTCGAAGGGTCAAGGAACATCAGATGCTGGGCTCATTTCTCTTGGCTTCTCTCCTCTCCCAGGTCTTGGCCCATAGATTTTTGTCTTGGTAGACCTTTGATGTTTTCAAACAAGTTGTTGTAAATATTGTATACGGCTTTCCTAGTTCTCTGCTGGCCTGAAACAATTTACAGTGGCATTGCTGTGAGCAGAACTTTCCTAGGGTGTTATATTTTAAGTCAGAAGTCATTGATTTAAGTTACAGTTCTTCTGCTTGCCTGCAGAACATAAATCAACTAATCTCTCTATGCCTTAGTTTCCTCACATGAAAATTAGGATCCTAATAGTACTCACTTTACAGATTTATTGTTATGGTTAAAAGAGTATACCTAGGGAATGTATTAGGAACTGCGCTAGATAAAAAGTAAGTGCTATATAAACTTTTGCTATTATTGTAATATTTTGATTTTTATTATCATCCACATGTAGCACTGTCGTGAGTTCTAGTCAGTCATCAATTTTTTGTTGTTTGATTGTTTAGAGATAGGGTCTGTCACTTTGTTGCCTAGGCTGCTCTTGAACTCTTGGCACTGGCCTCCCAAATTGTGAGCCACCACACCCAGCCAAAATTGTTTAGTTTTGATTTTATACAAAAGACCTTAAAAAAATAACAGCACTTTATAACATAGGCTACAATTCAAAGATCGTGTTAGAAATTTAAAAGTCGTGATATGAAGATGCTGTCAGGTCGTAGTATTTAGGAAGTCTCGTTACAGGTAGGTCCAGTTAGAAGTCTGTTCCTGAGTCTAACAAGTGTAGAGCATTGATCCTAATGCTGATGCCACTAGACTTGGAGATGATGACTCACATTAATCGAAGAGAGACTGATACATAAACCAAAATTGCAGGGTATTAATTTGCAATGAAAACTCTGTCTGACATGCCTTCCAAAAGCACCTGTGCTAGTACTACCAATATATTCTTTGTTTATATATAATTCTATTTGGGAAATCACATTATGTTTAAGAAGTTACTTGGTGCACATGGACTAAGGCAGGGCAAGAACTCTCCAGTTAGAAGAGCAGGAGGCACACTTCCTTTCCCTAAGAATGATCTTGCTGGGGGAGATACGGTACCAGCACATCATTAGGTAGGAACTGGTGTTAGTTTCTATCTTTCTGTTAGTTTGCCAGAGGGATCTTGCAGTAAGGTGGATCAGTGCTCCAGTGACGTTGCTATCATTTAGTAGTTGCATGATCTTGGAAAGATTTCTTAAACTTTCTGGGCCTCAGTTTCTTATCTGCAAAGTGAAGCAGAAGCCTGCTTTTTAGGGGTTTTGTGATGATTAAATTGAATCATTGATTTAAGGCATTTTTATACCTCCTAAAATATAGAATATACTCAGTAAATGGTAGCTATTACACTTTTGGTCAAGAAAGTAGACTATTTCCTTATGTATTTTTGGCCATATGTATTAATTTTATATGTTTATTCTTTAATACTTGCGTCTAACCTCTGTCCTTTTACAATTGCAGGTGTTTCTCATTCGGTATCGGAGAAGGTGCCTCCACCAGCCTAATAAAAGGTATTGCCCGGGCATCAGGCGGCACCTCAGAATTTATCACAGGCAAAGACAGGATGCAGTCCAAGGTGAGGGACAGACTGGCTGTGTCTGTCCGGAGGTGGCAATCCAGACCAAAGTGGAATGGGGTGGGGACACTGTGCAAGGGCAGGGGTAGCAAATTTCCTCCAGGATACCTGTTCCTATATCCCCAAGGCCTTAGGCTGTATACTTCGTCAGGCTACTTTTGGCCTCATGTAATAGAAGCCCTCTGTAGTATCTGGAAATATGACATCTGGTCCCAATAGCTGCAAGCGCAGAGACAAGATGCTGAAAGGGATCGGGGCCTTTGCATTTAAGACCAGACATGGACAAACTAAGAGCTTTGACTGTCATTCATGACTAAGATTCTAGGTCTGCGCTTTAGAACCTCTTTTTGTACTACACGCATCCTGCATGCAAACTATACAAAGAAAAGGAGAAGGAATAATCGTGATAGATCTAATGGATTGGAAGAGGTAGTAAATTGCTATTCCATTTCATCTTTCTGCACAAGGAGAAGACCCCTCTGGTGGTATTTCTAAGCTCCTCTTTCCCAGTTGGTGCCACCTGTTATCTAATCCCCTTCTCCAAGGGTCTCGTTACTCAAACGTTTTCTTTATTTACATTTATGGTACTAAATATTTCAGCTTTGGCTTATTCATATGTAAAGCTTCTTCATACATAAAGCCCATCTCCTGGAATAGTATTGAGGAGTAGGCATGACATGTATTATATTGTACCATATCTGATACATAAATAAATGTTCAGTTAATGGTAGCTGCCATTGTCCATATCATTTGTGTTTATTCTGTTCTCTTCCCTCCATTAGGCTCTCAGGACTCTGAAACGCTCTCTGCAGCCTGTGGTAGAGGATGTCTCTCTGAGCTGGCATTTGCCTCCTGGTCTGTCTGCTAAAATGCTTTCCCCAGAACAGACCGTCATCTTTAGGGGTCAGAGATTAATCATCTATGCCCAACTGACCGGGAGGATGCCAGTGAGTTCCCATTCTTGTTTGTTCCTCTAGTCACAGAGCTACCACACTTGACCATTTCACTAAAGCTGGTAGGTGGATTTCAATCTCAACCAGAGATGATGGCACTTGCCAAGTAGAGCTAGCCTACTTCCTTCCCATCGTTTCAGGTCTCTGGTTTCCTAGGCTACCCGATTCTTCATCAGATATTGTAATACATTGTTTTGGGTACCTGCCCCTGTTCTGATCCTTCCATGGATGATCTCCTTCTTCCATCATTTCTACTCATCTCTAATTTGCAGGCAGCAGAGACAACAGGAAAAGTATGCCTCAAATACACACTCCAGGGCAAGACTTTTGAGGATAAAGCGACATTTCTTCTACAACCCAAGCCTGATGTCAAGTGAGAATTCAGTTTTTCCTTCCTTCCTTCCTTCCTTCCTTCCTTCCTTCCTTCCTTCCTTCCTTCCTTTCCTCCCTCTCTCCCTCCCTCCTTCCTTCCTTCTTTCCTCTGCCATCTTTGGGGATTAGATTTCTTCTCTTAATTTTGGGCTTCATTGTAATTGTTTTCCTACAATCATTTTTTATTTCTAAACCACCCAAGTCTTATCTCTCCCCTTATCTGACTTTATCTTAACTCTTCTATTCCTAACTTTTAGGAGCCCTGAGAAACTGGTATATGGGTGTCTTTCCCAACATTTCAGTACTTTTTAATTTTTTCCTTTTAGCTTCACCATTCACCGCCTTGCTGCCAAGTCCTTGCTCCAGACCAAGGACATGGGCCTCAGGGAGACTCCAGCAAGTGATAAAAAAGATGCATTGAACCTCAGCCTTGAGTCTGGTGTCATAAGCTCCTTCACAGCTTTCATTGCTATCAATAAGGAGCTCAACAAGCCAGTTCAGGGGCCTCTGGCTCATAGGGACATCCCAAGGCCAATGCTGTTGGGTGCTTCTACCCCATTGAAGATAAGATGCCAATCAGGTAATGAGTTTTATTCTATTCAGACTCGTATATAATAAAAGGTTCTGACTATCTGAGCACATTATTTAAAGGAAAAGGCTGTGAAATGTTCTTAAGTTGCTTTGTTTTCCTTCTACCTCGACATCTAGGATTTCTGGTTAGTGTTAAACTTTTCTGTCCCAGGGAACTAGAATGCATCACATTGGCAAGGAGATTTAAAATAATCCAAGAGAAAACAAAAAAACAAACATTAAAATGCAGAAAGTGCAGGTAAACACTGAGTAACCAAACTGCCTAATCTGTGTGTCTTCTTTTGAGAAGTGTCTATTCAAGTCTTTTGTCCATTTTTAAATAAGATTATTTGCTTTCTTGGTTTTGAGTTTTATATGTATAGATACCTTTTTTATTTAGATATAATTCAAATATAATACAATTCACCCATTTAAAATGTATAATACAATGTGTTTTAGTATGTTCACAGAGTTGTGCAACCATTGATTGCCACAATCAATTTTAGAGCATTTTCATCACCAAGAAATAAACTTCATAACTATTAACAGACATTTCCCATTTCTCTCCCTGACCCCACCTATCTTCTCCTCCACTCCCCTCCCTACCAGTCCCAGTAATCACTTACCTACTTTCTATCTCTATATATTTGCCTATCCTGTCTTTATATATTTGTTCTGGACTTATTTTCTTTCTTTGTTTTTGAGACAGGGTCTTGCTCTGTTGCCCAGGCTGGAGTGCAGTGGCACAATCATGGTTTACTGGCTTACTGTTGCTATGGCTTACTGTAGCCTCAACCTCCCAGGCTCAAGCAATCCTCCCACCTCAGCCTCCTGAGTGGCTGGGACTACCATGCCACCATGCCCAGCTAATTTTTTGTATTTTTCGTAGAGATGGGGTTTTGCCATTTTACCCAGGCTGTGGCTGGCTTATTTCACTTAACATAATGTTCTCCAAGTTCATCTATGTTGTCGCAAATAACAGAATTTTGTTCTTTGTTATGGCTGAATAATGTGACATTGTGTATATATAGTACATTTTCATCATTCATTCATCCACTGATGGATACCTAGGTTGATTCCATGACTTGACTGTTGTGAATAGTGCTGATATCTCTTTGATATTACTGATTTCCTTTCTTTTGGCTGTATATCCAGCAGTGGGATTGCTGGATCATATAGTAGTTCCATTTTTAACGTTTTAAGGAGCCACAGTTTTCCACAATGGCTATACTAATTTACATTCTCACCAACGGTGTACAAGCATTCCCTTTTCCCCATGTCCTCACCAGTACTTGTTATTTTTTGTCTTTTTGGTGGTAGTCATTCTGACAGGTGTGAGGTGATAGCTCATTGTGGTTTTGATTTGCAATTTCCTGATGATTGGTAATGCTGAACATTTTTTCATATACCTATTGGCCATTTGTGTGTCTTCTTTTGAGAAATGGTCTATTCAAATCTTTTGTCCGTTTTTAAATAGGGTTATTTGCTTTCTTGGTTTTGAGTTAAATTCCTTGTGTATTTTGCATATATTAAACTCTTATCAGATGTTTGGTTTGCAAATATTTTCTCCCATTCCGTAGGTTGTCTCTTCACCCTGTTGATTGTTTTCTTTGCTATACACAAGAGGTAACCTCATTTATCTATTTTTGCTTTTGTCACCCATGCTTTTGAGCTCATATCCAAAAATAATTGCCCAGACCAATGTCAAAGATATTTTCCTTTATGTTTTCTTCTAGTTGTTTCATAGTTTCACCTCTTACATTTAAGCCTTTAGTTCATTTGAGTTGGTTTTTCTATGTAATGAGAGATAAGGGTCTAATATTATTCTTTCATATGTGCATATCCAGTTTTCTCGATGTCATTTATTGAAGAGACTGTCTTTCACCTATTGTGTTCTTAGCACTTTTGTCAAAAATTAGTTGGCTGTACATGTGTGGATTTATTTCTGGCTCTCCATTTCTGTTCCATTGGTCTGTGTCTGTTTTTATGCAAGTACTATGCTGTTTTGATTACTATAGCTTTGTAGTATATTTTAAAGTCAGATGGTGCGATGCGTCCAGCATTTTATTTGTGTGTGTGTGTGTGTGTGTGTGTGTTTTCTCAAGGTTACTTTGACTTTTTTTTTATAATTCCATACAAATTTATGATTTTTTAATTCTGTGAAGAATGTCTTTGATATTTTCATAGGGATTGCATTGAATCTGTAAATAGATTTGGGTATTATGGCCATTTTAGCAATATTTATTCTGCCAGTCCATGAATGTGAGATATCTTTACATTTATTTGTGTCTTCTTCAATTTCCTTCATCAATATCTTACGATTTTCAGTATAGAGGTGTTTTACCTCCTCAGTTAAATTTATTCCTAAATGTTTTAATTATTTTGTAGCCATTGCAAATGAGATTGTTTTCTTGATTTCTGTTTCAGAGAGCTTGCTATTTGTGTATAGAAACACTAATGACTTTTGTATGTTGATTTTATATCCTTCAACTTTGCTGAGTTTGTTTATTATATTTAACAGTTTTTTTTTTTTTTTATAGAGTCTTCAGGGTTTTCTATGTATAAGATCGTGTCATCTGCAAACAGGGGTAGTTTAACTTCCTCTTTTTTTTTTTTTTTTTTTTGAGACAGAGTCTTGCTCTGTCACCCAGGCTGGAGTGCAGTGGCCGGATCTCAGCTCACTGCAAGCTCCGCCTTTCAGATTCACGCCATTCTCCTGTCTCAGCCTCCCGAGTAGCTGGGACTGTAGGCGCCCGCCACCACGCCCGGCTAGTTTTTTGTATTTTTTAGTAGAGACGGGGTTTCACTGGGTTAGCCAGGATGGTCTCGATCTCCTGACCTTGTGATCCGCCAGTCTCGGCCTCCCAAAGTGCTGGGATTACAGGCTTGAGCCACCGCGCCCGGCAACTTCCTCTTTTCCAATCTAGATTCTTTTTATTTATTTCTCTTGCCTCATTGTGCTGGCTAGCACTTCAAGTACTATGTTGAATAGAAGTGGTGAAAGTGGGCATCCTTGTCTTGTTTCTGATTTTAGAGGAAATGCTTTCAACTTTTCCCTCTTCAATATATTAGTTGTGAGTTTGCCATAATTGTCTTTATTATGTTGAGGTACATTTCATCTGTACCTAATTTGCTGAGAGTTTTTATCATGAAGGGATGTTGAATTTGTTTAATACTTTTTCTGCATCTATTGAAATGATCATATGTTTTTGTCCTTTTTTCTGTTAGTGCAATCCATGTTTATCAATTTATGTTTATTGAACCAACTTTTCATCTCTTGGATGAATCCCATTTGATAATGATGCATGATCATTTTAATGTACTGCTGAATGTGGTTTGCTAGTATTTTTTTTGAGGATTGTGCGTCTGTGTTAATCAAGGATATTGGCCTATAATTTTACTTTTGTTGTTTTATCTGGTTTTGGTATCAGGGTAATGCTAGGAAGCTTGTTTTTAGGGTAACACTAGACAGCTTGATGGAAGCAAGCTGACATATAGGAAAAAAAGTAGAGAAGTCAAGAACTTAGTAGTCCAGATGAGGTCAAAGATCAGGTAAAACAGAAATCTCTAAGTTAGAAAACTAGAAAAATCAGATATTGTATTTTAAAACTAGGAATTAAAAAAAAATTTTTTTTTTTTTTGAGTCAGGATCTCACTCTGCTGCTCAGGTTGGAGTGCAGTGGTGTGATTGTAGTTCACTGCAGCTGCGATCTCTTGGGCTAAAGTGATTCTCCCACATCAGCCTCCCATGTAGGTAGGACTCTAGACATGCACCACTATGCCTGGCTAATTTTTAATTTTTATATTGTTTAGAGATGAGGTCTCACTACATTGCCTAGACTGGTCTCAAACTTTTGACCTTGCATGATCCTTCTGCCTGGGACTGTAGGCATATGTCACCATGCCCAGATAATTCTTAAAACTTTTTACAAATATGGGACCTTGCTACTTTGTCCAGGCTGGTATCAAGCTTGTAGGCACAAGTGATCCTGCCACCTCAGCCTCCCAAAGGGTCAGAATTACAAGCGTGAACCACTGTACCCAGCTTCAATTTTTCAGTATATTTTTTATGAGTGGGACAATTCTAATAACAAGGTCTTCATGGCTCGGGAGGAAGTGGCAGCAGTAGAATGAAGTGGAAGTCATTGGATTTGATGAAGTCAAAGAAGCTTTGCATTAGGGTGTCGGGTAGGGTATCAACATGGGTGATGAAATCTCTCAAGATGATGGTAGGCCTTTCAATGGAGTGGAAGTCTATGGTCTAGTTTTCAGATACTTTAGTGAATGATTGGAAGTAACAAAGGGATTAGAAGTAGACAATATTGACGACATGTGGAAGGTAAGCCACATTTAATGATCTGGATGCAGCATAAGGGACTGAAGAGGTTGCCAACCCTACCTCCCTACTTGAAGTGTGGTACATTGAGCAACAACCATTTGAGAGTGATGGAAGGAGAATAGTCTTTTGGGAGGATAAATTCAGTTTTAAGTTGAGACTTAGCTGGCAGAAGCCTCCTGTAGTCAAACTAAAGATGCAGGAAAAATTGTTTAGCATGTGTCAGGAGTTCCAGAGGACACACTAGAAGGAGGGCGAGGGTTTGTACAGGAGGTGGGCATATGAGAGAAAAATAGCACAGTAAGGGTGGTGACTGAAGCCCATGTGGACGGGAGGGTATCTCGAATTGTCAGGGTCCTTCGTCCACTGCAGAGAGCAGGGAGTGCCACCGTCTTAATGTTTGTATGGATTTTTTCAGGTTTTCGAAAGGCCTTACCCTCCGACCGTCCTCCTTCTGCATCTCAGCCCATAAGGAGAGTTATGTGTTGTGAGGCCGTCTCATTCCAGGTGGACAATTACAGTCTCTGTGGGTTGATAAATCACAAGGACCGGCACAGTCCAGGTGAGTACCTTAATAGGAACATTTTCTCAACAGTGTTTTTCTGTCACACATATAGGACTAGGCAAGCTAAAAGCTTGTAGTTACAGCTATGACAAGACATGGATGTCTCTCGAAAAGTTCCCCTGTCTGTTGGAAAGGACTCATTCCTCCACCCACAGAACCAACTTGGAAACTTACCATGCAGGTGAGGCAGGCCTTGGTTCACCCCTCCAATCTATCGGGACTGAGAAACTAACCTTCAATGTTCTGCTGCCTCTGGCTTTCTTTACCCAGGAGGTCATCTGTTTGAAAAGCAGCAGGCAGATGGTCAGATCTGTTCCACCCCTATGTTTCCCAGGGTCAGCCCAAGTAGCTTCATTAGTGTATCATATAGGACCCTGAAACCTGCTATCTCAGTGGAGTCTAGGGTGACCCCTAGTTGAACAAACTCCCTTGACGATCTCAGCTCACACGGCTTGCCTGCGGGCTCCCCCCGCCCCCCGGCAGAGCCCTACTGCCACCCCCTGTGAGCCCCTGTTCCACTGGTCATCCTTTCACAAGTAGGGTTTGAAGACTGATCTTCTGGATGTTGTCTGATGACTTTCTTTCTATGGCATTCTTGCTATGGCCTGTCTCTGAATTTAGCAGCCCTAAATTCAAGTATGCTGAGGGGCCAATAGCTCCATAATTTCTCGTCCTCCCCTTTTCTTTCTCCTCAAAGGCTTTGGAGAGAATCATCTTGTGCAGCTGATTTACCACCAAAATGCAAATGGTTCCTGGGATCTGAATGAAGATCTAGCCAAGGTCCTAGGTGTGAGTTTGGAAGAAATAACGGCTGCACACCCTGCTGAGGTAAGATTCAGTGGAAAAAGGAGTATGTATGTTTTTGAGAGAGAAAGGTCATCATTGAGAATGGAGGTGATTCAGGACCTATCTGAGGAAGGAAAATATAGGGAGCCATAGAGTAAATTAATTTGTAATAAATAGAGGCTGAAGGTTTTTCTGGTCATGTTAGAGCAGAAAGAGCAAGGGATTAATGGGGAAGCTAGTAGGAATTGATGGTTTTTTTGTTGGTGGATGATAAAGGAAAAGCAACATTCTCCTCCACTTTAATCGTATTCCCTGCCAATGGTCTTGGTTATATAACTAATATTTAGTGAGCAATTACTCTGTGCCAAGCACTGTACTAAGCAATTAATATTCGTGAGCTTATTTATTTCACACATTAATTTAATAAGGTAGATCCCATTTGTGTTGCTGTTTATAGATGAAGAAACTGAAGTCTAGGGAGGTCTAAAAAGGTGTCTTGAGTTTACCTAGCCCATCAGTAGCAGAGCCAGATTCAGTTCTAAGACTATCTTGAGAACTCCCAATAATAACCTCGTTGTTGCTCCTCTTCATACTGATGAAAGTGGTCCAGACATTGGCAAAGTTAACTGAAGTCAGGATACATGAAGTGTTGTTAATAGGAACCACCTAGTTGTTTCAGATGTATTTAAATATACTGATGAGGATAGATTGCATTCCAGAATTTCAAGGTAACTTGCAAAATCTTCTAACACTCATTGAGAAATTGTCAGGCATGAGACAGGTGCAAAAAGCCTGAAGGACAAATATCATTCTAAACTTTCAAAATGTGGAAAGAGATCAAATAAATTTAAGATATTCTGCAATTCCACTGTCCAATGCAGTGTCCACTAGTCACATGTGGCTATTGTGCCTTTGAAACGTGGCTAATACCAATGAGGAACTAAATTTTTAATTGAATAGAGGGGTGCTATGGTGGGAAATCCATACTAATTGCAAAGACTTTATATAAAAAGGAATAAAACATTTCATCAATAATTATTTGTATATTGATTGCATGTTAAAATGGTGACTTTTTAATAGATTGGGTTAAATAAAATATATCAGTAAAGTAATTATACCTTTTTATTTTTACTTTTTAAAATTTGGCTACTAGAAAATTTAAAATTACATATGTGTCTAGCATTATATTTTTATTGGAAAATGCTGTTATAGAAAAAGTAATTAAGATGATAATTCATACACACTTGGAAGAGGATACAGGGATTATTTAGATGCACTGGGAACAAAAAACATCAGATTGACATTTCCTTCTTTGGAATGGTATCCAGGCCAATGGAATCAAGTGAACCAACAGACCTCGTATGTCTGAATTTCAGTAAGGAATTTGATATACATTTTTTTTAATGATGAGAACATGGACCAAGTACAAACTAGTTGAAAACCCATGGCACTGAATGATGAATTGATTTCAAACTTGAAACAGATTTTTAGACCCACCAGGCTCTGAATTCTCTGGAGATTCACAGTTTCAATAAAGATTTAGATGAAGATAAAGACCAAGGCTTTCCTATTTGTAGATGACAAAACTGGGAGATAAACTATCAGTCAAAAGAATCAGGATCCCAAAAAACCTCTGAATAATGAGTTACAATTTTTCATTAAAAAAAAAAAGAAAAACAATATAGTAGGAATAAAAGCTAAGTACTGTTTTGAGTTGCAAATTCCCAACTCTACAGGTAGAGAAGAGAGCATTTGCACATGAAAATCAGAGGTTTTAGATGACTACAACTGTATGAGTCAGAATATTTAACTAAGTAATGGAGGACAACAGGGTTACCTGAAATGCTACCGTATTCTTGGGCTGTGATTGTAGAATTCTGTAAGTGCATTTACCTCCAGATAGACTATTTAAGGAGCTGTATTTTTGGAATCATTATGCTGTTTGTTTTTAGACTAGGAGAACAAGCATGGGGATGTTTGCTGCTTTGACTTAAGCAGTCCTCTTAAGGAAGAAATGGAGGAATTGAGAATTCTAATGTGAAATAAGACCACTCAGAGAGGACATGATAACCATTTCCAAGTTTGTTTATTTATTTATTTATTTTCGAGATAGAGTCTCGCTCTGTCGCCCAGGCTGGAGTGCAGTGGCATGATCTCCGCTCACTGCAAGCTCCACCTCCCGGGTTCTCACCATTCTCCTGCCTCAGCCTCCCAAGTAGCTGGGACTACAGGCACCTGCCACCAAGCCCGGCTAATTTTTTGTATTTGTGTTTTAGTAGAGGCAGGGTTTCACCGTGTTAGCCAGGATGATCTCCATCTCCTGACCTAGTGATCCGCCCGCTTCGGCCTCCCAGAGTGCTGGGATTACCGGTGTGAGCCACCGCGCCCGGCCCCATTTCCAAGTTTTAAAGGTCATGATATAAAATAGGAATTTCCCTTGATCTCCTGACTCTAAAAACTGAAGCTGGGAGCAGTGGGTGTAAACTCATGGGAGACAATTTTCTGCTGTATGGCTGAGATTTTCTATTGAGAAATAAGAGCAATACAACTAGAATCAGAATATTTGGCCTTTAGTCTCACTTCTGTCATTTGCTAGATGGCTAAGTTTGGGCAAATCATTTTGTTAATACTTCTATTTGAAATCAGTTTTCTTTCTTAAAAATGTTTATTGATATTTTTTCATGTTTTTTTTGGGGGGGGTATAAGGGTTACAATTAAAAAGACTCATGAAGGTACTTTATAAACTATAAAGTAATTTTGCCTATGTTTCTCTTACTAGAGCTGGGTAAGCCTTGTCTTAGGGGTTTCCAGAACTGTCCTGGTGGTTACACTGGATTTAAAACTTAGGATTTTCTATTTCGAGACTCAGTGGATTGCTGCCCTGAGGTTTAAGGCCTGGCATTATGCCTTGCAAGTAGTATCTGGAGGTACAGAGAGACCAGGTAACTCCATCTAGTAGCATTTAGAAGGATGCTAAGTGAGGAGGGAGCGAATCTTTTTGCATCCTTTTGAGGGACTTCCTGCGCCAACTGGAGCTCTCTATCTATTGTGCAGCTTGTGGATTCCTCAGGCTGGGCCACCATCCTGGCTGTGATCTGGCTGCATGGCAATGGTAAGGACTTGAAGTGTGAATGGGAGCTTCTGGAAAGGAAGGCCATGGCCTGGATGCGTGTCCATGCAGGTAGGAGCACAATCCTAAGGCCTGTCTCCTTCCCCTTCCCTGGCCTGGCAGAAGGTTACCACAAGAGAGTCCCATTGTCACCTGTCTCCACCATCCTGCTTCAGATCTTTACTAATCTGCCTGCTAGTTCTTTTCTTGGGGGGACAAGGGTGAAATCTTAAATTGGGGACAAGGTAGGCGGGTGAGTAGGGAGGGAGAGGGACACGAATGGGGAGTGTGAACTGTGAGAAGGACAAGTGGCATTGATTCTCCTTACTGTCTCAGTACCAAGCTGAGTAGAAGACTAGAGTTGGAGTGTATTCTCCTGGCTGTTTGTTATCTCACTGCAGCTGAGTGTATCTGGGGCCAGAGAAGATTCAAGGAGAATCTGGGCAGTAAGAGGAGAAAAAGCAGGGATATTGAGGACAGAGAAAAGCACAACTCCTAGATGATCTGGGAGGTTTGGAGGAGCCTCTCATTGCGATCCTTCATCCCTGATTCTTGTTTTTCCTCACCACAGGCTCCACCATGCCTTTGGTTGTGAAAGCTGCTATTACTTTCCTGAAGTCATCTGTGGATCCTGCTATCTTTGCCTTTTGAAGATACCATCCAGAAAAAGAAGTGCCTTTAATTTGCTACTGTCATTTCCTCTATTATCACTTCTTCTGTGATAATGTGTTCTTGTGTTTTATAACTCTTTATTTTTTGCCATGAAAGTAAAGGATGCTTACTCCACTTTGCTTCTCTGCTCCAGGTTCACTTTGGATATGATCTTTCTTTTCCCAACATATCCCCTCAGAAAAGTGACAGTGGTCCCAGAACCTATTCCCTTTCTTGAAGGAGTTCAAACCATGCGTAGGCTTGTAATGTTCCTCCCAGGGTTTCCAGGGAAACAACATGAAAAACAGGTGACATGAACTACAGACTAAAGATTGCAGCCTTGATGTTAGGGAATGCCTGAACTAGAGAATTTTCTGCATTATCTTTGTCTGTTCACTTTCTATCTTATATACTTGTCAGGACTATACTGGTAAGCTTTGAAGTTTTCCGTGTGTAGGAGGAGTTAGAGGGAAGTTGAAAGCCAACATCTGGATCAATGTAATGTCAAGATCACAAAAAGAGAGACTCCAGGGGTCCTCTGTGAGAGGTGGCACTGTTGGGGACCTTCCTGATTCATTCTGCCTGGGCTTTGCTAGCCTGCACAACCTACATGCCTTTTCTTCCACTGCCTGAAAGACTTGGTTTGAACTCTAATTGTTGGAGAGAGATGTTCCTCCTTAATCATGAAACACCTTAGGAAGAAGTCTATAATGCAATCCTTAGTCCTACCCTGAACCTATGAGTCCTCTAAGTCAGGCCCTGATCTAGTGCAGTAAAGGGAAGGGTGGGCTTAATGGGAGCTTTGCCTGGGACCTGAACCTGGAGGACTTACCACATTAGGAAGAAAGGAACTCCCCATGATCGCTCCTGACCCTTGTGTCTCATGTACCCTATCCTAGTGGAAATGATCCTGTTTGATATGCTATCCCTTAAAATAACTCATATCAATGCTGTCCCTTAAAATAACTTGTATCAATATTAAAACGACTATTTCTACCCTTTGATGAGTAAATGCAGTGGTTCTTAAAGTGGTCTCGTCTCCCTACCCCACAAATCTTTTGCTACTGCCATTTTGGGAAGCTAAGCTAGGATAGTAAATTGACCAGAACACAGTCGTGGAAATTTCACCTGAAGTTAGTGAAATACAACTTTAAAGAGTCGGGAAAAAAAGCTTAGTAAGAGGTCTACTCTTCCATAGATTCATTTATTGAACTTATATTGGTTTTATTATCCCTTGTTTTCTGTCCCAGCTTTTCTGATGCCTCCACTGTTCCCATGGTATCCTGTCCCTCTATTCTTCTGTTGTAGGCTGACTTCTCTTACATGAAGCAAGTAAAGGATACTAATGAGAAAACCACTGTAGAATCCTGACCATACCCTTAAATAGTTATGTGATGATGGGCAAATGATTTCACCCTCAGGCACTTAATATCCTCATCTGTAAAACCAAGGGATTAAACTTGAACTTTATTAACACTTTTGAATTCCACTCAGAATTCCTAGAGGAACATCAGTGCCGTTTCACTCAGAAAATGGGTAGACTAGGCCTGAGTTTCTTTAAGTTGTTGAGTTACCTGGTATTAGGAAGACTTGTGTGACTTGCACAGTGGAATCTAATCTCTCAGTCTTTCTTCAAGTTTGATTATGCTGAATGTGATCTGTGGAACAGGGTTGTAGCACTACCTAGAAGCTTGTTAGAAATGCAGAATTTTAGTCAATACCAGGAACTACTTTATTTAACAAGGCTCCCAGGTAGCATGCATGCACATTGAAGTTTGAGAAGTAAAGGCTTAGTGTTTTCATGAAATAGGCTTGTATCCAAGTCTGCCATCTAGATAGACCCTACCTATGTAATCTCAGAAAATAGTTTTCTAAGGACCATGAAACTTGTATAGTTAACCTCTGTGCACACAGTGCTGCAACTTTACATTTATTATGCAGAGCATTTATTGTTTATCTCCTTTTTTCTCACCCTTCAGCTTCCAGACTGGGGCTTGAGGACTTAGTGCAGGGCCTTCTAAAACAAAAAACAAAATGAACCAAAAGAAACAAAAAAAAATTATCAACCTGTCTTTTGTCCTCTTTAAAATAAGACAACTACAGTTTTAAAGTGGCATGGTTTTATTTTTCCACTTGGGCTCCTGCACAATGAAATGTTGTGCCAACTGTAAATTCCTCGAATCTAAACAAGTGTCAGTCTTCATAATCAGCAAATGGCATTTTGGCACATTTGTTGAAACCCCATTTCAAGCCTGATGCTTTATGTTTTGGGAAAGTATGAAGAGCCATCTGTAATTTCAGAAACTGGTAGTCCAGGCAAGGAGCCCAGGAGAGAAGCTGTTCTCATCTCCCATTGGTTGCCTTTATCTAGTACTTGTTTCCCCATAGCAGCAGACTTGGCCCCAGGAAAAGTGGCGGATACCATTCCCTCAAGATTCTTCCACTCAAACAGCCCAGGAGCTCCCCTGGAGAGTTCTCTGTTCTACATAGACTTATTAATGAAATTCATCCCCTGTCTTCCCCAACTCTAACACAGTCCTACTCAGGGTCACTAAGCATCTGCTCTTCCTCTCCCAACTCACATCAGTTACTTCCTTAAAAACAGTCCATCTGCTTTCTGGAGTATCGATTGACCAGGAGAAAACCAAGGGAAAAAAAAAAAACCGTGCAGTGAACTATGTATTTTATCAGTTTTTGCCTCATATATTTTGATATTCTCCTAAGTGCATACACATTTAAAATTATTATACATCCTTGGAAAGTTGACTCTTTTATCATTATTTAATGCTCAACTTTATCCCTGATTGTTGTTGTTGTTGTTGTTCTGAAGTTGACTTTGTCTGAAATTTATGTAACTACAGCAGATTTCTGCTGATTGATTTTGGCAGGGTATATCTTTCTCCATCCCTTCACTTTTAGCCTATATGAGTCTTTTTATTTAAAGTGGATTTTTGGAAACATGATATGGTTGGGTCTTATTTATTTGTTTTTGTTTGTTTTTAATCCACTTTGGCAATCACTACTTTTAAATTATCTACCCATATCATTTATATTTAGAGTAATTATTGATAAAATTAGGTTAATATCTACCATGTTTGTCAACTGTTTACTATTTATTGCATTTTTCTCTTTGACTTTTATTTTTGTCTTTTCTCACTTTAACCAGGCATTTTATGTGATTTCATTTTATCTCCATTCAATATATCCATCATGTTTCTTACGAATACTTTTAGTTGTGCCTCTGGAGTTTGCAATATGCATTTATCACTAATTTAAGCCCACCTTCAAATTACACTATATCACTTTACATGTAGTGCAGTTACCTTATAACAGAGCATTCCTAAGTCCTTCTTCCCATCCACTATGACATCACTGCCATTAATTTCACTTATATCTATATTTTAACTACCCAATTGTTACTATTATAACTTTAAACAGTTATCTTTCACATCGATTAATAAGAATATGCATTTCACTTTTATTTATTTCTTCCCTGACATTTCCTTTCTTTACATAGATCTGAGTTTCTTACCTGTATCCTTTTTCTTTTTCCTGAAGAATTTGTCTTAATACTTCTTGTAGAACAGATCTGTGGGCAACGGATTCCCTTAGTTTTTCTTTTTGTCTGGGAAAGTCCTTATTTCTTCTTCACTTTTGAAGCTTAATTGTGCTGAACATATAGCTCCGTGTGTGTGTGTGTGTGTGTGTGTGTGTGTGTGTGTGTGTGTCAATTTTTTTTTTTTTTTTTTGAGACAGAGTCTTGATCTGTCACCCAGGCTGGGGTGCAATGGCACGATCTTGGCTCACTGCAACTTCCACCTCCTGGGTTCAAGTGATTCTCCTGCCTCAGCCTCCCGAGTAACTGGGACTACAGGCACATACCACCACACCTGGCTAATTTTTTGTATTTTTAGTAGAGACAGGGTTTCACCACATTAGCCAGAATGATCTCGATCTCCTGACCTTGTGATCCACCTGCCTTGACCTCCCAAAGTGCTATGATTACAGGCGTGAGCCACCGCATCCAGCCGTCTTGTCTTTTAACACTTTAAATATTTTACTTCAATCTCTTTTAGCATGAATAGTTTTTGGCAAGAAACATGCTGCTCTTCTTTTTCCTCTATAGGTAAAGTGTTCTCCCCCTTCCACCCCGCAGACTTCTTTCAGGATTTTCTTTTTGTCTTTTGTTTTCTGCAGTTTGAATATTATAGTTGTAAATGTAAGCGTTTTTACCCTAAAAATCTACTGAATATTACAATACCTCAAAAAACGATTAAAGTGAATGAATGGATTTTATAGTACATAAACTACACTTCATTAAGCTTTTTTTTAAAAAAGGTAAAATAAAGGCTTAAAAAAGCATGGATTCCAAACTCCATACAGAGTTTGATATCTGACAAAGGTTTTAAATATATATAGATATATAATCTCATGTAAGCCTGACTGTATTCCTATACAATTCCACTTTCAGCTTTATGACTATGCTTACTATTATTTAAGAAGAATTGCCTAACATTATACCCTCATCCCTCCTTGAGACTCTGTCTATTTACGGACCCTCACTGCATTACTGAGTTCTTCCCCACACCTCACCTCATTTTCACATCTCACCATTAAGGATGTCTGTTTGTTACATCACTTAGTAATAAAAACTGGTTTATGTGCAAAACAAACACAAACTTTTAGCTTTAGATAGACAATAGAAAAAAAAATGTTTTCTACCTCGTAAGTTCCAAAAAGTACAATTCTGTAAATGAAGGGTCAGTGAAGTGTGGAGATTTGGTAGATCAGACTACATGGAGGCCAGTTTCAACTCTAACATGCAAAGAGTTTGGAAATCACCATTCTCATCATTACCACAAGAAAAAACTGAATGAACATGATATGGTTTGGATTTGTGTCCCCGCCCAAATCTCAGGTGGAACTGTAATCCCCAGGGTAGGAGGTAGGCCTGGTGGGAGGTGACTGGATGATGGGGGTGGATTTTCCCATTTGGTGCTAACGCATGTTTTCTGCTTTACTGAGGTACAATAGACAAATAAAAATGATCAGTCTGTGTCTTTTGATTGGAGAATTTATTTCATTTACATTTAAAATAACTATTGATAAGTGAAGACTTATCACTGCCATTTTAATTATTTATGTTTGTTTTGCAGTGAGCTTGTTCTTCTCTTGCTTTCTTCCTTTATTTGATTTTTTATTTTTTGGTTTAATTATTTTCTCTTTATCTTTTGAGACTTTTCTTTGTGGTTATCTTAAGACTTTCATAAAAATATCTTGTAGTTAAAAACCATCTGTTTTAAGTTAATAGCAATTACAACTGCATACAAAGACTCTATGATTGAAAATATTACTATTTTTTACTTTTAAAAATAAAAATATGAATAGCTACTTGTTTTGAATATTAAGAACAAAGATTATAATACTTTATTAATAAATTAGCTGAATTATCTGGTTTTGGGAGAATCTGTAATCACTATTACATAAAACCATTAAAATGACTGTTACAGATATAATTAATACACAGCAATATATTTTCCGTTTTGTACCAAATCTTTACTCTAAACAATAATCATCTCATCATAATGTTCAGGTGTAAATAAATATATGAATGACACTACCACCCTGGTACAAGATACATAGAGTTGCACACATTCAAAACAACCCTATCAGTTATGATAGACTAAAAATTAGCACATCTGCTGTTGTGATTTCTTAATGTCCATGGCTAAATGGACACACATTAAACAAAGAAGATATTGTAAAATGAAGCTGTAGTTCAGGCGGATCAGATTTATCTTAGGAATAAATCGAAATATTCTCTTATAACTATATCTATTAGAATGCATGATCAAAGGACATGGTGTGACATTTAAAGGCATAGATTCTGAATTTTGGTTCAATAATTTCTGAAGCTCCAATAACTGATAGTTGGTTAATATTGATTGAGGCACCAAATACTTTCAGGCTTACATTTCCGTTGAGAGATGTAAACTAGTGATTCATTTTAGACATTGAACTACTCCATCTGATTCCAAGGACTGGTCCAGTATTCTAACCTGTTATGGTTACCTGACTTATAACCCAACAGGTTATAGGCTTTGAAAGTGGGAGTGGGATCAGATAGAAGCATGAAATTTGTTTAGGAATTAGTGATGATTGAGGATTCCAAATCATTCAAGAGAGTTTCCAAGGATTCAAGTCCCTGATATTGCTTTCATTTCCATCTCTCCCCAGTAAAAATGCAGAAAATTTTCAGTTCTATATTCCTCTACTAGATAGATCACACCTCTTCCATAGAAAGCATCAAATTTTCAGGATGCCAAGAACTTTTCCACCAGGAAAAAAAAAATGATAGGAAGGGAGGAAGAACAAAAGGAAGAAAATGAAATAGCAGCTTCAGATATGTGTCACCCAATAAATAGCCATCATTATACTCCTTTCCATTTGGGGCTTGCAGCCTACTTCTTCTCCACTGGGTTGTCGCAGACAAAGGAAGAAACATGATTGACAATTCACCGCAGACCCTTATCCTGCCAAGAAACAACAAAACACCTGTCATTGGATCAAGAACGCCTAGACTTAAGCTTGCTATTTATAAACAGAAAATTTTGCTGAAGGATTAGTTGAGGAATCAGTTGTTGCTAGACTATGTCTTGACTTACTTGAATACCTGGAGTAGGAAAAAAAAAGGAATTAAATTAAGCAGACTTAAACAAAGATGATGGAAATAGAATGCAAATTTCCCCACAAGTCATACCATGGCAAGAGAGCTCTTCTGAGAAATATGTAGTAAACTTTCTAGTGGGACTTTTTCCCTAGGAAACAGAACATGAGCTAAATAAGTTTCTCTCATTCTCTCTGTTTGTTCCTCTGACGCTTTCTCTTATTCTTATTGTTATTATTGAGACGGACTCTCGCTCTGTCACCAGACTGGAGTGCAGTAGTATGATCTCGGCTCACTGCAACCTCTACCCACCTAGTTTAAGCAATTTTGCCACCTCAGCCTCCGAGTAGCTGGCATTACAGGCACATGCCACCATGCCCGGCTAATTTTTGCATTTTTAGTAGAGGTGGGGTTTCACCATGTTGGCCAGGCTAGTCTTGAACTCCTGACCTCAAGTGACCCACCTACCTCATCCTCCCAAAGTGCTGGGATTACAGGCATGAGCCACCATGCCCAGCCTATCTCATTATATTTTGATGCCATAATCTTGTCAGGGAATCCACGATAAAAACAGTAATGACCATAAGGTTATACTGAAGGCTTAACCAAATATCCAAATGAATCTATTAATAATTTGTCTCTCATCCAGAGACAGCTGCTTTCTGTATGGAGTCACTTTGGGAAGCAGTGATGATGTAGTGGAAAGACAGCTAAACCTGGGAATGCCTGGGCTCTTCTACTGTCTAACTTTAGAAAAGCCAGAATTGCTCTGAGGTTTAATGTCCTTATTTGTAAAGTGGAGTTAAGAAAATCCACCTTACACAGCTCTTAAGAATTAATTAGAACTACATAAAAGTGTATTGGAAAACTAGAACAACTGCAAATGTTAGGTGCTATTAATTATTAATGAGTATTTGAAAATCAAAATTAGTAATAAACTTATTTGTCTTTATAACACAAAGAGAGAAGCCATATTATTCTGGATTTGAGATACAACTCTATCATTAACCCACTCTGTTACCTTGGTTATGTTAATTAAAGTCTTTGAGATTAAGCTTTCTACTATAAAAAATAGATAGAAATAAATTTTTGGTAAATATTGAGATATATTAAATACAGAGCCCTCATCACAATTCCAGTATATAACAAATCCACAGAAAATGTTAGCTATTATTTAAAATGTGATGTACTTACTAAGACATCCCAACAAACCACGTTCATCCTCTGAGCCTCTATCTGAGCAGTGTCTGTACACCCTCCACAACACAAGAAAAGGGGTTCTGCTTTTCTCCTCTCCTAAAAATACTAAAGTCTACTGTTAAAGGGATAGAAAACACCTGTTATGTGATCTCTAAAACTAAATGAGGTATTTATCAATTGGGCTCTAAAGTCAAGATTGGAAATGACCAGGAGGAAATAGGACATGAAGACTTTTCCTACCTTAATATAAAGCAATGATGTGAATGCATCTGGAAAGAGTGTCATTGCCAAGCAATGGGTACATTGCCAAGCAAGGCTGTCTTAGAAAGCAGAGGCAAACAGAGGGCACAATTTCCTAATGATTGAGGACACAGGAAATGGAATTAAACAAATCTGTCACATACTAGCTTTTTAAGCATGAGAAATGTGCTTGATTTTTCTAAGCTTCACTTTCCCATCTGTAGATAAGAACGGTAATAATAATAGTAATTTCTTTTTATAGGTATACTTTAAAAATAAATAATAAATTTTAAAATGCTGAACCTGTCCTTGGTATTACAATGGTAACAGTTTTGTAACCTTTGTAACTACTTTTGTAACTGCTATGGGCATATTCATAATTGCTTTTGCTTTAGGGGTTAGTTGAATTATCATCATTAATTTAAAGCTCCACTTGTATGGTGTTAGGTCAGAATCATTGAAAAGTTTTATGGTGGAAATAAAATCAAATAATTTCATACTAAGAAAAAACTTTAAGGTTTTTGAATTCATGTTATTCATTCAAATTGAGAATATCCTTAATGGTATACCTGAAAGATGGTTCTCTTTACCTCTTCTTGAATTACTTCCAGTGATGAGATCATTACATCAAAAGGTTGCTTATTTCATTGATGTAAAATTTCTAATAATTAAACATTTATTTTTTACATTGAAAATAAATCTATCTTTCTATCTGCCCATGGTTCTTGAGTCTGTGTAAAACAACTCCTACCAAGTCTACCTACCAGCTTTGCAAGCATTTGAAGACCACATTAAATCTCTTTCTCTTCTTTTGGTGCAAGACTCAAATCTCTGTAATTCAGCATAGCCTAGTGCTTAAAATAATTGGCTTTGAAATTACAATCTCAGCTCATTTACTTTCTAGTTGTGTAATCTCTAGATTATTTAATCTGTTGTCCAGTTTCTTTGTCAAGTAATACTATCTACTTCCTAAAGTTTCATTTGGAGATTAAATGTGACCATGAATTAAATACATTAGCATGACAGTTTATGGTAAGTACTTACAGTGGATTGTTAATTAAATAATAACAGTTTAGTTGATTGTTTTTTGGTTTATAGCTCCTCTATTTATACTGGTTATCTTCCCAGCAATGTGTCCAGTATGTGAGACTGTTTTTCTGTAGGAGTAATGACCTGAAGATACATCATGATAGTAGATGCATAATAAATAACTACTGATTAGGCTTCTGTCTTGAATAGTGATGTTTATTAGAGCTAGCCATATAGTCACATGCATGTATACATAATTTGAAAAGTGATGAGGCAAGTGGTAACACAAACTATCATGAGATCGTGAACTTATGATATTGATCTGAATTGGAGCAAAGACTTGAAGGTGTAACAGACAACCAAAGGGATAGCAATGCAAGCGATCTAATGTTAAAACTAGTGTTTTTCTACTATGCAAACAGTCTTGGGGGAACATATTTCCCACTTTAGAGCATCACTTTCCAATGATATTATTACTGTTATCTCATGATTGGGTGATGAATGCTACTGACAAACTAATTGCTCCCTCAGAGCTATCACTGAGTCCCAAGTAGGGCTTAAGGGGTTCTGAAAAGAAATTTCAAGAAAGCAATCCAGAGAGAGTGAGTGTGTATGGGTCTTGATTGTACAAATCCTATGAGATTTGATTCTTTATAAATAGGAGAATTAAAGCTCCTTTGGCTGGAGGACGCTGTACTCTGCTGAGAAAAAGTAAATGTGAGATCTTGTTATAACAGTTGGGAAACTTGACTGTGTTCTCAGGTGGACAGTGTGAGTGTTCAAACTTCTACCTATGTCTCACTGTTAGCCTCTTCCCCTCACACACTAATGGGTTCACACATGGAGATCTTCCTTGTCTTTGGTGACTTCTTTCTGAAATGGACTTAAAAATCAAATTATGGAATCACAGGATATCATGGTGTTTGATCATAGGCAAGAACCAGATGCTCTCCCTCTTGCCTTTGCTGACCAAAGAGATGAAAGCTCACGGGAATCTGTGTTGCTCAGAGAGATGATTCAGGTGAGGCTAGAATTAATAACAAGGGGCAGACTGCAGAAGCATTTCTTCCCCAGAATGTCACTGTTTCTATACTGTCTTTACTTTGCCCAGTTCTTGGGTAATATGTGGGTGACTCATTCTGGCTTGGTCGTTCTCTTTAGAGATGCTTTTCTATGACACTTGCCACAGCTTATGATTGGGATCCCTATGTTGAATGTGGCTCCGCAACTTGAAAGCTCCTTAATTGGAGCTGATACTAAGGTCTAGTGTTAAAGGAATAGAAAATACCTGTTATGTAATCTCTAAAACTAAATGAGGTATCAATTGGGCTCTAAAGTCAAGATTGGAAATGACCAGGAGGAAATAGGACATGAAGACTTTTCCTACCTTAATATAAAGCACGGATGTGAATGCATCTGGAAAAAGTGTCATTGCCAAGCAATGGGTACATTGCCAAGCAAGGCTGTCTTAGAAAGCAGAGGCAAACAGAGGGCACAATTTCCTAATGACTGAGAGCACAGGAAATGGAATTAAACAAATCTGTCACATACTAGCTTTTTAAGCATGAGAAATGTGCTTGATTTTTCTAAGCTTCACTTTCCTATCTATAGATAAGAACAGCAATAATAATAGTAATTTCTTTTTATAGGTATGCTTTAAAAATAAATAATACATTTTTAAATGCTGAGCCTGTCCTTGGAACACAGTAAGTATTCATTAAATGGTGTGCGTGTGTGTGTGTGTGTGTGTCTGTGTGTGTGTGTGTGTGTGTATTACCATTATTATTACTGAGTAATGAGAGATCCCTGAATCTTTCAGGTGCTATACTCTGCTCTTAACTTATGTAAACTACCTCATTAGTGCTGTTCTTTGCCTTTCTTTACATGGATCACTGTATTTTTTACTTCATTACGGGAACATGAATTGGATGCTTTCCTTGCTGATACTGCTTCTCAATATTTCAGTCATCTTAAGTCGGCTTAGAAACAGAAGAACCAGAACAGCATCTCTTATTAGAGTTGGAGATCATTGACCTTTCAAGTCTAGAAAGATGTAATCTGAAGAGTATGTAATCTTAAATCTATTCAATGATGTTATTTAATAAAATATTTTTTGCAAATAATTACAGGATACAGACATTAAAGGAAGGTACTTAAGAATTAAGTTTAAGATACATAAAATAAAGGGAACTAAGCTATGAAGATGCAAAGGCATAAGAATGATACAATGGACTTTGTGGACTTGGGGGGAAGAGTGGGAGTGGGGCAAGGGGTAAAATACTACAAATATGGTGCAGTGTATACTGCTCAGGTCATGGGTGCACCAAAATCTCACAAATCACCACTAAATCATGTACTTATGTAACTAAAAACTACCTGTACCCCAATAACTTATGGAAGAAAAGAAAAAAACTTTTCATTGGGGTTCATAGTTTTGCCAGACATTTTAGCAGATACTTCATAAACTTTAATACTAGGATATTTGTGTTACCGATGTTATAATAAGTATGATTTCCATTTGGCAGATGATGAAACTAAGTCTATGAAAGATGTCATGTAAATTGTTTTAACAAGTATAGCTAATAAATGGAAAAGCCAGGATTCATATTAAGTTTTCCAGTTTCTAACATAATTATTTTTCTGTTACGTTGCAGAGGACAATGGATAGTAGAAGTTTCTTATGTAAAGACATCACAAGAGTTCAAATAGTAAATATGCTCAAAAAGAATAAATCCATGGTACATAGGCTTCTAACTTAAGTTGAAGTGTTTTAATATGCCTCTAAACTTCTCATCCTGTAGAAGACAAGCATCTGCCTTTACAAAGCATTCCTTCCATGAGTTGAATAGACTGACTCTAAAATAGGCATTTCCTTATTATCTGATTTTTTTTTACATGGATCTCTCTCTTGCCTTTCATAAGAAGGCAGGTTGTTCCTTGTTAAAAACATAGCCAAAGCACTCATCAGCAAAAAGCTTGAGAACTTGACATTGGTATTTAGACTTCGGTGTCTTGGGTACCTTTTCAAGGTTAGATGTTTTCACAGTCATGAAGAATCTCTCGGTGGTGTCTGAATTCATCCTGCTGGGCATCCCGCACACGGAGGGTCTGGAGACTATGCTCTTGGTCCTGTTTTTGTCCTTCTACATCTTCACCCTTATGGGGAACCTGCTCATCTTGCTGGCTATTGTCTCCTCCACTAGGCTTCACACGCCCATGTACTTCTTCCTGTGCAAACTTTCTATTTTTGACATATTTTTCCCTTCTGTGAGTTCCCCTAAGATGCTGTGCTATCTTTCAGGGAATAGCCGAGCCATCTCCTATGCAGGCTGTGCATCCCAGCTCTTCTTCTACCATTTCCTGGGCTGCACTGAGTGTTTCCTGTACACGGTGATGGCCTACGACCGCTTTGTTGCCATTTGTCACCCTCTACGCTACACCGTAATCATGAGCCACAGAGCGTGCGTCATCCTAGCCATGGGGACCTCATTCTTTGGCTGCATTCAGGCCACCTTTCTGACCACTCTCACCTTCCAATTGCCTTACTGTGGCCCCAATGAGGTGGACTATTATTTCTGTGATATCCCAGTCATGCTGAAGCTGGCTTGCGCAGATACCTCAGCCCTGGAGATGGTGGGGTTCATCAGTGTGGGCCTCATGCCCCTCAGCTGTTTCCTTCTCGTCCTCACCTCTTACAGTCGCATCGTCTTCTCCATCCTGCAGATCCACTCTGCCGAGGGCCGACGCCATGCCTTCTCCACCTGCAGCGCCCACCTCACTGCCATCCTGCTTTTTTACCTGCCAGTGGTCCTCATTTACCTGAGGCCAACCCCCAGCCCCTGGTTGGATGCAACTGTTCAGATTTTGAATAATCTGGTCACCCCCATGCTGAACCCCTTAATCTACAGTCTCAGGAATAAGGAG
This sequence comes from Macaca fascicularis, assembly GCF_037993035.2. Classification (NCBI taxonomy): domain Eukaryota; kingdom Metazoa; phylum Chordata; class Mammalia; order Primates; family Cercopithecidae; genus Macaca; species Macaca fascicularis. The sequence goes on from NC_088388.1 coordinate 122,793,226, forward strand.
GTGAAATCATCACTAAGGAGGGTCCTACATCAGCTGGGCTTCCTCCCTGAGCAGTTGTAGAGAGAAATAAGTAACTACCACTTCAACCACACCTCATAGCTTATAACAATTTTTATTTGGTGCTCACAAGTATTTTTGAAATTGAGGGCACAGGTATTATTATTTCCATTTTACAACGTGGAGACTAACACTCAAAGTAACTTGTCCAGGGACATGTAAGGAGTGAATGGCAGAATGAGGACTCTAGAGCTCGTTTTGTGACTCTGGGGCCTGTGCTCTCTTGAGGAAATCATACTGAGAGAGAGAGAGAGAGAAAAAAAAAAAAACTCTTCTCAGCAGGCAGAACAGCTTGGAGCTTCTGCTTCTCAATCTGTATTTTCTTCATCCTCCCACATCCCCTCCTCCTCTTCATTTCCCTCCCACTGTGACATTTATTCATCTTGACTGCAGTGACTATATCCTCAAATGCCTGCATTGGATAAGTCCTTATTTTTATTCATCTACAAGTTGTTAAAAATGTTATTCAGTCCAAAGGGAATGAGGAATGCCTCCTACAATATGGATGAACTTGAAAAGCTAATGCTCAGTGGGAAAAAAAAGCCAGACACAATAGGTCACATATTGTATGATTCCATTCCTATTAAATATCCAGAGCAGGTAAATCCATTAAAACAGAGGAAATTGATTTTTTTTTTTTTTAGTTTGATTGTGGGGTGATGAAAATGTTTTGGAACTAGGTAGAGGTGATGATTGCACAACTCTGTGAATGTGCTATGTACAATATGAATGTGAATGTACACAACTCCACTGATTTGTTCACTTTAAAATAGTTCATTTTTTGTTATGTAAATTGTACCTCAATTTTAAAAAATCACTCTCTCAAAAAAAAGAAAAAAAGAAAGAAAAGAAAAAGTGGGTTTTTTGTTGTTGGTGGTGGTGGTGGTGGTGGTGGTGATGGTGGTGCATCCCAATAGATTTAAATAGAATCCTGTTACTTCTGAACCATAAGGAAGTTGTATAAAGAGAAAGGCTTCTGGCTGGGACCTGAGGCAGTCTCCTATGGGTAAAGCAGAGATACTAGTGTGCTGTGTCACTTCCAAACCCTGCCTGCCGGGCTTAGACCTGGAAACAGGCCCTGGCTGTGAAGATGCAGCATGTGAGTGAGATGCGAAGGTAGGTAGGGGAATCCAAACAAGGGCAACTGTGCTGTGATCCTGAAGGGGTGACCTGCCCCTCCACACCTGTGGGCGTTTCTCGTTAGGTGGAAGGAGAGACTTGAGAAAAGAAATGAGACACAGAGACAAAGTATAGAGAAAGAAAAAGTGGGCCCAGGGAACCGGCGCTCAGCATACAGAGGACCCGCACCGGCACCCGTCTCTGAGTTCCCTCAGAATTTATTGATCATTATCTGTACCATCTTAGAAAATGGGAAGTGGCAGAATAATAGGATCATTGTAGGGAAAAGGTCAGCAGTAAGACATATGAATAAAGATCTCTGTGACATGAATAAGTTTAAGGAAAAGTGCTGTGCCTTGATATGCATATGAAAACATCTCCATAAACCTTTTTAGTGCATAAAGAGCAGCATTGCCACTAGCACGTCCCACCTTCAGCCCTAAGGCTGTTTTCTCTTTTCTCAGTAAATAGAACATACTATCAGGTTTTACACCCAGATGTTCCATTGTCCAGGGATGGGCAGGAGACAGAGGCTTTTCTCTATCTCAACTGCCAAGAGGCCTTCTCTCCTCTTATACTAGTCCTCCTCAGTACAGACCCTTCACGGGTGTCAGGCTGGGGGAGGATTAGGTCTTTTCCTTCCCACGAGGCCATATTTCAGACTATCACATGAGAAACCTTGGACAATACCTAGCTTTCCTAGGCAGAGGTCCCTGCGACCTTCTGCAGTGTATGTGTCCCTGGGTACCTGAGATTAAGAGAATGGTGATGACTTTTCACAAGCAAGCTGCCTTCAGGCACTTGTTTAACAAAGCACACCCTGCACAGCCCCAAATCCCTTAAACCTTGAGTCACCACAGCACATGTCTCTTGCAAGGACAGGGTTGGGGGTAGGGTTACAGATTAACAGCATCTCAAATACAGAACAAAATGGAGTCTCTTATGTCTACTTCTTTCTATATAGACACAGTAACAGTCTGATCTCTCTTTTCCCAACATTTCCCCCTTTTCTTTTCAACAAAACCGCCATCGTCATCATGGCTCCTTCTCGATGGTCGCTGTCTCTTTGGAAGTGTTGGGTATACCTGTGGACTAACAGCCTGGCTGGGACCCAAGGCAGTCTCCTATGGGTAAAGCAGAGATACTAGTGTGCTGTATCACTTCCAAACCCTGCCTGCCGGGCTTAAACCTGGAAACAGGCCCTGGCTGTGAAGATGCAGCATGTGAGTGAGATGCGAAGGTAGGTAGGGGAATCCAAACAAGGACAACTGTGCTGTGATCCCACGTTAGAAAGTCTGGCTTTGAGTAGGGCGCGGTGTCTCACATCTGTAATCCTAGCACTTTGGGAGGCCAAGGTGGGTGGATCACCTTAGGTCATGAGTTCAAGATCAGCCTGGCCCACATGGTGAAACCCCATCTCCACTTAAATACAAAAATTAGCCGGTCATGATGGTGGGTGCCTGTAGTCCCAGCTGCTCAAGAGGCTGAGACGGGAGAATCCCTTGAACCCAGGAGACAGTGGTTGCCGTGAGCCAAGATTGCGCCACTGCACTCCAGCCTGGGTGACTGAGTGAGACCCCATCTCAAAAAAAAAAAAAAAGACATGCTCAGTACAACGAAGAGGCAATGCTGGGTACAAGATGTTATCGTTTGGTGTCTTTGGCTTCTCTGTTGACTAAAAGGGTTCGATTTTGGTCCCCCTTCTTACATTTCTTTATTTTTTGGCTGAAATATGCTAAGAATGAGAAGTGAGCTATTGTTTTAATAACTGAATTCATTGAGAATCCTATCATACTGGGGAAATATGTTGCTGCGAACTTTGCTCTAACAGGGCTGTAAAGAGGATGATGGAAGAGTAGAGGGCAGAAGCAGAGACCAGTGCTTTTACCCCACCTACACTTCTTAGAATTAGAGAGTAGTCAAGAAAGGACCAGAACAAATGAGCAACACTGTGTCAGTGCCTCCAGCCAGTGGTTAAGCCTGCACAGCTCCTGGAAGGGAGACAAATGTTTGCCTGGTCACCACTCAAACTCCTAAAAACCTCCTTCAGTGCTGTTTCCCCCTTGTTTCCAGTAAACAAAAGCCTAAAAGGGAAGCTAGAAATACATCTCAAATTATTTCAAATTTATTCCAAATCGCAAGCCCTTCTCAAGCCTCTTTGAGTCCACTCTGAAGACCCCTTCCCATGCCTCAGTTTTCTGGTTGTAGCAGCATAGTCAGTAAAAACAGATGAATTTGTAAAGATAAAAGATGGGATCTGATTCCTTTTCAGATTTTCACTCATTCAGATGTTGTTTGATGAATAACTCTGTGCAAGGGTGAGAAATACAAAGTGAAAAAGATATGACCCCAGCTGCACCGAAATGAGAGTCTGCTGGAGAAACAAACAGACATACAACTAACTAGAACATCCCATCATTAAACTATGATCAAGATGTACAATACAGCAGAAAATCTGGAGTACGTTTTCCTCATTTGAAGAAAGGACCTTACAGCAAAGGTGTTGAAGATTAAAACTGTTATGTTGTTTGTTTTTTCAATATTAAGAATGGCTGAGGAGTCTTTTCCAGGAAGAGGCAACATACTTCTCAGTCTTTATATATGAGGGGAGAGTGGTGAGAGATGATTATTTGGGCAGGTATCACTTAACTGTTTGCCATTTGTGACCAAATGCCTTTGCAGGAAAAATAAAATTTAGTGTGCCTTCTGTTTTCAGGGTTCTTCTCCAGCTCAGTTCTTTGTTCATTGGATTTGATGTCTTGAACAAAGAAAACTATATACCTTTCTCCTTAAAGAAGATGACTTTTCTGCTCATCCCAGTGGTTCTGAGAGATGCTGTTCTTAAGTCTCCAGGTAGTGTCTGAGTTCTCTTTCCACCTAAGCAGTAGCCCAGAATGCCAGCCCCAACCTGCAGGTGTGCAGGCCCAAGTTGGGTGTGAGGGTGAGCTGATATTTTTCTGTGTTCTATAATCTAAGGGGTAGTGTAAGAAGAACTTGAGAAAAACCGTCAAAGGGAAAACCTCAAACCAGGTAGACAATCTAGAAGAATATTTAACCCACAGGGGCAAAGCAAGACAAAAAAATCAAGTGTCAAGACCAGGGAGGCCAGAGAAGAACAAGAATATTGAAGCGGAGGATCAGAGGATGTTTTGAGCAGAACAGGCTCCAGCATAGCCTTTCCTGAGACAATGGGTTGAAGCATGGCCTAAGAGGTGCATCCAAGACCTGATGCCAAGTGGATTCTAGTTTCTTTAAAGGCTTCTTTGTTCTCCCCCCATTTTGTTTTCTTTTTGCAAGACACTCCTGTATTTTCCAGTCACTGTTCCTTTTTGCTCTATTCTATTTTTTTTACAAAACTGATGCCTGTTCTGAGTTTCACTTAGGTTGTTTTGTTTTACCTGTAGTCCCAAGAGCACAAAACTATGATGGGGGCATCCAAAATGAAAACCTATGATGTGGACACTAAAAGTGAACCTAAGGTGATGGCCACTGACATGGCAGGGGAGGATTGTGAAGAGGGGTTTTCAAAGGAGCATTCACAGGGTCTGGGACCTGTTCTGTTTATTTCCTGCCCTCTCCCGGCCCTTGCTGGTTTGTTCTAAATCAAATTGATTGAAGTGAATGAATAACCAGTCAGAAATAATGTTTTCAGTCACTCAATTGGCAATTACTTTTGGTCAAGGATATTGACTCCACCTTTGCAAAAATAATTAGTCAAGCTAAGAGAATAGCATTATTACATTATATGTTGTATTAGTTCACTTAGGGTAAGAGGGGCAATAATACCTGTTATTGTTGGAGTGCTACACTGGTGAGAAACAATCGAGCCTACTCTATATCATTCCTTTATTTTACATTGTTTAAAAATATTATTTTAATTATTGTTTTGCTGATAAGCTATAATAATGATACCATTAAAAAGCCATTCTTTATTGTCCTGTTGGATGTCTGTTTTTAAAAAAGTTTTTATTAAATATTAAACATTTAGAAAATAATACTCATGAAAAACATGTAAAATATAAGGAACTGTGATACAATGATACAATGAACACGTGCATCCCATTACCTAGTATAAAAAAAAAAGTAATGCTAGTGCCTTGGAAATTCTCCGTAGACCTTGGCCTGATCACACATTCTTCTTTCTCTCTAGAAGTTATCATTCTCTCAAGTTTTGTGTTTATTATTCCCTTGATGTTATTTGCATTTCACTTGCTATGTTTGTGTCCCTACACACCTGTGTTGGTAACCCTTCTTTGCCAAGCTTTGAACTGTTATTAATATAATTCTACTGAAATTGGCTTTTTTCACTTAACTATTACATATATATTTCAATTCCCTCCCCTTTTATTTTTAGTTGACACATAATAATTTTACATTTATGAGATACAGAGTGATTTTCAATATGTGTACACAACGTGTAATGATCCAATCGGGGTGATTAGCATATCCATCACCTCAAACATTTATCATTTCTTTGTGTTGTGAATTTTCAAAATCCTCTCTTCTAGCTTTTTGAAACTATATAGTAAATTATTTTTAACCGTATTTATCCTATAGTGCTATAGAACACTAGAACTTCTTCCTCCGTCTAGCTGTAACTTTGTATCGATCAACCAACCTTTTCTTATCCTCCATTTTCCCTTCCCCTTCCAAGCTTCTGATAACCACAATTTTACTCTCTGCTTCTATGAACTTAATTACTTTAGCTCCCATATATGAGTGAGACTATGTGGTGTTTATCTTTCTGTGCCTGACTTATTTCACTTAACATAATTATGTATTGCATATGTCTGAAATTAACTCATTATTTCCAAAGCGTAGTGTCTCATTGTATGAATATATAAACATATATTTGCTACTGTTTTTATCCGTAAGTAAATAAGTATACATTTCCAAAATAGAAGAACTATTTTTTGTTTCTGTTTCTATCTTGAGACTGGGTCTCCCTCTGTGTCCCAGGCTGGAGTGCAGTGGTGCAGTCACAGCTCACTGCAGCCTCTACCTCCTGGGCTCAAGTGATCCTCAGCCTGCTGTGTAGCTGGGACCTCCAGCATAGGCCACCACGCCCAGCCAATTTTTGTAGTTTTTGTAGAGACAGAGTTTAGCCATGTTGGCAAGGCTGGTCTCAAACCCTTGGGCTCAAATGATCCTCTCACCTTACCCTCCCAAAGTGCTGGGATTATAGGTGTCAGACACCACACTCAGCCCAGATCTCCTTTATTTTAAATTAACACATTTTGATGAGTTTTTTGTACTTATTAATGTGTATACATATGGCACAAAGATACCATCACCAAACTCTCCTCAAAATTTCCTTCTACTAGGGCATACAAGAAACAGAACATTTTATTTAGTTTAGATATGTCCAACAGCAGACATTGAGGCAAAAGTTTGGGCCTAAGCAATTCGTTTGGAAGATGATCTCAGAGAGCATGATAAGGGAGTGAGAAAGAGAAAGGAAAGAACAGCCAACTAAGTGCATGCCTATGGCTTACCACTGTGGTGAACTGGGGCTTAATCCCACGGGGACCTCTGAAATACAGTGTATAACAACTTCCAAGCTGTCCCACTGGGGTGCAAAGGAAGCTGGGGTATTTTTAGTTGGTGGATGTTTTTGAGAGCATTAATTAAGTGCTCCGGCCTGCTTCTTATATGTAAGCTGAAAAGAATTCTGTGGCGAGAGACTTTCCTCAGGTAGAGGAAATAAATGGGGATCCCTTAGCACACAAAGAAACTCTCTGAAGGTGACTTCTGGAGTGGACTGAGGAGATGTGGACAGAGGCCCTAAGAAATGTTATGGTCATAATTTATTCACATTCTAAAGTAGTTTCTTTCCAGAATGGAAACCACATAATACTACTCTGTTTCTTTTGGATTTTCAATAATTGTTTGTTGCTTATAGGTTGAATTAAAATAATTCAGTACTGTAGCTGCAGAATTAACGATCAAAACCAACACATCTCTTTAGTCTCCTCGAAGTCATAAGCTCACCCAGCAACACCCCATTGCTCTCTTTCTTGTCATTGTTTAAATATACCACTTCATATTTTTATTCATACATTGATTTGTTATTTCAATAAACCATTATCTATTTAATACGTATCATGTTAAACACTGGAATTACAAAGATCTGTATGTCTTATTCTTATGAAGCTCATAGCTAAGGATGGGAGATAGCTACAGAAATAATTAAAATAATATGTGAAAAATATTTAATCAAAGTATATACAATTTAGAAAAGCAAAATGAAGGCAGAAATGATTAATTCTGTGCAGATTTTAAGAAGACCTAAAACATTTAAAATAGATTCATTCACGATTCTGTGACTTAATACATTTTAATGTCCCCTCTTGGTGTGCCCTTCCCTGATTCCTCTACTGGACAAACTTCTACTCATCCCTCAACACCCAAGCTAGCAAGTCATTTTCTTTAAAATTTTCCCATCTTAGACATAATTTCTTTTTTCTGCGTTTCAGTTTTATATCATGGCATAAAACATTATCTCGCTATGTCAAAATAAGATTGGCAAAATGACTTTTAACAGTTAACTAGGGGCAGAGAGGTAAAGAAAATAAGACAGATGAGTAGTCACAGTTCAGAACTGTCCAAACCTTCATTTGTTGAATAAATAAATGAAAGAATAGTTTGTGGAAACATTTCGTTCATGATCAGCACCTCAGTCTATACATTTGTTAGATGTCATTGAACATCTGCTAGGGACAGACTCATGCTGTACTTTGAGAAGAATACTAATATTTGTGCTGACAGAGGTAACATAATCCGACACACATGATTTGAATTTCATCTTAACATGTATAAACTTATGATTTTAACATGTTACTCAGCTAATTTAAGTTGTTGTATTGTAATTTGGTAAAATAGTAATATTTAAATCTACTTTGTTTAATTGTAAAGATTAAGTTAGTTTTTTAAAACATCAAAAAATGTATCTTGAATATAATAAAGATCTGATAAGTATGTTACCTTCCCCTCTTCTCTTTTTTTTTTTTTTTAAAGAAAACTTGTTATGTAAAAAAATAAAAATAAAAAGTAACAGAAAATCAGTGTTCATGGTAAATGATTTATATTCTTTTGGGCATATACCTAGTAATGATGGTATTTCTGTTTTTAGCTCTTTGAGGAATCACCACACTGCTGTCCACAATGGTCAGACTAATTTATACTCCCACCAACAGTGTATAACGGTTCCCTTTTCTCAGCAAACTTGCCAGCATCTATTATTTTTTCATATTTTAATGACAGCGTTTCTGGTGTGAAATGGCATTTCATGGTGGTTTTGATTTGCATTTCTCTAATGATCATTCATGTTGAGTTTTTCTTCATATGCTTGTTGGTCACATGTATATCTTCTTTTGAAAACTGTTCATGTCCTTTGCCCAATTTTTAATGGGGTTGTTTGTTTTTTCTTGTACATCTGTTTAAGTTCCTTATAGATGTTGGATATTAGACCTTTGTCAGATGCATAGTTTGCAAAAAATTCCTCCCATTCTGTAGGTTGTCTGTTTCCTCTGTATATATAAATATATATATATATATATATTTTTTTTTTTTTTTTGCTGTGCAGAAGCTCTTTAGCTTCATTAGATCCCATTTGTTAGTTTTTGCTTTTGTTGTGATTGCTTTTGACAGCTTCATCATGAAATCTTTGCTCATGTAGATGAGCAAAGAATGGTATTGTCTATGTCCAGAATGGTATTGTCTAGGTTGTCTTTCAGGGTTTTTAAAATTTTGGGTTTTACATGTAAGTTTTTAATTCATCTTGAGTTGATTTTTGTATATGGTGCAAGGAAGAGATTCAATTTCCATCTTCTGCATATGGGTAGCCAGTTATCCCAGCATCATTTATTGAAAAAGGAGTCCTTTCCCCATCGCTTGTTTTTGTCAGCTTTGTCAAAGATCAGATGGTTATAGATGTGTGGCTTTATTTCTGGGCTCTCTATTCTGTTCTATTGGTTTATGTGTCTTTTTTTGTAGCAGTACCATGCTGTTTTGGTTACTGTACCCTTGTAGTATAGTTTGACATCTGGTAACATGATGCTTCCAGCTGTGTTCTTTTGGTAAGGATTGCCTTAGCTATTCAGGCTCTTTTTTGGTTCCATATGCATTTTAAAATAATTTTCCTCTAATTCTGTGAAGATGTCATTGGTAGTTTAATAAGAATAACATTGAATCTGTAAATTGCTTTTGGCAGTATGGTCATTTTAATGATATTAATTCTTCCTATATATGAGCATGGAATGTTTTTCCTTTCATTTGTGTCATCTCTGACTTCTTTGAACAGTGTTTTGTAATTCATGCTTTAGATCTCTTTCCCCTCCCTGGTTACCTATATTCCTAGGTATTTTATTCCTTTTGCGGCAGTTGTAAATGGAGTTGTGTTCCTGATTTGGCTCTCAGCTTGGGCATTGTTGATGTATAGGAATGCTAATGATTTTTGTACATTGATTTTTTTTATCCTAAAACTTTGCTGAAGTTGTTTATCAGCTGAAGGAGATTTTGGGCTGAGATTATGAGGTTTTCTAGATATAGAATCAAGTTTTTTGCAAACAGGGATAGTTGGACTTCTCTTTCTAGTTGGATGCCCTTTCTTTCTTTCTCTTGCCTGATTGCTCAAGCCAGAACTTCCAATACTATGTTAAATAGGAATGGTGTGAGAGGACATCCTTGCCTTGAGGTGATTTTCAAGGGGAAATCTCCTAGATTTTGCCCACTCAGTATGATGTTGGCAGTGGGTTTGTCATAGATGACTCTTATTATTTTGAGGTATGCTCCTTCTACCATAAAGACATATGCTTGTGAATGTTCATTGCAGCACTATTCATGATAACAAAGACATGGAATCAACCTAAATGCCTATCAATGACAGATTGGATAAAGAAAATGTGGTACATATATACCATGTAATGTGATGCAGCCATAAAAAAAGAATGAGATCATGTCTTTCGCAGAAACATGAATGGAACTGGAGGCCATTATTCTTAGCAAATTTACACAAGAACAAAAAAACAAGTATTGTCACTTATAAGTGGGAGCTAAATGATGAGAACTCATGGACACAAAGAGGAGAACAACAGACACTGGGGCGCATTTGAGGATGGAGGCTGACCAGAGGAGGGAGAGGATCAGAAAAAGTAACCATCTGGTGTAGCAGCAATGCTCATACGGGGGTACCAGCTGTTGGGTGGGGCCTGTCCTTTGCAGACCCCTGACCCAGCAACGGATGAAGTACACTGACTCACAGATACTCTACTTTGTTAGTACAACTGAGTGTGTCCAAGCTGCTTACAGACTCCCTGCTGAGTCCTGTAAACAGTTGCACCTCAGCCTGATCAGCTAGTGAGACTCACATTTATTCAGTAAGATTAATTATCAAAGGCTTGAGTCAACACATTTAGAGGGTATTGACATTGTGGACTTCCCTAGTGGAAAGCACATAAGCACCCAGGATACATCAAAGGTTAGTCTTAGATCACATGAGTAAAGAAGCTAGCTAGGTAAACTACTCTGCTCTCCTTCGTTACTACTTTAATTTGTTTAGCTAAAGGTAAAGGGACCCGGTCGCCTTAGGTCAGATCTATTACGGAAGTTATGCAAAATTCTCGGCCTTCCAAGAAGATTTGTGTCTATCGCTATAAGTATCTCTAATATTTTTCCCACCAGCTTGATTGAACCCCAACTATCAGGTACTAGGCTTAGTACCTGGGTGGCAAAATAATCTGTACAACAAGTCCCCATGGCAAAAGTACCTATATAACAAACCTACACATGTACCCCTGAACCTAAAATAGATAAAATAAAATTTAAAAATAATGAAAATTAACATTCAACTTATAAGCTTTTTCTTTGGAAACAACTCTTCAAGAATACTAGTGACAGTGTTTAAGAATGTGCTTGGCTTTGTGGTCAGACAGATCTGATTTTAAGTTTCCACAAAGTCACTGATCATTTGTGTGGCCTTAGACGGGTCCTTGGAGTAGAGTCTTGTCAAATGTATTACAAGGAGGATCAAAGTACTTAACTCATATGGTTATTGTGAAGATAAAATTATGTTATCCATGCAAAATGCTCAGTGCAGAGCTTAGCACGTAGTACAAAATGAATGTGTAAGCCTGTCAGGCTTCGTAAAAGAAACAGAACCAATAGAAAAAATATATATAAAACAAGGTGATAAGGAATTGGTTCACATGACTATGAAGGCTAAAAAGTCCCAAGACCTGCAGTTGGCAAGTGGAGGCCCAGTAAAGCTGATTGTGTAAGTTCAGTCTGAATCCAAACGCCTGAGCACCAGGAGAGACAATGGTGTAAGTTTTAGCCTGAGGGCAGAAGTCCCATGTTTCAGGTCAATCAGTCAAAGTACCAAAGTTGTGTCTTTCTTAGTGTTTTTGTTCTATTCAGGCCTTCAACTGATTGGATGAGGGTCACCCATTTTAGGGAGGGCAATCTGCTTTACTCATTCAAATGTCAATCTCATAAAAAAAGTCTTCACAAACACACCCAGAATAATGTTTGACCAAATATTTGGGCACTCAATGTCCAGTCAAGTTGACCACCATAACCGATATTGAATATTGTATATAATAAAGCTTTCATTTTAATTTCAAATATTCACTTTAAAGGTTATTTTGTACTTATGCAATGTGTTGGGTTGAAACAAAATTGGATGAGGCTGTTTCCCATTATAGTTCTCAGAATTACTTTTCCTTCAAATGAAATTACTGAAATACTGAACTCTTGAACATGTGACTCCATAAAAGTAATAGTTATTGGAATTACACAGTCTGTGTCAATCCATTGTATATTTGGCCTTTAGCTATGCTAACAAACTATAGGTAGACAACAAAATTATAGGTAAACAAAGACTTAGTAAGAAAAAAAAAAGCAGCGAAAAAGACCCTGTTCTCAATTTGTCTCAAATCTTCAGGAAACATGAGAAATGGCAACTGTTACTGGTAAATACTGCCAGAAATTAAGAATTTATCAAAATAATTTAACACAATCAACAATACAAGATTAAAGGTTGCATTCAATTAAATAGGACTGAGATTAGATGAGCAAACTGATAGGTTTATTAAAATTGTAAGTGTAAATGGAACAAGATAAAGAGATAAAGCTACCATCAGGAATGTTTGAAATACCAAAAAAACTGTAAAATTTTGTTGTGGTAACTAAGATTTATAGAGCATTTACCCTGCTGTGAACACTATGCTTAGTCCCTTACAACCTTATCTCATGTGGGTCTTATAATAACCCTGTGAGGTAAGTCCTTATTGTTACTATCTGCTTTTTACAGTTTAGAAAAATGAGACTGAGAGCTTGAGCAACTTGCTCAAAATCACCCACATGTCCTGTAGTCTTCAGCCCTCATTTTGTCTGACTTTGAGGCCCAGCTGTGCTCCAATGCCTCTCATGTACAATGTATGATGTGTATTATTGGCCAAAGCAAGTGCTTTCCATAGTTACTCCTATTAACATCGTTTGTTAAAACGCAGAAAATGGTCACTGTTTTTTCAGTTGTGTAATGGAAAGCTCCTGGCAGGAAACACATTTACAGAGACTTCTGTTATCACTGACATCAAGCTATAGAATCTCTCGAAGGGAATCATTGAGAATAATTTTTTTAAGTTAATTAACGTCAAAGGTATTCATTTCTATGAGATGCTTTTTATGTTAATTATGATTTTGGCTATTTTGCCCTTAATTGTTGGTTTCCATTTGTGAGCTGTGTCATGGGGTAAAGAGGATTAGTTAGTCAATGCAAGAAGGCTTGTTACAGTGTTTATATCTTGGATTCACTCTGCAATTGTTATTCCAAGGAAAAACTAATTATGAGTATAACGCATACATGTTATTATACAACCTCCTTTCCAGACACATGTTCATGGATAATTTCATTCACATCAGTTTTTTCAGCATTTCCAAGGTGAGGCTGATTTTTTCTAAATCGCTGCATTAAAAAGCAAACAAGCAACTTCCCCCCTCCTCACAAAAAAAAAAAAAAAAAAAAACTCAGAAAACTAGCTTCCCTACAACATTACCTCTCCTGTGGGAGTTAGTGTTAAAAATGTCACTTGTCAATTGCAATACAATGAAATAGCCTTGGTTGAAATTGACAAGAAAGAACAGTGAAAATATGGAGTTTTAAATGTCAAAGCTCTAAGTGGCTGCATATTCTGAGTGTGGACTTTTCTCACTTCAAAGATGCATCAGTGGAACCTGTCAATCATATTTCATTCCTCAGAGCTGGCTTTGATCAGCACATGGTGAAAAGCTCAATTAAAACCCCACAGTTAAATTGAGCAGCAGGGCCAGGGTAAGTAATTTGAGACTTTGTGTGAATTTCAAGAGGGACTGTTAACCACGACAGTCCTCATAGATTAAATTAGGTACTTGCTAATTTTTTCCGTCAGTACTTGCTATGAAGATGTATTACACCGCATGACAAACCGCCTCCCCACCATTCTGAAGCCCCAAAGTTAGAGGCACTTTAGGTTCTTAGTCAGTTTCATGATATTAGGGAGTATTTAATTACCTTAAATACCTACAAAGAAACACACACTACATACACACACACATACATGCACACACAATATAATTAATCAAGGTAACAATTTTGATAATACACCAATAGAATGAAATTTGTTGCTTTTAATTAAATATTAGAAAAATCCTTTGGGGTCCACAATAACAAACCATCTCTATCAAAATAGAAGATAAATGCTTATGTCTTTATAAGTGGATAGAAGTGGATGGGATCTTGAATGTCATGTAAAGCTTTAAAAAAAAGTATAATAAAACAACTGGACACAGAAAGACCTAACAGCATACACAAAATAACACAGAAAAAGTGAGAACAAAGTGAGGTTCTCTGCTATCCAAGGTTACTTTAAGAAACAGATTGAAATCTAATTCAGGATTTAAGTCTTCTATTGATCTTGTCTGATTTTGAATAAGGTTTTATAATTATCTTTGTATTTGTCTTATCTATTGCACACATTGCAAATTCCCCAAGAATAGGCACTGTGTGCCCTGTATATCTTCTACCACTAATCCTGTCTTTATTTCTACTGCAGTGGTTCAGCACAAGAGCCTGAGCAGAGCTGAAAGTCTATTAACTATTTTTAATATTGAGTTGGCTATCTCCTTGTAAATGATATCCTTATGTAGCCAGCCCTCAGGCCTCTGCCAGTCTCATTACTTACAGAGCTGACCCTAGCCACTCAGAAGCCAACGGTGAATAGAATTAAAGAGAAACATTTAGACTTGACTTCACAACAAAAGCTTACCTACATGCACCATAATCATATCTTATTTTTATATATGATTATTAAACAGAACTTTTGAACTAAAAGGGACTTCAGAGATCACCAATAAAAACACAGCTCTTTTAAATGAGGAAAAAAATCTACATAGCTAGATGAGTGTGCACATAAACAAGTACACTAAATTGGGAATTCTGCTTCTCATCAAGATATCTGAGGGATAAGTAGGTTTTCTCTTATTTTAACTAGCTGATATATTAATGTAGCAAACATTCATTGAGGATCTACAAAGATACTTAGCTAGGCACTATAAAAAATATGAATCAGACAGAGGCCTTTATAAAATTAACTATGCAGCAAATTATATATTACCAGTCATAAGAAAAATACCTTTAAAATTTGAAGTGGGTTCAAATGAAAAAGGTTAGTTTGATCTGGGTATATCGAGGTTGGCCTGAGGGAAAATGTGACATTCAAATTTAGCTTTATTGGCCTCTAGAATTTGAAAATTTGGGAATAGCAGTTGGTTTTAGAGAAAAAATCCAGGAGAGACTAAGGCATAGAAATAAGAAGAAAATGAAAAAAAAAATTAGTTCTTATTTATTTTTTCTTTAATTAAAGAAATCAATAACGTAGAATACTTAATATTATCTATTTATACTATTGTACTATTATACAGTATACATTATTTTTATTTTATATTATTATTATAGAATAGTACTTTATAGTGTTTATACTTATAGTATTATATATTTATATTTATTTGGTATAAATAATATTCATTTAGCCATGCTAAGACATTAGCTCTATAGTCAGGACCCAAGGAAAACAAAACAGCAAGCTCAAAATTAATTGTTAGGCTACCTTCCTGTGCTTTCCTTTCCTCTCTGCTTTTGGTTTCCATGGAGACCTTTCGAGAGAGGACCCAGTGAGTCAGCAACAGACAAAGCTAGTTCACTGAGCCCTGTGAAATTAGCAGTAAGCTTTAAGGTCAGTGAAAATGTTGCAAGTGAAATACACTGCTCAAATAATTGTCAATGTTCATTAAATTTAACTAGGCCTATTATCTTCTGCTCGAAATTCTGCTCCAGTGATTATATTTTCAGGCCCTTGATTCACACCCAGATATATGTGATAATAGAATTGATGTCACTGTCATACCTCTTGGAGAGCCACAGCAGATTTCAAACATACTGAGAGGATACAAAATGGATAAACTATTGTTCATATGCTACAAACTCAGATATAGAAAAATGTAATTTCCTTTGATTTTTTTTTAAACTGAGCTCATTTTTATTCCAAGATTTCATTTCTGTCAAGTGATAAGAAAAAATAATCTAGTTCTCTTTAAGTAAACCCAGTCAATTTTGAGTTTTCTGTCCTCATCTTCATCTTCACAGAGTTTATTCTAAGCTCTGGGACTTACACAACACCACAACATTGGTGGGGAGGAAGGTCTACTTTTCTCCTTTGATACGCCTTCCTTTGCCCTCCGATGATATGTACAACGTCTTGTGATGGCATTTGATCATCTAGAGCCATCGCCACATGTTCTGGGATTAACCTATTCCTGTTATGGTTGTTATACTGAGGTTCAACACCACTCTTCCTTGGAGAATTCTTTTACAATAATTTAAAGACCATTTTGGATTGATAGTTTTCCATCAAAATTTAATTTTATTTTCTTTAAAATTTCATTATTTAGCTAGTAAAAATATTATCCTGATAAATCAAAAAAGTCATTTTTGAAAGAACTAAGATTACAACAAGGGTAAGAAAGATGCCTCCAACGATGGCCAAATATACTTTGAATTTTAGAATCAAGTTGACATGTAAAACACAAGACTCACAAATATAAATATTTTATTATAAAACTCAGTATAAATCATTTCGTTTTAGAAATACAACATAGGCCGGGCGCGGTGGCTCAAGCCTGTAATCCCAGCACTTTGGGAGGCCGAGACGGGCGGATCACGAGGTCAGGAGATCGAGACCATCCTGGTTAACACGGTGAAACCCCGTCTCTACTAAAAAATACAAAAAACTAGCCGGCCGAGGTGGCGGACGCCTGTAGTCCCAGCTACTCGGGAGGCGGAGGCAGGAGAATGGCGTGAACCCGGGAGGCGGAGCTTGCAGTGAGCTGAGATCCGGCCACTGCACTCCAGCCTGGGTGACAGCGCGAGAGTCCGTCTCAAAAAAAAAAAAAAAAAAAAAAAAAAAAGAAATACAACATAATATGTTAGATCAAATTAATGTTCTTTATTAGAATTTTATTGGTTCTATAGTTGTTTTTTAGCATTAGTTTGTTTTTGTTTCATTACCGTAGAAATGTTGTAAACAAGAGTTTATATCTAACTTTGTGTTTGAAACAGCATACATGTAAGGAAATGAATAAGTCAGTATGATTTTTTTTTCCTTCTGTGTGTAACTGAAATCTAAATGCCAATAGTCTACATCCAGCATTTCACCTCTGGATGTATACCCAAGAGAACCGAAGACATACGGTCACAAAAAAGCTTGTACACAAATTTTCTCAACAATATTATTAATAGCCAAAAGTGGAATAAACTCATATGTCCATAAACGAATGATAAATATGTGGTATACTCATACAGTGAAATATTAGTGAATCACAAAAGGGAATGCAGAACTGATAAATGTCACAATGTGAACAAATCTTGAAAACATTATGCTAATTTAAAGAAATTAGATACAAAAGGCCTTATATTGTATGATTCTCTTTATAGGAACTGTCCAGAAAAGACAAATCAATAGAGGCAGAGTGTAGATTAGTGGGTGCCTAGGGCTAAGGGTAGGAACAGGGAGCAACTTCAGATGGGCATGGAGAATCCTTTCAAAGTAATAGAAATATTCTAAAACTGGCTTAAGGTATTGCTGCAAAACAGTAAATTTACAAAATATAATTGAATTCTACACTTTAAAAGGTTGTGTTTCTGGTATGTGGAGTATATTTCAATAATCTTGTTAAAAATTCTGATAGTTTAGTTCTCTTAAAGACATGATGTCAACCATTTTTAATAGTGCTTATTAAATAAAAATAATTAAACTAGTGTCAATTCTTCACATTTGCAGAGAATTTATATTTCAAGAAAATGTTTGCACACACAATATTTCAGTTGAAATTCATAAAATATATGTGAGAGTTAGTATCATAATCTCAATTTTGTAGGTAAAGAAATTCAGTGACCTTGAGACAGTTTAAGTAACTTGTACATTCTTATACATCAATAATTGCATGATCAAGATCTGAACCCAGAACTTATGATTCAAAATCATATGCTCTGGTTGTCATGTAGCAATCATTGGTTTGGGGAGCTATAAATCACTGAGAGTTTTAAAAATATCAGGAAGGAAAAATTTTGAAGGAAGACTATCTCTACTTTTCAGGTAAAATTTACCAGTTGAGTTAAAGTGAAAGCTCTCTGAGGTGCCTCATAGATCTTCCAGAGTGGTCCTGAGTAAAAGTTTTACCATCTGGTGTACATGAACCAATTGGTTATGTCCTGGTTAAAAGAAAATCATTAGTTTCTCCAAACTAATTAGTAAGACAATGATGCAATCTCTAAGCCTTAGGGACTCGAGACAGACCTCATTGGATCAGGCCCTGTAGTGATGCCAGTTCTGTTTAAACCTCTGATACCCACTCTTGGGAGACGCAGGAAAGCCTGCAGAAAGGACCAGAGGATCAATGGGTTTCGGGGTTTATTTGCACACACCTTGACTAGCTCAAGGATAAAGGCATAGAAAAACCACAATTCTAGGTGCCAAGACCAAGTCAGTCTGTAGAACGCTTTCTTTGTAAGGTGACCCATAAAATCATCTATAAGTGGTACCAGAAGAATAAAAAAGAATAAGCTTCTATTTGACTTGGACCAGAGCATGATATACATGAAAAATGTAAGCCTATACTTTTATTATATACTTAGCTTCTCTCTCTATCTCTCTCTTACTCTTTTCTTTTATGTTTTCCCGCCCCTCTATTTCTTCTTCTCTGCCCTTTCTGCATCTCTTTTTTATTCTCCTTTTTTCACCATATGTTCTAAGTGGGCTAGTTTCAAGTGTTTCACTGTTTTTTGTTTGTTTGTTTGTTGTTTGTTTGTTTGTTTTTTAGGGAGGAGAATCGCTTGAACCTGGGAGGCAGAGGTTGCAGGGAGTCAAGATAACACCACTGCACTCCATCCTGGGCAACAGAGCGAGATTCCCTCTCAAAAAAAAAAAAGGCGTGCTCTAAATGATCTCTTATGGTCTATTCTATCATAAAAAGTTAAAAAGTATTATTACTCACCGATGGAAAGAAGAGGAAATCGCATTGCATGAGGGTGTATGTGTGATAGATTAACCGAAAGCTAATAATCTGATTTCCTGATTTGTTACATATATTACCCCTGTTTTCACTTGAGGATTGTTTACCCTTTCTATGTTAGTAAAACTGTTTGTAGCATTAAGTCCAACTGAGTTCATGTGGCAGATTAATAAGCAGTGAATGTTTTACTCTAGGTAGGTCATGAAATTTGTCCTTTCTTAATCCCATTTGTAACCCAAAAACTCTCTAGAACCTTATGAAATATTCTATGTTTTAAGTGACTTATTTTGTACATAGATCTGAAAAAAAATTGTGTGTACATCTGTACATTGATAAATAAAATCCTACTCCAAAATTAGGTTGAATTGACATGATCATTAAAGATTGTCTAGTTCTCTTCCCGACACAGATCAGGCAAAGTACATACAATATCCCTAACTCTTTTAGTAAAGGAGAATTTGTCCCTGTTTTAAACAGAGTTTTACCAGTTTCTTTGAAATAAAAACATTAATGCTTCTGTGTAGCCAAAGATTTACAAGTAGTTATTAAAAGACCTCATAAAGAATATCATGCTAAAAATGATGGTCTACATTAGATGATAGAGTGAAAATCTATAAAGATGCTTTGGTAGGCTTGAGTGATGGATGAATACCAAAACAATGACACTATTTAATGGCCAGTCATAAATGGTATATGTAATCACCTGTTTTTTTGTAGACTTTTTTTTTTAAAAAAAAGAGACAGAGTTTCCCACAATGCATAGTAGAAACCAATATGAAGGCCTTCTTATAGTTTTACAAAAAAAAAAAGTTCAATCTCATATTATAGTGTTACCAATGTTTCTTTGAAATGTAATAGTAACATTCCTGGCTGAATAGCTGTCCAGAGTTCTGAACAACAACAGTGAAAAAGACAGGGTTAACACAAGAATTATCAGGGAGTAATTCAAAGCCAATTGGGCAAAAATATGTATAAGGAAACCCAAATTTAAAAAATAAATGATTGAACTAAGTTATCTTTGAGGCATTTTGAGTTCAGAAAATACATTAATTTTCCCCATATCTACATTTCCATAGCTCTTTTTTCTGCTTTCCCAATTATAGTATAATGAATTTGAAGTCCTTGGTTTCCAATCTGGGATCTGCCATGAACTGTATATGGGAAGTTGGATAAGTTATTTAGTTTCCATGAATCATGGCTTTTTCATCAATTATGAAATAAAAACATCAACACCGAACTTACAGGATTCCGTCAAGGCTTAACTAGAAAATGGTTATGAAAATTATATGTAAACTGTAAATGTGTCCCATCTTTTTCCTCATGTTTTCTCTATTTCCTTTTTCTTTATTTTTTTGTTTTTCTATGCCTTTCCCAGTCCTCAACACTTCTACTCTCTGTCATTTCCTCTTCTCTACCTGATGATAGTAAACGGAAATCTACTCCTACCAGTCAAATTGCCGGGATCCAGTTCTCACTCCGAGATCACACCTGTTTCTGGGGATATCTGTTGATCCTACAGTCACAATAAACATCATCTTTTCTTTAATAGGAGGTATGATTGCTGTTTCCTCATGAATCTACTGATAGCAAGAAGTAAAATTTGGCCCCTTGAAGCATCATCTTGTTGTCGTTTTCCCTCTTCCCAGGATAACATCGAACTTCTGTGGAGATAAAGAATTACACTTTGGTTACAGAGTTCATCCTGTTGGGCATCCCCCACACAGAGGGGCAGGAAACTGTGCTCTTTGTCGTGTTTGTGATCTTCTACCTCTGTACACTGCTGGGAAATCTGCTCATCCTCTTAGCTGTGATGTCTGATTCCCACCTCAACACACCTACATATTTCTTTCTTTGTAATCTCTCTGTGTTGGACATTGGTTTCTCTTCTGTGAGCACTCCAAAGATGCTGGCCAACTTGCTGTTGAGGAGCCGAGTCATCTCCCTGGTAGGTTGCATGTGCCAGGTCTTTTTTTTTTTTAACCACTTCCTAGGCAGCACTGAGTGCCTGCTTTACACGGTGATGGCCTATGATCATTTTGCCACCATCTGCTATCCACTGTGCTACACCATCATCATGAACCACCGGGTGTGTGCTCTGCTGGCAGCTGGCAGCTGGCATCTGATTTACTAGCTCCTTTCATGTGATAATTCTCACTACATTGACCTTTCAACTGCCATATTGGCGGTTCTAATGAAATGGACTATTTCTTTTGTGACGTCTTCCCTCTCATCAAACTAGCCTGTGGTGACACCATTATCATCGAGACAGTGAGCTTCACCAACATTGGCCTTGTGCCCATGACCTGCATCCTTCTCCTCTTTGCTTCCTACATCCGCAATGCCATTGCAATTCTAAAGATGCACTCTGCTGAAGGGAGACACAAGGTGGCATCCACCTGTGTTTCCCACCTCACACAGTTCTTTGGACCCTGTGCCCTCATCTATACCCAGCCATCTTTGAGTGAAGTGCTGGTAACCCCAGTACAGATCTTTGGCAATGTAGTCACCCCCATGCTGAACCCCACAATCTATACCCTGAGAAACAAAGATGTCAAAGGAGCTCTGAAAAAGCTGGCTGGGGGCCAGATTGTTTCAGAAGGAGGTCACTAGTCCATTTGTGGGTAAAGTTATTTTTTTCTCCTCATTTGTGTATTAAACTAATTTTTAAAAATATCTGTCCATGCCAGTTGTAAGGGTTTTTCTGCCACAAAAACAGCTGGAAAACAATTATCCCAGATACAAACCTGTGACATCTTTTCCATCTCACACACAAAGATCAGGAAATATGTTAGACATTGTGGGCCATATAATCTGTTGCAAATACTCAACTCTGCTGTTGAAGCATGAAAATAGCGATAGAAAATACATAAGCAAATGGGTGAGGCCATGTTCGGATGAAATTTTATTTACAAAAACAGGTGGGGGGCAGGATTTGCCCCACAGGTCGTACGTGGCTGACCCCTGTCATAGAGGCAGGTTGAATTTAAAAACCTCTTTTCAAGGGCTTGTGGATAATGTCTTAAGAGTGAACTTTAATGTGGGCTGGCTTCCACCAGGGCATATATTGAATTATCAGTCAGGAATAGGAGGTGAAGGGGTGGATATTGAAGGGCACGGAGAGCATTCCCTAAGGAGAACTCTGCAGTACTCCCAGGAGACAGTGAGAACTGCTTCTCGCAGCAGCTCCAGCTGCCTGGGACCCACACTCATGCCTGCAAATGTAATCATTCCTTGGGTCCTTACACAGAAGTGGCTTGTTTTTCTTAGGTATGAAAGTAAATGCTCACCACTCTTGCTCATAAACAGAAACCTTTTTCACCTCAGAAGTTACAGTTCTTAACATCACCCACCTCAGAAGTCCCTCAGCTTCCCTCTCCTAGTATCAAGCACGCCATGAGCATCCTGTTCATAAAACAACACAGGGCTGGCACACGGTCCTTGGAATATTCTTTTGCCAGGATTACCAAACTCTGTCACAAGATATAATTATTTAATCTCGGCTGGAAGGGTTCCTATTAAGAGTTAATCTCCTCCTGCTGTTTTTGTCTGGCTGCTCTGTGATAACAGACGTAATGTGTGACGTGTAATATGTGCACATGCGTTCTCGTGGCTTATTTGGTCGTGGGGCCAGGCCCTATGAGAGGGCTGAGAGGGCAAAAGAATGATGCCAGAATACTCCATGCCCTCTTATCTTCACAGAGAAACAAGCTCTGTTGGCAGTGATAGTTCTCTAATAGGAACTGTACACTCAGCATCACCTGCGCTGGAAGCCTGCCTAGTACTTATATAATTAAAAGGACTAACTGCGTTACTAGGGTGGAACTGTCAACTAGAGTTGGCCTTGGTCTGACATGATAGATAGATAGATAGATAGATATAAATAGTTAGATATAGATATAGATATATAGTCTTTTTTTTTCTAGCCATATTGGGCTAACTTCTCCTCTTTTACTTCCCCATGTCCCAACAAAGCCCCATGATACCAAGCCCTGCTGAGAACTAACTTACTGAGTCCTCCTGACTCAGTAGATTAGAAGAGCTCACTAGATTTGAGTTTCCTGTTTTGCCATTCCTAAATCTCTGAAATAATGTATAATATATGTTATTCCAAAGGAAAGAAGCCAAATGTTACAGAACATACAGCATAATCTCACTAACTACTGATTTTGACCTTTTCTGACAATACTGTTAGTCATCATGGGTGTTCTGGCTTCGGTAGAGGTTTGCACACCTGTTACTCTTAAATCAACATTATTTTTTCTTATTGGCCTGTTTGTATATTCGTTGCTTTCTACCCTTGCAGTTATCAGATAGAGGTTTAGAAAAAAATTACATGTCTGAATGTTAAGATCCAGTCTGGGGAAGTGACAGAAAAGAAAGAGTAAAAGAGTGACTCAAGAAAAATATTCTGTATAGGGGAAAAGTACAGAGAGGAACATGGGGCAATACCAGTGGTCACGCTGTCTTCCTACATTTGCTAATCAGCCCATTACAGGTTTTTATTGTTAGAGTCCTTTCTTTCTGTTACTTTCATCTCCAGCGGTGATGATACCATTGCCTTACATCTCTCCTCGAACACACTGTCTTGGATGAGCTTAATAGTGGAAAAATCTAAACCACCAGTGTCCAATTCTTCCCAGCTCCATACTTTTATGTGAATACCATCTTATTTCTCTTGTATATGTAATTATGAAAACTCAGTACCGTTTCATTTTTCCCCACTAACACTCTGCCCTGTCATCTTCCCTGCAGGAGGGAATGTTGTTTAACTCTAGGCCACATGCCATATGTATTATTTGGGCTGGCATCCAACAAGTCCTAGAATTATGGAACTGGAAGAGATCAATGTGTCTTATTAAAATGAGACTCAGAGCATCCATGGGTAAACACTGAAAGGAAAATCTCTACTTAGGAAGTGCTTATTATTTTTTTTTCCAAAATAACCTCAAATCTGTTCCCGTGTGTCTCATTTTCCCCATGCATCTCCATCACACTTTGATTAATGTTTCTCCCATTCCACAGGTACATGCATAGGTTACTACCTTCAGGTAACAATCTGACCTGGTTTAGGCAAAACGTTTTTTTCTTCAATTTCTTTTAGCATATTTGTGAAAGGCTGGCATTTTAAAAAATGATGTTAATAAATCAATACTAAGAGAAACAAAAAGAAAACAGAGAGACTATATAAACACAAAATCAGGTTGTCTTGTGAAGTCAGACATCATCCTCTCAGCAGTGACTGCCTTCCCATGAAAGCGCCTTCTCCAGGGAGAAAAAAAATAACACCAGTTGAAGACGTAGAAGTGTGTTAAGAAACTTTGGCCTAATAAGATAAGTATTCATGAATGTACTGGGAGTAAGACCAGCTGTCATTTTCTTTTTTTCACCTAGAAGCGGCAACATGGGATAGGAGGAATTAGTTTCCAAGCATGAAGAGCAAATTCACTTCAATACAAAGAAATGCAGAAGATAGGAAAAGGAGAAGTCATTCATTCGTTCAACAGGAATTTGTTGAGTCCACCTATGTCCCAGGCACAATCTAAATGTCATCATACCTGATGCATTGCCTTCAAGTTTGAGATAGCACCTCAAGGAAGACATCAACAAACTGGAATAGTGACATACAAAAATAAAAAAAGAACGTGATGTATGAGAGAGAGATGGTTGTGGGAAATTAGAATATTTAGATAAAGAGACGGCAGATATGACTGATTATCTCAAATCTGTAAAGGGATGCTGGATGAAAAGGGGCCCACATTCATTTGGCAGATTACAAGAGCAGAACAGGGAATGTTTTCTAGAAAACTCAAGGAGGAATGATTGAATGGAAGAAAACGATTAACCAGGCAATAGTCTGCCTTGAAAAAGTGTCATTCCTGTTCATGAAAGTGCAGGAATGGATCCTGAGTGCTGCAGAGGATATTCTGAATTCTGCAGGGCAGCATTTCCAAATCAGGGGTTTGATAACCTTCAGAAATTCAAAAAAATAATCCCAACCTTTCATATAGGTAGGGATAGCAATAGTGCACTTTTTTCCAATAGGATTCTTAAAAACAAACACACATTAAGAAAATATTTTAATACCTTTTCGTCAATATAAAAATTTTTGAGAGCCTCTGTACATGTGGTCTGAGTGAACATGTGCAGTTAAGGATATGGGGACTTTGCTCATGGTTCAGTCACTGATTTGTGGTGATTCGCAAAAATAGCAACTGCTTGTGTTAACCATTACAATTTTAAACTACTTGCCTTTTTAACCATTTATATATAATTTATACCCATTTTGGACTAATGATTAACTAGAGGAAATATTAGGAAAAATAATGTTGAGCTTAAAATGAATAAACAGGACAAATAGACTGGCATTAATTAATCATAATGCTTGGATCATGTTGCACTTAAGAAATTATATTCATTTCATCATACTCTGGTATTTCAAAAATGTTAAAATATATAGCGATAATTTCACCTGAAATTTTATTTCATTTCTGAGGATAATACCATATATCTGGTTATAAAAAATTGACAAGTGCTTACAAATAGAAGCCTGAGTCTTTCACTTTCTAACATTATTTACATTCTTTTAACTATGAAGTGCTAACATTCTAAAGACTGTGTTTTGAAAACTGGTTTTTTTCATTTGCATACCCTAACATGTCCTAAGATTTTACTCTGTATTTTAATATATATTTAGTGAACAAACCAAACATGGCATAATTCAGCATTTAAAAAATTATGTGTTCAATAAATTATGGTTTTCATAATTAATTTAAATAAATTAAATGGTATGTGTTCTTTATTGGTTGGGAATAAATATGTATCTGTTTTATATGTAATTTATATTAGTTTGTATTTTTATAATATTTAAAATAAATTTAATAATATATGTTTTAATTTATTTCAGCCAGTTTTAAAAATTATTTTCATGTAAATTTTTTTAACATATTCTGCAAATTTTAAATATGTTACAAAATTTAAAGACTATTAATGAACACATGTATTCCTTATAGCCAGTACAGGAAATAGAATATAATCTAGACATTCTTTCTGTGTATTTCTGTTAGTCCTATCCTCCCAGAAGTTAACAGCAATCTGAATTTTTGTTAAGGAAATTTCTTTCTTTTATTTATTTACCACCTATGTATGCATTCCCAAACAAGATAGTATTTAGTTTTTTTCTGGTTTTGAAATTTGTTTAAATATGCTCAAACATAATCCTTTTTTTCTTTTCAAACTTGCTTTTGAGATTCATTCACTTTGATGTATATAGCTATAATTTTACATCTTTATATATTTATTTGGTCTGTGGTTGACAGACATGTGGGTGATTTGTAATTACTGTTTTAAACATTTTTCTGCACAACACTGGGGCACCACTTCAAAAGGTTCTCTAAAAAGATGTATTTAGGAGTGGACTGCCAAAGAGATTTCCAGAATGAAATGATTATGACAAATACACTCACTCCCACAGTGGATAATATTTCATAGCACATTCTATTCTTCAACACTTTATATTGACATCCTTCTTAACATCTGTCAATCTGATGGTATGTAAATGTATATATTGCATTGTAAAATTTAGTCCCTGATTACTGGTAAAGTTAAGCATTTTCTAATATGTTTAATGACAATTTAGGTTTCCTCCTTTGGAAAATTTATGCTATTTTTAGTTCATTTTCTTTTGAGTATTTGGACTTTTATAAAATTGATTCATAGTGATTCTACATGTATTCTGGATACTAATCTTTTCTTGGTAAGGTGTCCTGCAAATATCTTCTCCTAGTTTGCAGTTTCTCTTTTCATTAGCTTTAAGCCATTTTTTAATAAAATCAATGACTTCCTTTAATGTGACTTACCAAAACTTTCTTTTATGACTAAAGATTATTGTATCTTACTTAGAAATAACATATTACCTTTAATTTTTCTTTAATTTTTTACTTTTTTTTCTCTTTTAAATCTTTAATCCTCCTGGAATTGGTTCTTGCTCATGACTGAGGTAAGAATTCAATTCCCTTCTACTTTTAAAAAACACAAGTAGCCAATTGTCCCAGGATCACTTATTTAACAGTTTATCATTCCCCCACTGTCCTACAATGCCTCTCACATGGCCCCTGGTGACTCCCACCTTCTAAGATTCATGCTTTGTGTAATCACCTGCCCTGATTTAGTGACTTGGTTCTAGTGAATAGAATGTGGTTCTAGTGAGTAGAGGTGATGAAGTATCATTTCAGAGATTAGATCACAAAAGGTGGTGCCTTCCATCTTGGGTTCACTGGCTCTATCTTACTGTCTCTTGACTTGGTTGCCTCGGGAGAAGCCAGCTCCCATGTTGTGACACAGCTCTGTGGACAGGGCCAAGTCTGCCAGTAGCCATGTGAGTAAGCTTAGAAACAGATCCTTCTCCTGTCAAACCTTCAGTGGAGACTGCAGCCCTAGCTCATGAGACTAACCTCATGAGAGACCCTGATCCAGAGGAACTGAGTTAAGGTGTGCCTGGATTTCTGAGTCACAGAAAGTGTGAGATAATAAATGTTTCTAAGCCACAAAAGTTTGGAGTAATTGGTTATGCAGTAAGCAATAGAAACGTATGCATACGACTCTTCATATTTTCTATTTTTAGTCAGTTTTCACAGATTAATAAGCATTTGATAAATTATTTTGACAAATCATTTGAATATCTTGGCAAATGTCGTGATATCTGTTTTTACCTGCTTAATCCATGTGCTCTGTCATCCTTTCATTCCTCATGTTGTTTATACACGGCTTCTCACTTTTTTCAAAAATCATTTGTAAAGAAGTACCTCTATTTTCTTAGTCTTTTCAAAGAGCCTAATTTAGCATTGCTGATCTCTTTTCTTTTCGTTTTCTCTTTTTTTTTAGGTTTTTACACATTTTTTGGGTTTTTTTGACAACTCTGTAACTGTTGTGTTACATGAAAGAGGAATAATTTCCAGATTACAAATGTCTGGACTCTCAAAGGGCAAGGTTCTTCACTCCTTTCACAGAACAGAAGGTCAAGATTAAGGAAATTTGTCTTGTTCATGGTTGTATAGGTTATTAATTAATGTTTGTTAAGTAATACTTTGATATAATTCTGGAAAATCATCAGGAGAACTATTCCTGGTTCAGGAAAGTCAACTGTGCCCATTGACAAATGTTTGTTGGAGTCCAGGAACAGAAATTTTATTTTCATATCAAAATATTAGGAACCATAGTCTGAAAAGTAGAAGAACTGTTAGTTCACTAGGGCTGCCATAACAAAACAGAATATACTAGATGACATAAACAACAGGAATTTTTTTCTTACAGTTCTGCAGATTGTAAAATTCAAGGTCAAGGTTGCAGAGGTTTTGCAGCAGGGTTTGGTTTCTGGAGCTTAGAGATGGGGCTGTCTTCTCGCTGTGTTCTCACATGGAGGGATAAAGGGAGAGAAAAAGACAGACAGAGGGAGAGAAAAAGACAGACAGAGAGAGACAGAGAGAGAGAGAGAGATCTGATGTCTCTCCTTTTACAAAGATACCAGTTCTATTGCATTAGGGCTTCACCCTTGTCTCATTTAATTTTAATCACCTTCTTAAAGGCCCTAGTTCCAATACAGTTACATGGAATGGGTGTGTTAAGAGTTTCAACATGAATTTTTGAAGGAACACAATTCAGTTCATGGCAAGAACTATGAAGAAACTGAGATTAAAATATTTAAAATTGGATATTTTAAAAAGTCTTAGATATGTGGTTGTTAGGTTGTTATTTCTCATTCCGATGATAGATCCTGAAACTGGGTAACTGGTTTCTCCATATGTCCTAAGATTGGGCTATACCATTCACCTTTTTTCTTCCTTCCCTACGTCAATCTTAAAGACAGAAAATAGAGATTTGACTCCCTCTTGTTCCTATCCAGCACTGTCACGGGGGAAACATCACCATATTCTATTTCAACTAGACAATTTACTCACTTTTAATTACTCCCTTTGCTCAACAACCTCCTTGAATAGACTCATTCAGGAATGGGGTCCCAAAGGCTCCAAGGATATTTAAATTTCCATGTCGGAGAAAACAGTGTAGCTGTCAGTGGCTTGGAAGATGTCTTTGCAGAAGACAGAGACATACACTGCTGCATGTCGTTTAGTCAGAGTTTATTTGGCTGAGAAGAAAGCTTTCCAGATCATGGGTGGAGATCTCCAACCTCTAATATGCCAAAGGAAAATTTGGGCTAAAAATCCTATACAAACAGATGATTAAATAACCATATTTTCTCTTTGTAAGTTACATAACGGCCATCTTTGCCTCTTTCTCTCCTTCCTTCCTTCCTTCCTTCCTTCCTTCCTTCCTTCCTTCCTTCCTTCCTTCCTTCGTTTCTCTCTCTCTCTTTCTTTCTTTCTTTTGACTGAGTCTTACTCTGTTGGCCAGGCTGAAGTGCAGTGGCACGATCTCAGCTCACTGCAACCTCCACCTCCCAGGTTCAAGCAATTCTCCTGCCTCAGCCTCTGGAGTAGCTGAAATTACAGGGGCCCTCACCTATTTTTTCACTCCTCTTTTATGCTTTGTGTATCCAATGGAGAGGAAAATTTGGAGTCCTCAGTTTACAAAGTGTTCTCAGAGTTCAGGATGAACAGAGCGTGGAGCTACTAGCCAGATGAATAGATGTTATTTGCTTGGTTTATCTTTGAGCCCATTGTCCTGGCCCATCAGCTCACAAACCCCATTCTTATTATTTCACTTTATAATCAGGAATTTGGACTTGATTTTATATTACTAAAGTAACAGAAACTCTAAATAAGCCTACATTTGGATACCTTCATTTGATTCTTTCTTTGATATATGACAGCCAGGACATTTTTGGAAGCAGTATAGATTATATGTAGCACTTGCCTTGGGTCTGATTGCCTTTTGGAACGTAGTGCAGAGCATCTTCTGGAGTGCAGGTGACATGACTGTAAACAGAGAAATTCTAAATATGGAGGAAATGGGCAAAAAAGAAACAGGTAGATGATCAAGTTGCTTTAGAAGACTGTGAGGAGAAATTACTATCTGATAGTACCACACAAATCCTTGCACAGGAAGAATGATATCCAATTCCTGCTCGGCATTGAGTGAGTTATCTTATTTCCTTCATCAAACATTTATTGAAAAATTACTCTGCCAGGCACTGTTCTTTGCACTGAGAATATAATTGTAAACACACAAAAAATTTACTCTCCTAGATGTTATATTTGTGTGTTTGTGGGGAGGTAGCTGGAAACATATTGGTTTTCCATTGCTTACTAAGAAGGAGGAGGAAGAACATTTTGAAAGCCTGGTGATGTACAGAGGAAAAACATGGCTAATACTGGGAAAAGATTTGACAAAGCCAGTAATGCCATGATCTATCACAGATGGATCCATCCAGATCCGGGGGAAAGACTGATGTTTAAAAAGAAAAAAAAAGAATGTAGATGCCTAGTTCCAGCATGAACTAGCTGCCTTAATTTGGGAAAGTCACCTAGCCATCCTACTGCTCAAAAGTAATCTTTTCTGTAGACCTCCTCAAAGAGTGACTGCCGGGATTAAATGAACGGAGATTATGTTGTATAAGTGTTTTGAATGCAAAGCAGTGATCAACCTTTATGATTCCCTTAAAAAACACAGACATAAAATCTAATGTTATCATTAATAATGTCTCACAACTATGATGATTCTTGAATTGTGGTTCATATCTCCAGTGATACAAAAAAAGTCCTCAAATAATCCTGACATTTCATATCCTTCTACCCTGGGAGGAGGAGTGTGTGTTTGAATGTATCCTGCCCTCCCTTTAAAAATATTTGCTCTTACATTGTAAGAATATTGTTTTGGCCGGGCGCGGTGGCTCAAGCCTGTAATCCCAGCACTTTGGGAGGCCGAGACGGGCGGATCACGAGGTCAGGAGATCGAAACCATCCTGGCTAACACGGTGAAACCCCGTCTCTATTAAGAAATACAAAAAACTAGCCGGGCGAGGTGGCGGGCGCCTGTAGTCCCAGCTACTCGGGAGGCTGAGGCCGGAGAATGGCGTGAACCCGGGAGGCGGAGCTTGCAGTGAGCTGAGATCCAGCCACTGCACTCCAGCCTGGGCGACAGAGCGAGACTCCGTCTCAAAAAAAAAAAAAAAAAAAAAAAAAAAAAAGAATATTGTTTTAATAATGGGCGTTTGTATTTCAAGTAAGTATAACAAAAATATTTGCTACAGAAACTTAGTTGGCTATGGCAGTTACATTCCAAGGATAATGCCTCGTAACTTGAATCACAAGCCTTTCCATAACTTAGAAGCAAATCACAGTCACTTAATTGACTAGTTTTATTTCTCCAGTATGTTCACTTGATTGACAGCAAGCCAAGATATTCTTCCATGTCCTCAGCCTCCTCTTTCTTCCCTAGGACTGGCTTCCATGGAGGTGAAGAACTGCTCCATAGTGACAGAGTTCATCCTTTTGGGAATCCCACACACAGAGGGGCTGGAGATGGTACTTTTTGTCTTATTCCTGCCCTTCTATGCCTGCACTCTACTGGGAAATGTGTCTATCCTTGTTGCTGTTATGTTTTCTGCTCGCCTTCACACACCTATGTATTTCTTCCTGGGAAACTTGTCTGTGTTTGACATGGGTTTCTCCTCAGTGACTTGTCCCAAAATGCTGCTCTACCTTATGGGGCTGAGTCGACTCATCTCCTACAAAGACTGTGTCTGCCAGCTCTTCTTCTTCCACTTCCTGGGGAGCATTGAGTGCTTCTTGTATACAGTGATGGCCTATGACCGCTTCACTGCCATCTGTTATCCTCTGCGATACACAGTCATCATGAACCCAAGAATCTGTGTGGCCCTGGCTGTGGGCACGTGGCTGTTAGGGTGCATTCATTCTAGTATCTTGACCTCCCTCACCTTTGCCTTACCATACTGTGGTTCCAATGAAGTGGATCACTTCTTCTGTGACATTCCAGCGCTCTTGCCCTTGGCCTGTGCTGACACATCCTTTGCCCAGAGGGTGAGCTTCACCAACGTTGGCCTCATATCTCTTGTCTGCTTTCTCCTAATTCTTTTATCCTACACTAGAATCACGATTTCTATCTTAAGTATTCGTACAACTGAGGGCCGTCGCCGTGCCTTCTCCACCTGCAGCGCTCACCTCATTGCCATCCTCTGTGCCTATGGGCCCATCATTACTGTCTACCTGCAGCCCACACCCAACCCCATGCTGGGAACCATGGTGCAAATTCTGATGAATCTGGTAGGACCAATGCTGAACCCTTTGATCTACACCTTGAGGAATGAGGAAGTAAAAACAGCCCTGAAAACAATATTGCACAAGATAGGCCATGTTCCTGAGAGTTAGTAAGAGCTCAGGGTGCTGAGCTCTGGAATTCCTTATAATAAATGGGTGCATGGCTCTGGAATTCCTTCTGCTTTGACATAGATATTTCAT
This sequence comes from Macaca fascicularis, assembly GCF_037993035.2. Classification (NCBI taxonomy): domain Eukaryota; kingdom Metazoa; phylum Chordata; class Mammalia; order Primates; family Cercopithecidae; genus Macaca; species Macaca fascicularis. Next base: position 122,825,439 of record NC_088388.1, read on the forward strand.
TCTGGAATCTTCATATGTGACAATGACTTGGAATTTTCAGCACTGTGCTGAATGGTATGGACCACTGTGCTATAATACATTATCTTTTACATATTTTATTTTATCATCTAGGTTCTGCCTCTTCACCTATCTTCAAAGTCATATAGTCTTGGTTATTGTTACCTTGCCTTTCTTCTATAGAGAATTGCCTGTCCCTGAAAGGAAGGTATTTTCCATTGTGCCTTTTTTTTTTTTTTTTGCACCACTTTTCTCAATTTACTCCCCTCATACTATTTGTGAGACAAACCTATAGGGAAAGGCAATAAAAAGAAGAAAAGAGATTTTAAACAACTGATTGAGAGAATAATATAATTTTAAAAACATATTAACTGACTAAGGACTAGAGTCAAGATGCAGTGTTTTTTGTTTTTTGTTTTTTTTTTCCTCTCCAAATGTCTGGAAAGGGAATAACTTAGAATTTGTCAGCAAGGATGTTCATCCCATGTCTGAACCCATGCCTGATTAGTCTGCCTAAAGATTTCTAGGCAGATTGGCTTAGCCCCACTGCCTAAGGAAAGTAAAAAGCGTTGTGTCTAGTATACTAGACTTGGGTCTGTTTCCGTCTTGCTACCAGCTATTAGTGTGGTAACAATTTAGTAGCTTTATCAGGTCAGGCTGATGGATTGGGCCAAATGACTTTCCAAGCCTGATTCAAGGAGACCCGAGACTCCAGTGAATTTATCCTGAGGTTTCCTTGTTAAATACAGTTAGTGAGAACTTCCTGTTTACTTATCATATGTATTAGATTTCTAGTTAAGATTCCACTGGAAAAAGTTTGCAAGTTTCTGGACTTGTTGATCTCTGTGGTATGTTGTAAGATTAAAAAGCATGATGTATATCTTTTTTTCTACCCATAACTTTAAAGGTGTTTCTACCTTTTCTTTAACACCTGAACCTCACCCTTACCTCTTGGGTATTCATTTGGGCTTGCTAGACTTGGTAAAGCTCTAAGCATCATTTCGTTTCCTGCCAAATAATTCTGCTCTTCCAAAAAAAAATTGTAAAGAAAATATGTATACTTGCATTTGGCCTCATGCAACCTCCTCCTTTTTTGATGTGCATCAAAGTTATCTACCTTGGCTCAAAAACAGCTACACAGACGCTTTGTGGAGCCACTGATTAGATGTGAAATCCCATAGAAGACAGAGACACTCAGCATTTTCCTGGATTCATAGTACTAACCACTTAGGGTACACATAATTTTACCTCTTTACCCCTCTAACCAAAATACAAGCACCATGTCATTAACATTCCAACTAGAAAGCTTCCCAATCCACTGTGATGTAATTAAAATAAATTCAGCTTCATATTCTCCTTTTACCCATTTTCAAAAACTCCTAAACATAACACTCGAATTGTAAAGTCTCTTTCCAGAATTCTCTGTATCCTTGGAACTGTCAAGTTTATAATTGTCTTAGTAGCCTCTTCACTCATTTGTGCCTCAAATTTCTGTCTTCGGTTCAGTAGTGTGAAGATTGTCATTTATAGAGCCCTAATTATTTGTCATATATTATTATAAATGCTCTATAAAACTATCTCATTTAATCTTCAAAACAATCTTTGATATTTGTGCTATTCTTCCCATTTTACTGTGAGAGGCCCAGGATATGAATGCAAGGCTTTTACACTTAAAACACTAAGAAACTCCTTCCAAAATGCTTAGAAATCTTTCCAACCAAGAAGAGAGAAGAAACCAAGAAGGAGCACTTGACTTCATCCATGCCAGCCCAAGAAGCACATCACATCCAAGATAAAGATATTTTCTCACACTCTTATGAAGAAAACGGTAACCAAGGGAGTCAATGGTGGGCTTAACTCCAGAATGTAGATGGTGGAGGCCTCAAGTGGGCAAGGCATCTCACTGTGGCAAAGGCCAGGGTGAGAAACGATTGGGCATACCAAGAGGCACACAGCAACGGAGACTCAAAAAAGAAGGGCCACGCAGAAATCAGAAGCGCCATATCTTCATGTCTTCTTCCAGTAAAAAACGGACACGAGTCATAGACGAAGGCACTGGAATCTTTGTATCACTGCGGATTGCCGGAAGGAGGAGAGACGACTGAGGATACAAAAATTGGCAAGACCTTGAAAGAAAGCTCTATCCCCAAACACCCACCGTATGCCTTCTTCTGTCACCTGTGCTCCACCCCTCTCGTTAGGAAGTTTCCTGACCAATGTAAGGAGATGGCTGTTGATTTTCAGTTATTGATTTCCCACCCGATCTGGGCAATGATCCTTGATCCAGCAGCTCACAATCCTCCCTCTGAGCCCCAATATTGATTTGCATTTAGCTTGTTGAATCCGCTTTCTTTGGATTCATAGAACATCTCAAAAGCCCTGTTATTGGCCAAGGGAAAATCTGACAGAAGATCTCAGAGCCCCTCCCTGGCCCCAAAATGGTTTCAGATGTAACTCAACATTCCAGAGGAATGGTAGTAATGGAACTACGTTTTCCCTTTTCTCTGGTATATACGTTTCTTATTAACATTATAAGACAAAGTGAACAGATAAAGACAAAACATCACATCCATTTTTAAAGGAATGCTGATCCACCATTAGAAAATCTATTTCCTATTACTGATTTAACTAAATCTGATTTTAATCACAATTTACGTAACTGTTTTGATTCCATTCTCAAATGTATAATCCTTTGAGATTTTAGTTATTTTTAAAGCTTCTTAGTAATGAATCATTAATTAGTAGCTTGCTATTACCAGAGTTAAAACACCTATTTACCATAGTTCTTCCAATATACTCTAAAGCTGTACTTCCTGTACAAACCTGTTTGGGGTCATTCACAGTCGCAGCAGAAAAGCTCTTGTATGTTCTCTGCTGTTCTAACTTGCTTAACAGAGACTATGGGGTAGCATTCTATGCTTTAATTTCTCTGTCCTCCTCCTTTCTTAATTAGAAGCAACATTTTCCATGGCAGTGGATATTTTTTTCTTTTCAGTTGAGCTGTTCACTTTAGAAAATAAATAATTAGTTTGACAAAGAAAAGCCAAGTCTAGCATCTCCAAGGATTTCTCCCATCCCTTCTGCTCCCAAACAGTCTGAAAGTAAAAACAACTTTTATTTCAGGTATATTTACATCTTGAACAAAACAAACCATTTACAAGATGTGTTTATTCACTTTATTCAAGAATTCCTTCTCTGAACCCTCAGTTTGGGAGGCCCCGGGAGACCTGAGGCACAACAGTCTATGATAGGAGCAACACAGCGCCCAACATTCCCTAAAGAGGATCCAGACCCGGGAGCTTGCTAACATTCTTACTATGGAGAGGAGCTCAACATGCACACAGCAAGTCAACCTGAACATTTCCATGAAGGAGGCCACTCTGTCATGGTGGTTAGAGCACTGGTTTCAAAATATATTTTTATCCCTGAAATTCTGCCATTAAAGAACAAATTTCCTCTCAAATCCCACCTTCTCCTTTCAAAAGCAAATTTCCTGGGAAGTAATAGAAATGAGATAATATCTAGCTCAAGAAAGATATTTATGATTGGTAGGAGAAGTAAGAAGGCAGACAAGCAAGTACATATAAATGTTTTTCTCTACATCGATTTGGCCAAAGATCAGCACTGATATCCTCAAATCTCTTTCCCATAGGCGTCCCAGAGAAGTAATTCAGTCGGTATTTATTAAATTCCTGTTTTGCAGCAGATACTATTGTTATGCTAACTTGATAAAGATGGACAAGATCCCTGCCCTGAAGGAGTCCACCATCTGTTTTTAGAATCATACAGAATAGATGGTCCATAATAAAATGTGATAATAACAGCAGGATATGCTTTCCTAGGGCTTACCATGTGTTAGGTATTCTCAAGCACTTTACCTACATTAACTCATGCGGTCCTCACCATAATCCTATTATCTCATTTTATACAAGAGAAAACTGAGAGACAGAGAAATTAAGAAATGTTTCCAGCTAGTAAGTAACTAAGCTAGGATGTCTTGCAGGCTGTCTCTGACAAAGCAGGAACACCGTCATCTTGGACAAACACCACCATTTTAAGTTCCAGCTCCCTTTCTAACCTCATGCATTTCAAAGAAATCACTTCTCTTCTAACAACAAGTAGCTAGAAAGAGTCGACAGTAAAACACAGATAAAACAGCTTGAGCACAAAGAGAGGGGGGAAAGTCTCTTGGGTAACCACCAAACTTACACTCATACAATGGGCCCCAGTAAAACAGTGGGCCCTAATAAGCACATTCCTTTCTCTTTAGGTGCACTAAGATAGGTAAGCTAAAAACAGACTCTGGGGGTACGTCTGCAGCTGCAGGAAGATGTACAGGAACAGACACAAAAACTCTCCCTCCCAGATAAGCAAGACAAAGAGACATAGAAACATTCTGAGCCTGTGATAAGCTCTCCCACCCCAAACCCTTAAATACTCTTAGTCCATAAGAGAGAGTGCTCCTGACTTAACTTGGCCAGAAGCCCCTCTCAAGTTTATTCTCCAAAATAAACCTGTCTTTGACTGTTGAGCTGCTTTTAGTGTTTCCTTCCCCCTTCTTCAACTCTTACAGTCTCCAGTGATCTTCCTTTTAATAATTTCATTACAACATCAGCATCATAAATTCAGAGAAGCAATGAGAGCATGGAAAAGTGACCAATTATTTCTACCAAGGCTGTTTGGGAAGGCTTTGCAGGAAAGGTGGGATGTGAGCCGGGCTATGAGGGATGCATGGAGGGGAGAGTGAATAAACATCAGACAGAGGGTGAGAAAGTGCAGAATCAGAAGGAAGGGAACATCTTGTGGAAGCATGGGCATGTACTAAGCACACTATTTCCAGGGAGAACTATATTAGTATAATAAAAGAAGATTGGAGGTGGAAGTGAAAGACAGAAGAAAGAAAATAGGGAGAGAGAAGGAGATGGTAGAAAGTAGCCTAATCATGAATGGGTTTCTTATCATGAAGTGCCCTTTGTAGAAAAGGCCATATATTCAGATTTGCCAGGAGAGTTTATACATGATTTTTAATAGTGTTCACACTCCTAAAAGTGTTCTGATGTGTAAAATAAATTATGTGGACATGCTACTTCTCTATGAAGCTAAGGAGAACTTGGCAATGAAGATTCAATAAAAGTGTGGAGGCTGATTATGACTGAGCTCAGCTGAGAGCATTTGCAAATCCAGCCAGTGCCAAGAATAGAGTGGGCAGAGCACTCCACCAACAGAATGGAGAGGAATCTGCTATCTTCTACTCCTGTGGGAAGTACCTAACACTTAACACCCACTGACCTCTGCACCATCAGATGTAGGTTGTACTAGCTCAGTCACTTACCACCAAGGACTCTTTCTCCTGCATTATTGGAGCTCATGCAGCAACCTCATGGCAGGACTAAGACAGGATCAGAACTCTAGTTTCTCTGCCCTGCATTCTGTGAATTATACCATTTAAACTTTTTGCAAATGTGAGTGAATCATGTTATATTTTGTTACATACTATTTGTTATATGTGTAAGATCATACATAACATGGCCTCTTAATTTTCCAAACTTAAATGAATCATGCTAAGCCCCTGTGCATGCTAACCTATGTATGTATTAGTGATAGTAGACACTGAAGGATAAGCCACAGGAAAATCAAGCATCTCTTTTAAAACACATTCCCAACTCATGATAATCCCCACGGAGGATCACATAAAGAGATGGTCAGTTTTATCGAGTGGAAAGTCTCATAGTCAACAAGATGTGGTTGACACTTAAACACTCATAAGACACATGACACTGAAAATCTCAAAGTCATCTGCTCACAGATCCAATGATCATTATCACAGAGCTTCTTTAAACTAACAAACCTCTCCCATCAGTGGTCTGAATCCTCAGATCTACTGGTTTATTTCCCAGTCCACTCTGTCAAAATTGTTCTTTCTAGCATCCTCCAAATAAATAAACACGAAGGCCCTTTCTTCCTAGACTCCATGACACCGCCCAGTGATGGCTGCTCTCCACCTCTTTCGTTAGATCTGTTCTGTAGCTTTGCTTACTTCTATGGGAAGTTTGCTCAGTACTTCAGGACTTGATCCTTCCCCCAAAACTTCATCTAATGAAATTATTCACGTCATGATTCTTAGTTGTGACCCATACACTGTTCATTTCTCCTTGAGCTCATGGGCAGAGTCTCTGGAAAAATCTTAGATATTATAAAGAAAAATACCTGGATCTAAGTTTGCTTCGTTATGGGGAAAATTATGAGAGTAATTCTACTTACCTCATGGAACTGTTGTGAAAATTACATAAGAAAATATAGTATCATCAACAAGTGAATAAAGAAAAGGTTATACATATGTGTATATATATACACACACACCATGGAATGATGTATATATAATGTACACCATTGTTTATACACAATGGAATATTTTATATATATAATGAAATATGACTCAGTCCCATAAAAAGAAATGAAATAATGGCATTTGCAGTAACCTGGATGGAACTGGAGACTGTTATTCTAAGTGAAGTGACTCAGGAATGGAAAACCAAACATCACATGTTCTCACTCATATGTGGGAGCTAAGCTATCAGGATGCAAAGGCATAAGAACAATAAATTGGACTTTGGGGACTCAGGGTAGGGGGTGGTGACGGATAAAAGACTACACACTGGATATAGTGTACACTGCTCGGGTAATGGGCGCACCAAAATCTCAGAAATCACCACTAAAGAACTTACTCATGTAACCAACCACCACCTGTTCTCCAAAAACCTATTGAAATAAAAAAGTTAACAATTTTAAAAAGAAAGCAAACAAACGTAAGATTGTGAAATGTCTTATCATTTTAAAAAATAATAAAGTAAAAGGCAATACAACTATTCAAACAATTATGTAAATAAATTATGTTTTGCATTTAAAGAGAGATGGAGAGCAACACGGAAATAGAGTTTCTCAAAGGAGGAAGTCTTTATACATAACAGATTCACTGAGATTAAGCTCTCTTTTGAGTATAGCTCAAGAGTGGAAGGGCCTGACTAGTTAGGTTTTGTTCTGGTCCCGCCACGTTAAATAATTAATCCAGGTTGAGAGTAGTCAACCATGTTCCTCAATAGGGCATTTAAATGCATTTTTCTTTTAAATTTTAAACCACAGTTATCTAGTTACAAATATTTCTGAAAAGAACTAACCTAATTGTTTATATTTTTCAATCATGATTTCATTTCTATAGTTTCACTTTGTTTTTTTTAACCTGCTGCCAGTTTTGCTATATAAGACATTGACAAAACCATTTTGCTGTCTTGCAAAAAATTTTTTGGTACGTTTCCATTTCCTATTGATGTCAAGGTTGATTATATTGAGTTTAACATTCGAAGCTTTTTAACGTCTGGTTCCGATCTCTGTCACCAATTTTCTTCCTATTTCTCTTTTGTTCTTGACTTCTTCACAGGTCAACTCAAACTCCTTTGTAATTTTTCAAACCAATGCTAACAACATGGTCTGGATTCTCCAGTACAGTCCTAAACTATTCTATTGCCATGTTAGGCCATGTTTCTCACATTGCACTCGATTGTGGATCCTGAATTTTGGTGCATTTCTCACATATTCCATGCTTTCAGTGACCCCGAGTCCTAGTCTTCATGTGTCCTCTGCTTGGGAAGTCAGTTTCATTGTTCTCCACAGGACCAAATTATTCTCATTTTTCAGGACACCATCCAACATTGTTTTCCTGCCAAAACTTTCCTTAATGCTCCAAGCTAAAAGAAACGTTTCACCTTTGAAATCTCATCTTCTTTGGAAGTACATGTATTCTTGACAAACACCACTCATCTGAGAAAAACAGCGTGAGTGAAGTGAAATAGGATGACCAAGTTTTTAACTAAACAGAATACAAAGATCTAGAAATTTATATGAAATAATAAGACCAGAATCAACCTTACAGCAGTAGATCTGATGTTCAGTTTCAGCAAGTTTGTCATGAGGGTTTGAAGAACACTCACAAACATGTATGATGCCATGAAAACTCAAGATATTTATTGCTAACTGATCCATAGTGGTTGTGACAACTGGGGAACAAAAGGTCACCACTAAGACAATATATACTCAATATGCCTCAACTGTATGCTTCCTTTCAGAGAACAGTAATCTTTGATAATTTTTCTTATAGTTCTAGTTATAGCTGTGTATTTAGATAAAAGGGAATTAATTAACATATAGGACATGCTAGATTTTAGAATTGTACATTGTAAATTTGTAATGAATCTGAGGATATGAATTTACCACTCCTGGTCATAAGAATGTTTCCTTGTTTTGATTCTTAGTAACCTAGGAGCTGGAAACCTTGGAATTTCCCTTTGACGGATATGCCAGTAATAGGATTTAATCCCTTCCCTCTTTGGAGTCTCAGGTTCCTGTAATATGAGAAAAGGGTGGCCTCACTGGGCTCCGTGCCTCTGGGCAAACTCTCTATCACAATTTGGGAATGTTAAGCGCATAACCTACCAAATTGAAAGCAAGTCACTGGGCACAGTCTCCATTGCAAGTCCTGGAGGGTGGAAGGGAGGTCTCATCAAGAATGAGGAACTTGCTTTTGTCCTCTCCTTGCCTTTTTGGCTATGATCCAAAAGAAAGACATGCCGGCTCTCCTAGGATCTTCAAATCATCCCTGGTTCTTCTGATCTTTTCCCCGGTATCTGTCCCTGCACCAATATGACAGCCATGGTCCATATCTCCTATTTAGTCTATATTAGTTTTACAGATAGGATTCTGGTGGCATATTAGATATGTGATGCAGTCTAAGAAGTCAGTAACTGGACAATAAATTGTGCCAGCCTGGACACCACATGATAATCAGTATTCTGCTCTATCGCCCCCTGATGGACATAGGATCATCTCCAACCTTAGCACAGAATGACCAATTCTCCTTGGCTTTAGGGGTAATCATGATGTGTGCTTTTGGAAGGGCAGGGACAGAGGAGGAAATTTGTTTTACAAGTTCATTGGTAATTTGGAAGAAATGACAAGCTCTGCATAGATATTTATACACAGAGTAGATCTGATCATGTTAATTCCCATGCTTTAAAATCTTTCATGTCTCCCCACTAACTTTAGAGTAAAATCTACTCTAATACATACAATGATTTTTATAATCTGTTTGTATCTCAATACCCAGCCTCATAGCCTTGTCTATTTTCCCCATCAGGCCTTATACTCTACACTCACTAAATTATTTGTCATTTTTCCAAAACTAACTATATCAAACTTTGATACATTTGGATAGGCTGTTTCCACTCTCTGCGATGCAACTGATTGTTTTTTAAAATTTATTGAAATTCTCCTGCAAAAAGTCTGACCTGATACAGGTGGGAAGACATAGGCTATGCTTCCTCTGTATTCTAATTTTAGATGATAAATACTATAATATTTCACCTTACATTACATTGCACTTTCTAGGCTGTGTTTCTGATTTCTACATGCTATACTTCATATATGCTGCAGGGACTCAATTAAAAGAAGATAAACTATACATACATTATCAAATAATGGAGAAGAGCTCATTTATACTTCAAAATATAAAACATATTCCAAAATATAAAAATTTTCAAACAATAGTGTACAAAATTACATGTAGGTTTAAAATTGAATCGAACATGTAGAAACATATCAACATGATCATTTCAAACATATGATAAAATAAATTACAATTAATGCAAAAGAAAACTGAACTAATAAATACAGATCTTTAATGTGACTATTCATTTTGAAAAATATAGTATACAATGTGATGTGATGATACCATTTTATATCTACTGAATAAGCAAACTAATATTAAATAGTAAATAATCAAACTATGTATTAACAAAGCTACAGAAACCCCACAACATTTTGACACTACTGGTAGCATTTATTGATTTATGTGTTAATTCCAGGAGTATTTATTTTCTATTCTATGTTTTGTATAGTGACAGGAGTTGAATTTACAAGTCCAACAAGGCATTTATCCTACCCTGAAGGTGATGATTGCAACAATATATGAACACGCAGGATCTTGACAGCACTTAAGAGGAATATCTGTCTCAAAATGGGGAAAGATGTGAGGAAAAAAAAACATGCAGTGAGTGAAGAAACATTAAATTAAATTTTATAACAGATAATAAAAGTCAGGTCTGTAAAAAAAATCGTGGAAGAAGAAAAAGAGCAGGATTTGTGAAAGTACAAAGGAATAAAGCAGCATGATTCATTCAGAAGTTTAAAACACGTTGGTGACACCTTTTAGAAAAGAAACTTTTAAATACAAGTAAGATAAGTTTATATGTTTATATACTTTGGCCCTATGAGTCTAAAATTGAGAAATTATTCTAAAGGAAAAATATAAGTAGCACCAATTCATTTCAAATGGCAAGAACAATGATATTTAAATATTCAGATATGGATAACATTATGTAAAATATAATATGTTGACTTATTAAATTTTATATGGTCCCCATTATTATTGACTATCAAAATTATGTAGCAACATGGAAAAAGGGTTATAGAATAATGTAAGTTAAATAACAAAACAGTACATTTCTTGTACTAGGTCTTAAAGATAGTCTCTTGTATTCTTTTCTAGAAGTTTTATAGCTTAATTTTGTCTGTTTGTATCTATGACCCATATCAAATTAATTTTTGTTCATGGTCTGGAGTAAAGACTAATGTTCATTTTTGTCCCCAAGTGAATATTCAGTTGTTTCAACGTAATTTGTTTAAGAGACATCTTTTCCTACTGAGTTGCTATGAGGTTTCAGTCGAAGAACTGGGTGGGTCTACTTTGGACTTTCTCTTCTATTTCTTTGATCTGTCTATTCTTATGTCAATTTCACATTGCATTGATTATGGCAATTTTACAGATTATCTTTTTTTCTTTTGTTGGTTTAAAAACAATTTATGTTATAGGCATAAAATTTTAATTGCCTATATTTAAGGTGTATAACATAATGCTTTATTATCCTTGTACATAAGCACAGTGAAATGATTACTACAGTGAAGCAAATCAACATTTCTTCACATTTACTTTTGTTTGTGTAAAAGGACCTGAAATCTACCATCTTGGCAAATTTCTAGTATAAAATATGTGATATGCACATTAGTCTTATTTATCCTACGTAACTGCAACTTTGTACCCTTTGACCTACATCTCCTCATCTTCCCCCAACCTGGTCCTGCCCCTAGTAACAACCTTTCTACTCTGTTTCTGTGTATTCAATTTTTTAGATTCTACGTATGTGAGATCATGAAATGTTTTTATTTCTGTGTCTGGCTTATTTCCATTTTTTTCATCAGCTTTATTGCAGTATGATTGATAAATAAAAATTGCATATATTTAGGTTATACAATGTGATGTTTTTATATATATGTACATTGTGAAATGATTACCAAACTCAAGATAATTAACATATTCATCGCCTCACGTAGTTTTTTTTTTTTTTTTGTATATAGTGAGAACACTCGAAATCTGCTCTCTTGAGAAATTTAAGATATAAAATGTTTTATTACTAGCTATAGTCACGATGCTATACCTTAGGTCTTTATTTGTCTTATAACTGAAGGTTTGTACCCTTTGGCCAATATCTTCCCCTTTCCCTGACCCATGTCCCCGGCAACCACCATTCTACTCTGTTACCAAGAGTTCAACTTCTATTTTAGATTCCACATGTTAGGGAGATTATGCAGTATTTGTCTTTCTGTTTGGCTGATTTCACTTAGCATAATGTACTCCATGTTAACCCACATTGTTGTAAATGGTGGGAACTCCATCTGTCAATGAACACTTAGGTTGTTTCTATATCTTGGCTACTGTGAATAATTCTGCAATGAACCTGGGAGTGCAGATACTTCTATGAGCTCTAGTAGTCTGCCCTGATCCTCAGGGAATACATTCCAAGACCCCCAGTTGGTGCCTGAAACTGATACAGACAGGAGGCAGGGAAATACTGGGTTGAAAATGGTGGAGTCTCTGGCAAGGGTTCCACCCTAAGTCTGGACTCACGGCCCTAAATGAGAACTTCACATCCCCATTTTCCCGCCGGAATGTTGCTTTTTCCAAATCCACCCTGTCCTGCTCTGTCCCACACCCTGTACCCATAAAAATCTCAAACTCCACTAGCAGAGAAGCAGAGTGTAGTGGCAGAGAAGGAGAGAAGAGAAGAAGCAGCTGGACATCGGAGAAAAGCAGCTTGACTTTGGAGGGATGGCTTGATGGTGGGACTTCACAGAAGAGTTTGACCGTCCTCAGGTGGGACTCCAGGGGAAGATTATCTTCCCACTCCATCCCCCTTCCAGCTTCCCTTCCCTTTGAGAGCCACCTTCACCACTCTATGAAATTTTCCACGTACACCACCCTTCAATTCATTCATGTGACCGGATTCTTCGTGGATGCTGGACAAGAACTCAGGTACCAAGAGGGCAGGGTGTAAAAGGCTGTCACTCTGACCCTTCACTGAGCTGGTTCACACTTAGCCACCTATGAATGACAAATGTTAAAGGATCACTGATCGTAACATATGCCCTCTGGGGATCTGGGGTTTGCAGACACCCCCTCTCAGATAGCAGAGCTAAAAGAGCATTGTAACACGCTTGGACGCTGCTGCAGGGCCCACACACAGCCTGCTCCCGCCAGAGAGGAGTGACCAGCCTATTCCAGCATTCATTCACTTCAGTTCCTGCACCCATTGGCTCATGTGCTCCCTCCGGTAAGGGACTGATGGTGGCAGCTGAGTAAACAAGTCACCCCTTCATGAGTTGCATGAAGGGGTCAAGGGAAATACCCAATCTCGAAACCATGAATAGTACCAAACCGTATATATTTTATGTTTTTTTCCTCTACACACATACCTATGATAAAAGTTAATTTTGAAATTAGGTATAGCCAGAAATTCACCACTAATAATAAATAGAACAATTATAAAATACACTGTAATGAAAGTTATGTGAAGGTGGTCTCTCTCTTTCTCAAAACAAAAATGCCTGTCCTTACCCAGGTCCATGGGCACAGGCCCAGGAGTAGAGCTCTAGCCAGGGACCGCCCCCTTCCCTGCCCACTTCCCTTCCCCCTTCCATATCATTTAAAGGGACCATGCCCTTTCCTTCCCAGCACTTTCCTTCCATATCAGTACGAATAAGGACTCTGAAAAGTATTAGATTTGCTCATTGAAATATACACAATATGAATAGGGAGAATCCTTGGTATAAAATTAATTATTCTTTATTTCACTTTTCACCTCTCTACTTGGACAGGTATCATATAATCTTTCAGTCAAATAATTTATATGAAGCAACTAAAATGAGATTTGTGTTGAAAAGGTACAGGAATTTGTAAGTCACGGTCCATGCCCTTATGGAGGTCAATTAGAAGACTACACTAAAACATTTTAGAAAAGAGTAAAAGGGCTGGGCGCAGAATCCCAGCACTTTGGGAGGCCGAGGAGGGTGGATCATGAGGACAGGAGATCAACACCATCCTGGCTAACACGGTGAAACCCCGTCTGTACTAAAAATACAAAAAAATTAGCTGGGCGAGGTGGTTGGCGCCTGTAGTCCCAGGTACTCCAGAGGCTGAGTCCGGAGAATGACGTGAACCCAGGAGGTGGAGCTTGCATTGAGCCGAGATCGCGATACTGCACTCCAGCCTGGGGGACAGAGGGAGACTGTCTGAAAAAAAAAAAAAGAGTAAACAATGCAACACAGTGTGCAAGTGAGCCAGAATTTGAATGACTTCATGCAAGCATCCATTACGTGCTTTAGAAATCAGGGATGGCTATGTGGAAGAGGTTACCACCAACGGCAAATAGAAATGGTACTTTTAGATAGGTGGAGTAGAATGATTATAAGCAGGATATGGAATGGAGCAGTGTGTTTGTGGGACATTGAGACTGTCCTGAGGAGAATATTTTTCCTGAATAAGAGTAAGAGACGATGTTGGTGACATTAGGTAGGTAAGGCTTTGATCTGGATGAAATTACACTATAGTTTGAAAGCCATGAGGAATAATTTAGGTATGAAACTTACTCTTTTTTGTTCTGTTTTTAGCTTTATTGAGGTATAATTGACATACAAAAACTGCACATGTTATGTACACAATTTGAATAAGTTTGGACATGTGTACACATATGATTCCATCACCATAATCAAGATAATAAACATAACAATCACCTCCAAAAGTTTCCTTTGTCTTTGTTTTTGGGGGGCATGTTGGCACACACGCACGTGTGTGCTTGTAAAAAACGTGTAACCACAGATCTACCAGAGATCTTGTTTTCCTGCCCAAATGTTGCATTTCCCAGATCACCCTGGCCTGCCGCGACCCCATACTGCGCCTGTACAAATCCCCAAGACCAGGCCAGGCGCGGTGGCTCACACCGTAATCCCAGCTCTTCGGGAGGCTGAGGTGGGTGGATTACGAGGTCAGGAGCTCGATACCATCCTGGCCAACATGGTGAAACCCCGTCTCTACTAAAATACAAAAAATTAGCAGGGCATGGTGGCGGGCGCCTGTAGTCCCACCTACTGGGGAGGCTGAGGCAGGGGAATCGCTTGAACTCGGGAGGCGGAGACTGCAGTGAATAGAGATTCCGCCACTGTACTCCAGCCTGGCCACAGAGTGAGACTCCGTCTAAAAAAAAAAAAAAAAAAAATCACCGAGTCCCTAGCAGGCACACACACACAGGCGGCTGGACGTTGAGAGGCGCACACCCACAGGCACCAGCATGCCAGCAGGCCACCTACCGGCAGAAGCAGAACGACACAGATTTTTTTAAGAGTCCCATTACACTGTTAACTGGTATTCAATTTGATTTTTACCACTTCAACCAAGAAGTACAATAGTGTAGATCAATCACAGTCCACTGCTCCCCTGGCCACAATGGAGGATTACGTGAGTTATATTTAGGCTGTTTTATTGCTTTCCTGCAAATATTCAATTTAGAAACAAAGGAAGATGGTTCATTGGTTTTGGAGAAGCTGTTGAAATATAAGCATGAGGTCTGTCAAGCACTGATTTGATTTATTATTTTTAAATTTCTAACACTAATATGAGTAAGATATAACTTTTCAGGAAGTATCTTGGTCCTCTAAAATCAGCTAATAATAGTCTGGGCTGTGAACAAATAGTACTGGCTTGGAGTTTCTAAGAAATGCAGAATCTCAAACCCCACTCAGACTTGCTGGATCAGAATATGCCTTTTCACAAAATCCTTTATTGCCAATAGGCACAAATCTTGATTGCTAATCGACAAGTTTAGAATTGACAAAAATTCCCCTGGAGAAAAATTAGACAACTGGGTAAATGCCAACAGTAATTGCTTCTTTTCTCAGGTGCTTGTGTTCCTAGAGAAATGGAAATCCTTGGAGAATGTCTGTCTCCATGATATTTGGTACCTGGCATATCTAAACCCAGGACAAGTGTTCACAGTACAGCAATCAAAACTTCTCAGGCCACTGTGAAAGGTGAAGATGTTTGCTAGAGCTAGAGAAACACAAACTGAAAAGTGACAACCGGAGATGCTGATCAGTGGTGCAGATTCATTTCAAACGTGAGTGAGATGTCTTAAGCTTTGCCTTCTCAGGACTAAAGACTGCAGAATGCTGACATGGTACCTATGACTTCCAACACCAACATTGGTGCCATTCTCCAAGTCAAAGAGAGCAAGTTGCAAATAAAATTTGGAATTGAGGTTTCAGGAAAAAGAAAGGTGAGTATGTTCATCTCACACTATGATTTGATGCTATTAGGTCTAGAAGTAATCACTGTAAAAACTGTAGGAAATATTTCTGAGTACTTTCGTTCATTCATTTAATCAATCATTTACTCTTAAAAACACTTTTTAAACTTTCAGTGATATGCCAGATATGGGCTAATACTGTGAATACAGAAGAGAAGAGGTCTGATCCACTGCCTGGCTTCCAATACAGTTCAGTCTTAAAATATGCTGTTTAGAAATTAGAGTTTTCTGAGCATGCAGTAGAAAGGTCCAATCAATTACAAGGAATTAGAGAATGGTTCTATGATTATTACAGTTTTGAATGATATGAAAGAAAACAAATGTTTGCCAGACAACAGAGAAAGTAATTTGTAAGACTATTTTAAGTAGAAGGAACAGTAAATAAAAAGGCAGACAGCTAAGTATATGTGACAAATTCCAGGAACTGACTGAAGCCAAATGTTTCTCTCACAAAGGAGGAAGATACAGGACCTCAGAGTAGAAAGAGATGAGAGATCTTGGATATTTGCTTTTAATCATAAGATAAATTAAGAACATCTTTTCCCTAATTTTTCTGAAGGTGGATCATCATCATGACATTGTTAAATATATTTAATGGCCAGAAATAAATAGCCTCTTCCTTTTTTAAGATCTCAAATTATTAGAATACCTTTACATTGATTAAAGGGTGTATTCTTTTTTAATAGGAGAAAAAGGCATACGAAATGTATTAATGTGTATATATGTGGAAGCCATACACAAAGTATGAAACTCAAGAAGGACTAGGTGGTTGAGGCTTAAATACTCTCTTCAAGGAAGAGAGATGTGTGGACCCAAGAGGTAGACATTATTCTGTAAATGATTATCTTTGGAAGCTGGATGAGATGGACAAGTTATGGAAGGTGAGGGGTGGAAATGCATGGGGACACAGGCGGTCTTATTATGCAGATAAAGTCCCCCAGGTCATCTCTTGGAGCTGCCTTCAGAATAAGAGATGAAAAGTCTGTCTGTGCATGGTGATGACTCCCAGTCTCTTCTCTGGTGGTTAATCTTTCCTGGTTATCTTTCCTGGATTCCAAAGGAGGGGGTCTTAAGACAACTGCATTTCTTTGGGAAAGAAGCTTAGTTAGATAAGGAAATTCCAAAGAGTCCCACTCATTACTTTGGGGAAGAGGATCTGAGAGACAAGGAGGTGGGAGAAGGTCAGAGACAGCCCTTGGTTCTGAAGCTTATTTCCAAGGCCTTTTAAAGCACTCAGCATGCCAGAGCGCCATATTTTGCGGAATCATTTTCTGCACCCCAACATCACTTCTCTTCTCTCTTAGGAAAAAGAGTCCTTCCTTTCTAAATCTAGCTCTTGTATATGTAATCCATACCCCATTATTTTCTTCTTCTCTGAGACCTTTCCCCGTTGAATTATCTCCTCTGTGGCTAGCATCTTCAACATCTACAGGGTGTATTCTTAAGTCTGTCAAACACCATACACAAAATAAACACCTCTTCTCTTTTGTTTCCCTTTCAATGTATAAAAGTGTCTGCTAATTATTTCATTACCTTTAAACATTTTCCAAGCTCTTCACAGCTTCTATACACCTTTCATCTTGTCAATGTTCCTCCTTAAAAAAGACATTCATGGCCAGGCTCCATGGCTCATACCTGTAATCCCAGCACTTTGGGAGGTCGAGGTGGGCAGAATGCCTGAGGTCAGGAGTTCCAGACTAGCCTGACCAACATAGCGAAACCCTGTCTCTACTAAAAAATACAAAAGTTAGCTGGGTGGGTGGCAGGTGCCTGTAAGCCCAGCTACTCGGGAGGCTGAGACAGGAGAACTGCTTGAACCCAGGAGGTGGAGGTTGTGGTGAGCCAAGACCACGCCACAGCACTCCAGCCTGGGCAACAAGAGCTAGCGAGACTCTGTCTCAAAAAAACTAATTAATTAATTAATTAATTTTAAAAAAAATTCATCATTAAACATAAAGTTCAAAATTTAATATGATAGGCATAGAATAGTACTTGCTAACCTCATAGTGCCCATAGAAGATGGTAATATTTGCATAGCATCTGGGGTAAGAAATTTACCCCAGCTTGTGGCAAATGCTGACCACTAAGAGGCTGTGGATGCCACAGGCTTCTCTTCATGACCCCAAGGACTAAACACCAGCACTTTAGCGCCATTATAACACATTCTAAGTCCATGGCACATGAGTTGGGAAGCTATGTCAGAGATCTTATTGGGATTAAGACTCATCATACTCTAGAAATTGTCTTTTAATAAATAAGCTATGAATTTTCAATTGCTTTCCTTATCATCTATTATTCTATGGACTCCATTGGATTATTTTAAAAAAATGTCTTTATGCTTTTATATAAACTACACTCAACCCAGATATCTTATACGGGAAGAATTAATTTTTAAACTAAGCTTAGAAGTTAATAAATATTTTCTCTGCTACATTTTAATTTGTTTCGATTCTTTTCTCAAACCTGGATGATCATTATCATTGATTTAGAAGTGTTATCTGTGTGATTTATTTTTATTTATTTTATTTTATTTTTCAGAGAGGTCAGATCTCCAAACCTCAACCTCAAAGATTCTGATTCATTAATCTGGTAGAGTGGTAGGAAATCTATATTAAACAACACAAACAGGAAAAAAATTTGAAAGTTGACAAAGAGATTTGAAAATATTTTCAAAGTTTCAGAAACTACTAAAAGATATCTGAACTAGAATACAACTATCAATTATCAGAATTACAGAGGGGGTAGCAGTACTAGTTTAACTAAAGTAAAACCACATGCAGTTTGGAAATTTATAATGCTCAAAGTTATTAATTCTACAAATAGCAATATGAACAAATTACTTAGAACTATAGCAGTAAATTTCAGATGAACTAGAAACAGAAACTGTTTGTTGGAGCTATTGCACAGAGATTAAATAGTCTCTGGGAAACAGGACAGAGCGTATAGGGAGGTGATTCTGGAATGTTTGTTTTTCATTATAATCATGTTTACATTTTTACATTAATCCTTTTTTTGTAAACACTTCAATCCCTCTAGATGACTGTGATGATCAATCATATTGGGAAATACCCGAATTAACAAACACCCTTTGTGTTCAAATATTTTCTTCTACATCTGACTATAAAGCAACAAGCCTCCCATAACTCTTTCTTGTCCACTGCATATTCTGAAAGCCTGTGCCACCTGCCTGTATAAATTAAAGATAAACTGTGTCTACAGCACATTCACACCAAGCAATTGAAATATTAGTGTTGATGTAAAATTCTCTGATTGAGACAAGCTGTATTCTAGAAAGCAAGGCATTTACTGATCTTACATACAGATGTTGAGAAAGGGATATAGAGAATGAAGGCTATAACGTCCATCTTGAGTTTGAGTACAATAATTGTAAACTTTTGAGAATCAATATCTTGACTCCCCTTTGATATTGCACTAAGATGATATTTTCCATAAATCCTCAGACATAAAAAGCAGTAGCTAAATGTTCTCTTCAGGAATTTGTTGATATATTTCTCATAGTAATGCATTTTTTCTTTTTAAATAATTTTTTAAAATTTCAATACACACCATAGAATACCACTCAGCCACAAAAAGGAGCAAAATAATGACTTTTGCAGCCACTTGGATGAAGCTGGAGGTCATTATTCTAAGTGAAGTAATTCAGGAATGGAAACCCAAATGTCATGTGTTCTCATTTATAAGTGGGAGCTAAGCTATGAGGATACAAAGGCATAAGAATGATATATTTATCCAGTCTATTATTGATAGGCATTTTTACTCCACGAAATACAATGCAACCATAAAAAGAACAAAATCATATCCTTTGCAGGGACATGGATGAAGCTGGAGACAATTATCCTTAGCAAACTAACACAGGAACAGAAAACCAAATACTGCATGTTCTCATTTACAAGTAGAATCTAAACAATGAGAACGCATGGACACATAGAGGTTAACAACACGTACTGGGGCCTTTTGGAGGGCAGAGGGTGGGAGGGGGGAGAGGATTAGAAAAAACTAACTAATGGGTACAATGCTTAATACCTGAGTGAGTAAATAATTTGTACAACAAACCCACATGACACAAGTTTACCGATATAACAAACCTAAACATGTACCTCTGAATTTAAAATAAAAGTTAAAAAAAAATTATATATTGATGTATTTTTTAAACATATCGATCGTCTGTTTAGATGTTATATCCAGGAATTGAATTATTTTAAATCTATACATAAGTTTAAGAGACTTAATATCTTTATAATAATGAATCTTATTATCCACAGATATGGTAAATCTCTTCTCTTATTAAGGTTTTTAAAAAATTAATTGATACATAATTGTACATATTTATGAGGTACCTGTGGTATTTTGATAGATGCATACAACGTGTAATGATCAAATCAGGGTATTTAGGATACCCATTGCCTCAAACGTTTATCATTTCTTTGTGTTGGGAACATTTTAAACCTTCTACTTATTTAAAAATACACGATATATTGTTGTTAACTATAATCACCCTACTATGTTATTGAACATTAGGAACTATCTTTCTATCTAACTGTATGTCATGTACCCATTAATCCACTTCTCTTCATAATTCCACACCCAGCCAGTCTTTCCAGCCACTAGTGACTATCATTCTACTCTTTATCTCCATGAGATCAGCTTTTCCAGCTTCCACATATGAGTGAGAACATAAAATATTTGTCTTTCTGTGCCTGGTTTATTTCACTTAACCATCAAATTACAGGATTTCATTTGCTTTATGGCTTGATAGTATTCCATTGTATACGTATACCACATTTTCTTTATCCATCCATCCATTGGTTGAGACTTAAGTTTGTCTAACTTATCTTAAGATTACTTAAAAGTTTTAATCTATAGCCATTGTATAAGTTTTGTTTTATATTTTGAGGTATTTGGTGCTAAGTTATTGCTATTTCATATGGTATTATTTTGTGCTTCTTTTAAAAACAAATTTTAATATAAAGAAACAGAAAATCTAATGTAAGGGAGTAAAAAATAGTATGCTGTGCAAACATTAACTTAAAAAGTATTGTGATAGCCTGACAATGCTAAAAATGCTGACATGAGACAAAGGAAGATTTAAGCAAGACAAATGATTAAATATAACTTTCTGTATTCCATAACAATAAAGATTTTGGTAAAGATTCAACAACTAAAGGAAGAAATTTAAAAATCAGAAATTTGAGTGGGAGACATGGACATACTTAGCTACTAACTGTTAGAACATCAGACAAAAATATCACTATGCATATGAAATATTTCAACAACATAATTAGTGAATTGAACATCATTGAAATGTATGTATTAAGGGACCACAAAATCGGGCAATGTATTCTTTTAAGATGTGTTTGGAATATTTATAAAAACTGACAATATGTTGTATTATAAAGAAAATCTCAACAATTTGAAATAACTTCAATGATTCAGAGTATGTTCATTAGCTCCTATGAAGTTAAGACAGACATTTTTAAAAGCCCAACTTCCGTAAAGTTAACAGTTCACTTCTCTATAATCCATGGAACAACACAAATATAAAAAAGAAATTATAAAGTGTCTTAAACTGTATAATATTGTAAGTTTGATATATCAAAACTTGTGACCAGTAGCTAAAGTAGGGCTGACAGGGAAATTTATACCTTATATGCACATATTAGAAAAGACCATAAATAGAAGATGTTGATTAAGGTTCAGTTCAAAAATCTAGGAAAAGGACAGGAAATCATGCTAATGAAATGAATAAAAATAAAATAAATTATTAGAAATAATTTAAATAAAAATAAATATTAACATAAAATCAACATAGTAAATAGTTAACTTATTAAAATTGATTAATAAAATTGACAAACTTCTAGCATAAATGATCAAGACAAAAAGATAACCTTAATTTATTGGATTCAGGAATGAAGAAGCAAAAAATTTTGCATAACCTTCAAATATTTTTTAAATGTTAAAGAAATTATGAAAAACATAATGTAAAATATTTCATAATTTGTAAAGTAAGCAACTGAATTGAAAATTCAATTAAAAAAACTAAAAAGAAAGATACAATCTGAATATATGATATCTATTAAATAATTCATTCCATTACTGAACTTTCTTACACACAAAATACCTGTAGATCTAGAGAGCTACGCGGATGAATACTTCTATACATTCGGGATTTCTGGTCGAATATTTGTTGCAAAGAAATATAATGTTTTTGAGATTCATGTTAATAAATGTATTTGTAATTTATATTTACTTTTTAAATTCTCAATAGTATTCAATTTAATGTATATGTACATACACATACACACACCACAACTCATGCATCTACTCATCTGTTGAGTAGATCTGCTGAGGAAATAGTACATAGGGGGGCAGGTAAGGACTGAGCCCAATCAGTGTGATCATGCCCAGGTTCCCCAGCTTTGTGACCACATAGATTCCCAGGAAGACGACAAAGAGGGGCAACGGGAGCTCTGACTTCTCTGTTAGCCCAACCAGAATAAACTTAGTCACTAAAGAATGGTTTTCTGCTGCCATTCTTTGATCAGTTTCTGCAAGGGAGAGAAAAAAATCTTTCTAATTTTTGGT
The DNA here is from genome assembly GCF_037993035.2 of Macaca fascicularis. Taxonomy (NCBI): domain Eukaryota; kingdom Metazoa; phylum Chordata; class Mammalia; order Primates; family Cercopithecidae; genus Macaca; species Macaca fascicularis. The sequence goes on from NC_088388.1 coordinate 122,847,782, forward strand.
TGTTTTGAATAAGGCTGCCATGTACATTTTGTACGTGTCTTTGTGTAGACAAACGTTTACATTTTTCTTGGGTAAATACTAAGAGGCAGAATTGCTGGATTTATTTAGTTAAAGTCTGTTTAAGTTTATAAGAAATTGGCAAACTCTTTTCCAAAACAGTTGAACAATTTCACACTCCCCGCCAGCTTTGTATGACAAGTAGAGATGCTCCTCACCAACACCTGAAATCTTCAGATGTTTTTTTGTTCTGTTTTTTCTAATCTATCATGGTCTATAGTGTTGTCTCATTATGGTGTTAATTTTCATTTCCTTGATTACTAAAAACATTGGATATATTTTCACAAATTTACTGACCAGTCATATATCTTTTCTGTGAGATAGCTCTTCTGGTATTTCACCAGTTGTTAATATTTGGTTGTCTTTGTACTATTATTTGCATATGTTATTTAGATATTTTAGATAAAAGTCCTTTGTCAGCATATGTGTTACCTTGAGCTTGCCATTTCGTTTTCTTAATGTCATTAATTTTGATGAAATATAATCAAACCATTGTTAGTTTTTAGTTCTTTCGCTTTTAAGATTTCTTTCTAAGAAACCATAAACTTTTCCAAGATATCAAGGATTTTACCAGTTGTTTTTCCAGGTGTTTTATAGTTAGTTTTTACGTTCAGATCTGATTGATTTCAGAATTATTTTGGTGTAGAAATGTGTTAAGAAATGTATAGATTTTCTAAACTTTGTATTTTTTTAAATAATTTGACTCATTCATTTGAAATGTAACTTTAATGAATCCAATAGCCATATCATTTATTCACTGTTTAACAGAAAGGGGATCACACTTGTAATTCTGTTTTTTAATTGTGTGTCTCTACTTTTTACTCTCTTCTAATTCACAAAAGTTGAAGAAAATGAAAGGAAATACTGAGGTAATAAGATTGTTGTTTCTGTACGTTGAAATCAGTAATTTCTTACTATCTTCCCATTGTTACCCTCTTGATAGACATTAACAACATAAGATTGACCTTCTTCACTTACTGATTTATGAGTCTGCAAATGTTATTTAGATAGGTAATAATGTTCTCTTTTACAGGTTTGAAAGTCATGACACAAAGAGGCTATTTGACAGGCTCGGGGTATTGATTAGTAAATGATGGGGTCAGAATTTGAACACAAGCACTTTGACTTTAGAGCCTGTCCATTCAACAACTGCTCATTCTATTTCCCTCAAGGGATGTCAGAGATACTTCACTGTAGCTCAGAGATGACAAATCATAGAATTGTCACCACTACAGCTGATAGATATTCACAATGATAATTATAAATGTTATTTCATTTTAATAGTATCTGAAAATATGAATGTTTGATGTACAAATCTAGATTTCTTGATAATTACATAAAACATTGAAGTCTGATAATAATAAGACTTCTGTTCATCCCTGACAGGAATTAGTTTCAGGTTATTAGAGGTTACTGTCTGTAGACAGGGATTGTTCTCCCCAAGTTGTCACTCAGTCATTTTTACTTGTTTACGTTGGCTTCTCTAAGAATTTAAGTTTGCAAGTATTAGCTTAAAAATATTGGAGACCATTGAAATATTCAAAACAGAAAATAGACACTCAAAGTTTTTAATTATTATAAACATAGGTAAAATATTATAATATCAAATACCAGTTACTAGAAAATAAAGATTAATACATGCTAAATTGGGATAAATTATGCTTCAGTTAATTGAACCAGAGTTAAATGATCATATATAAACAAGGGGTCCCTTTCCTACAAAAGGAGAATAACAATACAATTCACCCAAATACCATGTTTTTTCTCTCCCTTGCAGAAACTGATCAAAGAATGGCAGCAGAAAACCATTCTTTAGTGACTAAGTTTATTCTGGTTGGGCTAACAGAGAAGTCAGAGCTCCAGCTGCCCCTCTTCCTCATCTTCCTGGGAATCTATGTAGTCACAATGCTGGGGAACCTGGGCATGATCACACTGATTGGGCTCAGTCCTTACCTGCACACCCCTATGTACTATTTCCTCAGCAGTCTGTCCTTCATTGACTTCTGCCATTCCACGGTCATTACCCCTAAGATGCTGCTGAACTTTGTGACAGAGAAGAACATCATCTCCTACCCTGAATGCATGACTCAGCTCTACTTCTTCCTCATTTTTGCTATTGCAGAGTGCCACATGTTGGCTGCAATGGCATATGACCGCTATGTGGCCATCTGTAGCCCCTTGCTGTACAGTGTCATCATATCCAATAAGGCTAGCTTTTCTCTGATTTTAGGAGTGTATATAATAGGCCTGATTTGTGCGTCAGCTCATATAGGCTGTATTTTTAGGGTTCAATTCTGCAAATTTGATGTGATCAACCATTATTTCTGTGATCTTATTTCCATCTTGAAGCTCTCCTGTTCTAGTACTTATGTTAATGAGTTACTGATTTTAATCTTCAGTGGAATTAACATCCTTATCCCCAGCCTGACCATCCTCAGCTCTTACTTCTTTATCATTGCCAGCATCCTCCGCATTCGCTCCACGGAGGGCAGGTCCAAAGCCTTCAGCACTTGCAGCTCCCACATCTCGGCTGTTGCTATCTTCTTTGGATCTGCAGCATTCATGTACCTGCAACCATCATCTGTCAGCTCCATGGACCAGGGGAAAGTGTCCTCTGTGTTTTACACTATTGTTGTGCCCATGCTGAACCCCCTGATCTACAGCCTGAGGAATAAAGATGTCCACGTCGCCCTGAGGAAAATGCTAGGGAAAAGAACATTCTTATGAACAGAAGTACTATGAAAATGATTGCATTAGATCTAAGTTTTTGACTATTATATTGTATGAAATGATGTCTTTCACTTTAGCGCATCTGTCAACATTCTTTCTAATTTGGGGGGATTTTACGGACATTATTTCTTATGCACATGGTCTATTTTACGCCAATTCCGTCTCATTTTTTTCTCTTATAAGGATTATGAAGACATATTTTCTTAGAAGAAATAATAAGGTGACATAGTGAATTAGTGGCATAACCCACTAATGCCAATTCCATTCCCTTTCCCCTTTTCTTTCATGTAATTGATTAAAACATAGTCCTCAACATAATAAAAATACTCTCTTCTGGTGATAAAATACTAAGCTTCAGTTCTAAAGGGCTGTTCCCTGGAAAATCTAAAAACACATTACACTAATCATATCAAATAGAGCTGGTCAGGGTCTCCATCAGTCATGGATTCTATTGTTTCAAGCCAACACGAATGCTAGCGTGAATGTATTTCTTCTACTTACAGCTGCTATCTCTAAGCTAAACCAAACTATTGGAATGGTATTGCCCATGTACCTCAGGGTAATCAACACAACATAAAGTATGCCAGAATCAGACCTACACAAATATACTTGTAAAGGCTAGAAAAACTTAAATGTTATTTCTTCAGAGAACTCCTCTTCGAAACTCCAACTAAATTACTTTGTACACTATCCCTCTCTTCTTGCTCTCAGATACTGTCTCCTTTTCTTCTCAGCACATATGACTTATGATAATAATATGATACTTAAATGCTTATTCTTTTAATCTTTCTCTGTTGAGTTGGCTTAAGCTCTAATAAGACATAGAGTAGACACTCAAATAATATTGATTGAAAATAGTACCAGACACCTCAGACATCCCATGTCAGATCACCTGCCTACCTCTCACTTCAGTCTCTTACACATCTGTTAGTTCTGTGCAAGCTCAAATTCAACTTGCATTAACAGAATTCCACTTTAAATATCCACCATGAAACTTTTTTCATATTTTAAAATTAACATTATTTTTAGGACAGTTTTAAATTTATCACAAACTTTTGATGATAGTAGAGTTCCCTTGTCCTATATAATTTTTCCTATTACTAACATCATATATTAATATGCTACATTAGTTACAATTAATGAATCATTGAAACATTATTAAATAGCATCTATATTCTTTTGTTTATTTACTTGTTTAATTGAAACAAACAATTATATTATTTGTGGTATACAGCACTGATGCTTTGATATATGCGTACATCGTGGAATGACTAAATCAAGCTATTTAACATATGCATTGCCTCATAAATTTATTATTTTTTTGTGGTGAGAACATGTAAAATCTACTTTTTTAGCAATTTTCAAATATACAATATATTGTTATTAGATATACTTGCCTTGTTGTATAATAAGTCTACTGAACTTATTCTTCCTGTCTAACTGAAATTTTGTATCTTTTGACCAACATCTCCCCAGTTGCCATCCCTTCCCCCAAACCCTGGTAACCACCATTTTACTCGCTGCTTTGTTCAGTTCTACTTTTTAGATTCCACACATAAGTGAGATCATGCACTGTTGGTTTTTCTGTGCCTGACTTATTTCATTTAACAAAATATCCTCCAGATTCATCCATGTTGTAGCAGATGACAAGATTTGTTTTTTTAAGTCTGAATAGAATTCCATTATGAATATACACCTCATTTTCTTTATCCATTCATGTGTTGATGGACACTTACGTTGATTACATAACTTGGCTATTTTGAGTAATGCTACAATAAACATGGGAGTGCAGATATCTCATCAACATACTGATTTCGTTACCTTTGGATATATAACCAGCAGTGAGATTGCTGGATCACGTGGTAGTTCTATTTTTTAACTTTTGAAGAAACCATACTGTTTTAAATAATAGCTGTGTGAATTTGTATTCCCACCACCAGTGTGCAAGGGCTCTCTGTTCACATTCTAGCCAATGAATTGGGTGGAGGCCCAGAGCTCAGGGCCCTGAGCAAGCCTCGGATGCTCCGGTCCCTGGATCCGCCTTTTAAATTCTTATTCTGTCTCTTTCTAATTCCTCTGTCTCCACTGGACTCAGGGTACCCACCGGGTGGTGTGGGGATGGTTTCCCCAATACTAATCCGTGTCATAGTATTTCTCAAAACATTTTAGCTTATATCATATACTTTTGTTCTTTGTCAAGATAGCTTCAGATATTCTAAGGCAATCAAAATTCCATATGACTTCTAAATTTGACAGACTTGCAAGCAAAAGTAGTCAAATCCACAAGTATTTTTGGAGATACCTATGCCACTCTCTCAGTCACTGATAGAACAAATAGACAGAAACATTTTAAGAAAGGATTTCAAAAAGCATGATTTATTAAAAAATCCAATTGACACTGTAGGTTCTATCAAAATTAAAAATTTTTGCTCCTCCTAAGACATTGTTAAGAGATTAAAAAGATAAATCTCAGAACATACTTGCAGATCAGGTATCAACTAAAGTTTTGTATTCAGAATATGTAAAAATTCTCAAAACTCAGTAATAAGAAAACAACCCATAAAATGAACAAATATTTGAATTCATCACCATTGTTACAATGATGGCAAATAAACATATGGAAACATACCACAGTACACCTATTAATTAGAATGACTGACATTAAAAGTATAAGCTGAGGCTGTGCACTGACTGGAACTATCACAATCTGGTAGTATGAATCTAAAATGATACAGCCACTTAAACAAACAATCTTCCAGTTACTGAAAAATTAAACATATATCCACTATATTATTCATCCTTTCCACACTGAGTAGTTATTCAGGAGAAATTAAACATATGCTTATACAAAGACTTGTACATTAACATTCACAGTAGCTTTATTTGTCATAGTCCAATACTGGAAATGATACAAGTGTTCCTTAATTGAAAATGCTTTGTGGTTTATTCATCCAAATCCATACCACTCAGTAGTAAAAACATTGAACAATTGATACACAAGGCAACATGGATGAACCTCAAAATAATTATGCTTAGCAGAAGGAGCCAAACCTGCACCCCATCCCCCAGAAAAAAGTATGTCTATATAATTTCATCTCTGTAAAATTCTAGCAAATGCAAATTAATCTATATTGACAGAAAGCAGATGATTCTTTGTGTGAGGACAGAAGTGGGGCATTACAAAGGGGCAGGAAGAAAACATCTGTGGATAACGGATATGTTCCTTAGCTTGGTGGTGATAATTTTACACATATTACATACATACATACATATAATATACACACATATGTAAGTGGTGATGTTTTCATATTGTATATATGTACATACATTTATATATATACATATGTGTGTAGCAAGATAGATAACACCAAGTTGTGTATTTTAAATATGTAAATATTTAAGTATTTAAATTCACAAGTGTTGACCACAAACATTCCAATCTAATTCTAGCCTGAAAATTTTCAAAAAGGTCAAACTTTTTAATCTGATAAATATTTAAAGTTTTCTTCCACAACAGAAAGGATAATAAGGCCTAATTATTTAGTTCATTCATGCAGTACATCCGCATTAACTGATGCTTGGTGAGTGGAAGAGATGGCCTCATGACACTCCTGAGAGGAAGACCTGAGAACAGACAGTGCAAATCAGGAAGTGCAGCCTAGAAGCTTACTCATGGTCACTCCATCGTTGATACTAATCTCAGTTCTTCCTAATACATTAGGTTACAGGAGAGGAGAAAACTGGGTAGTTCAAAGCCCTCCTTACAGGTGCACGTCTGAATTCTGCCTTTACAAATTAATGTGTCTGCAGACTCTAAAAATATCCTTACAAATGCAAATTATTCTAGAAATTAAAAAAATGAGACAATTGCCTAAGAAAAAGTAGTCTCTGCTCACATTACAGGGAAGGGGGTGCCAGGAAGGCAGGGGAGAAGATAAATTTTCCTCGATTTCAATTTCAAAGACCCACCCAGTGTGTTCAAACCATTTATGAAAGAAGTCATCTTGTTGAAGTCCGTTTACTAGCTACCTGTGTTGTGTCAAGCATAATTGTTATTGTTAATTTTACAAAGGCATTTTAGCCGTGATCTTTGAGATGTAGGAGTTCACCAGTCAATGGAAGAACCAGGCATAATAACCCACAATAAAATGTGATACTAATAATAGCAAAAACTTGTATAGGGCTTTCTATGTACCACACATTAATGGAATCACACATATTTATTAACTCATTTACACTTCATAACTATACTATATAGTAGATATATCTATTATCTGCATTTTACATATGAGGAAACTGAGGCATGGAGAAGTTAAATAGCTTCTCAAATGTTACAAAGATAGGAAAAGACAAAACCAGGGTTAGAGCCCAGGCAATCTGACTTCAGCAAACATTCCTTTAATTATTTCAGCATACAGTCTACTGCAATTAGCTTAGCACAAGTGTGATAAGAGCACAAAGCCGTGAGTTATGAATTCTGTTTATGGGACTCTAGGAAGGCTTCGCAGGTAAGTTACATGAGAGTCAGATTTTTAATGATGAACAAAATTTATCATGGAAAAAAAGAAATGAAAGAATGAAGGAATATAAAGCAAAGGGGTGATATGAAGCACCTCAAAGGGAAGCCAACAATTTGACATAGTCATGAGTAACAGGGAGAAAGAAGGGACTGGCATTTTGCTAACATAATCATTAATCATGGCATGGGTTCATGTACTGTCAAAGAGCTTGATTTGAGTTGGAAAACCAACAAGTGACAGCAAGAATCAATTCAATAATGAATGCAACAGGGTTGCTTAAATGCTTTTGTTTAATATTTACTTGGTTTTCTTACCAGGCTATTTGTCATCAGATAGGTCCCATTGGTTCAAGTATCTCAAAACCGATGACTGATTATTAAGCACAATCAATTGCTAGTTATCTTGGGCCTCCAATTGCCGCTGTTTTTCTGCTTGCCATCTTTTGTGAAAGAGTGAACAGGGAGCATTCTGGTTGGACTTGTAATGGGCCTTACGGATATGATTGTGGAGTTCACCTACAGAACAGGGAGTTGCTTGGCTGCCAGTGACTGTCCCAAGATTATCTGTGGAGAGCACTGTCTGTACCTTTCCATCATTCTTTTCTTTTTCTTTTCTTTTCTTTTTTCTTTTTATTTTTGGTGGGGAGTGGAGGGGGCAGTCTATACTGGCAGTCTTAGGAATCTCCCTCTTAACAAAACCTATTCCTAATGTACATATTATCCTGAGCAATCTCATGGACATCTCAAGAAAGCTTATGACTTATTCTGTGGTTTGAGGAAGACAGGGCTCAAGCTGCCCAAGGAGGAGGAGGAAGCCCCGAGGAAGAAGCTGTCATCTGAGAGGCCCTTGTGGAGGACTGCAGCAAACTTCAACGCCGGGGTCCTCCTGGTTGTGGTGCTCTTTGTTTATGGCTAGTTTGCCTGAACTCTGAGCCACTAAAATACTTAATAATTATTAATAAGTAAGCCAAGGATAATTTTATGAATTTTCTTATAGCTTGTTGTGTTGCAAAAGGGAGATGAGTAGTTGGTAATTTTGTCTAGTGAAATGACTAAAGATTTGATATTTTGCTTTAATTGTTTCTTTGTATCATTAAGAAAAAGTTGGGCTGGGCGCGGTGGCTCAGGCCTATAATCCCGGCACTTCGGGAGGCTGAGGCAGGCAGATCACCTGAGGTCAGTCAGGAGTTTGAGACCAGCCTGACCAACATGGTGAAACCCCGTCTCTACTAAAAATACAAAAAATTAGCCGGACATGGTGGCAGGCACCTGTAATCCCAGCTACTTGGGAGGCTGAGACAGGAGAATCGCTTGAACCCAGGAGGCAGAGGTTGCAGTGAGCCGAGATCATGCCACTGAACTCCAGCCTGGATGTGACAGGGCGAGACTCCATTTCACAAAAAAAGAAAGAACAAGTTGACAATTTATGAAACTATTAAGTGACCCTATACATGTGTAAACCAGACACTTAGGGTCTAAATTATTGTTTCCAGCTTTATTTTGGTATAATTAAAAAATAACAATTATATGTCTTTAAGATGTAAAAACAAAAAAAGAAAGGAAGGAGCAGTGAAAGGAACACTAGACAGGTGAGTTAAATGTCATCACCAAGAACACTATGGAAAGTTAAGGAGTCTTAACTGTAGCATATAGGCTGTGGATCATGGGGATGAATTCAAGGTGTTAAAGCAGAGAAATGTCAAGATTAGTTTGCACTGAAAATACCTGTCAGGCCAAAGATTACATTATACATTGCTTTAGCAAAATACAGACAGCTCTGCTCTTGTACACGACTTCATTATTTCATATCCACTGGGATTTGTATTTGGGCCCAGATCAGTCATCCTCAGAGGCCTCCTCTGCTCTGCAATTTACCTCCTGGATCCTTTCCCTTCTCCTTTCTGATCTCATGCAGCAATCATGTAATGAAGCTACGGAAAAATCATAAGATTTCTGGTTTCTTTGTTATTCTTTTTTTTTGTAGAGGTGGCAGGGGGATGAAGTCTCACTCTGTCTCCCAGGCCGGAGTGCAGTGGCACAATCTTGAGTTCACTGCAAACTCTGCCTCCCAGGTTCAAGTGATTCTCCTGCCTCAGCCTCCCAGGTAGCTGGGATTACAGGCATGTGCCACCATGCCAGGCTAATTTTGCATTTTTAGCAGAGACAGGGTTTCGCCATGTTGGCCAGGCTGGTCTTGAACTCCTGACCTCAGGTGATTCTCCTGCCTTGGCCTCCCAAAGTGCTAGGATTATAGGTGTGAGCCACTGTGCCTGGCCTGTTTCTTTGTTATCTTTCCGATATATCACTATGTTTTTCCTCAGTTAGAATTATCTTCTATTTTGTTATATATTATGATGTTGACTGATGCAACTCTAGAGTTCTTGAATTTTCTAAGGTTAAACTGTTGCACAAGTCCTTGTGCATGTTAATCTATGTGAAAGTTGGAAAGAGAAAAAGGTAAACAGGTAAGCTTCAGGAGAAGCAGAGAACCTCCTTTAGAAAAGGAGTTCCAGTCTGAGTGAATGGTAGGCCCCAAACAACTCTAACCTGTAAGAACAGATAAAGTGATATTTTATCTTAATGAATGGGAAACTTCATGGTTAGCCGGATGTGAGTAACGCTCATGCACATAAACCACAGGACCACTGGACTCATGATAAGTAGAACACTGAAGACCTCAATGTCATCTGTTCATAGACCCAAGTGATCATTATCACTGACCTCCTCTCAACCATCAACTTTTTCTAGCTAGTGGTTTACCATCTGTACAGAATTTATTTCCTGGTTTATGATAATGTTAGTAACATATTCTCCTAGGGACCTCCAAAATCCAAAATAAATATGTAAGCAGTCTCTTTTCCTTCCTAGACTTCATAACACCATCTTATGCAATTTGCCATTTACTTCTCTGCTCAAACATTCTCCATCTGCTACGCTGTCTCCTCCTCCTCTTCCTCCAAACCACCTCTCAGTTGAATCTTTAATCATTCTTTCAAGTATATCATTTTTTTCTGGAACTTTTTAAAAAACGGTTAAAATATGAAATCAAAATGAGATATGTGGAGTGTCAATTAAGAGGGTAAAATTGTGTCATCAGAGAATATTACAACCCACACTTTGTGCTCATCTCCCCTATTTTGTTTTCCTAAGTGTCACTTTTTTAAATGAATGAAAATGACATATACAGTGGCAGGATGGCAGACTAGATGCAGCCAAGAAGTTTGGCTCGCATAGAGAGAACATGATTTCAACTACCCCAACAGAACTTGACCACATATTGGGAGAGAAAATGCGAATGTGAATGGAGAAAAGACGCAGTCACCAAGGCTGAAGAGAGGGGAAACTGGGAACCCTGACTGGGGTGCCTGAATGCTAGGGCTGTTTCCTGGCCGTGAATGGTGCCTGGGAAAGGAGCGAGTGAAAGGACTGGGGGACTTCTTGCTCTCGCTGTGGACCTCTGGGGTCTTATCTGCAAGGGATCCCACACCCCTAGGGACATATGATCTGGCAGAGGGTCTCCCTGAAGATTACATAGAGACAGAGACAGAGCTGCAACGGGCACACAGCTGGGAACCTTTGAGTGTGGGTCAGCTCCGACAGAGCCCAGCCATAAGCACCTACCTTCTAGGGCTGCCCATCTCTCTCTGAGAGGCTCTGGCCCCAGAGAGAAGGCAAGGCCTGCTTCCCTATGGGACTGGAGTACATCTGTTCTGCAGGCCCACCTGCCCATCAGCTCCTTCCAGTGCTCCTGCCTGGCTGCCCCCTAGGAGTCTGTATCCAGTGCAGTCTCTGCTGCCCAGCTTGGGTGCTTTGCTCTACCTAAGTGCATTCTGGCAACCTAGCAATCCTTTGAGTCCCCCAGCACACCGGGAATCCAACCCCAAGGGTCCAGAAGAGGGAGCCACAAGAAGGTCCTGGCCCTCCAACCCAGGGCGTGGCCCATGGCTCAGGAGTACAGAGCTGGGATCTGGGCTAATGAGGGAGTAGCCCAGAATCTCAGAACACAGAGGAAGTAAGTCGCACAGTTTGATGGGCTGGTATGGGACCTAGGTGGGCCTCCCCCAACAGGGCTGATTCGTTAAAAGTATGTTCTGTCTCTGTACCAGACCTCCCCTCAAAGGTGCCCCACAGCCTGAAAGAACTAACAACAACAACAAAATCACAGGCATATCATGGAATATGCAACTCCTGTCCCCCAGTCCAGTGTGTTCTGGCAGCAGGGACATCTGGGCCAAGAGGCCATCTGGACTAAAGGTGGGGTGTGGGGCCCTGGTTGGCAGCTCTGGCCCAGACATGAATACCTCGATGTTCCTTCTCCCCCTATTACTGTTTCACCAGAGCTGTCTTAGCTTCAAATCTTTGTGTTTCTGAGTCTAGGGTCTGTACCCTTGTTTATAATAAATGCAATCATTTGGGAAAAAAAAAATCACAGGCATAGTGCCAGTGATCAGAGGTGGCTCCCCAAAGGACCAGGAGCGGACCTGGGCCCAGAATCAGACCAAAAGAAGGATGGGGTCACCTCTCTCTCCTTGACACTATAGAATACAGCTGCAAATGCAAGGATACACAAAGGAGCCCAGCCTCCAATAAGAGCTCATCTACCCCCTGTTGCTCTCTGGCGCCGTCTACTGGATCACAGCCCAAAGTACAACACTAAAAAACAACTAATTCTCGGGGCTGTGAAACCAAGGACAAAAATTCAACTACAAAGACCCTGTCCAGAGCCTTGCCCTCTGAAAACTTCCAGGAATGAAGCCAACTGACTACACTCAACTTAAACCACAGTTAAAGGAACATCCGCCTTTCCAGATGAGAAAGAATTAGCACAAGAAGTCTGGCAATTCAAAAAGCCAGAGCGTCCCCTCACCTCCAAATGAGCCCATTGGCTACCCAGCAATGGTTCTTAACCAGTCTGGATTGTCTGAAATGACAGTCATGGAATTCAGAATCTGGATGGTAAGGAAGCTTATTAGTTCCAGGAGAAAGTTGAAACTCAATCCAAGGAAGCCAAACACCCAGTAAAACAATCCATTGTAAGATTGTAAGTAAAATATCCATTGTAAGAATGACCCAAACTGAACCTCCTGAGTTGAAACATTCACTACAAGAATTTCATAATACAATCAGAAGTAATAACAACAGAAAAGACCAAACCAAGGAAAAATTCTCAGTGCCTGAAGACCAGTCCTTTGAATCAAGTCAGTCAGATACAAATAAAGAAAAAAAAAGAATTAAGAAAAATAAACAAAACCTATGAGAAATATGGGTAAAGAGACCAAATCTATGGCTTGCCAGCATTCCTGAGAGAGAAGGAGAATAAGGAACTTGGAAAATGTATTTGAGTATATAGTCCATGAAATTTTCCCTAATATCACTAGAGGTTTACATGTAAATCCAAGAAATACAGAGAACTCCAGCCAGATACTGTACAAGACAACCATCCCCAAAGCTCATAGTCATCAGATTCACCAAGGTCAATACAAAGGTAAAAAAAGAAAAAAAAAGTTGTTTTTTTTGAGACAGAGTTTCACTCTTGTTGCCCAGGCTGGAGTGCAATGGCATGATGTCAGCTCACTCCTGGGTTCAAGTGATTCTCCTGCCTCAGCCTCTTAAGTACATGGAATTACAGGTGACCACCACCATGTCTGACTAATTTTGAATTTTTGGTATAAACGGGGTTTCACTATGTTAGTCAGGCTGGTCTCGAACTCCTGACCTCCAGTAATCCACCCACCTTGGCCTCCCAAAGTGCTGGGATTACAGGCATGAGCCACTGTGCCCAGCCAAAGGAAAAAAATATAAAGACAACTAGAGAAAAAGGGCAAGCCACCTACAGAGGGACTCTCATCAGTCAGTCTAGTAGCAGACCTTCTTACCCAGAAGAGACTGGAGGCCTATTTTCTGCAACCTTAAAGAAAATAAATTCTCACCAAGAATGGCACATCCTGCCAAACTAAGCTTCATAGGTAAAGGAGTAATAAAATCCTTCACTAACAAGCAGATGCTGAGGGAATAGGTTTCAACTAGACTAGCCTTACAAGAGGTCCTTAAGGGAAAGATACACATGGATTCAAAAGAACGATACCTTCTACTGAAAAAGTATATTTAAGCAATAGCCCACGGGCACTATAAAGTAACAATCCAGTCAAGTCTACTTAACAGCCAGCTAACAACACAGTGACAGGATCAAAATCACACATATCAGTACTAACTACATCAATGTAAACAGGCTAAATGTTCCACTTAAAAGACACAAAATGGCAAGCTGCATAAAAAGACAAAACCCTACCATCTGTTGCCTTCAAGAAGCCCATCCCATATATAACAACACCCACAGGTTCAAAGTAAAAGGGTGGAGTGAGATCTACCATGCAAATGGAAAACAAAAAGAATGGGAGTGGCTATTTTTTTTTTTTTTTTTTTAGATGGAGTCTCGCTCTGTCACCCAGGCTGGAGTGTAGTGGGGTGATCTTGGCTCACTGCAAGCTCCGCCTCCTGGGTTCACGCCATTCTCCTGCCTCAGCCTCCCGAGTAACTGGGACTACAGGTGCCCACCACCACGCCCAGCCAATGTTTTGTATTTTTGGTAGAGACGGGGTTTCACCGTGTTAACCAGGATGGTCTCAATCTCCTGGCCTCGTGATCTGTCCACCTTGGCCTCCCAAGAGTGGCTATTTTTATATCAGGATAAAACAGACTTGAAACCATTCTTTACAAAATTAGAAAAAAACAATTCTAAAATTCATATTGAACCAAAAAAGAGCCCACATAGTCAAAGTAAGACTAAGCAAAAGGAACAAATCTGGAGACATCACACTACCTGATTTCAAACTATACTATAAGGCCATAGTCACCAAAACAGCATGGCACTGGTATAAAAATAGGAATCTACAAGGAACTTAAAAAATTTACAAGAAAAAAATGAATAAGGCTGGGCATGGAGGTGCACTCCTGTAATCGCAGTAATTTGGGAGACCGAGGAGGGTGGATCACCTGAGGTCAGGAGTTCAAGACCATCCTGGACAACATGGTGAAACCCCGTCTCTACTAAAAATACAAAAATTAACTGGGCATGGTGGTGTGTGTGTAATCCCAGCTACTTGGGAGGCTAAGGCAGGAGAATCTCTTGAGCCTGGGAGGCAGAGGTTGCAGTGAGCCGAGATTGCACCATTGCACTCCAGTCTGGGTGATAGAGCGATACTCCATCTCAAAAAAAAAAAACACACACACACATCAAAAAGTGGGCGAAGCTTATGAACAGACACTTCTCAAAAGAAGACACTTATGTGGCCAACAAACATATGAAAAACTGTTCATCATCACTGGTCATTAGAGAAATGCAAATCAAAACTCAAAACCACAATGAGATACCATCTCACACCAGGTAGAATGGCTATCATTAAAAAGTCAGGAAAAAACAGATGCTGGAGAGGATGTGGAGAAATAGGAACACTTCTACACTGTTGGTGGGAGTCTAAATTAGTTCAACCATTGTGGAAGACAGTGTGGCAATTCCTCAAGGATCTAGCACCAGAAATATCATTTGACCCAGCAATCCCATTAATGGGTACATACCCAAAGGATTATAAATCATTCTACTATAAAAGCACATGCACATGTATGTTTATTGTAGCACTGTTCACAACAGCAAAGACTTGAAACCAACCCAAACATCCATCAATGATAGACTGGATAAAGAAAATGTGGCACATAGACATCATGGAATACTATGCAGCTATAAAAAAGGATGAGTTCATGTCTTTTGCAGGGACATGGATGAAGGTGGAAACCATCATTTTCAGCAAACTATCACAGGAACAGAAAACCAAACACTGCATGTTCTCACTCATAAGTGAGAGTTTAACAATGAGAACACATGGACACAGGGAGAGGAACATCACACACTGAGGCCTGTCCGGAGTGAGGGGTTAGGAGGGATAGCATTAGGAGAAATACCTACTGTAGATGATGGGTGTAGCAAACAACCATGGCATGCATATACCTATGTAACAAACCTGCACTTTCTGCACATGTATCCCAGAACTAAAAGTATAATAATAATAATAAATCAATTAAACCAAGAGTTGGTTTTTCAAAAAAAATTAAGATTAATAGATTGCCAGCTAGATTAAGAAAGATAAATAGAAGATCCAAATAAGCATAATCAGAAATGATAAAGGCACTATTACAACTGATCTCACAAAAATAAAAAGATCCTCAGAGACAACTATGAACAGTTATATGGAAAAAAAGAAAAGAAAAGAAAATCTAGAGGAAATGGATAAATTCCTGGAAGTACATAATTTTCCAAGATTGAATCAAAAAAAGATTGACATCATGAATAGACAAAATCAAATTCTGAAATTAAATGAATAATCAAGAACCTACCAACTAATAAAAAAACAAAACAAAACAAAAAAAAACCTGGACCAGATAGATTCACAGCCAAATTCTACCAAATGTACAAAGAGGAACTGAAACGAATCCTACTGAAAATATTCCAAAATATCAAGGAAATGAGACTACTGCCTAACTCATTCTATGAAGCCAGCATCAGCCTGATACCAAAATCTGGCACAGATACAATGAACAAAGTAAACTTCAGGCCAATATTCCTCAGGAACACAGATGCAAAAATCCTTTACAAAATATTAGCAACAGAATCTTGCAGCACATCAGAAAGTTAATATACCATGATCAAGTAGGCTTTATTCCTAGGATGCAAGCCTGGTTCCTATGCAAATCAAAATGCAAATCAATAAATGTTTTTCATCACATAACAGAATTAAAAACAAAAACCACATGATCCTCTCAATAGACACAGAAAAAGCTTTCAATAAAATGCAACATCTCTTCATAAAAAAAACCCTCAACATATTCAGCATTGAAAGAACATACCTAAATAATAAGAGCCTTCTGTGACAAACCCACAGCCAACATCAAACTGAATGGACAAAAGCTGAACCCATTCCCCATGAACACTAGAATAAGACAAAGATGGCTACTGTCACCACTCCTATTCAACATAGTGCTGAAAGTCTGAGCCAAAGCAATCAGGCAAGAGAAAGAAATAAAAGGTATCAAAATAGCAAATGAAGAAGTCAAAATATCTCTCTTTGCTGATATGATTCTATACCCAGAAAATACTAAAGAATCTCCCAAAAGGCTCCTAGAACTGATAAACAACTTCAGTAAAGTTATGGAATACAAAAATCAATCTATTTTTTTCAATTTTTGGTGTTTTGTTTTTTGATTGTTTTGTTTTGTTTTGTTTTGTTTTTATTTTGAGATGGAGTCTCGCTCTGTCACCCAGGCTGGAGTGAAGTGGTGTGATCTTGGCTCACTGCAACCTCCACCTCCCGGGTTCAAGTGATTCTCCTGCCTCAGCCTCCTGAGTAGCTGGGATTACAGGTGCGTGCCACCACTCCCAGCTAATTTTTGTAATTTTTTAGTAGAGATGGGATTTCACCATATTGGTCAGGCTGATCTCAATCTCCTGACCTCAGGTGATCCACCCATCGATGGCTCCCAAAGTGCTGGGATTACAGGCATGAGCCACCGCACCTGGCCATCAATAGCGTTTTTATACACTAACAATATCCAGGCTGACAGTGAAATCAGGAACAGAATCTCATTTACAATAGACACAAAGACAATGAAATACCTAGAAATACAGATAACCAAGGAGGTGAAAGACCTCTACAAGGAGAACTACAAGACACTGCTGAAAGAAATCAAAGATGATACAAATAA
Source organism: Macaca fascicularis (assembly GCF_037993035.2). Lineage (NCBI taxonomy): Eukaryota > Metazoa > Chordata > Mammalia > Primates > Cercopithecidae > Macaca > Macaca fascicularis. Next base: position 122,864,841 of record NC_088388.1, read on the forward strand.
ATGGAAAAATATTCCATGCTCATGTATTTGAAAAATCAATATGATAAAAATGGCCATAATGTCCAAAATGATTTACATATTCAATATTATTCCTACCAAATTACCAATGATATTCTTCATAGAAATAAAGAAAACATTCTAAAATTCATATGGAACCAAAAAAGATCCCAATTAGCCAAAGCAACCCTAAGCAAAAAGAATAAAGCCGAAGGCATAACACTACCCAACTTCAAACTATGCTATAAAGCCACAGTAACCAAAGGAACTTGGTACTGGTACAAAAACAGACACATAGACCAATGGAACAGAATAGAAAACTCAGAAATGGCCGGGTGCGGTGGCTCAAGCCTGTAATCCCAGCACTTTGGGAGGCCGAGACGGGCGGATCACGAGGTCAGGAGATCGAGACCATCCTGGCTAACACGGTGAAACCCCGTCTCTATTAAGAAATACAAAAAAACTAGCCGGGCGAGGTGGCGGGCGCCTGTAGTCCCAGCTACTCGGGAGGCTGAGGCCGGAGAATGGCGTGAACCCGGTAGGCGGAGCTTGCAGTGAGCTGAGATCCGGCCACTACACTCCAGCCTGGGCGACAGAGCGTGACTCCGTCTCAAAGAAAAAAAAAAAGAAAACTAAGAAATAATGTTACAAACCTACAACTCTCCGATATTCAACAAAGCCAACAAAAACAAGCAATGGAGAAAGGACCACCTATTTAATAAATGGTGCTGGGATAGCTGGCTTGCCGTATGCAGAAGATTAAAACTGGACCTCTACCTGTCACCATATACAAAATTAACTCAAAATAGATCAAAGATTTAAAGGTAGGACCTCGAAGTATAAAAATCTTGGAAGACAGCCTAGAAAACACTCTTCTCAACATCAGCCATGGCAAAGAGTGTTTGACTAAGTCCCCAAAAGCAATTGCACAAGAACAAAAACAGACAAGTGGGACACTAAGTCGGACATTCACAGGCTCGAAGAAAAAGGATGGAGGAAGATGATTTGCAAACTAATCATCCAACAAAGGCTGAATATCCAGAATCTATAGGTAATTTAAATAAATTGGCAAGCAAAAAAAACCCCATTAAAAATAGGCCAAGGACATGAACAAACACCTCTCAAAAGAAAACATTTAAGGCACCAACAAACATGAAAAATTTTTCAGCATCGCTAATCATGAGAGAAATGCAAATCAAAACCACAATGAGATACTATTTCATACCAGTCAGCGTGACTATTAATAAGAGTTGGAAAACAACAGATGCTGGCAAGACTGGAGAAAAGGAAATGTTTATACCCTGTTGGTGGGAATGCAAGTTAGTTATGACCATTAGACCCAGCACTGGATATATGCCCAAAGAAATATAAATTGTTCTACCTTAAGGACACACACACTCACAATTTATTTATCCAATCATTCGCTGAAGAACATCTTGATGGCTTCCAAGTTTTGGCAATTATGGAAAAGCCTCTATAAACATACATTAGCAGGTTTTGGTGTGGACATAAGTTTTCAGCTCCTTTCGGTAAACACCAAGGAGTGTTTCTCCTGTATCATATGATGAATATGTTTAGTTTTGTCAGCAGCTGCCAAACTGTCTTCCAAACTGGCTGTACTATTTTGCATTCCCATGAGCAATGAATGAGCATTCATTTGCCTCATATCCTCCCCAGCATTTGGGGTTGTCAGCGTTCTAGATTTTTGCCATTCTAGTAGATGTATAGTGTATTTCATTGTTATTTTTATTTGCATTTCTCTGATGACACACGTTATGCAACATTTTTCAAATGCCTGTTTGTTGTCTGTATGTTTTCTTTGGTGCGGTATCTGCTAAGGTATTTGGGCCATTTTAAAATCAGAGTTTTTAAAAATATAGAGTTTTAAGTCTTCTTTGTATATTTTGAATAATAACAGTCCTTTATTACATGTGTCTTTAACCAATATTTGCTTTCAATCTGTGACTTGTATTTTTATTCTCTTGACAATGTCTTTTGCAGACCTGAAATTTTTAGTTTTAAGGAAGTGCAGATTAGCAATTCCTTTTTTTACGAATCATGAATTTCATGTTTTATCTAGAAAGCCATCACTAAATCCAAGGTTATCTAGATTTTCTCCTGTGTTTTCATAGGTATTTCATAGTTCTGCATTTAACATATTTAGGCCTGGAATCCCTTGGGGTTAATTTTTGTGAAGAGTGTGAATTTTGTCTAGATTTTGGTTTTGTTACATGTGAATATCCAGCTATAGCTGGATTTGTTGTAGCACAATTTGTTTAAAAGGCTTTCTTTTTGCCATTTTATGTTGTCTTTGTTCTTCTTGCAGATATCGGTTGGCTGTATTTTTGTGGGTCTATTTCTGGACTCTATATTCCATTGTGTTAATCTATATGTCTGTTATTTTTATGAATTACAAACTGTCCTGATGACTGTAGCTTTAAAGTAAGTCTTGAAGTTAGGTAGTGTCAGTCCTTCAACTTCATTCTTTTTCTTAATGTTGTATTGGCTATTGTAGATCTTTCACCTCTCAACATAAATTTTAATAATGAGTCTGTAGTCAGGCATGGTGGTGCACATCTGTAGTCCCAGCTACTAGGGAGGCTGAGGTGGGAGGATCACTTGAGCCCAGAAGTTCAAGGCTGCAATGAGCCAAGATTGTGCCACTGTCCTCCAGCTTGGGCAACAGAGTGAGATCACTTCTCGATGAAAAAAAAAATCAAATTTTCAATATTCACAAAATAGCATCTTGGGATTTTTACTGGGGTTGCATTGAATTTATAGATCAAATTGGGAAGAACTGACATTTTGACAATACTGTTTCTTTTCCACAAACATGGACTATCTCGCCACTTACTTATTTACTGGATTTCTTCCACCAAAGATTGGAGTTTTCCTCATATAGGTCTTTGTTAGATTGATACCTAAGTTTTTTTTTTCTTTGATGAGGTGTTCATGTAAATGTTATTATGCTTTTAATTTCAAATTCCATTTTTCATTACAGGGAAAGAGTTTTATCAGTATAGGGAAACAGTTTTATCAGTATAGGGAAACAATTGGCTTTGGTACGTTAACCTTTTGTCCTGCAACTTTTCTGTAATTGCTAATTAGTTCAAGAATTTTTTATTGTTGTTGCTGATTTTCTTTTTCTGTCAATTCTTATAGATTTTCCACATAGACAACCATATTATCTGTGAACAAAGACAGTCACACTTCTTCCTTCCCAATGAATATATCTTTTATATCCTTTTCTTGTCTTATTGTATTAGCCAAGAAAATCTTAGATCTTAGCTAATTCAGTAAGATAAGAAACATTGTATTTCCAGTACAATATTAAAAATGAGTGGTGAGAGGGGACATATTGCCTTGCTCCTGACCTTACTGGGAAAGCTGCTTGTTTCTCCTTATTAAGCATGATGTTAACTGTAAGGTTGGGTTTTTCCTTTTTCATATATATGCATTATCAAGTTGAGAAAGCTGCTCTTTATTCCTACTTTGCTGAGAGTTTTTTGCATGAATGGACATTGGACTGTGTCAAATGCTTTTTCTGTATAAATTGTATGATCATGTGAATTTTCTTTTTTAGCTTGCTGATGTAATAAATTATATGAATTGATTTGTAAGTGCTTAACCAGCCTGGTATACCTGGAATAAATTCCACTTGATCATGGTGTATATTTTTATACATTATTGGATTCAATTTACTAATATTTTGTTGAGGATTCTTTTACCTATACACTTGAGACATATTGGTCTGTAGTTTTATTTTCCAGTAACATCTTTGTCTAGTTTTGGTATTAGTTTAAGGCTGGCCTCATAAAATGAGTTTGAAAGTATTCTGTGTCTATCTCCTAGAAGAAATTGGGCAGAATTGATATAATTTCTTCCTGAAATGTTGGATAGAATTTATCACTGAACCCATTTGGACCTGGTACTTTCTAGTTTGAGAAGATATTAATTATTTACTTAATTTCTTTAATAGATACAGGCCTATTAAGATTGCCCATTTCTTCTTGAACGAATTTTGGTAGAAGTGTTGTTCAAGGAACTGACTGGTCCATTTCACCTAGGTTATGAAATTTGTGGGCATATAATTTTTCATATAATTTATTATCCTGTTAAATGTGCATGGGCTCTGTAGTGATGTTCCCACATTAATTTCTAATATAAGTAGTTTGTATCTTCTCTCTTTTTCATTAGCCTGCTAGGCACAGAAATCTATTTTATTGATATTTTTAAAGAATAAGCTTTTGGTTTTGTTGATGCCCTATTTTCAGTTTCAGGAATTTCTGCTCTAATTTTTACTGTTTCTTTTCTTCTTTTCTTTTCTTTCTTTTTTCCTTTCCTCTCCTCTCCTCTCCTCTCTTTGCTTTTCTTTCTTTTTGTGAAGGGATCTCACTCTGTTTCCTAGGCTGGCGTGCAGTGGAGTGATCATGGCTCACTGTGGCCTTGACCTTCCAGGCTCAAGTGATCCCTTCACCTTAGCCTTCTGAGTAGCTGGGACCATGGGCACACACCAGCCTGCCCAGCAATCTCTCTTTTTTTTTTTTAAATTTGTAGAAACGAGATCACACTATGTTCCCCAGGATGGTCTCAAACTGGGCTCAAGCAATCCTTCTGCCTCAGCCTTCCAAAGTGCTGGGATTACAGGTGTGAACCACTATATTTGGCCTTATTATCTGTTTTATTCTTCATAATTTGGATTTAATTTGCTCTTTCTTTTCTAGTGTCCTAAGATTGATGCTTAAATGAATGATATCAGATTTTTCTTCTTTGCTAATATGTGTATTTAATGCTACAAAATTTCCTGTAAGCACTGCTTTTGCTGTTTCCCAAAAATTTTGATAAGTTAATCTTTAATTTCCATTTAGTTTGCTTATTTTAAAATTTTTCTTGTGTTTCCTTCTTTCTTGTATTGTTTAGAAACATGTTGTTTAATCGCCAATATTTTAGACTTTTCCAGCTCCCTTTCTTTTTTGTTGTTGTTGAAACTATTTATTATAGCAATATGTTATTTCAGGGAGTATTTATAATTAAATTTCTTTGCATATTAATATTTTTAGGTACTTGTTATAGTTACTTCTTTTTTTTAACTTTTATTTTAGGTTCAGGGTGCATGTGCACATTTGCTATATGTGTAAATTGTGTGCTGTAGGGTTTGGTGTACAAATTGTTTCATCATCCAGGTAATAAGCATAATATCTGATAGGTAGGTTTTCAGTTATCATCCTACCCCTACCCTGCACCCTGTAGTAGGCCCCAGCGTCTGTTGTTCCCTTCTTTGTGTCCATATGTACTCAGTGTTTAGCTCCCACTTATAAGTGAGAACCTGTGGTATTTTTTTTTTCTGTTCCTGTGCTGGTTTGCTAAGGATAATGACCTCCAGCTCTATCCATGTTGCTACAAAGGACATGATCTGATTATTTTTATGGCTGCATAGTATTTCATGATGTGTATATATACTACATTTTCTTTACCCAATCTACTGTTGATGGATATTTAGGTTGATACCATGTCTTTCCCATTGTGAATAGCACTATGATAAACGTACGCATGTATGTGTCTTTATGGTTGAACAATTTATATCCATTTAGATATATACCCAATAATGGGTTTATGGTAAATGGTAATTCTGTTATAAGTTTTTTGAGAAATTGACACACTGCTTTCCACAATGGCTGAACTAATTTTTATTCCCACCAGCACTGTATAAACATTCCCTTTTCTCTACAACTTCACCAGGATCTGTTACTTTTTGACTTTCTAATGGTAGTCATTATGACTGTTGTGAAATGGTATCTCATTGTGGTTTTAATTTGCATTTCTCTAGTGATTAGTGATGTTGAGCATTTTGTCATATGCTTGTGGGCCACTTGTATGTCTTCTTTTGAAAAGTGTCTGTTTATGTGCTTTACCCACTTTTTAATGGGTTTGTTTTTTGCTTGTAAATTAAATTTGTTTAAGTTCCCTATAGATTCTGGATATTATACCTTTGTTGAATGCATAATTTGCAAATATTTCTCCGATTTTGTAATTTGTCTGTTTACTCTGTTTGTTGTTTTGTTGTTGTTGTTGTTTGTTTTTGGTGCAGAAGCTCTATTGTTCAATTAGGCCCCATTTGTTGATTTTTGTTTTTGCTGCATTTGCTTTTGGCATCTTCATCATGAAATCTTTTCCAGGTCTTATGTCCAGAACAGTATTTCCTAGGTTATCTTCCAGGATTTTTAGAGTTTTGGTTTAACATTGTATTTAGTCCATCTTGAGTTTATTTTTGTGTATGGTGTAAGGAAGGGGTTCAGTTATCCCAGCACCATTTATTGAATAGGGAGTCATTTCCCCCATTGTTTGCTTTTGTCAATTTTTGTTGAAGATCAGATGGTTTTAGATCTGTGGAATTATTTTTGGACTCTGTATTCTGTTCCTGTGGTCTATTTGTCTGTTTTTGTACTAGTACCATGCTGTTTTGGTTACTGCAGCTTTGTAGTGTAGTTTGAAGTTGGGTAATGTGATGCCTTTAGCTTTGTTCTTTTTGTTTAGGATTATCTTGGCTATTCAGGCTGTTATTAGTTCCATATGAATTTTGAAATAGCTTTTTATAATTCTGTGAGGAATGTCATTGGTAGTTTGATAGGAATGGCATTGAATCTCTAAACTTCTTTGGACATTATGTCCATCTTAACAATATTGATTCTCCCTATCCATGAGCATGGAATGTTTTTCCATTCATTTGTGTCTTTGAGTAGTGTTTTGTAATTCTCATTGTAGAGATCTTTTTCCTCTCTGGTTAGCTGTATTCCTAGTTATTTTATTCTTTTTGTGGCTATTGTGAATGGGATTGCATTCTTGACTTGGCCCTCAGCTTGGACATTGTTGCAGTATAGAAATGCTACTACTGATTTTTGTGCATTGATTTTGTATTTTGAAACTTTGCTGAAGTTGTTTATCATATCTAGGATCTTTTGGACACAGACTATGGGGTTTTCTAGATACAGAATCATATAATCTGTAAACATGGGTAAGTTGAGTAGTTCTCTTCATTTTATTTCTTTCTTCTTCCTGATTGCTCTGGCTAGGAATTACAGTACTGTGTTGAATAGGACTGGCAAGAGAGGGCATCCTTGTCTTGTTCCAGTCTTTAACAGGAATGCTTCTAGCTTTTGCCCATTCAGCATGATGTTGGCAGTGGGTTTTTCATAAATGGCTCTTATTATTTTGTAGTATGTTCCTTCAATGCCTAGTTTGTTGAGAGTTTTAACATTAAGTGACATTGAATTTTATCAGAAGTCTTTTCTGCATTTATTGAGGTGATCATGTGGTTCTTGTCTTTAGTTCTATTTGTGTGGTGAACCTCATTTATTGATTTCTGTATGTTGAATCAATTTTAGAATATGTGTCATGTACAGATGAAAAGAATGTATATTCTGTTGGTTTGGGGTGGAGAATTTTGTAGATGTCTATTAAGTTTATTTCATCAAGTGTTGAGTTCAGGTCCCAAATATCTTTGTTAATTTTCTGTCACAATAATCTGTCTAATATTTAGTGGGATGTTGGAGTCTCCCACTATTATTGTGTGGTTATCGAATCCCTTTGTAGGTCTTTAAGAATTGCTGTATGAATCTGGTTGCTCCGTTGTTGAATATGTGTATATTTAGAATAGTTAGGTCTTCTTGTGAATTGGGCCCTTCACCATTATGTAATATTCTTCTTTGTCTTATCTTTGTTTGTTTAAATTCTATTCTGTCCAAACTACTAATAAGTCCATCAAAGGCATTCTTCATTTTTGTTACAGTATTTTTGATCTCTGGCTTTTACTGAGGGAGGAGGTCTTTCTTCAAATGTCACTCTCTTTGTTATCATTACTCATCTGTTATTGCATGCTGTCTACTTTATCCACTTAGAGCCCCTAGCATAAAAGCACATTTTAAATTCTCAGTCTAATTATCTAGGATTTCTGCCATATTTGAATGTGGTTCATATGCTTACTCTGTCTCTTCATCTGTGCTTTTTGCCTTTTGGTATATCTGGCAGTTTTTTTCTTGATAGCTGGACATGAGGTACTGAGTAAAAGAAACTATTAGAAATAGGACATTAGTAATGTGGTGGTAATGTGTGGGGGAAGGAAAAGCTTTCTATATTCCTATGGTTGGGTCTCAGTCTTTGGTGAGATTCTGCCTTTAGACTGTGAAGTTCACAAGTGCTTCTCAGTTCCTCCCCTGTCCTTAGTTGGGACAGAATGGCTAGAGTGTGTTAGAGGTGAGACTGTTTTCCTGCCACATAGAAGGTCAGAGCTGGCTGGAGTTGGCTGTTTTCTTTCCCCTAGGTCATTTAGGCCCTGATAAAACTCCAGCAGGTTAGGTGCTGATTTAGTAGTTTATCCTGAGGTCAGACTAAGAAAAACAGAATTCTTTGGAATACTTTAAAATGGTTCCTTTTCCACTCCCCCTGCCAGAAGCACTAAGGAACTTTTCCCCGATATTCACTATGAAAACCTGACCAAGCTTCTGGAAGCAAACCTCACAAAAGTGTGGAGACTCTCCTATAACTGGATGCCCCTAAGTTTTTGAATCTCATACTTGTCTACACTGAGCCAGAAACCATTCATCAATTACAGTTTAGGTTTTTCTACCCCAGCACTGGTTCTGATGGAGGTTTTCCATTCATGGTTTTCTGTTCCAGTAAGATGTGATTCTCTGTATTCACCTATTTCTCCAATTTTGGGGACAGTGGTTTTACCTGTGGCCTCACTCCTCTGATAGATCAAAGAAGAGTTGTTGATCTTTTAGTTTAGTCAGCTTCAGCTTTTTACTTGTTGGTAGGATAAAGGATTACCCTGAAGCTCTTACATGCTGGACCAGAAACCAGAAGTTGCCAATCGCTTTTCACAATCAGTTATTTATATTAATGAGAAATAACTGCAATAGAATTTTGAAGATTGTTTTGATATATGAACAGATTTAACTAGTATAAATTATTTGTGAAAGTTTATTTCTTGATGCTTGGTCTGAGGTGTTTATTTCCTGTTCTTACGATGCGTAAATCTTCATGGGTTCCATTAAGTCAAGAATTTGAAAGCTAACACACGAATAACTCAAGGGTATCCAAAACCACTGAAGGGGCTCCAGAGAGTTAATATGACCCAGACAAAGACTTAATATTCTGATACAATTGGACTGAAATGTGTTGGGGAGCATAAGCCTTTGAACATTTCTTCCAGCTTTCTCATAGTCTAGGAAGAAGTTTTTATGTTAGGTCAATCATATTCCTTCTCAAATCTTTATTACATGATGTAATCTCTGTGATGGTCAAAGTTGTTTAGAATACATATTTATAGCCTCTTGAAAATAATCTAATTGCGGCCGGGCACAGTGGCTCATGCTTGTAATCCCAGCACTTTGGGAGGCTGAGGCCACCTCAGGTGGATCACCTGAGATCAGGAGTTTGAGACCTTCCCGGCCAACATGGTGAAACTCCGTCTCTACTAAAAATAAAAAAATTAACCAGGCGTGGTGGCGGGCACCTGTAATCCTAGCTACTTGGGAGACTAAGGCACGAGAATCGCTTGAACCTGGGAGGCAGAGCTTGTAGTGAGCTGGGATTGTGCCACTGCACTCCAGCCTGGGTGACAGAGTGTGACTTTGTCTAAACAAACAAACAAAACAACAACAACAGAACACAACTGATTGCTCTCTAATTGATGTATAAAGCCAATATAATTTATGATATTTGTTTAAAAAAAGGTTGTACTATTAGATCAGCACCTTAAGACAAATAATTTTGGAACTCTGGTAAGTCTGAAATTATTGCAGGTGTTGGTAAATTTGAGGTACTCTAGAAGATGGTTTTCAAGGGGTAAACACCAGCAATTTTCTCTGAACTCCTTTTTATCAACAAAATTAGATTATTATTAGATATATATTTGGTGTCATGACAAAATGGGAGGCATGTAGCCACTTATGCCTAGTGTTCCATTATTGGAACACTAAGCATGTGGGAGTTATTTATATCCTACTGCTTAAAGTCATCGCCAAGGTCTGATTGCAAAAATTAAAAAATTGCAACTTCAGGTGTAAATGGGTTAAGAAAGACGGGTATTGTAATAAGTAATAGAGTTTTATACTTAAAGTTTTGTTAAATTTGTTTCTGAATTATGCAGTAAACACTACACTTAACTGCTTTATGATGCTGGTTTGAATCATAATAAAATAATATCTCTTAAGAGGATCAAGCTAGATCAGTGTCAGCTTTCTTTTTGTTACTTAGGAATGCTTCATATCCATAAACCCAAATAGAGGAGAACTATGGTATAAGTGACCATTACGCTCTTTCAGAGGTTGAGGACTTACCTTTTTGCAGGATGACTTAGAAATCTGTATCACTAGCCATGATATCTAGAGTAAACCTTAAATCTTCCTTTCCAAACTCTTGTTGGACATTTTTCCATATGCATATCCTGAATCGCATAAAGATTATTTTCTCTCCTGACTTAAATTCAATGAATCAATCTTTGGGGCATTAGGGTCCAAGTAACCATGCTTGATTATTGCCTCTTTGGCTTCTTTGAGAGAGTCTCCCACTGCCACCAACAAATGGACAGATAATATGTGAATAGTTATTTTTATTAGAATAATTGGGGGTTACTATAAATACATGAACACGAAACAGCAAAACCTTTCATTTAAAGGGTGGGATCTACCTCTATGGGTGAGGTCTTTTCAGTTATGTCTAGGACAAACTCTGCAGGCTTACTGAATATTTGAATTCATAAGTAGAAGTAAAACAAGGAGATACGCTGTTATTTCTGAATGAAATGAATATGATGCAAATTTATCTTTTTTACACCATAATCTGAAGTATGTTCTTGGGGATTATCATTAGGCACTAAAATTTCTCTGTAGTTGTACAACCTGTTAATTTAGTATAATATAATCTTGAGATACTCGTGTCTGTCTCCTGAGCTATAACCTGGTGCCATAAACTCATGTTGTGCACATGTACCCTAGAACCTAAAGTATAATAAAAAAAAATAAATACAAGAAAGAATAATATATAAAGACAGTTAATGGCTGCAAGGATGCCAGGAAAACTTTTCCAAATTTGGAAGTATGAATCTGTGAGTGATTTTTTCCCCTTACTCAGGGGCAATTTCTCTCTGCACCAAGTAATTTTGGAGACAGTGAAAGTGTAGTAGAAATAAGACTGAACATGGAGTCAGAAGATTTGGGTATAACTTACTCTTCACTTTTTAGTTTCAAAAAAGTTTTTAGGTCACTGATTTTCAATGTCCTCATCTGGAAATTACAACAATCTTGCAAGGCTTTTCTGAGAATGAATTAAGAGAAAATAAAATTACATTATAAAAGTAAAGCAATACAAAATAAGATTATTTAGAATTATTGTCTTTAAATGAATATTAGGAAGTCAGAATTAGTAACTACTCAGCAAAGCATTCCTACTGTTCTGTGTATGAGACCCAAATCTGCCCACTAACAGATGTAGATACTTGCTCAATTCACTTACATTCTTTGTGCCTTGGCTTTCTGATGCAAAATGGGAATTAACACTACCTGTTTTACAGAGTTTTGGTAAAGACTAAGAGAGTTAATATGCATAAAATATTCAGTACGATGCTTGTACGTATTTGTTTTTAACATAATTGAGGATTTTTGTTTTTTAAAGCTACATACCGTACACAAAAGCATCCCAATGAGCATCCACCATCCCAAGGGACTCTTCTTTAGCGGCATTCTGGCTTTCCCCATGGCATGTGCTTCTCTTCTTCTAAGATGCATTACAAATGGTATTAATTTGTTACTATGGTAATTACTACACATATATTCATAGTTCTTATTGGTTTTTCTGTTTGTTGTTTTGGGGGGGGTTTAAACTTTTATTTTGGGTTCAGGAGTACATGTGAAGGTTTGCTACATAGGTAAACTCATGTAATGGGGGTTCGTTGTGTGGATTATTTAATCACTCAGGTACTTAAGCCCAGTATCCAGTAGGTATCTTTTCTGCTCCTCTTCCCCTTCCCACCTTCAATCCTCAAGTAGACCCCCATGACCATTTCCTTCTTTGTGTTCATAAGTTCTTATCATTTAGCTCCCACTTATAAGACAGAACATGCAGTATTTTGTTTCCTGTTCCTGCATTAGTTTGCTAAGGGTAATGTTTTAAAGGTGAATAGATCTATCATGTTTGAAGTACAGGTGTTGAAATGTCACCACAGGCAAAGACATAAACATGTAAGAGACAGGCACAAAAAGAACCATGAACCCTTGAGGTCAGGGTTGGAGTCCATTCTTCAGACAAGCACACTGGGAAAAGGTGTATATATTTTCTCTTTCAAAGCATCTCACTTTTGCTATTTTATTTTGGGTGGCAAATGTGGTTAACTTTAATTGCTCCCTCTTAGCTACCAATGACTACATCATGAGAAATGCCCAACGGTATCTGAAGAAAGTAATCCAGGGAGAATGAGTGTGTTCAAGTCTTGATAGTATACCCCCTTGGGACCTCCTTCTATAAACACCAAATTTCAGTTCCTGAGGCTGAGATACCACACTCTTCTGGAAACCAGAGAATGTGACTTGGATTCTCTTTTACAATACTGCAGAAAATTCCACAATGATCTATGTGGGCTGCATGAGTGTTCAGAGGTATTAAAGTTTGAGATTTTGTATTTAAATGTATGATTCATTTAAGTGTATTTTTATATGAGGTGTTAGGCATGGGTCTGTGATCATTAGTTTTGTTTTTGTGTTGTTTTGTTTTACTGTATGAATGGCTAATTGTTTCAGAATTATTTGGTATTTGTTGAAAAGATCATTTTTCTCTATTCACTTGCCATTGCACAATTTGTCAAGAATTAATTGACCACATATGTGTGGTTCTGTTCTCAGAATCTCTGTTCTGTTCTATTGAGCTATAAGTCTCTTCATCAATACCATCAAGACCACATGGTCTTGATTTAACATAGCACTATAGTAAGTTTTAAAATCTGGTAGTATGAGCCCTCAAACTTTGTTGTTTTCCAAAAGCATTTGTTTATTACAATTATTATTTTTTACATATAAACTTTAGAATCATCTTCTTAATATCTAAAAAAAAAACCTGTTGGAATTCAGATGGAGATTGCATTGATGATACACGTTAGGGAGAATTGATTTCTTAACAATGTTGAGTCTTTCAATTCATAAACAGAGTTCATTTCTCCATTTTTATATGTCTTATTTGATTGCTTCCATTAATGTTTTATTTTCAATATACTGATCCTGCACATATTTTACTAGACTCAAAACTGTGTATTTTGGTGCTGTTATAAATGATAGTATTCATTTTACTTTTGATTTACAATTTTTGGTTGCTAATCTATGGAAATATATCACATTTTTGTATATTGACTTTGCATCCAGTGACTTTGCTAAACTCCCTTATTAGTTCTAGAAGCTTTTATTGTAGATTCCTCGGGATTTATTATGGAGATAAACATATTGTATGTAAATAGAAAAATTTTTTACTTTGTATCCTCTCGAGTTATTTCTGCCTTTGTCGCACTGGTTAGAACTCCCAGTATGATGTTAAATATTTCCAATCTCTTAAGCATCAATTCTACATTTCAGTTCTGAAAGTTTTCTCTGTTTCATTTTTTATAGTTTATATTTGTCTACTGAGAACTTCTAATCTTCCATTTATTTTAAATTTATTTATTTATACCTCATGGAGCACAGTCATAACAGACACTTTAATATTTTTGATAATTCTAAAGTCTGGGTAATCTCAGGGTTGGTATTTGTTGATCATCTCTTCTGTTGAGAATTGGTTACATTTTCTTGATTTTTTTGTATGCTAAATAATTTCAGATTTCATTCTGAATGCTTTTCATGTTATGCTATTTAGACTCTAGATCCTGTTAAAATTCTCTGGAGAATATTGATTCTTGTTTGTTTCTTTGTTCGTTTTAACACATTGTCAATCCATAGCATCAGACAAGTAGTTCCTCTTGCCTTCCATGGGCAATGTTTCCAATGTCAGTTCAATTTTCAAAGCCTTTAATATGCCGCATTGTGTTTGTCCTTCGAATGTACTGCTCAGAAGTTAGTATGAGATTTTGTCACTCAGGGGTCAAAGCTTTTGTGATACTTCCTTGGGTCTGTTCCACACATGCACAGCTTAGGAGTGAGCTCTGGCTTTGTTTCCTTCTCCAGCTCTCTTATCTAAAGAAATATATACCAATCTCCCCTGTCGACCCCTTTACACACACACACAAACACACGCCCACACACACACACACACTCCTCCATGCTTGCATCCTCTGTTCAGAAAGTGGAGTTTATCTCTAAGTTTTTGTTTCTCATGCTATTGCCTCATAGTTTTAAAATTGCGAAGACTGTTGTGACACAGCTGGAATTAAAACTAGAGAGAGAGACAATGCAGGAATTCCCTCACATGCTTTGATCACAGAAGCCTCTTTTATCAGGTTTCCTAGTGAAAAACATGGGTCATCTATTGGGGTTTCAGCATCCTGAGCAGCCTCCACTCTGTTCTGTAACTTTGGCCACCCTCCGTTCAAAACCACAAGATTAGAGGAGAAATGTAGCAGAAATTCGTATTTGTAGGGGTTTCTCCTCTAGGTTTGTCTCCTCTTGCCCATCTGCCTCTTCTGTTTGCTTTTCAGAGTTCTTAGGCAAATAAGTTTTGTGATTTTATATAAAGTTTTAATTGTATTCTGTGAGAAAGAGGCTGTGGTGACCTTAATCCAACTTGGCCAAAACCAAAAGTTAAAGACTACGGTCAAGAATTTTTATCATCCTTATATTTTTATGTAGATCTGACCCTACACAAGAAGGTTGATTGTGGAATGTTAAAACATGAAGCCAGCACATCTGTCACACAGCTTCCTGATTTGATGTCTGTATTCATACTTTGCAGGCCTGTGTTCTTTTTTGAGGTCCAACGCTCTGACAAAGATGAGGAAGTTCTCCGTGGTGACTGAATTCATCCTGCTGGGCATCACGCACACGGAGGGTCTGGAGACTATGCTGTTGGTTCTGTTTTTGTCCTTCTACATCTTCACTCTTATGGGGAACCTGCTCATCTTGCTGGCTATTGTCTCCTCCACTCGCCTTCACATGCCCATGTACTTCTTCCTGTGCAAGCTGTCTATTTTTGACATATTTTTCCCTTCTGTGAGTTCCCCTAAGATGCTGTGCTATCTTTCGGGGAACAGCCGAGCCATCTCCTATGCAGGCTGTGCATCCCAGCTATTCTTCTACCATTTCCTGGGCTGCACTGAGTGTTTCCTGTACATGGTGATGGCCTACGACCGCTTCGTTGCCATTTGTCATCCTCCACGCTACACCGTAATCATGAGCCACAGAGCGTGCGTCATCCTAGCCATGGGGACCTCATTCTTTGGCTGCATTCAGGCCACCTTTCTGACCACTCTCACCTTCCAATTGCCTTACTGTGGCCCCAATGAGGTGGACCATTATTTCTGTGATATCCCAGTCATGCTGAAGCTGGCTTGCGCAGATACCTCCGCCCTGGAGATGGTGGGGTTCATCAGCGTGGGCCTCATGCCCCTCAGCTGTTTCCTTCTCGTCCTCACCTCTTACAGTCACATCGTCTTCTCCATCCTGCAGATCCACTCTGCCGAGGGCCGACGCCGTGCCTTCTCCACCTGCAGCGCCCACCTCACTGCCATCCTCCTCTCCTTTATGCCAGTGGTTCTCATCTACCTGCAGCCCACCCCCAATCCCTGGCTTAATGCAACTGTTCAAATCCTGAATAACTTGGTCACCCCCATGCTGAATCCTTTGATCTATAGTCTGAGAAATAAGGAAGTTAAATATTCTCTGAGAAAGGTTCTGCAGCCAGTAGCTTTCCTTCCTGGGAGGTGATAGAAAAGGATCCGTAGCTTAACACTAATAACACCACAATACTTAAAAAGGTATTGCCTTTTGTGTAATAAGGAGCACAGATATTCTCATGGCCCCCTTTTACAGGTGACAAAGTGAAGACTTGAAGACATAAAATGAATGACTTAAGGTGAGGTAACTAATAAATTATCCTGTCCGGGAAAAATTATCTCTTGCCACTTGGCAAGACATTCTAGACCTTCCCTTCACTTGTCTCTTCAATTTTTCTGCCCTTACATCTTCTCCATCTCTCCTATTTCTCCTTACTCTGGCACTTTTTCATCTCCGCTGGCATGCTTATCTAATTAACCCATTAAGTGTCAGCACTGATTAAACAAACCTTCCTTTGATAGTGTAGAAGTTGCAGAAAAATGGAAGAGGTTCAGCTACATGGAGGTGGTATCCTGCAACTTCTTAAGCATAAAGAAGTTGTATAAAATAAAAAAACTTCTGGATGGAATGTAAGGCAGGTCTCTTATGGATGAATCCGAGGAACTAGTGCACTCTGTCACCTATAAAGCCTGTCTGTTAGTCTTAGATCTATAAACAGGCCTTGGTCTGGTGCTGAAGCAGTAGGTGAAAGAGAATGTGGAGAGGGTGGATAAAAGGAGTCTGTGAGGGGTGACTGCTTCTGTTGTTTTTTAGTATTAGAAAATGTGAGCCTGGCTGTGTAATCCCCGGCACCGACATGGGGCATTGCAAAGTCCAAGCTGCTGTTTTATGGTTTGGATACTCTGTTTACACAAAGCCTTTGACTTCAGTTTTCTCCCACCTATATGTCTTTGTTCTTCCTAGTGAGCTTAACATAAGAAATGTGCTATTTACAATTCAGACCACAATTTGATGGGAAGAAGAGCAGTGAGAAGATGGTGATGGGAAAGAAGGGGACTGTGGGAAGAAAAGGGGGTGCCAAGGAGGGAAAGGCAGAGGCAAGTCTCCCTTCCTTTTGACTCTCTTCAGGATCTGAGGTCAGTCAAGAAATCTGAGGTCAGCCAGGGAATCTGCCAGATTGAATCAGACAAAACGTTTGTTTGGACCTCATATGAGGGTAGTGAGCAGATCCACGCTTTTGAAGGAAGCACACTTTTTCCTGCTCAATTTTCTCAAGCTCTGCGCCTTTTATTCTCTCCACCTGCAGTGCTCTTTCAAGTCTTCAGCTGGACAAACTCATTCCCATCATTCAACGCCCAGTTCAAATGCCATTTACCATGCAAAAACTTTATCTCAAGCAGAGTCAGAGTCCCCACTTTTCTATGTTTTGAATCAGACTTGACAATGTCATCACTCCATTGTGTCGGAATATGTTTTGGCAAAGCATTTTCGAAAAGCAAAAGTCAGATAGGTTCATGGAGCGTGAGGACAAAAAAGGGCCCATTGGGGATGGACAATACAGAAGTGACAGCTCATTTGTTGACCTGATGTAGGTCTGAATCCCAGATGATTTTTTGTTGTGGTTGGTGAAACAGAATTTCAGTCTTCTCATATCTGTCAGTTTTTGTTCACCTATTAAGCATCTCCAGAGTAATGAGAGCATATTCTTCTTCTAGCTTTTGAGAAAAAACTTCAGTGATAGTCACAGTCCTTGTCCTTTAAAGAGTTTTTATCAAATGAGGAAACATTATAGCAATCATTTTCATATTTGTTCAAAAAAACATTTATGAAGCTGTCATTTAGGCAAAGCGCAAAATAGAGAGGAAGGCAGGGAAATAGAGCACCAAAGACCAAAATGTAGTAAGTGAACTAATGCACACATTCAATAGATAACTGAGGATATCAAGGCCCTCCGTCTAATCCTTCCTTCTCCTACTTACTTAAAGTTTGGCCCAGAAGAAAATGAGTTGTTGAGGTGAGAAAATCTTCATTAAGAGAAATTTAAGTCATCATTGCTTACTAAGCAACCTTAATAAGCAGGGATCTTAGTAAGTAGAAGAAGAAATTCATATATATATGTGTGTGTGTGTGTATATATGTGTATGTTCTGTCTCGAGTTGTGAGCCTCGTTTTCTTCCATCGCAACATGGAAATAGCAATGCCTTTCTTTCATTGCTGTTGTAAAGATTGAATGACACAAAAGCAAAATACTCATCTGACTTAATGTAGGGACTCCAAAAACTTGGTAATTATAATATTTTTTGTATTTTTAAGAATTGTTTTTAGCTTACTCCCTCACTTCATTCTGGTCTTTAATGCTCAAATGTTACAACCACAGAGAATACTTCTACACTTATACTGTTAAAGTACTCTCCCCCCTTCATCACACTTTTCTTACGTATCTTGCTAAATGTATATATTTTTAACTTTCGTTTTAGGTTCAGTTTTCTCTGCTTTAGTTTTTGGAGTTTATATTTGTCTACTGAGAACTTCTACTCTTTCATTTACTTTAAATTTGTTTATTTATATCTTACGGAGCACAGTCATAACAGATGCTTTAATATTTTTGATAATTCGAATGTCTGGGTAATCTCAGGGTTGGTATTTGTTGATCATCTCTTCTGTTGAGAATTGGTTACATTTTCTTGATTTTTTGTATGCTAAATAATTTCAGATTTCATTCTAGACACTTTTCATATTATGCTATTTAGACTCTAGATCCTGTTAAAATTCTCTGGAGAATATTGATTTTTGTTTGCTTGTTTGTTTGTTTTAACACATTGTCAATCCATAGCATCAGACAAGTAGTTCCTCTTGCCTTCCATGGGCAATGTTTCCAATGTCAGTTCAATTTTCAAAGCCTTTAATATGCCGCATTGTGTTTGTCCTTCGAATGTACTGCTCAGAAGTTAGTATAAGATTTTGCCACTCAGAGGTCAGTCTAAGACCTGGGTGCTGTTTCAAATTGTGATTCAGTTTTCAAAGACTTTGTGATACTTCCCCGGGTCTGTTCCACACATGCTCAGCTTAGGAGTGAGCTCTGGCTTGTTTTTCTTCCCCAGTTCTCTTATCTGAAGAAATATACACCAGTCTTCCCTGCTGACCCCTTTACACACACACACACACACACACACACACACACACACACACACACACACTCCTTCATTTATTATTATAAACTAGGGTTAATAATGGAAATGTAAGATTCATTTAACATTCAAAAGTCAATCAGTGTAATTCACCAATAAACAAGACAAAATAGAAAAACCTGTGTGCATTCTCATTAAAAACTCTCAGGAAATTTGGAATAGAGCAGCATGTCCTCAACCTGTAAAAAAGCATCTACTAAGATTGTCGGCTAACATTATGCTTAACGGTGAACCATTGAATGCTTCCTCTGTCTGTTTTTGAGCTTTCATCTCTCATTTCTAAATTCATCCTTTTTACAGTCTCTTAATAATGAAACTGAGCCTTGTAAAATAGTTCTTCTTTGCCCTTGGATAATGTGTTATGTGTCGTCAATACAGGGCCCTGGAGGGACACCTAAAGAGAAACGGATTTTGTCCTCCTGGTAAAGGCTTGTCTCTCTTGCCCATATTCTATAGAGCATATTTTCTTTTTCTCCACTGTAGGGCCTCTCATGGTTTCTTCCATGCTAGGCTTGCGTGGGCTGGAAATTTCTCCAGCAGTTGGCCACCACTCATTTTTATTTATTTATTTTTTCACCACTAAACTGAGGCAGTGGTGGCATTGCCAAGAGACTTGAAAGAAACTTGCAACCCAAAGGAGATCAATGTTCTTCCTATCTCAGGGCACATGCACGTACCCTGGGGGGTGGTCCCACAGGGCAATTAATGCAGCAAGCTAGGTACACAGTTTTTACCTGATGCAGCCAGCCTGCTGCCTCAGCCCAAGATGGACAGTTTTATCATTTAGATAACTAAATCTTGCTAATTGTGCAGCATTAGGTAGACAGTTTGGAGACCATAATCCAAATTAAATATATAAATGCTTTGAAAATTATGCTTCATATAGAAAATATAAATTAGCAATGACTATATAAGTAATATACATTTATGTATAAGAATATACATTTATTATAAACAAATATAAAACATGCAAGCATAGAATAAAGACAAATAGCACACTCCTCAGAAATAACCATAATAATATATTCCTGTACAATTTTCATCAATATATGTGAGGGTGTATTCATTTACTTATATAACTACTAGATGACATTTAATTTGGTATAATCTTTCTGAAATGTGATATATAGCAAACGTTTATAAAATATTCTTATCATTGACCCAGAAACTACTTTTCTAAGAACAAATTTTAAGGAAAGAGTATGAATAATAATTTAGCTATTAGAATGACTTGACATTTTGTATCATCAAAAAGGAAAACTAAAAGAAACCTAATTGTTTAAAAAAAAGGAATGAACTATCACTCAGTAAATATTAGCTATTCCTATTAACAGGACGTCTTAGAGCTGAAAATAGTCATCAAGTTTATTTGATCAATTCACCGTTTTTAATTGAGGCCCAGAAAGAGGACACTATATGCCTCAATAGTCATTCCATGATAATGTAAATATGTATCTAATTAACAGTTTATCTTCTACTATGCTATTTTATCTACTATAATAACAAACAAATTAAAATACCATTTAAATTGTAATTAAAATAAAATGAAGGGGAGGACGAGCATAGCTGATTTTTTTCACTTTGTTCCATTTTCCTCAAGCATAGCTGATTTTTTTCACTTTGTTCCATTTTCCTACTTAATGGATTGTACTTATTTGGCTTCACACTCGGCCTTTCTACAGGGAAAGAATGAGTCATGCGGACTGCATTATGCAAGTTCCGGTGACAAACTCAGTTCTCCTTTAAATTAATATATTGACCTTCTGGTTGTGGATCTATCTCCCATGTAACCTGACTGAATCAGAAGACTGACAATACCTTCCAATGTCCTGCATTTGTTGTAATTTAAAAACTAGCATCTGCTCCTGTGCATCAGCTGGTTGAGCTTGGTTACTGTGAAATCCATTCCCAAAAGAATGATTTCCTCTGCAGACAAAATTAGATGTGCAAGCTTGCAGAGCTGAGGGCAGATTCTAGACTAAAATTAATATAGCAGGGCTGTGACTGTCATTCTGTGGGGCGTTTTGAACAGCCTGCCAGGCTTCTCCTGGGGTGCACTTATCTATATTAAATATTCCCTACACAATTATACTGATAGAACTGTGGAAGACAGAGGCTTAGGCGTTTTGTGCTGGAGCCAGGTTTCCAGTGTAAGTCCTCTAAGTCCTGGTTCTATGCTCTTTTGATAATTCTTAAATTTTTCTACTAAAGTAACTCAAATGGCAGATAAGAGTTAATATGCTAAAGGCATGAAATGAGGAGGAGAATACAGGTTAAAATTGTGGCAATTTTTAAGTGTCTTATTTATATTCAACCTTCTAGTACATCAACAATTTTCACATAAAAATTGCTGGGTTTACACCATCACATTTTTAAGCCAAATTAGGTCTTTAAGAAAATGAACTCTGTTTATGCTTTACATGAGTTTTCCCAAGTCTGTCTTCAGCTGTGCCTTGTCCACAATTTGAGAAACACTGTATTGTTTTCTTCCCAGCCATGTTAAAAGACACTGTGAATGTTTGTGAGAGATTAATGTTTGTGGATGATGTTATCACTCCTAAATAGATTGTAAACCTGTATGCAGAAAGGCATGTGTATATGTATTGGGTCTGACATTTCATTACAAATAACTATTTCTCAATATGTTGAGATTCTCTTTAAGGTTTATAGCCATAAAACTGATAGCTTCCTGAGAAGTGCATGTACAACTTGCCTGTACCCATTTTAGGAAAAAGAAAATCCAAGACTTTAAAGAAGAAAGGGCTTCATAGTTTTCAAGTCAGAGGAATCATAACAAATGATGTTGTATCAAATTTATAAAGATTTACAATTTTATGTTTTCCCACATTTTACTTATCTTACTCCCATGACGGTTTTATAAGAAAGGAAGAATTAGAGTAGTGTAATTTCTTTACAAATGAGTATATCCAGGAATACAATTTCACAAGCGAATCTGGAGCCAGGGCTTCCTGTCTCCCAATTTACTCATGGCCTCCTCACTAGGAAAGATAAAGGAGACCAAAACTACAACCAGTACAGAAATGAATCTGTATTAGTCCGTTTTCACATTGCTATAAGGAACTGCTGGAGACTAGGTAATTTATAAAGAAAAGAAGTTTAATTGACAATTGACTCACAGTTCTGCATGACTGGGGAAGCCTCAGGAAACTTGCAATCACGGCAGAAGGGAAAGCAGGCACATCTTACATGGCAGGAGGTGTGAGACAGAGCAGGAAAAACTACCATTTATAAAATCATCAGATCTTGTGAGAATTCACTCACTATCACAAGAACAGCATGGAGGAAACCGCCCCCATAATCCAGTCACCTCCCTCTCTTGACACTTAGGGATTACAGGTCCCTCTGTCAACACATGGATGTGGACACAGGGCTAAACCATATGAGTCCTTGACATGTAGTGTAGTAAATGGTCATATTTGGCTGATTCTGTGAAGTTAAACATTGCTCCATTTGTTTATTGGCTACTGGACATTCTGTTTTCAGTGTGAATTCCTGCTTATATCCTTTGCCTGGTTTTCTATTAGGCTTCTTGTCCTTCACTTATTAATTTGTGGGGTTTTTTAAAGTATGGATATCAATCGTTTTGTGTTTCAATTATCCTTTTCTGATTTGTAGCTTGCCTTTAGCTTCTGTATGATGCCTTTTATTGTGAAGTTTTTTAATGTGGCTAAATTTATGACTCATTTTCTTTAAAAATTATGCTCACTTGAAGTCATCAAGTCCTCTATATTCTCCTATTTTTATATTATAATCATTTCAGAATAATTACATATAGCAAAATGAACAGGTATTAAGTATATAATTCAATGAGTTTTGATAAATATATTCACTCAAATAACTAGTACACTTATCAAGATAAAGAGTAGCAGTGCAAAATATGGGTTATGGGGCAAATCCAGCCCATAGTTTAGTATTGTTTATGAGCTAATATCACTTTTTACATTTTTAAATGGCTGAAAAAAATTAAAATAAGATTATATAAAATTCAAATTTTAATATTTATAAATAAAATTGTATTGTACAAGGCCACATTCATTCATTACAATATAATTGTTGAGTAGTTGCAATGGAAACCTTATGGTCTGTGGATTCTAAAATATTTGTTATCTGGTTCTTTAGAGAAACATGTCAGTCTCTGATACAGGCCATTTCTATCACCTGAGAAAGTCCTTTTGTGTTTATATCCAGTATGAGTACTTACTTTTTCCAAAGAAACAATCACCATTATGAATTTTATCTTCACAGGTTTGTAGTGCCTATTCTTGCACTTGAAATAAATTGATTCATATTGTGAGTACTCTTGTGTTTGTAGTTTCTCGAACTGGACATATTATTAAATGATATTCATCTGTTTTGTTGCATGCCTCAATAGATTATCCCTTTTTATTACTAAGTGGTGTTCCATTATACATACATTCCATAATTTGCTTCTCTGTTTATCAGATGATGGACATTTCTTGATTTTTCTGCTATTATCAATAAAGATTTAATAGACATTCTAGTATATTTTTGTTTCTGCACTGTTTTGACATTTTACACTACAACGTGTAATATCTGAGAGATGCCATTTCTCTGAATCCTCTCCAATACTTAGTATTTTAATCTTTTAAATTTTAATCCCTCTAGTGGTGTGTAATGGTATCTCTTTGTGGTTTTAATTTGAATTCTCCTGATGACTATTAATATTGAAATTGCTTAATGTATTTGTAAGCCTTAGTATACAGTTTATGTAAAGTTTCTTTTACTCATTTTTTAATAATTGGTCGTAGGAATTATTTATAAAAGTTGGATATAAGTCATCTGTTGGACACATTTGTTTTGTGTTTGTGTATGTGTGTGTACATTATTTTTTTCCAGGCTGTGTGTGCACTTTCTTTTTTTTCTAAAACAATGTCTTTTAATAATAAAAAATTAAAATTTTGATGGAGTCTCATTTATCATTTTTCTTGGTATTCTATGTAAGAAATGTTTGACTACCTCCCAGTCACAAAGATAGGTCTTATGTTCCCTTCTGTAACCAATTTCTAGTTAGTGCGTGTGTATGGTATGAGGAATTGAATCAGGTTCAGCTTTTGGAAACAGATATCTAGTCAATCAGAACAATCTCTTGAACAGATTTGCTTTTCCTTGTTGATTTCCATCAGTGCATATGCATGAAAATAATAAAGATAAACAAATAGAATATAGGGTACAAAATAGGTCCCTAAATAGATGGTCAACTGATCTCAACAAAGGAAAATGTCAAGGAAAGTTGGTAGTGCTATGATGCATGCAAATCATGGTGAATCTAAAAATAATTATGCTGAATTAAAGACATCAAGCAAGAGTACATAATGTATGGCCTTATAAACACAAAATTCTTGGAAACGCTAGCTAATGTACAGTGACAAAAGTGGATTCATGATTGCCTAGGGAACGGTGGAAAAAACTTGAGGGAAGGATTACAAAGGAGTATGAGAGAAGTTTGTATAAAGTTCAAAAAAAAAAAAAAAGAAAATGACCAATTGTACAAGTCAATATAGTAGGTACTTCTTGAAGATGGGTATTGACTTGGGAAGTGCATAAGGGGGCCTCCGGGAGTGATGCTAGCATTCTATATCTTTACCTGGAGAGTCACTAAACAGATATAAACATCATTAGCAATTAAAAGAACTATACTCTTGGTGCATTTTCTGTGTATACATACATAAAATTCATTGAAATGCAGTGGAGGAATGTCTTTAAAATGCTTGGAGTAGAAGATGAAGCCCTTTGAACCCCTGTATTCAACACAGACACACAAAAATAATGTTAAAACACCCCTAAAACATTATCCTCATTTATTTGTATGCTACATACTTGTTTCAATGTGAAAGGAAAAGAAAGAATGTCTGTTAAAGCACTACGGACTTTTTATTCAAGTGTGTCATACGTATCGTATCATTTGTCATGCCTGTCTTCTTAATATATAATTTGCATATTGTCCCTACCAGTACTATTTCACAAAATTATTTTAATGGCTGCTCTTTAGTCTACTGTATATCTATACCATATTTATTCTACTGGACATCTGAATCTTACTCAAACGTGTAACTTTGAAGAACATTTAACTCAATTCATTATTTTGTTATTGTCAATATATTTATAGCTCTGCCTTTGACAACGTTACTTTTATTTCTTAAGTATACATGCCTAGATGTTGAATAACTTGGTAAAAGGTTGTATGGAATTATTTGGCATATATTATTTAATATATATTATCAAACTGTCTTACAGAAATTAATACAGGTATTTATATATATTATCATTCTTGTTTACCTCACCTTTAAGATTAAAATATTATTTACCATTTCACAGGTAAATAAGCATATGACTTATTATTTTATTTGAATTTTTTAATGTGGTTGACCAAGTTTAATAGCTACTATATATATATATATAAAATGAACATTGCATATATAATATTCACAGTGAATGACTTCTGCATACTTTTCTATGGGATATGAATATTTTTTGTATCAACTTGTAATCACCATTTATGTATTTTTATTTTGGTCAGCTAAAATTCTTTTTCTCTTCTCCATTGATTCTTCTTTTCCCTTCTGTAGTAAGACCAAAACATCCTAATAAGTGTGCTGATGAGGGGTTTTTCCAGCACAAAAAGGATTTTGTGTCACTTTTCTTAAGACTTACTTCGAATTTCCCAATTATAATTTTGAATCTTCTGTATTTCTTGATTCTACTTTTCTCTAAAATAGCCTCGCCTTTTTTTTCCTCTTAACTGATTGTTATTTGTTTTTCTAAATCCCAGGGTATATGTAGGAAGAATGTGGGAGTTATATCTTCCCTGTGAGGAAGGTTTTACAACATTAGGCAACTCCATTGCAATAGATAGTGAAAACACATGGTCAGAGGTCCCTTAGTGTAGAACTGTGGTGTTAAAGTAGATAAATAAATACAAAAAACAAACAAACAAAAAAAACTCAGGTCCATAAGGAACAACAAAGAAATGGAAATAAAGAGATTTTTAATATACTGAGTAGAAAAAAATAGGAAAAGCGTTTTGAGTAAGACCTGCTGACTAGAATTGCTATTCTTGTTCTTAACTTTTTCTTTTCTTTTCTTTTCCCTTGTGTATTTGTCTAATTCCCTGAAGAATTAATAGATATCCGGGATCAGGCTAACATTCCTCTTAGCATTCACATCAGTGGACAACTCAGTGCCTCCCACATAGCAAGTATTCAAGAAGCAAACATGAGATATTAGGAAGAGAGGACTAACACTGGAGAAAATCCGAATTTTCATGTCTTCTCTATCACAATTGGTAAGAAAAATTAAAACTACCTAGACCTCGGTTTTCCTATCAAAAGATAAGAATGTCAATACCTGCTTTACAAATTATTTTATTTCATTGAGAAGGCTGAATCAATCATAGATGGGAAAGTAATTTTAAAATCTAGATATTATGTATGTTACAACAGAATAACATGAAAAATAGAAAAAAAAGAATGCATGTTCACTGGAACTATTCATTTCTCCCATCTATAAATCCCCCAAATCAGGACTCATTTTCCTACTAAGACCTTCCTCAATGCTTTCTTCACATCCTTGTTCCTCAGACTGTATATTAAAGGGTTCAGCATGGGGATCACTGTGGTGTAGAATACAGAGGACACCTTCTCCTGGTCCAGGGAGTTACTTGAAGGGGGCTTGAAATACATGAAGGTAATGGACCCAAAGAAGATCCCCACAGCCATGAGATGAGAGCTGCATGTTCCAAAAGCTTTGGACCGGCCCTCTGAGGAGCGGATGTGAAGGATGCTGTAGAATATGAAGGCATAGGAGATAGCAACAGCTAGGGTGGGCACCAAGGTGTTAAACCCCGCAATGATAAAAAGCAGAAGCTCATTGAGGTATGTGTTGGAGCAGGAGAGATTGAGGAGGGGAAGAACATCACAGAAGTAATGGTTGATAATGTGGGATTTGCAAAAGGACAGTTTCATCATGGCACTTGTATGAGCCAAGGCAGAGAGAAAGCCCAGGAAGAAGGCAGCCAGCACTAGCGGTGAGCAGACCCATGAGGACATGATCACGTTATAAAGCAGTGGGCTACAGATGGCAACGTAGCGATCATACGCCATGGCAGTCAGGAGGTAACCCTCAGCCACCACAAAGACCACAAAGAAAAAGAGCTGGACCATGCACTCAGAGTAAAGGATTGTGTTCTTTCCTAGGAAGTTCACCAGCATTTTGGGAGTAATGACAGAGGAATAGCAGAAATCAACGAAGGACAAGCTACTGAGGAAATAGTACATGGGGGTGTGAAGCAGAGGGCTGACGGCAATCAGGAGAACCATGCCCAGGTTGCCCACTACTGTGACCAAATAGATACCCAAGAACAGGAGGAAGAGGGGCAGCTGGATCTCTGCTTGCTGTGTTAAACCAGCTAAGACAAACTGAGTTGCTGTAGAATAATTTTCCACGGTCATTCTTCTTTAGGCATTTCTGTGAAAACAGAAAGCGTGAATTACATTAACACGGGCCCTCACTGTTCTTCCAAACAAAACCAAACTGCATAAGCGAGGTTGACAGCAGCTAACAGACTGAGTCATAGTTTTCATTGTTTCTAACCTTGATACCTCTGCCTTGTCTCCCTAAAGTTCCCTGGGCCTCCTCCAAGTTGGTCCAGAATTTAAGTTACAAAAAAGTACTTCCTGACTGACTCAGTAACCTTTGCCTCCTGAATTTGGTAGGAAAAAAAGCAAATGTTTACTTTATGGGGAGAATTTCTGATAGCCAGTTTGTGACAGTTAAACAGGAGAAGAGATTGAAGGGAGATTCAATCACTTTTTCAATTTCCCCAGTTTTCTCCTACTCGAAGACCTACACATATTTCTCACAGTATCTGAAAACAAGGAGAGGATGAAGCCTCAGCCTCAGAGAATTGAAAATGTCTATTACTTCCAACTGGAGTGAGGGTGGGCATGGGGTTGGGTGTAAGGCATCTACTCATTGTGCTGAATAAAAATATCTCCAGGGTAATAATACTGCAGAAGTAGGAGTCTCCACATAACACCTCTGGTCCTCTGCTAAGCTGGAGAAGGGTGGGGGAGGCAAAAGCTTCATCATTGGAATCACTGATGAAGGACAATCTCTTGTAACCCAGGTGTTCATCTATAAAGTTCACAAAGAGAGTCTTATTGGACCTCAACTATTGCCAAAAGAGTAGGCTGGCTGGAATCTTAGCAGTGAACTACTTCCCCCTTAGTTATGAGATCCGCACCCCCCACAGAATGCCCTTACCGTGGCAGGAAAAGGTGCTTCTGAAGATGTCTGAGAAGAATGTTGCTACAAGTATAAATCTTGAACTTTCCAAAGCTTGGTACCCTTGGTGGTTTGAGCCCTGCATATAAAGAAATAAAAGAGAATGCTGTACTTTTCCCAGAAGAAATACTAGAATCTAGTTGGTCCACCCTTTTCAATATGAACTGGCTCCCTGGTGGAGCCATTTCAGAGAAGTGTGTGTGTTGTCAGGTGCCAGTTATTCATTTAAGGCTCTAAACAATCCAGCTAGAAAGAAACCAGCTCAATTTTGTGAGTTCAGCACTTCCAATATCTATTTGATAACAAAAATATTGAATGAGCTGACTGAGGTGAACTTATAGTCTACTCAGCAATGAATGGAAAGGTTTGGGTATCAAAGTAGGTGTATTTCAAGGTTTGACTTTACCGCAGACCAGTCTGTAACACTGGACAAGTCATTTCATGTAAACTTCATTGTTTCAATCTTTGAAGTGGGATACCTGTTTCAAAGGTAAAATGATCAATGTAAAGATTCATTATCTAAAAACACTTGTCAACATTTCATGTGGCACATAATTTTAAATGCAGTTGAACAGAGAAAAGTACATAACATCAGGAGATGAAAAGACACTACCTTTGTATGAAGAAAAGAGAGACACAGGTGTTTGTTTGTCCTAGGTCCTTCACTTTGGTAAGAATAATAAAAATGTTTTAAACATTTGGTGCTGGTTAGGTTTTAAAACGTTTGTTTTCAGATTTGGAAATTTCGAGAGGGATTTAAAGTGTTGGGCCTTTTTTGAAGGAGTTGGGGGCATTGAAGTGTTTTCATCCCCAAGGGACAAGCGCTTACGAGGCCAGGAAGAAACACAGCAGAGCTATGCAAGCTGAACGGACTCTTGATCCATCTCCTGGTGACCTGAGAACATTTCTTTCCCTTTCTTTTCTTTTCTTTTTTTTTTTTTTTTTTTTTTTTTTGAGACAGTTTTGCTCTGTTGCCAAGGTTGGAGAGCAATCGTGCGATCTCGGCTCATTGCAACCTCTGCCTCCCAGGTTCAAGCAATTCTTCTGCCTCAACCTCCTGAGTAGCTGGGATTAAAGACATGCACCATCAAGCCCAGCTGATTTTTGTGTAAAGACGGGATTTCACCATGGAGGTGAAATCAGGAGGTGAGACCAGGAGGCTGGTCTCAAACTCCTGACCTCAGGTCACCTCAGCCTCCCAAAGTGCTGGGAGAACATTTCTTTAAGATGGATGAGAAGGTAGGAATTTATGTTTAATACTCTGTCCAGAATGAATACTCTACCTGGGATTGTATCTTTATCTCTTAGAAATTGGAGCCAGGCGCGGTGGCTCATGCCTGTAATGCCAGCACTTTGGGAGGCTGAGGTGAGCGGATCACCTGAAATCAGGAGTTCAAGACTAGCCTTGCCAACATGGTGAAACCCTGTCTCTACTAAAAACACAAAAATTAGCTGGGTGTGGTGGTAAGCATCTGCAATCCTAGCTACTCGGGAGGCTGAGGCAGCAGAATCACTTGAACTCGGGAGGCAGAGGCTGCAGTGAGCCGAGATCGCACCACTACACTCCCGCTTGGGCAACACAGCGAGACTCCATCTCGAAAATAAAAAAAAAAAGAAAGAAAGAAAGAAAAAGAAAGAGAGAGAGAAAGAGAGAAAGAAAGAAAGAAAGAAAGAAAGAAAGAAAGAAAGAAAGAGAGAAAGAAAGAAAGAAAGAAAGAAAGAAAAGAAAGAAAGAAAGAAAGAAAGAAAGAAAGAAAGAAAGAAAGAAAGAAAGAGAAAAAGAAAGAAAGAGAGAGAGAAGGAAGGAAGGAAGGAAGGAAGGAAGGAAGGAAGGGATGAAGGGAGAGAGAGAGAAAGAAAGAAAGAAAAAGAAAGAGAGAGAGAGAAAGAAAGAAAGGAAGGAAGGAAGGAAGGAAGGAAGAAAGAAAGAAAGAAAAAGAAAGAAAGAAAGAAAGGAAGAAAGAAAGAAAGAAAGAAAGAAAGAAAGAAAGAAAGAAAGAAAGAAAGAAAGAAAGAAAGGTGTATGTGTAGGCTGGTGTGCAAGAAGACAAGTAACACTAATAAATACATAAACCAGAAAAATTTCAGGTAAGCAAACACTTCACAGTCATATGGAAATTCCAGCAAGGCTCTCTGCCAGAACTGGTTGAACTTAGATTAGGAATCGTTCCTGCAGATTGTGTGACCCAGATTATAAAGAGGTGATAAGGCAAGATTAATAGAAGAGGAGAAGTGAGGACATAACCTAGAGGAGAGAATGGTTGGGCAGATGCTCCTCGGTAAACAGAAAATGTTGCACAAACGTCAGCATGGTTGCTAATCGCCAACTGTCCTTGCATTAGATATGATATAATTGTCATAAAGGACATGGGACACTTACCTTGGTCCTGCACAGAGACAGAATTTCTTAGGAATTGTTCACTTTGCTGAAGTCACAGATCCCTGTAATAGCCAACAAGGAACAAAGTCTCTCCTACTACCTTATACACACATTTATATGCCAAGGGCTGAATTATTTGGTTGGCTAAAAGTAAAACATCAAAATGTATTAGATCGTACAAACAACTCTTGGACCTTGAAGCAGACCATGATATCCAGCTTCCTCAATCTTAAAAGCAAGAGGGCGGCATGATATGCAGCTTTCATCTGAGGTTTAGTGAGCTTAGGGATATCATTATGAATACAAAACACACCCAAACACACACAAATCCCCCAAGACCTATTGAGCCCAGAGATTACTGGTGTGCTCAGCATTTAATAACCCTCTGCAGAAATGATCACATCATGTCCTGGGCCCCCTATTGCCATTTATCCCAAGAATGTTGGAGGTCCTAAAAGAAGTTTATTTTATTTTTAGTGTTACCAATAAGGATTCTGTAACACAGAGGAATTAGATCAATGATTCCCAAAATTGATTCCGAAGTCAGTTGCTGGTTCTTGACTAAAAGTTCATCAATGAGTAAAAGTTGTTTTAAACTGAAGAAAAACAAAGACAACATAGAATTTTTTTTCTAAAACTAAACTTATTCAATGTAAAGGCCGTCCTTTTCTGAGGTTGTCGATTTTACCTCTTTAAATGTTTTGGGATTTGAAATATTCTTTCATTTTATTATGTGGTTCTGACAGTAGATAATAGTTATGTCCTTTGGTTGCTTGCTTGTTTATTTTTACATTGTGTTTGAATGCCTTTACTTGGAAAACCAAATTTTTGGCAACCCTATTGTGGTCTCTCATTGCAATTATATTGTCTTGGGGCTGGGTGCGGTGGCTCATGCCTGTAATCCCAGCACTTTGCGAGGCTGAGGCAGGTGGACCACTTGAGGTCAGGAGTTCGAGACTAGCCTGGCCAACATGGTGAAAACCCGTCTCTACTGAAAATACAAAAATTAGCCTGGCGTGTTTGCGCATGCCTGTAATCTCAGCTACTCCAGAGGCAGGAGAATCACTTGATCCTGGGAGGCGGAGGTTGCAGTGAGTGAGATTGTGCCACTGCACTCCAGCCTGGGTGAAAGAGCAAGACTCCACCTCAAAAAAAATAAAAGAAATTGTACTGTCTTGGGAAAGCCAAATTCTGACAACTATAAAGTTGGTTATCATAGATAATCAACATAGAATGACCTGCTTCTCCTTCCTGTGAAAGAGTTCAGATCAGAAATCTAAGATCCTGAGAAATACTTTCCATGGAATCTTTTCAACTGAACCAATTTTTAATTACCAGAATTTAGTAATTATTCAGCCTCTGTTCCTGTACTATTTCCTGTGACTGCAGTTTATGTCACTCAATGGCTTAAGCAGCTTTAACGTATTCCACCCTGTCCAGGGTACCTCCCATTCCAGATCACATGAGTTCCATGCTATCCTGATGTAGAGCCACTGTCAAAGGGGATGTAGCTCTTAAGAGCCACCTCAACTTTTTGCATTGGTCCTGCCAGAAATATACAGGATTTCCCCAGTGACTCACTTCTTTAGGGAAATCAGCTATAAAGCATCCAAAGATCTCTAGTGATGTTTACACATAAAAATTACGTTAATACAGTTGATTCAGAACTGAATTTACTCAGTAGCTTGTTTTAGTTTCAAATCTGCCCCAATTCTATTATCATAAATTATAACAACTACTCCTTTTTATAGTATCATAATTAGTAATACTGCTTATAGATGCTCACTGTGTAGCAGACATTGAACTAGACACTTCATATATTTATTATGCTCATTTAATTAAAATAAATATATATCTCTAAGGAAGTCATTGAGATTCTAAGAGTTAGATTCCTGATCAATAATCAGAACTAAGTAAATCATTTTTCAAATTTCTTAGTGCCGGAACTTTTATGATGAGAAAATCTTATACCAGAAGCAGAAGGGTATTTTCTGTAGTTCAACTATTCTTTGATTCAGAATTCATGGTAAACATTTTTTAAATTTCATACCAATAACTGTTTATGATGAAAAGATAGAAATAATCCTGGGTTGGCATTTAGGAGACTCAGACTTTTATCTTGGTTTTATACTTACTATCTGTGGAAAAGGCAATTTAAACTTACTAAACTTTAGTTTTCTCATCTGTAAAATATTCCTCATTTGCCTCACAGGGAAGTCATAAAGTAATATATATTACAAAATGCAATTTGAAACTGGGCGTGGTGGCTCACACCTGTAATCCCAGCACTTTGGGAGGCCAAGGTAGGCGGATCTCCTAAGGTCAGGAGTTTGAGTCCAGCCTGACTAATATGGTAAAACCCCATCTCTACTAAAAATACAAAGACTAGCCAGGCATGTCTAATTCATTTTTGTGTCTCTGCCAATCACAGTCCCCATTACTATATCTACTCGAAAAGGCCTAATTAAATTTCCTCTCTTTTTTAATCAACATTTAGCATTGTTTGACATAATCAGTATTAATGTATACCAAAAAGTAAATGAATGTACTAATGAACAATGTTTTGTGTAAGTTCTTTTATGTATCTTTCAAAGTCCTCCTATATATTCTTCATTGAATCTCACACTACCCCTCACCTATTTCTTTCTCCCGAAAACAATCTCATCTTGCAACCACTCTGTGTTCATTCCCACAACGTGATCTAATAAATGTTCTTTCCCCTCATCTAAAATAAACGTCTCTCTTCAGTCTGCTTAGCTCAAGTTTCCCTGCCTCCAATACTCAGCTCTGTCTTAACATGTTCATGAACTCCCTACTTCCTTCAGTGCATACTGAACAGGTTTATGTAAATTAGAATTCAACTCTCAATTTTACAGTGTATGTTGTCAATTATTGTTTATTCTTTTGTAAAATGTTCTGACTACAGACTTCTTGAAGGCATGAACCAAACCAAACTATAGTGACAGAGAAGAAGGTCAGTTGTTACTTTGGGATAGGGCTAGAGGAAGGGATGGATTACCAAAAGGCACAGGAACATTGGGAGTGAGGGAAATGTTTATTATACTGAATGTGGTGGTAATTCACAGGTGCATACATATATCAACCTGACTAAATTGGAAATTTTAAATATGTATGGTTTTTTACTTAAATTATACCTCCAAAAAGTTGTTTTAAAAAAGCTGTTGGGGCCAGATGCGGTGGCTCACGCCTGTAATCCCAGCACTTTGGGAGGCCGAGGCGGGCGGATCACGAGGTCAGGAGATCAAGACCATCCTGGCTAACACGGTGAAACCCCCTCTCTACTAAAAATACAAAAAATTAGCTGGGCGTGGTGGCGGGCGCCTGTAGTCCCAGCTACTCGGGAGGCTGAGGCCGGAGAATGGCATGAACTCAGGAGGCGGAGCTTGCAGTGAGTGGAGATGGCGCCACTGCACTCCAGCCTGGGCGACAGAGACAGGCTCCGTCTAAAAAAACAAAAACAAAAACAAAAAGCCGTTGGAAGGCAAAATTTGAGAAGGCTACATGGCATAGAATCTTTGTAAGTTGAAGAATAGCCTTTGGAAACATCAGTGTTTATCTACTGACTACAAGGTAATCAGTAGGCAGTTGCTGTATGATGTTACTATATCTCATCAAGTGTGCTACTGAAGGAGATGAATGATCTATTTCGTAACCACCTTTGGTGCTTTAATTGTTCTACAGAGTCCACATTACTAACCATTACTTCTGTGACTGTTTTTCCCTATTGGAATTCTTCTGTTCCAGTACTTACGTTAATAAATTACTGATCCCATGTTTCACTGCACTTGAAGTTCTTATCCTAACACTAAACTAGTCCTTAATCATTATAATTGCTGGTATATCTCCTCATGAAATCCACTGATGAAAAATTTAAAGACTTCGGCATCCATAATTCTGAGATGAGGTTAATATCAATGCACCTAGGAAAATGCACAAATAAAAAAAAATACTGTCAATTATCAGCTTATAGCAAAGAGGGTAAAATATTATGAGAAAAATATATTTATTGCTACCAAGTAGCATATGACTATATAAATATTTTTGGCTCAATCAGTCAATATTGCCAACAATACTATGAATTAATACCTATTCTTGAAATTTACTTTCAAAATATAAGAAGAGATATCATATCATATATTTCTATGGGTATAGAATATTAGAAAATTTTAATATTGATTGAAGGGTTTTGAGACTTTGAATTTTACATTCCAGAAAAGCTCCCCATCTAGAAGTGGAATATGAAAGAAAATAGAAAGATATATAGTCAGAAAGATTGAAAAGAAGAGAGGGAACTCTGGAAAACCTTTTAATTGATTTAAGATTTAGTAATTTTTTAACTTCAGTAAATTAGAGGACAAATGTACTTCGCTCTATCAAAAATTAAATTCATTTCTTCTTTGAAGGTATATTATGTTTTAAGTTTTGAATAAAAAGCATTTAGTACACGTCTACCCCTTCATTGAGAATCCCAGGTAAGTATCAAGGGAAGAGTTTTTGTCCATAATGTACAAGGTGAAAGAAACTGTAAAGAAAATTTCTTTGCATTTAAATTACTCTAGTATTTCATGAATAGATCCCTTTTAGTTAAACTCTGTAATTCTCTCTTTCCAAGGCAAAGGTAGCAGGTTTGTAGCCTAACAAACAAGCAGGGTGATGTGATGGGAAAGATGGAAATTAGAATCAAGCTGACCTAGACTTAAATTCAAGTTCTGCCACTTAAAAACTACTCAGCCTTGACCATTCCACTTAAACTCTCTGATGACAAAGTTTTTATTGGTAAACTTAGGATAATGATACCACCTTCTAGGTAATTGTTGTAAAGATTATATGCAAATATATACAAACAACTGCACAAGATATAGCAGGTAAAAAGTGCTCAACAAGGAGAAGTTGATATGGTTAGAATATTCCAGCATGTGGAGTGAGTTACGGTTTGTCCTGAGGAAATGTGGGCCACCAAAATTGTTCTGAGAAACAAGGATACAAGAGGAAAATATGACAATGATTTGTTTAAATTAAATTATGTAGGCAGGGAAAGTGTAGCGAAAATTGTATTTTTTACCTTGACAATCAAGGTTTTTGGTTATGATAATAAAATAAATGGTAACAATGCCAGAATGTATGTATGCCTACCTTAAGATGTATAATTGTAGGCATCATTTCCTGCTGTTTGTGACTTTAAATAAAGATTACACAGTGGTTTCTTTTTTTTCTTAAGACGGAGTCTCGCTCTGTCGCCCAGGCTGGAGGGCAGTGGTGCGATCTCGGCTCACTGCAAGCTCCGCCTCCCGGATTCACGCGATTCTCCAGCCTCAGCCTCCCGAGTAGAGCAGCGGGGACTACAGGCGCCCGCCGCCTCGCCGGGCTACCTTTTCGTATTTTTAGTAGAGACGGGGTTTCACCGTGTTAGCCAGGATGGTCTCTATCTCCGGACCTCGTGATCTGCCCGCTTCGGCCTCCCAAAGTGCTGGGATTACAGGCCTGAGCCAGGGTGCCCGCTTTTAACTAAGGCCTTAATAACACTTACATTAGACAAAATCTCATTTTAAAAAAGTATTGACTGCCAGCTAAAAACCATGAGGGTGAAAGTGATTAAACAATTAGTTTTCTTTTGTGTTTTTAATTTTTAATTTTCAGGGATACATAGTAGGTGTACATATTTATGGGGTACATGAGATATTTTGATACAGGAATATGATGCATAGTAATTACATCACAGTAAATGGGGTATCCATCCTCTTATGTGTTTATTCTTTGTATTACAAATAATCCTATTATATTATTTTAGTTATTTTTAGTGTACAATAAGCTATTTTTGACTGTAGTCACCCTGTTGTGCTATCAAATACTAGATCTTATTCATTCTGTCTGTAATACTTAACCATCTCCACTTCCTTCTTTCCCCAACCTTCCAGTCCCACCCCCTCCCTGCAATCCCTGCACCCCTGCCCCACCCCCCCCGCCCCTCCCCGCAACACACACACACTTCTCAATACCCTTCTCAGCCTCTGGTAACCATCCTTCTATTCTTCATCTCCATGAGTTCAAGTGTTTTAATTTTTAGCACCCACAAATAAGTGAGAACATGTGAAGCTTGTCCTTCTGTGCCTGGCTTATTTTACTTAACATAATGACCTCCAGTTCCATCTATGTTGTTGCAAATGACAAGATCTATTTTTTTATGGATGAATAGTACTCCATTTTACTCACTCGTCTATTGATGGACACTTGGCTTGCTTTCAAATCTTGGCTATTGTGAATAAAGCTGCAATAAACATGGGAGTGCAGATATCTTCAATATGCTGATTTTCTTTCTTTTGGGTATACATCTTAGCAGTGGGATTGCTGGATCATATGGTAGCTCTATTTGTAGTTTTCTGAGGAACCTCCAAACTATTCTCCATAACATAGTGGTTGTACTAATTTATATTCTCAGAGTACCAGTAGTGTACCAGGTTTCTCTTTTCTCCACATCCTTGCCAGCATTTGTTATTGCCTGTCTTTTGGTTAAAAGCCATTTTAACTGGGGCGAGAGAGCTGGAACAGACGAAGGATGTCACAGAAGCAGTGGTTGATGGTGTTTGCCTCACAGAAGGTCAGTTTCAGCATGCACCTGGTATAGACCACGGCCCCAGAAAAGGGCCAGAAGTAAGAATCAAGCATATGGCTGGAACACATTTTAGGGGGCATAGCAATGTTATACAGAAGTGGGTTACAGATGGCCATGGCCACTAGTGATCAGAGACCACTGACATCAGAACATAGCATTCAGAAATAATAAATAAATAAATAAATAAATAAATAACAGGGGAAAAAAGCTGAGACATGCACCCTGCGTAGGAAATAATATTCTTCTCTGTTACGAAGTTCATCAGCATTTTTGGAATAAACACAGAAGAATAACAGTGGTCTATAAAAGCTAAACTAAGAAGAAAAAAGTACATGGGTGCATGAAAGTATGAACTGAACACAATTAGAGTTACCAAGCCCAAATTCCCCTACCCAGTGACCACACCCATTACTAGAAACAGGAAGAACAGGGGCAGTTGGAAATCTGTCTGGTCTCAACCCCATCATAATTAATTCAGCCACAATAGAACTATTTCCAGGAGCCATTCTTCTCTATGGAAATCTGTGAACAGTGGAGAAAAGTGTTGTATTAGAGGACAACCCAGCTCTTCCCACAGTATTTTCTCCCATAACATAGGATATTGCTGGGATGGGTTGAAACTAGCTCAACCTGGATCCACAAAATCTGCCTTTACCACTATCATGATACTTGGGTGACACTGATTTAGCCTTTTTAGAGCTTTACTAAACTAAATAGAGCAAATAGCAGTGCCACTTTAGCCTACAGCCAGTGCTGCCATATGCAAACATGATTGCTGAAACACCAAGGGATAAGGGAGAAGGGTAGACCAGGACAGAGTCCACATTCTCTCATCTCATCATTTTTTCATTCACTTGCGTTCTCCCTTCTCTCATCAATAAAATTAGAGGCAGAGGCCATAGGACATACTCATTGTCATCTCTCCCTACATCTAAGATTGGCCATGTGACATAGCCACATGATTAAAGGGAGAAGGGAAGCCATCTACTAGCTTCTGGAAAGGATTCACTTCATGATAGATATAAAGAGAGGTATGTAAGGAGAACTCTATTTCTTGTTGCCTTGTTTCCATCTTTGGATACAGTTGTGTTTAGATGTCATTCATGGAGCTATGACAGCCATTTTGTGATTGTGAAGTGATAAGCCTGAGGTCTAAGACTAGCAGACTGAAGACAGTGGCATGAAAAGCCCTGGTTGTTGATGAGAATGCTTAGTTGCTGAACCAATCCTAGGACACTCTCCCTCCAGATTTACTGTTACATGAGGAAAAAATAGTTCCTAATTAAAATAGGTTTTTATTTGAACATTCTATAACTTGCTGCTAGAAACTTTCCAACTGATATCATCAACTGAAGGCTACGTTCTTCAGATTTTTTTTTAAAAATGCATTATTTTAAGAAATGAACACCTTAGAGATTATTTTCCTTTCAATAAATATTGAAGAGTAAAACTAATTTAGTATGATGAGTAGAAGAGTTGTACAGTTTTAGATATTAACTTTAAATATAATCTTTGGTTCCTCTTATTAGTGTTCCTTATTATACCTTTGGGATCCTTTTTTAGCTTTTATTTTAGGTTCAGGGCTGCATGTAAATGCTGGTTATATAGATAAACTCATGTCATGGGGGTTTTGTTGTGCAGATTATTTCATCATGCAGCTGTTAAGCCTAGTACCCAATAGTTATATTTTCTGCTCCTCTCCCTCCTCAAAATCATGCAATTACATGGAAATTAAACAACATGCTCCCTGATGACTTTTGGGTAAATAATGAAATTAAGACGGAAACCACTGTGGTCTTAAAATGTAAACGTTTTCCAACTTTTCCTGTATTTTTAATTGTGAGAGGACTAAGAGTTTTAAAAAATACTAAAAGTGCTAAAAACACTTAAACCAATTAGAATAGTCCATTCATGACGTCTTATCAGCTACATGTTGAGCATCTCAGATCTGAAAATTCAACTTTTCAAAAGCTTCAAAATCTAAAACTTGTTTTACTTTCTTTAAACTTTTTTGTATTTTTCCATAAATTATTGGGGTACAGGTGGTTTTTGGTCACATGAATAAGTTCTTTAGTGGCAATTTGTGAGATTTTGATTCACCCATCACCTGAGAAGTATACACTGCATCCTATTTGTAATCTTTTATCCCTCACCCCTCTCCCATCCATCCCCCCAAGTCCCCAAAGTCCATTGTGACAGAGCAGGAGCACCATCAACTCAGACAGTCACTTTAAGTTCTAGCTCCCTTTCTAGCCTCATTGATTTCAAAGAAATCACTTCTCTTCTAACTATAAGAAGCCAGAAAGAGCAGACAGTTAAACACAAATAAGATAGCTTGGGCACAGAGGGAGGTGGGAGGAAAGTCTTTTGGGTAACTGCCAAACTTCAATAGGCCCCAGTAAAACAGTGGGCCTTAATAAGCACATTCCTTTCCCTTCAGGTGCACTAAGATAGGAAAGCTAAAAGCAGACTCATGGGGTATGCCTGCAGCTGCAGAAAGATGTATAGGGACGGTCACACAACTCTCCCTTGCAGATTAGCACAACAAAGAAACACAGAAGCAGTCCAAGCCTCTGGTAAACTCTCCCACCGTGAATCCTTAAAAGCTCTTTGTTAGAGAGTGTGACTCTGACCTAACTCAGCCAGAAGCCCCTCTCAGGTTTGTTTTCTAAAATAAAACTGTCGTTGTTGACTGTTGAGCCACACTTTGTATTTCTTTCCTCTTTCTTTAATTCTTACACATTGCATCATTCTTTACCTTTGCATCCTCAAAGCTTAGCTCCCACATATCAGTGAGAATATACAATGTTTGGTTTTCCATTCCCGAGTTACTTCACTTAGAATAATAGTCTCCAATCTCATCCAGGTTGCTGCAAATGCCATTAATTCATTCCATTTTATGGCTGAGTAGTATTCTATTGTATAAATATACCACAGTTTCTTTATCCACTCAGAGATTGATGGGCATATGAGTTGGTTCCACAATTTTGCAATTGTGAATTGTGCTGTTGTAAACATGCATGTGCAAGTATCTTTTTTGTATAATGATTTTTTTCGTCTGGGTAGACACCCAGTAGTGGGATTGCTGGATCAAATAGTGGTTCTACTTTTAGTTCTTTAAGGAATCTCCACATTGTTTCCCATAGTGATTGTACTGGTTTACATTTCCACCAGCAATGTAGAAGTGTTCCCTGTTCACTGCATGGAACTTCCTCCAAGACAGAGCATATGATAGGTCATAAAACAAGCATCAATAAGTTTAAGAAAATTGAAATTATATCAAGCATTCTCTCAGACCACAGCAGAATAAAACTGGAAATCAACTCCAAAAGGAAGCTTCAAAACAAAGCAAATACATAGAAATTAAATAACGTGCTCCTGAGTGAGCATTGAGTCAAAAACAAAATCAACATAGAAATTAAAGAATTCTTCAAACATTGAATAACAGTAATGACACAACCTATCAAAACCTCTGGGATACAACAAAAGTGGTGCTAAGAGGAAAGTTCATATCCCTAAATGCCTACATCAAAAAGACTCAAAGAGCACAAACTAACATTCTAAGGTCACACCTCAAGGAACTACAGAAACAAGAACAAACCAAACCCTAACCTAACAGAAGAAGGGAAGTAACCAAGATCAGAGCAGAACTAAATGAAATTGAAACAACAACAACAAAAAAGATAAATGAAACAAAATACTGGTTCTCTGAAACTTTTTGAGCACCAACACAATGCTCAGAGAAAATTTTCACTGGAGCATTTGGATTTTAAATTTCTACCCCTAAGTATGTAAAGCAAATATTCCAAAATCTGAAAAGATAAGAAATCCACAACATTTTGGGTTCCAACCATTTTAGATAAGGGATATTTAACCTGTATAACCAGGACAGAATCGTCATTCCCTCCTCTCATCATTGCTCCATTCACTTGCGTTTTCACTTCACCAGGAAAATTAGAGGCAGAGGCTTCAGCAACCTGGGTGCTGGCTTCTAATACAGATTAGACCCAGGTGGGATGGGAGAAAAGAACACTGTTTCTAATCCACAAAGGACCAGCATCTAGGAAATGTTAAATTAGTGCACATGTCATAGAATAAAAGACCTACATCTAGAACGAGGAGAGTTCTGTTTATGGAGAGAAATAGTGGTAACTGAGGTACCACTCTCCCAAAGGCCCTAATGTCTATGAATCTTCTCTGATCCTCCACCATTTTTATTTGAGTGTCAGAAATGCACAAAATTGGAAAGAAAGTGGTGTATCTAAGTCTTAGATTACCACTTAAAATGAGGAGGACCTATGCTAAGAGAAATACACAAGACACACAGAGAGAAGCACTGCATGATCTCACCTATACATGGAATCTAAAATAGTCAAATTAATAGGAGCAGAGAGTAGGGTATTTATGAGTTTCCAGGGGCTGGTGGGAGGGGAAATTTTGCTAGATCTTAAAATTCGCTACATATTTCAGAATATAATCCATGGCAAAACAGAGGGAACACTGGATCTTCAGGAGAAAGCCCTACAAATTTCAATTGCCGTAAAAAGTAAGAATTTTCTTCTGTACCAAAATGAATACAGTGTGAAAAATTAAGCTAATGCTCCCTATGAATTGAGGCATGTAGTTATGTGGCTGAAGTAGGTCCATATCACAGCGTGGACATTTTCTCGTGGAAATTAATGTTAGAGTAGTAACATAGGTAAATAGCACCCTCTGATGGGAACTGTTGACTTAGACAAGATTTGTACTAAATAAAAGAAAAAAGATGTTCTAAGGAATAATCCAAATGAAGACTCTTAAGTAG
Organism: Macaca fascicularis; assembly: GCF_037993035.2. Taxonomy (NCBI): domain Eukaryota; kingdom Metazoa; phylum Chordata; class Mammalia; order Primates; family Cercopithecidae; genus Macaca; species Macaca fascicularis. The sequence continues at coordinate 122,906,911 of NC_088388.1, forward strand.
GGTAGAGCATTGAATTTTGACTCAAAACTCAATTAAGATTCTTGGAATATAGGTCTAATTTTAACAACTGAAGAAAATATTATAAAATGCAATCTGGTGGAAGAAAAGTTTGATAACTATTTTGTACTCTCCTTTCACTTCCCCTTCTGTCACCATGAAAAGTATTTGAGCTCATGAGTTTTAGAAGCTAAGGCAGTTCTTTCAGTGTTTCAAGAAAAGAAAGCACTGAAAAACTCTTTCTCTTTCCTCCCCACCTTCACTCTTCCTGTTCTGGATGATAACAAATGATGAATATAGTCATCTGAAAGCATGTTACCACCACCTCTACCTTTATTTTTTTCTGTTAACCAACGGGAATAATAGCCCTTAAAGAAGAGATGCCAAATTAGCTGAGCATGGTGGCAAGTGCCTGTAATCTCAGCTACTCAGGAGTCTGAGGCAGGAGAATTGCATGAACCCAAGAGGCAGAGGTTGCAGTGAGCTGAGATCACACCACTGCACTCCAGCCTGGATGACAGGGCAAGACTCCATCTAAAAAAAACAACAACAACAACAACAAAAAAAGATGCCAGTGTAGTAAGAAGCTCATGTAAATAACAATGGAAAGAAATTAAAGAATTAGAGAATAGACACAAATTCACTGTACTTACTAGATTACATATGCATGCACGCAAGCACACATACACATAATTTATGGTCCTTTATTTTTGACAGGGATGCCTAGACAATTAAATGGAGAGAGAGCAGTCTTTTCAACAAATGGTGCTGAAATAACTGGATTTCATATTCAAAATAATAAATTGGACACCTACACTATAAAAATTAACTGAAAGTATAATCATGCATCTAAATTGAAGAAGCAATATTATAAAACACGTTGTGCACATGTGCCCTAGAACATAAAGTATAATAAAAAATAAATAAATAAAACCATCAGAAGAAAACATCAGAAAAGACATCAAGAGAGTTAAGAGACAATCCACAGAAATGTTTTCAAATCATATATCTGATAGGATCTAGTATCCTGAACACACTGAGTATTGTAACAGCATAAACATATTAAAAGACAACCCAATTTTAAAATAAGGACAGGATTTGATAAAACATTTGTTCAAAAATATATTTAAAAAAACAAATAAACACAGAAAAAGATGCTCAATATCATTGGTAATGAGAGAAATGTGAATCGAAACCACAATAAAATATTACCACACACAAACACTAGGATAATTATAATTATTTAAAAAAAGATAAGCATTGGTGAGATGAGGTTGTAAAAGAAGTTGTCACTGGTGGGAATATCAAATAACGCAGCCACTTTGAAAACCAGTCTAGCAGTACCACAAACCTTAAAAATAGAATTACCATAAAATCCAGTGCTTTCTCTCCTAAGTATGTGCCTAAGAGAAATGAAAACCTATGTCCACATGAAAACTTGTACATGAATGTTCATTAGCACCATTACTCATAATAGCCGAGAACTAGAAAAATCCAAATATCCATTAACTGATGAATGGGTAAACAAAATGTGGCATATTCATACAATGAAATATTATATGATAAAATAAAGGAATGAAGCACATTTATAAGTGACAACATGGATGAGCCATGAAAACGTTATGCCAAGTGAGGAAAGCCAGTCACGAAAAACACATGCTATGTTACTCCATGGATATAAAATGTCCATAGCTGCAAATCCACAGACAAAACATCCCTAGAAAGTAAATGGGTAGTTGTCTAGGGTCGGGAGTGGAAGATAGGAGGACAGTGGCTAAACGGCTTGGGGTTTCCTCTGGAGGTGACATGAAGGCTCTTAAATTGATTATGGTTATGGTTGCACAGTTCTGTGAGTAAAGCCAAAACCATTGCATTGCACACTTTAAATGTGTGAATTACATGGTATGTTAGTTTTATCTAAATAAAGTTGTTTCCAGAAAAAAAGAGTAAACTTTACATACATGAAAACATGAAATAAAACAGAAATCAGATAATATTTTTAAGTGAATGAAAATGTAAATACAACATATGAAAATACATGAAACATAGTTAAATACAATGCTTACATGGCAATTTATGGCACCCAACTGCCTATGTTGGAAAAGAAGAGAGGTTTCAAGTTAGACATAAACTTCTATCTCATAAAATGTCAAGAAAAAAACATTTTAAATTCAAAATAAGTAGAAAATAAAAGAGTAAAGATAATGGTTGAAAAAGTGGGAAACAGAAGAAGAATATATAAAGAAGCTCATTTGAAAGCTGTGTTTTTCACATGAATAAAAGTGATATTCCTCTAACTAGACAGTTTGGGCAGAAAAGGAAAAGATAAAAATTAGCAATATCAGATACATCAGAGAATGTGGCTACAGAGCCTACACACATTAAATGAAAATAAGGGAATATTATGAACCAATTTACAGTTATTTAATTTGCAAACCAATGAAATAGACCAATTATTGAAAGATATAAATTGCCATCATTGGGCAAATGAACTTATATAATATGAAAAAATATATATGCCCTCATTCTGATACCCTTAAGCTAAGCACAATGATATATGATATACTACAAATGTATATAATGGGATTGTATATTGACTTTTATCCTCCTGTAGACACTGGAGGAAATCCCTCATCTCGTACTTACTACATGAGAATACTCTCTGCCCTGGTTTGCACTGGATTCTTCTGTATGTCTTATACTACTTCTGCCGTTCCTCTTCTGTATAAACCATTCCGTATTAACAAGCTCTTCCCATAACTCGAGCCTTTATTCTCAATCTCTGTTTATGGATTAGTTAATTGTTCCCTTTAAGCAGAGCTTGGGCTTTGTAAACTTATTGTATTATGAAATATAGCATAAATATATATATATATAGATGATATAGATGTAAAAGTGTACAAAGTACATACTTCAACCAATTTTTAGAAAATGAGCAGCTTTTAACCACCATACAGATCTATAAATAAAAAATCGCCAGCACCCCAGGGCCCTCCATGTGCCCCTTCTTGATGGTAGCTCCATCCATTTTTAACCTTCCCCATCCTGACTGTGTGGCAGTCACTCTATGGCTTTGCTTTATAACTTTATAACTAACTAGAGCATCTTTGTCATCTGTATCCTGCTGAGAGAAGGACAAAGAGAAGGTGGAAATGGCCTTGAAACAGGCCTTGAAACAGTGTGCATCACGTCTGGAACTCAGTCGCATGCAAGAGCACACTGCAAGAAAGACTGGGAAATGTATGTTTTGCAGGAAGAGTGAACAGCAGTAATCTCTGCCACACTGGTATATAATCATATAACTATCATTATATCAGTGTCTGCCAATTATCATTAATGTGAGATTAAATAAGACATTAAGTGTAAAAACTTACTGCTCACCCTGGAACTTAGTAAGCACTAATAAGAATCATGATTTATCTAGGTCATTCTTATTTTTTTATTTATTGTATAGGCCAGAAGAAAATAAGAACACACTCACATATTCTAAATTGAATCACAGAACTATGAAACATGAAATATGAAGAATACTCATAAGACTTTTTTGCTTACTTGAGTATTTTGCTTTTATTTGTATTTCAAGACTACTAAAAATAATATTCATAATTAACTGATGTTTAAAGTAGAAAAATTTTGTATAACTAAAAAGAAAATAAAACCCTGATCAATTTAGAATCCAACACCCAAGTCCTGATCCCAGCTCTACCACCTGTATGTTGTGATTTGTAACAAGCCACGAACATCTCTATGCACCAGACCCATCATCCATGGCACTGGATTTAGGATTCCCTCCCTCAATTGCCTCCCACTTCTCCCTGAGGAGCACAGAGACTGACAGATGGGACAGTGTAGAGGAAACTGTGTACAACTCTCCTCCAAAGAGAAACTACAACACCTGGACATGTCTCGATACTGATGTTTGCAGTGGGTTAATTCAACTCTACGGCAGAAGGATTTTAAACAGTGCAAGTGATTCCACCAGCCTCGCCCTCACTGAGGAAGATTAAGTCTCGGCCCTCAGATGTAACATTTCATGACAATGAGTGACAACTTAATGTTTAAAGGTATTTCTTGGCAGGGCGTGGGGGCTCACGCCTGTAATCCCAGCACTTTGACTGGCAGATCATGAGGTCAGGAGTTTGAGACCAGCCTGGACAACATGGTGAAACCCCGTTTCTACTAAAAATACAAAAATTAGCCAGGCATGGTGGCACACGCCTGTAATCCCAGCTACTTGGGAGGATGAGGCAGGAGAATCACTTGAACCTGGGAGGAAGAGGTTGCAGTGAGCCAAGATCACCACTGCACCCCAATCTGGGTGACAGAGCAAGACTCCGTCTCAGAAAAAAAAAAGAAGAAAGTATTTCTTTTGCACAACAAAGCCCTGCAGATAAACTACATACTTGATCTGGTGCAAAGCTTAATTAACATTGAGTGACATGTCCCAACGCTACAGAGAAAAACCGACTGTGCCAGATTTATGGGATTTCTCAGTTTTAGATTAGAACATATTTTTAAGTTTATCTTTTCTGAAAATAGAACTGATTTCATCTGCATTTTGAGGATCTTCACATGAAAGATCAGTGACCCAGTTTAATCCACCTCTTTGGCCACTTTAAACAGTGATAAAATACATAAAGTATGGACACATCTCTGAAATGTCCACAGAATACCAAATAGCACAGATACTATTTACTTATTTAAATACTTTTTTTAACTAAGGAAAATAATTTTATCAAAAGGGACAGCAAATAAAAGAAATGATGAAAGGAAACCTCCAAGCAACTTCAACTATTTTATAAGAGTAGAATTTGTTAAGGGTTAAATCAGGCATGTTGATACTAGGGTCAGCAATCAGGAATGAGTGGCCATCTCAAACCATAAGTCAAAAATTCAGCAATGCTGAACATCAAAAACCAACAACAAGCCGATGAACAAGTTAAGCTAAATTTTTTAGTACCAAAATATTGAATGGAGATTAGAAAAATGGAAAAATAGTAAATACGATTATAGTTATGTTAGAAAATAGTTGTTGATTTCCATATCAGACTGATGATTTTTGAGTAGTCATATTTTTGTCTGATTGCCCAAAGGAAAAATAATCTACCCTCCTATTTCAGAAAAGACTGATATGATTTGTTAAATTTGGTAAATCAGCTTTTTTTCAAATTATCGTCTCTCTCTCAGCTACAGTTTGAGGTTTTCATAGCTTAAAATCCATATGGAAGGAACACATGAAAACCAAGAAAAGCAAGTGTGATTTGGCTGTTCCTAGGACTCCCAGACCTCTGGGATTAATATCAAGCAATTTCAGCTTTTACCGCACTAAGATAAATCTTATGATCTCCACAATTCGCTAGAGCCTCCAAGGAGAGGAGAATTCTAAGTAAGGGATTTCACTTTCCATCATTTTACTTTCTAAATTCTGTCTTCCTAAGTAGAATTTCAAACACCACTCACTATTTTTTTTAATCAAGAAGTTACTGTTCCTTCTCTACCTGATTCTCCACAAATGTGGCAACAGCTTTTCCACTTGCATTCCCCAAATAATAATACCATGTGCATATTATAATAGTTATTGACTCTTAATTGAGAGTACAAGATACAGTACTCCACAGAGCACAGAGAATATAAATTCAGATCACTCACAAAAATTAGAAATGGTAAAAAAATTACACAACAACAGAAAATGAAAGTGGTTTCTGCAGTCTTGCTGACCATTCTCTACACAGCGACTTCATTTATCAGCCGTGGGTCTCTTGGGGTCCTTTTCACTCCCATGCCTAGATGTCTGAAATAAATCATCCTCATAACATTTCAAAGCCATTTTTTTTATTTGCTGAAAAGCTCACCTCTCTGTTTGACTTTATACTAGCTTAAAAGATGTCCTCTTTCCCAACAATAAGAACCATCAAACTGTTTTCCTAAACAAACATCAAAGAAGTGATACCCATTCTGTTAGAAATTTATGTAAAATTCTGGAACAAAGCACAGTCAATTTCCAAATTAGAAATGTTTTCTTATATTCCATGTTAACTGAAAAAAAATAGTAAAACAGAAACAAAATACACTAAGAAGAGCAGTGGACTTGAAATCAGAAGGCAAAATGTTTAGTCTAGACTTTTTCATTAAGAAGTTGTGTGACTTTAAGTAAATCATTACCGTGAAGATCTTCACTTTCCCACCCATGTAATAAATAAATGTCCTTCTTTTATGTGCTGGTTTGCGTGTAGAAATAAATAAGAAAACTATTTGACCAAAAAAATAAAAAATAAAACGCTTAATCTATGTTGTTTAAAGCTGCAAAGTAGGTTATACTTACTAGTCCTTAAGAAACTTTCCATCTCTAGCTTTTAAAGGAGACATATGTTTGCCCAGAAGAGGGTGGAAAGATGGTAGCAGAAACAGACTGTCTGATTTCCACCTCCAGTGGCAAACGGTGAATAACAATTTCCACCCCTCTGACAACACAGTGATTCGAAAGTGTTAATTTGCTTGATCATTTGCAGACCATTTATCTTTTCCTAGAGGAAAGAGTAATGTTAAAAATGACAATATAAAAATATAGATTTCTTCCCTAATGCTACTACTATTCAAGAAAAAATGTGAGGAGAAAAGAATTATACAAATAACGAGGAAAGGAGAAAAACATGCTCTATGAAAAGGGGAAACAAATTATTGAGAGAAGACTCCAATTTTCTTCACTGTAGTAAGAAATAATTAAGGTAAGAAGAGTACTATTAAAAGATCCTAAATAACAACAGAAGCTCCCTGTCCTAAAACTACATGCACAGAAAGATACTGTTTCTAGTCAAAACTTTTTCCTACTAGGGTTTTTTCTCAGGGAAAGTTGAACATTTTATTCATCAAACTGTAGATTAAGGGGTTCATCAAAGGAGTTGTATTGGTGTAAAAGACAGAAGAAATCTTTCCCTCATCCATGGACCCAACAGAAGATAAAAGTTTGAGACACATAAATGCACACGATCCAAACTACAGAGAAACAGCAATTAGGTAGGAACTGAAGGGTTCAAAGCTTTGGACCTGCCCTTCTTGGAGCTGATGTGGAGGATGATAGAGAAGCTGCAACCACAAGAGATAAATGTGGCCGGACGCGGTGGCTCACGCCTGTAATCCCAGCACTTTGGGAGACCAAGGTGGGTGGATCACGAGGTCAGGAGATCGAGACCATCCTGGCTCACACAGTGAAACCCCGCCTCTACTAAAAAAATACAAAAAAACTAGCCGGGCGAGGTGGCGGGCGCCTGTAGTCCCAGCTACTCGGGAGGCTGAGGCAGGAGAATGGCGTCAACCCGGGAGGCGGAGCTTGCAGTAAGCCGAGATCACGCCGCTGCACTCCAGCCTGGGCGACAGAACGAGACTCCATCTCGAAAAATCAAAAAAATTTAAAAAATAAAATAAAAAAAGAGATAAATGTGGTGACAATGGAAAATGATGGCTACTGCAATGGAAGCCACCAGCTCTTTGATGTAGGTGCCAGTGCAGGAGAGCTGGAGCAGAGGGAGGATGTCACACAAATAGGGATCGATGGTGTTTGCATCACAGAAGGTCAGTCTCAGCATGCATCCAGTGTGGGCCATGGCACTAGAAAAGGCCAGCAAGTAGAAACCAAGCATAAGGTGATAGTACACTTTAGGGGACCTGGCAATACTATACAAAAGTGGGTTATAGATGGCTACATGGTGATCACGGTGACATAGTGATCATAGGTGAGCATAGGTGATCACATAGTGATCATAGGTGAGCACATAGCATTCAGAAATATCAAAAAGAAAAAATAAGAAAAGCTGGGACATGCACCCCATGTAGGAGATAATATCCTTCTCTGTTATGAAGTCCATCAGCATTCTGGGTGTAAACGCAGAAGAATAACAGAGGTCTATGAAGGACAAGTTAAAGAGGAAAAAGTACTTGGGGGTGTGAAGGTATGAATTGAGCACAATGAGAGTTACCAAGCCCAAATTTCCCAACACAGTGACCATACACATTACTAGAAACTGGAAGAACAGAGGGAGTTGGAGATCTGGCTGCTCTGTTAACCCCAGCAAAATGATTTGAGTCATGAAAGAGTCATTTCCAGGAACGATTCTTCTCTAAGGGTATCTGCGGACACAGGATAAAAAAGCTTCCATTCAAGAGTAACACAGTTCTTCCCACAATTTCTCCTCCCATAAGAGTAGAGTATATGCTGGGATTATTTGAGACTAGCCTAATATGGACTCACATAATCTGCCTTTACCGCTGTCATGATACTGAATGACACTGACTTCTCCTTTATCAAGTTGTAGGTAGCCAAATACAGCAGAGAGTAGCATCACTTTAGCCTAATAGCATGAAGGCCAGTGCTACCACATGCAAACATGACTGCTGAAAGACAAAGGGAGAAGGGAGAAGGGTGGACCAGGGCAGAATGATTTATCCCTCATTTCTTCATTTCTTCATTCACTTGAGTCCTCTCATCACCAATAAGCTTAAAGGCGGAGGCCATGGCAACCTAGTGCTGGCCTCTAATGTAGATTCGACTCAGGTGGTGCATAGAAACAAAGAACATTGCTTCTAATCCAAAAGCAAGGGACCAAAGTCTAGGAGAGGCCATGTGACTGCCCCACGTCACAGAATCAACGTCCTACATCTAGAACAAGGAGAGTTCTGTCTATGGAGAGGGAACTTACTGGTTAGACACTTCGACCACTGGGTTCACTGGTGTCTCTGAACGTTATCTGCTCCTTTGAACAGATTTTTCCACTGGTTTCACCTGATTATCAGGACAGCATTGAATGGGAATGTAAATACCATATCTTCGAGCCCTGAACTTCCATCTCAAAACAAGGAAGACACGAATGTACATGGAATTCAGAAACACCCTCCTTAGGCCAGAAATCCTTAGTGTTTTCTTATCCGTATTTGCCACCGTCGTCCTGGAAGGGCAATTTCAAGCTCTGAGGCTTTAGTTTCTTTAATTCTAAGATACAGACCAGAATTAAATTTCATTGTGTCCTAAAATTATTCTGAATTATACATTATTATTTTTAGTATAAATTTGATTCCTCTCTAGCAGCAGACAAAAAAAAGTCTTTGTTATTATCCTTTCTGTCACGTGGTAGGACATAATAGATTTAATGTCAATTTAATGATATAATGTACCTTGGTATATATAGTGTTGAAGCTTCCTCAGCCACTTCCCTAGGGAATATGGTTCAGGTTTAAGCAAGATGAAGGCTTTGTATTTATACCCTGGACTATGATTTATCTTTTGTTCCTTAGAGACTCAATATTTTACTCAAGTTTTCCTTCTCCCAAAGGACTGTACATCCCCTAAGGCAGAGTGAAAATAAACTCCCATCTCCCCATAACCTTCACATCTGATGGGAATTCTATTTCATTAGTTCGTTCTTTTTTTTGCCCATCCTGAATGGAAAGTTTTCACAGGATCTGCCTGCAACCTTCCTTATTTCTTTCTCTTTTTTTTTTTTTTTCAGACAGGAGTGTCACTGTATCCCCAAGACTGGAGTGCAGTGACACCATCACCGCTCACTGCAGCATCGACCTCCCAGATGCCAGTGATCCTCCCACCTTAGCCTCTCGAGTAGTTAGGACTCCAGGGACGTGCCACTATGCCCGGTTAATTTGGTTATTTTTTGTAGAGATGGAGGAGGTCTCCCTATGTTGTTCAGGTTGGTCTTGAACTCCCGGCCTCAAGCAATACTCCCACCAGGGCCTCCCAAAGTGCTGGGATTATAGGCCTGAGTCACCACATTCAGTCTTCCTTATTTCTTTATCAGAAATTTTTCTAGGTGGCTTAGTCTGATCAGGCCGCTATGACAAAACATCATCAACTTGGTGGCTTAGGAAAAACAGAAATTTATTTCTCACAGCTCTGTAGGCTGAAGGCCAAGATCAAGGCCCCAGTGTTCAGTGTGAGGTGAGGCCCTGCTTCTAGGTAGACAGCTGCCTTCCTACTCTAACTACACATGGCAGAAAGGGCAAAGGCTACCTCTGGACATCTTTCACAAGGATGCTAATTCTGTTCAAGAGGGCTCTGTCTCCATGATCATCTACAAAAGACCTCACCTCCTAATACTGTTGCTTTGAGGGTGAGATATTTAATGCATGAATTTAGGGGAGACCTACATTCAAACTACAGCACAAAGATGGCAGTAACTCACTTCAGTTGTCTTGGATGGGATATCTTTTAAAAAAATTAATATCTTAATTCCCTTTTAAAGTTTTTACATCTAAACACCTACTAGAAATTTCTACACGAGTGTCCTGCTGAGTCCTAAATGTAACATTTCGTTAATGAGGTCATCAATATATTCTCACCATAGCAGTTCAGAGTTTGGGCTATGTAGTTACAGGAAATGTGTGGGAAACCCATTCCCAGGCTTACTAACTCAGGCTATTTATTTAGTCTTCCTGTACCTTTGGTTTACATTTGTAAAATAAGAATGTTAAAAAATAACACTATTCATAGGATTTTTATGATGATTAAATGAAAAAAAGTAAACAAAGTGGTTAGAACAGTGGTAAATAGGCAATAAATATCAGCTGTCACTATTTCTGTTCTCATAGCTTCTGGTACATCCTTTATCATTAGACTCATCAGATGTGTGTGTGTGTGTGTGTGTGTGTGTGTATGGGTGTGTGTGTGCATACGTGTGTGTGTGCACCAAGGCATTGCTTTTCTCCCAGGCTAGAGCGCAGTGACAGGATCACAGCTCGCTGCAGCCTTAACCTCCTGAGCTCAAGCAATCCACCTCAGCTTCCCAAGTAGCTGGAGCTACAGGTGCACGCCACCATGCCTAACTAACTTTTGTATTCTTTTGTAGAGACAGGGTTTCACCATGTTGACTAGGTGGCCTCGAACTCCTGGGCTCAAGGGATCTGCCCTCCTAGGCCTCCCAAAGTGCTGGGATCACAGACGGAGACATTTTTGTTCCCTTTAATTTCTGTGCTACCCCTATATACTATAAGTTCTATAAGGATAAATATCATTTCTATCTTCTTTAATATTTCATACTTTGTTCCAGGTGCTAAGTATGGTTCATAGCACACAGTGTGTACTAAGTAAATATTTGTTGAAAGTACATTGTTCTCTGGCCAAAACCATTCAGAATATTTTCTACACCTTTCACATGCTAAAGAGCAGACTTTACAACCCCAACAACCTCCAGTCTTTTCCCTCAGCTACTACACAATTGCAGGCACATTTTAGTTTCTAACTGAACTGTGCTACTGAATTACAGTGGCTCCTAACTAACAAAATATCATAGACTAGAGAATAATTCTAATCTCTTCTCATGTACTTACTCTGTTCAGCCATCTACATTGCTACTGGAGTAAACTCTGAAGGCGCAGATCTCTCTCTCTCTGTAGCTGAAGAACTTACAATGGTTCTCCATTACCCACTGGGCAATCGAATCTATGTAATAAAAATATGTTTTAAAATGATGATTCAACCTTGTTTAAAATTGAAGCAGAAATTGAGTCAGGGTTAGCGTTCATGAGAAGCCATGAAAGAACTATTATGATTGGTCGAAGTATTTTGAACACATTAAATATTGTGCAAACTAAGCCTTCGTAACAAATATAAGACACAAAATGTTAGAAATATTTACATTTTAGAGAACATGGAAATTTTTTAAAAAGGAAAAAAAAAAAAAAAACCAAATGGTATAGTGAACAAAGAATACCACACAGGTGACCAAAGATTATACTTAAAATTTAAGTTTAGGCCGGGCGCGGTGGCTCACGCCTGTAATCCCAGCACTTTGGGAGGCCGAGGCGGGCGGATCACAAGGTCAGGAGATCGAGACCACGGTGAAACCCCGTCTGTACTAAAAATACAAAAAATTAGCCAGGCGCGGTTGTGGGCGCCTGTAGTCCCAGCTACTCGGGAGGCTGAGGCAGGAGAATGGCTTGAACCCGGGAGGCGGAGCTTGCAGTGAGCCGAGATCACGCCACTGCACTCCAGCCTGGGCGACAGAGCGAGACTCCGTCTCAAAAAAAAAAAAAAAATTTAAGTTTAAACCTAAGCAAACTTTCCTTCTCATCATAATAAATTACTGTTTCTCTCTTTAATGTTTACTGAAAAAGAGGCAGGAATCACCTTAAGATGTTCATCTGCTGAAACTATATATACATACATACATGCACACACATATATATTATATATAATATATATAAAAAATATAATTATATATATACACACACATATATATGCAGTCATGCATCACATAATGACTGGATATGTTCTGAGAGATGCATCGATAGGCAATCTTGTCATGCACACATCATAGTGTGTACTTACACAAACCTAGATGAAATAGCCTACTACAAACCTAAGCTATATGGCATTGCCTATTGCTCCTAGGGTACAAATCTGCACATCAGGTTACTATACTGAATACTGCAGATAATTGAAACACAATGGCAAGTATTTATGTATCTAAACATAGAAGAAGTAAAGTAAAAATAAATGATACAAAAAATTTAAAATGGTATACCTGTATAGAGCACCTACCATGAATAAAATTTGCAGAAATGTAAATTGTCTAAGTGAGTCAGTGAGTGAGGGGTGAGTGAATGTGAAGACCTAGGACATTACTGTACACTACTGTGGACTTTATATAAACACTGTTCACTTGGTCCACACTAAATGTATAGAAACGTTTTCTTTCTTCAATAATAAATTAACCTTAGTTTACTATAACTTTTTTATTTTATAAGCTGATTAAATTTTTTAACTTTTTAATTGTCTTAAAGTAACACTTAGCTTATAACACAAAGACACTGTGCAGCTGAACAAAAATATTTTCTCTTTCATATCCTTATTCTATCAGCATTTTTACTTTACAAATTTTTATTATCTTTACACTTTTTAAACATTTTTGTTAAACTCTAAGACAGAAGGACACACACATTACCTTAGGCCTACACAAAGTCAGGGTCACCAATATCACTGCCTCCCACCTCAACATCTTGTCCCCACTGGAAGGTCTTTAGAGGCAATAATACACATGGAGCTGTCATCTCCTATGATAACAATGCCTTATTCTAGAATATCTCCTAAAAAAAATCCTACTGGTGGCTATTTTACAGTTAATGTCATCTTCTATAATTAGAAGGAGTGCCCTCTACAATAATGATAAACAGAACAGTATACTAAATACATAAAACAGTAACATAATTGCTTAAAATGTTATGCATTATACTGGCAGCACAGTAAGCTTGTTTACATCAGCATCATTACAAATTTGTGAGTAATGCATTGAGCTCGGCTTTCAGTGGATACAATGTCACTAGGTGATAGAAATTTTCCAGTTCCATTGTAATATTATGTATATGTGGTCCTCTCTTTGACCAAATTTTCCTTATACCATGAATGACTGTATACACAAGTATATCTCATTGTATTGTGCTTCACTTTATTTTGCTTTCCAGCTACTGCGTTTTTTACAAATTGAAGGTTTGTGGCAACCCTCCATCCAGCAAGTCTATCAACATCATTTTTTCAACAGCACGTGCTCACTTTATGTCTCTGTATCACATTTTGGTAATTCTTGCAATATTTCAACTTTTTCATTATTACTATATCGTTATGGTAATCTGTGATCAGTAATCTTTGATGTTACTATTGTGATTGTTTCAGGGCACCACAAACCACACCCATATAAGATGGAAAACTTAACTGATAAGTGTTATGTGTGTTCTGACTGCTCTACTGGCCAGCAGTACCCCATCTTTCTCCCTCTCCTCAGGCCTCCCTGTTGCCTGAGACACAGCAACATTGAAATTAGGCCAATTAATAAGCTTGACCATGACTTCTAAGTTTTTAAGTGAAGGAAAGAGTCATATCTTTCACTTTAAATCAAAAGCCACAAATAATTAAGCTTAGTAAAGAAGATATGTCAAAAGCAGAGATAGGCTGAATGGTAGGCCTCTTGTACCTGTTAGCCAAGTTGAATGCAAAAGAAAAGATATTGTAGGAAATTAAAACTCCTATTCCAGTGAACACATGAATGATAAGAAAATTAAACAGACTTATTGCTGATATGGAGAAAATTTCTGTCATCTAGGTAGAAGATAAAACCAACCACAACACTCACTTAAGCAAAAACTTAATCCAAAGCAAGGCCCTAACTGTCTTCAATTTTATAAAGGCTGAGAGAGGTGAGGAAGCTGCAGAAGAAAAGTCGAAAACTTGCAGAGGTTGCTTCATGAAGTTTAAGGAAAGAAACCTCCTTCATAACCTAAAATGCAAGGTGAAGCTGCAGGTACGGACATAGAAGCTGCAGCAAGTTATCCAGAAGATCTAGCTAAGATCATTGATGAAGGTAGCTACGCTAAACAACAGATTTCAATGTAGATAAAACAGCTTTCTATTAGAAAAAGAGGCCAGGCTTGGTGACTTATGCTTGTAATCCCAGTACTTTGGGAGGCCGATGTTGGCAGATCACCTGAGGTCAGGAGTTTGAGACCAGCCTGGTCAACATGGTAAATCCCTGTCTCTATTAAAAATACAAAAATTAGCTAAGTGTGGTGGTGCATGCCTGTAGTCCCAGCTTCTAGGGTGGCTGAGGCACGAGAATCACTTGAACCTAGGAGGCGGAGGTTGCAGTGAGCCGAGATTACATCGTTGCACTCCAGCCTGGGTGACAGAGTAAGACTCTGTCAAAAAAAAGAAGAAGAAGGAGAAGGAGGAGAAGGAGAAGGAGAAGGAGAAGGAGAAGGAGAAGGAGAAGGAGGAGGAGGAGGAGGAGAAGGAGAAGAAGAAGAAGAAGAAGAAGAAGAAGAAGAAGAAGAAGAAGAAGAAGAAGGAGGAGGAGGAGGAGGAGGAGGAGGAGGAGGAGGAGGAGGAACAACAAGAACAAGAACAAGAAAATAGATGTTATCTAGGACTTTCATAGCTAGAGAGGAGATGTTAATGCCTGGTGTCAAAGCTTCAACAGACTGACTGACTTTATTATTAGGAGCTAATGCAGCTGGTGACTTTATGTTGAAACCAACACTCGTTTATCATTCTGAAAATCCTAGGGGCCTTAAGAGTTATGCTACATCTACTCTGCCTGTGCTCTACAAATGGAACAACAAAGCCTGAATGACAGAAGATTTGTTTACAGCATGATTTAGTGAATATTTTAAGTCAACTGTTGAGACCTACTGCTCAGAAAAAAATATACATTTGTTTCAAAATATAACTGCTTATTGACAATGAACCTAGTCACCCAATAATTCTGATGGAGATGTACAAAAAGATTAATGTTGTTTGCATTCCTGCTAGCAAAACATCCATTCTGAAGCCAATGGGTAGGGGAGGAGTTTAGATTTTCAAGTCTTGTTACGTAAGAAGTACATTTTATGAGGCTATACCTGCCAAAGATAGTAATTTCTCTGATGGAACTAGGCAAAGGAAAACATTCCAGAAATAATTTACAATTCTAGATACCATTAAGAACATTTGTGATTCATGGAAGGAAACTGAAATGTCAACATTAACAGGAGTTTGGGAGAAGCTGAAATCCAATGATTTCAGTGGAGGAAGTAACTACAGATGTGTTAAAAACAGCAAGAGAACTAAAATTACGTAAGTGGAGCCTGAAGAGGTGACTAATTGCTAGGATCTAATAATAAAACTTTAACAAAAGAGGAGTTTCTTCTTATGGATAAGAAAAGAAAGTGCTTTTTAAAAATGAATCTACTTCTGATGAAGATGCTGTGAATATTGTTGAAATGGCAAGAAAGGATTTAGAATATTACATAAACTTAGCTAATAAAGAAGTGGCTGGATTTGAGAGGACCAACTCCAATTTTGACAGGAGTTCTACTAGGTATAAAATGTTATCAAATAGCTTCACATGCTACAGAGAATTATTTCATGAAAGGAAGAGTCCATTCATGAGGCAAACTTTATTGTTGTCTTATTTAAAAACTTGCCACTGCCACTACATGCTGCCTACAAGAAACTCACTTCCCCTGCAAAGTCAAACATAGTGGAAAAAGAAGACATAGAAAAAATATTTCACACAAATGGAAAATATAAGCATGCAGGAGTAGCTCTACTTATATCAACAAAATACACTTTAAGTCATAAAAAACATAAAAAAAGACAAAGAAGGCATGGTAAAGCAATCAATTCAGCCAGAGGATATAACAATTACAAGTACACATGCACTCAACACAGAGCACCCAGATATATAAAGCAAATTTCGATCTAAAGAGATAGACCCCACTAAAATACTAGGTGGGGACTTCACTACCCCACTTTCAGCATTGGACAGATCATCTAGAGAGACAATCAACAAAGAAATATTAGACTTAAACTGAGCTATAGATCAAATAGACCTAACAGACATTTATAGAACATTTTATCCAACAGCTGAAGAATACACATTCTTCTCATCAACACACACACAAAATTCTCCAGAATAGACCATGTGTTGGGCCACACACACAAAAAACTCAACAAATACTTAAAAATCAAAACTATATTAATTATATTTTCAGAAAACAATGGAATAAAACTTGAAATCAGTAACAAAAGGAACTCTGGAAACTATACAAGGCATGATAATTAAATACCATGCTCCCAAAAAACCACTGGTCAATGAAAAAATTGATTTCTTAAAACAAATACAAATTGAGTCAAGTTATATCAAAACCTATGAGATACCATGAAAACAGTACTACATCAAAAAAGTAGAATAATTTTTAATGACCTAAGTATGCACCTCAAGGAACTAGAAAACCAAGGAAAAAAACTAAAATTACTAGAAGAAAAGAAATAATACAGACGAAGCAAAACTGAACAAAATAGAGACTGAAAAATAATACAAAAGATCAAATAAATGAAAAGTTTATTTTAAAAAGGAGAAACAATATTGACACACCATTAGCTAGCCTGAGAAAAAAACAGAGAAGACCCAAATAAATAAAATCAGAAATGACCAAAAACATATTACAACTGATACCACATAAATTCAAAGGATGATTAGAGTCTATTATAAACAACTATATGCAAAAAAACTAGAAAGCCTAAAAGAAATGGATAAATTTTTGAACCCATATAAGCTATAGAGATTGTAAAAAGAAGAAATGGAAAACATGAACAGACCAATAATGAGTAATGAGATTGAATAGGTAATAAAAAATCTGTAAACGAGGAAAAGCCCAGAACCAGATAACTTTACTGCTGAATTTTACCAAACACATAAATAAGAGCTAACACCAGTTCTCAAATTTTTCCAGAAAATTCAATAGGAATAAATTTTTCCTGGCTCCTTCTATGAATCCAACATTACCTTGACACCAAAATTAGACAAGGACACACACACACACACACACACACACACATAGGCCAACGTTGGTGATGAACACAGATGCAAAACTCCTCAGCAAAATACTAGAAAACAGAATCCGACAATCCATCAAAAAGATAACACATTATGATCAAGTGGAGTTTATCCCAGGAATGCACATTGTCTTCAACATATGCAAATCATAAATGTGATACATCAACAGAATGAAGGACAAAACTCATAATTTTTTCAAGATGCAGAAAAAGCATTTGATAAAAATCAACATTTATTCATGAGAAAAGTTCTCAACAAATTAGATATAAAAGGAACATTCCTCAACATAATAAAGGACATATATTTTAAAACCACAGTTAACATCATACTAAATGGAAAGTAGCTGAAAGTGTTTCCTCTAAGAAATAGAACAAGACAAGGATACTCACTTTCAGCACTGCTATTCAACGTAGTACAGGAAGAGCTAGCCAGAGCAATTAGCCAAGAGAAAAAAAAAGGCATCCAAATTGGAAAAGAGAAAGTCTAATTGTCCCTCTTTGCAGACTACATAATCTTACATATAGAAAAACCTAGACCCCACCAAAAAACTCTTAGAATTGAAAAATGAATTCAGTAAAGTTTCAGGATACAAAATCAACATGCAAAACTCAGTGGTGTTTCTATACACCAATAATGAACTAGATGAAAATAAATCAAGAAAGCAATCCATTTATAATAGCTACAAAAAATAATAAAATACTTAGAAATAAATTTAACCAAACAGGTAAAAATTATTTATAATGAAAACTATAAAACACTGATGGAAGACACTGAAGAGACCACCAAACAATGGAAAGATATCCCATGCTCCTGGATTACAAGAATTAATATTGTTAAAAATAACCATATTACTCAAAGCGATAAACAGAGTCAATGCAAGCCCTATCAAAATACCAATAACTTTCTTCACAGAAATAAAAAAAAAATTCTAAAATTCACATGGAATCACAAAAGACCCTAAATAGCCAAAGGAATACTGAGCTAAAACAACCTAACTGGAGGTATCACACGACCTGACTTTAAAATACACTAAAAAGCTATAGGAACCAAAACAGCATGATAATGACATAAAAACAGACACATAGCTCAATGGAACAGAATAGAGTCCCTAGAAATAAATCCACATGTTTACAGCCAACTGACTTTTGGCAAAGATGACAAGAATGTACACATTGTGGAAAGGACACTCTCTTCAATAAATAGTTCTGGGAAAACTGAATATCCATAGGCAAAATAATGAATCTAGATTCCTATCTCTCATATACAAAACTCAACTCAAAATGGATTAAAGTCTTATATGTAAAACCCCAAATTATAACACTACTGGAAGAAAACATATAGGGAAACCCTGCAAGACATTGGTCTAGGCAAAAATTTTGTAGGTAAGACTTCAAAAGCACAGGTAATAAAACAAAAACCGATAGAACTGTATGACACAAAAACCTTCAGCACAACAAAGAAAACAATCAACAGCATGAAGAGACAACCTATAGAATGGTAGAAAATATTTGCAAACTATTCATCCAGCAAGGAACTCAAACAACTTGACAGTCAAAAAATATATATATTTTTTTAAATGAGCAAAGGATCTGAATAGACATTTCTCAAAAGAAGATATAAAAATGGCCAAGTATACAGAAAAGACTAAAAATCACTAATACTCAACAAAATGCAAATAAAAACTACAATGAGCTATCATATCACTCCAGTTAAATTGGCTATGTTCAAAAATTAACAAATGCAACCAAGGATGTGGAGAAAAAGGAACTCTTGCATACTGTTGGTAGGAATGTACATTTGTAGAGCCATTATGAAAAACAGTATTGAAGTTTCTCAAAAACTAAAAGTAGAGCTACCATACAATACAGCAATCCCACCACTGGGTATTTATCCAAAGAAATAGAAATCACTATATAAAGAGATACCTGCACTCCCATGTTTATTGCAGCTCTATTTCATAGTAGCCAGCATGTAGGATCAACTTAGATGTCCATTGGTGGATGAATGAATGAGAAAACTTTGGTGCATATAAATAGTGGAAGACTGTTAAGTTATAAAAAAGGAAGGAAATTCTGTCATTCATGACACTATGGGTGATCCTGGAGGAAATTATGTGAGGGGAAAAAAGTCAGGTACAGAAAGATAAATACTGTATTTCTTACTCACATGTAGGAGATAAAAACATGTTGAGCTTATGGAAGTAAAGAGAAGTTGAATTCTGGTTATTAGAGGGTGGGAAGAGTAAACAGAAGTGGAGGATAGGGAGAGATTGGTTAACAGAGACAAACCTAAAGCCAGATGGGAGGAACAAGTTCCAGTGTTATGTAGTATCTTAAGGTGAATATGGTTACCAAAATTTAGTGTATATGGTCAAAAAGCTAGAAAAGAGGAGTTTGAATGTTCACAATATAAATAAATGATAAATGTTCAAGGTTATAGATATGCTAATTACTTGATTTGACAATTACACCCTGTATACACATATGAAGATATCATTCTGTATCCCATAAATATTTGTAATTATTATGTCAACTAAAACATAAGGAAAATATATATAATGCAAGCCAAATTATATAAGTTCATATTTTTTAAGAACTTAAGCAAATTTACAAGAAAAAAACTACCCCATCAAAAAGTGGACAAAGGATATGAACAGACACTTCTCAAAAGAAGACATTTATGTAGCCAACAGACATATGAAAAAAAGCTTATCATCACTGGTCACTAGAGAAATGCAAATCAAAACCGTAATGAGATACCATCTCACACCACTTAGAATGGTGACCATTAAAAAGTCAGGAAACAACAGATGCTGGAGAGGACGTGGAGAAATAGGAATGCTTTTACACTGTTGGTGGGAGAGTAAATTAGTTCAACCATTGTGGAAGACAGTGTGGCAATTCTTCAAGGATCTAGAACTAGAAATACCATCTGACCCAGTGATCCCATTACTGGGTATATACCCAAAGGATTATAAATCATTCTACTATAAAGGCAAATACACACGTATGTTTATTGCAGCACTGTTAACAATAGCAAAGACTTGGAACCAACCCAAATATCCATCAGTGATAGACTGGATAAAGAAAGTGTGGCACATAGACACCATGGAATACTATTCAGCCATAAAAAATGATGAGTTCAAGTCCTTTGCAGGGATATAGATGATGCTGGAAACCATCATTCTCAGCAAACTAACACAAGAACAGAAAACCAAACACCGCATGTTCTCACTCATAAGTGGGAGTTGGACAATGAAAACACATGGACACAGGGAGGGCAACATCACACACCAGGGCCTGTCATGGGGTGGGGGGCTGTGGTAGGGATAGCATTAGGAGAAATACCTAATGTAGATGACGGGTTGATGGGTGAAGCAAACCACCATGGCATATGAATACCTGTGTAACAAACCTGCAAGTTCTGCACATGCACCCCAGAACTTAAAGTGTAATAAAAAAAGATATAGGTAAAATTAATTTTACTAATATATTTTACTTAATTCAGTTATTATCCTTTCAGCATGCAGTCAATATAAAAATTGTTAATACAATATTTACTTCATAAAAAATTAGAAGTCAGTACAAAAATAGATAGAATTATTTTACTAAGTGCAAGCATGTTCTTAATATCATTCTTAATAAAATAACTCATTTAAATTTTGCCTGAAAAAGTTAAATAGAAATGAAATTTGAAGAAACTGCTAAAGTTTAGGTAACAACTTCTGTACCAGAAATAAGGAATTATCATTCGTTATTCCTTTACAGTTAAGGGAAGGGTTATGGAATATTTTTAGGCTACAATCTTTTTTGTTTAGCAGTTTGTTTCAAATCAAATTTCAACCTTCACTTTATTGAGTGGACTTCTATAGTGTGAAGAAACAACGTGTTCACATTACTCTTGTCTGTCATTCCAAACCCGGTGGTTTTAACTATGTAAACTATATGTCTATATATTCAAGGCTGTAGCATTCATCTATGCTCTATAATCATAACTCTCAGTTATTTAGTCTTAATTTTGTATTTAAATAATTCAGTGCTTACTCCCAGCGTTCTACTTTCTTGAGTTCTTTTGATTCACTTGTTAAGCATTTTCTTCAAGACTAGCTTAGAAGGACTATATTCTCTGAGGTCTTGCCTGCTTCAGGTTTTGTGTATGACTTTCCATGGCAGTATCTTATTGAAATGTAATTTTAGTACATAGCACGCACAAATCCTAAGTAGGCAAATTTGGGGGAGGGAGCTTTTCTCAAACTTCTTTTTTGAGGTATAATTGCTATACAGTAAACTATACATATTTAAAATGTACAATATGGCAAATGTTAACTTGTGTTTACACCATGAAATCATCACCACATCAGGAAAATGCACATACCCATCACCTTCAAAGCCTTCCTTGAATCACAGTACTAAAACTCTACAACCATCTTAAAAAATGAAAAACATTTTCACAAATGTCAATGTTTATGTATTATTTTTAAAAATTAAACCTAAAAATAAGAGGGAATTCTTAACATGATGAAGGGAATCTGCAAACAAACAAATAAAACTACACCTAACTTCATACTTAAAAGAGTGAATTCTTTACTTATAAGTCTGGTGAAAAGAAAAAAAATTCCACTCTCACTGCTACTATATGATCATGTAGTAGATTAATGGACAGTGCAATAAGGCAAGAAAATATAATAAATGACAGATACATTGCACAGGAAAAAATAAGATTATTTCTGTTTATAAATGACATGGTGCTCTATGCTATGAACAATTGGAAACTGAAGTTTTTAAAAGGCAGTAATGTTACAACAGCACCAAAAATCATGAAACCTTCAAAACAAATCTAATAATGTATGTACAAGGTATGTACACCATAAACTAAAACTAATTAAAGAAATAGAAAGCTATGTAAATAGAAAGACATACTGTATTTATATTCCTTTTTGTTGCTGTGTATTGTTCCCTTGTAAAGATCAAGATACCATAATTTATCAATTAACCTGTTAATAGACATCTAGGTTGACTACAGTTTTTGGCTGTTAAAAATAAACGTATTTTTAACATTTGTGTGTATATGTGCATATATATGTGTATAATTTTTGAAATGTTAGCAAATTCAATTCTAAATTACATAAAATAGATAATTCATTATGACAAGTAAAGATAAATCTTGAATGAAATAAGCCAAACACTGGAAGAATGAATATTTCTAACATGTCCGTCTTTTTAAAGCTGATGTATACAATCCATGAAATTACATTAATTTCAAGTAAGTTTTATTGTGAGAAACTGATTTATATGGATAGACAAAGACACAAAAATAGCCAAAAAAAATAGCCAGAACAATTTTTCAAAGAAGCAGAGTAGGAGGTCTCACACGACTTGATTTCAAGACTCCCTATAGTTCTGCAACAATTAAAACAGTGTGATATTGTCAAAAGGATACACAGATGGATCAATGGAACAGAACGTAGTGTCCAGAAATAGGCCCATATATATTAGGCTAATTGATTTTGACAAATGTGCAAAGGCAACTTATTGAAGAAATTATGGGCTTTTCAAGCAATGACACTGGAATAATTCAATATTCATAACAAAAAGAAAAAAATCTCAAAACCTACTGCTGTGGTTTGAATGTGGTCCCCAAATTTTATGTGTTGGAAACTTAATCCTAAGCTCATATGCTGATTGGAGGTGAGGCCTTTTGAAGTTAACAAGGATTAGATAATGTCATTAAGGTGGACCCCCATGATGAGACTGTTGGCTTCGTAGGAAGAGAAAGGGAGTCCTAAGCTGACACACAAGCTCATGCCCTTTGCCTATGATGCCCTCTGCCATGTTATGACTCAGCAAAAAGGCTCTCCAGTTGCTGTCACCTTAATGTTGGACTTCTCAGCCTCCAGAAAGTGTAAGAAATAAATTTCTTTTCTTTATAAGTTACTCAGTCTTGGTAGTCTGTTATAGAAATGCAGAAGAGACTAAGAAACCTAACTCACATCATTAATATAATTATCACAAAATTACTCATAGACATAAAGATAAAATATTAACCTTTAAGATTTTTAGAAGAGAGCAAAAGGGAAAACTTTTTGACATAGAATAAGGCAAAGATTCCTGATAAGCTACCAAAAACAGAGTCCATCAGAGAAAAAAGATAGTTAATTAGACATTATCAAAGTTAAAAACCTTTCCTCTAAGAAAGATAATACTCAAGGAATGAAACAAGCCAAACACTGGAAGATTATATTTTCAAATCATGCATCTATTAAGTAACGTACATCCAGAATCTGTAAAGCACCAGTAAACCTCAAAAATAAGTAAAGAAACAACTGAATAAATAAATGAGCAAAGGTTGTACCTAGACACTTTGCCCAAAAGCAGCATATGGATGGGAAATAAACTCATGAAAGGATCCTCAACATCATTAGTTATTAGGGAAAGTCAAATTAAAATCACAATGAGATACCACTAAAAAGCTATTAGAAAAATGAAAATAAATAAACAAAACGACTAAATCGAATGCTAATGAGTACACAGAGCAGCTGAAATGTTCATTCATCAGTGGTGGGGATGCAACATGGTGCATCTGCTAGAAAACAGTTTGTAGTTTCTCTTAAGATGGTCACAATTTAAGGTGTTTGCCTACAAAAATAAAAACTTCTGTTCACACACAAAAACTGTGCACTTATGGTCATAGTGGTCTAAGGATTATTCTAAAGCTCCTCCTCTTCTTTTTCTGTAGAGATGCTAAGAGCATTTATAAGTCTCAGTCTTTGACGTCAGTCAAATAAAAGTCATGATTTTTAATTATGATTTTGCCCAGAAGTAATCATTTAACCAAAAACAAGGCATCTAAACAGCAAGCTCTGTTTTTGAGGTATTATAATAATTACAGGTAGCATCATGAAAGCTCTTTTATTCTGATATAGTGGCTTCTCCAGGAGCCTGTCTATAATTCAAGTGCTTTAATAAAGCCATAATTATGAAGTCATTTATACACAGACCAAGATGCTTTTGCCCTGCTATCTTCGGAGGCTTAATATTCTATTCAAAATTTTACATCATGAATACCACGTTCCTCCAGGCCTAAAAGATCGGGAATTTTCTTCTCCTCTCCTTTTCTAACAGTGACTGTTTGACTTTTAGGTACAGGTCATTATCACACCATTAGTAACTCCTGAAATGCCTGTCAAAAAATATATTACACTCACGCACATAGTCTTCGTAGTTATATAATTTTAACATTATGACATACATGGCCCTATAATGCATAATGCTCTCTAATCTTTCAGATGAAATCACTTTTTTTCTTTTTACTCAGCACTACCTTCCTCTTAGCTCCCTCCAATTCATTGCCCTTATTTGTTTCACGTTTATAACCTACAACACACCCTCCTGTATGTTATTACGTGTTTATATAATCTCACAACTGCAATATAAGGTTATAATACCTTAAAATGCATATGAAAATAGCTAATGAAAGCCACAAAACCATGAGTGATTTAGTTATCTGCAGGTCCTCCAGCCTTCAGGTTTAACCTTTCTTTAATATCAGATAACTTATGCCTTCGTCCTACTCAGAAAAATTCTGTGATCACCATAGTATTTGTAAGGCCTTCCAATTTTGAGAAAAAGAAGTCATAGGGAGAAGCATTAATTTTCCATGGTTCTACTTTCTAAGTTCCACTTTCCTAACTTGAGATCCAATTACTACTCATTATTTTTCTGGTTGAAGTTTCCTTTCTTTCCCTTCCTGATTCTCCAAATGTGACCACATTCACTCCACAAAACATTATTTAATGTATAGTCATTGTGGATTAAAATTTTGTCAAAGCTTTATGTTAATAAAAGATAGTTACAGTAATTTACAGAACAGATACAAATTCAGATTGAAAATTTAAATTGATTGAGAGTTTCAGATGGTTTCTAAATCCTCATTGATAATCCCCATAATCCCCACAGAGGGACCTCTTGTATATTGGCTATGTGTCTCTTTGAATTCTTGCCTAAATTACAAATTGGTAGGCTCCTTTCTCTCCTATGCCTCTATTCTCTGAATTAGAAACACCAGAAAATATTTCAATATGCTTTTTGATTTTGTAAAATACATCAGCTCCCTGCTTGAGCCAATCAATTCGCAACTACCCCAGCTTAATAGATCTCCACTTTCACACACTCCAAAAAAAACAATTTCCCAGAACAAAAAACTAAAGCAATAACCATTCTGAGATTATTTGTCATCTAGAAACAAAATGTCCAAAAAAAAAAGTTTTCTCGTATAGTATCTCTTGTTTAATAAGTAAAACAATAAAGTATACCAGAAAAAGTAGTAGACTTGAAATTAGGAGTCTATTAACTTGTTTTAGACTTTTTTAATAAAGAAATTGTGTGACTTTAAGGGAATCATTAGCATCTCTTAGTTCCAGCACCTCACAGATGCAATATTGGTATATTGGTGATCTATTTGGGGTATACAAAGGTAAACGTAAAATTAATGCCAGAAGAAGCTTCATGTGTATATTTAAAGTGGCAAAGTGGGCTGTATTTGTTAGGTCTTGTCACACCTTGTCTGTCTGGAAAACACCAGCATATAAAGGACACATGATGCTGCCCAGTGGAGGATGGAAAGACAAGAGTAGAGGCAGGTTGTCAGGTTCTTATATGCAGCGGAACATTGTCATCCTAATTTTACTTTACTTGATCATTTGAAAAACCAATCATCTTTTCTAGAAGAAAAAAGGAAGTCCATAATGACAATGGAAAAAAAGAAAAACTTTCTTTATTATTACACAGGAAAAATGACAAAAAGGGGAAAGATGTGCAAAGGGTGAGGGAAAAAAATTTACTATAAAAATTGGAGACAGATTGATAGGATGATACTCAACTAACCATCATCATGATAACAAATAGGAAAAATTATTTCCTCCTAAGTTATTATAATAAAATACAGAGAATCCCCATCCTGTAACTACATGCACAGAGAAATGTTGTTTATGGCAATAACATTCTCCTACTCAGAGCTTTTCCCATGGCAAATTTAGCATCTTTGCTCTTTAAGCTGTAGATTAAGGAGCTCATCATGGGACGCACATTCATATAAAAAACAGAAGAGGATTTTCCCTCATCCATAGACCCAGCAGAAGATGGTTTGACATACATAAATGCACTTAATCCAAAGAACAAAGAAACAGCAATTATGTGGAAACTGCACTCATTGGAACTGATGTGGAGGATCCTGGAGAGGATGTCACCATAAGAGATAAAGATGGTGACAACAGGCACAATGATGTTGATGCCTGCCACAATGAAAACCACCAGCTCACTGATGTAGGTGCTGGTGCAGGAGAGCTGGAACACAGGGAGAATGTCACAGAAGTAGTGATTGATGGTGTTTGCATCACAGAAGGTCAGTCTCAGCATGCATCCAGTGTGGGCCATGACCCCAGAAAAGGACAGGAAGTAGGAACCAAGCATAAGGCTGAAATACACTTTAGGGGACATGGCAATGTGATAAAGAAGTGGGTAACAGATGGTCACACAGCAATCATAGGCCATTGACGTCAGCATATAACATTCAGAAATAAAAAAAGAAAAAGAAGAAGAAAAGCTAGATCATGCAAACCACGTAGGAGATAATATTCTTCTCTGAAATACAGTTCCTCAGCATTTGGAGTGTAAACACAGAAGAATAACAGAAGTCTGTGAAGAACAATTTAGAAAGGAAAAAGTACATGGGAGTGTGAAGATGTGAATTCCACATAGTTAGAATTACCAAGACAGAGTTTCTTATCACAGTGACAACATACATTACAAGAAACAGGAAGAACAGGGGGAGTTAAAGATCTGGCTGGTCTGTTAACCTCAGCAGAATGAATTCATTCACCAAAGAGCCATTTCCAGGAAACATTCTACTCTAAGGGAATCTATGGACACAGGAGAAAAGAAGACAACCCAGAACTTCCCACGGTATTTTCTCCCACACCTTGGAATATTGCTGAGATTGTCTGAAACTAGACTAATGTGGACCCACAGAATCTGCCTTTACCACTACTAGGTTACTGAGTGGCGTTGACTTACCCATGATAGAATCTTACTAAGCCAAATATAGCACAAACTTAGCCTATGGAGTGAAGGCTAGTTCTGCCATGTGCAAACTTAATTCTTAAGAAGTAATAAAATAAGGGAGAAGAAGGATGAACCGGGACAGAATCATCCTTCCCTCATCTCATTATTTCTTCATTCACTTGAGTCCTCCCTTACCATTAAAATTGGAAGCAGAGACCTTTGCAACCTGGTGCCCATATCCAATGCAGATTAGACTCTGGTGTGGTGGGGACAAAGGATCTTGTTTCTAATACACAAGTAGGGAACCCAAGTCCAAAAAAGGTTACATTACTACCCCAAGTCACAGAAAAAGCCATAAATCTGTAAGAGGGAGATTTTCATTCATGGAGAGGGAATTACCGACTAAAATACTGCATCCATCACTTTCTCTGTTTTCTCTGAACATTCCCAGCTCCTACTTTAAATAGATTCTTACATCAGTTGCACTTGAATCTCAAGACTGACAAGGTGTAAAATAAAAGGCAATATCTTATATCCCTGTAATTCCATTTCAAAGCAAGACAGTAATATAAATAGAATTCAGAAATACATCCTCTTATGCCAGACAACCTCGGTGCTTTCTTTTGATTACTTACCCTGTGGTCCTGAAAGGGAAATTTCAGTGTCTGAGGCTTTGGGTTTTTTGCTTCTAAGAAGGTGCAACCCAAACTCTATTTCCAGTATGTTCTGAAATTTTTTCTGAACTACAGATCATCTAATTTATGATTATTGCTTTGAATCCTCTCAAGCATCAGAAAAAATAGTTTTTATTGTTATTACATATGCCATTTAATGAGACATCAGAAGACTTACTACGAGTTTAATGATAATAATACAAGTGGTTATAAACAGTGTAGAAGCTTGCTCAGTCTCTTCCTCAGAAAACAGATTTTAAGAGTAACAGGAAAACAGGGGAATTGTATTTTCACCCTGGACCATAACCTGCCTTTAGTTCCTTAGAGACTTAATATTTTACTCAAGTTTTCTTTTCACTCTGGTCATTGTGCATCAGTCATGCAGAGCCAGAAATAAGCTTTAATTTCTCAGTCAGCAAGATGGTGCAATGGGAAGCCCTAGATCCTCCTTCCCCCATGAACAAAGTAATTCTACAACAATTCATGGACAGATTCTATTTGTGACACTTCTCAACCTAGTTATAATGTTCCTACATCCCAGTCTAGCATAAAATCAGCCACATGGAATCTGGTAGGAACATTTGCATTATCTCTGTGCCATAATCTCTATTTCTGGCAGAGCATCATGCAGTTGGAATAAAAGCTTCTCCTTGGGAAGGGCATTGGGGTACACCATGCATCCAATGCCCCACATTTTCCACAAGTTATGCCAAGGACTGGCTTCTATCTAGCCTGTCTCATAGCACTGATAGGACATAAGACACAGCATGCTCTGATCACTAAGGGCCAGTGAAAACACAGTAGGCAATTTAGACAAAATAGCTCAGTACAGAGATAGAAGAGAAAGAAAGAAAGAAAAGCAAAGAAAGAGAAGGAAAAAAGAGAGAAAGAAAGAAGAAAGGAAGAAAGGAAGGAAGAAAGAAAGAAAGAGAGAGAGAGAGGGAGGTAGGGAGGGAGGGAAAGAAAGAGGGAGAGAGGGAGGGAAAGAAAGGAAGAAAGAGAGAAAGGAAGGAAGGAAGGAAGGAAGGGAGGGAGGGAGGGAGGGAGGGAGGGAGGGAGGAAAAGAAAGACAGGGAGGGAGAGAAGGAGGGAGGGAAAAAGGAAGGAAGGAAGGGAGGGAGGGAGGGAGGGAGGGAGGGAGGAAGGAAGGAAGGAAGGAAGGTCCTCCTAGCTTCTCCCTGGAGAGGGAAAGAGATACACTGGACTCTTCCAATGCAACCTCTCCCCAAGGCTCATCACAGATGCCACAGTTAATGCAAACTCTAGCTCTCAGCATTTCCCTAAGGAGGAAAAGAGGTATATCAGAAGTCCAGTGATCCAACTATTTGAGGGCTACCTGAGCAAATGGCTTCTGCCTTACTTGTTTCAGGGTGCTAACTAGATCTTGCTCTCTCTGGACAACCGGCAGTTACTAAGAACAAAGATATCTGGTGTATTCTATCAAACATTTAAAGAATTAATGCCAATTCTTCTCAAACTCTCAATAAGTTGAAGACAAGGGAACACTTTCAAATTTAATTTATGAGACCAGCATTACCTTGATACCAAAACCAGAAGAAAAATCACAAGAAAAGTCTTCTTTTTTTATTGGTTAATATAACTAAAGATTTCCAATTTTGTTTTTGTCACAAAACAAACTCTTATTTTTGTTGATTTTTTATTGTGTTTCTATTATCTATTTGATTTATTTCTAGTCAAATCTTTATTACTTCCTTCTTTCTTCTAATTTGGGGTTTAACACATCAACACATTGGGTTTTTTCCCTAGTTCATTAAGGTTTAAGGTTATTTGAGATATTTTCAATTTTTTAACATAGATGTTTATAGCTTTAAACTTCCTTCTTAGCACTGCTTTTGCTGCAACTTGTAAGTTTTGTTATGTTGTATTTTTGTTTTTGTGTGTCTAGATGTATTTTTTAAAATTTCTTTTGATTTCCTCTCTGACTCAATGTTTTTTCAGTGTGGAAATGTTTAGTTTCCATGAATTCCTGAATTATCCCATGTTCCTACTATTATTGATCTCTAGTTTCATTCCTTTGTGGTCATAAAAGATATTTGAAATGATTTTAATCTTCTTAAATTTGTCCAGATTCATTCATGACCTGAAATGTGATCTATCCTGGAGAATTTTTTACTTGCCCTTGAGAAGAATATGTATTCTGTTGCTGAGTGAAAATTTCTGAATATGTATGTATATATATTTGTTAACTCCATTTGGTCTATAACATTGTTACGTTCTGCTGTGTTCTTATTAACTTTCAGCCTGGGTGACCTACTCATTATAGAGAGTGAGGAATTGAAATTTTCTGCTATTATCATATTCCTGTCTATTTCTCTATTCATATCCATCATTGTGTGCTTTCTCTACTTAGGTGCTTTGATGTTGGGTGCATACATCTTTATACCTGTTACATCTTCTTGTTGAATAAAGTCTTTTATCATTATGTAATGACCTTATTGACTCTTGTGACACGTTTTACTAAAGTCTATTTTGTCTGATATGTTCTTTTTTGGTCATCACTGAATAAACTATTTTCCTACACTGCTTTATTTTCAGGCTTCATGTGTTCTTAAATCTAAAGTGAGTCTCTTGTAGATAGCATATAATTTGGTCTAATTTGGTCCTTTTTAAAATCCACATAGCCACTACATATCTTTTGACTTAGAAGTTTAGTCCATTTACATACACGTAAACTAATAACTTACAGGTAAGGACTTATTCTTGCCATTTTAAAATGGATTCTAACCAGTCTCAGCTGGTCTGGTTACAAAGGAAACTTTTTCTCACAAGCGTCCTGTTTCTTAAAGATAGGCAGAGCTAGGACAGGGTAGAAATTCTACTACGGCACATAGGCATTATACCATGGAACAAACCTCCCCTTTCTCTGTATTCACTCTTCATTCTTGAGGAGTGCTGTGAGGTGAATGAATGTCTGTCTTCTATGACTCCTTAAAGCTCAATTCATATGTTAATATGGGGCCCATTACTGCAGTGAAATTTTTCCCTAGCTTGTCTTAGGTAGGTCTGGTTATTTCCTGGGTATAAATCTAGCTGTCCCTATCTCTATATGACTTCAATTCACTGAGGCACAAAAGAGATCGGACAGTTTAAGATACAAGGCCCAAAGATCAAAAGAAGCTGGATGGCAGCTGAAGGATCCAGGAAGAATAAGAACTGGGTGAAATTAGGGAAGGCCTGTTTAACAATTTCCCATATACCTTGAGGGTTCATACCCCTTTGGTTAAATTGGTACAACCACTTGGCCTGATTGTAAATGACTTCAATGTCTTTTTTTTGTTCTTCCAGATGGAATCTTGCTCTGTCACCCAGGCTGGAGTGCACTGGCACTATCTCGGCTCACTGCAACCCCTACCTTCTGGGTTCAAGTGATTCTCCTGCCTCGGCCTCCTGAGTAGCTGGAATTACAGGCGCATGCCACCATGCCTGGCTAATTTTTGTACTTTTAGTAGAGACGGGGTTTCACCATGTTGGTCAGGCTGGTCTCGAACTCCTGACCTCATGATCAGCCTGCCTCGGCCTCCCAAAGTGCGGGGATTACAAGTATGAGCCACGTGCCCAGCCCAATGTCTTTTTTTTTTTTTTTTTTTTTTTTTTTTTATCAATCTTGAATTATTTACCCAAGCACAACAGCAAGAGTGGGTGACTACACACACCAGACCTTGTTCTGCCAAGAGGTAATCAAGAGCCAGACAGTTATCAAGTACAATATTAACTTTGAGGTGGGTAAGGGCATCATCAGTCTTATAGGCTACAGTTTATATAACTGTTGTGAGGATGTGGCAGGTAACCTCATGGTAGTAGGGGTCCACCAGGTATGTTGATATCAGCCAGATTAAGCCTAATCATTCTTTTATTCCTTGGATGAGAAAAGATTAGAAAACAATGAAAGATTTTGACTTCTCTGGGAATTAGGTGCCCTAGGGGACACTCTCTTTGATGCCGCGTGTTTTCCAAAGACGGGTAAGCTCTAAACTCTGAAAGCAAAAATAAGACTACCTATAAGCAAGGCAAGTAGACCAAGTCCTGGCAGAAAGAACATGTCCGCCCAAGGTTACCTATCGGGTTGAGGTTCTTGTCTGTCCTTTTGAACAGGAATCTTAAATCTGAGAGTGGTTCAGCTTGGTAAGCGGGACTTTCTTCCTTAGGTTCTGTGACTGCCTTTATCTGAGTGTGGTGGTGTCAATCCTTGTTACTTGTAAGAATCAACACATATGGGCCCATTCATTTAGGTTTTAAATTACCTTGTAGTTCCTCTCTCTCCAGTTTCTTAAGTAAACCTAATCCACAGGTTGGAAAGGATTGGGGGTCAGTAATTCTCAACTGGGAGTTAGGTAATTTGGGGTGAAGGTAATTATTAGTTTCCATAGGCCCAAAGGGCTTTTATTACTTTTTAAATTTGAGTGGTATATCTTTTTTTCCCCGTATTTCCGAGCACCGTCTGGTTACCTGACCAGGCCCGGACCCATCAGTCATACATTAACTCATAAAGTCAGTTTAATTTCTCCTTTTGCAGCTATTTTTATGTTTCACAGGGCCATGGGGAACATTAAACACTCTAATCAAGGGTCAGGTTCTTCCTTTCCACTGTCCTCAGTCAGTTGGCCTTAGTCCTCAGGCTTATCACCTCATGGTCATAAATAGCTGCTATGGCTCAAAAGAAAACAAACAAACAAACAAACAAAAAAGTCACATACAAACACAGCTATATCCAAAGAAGAAAGCCAGACAAGAAGGCTAGAGGACTCCCCTCACTTACCTCCCTATGGAAAGTGAAGTAAATCTTCTCTTGAAGGCAGCAGATAGCTTCCATTGATATCTCTTCAGTTAAGGGCTATGTAATATGGCCAATTTAACTTCAAGGAAAGCTAGCAAAATGAATCTCTCCCATTTTCACCCTCTCTCACGAAAGGAAGTTTCTGGCATTAAGAAAGCAGAGAAGGCCAGGCGGGGTGGCTCAGGCCTGTAATCCCAGCACTTTGCGAGGCCGAGACGGGCGGATCACGAGGTCAGGATATCGAGACCATCCTGGCTAACATGGTGAAATCCCGTCTCTACTAAAAATACAAAAAATTAGTCGGGCGCGGTGGCGGCGCCTGTAGTCCCAGCTACTCCGGAGGCTGAGGCAGGAGAACGGCGTGAACCCGGAAGACGGAGCTTGCAGTGAGCTGAGTTCTTCCCACTGCACTCCAACCCGGATGACAGAGTGAGGCTCCGAAAGAGAGAGAGAGAGAGAGAGAGAGAAAGAGAGAAAGAGAGAGGAAGGAAGGAAGAAAGAGCTGTATCTATTAGATAGGGCAGCAGCACTGTCTCTCACAAACAAAAAGTTTGTGAAAAATGTTTGTAACAGAAACTTGTGTTTGTTTAATTTACCTAAAGAATATACTTATTTTTGGGTGAATATGTTTGTTATTTTAAAAGTTAAAAAGTTTTATTTTTAACAATTCTTAAAATATATACTTACTATTTATTTAATCCTTTAAGCTTTAAATCAATTCATATGTCTTGGGATATTCAACCCATTATATAAATAAGTATGTATATGTATACATATATAATGAAAATAATTCCACACAAAAAATGTTTTGTGCTTGAATAAAATAAATATGTATTTATTTTTATATGTTTATAATATATATTTATATATTTATATATATTTATAATACATATTTTAATAAATTTATACTATATATTTATATATTTTATGTATATTTAAATATATATTATATTTATATATTATATTATATAAATATATATTATATTTATATAAATATAATATATATTTAATATATATTTAATTATATATTAATAATATTATATTATATTTAATATATATTAATTATATATTAATAGTATTATATAAATATATATTATATATATTTTATATATATAATATATATTTTATATATTTATTATATATTGATATATTTATAATATATATTTTATATATATATTTACAAGCATCCTACTTATTTGTGTTGGAGTAGAGAGAAAAGGCATCATTCTGTACTTATTTGGTGAGGGTTCCTTTATTAATCAAACAGCAAAAAAGGAGGATTCCTTTATTAATCAAAAAACTCTCTAAATGTCTTTAAAATACTCAAAATAAGTAGTGCCTCCAAACACAAAATAACAACTTGCACTACCACAATTATGGGACTTTTTGGTTTTGATACGGTATCTCTTAAGCAAGAGAGATGGAACAGACCAAAAAGGTACTGAATTTTCAATGCATTAAAATTAAGATTCTTTCCGTTAACATTGAGATTTGCATTTCAGTTTGAAGCTTCCTCTTTGCTATCTTTGCTTAGATTCTTCCCAGTACATCACGTCTGATTTTAAAATTGCTAGAGTCATAAATTAGGTAAGCAAAGGGAAATTCATGATGTAGTGTTATGAAAGAAAAGAAAGAGATAATTATTAATTATATGGATTGAAGTTAGGAATGCCCCTAGAAAATGCCACAACTGCTTGTCATTTAAAAAAGAGACACTGGGCTCTCTCCAGGAGCATCCTTGCACCAACCCTGCTTTCCCAGCTTGAAAAGAGTATGCCTACGGACTATAAAGACTCAAACAGCAGTTGTGAAGTATTAACAGATGCATAATCTGGATCTATTTCTCTCTTAGTCTCTGCGTAAAGATAGAGAAGTAAAAACAGAACCTGTCAATTCATGTTTTATGTGACCAGTGCATTCAATGTCCATCCCTGTCCCAAACCAAGTGGCCATGTTTGAGGCTTCTTTTTATTTCCTAAAAACTTGCACATTTTGAAGTTTCTGGAGATCGAAGTGTGAAAATTCTGTGTATAAAGGAAATGAACCTTTTATGGATATTACAACTCAGAACATATCCTAGCAAATCCTACAACGTGGCAGTGTGTGTATTATTAGAAGAGCAGTGCAGTGCCTGGGGTTTACCCTATTGTGGTACCAATAACCTACTTATATTACAAACGTGTTGCTTCTGAGAATTTGCTGGATCATAAATTCTCTACACATTTTAGAACATAACTCATGGCAAAGCACCTAAGAAACACTGGATCTTCAGAGGAAAGCCTTCTTACAAATTTCCATCGCCATAAAAATAAGAATTATATTTTGTCACAAAACTACTAGTGTGAAAAAATGCCGATCTGGTGACTTTCCATAAATCTCAGGACTAAATCCAGCTGGCCTCATAAATAACAAAGTGGAAATCTGTCCAGAGAAAGCTAAGGCAACAAGACTTGTACATTCTGACACGTGTTAATTTTTGTTTGTTTATTTTACTTTAAGTTCTGAGATACATGTGCAGAATGTGCATGTTTGTTACATAAGTATGCGTGTGCTATGGTGGTTTGCTGCACCTATCCACCGTCATCTAGGTTTTAAGCCCTGCATGCATTAGGTATTTGTCCTAATGCTCTCTCTCCCCTTGCCCGCAACCCCCCGACAGGCCCTAGTGTATGATGTTCCCCTCCCTGTGTCCATGTGTTCTCGTGGATGAAACTCTTAATTTTTTTTTTTTTTTTTTTTTGAAACGGAGTCTCGCTCTGCCGCCCAGACTGGAGTGCAGTGGCGCGATCTCGGCTCACTGCAAGCTCCGCCTCCTGGATTCGCGCCATTCTCCTGCCTCAGCCTCCTGAGTAGCTGGGACTACAGGCGCCCGCCACCTCGCCAGGCTAGTTTTTTGTATTTTTAATAGAGACGGGGCTTCATCGTGTTTGCCAGGATGGTCTCAATCTCCTGACCTCGTGACCTGCCCGCTTCAGCTTCCCAAAGTGCTGGGATTACAGGCGTGAGCCACCGCGCCCGGCCATGTTTGTTTTTAGCACACAGTTGGAATGTGTTTTCCACACATAACTTCCATTTATGTCTCTTCAGTTAAAGGCTATGCAATATGGCCAATATTGGAGTTTGTTTTCCACACTCCACCTATGTGTTAAATAGACGTGAAAAAAAAAGCTTTGGATAAAATTCAACACCCATCATGAGAAGATCCTCAAAAACCTAGGCATCAAAGGAACCTATTTCAAAATAATAGATGCCATCTATTGATGTAAGTAAAGTGGTATATCTCATTGTGATCTTAATTAGCATTTCTCTGTTGACTGGTGATATTGAGCACTTTTTCATGTTGCTTGGCCATTTGTATGTCTTCTTTTTTTTTCTTGTTCACAAAAATGTATAACAAAATATAGACATTCTAACCAGTAACATATGACAAATATAGACACCATGACCAAGTGGTATTTATGCAGGAAGGCACATTAGTGCTTAAATGTGAAACTTTGAAATTCACCATGTTAATTAAATCAGGGAGACATAGCAGAGTCAGTTCAATAGATTCTGAAAAACTAATTCACAAAATTCATTACCCATTCATTATTTCTAAGAAAACTCTCAGCAAATTTGAAATAGAAGAGAATTTTCTCTGTGTGATAAGGTGTATCTATTAAGAACATTGAACCGACGTTATTAGTGAAACATGGAAAACTTTTATTTTTAACTTTTAAGTTCAAGCCTAAATGTGCAGGTTTGTCATATACGTAAACTTATGTCATGGGGGTTTGTTGTGCAGATTATTTCATCACCCATGTACTCAGCCTAGTACCCATTAATTATTTTTCCTGATCCTTTTCCTCCTTTCCCCCTCCACCCTCCAATAGGCCCCAGTGTGTGTTGTTCCCCCCATGTGTCCATGCGTTCTCGTTATTTAGCTCCCACAGAACTTGTGATTTTGGTTTCCTGTCCCTGTGTCAGTTTGCTAAAGACAATGACCTCCAGTTCCATCCATATTCTTGCAAAAGAGATGATCTCATTCTTTTCTATGGCTGCATAGTACTCCATGGTTTATCTGTACCACATTTTCTTTTTCCAATCTGTCATTGGTGGGCATTTAGGTTGATTCTGTCTTTTCTATTGTGAGTAATGCTGCAATGAAAGTATGCATGCACATGTCTTTATAATAGAATGTTTTTTATTCCTTGAGGCGAATACCCAGTAATTGGAATGCTGCATCAAGTGGTAGTTCTGTTTTTTAGCTCTTTGAGGAATTGCCACACTGTCTTCCACAGTGGTTGAACTAATTTACACTTCCACCAACAGAGTATAAGCATTCCTTTTTCTCCACAACCTCACCAGCAACTGTTATTTTTTTACTTTTTAGTAATAGCCATTGTGACTGGCGAGAGATGGTATCTCATTGTGGTTTTGATCTGCATTTTTCTGAAAAGTGTCTGCTCATGTCTTATACCTACTGTGATTGTTTTCTTGCTTGTTGAATTGTTTAAGTTCCTTATAGATTCTGGATGTTAGATCTTTGTCAGATACGTAGTTTGCAAATATTTTATCCCATTCTGTAGATTGTCTGCTTATGTGTTGACAGTTTCTTTTGCTTTGCATAAGGTCTTTAGTTTAATTAGGTGCCACTTGATAATTTTTGTTTTTGTTGCAATTACTTTTGAGGGCTTAATCATAAATTCTTTCCCACGATCAATGTCTAAAATGGCATTTTCTAGTTTTCTTCTACGGTCCTTATAGTTTGAGGTTTTACATCTAAATCTTTAATCCATTTTGAGTTAATTTTTGTATATGGTGAAAGATAGAGGTCTAATTTTATTCTGCTGCATAAGGCTACTTAGTTAACCCAGCACCATAGATTAAACAGGGAGTCCATTCCCCATTTCTTAATTTCTTCAATTTTATCAAAATTCAGATGGCTATAGGTATGGGGCTTTATTTTGACATTCTCTATTCTGTTCCACTGGCAGCACCCCAGGCTGGAGTGGAGTGGCACGATCTCTGCTCACTGCAGACTCTGCCTCTTGGGGTTCAAGCGATTCTCCTGCCTAAGCCTCCCAACTAGCTGGGATTAAAGGTGCCCACCACCACGCCCAGCTAACTTTTGCATTTTAGTAGAGACAGAGTTTCACCAGGTTGGCCAGGCTGGTCTCAAATTCCTGACTTCAAGCGCATAATGCAACATGTATTATGAAACCTACCTTTATAATACTCTATTACCACGCCTCATTTGTTTGTGACATATAGCAAAATGCCATAAGTTCACAAGTTTATATTCACTTAGCTATGAACAATGTACAAGATGTTTGTGCGTTGTACAGTGTAATGTATAAAATGTTTGGTGTGTGTGTGTCGCATCTCCATAAACAAGGAATGATTGAAGGAACAACTGTTCACTCTTACTGGATTCAGGAAGAATTTCCTGCTCAGCCCTGCCTCTCTGGAGTTGGAATCAGGAATTATCTACCTAAATATGGCTGTAAAATTTTAATATGAGATTCCATGTGATGCAGGGGTCTCATAAAATAGAAAACTTGAAAGAACTGTGTGTGTGTGTGTGTGTGTGTGTGTGTGTGTGGCCAGGGGACGTGCAGAGAAGTGGATAATGGTGCTCAATAGAGATTGAGGTTAAAGAAGTAAAGAGATGTAGAACTCAAACTCCCTTTTTACTTCTGGCTTTCATCATCCCTTCATCAGATTACATCCTAATCACACTCATTCAAAACCAAATCCTGATCAGCAATAGCAGCAAATTTAGAGAAAGTTCACTTTAAGCAAATTCAGGATATAACAAACTTTCTGGTCCTTAACTGGGAAAAATAATTTTCTGTTAATGCCCAGAAGGCCCAAACTTCCTCCCCGACTTAGAAACATCCCCTTCAAGTACACAGACACATATTAATCTCATGGCTTACTTCTTTCCCACTCTGCTGTCACAACTTAAATAGAACTATACTTTCTTTTACAATTTCTTTGGCATCATTCACATTTTAAAAAATCAAAAGCTATGGCAGATAATTCTATGCTAAGCACGTAAGATACCATTTTGGCTCCATTTGAATGAACTCCAAATACACTGCTTAAGTTGCTAAGAAAAAATCTTTCAGCTAAATTGCCTTGTTTATACTTGATCATCCTTGGGTTTTACAAACTGTATTTAAATACCTAAATTAATGTTTTCAAAATAATCTGAACGACAGACCTTAATTTTAAAGTAAGTTGATTTTTTTCAAAAATGCTATTGATTTTATTTGTATTTTAAAGTTTGTCAAATGAAAGATTAGTGACAAGATTTTTCTTACTTTTAGGGTCACCTCAAATGTTCGTAAAATATCTAACAGATGTGGCTCTTCCATGTCTACAAAGGGTCTCAAATAGCAGAGATAGTGTTTAATAATCAGATACATTTTTGCCTCAATAAGGAAAATAATTTTTTATTAAAATGAACAGTCAATGAAAAACAAAACAAAAGTTAATCAACATCAACTATTCTGTAGAAATTGTTAAGTGAAAATCGAGCATGTTGATATTGGGGTAAGGGGTTGTAGAATGAGGAGTTCTTAAAGTCGTTTAATAACTTGGCAATGCCAAACATCTGAACATCCGGAAAAAAGCAAACAGGCTACAAACCAGCTATGCTAAACTTCAAATACCTAAATACTGAGCAGAGTTTAGAAAAATTGTAAAATAATAAGTATATATAACATTATCTTTGAAAATGTTTAAACTGTCACTTGATACATGATTAAGAATTTTTAGAATAGTCATTTTTTGCCTGTTTCTCAAAAGAAAAATACACCAACATATTATTCCAGAAATTCCAGAAGAGGTATTGTCCCAATTTGGTTTATTCAAAGAATGTTTCGTTCAAATATAAAAATTTATCTTTGAGCCAGTAGTCCCCCAACTACACTGGCCCCAAACGCCTCCTGTTTCTTAACAAAAAGGAATCATCAAACTGTTTTCCCAAACAAACAACAGCCAAAGGGAATACCTGTACTGAAAAAAATTCATGTACTATCCTGAAACTAAGTACAGTCAACTTGCAAAATAGAAATCTGCTCTTATATTCCATGTATATTGAAATAAAAATAAAAGAGAATAAAGTAGAAGAGAGTATACTAGAAATGCTGGGAGACGTGAAATCAGAAGTCTATATTAAGTCTGGACTTTAAGAGGCTGTATAACTTGAAGTAAATAGTTAACTACCATTTGCTCCACTTTCCCATGCATGCAAAGAATATATATGGATGATATGCTGCTTCACTTTTAAAATTAAATAAGAAAAATGTTTCTCAAAAAAGGCTTAATGGCTAGTGTTTGCAAATACAAAGTGGGTAGTATAGTCTTCATGGAATCTTCCCTCTTGGGCATTTAAAGGAGATGTATTCTTGCCCAGTGGAACATGAAACTGTGGGAATAGGAACACATTGACTGATACATGCTTCCAATGGCAAGTGGCAGATAAGTTTTTCCTACAAGGACACAATGTAACCACAGTGTTACCTGATTCAATCATTAGCACACCATTCATCTTTTTCCAGAGGAAAAAAAAAAAGATGGTGAAAACAAACGATTACAAAATAACCAAAGACAAATTCTTCCCTAATGTTATTACCATACAGTAAAGCAAGGTGAATAAAAATGTTGAGAAAAGGAAGAAAGTGTACTCTATCAAAAGTGGGAATGAATTATTGAGAGAACATTCAAATTTCCTTACCATAGTAGTAAAGAAATAGGATAAGAAGACTGCTACTAAAACTACTGTAATCTCCCTGTCCTACAACTATATAAATGGAAAGGTACTGTTTCTGATCAAAACTTTCTCCTACTAAGGGTTTTTCTCAAAGCAAGTTGAACGTCTTTGTTCCTTAAGCTATAAATTAAGGGGTTCATTAAAGCAACTGTATTGGTATAAAAGACAAGAGATTTTTCCCTCATCCATTGACCCAGCAGAAGATGGTTTGAAATACACGAATGCACCTGATCCAAAGAACAGAGAAACAGCAATTATGTGGGAACTGCAAGTGCTGAAGGCTTTAGACTTGCCCTCAGTGGAGGTGATTTGAAGGATGCTGGAAAAAATAAAGCCATAAGAGATAAAGATGGTGACAGTGGGCACAATGATGTTGATGCCCACCACAATGAAAACCACCAGCTCATTAATGGAGGTGCTGGTGCAGGAGAGCTGGAGCAGAGGGAGGATATCACAGAAGTAGTGACTGATAATGTTTGCCTCACAGAAGGTCAGTCTCAGCATGCATCCAGTGTGAGCCATAGCCCCAGAAAAGGACAGGAAATAGGAACCAAACATAAGGCTGGAGCACACTGTAGGAGACATGGCAATGTTATATAGAAGTGGGTTACAGATGGCCACATAGCGATCGTAGGCCATTGATGTCAGCACATAACATTCAGAAATGGCAAAGAAACAGAAAAAGAAAAGTTGGGTCATGCACCCCTTGTAGGAGATAACATTCTTCTCTGACATGAAGTTCATTAGCATTTTGGGTGTAAACACAGAAGAATAACAAAGATCTATGAAGGACAAGTTAAAGAGAAAAAAGTACATGGGGGTGTGAAGGTGTGAATTCAGCCCAATTAGAGTTACCAAGCCCAAATTTCCTATCAGAGTGATCACATACATTATTAGAAATAGTAAAAACAGGGAAATTTGGAGATCTGGCTGGTCTGTTAAGCCCACCAAAATGAATTCAGTCACCAAAGAGCCATTTCCAGGATTCATTCTTCTCCAAGAGAATCTGTGGACACAGGAGAAAAGGGTTGCATTAGAGGACAACACAGTTCTTCTCACAATATTTTCTCCCACAACATGGGATATTGCTGGAATTGTTTGAAACTAGCCCAACCTGGACCTAAAGAATCTGGCTTCACCACTGTCATGAGACTGAATGGCACTGACCTTCTCTTGTCAGAGTCTTACTAAGATAAATATAGCAAAGACCCACCTGAAGTAACCCTACAGAAAGAGGGCCAGTGCTGCCATATGCAGACGAGACTGCTGGAAATAATAAGGGGAAGAGAGAAGGGTGGATCCCGACAGAATTCTCCTTCCCTCATTTCTTCATTTCTTTATTCACTTGAGTTCTTCCCTCACCAGTAAAATTAGAGGCAGGGGCCTCAGCAACCTGGTGCCATTCTCTAATATGACTCAAGTCAGGGGGTGAACAAAGAACATTGTTTCTACTCCAAAAGAAAAGCAACAGAACCTAGAAATAAGTTACTGCCCCAAGTCACAGAAAAAAGTCATGAATCTAAAAAAGGGAGAATCCAATTCATAGAAACTATTGACCGAAACTTGTCATTCTCTGAGTTCCTTATGTCCCTGAACATTCTCAACTCCCATCTTGAACAGATACTTCTGACAGTTGCATTTGAGTCTCAAGGTGGAAAATAAAGTAGAATGTCTCAGATCCCTGGTATTCCACCTCAAAGCAAGTAAGACATTAATATAAAGGAAAATAAGAAACTTACCCTTCTTATGCCTTAAAAATGTTGTGTTGTCTTATTGTTTCCTTACCCTTGTGGTTCTGAAAGGGCAATTTCAAGCTCTAAGGCTTTGTTTTCTCTAAGATGAAACCCAGACATTATTTCCAATAGTTCCTGAAAATATTCCTGATATATACATCATAATTTATTATTTTAATTTTGGTTTCTCTCAAGCAGCAGGCAAAAAAAAATCTTTAATAAAGATATGTGTTAATAATATTATCACAGTTGCCACACCAGATTTATTGTGAGTTTAATGACACAACGTACTTGGTTATAAGCAGGATGGAAGCTTGCTCAGTCTCCTCCCCAGGGAACAGATTGTAAGAGTAACAGGGAAATAATGGGATTGTATTTTCACTCTGGACCATAATCTATCTTTAATTCTTTAGGGACTCAGTATTTTGCTCAAGTTTTTCCTTCACTCTAGGGATTTTACATCCACCAAGGCAGAGCCAGAAATAAACTCTCATTTCTCAGTCAGCAAGATGGTATGACGGGAAGGTCTCAATTCTCCTTCCTCCATGAACAAAGTAATTCTGCACAATTCATGGACAGATTCCATTTGTGAAACTTCTAAACCTAGTTAAAATGTCCCTACACCTCACTATAGCATAAAACCAGCCAAACTGATTTGATGGAACATTTGCATTATTTTTGGGCCATAATCCCTGTTCCTGGCAGTACACCATGCAACCAGGCAAAAGCTTTTCCTTGGGGAGGGCATTGAGATACACTGAGCATCCAGTACCAACCTTTCTGCAAGTTATCCAGAGAACTGGCTTCTATTTAGCCTGCCCCACAGCAGTGACCAGACACAGGACATGGCCTGCTCTGACCAGCAGAGATCAGTGAGAACAGAAGGCAATTTAGACTAACATACACCGTAGCTACCCCCTCAGCTCAGAATAGAGATAAGACTTAGAAAAGAAAACTCTCCCAACTTCTTCCAGGTGAGGTGAAGCAATGGACTGCACTTGGAAAAGCCCCTCCTTTTCTGGGACTATCTGGACGACAGGCTACTGTCCAGGAAATCTCAAACTGCTTACAGGACATGGGACACAACATACTATAGCATCCTGGGTCCAGTGAGAACAGATTTGGTGGTTTTGTCTAATAATCTCCATGGCCCCTTCCCAAGGATCAACACAGACACTAGCAGTTTAAAAACTCCAGCTCCCAGCATTTTCCTAAGAAAGAGGTGAATCTGAAGTCCAATGATCCAACTTATCTGGAGGCTACCTGATCAATTGGCTTCTGCCTCCCTTCTTTCACAGCACTGGCTGGACCTGTGACACTCTGGACACCTGGCAGCTACTATGAACAAAGATGACTTGTTGATTCTACCAAACATTCAAAGAATTCATGCCAATCCTTCTCAAGTTCTTCCCAAAAAACTGAAGAGGAAGAAACACTTCCAAATTTAGTTTATGAGTCCAGCATTACCCTCATATCAAAGGCAGACAAAAACATCACGAGAAGTCATCTCTCTTTTTTTTTCTTGGTTACTCTAACTTAGTGTTTTTCAATATTGTTTACTTTTCCTTTTCAAACCACAAAACTTATTTTGTCAATTAGTTATTGTTTTTTTAGTATCTATTTGACTTGTTTTTAGTCAAATATTTATTATTTTCTTCCTTCTTCTAATTTGGGATTTAACAATCTTATTTTCTCCTTTATTTTTTCTTAGTTCCCTGCAGTACAAGATTAGATTGCTAATTTGATATCTTTTTAATTTTTTAGTGTAGGTATTTTTTTTCCTATAAAATTCTCTCTAAGTACTGCTTTTGCTGCATCCCTTAAGTTTTGGTGTTGGCCGGGCACGGTGGCTCACGCCTGTAATCCCAGCACTTTGGGAGTCCAAGGCAGGTGGATCACGAGGTCAGGAGATAGAGACCATCCTGGCTACACAGGTGAAACCCCGTCTCTACTAAAAATATAAAACATTAGCCGGGTGTGGTGGCGGGCGCCTGTAGTCCCAGCTACTCAGGAGGCTGAGGTAGGAGAATGGCATGAACCCGGGAGGCAGAGCTTGCAGTGAGCCGAGATCACGCCACTGCACTCCAGCCTGGGTGACAGAACAAGACTCCGTCTAAAAAAAAAAAAAAAAAAAGTTTTGGTGTTTTCATTTTTGTGTCTCTAGGTATTTTTTAAATTCCTTTTTGATTTCCTCTTTGACTCAATGTTTAA
This sequence comes from Macaca fascicularis, assembly GCF_037993035.2. NCBI lineage: Eukaryota > Metazoa > Chordata > Mammalia > Primates > Cercopithecidae > Macaca > Macaca fascicularis. The sequence continues at coordinate 122,951,513 of NC_088388.1, forward strand.
GAGTATATTGTTCTATTATATATATTCCTGAATTTTCACATTTTCTTATTGTAATCCATTCTTATTTTGATTCCTTTGTGGTCATAAAAGATATTTGGAATGATTTTGATCTTCTTACATTTCTCTAGACTTGATCTATGACCTAACACGTGATTTATCCTGGGGAGTGTTCTTTGGGTCCTTGAGAAGAATGTGTATTCTCTGCTGCTGGGTGGAAATTCTTTCTATATCTATTAGGTCCATTTGGTCTACAGCGCTATTCAGTTCTGTTATTTTCTTATTAACTTTCTGTCTGGATTATCGATCCATTACAGAGAGTGAGGAATTGAAATTTTCTACTATTATCATATTGCTGTCTATTCCTCCCTTCAGATGTGTCAGTGTTTGCTTTACATATTTAGATGCTTTCATGTTGGATCCATATATACTTATAGGTGGTACATCTTCTTATTGAATATACCTTTTTGTCATATACAATGACTTCTTTGACTTTTGTGACACTTTTTGACTAAAGTCTAATTTGTCAGATAGAAGTACAGCCACCCCTGCTCTCTGGTTACTATTTAAATAAAATATCTTTCTCCACCCCTAAATTTTCAGCCTTTGTGTCCTGAAATGTAAAGTGAGTCTCTTATAGATAGCATGTAATTAAGTCTTGCTTTTGTAAATCCATCTAGCCACTCTGTATCTTTTGATTTGGGAATTTAGTTCATTTACATTAATTATTGATAGATTAGGACATACTCTTGCCTTTCTTTATTGTTTTCTGTCCAATTTGTGTTTCTCTTATTTCTCTCTTCTCCTGTTGTGTTTCTTTGAGATTTGATTTTTTTGTAGTGATGTGCTTTGATTATTTTAATTTTTTATGAATCCACTGTATATTTTACAGGGTTCTCATCAAATATTTTATACTTACTGCAGTCTGTTTTAAGCTAATAAAACTTAAATTGTATGTGTACTCTATACTTTGCCATCCCCCACACACAAACACTATGTTATTGCCATCTGATTTTATTTCTTTCCATATTGTGTTTGCATGAAGAACTGTATGTTGTTATAGCTTTTCTTACTACTTGAGTCTTCTATTTTATATAGCAGTGTTAAGGGTGATTTACATGCCACCATTAAAGTTTTACAATCCTTTTCCTTTCTTTATATTTGTATTTAGCAGTTAGATTTTTACTTTGTTTATCATCATTTTCTTTCAACTTGAAGAATACTTAGCAGTCTTTGGCAGGTGTAGTGGTGACAAACTCCCTCAATTTTTGTTTGTCTAGAAGTTATTTCCCATTCATCATTAAAGGACAACTTCCCTGAGTAAGTCTTGGTTAATTCTTGGTTAATATTTTCGGTATATAACCAAGTAATTCTTGGTTAATATTTTCTTTGACTATATCTTAACCTGCAAAGTTTGTATTAAGAAAATCGCCAATAGTCTTGTGGAGTCCTCCTTGAATGTGACAAATGACTTTCTCTTGCTTTTCTCAAAATTCTTTGCATTTGATTTTTTAAATTTTATTTTATCTTAAGTTCAGGGATACATGTGCAAGATTGTCAAGTTTGTTACGTAGGTAAATGTGTGCCATGGGATTTGCTGCACCTATCACCCATCACCTAGCTATTAAGCCCTGCATGCATTAGCTATTTATCCAGATGTTTTACCTCCCCCTACCCCGCTCACAGGCCCCAGTCAGGCCCCAGTTCGTGTTTTTCCCCTCCCTGTGTCCATGTGTTCTCATTGCTCAGCTCCCACTTATAGGTGAGAACATGTGGTGCTTGGTTTTCTGTTCCTGTGTTAGTTTGCTGAGAATACTGGCTTCCAGCTCCAACCATGTCCCTGCAAAGGACATTATCTCATTCCTTTTTAGGGCTGCATAGTATTCCATGGTGTATACTGGTGATGGGAATGTAAATTAGTTCAACCATTGTGGAAGACAATGTAGCGATTTTTCAAGGATCTATTAATAGAAAGAGAAATACTATTTAACCCAGCAATCCCATCACTGGGTATGTGTCTAAGGGAATATAAATCATTCTGCTATAATGATACATGCATGTGTATGTTTATTGCAGCACTATTCACAGTAGCAAAGACCTAGAGTCAACCGAAATGCCCATCAATGATAGCCTTTAATTTTTATAATTTAATTTAAATGTGTCTTGGCATATGGTTCCTTTGGTTCAACCTATTTGGTAATGTTTGGTCTTAATGAATGAAAGTGTCTATTGCCCTCAATAGATTTGGAAAGTTTTCAGCTATTATTTCTTGAAATATGCATTTAATCCCTTTCTCTCTTCTCTATCCAGTACTCCCAGAGGGTATATATTGGTTTGAGGGTGCCTCTTAAGTCACATATACTTTCAGTATTCTTTTTCATTCTTTTTGAATTTTTGTTCCTCTAACTGGATAATTTCAAATGACCTATCTTTAAGTTTACTGATTCTCGCTTGAACCCAGGTGGCAGAAGTTACAGTGAAACAAGATTGTGCCAATGCACTCCAGCCTGGGTGACAGAGCAAGACTCCATCTCAAAAAAAAAGGTTTGCTGCTTCCTTCTTCTGCATGATATAATCTGCTGTTGATACTTTTGCTTAAATTTATCATTTCAGTAATTCTACTATTCAGGTCCAGGATTTTGGGGTTTTTTAATGATTTCTATTCTTTATTAAACTTCCTCTTTTATTTGTGTATTGTTTTCCTATATTGTTTTGCTGTTTATGTGTCATCTTGTAATTCATGGAGTCCCTATAAGATGATTATTTGAATATTTTTTCATCAAGTAGCCCATAAACCCCCATTTATTTAATGTTAGATAGTGGAGCTTTACTAGTCCCCTTTGATGGTGTTAAGTCTGCTTAATTTTTTGTGATCTGTGTGGCCTTGTGTTGGTGTCTGTGCATTTAAAGAGGCAAATACTTCAAGTTTTTACATACAGACTTGTTTTGGCAGGTTAAAAACTGTCCCAACTGTGTCCCCAGATTCATAAAACTACCTCTGGAATCACAGTCCAGCAGGTCTAGAGTCAGGTCATGTGACTTATGGTGCATTTGTCTTATGAATGCGTTATAAATAGATGTGGTTTTCAGAGGATCCCTGGCTGGGTGCCTGGGCAGGCATCCCCTCGACTGTGTAGAATGGGTCTGGAGGTGGGAAATGAGGCCGCTTCAGAGTCTGCGGTCAGGTCTGAGCTTGGCAGACCTATTACTAGGACACAAGAAAGCATATCTTCTGCTGTGATTATGGGAGGGCAGGGCTGCCTCAGGATCATGATAGAGCAGGGATAGAGCAAAGCCACAGGACTACTTCAGATTCCACAATCAGGACCAAGATAGCAAGGATTGCCACCAGGGGCAGAGATGGGGATGTCTTTGACCAGGTCTTTGCAAGGTATGAATGTCCTTACATTGTGACAGAGAAAGGATTGAGCCAGGTTCTAGTGCTGCTTCATGGACTGCAGTTAGTCCAAGTTCGCCCAGCCTGTTACTGAAAGCATACATGAGCATAACTCCTCCAGAGTCTCTTGGAAGATGGACTGGGTAGCAGGACCATGACAAAGCAGAGCTGGAGCTAAGTTCGCAAGGCTAAACGAATGTTTCCAGTCTATATCCAGGAATATGGTTAATGAGTCTGCCACCAGGGCATGAACCTGCTTTCTCAAAGCAACATCTTTGGTCTTGGGCTCCACCATGTCTTCGAAACCCGATAAATGAAGATTGGATACAAATCTCTCACAAAAGCACATTTGTTCATCGATGGATGCCGAATCATTGTTTCTGTGGATATCTGTGTGCTAGGCACCTTCTTATTTCACCATCACAAAATCTACGAAGGATTGTGTGTGCGTGTACACACAGGGGGCAGTATAAGAGGAGTGGATGATAGGACTCAATAAATTTGGGATTGAGGAAGTAAAGGGATGTGCAACACAAAGCCTCTTCTACTTCTGGTTTTCACCACCCCTTAACCAGACTTTACCCTGATCACACTCACTGCAAACATAACCCTGAGTAGCATTAGCAGCTTGCTTAGAGAAAGTTCACATTAAACAAATTCAGCAAGTTATCAGCAAACATTCTTTCTGGTCTTTAACCAAGAAAAACATTTTGTGTAATCACACAAAAAGTCTAAGCTTTCTCACTGAATTAGAAACACCTTGTTCTTAGTACACAGACATAGGAGAATAATACTACTTACCTGTTTAACTCAGCTGTGACAACTCCAATAATACTATACTATGCTAGTATACTATACTATACTAGTACTGTACTATGCTTGCTCTCATAACTCCTTTTATCACCTGTTCCATAATGAGAATCAAAAACTACAAAGGATTGCTCCATGCTCTGCATTTAACACACCTGACTTGGTTCCTCTGACTTATTCCTTTCTTTTGAAAGAAGTCCAAATAGATACGTAGTGCTTAAATGTTCTAACTAAAAATATATCAGCTAAATGGTCTCTATTAAAACCTTGCCACCCACCCTTAACTTTTACAACTTTTTTTCCAAAATAATATGAATGTTATTTTTAATGAAAGTTGTTTTCTTATTGAAGCACATTTTATTGGTATTTTGAGGCTCATCAAATGAAAGACTAGTAGCCAGGCTAAACCTGAAATAGTAATAAAATATATTCTAAAAGGATGCACCTCTGCAATCTCTACAAAGGGTCTCAAGTAGCACAGACTTATTTACTTATTTAAAAACACTCTTTTTTCAATAAAGAAAACTATTTTTTAAAGCTAACACAAAACAAATGGATAAAAAGCAGAAAGAAAGCTCCAAGCAGGATAAAATATTTTATATAAATAGGACTTGTTAAGCAAAAAATCAAGCATGTTGATATTGGGGTCAGGGGATGAGATATGAGTGCTGTTTTAAAATCAAAAGTCAAGGATTTAGCAATGCCTAACATCTAAAAAAAAAAAAAAAACCAAGTCAACAAACCACATATGATACGTTTCCCAATTACTAAATATTGAGTGGGGACTTTTAAAATAGTAAAATAATAAATGCGATCATAATTATTTTTCAAAATCTTTACATTGTTATTTGATAAATCAGATTAAGAATTTTGAGATGCTCATCGTTAGACCTATTTTCTCAAAGTAAAAATAATCCAACATCCTATTATTTTAAAAACATCATCACCTAATGTTTCCTTCAAATTGTTATTAATCTCCCAGCAGTAATTTGAGGGTTTTGTATCTTAAAATTCATATGGGAGTAATATTTGAAAGCCCATAAAAATGGGTATGATCATTTTGTTCCTGGGCCCTCAAGACCTGTGGTTTTAACCTTTCTTTAAAGTCAAATAACTTAAGCTTTCATCCTATCTAGAGAAATTTTTATCTCCTTAATTTTTCTAGAGCCTTCCAGAAAAGAGAGGAGAGTCATAGGAAGGGGATTTCATTCATCTATTATTTTTCCTTCTAGATTCCTTCTTTCTAACTTGAGTTTCAATTACCCCTCACTAGAATAGCTCCTAAAGTTATGCTCCTCTCTCTATACAGTTTACCACAAATGTACCATAACTCTTCTAACATTTGCCAGAACACTTTTAATGTACCATCTTTGTGCATGGTAAATTTTATCAAAGATTTAATGAGCAGTATACAACAATTACAGCGCTTTACAGCACAGACACGAATTCATACTGCAATGTGGTATCTAAAGCATCATTGATAGTTCTTTACAAAGGGAAATCTTGTTGAATTGCCATTTGTGTCTTTGGGTCTTGGCCTAAATGTCATGTTTTGCTGGGCTCCTTTCTCTCCCTGATCCTGTTCTCTGAATTACAAGACCTTGAAAACATCTCAATTTTTTTTGATGTTGTAGAAAAATTCAGCTCCCTAGTTGAAGCAATCATCTTCCAACTATGCTAGCCTCAAAGGCCGGATCTGTCCCAACAACAAGAATCATCCAATTGTTTTTCTAAACAAAAAACAAAGCAGCAACCACTTGGAGGAAGATTTATGTATCATTCAGAGAGAAAGCACATTCAAATTTTAAAATAGAAATATTTTTCATACTTATATTTACTGAAATAAAAATAATAAAATGAAGTAGACCAAAAGCATACTAGAGAGAGTAGTGGACTTGAAATTAGGAATAAATAGTATATTCTAGGCTTTTTTATTAAGAAACTCTGTAAATTTAAGTAAATTATTGACTTCTCTGAGAATCAGTATTCTTTCCATACATACATATTAACAACTGAGTTTGTGCTGTTTGGGCATACAAAGGTAAATCAGAAATATCTACCAAAAGAAGGTAAATGCATCCTGTGCAGCTGCAAAATGGGTTATATTTGATGATCAATATGAAGTCTTTTATATCTGTGACACTGGCTTTTGAAGGGAACATATTCCTGCCCAGTAGAAAAAGTACATGCAGAAGTAGAACAAAATGATCGGATTCAAGCTTCCAATGGTATAAAATGAGTGGAAAATAAGAAACCCTACAGCAATGAATTAAATTCTCACATGTACCCTGAAAATACAAACATCTATTATGTATCAATACAATAATAACATTTTTAAAAAGAAACCCCACACCATATGAGTGGCACAGTGTCACCCTAGTTCTACTTTACCTGATTCTTTGCATAAAAACTCATCTTTCACCAGAAGATGAAAGGAAGTCCAGAATGAAAAAACAAAAATGTAGAAATAAATTTCTACCTTAATGCTATTACTAAACTGAAAATATTGTGAAAAGATTTAAGAAAAATAGTGAAAATCATAAAGAGAAGAAATATACTCCAAAAAATTATACGCAATTTAAATTGAAAGAAAACTCAGATGTTTTCACCACAGTAAAAAGAAATAGGATAAGAAGGCTACTACTATAATACTTTAATTAAATAAACAGAATATCCCTGTCTTGTGACTATGCATACAGACACATACTGTTGCTTATCAAAGTTTCCTGCTTCTCAGGGCTTTTCTTAGGGCAAATTTAACATCTTTGTTCCTCAGACTGTAGATTAAGGGGTTCAACATGGGAACCACATTTGTATAAAAGGCAGAAGAGATTTTTCTCTTATCCATGGACTCAGCAGAAGATGGTTTGAGATACATAAATGCACCTGATCCAAAGAACAGAGAAACAGCAATTATGTGGGAACTGCAAGTGCTGAAGGCTTTGGACCTGCCCTCCTTGGAGCTGATATGGAGGATGCTGGAGAGGAGGAAACCATAAGAGATAAAGATGGTAACAGTGGGCACAATGATGTTGATGCCCACCACAATGAAAACCACCAGCTCACTGATGTAGGTGCCAGTGCAGGAGAGCTGGAGCAGAGGCAGGATGTCACATAAGTAGTGATTGGTAGTGTTAGCATCACAGAAAGTCAGTCTCAGCATCCAGTGTGGGCCATGGCCCCAGAAAAGGCCATCAAGTATGAACCAAACATAAGGCTGGAACACACTGTAGGAGACACGGCAATGTGATACAGAAGTGGATTACAGATGGCCATATAGCGATCATAGGCCATTGACATCAGCACGTAACATTCAGAAATAACGAAAAAACAGTAAAAGAAAAGTTGGGTCATGCACCCCTTGTAGGAGATAATGTTCTTCTCTGAAATAAAGTTAATCAGCATTTTGGGTGTAAACACAGAAGAATAACAGAGATCTATGAAGGACAAGTTAAAGAGGAAAAAGTACATGGGGGTGTGAAGGTGTGAGTTCAGTCCAATTAGAGTTACCAAGCCCAAGTCTCCCAACAGAGTGACCACATAGATTACTAGAAACAGGAAGAACAGAGAGAATTGGAGATCTGGCTGATGTGTTAATCCCTCCAGAATGAATTCAGTCACCAAAGAGTCATTTCCGGGTACCATTCTTCTTTAAGGGAATCTCTGGAAACGGGGGGAGAAAATGGTTGCATTAGAGGACAGCCCAGCTCTTCCCACAGTGAGGCTGCCCGACACTAGCCTATCCTGTACCCACAGAATCTGCCTTTACAGAACACCACCAAGGAGCCCTAGAGAGGGAAGGCCAGTGCTCCCATATACAAACATGACTGCTGGAAATAACAAGGGATAAGGGAGATGGGTGGACCAGGACCGAACCGTTTTTTTCCCATCTCATCATTTCTTCATTCACCTGAGCCCTTCTCTCAGAAGCAAAATTGGAGGCAGAGGCCTAAGCAACTGACACTGGCCTCTAATGAAATTAGTCTGATGCAGTGAAAACCAATACATTGTTTCTAATCCACTGGTAGGGGACCAGAGTCTAGGAGAGTTTACATTACTGTCCTAGGTCACAGTGAAAAACTTCTCAATCTAGGACAAAGAGGGTTCTGTCCAAGAAAAGGGAACTTGCTCAGTAAATACGGCAACCATTGAGCCTACTAGTGTCGCTGAACATTCTCTGCTCCCCCTTCAAACACATTCTCCAGTTTCACTTGAGTTTCAGAATTGTTCAAAATGAGCGGAAATGGTGTATCTTAGATCCCTGGGCTTCCATCTCAATGAAAGAAAACACTAATGTAAATAGAATTCAGAAACTCACCATTCTTAGGGTCCGGAATACCTTGATGCTTCTTTCACTTTCTTATTTCCCTGTGATCCTGGAAAAGTAATTTCAGGTGTCCAGGCTTTTGTTCCTTTGATTCTAAGAACATACTGTCCAGTCTTAATTTCTTATATGTCTTTATTTGTGATTATGACTTTGATTCCCCTCAAGCAGTAGAGAAAAATGAAGTCTTGATTATTACCCATTTAGTCACTTGGTAAGATATAGAAGATTTAATATTAGTTTAATGATATAATGTGCTTGGTTATAAAAAGGGTAGAAGCTAACTCAGCCCCCTCCCCAGGGAATAGATTCTGGGTATAATAGAAAATAAGGGAACTGTACTTACACCCTGCATCATGCTCTGTCTTTACTTCCTCAGGGATTCAATACTTTTACTCAAGTTTTCCCTTCCCTCTAGGGCTCGTACATACCTCAAAGCAGAGCCAGAAATAAACTCCCACATCGCCACCACCTTCATCTCTGAAGGGAAATCATTGTTTTTGGTTTTTTCTCTCTTTCTTCCTTATGGGAAATTTCCCACAAGGTCTACTTCGAGACTTCGTGTTTTTTTTTTTTCTGATAAAACAGACTTTATTATTATTATTATTATTTTCATACTTTAAGTTCTAGGGTACATGTGCATAACGTGCAGGTTTGTTACATATGTATACTTGTGCCATGTTGGTGTGCTACACCCATCAACTCGTCAGCACCTATCAACTCGTCATTTACATCAGGTATAACTCCCAATGCAATCCCTTCCCCCTCCCCCCTCCCCATGATAGGCCCCGGTGTGTGATGTTCCCCTTCCCGAGTCCAAGTGATCTCATTGTTCAGTTCCCACCTATGAGTGAGAACATGCGGTGTTTGGTTTTCTGTTCTTGTGATAGTTTGCTAAGAATGATGGTTTCCAGCTGCATCCATGTCCCTACAAAGGACACAAACTCATCCTTTTTTATGGCTGCATAGTATTCCATGGTGTATATGTGCCACATTTTCTTAATCCAGTCTGTCACTGATGGACATTTGGGTTGATTCCAAGTCTTTGCTATTGTGAATAGTGCCGCAATAAACATACGTGTGCATGTGTCTTTATAGCAGCATGATTTATAATCCTTTGGGTATATACCCAGTAATGGAATGGCTGGGTCATATGGTACATCTAGTTCTAGATCCTTGAGGAATCGCCATACTGTTTTCCACAATGGTTGAACTAGTTTACAGTCCCACCAACAGTGTAAAAGTGTTCCTATTTCTCCACATCCTCTCCAGCACCTGTTGTTTCCTGACTTTTTAATGATTGCCATTCTAACGGGTGTGAGATGGTATCTCATTGTGGTTTTGATTTGCATTTCTCTGATGGCCAGTGATGATGAGCATTTTTTCATGTGTCTGTTGGCTGTATGAATGTCTTCTTTTGAGAACTGTCTGTTCATATCCTTTGCCCACTTTTTGATGGGGTTGTTTGTTATTTTCTTGTAAATTTGTTTGAGTTCTTTGTAGGTTCTGGATATTAGCCCTTTGTCAGATGAGTAGATTGCAAAAATTTTCTCCCATTCTGTAGGTTGCCTGTTCACTCTGATGGTAGTTTCTTTTGCTGTGTAGAAGCTCTTTAATTAGATCCCATTTGTCAATTTTGGCTTTTGCTGCCATTGCTTTTGGTGTTTTAGACACGAAGTCTTTGCCCATGCCTATGTCCTGAATGGTACTACCTAGGTTTTCTTCTAGGGTTTTTATGGTATTAGGTCTAACATTTAAGTCTCTAATCCATCTTGAATTAATTTTCGTATAAGGAGTAAGGAAAGGATCCAGTTTCAGCTTTCTACTTATGGCTAGCCAATTTTCCCAGCACCATTTATTAAATAGGGAATCCTTTCCCCATTTCTTGTTTCTCTCAGGTTTGTCAAAGATCAGATGGCTGTAGATGTGTGGTATTTTTCTGAGGACTCTGTTCTCTTCCATTGGTCTATATCTCTGTTTTGGTACCAGTACCATGCTGTTTTGGTTACTGTAGCCTTGTAGTATAGTTTGAAGTCAGGTAGCGTGATGCCTCCAGCTTTGTTCTTTTGACTTAGGATTGTCTTGGCAATGCGGGCTCTTTGAGACTTCGTGTTTTTATGTAAAAATTTTTTTTGAAGGACTGCAGTAACTCACTTCAGGTATTGTCTCTCCTAGGACATCACCAAAATAACTTTTAATGGCTTACATTGCTTCTAAAGAAGGTTTTTACTTTCTCAGGTTTATAGTTTCTGAAATAGGGATACTAATAATAACATCCCATTCACTGGGTGGTGGCAATTAAATGAAATAAATACAATGGTAGAAACAGCCCCTGGCACATGATAAATAATCAGTAAATGTCAACTGTTATTATTTGTGTTCTCATAACTTCTGGCAGATTCTCCATCAGGATTTTTCCCCTTTAATTTTTGTTTTCCCCTAAAAACTATAAGTTCTGTAAAGACAAAGATCACTTCAGATTTGTTTACTACTTTGCTCCTAATGCTAAGTACAGAGAAGGGTACCTGGCCGCCCCTCCTTTAAAAATTATGAAAAGTATGTTATCTGGCTGAAAGTCTTCAGAATCAAATTTCCACAGTTCTTAGACGCTTAGAGTCTACAAACGCAATGACCTCCATGCCCTTCTCTCAGCCACCTCACAAGTAAGACACTCCTTAGGTTTTAATGGGACTGTACTATTGAATTGCAGTAGCTTCTAAGTGTTATTCTAGCATTTTTCCACATAGTTCCTCTTATTAGCCACCTATTCTGTTGCTAAAATAAGCTCTGAAAGTGCAGCTCTGCCTTCCCTAGTTTTAGAACTTCCAATGGCTCTCCATTACCCACTGAACAACTGAAACTATATAATCAAAGTGTAAATTTCAAAGCTATTATTCAGTTTCGATTAAAATTAGCAAGGAAATTGAGGCAGATTATAGCTAATGAGAAGCCATGAAAGAACTATTCTGATTAATTGAAGTATTTTGAGCACATCTGGTATTGTGTAATTTCTTATTTTTCTCACAAATATCGGAAAAAGAATATTAGACAATGTTCATGTTTCTGAGTTTGTAAGAGTGCACAAAAAAAAAAACAAAAAACACTAGCCAGGGGAGGTTACATATAAAATTTAATTTTAAATCTTCACAAGCTCTCCTTCTCATCATAATAAATTACAGTGTTTTCTTTTCAATGTTTACATAAAACAATTAAGAATATACTCCAAGATGTTCATCTGTAAAAATGATACGTTTTATTTACTTTCTAAGAAACATAAACTTTCAACCCACGTTATCAGTTAGAAAAAAAATTCTTCAAATTACAGAATCTCTTTAAAATAGGAGCTCATTTCATTCACATAACAATAAATCTAGAGGCAGAGTGTCCCAGTGTTGATTCAGCAACTAAACCCTCTCATCAAAGACCCATCCTCATCCATTCCACTGTCCTCAGTCTGCTGAACTTATTCCTCAGGGTTTTCACTTTATGTTCACAAAACAGCTGTTATAGCTCCAAGAACCACCTGTATCCAAAGAAGAAAGAAAAAAAAAATGCAGAATAACTCTCCTCACGTATCCCTCTCTTTTTATTCTGAGCTAAGTCTTCTCCAGAAGCCTAAAAATGACTTCCTTCTATGTCTTACCAGTCAGAAATATGCCACACAGCCAACCTCGTTGCAGGGAGGACTGTCAAATGATTATCTCTTATTTTCAGCCACTATCATGAGAGAAATTTTCTGGCATTAGAGAGAAGGGAAGGAACAATGTCTACTATAGGCAGGACGCCAACATCTTCTACCTCAGTCAGAAAGCTTGTGAAAAATGTTCGTAATAGGAAATAGTGTTTATTCAATTTAACTATAGAGTATACTTGTTATCTGTTAAGTGAGTTACTCTTTGAAGCTTTAAATCAAATCAGCTGCCCTAGCATATTCAAACAATTATAAAAACATTTATGTGAAATATATGTATACATTGAGTTCGTATTTACACACACAGTCCTTATGTAATTAAAAGAAAAAGGAAATCATTGTATGTTTATAGAGGGTTTTTTTTATTAGCCAAAAAGCCACAGACTCTCTGAATGTTTTCCAACTCCTCAAAATAAGGGTCATTCCCAAAGGACATTATTAAGAAAGTAAAAAATCCCACAGAATGGGAGAAACCTTTGTGAATTATATAATCTTAAAAGACCTAGTATGCAGAATGCCTAAATAACACTTAAAACTCAATAATAAAAAGACAAAACACTCAATTTTAAAATGGGCAAATGATTTCAATTGACATTTCTCCAAAGAATATACACAAATGGCCAATAAGTACATCAAAAGATGTTCAATATTATTAGTAATTAGGGAAATTCAAATCAAAACCACAGGAAAATATTACCTCACACACACAAAGACAGCTATAATTTTTAAAAAATAATAAAACCACATGTTGGTAAGGATGTGAAGAATTGAAACCTTTGTACACTCCTGGTGGCAATGCCAACTGACTGCAACCACTTTGGAAAACGGTCGTGCAGTTTCTCAAAAGGTTAAACACAGGATTACTATTTCACTCAGAAATTCCTCTCAGTTATATGCATCAGAGAAACAAAAAACATACATTCGCATAAAACCTTTCATATGAATATTTATAGCACCATTGTTTATAATTGTCAAAATGTAGGAAAAAACACCAAATATCTACCAACTAGTAATTTGGTAAACAAAATGTGGTATATTCACACAATGGAATATTATTCTGCAAAGAAAAAGGGTGATAGTGGTGAATGAATGAAGTATCATTACAAGTTAAAGCATGATACACCTTGAAAATACATTAGATGAGAAAAAGTAGTCACAAAGACCATTGTTTTATTATTTATTTTATAAGAAAGATCAGAGGCCGGGCACGGTGGCTCACGCCTGTAATCCCAGCACTTTGGGAGGCCAAGGTGGGCGGATCACCTGAGGTCAGGAATTCGAGACCAGCCTCAACGTGGAGAAACCCCGTCTCTACTAAAAATACAAAACTAGCAGGGCGTGGTGGTGCATGCCTGTAATCCCAGCTATTCGGGAGGCTGAGGCAGGAGAATTGCTTGAACCTGGGAGGCGGAGGCTGCAGCGAGCCAGATCGCACCATTGCACTCCAGCCTCAGCAACAAGAGTGAAACTCCGTCTCAAAAGAAAAAAAAAAAAAGGAAGAAAGAAAGAAAAGAAAAGAAAGATCTGGAATAGGCAAATCTACATAAAAAGAAAGTAGATTAGTGGTTGCCTAGGGCACAGGTAGGGAAATAGGGAGGTGAGAGTTAAAGATGTGGGGAATGGTGGGGGTGAGAAAAATATTCTAAATTTGGTTATGGTTTTGCTTGCACAATTCTGTGAATAAACAAAAAGTTGTTGAATTTTACCCTTTAAATGTGTGATTTATACGGTATATGACTATTTTGATTAAAATGTCACCAGGGAAAAATAGTAAGCTCTTAAATAACAGAAGATGCAACAGAAAGAAAATCAGAAAACTTTTGGAAGGAAAAGAAAATGTAAACACAAAATATGTGTAATGTGTTGAAATAGAATACTTACAGGTCAATTTATGCCACCTAAGTGCCTACACAGGAAAAGAAGAGAGGTGTCACATTAGAAACTGAAGTGTTCACCTTATGAAACTACAAAAAGAACCCCTAGTTAAATTCAAAACAAGCAGAACAATAAATGATAACGAAAATGACCAAAAAATCAAATGGGAAAAGAAAGATGTATAAAATTGATTAACCTGAAAGTTTTCTTTTTTATATTAATAAGAGTGATAATCCACTAACCAGACGTGTCAGATAAAAACGAAAAAAGACACACATGACTAAAATATGAAAAATGAAAGCTGTTCCCTCAAATCCCATAGATATCAGAAGAAAAGTAAGGGAAAATTTTGTAATTTTTAAATTTATGCTAATAAACCTGACCACTATTGAAGGATAAATTTATTGAAAGACACGAACTGCCAAAATTCACTAAAAAAAAAGTAGGTAACTGGAATGGCCCTATATATATTTTTAAAGTTGAATTTTCAGGCCAGGAATGGTGGCTCATACTTGTAATCCCAGCATTTTGGGAGGCCCAGGGGGGCAGATCACCTGAGGTCAGGTGTTCAAGACCAGCCTGGCCAGCATGGTGAAACCCCATCTCTACTAAAAATACAAAAATTAACTGGTTGTGGTGGCATGCGCCCGTAGTCCCAGCTACTCAGGAGGCTGAGACAGGAGAATCACTTCAATCCGGGAAGTGGAGGTTACAGTGAGCCAAGATCATGCCACTGCACTCCAGCCTGGGTGACAGAGCAGGACTCTGTTTCAAATAAAATAAAATAAAATAAATAAAAATTAAATTTTCAGTTAAAAACTTTTCCACAAATCAAACTCCAGACCCATGCAGCTTTGCTCTTAAATTCTACCAAACATTTACAGATGAAATAATACTCAGGTTACATGAACTCTTTGAAAAATTAAAAAGGATGGAAAACATTGCAATACATTTTATAGACAAGAATTTTGATAACAAAAGCAGCAAAGTAGTTATAAGAAAAAAAAATAACCTTCATAAATGCAGATGCAAACTTTTTTTTAATTTTAGCAAATTGAATTCAACAATGCATAAAACAAAAATACATCATGGAAAGTACATTTTATTTTTGGTAATGCCCAGCTGGTTTAATTCTGTATATCAATATAATTCACCATAAAAAAGACTACTAAAAAATACAACTATATGAACATCTAAATAGCTGGGGAAAAAAGCATGAAAAACTCTAAATAGAAGGGGGCTTCTTCAACCTGATAAAGGGCATTTACAGTTAACTTCACAGTTTAAGATGAAAATGAATCCCTTACCCCTAAGAGTGGAAACAAGAAAAGTATTTCCACTCTCACTATTGCTATTTAATATTGTACTCAAGGTTATAGGCAGTAAAATAAGGCAATAAAAATAAATAAATGGCAGATAGATTGGAAAAGAAGAAATAAGATTATCTCTATTAGTAAATGACATGATTGCCTATATTTTAAAATCCCCAAAAGTCTAAAAACTACTACTATGACGACTCATAAGGTATTTTAGCAAGGTCACAAAATATAGCATAATTTTTTTAGTTATTAGTAATAAACAATTGGAAATTGACATTTTTAAAAAGCAATACCGTTTACAACACCAAAAATTTAACCCATAATGAGGAAAACATCAATTTGTAGGAAATATCCAGAAATGACACATTGCTAGTATTAGTAGATATAGACAATAGCAGCTATTACCAATATATCCCATATGGCTATGAAATTGGAGGAAAGAATTAGCATGTTAGTGAAACACATGAAGGAGATTACCAAAACCAGTAAGCATTTCAAGAGATAAAACATAAAATGATTAAAATAAATAATATACAGTATGGGATTAACAGAAAATTACTGCAGAAGAAATGATTAGTGAACTTGGGAGCATAACAAGAGAACACAAAGAGGAAAGAAAGACTGAAATAAATCAACAGAGCACTAGTGAACTATGAGACAATTTCAAGTGACCCAATATATGTGTAATTGGAATCCCAAAAAAGTAGAGTCATAAAAAATATTTAAATAACTAATAGCCAATATTTTTCAAAATTTGATGAAAATTACACACCTATACAGCTCCAAGAATCTCAAAATAACTCTGAGCAGAAGAAACATGAGGAATACTTCTCCAAAGTACATAATAATCAAATTGATTAAAGCCAATAATAAAGAAAATAATATTAAAAGCAACTGATGGTGGGTAAGAGTTTGGGAAGAATATATTATATACAAAATAATGAAGAGAAGGGTAAAAACAGGGCTTTTGTCAATACAGAATAAATCAGTCAACAGTCATGCAATATCTTTAAATTATTAAAAGAAAAAAACACTGTCAACCTAGATTTCTATACCTAGAAAACATACCTTTCACCAATTAAAAAGAAATAAACAGGCTGAGCACATTGGCTCATACCTGTAATTCCAGCACTTTGGGAGGCCGAGGTGGGCAGATTGCTTGAGGCCAGGAGTTCAAGACCAGCCTAGTATTCCTGGTTTTTCTCAATCCTTTTCCTGGCTCTGCCCCCTCTATATATATTCCATTCTAACCAGGTTTCCTGCTTATGAGTGAGCCATTGAAAGTTCAAGCCCAGGGTTGCTATCCTCTGTCTGGCAAGGGTGAACAGTTGAAAAGCATTATCACAAAATGCCTCAGATTTGCTGAGCCTGATTACCAAGGTTGTAAAGGCCCACCTCACTAAAATTCAAGGATAGCCAGTGTGACTGTCCTTCCAAATCAAGGGTTGACTAGAGAATTCCCTGAGTCGGAACATTAGAAATGAGAAATCAGTGATGGAGGCAACTTAGGAAGAGGAAACATTTTTAAAAGAGAGAGATAATTGTGAGTTGCTCAATAAACAGATAAGCTAAGAAGACTAATGCATTAATTTTAGGCAAATAAGATGGATCCAGTTCACACAGAAATAATAATGTGCATTGAGAAAATCTGGGAAGAAAAGAATCTTTCTAAGTGCTTGCAAAACTATGAGCCCAACAGAAGCTGGAGAAAACTCCTCAGCTCTGGAAACTTATTTTAGGTTGTATATATTTACCATTATTTTGTATTATTTCTCCAACAGCTTCTTTTTGAAAAGTCCAGCATGAAACTGTTGTATAGTGATAATTAATAAAAAGCAAGGTCCCGGACAAACTAAAAAAAAAAGGCTATTAACATATTTTGAATGGACAAAGTGTAATGGTTCAGTTATAGGAATTAAAAGAAGGTGAATCAAAGGGACACAGGAAAATTCAGAGGGAAATACCTGTGACAATATATGTAGCTATCTAATCTCCTCTAGGTATTTTCTGTCCTGTGTACATTATTTACATGATTCTGTATAATGTTAAAGTCTACCAAATATGTAATGGAAAGAGACTTACAAAAACTCACAAAACTGAAATATACAGCACCTCACTTTCTGAATGCTAAATATACAAGTATTTCTTTGGCTATCAACAAAAGTTGAACTACGTAGTGAGCGCACCCAGTCCACTGGCCCTAAATTGGACTAAGCTATTTAACAACTTAACTATCTCATATTGTTGGATTAGGTGTTGGAGACCTAAACAAACACTTGGGGAAAAATGTAGTGAAAAATACTTAATAAAAATGTCTGGCAATACTTTATCAACTCGGTAGTGATTATATTGACTGTTTTCATTATTCATTAAATTATAAATGAATATTTTGGGAAATTCATTTCAATGCATATGATAAATTTGTTGATAAAATAAGGAAACAGAGTCCTTTCAGTATGTACCATATTAATGTAAATTATTTAAAACCCAAAATACACTTAAAATCAGAATTATAATTATTTTACTTTTATTAGATAACATTTTCAAATAAAATATCTTCATAACAGTCAATAAAAATTTGTGCTTGCTTCTGGAAAGTAATTTTTTCTATCAGGTTTGTGAATAAAGCTTGTAATTACTGTATGAGAATTCTTAGTAATTATAACTAACAAATATTTACAATCACCACCAACAACAAATTTGAATGTAAAAGTAACAGAATTTAAAATTGTTTTGAAAAAAATAGCCAAATATTTAAAATTGAAATCCCATTCAAACAAAGCAAATAGTCTTTTCTTTCATTGACAAATTTTATTTTGAATCAGTTTGGAACCAGCTTCACTTTTTTGCTTAATATTTCCAAATAACAAAGATACCCTAATTTTCAGAAAACTTGTGCATTTTTAGACCAGTCATGCTAACGGATGATACTAACAGAATACACCAGCTGGAAATGGGCAGAAGTATCTGATCTGGGAACAGAGAGACCAGACCACAGACAGAAGCACTTAAGGCTGGGCACTGTACTTCTTGAGCACCTGACAACCTCTTCAGCAAACCCCTGGGCCTCTTGTTCACAATAAGCTCTGTTACCCTCTGCATGTGACAGTTGTAGCTGGTATCCAGGGGTGAAGCATCTCTTTGGTTGGGATTTTAAAGTGGAGCAATGAGTGCTATCTTGTCTCACTGCTCTTGCTCCTACCAAAGCCGTGGTGTGCCGTCACATCAGACTTCTTTACTCTTGACCACCCAGGAGCCCTTCCCAAGCTAAATCTGCCAGAGCAACCAGACTGAAACTCCCAACCTGATTATCCTAGGCTCAGTACCTTAACCTCAAACCCCTTTTGCCATTCTATCTGTTATACGATAGTTAGAAAGCTCTGTCCCAATGTATTTTCATAAAGGAGAAAGAATGAGACTTTTGGAAAGCAGTACCTCAAAACCTTTTCATTAATAAGTCAGCCTTGGTGCTATGTCAAATCCAGGACCTGATAACATTTCAATTCCTTTGGGTGATGAAATGAACTTGGTTGGTAAATAGGTACCATTTCATGAATCTCTAAATATAATTTCTAATTTAATGTTTTTCCTGAAAGTTAAACCTTGGGATATTGCCCTTTTAAGTTTGTGCAACAAAATCTGTGTTTAAAATATATATAATTAATATAATTAAGCTTTTATGTAAAAAAAGAAAGGTTTTATATGTCTTTAACATATATTAGTATGGTTTTCCAGTTTTAATTGTGTGTATGGAGAAACTATGATACAACAAATAAGAAAGAAGTATTTGACAATATCTATATCTTTACCAAAGTACACATATAAAACTTATAAGCATTCAATAATTTTAAAATAAGCTTATACATTCGAAAGTTATTTTATATCTAATTTTCTCATTACATTAATTTTTTGTTTGAGATGGAGTTTGGCTCTTGTTGCCCAGGCTGGAGTGCAACGGAGCCATGTTGACTCACCACAACCTCCGCCTCCCAGGTTCAAGTGATTCTCCTGCCTCAGCCTCCCGAGTAGCTGGGATTACAGGCATGCACCACCACTCCCAGCTAATTTTGTATTTTTAGCAGAGATGGAGTTTCTCCATGTCAATCAGGCTGGTCTTGAACTCCTGACCTCCAGTGATCTGCCCACTTTGGCCTCCCAAAGTACTGGGATTACAGGTGTGAGCCACTGCGCCCGGCCTCATTATATTAATTTTAAAAGATAATAAACTTTAATTTAAACTTTAGTTATAAATATTATTAGAAGTGGTTTTAATTAAAAAGTGAAATCAATTACATTTGCCATGTCAACACAAGAAATTCAACCTATAAAATAAGCCGGTTGACTTCACAGAACTAAGTCAAGCTATTTGCTGATTCATTTTCCATGAGAGAGTGCTGGTGACTATAATACAATACTTAGATCACAAAGTAATTCCATGCCTGCAAATCACATTTTACTTTTTTTTAAGTACTGGGTGGTTATAGACATGAATTTTATACACCTCTTTCTATGTCATTATTAGAACATGAACTTCTAAAATATGTGCTTTAAAGCAAAATCCAAACCAAACAGTTATAAGGTTTCTCTTTAACCAGGCACTATAATGAATGTAGGCAAAAGAAAGATAGAAGCAAATATAGATATTCAGATTCTGCTTCAGGAGTAAAAGTTTTAAACAAAATTAAGTAAGTGAGATAAATATACTAATGAATGTAAAAACTTGACTCTTCACTCTAACACCAATAATTTTAATCACATAGAAGTAAAGTACTTAGCCAGCAATATCATCTTCTAAGGCTATTCTCACAAAATGTTTTAGAACTTTTCAAAAATTATGGTATCTTTGTATAAATATAAAAATTACAATGATAATTAATCATGTCCCCTACCTATGATATATCCTTTGAGGGGCATCTTGCCCTGAGTTCATTCAAGGTAGTAATGATGCAGGATTTTTCTCAACCACTTTGCCAACTGGGGACCTCCATGGCTTGTGACACCCCCTACCCCAAGCCAGGGCCTTACTCAGCTCGTGTCCTGCCACTAGAGGCACCCCACCCACTTGGCCTGCCTATCTTATAGATCGTACCCACATCCAGCAGTTCCTGAGCTCTTGTCCCATGTCCAAGAAGAATGAGGTTACACTGATAATTCAAAGGGTGAGGATGGGCAGAGAAGAATTTTATTGAGTGACAGAACAGCTCTCAGCCAAGGGGGGATGTGGGGAGGTGGCCCCCCACCACTGCATTCTGGTGGTTTCTCTCCCAGTGTAGCTGGATCCAGGGCTTCTTATGGACTCAGAATGGGGAGTGCATGCTGATTGGTTTGTAAGTATGCAAAAAAGATTAAAGCAAAGACACCATTCAAAGGTGGGCAGAAAACAGTGTAGAAAATCAAATGGGAAAGGGTAGGTAAATGTAAAATACATGAAGTGTGGGGATCAATCAGAGGAAAGTGCACTAGAAAGAAAGACAGGTTCTCAATCCAGTCCATGGATTTCACTTGTAGCTTGGCTTTCAAGCTTTAAACTGTCTTTGGCTTGAAGGTAGGGTTTCAACCAGGGACCTGCCCCTATCTGCCTAGGCATTTCTGCCTCCTGCCACTGTCAGTAATAGGCAATAGACAGTTTAACTTCTGTGTGGAGCCTATTTTCTATTCTTTTTGTTATGAGTAACTATTTTTGTTTCTAAATGAAGGCATATTATCTAATAGGCCTGTACAGTACGTACACTACTATGGAAATAGTGACATGCCTTTTCAGGAAGGCTTGACCCAAACTCCTCAGCCTCACCATTCAGGAAATTATCACTATTATTAAAAGATCTGGATGAAACATGTCTTTGGAGCTCACCCTGTTTACCCTACCTTAAAATCAAACCTTTGCAGAGGCAAGTGTATTTTTCTAGTTGGGGATCAAAGCCTTGAGGAGCATCTCTGTGCTGTAGGCATTTTGGCTGAAGGCACCATCATTCCCATACAACCCCCACCTTCCAGTTCATTCTGAAATAACTCCCCAGAAGTCCTCTTTCTTCCCAGACTTCTTTTTTTCAATTTATTTGTGGGACGAACAATAGTTTCAAAAATCAGGCCCTGCATCATAAGCTGTGTGACCTTGAGCAAGTCACGTATCATTTCTTCATCTGGAGAACAAGATAAGAAGATCTAAATGTAAAGGGATTTGTTAAAAATGCAGCACACAGCATGGGCCTCAGATTTCATTTTTTATTGTCAGAGGAAAAAAAAGTCAAATTTACATATTACAAGAATAAATCTCAATCAGGCAAATTTGTGCCATATAATTTTGTTTGCTTTTTAAAAGAAGTATTAGATCTCTTTTTCAATAAGAACCCCTGTTACACAGCTAGGTAGACAGAAAATCTTGACACTCATTATACATGGCACTTTATTCTTTTGCCAAGAATATCATTGTAAAACTTTTAATCACAATCACAATCCACAGAGATTGTGGACATGAATAAGGTGGTAACAATGTCAATTCTATTACAACAAAATGTAAGTTGACCAATGTATTGTCATTATATTGGTAGGATTTGAGAAAGGTGGATAGAGTTGTGAGCCTAATCCATCTGTAAACATCTGTAAGAATAGAACCTTGGTGCAAGAAGGTGTGCAGTTCCATTACAGTTGTGAGGCCAGAAATCCAGAATAAGAACCACTCTTAAAAGAACCCTGAAAAATTCTGGAGATTTTTACAACTTTACCTTGTCCACAATTGTTGTCATCCCTTCTGTCTTTTAATGTAGTTATAAATAATAAAACTAATGAAACAAGAAAGAACTCTATGTAATTGCTTCAGAGAAGGCAAGAAAAAAGTGAATTTGTCAGACAGCATCCACCTCCCTGGCATACCATCGATGAGGGTGACACTTAAGAAAAAAATAGTAGGTAGATAGGAAAGTATATCAGCTCAGCATCTCCATCTGGTATTGTTACTGGCTAATGTTGTGAAATCCCAGGTTCTTGGTGCCATGAACAAAGAATTGGACATGACACACATGCATATAGCAAAGCAGCAAAAGGTTTATTAAGCACAGTATGATCTGCAATGGATCAGGCTGACCCATGAGAGGTATCAGCCCTGGTTTATTACATTTCATGGCCTTTTACATGTTTTTATCATCACTTGCTTACCCTCACCTTCTCTCCTGTAAATGAATTGCTCATCCTTGCCTTTCCCTCATTGTGCCTTAACCTTACTTTATTTCTCATAAGTTAATTGCTCATCCTTGCTTAACCTTACTTTATCCCTTCTGACCAAATTGCTCATCTTTACTTTTATTTCTCACAACCAAATTGCTACAAGTCATTCCAACTCACTTGCCTTATATTACATGTTCCAACTCACTGCTTACTCCCTCATCAACTTGCTGCTTACGCCCTTATTTCGTGTGTTCTATTGCTGCTATCTTGCAGGTTTTGCTTTCGCTATTGCTTAAGCTAGCCTACGTCCAACAGGTCCCCTTCACCCCCGACTTCACCCCCAACTTCCTGGGCTATTCTCCTGCCTCAGTATGGGGAATAAAGTTCAGGCTTGGGCCACCTTGGGATGGAGGATGATTCTTCTGTCCAAGGATAGACCCACAGAGTTACATTGCATAGTGGGAGAAGAAAGGCAGAAATCTTGCTAACAAGACTTTAGAAAGAAAGATGGAGAGAAGGAAAAGAAGAATAGGAGGAAGCAGATAGAGAGGAGAGGAAGACTCAGCAATTGGAAAAGGGGCTAAGGCAGCACCATTGCCTCTACTCAGTTTGTAATTTTCTTTAGGGTTTTCTTTAGAGCAAGTTTGACATCCTTGTTCCTGAGACTATAAATGAGGGGGTTCAGCATGGGTACTACATTTGTGTAAAACACTGAAACTTCCCCTGACCCATAGACCCATCAGATGATAAATTGACATGAGCGAGCAGCCCAAATCCATAGAATAGGCCAACAGTTATTATGTGGGAGCCACAGGTACTGATGGCTTTGAACCAACCCTCAGCTGAGGACATGTGAAGGATATTGAAAAGAATCAAAGCATAAGAGATTAAGATAATGAGGCTTGATACTATCACAACTGTGCCCACAATAACAGACGTCACCAGCTCATTAGCATAGGTGCTGCTGCAGGAGAGCTGGAGCAGTGGGAAGATGTCACACATGTAATGGTTGATGACGTTGGAGGCACAAAAGATGAGCTTCATCATACATCCTGTATGGACCATGGCGCCAGCAAACCCCATCACATATGAACCAAACATCAGCAGAGAACAGATCTGAGGGGACATGGTGACTGTGTACAGAAGGGGTTTGCAGATGGCCACATAGCGATCATAGGCCATGGCTGTCAGCACATAGCACTCAGAGTGGACAAAAAAGCAGAAGAAAAAGAGCTGAGTTATGCATCCTGGAAAGGAGATGATGTTCCTCTCTGAAATAAAGCTCATCAGCATTTTGGGGGTAAAGACAAATGAATAACAGAGATCAATGAAGGACAGATTGAAAAGGAAAAAATACATGGGAGTGTGAAGGTGTGAATTCAGGCAAATTAGATTAATTAAACTCAAGTTGCCCACCATGGTGGTCATATAGTTCACCAAGAACAGGAAAAACAGGGGCAATTGGAGCTCGGGTTGGTCTGTTAATCCTGTAAGAGTAAATTCTGTCACTGAAGAGTCATTTTCCACAGCCATTCACTTGCTGGGTGTGATCTGTAGGAACAGGTGTAGAAAACATTAATAATGGACCCTCACTCTTTATCTCCAGAGGGAGAGCTGAATCTACTGGTTTACAAACCCAAGGGTGTCTGAAGACACATAGCAAGGCATCCAAGGCTTAATACTTTCTATGGTGATTCCTGAGAATTCCCTTTTCCTGCCTTTCTCCCCCATCATGTTGTGTGTCTGTCTGGTGAGAATGCTGGTAGACCTCCCAATGCATCTGCACATTATTCCCTTCCTTCTCCTCAAGTTTCTCTAAGGACTAAAGCTGGAAAAAGCAATAAATTGATGGTATTGCCCCAGAACTTTTGATTTATATAGTTTTGAGCTTGAAAGGAAATTATCAAGACAAAAGTGATTCAATGCTTACCTTTCTATGCTTGGAGGACTAACTGCTGAAGGACCATCAGAGTCCTTCCTACCCACTGTCCTGAGAGGGTCAAAGTTACTGATGATGAAGGCAGTAATTGTCAACAGCATAGACCTCCATCTTCGACATGCTAGAAGAGGTATTCTAGGGAATATGCCATAAAATCTGTTTGAGAATTTTCCCAGAAGGTTCTCCTCTCTTGTATGCAGGAAAACAACCACCTTATAGGAGCCTCCTAAAGTCAGATGACTTGAATAAAAATCTATTTCACGTCCCATAGTTCTGGGAAAGTTGATTAGAAGCACAAAAAATTATTCTCCACTTTATGATTTCCTCCCAAGTTTAATGAGCCCCTTGAGGGTAGATATTACCAAGACTGTGTTTACAACCTGTGTCACAGATCCAGCATCGGCTCCTTTGGGACTCAGTGTTCCACTCAATTTATAATTTGACATCAAGAAGTCCTAATTCCCACTGCAGAAGGGTGAGCGCCTCCCTTCGTAATCATCCCCTGGAGTCTATGCACAATTCTACAGGAGAAATGTCCAGGGCACAGTCACTTGCCATTTCTGCTACCTTCCTACAAGACCCCAGGATTGTGTTAGTAAAATATTAGATCATAGCTTTAACACTATACATGCTTGTGGAAACCAACACAATAGAGATGTAGCCAAATGGTTGAGGGAATGGGAGCAGGGCCTCAAGTCAGGCTGAGTTTAAATCCAGGCTTCTTAACTTTCTCTGAGACCTCAGACAAGTGATAGAACTTCTCTGCCCCTTGTATATGTGTATTTGTATCTATATAACCTACGCATATCTATAAACTAAGGCTAATTTTAAAAAGCTATCTCATAACGTTTTGTGGGAATTACATGAGTTACACATAAAGTGTTAGAAATGTGCCTGACACATAACAAGAACCTGGTTGGTGTTGGCACCCCTGCCCCTGTTACTCGTCCATATGTATATAAATCAGGATTTATTGATCTTGGTGCTTTTTACATTTTGGACAAGTTTAGGTTGTGGGGCTGTCCTGTGTAGCACAGGGCTCAAAGCACAGCATCCCTGACCTTACCCGTTAGATGCCACTGATATTCCCCCCACCACACAGACACACCAATCATTAAATCAAAATTTTCTCCATTGTCAGACATCCCCTGGGGAGCAGCATTGCCCATATTTGAGAACCGCTGCTCTGTCTCTATAGCCTGCACTTCTGCCATAACAGTTTTTTAGAAAGTTCTACTTTATGTCTATTTATGTGTCTCAAGTTCAAAGTGCCCCAAATTGAATTCAGTGTTTTCTTAGGCTTCCCAAGGCTGCTCCTTCTCACGTCATCATTTTATAAATTATTTTTACCACCATCTGGGCATATAATCCACAAACTAAACTTAAGCACCTCCTTCTCCCTTACTATCTCTTCCAGTCTCCAAGTCCCAGAGAATATACCTCTTTGAATGATCTGGACTTTCTCTCAATTCTACAGCTTTCGTAGTCCCTCTTCATCTCAAACTTGGATTACTCTAAAGGTTTTCTAACAGACTCCTTAAAGGTGAGAATTTGGACCTTTCAGGTCTGTCAACACCACTGAAAACACACACACACCTCCTCTTCCTGCCCCCCGTACAAACTCCTACCAATAGGATTATAATTATAAATTCGGTTTTAACAATATACCTGTGTTATGTTATTAAGCCTATTTTTAAACACTATTCACAAAAAATTCATCAAGTACTATAATTGTTTTTCTTTTTTTCCTATAATCCCATATATTTTTCCTTTTTTCTTTATATATTCTTATCTTTTTTTTTTGTAAATCTCTTCTCAGTACATGCCCTCATGGAGATACAATTTCATATTTATTTATTTATTTTAGACAGAGTCTCATTCTGTCACCCAGGCTGGAGTGCAGTGGTATGATGTCACTTCCCTGCCACCTCCACCTCCCAGGTTCAAGTGATCCTCCTGCCTCAGCCTCCCCAGTAGCTGGGATTACAGGTGTGTGCCACCACACCCACCTAATTTTTGTGTTTTTATTAGAGATGGGGTTTCACCATGTTGGCCAGGCTGGTCTTGAACTCCTGACCTGAGGTTATCCACCCATCTGGGCTTCCCAAATTGCTGGGATTACAGGCGTGAGTCTCTATTCTGTCCCATGGACTTGTTCACCTGACTTTATAACAAAACTAACCTGCGTTGATTGTCACAGCCTTATACTAACTTTTAAAATCAGCTAATGTAAGTCTTCTTTGTCATTTAGGGTCCCCTAAGTAGGAGATGTCAAGAAATGATAAGACCTCCAACATATACTTTGTTATACATGCCTATTAAGGATAAAATTGGAGGAAGCAAGAGTCAGCAACGAAGGCCTCAGATCAGGATGAAAGTCACCTATGAAGGAGAAAGAAATGGAAAGTTCGCATAGGAAAATCTCAGACCACAGAGTAGTTCTAAAAAGTCTTGGTTGGGAGGATAGGAAGTCTCTAAACAAAGATTTCCTATCAGAAAAGACCCATGTGAGATGGAAATTGCCAGCTCTCTTTAAGTCCCACCCGCCCTGCAGAGTCATTGACTGAGGGCATCTCAGAGTAAGAATGGACTCTGCCTAAACACCATGGTGGATCCAAAGAAGTGCAGCTATAGACTTTCAGTCAGCCATGCACGCCACCGATAGGTCTCTTGATAGGGAGCTGAGCAGTTCTTCTCTGAGGCTATCACAGTTCACCTCTAAAAACATACATTAAACCCCAATGTTGTTCAGATTTATAATTGTCATTATTTTTATATGTTATTAATTATTAATTAAAATAATACATTTATTGTTGGTGTTCACAAGCAAGGTACTCCAATTCAGCCAGGCACGGTGGCTCACACCTGTAATTCCAGCACTTTGGGAGGACGAAGCAGGAAGATTGTTTGAGGTCAGGAGTTAAATTTTTTTCTCCAAATATTTAAAAATTAGAGAGGCATGGTGGTGTGTGCATGTAGTCCCAGCTACACAGGAGGCTGAAGAAGTCTTCTACTTCATGCTATACACAAAAGTTAATCTAAAAATGGGCCAAAACCATACGTACAAAAAAACGTTTAAACTGTAGGCTGAAGTGGAAGAATTACTTCAGCCCAGGAGTTGGAGGCTGCAGTGAGCTATGATTGAGCCACTGCACTCCTATCTGGGTGACAACCTTTATATAAAATGTGTTTCATGTCTTAGTGGTGAGATAAAATTTAAATAGGCCCACAAAATATTTGTAGAAATATAGTTTATTAACATTAATATACATTTCTTATGATAAACCACATTGGATAAGGAAAAGCTTGTATAAAATATTTCTGCTAACTTGATGTGTAGTATTTACCTATAAGGAGTAAAAAAATAACATTTACAGTAGGAACTACATGCTTTTTTCAAAATTGTCAGTGCTGTTTTAGATAGTAATAAATGAAAGTTTTGTAATGTAATCTATATTCCCCGTTATTGGAATCCTGAGGTGCAAATGTATTATTTCTCTAATCATCCTCTGTTAACACTGACTTTGGCAATAAAAGGTGGAGATACACATATTCTTTGCTATATCAAATGGACTGGACTGATAGAGGTTCTCAGAAGCAAACGGCATGTGGTACAAATTTTGCCATTCTCAAAGGGAACAAGAAAAGTCAGAATAATAAAAGGAAAAATGGTGAGAACATAGAACAAAAGGACAAGATCACGGGGATCTGATTCTGCTTTATGCTACCTACATTTGTAACAGAGACATTTCATTAAATCCAGCTGCCTGTATCTGTAACAAAGTTGATAAAAATAAAAATGCTTCTATCATATTTGGCACTTCTGTGTTTAGGTGAGAAAGCCATGACTTTGACATTTTTATAATTCACGAAATTTACCATATTTGTCCAGTTAAGAATAGCCCAGGAGAGAGGAAGTGTATAAAATGATAATGAAAAATATCAGTGCATTATGTTCCTTTTACAAATATGCCGTGACCTATTTAGTAAAATTGTGAGAAGTGCCAGAGATGCAAAAAAAAAAAAAAAAAAAAAAGAGACAAGATGATTGCATAAGAGAAATGATAAGACAAGTTTATTAAATCACACTTAACATCATCTGTAGAAGCAACAAAATCTCTTCATGAAAAACCTAACATAAATGACGAGTTAATGGGTGCAGCACACCAACATGGCACAGGTATACATATGTAACAAATCTGCACGTTGTGCACATGTGCCCTAGAACATAAAGTATAATAAAAAAAAAGAAAAACACTAATAAAAATTTGAAGTCCTTCAATTGCTTTACATTATTACTGCTTCTAATTAGAATATCTTTCTTCTCTGAATTTTAATCAGAGCTTTCCTCAGTGCAACTTTGACATCCTTGTTCCTCAAACTGTAGATCAGGGGATTGAGCATGGGCACCACATTAGTGTAGAAAACAGAAGAAACTTTTCCCTGCTCTGTAGATCCAGGAGAATATTTAAGATACATGAATGCTGCTGACCCAAAAAACAGAGACAGAGCAATGACGTGAGAGCTACAAGTACTAAAGGCTTTTGATCTTCCTTGAGTGGATTTGATATGAAGAATGCTAATGACAATGAAAACATAAGAAATGAGGATGATAAAACTGGGTACCGTGATATTAATACCCACAACGATGAGAACCACCACCTTGTTGACATAGGTGCTGGTGCAGGAAAGCTGGAGGAGGGGGAGTATGTCACACAAGTAATGGTTGATGATATTAGCACTGCAGAAGGTGAGTCTAAGCATGCAGCTGGTGTGGGCCGTGGCTCCAGCCAATCCCATTGTGTAAGCAGCAAAAGTTAGCATGGAACAGACCTGATGGGACATGGTGACCTTATACAGCAATGGATTACAGATGGCCATGTAGCGATCATAGGCCATTGAGGTCAACATGTAGCATTCAGAGATGACAAAAAAGAGAAAGAAAAACAGTTGAGTCATGCACCCTTCATAGGAGATAATATTGTTTTTTGATACAAAGTCCATTAACATTTTGGGAGTGAAAACAGAGGAGTAACAGATATCAATGGAGGAGAGATTGAAGAGGAAATAGTACATGGGGGTGTGGAGGTGACAATTTTGGCTGATAAGAGTGATCAAGCCAAGGTTGCCTACCATGGTGACAATGTAGATCACTAGAAACAGGAAAAAGAGGGGTTGCTGGAACTCCAGACGATCTGTTAATCCAGCAAGAATAAATTCAGTCACTAAGGAGTTATTGTTAGCCAGCATTTTTTGTCTTCAAAACTCTGGGAAGACAAAAGAAAATTCCATTAGTAGGGAACACAGATTTCTTTTTACAAAATCTCATTCATGAGGAGGGGACTCAGGCTGTAGGAATTTGGGTGAGTTCCTCTTTGTTTCATGGGGTCTGAATGTGCTGAATGTACTGCCACACCCACTCCTCAACATTTCAGTCACTGTCTTTTGTCTGCACAGGGTGAATGTGACAAACAATTGCTCCGGTCCTTACTAGAAGACAGAGAGGTGAAGTAGCTGAGGCACAGGCCTACTTGCTGTTGAGCTTGGGTTGTGTGGATGTGTCTCATCTCCCTCGCTTCCACCTGGCTCTTCACTTCCTAGTTTCTTTTTTTTTTTTTTAAGACATATTTTCACTCTTGTTGCCCTGGCAGGAGTACAATGGTGGGATCTCGGCTCACTGCAATCTCTGCCTCCAGAGTTCAAGAGATTCTCCTGTCCAGCCACCTGAGTAGCTGAGATTACAGGTGCATGCCACCACCCCAGCTAATTTTTGTGTTTTTAGTAGAGACAGGGTTTCATCATATTGGTCAGGCTGGTCTTGAACTCCTGACCTCAGATGATCCACCCGCCTCAGCCTCCCAAAGTGCTGGGATTACAGGCATGAACCACTGTGCCTGGCCACTTCCTAGTTTCTCCTTATGTTTCCATTATTCTGCTAGACACTTCAGTTTCCTTGTGATGTCCACCAGGTAAGGGAGGATTCCTTTAGGGCAGAGACCATGCCCATATTCTGTTTCCTAGACAAGGGTCTCCTATAGCATTTCCAGATACCTTACTGTAAGAATCCATGAAGTCACCAGGTGATAACTGAAGACCCTTGGTAGTTGAAGCCTTATGATTCACCACACACAAATCACATAAGTGTTTCTGCACATTCTCCTCTATTCCATCCTAGCTAGACAGAGGATGAAGAAAGGAAGCTGAATGTGCTTCCACAGGTCTTTGTAGGAGGGCATGAGAGAAACATAATTAATTTGGGTACAGTCATATTAGTTGTTAAGTTTGTAAAATTTTACCAAACTGGTATTTTTATGATACTTAAACTCTTCTATATGTATAGCACCTGTCAATATATTTTTTAATTAAGAGACAAATCTCCTTTCCTGACATTCCTCTGTTCTGGATGTTTCACTTGTAACTGCTATTGCTATCTTGATTACCAGGCTAAGAATGAATCCAACAGAGAGAACAATGTGAGAGAAATGCAAGCCCTAGAGTCAGAGCTCCATACCACTAAGTTTCTTGCTATTGAATAGAATTCTTTTCCCCATTTTTCAGCAACATCCAGGAGGGAGAAATAGAAGCTTGATTAACTCACCTCCCTTCCACTGAGAGAACTCAGTGCTGACCCTTGATGTGTGTTTCACCTCCACTGCCCTAGAGGAAGAACTGGCTGTGAAGGTATCTATTTTGACCAGATGTAGTCAAAGAATCTTCTTCTCCCTTCACTGGTAAAAGGATTGAGGATAGATCTCAGACTCTGAATGTTCTGGGAGTCATTTTGAGGTGTAGGTCAAACTATTATTTATAAATTTGCCAAGAGGTTTTGTTGGAAAACCGGACTTCACACCAGAGCTACCATATCATAGAGCACATGGCATTTGCTCAAGGCTTATAATTCTTTTGGACCTGATTAGATATCCAGCAGCAAGTCTCTCAGGACCTCCCCGACCTGACAAACTCTGCAGGGAAGGAATTATATGCCTGTGTTTACAGCCTAATTTGTTGTAGTAGATGTAAACTTCTATCAGGGATTATGCAATCCACAGGGCATAGAAGAAAGAGCCTCTGCTCTCATGTATAAAGATGTAAATGTAATGATTGTCAGAATTTTTGCTAATTGTAATCCTAGGTAGTGTATTAGCTTTAACAGCAATGTATGTATAATTTAGTAAAGTTTATTATTATGCTCATTTTTAATATTGAGTGATTTTAAATAATCCATTTTTACTTTTGCATACTTCGTAGGCAGAAAGAAAAAGGATACCTTTCATTGATTTCAGATTTTTTAAATAAAAATTTTGTTAACAGAATTAACCTTGATTTCATAAAAATGTATTTACCTTGGGTTGCTCTAATTCAACATGTCTTTTCCTTTCGGGTTAAAATCAAATCCATAAGAAAAATCAGTATTCAGGGGCCCGCATTTCAAGACAGTGTGACTTCAGAATTTCCCTGTAGGTAGGAATTTGTGCTTGTGAGAAGGCATGTATTTTTTTTTTTTTTTTTTACCTTTTTACTTTAAAATTACTAGAATCACAAGAAGTGGCAAAAGTCATACATAGATTCCCTTGAACCCAGTTTCCTCACTTAGAGACATCTTCCATGACTATAGGACAATAGCAAAACTAGGAAATTGACATAGGTTCAATAATGTTAACGAAACTACAGACCTTATTCAGTAGTTTAATATGCTTGTATGTATGTATGTGTAAATCTATGCAATTCTATCCCGTGTACATATTTATGTAACCACCACCTAAGTCAGGATACAGAAGTCTTTTTTTTTTCTTTTCTTTTCTTTTTTTTTTTTTTTTTTTTTGAGACAGGGTCCTACTCTGTTGCCCAGGCTGGAATGCATTGCTGCAATCACAGCTTACTGCAGCCTCAACCTCCCAGGCTCAATAGATCTTCCCACCTCAGCCTCCCAAGTAGCTGGGACTACAGGCACGTGCCACCGCCATTGGATAATTTTTGCATTTTGCATAGAGACAGGATTTCATCATGCTGCCCAGGCTGGTCTTGAACTCCTAAGATCAAGCAATCCACTTGCCTTGGCCTCCCAAAGTGGTGGGACTACAGGAGTGAGCCACCATACCCAGCCAAAGATATCCATCTTAAAAGAGATGTATAAATTTTTATTTTTTTATTTTTTATTGGTAATTATTTTATATATTTATGGGACACAATGTGGTGTTCTGATAAATGTATACATCATGGAGTCATTAAATTAAGGTCATTAACATACCTATCAACTCACATACTGATTTTCTGTAGTGCAAACACTTACAATCTACTCCCTTAGCAATTTTGAGATATATATTGCATTATTATTAACGATAGTCTCCAGTCAGTGCAATAGATTTCAAAAACTTATACCTCCTTTCTAACTAAAACTTTGCACCCTTTGACCAACATCTCCTCATTACCTTCACCCCCAGCCTTTGGTAACAACGATTTTTTTTCTTTTTCTTTTTTATTATACTTATTTATTTAAAATAAATAAATTAAATAATAAAATAAATAAATAGATTAAATAAGATATTTATTTAACAATATCTGAAACCAGGTCTCACTGTCACCCTGGCTGGAGTGGCATGATCTTGGCTCATGGAAGCCTTGGCCTCCTGGACTCGAGCAATCCTCTTATCTTAGCCTCATGAGTAGCTGAGACTACAGGCGCCTGCTACCACACCCAGCTAATCTTTTTTATGTTTGTAGAGACAGGGTCTCACTGTTTTACAGGTTGGTCTTGAACTCCTGGGCTCAAACAATCCTCCCACCTTGGCCTCCCAAAATGCTGGGATTACAGGTGTGAGTCATCACACCCAGCCTAATTTTAAAATTTCTCTAATTTTTATAAGACAATATTCCACAAATATATATATTCATAATTATTAATGAAAATTTGTACTTTCTTTTGGAACATAAAGTCTTTACATCAGGCTTTGTGCTAGAAATAGTTATTTGCAATGCTTTTCAAGAATTTTTAATGAGTGTATCTCTAATTTCTTTTATAGTCACTGTTTTATTTCACATTGACCTGCTATAAGAGAATACCTAAGACTGGGTAATTTAAACAGAATTTTCTTGGCTAATGATTCTGGAGTTGGGAAGTCCAAGGCTGAAGTGTCAGCATCTTGCAAGAGCCTTCTTGCTGTGTTATCACATAGGGGAAATGCAGAGAGACGGGGGGAGAGAGAGAGAGAGAGAGAGAGACGAGAGAGAGAGAGAGAGAGACTGGAGCTGAACTCATCCTTTTGTAAGGAACCTACTCTTGCTATAAAGGCATTAATTCATGAGAGGAGAACCCTCATGGCCTAATCACCTCTTACAGGTCTCATCTCTTAATACTGCTACAATGGCAATTAAATTTCAAGATGCATTTGGGAGGGGACAAACAATCAAAACACAGCAATCATCATCAATGAGAAATTATATATAAAAAGTGGTGAGAGTTTTCAATAATTTGTACCACCATTTAGAACTTTGCTATTGAAATCAGAGTTTAAAAATATAAGAGGTTTTTTCCTTTCTTTGGCATATTTAATGTTGAATCAGTTTGGAATCAGTTTCACTTTTTTATTTCAAATATTACAAAACAACAAAGAAGTTCTAATTTGTAGAAAGTGTATGCATTGTTAGAGTAACCACATTGCAACCAGCTTAATTGCCACCAAAAGGCTCCATCAGCTGCTATAAGAGAATATATGGACAGAAGTATCTGATCTAGGATACTTGGACAGAAGTATCTGATCTAGGGCTTCTGCCTGGAGCAGTGGCCATAGGATTTCTGGCCTGGTCTCCCACCACCACGGAAGGCAGCACCTAAGGCTGAGCACTGTGCTTCTTGGACACCCAAAACAAAAGCTCCATCAGCAGCTCCATAGGTCTCTTGTCCACAATGGTCTCTGTCCTTCTCTCCATGTGACAGCTGTAGCTGGTCTCCAGGTGGTGAAGTGCCTCTTTGGTCAGGCTGTGAAATAGAACAGTGAGTACCTAACTTGGCCAACTGTTCTTGCAGCTGAGCAAAGCATACTATCAGATACCCTTTCCCTCCTGAGAGCATCTTTTTAGGTTCTGTAGCCTCTGCCTTTCACATATATTCTTATAGGGCTTCTATATGAATAAAACTTGCTTCCAATTAAAATTGTATTTATACAGCTGGTACAACAGAAGGATAACAAGGATGTATGACAGTACTCCTATCTTCAAGAAAGTCACTAATTTGCAGATACGATACTTCCAAATATCCACAAGTTGGTTTTAAAAATGCGTCATATTCTAAAATAGTCTTACTTCAAATCTCAAATTATATTAGTTTTTAAACCTACATTTGAATATTTAATCATTTCAGTTTTATGTAAATTATAGCTTTAATTTTAAAAATTGAAAATTTTTGCCAGGATGATGAAAAGAGTGGACCTGTAATATAAGTCTGTTGATTCACAGCAGAACTAAGCATTTTGCTGACTTATCCTCCACCAGGGGGTGCTGGTGACACGGATATCGTATTCAGACTGCAAGGTACATGCCAAACCTGCGACTCATATTTCACTTTTGTTAAGTACCAAGGATGTAGTCATGGATGCTGAGCATCTTTGCTTGTCTTTTGTAAAATGTGAAGTTTTTAAAGATGTGCTGTCGAGCTAAACTTAGATCAAACCATTTTAAGCTATTTAATCAGGCATCTTAATGGATGTAGGAGAGAAAACAGTAGAGGCAGCTATGAGGCCTTCAGATTTCTGCATGGTAGAGTAAGAGTTTTAAACAAATCCATTACAATAACGTAAGTTTACCTAATAAATGTATATAAATGATGCTTCATTCTTACAGCAAATTTTTTAGTCAGATGTAAGTAAAGATCTTAACTGGTATAAATACATTCTAAAGCTGTTCTTACAAAGCAGTCTTTTCAGCTTTCTCAAAAGGTAGTAGTATCTTCTGACAAAGATAAAAATTGCACACATAGGGAAGCTCATTCTCCGGAATCAGATATGTCCTTTAAGGAGTATTTTTCCTTGAACCTTTTGAGAAGTAGAAACGGACAGAGAAAATTTTTCTTGTGAGTAAGCCACAAAACATGAAGATTTTGTAAAGATTCATTTTCTATGATTTGTGTTATAAATAACTCATTTTTTTCTGTTTCCAAATATAAAAACATATTATAATATGTAACAGACTTTTTAAAGTACACCTGCAATTCTAGAGATTGTGTCTTGCTTCACTAAGGAGCCTTGTCCCAAATCTCTGCAGCCTCACTATTTCTGGAAATAATCACTGTAATACAAGAATATGATGAAATGTTTCTTTGTAGCAGACTTTGTTTATCCCATTCTAAAATCAAACCTTTCTAGGGCCATGTGCATTTTTCTAGTTTCACATCAACAACTAGTCCATTATCTCTCAACTACAAGCATCTTGGCTGAGAACATTATTCCCACAAAGACCCCACTTTTAGGTTCTTTGACAAAGATGTAAAAGAAATATAACTGAATTGGCCATCCCGCAAAAGAGATGATGTTCCTCTCTGAGATAAAGCCCATTGGAATTTTTATGGTACAGACAAATGAATAGCAGACATCAATGAAGGATAGAGTGAAGAGGAAAAAGCGCCTGGGGGTATGAAGGTAAGAATTTAGGGACATGAAATTATGTTCAAATTCTCCCCACGGGGACTACATTAAGAATGAAACACTGGGGCAGCTGGAGTTTGTTAATCTCACAAGGATAAACTCAGTCACTAAAGAGTTATTTTCTACTGCCATTCATTTCATGATATGATCTATAAGAACAGAAGCAGGCAATAACATTAATGACAGATCCTCCCTCTTTGTTGCTAGAGGGAGAGCTGGATCTGCTGGTTTGTCAGCTCAGGGTTGTCTAAAGACTTACAGCAAGGCATCCAAGGAGGAAGACTTCCTGAGGTGGTCCCCCAGGGCCTGAAAGTCCAGATTGTCCTTCCCTCTTCTCTCCCTCCCCCATGTCAGTTTTTGTAGGTCTCTAACCAGAGAAAACTGCTTGTAGACCTTTTGCAGTTTCAGCACTTCCTCCATCCAGCCAGGGCTGTCTCCAGAGTATTCCCCTAGAATCTTTGATTTATGGGTTTGGAAGGAAATTGGCAAGACAAAGATGATTTAGACATTCGTCATTTTTCCTAGAGACCCTACCGATGCTAGGCCTCGAGGGCCCTTCTTTCCCATTGTCTGGAAGGGGGCAAATCTGATGATGCAGCAGGCAAGAGCCATCAGCACAGTCTTCAGTCTCTGACAAGCTAGAAGAGTTATTTGGAGAATTTTCCACGACTTCTATTTGAAAACTTGCCCAGAAGGCCCTCTTCACAAGCAAGCAGTAAAACAACTTTTGAAGCCTAAATGGCTTGAATGAGAATTTGTTTCATGCCCTACAGTTCTGGAGAAAGTGATTCAAAGCCCAGAGAATGATTATTTCTATTGCAATTTCCTCTAAAGTTGGATGAGCCTCTTAAAGGTTTATATTACTGAGCCTGTGTGTATATCCTGTGTCATAGACCTACCCTTCAATCCTTCCATACTCAAAGGTCTCACTCAGTTTATAATTTCATGTCAGGAAATCCAGTCTCCGATGCAGAAGAGTGAATGCTCCCTTTGTCACTTCATTTTCCCCTGGAGTCTATGCACAGCACTACAAAAGGAAAGTCCAGGGATACAGTCACTTGCCATTTCTACTACTTTCCTACATGCCTTTGGGATTGTGTTAGTAAAATAATAGATTATAGCTTTGACACTATACATGGTTGTGGATTTCTCCTCTATAAAGATATTTGTAGCAAAGTAGATAAGAGACCATTTAGCTACTTTGTAGCTAAGTCAGACTATCTCCATTTAAATCTAGACTATTTCTCCACTTTCTAACTGTGAGATTTTAGATGTTATGTAACTTCTTTGACCTTTGTTTCCTCCTCTGTAAGATGAGAATAGTAATTGATTGCCTTGCTGGTTAAATGATTTAGTACCTGGAAAGTATTAGAACACTGCCTGGAATATGGAAATAGTCTGGTATGTGTTTGTTCTCCTCCTCATTCATATTCATCTATATATACAAAATGTGAACATTTTCCCTGCCTGCTCCCTGAACACTTTTATTTTATGTGTATTTATGTGCCTCAAGTTCAAAGTGTCCCAAACTGTAGTCAGAATTTTCTTACGATTTCCAGAACCGCTCCTTCTCTGTTCATTATTGTCTAGATTACTTTCATGATCACCCAGGTTACTAAATCTAAGCATCTCCTCCTCACTCTTCTTCTTCATCCAGGCTCCATGTCCCAGAGAAGCTATCTCTTTGAAATCTTGCTCTGGTCTTTCCTGTCTAATACATTGCTTTTATAAGTCTCTCTTCACCTCCTGATTGGATTACACTTGGTTTACTAATGTGGGTTCTTATGGAATAAAAGAATTTGCTCTTTGTAACCTCCTTCTCACTACACACACACACACACACACACACACACACACACACATCTTCTCCTTGCAATATGGTTTATAATTATAAATTTGGCTAGATAAATATTGAGTAGTTGCATTATTAACACAATTTTAAACATTATTTACAGATAATAGATCAGACACCAGAATCATTTTTATTTTATTTCCTTTTCATTTTCCATGAAGCAAATATTTTGAAGGGCTCTCATTTGCTTTGATAGTCTATGATTTCTTTGAATTATCCTCATGACCGCTTCTCCTTTTGTATGTATCTTTTCTCACCATATATAGTTGTAGCCATATGATGTTAGCTGATATTTCAAATTTTCATCTTCTCAAAAATCTCATCCTAAGAAACTTGTGACCTACTACAATGTTAACAGGATTCCTCTAGCTTTATTGAAAATCTAACATTTTGAGATCTCTTGTCACCATCTCTCTGGGAATTCTCTTCATCTCATACCTGTGTTAGGTAACCTGTTTTCTTGACTCTATGTTTTCGTGTTTCTTCATTTATCTCTCCATTTTTAAAGTGAACTTCATTTTTTAGAATAGTTTTAGATTTATAGAAAAACTGCGAATATAGTACAGAGAGTTATCATATACCCCACTCTCAGTTCCCCTAATATTAAATCTTACCTTAGTATGGTACACTTATTATAATTAATAAGCCAATGTTGTTACATTATCATTAACTAAAGTCTGTATTTATATAGCCTCAGTGTTTATCTAATGTCATTTTATCTGTTCCAGGTCATCCAGGTTACTCCATTACATTTAATTTTTAATTCTCCTTAAATTCCTCTCAACTATAATAGTCTTCTTCCTCATTTTGATTGAAAAATGTTCTATTAATTTCCAGAGAAAATATACATGGAATACAAATTTTATAGAAATTGCCTCTCTGAAATTGCCTCTCTCTTTTTTTTTTAACCATCTTCTTTGATTGGCAGTGGTAGGGTTTAACTTCCAGTTTAAAAGTTAATTTAAACTTCAAGTTTAAAACTTAATTTTTCTGAGAATTTTGAACATATTGAGACAATGTTTGTACTGGGATTGCATTAAATCTATAGATCTAATAGATGGACATGTTAATAATACTGTATCTTCCATTCCATGAATATCATGTATCTTGCATTTATTTATATTACTTTTTCTTTCTCAGAGCAAGGTTTTAAAGTTTTCAGTTTAGACATTTGCACATATTTCATTAAATTTATTCCTAAGTTAGTTTGGGATGCTATTATAAATGATGTATTAATATAACTTTCCAAATTTTTGTGGCTAGTATATAGAAATACAATTGATTTATGTTTAATGACCTTGTATCCTGAGACCTAAATTCATTTTTAGCTCTAGTATTTTTGTTCTGTAATTTTTTAAGAATTTTCTACATAAGCAATTATTTTAGGTGAACAATGCTTATTTGTCTTCTTCCTTTTCAATCTGTTGGCATTTTAATTCATTTTTCTGTCATATTTCAACGAACTAGGCTCTTCACCAAACATAGAGGAGAGAGAATAATCTTAGTTTGTTTCCAGTCTTTTGGGGAAAGTATTCAGTCTTCAACCATTAACTATGATGCAAGATATAGTTTTTTAATAAGTTTCTTTTGCTAAATTGAGAACATTCTCTCTTCTGTTTTTCTGACAGTTTTATTGTAAGTGGCTCTGTCCATGGCTGAGAGGAATAAAGGTGGAGACACATTTTCATAAGGAGCAGAATGGGGTTTTCTCGTCTAGAGGTGGAGAAATCTGTCTAAGAAAAAGCCACATAGATTCAAGTACATCAGAAAAATTGAAAAAGAGGCACAACCCCTGTGACCCCTTGGATCCAGACAAATCTGAAGCAAAATGTGTCCCTAGGAGGCAGGACTCGACTCCATTTACTATTTTAGGGAGCTGCCCTTCATATAGATTGAAGACTGACTGAAGCAGGAAAGAGGCACCAAAAGCACTTCCCCATAAGACATGTCCACCAGTGCCATGAAAATTTACCGTTGCCATGGCAACACCCAATGTCATCACCCCTTTTCTAGAAATTTCTGAATAACTCATCTCTTAATTTGCATGCAATTAAATGTAGGTATAAAGATGACTGCAGACCTACCTCTGAGCTGCTGCACAGCGCACGCTGCCTCTGAGTAGCCCTGCTCCACAAGGAGCGGTACCTCTGCTGCTGCTATACATTGCCACTTCAATAAAAGGTGCTGTCTACTACCACTGGCTCATCTTGGAATTCTTTTCTGAGCAAAGCTAAGAATTCTACCAGGTTAAGCCCCAATGTGGAGGCTCGCCTGCCCTTCATTACTTGGACTTTCCAATTAAATGAACTTTTTTGTTTAAACTGATTTGGCTCAGGTTTGTTAAATCTGAATTACCAAAAGTAATTACTGAAAAGCAATCACTTAAAATTAAAAGACTCTTAATATATTGCACTATTGTACCTTGTGCAAATTTCTGTGGCAATGCTTACTTCCATTTTTATGAATAGCACTGTAGCAGAAATAAATTTTACATTAAGAAAGATCTGTATTTGAATCCTGGCTCTGTCATTAGTTTTTGCAACTTGGGCAAAAGCATTTAAACTAAGCCTCGATTTATTCCTGTGTAAAACAGAGATACTTGTATAGAGATTTTAAAAGGTAAGTTAATAAAAGAGCTTAGCATTGTTAATACCAGTTACCCATAAGTTGTGCAATTCTGTTTCTTCTGCTGCTTCTTCAATTAGACTAAAGGGCAGATCTGTATGTTATCTCCTTTTATGTTCAGAGAGTCTTGATACTTAAATCCTCTATGGATGTTTATTTCATGAAATGAATAAGTAAAAGTTCCAAAATAATCAGATACCTTACTTGTGGAGTTTAGATCTCAAGGATCCTTTATCTAAGCAAAGGCATATTAACTGAGGAGAGGAGGGTTTTTGCCAATAGACAGAATTGTGCAGGCTTTGTGTGCGCACAGACTTCACCTTAGAAATTTAGCCAGAGGACTTTGGGTTAGAGAAATACAGTTGAACTCATCCATTTTAACCACTGCTACTTTCTGAAAGGCCACTAAAATGTTAATGAAGGCATTAAAAGGCAGAAGCACAAGCATGTTTCATTAACTTACTGGGACAAGAACACAGGGGAAAGACAGCAGGAAAAAAAATCAGAAAGCTGGAAGGCACAGTGATAATCAGTAACTGACTCGGTGATTCCCAGAAAGCTGAATTCAGAGCTCCATAGTGGAAGCAGATATCCAGATTATGTCATAGCATGTCTCACATGCTCAGTAATGTGGTGGCACAGCTCACCTCTGAAAGTAGGGGTGATGGTGAACATAAAAACAGGAGGGCGGCTTGAAAGTCTGTTACAGAAGTAGGCAGATCCCCAGATTCTCTCCTCTACTCGGTGCATCCAGAAGAGTGATCCTCCTACACCCCAGTAGAAGACTGGAGGTTTATTCTGTAGAGATGGAAAATGAAGCATCTCCGGAATAGAATGCACTTGAGTGTGGAGAAGTACTATACTAAAACTGAGGGAAATAATTGGCAGTTCACATACTGAATGTTACTGTATCATTGAAATATGAGTATAAAATAAGGACACTTTCAGACATGCCAGGTGTGGTCAAGACATACAAAGTGTGGGCAGGCTAGATGCTCCACAAACTCATTTTATCTTCTTCCTGATCACAAAACTAGAATACTTTTCCCAGAGTCCCTTTTGCTTAAGCACAGCCATAACTGAGTTCCAGTCATGGAGGATAAGTGGAAATCAAGTGTGTCAGTTCCAAACCCACAAAAAACTTCACTTCCATCTTCTCTCACGATGCTCCCTCTTTGGCCACACTGATGTCGAAGAGCATGTGTTGGAGATGACAGAGCAACGTAAGAAAAGGGTTGTGGGTCCAAGTTTATTATTTTACGGAGCTGCCCTCCATTTAGAAAAACTTACTTTAAACTTTATATGGGTAAGATGGAAACTTTTATTATATTTAAGTTATGTATATTTGCTTTTGAACACCAAATTTTGTAAGTATGGAAAGATGATTTAAACATCAGAGGGAGAGTATTAAGATGAATTTATTTTAAGTACATAGAAAACTGAATGAAAAACCAAAACCATAAATATTCTAGAAAGAACAAAGTTAGTGAAAGAAAAATGATCATAGCACATTATAGTGTTTATATATGCAAAGCATTTACATTCTTATAATTATGTAAACACTGAATATGAATCCAACTAGAAAAAAATAAACTGTATTGGGAGAATAAAGAGAATAGGAAGTATATTTGTGTTGAAGGGAGGTAGAAAATGAAGTTAATTCTAATATCCTAAACTGAAAGTCAGTTAACTTTTTATTTAGGTCTAACACTGAAAAATCAAGAAGCAACTGCATATATTTAGTGATAGGGTGATAAAGACCAGGAAAAAAAAGCCAAGATCTGTTTTTAATAGGACCATAGAAAATTATAAACAAGATTGAATTCTTGCCACTAGCATACTAGAGGCCAGTCCTTAGCTTCATTTCATTAGTTTCATTTCTTATGCCCGATCCTCTTCAATATCCTCCACATCTCATCAGCTGAAAGTCTTCAGCACCTGTAGTCCCCACATAATAATTTTTGCTGTTGTCTATGACTCTACATTATTCACACATCTCAAAACCTTTCCTGCTGATTCTTGGAGCCGGGGGAAATTTTTTACTCTGTTTTTTTTTTAAATCTCTTGATATCATGAACATGTTCTCATATCAGTAGATATTTTTCTTGAGGAAAGCACTGTTTAGGATGTCACACATTCTCTCTTCCCTCTTAGGCTTTTCACTGTTTCTTCCCTCAATGCTGTTTCCCCTGAAGAGCTTTCTTTTACCACATTCTCTTATCACCACCACCATCTCTCTAAACTTAGCTCTCTCTCTCTCTCTATGTGTGTGTGTGTGTGTGTGTGTGTGTGTATAATCATATTCTATAAGGAAAATACAGCTTCTTAGTATTGTGGGTTTTTTAAAAATGATTTAAGTCCATGATGCAATGATATGGTTCAAAATTCAAACGATTCAAAAAGGATATGCAGCGGAAAGTCTCCTTTATGTCCCTGTCTCTCAGCCAGCTAGTTGTTCTCCCTGGAGGCAACCAGTGCTACCAGTTATTTTATCAATGCTATTAGTGATATTTTGTTGATATACAGTCCTATGTTGCTTAGAGCCTAGGACTATGTTCTGAGAAATGTGTTGTTAGGTGATTTTGTGGCTATGCAAACATCACAGAGTGAATTTACACAAACCTAAATAATACAGCCTACCACACACCTAGGCTACATGGTAAAGCCTCTTGTTTCTAGGCTACAAACTCCTACAGCATGTGACTGTACTTTGTACTGCAGGCAATTGTAACACAATGGTAAGTATTGCTGTATCTAAACCTATCTAATCATAGAAAAGGTACAGTAAAAATACGGTATAAAAGATTAGAAATGGTACACTTGTATAGAGTACTTACCATGAATGGAGCTTGTGGGACTAGAAGTTGCTCTGGGTGAGTCAGTGAGTGAGTGGCAGGTGAACATGGAGACCTAGGACATTACTGTACACTACTATAGACTTTATAAACACTGTACATTTAGGCTACACTAAATTTATCTTAAAATATTTTCTTTCTTCAATAATAAATTAACCTTAGATTACTGTAATCCCAGCACTTTGGGAAGCCGAGGCAGGCGGATCACGAGGTCAAGAGATCGAGACCATCCTGGCTAACACAGTGAAACCCCGTCTCTACTAAAAACACACACACACACACACACAAAAATTAGCCAGGCGTGGTGGTGGGTGCCTATAGTCCCATCTACTCGGGAGGCTGAGGCAGGAGAATGGCGTGCACCCGGGAGGTGGAGCTGGCAGTGAGCTG
Organism: Macaca fascicularis; assembly: GCF_037993035.2. NCBI lineage: Eukaryota > Metazoa > Chordata > Mammalia > Primates > Cercopithecidae > Macaca > Macaca fascicularis. Next base: position 122,995,384 of record NC_088388.1, read on the forward strand.
AGACTGCGCCACTGCACTCTAGCCTGGGCGACAGAGTAAGACTCTGCCTCAAAAAAAAAAAAAAAGAAAGAAAGAAAGAAAAGAAAAGAAAAAGTACACTCAAAAATAATGATAAAAGAGTAGAGTAAGATTAATACATTAACCAGTAGCAGTCATTCATTAGTAAGTATTATGTACTGTACATAATATGTGCTATCCTTTGCTATGACTGGCAGCACAGTAGGTTTGTTTACACCAGTATCACTACAAATATGTGGGCAATGCGTTGTGCTATGTCTTTACCTTTTGATGACTATGACGTTGCTAGGGGATAGGAGTTTTTCAGCTCCGTTATAATCTTATGGGACTACCATCATATGTGCAATCTGTCATCAACCAAAACATCATTGTGCAGTGCATAACTGTATCATGAAATTCACATGCATTATCCCACAAATTTTACACAAACAGTAGTATACTGTACGCACTGTTTGTCAACTTGCTTTTTATTTCCTATCTATCACTTCTTGAGAAACAACTGAAGAATGAGTAAGACTTAGGACCCAGGAAGAGTAGATTCAGAAGATTAGTAAAGAGGAGTCCCAGATATCTGTGCAGTCACCATACGGACCAACCAGGCTAGACTGGAACAGTGGTGTAAGAGAGATTTTTCCACTTCACAACACCTTTTGGAGATTATTTCATACATAAAGGTAGTCTTCATTTTTTATACACCTAGATAGCACTTTTTGTACAGATATCTGAAAATGTATTTGATCTGTCCTGCTTTAATGAATGAGTAGGTTAATCTCAGTCCTCTGTTATTATTTTTTAATGTAATGAGTAAACCGATACATAAATCATTAGGCATATGTATACGGTTTCCTCTCTGTCCAAATCCATACACCTATTCTTTTTCTTTTCCTTTATGGTTTTGACTCTAGGAATATACTTTTCTTTTCTTTTTTTTTTTTTATTTTACTTTAAGTTCTAAGGTACATGTGCACAACGTGCAGGTTTGTTACATATGTATACATGTGCCATGTTGGTGTGCTGCACCCATTAACTCGTCATTTACATTAGGTATATCTCCTAATGCTATCCCTCCCCCACGCCCTCCCCACAATAGGACCCAGTGTGTGATGTTCCCCTTCCTGTGTCCAAGTGATCTCATTGTTCAGTTCCCACCTATGAGTGAGAACATGTGGTATTTGGTTTTCTGTTCTTGTGATAGTTTGCTGAGAATGATGGTTTCCAGCTGCATCCATGTCCCTACAAAGGACACAAACTCATCCTTTTTAATGGTTGCATAGTATTCCATGGTGTATATGCGCCACATTTTCTTAATCCAGTCTGTCACTGATGGACATTTGGGTTGATTCCAAGTCTTTGCTATTGTGAATAGTGCCACAATAAACATACGTGTGCATGTGTCTTTATAGCAGCATGACTTATAATCATTTGGGTATAACCCCAGTAATGGGATGGCTGGATCAAATGGTATTTCTAGTTCTAGATCCTTGAGGAATCACCACACTGTTTTCCACAATGGTTGAACTAGTTTACAGTCCCACCAACAGTGTAAAAGTGTTCCTATTTATCCACATCCTCTCCAGCACCTGTTGTTTCCTGATTTTTTAATGATTGCCATTCTAACTGGCATCTCATTATGGTTTTGATTTGCATTTCTCTGATGGTGAGCGATGATGAGCATTTTTTCATGTGTCTGGTGGCGGTATGAATGTCTTCTTTTGAGAAGTGTCTATTCATATCCTTTGCCCACTTTTTGATGTGGTTGTTTGTTTTTTTCTTGTAAATTTGATTGAGTTCTTTATAGGTTCTGGATATTAGCCCTTTGTCAGATGAGTTGATTGCAAAAATTTTCTCCCATTCTGTAGGTTGCCTGTTCACTCTGATGGTAGTTTCTTTTGCTGTGCAGAAGCTCTTTAGTTTAATTAGATTCCATTTGTCAATTTTGGCTTTTGTTGCTGTTGCTTTTGGTGTTTTAGACATGAAGTCCTTGCCCATGCCTATGTCCTGAATGGTATTACCTAGGTTTTCTTCTAGGCTTTTTATGGTTTTAGGTCTAACATTTAAGTCTCTAATCCATCTTGAATTAATTTTCGTATAAGGAGTAAGGAAGAGATCCAGTTTCAGCTTTCTACTTATGGCTAGCCAATTTTCCCAGCACCATTTATTAAATAGGGAATCCTTTCCTGATTTCTTGTTTTTGTCAGGTTTGTGAAGGAATATATTTTTCTTTATGATACTGGAGCTGAGCCTCTGGAGATTAGATTTCTACTTTGCCAGCCATCTTAGTATTCAGTTCCACCAATACTCAATGCTTCGACCAGAAATAAAAAGCACCTTAAAAATATGAAAATAAATGAAATACCAGTTTGGGAGAAATGACCTGAATCCTTGATATGATTTAATCACATGCAATGAAAGACAGCAAGAACAACACCCCCAAATGTTACAGTTGATATTATGTAAATAAGCCATAAGTTATAGCCAGAGTTAAAAATGTCAGTCAAATGTATGAACTTGTGTCTTTTGGGGGAAATCCTCCATTCAGTGTCATGTTGGAGGGACTCAACGCCCATTTTCCCACTGCAGAAACCATGTAGGAGATAAGGCCCCTCCTCATACCACCTGGCAGCCAGAAAACAGGAACCTTGACCTAGGTCAGCAGGACCTACGTGCATGCTCCCACCTGAGAAATTAATCTACAATGATACAAACAAATGGAACCATTGAGAACCATTTGCATGGCTTCTGCAAGATCCAAGGATAGTGTCAGATGCATGTAGCAGGGGTGTGGCATTTTGGCCAGACTGTTCTTGCTGAAATATGTCCTGGTCTTGGCCTCTGGGGATGTCTTGGTTCTTACAATTCTGCAAGTATGGTTTTACAACCCACTCCAAATTACTTTGCATCCCCAATATTCTTTCCATCAACTCGTACAGTTGCTTTCTGTTACTTGTCAGAATAAACACAGATGCTCTGTTGAGAACTAGGAAGATGTCTGCACTGTTCAGTGCTAAATCCCCAGTGCCAAATGTAAGGCCTAGTACCTTGTTGGTGCTCACTTCAACAATGTTTTTTTGCATGGATAAATGATTAATTTTTTTAACAAGTAGAAAAAGTACACTCCAAAATAAAGATGACTATGACAATGCTAGGGGATAGGAATAAAATTGCCCACCATCCAAGAAGTGACAGATAAGCATAGGAGGTGGGAAATGAGGGGCCAAAAAGGTGGAATTCTGTGTCAGGAGCTGGTAACAGAGCCTTGGGGAATGTGTCTGTATTCCACGTACTGTTCTTGAGCCCAGGAGAGAGAGGGCAGCAGGCTGAGCTGACAGAAATGCCAGGGAATGAGCACTGAGTCCCTTTCTCCCCCTTCCCCCTCCAGAGCAGTCTACCTCCTCTGACTTTGGGGGAAGGAGGAGGCTGCAGGAGAAGGTCAGTCAATGGATGCCTGAAAGACTAGGGCACTGCTGGTGAGGCAACTGGTTCCTGAGCACAATCAGATGTTTTTGGAGACTCTCAGAAATTCTTAAAGGGACGTCAGAGGAGTTGGATTCCTGCATTAGTTAGTGGGAGCGCAGGGAGATGAAAATTATCTATTTTAATGAATTATCTGTGGTTTTAATATCTTGAGATTAGAGGTTAAACACTCTTGCAAACACTAGTGCAAATACGCCTGTGCCTGGTGAAATATATTTTAAAACATCTCTGTCAGATGATCATTTAGCTTTTGCCTGGATATTTCTAGTCATGATCACTTGAAGGAAGTGTCTTTTCCAATCCTCAGATTATAAATATCATAGATCGGACAAAGATAACTTTCCTAGACTCTATTAACTCATCAATGACTTTTAAAACCCACTAAACCCTTCAAAATGTTGCAAATAAGTAAAACAGCAATTGTTTTTAATTCACAAAATCCTTATATTCCTGTAGGAGATAAAGATCATCATTTAAAAGTGCACAACAGTCTTCTTGGTGGAAATTAATTATTATGGAGAGACACATTTTCTAATCACATTGGTATTAGAAGAGCAGTGCATACAGTATGTTGAAAACGCCTATATTTATCTTACAAAAAGTTATGTGTTTTAATTTTATAATGCTTATAAAATTGTAATGTGTTTTTTAAAATATACTTTTTTAAAATGCCTGGCCAGTACAATAATGAAAACATAACCAGAGTAAAAAAAAAATTGACACCGAACCAGGCAATTCACTTAAGCAGCCACTAGGTTGTGCTGGTGATTCAGTAACATTGCATAAACCAAAAAAAAAAAAAAAGAAAATTTTATTTGAGATTTCGTTTTTCACATCTTTCTCTGGCCCCTAACATGTATAGCCATGGATTTTACACAACTCCTTACATGAAAATGTAAACTCCTTGTTAAAACATAAACTTTTTTAAAAATCTGACCTTTGGAGCAAAATTTAAACCGGTTGAGCATATTTAATTTGCAAAACTTGTTAAGCACTTTCTCTATTGTACAAAGGAGAAGAATGGCTAAGACATGACAAGTACAGCATAAGTCATATACACAAATATAAGCAAAAAATTCCAATATAATAGATCACTGTAATGTTAGCTCTAAGTATTTTTGTTGTTTTGCTTACTGTTCTATTCCAAGACGTAGAACATATTAGGAGCACAATAAATGTTTGCTGAATGAGTGAACAATTAGGTGAATTCATGATTATACAATAGCTGTATAGTCTATGGTCTAAATGTATTCCTATAAAACAGTGTTTATAATCATCTTAAAATCATTTGATAAAAATATAAACTTTACAAATCTCTAAGACTATATATACCAAAGAAATAATAGCCTTACTTTCAACTCGTTGGAATAAATGATGTTAAGAATATAGTATCTATCTTTTGCCTATTCTCACCAGAACAATTTGTATTACTAAGTTGTATTATGAAATTGTTTGTACTTATTTCAATATATAAAGTAACATGATAATGTCTTTTATTGTAACTGTACACAATGTTTCTAAAGAGTGACACATTCCCAGAATGAGGTTGGCTTCACTGTGAGAGCTACTGTTGAAAACAAACCATGATTAAATGTTTCTTTGTAGCAAACCTTATTCTTCTAGCCGTGGGGACAAACTCTTTAAGGATACCTGCATGTGTCCACTTTGGCGTCTAAATCCACACAGATTATTTCTCACATATAGGGATTTGGAACACCGTTTCTGTGATCACTCTTTCATGTTGATTGCCAGTTATTTCTCCAGATTGCCATTCTCTACTTTTCTGTTTCTCTGTTTCATACTATTTCTTTCCACTCCTTTCTGGAATGCAATGTGTCTTGGTGCAAAAAAAAGCACAGCAGTTGGAGCCAGATAAAGAAAGATTTAAAAATGGAATCTGCCACCTTCTGGGGGACCTTCAGCAGATTCCTTAATTCTGAATATCAATTTACTCCTCTGTAAAAGATGATAGCCAACAGAATGCACGTTATTTCTGCCTTCTAAGAAGCACGACAAGTGGTGGGAGCTACATGGAAAGGTATTCAATCTGCTCCACACCGTTTCAGGATTAGAAGATCGTTTGTGCTAGGAAACTGTCTGCAGTTGAGAAAACAAAGAAAATTCATTCTGTAGACAGCCCTTTGGTCCTTAGCTAAAGATAGTATGCTGTTTTTCACTCTATCAATTATGGAGCCCAGAATATTTATTCAAAATTTGGAAATAGCTAGAAGATAAGAGAAGCTATAAATACATATGAACAAGGCAGTAACAATGTTATGCTACACCTAGTATGCCATGATTATATTAGTAATATAATATAAAAAATAAAATTCTGTGAATTTTTCTCAAAGACCAAAAGTACTTTGATGAATGTCATAGATTCTTAGAAATAAAAGGAAAAAGAGCCAACAAAACTTTTAGCTCTAGGTTAGAAAAGGAAAAAAAAAAAAAAAAGGTACAAACTTCAAAGCAGTTCTATCAAGTCCTTTTTTTTTTTTTTTTTTCTGAGACGGAGTCTCGCTCTGTCGCCCAGGCTGGAGTGCAGTGGCGCCATCTCAGCTCACTGCAAGCTCCGCCTCCCGGGTTCACGCCATTCTCCTGCCTCAGCCTCCCGATTAGCTGGGACTACAGGCACCAGCCACCACGTCCAGCTAAATTTTTTTTGTATTTTTAGTACAGACGGAATTTCACCGTGTTAGCCAGATGGTCTCTATCACCTGACCTCGCGATCCACCCGCCTCGGCCTCCCAAAGTGCTGGGACTACAGGCGTGAGCCACTGCGCCTGGCCAAGTCCTATTTTATAAAGCAAATTTAATCAATAATGGGTGATAAATTTGAATAAATATCTTTTTAGCATGTATGGAAATGATCACTTGATTTTTATCCTCAGCTGTGTTTTAAAATATATTAGTAGATTTCCTAATGTTGAATCGTCCATGCATCTATGGAATAAATCCCACTTGGATATGATAATTCTTTTTTCTGCTGCTGAATGTTTGCTAATATTTTATTTAGTATTTTGTGTTGATATTCCAAAGTAATATTTGTCTGTGGTTTTCTTTTTGTGTATGCAATCTTCAAATTTTGTGCTCACTTTGTAAAAATGACTTTGGAGGGAGTTTTTCTTCTGCTTTAAGCTCTGAACCAGTTTAAATACTATTGGAGTTATCTCTTCTGTGGTAGACTTCTCCTGCGAAACCATTTGGGACAAGTAATTTTTGTGATATAACTCTGACAACTTTTTCCATTGCTCCTATGGAACTGACTCTTTGGATTTTCTATCTGATCGATAATTCATTTTCTTTAATTTATATTTTTCCAAAAAATAGTCCATTTCATTCAGGCCTTTTATTTCACTTGACTAATGCTCAAAAATGTCCTTATTTTAATATCCTCTATTTCTATGGTTTTCTCTCTTTGTAATTTCTTATTTTTTCTTTCTTCTTTTTCTCTGAATTAGGATAGATAGCAGCTGATATATATTACTAATGTTGAAAGAACAAGCTCTTGAATGTATTTATTATCTCTACTGTTTTTGTTTTCAAATTCAATATTTTCTGATTTTAACTTTATTAATTCCTACTCTGTTTTCTTTTAATTTTACTATGTCTTTTTCTGACCCATTAAGTTAATGGTTTAATTTATTTATATTTATTGCTTGTTTAATATAGCATTTAAAATTATTTTTCTGTTTAAGCTGTATACTGTCTCATAAATTATAAAAGGTTACATCTTCTTAGCTTTTTTCTAGGCATTCTGCAATTTTATATTTTTTCTTTGACTTACAAGTAGCTTAAAAGAAAATGTTAAATATCAAAGTAATAAAGTATTTTTGCTTTCTAATTATATAATTACGCTTTAGTTTTATTGCATGATGATCAAAGAACATTGGTGGGACTATTTTTAATATATCAAATTTATTGAGGTTTGCTTTTGTGACCTAATATTCATTCTTTATGTGACTGTTTTTGACCCTTTGATTAAAAGGTATGTTTTTAATATCTAGGACACAGAACTACACATACACACACACATACACATAAAAAATTGGATGTTTATATAGAAAAACTAATTTGTGTATGTAATTAGATTTATCTCTCTATTGTCTTTTTGACATTTTCCACATCTTTTATCTTTTTCTATAAACCTGCTTTATCACAGACTAAAAGCTGTAATTTAAAGTTCCCTTCCAATAATGTTTATTTCTCTTGTAGCTCCTGATGTTTTACTTTTTGGTGCATAGAAAGTCATAACTATTACATATTTATTGTAAATAGTATCCTATAACATTATAAAGCTTTTGCATTTAACATTTTTTGACTGAATTTCCATTCTGACAAATTCAGCGTGTTTGTTTGCTTGTTTGTTTATATTTAACCACCATTTAATTTTCAATCTTTCTGAATCACCTGATTGTAGATGGGTTTCTTGTATGCCACATGGAGTTGTATTCTGCTCTTTGATCCAACCTGACTCGTGTTCTTTTAACGAAGAAGTTAGAGCATTTACCTTTTTAAAATAGATAGAATTGTGTGTATTTATCACATACAGCGTGATGTTTTGAAGTACATTTACAATGTAGAATGGCTAAATCTAGCTAGTTAACAAATACATTGCCTCACATGGGTGTCATTTAATACACAGTCCCCCCTTATTCTCAGGGAATATTATTCTAAGACTCCAGTAGATACCTGAAATCACAGATAGTACCAAACCCTATTTGCCATCAACCGGAATACGATTTTCTCTGTTCATATCTTCCACATGCTATTCTGTGAAATTGTGAGTCCCCTAGCCTAAATTTTCCTGTCAAATTTCCTTATTAGCTCACAATGAGCCCTCTGTCCATGGCCCTTGCATTTTAGTCATGGTTCTCCAGAGAGAAAAAATCAACTGGATTTGATAGCTCAGAGATATAAATGTGGATTAGGTAGACAGATAGATAGATAGGAGAGGATTTATTAGGAAAAATGACTCAAATGATTATGGAGGCTGAAAATTTCTATGACAAGCTGTCTGCAAACTGGAGATTCTGAGATGCCAGCAGTGTGGATCAGTCCACGTGTGAAAACCTCAGAACCACGGGAGCCAATAGGGTAACTCTCAGTCCAAACCCAAAGACCTGAGAATCCAGGGAACACTGGTGTTAGTCTTGGAGTCCCAAAGCCAAAGAGCCTGGAGTTCTGATGTCCAAGGACTGGAGAACAGTTTCCCAGCTCCGAGAGAGAGAGGAAACCCTTTTCTCTGCATTTTCTGTTCTATCTGGGCCCCCAGCCGATTAGATAATGCCCACTCACATTGAGGGCAGGTTTCCCCCACTCAGTCCACTAACTCACATGCCAACCTCCTCTGGAAACACCCTCACGCTCACACACCCAGCAGTTCCCTAGGTGTTCCTTTATTCAGTCAAGTTAACCCCTAAAATTAACGAGTAGAGCCCTATTTGAGTTGCACTTCGTGTCCTCTCAGACAGTCTATTCTTCGCATGGTTTCCAATAACCCACTACCAGAGCAAGAGGGGTCATTTCAAATCATAAGAAAATGAGAGCTTCAATTACCAGAAGTCCTTGTGCTAAAAGTGCAGAGACAGCTCTAATGTGGGAGATTTGGCAATATTAATCACTCACTCCCGCTTTCCTGTGGGTCTGATTAGTGAGAATGAGTGGAGCCAAAAGAGGATGAAAATACCATTGCATCTTTATTCATAGCCATGCTGAAGAGGCAAAGATGTCAGGACTCACACCTCCCTCTCAGAACCCGGACTCTAACTTAACCCAGTAGGAGACAGGAGTAGAGGTTGGGATTGAAATAGCTCAGATCTGGATTGTCCTCACCATGAGCTTGCCTTACGTTACTACCAATGGTTTGGTGATGAAGACGCTGGGCACATTTCCATCAATGACCAACTTGTCAGTCTCTTTCAATCTTACCTGTCCAATTAATCTAACCTTCTCTCATGGAGTGGACCAAGTAAGAAAGCAAAAATACAGAGAGTGTATTCACTTCTGAATTGTTCCCTCCTGGCAAGTGGTATTCTATCCTTTGGTGGATACTGCTAGTTGTCTACACAATAGCCATGTTAGCACCTTCTTCCTTAGCAACAAAATTCTACTTTTTAAGGATGATAATGTTATCAAGTGAAATGCTAAGTTTCTCAGCCTCCTTTGCAGGCAGGGATGGCTAATAACTTTTCAGTAGCAGTCATACATTAAATAGGTGAAGTATGCATTTGCTTATGCTCACCCCTGTGTCTTCCTGCTGCTTGAAATATGGACAAAATCTTAAGAGCTCTGGTGGCCATCTGGAATTCATGATGCATTATTGAGAATGAAATCTCTAGCTAGACAGAAGAGAAAAAAGATAGAGACTGAGTGCTTGATGGCTCAGCACTGTCAAATCAGTCCTGGACTGCCCACCTCTGGATGCCATTTATGTTGGAGAACAATAAACACTTACATGTTTCAGTCACTGCAATTGGACTTTTGTTACCAGCAGCTGAAGTAGTTTGTAAATGATACATTTCTGCTGTGGAAGTGTGAAGGGAGAAAGGGTGCTATGCATCTAAGCTGACAGTTAATGCTGAGTCAGCCACGGACATCCTCTCATCTGCCTCATGAGTGCAGGGAAACGACCTCCTTTTCCTTCCAAAGATCCACTGGAAGTTCTCCTTGTACTCTCGCTCCTCCTACTTGGAGGGTCACTTACCTGTCTTCTCCCACATGGTTAGAAATGTGAGAGACAACAGTTTACTCCTCCTGATACTCCAAAACTATGTCATCACTTAATCGTTACATAATTCTGTTTGAACATCAATGTTAGCAATACTTGCATGTTTCCAATTTACAACTGATTACAGATTCTGACTGTAGCTAAGGGTCAGAGTTATAGATTTGAAAGTCACCATCAAATGCATGGTTGTTGAAGTCACCTGAGTCAGAGAGATGCCTCAGGAAGAGCCCAGAAGAGAAGGACACCAAGAACTGAACCTAAAAGAATCTCAACCTTAAGAAAGCTTCCTAAAGAGAAAAAAGTAGTCTTGCTAGAAATTAAAACGTCATGATGTGAGGAGATGACAGAGTTGTGGTCTTGTGACAGAAGGACTCACTTTAGGACAGATCTGACATTCAGTTTCAAATTATGTCTCTGTTACTGGAATGCAACAGCCCTCAACCCTGCTTCTATTTGTTTAACACTGTGAGAACAAACAATTCCTTAATGTCAACCCAAAACAATATGCAAGATGATCCATCTTTGGTTTGAGACAGAAGTGCAGACCTTCTGAACTTATTTAATGTTGTATTTTCTGTGGGAGCAATAGATGCTCTTATTTGACTGTTACAAGAGCCAAGAAAAGTCACTCTGAGTTTTTATCATGTCAGATCCTCAGTCACAAAGGAACTTCCTTCCAAAAGATCCAAGCCAGTGTCTGATTAAGTCAAACATACCTTCACGGCTACTCACCCCAGTGCCAATATGGAGTGAATGCAGGGAAAGTTATTCTTGGACTTTAATGCATTGATTACATAATTGTTCCTTTCCATTCATATCCTATGCCCTGACTTAGTTCTTGTTCCCACTCATTTATACCAATGGTAATTGGGTTTTTTCTTTTTCCATATCAAAGTAGATTTACTTTTATCCTTCCTTATTCTTGATTCTTTTCTAATATCCCAAGACCCCCATGGACCTAGACACAGACAGTCCACTGGAGGGTGGGATTCAGCAAGACCCAGAGGACTGACCAGCAGTGGTTGAGTAAGGTATTAAATCAATTCCAATAAATGAATTAATATATTTAAGATATCTCAAACAGCGCACAAACACATAGTGCAAGCTGAGTAACTGTTAATTGTCATAATTATCGTAATCAAGGCATAACCCAGGTATCAAAGTTTTTTTCCTCCAAAGATCTTCTTCCTCTAACAGACTTGGAGAAGATAGAGTTTGTCTCACGTCTCCTGTCGGTCAGCCCTGTGCTGCGAGTGCTTCTCTGCCCTGCTCTCAGATCTCCCTCAGAATGTCTCCTGGCCACAAGCTGGAGCACCAAGCTCTTCATTGTAGAACAACAGAACCTTTAGCAGAGTAATTCAGAGTGGTCTTTTGCACTCAAAATCCAGATCCCTTCCAGACTCCCTGAGAGTGGGAAGTGTAATATGACTTCTCTTTCTTTCCGATTCTGTATTGATTAATTGTAATACACACACACACACACACACACACACACACACACACACACACACACACACATTGTCAGAACTGTAACATCTAAATCCACTTTAAAGAATAAGCAATCTTCCTAAAATCCAATAGTGTGCTCAGTATCTCCAGAGCAAGACAGAGGCCACATTTTACGGATCATGCAAATCTGTGGAGTTCTTCTTTGTTTTTTCTTCAACCTGAGTCTCCAGAGCCAAAGAAATTGGGTCAATTACACAGGATCACTTAGCCCTGATTACCATTCCAAGGCCCAGAAGTTTTAAAACTTTGAAATAAAAGATTGGGATTTGATTTATACAGCAGAGCTTATAACCTTATACAGCAGAGCACAGAAAATTCTTGCATGAGGGCTTCTCTTATGTACATACATGTATATGAAAAGGAGGGTTTATGATCTTCCTGACCAACCAACCTCCTGAAGGGCTGGAAGATTATGTTAGCATTGGCAACAAGGTATCTACCTTTGATCTTTAATAAGTCTGCTCATGTAACTAAAGAGAAAATGTTCCTCAACCTTTATACCATCACCTGCCCCTTGTTCCAGCCAGAAACACTCTTGCTCAGAAAAACTCATTTAGCCTACCAAGAAAAGAATGGAAGGCACGGAGCCTCATCTTACTCATCTCTTGGGCCTAATACAGAGTTCAGTAAACAAAAGGCATTTCTTAGGTGCTAACTCGCATGCAATGAGCCAATTTAAGTGTTGCAAAATAGTATAATCCTCAAGGAGAGTATAGAAAAGAGATTTCCAATTTTTAAAAGTGGAGAGAAGACTCTCTTTGAAGAGAAAGATTAAAATTCCACCTATAGATAGAAAGACACTTGAGTATCATGCTTACCAAGAACCAGTTGCCAGTGATACAGAGAGACCCATTAGAAGGGCACTCTCTTCAGGGTTTTGCCCAGGGCAAGTTTAACATCCTTATTCCTCAAACTGTAGATCAAAGGGTTAAGCATGGGAACCACATTGGTATAAAAGACTGAGGCAAATCTGCCATGGTTCACAGAGCTGGGAAAAGATGCTGTGAAGTAGGTGAATGCCCCTGACCCAAAAAACAGAGCAACAGCAATTATATGGGAGCTACATGTGCTAAAGGCTTTGGATCTGCCCTCTGCAGAAGGAATACGGAGGATGTTGGAGAGTATCAAAGCGTAAGAGATGACGATGCTTAAGCTGGATAGCGTGATGATTACTCCAACAACAATGAAAAATACCAGCTCATTGATATGTGTGCTGGTGCAGGAGAGCTGCAAGAGGGGGAGAACTTCACACAGATAATGGTCAATGACGTTGGAATCACAGAAGCTCAATCTCAGCATGCTTCCAGTGTGGGCCATGGCCCCAGCAAACCCTACCACATATGAACCAAACATCAGCAGAAAGCAGACCCTTGGGGACATGGAGACCATGTACAGCAGGGGGTTGCAGATGGCCATATAGCGATCATAGGCCATTGATACCAACACATAGCACTCAGAATTGACGAAGAAACAGAAGAAAAATAGCTGAGTCATGCATCCCACATAAGAGATGATACTTTCTGACACAAAGTCATTCAGCATTTTGGGGGTAAACACACAGGAATAACAGAGATCTATAAAGGACAAATTGAAGAGGAAAAAGTACATGGGGGTGTGAAGGCTCGGATTTATCCCAATTAGGGTGATCAAGCCCAGGTTGCCCACCACAGTGAGCACATAGATCCCTAAGAACAGAAGGAAAAGAGGGAGATGGAGCTCCAGCTGTTCCGATAATCCCACAAGGATAAACTCAGTCACTGAGGAGCTGTTTCTCAGAGTCATTCTCTCCTGGCGAGTTGTCTGGGGAAACAGAGGGCAAAACACAGAGTCATGACAGGCATAAGCATGGCTAAGGGAGGAAGGCTCTAGCAGACCAGCCAGTGTGCAGATGCCCTCTCTTCCGTCCTCCCTCATCTACACACCTGCCCACCCTGAGGTATGGACGTGTCTGTGAGAGGATTTCAGCTCTGCTGGGCCGATCATGAATTCAAGCTAGCGTCTCTTACCAAGAATTCTGTCTCTGCTTGAGAGATGAGGAGGGAGACAACACACCTGAATTGGCTGCCCAGGGACTCTCAGAAAGACACCCTGAGAACTAAGAGTACAACCTGGGCCGCTGCCTCAGGTGCTGAGAGACCAGAGCTCTCAAGGTCCCCAGGATGCCCTCCTATTCTCTGCCTCCATCTCCCAACTAGATAGTGGATTTCCATTTGGAGAGAAAGCCAGGAGTTTTCCGTACTGGCTCTGCACATCCCCCCCCCCCACCCCCGCCTCCTCAAAGATCCTCCACTCCATCTCACTTCAGGGTCAGTGTTGAGAGCAGAGACAGGATCCGTGCTTCCCAGAGCCCTCGGTTGCGGGTTTCAAAGAGACCATCAGGAAAGACGGGATTCAGACCTTCACTTTCCTTTTCCTGGGCCCCACTCAGTGCTGGGCCTCACGCCGTCTCCTTTTCCATTAGCCAGAAAGAGAAAATGGTGCTGCTTGTGGAGAAAGCACACAACCTTGCGTATTACCTCTTTTGACTCCCTCGGTGCTGAGAATCAGAGCTTTTACAGACCCCAGGCTTCAAGGTGCTCAAGGAATACACCACGGTTTCTGTTTGTGGATTTTCCCAGATGGTCTCAGCAACTTCAGGAAAGAAAACTAGGGACTCTCATTTTGACCAGAACCCCAGTCATATCGCAGAGGAATTTAAGCTGTTTGACGATCTCAGGGAACTGATTAGACACAGTTTCCCCTGGGAATTTCTCCAAGATCTGTCTCTATAGGGAAGGAATTGCACTTTGTTTACAGCCTGGATAACAGTGCTTATCTAGCATCTTGGAAGTGGGGGCTCCACTCAAACTTTCCGTCTACTCCAGGGATTTCATGTTACTCAGTGCTGAGTTTGGGAACTCATTTTTCCCTTTCTTATTAACTCTCAGAGCCTAAGCTTGAATTTAAGGATGAATAACCCCAACCTTAGCCACCATCTCCAAATCTTCACAGGGAGCTATGAGAGTAGGACCCCTCAAAAAAGGTCAGATCAGATCTACAGAGAGCACCTCAGACAAAAGGCTTCTTGGACCATGTGCTGCTCAGAACAGAAATCACACCACCTCCACCACAAACACCACCTACTTGCAGCTCTAATAAGGGCCACAGACAGGCCTTTACTATATATGAAGAGATTAAAATATCACAACACATATGCAAGAAAGCGCACACACACACACACACACACACACACACACACACACACACCCCTACACAGAGTTACTCTCTAGGCATGCAGGCTTAAAGTATAATGGGAGATGGATGTGAGGGTTTAATCCTGCCATTTTTCAGATGACAAAGTTGCTCTCCATATGATCTGCTAGATGAATATTTTAAGAAAAATTCAAAGACATGGGAGCATCTGCATTTGTAAGTTTCACTAAGCTGCCTAAAATAATCCCAGTTCGCCTGGGACGGTCCTGACTTCCACTCTTATCTCTGTATAATTATTAAGAGCATACCCTTTCACTCTCAGAAGCATCTGGACTTGGATAACAAATTGTATGATCACTGGATAAAAAGAGCAGAAGTAGGCGGGGCGCGGTGGCTCAAGCCTGTAATCCCAGCACTTTGGGAGGTCGAGGCAGGCGGATCACAAGGTCAGGAGATCGAGACCATCCTGGCTAACACGATGAAACCTCGTCTCTACTAAAAAATACAAAAAAAAAAAAACTAGCCGGGCGTGGTGGCGGGCGTTTGTAATTCCAGCTACTCGGGAGGCTGAGGCAGGAGAATGGCGTGAACCCGGGAGGCGGAGCTTGCAGTGAGCTGAGATCCAGCCACTGCGCTCCAGCCTGGGCGACAGAGCTAGACTCCGTCTCAAAAAAAAAAAAAAAGCAGAAGTATCTTTTCAGGTCCTCTGGCCCCCAATGTCTCCTAAATCCACTGACTTTCATCCCCTTTTGGACAGTCTCTGTATTTCACCCTCCTTAAGCCCACCTTTCTGGACAACCAATGTTATCTCTTAAGGAGAACCAGTCTTCAAACATGGGAAAGGCATTAACTGCAAGCTGCTTCTGATTTATACCTAGCCCCAAAATCCTAAAGCAAAGAAGCACAACCCCTAGTTGTCTGCCTAAAATCAGTGAAAAGGAAAAAAAGGGGGGATAGGAATTACCTAGGTATAAGGAACAAATATTAGTACATTGTTGTACACCACTGTATGTGGGAACAGTAAATTGGTTGGCAGTACTTGACAAACTTGGACATATGCATACATTTTGACCCAGTGGCCTACCACTAAGTGTATACTGAATAAAAATAGGTATGCATGTTTACTTAAAGACATGCCAAGATTTTGCACAGCAGCATCGTCCTTCATAGCCACAAACTGAAATCACCCCATCTGTCAGCCAACTGTAGACTGGATAATAAATGGTAGGATGTTAATAAAATAAAAGTCCACATAGCCATGAAAGATAATGACATAGATAAATGTCACAAACCAATAGGGAGTGAAAGGAGCCAAGCACAAAAGAGGGCGTATTTTATGATTTCATTTATATACACTTTAGAAACAAGGAAGCTAATCTATGGTGCTAGAAGTCACACAGCACTTCCTCTTGGCTGGGCAGGCAGGGGCTAGTGACTGGAGAAGGATTTGAAGGGTGCTTTAGGGTTGTTGGCAATGTCTGGTTCTGACAGGGGTGCTGGTGACACAGATGTATGCAGTTAGCAAAAATTCATCAAGCTCTATCCTTATGTTACACTTAAATAAAAAGTTTATTTAAAACGTAAGTGGAGAACAAAAAATAAATCATCCTACCAAATTAGTTTAAGACAAAAATTACTCAAAAGCTTTGAGCTATAATTCCCCCATTTGTAAAATGGATATTTACTGCCCTGGCAACTCAGTATAGTAGAACGTGCAAGAAAAATAACACCGTTTATGTTTCTTTTCCATCTTATGTCACTTAAAATTTAAAAAAAAAAAAAAACATTTTTTAGTATAAAAGGAGGAAATCAAGAGAAAAGAGAATTAATGCATATGGAGCAACTACAGAGTGCCTGGCCTTATGCTGGATGTTTTCTGATGTAATATGTTGTTTATAACAACTATACAATGTGTATGTGTGTGGCAGATTGCATTTCCCTAGTATGACTATACCAGTGAACACACACATACACAGTCACACATGTATATACCTTGCATCCCACATGCTCTTGATATAATAAGACTGAAACTCCTCCAATCAAAAGATGAGGCCTATATGCCCTAATTTTGCCTCTAGGCAGGGACTTGGTATTTTTCCAATCAATAGAGTATGATGGAAGTGATGCTATGTGACTTTCAAGGTTAGGTCATAAAAGGGTAGAGCCTCCACCAGGCATGCATTCTCTCTCTCTCTCTATATATATATATATTCTCTCTCTCTCTCTTCCTTCCCCCCCGCCCCCCGCTCCCCGTACTCCACATTGATCTCTCTTTTGACATCCCTTAACCTTCAGGAAAGTCATATCAAAACCCTCTGGCCTTGTCACAAGATAAAATTACATAATTACATGCCATAGGAACTTAACTCTTGTTTATGTCACTTACCCTATAGGAAAATTGCTCTCATTATACAGTACATTATTTCATTTAAAGTTGTGGTTTCCAAGCACCTACCAAAAATGTTGAGTGCGGACTTACTGTACACTATAAGGTAGCAAGTGGGTGGTCATTTGTCCAGTGTTGAGGAGAAGGAGCCCCTTAGGACCGACATGCCAGTGAGTGGACACTTGGAAAAACACTCAAGGGAAATAGCCAGGGGACTCACCAGGACAGGTATGGATCACTTGGCCCAATTCTCCCGCACTACCAAGAAAGTCTCCTTCCGGTTCCGTATCTGAATAATGTTTATGAGGTTTACTTTTACGAAGAAAACAAGCATTGCTTTTTAGTACACATAATTCCTTACCCATTGCATTTTCCCACCCTGAATGGCAGTTTATTAGGTATGCAGCAATGGTCTAACAATGGAAGAGAGAAGCATTAGAGTAGACATCAATTTATTAATCGTCCAACAAATATTTATTAAAGCTAGTTATTTCCAGCAATATTGCAAATGCTATTGTATTAGTCAGGGTTCTCTAGTGGGACAGAACTAATGGGATATATATAGAGAGAGGCATTTATTAAGTATTAATTCACATGATCACAAGGTCCCACTATAGGCTGTCTGCAGGCAGAGGAGCAAGGAGAGCCAGTCTGAGTTCCAAAACTGAAAAACTTGGAGTCCAATGTTAGAGGGAAGGAAGCATCCAGCACTGGAGAAAGATGTAGGCTGGGAGGCTAGGCCAGTCTGTCTTCTACATTGTTCTGCCTGCTTATATTCTGATCTCAATGGCAGCTGATTAGACTGTGCCCATCCCAGATTAAGGGTGGGTCTGCCTTTCCCAGCCCACTGACTCAAATGGTAATCTCCTTTGGCAACACCCTCACAGACACACCCAGGATCAATACTTGGTATCCTTCAATCTAATCGAGTTAACACTCAGTATTAACCATCAGAGTTATATTCAGAAAAAGTTCTCAGGATAAAAAAAAAACAAGAATTCTGGACAAAATATTAAAAACATCTATTTGTTCACATTTGAGCTGCCAAAAACTAAGTAAATATCTGTGGGAGCAAAAGAGAAGTAACAAAGTAAGACTTCAGAGGGATGCGCAAACCCCAGAGCTAGAGTTTGCCTTTGGGGAACTAGCAGATTCCTGGGGAGCAGAGTTGGGGTTTAATGAGTTAGCTATGCAGGAGATAAAAAGATAAAGCCTGGAACTTTAAGCAGGTTGGAAGTTTGGAACCATGACTGACTCATAATACTGACTTCCCAGAAAAAAAAAAAAAAAAATTCTCAGTGGCTAACTTGGAGAAAAAATGCCCACAGCAGGAGTCAGCCTAGAAGTATAACTGACTTGGCGTTGGCTCTAGAATGGCAGAAAAACAGACAAAATAACCTCTGACAATTTCTAATCACCTCTGTGTTTCAAGTAAAAAATTCATATTACAAATATAACAATAACAAAAAGTTCTTTCTGGAGAATACCACTTAAATCCAGATATGAAATAATTTCCCCAGATAAATATCCAAGGATCATGAGCTTGTTGGGAAAATTACTAAACAAACACAAAATAATCCACCATCAATGAGACTCACCAGGAATGATAAAACACAAATTACATACCTAGCCAAACCTGCAAAATTACTAGCTTGTCAGGGACAGAAAACAAAATATATGTATATGATATGTTTTTAAAAATTATAAAAGCAAACAAAGTATAAAGAAGGAACCATCAAAACTGAAAGAACCCTCCAAACTTTAAAGAATCAAATAGAATTTTTAGCAATGAAAATATGATGATTAAAATTGGGACCTCTATGAATATGTTAGACAGCTTATTGGACACAAGTGAAGAGAAAATAAGTAAACTGAAGGGTAGATCTGAAGAAAGTGTCCAGAAAAGTCAACATCAGTGTGGGAGAGACTATGAATTAGAAATACAATTTAAGATATGTAGAAATAAGAAGTTTCAGTGTGTGTGTGTGTATGTGTGTGTATACATAAGCATTTAAAATAATTTAAACCCTGTGTTTTGCTCCAAAAACAAGGTAACAATCAAAACAGACACAATCCCTGAACTTTCAAACATATAATCTAGATGGAGAAAGCTAGAAGAAACAGATACTGACGCATAATTAGAAATACAGTAAGTGTGCCAGGAAGAAGTTCTAGAGTTCTATGAAACCATTTAAAGTGGGCCCTACGAAGTCTTCAAGGTCAGAGAAGGCCTCCCCAAAGAAGTGAAATTCAGTTTTAAAGCTAAATTTAAGTAGAGATTTAAAAATATATAGCTGTTTGTTTGTGACTGTCCAGCATTGGAATTATTTCCAAATTGAGGACTCTGCCCCTATGTGAGCCTTGGCTGGAGCAAGGACCCCAGAGAACATCAGATCTGAGCTCAGCCAGTCAGATGTTCCCAGGCAGAACTCTTGAGTTTGGGGCAAGTGACAGAAAAAAAGCCACGAACAATTTATGTTTCATTTTTGCAAAATCAAAAACAAACAAAAATCTACCAACCAATAATAAATGTTAGGTACTAGTGGTGCCAGCAGGAACAATCAGTGCAGTCTAACCGGATAGTCGTGTGGTATAATTTGGCTGAGATTCCACCTGTCTAGCTCCAAAAACTAGTTCCCTAGCCTGTTCTAAGATTCTATGAACTACCCCATTTATTGCTAATGAGCTCCCTTTTTTGCTAAAGTTAACCAGAATCAACTGCTGCTTGCAGCTAAGATCTCTGTCTACTAAAATAGGGACTGGTGGTTAAGGGGTCTGTGGGAAGGGAATAGAGACAGGGAAAGCATCACAGGCTGTGGGACAATTTTTTTCATCTCCCTATGATCGGGATAGGCACACTCCCCGCAATCATCTGCACAGAGGCGTGTAACAAACCCTCCTCAAAGCATGTAACAAACCCTCCTCAAAGTTTTGGTCTATTTTTAATAGACCAAATGATTTTCCCCTTCCAGGAATATGTTTGGATGTGGTTTGGAAAATAAAATAAAAAAGCATCCCAGTTTCCAAAGACTGCTATTCTTCATACTCTTGCAACAAAGTTCTTAAAACCTTTGATTCTTCAATGATTCCTTTTTTTCTAAATAAGCTAAATTATGCTTCTCAGTGGAATGAATATAAGTCTTTTTGCCAGTTAAACAGAAATGCATTTAATGAATTATCTAGCCAGGTTTTTAAATGGAATGTGGGCCATATATAAATAAAATAAAATAAAAAGATTATGTTTAAAATCTAAGGAAGTTAATGGCTCAATAACTCATTTTATTAATGAAGAATATCGAGTGTATGTTTACATTAGTCAGTGTTATGATGGTGTTCTGCTTTTCCATATGCTCTATATTCACTTTATTGGTTTCGAGATCCCTTATAAAATCAATACATGGAATAACGTTTTGCACATCTTGTAAAATTTGGAAAATAATTTTGCTCTTAAAACTATTATAGGCTATTATGGAAAGTATATCTTTGATTTTATAACAGGTTATTTTATACTAAATCTTCATTCAGAACATCTCCAGTTATTATATTGTTACTATGGAAATTCACAATCTGCTTTATGACATAGTTTTAGAAATGTATTGCTATCAGTCTTGAATAACAAGTAGAAGGTTACCAGCAGAGAAAATCAGGAAAACATTTTGAGCAAAAGGAACCACAAAAGGAAATGGAAAAGGTTATAAAGGAAAAAAAAACCACTGCAAATTTTAGGAATTGCCAAGTGACAGAGAACTGAACAGCTGTATACATGGCAAGGAGCGGTTGGAAATTGTGGAACGGGTTAATGATGAGAAATGTAAAAAGAAAATAAAATGTCAGTACCTTCCAAATTCATTGTGCTGAAGGGAAAAGTTAAGCTCTGAAAGCTGACTCACTCATGTTAACATGACTGTTTTTCTTCTCTGCTGCATGACTGTTGCTTTGTGTTGAGATGTTATACAGTAACTAAACTCCCTGTTCTTTATTCAAACTCAACTAAATGACACTGGAAATAGAGACCCCTTGTGACTGTTACCTCTTTACAATAACATGTAAAACAGCCCCCTTAGAGTGGAGCCAATAGTAGTCAATGAAATCTTATATCTGTATGTTAGCCTTTGCATGGAAAGTGTAATCCTGTTCCGCACCTCCGCTTTTTTTCTGTATAAATTATCCTTATTTTTCACCACACCAGGAGCACGGATCACCATTCTTTGGTGTAGCTCTGCTCCCTGGACCATGCCCTCATACTTTCCATTTTAATGAACTCTGCTTAAATTAGATTCTGACCCTTTTGATTATCTTAGGGTGACATAATTAATCATATCCCTTTCTGTCTGAGACTAGAATCAATCAAAAAAATTAAAACAGCAGTAACAGAGGGAAAAAAATGCCAACTTTATTGCTGATAAAGTTAATTGGGAAACCAGCTTGAATTTGCAATAGGACCTTGTACTTCTCTCAATGCACACCACAGATTAAATTTGTTCATTTAGGTCTAAACTGAGCTGGACAACAGTTGTCTTCACTACAAAGGAGAAAGGTTGAAAATGCAAGAGATTAGTGGGGGCCCTGAGAACATACCTATTCCGCTAGGAAAAAAAAAAAAAAAAAAAAGGAAAGGGTCTGTAGGAAGAAGGCTGGGTCACCCTGAACCACAAGTTCATTCTCCCAATTTCTCATCAATCCTATAAACCACTCCTCTCCCTCAGCAGCTTCCTGATTTACCCTCTGGGACCCAAAGCCCCGCATGCTCTAGAGAATGCGAGGTGCAAAGCATAAAGGAGACCAGAATCACAGTTTGGGCCCAAATCAGTTGTTACCACAATTTGGACTTGACTGTAGCCAATGGTAAGCAAGATGGGAGAGTGCTGACATCACCAGGCTGGCCTTCTGGCTTTTAGAAATGAGACAGATGGGACTGGAGACAAAAAACCTGAACTAGAATGGTGCAAGGGATATGCAGAATTTGACACCTAAGGATAAGAAAGGGAAAGCTACTTTTAGAATTTAGAAAAGGAATTTAGGATCATCAGATGAAATGTCACTGTTACAAAGTTCTTTGCAAAGGAGGAAACTATGTTTTCTGTGAGGCGAACAGAAACATTTGTCTTTCTACTGACCTGATAGCTATAAACACAGCAAAGGAAAAACCATAATTTTGGTATATATATTTAATCATACAGAAAACTGTTTATAACATTTTACACAATGAAAATAAAATTGCAGGTCGGGTACAGTGGCTAATGCCTATAATCCCAACACTTTCAGAGACCAAAGCAAGAGGATTACTTGAGGCCCAGAGTTCAAGACCAGCCTTGGCAACATAGTGAGACCCCATCTCTACACAAAATTTAAAAGTCAATTACAAAAAAAGAAAATTGCAAAAGGGAACTTAACATGATCACATCTTTGTGTGTGTATATATATACATGCACACATATATATGTCTGTGTGTGTGTATATGTGTGTGTGTATATATATACATGCATATATATATGCACATACATATATATATGCATATATAATTTTTGCAAACTGGTCTGTGCAATCACAACTACACAGACATACCCAGAAAAATATACACCAAAATGCTAAAAGTAGTCACATTTAGGTGCCAGGATTGTGGAATTTTTAAAAAATTTTGCTTATTGCTACATATTCCTTATCTCACATAGTCCTACAATAGTAAAACATGGCTTTTGCAAATTTTAAAAAAATAATTTTTAAAAATTAAAAAATACTGCATAATTTCAGTATTTTAAGGTCTAAGGGTTTCTTCAAAGTGTATTTAGTATCTTCTATACCTAGCAGGCATTATTACCTGGCTGAAGTTGGGAATATAACCTCAATAAACATTTTCTAAATACATTATTGCATAATCCATGTAACAGGAGATCAGTAGGTCTCCGATACATTTATATTACTGATTCTTAATAATAATGACTGAGCTAATGCTCAGTGCATTAAATAAGGAGAAAAATCTTTAATGTCTTCATCTTAGCATTTTCTTTGACAAATTGTTTCAACTGAGAGTGAATGTAGGGACTCGTTCAGCTCAAAGGCAGCAAGGATTTGGACTTTGTACAAGGTGAAAATATATATGCACCACGCGTGCTCCTTCTTGCACACCCAGACTGAGCCTTCTGGAAGGCAACTAGTGTTGAAAGTGTGGACGACTCTGGAGTCCTGCAGTCTCAATTCAATTCTTTACTCCACCACTGACTATCTGTGCAATCTTAGGCAAGTACCTTAACTTTTTACAGCCTCGGTTTGCCCATTTATAAAACAGGGACAATTATCTCATGCATTTGTACAGGAGATTAAATGAGAACTTGTATCTAAAGTTCATAAGACAAATAAAGTCTCAAAAATGTTATTATTAGGGTTTGAAAAACTCATGTCCCTTAAATATTAAATTTTTTATCTATATGTGCACATTCATTCTCAGATCAGGGTAGTATAGAAAAAAATTTAAAAGGGAAGAAGCACGAAAGGAAGATATTACAAAATACTACAAGAATGGAAGAAGCAAATGGGACAAGCAGTCATGTCTTTGAGGAGGCCAGACAGAATGGCATTTACAACCAAATTGCATGGGTAAAATTCTCAGGGCTTTCTTTCTTCCACCTCAGGCTGATTTTCTTCTCATCTAGTCCCATCAGTTACTAACAGGAACTGGAAGAAGCTGTCATGTGAGGAGATAAAAAGTGGTAAGAAAAGGGCCACAAATGACACTTAGGAATCATTGGCTTTGGCCAGAGTATTGGCCCATTCACAGAGACAAGTCCATTATTTGCCCACAGACAGGTGTATTCAGAGGGACAGACATAAAAATTGTATTTTACAGACATGAATGTTCTTCCACTGAATATCTGCTCACAGAATCACATTAAATATCACTCATCTCCACTACCACTCATTTCTTAGTTGTAAATGCCATCAATCTCTAAACAGTACCAATGCTGGGCGGGGAACAGGCAGCAAGAACCTGAAATGTACCGTTTTGCCAGACAGTGATAAAGTGGTGCTATATTACAAGGACACAGAAATCAGTGTGAAGTGGCTCCCCCTGGCCACATCAGGGACAAATTGAGCATCAGAGTAAACAATGATGATAATGAGTCATAACCAATTAGATAAAATTACAAAGCATGAGTCCATAATGACATAAATGAATGAACAAACTGATGAGAAGAAACAGTTCTTAACAGAATGCCCACTAACAAATAAAGAAGGCCTGATGGAATTAGAAAATCTTCATTTTTCAGGCATTAGAGTAATAATTGATTCAGGCACTAACTGATCATTAATAGATGCTAAAACCAATGTGTGAAAGTTTGAACAAGAACAAAATATTTGCATAATCTCAAAATATCTCCCTATAATGTACTGTGAATTGCAAAAGAAAAAGTGGCAATCTTTGCCATCAAAACTACTGAGGAATTTAGTTACAAAAAAACTCTGCATTATCAAATGCCCCAGAAGCAATTCTGGGAAGACATAAAACATACTCATTTGTGAGAATTTTTTTTTTTAAAGGAAGATTTGTTCTGAGAAAACAGTATCGTACCCTGCAAAGACAGCAAAAATGAATCAGGCTATGGTCTTGGTGGCTTTTTTCTAAGTATATTCATCTTTTCAAGGCGAGTGTTCAGGCAAGTATTCTGGGGAAAACGAGAGCTCCATGCGTGAATGATTCATTTTCTCATCATGTAAATTTTTCTTCAATGTGTTACCTCTGGGATATCAGTTTAAATGGAGAGTACAAAATGAATGCTCAATTGTTGGTATTTTATAAAATCCTTCAAAGCCCTATGTTCAATTGAATAAAGATTTAGAGCTTAAGTTTAAGTTTTATTTTATATTATGCTATACATTTTACCATATAAAGGGGTGGAAAGTTGAGGTTTACAAAACTAAGGGAGGGTCTACTTTCTACTACAGCCACCAGGTGACATGAGTGTAAAGTTGGGGATCTTGAGTGAACAGGAAGCATATGATCAGGGGACCGGGGTGACGGGCATATGTTCATCAATGTGGTGGAAGAAAGGAATGAGTTGCCAGAAGGATGAAAACAGGAAAGCCCCTTTCGTAAGGCAACTTCTAAAACTGCTAGACACTCCATTCTTGTATCCAATAAATATTTGCTAAATTCCTACTCTATATATGCCAGACACTGTGCTAGGTATGGGGGATATAGCAAAACAGACACTGATGACCTTGCCTGTACAACAGTCAGAGTGTAATTTGTGGTGGGAGTACATATGGAAAAGTAAGCAAGTAACAGTCCCACACTGTCCAGCACTTACTAGGTTATGTGCCGTGTGCTGTGAAAGCACAGAGAAGCGGCACTGAAACCCAAGAGGAAGAATGGAGAAGATATTCCAGAAAGAGACCTCGTATTCATACATTACCACAAAGGCCAAGGGTGTCTGCCCTTCCTCAGATTAAACCGGTAACCAGAAATATGGTCAAGCCAAGAAAAAGCCGTTTAAGAAATAAGGCAAGTTTATTGGAAGGAAATGTAGAAGGAAAAAAACATTTTCAACGTTGCCCTGTTTTCTTTATCGATCCACATACCACAAGTAGTTGATGAAATAAAGTAATGGGAAAAAAGATGTAGAAAGGAGGAGACAATAATATAAACACTACCATCACCAAAACTAAAAGTAACACATCCCTATGAGCAGTGCCCCGGCTAGGACAGAACCTGGCCAAGAGCAGATTTTCCAGATATGCTTATTCTGGTAATGAGAGTGCACACAGAGTTAAACTTTCAAGAGGATTTTTGCAACCAAATTCAAGATTCTTGTGCAATTCAGTCAGTCTCTGTCCAGGAATATATCCAAAGTATGGGGAAAACCCAAAGAGTTGCTGAATAAGTGTGTTAAACAAGTATTATTTATAATTTGGAAAAATGGAAATGACCTAACGTACAGTAGTAGAAAACTGTTAATTACATATAATACATCCATATGATGGAATTTTGTGCAGTCATGAAAATTGAATTGGAGGCAACAGATCAGAACAAACAAATTCTTGCTGTGGGCTATGTCTTTCTTGGGGTGTACACTTTTGCAGACAGAGCTAAAGCTCTCTTGTTTTCACATCGTTACTTTCTCTCCCCCGCTTTTTTCCTAACCACAACCCTTCATATACACTTTTAGGCTTTTCTCTCCATTTATTTATCTTAGTAACAAACCCTAATTCATTCCTCTTCTAATTAATTTTCATAGTGGATATATTTCAAAGCAGGTTGTCATGACTTTGGAAACAAATAAAAAATTGTGTGTATGTATGTGCAGGCACACACAACTTGTACATGCAGTGGCTATGTAAAAATATACAGCAAACAGGCAACTATGATAACCCCTAGAAAAGAAGAGGACTGGATGACAAGAAAACTGAAGTAAAAGGAGGCTTCCTTTCACTGATTATTCTTTGGTACTAGTTTTAAATTAGTACCAAGACATAAACATTGTCTTAGTCTGTTTAATCCACTATAACAAAACCACACACCAGGTGGCTTTTAAACAACAGGAATTTATTTCTCATGTCTCCAGAGGCTGCAAAGTCCAAGATTAAGGCAGCAGCAGATTCCGTGTCTGGTAAGAGCCCACTTTCTGCCTCATAGACAGAGCCTTCTTGTTTTGTTCTTATATGGTAGAAGAGGTGGGGGAGGTCTCTCTCAGGCCTTTTTGTTGTTGTTGTTGTTTGTTTGTTTGTTTTTTGTGCTGGGATTATAGGTGTGAGCCACCACGCCCAGCCTCAGCCCTCTTTTATAAGGACACTAACCTCATTCATGAGGGCCCCACCCTCATTACCTAATCACCTCCCAAAGGCCCCACCTCCTTTCAATATCCGTCATTTCAAAATCTGAAATCAAAGAAATCTACTATTTATAATCTTGTTAAACCGAAAAGCAACTCTACCTTCCTTTTTACAGTACCATTAGGCTGTGGGCTTACAAATCTGAGCCATATCATTTCTCCCACCCTTTATTGGAAGGTGCAGCAGTCAGGGTTTCTGCAAAAATCAGATGATCCACACAAAAACAGTCATTGAAAATACAACAGAGAAACTATTTGCATTCGTTTAAGCAAAAGTGGTTGGGAGAAACCACAAAGGGATGGTCAAGCTCTCTGGGTTAGCAACAGCAAGGAGACATTATCACTCCTTGGCATGAAGGAGTGACACATGCGCTCAGCCTATAGCAAATGTATGATCTGGTCAATATATAAATAAACACATCTTGTAAATGGAAAGTAGAAATAATCTGATAGAATATGATCATTTTCATATAAGCAAGCATAGGTCCAGAAAAATGAAGCAATTGTGCCAAGGTCACATAATAAATTAGTGCAAGCACTGATATGAAAAGGAAAAGGATCTGGCAGGGATAGAAACAAATTTACCGAGAATCTGGCATCTAATTATCTTAATACCTCTGAGCAAAACGTTTTTAAAGATGAAGAAATTGATGCTCAGAAACATCATGTAATGCTTAAGGTAACATAGCTGGTGAGGAGAAGCTCAGGTTCAAATTTGATTCTACCGTCCAGTTCTCTGGGCTCTGCTCTTCTTGAGTCTTTATGCTGCTCTGCCCCTGTCAATCCCATAGCCAGCTAAATTCTGTGTTGTTTATCTAGTCCATGCTGTCCAAGACTCAATCCTCTCATTCTTTTGAATTCACCCTTATTAATCTGCACTATCACAAAGAGCAATACTATACATCCATCCAAACTTTACTCTTTCTAAATAGAAGAGAATCTTGCTAAAGGGAGACTCATAAGTCAACACATTTTCACAGCATTTCACATATCATTGTTTTACAAAGAAATCTACTATTTATAATCTTGTTAAACCGAAAAGCAACTCTACCTTCCTTTATACAGTACCATTAGGCTGTGGGCTTACAAACCTGAGCCATATCATTTCTCCCACCCTTTATTGGAAGGTGCAGCAGTCAGGGTTTCTGCAAAAATCAGATGATCCACACAAAAACATTCATTGAAAATACAACAGAGAAACTATTTGCATTCGTTTAAGCAAAAGTGGCTGGGAGAAACCACAAAGGGATGGTCAAGCTCTCTGGGTTAGCAACAGCAAGGAGACATTATCGCTCCTTGGCATAAAGAGACGAGGGAGGGAGCAGTTATTACAATCCAGTAAGAAATGGGGCATTCAGTTACTGCCACTGTAGCCCAGCTGGGAGGAAGTCAGGGAAATAAATATCATAATATCACACTCCTACCCTTTGATGTCCTCTGCTGATGTTGCCATTGGTCTAACCCAACTGAAACCAGAGGGCAAGGAGACCGGTTAGGGAGTATCTCCCAGGATTCGGCATGAGGCGCCAAGGCGCAGAAAGTTGATCTATGAAACCATGCAAAAAATACCCCACATGGTTTCTGCTGCATGCAGCATTATACCATTTGGTGGTCATTCCCTCCACTGACTGATTGCTGTGTGGGTCTCACCTGACTACTGACTTGTAACACAAGGCTCTCTGTGGTTCTGAAATATTCTCCAGATCCATAACTGACCACCTGAGGCTGTGGACTTCTCCATCTTGAGATTTTGGTTTTTTGTTATTGTTTTGAGATGGAGTGTTGCTTGGTTGCCCCAGGCTGGAGTGCAGTGGCATGATCTTGGCTTGCTGCAACCTCCACCTCCTGGGTTCAAGAGACTTTCTCCCTCAGCCTGCTGTGTAGCTGAGATTACATGCATGCGCCACTGTACCTGGTCCCTACCTTGACTTTTGAAAACAGGGAAATGCTTGTATGTGATTGTATGTGAAATAATTCCCAAATTCTGTTCTTCATAACCTTGATATTTTCTATAAGTTCTTCCACCCAGCATCACTAAAACCCTTCAAGTCCAAGTCCCTGAAGGTCCACCCCACTGTCTTAAGAGGTATCATGCATGCTGCTCTCTGGGTCCTAACACACTTCCCCTGCACCTTCTGCAAAATGCTTCAAGAATTTCCCTGGTCAGTTGGCCAAGGCCATCTCAACAAAAAATTCTGTATACTCCCTACCTACTTGCAAAAGTGTGACATTTAAAATTACCCTTTGAAAAGTTGCATGTAATTTCTGAGGACAGAATCAGATTTTAACATCCTAGGCCAGCTCACATTTGAAATGAAATCTTCCAGAGGCTGAGGGAGGAAGAAAGTGAGCCATAATGAAAAGCAGCCAGTACTGGAAATAAAGAGCCTGGATTTTAGTCACAGTTCCACTACTGAGCAGCTGAGCGACCTCGGGGAAGTTACCTAAGCCTGAGTCTATCCTCAGAAATAGCGGGCAACTGAGTGAAATGATCTTCAAGATTTACTGTGCGAGTATTCAATGCTCTTAAGAATATTTGTAAATTAAAGAACCCTTAAAATGGGGATGATGAACCTGTTTGGGGAAAAATTATATTTCTTCCATGTAACCAATGGAATCCAAATCACTTATGGGAGAAACAGTGTTTCTTTCTTGAGCATTGCCCTTTTCTCAGGAGAACGCATTTTTGTTCAAGATTTTCTTTAGAGCAACTTTGACGTCCTTATTCCTCAGGCTATAAATTAATGGGTTGAGCATGGGCACCAGAGTGGTATAGAACAGGGAAGACACCTTGCCCTGGTTCATAGGTAAAATAGAAGAGGGTTTGAGATACATGAATGCTCCTGACCCAAAGAACAGAGAAACTGCAATTATGTGGGAGCTGCAGGTGCTGAAGGCTTTGGACCTACCCTCCGTGGAACGAATGTGGAGGATGCTGGAGAGAATGAGAGCATAGGAAATGAAGATGGTGACTGTGGGCACACCAATATCGATGCCCACAACAACAAACACTACCAGCTCATTCACATAGGTGCTGGTGCAAGCACGCTCGAGAAGGGGAAGGATGTCACACATGTAGTGGTTGACAAGGTTATTGGCACAGAAGGTCACACCCATCATACACGCTGTGTGGGCCATGGCCCCAGCAAACCCCATCCCATAGACACCCAGCAAAAGGAGCAAACACACCTGGGGAGACATGGTGACTGTGTATGACAGTGGGTTACAGATGGCCACGTAGCGGTCATACGCCATCGCTGACAGGATGAAGGACTCAGAGACAACAAAGAAAAGAAAGAAGAAGAGCTGAGTCATACACCCAGCGTAGGAGATGCTGTTCTTCTTCGAGACAAAACTCATCAGCATTTTGGGAGTGATAACACTGGAATAGCAGAAATCTACGAAGGACAAGTTATAGAGGAAGAAGTACATAGGGGTGTGCAGGTGAGAGTTGAGCCCTATCAGGGTTATCAAGCCCAGGTTCCCCACCACAGTGACCACATAGAAGCCTAGAAACAGGAAGAAGAGGGGGATCTGGACTCCCGGTCGGTCGGTTAAGCCTGCGAGGATAAACTCTGTCAGGAAGGAGGAATTCTCGGCAGCCATTTTCATTTAAGGCATTCTGTGGGGACAAGGGAAAAAGTTGTTTAGAGAGAGAGAGAGACCACTGCTGCCCTCCCAGTCACCCTTCTTTCTTTCTTGAGAATAGGAGGCACACAGAGAGATTTTGAACTTCAGCAGAGGGGGCTTTGCTGCGGCTCCCTCTGGAGTACATCCGCCTCCATGGCCAGGGCAGGTGCTGCCGGGAAGGCCTCCCGTCTTTACTTTGATCCCTTTGTTGCGTCCTTTCAACTCCAGTTTCTACTTAAGTTTACAGACACTGGGACCAATCTCCAGGAAGAGTCCTCGCAGAGGCCGGACCCAGTCCACCTGTGCCTGGAGACTTAGGGTTAGGGTCATCCTGGACAGAGCAGAAGGGTGGGGCGGTCTTCCCCAGGACTTTAGTACCTGACACTGGGGACTCAGGAAAAGTTCGGACTGCTCATCCAGATTCAGCCACTCACCCTCTTCAGCCCAGAGCTTCAGTGATGTACCTTTTGGTCCAGCTCTTATCTTCACTTGTTCAGACAGATTGGCTGCGGAGATATCACAGATGAAAGACTAAGCACCAGCCCTCTACGCCCTATCCCGATGGCAGCACTGGAGCCTCGGCTGCCTCAGAACTCTTTCTGAGCTACAGAACATGGCATCCGATGAGACTGTGCCCTGAGGCCTTTCTCTAGCTTGCAGAAAGGTGATAGCATCCTTACCATTATCAGTGACAGCCGATGACAGGAGACTGAGCAGTTTTATTTTGAGTTTGGAGATCTGGGGAACTGATTAGAAGTAGAACAGCAGAAGTTCACCTGGGATCACAGCCCGAAATATAACAAAGTTGTGCTCATACCCTTGATAATATTTGAATGGGCTTTTAGAAACATGCAAATATTTGCTCAATTAACATTTACTCAGAAATACACAAAGCGTTGTGCAAAAACAATAATTTACCATTTATTGCGCACTTAATGTATACCCAATGCTTTTTTCATCCTAGCATTATGCACTGACCTTAGCATGCCAGGATCCAATACCATTTTTCATATAATGCTTCATTTTAATTCTACCCCAAATTCTATGAGCTGGGTTTTATCACCCTCATTTTAGAGATGAAGTAACTCCCTAAATGTTAAATTACAAGGCCATATTATAACTAGGTCCATCTTACTCCAGATTTGGTGTTCTTAATAACTGAGTTTAATACCTCCCTGTAGAAGATAATGAAGTATGTAAAGCCCAGTTCTTGCCTTCAAGGCTCTGACCATGTCTTGAAAAAGATGCTGGAACACACATAACTAAGCAAAAGCATGCAATAACATCCAGAAAAGGCAAAAACAAAATGCTAGGCCATTCTGGTAGAAGACATTCAACCCATCACTTATATTTCAGTTCACTGCTGAGCTGCACAACCCAGTCCAGAAAACAAACCAACCTGTGTTTTCTTGAAATTTGAGCTTTACAGTAAAAATCAATCTCCATTGGTTAAGAAGAGTTTTTTTCCAAAATTGCTAACTTGTTGGGATTCCCCTAGATGGCCCCTGTCCTCTATCGTTGCTCTTTCCAGTCTTATTTTCAGCTTTCCTCAGGCTCCCATCCCCTCATCGTGAGCCTGAAGGCCTTGTAGTTTGATTCTCCTTCATCCCACGGGATATTTGCTTTCTTGTTTTGCTTGCTTTGCTCTTTTCATAACTCCCCTCTCTCATTATGAAAGTCATCCCTTCTGTGT
The DNA here is from genome assembly GCF_037993035.2 of Macaca fascicularis. Classification (NCBI taxonomy): domain Eukaryota; kingdom Metazoa; phylum Chordata; class Mammalia; order Primates; family Cercopithecidae; genus Macaca; species Macaca fascicularis. The sequence goes on from NC_088388.1 coordinate 123,027,843, forward strand.
CCCAGCCTCTCAGAGCCTTGCCCGAGCTCAGTGACAGCTAATTATCATTCTTGGAGCCCCATACATTTGAATCAGTATTTAAAAATCATCTGATCCTGTGGTTCATAAACCTGGCTGTGCAATTGAATTAGATAACTCTATGCTTATTAAAAGTATGGATCCTGCTGCCCCAGGCCAGACATCATAAATTAGTATCCCGAGGCATGGGGTTTTATAACTTGTATTTCTCACCCTGTTGATCTGGCCCTGTTGATCTGGATATTTAGACAGGTTTGGGGTTCTCTGGCATAATCCTTTACCCTGTGTTTTCTAGGCAGGAAAGCTGAAGTCCACCAGTCAGAGTTGGTTGGTGGTGGAGTCCAGAATAAAATTTGGGTCTCCAATCTTTCCAGTTACATTGTCTGGAAGAAATTCACCTGGCCTTTAGTTTGGCTGGAATGTAGAGTACAGGAAGGGATATAATTGTGTATCAACCCTGGAATAGCATCCCAGGTTCCTACTGTGGAGAGACTTGAATGTCATGACAGAAATTATGTATGCAATGTGAATCCATGGAATATATTGAATATGAGAGTGACATGGTCAGAGTTATGGGGAGGGAGACCAATTAGCCTATTGGGCTATTGGGTGTTGATGACTTGATGCCATGTGCCCCCCAAGTGCTATGTTTAATGCGTAATTCAGACACAATGCCTCAGCTCAAAGCACCAGCAATAAGATAAAGGATGAATTTCCAAAACAAGTAACAGGTAAATGGAGCAAAAGGCCTTTCTAAGCTTTTTAGCACATTCTGAATCACATAAGGCTGGCCCTGCCTTCTGGCTGTGTTGTTCTCTGCTTACTATCCTGAATATTTTCACCAGGCCTGAGTTCAGGTCCTATCACCAAGCTCTCTGTGTTGCACATGTTTTATGCCTCATTTTGTATTACTCAGCCTGTCTTTTGGGCTTCTGCTGTTGCTGTGGCAGTGAGCTGCATCCAGCTATAGCCCAATAACAATGTTTCTTGACTGCACTACGTATCACCTCCTTTCAGCCCTGCGATATCTCTGCCACCACAAAGTGGAATGTTTGAGAATCCATTCAGCCATTCTGGTGCACATGCTGACCTGTAAGCGTGAAGGAATGAACACCCCTGGGAGCCAGTGGGTAAATGTCTCCCTTTTCTGTATCTCCAGTGGTTCTTTCCTCTTAGTACATCAAAAGACCTCAGAGGAACTAATCCTAAATTCCCCATTAAGGTAACATATAACAGAACATTTTATTGGTTTTCCATACTTCCCTGTTTTTCTCCCTCTCTTCCCTGGGATGACCTCTAAAAATAAGCTATCTGCAAGCATGGCCTTGTCCCCAGCACAGCTTTTTGTGGAAATCCCAGCTAAGGTACTCCTAAAACAGTATTTGGAGCAGGTTTCAACAAAATGTTCCTTACTCCACCTGGGAGGAAGCGTCCTCACCCAAGGCTCTTTGATTCCAGGACAAGAAACTAAATATGAATCACTAAATTCATCAAGGACCTGAAATTATTCAGCACCATGTTACAGAGAATTTTTATGTCTTGAGCACGACCTATCAAAATGCCTAAATGCCAGAAGGAGTAATCTCAAATAATTATCGCCTCACACCTTAATAGGGATTAGCCACAACAAATCCTGTGGTACTTTGTTCTTAGATCTCTTGCAGCTCTACTCACAATGTACTCCAATCCCTCCATGAACTATAGCGATGCTAGCAACATTGTAGTTTTATTCACTTTTTTATCTTTAAATCATACAGCTCGCAAAATGCTCATTAATCTCTAATTCTCAATCTCCTCATCTGCAAAATGGGGATGATGGTGATAATTCACAGTGTTGTTGTGAGGGTTAAATTAAATCTTGAAAGTGGAAGAGCCAAGCAGAGTGGTTGACAAATGAAAGAGCCCTGATAAATACTATAGAAAACAGACATAAACAAATATGAAATGTATCTATTCTAGGAATGGCGTGAGGGAAAGAAAAATCTTGCTTAAAGCTAGGTGAGCCTGAAAGAGGCAAGAGAGGGTCTGCCATAGGGCAGAGGAAGAGCGCTAACAAGAGTGAGAGGAGCTTTGGAAAAATACACTCTTCAGACTTTAAGGCCTGTCTCTCCAACATAACCCAATCCACAGACAATATCAGGCCCTTGAGTATATTACCCTGTCCCTACTCGCTGTCCTATCACCAATGCCTGTTTTTCAAATATCCACATTCCACCACACCACAAAAGCCAAATTCCAACATCAGGTAAGTGTTTCTTTACAGTCTCCCGTTTTCTCTTCCTATATCCATCTCTAGTCTCCTAGTCTCAGCAAAAATTCCTCTTCCCCAACATTCACAATCTTAGTGCTTACTTTCCTTCAATTCTATGTCAAAACTAAGTTTTCAGGAAGAACCTCACAAATGTATCCGCACACAATCTACTAAAACTTGCTGGGGACAATCCACATTCTTTACCTTCCTCCAGGCAGTTTTTAAAATGAGGACAAAGTCTTTAGCAAAAAAAACAAAAAAACAAAAAAAACAAAAAACATCTCTAGTTATGAAATTTCAAACAGCACTCAGTTAACGAGAGGTACATTTTGGTCAGGATAAGGCAGCTGAAGTGGTGGCTTCACAATTAGAGCCCCATTGGCAGCTGTCTGACCTCCATGCATCAAGTTGATTACCACCCTTCTCTCAGTCCTATGTGTGTAGTGTGTGTCTATGTGTGTGCACGTGTGTGTTTTGTGTATAAGTGCTGGGTGACATCTGAACATACCTCAGAGCTTGCTCCTCTGCCACATGTGGAATATATTTTAGTCACTGCTCAGAAACAAGAGGCCTCAAGTGTGACTCTTATACCTAGAAATTTGCCGCTCCCTCAGTGATTATGAGAAACCTCAATCCTTGCTCTCATTCCCACTGTAGTTAACTCACAGTTTAAGAAAATAAGTCATTACTACAAGCATGAAATGAGTCCCACAGGAAAGGTGCTCCTTAGGGCACAGAAAGCAAAGACTCCGACTTCATTAAAAGTTGACTTTCCTCCAGGAGCCTTAGAGGATTCTTGTTTGGATGATAGAACAACCAAGAAAAGTTCTTCTGGATGTATGTCATTTTAAAGCCTGTTGCCATGGAAACTACGCTTCAAAATCCTCTCAACTGGGGCTTTACTAAAGTCTTGTTCCCTGAGGAGCAGATGAAGCCCAAGCAGGAAGCAGTGTAGGAAGAACTATTCTTAACTCTGTTCCTTTTGTTACAGAACTGCCCTCCTTCCAAAACTTGAATTTCTGTATAGTGCTTCTTTGTTTTATTTATTTCTACGTTTTCCTATCTTTTTAAAATTACATTCTAATTTGTGTGATTTCATATGTGATTTCACATGAATATGAGTCAATACAATGTTTCTCACACACATTCATTAACCTTCAGACTTCTGGTGGCACAAGGTTGGACCCCACTGCAGCAACCATCACAACACACCAAGAAGACCAAGTCCAAGTTTCGTAAGAAGTTATAAGAAGTTACAAAGCCCGATCAGAGAAAAAAGATGGCAACTGAAAGGTTTTCATTTGAAATGGCCTTCATTCGCTCCTGAGAAAGCAATCTCAGCAGTAATGTTTCTGCATTATACTTCATCTCACTTTACTATTATTATTTTCAACTCATTGATACACAAACCTATGCATAAATTATACGTGTATTTAATATAGAATTCTAGAGTTAGATGGGACCTTGGAGGTCTATGTCGGTGAATAATTACCATATGTAAACACATATGTACCAACCACTGTGCAGGAAGTTTTATATACATTATGCCATTTGTAGAATATGAGTAATCTGCACAAAGTACAAAGCTGACATTTTAAAAAATATCACCCAATGATATTTTAGTATCATTAGTACTAAGAATACTAATACTAGTACTAATATGTTATACTTTGTAAGTGCTGACCATGTGCTGGGAACTATGCTAAATGCTTTACACCTATTAATGCCATTCGTTTTCACAAGTTGTATTACATGGGCACTTTTATTATCCTACTCTGCACAAGAACATTTCCTTGAATTAAAGAAATCAAACCTGTTTATCTGTTAGTTGTGACAACCTTGTCTCTTTAGGCCTCGAGTATTTGTAGTGATAGAGGATTAATAGATTTGCTAGATTAATGGTTATAAAGAAAGAATCGAGAGGGAAGGCCAAGTGTCAAAGGTTACTAAAGTCTCAACCCCAGGACCCAGAAATAAGGAAGTAAAGAGAGAAATAAAGAGATAGAATTTAGACCTGACTTTCATGTGCTGAAAGGACATATAAGAGCAAATGGTCAGTAACAAGTCATCAGTGTGAGATCAGAGCTGAGAAAAAGATATCAAGACCCATATTGAGAAGTCATGTAAATAAAAGTGATCGCAGAAACTACCAGTCAAGGGTAAAGGCTGGAACCACATAATTATCCATGATCAGTAAAAGGGAAGGAGAAAACTGTTAATAAATTTGTCAGAGAAGGCAAATATGGTACCCTGAGCAGGCTTTGTAGCAAAATAACCTGGGATCTCATTACATCTCTGACTAGCCAAGCAAGCTTACACTATTTGGACCTCAGTAACTCCATCTGAAATCAGATATGTTAGCACCTAGCATACAAGATTATGTGAGGATCAACTATCACAGTGTTCAACAAGTAGCTTCGAATTAACAAAGTGTTATAGACTTACTGAAGTGTTATTACTACACATCTTTCTTATCCACATAGTCTAATTCATCCTGCTTTAGGAGTTATTTACCCCAGCCATAACTACCTTATAAGCTACTAAAGTCAAGATCATATGTTCAGAGCTGGTGGCTTATGCCTGTAATTTCAACAACTCAAGAGGCTAAGACAGGATGATTGCTTGAGGCGAGGAGTGTGAGACCAGCCTGGAAAAATAGAGAGATTTTGTCTCTTAAAAGTAAATAAATAAATAAATAGCCAGGTGTGGTGGCACTCATCCGTAGAGTCAACTACTTGGAAGGCTAAGGCAGGAGGATCTCCTGAGCCCAGGAGTTGAAGCCTACAGTGAGCTATGATTACACCACTGCACTCCAACCAGGGTGACAGAGCAAGACCTTGTCTCTAGAAAAAAAAAATCGTATATGGCTTAAAAATCTAGTCAGAGCAAGATGGCTGATTAGAGACACCTGACTGTCATCTCTCCCACAAGAAAAGACCAAGACAATGAATCAACAGCTAAGACTAGACTGGAGTGTCAATGTGAGAACACCAGAGTGCAGGAAGGGAGTGGAGACGCATCTGTGATGATGGTAAATCCAAGAAGGCAGACTCTGCATCCATATCTCCCCAGTCCAGATCAGATTGGCCCAGAAACAGGAGGGACTTCTAATTACAGGGAAAATACACAATCCCAGGCCAGCAAAACAGCTGTGTACTCATGTGCTGGACCTGAGAAACAGCCCTGGAAACCAACCATAGGCCAGCCAAGCAGACTTGTGCCCATATCACAGGTCTGAGAAACAGTCTCATAGCTGCCCCTGCTAGATACACCCCCAGGCTGAATGAGCAGCTGTACACCCATGTCCTGAGCTGGAGGAAGAGCCCTGTGGGCCACCCCCAGCAAACACTCACACACCACAGCTGAGAAGCCACATGATGGTCTGGGGCCGAGAAACACCCCTGTGGGCTGCCTCTGGCAGACATGTCACCAAGCTGGCCAAGCAACCACATTTGAATGCACCCATCAAGAGTAACAGTGCCATGGCCTCAACTGCAGCAAGGTAGACCCCAAGTTAGTTGGCCCACCAAGTGCATGCACATGTCCCCAACCTGAAAAACAGCCCAGCAAACCCACCCCTGGCGAAGCTGTACCACCGCTGCCATAAACTCTCACAGCCTAGGCTATCAAGAAACTCACAAATGCCACTAGTGTGGATTGCAGCTGAAGAAACTACACAGAGACCACACTATTGGGCTTACCTACATCCAAGGCCAACACATTCCACTGAACTAACACCCCAAGACTCATTTATAAGAAATTATACAGAGACTACACTATTGGGTTTACCTAGAACCAAGGCCAACGCATTCCACTGAACCATCATCCTAAGACTCATTTATACAAATAAGACTTTTCCTAAGAAACCTACTACATAAAATTGGAAAAGGTGACTTTTCCACCAGTTGTGTAGAAATCAACATAGGGACGTATCAACAATAAAAAAGCAAGAAAACACGTCACCTCCAAAAGAAGATAAGAATTCTTTAGTAATAGACCCTAATCTTAATGTATAAACTGCCAGAAAAAGAATTTAAAATAATTCTCCTAAGGAAACTCACTGAGATATAAGAGAATACATCTAGACAATTCAACAAATCTGCAAAAATGATTCATGATTTAAATTAGAAATTCAACAGCAAGACAGATATTATAAAATAACCAAACAGAAAACCTAGAGCTGAAAATTTTGTAAATAAAATAAAAAACACAATTAAGACCTTCAACCACAGACTAGACCAAGCAGAAAAAAAGAATCTCTGAACTGGAAGACAAGTATTTTGAAAAAACACAGACAGACAAATTAAAAAAAAAAAAGAATCAAAGGATTTATGTAACATCATTAACCAAAAAAAGTCCATGTTATGGGTATTCCAGAAGGAGAAGAAAGGGAAAAAGATAAGGAAATCATATTTGATAAAATAATATAAGAAAACCTCCCCAGTCTTGGCAGATAGATGGACATCCAGGTCCAGAAATCTCAAAGAACCCCAGATACATTTAACCCAAACAGATCCCCTCTCAAGTACATTACAGTCAAATTGTCAAAAGTCAAAGACAAAGAAAGAATTTTAAAAGCAGCAAGATAAAAGTATCAAGTTACATATAAGAAAATCTCCATAGGGCTAACAGTGAATTTCTCAGCAGAAACTTTGTGAGCCAACAGAGAATGGGGTAATATATACAAAGTAGTGAAAGAAATAAAACTGGCACCCAAGAATATTATACCCAGCAAAGCTATCCTTCAGAAATGAAGGAGAAATAAAATATTTCACAGACAAACAAAAACTAAGGGAATCCATCACCACTAGACCAGCCTTACAAGAAATGCTTTAGGGAATCTTACATCTGTAAGTGAAAAATGATAACTACCATCATAAAAACAGGCAAAACTATAGAACTGTTACACAAAGGAAGGAATCAAACCTTATCACTACAGAAAACCACTCAACTGCAAAAATATATGAGAGAGGAAGTAAAGAACAAACAATATATTAAACAATGGAAAACAATAAAATGACAGGAATAAGTCCTCATCTATCAACACAATTGAGACTAAAATATTTAAAAATCAACAAATAGCTGTTTTTAAAAAAAAAAAACAAAATTGACAAACTATTAGCTATACTAATAAAAAAGAGGCAACACCAAAATAAATAAAATTAGAAATTAAAGAGGAGATGTCACAACAAATACCACAGAAATATAAAGGCTCATTAGAGACTATGGTGCAGAGTACACACCAATAAATTCGAAGACCTAGAGGAAATGCAAAAATTCCTGGACACATATAACCTACAAAGATTGAACTAAGAAGAAACAGAAAACCTAAACAGACCTTGACAAGTTTTCACAGGAGTGCAAGAATGGTTTAATATACATAAATCAATAAACTTCATACATTGCATCAATAGAATGAAGAACAAAAACCACATAATCATCTCAATAGATGTAGAAAAAAGCTGTTGATAAAATTCAACATTCCTACATGATAAAAACTCTTAATAAATTGGATGTAGAAGGAAAGTATCTCAATATAATAGAGGCCATATATCCCAAACCCACAGTTAACATCTTACTGAATAGGGAAAATTCGAAAGGTTTTTTCTCAATAACTAGACCAAGACAATGATGCCCAACTCTCACCACTCTCATTCAACATTGTACTGGAAGTCCTAGCCAGAGCAATAATGCAAGAAAAAGAAATAAAGGACATCCACATTGCAAAGGAAGAAGTCAAATTGTCCTTTTTTGTAGATGACATATGTTATATATATAGAAAAACCTAAAGACTTTATTAAAAAAACTCTTCGAACTTATAAACAAATTCGGTAATGTTACAGGTGCAAAATTAATAAATAAAACTCAGCGGTGTTTTTATACACAAACAATGAACTACCTGAAAAAGAAATCAAGAAAGCAATCCCATTTGCAATAGTGACAAAAAATTAAAATACCCAAAGATAAATTTAATCAACTAAATGAAAAATCTCTACAAGGAAAACTACAAAATCTTGATGAAAGAAATTCAAGAGGATACAAACAAAAAGAAAGACATCCCATGATCATAGATTAGAATAATTAATTTTATTAAAATGACAATATTGTCCAAAGCAATCTACAGATTCAATACAATCCCTATCAAAATACCAATGACATTCCTCACAAAAACAGAAAAAATATCTAAATTTTTTTTGAAATCACAAAAGACCCTGAATAGCCAAAACAAGCCAGAGCAAAAAGAACAAAGCTGGAAGTATGATCCTGCCAGACATCAGAATATGCTACAAAGTTGTGGTAACTAAAACAGCATGGGAGTGGCATAAAAATAGACACATTGACCACTGGAGGAGAATACAGAGTTCTGAAAGTAATCCACATATCAACAGCTAACTGATTTTTTGACAAAGACACCAAGAGCACTCGTTGGAGAAAGGGCAGTCTGTTCAGTAAATGCTACTAGGAAAACCAAGTATTCTTATGCAGAAGAATGAAACTAGACCCTCACCTCTCACTCTATACAAAAAGAAATCAACTCAAAATGGATCAAAGACCTAAATGTAAGATCCAAACAATTAAACTACTATAAGAACCCATGGGGGAAATGCTTCAGGACATTGATAAAGGAAACAATTTTATGAATAGGGCCTCAGATGCACAGGTAACAAAAACACAAATAGACAAATGAGATTATATCAAGTTACAAAGCTTCTGCACAGTGAAGGAAACAATCCACAGAGTGAAAAAGTAACCTACAGAGTGGAAGAAAATATTTGCAAACTACTTATATGACAGACAATTTATGTCCAGAATACACAAGGAACTGAAACATCTCAATAGTAAGAAAACAAGCAATCCAATTAAAAAACGAGCAAATGATGTGCATGGACATCTTTCATAAGAAGGCATACAAATGGCCAACAGATACAAGAAGAAAATGTTCAACATCACAAATTATCAGGAAAATGCAAATCCAAACCACAATGAGATATCTCACCCCAGCGGATGGCTATTAACAAAAAGACAAAAACTAACAAGTGCTGGCAAGGATGCAGAGAAAAGAGAACTCTTCCATACTGTTGGTGGGAATGCAAACTAGAAAACCACTAAGGAGAACAGTATGGAAGTTCCTGAAAAAACTACAAATAGAATTACCAGATGATCTAGCAATTCTGCTACTGGGAATCTATCCAAGGAAAGGAAATCATTATATGGAAGAGACATCTGCACCTTCATGTTTATTGCAGCACTATTCACAATAGCCAAGATATGGAATCAACCTAGGTGTCCAACAACAGATGAATTGATAAAGAAAATGTGATATATATACCCAACGGAATACAATTCAGCCATAAAAAAGAATGAAATCATGTCATTCACAGCAACATGGATGGAACTGGATGACATTATGCTAAGTGAAGTAAACCAGGCACAGAAAGTTAAACACCACATGTTCTCACTCATATGTGGAAGCTGAAAATAGTTGATCTCAAAGAAATGAAAAGTAGAACAGAGGATACTGGAGGCTGGGAAGGGTAGGAGGAAGGGGGTGATAGGCAAGGATTTGTTAAATGATACAAAATTACAGCTAGCTAGAAAGAATAAGTTCTAGTATTCTATACCACTGTAAAATGACTATAGTTAACAATAATTATAATTTCAAATAGCTCAAAAGAGGATAGTAAATGTTCCCAACACAAAGAAATGATAAATGTTTGAGATGATGGATATGCTAATTACCCTCAGCTCATATATGCATTAAAACATCACTATGTACCCCGTGAATATGTAAACTATTATGTCAATTTTAAAAATGTAAATTAAAAAAGAAAAATACCATATGTTCAAATACTACTCAACTTACACTCCCAACACTGAACACAATGATAAATGCATATATTGTTCATTAATATTTACTAGTTTCAATAGAAAGAAATATATATATGGTTCAATAAAAGCCTAGATTTTAAAAATGATAAATTAAGGGATATATTTATGTTTTTCAAATACTGAAGGAGCTTTTTAGAGATTTTTTAATAAATAGCTATGTGGCTAAACCCATTTTCAAAAAATTCGTAAATAATGTAGATTATACATAACTAATTTTACCATAAGTATAATTGACATTTTGAATATGCAAATGATGACTCTGAATTGACAGTGATGCTAGGTGGTGTGTGCCCATTGGGTGTGACTTTCAAGGTCAAGATACTTACAGATTCAAAGGAGCTTTCTGATATTTTGAGGACTAAGAAAGGAAAGTTACTCAGTGACAGAAAGAGTTGCAAAGGCTTCTGAAGTTAGGAGCTGCCCAGAGCTCAGTTTCATCATAGCCCACAGTTTGGAGCTCTTAAAATAGGAATCCATTTTTAAGTGACATTCATCTCAGGAATATATGTGCTATAAAAAGCAAATTATACTAGGACTTGCAATGTAAAATATATGATTTCAAGGTGTATTAAAGGCACATCATGTTCCAAAATTGTGCTAGAGAAGGAAAATGTAAGGAGATACGGTCTTATTTAAAGACTATTTGATGGAGTTGGGGTTATTCTAGGCATTTGTGGGAATGTCAATTGATTTTAAAAACAGTAAGCCTTAAACATAAAGATTCACAAATCTTATAGAAAGCAACAGAGTTTCCTTGTTGGATGGAGATGTTTCAGAAATCCTAATTACAGCATGGTGGAGGCTGACTGCTATTTTCTGACATCTCTACAGGTCAGGAAAGCCACAAAACCTCTTTAAAATATTGACATACTTTTTTCAAAGCTTTCTCTAGGGAACCTTTTTCTAAAGACTTCTTGTAATCAAGAGGCAATGTGATATACTAGAAGAAGCCAGGCTTATGTGTCTAAAGATCTAGTTGTGCAGCCTTGGAAAAGTCAAAATGTTTTTTAATCTGAGATTTCCTCTTCTGTAAACAGAAGTATCAAAACCTGACTTACCTGATTTATGATGTTGTACTCATCACACTTAATGGCTTCATCTCTGTCCATTATGAAATATTGAACTTCTTCAAATTTCCAACCTCATCTTTCTTATCTCCTCATCTCATAATTTCCTGGAGTAATTCCATTCATTCCTATGGTTCAAATATCACCTATTGATACGTTAATTTTAAGTTAATTACCTTAAGTACTGAATTGCTGAAAAAACTTACAAAAGACTCAAATCATTTATGGTTAGAAAACAGCTTTGTTAGGGGTGAAGTGTACATTACAGCAATAGCAGGAGAAGCGTATGTATTTAAAGGGATCCAGAAATCTCTGGAGCAGGCTCATGTGCCATCTCATCACTGTGTTGCACAAGATGCACACTGCCACCAGATCTTGAACCACCACCAACATATGTAGGAAGCCTCTTGGTACCAAGAAGACCAAAGTCTGCTACTTTTATGAGATGATCTTGTAGACGGTCCACCTATGTGACCAACCTGAATCATTGAAACCTCCTAGGCTCTGCTGAAACCAGGTGAAATTATTTTTATTATTTTATTAATATATTCCAATGATTATTTCTAGACAATGTTGGTAAGCTGGTACTTCCTGCTCCAAAACAGTTCATGGACTCATGGTTATAGAACATCATTTATCTTTAATAAATATACTTCTTCATAGCATTGGCCAATGTTCAATATCATGCCCCAGGGAGCTCTGGAGATAAACATACAGTCAATCCGTACTGCATGAGATTAGCTCATGCTAGACAATTGACAGCTGCCAAATGTACATGTCTAGGTCTGACTTGGGTCCTATATCTTTAATAGATTAACATCTCCACTTGAAGATCTCACAGGAAAACTAAAACTCAGCCAGGCAAAATAAATTTATCTCCCTAAAATGTTCTTCTCCTGTTTGTCTACCTAATAAAGGCATAACTTTTTTAGCCTAAAATCTGAATGTCATCCTGCATTCTGCCATTTTCTCACCCTCTATAATCCAATCAGTCAACAGATTCCAAGAAGATACTTTTTCAGATGCCAATTCAATTTGCCCGATGATCGATTTATCAAAGTTATTTCTTTTGATTATTTACCATTAGCTGCCTTCTTATTTCTTATTAGGACACTTTCCAAACATATACAAAAGTCATAGTATAACAAACCTTCATATATTCATCACCAAATGTCAACGATTATCCTCATTTTAACAATCTTGTGTCATATATTTCTATTAATACATATTTTTTGGCTAAAGCATTTCAAGGCAAGTCCTAGATACAAGATTATTTCAAATAAAAATAATTCGGCATGTATTTCTAATATATATGCCTATTTTCCCTTTAATGTAATCATAATACCAGTAAGTAAACTGGTTTTAATGAACTGGAGAAGAATGTGGGGCAGAGAAAGGAATAAGATTATTACTTATCATGTGCTAAGCACTCAATGTTATTATTAATTTTTCAAATTCAAGAATGTATTTCACTCAAACATATTCCCCTAGAGCATATCTTCAAACTTATTTTTGTTAAGGCTAAATTCAGTAAACATTTTTTTCATAAAGTGCTATTATTCAAATAATGAACTCACTTTTCTACCTTTCTATTTCTTTATTCTCTTTGTTTTTCTTTATCAAAGATCTTCTCAACTTTATCTTTCAACCCTTCTATTTGAGCTTAATTTTTATTTTGGTTATACTATTTTTAGTTCAATAGCACTTTTCTTAATTTTTCTGATTTTTTTCTGTTTGTTTTTGCTTTCAAGATGCAATAAGAGATTAATTCAAAAATGAAATTTGAAATCAGATTTCAAAATATGCAAACACCTCAGGACAGCCAGCTTACTAACTTTTATCCATTTGGAATCACTATATCACATATAATCCTCCAGTTTTATAGACGATGTCTTTTCCACTCACACCCTTCCTTGCCAGTCATGTTTTAAAATCGTAATATCTAAAAAATAAAAATGATATAATTGGTAACCCTATCCAATTGCCCATTTGTCCAGTAATCTATCACCCTTAGCTTCTTGTTTTCTACTCAACAAGAGCACTCAGTTCACTTCATTCCAGTAATTTTTTAGAAGAAAGTTTCAGTTTGTATTTTTGTATGTTTTCTAGTCATTCAATAGCAAAGGTGAAATAAAGATAAAGTTGTCAGAAGTCACAAAGACAGTGGTAACAATTATATCTAAAGACCGAACTTAAACTTGCTTTTTTTGTTTTGGTCCAGTTATTTCCAGGTAGCTTTGCCATCTACCTATAATGTCTGTTGGTTGCATGTTTCCGTGTGTTATGCATAAATTGACACTGAAGTTGAAAACTGTAAAAAAGTATACATTTAGAAATAGAAATCAACAGTATAAAAATAGAGGGAATAAAAAGCAATGAAAGCGGTTGAGATTATTCAGAAAAATCAAGTAGAATGAGAAGACCATGGACAGACAGAAGCCTGGAGACCCCAACATCAAAGAGCACACAAAGATGGGGGAGCCAGTGAGCAAGCGTGTTCCCCACTCACACTCAATCTGCAAAAGCTCCATATTCTGTTTCTAAGTCCGCGAGTCCTAGTCTTCATCTGACATTAACGTTATCTGGGCTGCTGTAGCCACCAAAAAAAGAAGAGAACATTTTTCTCATTTCCTATGTTGCATGCAAAATAAACTGTATCCCCAGCTTAGTTATGCCAACTCTTCAAGATACAAAATTAACAACCAAATGTAACACAATCTTTTTGTTCTTGATATGACCTCCCTATCCAACCAGAATTAAAGATATTTATTATTAACCCAAAACTTGACTTACCAGCTATGATTTTTTAAAAACCTGTCATTCATTAGTTTGTTACCATATGTAAAGCAAAACTGGTTATTTGGCATCAATAATCAAAGAGCTACATCTCTTTCTTTTTGATTTTTAAAATTTAATTCTTAATATATATACCCACATATATATGCATAACTTTGCATAAATGGGAATACATATGTGACTTTTTGCGAATATGTGCATGTGGTATGTGGTATAAGGCCTAAAATTTAGGCCCAACATGATGTGATGCGTTGACATTTGGGGGAAATTAAGAGAGCCTCAAATGGCCTCACCACAAGTCCCCTCCCGACTCTGGTCCCACCGATAAAATGTACTAGCCAAACAACCCTCTTTGTTGCTCTTTGTCGTGGAGATCAGGAAGACACCCCTGCTTATTCCTGCCTGTCCTAGAGTTTCAGTTCCCTGCTAGCCTGCAGAATTATTCAAATAGACCAATTCTATCTTCTCATAAAAGCCAGCGCCGCCCCACCCTCTTGACACCACAAAGCCTTTTCCCACAGCCCCTGGTTCTTCACCCTGTTTCTTAGTACAGCGCCTGTGTAGCCCAGCGTGGCACAATGTTTTCTTCCCCTGGGCTGTGAGTATCAATGACTAATAAACTTCTGTCCATTGCTGAGTGTTGTTGTGTTCAGCCCTCTTGATAACCATAGGGCAGGAATCCTTCTCTCTCAAATGGAGTAGAAGATGATAAAAATATTACAGCCTTTTTGAAAAGTCTTTTTAAAGACATCCTGCCCACAGCACAAATACTACAGAGGGGTCTAAAACAAGCACGTTTTTCAATGATTTCCTTAATATCTGACTACTTTCAGCCAAGTTCCAGTGATGCTGATATCCTCATATCTTTCCTAAAGTGAGGCTCAAGTATCAATAAACAATGCTTTTACCCCAATTTATGCCCCGAACTATAGTTGTTATCTGACTTCCCCCCACATTTTCTGGGTCCTCTACTATATTGGACTACAAACTACAAATCCAGTTAAAAGGCAAAAATAAAACCCAATGTCTGAATGACAATCCACGTTTAAAAAGCATACTAAAAATTGAAAAAATTTCCATATTTATTATCTTAAACAATCCTTAAAACAACTTTAAATTTATGATTTCTCTTTATTTTACAATTAAGGAAATTGACATGTTACTCCATAAAAGTTAAAACTGAGATTCAAGGGCTAGTCATTTAAACATAAATACCAGTCTCTATCAACCATGCCACACTACCAGTACCTGAATTTGGGATTGTTGAGCCATATTTTTTGTACCCTGGCAGGCATTTGAGGATTGCCCAGATGAAAAGAGAGAATTAATTTCTGAAGTAAGTTACATCAGCAGACTCAACTAATGAAATAGGTTGATTTTCACCTCTTACACTATTTGCCCAAAAGTTCTCAACATGACTACACAGTAGAATCACCTGAAGCTCTTTTTAAATCCTGATTCTCAGGCCATACTACAAACCTATTAAATCAGAAATTTTGAGATGCACCTTGCCAGCAGTAATGTTTAAAGTTCCTCAGGTGGTACCAATGGGCAACTAAGGTTGAGAGTCACTGTTGTAGGTGGTAAAAGCTTCAGGTCTTGGCCCTTTCTCCTCTCACATTCTTAGTTTCTGAAATCAAGAAGACTCTGGTTGGGTAAACTGAAAGGAGAACGAAGGGTCGGGCCCAGTGACTCACGCCTGCAATCCCAGCACTTTGGGAGGCCAAGGTGGGCAGATTACGAGGTCAAGAGATCGAGACCATCCTGGCCAACATGGTGAAACCCCGTCTCTACTAAAAATACAAAAATTAGCTAGGCACGGAGGCGCGCACCTGTAATCCCAGCTACTCCGGAGCCTGAGGCAGGAGAATCACTTGAACCCAGAAGGTGGAGGTTGCAGTGAGCCGAGATCACGCCACTGTACTCCAGTCTGGTGACAGAATGAAAGTCCATCTGTCAGAGAAGAAGAAGGAGAGGGAGAGGGAGAGGGAGAGGGAGAGGGAGAGGCAGAGGCAGAGGCAGAGGCAGAGGCAGAAGCAGAAGCAGAAGAAGCAGAAGAAGCAGAAGAAGAAGAAGAAGAAGAAGAAGAAGAGAGATAGAAAGAAGAAAGAAAGAAAGAAAGAAAGGAAGAAAGGAAGAAAGAGAAAGAAAGAAAGAAAGAAAGAAAGAAAGAAAGAAAGAAAGAAAGAAAGAAAGAAAGAAAGAAAGAAAGAAAGGAAGGAGAAGGAGAGGAAGAGGAAGAGGAAGGAAGGAAGGAAGGAAGGAAGGAAGGAAGGAAGGAAGGAAGGAAGGAAGGAAGGAAGGAAGGAAGGAAGGAAGGAAGGGGAATGAGTCCAGGACTGCTCAAGCAAGGGCAGATGTTCCTGCCTGGCTTCATCAGGCAAATGCACGTATGACCTTTCACAGGGCTCTTCTTTTCCATTCCTACAAACATCCCACCCAGAGGAGAATGACTATCAAAAGTCATTCTACAGTGACAGAGTTCATTCTCAGGGGATTAACAAAGCAGCCAGACCTCCAGCTCTTTCACTTCCTTCTCTTCCTCGATATCCATTATGGTCACCATGGTGGGGAACCTGGGCATGATCATTCTTATTTGTCTGAACTCTCAGCTTCACACTCCCATGTACTACTTCCTCAGCAATCTGTCATTCTTGGATCTCTGCTACTCCTCCATTACTAACCCTAAGATGCTGGTGAACTTTGTGTCAAAGAAAAACATCATCTTTCATGCAGGGTACATGTCATAGTTCTACTTTTTCCTGGTTTTTGTCATTGCTGTTACATGCTGACGGTGAAGGCCTGTGACTACTATGTTGCCATCTGCTGCCCTTTGCTTTGCAACATCATCATTTCTCATGCTACCTGCTCCCTGCTGGTGGCTGTGGTCTACACCATGGGACTCATTGTCTCCACAATAGAGACTGGCCTTATATTAAAACTGCCCTATTGTGAACTCCTCACCAGTCACAACTTCTGTGACATCCTCCCTCTCATGAAGCTCTCCTGATCTAGTACCTATGATGTTGAGATGGCAGTCTTCTTTTTTGCTAGATTCAACCTCAGAATCATGATCTTAACAGTTCTTTTTTCTTACACCTTCATTCTCTCCAGCATCCTCCACATCAGCACCACTGAGGGCAGGTCCAAAGTCTTTAGCGCCTGCAGCTTCCGCCTGCAGCTATGGGGATGTTCCATGGATAGACTGCATTCATGTACTTAAAACCCTCCACAACCGGTTCCCTGGCCCAGGAGAATGTGGCCTCTGTGTTCTATACCACGGTAATCTCCATGCTGAATCCCCTAATGTACAGCCTGAGAAACAAGGAGGTAAAAGCTGTCGTGCAGAAAACACTAAGGAGTAAGTTTTGTTGCAGATGTAATTATTTATCTTGAGTTGCCAATCAACCCAGTATGATGTCAATATAGGAAAGAAGCTCTCTGGAGATTTACAAAACCATAAATGGCTTTCCTTCCAATTTTCTAGTGGTCATACTTCTAGCAGTCTTCTCAGATGCATTCCAGCTGTTCCTAAGAGTGCCCTCCAACATTGTCCCACCTGTATCTCCAGGTGAGAATCGTTCTCATCTTAGAACCCATGTGTGTGTACTGCTGTGATACAGCCCTCATCTCCCACTGCTTCCTGTAAATTGTGGTAGAAGGAGACTTTCACAAGAAGTGCCGAAGAATTCTTCCCTTCCTATATTCAGAAAGCATACTCCTGGGAGTCCAGAAGCAAATTACTTTTTCTCAGTCCTCTCTCTTCCCTGGTTCTGACCAAATGTTGCTTAGATATACTGACCCCACCCACCCCAGTCCTTCACCATAATGAGTCCTTCCTCTTCCTTCTTTCCCTTCCGTATTTCCCTGTCTCCTATCGTCAGTTATCTCATTTCCACTCAGTATCTTCTAGTATTTCTGTATCTCAGTATCTTTAGTATCTCATTTCTACTCAGTCTCTTCAAAAACTTCCTTGAGTGATGTTAAATAAAATTGTATCCCCATATGGAAAAAAGTAAATAAGATCATTGATTCTTGAATATCAAGCTAGATCACTTACTAAAATGTCTGTTTGACTTTAACCTGAAACTCTTTAGTCAAATGTCCTGTGATCCTGTGATATTTCAACAGATAAAAGGCAAGACATTTTACAACTTTATAAGGTAACAGTTTTGCATAAATTGGTAAGTCATTATAATTTGTATAGCTCAATAGAAGAGTTAACTCTAAAAGGAGTATGGTTGTACTGCTCTGTAGGACGTTAACCATTCACATATCTAACAAGTAATCTTATTTCAGCATGATTTTTCTAACTACGTGCAAGTATGTGTTTGATTTTGTAGACGCATATATAAAATCTTGTAGGTATGCCCCCATATCTTAAATGCTCTTAGAACTAGCTCCTTTGTCTTCCTGGTGGCTGCCTCATTAATAAATGAAATGTAATTTTGACATGTTCTAATAATGAATAAATATTTAAGAGCTGAGCTTTTTAAAATTCATAGTAATAATATGAATGGTTAACATGTATTGGATGCTTAATTCAAGCCAGATGTTACTGTTTATATGCTTTATCTCATTTAATTCTTAATGAAATAGATTCTGTTATTAACTAATTTTACAAACAAGGAAACTAAAATTTACAGAGATTGGTAATTTTCTGGCATTTACAGAAGTGATAGCCCCAGGAAGCAATCCAAATCGTCTTACTCTAGTTACCAAATTCTTAGCCAATTGGTAATCCGTTTCCTCTGAGCTTGTTGGTTTTGCCATAAACATGTACTTCAAATTTCAATAGCTCCTTAAAAATAACTTCAGATCTTTTTCTTCCACTGTCTGCCCACAACTTCCTCCCTTTAGAGATAGCTTCTTCCGTATAATCAGGGCGGGAATACACTTCACTGCAAAATCTTGCGTCTTGCATAAATAATTGTCTTCCTGCCCTCGAGGATGTATTTCTACATACTGCTGCCTACCCTATCACCCTGACCCACTAAGTCCAAAACCTACAGGTCGACACTGGTGTGGCCCACATTTAAAGCAAGAGTTCACCCTTGTATTGTACTATATATTTTAAAATCAATTCATGCCATGTCTTAATCAATCTTCACAATCCTGAAAGAGTATTGTTTTTCTATTTTACATAAAGGAAGCTGGGGCATATGTAACTTCTTTAACTCAAGTAGAGATCTTTTGCCTTTAAATTTCAAAGTTCATCATCTTTTCAATATTCTACCAGGCCAAGCTTCTCCTAACTTTTCCAGAAGACTTATGGGTATAAAAGAAAATTCTAACAATGATATTGAAACACTTTGGAAAAAGATTGGGGTCACAGAAATAAAGTTTGTGCTAAATGCAAGGCAGTTTGGAGGAATTAATCAGGGCCCAGAGCTAAACATCCCTGGGACAAAGAGTTCCATGAAGAGAAGCAATCCTAGCTGAGTCTTGTGTCTCCAATTTCACCCCCAAAAAACAAAATGAAGGCCTTCAATGCATTTTTTAAAAACTCAAACCAAATTCCGCACCCATTCCAATTAAATGTGTGGCCTGGCCCCAAAGCACTCCCCTTCCCCACCACCTCCCACACCTCAGTAATGAGAGGGCAACATAAAACCACAGGGCTCCACTTATTCAGGGCCAGCACAGGGAGAGCATCCTGGCACCAGTCCCTGGTGAAGCCAGCGTCTGCATCCTCATCCAGCGACCTACTGAAGAGCAAACGTCCCTATCATTATCAGTGTTCTGGCCCACAGCCTGGAAAGATACTGTAGTCCCTTCTTATCCCCATGGCTTTGCTTTCAGTTGCCCACGGTCAACCATGGTCAGAAAATAGGTGAGTCCAGCACAGTAAGATAATTTGAGAGAGAGAGACATTCACATGGCTTTTATTAAAGCATATTGTTATAATTGTTCTATTTTATTAGTTGTTGTTATTGTTAGTCTCTTGCTGTGCCTTATTTACAAATTAAACTTTATTATAGATATGTATGTATAGAAAAAAACTATTCATAGTTTCAGGCATGAAGTCTGGGAAGGTATCCCCTGCTGATAAGGGAGGACTGCTGTATTTGGAGAATTGTCTTGTGCTCTTAACACTGATCTTCCCGAGACTGGAATTGCAAACATCCTCTCCCCAGAGCCAGCTGCCTGAAGCTGTTACATCCTCATTCTGCCTATCCTGGGCTTGCAACCCACTGGCTCTGCACCCTGCACACTCAGCAATATCACGTTCCTTACACATGCAATTGCAGAGCACACACTCTCAGGTGCCCTGCTGCCTCACCACACAGGCGCCACCTCCAGGGGCTGAGCCAGGAGTGGCCCCTGGATCTGACAGTCATGTTCATAGGAGCAGGCTTCCCCTTGTTGCTGATGCCCTGATGTCCCTAGTGGGCCACTTTTGAATTATCACCCACGGTTCAAAAAATCTGTGTCTGAAGCATGTATTTTGGAGACCAAAAAAGAAGGGACCAAACAAACTGTGAGAAAGTTAACATGAATTATTTACGTCTCCATAATATTCAATGAAAGACCTAGAAATAAGCTATTTTATCTTCAGGTTTGTTTCTTATTATCTTGAAAAATAACATTTTAAATCATATGGATCTTGGAATTTGGGCCACAATAATCCTTTCAGGGCTCAGAGCTTCAAAAGTTCTTAAACGAGGCATTATTCTCTCGAGTGGCTTTCTGTTCCCCACCTCCAAAGCGCTAATTACACATGACTGGTGCCCAACACTGCCTGGCACACAGTATGTGCTGGATAAATGTTGCTTCTGTTTCTGCTTTACTTTACTTTCCATCTCCTTATAAACCCATCCAAACCATTATTACATGTATAATTTGGAGTTCTCAACTACATCCACTACAAAATCTTACTACAGAGAAAGTGGCAGAGCACAGATGATTCTCAGAGCAGTGAAACTACTCTGTATGATACACTAATGGTGGATACATGTCATCATACGTTTGTCCAAACCCTTAGAACGTACTATAGGCAGTGAGCCCTGTTGTAAATTACAGATGCTGGGTGGTAATGTGGTGTCAGTGCAGCTTCATCAATTTCGTGACAAATGTACCACTCTGCTGGGGAATGATGATAGTGGGGGAGGCTGTGCATGTGTTGGGGTAGGGGGTATGTGGGAACTCTCTGTACTTCCCTCTCAATTTAGCTGTGACTTAAAACTGCTCTGAAAAAGAACAAACTCTTAAAAAAGAGAGAGAATGTGGAACAACAGCGAGCTGGGAGACCTGGCCCTCTTTTTTCTTGTGATGTGATTTGCATACTAAATTATCCATGGAGGGAGCCCCAATCTCATGTTATCTGTTTTTTCACCACAAAATGAGGAATGCTTCAGCTCCTGTAGTTTCTCCTTGTGGGAAATGGTAATGGGAAACCAATCCCAAAGGCTTTCTTCCTGCTCCTTCTCCTTTCCTTCAAGACCACCTCCAGCCTGCATCTAGGCTCAAAATCCAGGCCATAAATCCTCTAAAAGATGTCACCTATCCCAGGTTAGATATCAACATCAAAATTATAAGAGCCTGATGCCAAAATGCAGGTTAGCTGATGCCACCCACGGCTGGCCTGTCTGGTTCAGTAGCTGTGTGGAAGGAGAAGAACTCCCAGAGCAGAATCCAGAGTCAGTGCATTTGACTGGCCTGGGGCGGATGGCAGAGTGCTGTTCCATTCCTTCCATGGCTCAGCAGGGCCCCGCCAGAAAACCTGGGCACAGGAAGTGGCAGACAGTGCCTGCCAGATGCAAAAGTTTCTAAAGAAGTGAAGCGTGGTCTCCAGAAAATTCCTTATTGGTTGTGTTGCAGCTGTCATTCTCCATTCCTGCAGAGCACTGATGGAAAAGAGTGTTCCTGTTCCAGAGCTTCCTATCAAGAGTTCTTTCCCAGTAACTTCAGCAACAGGCAGGCTGCCTTCATGGTCATCCCAGGTAGGAACTTCCCAGTGACCACAAACATGATGAGACTGGTCGAGACAAGATAAGTTCTGGTCTCCCACATTAGATCAGCAGTCTCAAGATTCTCATGCCATTAGATAGACAGCAACAGAACATAACATTCTCTGCTTCATTTGAGTTTCTTTTATTCATCTTGTAATCTTTCTTCAAATGCTCAATGATCCCTAAATGTTTTCTCAAAACTAAGAATATCCTTAGTTTTCTCTAATTTCTCCTTCTGGGAAATGACTATAGACATTGATAGCCACTCAGTGGGCTTGGGTCATGCATGGAAACTGGAGGATGTCACTCATCGTGGTTCATATGGGCTATTTTTTGGAGGAACACCAATTTCAGCATCTCTAGGTCTTTCCTTATAGGCTGGTAAGTCTCCCCAGAAAGGATACCACAGTCTCCTAATTTATGGAGTAGAGATAAAGTGGCCTTAATAATGATGCCAGCCATATTAAGAGAGTTCTGTGATTAACTCCAAGAGTTTCGCATAATCCCTGTCTTTTGAGCTCAGTCCTCTTACCCTCAACTGTACCTTGTATCCAGAGTCCAGGGGCCCTCTGATTCAAACTCCCTAAAGAGTAAATTTTAAGACTTCTGCCAGGCTTGGGAAGGGCAGAAAAATTGCAAAACTGTTTCTATGAGAAGGGAGGAAAAAGAAAAAAGAAAAAACATGTGATAATATTTCCACAACTTTTCTGGAATGTTAGCTGTAAGTAGCAAGTTACTGAAAGTCTCTAAGCATGAGTTACTCTGTCTGTTAAATGGGAAAAGAGAACTTACCTGTCACTGGTATGTAACTCAAGAAGTGGCTCCCTTTTATGTTCTTACCTATTATATAGTACTTCAAAAATAAATTTTACTAAATTTCAATTTCAAATATAAAACTTCATTTTCCTTTAGAAAGGAAGGAAATCAACTGAAAAGAAGTGTCTGACACTAAGAAAAGTGCTTTCCATAAATTACATACATTCATGTAACAGCCATATGAGACTGGCATTATTCCTATTTTACAAGGACCTAAACTGAGTTTAATATGGTAAAATAATTAGCTCCAATACATCTGGTTAGTAAGAGAGCAGAGCTACAAACTCCTGCCTACTATATCTGAGAAAAGTATGCTATTATCAGTATGCCAGGCTGAAATATAACCAAACTTGTAACAGATTAAAAATTATAACTGATTAGTAGGTTGTGGTTATAATATGGTGGGATCCAGGCAATAATTAGTTCTCTTGTTCTCAGATAAATTAAGATGATACAGCAATATCATTCAGTGCAAAAGTATAGGTTTTAAGGCCAGTCCAAGCTGCTTCAAACTCTAACTCCCTCATTTACTGTGAGAACAATGGTGAACCCTGCTAGGTAGTAGGATTTCTTATGCAAAGTCAAAGGCATTGGCGGTGTCTGTGTCCCAAGGGAGACATAGACTCTCAAACAAAAGCCAACACTGAGAAAGATAGCCCTGCATAGATTGAAGAGGGAAAAGTGAGCCTCCCTCTGTACCTGGACTTTGAGACAGACATATTCAAGTGAGACTTTAAATCTTGATTCCACATGATGGAAGCAGCCACCATAGAACACATGGCCCAGCCTCAGCCACTTGGGTGCTTCCACCCTGGACCATGTCTCTGAAGAAATGTAGAGTTCATAATGGAGAAGGCAGAGGCAACATGTTCCAGCAACAGCTCTGGAGTGTGGTGAGATTTGGGGGTGGGGCTGCTGCCAGCAGTGCTCAGCTCCTGTGGAGGTGGTGTTGGTGGTGCCCGTCAGCATCCTGACAGTTTCTGTGGTGTGACTTGGCTGTGTTTCCAGCTGCCTTCTCCTGAATCCTGCCTGTTCTCAAACCTAGCTCTTTCCAATAGCCCATTTCCTTCCAATAAACTCCCATCTTGTGCAACTTAACCAGCATCATATACAGTTGTTTGCACCTAAGAACCCTGACTGGTTACAGTGGAAGCTGGCCTGGCACAGGGCTGAGGAAGGGGTGGGAGGATGCCAGTGTCCAGGCTGTGCAGCAGCTCTCTCATGCCCCAGTGGTTTCCCTTAAACCCCACATGTCATCGCCTTAGCGACGGGGTGACAGACCGTCCTTTTGCTTCCCACACACAAAAAAACAACTGTGCTCTCTTTGGATGTATTTAAACCTTCCAGGATGCTTTTGATAGAGTTTGAGGAAAAAAATGGATTAAAAGATCAAATTCTGAAGACGGCCATTCTTCATCTGCTTACACCTAAAATTCTTTGTGGGGTTCTTAAGCCCTTTATCATTGTAAGATATGCACACATACATTCCTGCACTCTAGAGTGTATGTAATGCAGGAATACATGTAGGAACAAAAAAGGGAAAATGCAGGAATCTCAAGTGTCCAAATCAATGTCTATCCAGCTCAAGATACAGAATATTTCCAACACATCAGAAGATTCCTTCATCCCCTTCCCAGTCTTTTCTATCTTCTATCACATACAATTACTTTTCCCTGTCCTTGAACTTTATATAAATGGAGCCATTTAATACATAGTTTTTCATGCCTGGCTCCTTATGTCCGTGAGCATCATCCATGTTGCGTGATGCAGTAGATCATTCCTTCTTATTGCTGCACCTACACTAAGTGTAAATATGTGATTTATTTATCCATCTGCTGTTGATAACAATGGGTATTTCTTAAAAGAGTAAGTCTTTTATCGAAGCATAAGGGAAAACAGCTAATGCATGTTTGGTTTAATACCTATGTAATGGATTAATAGCTGCAGCAAACCACCCAGACACACATTTACCTATGTAAAAAACCTGCACATCCTGCACACTTACCCCCGAACTTAAAAATAAAATAAAATAAAAAGAGTAAGTCAAACTTTGATGCTTTCATGATGATAGAATAAACATAAGCAAGAGTTCATTTGCTACACAGAGGTAATATGTTGAATATATATATATATCTGCTGAACATTTTCTGGACAGTTTTGTAAAATACTAGCCATCAGTTAATCCACTAAATTTGTTATTGCTTATTAAATCTAATGATGTAGTTATTAATTTAATGTTTAATTAAAATGAATATAGTTGGCATTTAGATTTTAAATGGTCTATGTTATGACAAAGATCTATTTTTCATTGGCTATGTTTTACAGATTAATGGCTATTGAGGTGCCTTATGTAATCAATACAGGGATTAGTTTATTGTCCATTTTATAAAATTGGAGATCTGATTTTAATTATAAAATAATTATTGCTTATTGTGTATGATATATCTTTTTGCTTTTTTGACAGATCATTGATATATTTTTATTTGACACTAAATTTCCCCTCAGACACCATGTCTCATCATAGCATTGTTACTATAGAAATATACAGTCTGGTTTATGTTATGCTGGGAACATATTGCTATGAGTCCTGAATGATGAGTAGAAGCTGACCAGTAGAGGAGAGGGCAGACCTTTCCAGGCAGAGGAATGACCAGAGTCCCAAACCCTACATGTTTGGGGAAAAGGAAGTGATATTAGGAGATGATCACTGCGTGTATAGGGAGGTCGATAGAATATTTGGGGGAGAGGAATGGTAACGGGGACAATCAGTCCCCATTCAGCACTCTGAGGGTAGAACTAATGGAGAAATATGATACAGCAGTCAGAAGGAGATCAAAAGAGGAGATTTAATGTGGATAAAAGTTGATTGGAAGGCAGAGCTTGGATCTGCAACTAATAGAATTCTCTAACACCTTCTAACGCCACAGAGTAATTTTACAAACCCGGCTATGATCACTTCCCTACAAATTGGGCAAGAGCACATCACATGCTCAGTTTGGTCTCCCAGTCCAGCAGTCTGGAGCATAACAACCCCTTTAGAAAGAGTGAGGAAGGAAATGTGAGCAAGAAAGAATTATTTTCATTCTATGTTCCCCTAGGGCATGCAAAGATAGGTTTCCAGTCAAAGAGGAATGGAATCAACTGCTTTAAACCAAAGATCAGCCCCTTCTCAGGATTTATTTGCACGGAGTCATATTTCCTCTATGGACCAACATAGAAACATGAATCTCACATACATGCATAGCCACAGGTAAAAACTTGTTCCCAACATTCTATAAATATAACTCAAATCTCCTTGTGTTTGAGTGCAAAATATTTAATTTTTTAAAGCCCCAAAGAAGTAAACAGAAAGTTTAAAAACATAGCTTCCCCTCAATCCATTTATTTTCCTCTACTAGTCAGTGATATGAACTGCTATCTGGGAGTTCAGGATATTTGGGTATAATTTTTCTAGATAGCTTAACAAAATGTTTATCAAATCAAAAACACTTCAGCGACATCCTACCCTATTTGGGATGTCTCTGGGAACTATATCACAAGCCTTCTTGCCCTGTAGATAACTTTGAGAAAGAGAAACACTCCTCTGAAGCAATTCACCAGCACTTCCAACTTAGGATGAGATTCCTGAATTCAGATTATGGACAAGAAACTCTACTCCACCATTCTTTCCATAAGCAAGCAGAGAAGAGAGATGTGTAACTGCTGATCATAATTTTCATCTTTCCTTTGTGCCTCTATCCTACAGCCTGGTAAAGTAGGTGAGTGTACCCACACTGGCCAGACAAGAGTTTGGAAATGGATCTTTTGGTTCCACAGCTCAGCTTTCTGGTGCAGAATCTACAGAACAGAATAAACCCATATGGTTTACAGTGTTGTCAGTGGGATGTAGGAAAATCACAGGGTTAGTGCAGGGCTAGTAAAGGAGGCACCATTACAACGTGTAGGCTGAAGTGGACAAGGAGAGAGCTGTGTGGGAGGGCCACTTGGCATGAATGTGACTCCTAGTGGATGGATATGGTCCATAGCACTCCCACAGGAAGAGGATGGAGGAATAAATATCCTGCGTTGCTCTTTTCTTTCCCTGCATTGTTCACTAAGACAAAGAGCAAGAAAGTCTGTTAATGCAGTTCAGATCAGCCAGACTCCCAGGGGACAGTGCAGGATGGATAAGTGCAGAGACTGCGTCTGAATGTCAGACAGAGGGCAATCAGCATAGTCAGAAACACAAGCCTACAAATGAGGCCCAAATGGATAGGACAAGTAAAGTGATAAAATGTAGGCCACCCAACTATCTCAGGCATATGGAACAGGAGGCCAGGAGCAGCATGAAGACATCCAAGTCCTCCAGGAGGGTGGGATCTGTTGAAAACTGCTAGTTTTCATCAGAAATGGAACAGGGCCAGGGTAAGTGGGACAGAGTCAGTGGTTGTAGCTCTAAATGTCTGGGAAGAGCAAAGATGGAGGAAGCAAGGATATCACTAACAGCAAAACGGGCCTCTTTTCCATGCTAAGGAGAAATAATTGATTCCAATGGGCAAAACCAAACCCTTACTCAACAAATAGAAACTAAAAATATAGATAAGTATACCAAACAAAGGAAAAGCTCAAGGGACAAAAAATTCAAATGCAATGCCATTTGGATTTGGGGAGGTGAGTTTCACTAACATCACAGCAGCAACCTAAAAACATCTGTCAGTTGGGAGCCATACCACATCCTTTCAGCATTCCTCCTATGTTCCCTCATCAGATTTTTTTTTTTTTTTTTTTTTTTTTTTTTGAGATGGAGTCTCACTCTCTCACCCAGGCTGGAATGCAATGGTGCAATCTCAGCTCACTGCAACCTCCACCCCCAAGGTTCAAGCAATTCTCCTGCCTCAGCCTCCCCAGTAGCTGAGATTATAGGCATACGCTACCATGCTCAGCTAATTTTTGTTGTATTTTTTAGTAGAAACAGGGTTTCGCCTTGTTGGCCAGGGTGGTCTTGAACTCCTGACCTCAAGTGATTCGCCCACCTCACCCTCCCAAAGTGCTGAGATTACAGGCGTGAGCCACTGTGTCTGGCCTCTTATGAGATTTTTATGCACAACAGCTTCAAGTAAGTTTTTGCAAAATTCAAACAACTGTTCCTGCTTCTCTTTTCCAGAGAGCTTGCCTCGGGGTGCTAAAGTGTGGTTTACCTACACAGGAGATGCAAAATTACTTGGAAATTTGCACTTCGTTGGAGGCAACCCAGAAAGAATGACCAATTAGTGTGAAGGCATAAATACTCTAGCCCCACTACCACTGACAAGGACAACTCCAGCATGTGAGCTGAACTGAATTTAGAGCTTCTAAATCATACATAACTGCTAGATATGTATTCTTTTATATCTATGGTATATTTCTTAAAATTCAGACTTTGAGCAGGAGCAAAACCTAAAAACCCTTTAAGAGCCCAGAAAAGCAAGATGCCACCTACAAAAATAGAAGGAGGTAAGTGAAAAGTGAGAGCAAGTTCCCAGCACCCTAAAGAAAAATCTAGCTTGATTGATTGATTGCAGAATCCCTTTCCAACTCACTGGCTATGTTCCCCTCCTTTCCATACATGATCAAGTGGGATCCCCAGTTCCTCCACCAAAAGGAAAGAGATTTTGAATTAGGAATAAACCCTTTGGACAGTGTTTATATTACAATGTGTCATTTCTATATATATAGTTCTCCCAGCAAAGATGGGCTCAATTTTTCTAAATAAAAAGTTTGGCAGTCCCTATGAAGTCCAAACTTAAAGTGCTCTTTCAGGTTTTGCTACATAGAGATACCTGTTTTCTGAGGACCCTAATTGACTGCTAGATAAAGATTATGAAGATGAGAATTGACAAAAAAAAAAAAAAAACACTTAAGTAGAAAAAGAACATTTAAATGGAATCTCCACTTTTTATAAAGTGCTGCCCTAATAAGGCTAATTTCTGACTGTGTGCACACTTCCCCCTTATACCTGAGTAACTTTAGGAAATAATCCTTCTCATTCAGAGATAAAGAAGACAGACGGGTAGATGTAGAATGAACTCTCAAGAACAGAGAGCAACCACTGTGGAAAGTATGGGCCATTCACCTATATTTTGAGATGCTATCTATTCTCTTTGAATGTGTTTAAATTCATAGATTCAGGAAATCAAACATGGCCTTGCAAAAAAAAATAATTTTCTCAACCTCCTAGACTCTTCATTCTTTTACCAACTAAATAGTTATTAAGCATCCACCGCCAGTGTTTAGGTAACCATGCCCTCAATTAATATATATTCTTCATCTATGTATCTATACTTTCACCAATACCACATTGTCTTCAATAATATGGCTTCATCGTAAGTGTTGAAATCAAGTGGTATCAGTCTTCTGACTTTATTCTTCTTCTTCAGAATTGTGTTGGCTACTCTGAGTTTTCTCCCTTTCCATATAACTTTCTCAATCAGCTTGCTGATATAAATAAAATAACTTGCTGGGATTTTGATTGTGATTGCATTGAATATATAAATCAGTTGGAAGGAACTTAAATCTTAGCAATGTTGTGTCTTTCTATTCATGAACATGGAATAGCTCTTTATTTATGTAGATCTTTCATTTGTTTCATCAGAGTTTCGTAGTTTTCCTCATATAGATTTTGTACATATTTTGTTAGGTTTATTCCTAAACACTTCGAGTGTTAATGTGAATGGTTTTGTGTTTTTAATTTCAAATTCCACTTCTCCATTTGCTGGCATACATGAAAGCAATTAACTTTTTATATTTTTTTCTATTTTTATATTAACCTTGTCTCCTGAAACTCGTTGTAATTGCTTATCGGTTCCTTGGGGTTTTTTATGTTCATTCTTTGTGATTTTCAACAGACATTTATGTCAGCTGCAAACAAAGTTTTATTTCTTCCTTCCCAATCTGTATACCGTTTATATCATTTTCTTTTACTATTGCATTAGCCAGGACTTCCAATACCATGTTACATGGGAGTGGTAGAAGCAGCATCCTGTCTTTGTTCTGATTGTAGGAGGAAAGCACCTAGTTTCTCACCAATACCTATGATGCTATCAGTAGGGTTTTTTGTAGAGGTTCTTTATCAGATACAAAAATTCCCCTTTATTCATAGTTTTTCAGGAAGTTCTTTCATGAATGGGTGTGGGATTTTGTCAAGTGCTTTTTGTGCATCTATTGATAAGATCCTGTCTTTTTTTTTTTCTTCTTTAAACTTCTCTGGTCTTAAGGAAGCATTTTATATTGATTCTATCTTTTTCTCCTTTGTTAGCAGATCAATTATATTTAAAAAAATATTAGTGAGTACTCTAAAGTTTGCAGTGTGCATTTACAACTGATATAAGTCTGCTTTCAAATAACACCATATCACGGCCTAGGTAGTACAGGTACTTTATAACAGAGTATTCCCAATCCCTCCCTTCCATCCCTTATAACATTGCTGTCATTTATTTCACCTGTTCATAAGCTATGGTTACCCAATATGTTGGTGCTATTATCATTTTAGCAATCATTTCTCTGTTAGATTAATTAAGGTTAAGAAAAACAAAGGAATTTATTTAACTTTCACTCATTCCTCCTCTAATGACTTCCCTTTTTTTATGTAGATCTTAGTATATGATCTACATCTTCTTTCTGAAGAACTCCTTTCTTGCATGACAGCTGTACTGGCAACAAATTCTCTCTGCTTTTGTTTGTCCAAAAAAGTTTTCACCTAACTCTCCATTACTTTTGAAGGATAATTTCACCAGATACAAAACTCTAGATTGGTGAATTGTTGTTGTTGCTGTTGTTCTTCCAGCACTTTAAATATATTACTTCACTCTCTTCTTGCTTGCATGGCTTCTGAATAGAAGTCTAATGTAACTCTTATTCTTTTATAGATAAGATAAGTAAGATGGGTATTTTTCCTCTGGCTTCTTTCAATATTTTTTACATTGTCTGGTTTTCTGCCATTTGAATATGATATGGCTAGGTGTAGACATTTTAATATTTATCCTTCTCACTGTTCAGTGAGGTTCTTAGATCTAGAGTTTTGATGTCTGTCATTAATTTTAGAAAATTCTTAGCCATTATTATTTTAAATATTTCTTCCAGATTTCTTCTTTTTTTCTCTCTTCTAGTATTTTTATTATGCATATGTCATGCCTTTTATAATTGTCCCACAATTCTTGCGTATTCTGTTCCATTTTTTTTCATTCTATTTTCTCTTGACATTTCTGTTTGGGAAATGTCAGTTAACATATCTTTAGGACCACTGATTTCCTGTACCATACTCAGTCTACTTATGAGTCCATCAAAGGCATTTTTCATTTCTCTTGCAGTGGTTTTTGTTTTTTTAAGCATTTCCTTTTGATTCTTTCTTAGAGTTTCCATCTCTCTGCTTACATTGCTCATCTGTTCTTGCCAGATGTCTGCTATTTTTATTAAAGTCCTGAGTGTATTAATAATAGCTGTTTTAAATTCCCAGTCTGATAATTCCAACATCCTCCCCTATATCTTAGCATGGTTGCTTGTTTTGTCTGTTTACTGTTTGCAGTAGCTGTAGGTGTCTAAAGCTTCAACTTTCTCTAGTACCTTCTTGACTCCTCCTGTTGTCTCAGGATTTCCCTAGAAACTCTCTTAAATAGAGTCTGAGCCGTGCTCTAACCCCCTGTTTTTATAAAGGAGATTAATGGATGTGATAGTAAAGTGTGGGTGGGAGGCAAAACATTCTCTATTGCTATGATTATGTCTCGGCCTTTTAGTTGGCCTATTCCCTGGGGCTGTGACCTTCACAAGTGCCTCTCAGCTTTTCATACCCATTATGTGAGACAGAAAGACTAGAGGGAACAGGAGGGGACTGAAGTTGAGAATTTTACTTTCCCAATATTGCGTAGACTGAAGTATGGTTTTCTCTTCTTGTTGCCTAATAATGTCCTGTGCTCCCTCCTCTTTAAGTCATTTCCATTGGAAGATACAACCCTAAATCCCCTTTTACTAAATTTCAAAACAAAAAATGTCTCTAAATATATAAATATGTAGGTAGATAGATAGAAGGTACAGAGATATGCTTGTATATGCCTATTCTATTTCTGGGAATAGTTGCATCCAGGGGGAAGAACATAAGCATGGGAGAACTGACATGAAAGGAAACCTTATTTCTACTGTATACTTTTTTGTACTGTTTAATTTTTTACCATGACATGTATTCTCAGGAAAAATATATTCCTTCTTAAATGGAAGCTGTTAATCACCCACCCATAATCTTTTTTATTTTTTTATTTATTTTATTTTATTTTATTTTGAGACGAGTCTTGCTCTGTCACCCAGGCTGGAGTGCAGTGGCACGATCTCTGCTCACTGCAAGCTCTGCCTCCCGGTTCACACCATTCTCCTGCCCCAGCCGCCTGAGTAACTGGGACTACAAGTGCCCGCCACCACGCCTGGCTAATTTTTTTGTATTTTTAGTAGAGACAGGGTTTCACAGTGTTAGCCAGGATAGTCTCGATTTCCTGACTTTGTGATCCACCCTCCTCGGCCTCCCAAAGTTCTGGGATTACAGGGATGAGCCACTGTGCCGGCCCACCCACCCATAATCTAATTACTGCCTTCTGCAGAAGAAAACAAATGCTACAGCAAATGTCTTATTCAACAGTGAAAGCCTTAATGCCTTTATCCTAAGTTCAGAAACAAGACAGGGATATCCATTCTCAGCTCTATTCATTATTGTGTTGGAAGTCTTAGACAGGACAAGGAAAAACATTAAATAAAAGGTATAAAGACCATTAAGGAAGAATCAAACCTGTCTTTATTTGCAGATTACATGAGTATATGCAGAAAAAATAAAGTACAAATTTTTATTTTCTTTTTTGTCAAGTTTAGTTAACAATTCACAAAGTTGCTAGATACAAATTCAATTTACAAAAAACAACTGTGTTATTACATACTACTAATAAACAATAGAAAATTAAATTTTAAAAAGTTATTTAAAATAAAGTGAAAGGTAAGAAAGGTATGAAATTCCACTTCGAAACAAGGCAAGCATGTCTGTTTTTCTCATCACTATTCACCATTGTAATGGGAGAATACAGCACTTTGGCTGCAAATCAACTTCTCTCAAATTAGTCCCACTAAATTATTGTCACTTGATCTTCAAATACACACATACAAATATAGCCAATACAATTCAGGGAGGAGAGAAGGTCTGTCAATAAATGATGCTGATGCAACTTAACACCTTTATGAAAGCAGTAAAACTTACTACCGCATACCATAACATGATAACTGATTTAAAATTGATCTAAAATCTAAATATTAAAGGAAAAATCATGAAGCTTTCAAAGGAAAACCTGAGAATGAATTTGTGACTATGTAGTAGGAAAAAATTAAACAGAACAAAGCATGAACAGTAAAAGTAGACAAATGAACTTTATTAAAATTAAAATATCATTATCAAAGGACATAATTAGCGAGTGGTCATGGGGAAAGCCAGAGACTGAGTAAAGATAACTGCAATGTGTGTGTCTGAAAAAGCACTCATATCCAGAATATACTTTTTAAAAAACTCTAATCAATAAGAAAAAAGACTAACAACACTTTTTTTTTTTTTTTTTTTTTGAGGTGGAGTCTCGCTCTGTCGCCCAGGCTGGAGTGCAGGGGTGCGATCTTGTCTCACTGCAACCTCCGCCTCCCAGGTTCACGCCATTCTCCTGCCTCAGCCTCCCGAGTAGCTGGGACTACCGGCGCCCGCCACCACGCCTGGCTAATTTTTTTGTATTTTTAGTAGAGACAGGGTTTCACCGTGTTAGCCAGGAGGGTCTCAATCTCCTGACCTCTTGATCTGCCCACCTCAGCCTCCCAGAGTGCTGGGATTACAGGCATGAGCCACTGCACCCAGCCACAGCACTATTTTTAAGTGGCCAAATGATTTGAACAGGCATTTCACAAATGGTGATGTCCAAATAGCTAATGAACATATAAAAAGTGCCCAACAAGGCTGGGTGTGGTGGCTCACACCTGTAATCCCAACACTTTGGGAGGCCAGGATGAGAGGATCACTTGAGCCCAGGTATTTGAGAACAGCCTGGATAACCCAGTGAGCCCTCATCTCTACAAAAAGTAGAAAAAGTGGTCAGGTGTGGTGGCATGTACCTGTAGTTCTCCTTGCTCAGGAGGCTGAGACAGGAAGATAGCTTGAGCCCAGGAGTTCAAAGCTTCAGTGAGCCATGATCACACCACTGCACTCCAGCCTGGCAACAGAGCAAGACTTTGCCTCTTAAGAAAAGGTCAGGAGTTCGAGGCCAGCCTGGCCAACATAGTGAAACCCCGTCTCTACTAAAAATACAAAAATTAGCCAGGCGTGGTGGCAGGCTCCTGTTATCCCAGCTACTCGGGAGGCTAAGGCAGGAGAATTGCTTGAATCTGGAAGTTGGAGGTTGCAATGAGCCAAGATCACGCCACTGCACTCCAGCCTGGGCAATAGAGCAAGACTCCATCTAAAAAAAAAAAAATCACTGTTTATCAAGGGAATATTTAAAAGACTAAAGCAGTATTGTAATACACACCCAATGGAGTAATTAAAATGAAAAATACTGAAAATAAAGATGAAGAGTATCCTTTTCTGAAATTTGTTGATGGGAGTGCAAATCAGTCCAAATATTTTGGAAGACAATTTGATAGCATTTAGAAGCCTAAACATATGCCTACCTTGTGACCCATAAAATCTACATCTACGTATATACCCAAACAAAAGAAGTGTATATTTCCAGCAAAATACATGTTCAAGAATGTTTATAGGCTGGGCA
The DNA here is from genome assembly GCF_037993035.2 of Macaca fascicularis. Taxonomy (NCBI): domain Eukaryota; kingdom Metazoa; phylum Chordata; class Mammalia; order Primates; family Cercopithecidae; genus Macaca; species Macaca fascicularis. The sequence continues at coordinate 123,062,419 of NC_088388.1, forward strand.
TGGTGGCTCATGCCTGTAATCCCAGCACTTTGGGAGGCCGAGGTGGGAGGATCACAAGGTCAGAGTTCGAGACCAGCCTGGGCAACATGGTGCAACCCTGTCTCTACTAAAAATACAAAAATTAGCTGGGTGTGGTGGCAGGTGCCTGTAATCCCATCTACTCAGGAGGCTGAGGCAGGAGAATCATTTGAACCCGGGAGGTGGAGGTTGCAGTGAGCCGAGATCGTGCCATTGCACTGCAGCCTGGACAACAGTGCGAGATTACATCTCAAAAAAAAAAATGTTTATAACAGCTTTATTAATAATATGTAGAAATTGAAAACAAGGCAAATGTCCATAAAGAAGATATTGGTAAGTAAATTGCTCTACATTCATACAATGAAATACTAAAATAAACAGCAATAACAAAGAAAATTGTTATGGATGAATCTCACATGATTCTCTATGTTAAGTGAAACACAAAAAAGTAAATGTACTATTTAACATTTATATGAAGTTCAAGCATGAGAAAAATGAAACTGTGATGATAAAGTAAGAATGTGGATATTTCCAGGAAGAGCATGGGGAGTAGTAATTGCTGGGAAAGGGCGGGCAGGAATACCCTAAAATGATAAAAATCTTCTATATTTTTGTCTGGGTGGAGGTATGTAATCATAGCCTTATAAATGTGAAAAAAAATTCATCGAGCAGTTAATGTTCGCGCACCTCAGTGTAAAATTTATATTTCAATTAAGAAGGAGTAGGGTGTTTTCACTGTACTGATTCTCCACCACTCCCACTGCACCGTCAATCCATGTGTCTTGAATTTAATAATCATTCCTCTCCTTCAGCATCAAAATGCAATCCTACCCTACACTTTCATTTCCTTAATCATATCCTAATTAAACTAAAAGATTCCAAATGAAAAAAGCTAAACATTAATCCAAACTTTCCCTTTTTCTAATAGAAGATAACTTTCCAAAGTTTGTAAATTAAACTATCTTCCAGACAGTTCACATGCCATGACTTCTGAAAGAATTGTTACCATTACTAATGTATTCAGATCAAAAAAATTATTCCTCTCATTCTTTATACAAAGTTGTACTTCCACTTACCCAATGCTGTGAATATATGACCTCTTCTAAGACCACCATCCCTTCCCTTTATGCCTTATTAAATATATAATGACAATTGCCTCCCCTAACAACTAGTTGGTTGCTGTGGTGCTAATGGCTCACTTATCCAGAGCTGTCTATTACTAATTTACATTATTCAGACCCTTGAGGTGGGGCTCCAAATTCTGCCTCCATTAATCTTCAGATAAAGAATGAAGCTTGTATCTAACAAACTTAACTCCCTCAAATCTGTTTATCTGCCCCTTAGAAGGCCTTCTATTGTTAAGTCTTGACTCAAGGTTCTATACCATCTCTGTGGGCACCATCCTTGATTCTATAAGAAACCTAACCTACTTCTCACTCACACAACCCAAAATTCTTTAAAAATTTCGCTTATCTTTTTGTCAAGACCACATCAACCACATTTTTCACTTCCAACACTCTTGCAAAAATGTTATTCCAAAACTTAACCCTTGAAGAGTTGCATGACATCGCTATGAATATAATTAGATTTCTTTAAATGCAAAAAAAAGAAAAAACAATTTAAAATGAAATCTGTCAGGGAAACGATGGAACAAGGAAATGTAGCTGAAGAAAAGCACAGCAGATTGTATTAAAATTCAAGAGCCCGGACTCCAGTTTCAGCTCTGGCACCAGGTACATGTGTGTCCTTTGGCAGCCTACAGCATATTTATGAGTGTGATGTATTACCTGAGGAGACTGAAGTAAATGATTTCATAAGCCTATTCAAGATTAAACCCTGTATAACAGTAGAAACTATTCTCATAAAATAACAGTTGGAATAGTTGGGGTGGATAAGCAGTGCAGGGAGTAAGTACACTTAAGAATAAAAGTTAAAATTTTTCTCTAAGTATGGGAGAGAAAGAACTGGCATTTGTTCCCTCCCTGAAACAAGAAAAGAAACCCCCTGAATAACAAAGGTTTGGATTCCCTTTCTCATTCATTTTTAAGAGACTAATTTTCTGCGAAAGTTCTCCTCAGGGCAACTTTGACATCTTTATTCCTCAGACTGTAGATTAATGGGTTAATCTACATGGGCATTACAGCAGTATAAAAAATGGAGGACACGTTCCCCTGGTCCAGGGGTAGACTAGAAGGTGGTTTGAGGTACATGAAAGCACCTGACCCAAAGAAAAGCGATACCACAATTATGTGGGAACTGCAGGTACTGAAGGCTTTAGACCTGCCCTCTGTGGAGCTAATGTGGAGAATGCTGAAAAGAATAATACCATAAGAGATAAAAATGGTGACAATTGGCACCCCAATGCCAATGGTCACAATAATAAAAACCACCAGCAAATTTATGTAAGTGCTGTTGCAAGAGAGCTCAAGGAGAGGAAGGAGGTCACACATGTAGTGATTGACAAGGTTGTCTCCACAAAAGGACATAAACGTTATGTTTCCCGTATGAGTCACAGCCCCAAAAACCCCCATCCCATAGACACCCAGCAAAAGGAGCAAACACATCTGGGGAGACATGGTGACCGTGTACAACAGTGGGTTACAGATGGCCACGTGGCGGTCATACGCCATCACCGATAGAATATAGGATTCAGAAAAGACAAAGAAACAGAAGAAAAAATACTGAGGCATACACCTTGCATAGGAAATGATGTTCTTCTTTGAGACAAAACTCATCCGCATTTTAGGGGTGAGGGTAGTGGAATGACTAAAATCTATGAAGGACAAGTTGAAGAGGAAAAAGTACATGGGAATATGCAGGTGAGAGTTGAGCCCTGTCAGGGTTATCAAACCCAGGTTCCCCACCACCGTGACCACGTAGTAACCTAGAAACAGGAGGAAGAGGGAGATCTGGAGTCCCGGCTGGTCGGTTAAGCCTGAGAGGATAAACTCTGTCACGGAGGAGGAGTTCTTGGCAGGCATTCTCCTCTAGGACTGTCTGTGAGAGAAAAAGAAGGAGTCACTCAGAAAGAGAGAAAGGCTACACACACTGGGAAGTTAATGGAAATTAAGGGAGTGGGAGGGAGAAGAAAAGAAACATTTACTGAGCACTAACTGTGGAATAGGTGCTGTTCTAAATGCTGTGTGGCATTACACTCATCCCCGTTCCACAGATGAGGACACCCAGCCTGGGCTACCTGCACAAAGTCCTAGGGCTACAGAGTTGCAGCAGCCGGAGAGCTCTGTGGTCTGGCTTCCCGGTCTGAGTTTTTTTTGGCGGGGGATGGGGAGCGGGGCAGGGATAAAGGTTTTATTTTCCACTGTATATTCTCAATGCTTACTTGGTTTTTAGTTTAGTTTTTTTTTTTTTTTAACACAAATTAACAATTTAAAACTTGTAATTAAATGATACTCAATTACAGAGGAAAACATCCACAGTGCTATAGAAAAAAAAACACCAATGGGCACAGGAAATATTATCAACATGACTCATCAGTAAATAAATGCAGATTGAAGGTAGGAACAATAATATGAGTTAGTGTGAGCTTCACAGGAACATCGAAATTACTCCTCTTACCTTCTAACAGTTGACACTGAGCCTTCAAGTGACAAGCCAGGGCTCTGACAGCTGAGAGTGGTCTCAGCTTTCTTTTAACCACTCTGTTGTGGCACCCAGTGGCTCAGACAGGCACTCACCCCCTTCAGCTTGGAGCCACGGTGCTGCTCTCTACTGCCTGTCGCCCATCTCTTTCACAGAAATCCAGTGGCCCTGCTGAAAAGAACGTGACAACTTGGAGCCCAGGCCCATCTGCTTCTGCTTCTCCACTTTGAGAATCTTTATTCTCTTTGAGAATCTTGGTTCTCTTGCAGAACTGAAGAAAACGATCTCTGATTGTGACTTTGTCCCAAGGCTTCTGCCCAGCTGCCAGGAAAGAGACAGCAGTCTTTCCTAACACCGTGGATAACAGGCATCTGGAGAGTTTTATTCTGGAGTAGAGACCTCAGAGTAGTTAACAGAGGCTCCGTCAGAGCCATCGCCAGAGACCACCTTCCCTAAGGAAAATAAAATGTTTGTTTACACTCTTGATCCTACTTTTAATGACCTATTCTTTCATTCAGGTTACATCTTTTTAAGCACAATTAAGGACAAGGCACTATGGGAAAAACCAATGCTTGCTACCTTGTATTAAGCACTTACTGTATACCAAACACTGTATCCAACCCAGCACCTTCATACAGACACCAAGAATCCAACACCAATGTACGAATGATTTTACCTCATTTATTTCTCATAACAACCTCATGAATTAGACATGTTAATCTCCGCTTTAAAAGTGAGAAACACACACAGCTAACAGATTCCAGAATCTTAAGTCAAACGCTGATCTGTCTAACTCCAATTTTCATGGTCTTTTCCACTGGCTATACTACCTCCCTGTGATAATGAATTCTCTGAAGTATTTTTACTTACAAGGGTTTCATGAGATTCTTAATAGATAAAAACAAGCAGTCTTAAAGGATGGCTGCTAAAGTTTGGATACTTGACCTTCAAACCTCATGTTGAAATTTGATCCCCAGTGATGGAGGTGGAGTCTAAGAGGAGGTGTTTGAGATACAGGGGCAGTGCCATCCTAGTGGTAATGAATGAATCCTGACTCTATTAGTTCTCAAGAGAGCCTGGCACCTCTCTTTCCTCTCGCTTCCCCTTTATTGCCATGTGATCTCTACGTGCCAGTTCCCCTGGCTTTTCGCCATGGGTGGAAACTCCCTGAGGTCCTCACCAGAAGCAGATGCTGGCACCATGTGTTTTTGAACAACCTGCAGAATAGTGAGCCAAGTAAAATCTTTTCTTAATAAATTACCCAGTCTCAGGTATTCTTTCACAGCAGCGTATGTGGAATGAGACAAGGGTAGAACATATTAGAGCCAGGAAAGGTCAAATTAGGGAGTACTGGACTTCAGAGGAGAAGAGTCATTATTCCACTCACATCCAACATGAACTTTTCCGAGCTCAAAAAATAAAGAAATCTTCCCTGGTTTTCCTGCACTACCTGTTCATGCAAATTAAGCTTGATAATTAAAAACAAATACTAATTAGATAACTAATATCAATTTTTGTCAAGATGTGAAAGCCAGGGAAGGAATCCCACAGCTAATATGTCAGATGATGGGGACTTGAAGAAAGACGTAAACAAAAATAAATAATATTCCTTCAGTGAATACATATTTAGCATCCACTGTGTCCCAGAAACTCTTCTAAGTTCTTAGTTGGGGGAAAAAAAACAGGCAAATTCTTGCCCTCATGAAGTTTTCATTCAAGTGGGAGAAGACAAAAAAAATGAAAGAAAAAAAACATGTAAAATGAAAAATGCTATTAAAAAAAAAGCCAGGGAGAGGGGTAGAAAAGGAAGGGGCACAGATTTACTTTTAAATAGAGTAATCTGACATTTCAGCAATGACTCAGAAGAGATTTGAAAAGTGTTTGCTTGATAAGATCGGTTACTCTTCTAAAACATTAGGCACTCGTGGCTTAACCAGCAGCCCTCCAAGGCATCACATTTTCATCCTTCATCCTTCACTTTAAATGCAATATCTTAAGCCAAATTACTGGCTCTAAGGAAGAAAATTATGAAAATAGTAAGAAGATAAAGGGGCAAGAGACCTTGTTGAGGATTCAGATAATCATAAGTCACACAATGTTGGTTAATGACTGAGACTGGTATGAAAGCTAAAAAAGCTTTGTGTAGCAACTTGCATTTTATAGCCCTTACTATGGACTTTTATATATTAAAGATGACAGATTCCATGGCCAAGAAATAAGTCTCTATTTGGGGAAATTCAAGCTTCAGTTAGCAGACGGATTATACACGCTTTTAGCCAGAGTTAAAGGCTGCAGTCCTCTTGGAGAAGTTATGAAATCATAACACAAAGGGAGAAGTCTTCTTCCAGGCAAGTCCACTGCATACAGGCCAGATGTGCACTATATCAGTGAAGACTTGCTCACCCTCAGCTCAGTCTCAGCAATGATAGTGTCTCATTGGTCAATGTACACTTGGAACTGTCCACGTCCCAGAGTAGTTCCAATGAACCCCAATCCTTGTTCTCAATCCCATTATACACACTTAAGAAATAGAGAAAAACAATTCATTATCAAAAAATTTTTAAAATAATAAAAATTAAAATTAAAATAATGCAAGTTGCTACACAAACCTTTTTTAGCCTTCATACCAGCCTCAGTCATTAACCAACATTGTGTGACTTGTGATTATCTGAATCCTCAACAGGTCTCTTGCCCCTTTATCTTCTTACTATTTTCATAATTTTCTTCCTTAGAGCCAGTAATTTGGCTTAAGATATAGGGTCTTGAGACCCAAAGGGCAAAGAGGACCTTAGGGGTTCATTTAACATTTACTTTCCTCTAGAAGATTTAGAGGGTTCTTGCATTCCTGATGCCACACCAGGAAAGTTCTTCTGAGGTTTTTGTCACTTCAGAGATGGTTTCCATGGGAACTTCATTTCAAATGCATCAGCGTTTTATTTCAAATGAACCAAGGTTTCTTTAAATCATTTTCACTGTTGATTTGCTCCAATATAAGCACAGAGAAGCATAGAAATAAATATTCTTGCTTAATTTACTTTTGATGCAGAACTGTCCATTTTTCCAAAACTTGAATCTCTCTATAATGGATTCTTCATTCTATTTATTGCTAACATTAACATTATTAAAATATATATGAGACATGGATTATAACATACTTATGTGGTAAGCGTATGTACAATGCGCTTTGTATATATGGCACATGCATTAACCTTCAAGTGTCTCATAGACCGTACAACAGCACAAGGGTGGTGGTAAAGGCGGTATCCTTCACTCCACACAAAAGACATATAGGAATAAGCCATGGTTTCAACAAAAACCATATGAAAACCTGTCCAGAGAGAAAAGATGGCAGCTGAAATGTTTGCATATGAAATAATTTCAGTTAGGATCTAAGGATGGGCACAAAATTAGTCTTATCTACCAGAAGTCATATGGTTTGCAATTATACTTAATGGTATATTGGTTTTCAATATGTGTGTGTGGCATATGAAAATGCTAATAAAGGATGCAAAAGAAATTTTTGATTTCCTAAAGAGATTTGCAGTCTAATAGAGTCATCTCCCATTCTGTCTCTTTATCCTCCTTACCCACTCAATGTTTCAAAATTCCCAGTGACCAGTTCTCAATCATCTCTGTGCCTCTTCTTTCTTAAATGTTTGGGCATCTCATCTCATGACTTTGAAAACATTCTCTACATTGTTAATACCTAAATTTGCTCTTACCTTTCTGTTAATTCCCTGTCCTGTGTATATGGCCTCTCTAGTAAAATGTTCCAGTATCATGCTCTGTTGTCACCCTGAACTCAACAAGTACAAAGATTAACATATCATCTTTGTCCCCAAAATAGACATCTGTCTAACCTTCCCAGTTTTACTGGAGAGGAAGTAGAGGGTAGTATTAATATGGTATTACTAGTCCTGGTTTGTTTGGGATCCTCCACTTTTAGATCTACTGTCCCAGAAAATTATTAGTAACAATCCTTTTTGCTATGAAATATATTCCACCTAGGTCACAAATTGCATTATCTCTGTATGTGTTCAGAGCATAAACTTTAGGATCTAACCAACCTCTATGATTACTTGCTCTGCCACTTACTAGTTGTGTGACCTTGAAAATGTTTAACCTCTCCTGAGCTTCAAATTACTTATCTTAAAATGGGGATAATAGTCATAAATGGTGCAGTTTCTAGTATGTAGAACACAACACAGAAGTTATTAAAAAGTATTATATTCAAATCTATGCCGTGGATGAAAGAAGTATTTTAAACTGCAGCGGTATACAGGATCAGCTAAAACAGAGAGAGACTTAAGGCAGGAAGATCAGTTAAGGTGGTTTCACAAGCAGTAGAAATAGTCAAGCAAAAACAGAATCAAGCGATGACATCATGAAGAAATAGGATTTAATATCTCAGGTTTGGAGAAGGACAGAAAGGAAAAAAAGCACAAGTGAAACCTGACCAAAATTTTAAGACGAGGGAAGTTTGAGTAGGATGGCATAAAATGAACAAATAAGGAATGAGGAAGATAAAAAGCTGAATTTCAGTCTACATGACGAAATGCTGCTCAAACCCTTCAAAAGGAATAATAAGCTTTAAAAAACAACAATGAAGGAGGGAGAAAAGGAATCAAAATACAAATTACGTAATCAGCTAAACATAGGTGAACCCAAAAGAGTGATGAATTGTTCCAAGCAGAAATTTTTAAAGACAGAATAGTCAAGGATTAAGAACTAAGCCCTTCCAAAAATACCCACAGTTAGAAAATGGGAGAAGGAAATTGACCAACGGAAATGTCAGAAAAGCCAAGGGGAACAACTGAGAGCAAGATTTAGAAACAAACAGACCTGGAATCAAATTCCACTCCATAGCTGTGTGAATTTGGAAAAGTCATTTAACATCATGAAGACATAGTGTTTCTATCTGAAAACCAGATATAGTAATAACACACTTGCAGATGTACATAAGGTATAAAATTTGACTTTGGTGAATATCCATTTAGTAGTTCTTGAATTTATGGAATTCACAGAGACCCAAAAAAAGAGAATTTCAAGAGTGAGGATAATTAATATTTCTGTACATTCAAGAGGATAAAAAAGAACTGAAAATGACTAAGTAACTTGTACCCTTGCACTCCAGTTTTCTTCTTCCATATCACTGTTTATCTACATTTCGACCTTAAGTGTTTGGAAGAATTCATCATTGAAGCCATCTTGGCTTGAAATTTCTTTTGTAAAGCACTTTAAGAACAAATTTTATTTTTTAATCCATTAAGAGCTGTTTGGTGTTTCTGTTTCCTCTTTTGTAAATCTTAATAATTAGCATCTTTCAATGAATTTTCTGGTTCTTCTAAATTGTCAACTTTATTGGCATAAAATTTTTTATAATATTTATATGTATATATATAAAATCTGTAGGATCTGTAACGATTGACCCTTTCATTCTTGATATTATTAATTTTAGTTTTAGATCTTTTTCTTGATTGACCTAAAATTTCATTAATTAAAAAATTAAAATTTTGTTGACTTTTTACAAGAGCTAATTCTGTTTTCATTTATTTTTCTCTACTAATTATTAATCTTCTATTTCATTAATTTATACTTCACCTTTATCATTTCTTTCCTTTTACTTACTTTGGGTTCAATTTGCTATTCTATTTCTAGGTTTTTACAATGAGGGTCATGGTTATTGATTTTAAACTTTTCCTCTCTACTATGAAAATTTTAAATTATAAATTTATCTTCAAAACCTGCTTTAGCTGAATCATACAAGGCCTAGCATTTTCTTCATTTTTATTCATTTAGAAAATATTTTCTAATTTCCATCATGGCTTCTTTTTCAATAATTGGGTTATTTAGAAATGTGTAGTTTAATTTCCAAATATTTAGAGATTTTACAGAGATCTGTTCCTAGTTTCTAATTTAATTCCACAGTAGTCAGAGAACATATTCTGTGTGTTTTCAGTACTTCTAAATTTATTGAAACTTGTTTAATCTCTCAGCATATGGTCTATCTTGGTGAATTTTCCATTGGTACTTGAAAAAAGTCTGTATTCTATTGTTGTTGAGTGAGAGGTTCTATAAATGTCATTTTGTTCCTGTAAGTTGATAGTGTTATTTAAGTCTTCTATGTCCATAATACTTTTCTGTCCCCTTGCACTAAAAGAAGAATGTTGAAATCTTCAACTTGAATGATGAATTTTTCTGTCTTTTTTCAGTTCTGTCAATATTTGCTTTATGTATTTGAAGTTCTGTTATTAGTTGGGTACACATTTAAAATTGTGTATCTTTGCTAACTTGATACTTGAATTATTATGAAATATCTGTGACGATCTTTGTTAATATTCCAAATTCTCAAGTCTACTGTGTCAGAAATTAATATAGATATTCCAGGTTTTGTTAGTTCTTATACAGTGTTATCTTTTCCCAACCTTTTTTGAAAGAAAATATCTGTTTTATATATAAAGTGTGGTTTATTTAAATTGCATTTAGTTGAGTTTTGGGGTTTTTTAAATCCAGTGTGGCTTTTTCTGTCTCTTAATTGGCATGTTTAGACTATTTATATTCAATGTAATTATTGAGTTAAGCCTACACTCTTGCCGTTTGTTTTCTACCCGTCCATCTGGTCTAGTCTTTGTTACTTTTTTCTTCTCTTTTCTTGCCTTCTTTTGGTTTATTTGAGTACCTTTTAGTATTCTTTTTCATCTCTTCTGTTGTCTTATTAACTATATCTCATTTTATTAGTGGTTTCTAGTAGCATAGACAATATGCAACTTTATCAAAATACCTTCAATTAATATTTTAATACTTTATGCATGGTATAAAGAACCTCAAAAGAGTATATTTCCATTGCTCCTTCTATCCTTTATGCCATCATTGTTATACATTTTATTTTATCATGCTGTGAACCCCATAATAGGTGGTTCTAATCTTTGCTATAAACAGTAAATTACATACTAAGGAATTTTTTAATGAAATAAACATTGGTAGATTATATTTAGGTTTTTTAAGGTGATCATGGAAATCATTTCTCAGATATACCCCTTCAGGAAGTGTGAATAACTAATCACCCCGGCTGCTGCACTCTAAAATCAGTTAACATATTTGCACTGAGGCCATGCTTCCCAAAGGCTACACCCAGCCAATGACTAAAAGGAACAGAGATATTAAAGCAGGTCTATTTCTGCTAGACATGAGATTTCTCCCATAAAATTTGGCTCAAAAATTCTTTCCATCAGCCTGACCAGTTTGCTAACTCTTTCAGCTTCTTTCAGCTCCCTCCCTATTTTCCCTGACAGGTGTTAAATATCTAATCTTGTCTTAATATCTGCTTTTCAGAGGACTTTGACCAATGCAAGTGATAACAAATGTGATCCAATCAAAAGTGCCATAAAATAAGAACTGGAGACTGACTCCACTGATTGTCTTGTGGGTGAAGAGATTGCAATCCTAGCTGATAGGTCTGGCATGGATAGTATCTGGCACACAGTGACTGCTTAATTGCTAAAGATTTCACTGGGGACCACCTAAGAATATGTCCCTGTAGATAGTAACACAGTTGTCGGTGGATTGATTAAACCATTGAAAATAACACCTTCGGAGGCAAAAGAATTGGCTGGTTAGTGCTAAGTTGCCTGGCAGACAGATAATGAAAGACTACTAACCATTGGTCATTAAAGAATAGTTAATAGCTAAGTATTAGAGTTAGAGCACCTTTTGTTTTTGTTTTCATGCCAGTTAATAAAGTTGTATGTACTTTTTTTTCAACTTTTACTTTAAGTTCCGGGGTATATGTGCAGGATGTGTAGGTTTGTTACCTAGGTAAACTTGTGCCATGGTGATTTGCTGCACAGATCAATCTATCACCCAGGAATTAAGCCCAGTACCTTTTTGACAAGTTACAAAGAAATTCTTATCTTCAACCTGAGTAGTAGGCCGAGGTCAAGTAGTTGAAGTCACAAAGCTCCCAAAACTGTTTTCATTTTCCCATTTTACAGATAATAAAGTCAGAGCACATATGACTTGCCCAAAGCAACATAGCAAGAAATTAGCATAACTTGCCTCCTATGGAAGTCTTTTACCTTCAAATTTCAAAGATATAATACTACTCTACTACTGTATGCATTTTCCAACTATTCTAGAGGACTTTGCGAGTCTCAAAAGGAATTGTAATAATGTGATTGAGATATTTTGGAAAATGATATATGACAGGGAGAAAAATTTAACACCAAATGCAGAGCAGTTAGGGTAATGAACCAGGAATGAACGCTAAATCTGTCATGGTGATAAAAGACTATTATGCTGATGTAGCAATCCTTGTCAAGACTTGGATCTCTAATCCCACTCCAAACAACAAAATGAAAACCTTCAACACATGTAAGCAAACTCAAACTAAATTCAACACCAATTTACTGGGTGGCCTGGCCTCACAGGACTCCCTCCTGCCACCCAGACTCATTAATAAGTGGGCAATGTAAAGCCACAGGACTCCACCTACTTCAGGAGAGTAGCCTGGCACCATCACCAGTTGAAGTCCCATCCACAATCAAGGGCAAGCCTCCCTATAATTACCAAGATACTGGCACATAGCCTCATGAGTTATTTAGAGAATCATCTCCTGCTCTTAGTACTGATCCTCCTAAAGACAGAAACTATAGGCACCCTCTGCTCAGAACCAGCTGCCTGAAGCTGTTGCATCCTCATTCTGCCTATCCTGGGATTCCATCCCGATGAATCTGCACACCCCACACTCAGTAGTATCATATCCCTTACACATGCAATTGCAGAGCACATGCTCTCAGGTGCCCTGCTGCCTCATCACGCAGGCGTCACCTCAGGAGGCTGAGCCTGGAGTGGCCCCTGGATGGGATGGTCAAGTTTCTAGCTACAGGCTTCCCCCTGTTGCTGATGTCTCGGGCATTTTCCCAAACTCTTCTTGAGAGAGCTGCTGCCATTGTCCACTTTTGAATTGCAACCAACAGTTGAAAACCCCATATGAAGCATTTACTTTGGAGACCAACAAAGAAGAGGCAAAAGAAAAATGTGAGAAGATTCAGCCTAACTTATTGTTGCTTCCAGAATTTTTCAATGAAAACCTGGAAACAAGCTTTTTTTCCAGCATGTATGTTAGATAGAGGTACCCACAACAGAAACAGAGCCATGTGGTAAAGTAACTGCCTCATAACATTCTCAGTTTCATCTGAATCTTTCTTTATGTTATAATCTCTTTTCACTGCCTAGTGATCCTTGGCTCTTTTCTTCAAACTTAAAATGTATTAAACTGATAGGACACAGTGTGCTTTGGCCAGACTGGTCAAAAAGAGGATTCCACTAATCAGTGCTTCATGTGGGCTGTATTATTAGGTAACTCCTATCCTTCAGATATAATTCTTTGCTCCTGGGCTGAATTTAATTCAAATATTTTTTATAATTAGATTTTAACTTTTCTGTTCATTATTTTAGCTATGCTCTTTGCATTAATTTATTAGTGATTGCCCTATTAAGAATTGTTCTATTGCGATATACATCCTTAACTTTCCACAGTCATTGCAGTTAATAATGTACCATTCCATGTAAAATATGGAAATCTTGCAATACATGGGTCTATATCACTCATTTTTTATGTTATAGTTACATATCATATTATACGTCAACATACACTACAAATTCCACAATAACATGTAATTTTTATTTAAACTTTTATATCATTTCTATATAAGTTGAGAGAAAACCACGACATCATAGGTATCCACATTTCTTTATCCATTTCTTGCCAAAGGACATTTAGGTTACTTCCACCTCTTGGCTATTGTAAATAATGCCACAGTGAAGTTGGTGGCGCTAATATCTCTTCCAGATCTTGTTTTCAATTTTTTGGCATATGTCCAGAAGTGGAAAAGATAATATTTTTTATTATCCAGATACCTTCCATTCCTGGTGCCCTTCTTTGTTTTTATTTTATTATAGTTTTAGGACCCAAATTTTTAATCTGAATAATTTTTCTTCACCTTGAAGAACTTCCTTTATCATTTCTTATGTTTAAGTCTGCTGGCAATGTATTATCTTATTTTTCTTCTATCTCAAAGTGTATTTATTTTGCTTTTGTTCTCGAATACGTTTGCTAAATATAGAGTTCTGGGTTGACAGTGGTGTTTGGTTGGTTTGTATGTTTTACCACTTTAAAGATATCTCCGTACACTCTTCAGCATTTCATTGGTTTTTTGGAGAAATCATGGTACTCCATATGTAATATCTTTTCTTGCTGATTTTTAAAATTTGTTCTTCATATTCTTCTTTCATAGGGCTTCTTTAATTCGGCTTGGTGATTCATTATAACCCCTCTGAATTGCCTAAATTTCATGAAAGATAGAAAAATATCTAGCGTTTATGAAATTTAGTAAATTCAGATGGGTTATTTCTTCAGATATTATTTGTACCTTGTTCTTTCTTTTCTCTCCTTTTGGTATTATGATTAAACATGTTTGACCATTTGATACCATCTGACAGATCTCTGAGGTTCTGTTCATGATCTTCAACCTTTTTCTCTGTGTTTCACCTTACGCGATTTCCATCGGTCAGTCTTCAAGTTTGCCTACCTTTTATTCTGTCATGGCTATTAAGTACGTTGCCTGTGTTATTTCCAAAATTGTATGTTTCCATTCTAGAACTTCCTTCTTTTAGTGTTGGTATTTATATGTTGAGATTTATCACTCCTCACCTGAGACTTTCATTTGGTAAACAAAAGTTTTGTTTTACTTTATTGAAGCAATATATAATAACTGCTTATACATTCTTATCTGTTAATTTCAACATCTGGTTCCTCTTGTGTGCCAATGAATTGATTTTTTTCTTGAGAAATTTTTTTCATTTTCATAGTTATTTGTATGTCAGGTAACTTGAGATTGTATCCTGGACATCGTAAATGTTAAGTGGAGAGTCTGGGGTTTGTTTTTTTTTTTTTTTTTTTTTTTTTTCTCCAATGAGTTTTGTTTGCCTTCCCTTAACACAGAACTTTCTGGGCTGGGCTTAAAATGCAAGTTTTTCTTTCTTGAGCATGTCTGATACCAGTCCAGATATTTCATGTTTGCCTGAGCTGCTGAGTCTGTGCTGCACATGCATGATTTAGGTCAAAGATGTGAGTGAATCTAGTTTGGGGATCTCCTCTCCGGTTCATTTGTTTCCAGAACTTCCCCAACTCTCTTCAGTATTTGGAATTTCTTGACTTTGCTTTTCTGGTTTCCTGAGCTAGAGAGGCTGTGAATTTTTCCACATGGGCACTGTATAGGCTGCACTTGATGCCAAGGAAAGAGCTATCAAGATGGCCGCTTACTTAGTATTGCTCCCCATCTCCCCTGTTCCAAGTGATTCTTCATTCCCTACCAGAATCAGTCTGCTTCTGTTCGTTCTACAGCACCTTCAGGGATTTTTGCTTTTCTTTAATTATGTCTGCATTTAATTTTTCATGTGGGGTGTCATCTGGTAGCGTTTTGCTCGATCATACCCAGAATTTCTTTTTTTATCCGTTTATAATATACCCGCGTTTCTTCACCCTACACTATGGATAGCATACTTAAAGTGCAAAAATCTTCAGAGAGCAACACACTCTGCAGTCACCACTTAGATCAAGGTACAGAACATTTCCAACACCCAGAAGTTTCCTTCGTGCCCCTCTTTAGTCAACAGCAACACCACTCTCCCAAGAAGTTCCCATATTCTGTATTCTACCTTTATAGACCAACTTTACCTGTTCTTGAACTTGACATATTTTGTTCCCTGGTTTTTTTGATAATTATGTCTGTGAGATCAATGTGTCTATGTTGTTATACGCAACAGTACTTTGGAGGTTTTTTTCTGTGCATTACACCATTGTATTAATATACAGTTTGTTTCTCCATTTCATTTTATGACAATAATTATTTCTTAAAATAATGTTGGATGATGCAGCTCTGATGGTAATAGAAAATATTACACATGGCTTACATACTACACAGAGAGATACTGAATATGTGTGTCACTTCAAAAGTTTCTGGACAGGTTTATAAAATAGCAAAAGTCATCAACATATCTCTAAATTCATGTTAATGTTCATTAAAGTTAATTACATTATTGTTAAATATTTGTTTAACATACGTTTATGTTTTAAGTAGTCAAAATCATAATAAAGGTCTATTTTTCATGGGCAGTGTAACTTTGTTTTATTGTCTATTGAGTTTCCCTAGATAATCAATTCAGAAAGTAGCTCATGCCCCATTTTATAAAATTAGAGACTTCAATGAAACACAATTACATGTTTTAATATAGTTAATTTTTGCTTTGATAACATATTGCTGATCATAACTTTCATTTATTTTACTTTTTTTTTTTTTTTTTGAGATGGAGTCTCACTCTGTCACCCGGGCTGGAGTGCAGTGGCGCGATCTCGGCTCACTACAACCTCCGCCTCCCGGGTTCAAGCGATTTTCCTACCTCAGCCTCCCGAGTAGCTGGGATTACAAGCATACACCAACATACCCAGCTAATTTTTGTATTTTTAGTAGAGATGGAGTTTCACCATGTTGGCCAGGATGGTCTTGATCTCTTGACCTCATGATCCACCTGCCTTGGCCTCCCAAAGTGCTGGGATTACAGGCATGCGTCACCGTGCCTGGCCAATTTTACTTTAAATTCTACTCAGAAACCATGTCTCATTATACATTACTATTACATTGTTTCTAAGAAAATATATTGTCAGATTTATAACATAGTAGAAGCGTATTACTATGAGTCATGAATGATAAGCAGGTTAACAGCAGAGGGTGAAGGGGGGCATTGCAGGAAGAGGAACTCAAAAAAAAACAAAACACAAAAAACAAAAATTGGAAATGGAAGCCCAGTAAAGCCCTGCATATTTGGGCAAAGGCGCGTGATACTGTGGGCTACAACGCTGAATGGATGGAAGGGTAAGAAGACAGTAGTTGAGGTTGTTAAAGATGATGATCATTTATCCTATTCTTTACACTCTTGCTAGAAGACAAATTGAGAAATAAGACATAGGATAATCACAGAAGGAGATCAAAATTTCAGCTTTTTTTTGAGATGGAGTCTCTCTCTTGTCACCCAGGCTAGAGTGTAATGGCGTAATCTGGGCTCACTGCAACTTCTGCCTCCCAGATTCAAGCGATTCTCCTGCCTCAGCCTCCGGAGTAGCTGGCATTACAGGTGCTTGCCACCATGCCTGGATAATTTTTGTATTTTTAGTAGAGATGGGGTTTCATCATGCTGTCTAGGCTGGTCTCGAACTCCTGACCTTAGGCGATCTGCCGGCCTCAGGCTCCCAAAGTGCTGGGATTACAGGTGTGAGCCACCACACCCGGCCCAAAATTTCAGCTTTAACACTGATAAAGTTAACTGGAGGACACAGCTTAAATCTACAACCACACTGGGATTTTCTGATTTCCTCGTTGCTTTTCCCAGATAGGCCTAACGAACCCAGGCATAAAAGAAACAAACAATATCAGGCCTCCCCTACCAAGGGGTATGGGGTACATAAAAGAGGGTACAAATGCTTGTCTAGAGGACAGGCCGGTCCTAAAAAGAAAAGCCTATGGAAACCAGGCCATTCATCTCCAGTTCAGTCACCCAACTTCAGCAGGGAAGAGGGAAATATGGGTAAAATAAAAGGATTCCTCTCATTCTTTACACTGCTAGGACATGAAAAATAGGTGCCCATTTAAAAGGAATCATCTGCTTTGGGCCAGAAATAATTGGCCCATTTAGAAAGAAGGGAAACCATTTGCCAAAACCAGGTTTCCTCTTGTGAAAAACACGTAATTGCTTATCTCATATAAGTACATAGTTGCATGTTAAATTATTGCTTCCAACACCCCATAAATATAGCTAAGAACTATTTCACTGCTGATATATTTATTTTTCAAATTATCCTGAAAAAGTAACTAGCAAATGTAAAGAGGGCAACCTCTCAAAAACTATTTCCTCTCCAGCCCAGACGTTTCCCTACACTGGTTGGTGACCTGACCTACTTCTGGGGAACCAGATTATTCTATGCAATCTTTGGACACATAAGCAAAATGTGAGCTGTTTTAGAAGCCTGCTTTCCCACACCATATGCAACTTCAAGAAGAAAAAGGGTAGACGTTATTCTGCAACAACTCACCAGCACTTCCCACTTGTGATAACATTCTTGAATTCAGAGCAGTAACAGGGCACTCCATTCTGCCATTATTTGTGTGAGTAAAGACAGACAGAGATGGCCAGAAGAGATTCTAGAAAACTAATCCCACTGGCCACCAGCTAGGCCCTCTGGTGCACATGATGTTATATGATGTGGTTAGGCAGAGAATAGAAACTAATTTCAAAGTATGTGTAGGATGTAGGAAAATCACGAGAGACTGTTCAGCATCCCAGGACTAGTAAAAGAGGCACCATCACGACGTGCAGGCTGAAGTGGTAAGGAGAGCTGTGTGGGAGAGGCACTTGGCATGAGTGTGACTCCTGGTGGATGGATGCAGTTCACAGCGCTCCCATAGTGAGAGGCCAGAGGAATGAATGCACTGCCATGCTCTCTTCTTTCCCTGCATTTCTTGCTAAGACAAAGGGCAAAAGAGTCTGCTAATGCAGTCCATATTCACCAGACTCCCAGAGGACGGAGCAGGATGGATAAGTGCAGAGAATTCATTTAAGAGGCAAACAGAAGGGCCAGGCACGGTGGCTCATGCTGTAATCCCAGCACTTTGTGAGGCCGAGGTGGGCGGATCACGAGGTTGGGAAATCAAGACCATCTTGGCTAACAGGGCGAAACCCTGTCTCTACTAAAAATACAAAAAATTAGCCGGGCATGGTGGCATGCACCTGTAGTCCCAGCTACTCAGGAAGCCGAGGCAGGAGAATCCCTTGAACTTGGGAGGCGGAGGTTGCAGTGAGCCGAGATCACGCCACTGCGCTCCAGCCTGGGTGACAGAGCCAGACTCCGTCTCAAAAAAAAAAAAAAGAGGCAAAATAAGAGGACAATCATCATAGTCAGAAACACAACCTTACAAATGAGGCCCAATGGATAGGAAGAGTAAGATGATAAAATGTAGGCCACCCAAATATCTTGAGTTTATTAGACAGGAGTGCTGGGAGCAGCAAGAAGTCATCCGAGCCCTCCAAGAGGGTAAGGTCTCTGGAAAACTGCCAGGCTTTTTGTTCTAATGAAATAGGGCCAGGATAAATGGCATGGAGTCAGCGGTTCCAGTTCTAAATGTTGGGAAGAGCAACAGCATAGGAAGCCAAGATACCACTAACAGCAAAACGGACTTCTCTTCCATTCCAAGGGGGAGTAATTCACTCACAATTAGCAAAATCAAAATTTTCCTCAATAGGTAGAGCATCAGGATAAAGACAGATATGTTCTATTATGAGTTTTGTTTACGTTCACATATCAAGAGCAGAAAATGTATCCAGAATGAGGGAAGCTCAGGAGATGAATGATAAATGACCAATTCAGATGCAATTCTTCTCTCCTTAATGTTACATCAGTAACAAAGAAACACCTCTGCCAGTTGTAGGTGTACCAGATACTTGTCAGTGCTCCACCCCCATGAGCTCAGATCCTGTTCTCATTTTGATGCACACCAATTTCAAGTAAGCTTTCACAAACTCTCAACAGCCAGCACTTACTTTTATTTGCCAGAGAGTCCTACTCCAGGTGCCAGAGCCCACATCTCCTGCTCTGGAGAGCCAGGAAATGTATGTTCTCTGGAACATCCTTGAACCCATGACTGACGTGTGTCAGGGCAAAAATATTCCCGAAGCCTGGCCCCTGCCCAGGATAATTCTGAGTCACGTGTCTTCAAAGACTCCATGCAGGTTTGAGCCAAAGCTGCCTATTGTCAGAATTTGCTGGCCATTGCACACTTTCTCAGTCTTCCTCAGACTCATATGTGCATCCCTCCACTAGATTTGCCTGAAATGCCTTCAAAGAAATCACTTTAATATGAATCTTCATCTTAGGGTCTTCTGATAAACTCAATCCATAACTGAGAAGAAGAAAACCAGATAAAGATTGCACCGAGAGGAAAGAAGATGAAAAAAAACCATTTGAGGAAAAAATGTTAAACCATCACTTTTTAGAAGGAAAGCGTTTAGAATTCAGAATATACCATGAAAGAATTCAAAAGCAAACTGCACTTTTTATATCACTATATCTTCAAATCACAGGAAAAATCTCAGAGTTCTCATCTCAGGAAACTGGCTGTTGAGTCCAGCATGGCTGCCACTGACTATAGAAGATAACAGGGTAACCCAGTGGTTTTCAGAGGTTGGTTCCCAGAGCAACAGCAACAGTATCACCCGGGAACTTCCTGGGAATAAAAATTCCTGAGTGCTACTTTAAACCTACTGAAGCAGAAACTGTGAACAGAGCCCAGAATCCGCATTTTCACAAGCCTTCAAGAGACCACTAGTGTAGTCCCTGGTCCCAGAAAGTGAACTAAGATACGTACATGTACCTAATCCAAAGAGAAAGAAAAGCTTTTGAATTTGCCTCAGGAAAGAGACAAGGGAGGATGGCAGAAAGCACAGTATGTCAGAGATGAAGATGATCAATCATTATGCTACGACTATAAAATCACCAGCTTGTGAAGCAGGTGCTCTAAGGGGAGTGTGATGAAAAGAAGTGTGCCACACACAGTGGTTGATGATGCTGTGGTCACAGAAAGACAGACTGACCATTGCCTCTGTGTGAGCCATAATGCCATCAATATCTACCCCAGTGCAAGGCAAGCACTGGCAGAGAACAGACCTAAGGCACACAGATCCCACAGTGACCTCAGGCCAAAAGTATTAGAGTGCTCACTGATAGCAAAGCAGCTGAAGACAAGGGCAGAATCTTGCACTGCAAATTAGTGGTGATGTACCTCTCAGATACAGAGTTCGTTATCATTTTAATTAAAATGACAAAGGAGTAGGACATCTAAAAAACGAAAACAAACAAACAAAAAAACAAGCTGAAGACAAGTTCACCAGGATGTTGAGGACAGAACTTAGCCCAGTTTAAGTGGCCAAGCACCAAGAATGAGGAGATGCATACAGGCTGGAATTGTTGTCTGTTTGTGAAACAAACAAAAATAAAAGGAGTCTCTGTTGAGATATTTCCCACAGTTACTCACTTCTGGAGAGTCATCTCTGCAGGTAGGACAGAAGAACCTCTTTTTGGACCAAACAGATTCCATGACTCTGAAATGAGAATTTCTGTTGCTTTAACAAGAGAATGACTAGCCTTAGCACAGGACAGATGAGTAATGTAGGAATGCCCGTCTCTTCCTGTGTCTTTCTGAACCTTCCTGAGCCCTTCCCATGTCAGTGCACTCCCAGGTTTGAAACGTCCTGATACAACCAGCTCCTCAGGCTGGGCTATACTAACAGTGCACACAGGAAACATAGTACTCACAGAAAATACGGGGAGGCAGTGTCTCAGAGAGCTTCAATAGCTGCCCAGGTTGCTCAGGAACCACATTTTGAATCAGAAACGAGAACTGGCAAGAGACCTAGAGACATCATGATCTCCGTCTTCATTGCTTCAGTCGCCCCCACACCAGAATCAAATTAGGCCAGGAGGCAATTTCCAAAATACTCAGTTTTCAGGCCTCCATATTAGGAAGAATATAAAGAGACACAATGCCACCATGCAGCCACACTCCCTTATTCAGCTTAGGGTCCGCAGTACAGTCTTTCAGCCCCTGCGCTCCCACTTCCTGGGAAGGGAGGTGGCTTGGATGGTATTTGGGTGGGGAAATCCTTAGCATATATTCTTTTCTTTTTCTGTAATGGTAAGAAAACTAAAGCCTCCATTATCCTGGAATCAGTTCTTGTCTAAAAACCATGGTTTCAAATCAAGTCTGTGTCTAAATACTCCTCTCCAATTGAAGAAAAAAAAATATCCATCTATGGCATTAGGGCCATAAGATGATATTTAAAAGGAGTTTTCTTTTACATGTGTATAGATCAGAGATCTGACTGGAAACCCAAAGAAACTTCCCTCAGATACTCTCCTGGGAAGGGTTTCTGTAATAAACAAGAAAATGCATAGTTTTTACAAATAGAGCACATTTTGACGTCTGCCCAGAATTTTACTTCCTATGGCCAGGTGCAGTGGCTCACACCTAATCCCAGCACTTTGGGAGGCTGAGGATCTCTTGGGTCCACGAGTTTGAGGCTAGTCTAGGCAACATAGTGAGACGCCATCTCTACAAAAAAATTTAGAATCTGCTGGGCATGGTGGCTTGCACCTGTAGTCCTAGCTACCCAGGAGGCTGAGGAAGGAGTATCACTTGAGCCCAGAAGGTTGAGGTTGCAGTGAACTGTGATCACACCACTGCACTCCAGCCTGGACAATGGAGAGAGATCCTATCTCAAAAGAACAACAACAACAACAACAAAAGAATTCGACTTCCCACAAAGACTTCTAATCTCCAGAGTAGAATCAGGAGCCCCTCTTTCCAGAGCCCTGGATAGAGTGCAGGATTAACTCCAAGTGGGAATCCCTAGACTGACTCCCTGCAATAATGACAAATATTCAAGAACACAACTTGTGAGCCTGGCAATTGATTAGGCTCCTAACATGTCCAACATAGCAAAGTCCAGCATCATATTATCTTTTTCGGAAAAATTATCTAGAAACTTTCAAAGTTACCAAAAAAATTGGGATTCAAATAACAATGGAAGCTGCCCCACGAGGGCTTGAAACTTGTTCATGAAGGAGAGAGAGAAGTAAATGTCATATTACCATTGGCTGTACGGGAGCAGTGATGAGATTTGCAGAGACAGCAGGGAAGAATCACACATAACCATGGTGACATTTTTCTAAAGATACTTCTCTTTTGAGGCAGGAATCAGTACATATTCTCTATTATTTTGGCTAAGGCAGAAGTTCACTATATGAATGATTCATATCTTTATTCAATAACGATTCCATAATTCCATAATTTCTACATTTGGAAAAGAATACAAAATTAAATTATACCCAACTGCTATAAAAAGTTCCCTTCAAAACATGGTGTTCATCAAATGATGGTAAAATTATTTTCTAGAATTTAC
This sequence comes from Macaca fascicularis, assembly GCF_037993035.2. Taxonomy (NCBI): domain Eukaryota; kingdom Metazoa; phylum Chordata; class Mammalia; order Primates; family Cercopithecidae; genus Macaca; species Macaca fascicularis. Next base: position 123,085,105 of record NC_088388.1, read on the forward strand.
CTTCTTAAATAATACTATTTATTTTCCTCATATATTTGAAATAAAAGATAGTTTTGAAAAACTGGAGCGGACATAACACTTTCAAGTTTAGGCCAGAGGCCAGATAACCACTAATCTATTCTCTATTTCTGCAATTTTGCCATCTCAAGAATATTACATAAGTGGAATCATAGAGACTTTAATATTTGAAATTGGCTTTTTCCATGCAGCATAATTCTCTTGTGATTTACCCAAGTTGTTGTGCATATAAACAATTTATTCCATTTTGGAGGAGGGAGGTATGGCTATAAGAAGGCAACAGGAAATGTGAGGGATCCTTATGGGGACGAAACTTTTCTGTATTTTGACCGTGCCAATGTATCTCAGTTGTGATATCGCACCACAGTTTTGCAAGATATTACCATTGGGAGAAACTGGGTAAAAGGTACATAGAATCTCTGCAGTGTTTTTTACAACTACATGTGAATCTTCAATTATATCAAAATCAAACATTTAATTTAAATAAATAAATAAATTTAGATCAGACAGAGTGGCCCCTTCCACCTCTTGACTTCATGCCTAAATGTCAGGACGGTAATCAAGGCACATAAACAGAAGCTAAACCTGTGGCTCAAGATGCCCTGAAAACTGAACAAAAAGTCCTCAACAGCATAGAAAAATCAGATTTTTAAATACAAGTACAGGGGTGTTATACCCTGCACTAGGGTACAAAAGGAAATGTGGGGAATAAACTGTATATGTAACAAACAAACAAAAATAGCCATGAGAATGTGAATGTGGAGAGGAAAGAAGCATTGGTCACTTTTCTTAATCTGGGGAGGTAAAGGAGAAAGACAGAAGAAGTATCAAGCGAAACTTTTAAGGATAAATCAGGTTTGCATAAGTTTAGAGGTAAAAGATTCAGTGAAGATGAAGAGATTGATGGTCTAAGAAACACGGGGAGATTTTGAGAAAATAAAATCCCAAAGAAGAAAAGAATTTGACAAAATTTAACATCCATTAATTTTTTAAAATTTAACTTTTATTTTATTTGTTTATTTTTTTATTTATTTTTTATTAGACTTTATGTTCTAGGGTACATGTGCACAACGTGCAGGTTTGTTACATATGTATACATGTGCCATGTTGGTGTGCTGCACCCATTAACTCGTCATTTACATTAGGTATATCTCCTAATGCTATCCCTCCCCCCTCCCAACCCCACAACAGGCAGTTCAGGGGTACAAGTGCAGGTTTGTTACATAGGTAAACTTGTGTCATGGGAGTTTATTGTACAGATTATTTCATCACCCACGGATTAAGCCTAGCACCCATTAGTTATTTTTCTTGATACTCTCTCTCCTCCCACCATCCACCCTCCAATAGGCCCCAGTGTGTGTTGTTCCCACATATGTGTCCATGTGTTCTCATCATTTCACTCCAACTTATACGTGAGAACATGCAGTATTTGGTTTTCTGTTGCTGCATTAGTTTGCTAAAGATAATGGCCTCCAGCTCCATCCACATTCCTGCAAAGGACATGATCTCATTCTTTTGTATGACTGCATGGTATTCCATGGTGTATATGTACCATATTTTCTTTATCCAACCTACCATTGATGAACATTTAGGTTGATTTCATGTCTTTGCTATTGTGAATACTGCTTCAATGAACCTACAAGTGCATGTGTCTTTTTATAAAAGAATAGCTTATATTCCCTTGGGTATATACCCAGTAATGGGATTGATAGGTAAAACAGTATCTTTGTTTTTAGGTCTTTGAGGAATCGCCACATTGTCCTTCACATTGCTTGAACTAATTTGCACTCCCACCAACAGTGTATAAGTGTTCCTTTTTCTTCACAACTTCACCAGCATCTGTTATTTTTTGGCTTTTTAAATAATAGCCTTTCTGACTGGTATAAGATAGTACCTCATTGTGGTTTTAATTTGCATTTCTCTAATGATCAGTGACGTTGAGTTTCTTTTTTATATGATTGTTGGTTGCATGTATGTCTTCTTTGGAGAAGTGTTTGTTCATGTCCTTTGCCCACTTTTTAATGGGATGGGTTTTTTTCTTATAAATTGATTTAAGTTCCTTATACATGCTGGATACTAGACATTTGTCAGATGCACAGCTTGCAACTCATTCTGTAGGTTTTCTGTTCACTCTGTTGATGGTTTCCTTTGCTGTGCAGAAGCTCTGTAGTTTAATTAGATCCTGTTTGTCAATTTTTGCTTTGTTGCAATTGCTCTTGGTATCTTTGTCATGAAATCTTTGCCCATTCCAATGTCCAGGATGGTATTGCCTAGGTTGTCTTCCAGGGTTTTTATAGTTTGAGGTTTTACATTTAAATCTTTAATCCATATTGAGTTAATTTTTGTATATGGTGTAAGGAAGGAGTCCAGTTTCAATCTTCTGCATATGGTTAGCCAGTTATCCCAGCACCATTTATTGAATAGGGAATCTTTTCCCCAGTGCTTGTTTTTTTTCAGGTTTGTTGAATATCAGATAGTCGTAGGTGTGCAGCCTATTTCTGGGTTCTCTATTCTGTTCTATTGGCCTATATGTCTGTTTTTTATAAGTACCATGCTGTTTTGGTTACTGTAACACTGTAGTATAGTTTGAAGTCAACATGATGCCTCCAGCTTTGTTCTTTTTGCTTAGAATTGCCTTGGCTATTCAGGCTCTTTTTTGCTTCATATGAATTTTAAACTAGTTTCTTCTAGTTCTGTGAAGAATGCCAATGGTAGTATTTTCATAGGAATAGGATTGAATCTATAAATTGCTTTGGGAAGTATGGCCATTTTAATAATATCGATTATTTCTATCCATGAGCATGGAATATTTTTCCATTTGCTTGTATCATCTCTGATTTGTTTGAGCAGTGTTTTGTAGTTCTCCTTGTAAAGATCTTTCACCTCCCTGGTTATCTGTATTTCTAGGTAGTGTGGAGGTGGGTGCAGGGGGTGTTGTGAATGGGATTGCATTGCTGATTTGGCCATTGGCTTGACTGGTTCATATTTGGATGTCCTTAATTTCTTTCTCTTCCTTGATTGCCTTGGCCAGGACTCCAATACAATTTTGAAAAGGAGTGGGGAAAGAGGGCATCCTTGTCTTGTGCAAATTTTCAAGTGGAATGCTTCCAGCTTGTGCCCATTCAGTATGATATTGGCTGTGGTTTGTCACAGATGGATCTTATTATTATGAGGTTTGTTCCTTCAATACCTAGTGTATCAAGAGTTTTTAACATGAAGCAGTGTTGAATTTTATACAAAGCCTTTTCTGCATCTATTGATATCATCATGTGGTTTTTGTCTTCAGTTCTGTTTGTGTGATGAATTACATTTATTGATTTGCATATGTTGAACCAACCTTGCATCTCAAGGATAAAACCTACTTAATAATAGTGGATAAGCTTTCTGAAATGCTACTGTGTTTGCCAGTAATTTGTTGAGATTTTTTGCATTGATGCTCATCAAGGATATTGGCCCAAAGTTTTCTTTTTTTGTTGTGTCTGTGCTAGGTTTTGCCATTAGGATGATACTGGCTTCATCGAATGAGTTAGGTAGAAGACCCTCCTCTTCAATTTTTTGGAATAGTTCCAGCAGGAAGACTACCAACTTTTCTTTGTATATCTGGTACAATTCAGCTGTTAATCCATCTGGTCCTTGGCTTTTTAAAGTCTGTTTTGTCTGAAACTGGGATTGTAACTCCTGCTTTCTTCTGTTTTCCATTTGCTTGGTAGACTTTTCTCCATCTCTTCATTTTGACCTTCAATGCATGTGAGATGGGTCTCTTGTAGACAGCATGCCAATGGGTCTTGGTTCCTTATCCAGCTTGCCACTCTGTGTCTTTTAATTGGGGCATTTAGACCATTTACATTTAAGGTAGTATTGATATGTATGGATTTAATCATGTCATCATGATGTTAGCTGATTAGTTTGCAAAGTTGTTTATGTAGTTGCCTTATAGTGTCACTGGTCTGTGTGCTTCAGTGTGTTTTTTAGTGGCCAGTAGTGGTCTTTCATTTCCATATTTAGTGCCTCCTTCAGGCACTCTTGTTAAGGTAGATCTGGTGGTTACAAATTTCCTCAGTATCTGCTTGTCTGAAAAAGATCTTATTTCTCCTTCGCTTACGAAGCTTAATTTTGTCAGATATGAAATTCTGGATTAGAATTTCTTTTCTTTAAGAATGTTGAATATTGGCCCCCAATATCTTCTGGCTAGTTAGGGCTTCTGATGAAAGGTCCACTGATAGCCTAATGGGCTTCCCTTTGTAGGTGATGTGACCTTTCTCTCTAGCTGCCTTTAATATTTTTTTCTTTCGTTTTAACTTAGAGAATCTGACGATTATGTGTCTTGGGGATGATCTTCTTGTGAAGTATCTTACTGGGATTCTCTGCATTTCCTGAATTTGAATGTTGTCCTCTCTAGAGGAAGATTGGGAAAGAGCTAGATTGGGGAAGTTCTCATGAATGATATCCTGAAATATGTTTTTCAAGTTGGTTCTATGCTCCTCATCTCTTTTGGGGTCACCAATGAGTCATAGATTTGATCTCTTTACATAATCTCATATTTCTCAGAGGTTTTATTCATCCTTTTTCATTCTTTTTGCTCTATTCTTGTCTAACCATCTTATTTCAGAAAGCTTGGCTTCAAGCTCTGAGATTTTTTCCTCCACTTGGTCTATTCTGCTATTAATAGTTGTGATTGATTGCATTATGAAATTCTTGTAGTGTGTTTTTCAGCTCTATCAGGTCAGTTATGTTCTTTTCTGTACTAGTTATTTTGTATGTCAGCTCCTGCATTGTTTTATCATGATATTTAGCTTCCTTGGATTGCGTTTCAATGTACTTCTATAGCACAATGACCTTCATTCCTATCCACATTCTGAATTCTATTTCTGTCATTTGAAGCATCTCAGCCCAGTTCTGACCCCTTGCTGGATAGGTGATGTGGTTGCTTGGAGGAAAGAAGGCAGTCTGGCTTTTTGAGTTGTCAGGGTTCTTGCACTGATTCTTTTGCATCTTTGTGGGCTTATCTACCTTTGGTCTTTGAGGTTGCTGACTTTAGATGGATTTTTTTTCCTTTTATCCTATTTGATGACCTTGAGGGTTTGATTGTGGTATAAGGTGGATTCAGCTGACAGGTTTTCTACCTGAAAGATTTTAGGGGGCCAACTCCTGTGTGCTCTAACTCTGGGGGACTTGTATTGTGCCCCAACTTTGTTTTCTGGCTCCTTATGGTTAGTAATCCATTGCACTGGTTGCTGGTGAGGTGTTCCTGGACTGCTGGTCACTACACTATGATGGGTGGTGTCAGCCAAAGCATTTCATAGTGCAGTGACAGTGTGATCTGTCCTTGTTCACCTTTGCAGGTGTTCACCACAGTGGCAGAGGCAACATAGCCAGGGGGTGCAGGGGGTAGGCCTTGCTGGCAACTGTGTGCACAGTCACACTGGAGGTGGTGTTGCTTTGGGGGTGGGGAACTTGTAGGCACAAGTCTGGGTGCTTCCTCTGTGACCCACAAGCAGTAGTAATCACTCAGGACAAGGGAGGATCCACTGTTAGCACAATGGTGGGGCACTGGCGGGAGTAGGGTTGGTTGGGTCTTTGCTTCCAAGGCTCTGTCTGCAAAGGCAGTCAGGGGACGGCAGGGCAGACTGCATTTCTGCACACTGGCAGGGCAAGGAAAGCAAAACCTGCCCATGCAGGCACTCACCAGCAAAGTAATGTGGGGAGTTGTCATGGGCCTGATGGAAGCTACCATATGAGGAGAGAGGGAGCATGTGGACTGGTGTGTGGCCACAGAGGCTGCCCTGTGGGAGCTCTCCACCAGTCAAATGCAATCTGCTAGTGCAGAAGCTATGGTGCAGCCCCCATGGCACCTGAGACTGCCTCACGGGCAGGCACAGCCAGGCTGAGGACCCAGGAGAGGCCAGCAGCCCAAGGGTTGCTCAGGTCAAACCAGCCCTGTCTGATGGGCAAGACTGCCCTGCAGAGTTGAGTAGTCTTTCTTGGGTTAAAGTCTCCCATGGGAGTAAGTTGAGCCTAGAGGAATGGCTGTCCCTGCCCATGCTCAGCTACGGATACTCCCACACCAAACCCTCTGGGCTCATCATCTGGCTTGCTGCCCCCACCACTTCTCTAAGCAGCCCTCCCTGCCAACTAGAGTATCCATGGTGGCCGAAGGGCCTCCTCCTGCTGGGGTTCCAGAGCCCTGTGGTGAGAGCAGGTTGTTTCTTGCCAGTTCAACTCACTCATTCCCCTAGAGCTGTTGGGGGCCAGGAATGAGTCCTCGTGCGTGGCAGCCTCATGCGCATTCCCAGTTTTCTTCCCCTTCAGCCCAGCTTCTGTGTCTTCCCTCTATCCACCCTCAGTGCCTTCCCTCTGAAGATCAGTCATCTCAGTTCCTCAGTAAAAGGTGCTCCACCTGGCTGCGTCTAGTCAGCCATCTTGCCCTCTTGTTTCCATTCATGTTTTTAAAATATTCATTAAATCAAGGAATGATGGATACTTCTTTAAGATGGCAAAATATATACATTTCAGCCCAAATACAGCAACTTAGTTTGAAAACACTAGCGTCAAAACCAGGATGCTTACAGCCTTCACTGTAAGCAATTATTTAACATTGTATTAAAGTTATTAGAAAATACAGTTGTAAATGGGAAAGAAATAAGAAGCATAAGAATCAGAAGGGGCCAGGTGTGGTGGCTCACGCCTGTAATCCCAGCACTTTGGGAGGCCGAGGCAGGTGGATCATGAGGTCAGGAGATCGAGACCATCCTGGCTAACACAGTGAAACCCCGTCTCTACTAAAAATGCAAAAAATTAGCCAGGCGTGGTGGTGGGCACCTGTAGTCTCACCTACTCGGGAGGCTGAGGCAGGAGAATCGCTTGAACCCAGGAAGCAGAGCTTGCAGTGAGCTGAGATCACGCCACTGCACTCCAGCCTGGGCGACTGAGCGAGACTCCGTCTCAAAAAAAAAAAAAAAAAAAAAAAAAGGAATCAGAAGGGAAAAATTACAGCTGTCTTTATACAGAGAAAATTTATTATGTATTTGGAAAGCCTGAGAGAATCTATGGAAAAATCTCTACAGATAATAACAGTTACATTACAAAGTAAATAATTAACAGAGTAATACATAAAATGCATATATATATATATAAGTAATAATCATATCTAATGAAAGATAAGACAAAATAAAACAAAATTCCCAAGCACAATTATAATAAGAAATATGCAAAACATAGATGAGGAAAATTATGAAACACTCTTAAAAGATGTTAAAGTAGACCCCCAAGACATGGAAAGGCATATCACAGTTTATGATTGGAAGCCTCAAGATCCAAAGATTTTGATTCTCCTTAAATTTACTTCTAAATTTAAGATGCAATCTTAAATGCATCTGTGCAGCAAATATGCCATCAAGTTTTTTCTGGAGCTAGACAGATTCATTATAAAGATGATGGTTAAACATGAATAGTCAGCAAAATCCTAAAAAAGAGGAACAATATGTGGGAGGTTACCCTCAAGATATGAAAACATAATGAAGCTTCTACAGTTAAAGTAGTGTGATATTGGCTTATGGGTAGATAGATAAATAGACCAATGGAACAGAATGGAAAAGCACAGAAATAGCCCAACTGCCTTTGAAATTTAGTACGAGATAAAGGCAGGAACTCAAAGGTAGAAAAAAGAGGGACTATTTAATAAATGACAATAAAATAACTGGATAACCATAAGAGAAAAGACAAAGTTGGATCTATTCCTTACATGATACACTGGTATAATTTCTAAATAGATGAGACACTCCAATGTAAAAGAATGACATCATAAAAATATCATTAAAAAATGAATTTTCTTCATAACCTAAGAAGCGACAAAACACTTCTAACTTTGATTAAAATACCTGAAACAATAAAAGATTAATACATTTAAGTTAAAAAAAATTATATCATGAGAGAAGTAAAAAACCAAATCACAAATTGGAAAAAAAAAAATACATGCAACTTACACCTCAGGTAAAAACGATTATTCCTAATATACTGCTCTCTTAAAACTTGAAAAGATCAAAATCCCAATAGTTAAGTGGGGAAAAGGTAAAAAAAAATAGACCATATAGGAATACCAATAGCCATTAAAAACATGAAAACATCCCCAATCTTTCTCATAATAAGAGAAATGCAAAAATAAACAACACAAAAACTGTTTCTCACCTATCAGGTGGGAAAATTTGAAAATTCCGAGAAGATGCTAGGTTGGAGAGACTATAGGAAAGTAGGTACTGTCATTCACTGCTACAGGGAATACAAATGCCTGTTCTCCCCAAAATGATACACAGATTCGAGACAATTCCATTAAAATTTCAGAAGGTTATTTTTGTTGGACTTTATAAGTTTATTCTATAAACTAATATGGAAATTTGAAGGACCTAATATATCCAACACAACTCTTTAAATGGCAAATGATGATGGAGGACTTACACTAACTGATTTCAATAATTAATCTAAAGCTACAGTAATCAAAACTGTATGGTATTGCTCTCAAGATAGATAAATGAAAGGAACAGAAGAGAGAGAACAGAAACAGACACACACAAATAAGATCAGTTGAATTTTAACTAAGATGAACAACCACAGGAAAGCTATGTGCAAAAAAATTATTATTATTATAGATAATAATTAATAATCCATGCCTCACAATACGTACAAAGATGAACTCAAAATGGGTTACAGATACAAATGTGAAAAAAAAATACAAAACTCCTGCAATAAGGTGTAGGAGAAAATCTTTGTAACATTTCTTAAACAAAAAGTTTTGGATATAACAACAAATCTACAATTCATGAATTTAAAAAGTGATAAATTGGACTTCACTAAAATTAAGAACTTCTGTTAATAGAATTAAAAGATGAGCCAGGAACTATTTGAAAATTTAAAATTTGATAAATAGGTATTAGGCTTATTACCTGCATGACAAAATAATCCAACACCAAAACCCAGTGGTGACACATGATTTACCCATGTAACAAACCTGTAAATAAAATAAAATTTGAAATAAAAATAAAATAAAACTTGATAAAGTACTTGAATCCTTTTTTGACTCAAACCTTTTTGAAAGCCATTTGGCAGTATTTATAAAAACTAAATATCATGTCTACCCTATTTTCGGGCAAGTCCACATCTAGTTATATACCCAAAAGAAATGTTTCCATAGTTCAACCAAAATACATGTTCACAAATGTTCATAGAAGCTTTATTAATAATAAGCAAAAACTCAAAACTAACTCTTCATTAACAGGATAAATAACTGCATATTCACATAATGGGATACTACACAAAGACAAAATAATAATGTTAATCTCTGCATACATGCAACAATACAGATGAGTATCACAGCCTTTATGTTGGGGAAAAGAAACCAGAAACAGTACAGTGCATGTTGATATGAATAGTGGCTAGCTCTGGGAGTGGGCATTGAGAGAGGGTAGTGTTCACTGGAAATGAACAAGAGAAAACCTCCTAAGGTGGTTGAAAGCATTTTACATCTTAATCCAGGTTGTGGTTACACAGGCACATACATATGAAAAATTTCAATGAGCAATACACTTAAAATTTGTACACTTTACTGTATGTTAGCCTACAACATTTTATAAAGGTAGTGTCTATTTTATTTTATTACTGATATTGGACTGCATACCCACCACACCCACCCCACTCCCAAATTATAGGTCCCTTGGATTCAGTGGTCTATTCAATCCCATCTAAACCACAATCCCGCCACTGTACACTAATTCGTTTCATTTCACCAACATTGAACAGAATCATTGTAGTGCAAACTAAACATTTCTGCAAACTTCCCTTATTTACCAGTAGAAGGGGACTTCCCTACAGAAAAGTTCCTAAGTAAAAATATTTCCCTAGCATTTCACTTATCATTGCTTCTCAAAGAAAGTTTACCACTCCTAGGGGGTTTAGATTCTTTATATACAGCTATATTTCCCTTTACATGATATTAGGGATTTATTAGCTTATCTAGAGAGCACCATTGCTTCACCACATGTCCCATGATTGAAATATAATGGCTTTCTGCAAGGCCGGAAAATTTAATATCAACTGCCTCTTCTAATAAGCAACTACGGCCGGGCACAGTGACTCACGCCTGTAATCCCAGCACTTTGGGAGGCTGAAGCAGGTGGATCATGAGGTCAGGAGTTTGAGACCAGCCTCACCAAGAGACCAGCCTGGACAATATGGTGAAACTCCATCTCTACTAAAAATAAAAAAATTAGCCGGGTGTGGTGATGGACGCCTTTAATCCCAGCTACTCGGGAGGCTGAGGAAGGAGAATTGCTTGAACCCAGGAGGCGGAGGTTGCTGTGAGCCAATAATTGCGCCACTGCACTCCAACCTAGGCAACAGAGCGAGATTCTGACTCAATATAAATAAATAAATAAGCAACTGCTTGGTGATTCCCTGATATGTGCCCCAAACTATTTTCTGCTCTGTTACTTCCTCTAGACCAGTGTCATCCAGTAGAAAATAATGCAAACCATGCATGCAATTTTAAATTTTCTGGTACATATATTAAAAAACTGAAGAAAAATTATTTTAATGATATATTTTATTTAACATAATATATCCAAAATGTTATTTCAACATATAATTAATATAACAATTATCAATGGGGGCTGGGCTCAGTGGCTCAAGTCTGTAATCCTAGCACTTTGGGAGGCCGAGGCGGGTGGATTGCCTGAGCTCAGGAGTTAAGACCAGCCTGAGCAACATGGTGAAACCCTGTCTCTACTAAAATACAAAAAAAAAAAAAAAAAAGAAGATTATCAATGGGATGTTTTATATTTTTTATAATAATTCTTTAAAGATCTAATGTGTATTTTATACTTACAGTGCGCACTTACAGTATGTATCAATATGGATGATCACTTTTCAAGTGTTCAATAGCCATGCATGGCTAGTCACTACCATATTGGATAGTGCAGCTCCCAACCATCTTGAACTACATATTTCTCCAGAAGACCTCTAACACCCAAGTTAACCCTTGAAATGAAACTCCAAATGCTGTCTCTGTTGGTCTTAAAATAACATATGACACCTCCACCTAGCATCTTTACATCCTTTTGAATTTTAAATCTCTCCCTTGGAAGTTCTAAACCATTAAACTAGTTCTAAACCCTAGGGTTCCACTCACCAAGTCAGTGGGCCCCACGCTTACTTCTATATGAAACCTAACATACTTCCCACTTACACATTATAAAATTCATCAAACACTGATCTTGTCATTTTGCCAAGACCACCTCAACAAAACGTTTCACCTCCTACGTTCTTGCAAAAAGTGATACATTAAAATTATCCTGTGAAAAATAGCATGAAATTACTGTGAATATATTTAGAACTTAAATTGGTTAGGTCAACTAGCATGTGAAATGAAATCTTCCAAAAAGAGATGAGACAATAAAGAATAGCATAAAGGAAAACAATGTGGATTGGGATTCAAGCTGGGATTCCAGTCCCAGGTCTGGCACTAGGTAATTTTATGTTCCTGGACAAATATACAAATACTTCTGAGTCTCCAATGTGTGGTGTATTATATAAAGGGGAAAGATAAAATTATTCCTAAGCTCCATTCAACACTGAATATTCCATAGGTGTAGAAGTTTCTTCATAAAACAGGGAAGAGATGGGGGTGAGGGTGGGGAAGAATAAATCCACTCGGAAAAGAGAGTTAAAATTTTCTCTGTATACAGGATGGAAAGCACTGGAATCTTAGATTCTTCATTGAAAAAAAAATCATCACAAAAACAATCTGATTTTTAAAAATCCTAGTATCTCTTTTCTCAGTTTCTAAAATTTTTTTTCAAGAAAAGCTTATTCCGGAAAAGGGTCTCTTCAGGGCAAGTTTGACATCCCTATTCCTCAGGCTATAGATTAATGGGTTAAACATGGGTACCACAGTGGTATAGAACAGGGAGGACACTTTCCCCTGGTCCAGGGGCAAAATGGAAGGGGGTTTGAGGTACATAAAAGCTCCTGACCCAAAGAAAAGAGAAACTGCAATTATGTGGGAGCTGCAGGTACTGAAGGCTTTAGACCTGCCCTCAGCAGAACTAATGCAGAGAATGCTGGAAAGAATAAAACCATAAGAGATAAAAATGGCAACAATGGGCACCCCAATGCCAATGGTCACAACAATAAAGATGACCAGGACATTTATGTAAGAGCCGTTACAGGAGAGCTCAAGAAGGGGAAGGATGTCACACATGTAGTGATTGACAAGGTTGTCTGCACAAAAGGTAAGAAACACTATATTTCCTGTATGAGCCACAGCCCCAAAAACCCCCATCCCGTAGACACCCAACAAAAGGAGCAAACACGCCTGGGGAGACATGGTGACCGTGTACAACAGTGGGTTACAGATGGCCATGTAGCGGTCATACGCCATCGCTGACAGGATGAAGGACTCAGAAAAGACAAAGAAACAGAAGAAGAAGAGCTGAGTCATACACCCTGTGAAGGAAATAATATTCTTCCTTGAGACAAAACTTATCAGCATTTTGGGAATGATGGCAGTAGAGAAACTAAAATCTATGAGGGACAAGTTGAAGAGGAAAAAGTACATGGGAATATGCAGGTGAGAGTTGAGCCCTATCAGGGTTATCAAGCCCAGGTTCCCCACCACCGTGACCATGTAGAAACCTAGAAACAGGAGGAAAAGGGGGATCTGGAGTCCCGGCTGGTCGGTTAAGCCTGCGAGGATAAACTCTGTCACGGAGGAGGAGTTCTCGGCAGCCATTCTCTTCTAGGAAGAGCTGTGAAGGAAAAAGTCACTGAGAGAACAAGAAAGAGAGAATCCTCCCCTTCTTAAGAATGACATCGGAGCAGAGAGATTATTGAACTTCAAGAAGGTATTTCCTCATTCCCTTGTCTCTGTTTTCACCTTCCCCAAGTGCCTTTAGCCATCCTAGTAACTGTCTGAGGGTGACATTTGCAGAGTGAAGGCTGATGTGACTAAGGAGACAGTCAGCAGAGTTGTGCTGGGGCAACCCTCCAACCCTCGCCGTGGCCCTCTCGCTGTGTACTTCATTCCCTCTACAGCCCCTGATCAAGTAGGTAAAACCGGCGGCCCTTCTCCGGAGAGGTGGGAACCACTTGACCTTTCCAGACCTTCTACTTTGGGGTCTGTACTAGCCGGAGCGGTAAGATGAGGTTGTATTGTCCGCAGTCTTTACTGGCATGGCTGTGGAATTAGTATAGGATAATAATGAAGGGGTAATTATGGAATGTTATGCATTAAAGGCTAAGAAAAAAGAAGAGAAACATTTACCAAATGTATCTGAATGCTGTGTGGCATTAGGACCATCACCATTGCAGAAATGAGGATAGCAAACCTAAGCCACTTGCACAAAGCCGCAGTGCAACTGAGTTGCAGCAGCAGGAAAACTCCGTGGTCTGGCTCCCCTAGTCTGAGCTTTTAACCACTCTGCTGTGGCACCCAGTGGCTCAGACAGGCACTCACTCCCTTCAGCTTGGAGCCACAAGGCTGCTGTCTACTGCCTCTCTCCCATCTCTTTTGCAGAAATCCAACTGGCCTTGCTGAAAAGAACGTGGCAGCTTGGAGTCCAGACCCCGACTGCTTCTGCTTCTCCACTTTGAGGATCAAAGCCTCCAATTTATCTTGGTTCTTTTGCTGAGATGAAGAACACTATCTCTGATTGTGGCTTTGCCCCGAGGCTTCTGCCCAGCTTCCAGAGATGAGACAGCAGTCTTTCCTAACACAGTGGATGACAAGCGTCTGGAGAACTTTATTCTGGAGTAGAGACCTCAGAGTAGTTACAGGCTCCCGCAGGGCCATTGCCAGAGACCAAGTTCCCTAAGGAAAAGGAAATGTTTGTTTTCACACTTGATAATGCTCCATTGGGATTTTAATGACCTAATCTTTCATGCAGGTCACATGGTTCTAAGCACAATTTTTCTTGCTACCTTGTATTGAGAACTTACTGTGTAGCAAATACTGTATCTGACCCAGCACCTTCATACAGACACCAAGGATCCAACAACAATGTCCAGACAATTTTACCTCATTTATTTCTCACAGTACCTTCATAAATTAGACATGTTAATCTCCACTTTAAAAGTGAGAAGCACACACAGCTAAGAGATTCTAGAATCTTGAGTCACACTCTGGTCTGTCCAGCTCCAAATGCCACAGGGGCAAGGGACGCTGCTGAGCTTCTTAAGCAATCACAAGACAGTGTGCATAACTGACAACACCCAATTTTGTCTCCAGACACCAGAGTTGGCTCCTCTAAACATTGTCAAAACCATTTTCAGGAGGGGATCTCATTAATACAGGGACTAATATAGTTTCCCGTGGCAACTAGCCTTTCACACCCCTAACCAGGGGCTTTTGTGTATTAAGGATGATAGATTTCATAGCCAAGAAATACATCTCTATTTGGGGGAAATTAGAGCTTCAGTATGCCCACAGGTTAGATATGTTTTTGATCCTGCTTCGATGGCAGAAATATTCTTGGAGAAGTTATAAAATCTTAACACAAAAGCAGAAGTCCATCTTTAGGCAAGTTGCAGTGAAACCACCACACGCAAGCCCGTGTGTTTGTGAGGAAGTGCACACATCTCAGTGAAGACTTGCTCACTCTTAGCAATGAGGTTGCCTCATCTGTCGCTATACATGTAGAATTGTCCACACCCCAGAGTGACCCTAATGGATCCCTATCCCAGTCTCAGTCCCACTGCACAAAAGTTACAAAGTGAGAAAAACAATCCATTAAACAAAATGTACGTAAATCCATAAAGCAGGCTTTCCTTGAGATCCAAGTGCAAAGAAGACATTGGAGGTTCTCTGGAAGCTCTATGGGGGATTTTGTCTGTTACTTCAGAGACAGTTGCCATGACAACTGCATTTCCAAATGCATCTTTGGCAAGGCTTCTCTAAAGCTGTGTTACCTGATGACTCACTTCAGTACAAGCAGCAAGTAAAAAAAAAAGAAAGAAAAAACTATCTGAAAATTTTTTTTCTTCTCGTATCTATTTCTTACTTAAACTATATATTATACATGTTACATTACAAAGCATGTGAACATTTACATACAATAAAATATCTTTACATATATGTCTCATGCATGTGTGTTAGCGCTCAGACTCCTGGTAGATCATCAAGTGGTGACAGTATGGCACGGGGGTCAATCACTAAACTTACTAGTTTCCCAACCACAATAAGAAGCCCAAACCTGGACAGAGAGCAGAGACAGCACTTGAAATCGTCATTTCAATAGACTTTAAATAGCCTTAATTAACTCCTGAGAAAGAAGACAGAATTAAATTCATCTAACACCAGTCATATGGGTCTGCAATGTCCTTAACGTTAAATTGATTTAATAAGTGTATTTAGCATGTATAGTAATATGCGAGGTCAGGGATACAAAAGGCATGGTTTGTGCCAGAAAGAAATGCATAGTCTAATAGAAACGCCTCCCATATTGGCTCATCTTTCTACTTCTGTCCCTTCATATTTCACATTTACCAGAATTCAATTCTGTGCCTTTTTTCCATGGTTTTTCTGCTTCCTTAAATTCTCAGTGAGTTACTTTGTTTCATGGCTTCAACAAACCGTCTATATGGATGACTGCCAAATTTGTGTCTTTAGTTCTCAGTTTCCTGTTAAGCTCCTTTCCTGTGTATCCCACATTTATTTTGGATATTTCTAAGAGGCTGTTCTCCAATCATCCCTGAACTTGAGTACAAAGATAAGTATATGGCTCTTTACCCCAAAAGTAAATGTCCGCTCAACCATTCCCTTTATTTATTTGGCTGTAATTAATGAAGAGAAAGTAGAATGTAGAACTTATAAAGTTAATCTAAGTCCTGCCTTTTCTAGAACCATCCCAGTTTATGCCTGTTATCTCAGAAAAGTTACTAGCATCTCCCCTTTCATTCTGAAATATTTCCTAGTTGAATAAGCATTCAGAGCATGAACTTTGGAATCTGGCAGAACTCAGCTCAAATCTCTGACACTTACAAACTTGTGATCTTGGGAAGTTTGTTTAACTCTTCTGTGAGTTTCTAGTGTTGTAATCTTAAAATGAGAAAAATACTGGTAATTCAAAGGATTGTTATAATGAATAAATAATGCACCTTCTGGCACGAAGACACACAAAAAATTACCTATTTTTATTTATTATTATTTCATAAATAATTCTTTTAAGTGTATTACTTTTATTTAATTTTATTAAATAAATAAAATTTACTTATCATTTATTAGAATAATAACAATTACTATCTCCTTGGATAAAAGTAATTGCAGAATGGGCTAGAACAGGAAGAGACTGAGAGGAAGGAAATCAGCTCAGAGGCCTTACACGAGAGTAGAAACACAGAGGATGAACAGTGCCACATGTTATGATATTATGATGAAATGCAGAACAGGGTTTGGCATCTCTGTGCTCGGAAAGAGAAAAACAGACACGAGGAGACATACATCAAGTTTCATTACATTTTCAAGCCCAGGGAAACAGGAGCAGAATGACAAGAATGGAGAAATAAGGAGGGAGAAGGGTAAAGAGCCGAGTTTTAGACAAAAATATGAAATATTAACAGGACCTCCAAATGACAAGGACCAGAAATAAGTATAAAACTGAACATCAGAACTTGGGTAAAGGGATCAGATACAAATGGAGGAATCATCTGAGCAGAAGTGGTCATGGAAAACTGGGGAAATAGTCACAAGGAGGAGTGTTTAAAGACAGAATAATCAGGACAAGGATTGACTCTTTCAAAAACACCAACAAATAGATAATGGAAGAAGGAAATTGACCAAAGGAAATGTCAAAAAATAAAAATAAAAAAGCAAATGTAGCAACCGAGAGCAAGCATTTGAGAAGAAAAATATCTGGAATTAAACCCCAACTGTGTTGCTCATTTCCTGGGTGAACTTGACTAA
This sequence comes from Macaca fascicularis, assembly GCF_037993035.2. Lineage (NCBI taxonomy): Eukaryota > Metazoa > Chordata > Mammalia > Primates > Cercopithecidae > Macaca > Macaca fascicularis. The sequence continues at coordinate 123,102,068 of NC_088388.1, forward strand.
GTTCTTAACCCAATTAAGACTCAGTGACCCTATCTAAAAAAAAATAGGGATAACAATATTGAATTTGCAGATGTTTGTGAGAATTAAATTGTGTCCCAATGAATATTCATTTAGTAAATATTCGTGGGATTTATAAAATGTCACAGAAGCCAAACGTGGAGAGAATTTCAAGAGTGAGGAATATCTGTTACCAAGAGTTTCATGGGAAGAAAAAATGAAAAATAAGCTTAAACTAAGTCATTCTCTCACCTATCTATTCACTCATTTTTCCATATCACTCTTACTGTGCTTAGTCTAATAAAATTGTATACTATTCATTGATTATTTCAAGACTATATTTCATAAGGCCCAACTAGATTAAATACTTCTTCAAGGAAAATTTTAAATCCTATAGCTTTGGGGGTACAGTAACATAATCATTATTTATCAGATGATGACTACTTTATAGATGATCTTCAAAAAAATGATGAAGGTAATTAACTTGCATGTAACTATAATGCAATAAAAATCCATATAGCAAAATCATAATTCTGGGGATTTTCTTAACTACCTGAAATAATTAACCACAGGTTTTGATAAACATTTTATTCTCATGAAAAAAGTAATATGAGCTACACATAATTAAATTTACTGAAACTAAGTTGGAGAACTTCACTATGTTAACGTTGATACTGACATTCATTGACACTGAAATGACAATGATGTCAGAAGATTTCTGTCTGTCAAGGTCAAAGTGTTTGTAGAAGATATCTCCCCCTTTCTTGTAGGTGCTGGCAAAAGAAAGTAGCTAAATGGCAGAAATTGCTCTGAAGGCTTTAGCTAGAGAGCTGCCAAGAAACTTAAAACTTCTCAAAACTGAATTCTCTTTCCTAGGGGACTTAAAATTCTGGAAAAGTGCTAATTTATGCAAAGATACTGTAAAATCTATCATTTACAAGGAGTGTAAAGAGTACAAAAGAAATCAAGACTGTGCTAGAAAGTACAATATGGTGGGGTTAATCAGGACAAACCTATAAAAAACCTTCAAGCAATTTACTGGAAGTGAAGTACGTGGTTTGATGAGTAGAAGCAGGGAAATTATTCTAAGCATAACAGAGGCATCTTAATTGACTAATAATAAAATTAAATTAAATGTCTTTTATGTGCACAGAAACTAAGCGGTTTTATGAAGAAAGGAGGGTAACAACGTTTTCTTGTTGGATAGACTCCTCTCTAATCCTAATTGCAGGATTGAAGAGACTGTCTACAATTTCTAAAGACTTCCGAAAAGAAAAGCCACACGCTCTCTCAGTGATGCATTCCAATATTTTGCAAATCTTTCGCTCAGGAACTTTATCCTGGTGACCAACAGAAATCAATAGGCAATGTAGCATCCTAGATGCTAGGATTAGGAGTCTAAAGATCTGGCTGTGGTCATGCAGTCTTGGAGAAGTGACTGAGTTGTCCTTGCCTGGAAATTCCTCCCCTATAAAAGGAAAGTTAAGACCCGCCTTATAGATTGCTGGAGCCCAAGAGTTTGAGATCAGCCTGGGCAACTTGGTGAGACCTTGTCTCTATTTTATTTTATTTAAGAAAGAATTACTAGACCAACCAAGAAGCAGGAAAATGTGGCCCATAACCCCAAAGAAAAATTGATTACTAAAAAGAGATTTTAAAAGGATAGAAATGGTATTCGTGAAAGAGAGCTGTAAAACAACTGTTGGACTGGACAGTGTCTCATGCCTGTAATCCCAGCACTTTGGGAGGCCAAGGCAGGTGATCACTTGAGCTCAGGAGTTTGCGACCAGCCTGGGCAACGTGGTGAGACCCTGTCTCTACAAAAACTACAAAAATCAGCTGGACGTGGTGGCATATCGCTATAGTCCCAGGTACTCAGGAGGCTGAGGTAGAAGGATCACTTGAGCCCATAAGGCAGAGATTTCAGTGGGCCCAGATCGCACCACTGCACTCCAGCCTGTAATCCCAGAACTTTGGGAGGCTGAGGCAGGTGGATCACAAGGTCAGTAGATCGAGACCATCCTGGACAACATGATGATACCCCGTCTCTACTAAAATCCAAAATATTAGCCAGGTGTGGTGGCACGCACTTGTGGTCCCAGCTACTCGGGAGGCTGAGGGAGAGGATTCGCTTAGGCCCAAGAGGCAAGGTTGCAGTAAGCCGAGGTCGTGCCACTGCACTCCAGCCTGGCAACAGAGCTAGACTCTGTCTCAAAAAAAAAAAAATAAAATTAAAAGACTGTTATAACTGTTCCCAGGAAGTTAAAGGAAAACGTGAACAAAGAGAAGACATGAGAAAGAGTCAAATGGAACATCTAGGTATGAAAACTACAACATCCGAAATAAAGCTGAGATAATTCCACTCCCACTTCTCTCACTGACACAACAAACTCTTCTTCAAAAATCCCTGTAAGGTCAATGGTTTGCTTTGCTGGACAAGACCCCTCCCTTACTAGGTAAAAAATCAATTCAAATTTGAAGTTTTAAATTGATTTTTTGAGTTGTGATCTCATGTTTTGACAATTATGAGGATCCCAAGATTACTCTGAGGACTCTAACTTGAAAATAAATAAAGGTGTGCTCCCCAGGAAAACAACAACAACAACAACAAAAACCTGCCTTATATATGCCACAACATTCTTGAATAGATCAAACCAGCAGTTGTTAAATTCGATGAACATTTTTCAGTCTCTTTTTACGTGACACAGAGGACAGCTAACTCCTTGAAACACTCATCTTCCTTCTTTCAAGGCACATCATCCTTCTAGTCTTCCTCCAACTTCTAGCTACTTCTCAGTCTCCTTCAAGGGCAAAAGTTGGATATTCCTCAGGGTTCTAGCCTCAGTCTTCTTCTCTTGGCTTTCTACTTAGGCACTCCAAAATATTGTCTACTCTCCTGTCTCATATTACCCTCTGCTGATGACTTCCAGATCTGTATGTCTGTCCACAGCTGAACACTCAACAGACATCTAAAATTCAACACATTAAAAAATCGATATCACAATCTTTCCTCCAAAAACTTCTCCTTCCCCTATATCTTCCATCTTAATAACCAACACCATTTTCCCAGCTGCTGAATCACCTACATCAATACTAAAGTCAATTTGATTCTAACTTTTAAGAGTCAGGCCAGTGCCCTGAAAATCAGTTCACTGAAATGTTAACTTACCAACAGGACAATTTACCAAAACCCAGTTCAACAATGAGCAATTTGCAAAACTTCATTATTCCTTTTAACAACTTATTTCTTACGAGTACTATACATATGCATTAGAAAAATTATAAAATACAAAGTATTTTATAGTATTTTATACATAGTATTTTACAATAGAGCAGGAAATAAAAACTATTCATATTTCCACCACCCATAAATAACCACTGTTAAGATTTAGGTGCATTATGTTTGGTGTTAGATTATATTGTACATAGTATCTTGAAATATTTTTTAAACTATATATCATTGGCATCTTCTTATGTCAATAAATAAACTTAAACATTATTTTCAATAGCTTTATGATATCCCTTCAATGGGAGTACTATCATTTCATATGTCAATTCTTTGTTTGACATTTTATTATGTCCAGTTTTCACTATGATAGATACAGCAGCGATGAATATGCATTTTTGGAAACCTAACCATTTATTTTCTGAGGATAAATTCCTAGAAGTCAAATTGCTAAGTCTAAAAATATGCTCTTTAAGAAGATTGCGGAAATGTTCTTAAGAAAGGCTTTTGCAATAACACTCCTACCAGCAATGTCTGAGTATATCTTTTTCTCCATGTCTTTTCTAACAATTTCCTAATACATCCAATACATGCTAAAAATGCCATCACATTGTTTTAATTCATACTTCTTCGATTATATGTTAGGCTTTAGGAATTTATTTTTATATTTCTTGAACTTACCCATTTACACACATTATAGTAATATTTAAATCTACTTTATTGTATAGCCATTATGGAAAACAGTTTGGAGATTCCTCAAAATTTTTTAAATAGAACTACCTTATGATCTAGCAATCCCATTACTGGGCAAATATCCAAAGGGAATGAAATCAGGATATTGAAGACATGTCTGCACTTCCACGTTTATTGTAGCACTATTCACAATAGTCAAGATATGGAATCAAACTAAATGCCCATCTAATAAAAAATGGATAACGAAAATATGGTATATATACAGAATGGAATACCTTTCAGCCATAAAGCAGAATGAAATCTTATCTTTTGCAGCAACATGGAAGAAACTGGAGGACATTATGTTGAGTGAAATAAGCCAGGCACAGAAAGACAAATACTGCATGCTCTCACTCAAATGTGGAAGCTAAAAATGTAAGGTGACTATGGCAAATAACAATGTAATGTATATTTCAAGATAGCTAGAAGAAAAGATTTGGGATGTTATCACCACAGGGAAATGATAAATGTTTAAAGCGATTAATATAGTGATTAGCCTGATTTGGTCATTATAAAATGTATACATGCATTGAAACATCACACTGTACCCCATAAATATATACAATTATTATATGCCAACTGTAAGTTTAAAAGTAATTAATAAAAATAAAATAAATACTTTATTGAGGTATAACTGAAGTAAAATAAACTCAATTGATGTATACAATTCAGTAATTTTTGACAAATGTATATATTCATGCAACCAGCACTCAGTCAAGATATATGTCATTGTCATTGCCATAAAAGTTCCCTGGTATAATAAATGACCTCAAGCTTGGTCTGAGCCAACTATTGCCTGATTTCAGTCACTATGCATTGTTTTTGCCTGTTATCAAATTTTGTAAAAATGTTATCATTCAGTATATACACTTTTCTGTCAAGTTCCTTTCATTCAGCATAAACATTTTTGAAGCCTTCATGTTGTTGGGTGTATCAATACCCAACAACGTGAATGCATTTATTGTTGAATAATAGTCATTCATATTAATAGATCACAATTTGTTTACTCCTTTGCACATTGAGAGAAATTTGGATCGTTTCCAATTTGGGACTAATGTAAATAAAAGCTTCTCAAATATCCATATGTAAGTCATTTGGTGGACATATGCTTCCATGTCACTTAGATAAATATCTTAGCAGCGGAATTGCTAAGTGAGCTAGAATGTGTACTTTTAATTATGTAAAAATCTGCCAAAATGTTTTCCAAAGTGGTTGTGCCATTTTACACTCCTATAAGCAATACTGAGAGTTTCAGGTTCTCACCAACGCTTGGTGTTGTCAGTATTTTTAACTTAGCCATTCTATTGGGTATGAAATGGTGTCACAATTTTCTTTACATTTCTCTCACCATTAGTGATATTAATCCTATTTTCATGTTCTTGTAGACCAATTTGGCTATTTATGTATTTCTTACGTGGCTATTATGTTTTCTTATTATTGCCTCTAGATATAAGTCATTTGTCAAATACATTTTGAAAATATTTTCTCTCAGTCAGTGGACTGTTTTTCATTTTCTTGGTAGTATTTGCAAGAAACAGAGTTTTAAATTTTTATGAAGTCCCATTTATATTGTGGTTAGTGATGTTTTTTGTTCTGTCTAAAATTCTTTGCCTAGCCCAAGGTTATAAAAGCTTTTTTGTTCTTCTACGTATTCCTTTAGAACTTGTATTATTTTTGTTTGTTTTCCTTTTTAAAATTTATTTATTTTCAATTTTGATAGGTAAATAGTAGGTGTATATATTTATGGAGTACATGAGATGGCTTCATATAGACATGCAATGTGAAATAAGCATGTTGTGAAGAATGGGGTATCTATTCCCTCAAGCATTTATCTTTTGAGTTACAAACAATCCAACTGCATTCTTTATTTTAAAATGTACAGTTAAATTATTACTGACTATATTCACCCTGTTGTGCTATCAAATAGTAGGTCTTATTCATCCTTCCTAAATTTTTTTGTATCCATTAACCATCTCCATCTTCCTTTTCCCCCTATTACCTTCCCAGACTCTGGTAACCATCCTTCTACTCTCTATGTCCATGAATTCAACTGTTTTGATTTTTAGATCCCACAAATAAGTGAGACCATGTGATTGATGTTTGTCTTTCTGTGCTTGGCTTATTTCATTTAACATGATGACCTCCAGTTCCATCCATGTTGTTGCAAATGATAGGATCTCATTCTTTTTTATGGGTAAATAGTACTCCATTGTGTATACATACCACATTTTCTTTATCCATTCATCTATTGATGAACAATTAGATTGCTTCCAAATCTTGGCTACTGTGAACAGTGCTGCAACAAGCATGGGATTGCAGATGTCTTTTTGATATGCTGATTTCCTTTCTTTTCATTGATTGATGGATCATATGATAGCTTTATTTCTAATTTTTTGAGGAATCTCCATAGTGGTTGTATTAATTTTCATTCCCACTAACATTGTGCGAGGGTTCCCGTTTTCCACATCCTCACCAGAATTCGTTATTGCCTGTAATCTGCATATAAGCCATTTTAACTGGGGTGAGATGATATCTGATTGTAACTTGGATTTGCCTTTCTCTGATGATTAATGATTTTGAGCACCTTTTCATATACCTGTATTCCAGTTGTATGTCTTCTTTTAAGAAATGTCTATTCAAATCTTTTGCCCATTTTTGATTAGATTATTAGAGTTTTTTCTTATAGAGTTGTTTGATCTCCTTACATATTCTGATTATTAATACCTTGTCAGATGGGTAGTTTGCAAATATTTTTTCCCATTCTGTGGATTGTCCAATTAAACTATGTTATATCATTTGGTATGGTTCCAAATTTAATGAGTTTCTACACTTTTTTAGTCCTTTTACTATCCAAAATGTTCCTTATTTTGGATTATTTCTATTATTATACTTTCAAGTTTGTAGATCTTTCTTTCCTGCAGTGTCTAATCTATTAACCTTATTCAGTGTATGCTTTATTTCAGATTTTTTTTTTTTTTTTTTTTTTTTTTGAGATACAGTTTTGCTCTTGTTGCCCAGGCTGGAGTACAATGGCATGATCTCAGTTCACCACAACCTCCACCTCCCAGGTTCAAGCGATTCTCCTGCCTCAGCCTCCCAAGTAGCTGGGATTACAGGCATGTGCCACCACACCTGGCTAATTTTGTATTTTAGTAGAGTTGGGGTTTCTCCCTGTTGGTCAGGCTGGTCTCAAACTCCTGACCTCAAGTGATACACCCTTCTTGGCCTCCCAAAATGCTGGGATTATAGGCATGACCTACCACATCCAGCCCAGATATTGTATTTTCATCTCTAGTACTTCAACTTAGGTCTTCATTATACTTTTCATTTTTCCCTGCGTTGTGTTAATGTTCTCCTTTTCATTCTTGAGCATGTTTTTAACACATATAACAACTTTTTTAAGGTCTCTGCCTATTAATTTCATCATTGTTGTCATTTCTGGGTCTATTTCTATTGATTGCTCTTTCTTCTGGTTATGCTTATATTTTCCTGCTTCCTTTACTGGTTACATTTTATTGGATGCCAGAAATTGTGATTTTTTTACATTATCGAGTGGAAGATTTTGTTGTATTCTTTTTAAGATGATCAGATACTTTTCTGGCACATAATTAAGTTATTTACATATAAGTTTGACTATCCCAAGTCTTGTTTTAAAGCTTTATTAGGAAGATTCAAAGCTGTTTCACTCTTTTAAACTCTCTACCTAATGCGGTATGTATTATGAGATGCCTACACAGTGGCTTGAAGGAAATCAAACTATTTCAAGCTTTTTATAAGTTTCTGAAGTTTTTTGACCACTCGTTTCATGTAGTCCTTCACTCTGAAGTTTTATCCCACACATATGCAGATCAAGTTTTATCCCACACATATGCAGATCAAGAAATAGACGTTCCTCTGCAGATCTCTGATTTTCTATGTATAGCTCCCCCACTCTTGGGTATTCTGCCCTGCATCATCTAGCCACATACATCTTTCCAAATACTGACTTCTGATTTTTCAACTTAGAAATTGCTGATCTCTTTCTTTTGACCACTCTAGATTGTGGCATGAAAAATACCTATAGGCAAGAAAACCAAGACAATCATCACAGGGCTCATGTTTTGTTTTGTTTTGTTTTTTCCTTTCCCTTTTTTCAGAAATCAGTTTGACATTGTCTGTTGTCAAACATCAGAAAAGTTTCGTTTCATTTATTTTGCCTGATTGTCTAGTTGTTTATGGCTCAAAGACAATTTCAATAGGAGTTTATCTTTCATGGATGGCAGTGGAAATTCACTCACTAAATTTTAACTATGCTGAATCGCTATGTTGAAAAATTATTCAAATTCAAAAAATATTATTTTCACTCACATGGAATTTTTTTTGCTCATCCATAAGGTAAATCATAAAATCTAAGCATCAAAATAGCTTAATGTAATTTCATCTAATGACCCTTCTTGTTTATAATGTAGGAATCTTTAGCCAATGTCAGGCAATTGACCTTCAAGGAACTTACATTCACCACTGTATAAATTATTCAACACAATCTACCAAACTAACTACCTCTAGCAAATAACTTATGAGAAAAAAAACCATCTGCTTTTATAAATTATGTTTTCTTATGTTTTTACTCATTAGATAGAAAGGAGAAATGAAAAAAAAATTATCATAAGAAGATGCTCCAGTGACAGCAGTTGTTTCTCGAGATCAACTGTGAACTGCCATTTTTACTTAGATGTACCAAGATCTCGGCATCTACACATGATTACCATCAACTGAATGTCTTCTCTGCATTGATGATGTTTGCTCTAAAAATGGGCTAACTATAAATAGCATTTTGAAATCAATAGAATAGAAACAGAGAAATGGTAAAGCATAAGAGATCTTGATATTATTCTATAGAACACATTTGCTGTGAAGAGAGAAAGTGGCTAAGGATTCTGATCACTAAGAATCCCAGGATTTAAGAACATGCAGAGAGAGGCATCAGGGAAAATGCCCACTTTCCTCTCATATCATTTTGTTCTTGGTTAGTGAGCTGCATTATATGCTTTTTCTAGTTCTACCTACTCCTAATCCTGATTCAATCTTTTTCTGAATCCTCCGGTCACAGTAGACAGCAAACAATCTCAGATCTTTCTTCAGTGCTTTATTTTACTGAAGAGAAACTGTATTCCAGGCCTAATTTACCCAGTTCTTCAAGGTACAAATTAATTCTAGTTCAGTATACACAAAACTGTCAAATAACATAATCTTTACTTTCTTCTGTGGTTGAACTTCTCTGCCTACCCAGAGACACAGAGTTCAATGCCCAGAAAATGCCACAAATAATTAAGACAGAATTCCTATAGGTTGGAACCTGATACAATTATTTTTAAGGTTCCCTAGGTGATCATAATGTATAGCTAGAATTAAGGATAACTACCCTAGGACCTCAGGTTCAATGAAAAATTTGAACAAATTCCAGATGTCTAATGAAAACTCATACTTGTACAGCAACTGAATATCTGGAAAACATTTCCATGTATATTATTGATTTTTATTTTTAAAACAGTCTTGAGAATTGATATTATAACTCTGTTTTTTGGAAATAAGACTTAACTTGTGATCATTGTCCCATGCTACTAGGATTTGAGATGAGATGAGCTCATGTTTTCATTTTGGGGGTAATATTTTGGAACTACATAGATGACAAGGGAAATACCATCTCTAGGACAAAATACGTCTTTAATTCCAAGAAATAAGATATACTAGTAGTGGCCTCTAAGGTAATTAAGGAAGATAAGGTTAGTAAAACTCCAGATGGAGTTTTTTCCCACCTTCATGATCTCCAAAACACTCCAAAATTGCCTGAATCCTAGAAAATATTAGAAGGAGTGAGGAGATAAACAGTAAGGAAAGAATTCAAGATAACACACTCAGGGGCAGATGCTTATATCTAGCCTAACTAGAAAGGCTCATACATAGCCTTCCTTAGTCTCTTCTCTCCCATCCCTGCAGACCTCCCACCCAGGGGAGGAGTGAGTTGCTTGACTACAGAAAATCACTCCACACTTTGGGAGGCTGAGGCAGGTGGAACACTTGAGGCCAGGAGTTCGAGACCAGTCTGGCCAATATGGTGAAACCCCATGTCTACTAAAAATACAAAAATTAGCCAGGCATGGTGACACATGCCTGTAATCCTAGCTAACTGGGAGACTGAGATGGGAGAATTGCTTGAACCCATGAGGCGGAGATTGCAGTGAGCCAGGATCACGTCACTGCACTCAAGCCTGGGTGACAGAGTGAGACTCTGTCTCGAAGAAAATAAAAGAAAAAAAAAAATCACTCTACAGTGACAGAGTTCATTCTCAGGGAATTAACAAAGCAACCAGACTTTCAACTTCCTCTCTTTTTCCTCTTCCTCAGGATCTGCTTGGTCACCATGGTGGGGAACCTGGGCATGATCTCCTGATTTGGCTGAACTCTCAGCTTTACACTCCCACTACTACTTTTTCAGCAATCTGTCACTCATGGATCTCTGCTACTCCTCTGTCATTACCCCTAAAATGCTGGTGACCTTTGTGTCAGAGAAAAACATCATCTCCTATGTAGCGAGGGGCATCAGGGAAAATGCTTTCCCTCTCAAATCATGTTGCTCTTGCATTATATGCTTTTTTCTAGTTCCAAACCCATTTTATGAAGCTACTATTACCCTAATACCGAAGCCAGACAAAGACACTATAAGGAAAAATAAAAAAGTATAGACCAATCTCTGATGAAAATAGATGAAAACATCCTCAACAAAACACTAGCAAACTAAATTCAACAGTGCATTTAAAGGATCATATACCATTATCAAGTGGGATTTATCCCAGGGATGCAAGAATGGTTCAGTATAAACAATCAATGAATATAACACATCATATTAAAAGAATGAAGGATTTTTAAAAATCACATAATCAGCTGGGTGTGGTGGCTCATGCTTGTAATCCCAACACTTTGGGAGGCCGAGGCAGGAAGACCACTTGAGGTCAGAAGTTCAAGACCAGCCAGGGCAACGTGGTGAAACCCCATCTCTACTAAAAATACAAAAATTAGCCGAGTTTGGTGGCACATGCCTGTAATCCCAGTTACTTGGGAGGCTGCAGCAGGAGAATCGTTTGAACACAGGAGACTGAAGTTACAGTGAGCTGAGATTGCACCACTGCACTCCAGCCTGGGTGGCACTCCATCTCAAAAAAAAAAAAAAAAAAAAAAAAAAAAAAAAACCAATCACATAATCATCTCAATGGATCCAAAAAAATCATTCAACAAAATTCAACACTTTTTCATAACAAAAACACCCAATAAACTAAGTACAGAAGGAATGTATCTCAACATAATAAAACCATATATGGCAAGCCCACAGGAAACATCATAATGGTAAAAAATGGAAAGGTTTCTCCTTAAGGTCTGGTACAAGGCAAGAATGCCCACCCTCACCATTTCTATTCACCATGGTATTGGAAGTGCTAACTTGAGCAATTAGGCAGCAAAAGGAAGTAAACGTCATCCAAATCAGAAAGTAATAAAATTATCTTAGTTTGCAGATGATACAATCTTATATTTAGAAAACCCTAAAAACTCCACACATAAAACAACTGTTAGAGCTAATAAACAAATTTAGTAAAGTTGCAGGATACAAAATCAACAAACAAAAGCATTAGCATTTCTATACACTAACAGTGGCCTATGTAAAAAGGAAATTAAGAAAGCAATCCCACTAACAATAGTATCAAAAATAATAAAATACTTAGGAATAAACTTAACTGAGAAAGTGAAAAACTTACACACTGAAAACTAAAATATTGATAAATGAAGTTAAAGAAGACACAAATAAATGGATAGACATCTATGTTTATGGATTGGAAATTTTAATAGTGTTAAAGTGTCCATACTACCCAAAGTGATCTACAAATTCAATGCAATCTCTACCAAAATCCCAGTGGGATTTTTTTTGTAGACGTGGAAAAAAATCCTGAAATTCATATGGAACCGAAAGAAAAACAGAATCACACTGGAGGCATTACATGTCTTGATTTCAAAATATATTACAAAGCTACAGTAATCAAAATAGTATGGTACTGGCATAAAAACAGACGCACAGACCAATGGAATAGAATAAAGATCCCAGAAATAAATCCATGCATATACAATCAACTGATTTTCAAGAAGTATGCCAAGAGTACACAATAGGAAAGGATAATCTCTTCAACAAATCTTGTTAGGAAAACTGCATATCAACATGCAAAAGAATCAAACTGGACCTCTATCTTACATCATACACAAAAGTCAACTCCAAGCGATGAAAGGCAAACATAAGACCTAAAACTGTAAAACTCCTTGAGAAAAACATGGAGGAAAAGATTTTTAACATTGGTCTTGACTATGATTTCTTGGATATAACACCAAAAGCATAGGCAACAAAAGCAAAAATAGACAAGTGGGACTACATCAAACTAAAAAGTTTCTGCACAACGAAAGAAACAATCAACAGAATGACAAAGTAATACATGGAATATATTTGCAAACCATGTATCAGATGAGAGGCTAATATTCAAAATGTATAAGAAACTTCTACAACTCAATAGCAAAATAAATACAAAAATAATCCAATTAAAAATGGGCAAAGGACTTGAAGAGATATTTTTTCAAGGACATACAAATTGCCAGCAGGTATATGAAATGATATTTAACATCACTAATCATCAAAGAAATGTAAGTCAAAGCTATAATGAGAAACCACTGTCTACCTGTTAGGATAGTTATTATTTTAAAAATATATATATATATATAGCAACTGTTGGTGAGGATGTGGAGTAATTTGTACACAGTTGATAGGCACATAAAATGGGATAGCCACTGTGGAAAACAGTATGGGGATTCCTCAAAAAATAAAAAATAAAACTACATATAATCCAGCAATCCCACTTCTGGGGATATATCTAAAAATGTTGAAATCAAGATTTTTTTTTTTTTTTTGAGACTGAGTTTCACTCTTATTGCCCAGGCTAGAGTGCAATGGTATGATCTTGGCTCACTGCAACCTCTGCCTCCTGGGTCCAAGCGATTCTCCTGTTTCAGCCTCCTGAGTAGCTGGGATTATAGGCATGCACCACCACGTCCAGCTAATTATTGTATTTTTAGTAGAGATGGTGTTTCACCATGTTGGCCAGGCTGGTCTCAAACTCCTGACCTCAGGTGATCCACCCGCCTCGGCCTCCCAAAGTGCTGGGATTACAGGCATGAGCCACTGCACCCAGCTGACGTTAGGATCTTGAAGAGATGTCTGCACTCCCATGTTCATTGCAGCATTATTCACAATAGCCAAGATATGGAAACAACCAAATGTACATCAACAGATGAACAGATAAAGAAAATTCATCAATGGGAATATTATTCAGTCTTAAAGAAAGAAATCCTGTCCTATGCTACACCATGGATGAAACTTGGGACATTATGCTAAGTGAAATAAGAGAGTTACAAAAAGACAAATACTGTATGTTTCCATTTACATGAGATATTTAAAATGTTCAAATTCGTAGAAACAGAAAGTAGAATGGTTACCAGGGGCTGGGGGTGTGTGGGAAAGTGGGAGTTGTTGTGTAAGGGTATACAGTCTCAGAGCTGCAATATGAAAAGTTTCTGGAGCTCTGTCACACAACAATGTGAATATACTTAATGCTACTGAACTGTACACATAAAATGGTCAAAATGGTATATTTTCCATTCTGTTTTTACAATTAAAAATTTAAAAATTAAAAATAAATCTAATAAAGTATTATAAAATATGTTTCTACCTCTTGCTTTGACAAGCTACCTTTATAGTCCTGCAAAGCCAGATTCAAATTAGAGTCCTGAGAATCTTCAAAGTTCTATGTCAGAAGGTGGCCAGGGAAAGCTGCCCTGGCTCCCAGGTGCCTGCTCATGGCCCAAAGCTTCCCTCCTCCACTTCCCACTGCCAGCTGGGTGAGGGTTAGTGTTGGGTTATGGTTAGGGTTAGAGCCGGGAAAGAAGCTTACGCAGGCCCTGGAAGATGAGGAATCTAGCCCCAAACTAGAATCTATGTGTGATCTTTCAGGCCTGACTATAGCAATTACCAAGACACACAAGCAATGTCTTTGTGTGGCAGGCCTCGCGAGGAAAATCTGCCCTCCCCTTACCAAACTTGGTGCATAGCCAATGCATTGCAGCCTCTAAGAGAGTTGCCATCAAGGACGCACACCCTTCCCCGGCCCCTCCCACCCTGGCCCCCAACCTTGTGTATGTCTGCATTCCTACCCTAGATGCTTCCATTCAGAGACCTCCTCGATGGAGGGAGTGAGGGAAGGGGAACCTTTGCTGAAACATTGCTCTAGGGTGTCTGCCACAGAAGAGACTTGAAGACACCTTTCTTTAGTACTCAGACTTTTCCACACAGAGAACATCCCCTCTCACAGACCCCAATCCTTTCCCCACTCCCACCCCATCTGGGCTGATCCACCTGACCCTTCCCAGTGCTGTGCGGTTCTGCAGGGGGAGAGGGCACCACCTTCTTTCTCTTTTTGCCTCTTGCTTACACTATAAGTAAGCGAATAAAGGCTTCCTTGTCACTTTCAGTTTGTGTCTGTCTTAGACATGGGAGCACAGGCTCCAGCTAGATGCTTTCCCTTTGGTTCTGCAGACTAATTTGGAAGATGTGGTCAGTGGATGGCCAGAGCAGAGCCCAGGAAAAGAGGCCCTCTCAGCAAGGCTAAGAAGGTCCACAGATGCACTCTCTTACCGCTAGTATTTGACATATCACTGTTTCTCTACCTCTCCTCCTACCTCCAAACTAGCTAAGCCCACAATTGAAATAAAAAGTAACATTTGTCCTTCACACTACAATTTATAAAGCACATTAACACTCAATATCAATTAATCTTACATTCTTATGATCTCATAACATTATCCCATTTTACAGATAAGAACACAGGTTAAGCAACTTGCCCAAAGGCGCAAGTGAGAAATTGACATCCCGACCCCATATCTTTTAACTATAGATTTCAAAATTCATACTTTTTTAAACTATAGCTTTCAAAGATTCAGGCTTTTTAAACTATAAATTTCAAAATTCATGCGAAATTCTACTACTCAGCCTTGCCATGCATCTCCCAGCTTTGCAGGAGGATCTAATCTGGTCTTTAAAAAGCTTCAAAAAGTTTGGGGCGGAGGATTTTATCACTAAATGCAGAGAGGGTATAAAAAAAAACTGTCAGAGCTCAGATCTAAAACCATTATGGCAGAAAGAATAAAACACAAGGCCAGCAATCTCTGGCAAGGTCTTAATGCTCCATTCTCATCCCAAAACACAAAATGGGGGTCTTTAATGCACTTAAACAAATGCTAACCAAATTCCACACCAGCTACTTGGAGGACATGTTCTCAAGCCCTCAATCTTCATACCACCCCAATGAAAATACTTCATTAATGAAAGGACAATAGAAAGCCACTGGGCTCTATCTGTTCCAAGATGCAGCTTGCAGCAGCCCCGGATAAAGTCTGACCCTCCTCCAGAAAAGATCCACTCAAGTTATTCCTCTCTCTAATTATCAGGATGCTTGGACAAGCGCCTAGCATTTTATATAGAGAATCATCTCTGCTCCCAGCACAAATAAATACAAGAGTGCAGCTGCAGACACTGTCTGCTCAGAGCCAGCTTCCTGCAGTTAGCATGTTGTCACCCTATCCTAGGATCCCATCTAGCCACCTCTGCACCCCAAGCTCAGCAGGACCATGTCATTTACTCACACAGCTACAGAGGACCTGCTGTCAGATGCCCTGTTGCCTCACTAGTGACCCTGCCTCAAGGGACTAGGCTTGGATTCACCTCCCCCGACCACACAACCCAACCAAATGGTCAAGTTTATAGCTATATCCCCCATCACCACCACCAAATGGTCGTTTGTAGCTGCAACCTTCCCCTGTTGAAGTCCCTGACATTTGTCCCGGAATTATCTGGTGAATTGTCTCAGAGCAGCAAAGCATGTCGCCACCTTCTACTACTCTATCCATAGGTTTTGGAGCAACACAGCTCCAAGTAAGGCTCCCTCAGTGACTAGATTTCTTAATCTTGGGCTGGGTTGAGTTACCCAACAGGCAGATCAACTGTATGCTTTGGACACCAGCACAGCGAGTGACTTTGAAAAGCATTTCTAAAATTGTATAATGAAAACAGCAACCACAGCGAAACCCTAAAGAGAAACTGCTTTAATTTCTGCAAATATGTAAAGTTGAATTAAAACTTTTTAATTTTGAATTTCCAGTGGGTGGCCTCTAAAGGTCTGAATCAGGTCATGCTTTAGCAAGTTATGTATCCTCTCCAAGACCTCTTTATCCTCACCTCCCAGGAGACTGATTGCATCACCTAAGTGACAAAATGCCTGCCACTTGATAGGTGGTAAGTAATCGTCACTTCCTTTCTCTTCTTTCTCTACTTCCCTGTGTTTCTCTCTACAAACTCAAGACACACAAATATAAGCAAACACACATATCTGTCTTTTTAGGTTCCAACTCAGCAACTCCACAACCCCTATATTCTGAGTCAGAATATCTGGCTGAACTGAACTCCACAACCCCTATATTCTGAGTCAGAATATCTGGCTGAACTGGGGCAAACAGCAGGTGCTGTCCCCTGTCACACTCTGTACTACTGTGGCCCAGCAGGTACCAACCCAGAAAACAGGAGCATGGCAGGAGGCAGGGGAAGAAAACTGGAAGAGTAGAAAAATAGATAAAGAAGTGGCCTCTAAGGACTCCTAGATGGTGGCTCTCCAAGTCCTCCTCCTCCTCCTCTGTGCTAGCTCGGGGTTAAAGCCACATTGCTGTCCCAGCATCTACTCTTGCAACATCCGCTCCAAGCAGGCTGCCTACGCAGACAGCTCCTGTCGGTTCGCCTTGGCCACTGCAACCAAGATGAGCCAGGCTGACAAAACACGGCACCCTCTGACTTCCCACATTACAGCACATAGAGGGCACCTCACTGAGCAAAGTGAAAGAGCAACTACCACCTAACATTCATTAATCTGTAAAACAGATATTTCTTTAATCTGGGTAAAACTGTCATAGGAGAGATGACTGGGCCTAGTGACCCAAACTCTGTCCAAGAGTCTGTAAGCCAACTTCCAGCTCTAAATTTTAATTGATTTCTGACTTTATTTTAGGAAATGTGACTTTTTCCCCCATTATTTCTTCTCCCATGAGTTTCACCCAATACAAAGAAATACTCAAAGAAAGCATAAGACAGAAGGAATTATTTTGTGTTTATTAAAACAAAAAACAAGTCTATTTATTAATTTTCTGAATTGTTATTTCTAACCACTTAGCAGTTTGAATGTTCAGAAAAAAAAATGTCCTCCCTCTAAAACAGAGAAAAATGCTGAACGAAAATGTTAATAACAAACATACTAACCCACTAATTGGCTTAGCTGGTCTAAAAATAGAGAGATTTTAGAAGTAAAAAATAAAGACAGGATCACAGCATCTAACAGTATAGATAAGGCTGGAGCCATTGTTTCCCTTGGAAGTATCTGCCAGTCTTAGGAGGCCTGCAGCCTGGATTTTGTCCCATGAAGGGCGAGAGATAAAACCTGGAGCCCAGACAGAATGGATGTGGAATTAGAGGCACCTTACCTCCCCACCACCCGCATAAACCCACGCCCAAAGTACGTAAAGCCTGAGTGAATGAACCAGAAAAGAAGTGTGCCCTCAGGGAGATGGTGAGGGTGCAGGCTGGTCTTAACTTTGACTCTGGATGGAAAAGGAAAACAGAGAGAAAGGAAAAGCCTCTGCTCTAAGAATTCCTTACCACGCCAGCACACACATGTGCATAGACCTGGAATTTACATTACCTCTACATGACATGTAAAATCCCAAGCCAAACATCTATTAGAAAGAGGTCCTAGATGTCACTGTTTATAATTAATTAGAAGTGGGTTAAGTGCTCCAAAGGTAAGTTGAGGCTCCTATGGACTCATTACCTGGGGAAACTGAACTGACTTTCTAAGTTAAGGTACAGCCTCTCTGAAGAAGAGAAATTCAGATACCTGAAGGATAAGGAAGTGCAGTCACTATCTGGCTTCTCATTGCTTCTCTGCTATTTGGCTAAGATCAGGAGATATTTGGCTTCTCAGTATCAGAACCCTGCTCTCACTGGGGAATCGGCCCTTGTGTGAATCTTAGTTGAAATCTCCCCACTAGTATGACCAGACACTAGCTCCCAGACTCCTGGAATCCACAGCCCAACTACACCACCCCATTTCAGCTAATCAGATGCTCTGCGTAGGTCTTGGCTTCCAAAACAAATGTTACGAAGAAACCAGGGCCATACGGAGTTCACAAAAGCAAGACAAAGACAGTGTCTCCCAGCCACCAGCTGTGGAGGTGCATGTGATATTCCGCTGCCAGTGTGACAGAATTGGACTATCCCAAGACCATGTATGATTCTAGCCATTGGTAGAAAGGTTAAATACGGCCTACACTTACAAGGAAAACATTAAGAGGAAAAATACTCTTTGGGAAGCATTCAGAATGAGTCCTAGTAACTATCACTGCTCAAAATCAAGAAGAAAATGACAAAGGTTTCATTGCAGCAAGTTAGACAGTCTTGTTCCTCAAGATGTTGAACAGACAGTTCATCACTGGCCCCATCTTGCTGAAGGAGACTGTGTAATTTACACTAACCCATAGCTCCTGGAGATCTGAGGTAAATGAATGTTCCTAATCCAAAATTCCATAAATCCAGATTTATGGAATCTGGCTGAAGATTTGGACCACTAGGTTAATGAAAAATGATGAAAGGAATGAAAATGAAATATGAAAAATGATAACACAGCATAGTACAATGCTGGTTCTCATGAATACACATCCACCTGCTTCTGACATAGGTACTGATTCGGCATCCTTTAGCAGCCCTATGTTTACAAGTTAAGGCTCATGCAATTGTGATCACAAAGAGGATTTGGTCCCTGTCCCCTGAGGGACCACAACATCAGCAAATTCTATAACTTATGAACCATCTACAGAAATGAAACTTACGAAATAGACCTGCAGGGTCATGGCCTCATAGTGATCCAAGGCCAATGGGATAAATGTGGAGTAATCACTAACGACAAAGAAGCCAAAGAAAAAGGCTGAGTGTTTGATGTCACAAGGTGATGATGTTCTTTTCTGTCACAAAGCTTATCGTCATTTGGGGAGAAATGACAGAGGAATAGAAGAAACCTATGAAGGAAAAGCTAAAGATATAAAGGTACACGGAGGTGTGGCAGTGTTCACCCAGTTAGGGTGACCAAAACACAGAGTAGAGAGAGGGTTGAAGCTGTAACTCACCTGTCAACTTAGCAAAAATATATCTGAGAAAAGAATGACTAAACAACACATGGATCAAGGAAGAGGAAATCACAGGAAAAACTGAAAAATATTTTGAACAGAAAAATAGGAAAGACACAACAGGAATCTCTCCTGAGAAAATAATCAGAAATCTAGATAATTTTTTGTCGTCGTTGTTGTTGTTGTTGTTGTTGTTGTTGTTGTTGTTGTTTTAGATGGAGTTTCGCTCTGTCACCCAGGCTGTAGTGCAGTGGTGTGATCTTGGCTCACTGCAAGCTCCACCTCCTGGGTTCACACCATTCTCCTGCCTCAGCCTCCCGAGTAGCTGGGACTACAGGTGTCTGCCACCATGCCCGGCTAATTTTTTGTAGTTTTAGTAGAGACAGGTTTCACTGTGTTAGCCAGGATGGTCTCAATCTCCTGACCTTGTGATCTGCCCGCCTCAGCCTCACAAAGTGCTGGGATTACAGGCGTTAGCCACCGCACCTGGCCCTAGATAAAAATTTTAACACATTCTTTTAGTAGGAGATTGCTTAATTTTTTAAAAAATTTTAACACAAAAGTTATAGTTATAGTATTATTTACACCAATTAAATGTTGGGGAGACTGACACAAAGTTAATGTTTAGCAACAGGAAAAAGCTGAAATAAAATATGACATAGCTACATGATTAAGTCCATGGAAAATTACAATTCAAAAAAAATATTGATAAGGATTAAAGATCACATTATAATGATGAGTTAAACAACATTTTGTAACACAGCACATAGAGGATGAGCCTACTGGAAGAGACTTTCGTATTCCAGATGATATTCTCCTTTCCTGTTCTGTGAATGGTGGAGTAGACCAGTCAGCTATTGTTATATAACAACCAAACACAATCTCATTGGCATACAACAAGGAACATTTGTTTCTCACATGTCTACAAATTGATTGTGGTGGTTCATCTTGTCTGGGCTCAGCTGGGCTGCACTGCTTGCTCTGCACAGTGAACACTGCTCCTCGTGTGTTCATATTGAGAATTAGTTGGGAGAGGCAGCAATTACCCAGGAGGGACACTTCTCAAGGCAATGGCAGAAGCAAAAGAGGGCAAATACCATGCAAAGATATTCCAAGCTCCTGCCAACATCACATCTACTAATATCCTATTAGCCAAAATAGGTCACCTGGCCAAGCCAACAGTCACGAGCAAGGAAATATACCCTACCTCTATGAGACCATGGCAAGGGAATGGAACTATAATACTACTAGATGAATGATGAATTTTGACCAGTAACACAAACTACCACATTGAGATAGGTAATCATTTTCTTCATACATATTTCACATTCCCAACTTTCAACAATAATATACGAGTTGCTCCAAGAATCAGAAAAAGAAAAACCATGTGCCTCGTTAGTTAAAATAGATAAGCACGTAGAGAAATTTGTGATGGATTAAAAATACTTGCCATCCTGATATTCTTAACTAGCAGAGGCTCTGACCTCACCACAACATCAACCAAATAGTGATGGGGGTGGTGCAACCACAAGGTGAGGACAGAAGATCAGGGAACCAAAATGTTACCCTGTGGCTGCAGGGTTGGGGCCCACAGTGATGCATCCAGGGTTAAGGGTGAAGGGTCAAGGGTGCCTCTGTTCTTTCTCTCCTTCCTCAGCCGCATCCCTTCCCAGATCTCTTCTATGATTGGCTGCTCTTCTTTTTACCCCTGCCTTGTTCTCTTATCCCATCCTCTTCTAAGTTGTTTCCATTGGAAAATGCCTTTTTATACAACTTTAAAACAAGATAGGTGGATGAATAGATAGGCAGATAGATAGATTAGATAAATTAGATAGATAGATATGTACATACATAGATACATGCATAGATAGAAAGATACATAGATAGCTAGATATGCTTGAATATGAGAAGACTCACAAGAAATCAGCAACAACTGTTGTTTTTAGGAAGGAGATTTTAGGAATGGAATGACAAGATAAGAGGAAGACATGTTTTCTCTGTATAACCCTCATTTATATTGTTTAATGCTGTACTATATGCAAATATTAGTCAAAATATGTGACTTTTTTAACGATATTTAGAGTTCACTTTTTTCAAGACTAAGCAGAGTTCCAGAAAGATGAAGTGACTTGTCTCAGCTCATGGAAAAACTCAAGGAAGTGCTGATAATTACATAAAAGAATTATTGCAGGGTGATAACTAAAATGTAGTAAGTGCCTTGCATTTAATTCTTCAAAGACCCCACGAAGTCAGAAACATTATCTCACTTTCAAAAATAAAAAAATTAATATTTAGAGACCTTAAGTAATTTGCCCAAAGTCACACAATTACTAAGCAACTGAGCCAGGATACAAAACCAACTCCATCATGTGCCTCACGAATCGCTGTTTTCATCTGCTCCCTACCTCAAATAGCCTATTCACCTCACCCACCAGACGCCCACCCACAAGTCTCCTGAACTCACTTCTCTTTCCTATTCCATGCTGACTAAAGAAAAATCTTTCCCACCACACACACACACACACACACATACACACACACATACTCAGTCTTATGACTTCAAGCCCTTCATGTCATACCAAAGAACAAAACTACACCCTCATCTAAACTTCTCTTTTTCCTAAAGAAGAGAATATTCCCAAGGAAAAGCTCAGAAATCAAAGTGTCTCCCCAACACTTAACATATTAATCCTAATCCAAAGGAACCTCCCTTTGCTACTAATAAATTATTTAGATCAAAGTGTATTGATCTGATGTGTTATATAGCTGTCATTATATGTTGTGGGTTTACAACCCAGTCTTGGATGAATTATCTTTTACCACATATGCTTGTATGAGTGCTGTCTGCAGTACCTTAAAATTCAATGGAAATTGCCTCTTCTGATAATCAGCTACTTAGTGGTGTTTTAATAGCTACCTAGATTCTCAACATTGTTTACTGCACCTCTAAAACTTGCAGACCCTTGGTTGATTATCCTAAGCCACAGATTTCTCCATCACAGCTCAAACACCCAAACTAACCCTTGAAAAAGCTCTACATTCTGATTCTTTAAGTCTTCAAATGAATGTACGACTTTCTTCTCAGCATCTTTATAACCCTTAATCCTACGGAAGTCCTAATTCCCTAGACTGGGTTCCTAGGGTTCCACACAACCTCAATCTTAACTCAAGGTCACTCACGTACTACAAACTTAACACAATTCTCTTCTCATTTGGCCAAGACCAACTCAAGAAAATGTTCCATCTATCCTCTTGAAAAAAAAATGAAATATTTAAAAAATTATTTATTGACAGGTCACATTAAATTACTATGAATAGAATTAGGTTTTAATGTGTTAAGTTTTCATACTTTTAAAAGGAAATCTGCAAGGGCATCAACAAAGCATGAAAAAAATCACATAAAAAAAAAAAGCAGCTTGGAATTCAAGGACCTGGATACCAGTCCCAGTTGTGCCACCAAGTAGTTGTGTGTCCTTGAGCAACATATATATTTCTGAGTCTCCAACATGTGTTAATTGAGGAGGCTAGATTAAATAATGTGTAAGGCCAATTCACAATTAAATGACCTATGATTATAGAAAAATTTGCATAAAATGAAGAAATCTTGGAATAACTGAGGTAGAGCAGTGGAGCAGACAGGGAGAATATGTCTGCATTTAACATTCATCCAAATGTAAAGATTCAAAATTCTCTTTCTGTACAAGACAGGAAAAAAAAATGGAACTTGAATCTCACTGAAAACACATGCTAATAAGCAAAGCATTGTATTTCCTTCCTCCAATACTACTCCTTTAAGAAAAGATTTTTCTGCCTAAAGTTCTCCTCAAGGCAACTTTGACATCCTTGTTCCTCAAGCTATAGATTAATGGGTTTAACATGGGGACTATGATGGTATAGAACAGGGAGGACACTTTTCCTTGCTCAAGGGGCAGGATGGAAGGGGGTTTCAGATACATGAAAGCACCAGAACCAAAGAAAAGCAAAACTACAATTATGTGGGAACTGCAAGTACTAAAAGCTTTGGACCTGCCTTCTGTAGAACTGATGTGAAGAATGCTGGAGAGGATGAGGGCATAAGAAATAAAGACACTGACAATGGGCAATCCAATGTCAACAGCCACAAGAATAAAGAGCACCAGCTCATTCATGTAAGAGCTGTTGCAGGAGAGCTGAAGGAGAGGAAGGATGTCACACATGAAATGATTGACAAGATTGTCAGCACAGAAGGTCAGGTTCATTATGCTTCCTGTGTGGGCCATGGCCCCAGCAAACCCCATCCCATAGGCACCCAACAAAAGGAGTAAACACACCTGGGGAGACATGGTGACCGTGTACAACAGTGGGTTACAGATGGCCACATAGCGGTCATATGCCATTGCTGACAGGATGAAGGACTCAGAGATGACAAAGAAGCAGAAGAAAAAGAGCTGAGTCATACACCCTGTGAAGGAAATGATGTTCTTCCTTGAGACAAAATTTATCAGCATTTTGGGAGTGATGGTAGTGGAGAAACAAAAATCTATTAAAGAGAGGTTAAAGAGGAAGAAGTACATGGGAGTGTGCAGGTGAGAGTTCAGCCCAATCAGGGTTATCAAGCCCAGGTTCCCCACCACAGTGACCATGTAGAAACCCAGAAACAGGAAGAAGAGGGGGATCCGGAGTCCCAGCTGGTCGGTTAAGCCTTCGAGGATAAACTCTGTCACGGAAGAATTTTTGGCTGCCATTCTTTTTGGTCGGGCAGGAAAGTCTGAGGGGACAAGAGAAGAGGACCATTTAGAAAGAAACATCACCACCACATTCTTAGTCTCTATCTCCCATTCTTGGAAAAGGAATCCAAGGAGAGAGATTTGAACTTCGGTAGGAAGGTTTTCACCACTCACTAGGGGTCTGTCTTCACAGTCCAAGTGATTATAACTCCCAAAGTGTAATATGAGACTAAACTGTAACTGCAGAATGAGAGCTGGTTCTGCTGAAGAAAGGGGTACCAAAAATAAGCTAAATGTCTTTTAGATCCTTAAGTCAGTCTCTTTTCTATACTTTCCCTCTCCTGTCTCTGCTTCACTTGGTAAAACCTGGACCTCTTCCCTGAAGGGAATCCTGAGATGCAGAAGCCGCAGTGGCTCTGCTCAGAGCTTCCACCTCTGGTCCACGCTGTCAGATTAAGTAGGTGGGCTCATGCTTTTCCAAGATCTCTTAGCTCAAGTGGCTGTACATTTAATAACTTTTTAAAGGTGGCGCTTATTGAGTGGTTACTATAAGAGGTTCTGTTTGAAGAGCCATGTAGCAATATTATTATCTTCATTTTACAGATGAAACAAGTAAGGTGGCACAACTAGACAAAAGTCCCCAAACCACCGAGTTGCAGCCAGAAGGTGAATTTCAGCAGTATGGCTCAAATGGTTTGCACTTGAAATCACCATGTTACCTAAGTGACCAGCATCAGGGCAGGCACTCACCTTCCTTCCCTTTAGAGCTATAAATGCTATACTCTACTGCCTCTTTTCCACATTCTGGGGAGGAAGATGACCCTAGTGAAGAGAAGATGACAGATTTGAAAGCTCAAAGCCCTCTCTTCTCAGTACAGGTCAAAGGATCAGAACCTCTAATGTATCTCATAACACTTCCTGCACTGAAGGACATGACTTCCAATTGTTCATTTGCCCAAAGGCCTCTCCAGCTTCCAGGAAGGACACAAAGCTTTTTCCTGACCAGTGAATAACAAAAGACTAAAGAGTTTTATTCTGGATTACAGACTTCAGTGACTGACTATTAAGATAGAGACTCCCTCAAGACCACTTCCTTAGCGATTACTTTCCCTAGGGAAGAAGAAATGTTTGTTTATCTCTTGGAATTGCTTGATTTGGCTTTCTACTAACATGTATCCAGTACTATTAAGAGAAAATCATTGTGAAAAAAAATGATTATCATTACCATTTCTTGAATACCCAATAATTTAGTACCTGACATAGTACCCTTATTCTGGCTGCCAAGATCCAATGTATGCATATACAAACATATATTCATTAATTTCTCACAATACCTATTTTACAGGTAAGTTGCTCACAGAGACAAGATGTGTCAGAGTCCACAGGTATGCTTAGGTCTGTCTGACTCCACAACCCTTATGTGGCTGCTAGACTAAACTACCTTCCAAGGACAGCTACTGAAATCCATAAAACAGAGCCCTTGCCTTCTTGGATCTGACAGTCTCTCGACAAATAACAAGTAAATATTCAATGAATTTAATTTTTAAAAGGAAGCAGGTAGAGCCTGGAAAGGTTAACACAAAGGGCTATTGTAATTTAGAATAGGATATTCAATAATTTATTCATATTCCACTCATCTCAGGAATTAATTGCACTACTCTACTCCCAGCTCAGACAAGAAAAGACTTCTCTCATTCCCCTCCCCTGTCCTCTCATGGAGTGTATGTTTAATGGTAACAAGAATCCCTATCAGGTAACTGCTCTCAACGTCTGCCAAGACCAGCCTTTTTCTAAATTAATAACTAGTCAAAATTCCCTTTGGCTGTCCCTGCCTTCCACCCACTTTTCTTTGAGCACTTCTCCCAACTGACTTTCCATCTGTTCAGTGCCCTCAAACTGAGTCCTAGTAGACCCAGTTCCCACTGCAGGAATACATCCACATTTGTTCTTCCTCTTTGGTTTGCATTTGTCTTTTTCTTTTACTCCATACCTCCAACCTCTGCCTGGATTAAAATTGTCTATCCTATGTCTCTGTCTCTAAGATACTTATTTATTTTCTTTAACGTCAAACCCACAAACTCAGAAAATTTTAGACCTGAAAAGACTTGAGAGAGTATCTCATTCAGTGTTTCCCAAACCTAGCTGGTTATCACAATTACCTAGAATATTCATTAAAAGGAAGTGCTGGGCTCCAGTCACACGTCTGGAATCAGAATCTCCATAGATATGGACATGGTGGCTATGTTTTTTAAATCTTCCCAAGCATTTCCAATGCCAGGAACTGATAGATCCACAGAACTATTATTTGC
Source organism: Macaca fascicularis (assembly GCF_037993035.2). Lineage (NCBI taxonomy): Eukaryota > Metazoa > Chordata > Mammalia > Primates > Cercopithecidae > Macaca > Macaca fascicularis. Next base: position 123,128,383 of record NC_088388.1, read on the forward strand.
CCTCATCTTACAGATTAAGACCACTAAAAAGTTCAAAGACATTGCAAAAAAAAAAAAAAAGGATCCTTAGGTACCTACACAAAGGACTCCCTTAAGTTCTTGGCTGAATCCTAAATTTTATATGTGTAGGGCAAGATTCTACTGGCTTAGGAGACAACAGTTGCTGGGGGTCTAAGAACTGAACAGAGATCACAGAGGATCCACAGCGCCTGATAAAAATTAGAATTCTGACTTACTGAAAATGGAGAGACCTTGTTCAGCAAACCAGACATTAAGTGAGATCCCTGAAAAGTCATACACTAAGAGTAAAGACTATGCCTTTGTGCTAAGGGCAAAACTGAATCACAACAAAGGTCTTAGCAAGATCAAAGGAATCTGCTAATAAATTAACTACATCCCAGAACAAAATTTAACACTCTGTAGCAAAGGCCAACATAATCCACTGTCTCTAAAACATATCCACAGTGTCCAATATCACAAAGTCAAAAATTACTAGAAACACAAAGAAGCAAGAAAATTTGACCCAAAGTCAAGATGGAAAAATATATTAGAATCAGGTCCACATCTGATCTAGATGTTGAAATTAACAGACAAGGACTTTAAAATAACTTCTATAATTATTTTTTAAAATTTAGATAAAAGGACAGAATTGTCTAATATATCCAACAAAGCAATAGAAACAATCAAGATAACCAAACGAAAATTTCAAAACTAAAAATATTGGAGATAAAAATTCACCAGATTAGCTTAATAGCAGATCAGGCACAGTCAAAGGAAAGATCAGTATAAGCAAAGACAAATCAGTAGAAATTATCCATACCAAAATATGGACAGGAAAAAAGTAACTTTAAAGAAGAACATGGTAACTAAAACCTTTAGGGCAATGCTAAATAGTCCAACATATGTATAATTAGAGTTCCAAAATGTGAGTCAACTGAGAATTGGGTAGAAATAATTTTTTAAGAGATAATAGCTGAAATTTTTCCAATTTTAATAAAATATATGAATCTATTTACGCAAAAAGTTCAGGAAGCCACAAACAAGATGAATACATAATATACCACATCTACGCATATCAGACATAGTCAAACTGTTGAAAACCAATAACAAAAAAAAGCTTAAAAGCAACCATAGATAAAAGATGTATTGCATTCAAATAAGCAAAAATAATAATAACTAACTTGTAATAAAATAAATAGAAGTCAGAAGACAATGAAATGGCCTTTAAAGTACTAAAAGGAAAAAAAATTGTCATCCTAATATTGGCAAAAATATCCTGGCTAAAATATTCTTCAAAAAAACAAGTAATTTTCAGACAAAAGGTGAAAGAATATGTCACCAGTAAGCCGACACTGCAAAAAACCTGAGAAAGGGAGAGGGAAATGGTTCCAGAGGAAAGCTTAGATATTCAGGAAGAAATGTGAAACACTGAAAATAGGAAATATGTGGGTAAATATAGAAGGCTATTTTAAAATTTTCCTTACATTTAAATTACTTTGACCATTTAAAGCAATAGAAAACAATTTATGGTAGATTTAAAATATGTGTAGAAATAAGATATATAAAATTTCAATAACACAATAAAACATAATACAGTAATACAAATAATGCAATAAAAATAACATAGAGAGGTATAGTTAAAATTCCAACAATAGACCTAAAACAAAATATTTTTAAAATTTTAAATAACTTGAGGAACAAGCCTAAATTAATATTTAAAAAATCAATCAACATTATCCACTACATTAATAGAATAAAACAGTAAAATTATATAATCATCTCAATAGATGCAGAAAGATTATTTGATAAAAAGCAATACTTATTCATGGTAAGAATGCTCAACAATGTAGGAATAGGAAGGAGTATCCTAAATCTGATCAAAGATGTCTGTGAAAAACCTACAGCTAAAACCTATATCATACTCAATAGTGAAATACTGATTGTTTTTATTGTGAGGTCAATAACAAGTCTAAAATGTCCACTCTCATAAGTTTTATTCAACATTGTATGGGAAGTCCTAGCCCACTTAATAGGGGAAAATGTTGAGCTTCTCAACAATCTCAAAAAGAACCAGTCGGGCATGGTGGCTCACACCTGCAATCCTAGCACTTTCAGAGGCCAAAGTGGGCAGATCACATGAACCCAGGAGTTTGAGACCAGCCTGGGCAACAGCTACACAGGAGGCTAAGGTGGGAGAACCACCAGAGCCCAGGGAGGGTGAGGCTGAAGTGAGCCATGATCATACCACTGCACTCCAGCCTGGGTGACAGAGTGAGACTCTGTCTCAAAAAAAAAAAAAAAAGAGGGAGGAGGACAACATAATTTGGTCTCTACCATGTATCAGTCAAAATATTAAGCATATAATAAAAAATAATTATTGACTGCCTCTCCCTCCACCACCTTGCTGAACACCACACCTGACCTTCCAGCTGCTCAGTACTCTCAAACTAAATCCTCCCTCGTAAGATTGCCAGTGTCAGTTTGCTCTCTCTGATTTGTTTCAATAAAGAGGACTAAAGATGGAAATGGAAGATATAAAACCATCTTAATTTACACATGACTTGAATATACCTAGTAATCAAAGTAAGCCTATAAGCAGGCTATTAGAACTTAAAAGTGAATTTAATGAAGGCATGCAATACAAGGTTAATGTATAAAAATTAACCGCATTTCTACAAACTAGCAAAAGATAATTACAAAATGAAATTTTTCCAATAACATTGACACTAGCAACAAAAATTGATATACTTAAGAATTTCTTTAACAAAATTTTTGTATACCTCTATATTGAAAACTATAACATATAACTGAATATATTTAGAAAATCTACATATATGGAAAGATATATCATATTCATGGATTGAAAAACTAAATATTGTTAAATTGTTACTTCTACCTAAATTAATCAGTGGATTCAATTCAATACCAGTTAAAATACCAGCAGACGTGTTGACAGAAATTGACAAAATAATTCTAAAAATTATATGAAAATGCAAAGGACCTAGAATAGCCAAAATAACTTTGAAAAAGAAGAAAATTGGAGAACTTACCCTATTTGACTCCAAGAATTGTATAAAGTTTCAGAAATTAAAACAGTTTAGTAGAGAAGTAAAGACAGGCAAATAGATTAATAGAGCAGAGCACAGGACCCACAAACAGACTCACTTAAAGGATCAGTTGATTTTTTTTTTTTTTTTTTACAGAAGTGCTAAAACAATTCAACAAGAGGAAAAAAATTTTTGATGAATGATTCTGGAATAACTAGATAGCAATGTATAAACAAAAATGATCTTTAACCCCTATCTTATTCTATACATATTTAATTCATGATGGATCAGAGACTTAAATATAAAATCTAAGCCTACAAACATCTAGAAGAAAATCAGACCTTAGAATAGGACCTATTCTCAAGACCTTAGAATAGGATTTCTTGACCTTAAAAGACAATAACCATAAAAGAAAAAAATAATAATCCAATGTGATCAAAATTTAAAACTTCTGCTTTTTAAAATACACCATTAAGAAAATGTAAAGGCAAACTACGGGGAGAAAATAGTCACTGTATCTGTCAAAAGACTCAGGCCTAGGCGAGTGAATCACCTGAGGCCAGGAGTTCGAGACCAGCCTGGCCAACATGGTGAAACTCCATCTCTACTAAAAACATACACACAAAAAATTAGTCAGACATGGTGACGCACGCCTGCAGTTCTAGCTACTCAGGAGGCTGAGGTACAAGAATCGCTTGAAACGGGGAGGTAGAGGTTGCAGTGAGCTGAGATTGCACCACTGCACTCCAGCCTGGGTGACAGAGCGAAACTCTGTCTCAAAAAAAAAAAAAAAGACTCATCTATAATATATAAAAAACTCCTACAAATAAATTATTGAAACACTAAAAACTTTTGATGGGACAAAGATTGAAACAGACATTTCAGAAGATACCTCAAATGGCCAATTAGCATATGGAAAGTTGCTCTAAGCATTATTTACTAGAAAAATGCAAATTAAGATCACAATGAGTTATCGCCACATACCCATCATGGTAACTAAAATTAAAAAGACTGACAGCACCAAATGTTGGCAAGAATGTGGGGCAAATAAAACACTCTTATATCGCTAGTAAAAATGTAAAATGGTACAACATGTGTAAAAGTTGAAGTATCTAATAAAACAAAACAAATACCCTGAACCAAGAAGCAATTTCACTTCTAAGTATATACCCAAAAAATTAATGCATCTTTCCACAAAAAAAAATCTCAAACACAAATATTTATAGCAGCTTTATTCCTAACAGTCAAAAGGTAGATGTGACCCAAACAAGCATCAACAGAAGAGTACATAAATAAGCCATGGTATAATCACTAAATGGAATATGACTCAGCAAAAAAAAAAAAAAAAAAGAGCAGACTATTGATATGTGCAGCAACCTGGGCGAAATCTTGAAAAGAATAATGGATTTGTCTGGAAAAGTATGCTAAGAACAAACTGAGGATAACCTACAATGCTATAATTAACCACAATTGATTAGCCAGTGGGTAACCTCCAATAGTCATTAAGAGAATGACATTCATTAATTCATTCAACAAATATTGAGAAACTGTGTCAGACACTGTTCTAGGGGCTACAGATAAAGCCCTAACCAAAACAAGTCTCTGCCCTCATTGAGCTTGTATTCTAGTAGGAGGAAGACAGACAATAAATAAATAACTTATATAATATATTAGATGATAATAAGAGCAATAAAAAAGCAAGGAAAGAGAATACAAAGGGCCAGGACTGTAAGTTATGCATTTAAATAGGATGGTAGGGTTAGGTGTCTCTGAGAAAGTAACATTTAAGCAGTCTTGAAAGACTGTGATCAGAGTCCTGTTGGTCAATAACAGTTACTCTGGTGACCACTGGGTGAATGTTGCTTAGCGTATCTCAATGCATCATTGTTCCATGCTTCAGACAATAACTCTACCCATAGCACGGGCTTGGATGAACAAATATTGGACATTGTGACAAGTTAGAGAAGCAAAAGACTTTTCCGAGTTTTTTACAAAATCACAAGTTATGCAACGAAGTTCACTGCCTGTGCACATTTTTGGTCTTTAAACAACCAGCACTAGCTGCTCTAAATTCCCTTAGTTTTCACATTCACTCTCAGGAAGGGATCTAATAAAGTCATTTCTACAGGGACAGAGTGAGTTGCTGAGTAGCCACCTACACTCCAAATCCGTTCACAGGGCCACTTACAATGCGTTTAGCCAAAGGAAAGAAACTTTATTTAGAGAAACTCAAACCTCACTGCGCAAGTAGGTAAGCTATGTTTTTGATCAGGGTTTCTTTTAAGAAGTTTATGAAATCATACCATAAAGGTATGACTCCTTGTCAAGTCCACCTTCAATAACGGCACTAATCACTTCACATTTATAGGTGGGCACACATCAGCATCTGTTTGCTTATCTACCTCTGGGAGACGTTTCCAACCTGTATTCCGCAATAATGGTGCCTCAGCTGTAGATTTACACTTACAATTTTGCTGTGTCCTACAGTGTCTCTAATGAGTCCCAATGCCTGATCTTAAACCCCACACATAAGTTACAAATGGAGAAAAATAATTAACTATCATAAACTCTCTTGGGGACCCATAGGCAGAGAAAACTTTAGGGGTTCATGAAAAGCTGGCTTTTCTCTAGGAGCCTTAGAAGTTTCTTGTCTGGATGACGCAACACCAGGAAAAGCTCTGTGGGTTGATGTCATTTCAGAGACCATTGCCATGAAAACTTTATTTCAAATGCATTTCAACCATGGCTTTTCCAAAGCCAGATTCACTGATGACTTGCTTCAGCACATGCAGGAAACAGTATAGAAAGAAATACTTTTGACTGTGTTCATTTTGGTACTGTTGGTTCTTCCTCTCTGCCTCTTCCCTCGTGTTTCACCTTTTTCAGGATTCTATGCACTTCCTTTTCTTCTTTAGGGTTTGGTGAGCTCATCTATTCAACAAGCTCCTCTATATAGAGGCTCCCAAATTTGCAACTTTAACTTTCATATTTCTTTTTGTTAATATACTTTAAGTTCTGGGATACGTGTGCAGAATGTGAAGGTTTGTTATGTAGGTATACACGTGCCATGGTGGTTTGCTGCACCCATCAACCCATCATCTAGGTTTTAAGTCCTGCATGCATTAGGTGTTTGTCCTAATGCTCTCCCTCACCTTGCCCCCCACCCCCTGACAGGCCCCAGTGTGTGATGTTCCCCTCCCTGTGTCCATGTGTTCTCATTGTTCAACTCTCACTTATGAAGGAGAACATGTGGTGTTTGGTTTTCTGTTCCTGTGCTAGTTTGCTGAGAATGATGGTTTCCATCTTCATCCATGTCCCCGCAAAGGACATGAACTCATTCTTCTTTATGGCTGCATAGTATTCCATGGTGTATATGTGCAACAGATATATAGACCAATGGAACAGAACAGAGGCCTCAAAAATAACACCACACATCTACAACCATCTGATCTTCGACAAACCTGACAAAAACAAGCAATGGGGAAAGGATTCCTTATTTAATAGCTTTCATATTTCTATTAAGCCCATAAACTGGTATCCTACTACTTAACTAGATATTTCCAATAGGCTGTCTAGTGGTCATTACAAACACTAACTTGAAAGCTGAGCTTGTGTTCTCTTCTGCAAAAGCGCTGTTTAAGTGGGTATAACCACTGGAAAGGAACTACAGTGTAGTATCGATAAGGTGACCACCTGTCAATTTGTCTAGAATACTCCCAGTTTTTGCCTGTCATTTCAGTAAAACTATTAATAGCACCTTCTTTCTGTCTCAGATATATTCTAATGAATGATAAATTATGGTCTCCCTAAGTATTCAGAACTGAACTTTGGAATTAGATGAACTTCAGCACAAATCCTGACTCTACCTCTTATTAGATGTGTGACCTTAGGAAGAGTTTAACCTCTCTCTGAACTGCAAGTCCCTAATCTTAAAATGAATGTAATAACCAACCTGAAATGATTATTATAATGAATAAGTGGTGCTGATTACAGAAGACATAAAATGAAGTAGTTTAAGTAATATTAGTATTTGAAATTATTATCTTAATAACAGTGATGTCTTATTTGTTAGTGGTGTAAGAATAGGCTGAAATGGAGAGAACAGCAGGCAGGGAGATCAGCTAGAAGACTTTCTACAAGCAGTAAATTCAGAGGGAGATGAACAGTATAGGAGACGTGGAAATTGAATAATTAACATGATTTGATGTCTCAATGGTACAGGAGAGAAAGATGGAAGGACGCACAAATCAAATTTGACTAAGATTTTAAGCCCAGGGAGTCAGGAATAGGATGACATAAATGAAGAATCAAAGGGTGACGAGGGTAATGAACTCAGTTTTAGACAAGACCACAGAGTGCTGGCAGAACCTTTAAAAGGCAGAGATCAGAAAGAAGTCAGCAATGAAAGATCACAACTTGGGAGAAAAGAAGTAGAGATGAAAGCTGGAGAATTATAGGAACAGAGAGGAACACAAAAAGCAGAGGAATGGTGAATTGCTCCAAACAAGTGTGTTTAAAAAGAAAATAATTGCGGTCTAAGGACTGAAATTTCCTCAACAACGCCCACAAATGGGAAAAGGAAGCTGACCAACAGAAGTGTTTAAAAGGCTTATGTAGCATCTAAGAACAGGTTTTGGAGTCAAACAGCCCTGAAATTAAATCCCTACTCTATTACTCATTAACTGTGTGAGCTTGCAAAAGTTGCTTAACACTGTCTAAACTCGATGTTCCCATCTGAAAAACAGGAATCACAAGAAGAAACTTGAAGGTGTTTGTGAGAATATATGTGGCCCTAGTCGATATTCAACTTAGAAAATAATTGTGGGATAAATGAGAATTTCACAGATGCCAAAAGAGAAGCATATTTCAAGGGTGAGGAATAGTTATATTCCTGAGCAAGAGGAAGAACTGAAAATAACTTTGAATTCGATCATTCTCTTGCCCTCCTGTTCACTCATTCTTACATTAATCTGCATATGTGCTTAGTCTAAAAGAGCCTTCCATTATTAATTGATTATTTCAAGACTCTATTTTATTCTAGATAAAAATCTTCTTTCAGGAAAAATCTACATTCTATAACTTTTGTGTACACTAACACACTCAGTATCTGATACAGTGATGAACACATTATAGGTGCTCCTTTAAAATCTTATTGAATATAACAGACTTTCATATGAATACACTTCAATAAAAATCCATATCGCAAACCCATAAATTCAGGGATGATCTTTTATTTTCTGAAGTAATACATTAGGAGTTCCTGTAGTCATTTGGTGACCCTCCTTAGCTACCCTGCTCCATGCCAAAAAAAAGAGAGAGAACTAGTTTTAAAAAATTAATTTGAGGCCTTTAATATGCTAGTATTGGTGGTATTGGTGTTTTATTGACAATTACGCCAGATAATGTATGCCTACCAAATGAGACTTCCAAAGTCAAGGAATTTGTAGAAGAAACTACACAGAAACTTACCCCAAAGGCAGTAGAAAGAATTTGGTTTACAGAGCTGTCCCAAGTAGTCACCATAAAGCTCTTCAAAATAAAATTATTAAACATTACATTGCCGGGTGTGGTGGCTCATGCCTGTAATCCCAGCACTTTGGGAGGCCAAGGCGGGTGGATCACCTGAGGTCAGGAGTTCGAGACCAACCTGGCCAACATGGTGAAACACTGTCTCTACTAAAAATGCAAAAATTAGCCGGGTGTGATGGTGTGTGCCTATAATCACAGCTACTCGGGAGGCTGAGGCAGGAGAATCGCTTGAATCCAGGAGATGGAGGCTGCAGTAAGCCTAAATCATGCCACTGCACTCCAGCCTGGGCAACAGAGTGAGACTCTGCCTCAAAAAAAAAAGTACATTTCAGGAACATATGTATTATTTCATAAAGCAAAATCTGCCTGTACAATACTATAAAATCTAAAATTTCTCAAGGGTGAGAAACAAATCGAGATAGTGGTGGATTAAAATAAAGAAGGGATTAAGCAGGGATGATCTACAAATGCAAGGTATGTGGCTTAATAGGTAGAAGACGGGAGGTGATTCCAAGTGTAATGGAGACATCTCCATGGACAAGAAAATTTTTTTAAACAGTTTTAGATCAGCAGAAAACAAGGATTGAAAGGACTTTCCCGGTTTACAAAGACCTTTGCTGAGAAAGAAAGCCACACATTTTCTTGGTAAGGTGTTCCAGAATTTCACAAAGCCTGCTCTCAGGAACTTTACTCTGATCGCTAGCTTAAATCAAGAAGAAATATGGTATTGTGGAAGGAGCCGAGTCTAAAGATTTGGCTCTTATTGCATTGTCTTGAACAAGACATTGAGTTCTCTTTGCCTGGCATTTCCCCCTCTGTGGAACAGCAATAATTAAACCTGACTTACCTATTATCTATGTCATGATGTCATTGAATAAATCAAATAGGATGTCTTTAAACCCAGTGAAAACTTTTCAGTACTATTTTACTTGATGCTGTTGATAGCTAACTTCTTCGTGAATTATTCATAACCCTTCACTTTCAAGGCACATGAACTTTCTGACTATCCTCCAACTTCTGGCTACTTCCTTTCACTCTCCTACTCCTTCAAGTCTTCTTCTTCATCTGCCTGTAAGTGCTGATGACCCACAGATCCTCAGCCTTCTTCCTCTCATCCTAAATAACTTTCTCTGAAAGATCTTATCCACACCCACACCTTGAGCACTTTGGTCTGTTGAAAATCAAATCTATATTTCTAGGCTAGATTTTTTTTTACCTGAAATACCAAAAACCTACTAGACATCTCCACTAGAATGTCCCGCAGACACTTAAAACTCAACACATGGAAAACTTATTTTATTATCTTCCCTGTGTTAGTCAGTTCTCACACTGCTATGAAGAAATACCTGAGATGAGGCAATTTATAAAGAAAAGAGATTTAATTGTCTCACAGTTCTGCATGGCTGGGGAAGCCTCAGGAAACTTACAATCATGGCCAAAGGCACCTCTTCACAAGGCAGAAGGAGAGAGAATGAGTGCCAGCAGGGGAAATGCAACTCATTCACTATCATGAGAACAGAATGGGGGAAAACTGCCCCCATGATTGAATTACCTCCTACCGGGTCCCTCCTACAACATGTGGGGATTATGGGATTACAATTCAAGATTAGATTTGGGAGGGGACACAAAGCCAAACCATATCATTCTTTTTAAAATTTCTCTTTTCCCCATGATACCCTGTGTCAAAATATGGCACCATTTTCCTAGTTTGTCAATCCCCTTCATCAATACTCCAAATATGTTAATTTCATCTGTTTTTAATATTATTTAAATTTATTTAATTATTCTTAGAGAGAATAAATAAATAAGGCTTGAGTGCAATGGTGCAATCATAGTTCACTGCAGCCTCAAATTCTAGGGCTCAAATAAACCATCCACTTCAGCCTCCTGAGTACCTGGGACTACGGACATATACCACCATACTCAGCTAATTTTTAAAATTATTTGTAGAGATGGAGTCTCACTACATTGTCCAAGCTGGTCTCGAACTCCTGTATTCAAGTGATTCTACTGCCTCGGCCTCTCAAAGCACTGGGGATTACAGGCATCAACCACCTGATTTTATCTTTTTTTGTTTTTTGGTAGAGACAGGGTCTTGCTATATTGCCCAGGCTGGTCTCAAACTCTTATGCTCAAGCAGTCCTCCTGCCTCATCCTTCCAAAGTTCTGGGATTGCAGGGATAAGCCATCACTCTCGGCCTGACTTTATCTTTTAATGATACATGCTGGTTGCCTGAAAATCAATTTGCTGAAAGATAATTAACCAAAAAGTCAATTTACTGAAAGCTCGTTCACCGAACACTCAATTTGTAAAATGACCAGTTAGATAAATTTAGTTTAACTTTCAAGTTTTTTTGTAAGTATGTGCTTATTTCATAAAACTACAAAACATAAGTAAACATAAAGCAGAAAATTTAAATAACTCATATTTCCACAATGCATAATCAGCTAACATTTAAGTGTATATTTCTCCATATATTTTATGCATTCATTTAATTTGCATAGTATTGTTTTTTAATAAAGTTAGATCATATTGTATATAATATTTTTAAGTTTTCTATTTTAAAAAATTTATTAACATTTTTATATAAATAAATACAATTAAACATCATTCTTAATGGGCGTATGGTAGTCCTTTGACAGGAGACCCATAATTAAATCTGTCAGTTCCTCCTGGACAATTTCTATGTCCAATTTTTCACTATGATAAACAATGCTGAGAAGAATGTGCATTTTTTGCAAACATAACATTATTTTCTTAGGATAAACTCCTAAAGTACAATTGTTGTATCTACAGACTTGCTCTTTATTAAATTCTTTTATATATGCTGCTGAACTATACATACATAATGGTTTGTGCAGTGTTCTCTAGTTCCCCCCACTTCCTTTCTGTGTCCTCACCAAAAATCAGAGTGCCCTGACGACTTTATGACCCAGTCAGCTGCAGGTTTTACCCAGCAGGCTCAAACCTAAGCCCTTGAACAGTCAGGCACTGATAAAGGTTATCTAGGTTGTTGCCTAAAACACTAAAAGAAACTAGCCCCAGCCCTGTGCGAAATTCCTTAAGCCTTCATAAAAACTCCATACCTTAGCCCCTCACTGTGGACATATATACGTAGAACACCCCCTTTCTCTTGCTGTCTCTAGTGAGGGTGACCATAGCCCTCTGTAAGTTTTTCCTGATAAATACTGATCACTGTAGCATTTACTATTTATTTCTTTAGAATCTCAACCAGAGTCATCTTGGGAAGGTTTGGGGAACATCCTTATGGAAACTCCCCTGCCACTGTTTCGAGGTGACTCCAGCCACGGGTTCAGCTAGAGTAAACAGCTTACCCATACACACCCCATAGGTAATATATGAGAATACCTTTTCCCCACACCTTAACTTACAGTGGATATTATCATTCAAAAACTTCTCAACCCAATTTGATTCCGAAAATGGCATATTTTGATCATATTTCTTTGATTACTAGCGATGCTGACTATTGGACATGTTTTGTTGACCATATCTATTTTTTTCATTTTAAATTCTACTTTATTAAGTACAGTAAATTACTAAATACAATGCAAAATGCACCCATTGTACGTGAACATGTCCATTACCACAAAAAGCTCCCTAATGCACCTCTGCATTCAATCCCTCCACTGTCCCTGAGCCCAGGCAACCACTGACTTGCTATTTACCATTATTGATTTATTTTGCCTGATGTAAAATTTTATACAGATGAAATTCTACAGTACGTACTCCTTTCTGTCTGGCATCTTTTGCCCAGTCTAATCCTTTTGAGATTCATCCATATTGTTGAGTATATCAGTAATACATTCCTTTGAATTGACGAGTAGTAATCTGATGTATGATTATTTTCACAAACTTATTTATTCATTTACATGTTGATAGACAGTTAAACTGTTTCTGGTTCAGGCTTTTATGAATAAAGCATATATAAACATTCATGTACAAAACTTTTTGTAAGTGTGTATTTTCATTTCTCTTGGATAAATACCTAATGTTAGAATTGTTGGGTCATAGGCAAGTTTAACTTTATAAAAACTGCCAAACCACTTGTTTCAGTCTGTTTTGTGTTGCTGTAACAGAATACCTGAAGCTGGGTAATTTATAAAGAAAAGAGGTTTATTTGGCTCATGATTCCAGAGTCTGAAAGTCCAAGAGCATGGTGCTGGTGTCTGCTTGGTTTCTGGTGAGGGCTCATTCTTGTGAGCAAGAACTCACTACCATAAGAACAGCACCAAGCTGCCCATAAAGGTGAGCCCTCGTGACCCAAATGCTTCCCAGTAAGCCCCACCTCTTAAGAGTTTCACTTCTCTACATTGCTGCACTGGGAATTAAGCTTCCATCATGAGTTTTGTCTGGGACACTCAAATCATAGCACCACTTTACAGAGAAGTTATTCAATTACACATTCCCAACAGCAATGTAGGAAAAGTCCAGTTGCTCTCCATCCTCAACGAAACTTGATATTGTCAGATTTTTAAATTTTTAACATTTCTAGTGGGTATGTAGTGTTATGTCAGTGTGTTTTTAATTTGCACTTACCTGATGTTTAATGATATTGAGCATCTTTTCATGTATTTCTTGACCATTTGCATATCTTCTCTTACGGAGTAACTATCTAAATTTTGGAGTCAATTTTAATTGGGTTGTTTGTCTTTAGATGATTTGTAAGAGACTTGTTTTATCTTCTAAAAAAAAGTCTTTTAATATATGCATTGAATATTTTTTCCCAATCTGTGTCTCACCTTTTCATTTCCTTAATGGTAAGATCTGAAGAGGTGCAGAAGTTTGGACACCATGAACTCTCAAAACAAACCAACCAAAACTCCCTACGAGAATAAACTGGAAGGAATAAAACCTAAACTAAGCAGAATAGAAACATTAGAGACAAAAGAAAGTAACAATCCAGATAAAAGCAGAAAAGGGACAGAACCAAGAGATCTCAGGTGGTAAGGCATCATAGTTTCAGCACTTCACAGAAAAAAACAAAGAAGGGGCTCCACACGTGTGAAATTAGGAAAAAACTAATTTGATCTAAAACTGAATAGAAAAGAATCAAGGCAAATCCCATATAAAGTTATTATTGTTATAAGAAAAAGAATGGTTTTCTACAGAAAATATACAGCAAGCCACAAAAACTTGCCAACAAATAATAAAACTCAGAATTAGTAAAAAATTATAAATTAAGCAATAGGACTCAGGAAATTGTTAGAAATAAAAAACAGTTTCAGAAATTGAGACTGAACTAGGAATAACCAAAATGAAATAAATACAACAGATATTGCCTTAGGAGAAATCAAAGGTGAAAAGAAGGGAGAAAAAATGAACTGAAGAGGATTTGGGGGAAAGTAACAAATGTAGACACTAGGTAAAGATCTAGCTGGCAACTGGCGTAGAGTAGGAGCCTCAACAGAGAAATCTAAACCAATAGAACAAGTAATAAAAACCATAATTCAAGAAACTTTCTGGCATTAAAAAAAAAGATTTAAAGTAACATGTTAAAAGAAACATCACGCCTAAGAAAATTGTCTCAGAATGAACATTAAAATATATCCTAGAAAGATTATTGGACTTCAAAAAAAAGACACTTTGATAACTATGTATTCCTACATTTCCTAGTTCTGTTTGAAAAGACCTGGAAACACTGGCTAAGCCAAGAGCAATGAGCCTCTCTAGCACCTAATTTGTGTTCTTGAAATATCATTTCCCTGCTAAAAGAAATCAAGTTTCTTGGAGAAATGGTTGATTCCAGGTCTGAGGAATTAAATGTATGAAATGAGTTCATAACATCTTATCATATCAGAGAGCAAGGAGGGTATAATACTAGAAGCTACTAACACTGTGTCAAAGACTCCAGAGAGAAACTGAAGAGAATTCTGCAGGCCAAAGATAGAAAAATGTGATCAACAAAAATAATTGCATTAAGTTACTTTTCTTATCCGTTACAGTTATTTTACACATAAAACTTGTTTACAGTGGTGAGTTTATAATAAAGAAAAAAAACTGGTCACTTTTGGAGTATAATAGGATATCAAGTTATTGTTTTGAAACTTAGAAAATGCAGGTGATGTGTTTTTAAGTTAACTGTGGTATTAGATACACAAGCCTATGTGTTTGATAAAATTTCATAGAACTAAATACATGCACAGATGAGTGTAAGTAAAACTGGGGAAGTCTGAATAAGATCCATGAATTGTATCAATGTCAGTAATCCTGGGTATGATATTGTACAATCATTTGGCAAGATGTTACCAATGGGGGAAATGGCATAAAGTATACAGCAAGGAATCTTTCTTCATTATTTCTTAAAATTACGTGTTTAACTACAATTATCTCAAAATAAAAAGTTTAATTTAAAAATCTTCATTAGCAATATATTCATGGATAACAAAATACTGAATGTGTTCATGAATGGGAAATTTCCTTATGAACACACTTCTCTTATGAATGAGCCTATAAGAATGAAGAGTTCTTTTTTTTTTTTTTTTTTTTTCCAAACTGAGAAAGGTTTTATTTTTAAGACAAAACAAATAGCATTAACACACATCCAAATGCCAGTGCAAGACTTCACTGGGTTTTATTAAAGAGAAAACTAAACTCAAGTGTCAAATAAAAACTGGAGCCACTCAAGAATGACTGCTTGTGGTGACACAAGTGTAACATGTGCTTGTCTAAAGTCGTCCTGTGTTTGTGGATATGTGGAAATGCATGATAAGAGGGAAACAATGCAAGGCAAAATGGCAGGTGCTCAAAGCTTTAAGATCTTTTTCTTCATGCTAATGTGCTCTTGTTTTGCTTTTGAGAATTAGGGTAATTCGCAGGTCATTTTACAAAGAACTGTAATATCAAAGAACACTTCCAAACAGCTAAAATAGACTCAAGGTCACTATTAAAGTGATAAAGGGAGGTCAGTGGGGGAAAAGTTTGTATTCTCAAAAGCCAGATTTCACACAATGGCAGGCACTAAATCTAGTTACATGTGCTTGCAGTAGAAAAAGAAGACACTGATCTTAATAGAGGCTGGTCTTTTTCATGATGCGCAGGAACTCTTGCTCACTGACCTCTCCATCTCCATCTCGATCAGCTTCATCAATCATTTCCTGCAGCTCCTCATCAGTCAGGTTCTCACCCAACTCCTTGGCCACGCGTTTCAGATTTTTGAACGAAATCTTCCCAGTTTCATCATCATCAAAGAGCTTGAAAGCTTTCAGGATTTCTTCTTTGGTATCTTTCTCAGACATTTTCTGGGTCATCACAGTTAAAAAGTCACCAAAGTTCATTTTTCCTGTCCCTTCTTTGTCAATTTCACTTATCATTTTCTTAATTTCTTCTTTCTTAGGTTCAAAGCCCAGGGCCCTCATTGCCACCTTAAGTTCTTTAACATCTATGGTGCCAGTTCCATCCGCATCGAAAAGATCAAAAGCTTCCCGGATCTCCTGCTTCTGCTCTTCAGTAAGCTCAGGCTTAGGACTCATTCTTTTTCTCTGGGAACTTGATGCCATGTTTGTCTTCTTAAAGTTGGAGGCCATAGCCAAAGGAGTCCACCAATGAAGAGTTCTTTCAGTCTACCTTCATATGCTCCTAACCTCCTATGCTGTCAGTTTACTTGGTGCAGCAGCAGGGTGCCAAATTCAGCATTCCCTTATAAATGTAAGGAACATAACATTCCTTTTTTAAAAAATCGAATATGTTCTTAAGACACTTTATAGTAAACTTTTTAAAGCTAGTCAGTTGTGCGTAATCATGAACATTAAGTAACAACCATAATGGTAGTAACTGATGATGGTGTTAATGGTAATGAGTGAGGTGGTTGTGGTGATGATGGACATAATGATCATAATCATGTTGATTGTGATGACAATAGTAATGGGATTGTTGACGGTAAAATATTCCAAAGCTGCCATTAGACTCTAAGTTTCCCTAGCTGGAAGATCACCCTACCAATAAAAGGAAAATTAACACACCTGGGAGACAAACCATGCTTCTCAGAGCCAGTGTAAAGCAAGGCTCTAATTGTTCCATTAGTGAGGACCCCAGCCTCTCAAGTGATTACAGCCCAGGAGATACTGTGCCCATATATTCGTAAACACAATCCCAAGCCCCCAGTCTTAGTGACCCATTTTTTTATGACTTTGAGTAAATGTAGGACTCAATATAAATCAGTATGGTTCCTGCATTTTCTGATTGTTGAAACCAAGGCAGCCCTTAAAGTTTCCAGCAGACTGTGCTTTATTTTTCCTTATCACAGGTATTTAATTTCAAACTTAAAGCAATCGCATGAGAAAAATATTTCTTCCATGAACTCTTGTTTATGATGCAGAGTATTTATAACCATATGTTTATCTTCACCTCTATGTGATTTTTTAATCTGTGTGCTGTGTTCTCATTGGCAGTAATCCTAAGGCTCTGATGGCTTAGTGAAACTAAAGGTAATAATTGTAGTAACTAATATAAAATATATGGTTTGGCCAGGCATGGTGGCTCATACCTGTAGTCTCAGAGCTTTAGGGGATGAAGAGAGGAGAATTGCTTGAGGCCAGGAGTTGGAGACCAGCATGGGCAACACAGAGAGAGCCCATCTGTACCCAAAATTGTAAAAAGTAGCCCAGCGTGGTAACATGCACCTGTAGTCCCAGTTACTCAGGAGGTTGAGGTGAGAGGCTTGCTTGAGTTTGGGAGTTTAAGGTTACCGTGAGCCATGATCGCACCACTGCATTCAAACCTGAGCAACAGAATAAGACTCTGTCTTTAAAAAAGAGAAAAAACAGGAAAACAAAAGAAATGTGTGGTTTATATTTGCCTCTTTCATGTTATTAGAAGACTATGAGAGTGAAAAATTAAATCAGTGCTGTCTAGCATTCTCCTACACAATGGTGTTCCCACCTGCCGTGCACTCAGTGAATGGTGTTCATTCCACACTGCTTTGTAAAGCACATGATCCACATTTACAGTTATTCAAGTTGGGTGTTTCCTTTCATTTTAAGAGGCAGAGATGGGGTAAAAAAGGATACGTAAAGTGTTTTAAATCTACTGTTGTTATTTAGAAAAAAAATTCTTCTTTGTAATAAATGAAAATAATACATTTCTATTTCCATTGTCATAAATGGGAATAATTCCTTACGCACAATGCCTGGGACTAGAAGTGTCTTGAACTCAGAATTTTTTTCAGGTTTTGGAATGTTTGTATATATATAATGAGGTATTTTGAGGATGATATCCAAGTCTAAACATGAAATTTACATATGTTTCATATACATCTTATACACATAGGCTGAAGGTAATTTTATACAACATTTTTAATAATTTTATGCATGAAACAGTTTTGACTGTATTTTCACTGAGACCAGTCACATGAGAGGAAGTGTGGAATTTTCCACTTGTGGTTCATGTTGGCGCTCAACAAGTTTCAGATTTTGGACTTTGAATTTTCAGATTAGGAATGTTCAACTCGAATTTTAAAAATCTTAGCTACCTCTCATACTAGTTATTGTAAAGCTAAATGCCTCATTACCAATAATTTGACATAAAAGCTTACAATGCAATGCAGATTTTGCTTCACACCACATCCTAATGATTTTAAAGACTCTTACTTCTAAGAAAAAGGGATACAGTTAGTGCCAGTTAGAATCAAATGAGACAATACATTTGTGAATGCTATGTTTAAAAAGCAGATTACAAATGTTTTTGTAAAAATACATATATATATTTATATACATGTAAATACATATATGCATAGGAAAAGTCTAGAAGGATATTCACTACCACCATTCAGTTCCAACTGGTGGAAAATGGTTGTTTTAAATTTTTGTTTATTTGCATTTCTAATTAACTACAATGCATACATATTGCCTTTAAAACTTTTTGAATGCATCCAAAATTAGCAATAGATCTTTCCTCTATCTTCAAAAATTATAGAAATTAAATGCTATTAAATAATAAAAAAGTGCTACACAAAGATAAGCTAAAACAAAACAATTTAGTTTAGTGGAGACAAAACACACTGGTGGTCAGAAGTCATGGGTTTTAGGTTCAGTTCTGCCTCTTACTGGCTTAGTTACCTTGGGTGATTTATTTAACTTTTAGAGCTTCAATTTCCTAGACAATGAAACAACATACAGCATTCTTCTTTCTCCTATGCTATGCATCTACCAAGATATCAAGCATCAACCTGTTTCAATTACACGTTGCTTAGAGCTGTAAGTGTACAGATTTATAAGACTACACATGTGAGGCAAAAGAGGAAGCTCACGGTCAGGACAGAGCAGAGGTAAGTGTGAGTTCCAAGTCACCAATAATTAGTAAACCTTGGGCAAATCACTTAGTGTCTGGCACCTCAGTTTTCTCAATACAAAAATGAAAATAAAAATCCTTCCCTAAACATTTTTCTCCCCATTTCCCAAAACTTTAGAAGTTAATGAGATTGACCTTTGAAAGAAATGTGTAAGCTGTAAAGCATTATGCAAAAGTTGGTAATTATATAAGGAAGCAATTAAAATAGGGGGAATTTAAGTTTTATAGCTTAAGAAATACATCCCACAGATGAGACTATCTATACATATTGTATCCAGCAATGATTATTCATGCTTCCTGGAGGTACGCCTGTAATTTGAATACTTCGTCATCAGGGATGTAATGGGACAATGGTTTGATATTATGATCTGAAAATAATAATAATAATAATTAGCTATTTAGCACTTACTATGGAACATTCAATGGGCCAGCGCTCAGGGTGCACCACAGATCAATTAAATCAGAACATCTATGGGTAGAACCCAGGCATCAATCCTTTGTAAATGCTCCATGTGATTACAATATATAGCCAATGCTGAGAACCACTGCCTTAGGACCTTAAGTCAAGTGAGAAATTAAGAACAAATTCCAGACTCTTAATGACAATTCACACTTTTTATAGGCACTGAGTATTTGAAAAAAGATTTCTAAATATGCATTATCCCATGTTACTTTTACAACCACCTTTCGAATCAATATTAATTTCTTCATCTTTCAGACATAGAAATTGATGTGTCAGTCAATGACACAGCTTGTAACTACCCTATCACCCTGACACTGCATAAATTTCAGATAAGTATTTACATGTTCACACTCAGTGAATATTTAGGAATTA
Source organism: Macaca fascicularis (assembly GCF_037993035.2). Classification (NCBI taxonomy): domain Eukaryota; kingdom Metazoa; phylum Chordata; class Mammalia; order Primates; family Cercopithecidae; genus Macaca; species Macaca fascicularis. The sequence goes on from NC_088388.1 coordinate 123,148,100, forward strand.
TATACCTGACAAGGGAAGTTTATTTCTAAAGCAAAATCCATCTCCAAATACTAAATATGAAATATACTACTTATCTACAGTATAGAGATTCTCAAACTTTACTACACAACACCATCACCAGAAAGATTGTTAATACATAGATTGCTGGGCTCCGTATCCAGAGTTTCTGATTAAGTAGGTGTGAGGTGAGGCCTGAGAATTTGCATCTCTAAAAAACTCCAGGTAATATCAGTGCTGCTGGTCCAGGGACTACCCTTTAAGAAACACTGCCCCAGGATACTTTAGAAAAACGTGCATGGTAAAAGATCCAGACCTTGGCCTGCTTTCCTCCCATCTTCATGATCTCTGAAACACTCAGGCTGGTCTTCCTGCAAAGAAGACCAGCAAATAGCAGGAGGAGGGGAGGAAGGCAGGGAGGATGCATCAGCAGAGAGCCCAGGATGTTTCACTAGCACCAAAGGCTCAAGACTAGCTTCCCCAAGCCATCCAAGATTAGCCTTTTAATAGGGTTCTTGTCTCCCATGCATCCCTGCAGGCCTCCCGCCCAGAGAAGGATGGCTGCAGGAAATCACTCCATAGTGACAGAGTTCATTCTCAGGGGATTAACGAAGAGAGCAGACCTCCAGCTCCCCCTCTTTCTCCTCTTCCTCGGGATCTACTTGGTCACCATGGTGGGGAACCTGGGCATGATCACTCTGATTCGTCTGAACTCTCAGCTTCACACCCCCATGTACTACTTCCTCAGCAATCTGTCACTCGTGGATCTCTGCTACTCCTCCGTCATTACCCCCAAAATGCTGGTGAACTTTGTGTCAGAGAAAAACATCATCTCCTACGCAGGGTGCATGTCACAGCTCTACTTCTTCCTTGTTTTTGTCATTGCTGAGTGTTACATGCTGACAGTGATGGCCTACGACCGTTATGTTGCCATCTGCCACCCTTTGCTTTACAACATCATTATGTCTCATCACACCTGCTCCCTGCTGGTGGCTGTGGTCTACGCCATGGGACTCATTGGCTCCACAATAGAAACTGGCCTCATGTTAAAACTGCCCTATTGTGAGCCCCTCATCAGTCACTACTTCTGTGACATCCTCCCTCTCATGAAGCTGTCCTGCTCTAGCACCTATGATGTTGAGATGGCAGTCTTCTTTTTGGCTGGATTCAACATCATAGTCACGAGCTTAACAGTTCTTGTTTCTTACACCTTCATTCTCTCCAGCATCCTCGGCATCAGCACCACAGAGGGTAGATCCAAAGCCTTCAGCACCTGCAGCTCCCACCTTGCAGCTGTGGGAATGTTCTACGGATCAACTGCATTCATGTACTTAAAACCCTCCACAATCAGTTCCTTGGCCCAGGAGAATGTGGCCTCTGTGTTCTACACCACAGTAATCCCCATGTTGAATCCCCTAATCTACAGCCTGAGAAACAAGGAAGTAAAGGCTGCCGTGCAGAAAACACTGAGGAGTAAACTGTTTTGATGCAAATGTTATTGTTCCTTTTCAATTTAGTAGTAATTGTTATAAATACTAGAGGGACAGCTTCTGAATGCTGGCCAGCCGTGAATGGAAAATAATCACTTCTCCACATGGCTGGGTGGATGCCATTTTTCCTTCTCTCCCTCTTTTTCCACTACTGATTGAAACCAGCCAACTTCAAGTTCAGGTTTTCTTTCACTTGAGATCCATCCCTCTATCCCAAGCCCTTTAATAAATGTTTCCTACCTTAATTGTAATTTAACTTAAATGCTAAACTTTCAACATTGAGTTTTAGGGTCATTCATGGTCTTATTACCTTCTACACAGAAAATATTACTCAGCCTAATTTTTTTCTTTTTTCTTCTTTTCAGTGACAGAGTCTTACTCTGTAGCCCAGGCTAGAGTGCAGTAGCACAATCTTGGATCACTGCAACCTCCGCCTCCCAGGTTCAAGTGATTCTCCTGCCTTAGCCTCCCGAGCAACTGGAATTACAGGCATCTGCCACCATGCCCAACTAATTTTTGTATTTTTAGTAGAGACGGGGTTTCACCATGTTGGCCAGGCTGGTCTTGAACTCCTGACCTCAAGTGATCCACCTGCTTCAGCCTCCCAATGTGCTGAGATTACAGGCGTGAGCCACCACGCCCGGCCAATTTTTTTCTTTTTGTACTTGGGAATAAATGAGGCAAGGAGAGGCAAAGTATCTCTACTTACTCCTGCCCAAGAATTTCCTGATCTCTTATGCAATTTTCTTAGTAACACTAATAATAATGATAATAGCAGCTAACATGTTTTTGGATGCTGACTCTGATCCATGCAACTCTTCTACATGCTTTCTATTCCGTTTCAATTATGCTGCACAACAAATAGGTACTATTCTATCCTCATTTTACAGATATGGAAACTTGGAGCAGGAGTAACACTGGGATTCAAACCCCACTCCCAGTGACTCCAGAGCCCAGACTCTGGGCACTTACACATTACTTCTTCACTTTAGTCTAACAGTCCCTTTGAACAGCCTATTAAACCTCCCATAATTATGCTCGTCCAATTTCAAATGCCTTCTGAAAATAATTTCTCAAATCCCTTCCTTTTATCATCTGCCCAAACCTCTTTCTCTTTATGGGCAACAACTATAATAGAATGGGAAAAGATGCCTAAGTAGCATATATAGTAATAAACCCTAGCAAACCAGCAAGAAAAAGACATCAACATTAGCAAGAAAAAAAAAAATGAGCAAGGTATACAGAACAATTTACAAAAGAGAAAACCTGAAGTACCACAGAGCATGTGAAGAGATGCTCAAACCGATTACTAAACATAGAAGTGCAAATTAAAACAGTGATATATCTTTTTATATTTATAAGATTAGCAAAAATTTTAAAAGCTGGATGGTGCTAAGTGTTAGTAAGGAGGTAGGGATTTAGGAACCCCCATATACTACAGCTATTCTGGAAAACAGTAAGACATTACTTAGGAAAAATAAGTATATGTATCCACAGGGCATAGCAAATCTGGTCCAGGGTATATATAGGCCCAAATCACTCTCTTTCAGGCCTATAAGATGGCATGTACAAAGGCATTCATTATACCATTATTTTAGGCAATGGGAACTTAGAGGTAAAATAGGTGTCCACCATTGGGAAAGTAAGTAGATAAATTGTATCTACTTACTTACAATTTATAGACTTTTCAACAGTTAGAAGCAAAGGATTAGCTATACACAGTATAGTTTAGAGGTATAGTGCTGTGTGAGAAAAGTAAGAAAGATAATGAGATATAAAACATATTATTTATGTATATTAAAATTGCATGTGCACACACCCCAAAAAAAGCACACTTAGAAAGAAAAAAGACCATAACGTAAAATACACATCAGGTAGGTTAGAATGACTGCTGAGAGATATAAGATGCTTGAAAGTAGGAAGCAGAAAAAAAGATGAAACAGAAAACCAAGAAAGACCACATTCCGGACCATAAAACACATCTTAACTGATTTGAAGAAACAGAAATCATACAATGTCTGCTATCTGCTCTTAGACCACAGTGAAATTAAACTAGAAATCAGTAACAGAAAGAAAGATGAAAAATCATTAAATACTTTGAAATTAAACAACACATTTCTAAGTAACACATGGGTCAAAGAAGAAAATCTCAAGAGAAATTTTAAAATATTTTGAATAAAATGAAAATGCAACTAATCAAAACTTGTGGGATGCAGCAAAAGCAGAGCTTAAAGGAAATTTTGCAGCATTGAATGTCTTAGCAAAGAAAATGATCTAAAATCAATCACCTAGACTTCCAACTTAGGAAACTAGGTTGGAGAATTGCAAATTAAATCCAAAGTAAGCAGAATAAAAGAAAAAGTTAGAGAAAAATCAATAATATTTAAAACAGAAAATCAACAGAGGAAAATCAATGAAACCAAAAGCTGGTTCTTTGAAAAGGTCATTAAAATTGATAAGCCTCTAGCCAGGCTAACTGGAAAAAAAAGAGAGAGGACACAAATTACTAGTGTCAGAAAGGAAAGAAGGACATCACTATAGATCCTGTGAACATTAAGAAAAAGAAGAATTACTATGAACAACTCTGTGCCTACAAACTTAATAACCTAGATGAAATAGACCAACTCCTTGAAAGACACAATCTGTCAAAATTCACACAAGAAGAAATAGACAAACTGAATAGGCCTATATATTAAAGAAACTGACTCAATAATTAACAGCCTTTCAAAACAGAAAACACCAGGTTCAAATGGGTTCACTGGTGAATTCTACCAAACATTTTAAGAAAGATACTATACCAATTCTCTACGATCTCTTCCAGAAGATTGAAGCAGAGGGTATACTTCCTAACTCATTCTTTGAGGCCAGCATCACCCTAATACCAAAATCAGACAAAAATACTATAAGAAAAGGAAGCTACAGACCAGTACCTAACATGAATAGAGACAATAAACTCAACAAAATATTAGTAAATTGAATGCAACAATGTATTCAACAACTATATACCATAACCAAGTGTAATTTATCCCAAGTACATGAGCCTGGTTCAACTTTTGAAAATCAGTTAAGGTAATCCAAATCCACATCAACAGGCTAAAGAAGAAAAATCACACGTTGATATCAATAGACACAGAAAAAAATTTTTGACAAAATTCCTCACTCATTTGTAATTTTTTAAAACTCTCAGTAAACTAGGAATACAGGGGAACTTCCTCAACTTGATAAAGAATTTTTTTTAAACCTACAGCTAATATCATCCTTAATAATGGCAAAGTTGAAACTTTCCCACGAAGATCAGGAGCAAAGCAAGGATGTCCCCTCTCACTGCTGTTTTCCAACATTGTACTGGAAGTGCTACCTAATACAATAAGACAAGAAAAGGAAATAAAATATATACAGATTGGGAGAGAAGAAATAAAACTGTCCTTACTCACAGATGACATGATTGTTCATTTAGAAAACTAAAAATAATTGACAAAAACAAATGAAAACCTCCTGGAACTAATAAGCATTTACAGCAAGGTTGCAGCATACAAGATTAACATACAAAAGTAAATTGCTTTCTTATATGCCTGCAAACAACAGTGGAATTTGAAATGTAAAACACAATGCCATTTATGTTAGAACTCCAAAAAATGAAATACCTAAGTGTGAATTTAACAAAATAAGTGCATGATCTAAACAAGGAAAACTACAAAACTCAGATGAAAGAAATCAAATACTAAATAAATGGAGAGAGATTCCACATTCATGAAAAGGAAGGCTCAATAATTCATAATTGCCAACATTTGGAACCAACCAAGATGTCCTTCAGTAGGTGAATAATAAATAAACTATGATATGTTCAGACAATGAAATATTATTCAGTGCTAAAAAGAAATGAGCTATCAAGCCATGAAAAGACATGGAGGAATTTAAATCCATATTACTAACTGAAAGACGTCAATCTGAAATGGCTACATACTGTATGATTCCAAGAATCTAACATTCTGGAAAGGGCAAAACTATGGAAACAGTAAAAAGATCAGTGGTTGCCAAGGATTACAGTGGGAGGGAGTGATGAATGGGTGGAGCACAGAGGATTTTTAGGGCAGTGAAAATGCTCTGTATTGACTGGTATAATGTATATATACTGGTATGTATAATGCCATAGTGTATACATGTATAATGACATGGTATATACTTGTCATTATACATTGATCTAAACCCAAAGAAGGTACAATATCAAGAGTGAACACTAATTTAAACTTTGGCCTTTGGGTGATAATAATGTGTCAATGTAGGCTCATCAGTTGTAGCAAATGTGCCACTCTGGTAAGGGATGTTGATACTGGGGAAGGTTATGTATGTGTGGAGGTAAGGAAAATATAGGAAATCTCTGTACCTTCTGCTCAATTTTTCTGTAAACCTAAAACTATCTTTAAAAATAAATTCTATTTTTAAAAGAAGAAACAGAAATAAAAATTATTTTTCCTAGACCCGCCACCCTCAGGTACATACCAGTGAACATATCCAAGAAGCTCTGGATCAGAGCTAGCCACTGAACCATTGAATAGAGAGACAGGCAAGTTCACCCTCAATAATTGTGAGGTCTTGGGAAAGACTATCTACATGTTTAAAAGTTGTAAATTAAGCTAACGAAGTGTTAAATATTTTCCTTCCTCCTACCTTGATAGATAACAAGCTAGATGGCCAGGTTCAAATTTAGAAATCTCAGAATTCTAAGAGCTCCATGCCAGAATGTGGTACTGGGAAAGAGCTCTTCCTGGCACCTGGCATTCTCCCCACAGACGCAGCTTTCCCCCTCTGCTTCCCACTCCCCATTGTGTCCCATTCCACAAGGGACCTCACACGTACACATATATGGGCAACCTGGTATTCAAACTCTTGGTCCATACACCTGCACAAAGCAACCCCTGACTGTCCCTTTTGTCTAAGGTTGAACAGCCAGTAGTGGTCTGCCTTCAGGACATGGTCCTGGGGAAGAGCCTTATAAGCAGGTACAGGGTATTTAAGGAGGGAATTCTGGTATCCCCAACACTACTAAGGGATGCATAGGCTCTAACTGGGCACATCCTCTTGGATCCATTCACCCCATAAGGAAGGGTCAGCCAGGGGAGGGCTGAAGACAGAGAGACCTCTCACAAAATCTAAGGGAAGCATTATTATTATTGTTATTATTATTATTATTTTTGAGACTGAGTCTTACCCTGTCGCCCAGGCTAGAGTGCAGTGGTGCGATCTCGGCTCACTACAACCTCCACCTCCCGGATTCAAGTGATTCTCCTCCTCAGCCTCCCAAGTAGCTGGGATTACAGGCGCCCACCACTGCGTCTGACTAATTTTTTGTATTTTTAGTAGAGGCAGGGTTTCACCGTGTTAGCCAGGATGGTCTCGATCTCCTGACCTCGTGATGCACCCGCCTCAGCCTCCCAAAGTGCTGGAATTACAGGCGTGAGCCACCGCGCCCAGCCAAGAGTTATATTTTTATATATGATCTGGACATTGTCTGGTTGTATATTCAGGCTCTCCAAAGTGACGGAGTGAAAAACTGGTACTACTGGTACTATCATCTGCCTGGACTTTTGATCGTAGCTTTCAAAGTTTTTCCACTTCTGCGCCCTGCCATGCATTCAGAGATTTTCAGAAGGACCCAGTGTAATTGACACAGATTACAAAAAGTCCATAGCAGGCACACGGAGAAAATGGTCTTTACCTTCAAATGCATAGCAGTTTGGGAAAAGGAACCACAGTTCAGAACTAAAGCCTTCTCTAGGAAAAAGAATAAAATGCAGAAGAAGCAATCCAAGGCAGAGTTGCAGGGTCTCTGTTCTCATTCCCAAACCACAAAATGAGAGCCTTCAATACACTTAAGCAAATGCCATTCAAATTTCATGCCAGTTACACAGAGTCCACATAATTGGACCATATCCTTCCTTTCCCCATCACTCTGCTGAAATGTTCCCATTTGCCAGGGTTTGGAACAAAGTAAGGGAGCTCCGCTGACTTAAGGTCAGCTTAGGGTAATTAGCCTGGCACCAGTCCCAACAGAAGTTAGACTCTCCTCCAGCAAAGACCTGCTCAAGGCCAAGCCTCCCTTTAATTACCAGGGGCCTGGTAAGTTATTTAGAGAACATCTCCTGCTCCTAGCATGGACAATTGCTCAGAGCCAGCTTCCTGAAGCTGCCATGTCCTTTTTCTGTCTGTCCTGGGATCCCTTCAGGTTGTCTCTGCACCCCCATGCTCATCAGTGTCTTGTTGCTTTTGCACATGGCTGCAGACTCTATGCTCTCAGAAGCCCTGCTGCCAACAAAACGGGCAAGTTCATAGCTGTGGGCCTGCCGCTGCTGCTGCTGTCCCTGGCCCAGGAGTTTTCCAGTGTGTTGCTGCCACTACCCAGTGCAGCAGAAGGAGCCTACACCACCTTATTCCTCTCATTGCATGGGATCTGGAGTAAGACAGCTGTGAGTATGATTCATACGCTAAGCAAGTTTCATTATTTTGGCTGGGTTGGATGTAATGAAATAAGCAGACAAAATATGTGCTTAGGCACCAGAAAATCAGGGCAACAAGAAGGTTTTGGAAAACATTTTCACAATTTTCCAATTAAAGGAACTAAAAACAAACAACTTTAGTTTCAGAATATATGTATTTATTGTGTCATTTCAAATATTAATTTTTATTTTAAATTTTATGTGGCTGAGGGAGATTGGGCACTATAATGTTTTTTAAGGGCCTAGGACCCCAATGTAACCAAGACAGTTGGTCAACTAGTGAACAGATCGGTGGTTCTTAAACTTTAGCCTGTATCAAAATGGCCTAGGAAACCTGTGAAAACAAGGGCTGAACTGCACCCCACAGCTTCTGATTTACTAGGTCTGAGGCAAGGATTGAGAACCTGCATTTCTAATAAATTTGCAGGTAACACTGACGCTTCTAGGCTGGGGACCACACTTTGAGAAGTACTGCTTTAGAGAAAGGAGGTCTACGTGAGCCCCTTTATGAGTAGCTGTATTTTAGTCTTGTCAGTTTTACCAGGAAACCCTCCAGCCTCCTAATGAGACTGGCTGCCAACATGCTAAGAACCCAGCCATGGAAAGAACAACAGGGTGTCATGACTTAATGCACAGACTTGCACATAATCTCCATGTTTTTACAGAAAACTGTTCTTGGTATCTCAAGTACACAAGATGTAGATAGTGCAGTTGACGCTTGAACAACACAGGAGGAGTTGAGATGCCAACCCCCTACGCAGCCAAAAATCTGCTTGTAGCTTTGACTCCCCAGAAACTTAACTACTCATAGCCTACTGTTGACCAGAAGCCTTACCAATAACATAAAGTCAATTAACATATTTTGTATGTCATACGTATTATGCACCATATTTTTATAATAAAGATACAGAAATGCAGATACAACTAAAAAAAATCATACAGAAGAGAAAATATATTTACTATCCAGTAAGTGAAAGTAAATCATCATACAGGTCTTCACCCTTATTGTCTTCACATGAGTAGGCTGAGGAGGAGGAAGAAGAGGAAGGCTTGGTCTTGTTGTCTCAGGGGTGGCAGAGGAGGAAGAGGTGGAGGAGATGGAAGGGGAGGCAAGAGAGGCAGGCACACTCCATGTAACTTTTATTGAAATAAATACATATATAAATGGATCCGTGCAGTTCAAGCCCATGTTGTTTAAGGAACAAGTGTGTTTCCATTTTGAAAATAAGTAAACTGAGGTGAACAAATGTGAAATAATTATAAGGCTTTGTGGTTAGTAAGAAGCAGAGGAGATATGCAAGCACACATCTAGTAGACCTCAAAAGAGCATGCTCTCTTTTTAAGGCACCAGGCTACAATATAAGGATGTCCTTATGTTATAACTAAGATTGGAATTCATGTACAAATCCACATAGGCTCAAGGTGAGAGGAAAACCCTGCAGGAGCATCATTCTGTGCAAACCATGTGGGCTTTGCAATCAGGATGACTTAAATTCAAACCCTGACACTCACTGATGGCAAAAACAAAGAGGAGCCCCACTGGGTACTTCTGCTGAATAAAGGCATTGCCAGTGTCAATCTCAAAAAAAAAAAAAGATGGTTCCTCGTATAGGAAACCAATCTGTAAGGAGATGCCTGGGTGGAAAAAGGAGAGGAGCTGGTTTCCTTTCTCAGCATGGACTTTGAAAGGTAGACAAGTTCAAATGCCATCTCAGACAGTGGAGCAGACGATAGCCTCTGCAGCAGCAGGAGCAGGGTGTGGAAACCTCTGTGGAACCCCACAAGCTGACAATGATAAACAATATCTCGTAAGACATATTCTCTAGACACACTCCACCTTTATTTCCCTTTCATCATCACCGAGCCTTAGGACAGTCATGTCGGACCCTCCGCCTCTTGTCTCAAGATGCACCAGAGAACGGCAAGGTTATGGTCGTTTGTCCACTGTTAAGGAGAAGCAGGAGTCCTCTGAGCACTGCATAATTTGGGGCACACAACAGAGAGAAGACACAGGAAGGAGAGGGACATTCCCCAGAACAGAGCCTAGGATGCTTGGTCCAATCATCCCTCCCCACCCAGAATCAACTTCAGTTCCACATTTGAATGTTTCTGGTTTGTTTTAGAAAAAAAAATGGCTTTTTCCCTTTTTGTCCCTCTCCTACAGAAGATTCCCCAAGTACACAGCAATGAATAAGAATGAATGAATCCAGCCGGGCGCGGTGGCTCACGCCTGTAATCTCAGCATTTTGGGGTCATGAGGTCAGGAATTCAAGACCAGCCTGGCCAAGATGGTGAAACCACGTCTCTACTAAAATACAAAAATTAGCCGGGCATGGTGGTGGGTGCCTGTAATCCCAGCTACTTAGGAGGCTGAGGCAGAGAATTGCTTGAACCCGGGAGGCAGAGGTGCAGTGAGCCAAGATCATGCCCCTGTACTCCAGCCTGGGCGACAGAGCAAGACTCCATCTCCAAAAAAAAAAAAAAAGAATAGGATGAAAGAGCATGAAATATCTGTTTATTAAGATAATTATTAAAGCATTCATTCATTGATAAAATAGAAAAGCATTCACATAAATAGCCCTTTCTGGCTATATGATCAAAGAAAAAAACCTCTCTCACCGCAGTACATACAAAAGTAGTAGATGAGTAATATTAAAGCAGCTTTTTATTGAATGGTATGGTTTATGAGAAGGTAAAGGAAGTTGCTATGAAGGCAAAAAAAAAAAAAAAAAAAAACAGGTAAAAAGCAGGCATCTGACTATGTAAATGAAGCCTGGACTCAGTGTTCACCTAGGGGTGTCTTCCAGTCCTTGGAGTCCTTGGAAAGTCCTGAGCTTTCAGACATGAAAAGCAAGAGATGAGGCCTGGAGCCCACGCAGCACAGAGGTGGGATTAGAAGCCGTGTCCCCTCCCCACCACCCTTGTAAACTCATGCCGAAAGAAGGTAAACCTGAGTGAATGAACTGGAAGAGAACTGCCCCCTCAGAGAGATGGTGAGGATACAGGCTGGCCTCAGCCTTGGCTCTGGATGGAGTACGGGGAGAAAATGGAAAACCCTCTCTCCTGAAAATCGCTCACCACAATCTGCACTCAAATGTGTATGAACTTGGAATGTGGATGGAACAATCTCTCTCTGACGTGTAGAGTCCCATACCAAAAATGTATTATAAAGAGGTCCTAGATGTTATCACTTACAATGAATTAGAAGTGTGGTAAGTGCTCCAAAAGGAAGCATAGGGTTGTACCAAAGCATTTAACTGGGGGAAACTGAACTGAGTCTTCAGGGTCAGGAATAGGCTCTCTGGGGAAGTGAAATTCAGACACCTAGAGGATAAGAAAGTGCAGTCGATATTTGGCTTCTCAGCATCAGAACCCACTTTTCTGTTAGGAGAATCTGCCTTTGTTCAAGTCTTTATTGAAATCTTCTCACTTGGCAGCTATTAAGACCAGAGCAAGTGCCTGAATATGCTCTCTGTTGAAGGTAAGAGGAACATTCGACCTCAGCTAACTAGATGCTCCCGCTCAGGACTTTACTTCTGGAGCAAGCAGTGCAGAGAAACAAAGATAATTTCAGGTTGCTGTGGTTTGTTTGTCCCCACCAATACGCGTGTTGAAGTTTGATTCCCATTGCGGTGGGGCTGGGCTGTGGGGTGGGAGGTGTTTGGGTCACAGGGGCAGATCCCTCATGAGTGGCTCGGTGTCCTTCTGCAGCAGTGAGTGAGTTCTTGCTCTGGTGAGACTGGATTTGTTCTCAAAGGAATGAATTTGTTCCCTCAAAAGTGGGTTGTTATAAGCCAGGACGGCCCTTGAGGTTTGCCTCTTTGCCTTTGTCTGCTTCCCCTTTGACCTTCTCTGCCATGCTATGACCTAGCACGAAAAGCCCTCACCAGAATCTAAGCAGATGCCAGGGCCATGCATCCCATACTGCCTAGCCCGCAGAGCTGTGAGCTAAGTAAACCTCTGTTCTGTGTCAGTGATCCAGTCTCAGGTATGATTATCCATTTGTGTTACAGCAACACAAAATGGACTAAGATACAGGTCCATAATGGAAAACACAAAGATGGCAACCACTAGCAACCAGCTGTGTTGTGTGGTGCTATCAGGTGACCAGAGGCCAGGGCTACTTAAACCAATGCAGGCCTCACTTATGGCCTCAGCTGGGATTCTGGCCGCCTGACTCCCCTGGATCCTAATTATTCCCAGATCTGGTTTCCCAGACTTCTCTAATAGTCTAGTTGCCCTATCTCTTTTCAACGCATTCCTTTCCTGCTGGAGTTCACCAGAGTCAGATTCTATTTTTTCACAGCTAAGAGCCATCGCTGGTTATAATAGAAGCTGGCCAGATGGCGCATCTGAGGGAAATGATAGGGAGTGAGGAAAGTGCCCCGCAGCACAGCAGCCCTCTCAGACGCCTGTGGCTGCTCATCAACCCCCACCCTCCTCCTGGTAAAGTGGAAACAGCCTTTACCTTACTCTTCTGCATCATACTCACGCTGTGTTTATTCTTGTTTTTCTCTTCCAGACGCCTTTTGTTGGCATAGTAAGGCGAAAAAAAAAAAAAAGAGAGAGAGAGAGAGAAAGAAAATGAAAGAAAGCAAGAAAGAAAAAAAAAAAATGTACGAACAGACCATATTCCAGAGACCAACATCCTTGGTAAAGAGTGTGGGGAAGTCCGCAGTCAATTTGTCTTATGAGAACTACATTTCAAGTGACTAACCCAACTATCAATGCCCTAATGTCAGCAAAACAACTATAAACACACATGCTTCCAATCTAGATATCTATATTTGTATCAGTTCGAATTTTACTAAGATTCTTAAAATAATGTAGTGTATTCCCAAAATTATTACTGAAATCTAACAAAGTGAATGACATAATTACTATTTAAATGTTACACATGTGGTATGGTTAGCATTTGTATTTTAAACATTCACTGTGCTAGCAGAGGACTATCTCTATGTGACACACAGGCACACACACAGATACCATACACCTTGTCTGTTAAAGTTCCTTATGGAACCAATACAAGAGTAGCTCATTGTTCATTTTTACAAGATTTATTTTACGGTACTTTGTTTTTAAATAATTATAGCTTTGTTTTTATGACAGGTAACTGGCCATATCTTTATTTATTTTCTATTCAATCTTTATTCAGAAACCATGTCCTATTTTTTAACACTGTAACTATAGAAATACATGATCAAATTTATGATACACGAAAAACTCATTGCTATGAATCCTGAATGATGAATAGAAGATGACCAGAAAAGAATGGATGAGGGTTTTGTAGGCAGAGAAGACAACATGAAAAAAAGATACGGAGGCACAAAAAAACCCATGTATCTATGTATATTTAGGGAAGGGTTGGTGATATTGTGGTTAAATCACTGCATGTGTGGAAGAGTGAAATAGGAGAGCTTTGGGGAACAGTGGCACAACTGTTAATTTTGTGTGTCACTTTGACTGTATCATGTTAGATGGAAGAACGGCTTTGTTATTTCCTTTACCTGGACATTAAGTGCAAGAAAATGTGTATGGATGCTGAGTAAACAAGGGCTAAACTGTGATGGTTAATTTTATGTATCAGCTTGGCTGGGCTATGGAATCCAGCTGTTTGAGCAAACATTAGTCTAGATGTTGCTGTGGATGTGAATTGTATCTGTGATTAACATTTACAGTCAGTTGACTTTAAGTAAAGCAGATTACAGCAGAATATAATGTAGCAGGCTTCATCCAATCCATTGAAGACCAAAGGGCAGAAGAGTTTCCAGAGAAGGAGTTGTGCCTGGAGACTGTAACACAGAAACCCACCTGAGTTTCTAGCCTGCTGGCCTGCCCTGTGAATTTGAGATTCCAAACTACAACATCAATTCTTCCAGGCTGTGCCTGCCTGACAAATTCCATATTTCCCAGTCCCCACAATCATGTGAGCCAATTCCATAAAACACAGCTCCCTGCAGACATACCATCTATCTACACAGTATATCTGCATAGATATATAGATAGATACAGATATCTAGAGATAGATATAGAGATAGATGTAGATATCTAGAGATAGATATAGATATCCAGATATAGGTAGGGTTCTGTTTCTCTGGAGAATCCAGACAGACACAAGAGGTTACAGGTGATAATTAATCATCCTCCCCTCCACACTCTGAGAATTGAGAAAGAAGCCACATAGAAAGAGATGAAGACAGCATAAACACTGATGAAGTTCATAGAAGGGCATAGCTTAGAGCTACAGCCACAAAAGGACTCCCTAATCCCTCTCTGCTTCCCTAGATTAATTCTACCAACCTAGACACAAGCTGAGATGGCAACTGCAGCTCTTCTCTACGAAAGGAGAGCACTCAGAAGAGGAAGAAAGAGACTCCTGAGGACAAGGCTGTCCTACAAAGAGAATGCTCAGGGGGCTCAGCCGTCCTGAACCAGTGCTGTTTTCCAGCCTCAAGAGGCAGGAGTCACTGTTCTTTCTGGGGGTGAGTCTAGTGGGGAGAAGGAAAAAAGAAAGGGCTCCTCCCGCTCTTTATCTTCCTGAGGCACAGAAGGCACATAGGTATCCCATTATACAGGCTGATCTGCTTTGGGTTCAGTCACAGACAGGGCAATCATTTCCCTACAGCAAGTTTCCTTCTTGTGACATGTAAAATACTTGCTCGTCAAGTTCTGCTGTAGTTCAGTACTGTGCTATGTTACTTCTGAGACGTATTAATTTTTTTAATACTCTCAAAAGTAACTAAGAAACTTTAAGACACGCTTCTACTTGTTTTCCCCTTTAGTGTAGCTGTTTCTCTCTGCTAGTCGAAGTTTGGATCTGCTTCTGGAAGCCCAAGTGCAATTGGAGGGTAAATACACAAAGTGTGTCTCAAGTCAAGAGCAACCAGAGACCTCTCAACCTAACAGCCTGAGTTTTCTTTTACATATTTCAGAGGCCTCAGTAAAAATCCAGAGAAGGCTCCCTCAGTTACTTCCTAGAGTTACTATAGAAAACAAGAAATTTTGTCCTTTGAGTTGACACATGTAGCAACTTTAACAACCTCCATGTTCGATTTTGCTTCAACACTGAAAGCAATGAAAGGAGGTGCCTACCCTGTCTCCCTCCCCCATTTGGTTCTGGGGCCCAGGGTTGATGCTACGTGGGAATTCCCAGGCTAGTGCTCTACAAAAATGGCCGAAATTCAGTAACACAACTTGTGGAGCTGGCAATTAGGCAGGGTTTTTACATTCTGCACATGACAAAGCCCTTTTGATATCGCCATCTTCAATTAAATTATATAAAATTATTCAAAGCTACTAAGATCTCTGTTTTCTTAAGTAATGGCAGGTAATGCCTTGAGAGAGCTTAAAATCAGTTTATATGGAGTAGAGAGGAAAAACTCTTCATTTGTTATTGGTTCTGGGGAGCAGTATTGTGCCCTTGAAGACAGCAGGGAAGAGTCACACCATAAACATGTGACATTATTCTTGTTTTCAGAGGTTCAAATTGCGGCATACACTCACTGTTATTTTCAGAAAGGCAGAAGCTGTCTACATGAATGCATCATCCTTTTAGTCAGAAAACATTTAATGCCCTCGTACTCTCAGCAATTCTAAGTAAAATAGGAAATAAAGAATAAATAATACTCACTTATTTTTTTAAGTTTTTTTAGAATATACATTTATTGAATAATGCCTTAGTGCTTGCTAGAATTTACTTCTTAAAATAAATATATACATTATATATAAATATATTTGTATACTATGTATATGTGTGTAAATATATTCCCCTTATTAAGTAAAAAAGTCTTTGTAAGAAACTGTGTCTTAAGGTTTCTTAATTACTTTGGGGAATATTTAAAAATATGTATCCCAAAAGTAACATATATATATATTTTTTTTTCTTTTCTTCCCATAAAAAGAGAAGATGGTATTTAAAAATCAGCATAGGCCTAAACATATTTAACTGACGTTCAGACAGAATGACTTTTTCTGCTGCTGCCATCTGGTGGCAGCTTGCCTAAAACTCAAGGAGAGTAACATTCTCAGTAGCTCCCTCTGGCCCAGGGAAAACCTGACAATTATACAGCAAGTTCTAAATCATAGAAACCCTAGATCTGAGATCCAAGTACATCTGTACAGGGAAGTTGCACTGCATATGAAGAGAGAGGAAAAATGGTATAACAGTGAAAAGTTAGCACCAGCACTTGAATGTTGACAGGAAGAGAAATACACAAAACATTTAAAAATTTTTTACAATAGAGAGAAGCCAGGCATGGTGGCTCACACCAATGGAATAGAATAGAGAACCCAGAAATAAAGCCCAACACTTACAGCCAGCTGATCTTCAACAAAGCAAACAAAAACATAAAGTGGGGAAAGGATACCCTATTGAAAAAATAGTGCTGGGAAAACTGGCAAGCCACATGTAGGAGAATGAAACGGGATCCTCATCTCTCACCTTACACAAAAATCAACTCAAGATCGATTGATGACTTAAATCTAAGACCTGAAACTATGAAAATTCTAAAAGATAACATTGGAAAACCCCTTCTAGACATTGACTTAGGCAAAGACTTCATGACCAAGAACCCAAAAGCAAATGCAACAAAAACAAAGATAAATAGATGGAACTTAATTAAACTAAAGAGCTTCTGCACAGCCAAAGGAACAGTCATCAAAGTAAACAGACAACTCACAGAGTGGGAGAAAATCTTCACAATCTATACATTCAACCAAGACTAATATCCAGAATCTACAAGGAACTCAAATTAGCAAGAAAAAAAAACAATCCCACCAAAAAGTGATGAATAGACAATTCTCAAAAGAAAATACACAAATGACTCACAAACATATGAAAAAAATGCTCAACATCACTAATGATCAGGGAAATGCAAATCAAAATCACAATGTGATACCACCTTACTCCTGCAAGAATGGCCATCAGCAATAAATCAAAAAGAAAAAAAGATATTGGTATGGATGTAGTGAAAAGGGAACATTTCTGTACTGCTGGTGGGAATGTAAACTAGTAAACCATTATGGAAAACAATGCAGAGATTCCTTAAATAACTAAAAGTAGAACTACCATTTGATCCAGCAATCCCACTACTGGGTATCTACATAGAAACATAAGTCATTATATGAAAAAAGATATTTGCACGCACATGGTTATAGCAGAGCAATTTGCAATTGCAAAAGTATGGAACCATCCCAAATGCCCATCAATCAACGAATAGATAAAGAAATTGTGAGAGATATATATATCTGACATATATATAGATACATGTGTATATATATACATACACACACACACACACACCATGGAATATGACTCAGCCATAAAACAGAATGAAATAATAACATTTGCAACAGCCTAGATGCAATTGGAGACCATTATTCTAAGTGAAATAACTCAGAAATGGAAAACCAAACATTGTATGTTCTCACTAAGTGGGAGCTAAACCATGAGGATGCAAAGACATAAGAATGATACAATGGACCTTGGGGACTCGAGGGAAAGGGTGGGAGGAGGGTGAATGATAAGAGACTACAAATTGGGTTCAGTGTGTACTGCTTGAGTGATGGGTGCACCAAAATCTCACAAATTACCACTAAAGAACTTACTCATGTAACCAAATGCCACCTGTTCCCAAAAAACCCATGGAAATGAAAAATTTTTAAAAAAAGAAAGAAAATTTGAGGATTTGAAATACTTGGGATGGTAGGGGTGGCACTAAGAGCACATGAAAGGGCATTTGATCAAATTCAATATCGTTATTTTTAAATATTCCGTGAAATAGGAATCAATAGACACACTCTAAAAGTAAATGTGAAAACATCCTTATGGTAAAAATATTAGATACATTCCCATTAAAACCTGAACTAGACCAATATGTCTACTATCTCTTCTATTAATTAATATTGTAAAGTAGGGAACCAATGCAATTAGACAAGAGAAAGCAATTAAAGGCAAAAGAATCATAAAGGAAGAAGTACAAGAAGTATGGGCAGATGCTATTATTAATTTTTTGGAAATTCCAAAAGAATCCATGAAAAATACTAAAAACAATACCAGTTAAATTGCAGGAATAAAATTAGAAATCAATATACTTCGTATACAAACAATAACCTGGTAGAACATGTCACAATGGATCTCATTACAATAGAAAATAAAATGTCTAAGCAAAAATCTAGTTTAAAAAATGTACAAAACCTACATGACTAAAAGTATACACATACCTAAAGGACACAAAAGCATATCTAACAGAAAGACATACCGTGGTCTCCCATTGTCAGACTCCAGAATGTATCAGTTAGTTCTAAGTTTGTAAATGTAACATGATCTTGATAAATATAGTAGGAGGGGTTTTTTTTTGTCTGGAGAAAGACAAACTGATAATGAAGTTCATCTGAAAGAATAAATAGGCAAGAATACCATGGAAAATCCTGGGGACATGAGGGATCACGACTTGTAGAAGCTAACCCTAACATATATGAAAACAATATAAAGCTTCCATAATTAAAACAAAATATTAGCACATGAATAGGATGGTAGTCCACTGGAACAGAATATAAAACAAATAGGAATTTAGTTTAATATTTAATGGAGGTAGTAACTAGAATCAATAGGGGAAAGGATAGGTTATCATTTTTTTAATGGTGAGGGTATAACTGGATAGCCTTATGAAAAATAATAAAATTAGATCTATTTCTCACACCACAAACAGTATAAATTTCAAATACATCCAAATGTAAAAATTAAATTCATACAAGTTCTGGAAAGGAGAATGAAGCATAGATGAAGTTATTTATAACCTGAAAGTAGAGAATACTTGGCAGACAATTATTCAAAACCCAGAGCCTATAAATAAAATTTTAATAAATGTGACTGTATTCTATAAAGCGCTTTTTGCCTGGAAAAAAAAATTGTAAGAAAAGTCACAAGATAAAAAATGAGAAAAATCTATATGGAATTTATATCTCAGACAAAAAGCTAATATATTTAATATAATGAGCTTCTAGTATTTGAAAATAAAAAGACCTACAACCCAAGACAAAAATGAGCAAAAGACATAAATAGAGATTTCAGAGAAAATAGATATATTAATGGCTCTTGAACATATAAAAAGATATTCAACTTTTCTCATACAAGAAATGCACATTAAAACTATAGGAAAGATGCTTCAAGAAAAAGGGGGGGTTGAGACTTTCTCTCCTAATCATGATGGAGTAACAGAGTCCTGACTTGTCCCCTACCCTAAATCATTAGAAAACCAGAAAAAAAGTATGAAAACAACTGTCTTCAGACATTGACAAAACGTAGCAGAAGATTGTTATTCCAGAGGGAGAAAAGGGAAAAACGAATGAGAATTTCTGCTTAGAGGCAATTTCAGGAATGCAGAGATCAGGAAGCAAAAAGGGCTTGGTAGTCTCACCGAACTGAAGAGACAGACGTGTTCAGGGAGGCCAGAGCAGCAAGAATCTGTGGGGCAGAAAGTGAGAAGAGGGAGCTCTGCAAAAAAAAACCCCACAAATCTGCATAGAGGTCTACTTGAGACTTTGGCTTAATACCTAAGTTAAGCTTAAAAATAAACTTCAAAAAGATCAAATTGACCCTCAAGATGCTTAAAAGCCTTCCAAAAGAATTCCCAACACACTTTAAAGGAATATAACAAAATTTAGCACTCAACCACATAAAATCTATTATGTCCACGCCTGATTGAAAATTACTAGATATGGAAGAAACATAAAAATATGACCTGTAGCCAGAAGAAATTTCTCAGCAAAAACATCCCAGAAATGACAGAGATGATGGAACTGGCAAACTGAGCTTTAAAATTAACTATTATATGTTCAATAGAGTCAATAATTTTTTTAAAGTAAACATGATGCTGAGAGAAATGGAAGATACCAAAAATAACCAAATGGAACATCTAGAGATTAAAACATATATAATATCTGTAAAGAAAAATAATGACTTGATTGTATTCACATCAGATGCTGCAGAAGAAAATATCAATGCACTTGAATACACAGTGATAGAAATTATCCAAATTGAAACACAGAGAGAAAAAAGACTGACATAAAAATTGAATAGAGCCTCAGCGCCACTGCACTCCAGCCTGGGCAACAGAGTGAGACTCCGTCTCAAAAAAAAAAAAAAAGATTGAATAGAACCTCAGTGACCTATGGAACAATATCTATATCAAGCAGTTTAACATAGTTGTAATTGGAGTTCCAGTAGGAGAAAGGGGGGAAGAAAACTATATAAATAAGTAATGGCTGAAATGTCTCAAATTAGCTAAAAACTGTATGTCCACAGATCCAAGAAGCTCAATGAATCTGTCAGCAAAATAAACACAAATAAAACCATGCAAAGGTGCATCATAATTAAATTTCTGAATATCAATTAGAAAGAGAAAATTTTAAAAGCAGCCTGGGGAAATGGAATGCAGGAGAGCGCATTATATACCAAAGGAACAAAGGTAAGAATTACTACAGATTTCTCACCAGAAGTGATGCATACAAGAAGATAATGAAAAATCATATTGTAATAGTATTTTCTATTTTTAATTTTTGTATATAATAGTTGCACATATTTATGAAGTACATGTGATATTTTGATAGAAGCTTATTATGTGTAATGATCAAGGTAACTGGGATACCTACCATCTCAAACATTTAATGTTTCTTTGTGTTTAGGATATTCAATTCCACTCTTCTAGTTATTTTGAAATACACGTTAAATTATTGTAAATTATAGTCACCCCACCAAACACTAGCTCTTATTCCTTCCATCTAACTGTATTTTTGTACCTATTAACGAACCCGTCTTTATCCCCCACTCCCTATTCCCCTTTCCGGCCTCTGATAATCATCAATCTACTCTTTATTTCCATGAGATTAAATTTTTTTTAGCTCCCACATATGAGTGAGAACATGTGCTATTTGTCTTCTTGTGCCTGGTTTATTTCACATAACATAATGTCCTCCGGTTCCATCCATGTTGTTGCAAATGACAGGATTTCATTCTTTTGAAATTTTTAACGGGCAAAAAGAAAAAAATTGTCAATCTGAAATTCTATATTCAGTGGAATATATTTCAAAATTAAAGGCGAAATAAATACTTCTTAATATAAGTAAAAGTGAAACCATGCCCCCAAAGAGTTAAAGAAACCACTAACAGAAATTCTTGAGTTTGGCAGACAGCAGTTAAGAAAAGAAACAACTTCCTGAAACACTGAAACTCCCTCTTTCATCTCCCTCTGGGATGAAAAAACTGGCTGAAATTAATTGGAACCAATATGGCCGACTGGAGTTTTTGCAGAATGAGTTTGCTGACATCACGGCCTGGATTTCTACCACATGTTTCATACTAACTCCCCACAAATTTGCACATGTGACCCGTGAGATATCAAGAAAAAATAATTGCACATACCCAAGGGCTTTCCAGACCTCCCCTTTCCTTCCACCCATCATCTACTAATCTCAAAATCCACCCCCTGTACCTTTTCTAATAAAAATGCTACCTTGAAGTCAGCGTGGGGAGACAGATTTGAGCTTGACACTCCTGTCTCCTTGTGAGTCAACTTGCAATACAAAGCTTTTCTTTTCTTAAAAATCTGGTGTCATAGTATTGGCTTCTAGCATAGCGGGCAGCGAGCCCCCTTTGCTCAGTAACAACTGCACTACAAGAGATGTTACAAGAAGTTCTGTAGGAAAAAGAAAAAAGATACTAGTTGGAAGCAGCACTACTTGGAAGCAGGGAGAGCTCCTGAAATTGCAAAATGTAACTTGAGAGATATGACATAAACGTAAACTCAAAGAGCACTTGAAATGGTGTGGGGGAAAATATAAAAAATATTTTTCTCAATTTTTAATATCCTTAAAAATAAATCAAGGAAAAATGATAGAAAGAGCAGGGACATTGGCTGCAGTTTTAAATCAAGTAGTGAGGTTAGGCCTCATTGTGAAGGTGATATTTGTTCAAAGACTTGTAAAAGATGATCAGACTTTTGTGCAGTAATATTAGCTACCCTAATGTACTGTTGAATAATCATGGCTAAATGAAATATCTGTCTCAGGCAAAAAATTTTATCAGACATTTTAGTAACTATATCTTAATCCAAAGCACTGGATCTAAAGGGAGAAAAACTTGGACATACTGAGAGTTTAGAAGAGCAAAAGATCTGAGCATTTTAAGAAATCACAATTCATCTAATGAAGGTAATTGTGAACACCCAATTCTGTTCTCCAGATACCCAACCATGGCTGCCCTAAATTCCAACCATGGGTACTCAGCTTCAGAAAGAAAGCTCATAAAACTCATTCTTTCAAGGACTAATAAAGCTGGTATGTGACCACCTGTAGTCCACATTCCTTATTTTTTTGTATTAGGAATGTATAGTATATTAATATTATATTTATATTTTAAATAATTTATATTTTAATGAGGACAAGCATTTTAGCCAAAGCAATAAATTTCTATTTGGAGAAATTGAAGCCTCAATTAGCAGATGGGTTATACATGTTTCCAGTCAGAGTTAACGGCTAGAGTCCTCATGGAGAGGTTATAAAGTCATAACACAAAGGCCGGGCGTGATGGTTCACGCCTGTAATCCCAGCACTTTGGGAGGCTGAGGTGGGCAGATCACAAGGTCAGGAGATCGAGACCATCCTGGCTAACACAGTGAAACCCCATCTGTACTAAAAGTACAAAAAATTAGCGGAGCGTGGTGACAGGTGCCTGTAGTCCCAGCTACTCGGGAGGCTGAGGCAGGAGAATGGCATGAACCTGGGAGGCAGAGCTTGCAGTGAGCGGAGATCGCGCCTCTGCACTCCAGCCTGGGCGACAGAGAGAGATTCCGTCTCAAAAAAAAAAAAAAAAAAAATCATAACACAAAGGCCAAAGCCCGTGTTCTTCCTAGCAAGGCCTATTCATGGTTATGAGTATATGCACAAACTTATCAATAATTGCCTATCTTCCTCCATGGGCCATATTCAACCAAGGTTCAGCAGTAACAGTGCCTCATGTGTAGATTTTCAATGAGAATGTTGCCACATCCTTCAGTGTTACTAATAAATCCCATTCCTTGTTCTCAATCCCACTGCACAAAATTTACAACTAGAGAAAAACAATTCATTAGAATGAACTTCAAATAAACCCCGTAAGGCAGAACCTCCTTGAGACTCAAGAGCAAATAAGACCTCAGGGATTCATTAAAAGTTGACTTTTCTCTAAGAACCTTTGAGGGTTCTTGCCTGGATGAGGCAACACCAGGGCAAGTCCCTCCGAGTTGATGTCACTTCAGAGACTGTTACAATGGAGGCTTCATTTCAAATGCATCTCAAAATTAGAGTGTTGCCTTTTTGTTTATTTTATTTTTATTTTTTTATTTTTGTTGAGATAAAATTCACCATTTTAAGCCTTTTAAAGTGTGCATACAGCGGCTTTTAGTACATTCACAATGCTGTGCAACCATCAACACTTATTAGTTCCAGAATATTTTATAACCCCCAAGCAGAAACCTCACACCTAGCAGTCACCCCTATTCCTTTTTACCTCCAGCCCCTGGACACCACTAATTGGCTTTCTATCTGTACTGCTGTGGCCATTCAGGACATTTCATATAAATACATTAATACGATATGTGTTCTTTTGTGCCTGGCTTCTTTCACTTAGCATAATGTTTCCAAGGTTCATCCAGGTTGTAGCATATATCAGTATGTCATTCTTTTTTTTTTTTTTTTTTTTCGATCTGGAGTCTTGCTCTGTCACCCAGGCTGGAGTGCAGTGGCTTGATCTCGGCTCACTGCAACCTCCACTTCCTGGGTTCAAGCAATTCTCTTGTCTCAGCCTCCCGAGTAGCTGGGATTACAGGCACCCACCACCACACCTGGCTAATTTTTATATTTTTAGTAGAGATGGGGTTTCACCATGTTGGCCAGGCTGGTCTCAAACTCCTGAACTCGTGATCTGCCCACCTCGACCTTTCGAAGTGCTGGGATTACAGGTGTCAGCCACCGAGCCTGGCCTATGTCATTCATTTTTATGGCTGAATAATATTCTATTCTGTGTATATACATTTTATTTACCCTTTCATCAGTTAATGGTCATTTAGATTGTTTCCATTTTTGGCGATTATAAATAATACTACCTGAAGGTCAGCCGAAGGTGAGATCTTAGAGTTAGAGCATTCTCAGGTTTTTTCTGAGTAGCGTTCAGCCCTAAGCATGCATCTGACCTTCTAGGTCCCCAGGAATACATGGGGGCTTTTCAGAGTTCGTATTTCCCAAAGCATCTCATTCTCAGTCTACCATATCAGGCTTTTGGTTAAACTGTTTTTTTGCCCCAATTGTTATCTCTTGCTTCTGACTGTATCTATTACATTTGCCTTTGCATACTTATAACAAGCCCCACCTCCGTACTCCCATCCGGCACCCTACAAAGTCACCTTAGCCGTGGGAGAGTCCCAGGTTAGGCAAGAGACAGGCAAATCCTTTGAGTTGATCTTTCAGAGAATCACCAGGGAAGCCAAAATAAACATCAATTTTTTTTTAATCATCCATGGATAGAATAGTGGATAAAGAAACTGCAATACACACACACACACACACACACGAGTGAGTATTATTTGGCTTTTAAAAAGGAGATTCTGCCCTTTGTGGAAACATGGATGAACACTAATCTAGAGGGCGTTATGCTAAGTGAAATAAGCTAGATGCAGAAGGAAAAATATTGCACACAATCTCTCTTATATGTAGAATCTAAAAATGTCAAACATATAGAAGCAAAAAAGAATAATGGTTACCAGCGGCAGGTGCGGTACAGTGGAAAAATGTTTGTCAAAAAGTAAAAAGTTGCAGTTATGTACCATGAATAATCTAGAGATCTAATAAATCTAGTTCTCTATAGCATGAGAACTGTAGTTAATAATATTGTATACTGGAAAATTTTCTAAAAGAGAGGATTTTAGGTGCTCTTACCACACACACACACAAAGGTATGTATGTGAGATCATGGACATATTAAATTGGTTACTATAGTAATTATTTCACTATGCTATGTATATCAAAATCATATTGCACACCTTAAATTTCTCCAATTTTTTTTAAAATCTCAATTTTTTGAAAATAAGATCTGTTATGCTCCCTCAGGTACTGGGTACTTGTGCCAGGAATGTGGGCTACTGTCTTCAAGGCTGTTGCCAACTAGGTAAGAGCAGGAGAAACTCCTAGAATAAGTTAAAATGCCACAAAGCTCTCTTATTAGATCCAGCTCTTTTTCTTTAAGTGTTGCCTTAGTTGCTGCATGTTTTTGGTTTGTTTGTTTTGTTTGTTTTTTGGTTTTTTTACTAGTATTCATAGTTCTAAGCAAGTTGATTCTGAAAGTTTTTTACCAGTTTATTTGTTGCTTTTGTGGGTGCAAAAAAGAGTTTTGGAGTTCCCTGCTCTGCCATTCTTGCTGACATCTCTCTAAAATCAACCCCCTTTGTAACCCACTTAAATGACAAATTATATGGTCCTACTAAGTATTCAGGCAATAAACTGGAATCAGACTGATATCAGTAAAAATGCTGGCTCTGCCACATCCTAGCTGAATGACAGTGATAAATTTGTTTAACCTCTCTCTGGACTTCAAATCCCTTAACTTAAAATAAGGATAATAATGCCTAAACTCAAAGAGTTACAGTTACGAATAAATGATGCCATTTCTGACACCATAAATTGAGGTATAGAGCTTATGATGTAATGTGCTTTCCCTGTTTTTACTACTGCAACATGAAGTTTATAGACTTTTTCCCACACCTAAGAAGGAACATAGGGTAGGTATTGTTATTGGGTGTGGAGTTAGGGAGGATAAGTGAAATAAAATAAAACTATGTGTTTTATTTCTTGTCTTTTTTTTTGTTTGTTTTCGTTTTTTTTGAGACAGAGTCTCACTCTGTCACCCAGGCTGGAGTGCAGTGGTCCCATCTTGGCTCACTATAGGCTCCGCCTCCCGGGTTCAAGCTGTTCTCCTTCCTCAGCCTCCTGAGTAGCTGGGACTACTCAGGTGCCACCACCACGCCCGGCTAATTTTTTTGTATTTTTAGTAGAGACGGTTTCACAGTGTGAGCCAGGATGGTCTCAATCTCCTGACCTCGTGATCTGCCCGCCTCGGCCTTCCAAAGTGCTGGGATTACAGGCATGAGCCACAGCGCCCGGCCGTTTTTGTTGTTGTTGTTGTTGTTGTTGTTTTGTTTTTGTTTTTGTTTTGACACAAAGTCTCACTCTTTCACCTACACCACAGTGCAATGGCACAGTCTTGGTTCACTGCAGTTTCAGCCTCCTGGGTTCAAGGGATTCTCCCACCTCAGCCCCTAGAAAATGCAAAATAATAATAATAATAATAATAAATAATACAGGATTCTTCTTTTTCCCTATGCTATGCTGTTAAGACAATCAAGAGTATCAAGAGTAGAAGCACCTTGTCTTTTGAGTCACCAGGTGGGCCCTCTTCCAAGTGTACTAAAAATAATAATAATATTTTTAAAATAGTAAAACTGGTGCAGTCACAATGCCTAAGAGACATAGGTGCACGGATATGAGAGGCTGCAAACTAGAGAAGTAGTTCTCAAATGTTAATATGCATTAGAATTGCCTAGAAAAGTTGTTAAAACTCAGATTTCTTGACCCCATCTGCAGAGGTTTTGATTCAGTAGGTCTGTGGGTAGAGCTCAAGGATTTATATAACAAGTTCCCAGGCAGTGCTAATGGTGCTAGTCTGAGGACCACACGTTGAGAACCACTGAACCAGAGGCAAAGCAACAAGCTCAGGTGCTTCAGGTTCAAGTTCCAAGTCACCTCCATTAGCTCTGTGACCTTGGGCAAATCTCTTAATCTGTGATTCAACTTCTTCACCAATAAAAAGAATATCATAATTCCTGCTAATAAGTATCACCTGTCCCCAAGACACTTATGAGCATTAAATGATTTAAACTTGTGAAAGGAATGCACAAATTCTACTGAATTATGCAAATATCATTAATTACATGAGTTAAGCAACTATCATAGCTAGAATTTACATTATTTCCATATTAGGAACCCAACGGTGAAGATCCATGCTCTAGAAAACATGTCCGAAATGTGAGTACTTTGCTACTATTAGTACTTGGTTAGACACCATGATGTGAACATGTGAACGATAACAATAATAATCACAAGAGTTAAAATATATTGAATGTTTCCTATTTACTAGGCACAGTACTGAATTTAAACCTCACAATCCTATGAGGAAGCCACTTGTAATAATTCAAAATGTGTAGCTTAAGAAAGCTTGGGCTTCAAATGGTCAATTACCTTTCTCAGGCTCACACACAAAAGATCAGAAGCAGGGTTTCTAAATAATATGCTTACAGTGTTATTTGCTGATTCATCTCATTTAGATATGATTGATTGATCCAGGGCCCAGAATAGTAGGTAACTCATAATAATTATTCAATAGTTTAGTTTAGTTTAGTTTAGTTTAGTTTAGTTTAGTTTAGTTTAGTTAGATGGAGTCTCACTCTGTCACCCAGGCTGGAGTGCAGTTGCACAATCTTGGCTCACTGCAACCCTCACCTCCCAGATTCAAGCAACCCTCCCGCCTCAGCCTCCCGAGTAGCTCCTGCCACCACGCCCAGCCTAATTTTGGATTTTTAGTAAACATGGGGTTTCACCACATTGCCCAGGCTGGTCTCGAACTCCTGACCTCAAGTGATCCGCTGGCCTCAGCCTCCCAAAGTGCCAGGATTATAGGCATGAACCACTGCGCCTGGCCTTCAATAATTTTTTGCTAAGGAAATTGCTACCAATTAGATTTGACTGGAATTTAGTTCTCTTATGTTCCCCATCCCTAATCTTTCTCTCCTATCTTCCCTATATAGATAAATCACAATATTCATTTCTCAACACTAAATGTCTACTATACTTGGGGTTTTTTTTTTTCACTTGTTCTATTTTGTTTTTCCCAGAGTAAATACTGTCCTCATAGCTTTCTATGTGCTTCTTCTTAGTATTTCCACATACTCCATTGTAACTGTCAAGTACCCAACAATATTATTTCCCAAAAGCACAAACATACGCGACAATAAGTCGATTTCATTTTCTTCTGGTGGACTCCCTTCTCCTATTCCCACCTGGATTACTCTCCAGGCTTGAAGCATGGCTGTGATCCTGAAACTTCCTTTTGCTGCACTCTTCTCTTGGGTTGGGTCTGCTCTTTTCTGGATTCCAGGTCTTGGTTTAGAGTCAGAGCTTTGTTTTGCTAGAACACTTTATTCAAAAGTTCCCTAAAAGAAAAAAAGGAGGAGGAGGAGGATGCAGAGAAGGAAGGTGGGGATAATTTTTTCAGTTCTTATTTCTGAACATATCTTTAGTTCTAACCCTGATACTTGAAAACATTAAGAATAATTTTTGCCATGGAATAGTGAAAGGATTCCTCTGTTGTCTTTTATTACAGTAACCACTATTGCCATTCAGATTTTGAATTCCATCCTCATTTCTCTTATGTGCAGGGCTGTCATATCTAACAAATAAAACTACATAACACTCAGTTAAATTTGGCTTTCAGGTAACAAAATATTATTAGTATAAATATGTCCCAGGCAATATTTGGGATATACTAAAATTTATTCATGTTTATTTAAACAATGAATTTAATTGGGTACCCTGTATTTGATCTGGAAACTCTATTTGTAAGTAGTATTTTTCTCTCTCTCTGGAAGCTTTCAATATATTCTCTTCTACAGAGTGTTCTAAAATTTTGCAGTGATGTATATATCTCTTTTTCTTCCTTATTGTGCAGTATATTCAGTGAGTTCTTATTTTGGGGGAAAATCTTTCAGCCCTAGGAAATTTTCTTAATTATTATTTTCTTCCCATTCACTATTTCTGTTTCTTTCTCTTTCTGGAATCCTCATTCTTGACAGGTTGAACCTCCCCTCCTAGTTTCCATTTTTAAAAATGTTTGTTCATTTCCCTAAGAGACTTTTATCAACTTCACTTTGTAGGCTTTCTATTGGAATTAGAACTTTGCCTGTCATATTTTTGTTTTCAAAAAATGTCCTCTTTATATAGACTGTTTATTTTTCATATCATTCTGTTCCTATTATATGCACATAACAAGGGAGCTTTTTGATATAAATATTAAAGAAAGATTCCCAGAAATACTAATACCTTGTAACTAGGTTACTTCACTCACTACCTTTAACTATTCTGAATTGTTGTATTATATAATCCTTCAGACTTGAGAGAAAATCGCTTTTTCACCCACATTGAACCTTTCTTTCCTCACCCATATCTCAGCATCACAAAATCAGAGGATTGGAGAGATATAGAGTCATTTTGTCCAATCATCCAACCACCCATCTTGTCTAGGACTCTTTCTGAGTTATCCACTTTGAGGTAACAAATTACACAAATTTAGGAGCTTGAAACAACAGACATTCGTAATCTCATAACTCCTATGGGTCAGGGATTCAAGCACAGCTTAGCTGGGTCTTCTGTTCAGGTCTCACCAGGCTGCAGTCAAGGGATTGCCAGGACTGGTTCTCATCTAGAGGCTTGACTAGGGAAGGATCTTCTCCCAAGCCCACTCATGTTGTTGGCAGCATTCTGTTTCTTGTGGCTGTAAGAATCACAGAAGCTTGCTTCTTCAAAGCCAGCAACAGAGACAGACTCCAGAAAGATGGGAACTAACGCTCTTACACAATCATGCACCCAGAATCACATGCATACCATCACCTTTGCATTCTATTGGCATGAACCTCAAGTCACAAGCCCACCCACACTCAAGAGGAGGGGATGACACTAAGGTGTGACTACCAAAAGGCAGGGATCATGGGACTAGCTTAAAATCTCAACCTTGGCACTATTAACATTTGAGAGCCGAGAATTCTTTGTTTTGAAGGGATGTCTTGTGCATTGTAAGATATTTAGCAGCATGTCTGGCCCCTAGATGCCAGTAATATGCTGCCACGCCCAGATAAAAATGTCTCCAGACATTCCCAAGAGTCCCTTAGGGGCAAAATCATCCCCTGTTGAGAATCACGTCTCTGTAGGAATAATCCAATCACTTACAGTGAACGACTTTCTCAAAAGAAAGGTCCTATTTGCTCTTACAAGTTATGCATGCCTTCTACAGCTTTTTCCTGAATAGCAAATAAATAAATAAATAAATGTGTGTGTGTGTGTGTGTGTGTGTGTGTCAGAATAGGGTGTAAAATCCAGTGATACAGTGATAGCAATTGCTTTTTTAAAAATGGAGACATAATTCACATACTATGAAACTCATCATTTTAATGTGTACAATTCAGTACTTTTTAGTATATTCATAAGGTTGTGTGACTTTTACCACTATCTAATTCAGAACATTTTCACCATCCCAAAAAGAAACCCTGTGCCCTGTGCCCATTAGCAATCACTCCACTTCCTCTCTTTCCCCAGCTTCTGACAAACACTGATCTACTTTCCTTCTCTGTAAATTTGCATATTTGGATCATTTCATGTCAGTGGAATCATACACACACACAGCCTTTTGCAACTGGCTTATTTCACTTAACATAATGTTTTCTGTGTTGTTGTATGTATCAGTACTTCATTACTTTTTATGGTTGAATAATATTCCATTGCATGGATATACTATATTTTGTTGATTAATTCATCAGTTAATGGATATTTAGACTGTTTGCACTCTGTGACTAATATGAATAATGCTACCAGCAATATTTGTGTTCTTGTGTAAACTTATGTTTTAATACTCTTGGGTATATACTCAGGAATG
Organism: Macaca fascicularis; assembly: GCF_037993035.2. Classification (NCBI taxonomy): domain Eukaryota; kingdom Metazoa; phylum Chordata; class Mammalia; order Primates; family Cercopithecidae; genus Macaca; species Macaca fascicularis. Next base: position 123,178,867 of record NC_088388.1, read on the forward strand.
GACTCACTGGGTCACATGTTTAATTTGTTGAGTGACTGCCAAAATTTTCCACAGTGGCTGCACCATTGTATAATGCATTCCAATTTATCCACATCCTCAGCAACAATTGTCCACCTTTTCATTATAGTTATCCTACAGATGTAAAGTGACATCTCATTGTAGGTTTAATTTGTGTTCCTTGATGGCTAATGATGTTGAGCACCTTTCCATGTGCATGTTGGCCATTTATGTATTTTCTTTGGAGAAATATTTGGTCAAGTCATTTCCCCATTTAATTGAATTGTTTGTCTTTTGTTGTTGAATTTTAAAAGTTATTTATATATTCTGGATTCTAGACTCTTATCAGATATATAACTTCCAAATATTTTCTCCCATTTTATAGGTTGCCTTTTCACTTTCTTGATAGTATTTAAAAGCAATTGCTTTTTGAAGACCAAACTTTAATCTGCCTTTTCGTCTTAAATGTTCCAGCATTCCTCTAGCAGGCCTCTTGGGCAGCAACATACAATTATCATCAGCTACATGCCTTTCTGCCCTGACCATGGGCTGACCCTAAAAGTGGAAAACCAATAAACAGTGATTTGGGAATCAAAGCTAAAAAATAGAAAAATGGTGAAGCAATGAGAGCTGTTGAGATTTTTCAGGGGCAAAATGTGACATGGAAAGAAGAAGTCAAGGACACAAAGACTTTCTGGGACCTCAATGTAAAGGGCACACAGAGGAAGAGAATCCAGTTCCCCATTCAAATTACTTTGCTTTTGATTTGTGAGCATGTTATATTCTATTTCTAGTTCCACCTACTTCTAACCCTGACCTAACCTGAATTTTCCTGAGCTCCTCTGAGCATAGAAGGAGGCAATAGATCTTATCTATTTTTCTTCGTTCCTTTATTTTTCTCAGGATAAACTACATTCCAAGTCTAGTTTGCCCAAATAAACAACAACATTCTCAGTTGACATTAACTATTCCTTCTGTAGCAGAATACAACCTCCTGCCTAGAGTCATAGATGCTGGCTTTTCCACAACCACATGGCTTAAGCCCAAGTACAAATTTATTGGATTCAATTTCATATGCAAAGCAAACCTACTTATTGGCATAAATACACAAAGTGGCATATCCTACTTCTTTTCATATTTTCTTTCATTTTCAATACATATACCCACAAATATATATGCAATTTTTCACAAATATATAACTGTGATAATATGCATGCTTTTGTGAATGTATAAAATTCTTTATTCTTTTCTTTCTTCTTTGGTGACATTGTGCCAATACCACAGACATGGCACAAGCAGACATCAACATCAATGTTTCTTCATGGTCTTCTGACTTTTACATCTGTGTGCATTAAAATTCAACTTGTTGAGCTCCATTAATGCTGATACGCATGGCCTGTCAGGGTGCAGACTGTACTCCTTTTTGAAATGATTTCTCAGGAACCACCACATGACATTTTCACCCTATCGACTTCCCTCTGATTTCGCTGCTAACCAACCTCCCCAAAGTGGAAGGACACCTGCTGTGTTAGGTCACAGAGCTTCAAGTCCAGAGAAAAACTAAGGATGACTTACAGATGCTTGAGGGCAACTTACATTTCTATAGCAACTAAGCATTTGAATAACATTTTCATGCACATTATCCCCCTTTATGCTTACAACATACATGCCTTGCGAGTTGACAGCGTTACTCTTCATTTTATGGATAAGGAAATGACTTGTCACTCGGTAAGTAGTTTAACTATAACCACACTACACTGTACGCTCTAGATTTGGAATAGTGTTCGTTTTATATTATGAAAGTCTAGTGAATATTTTGGGATTACCTATACAAAAAGGGAGATTAAATTTCAGAAGCAAAGTAAGCATCCAAACCCAAGAAGTAAAACATAAAAATTTTCATCTTCAAATATATGAAAAGCTTATAGGCAGTGAAAACTCCAGGTCTAACCCATTTATTCTAACTAATTTGATCTCTGGAACATCCTCTGGCTGATGTGATTCCTGGAGAACATTAGTAGTAACGGCATGAGTAAAATGCAGGAAACAGCTCATTCAGGGGAGATGCTTATACCTAGCTCCACCAGGAAAATGCCAGGAGGAAGTCACTCTGCGGTGACAGAGTTCATTCTCAGGAAAAAGCCAGTGAGGGTTCCAGCTCCCCCTCTTCTAGGGATCTGTTTGAGCACCATAGTGGGGGCCCTCATCTTCATCATTCTGGTTTTCCTTAATTCTCAGCTTCACCCTCCCATGTACTGCTTCATCAGAAACTTATCATTTATGGATCACTGCAGTTCCTCTATTAGTGCTCCTAAAACACTGATGAAGTTTGTGTTAGAGAAGACCATCATCTCCTATGAGGATGTGCTTATATAGTCATGGCCAAGTGTAACATGCGGACCAGCAACTGCTGTCATCACATTTCATAAAGTCAGCTCCCTGCTGGTAGTTGTAGTGTTTATATGGAGTTGACTGGTACAACAATAGATATTTTGCCTTGTATTAAAACAGTACTAGTGTGAGTTATTCATCAGTCATACTTCCCTCATGTGCTAGCACGTATGATATTGATAGGACAATTTTCTTTTTTACTTGATGCAATATTGTAGTCACTAGATTAATGGTTCTTGTTTCCTACTCCTTTTCTCTCCAGCATCCTCCACATCAGCTTCACACAGGGCAAGCTCTGGGATTTTTCCATGGGTCTGACATGGGTCAGCATTCATGCTGTTGCCTTGTCCTCTCTTGGATTGCTTGCTCCAGGGAAAGGCAGGTGCCGTGTAGTGAGAACGTTCAATCAGCCCTATGGAAAGGGCCATGTGGTGAGAAACTGAGGCCTCCTGTCACACTGAAGCCTTCTGCCAAAAGCCACATGAGTGAGCCACCCAGGATGTGACTCTTCCAACCCCAACTGAGACATCTTGACTGTAACCTTTGAGCAACTCTGAGCCACAGCAACCCAGCTAAGATGCTACCAAATGCCCGACCTGCAGAACCTGGGAAACAATAAATGCTTGTCGTTTTAAGAGGCTAATTTTTTTTTTTTTTTTTTTTTTTTTTTTTTTTTGAGATAGAGTCTCACTCTGTCACCCAGGCTGGAGTGCAGTGGCACAATCTTGGCTTACTGCAACTTCTGCCTCCTGGGTTCAAGGAATTCTCTGCCTCAGCCTCCCAAGTAGCTGGGATTACAGGTACCTGCCACCATGCCCGGCTAATTTTTTGTATTTTTAGTAGAGACTGGGTTTCACCATCTTGGCCAGGCTGGTCTTGAACTCTGGACCTCGTGATCCACCCACCTTGGCCTCCCAAAGTGCTGGGATTACAGGCATGAGCCACCACACCCAGCCTTAAGATGCTAATTTTTAAAGTAATTTGTTACTCAGAAATAGTTAGTGCACATATGAAGAGCTCAAAGTCATTAGTCATCAGGAGAAAAGCCAATTAAAGTAACAAGATATCATTTTACACCAGTAGCCCTAGAGGACCTAGAAATTCTAGACCTGGACATGTATCCCAACTGAATTTTCCTTTAGGACCATTAGGGGAAATGTAAGTTATTTGTGGAAGCAAAATGAGTCTCTATCAGTAGGCAAGTGAGTAGGTAAAGTATTTTGCAGTAGTGGAAACAGATTCGCTGTGGACATAACAACATAGATTGACTTTAAAGGCACAGTGCTGAGTATTTATTTTTTATTTATTTGAGACGGAGTCTTGCTCTGTCGCCCAGGCTGGAGTGCAGTGGCGCAATCTCGGCTCACTGTAAGCTCCGCCTCCTGGGTTCACACCATTCTCCTGACTCAGCCTCCCGAGTAGCTGGGACTACAGGCACCCGCCACCATACTCGGCTAATTTTTTTGTATTTTTAGTACAGATGGGGTTTCACCATGTTAGCCAGGATGGTCTCCATCTCCTGACCTCGTGATCTGCCCACCTTGGCCACCCAAAGTGCTGGGATTACAGGCGTGAGCCACCACACCTGGCCTGAGTGTTTTTAAAAATAAGAAACAGAATGAAATATAATATGGAATATCACTTATGCATATTAAAATTACCAAGCGCAAACTTTCAGGTAAGGTGCAATATGTTATGGCATGGCAGGTGAATGCTCCTGGAGCAACAAATAGAAAAAGCTGCATTAATAACAAAAAGTATGTTTTATGGATATCTGGAAGCTATGAAAGAAATGAGAATGAGATGAATTGAAATTCCAGAGGAGATAGAACCATTTTGCAGTAAGATAACAAGTTCTTTCTGTTTCTAGGAGACTTTGCCCAAGCAAAGGGCCTCTGTTGAGGAAAAAAATAAACCATCAAAGCTTTTAATGATTATTACCAAATGGAGTGACAATCAGAAACTTGAGGGACTTCACACACATGGCCAGTTTTCCCCAGAGGACATGGACTGAGCGCTGGAGTCAGGTGGACTGAAGACCAGAAAAGAAGTTTCTAAAATACAAAGTGAAAACTGCTACACTCTGTGATGATTAGAAAACAAAGACCCTCCAGAGGGACGGGGTCTGCACTGAACTCACTGATCCAAACTCACTGAGCCAGTGTCTAACATTTGCCAGATTTTGAAGAAGTAGGAGGCTAACGTGCTAAATGGAAATCTTCTAAAGAGGATGATAGAACCTCTCAATCTTCTAAAGATAGAACTTCTAAAGATAGAATCTTCTAAAGATAGAACCTCTCAATCTTCTAAAGAGGATGATAGAACCTCTCAATCTTAAAACACCCAACAGGTTCTCAGTCAAAAACCCGGAACGGTCAAGCTTAGGAACGGGGAAAAATAAATGTAGACAGAACCTTACTAAAATTCCAACACAGGCCTAACAATGCTCAGTTCCTGGTAGAATTGTAATCACCTTCTCACCCTATTTACCTAATAGAAGAGTGAGCCATCTTTAGTGAACGATAGCGTCATCTGGAACATGTATGGTTCTTATGGTTTTGTATACACGGTCTTCAGCATACAATGTGAAACTACTAGACATACAAGGAGATGAGACCATATGACCAATAAAGAAGACAGAAAGTAGACAGTAAAAGCAGATCCACAGACTACCCAGATTCTGGAGTTAACCATAGGAATTTTAAAATAACTCTGATTAGCATGATCAAGAAAATATAAGATGGATGAAATAGATAAAAGTTATGGGCTGGGCGCAGTGGCTCATGTCTGTAATTCCAGCACTTTGGGAGGCTGAGGCAGGTGAATCAGGAGGTCAGGAGTTCGAGACCAGCCTGGCCAACATGGTGAAACCCCATATCTACCAAAAATACAAAAAATTAGCTGGGTGTAGTGGCAGGCGCCTGTAATCCCAGCTGCTCAGGAGGCTGAGGCAGGAGAATGGCATGAACCCGGGAGGCAGAGGTTGCAGTGAGCCAAGATCGTGCCACTGCACTCCAGCCTGGGAGACAGAGCGAGACTCTGTCTCAAAAAAAAAAAAAGAAAGAAAGAAAGAAAAGAAAAGAAAGTTATGGATATTTCTGCCAGAAAACTAGGATCTTTACAAAATAATCAAGCAGAATTTTCTGGAGTGATGATAATGTTCTAATTGTAATGGGGTGTGAATTACACAGATGTATGCATTTGTCAAACTCCATGTATATACACCTCAACTTTGTTCATTTCATTGTATGTAAATTTTACCTCTAAAAAAACTGTAAATAGGCCAGATGCGGTGGCTCACGCCTGTAATCCCAGCACCTTGGGAGGCCAAGGTGAGTGAATTACCTGAGGTCAGGAGTTCAAGACCACCCCGACCAACATGGTGAAACCCCATCCCTACTAAAAATACAAAAATTAGCTGAGCGTAATGGCGGGTGCCTGTAATCCCAGCTACTCGGGAGGCTGAAGCAGGAGAATCGCTTGAACCCGGGAGGCAGAGCTTGCAGTGAGCCGAGATCGCGCCACTGCACTCCAGCCTGGGTAATAAGAGCAAAACTCCGTCTCAGAAAACAAACAAGCAAACAAAAACCTGTAAATAAACATTGAGGTATAGTTGATGTGCATGCTGAAATGTTTACAGAAGAGAGTATCAATGTCTGCAAGTTACTCTGAAATTCATCCAAAAAAAGATTAATTAATGGGTGCACGGGGGCTGGATAGATGCATAACAAAGCAAACCATGTGAAGTGCTAAGGATAGAATTAAGGATTGCAAGCATTCACTATAAAATTCTTTCAACTTGGCTATATATATAAAATTACATAATACAATTTGATATAAGAGGATATTATGATTACTAGTATGCCAACAAATTTGACAGTTCGAATGGAAAATGGACAATTTTCTCAAATTTTTAACTTATTAATATAATGGTTTAAAATAGTTCGCAAATTCTTTGACACTCGTTTAAACTGTGTAGCTTAATTCCTTTCTCTGTGGGTATGGGGACTTAATGACTTCCTTCTAGTGAATAGTAAAAAGCAGAAATAGCAGTTGCAACTTCCGAGATTAGGTCATGCAAGGCACTGTCGCTTCCTGTTTGCTTTCTCTCTTGGATCATCTGCTCTAGGAAAACCAGCACCCATGTCACCCTAAGGAGAGGCCTGTGCAGTAAGGAACTGAGGTCTACTGCTAACACTCAACAAGAAACTGAGACTCCCAGCCAGTAACCACTCAGTGAGTATGGAAGCAGATCCTGCCGCTAGTCAAGCCCTTCGATGTCTGCAGCCCCAGTCAACACCTTCACTAGACCCTGAGCCAGAACAACCTAGCTAAGCCCCTCCCAAATTTCTGATCTATACAATATTTGAGATAATAACTTTTTTTGTTTTAATCCCTACATTTTGGGGTAATTTTTTATGCAACAATAAAAAACTAGTGCATTTAAGCTGTGATAAGAGAAACTAGAAAATTTGATTAATCAGGCCGGGCGTGGTGGCTCACGCCCGTAATCCCAGCACTTTGGGAGGCTGAGGCAGGGGGATCACCTGAGGTCGGGAGTTCCAGACCAGCCTGGCCAACATGGTGAAACCCCATCTCTACTAAAAACACAAAACTTAGCTGGGCATGGTGGCACACGCCTATAATCCAGCTACTCCAGAAGCTGAGGTGGGAGAATCACTTGAACCTGGGAGGCGGAGGTTGCAGTGAGCCGAGATCGCGCCATTGCACTCCAGCCTGGGCAACAGGGTGAGACTTCGTATATCATATCAAAAAAAAATAAAATAAAGTAAAAGTTAAAAAAAGAAAATCTGAACAGTCAAATATTGACTAAGGAAATTAAATCCATTACTAAAACTCCACACAAAGAAAATCCCAAGACTGGATGGTTTCACCTGCAAATTCTTCCAAATATTTAGTGAAGAAATAATACCAATATTGCACAAACTCTTACAAGAGGAAGCAGATAAAGAAGAAAGACTTCCTAACTCTTTTGGTATGGCCAGCATAACCTGCCAAAGACCTTATTAAGAAGGAAAATTAAATCAAGTTCTTTCTCCTTTTAAAATAGAAATGTAAAAATCCTTAACAAAATATTAGCAAACTGAAACCAAGTGAGATTTACTTCACAGATGCAAGAGTAATTTAACATTCAAAAATTGATCAATATATTTCATCGCAATAATACACATAAAGTTAATCATATGAGCATCTCAAAGTATGCAAGAAATATATTTTTAAAAATGCAATATTCACTCATATCCAACACACTTAGCAAGCTAGGAATAAAGGAGAACTTCTTTAATGTGAAAAAGAATGCCTACCAATAAAAAAAAAAGGAAAAAAACCTACAATGAACATCCTGCTCAATAATAACACTGAAAACTTTCCCTCTGAGAGAAGGAACAAGGCAGGGATACCCATTATCACTACTCATATTCAATATTATACTGGATGGCCTAACCAGTGTAATAGGGCAAGAAAATAAATAAAAGGCATGAAGATGAAAGAAAGAAAGAAAGAAAGAAAGAAAGAAAGAAAGAAAGAAAGAAAGAAAGAAAGAAAGAAAGAAAGAAAGAAAGAAAACTGATTTTTCATAAATGATATGGTTGTATAGATTTTTAAAAATCTAAATTAATCTACAAACTATTAGAATCAATAAATGAATTCAATAAGATTGACATACACAAGATCAGTGTACAAAAATCAGTTGTATTTCCATATATGAGCAACAAACAATTAGAAAATAAATTTTCTAAAAAATACATGGTTAGCAATAGCATCAAGAAACATCAAATACCTAGGAATAAATCCAGCGATAGATGTGTAAAACACCCACACTTAAAACCAAAAGTTGCTATGCACAGAAAGAAGTCTTTATGATTTATTTATTTATTTGTTTGTTTTGAGACAGAGTTTCACTCTTGCTGCCCAGGCGGGAGTGCAGTGGCACGATCTCAGCTCACTGCAACCTCCGCCTCCCGGGTTCAAGCAATTCCTCTGCCTCAGCCTCCCAAGTAGCTGGGATTACAGGTGCCTGTCACCACATCCAGCTAATGTTTTGTATTTTTAGTAGAGATGGGGTTTAATCATGTTGGCCAGGCTGGTCTCGAACTCCTGACCTCAGGTAATCCACCTGCCTCGGCCTCCCAAAATGCTGGAATTACAGGTGTGAGTCACCGTGCCCAGCTTCAGAAATAAGTCTTAAACAAATGGAAGGATATACCATGTTCATAGATTTGAAAACTAAATGCTATAAAGAGGGCAATGTTTCCCAAATTAAACTGTAAATTAAAGTCACAATCAAAAAATTCTAGCGGGTTTTTTTCCTGCTGAAATTCAAAAACTGATTGTAAAATTCATGTAGAAATGCAAAAGATCAAAAATAACCAGAGCAATCCGGAAGAACAATAAAACTGGAAGATCTACACTGCGGGTGCCAAGACCTGTTATAAAGCTGTACTAGCTAAGATAGTGTAGTGTGGGGAAAAAAAAAAAAAAAAAAGACAAATTGTCAGCTGGAACAGAGTCACCTGATTTATGACCATGACAACACTGCACTGCAATGAGAAAAGACTGGTCTTACAATAAATGGTGCTGAGTCAGTTGGATAGCCATATGGAAAATAGTATTTCTTGACCTCTATCTCATACCACATGTTACAAAAAATTATAGATGAACTGCAGACTCAAATGAGAAACATAACACAAAAATATTTTGGAGAAGACGTCAGAAACATTTTTCAAGGCATTGTAATTAATAACCAATGGTTCGTTAAACAGAATACATATAGCACTATCCATAGAAAAAAAAATAATACATGGACTGTATTAAAATTAGAACTTCTGGTCATCAAAAGACACCATTAAGAGAATGAAAAGGCAACCAGTGGAGTGGAAGAAGATATAAATAAAACATGTAGCTAGCAATGGTTTCATATTCAGAATATTTGAAAAAGTACTACAAATCAATAAGCAAAAGATAGACAACCCAACATTAAAGAAGGCAAAAGACTCAAACATACACTCACAAAAGAAAATATCCAAACGGCCAAAGTAGCCAACTTCATTAGTCGACAGAGATATTCAAGTTAAAACCACAGTGTACTACTACTACACACCTTCCAAAATGGCTTTAATAATTTTTTAATTCCAAAGGTGTAATGTCAAGGATGTGCAGCAACTAGGATTTTCATAAGCTGTTGGTGAAAGTGTAAACTGATACAACCTCTTGAAAAACTATAGAGATAAACATATGCATAGCATTACGACCTAGCAATTCCACCCCTCGCTATGTACCCAGCATAAATGCGTACATGTATTCACCAGGAGACACATGTTAGAATGTTCACAGCAACAGTATCTTCTAACATCCAGAACCTGAAAACCCAAATATCTGTCAGCTTATGAATGGATAAACAAATTGTTATATATCTACCCAGAGGAAATGCATTTCTGGTACATACAACAACATGGTGAATCTCAAAAATACGCTGAGCAGAGAATCCAGACACATAAACACATGCACATGATTCCATTTACATAACGTATAAAAAGGCAAAACTAATCAATTAGAAGTGTATATAACGTTTACCGTTTGGAAAAGCTAGAAGAAAGGAGCACAGAGGTGGTGTCCGGGGTGCTCGTAATGTTCTGTTTCTTGATCAGATGAATATTTATTAAACTGCATCCTTATGGTATATGAATTTTTCTCTGGTTTTTGGTTTTTTAAATTTTTTATTTCAGTTGCTTTTGGGGTACAAATCATTTTTGGTTACATGGATAAATTGTATAGCGGAGAAGTCTGAGATTTTAGTGCACCCATCACACAAGTAGTGTACGCTAGACACAGTATTAAGGTGTGTATATTATTTCTCAATAAAAATGTATTTTTAAAAAGTAAAAGGACATACATGCATACAAACTAATAATAAACATTTGTCAAAAACATGGCTAATTCAAAGATACAGAAATGTGGTGTGGGGAGGGAAATGGGGAAGAGAAATAAAGGATCCCTCCTGCTGCCCCATGACTCATACACTCCAGTTAGCACACGCAGGGCAGCTCTGAATCCAAATGGGCCTCTAGCCTGTGGGGTGGGAGAGAGGTAAACCCAGCCCAAACATTTGTGGCCTAGGAAAAAAAAGTTCAAATAGAGGTCCACATACCATATATCTAAAATATTAAAAGTTATAAACCAAGTTAACAAACTGTTGAATAAAATATGTTATCCTTGCTTGACATATATAGACACACACACCCCAGCTTCATAATGATCAGGAATGCCAGGTTCAAATTTAGAATCCTCAGACTCTCCCAGGTCCCTGGCCCAATCTTCTCTTCCCAACCCAGCTAACGCCCACATTGCAAAAAACCTCACAACTGCACGTGTGGACACCCCAAGACTTATAAATTGCATCCAAACCCCGACAGCCAGCCATTCCTTGGGCCTAGAAGTGCACACCAGCAGCACAATCTTCCCTTGGGAGGTTACCCCTGAAAAAAAGGCCCATACAGGTCTGGGAAGTAGGCTGGGCCATTTGGGCAGGACCTTACAGAGTGGTTTCTAGCTGGCTGCACACACTCTGAATGGACACATCCATCTGAGCCCATGTACTCGTTGCCTGATGAGAAGGGCACAACCAAAGAGGATAAAGTTAAGAGCCTCTATTGCCAGTTTAAGGGCAACACTAGAGACAAGAGTGCCCTATTCTCCACTCACCCACCCCCACCAAATTGAAATAAGAGCTGACACTTCTGCTACACTTTCCAGTTTACAAAGTACCTTCACAAACAATACTCTTAATCAATCCCCCCAATCTTGTAAGCTTGTTACATACTACCATTTGAGAGATGGGAAAACTGAGCTAAAAGTGACTGGCCTGAAGTCACACAGTTAAAACCTGGGTACTCCTAGGTCTCCAGTGGAGGAGTTTTCCCTCCAAATTTCAAAGGTTATGCTCTTTCCATGACTCAACACTGCCATGCATCCCCTAGCTTTGTAAAGAACCCATGGGCTAAAAAGGAATTGGAAATTGTAAATATGTAGTTGAAACATTCTGGAAAAAAGACCAGAGTCAGGGAAGGAAATCTAACACCAAACACAGAAAAGTTTCTGGGAAAGAGTCTGGGCCCAGAGCAAAAACCATCACTGGGACAAAGACTACTGTGTAGGGTAGCAATCCCAGCTGGGTCGCGGGGGCTCGACTCCCACCCCAAACCACAAAATGAGTGCCTTCAAAACATTTAAGCAATCCTCCTCCAAATTCCACACCAATTACATGGGGGGGCTTGGTTCCACAGCCCTCCTTCTCTCCACCGCCCGGCTGAAAATACTTTATTAATGACAGGGCAGCATAAAGCCACAGAACTCCATCTGCTCTAGGATAATCCAGACAACAGTAGGGCACCAGCCCCAGGTGAGGCCCGATCCTCCTCCAGCAAGGACCCGCTAAGGCTGTGCCTCCCTCTAATTAGCAGGGCCTGGCTCAAGGCCTGGGCAGTTATTTAGAGAACCATCGCCTGCTCCCAGCATAGATATCCATAAGGCTGGGGCAGCAGGCACTGTCTGCTCAAAGCCAGCTGCCTGAAGCTGCCATCTCCTCATTCCACCATCCCAGGACCCCTCCTGCCACCTCGGCACTCCCAAGCTCAGCAGCATCATGTCACTCGCACACACAGCTGCAGAGTACATGCTCTCGGATGCCCTGCTGCCTGACCGCAGGGGCCCCCGCCTCAAAGGACTGCGCCTGGAACTGCCCCTGGACCGGATAGTCAAGTTCGTAGCTGTGGGCTCCCCCTTGTTGCTGATGTCCCTGGCATTCGCCCAGGAGTTCTCCTCTGGTAAGTTGCTTCCAAGGCCCAGTGCGCAAGAGAGACTCCCCTTCATGTCACTCTGTGCATGGGCTCTGAAGTGAGATGGTGCGCACAGTGATGGGATTCCATGGCTTTGGGCTGGGCTGGATTATCCAAAAGGCAGATGATGCATGAGTTCAGGCCAGCAAAGCAGAGGCACCAAAAAATTTTGAAAGTCATCTGCAAAATGTTACAGTTAAAAAAAAGTTGTAATTTTAGTATTCATATATTTTATGTCATTTCAAATGATCAAACCTTTATTTTGGTTTTCATTATGAATGAAAGAAGTTGACACCCCTGGTAATGTTTTTAGGACTTTAGACCTCTTCATCTTAGCTGGGCCAAGTCTCTTATTTGCTCTGGGCCCTCTTCCCACCCCAACCCCCCAACTCCAGGGTTATTGACTTGAGAATATGTATTAAGGGCCTGAGAGCCAGGCACATTGGAGATGCTGGATAAACCCATTGCTTCCTGTCTGCGAACCCCAGCCACACACACAGACATTAGCATACACATACATCTAGGGCTTCAGGTGCTGGATTCACTCAGCAAATCCGCCACCTTTGTTAAAGAGAATGTGGACTTCCTGAGAACTGAGACTTCTTTCTGGCTTTCCTTTCCAGCAGTGCCATTAGCTTACTACATTTCCCAAACAGGTGTGCCAGCCTCCCACCACCTCTTCATTCATCCACAACCAAGGGAGAAGAAATGGCTCCCACTTCTGCCTCTTTCTGCAGACTGACATGAAAACAAAAAGGCAGGAACTCTCCTCCAAGCCCACTTTCCTTCCGGCATAATTTGCCCACCCTTTCTCTTCATGTAGGCTCAGAAGCCCAGGCAATTAATCCTCAACATTTTAGAGCCTAAAGGATGTCAGTTATTTCAGGAAAGAGATATCACCATCAAACCACAAGCCTTCTGGTACCAGACTACAGGAGCACAAAAAGCCCAGGGGGTACTCTGAGAGCAAAGAACCGCCAGACCCAAAAGGCTGAGTCAGCACTGGCAAGCCCTGGCCATACAGTGGGATGCGTCCAGGAGTGCCCTGTCCTACCGTGACGTGGCAGTGCTCAACCCAGAAAACTAAGGTGTGGGAAGAAGACAGTCCCTGCCAGAAACAGAAACAGGAAGAGTTAGACGATTGCCCCTGAGTCCCCACTCCTCCACTCCAACTCAGGCGGCCTCAAAGCTGTGTTCCTGTTGCAGGGTCTCCGATCAGTTGCTTCTCTCCCAGTAACTTCAGCATCCGGCAGGCAGCCTACGTGGACAGCTCCTGCTGGGACTCACTGGTTCACCATGAGCAGGACGGGCCTGGTCAGGACAAGATGAAATCTCTCTGGCCCCACAAGGTAAAGCAAACTCTCTGTAAGGCCAGCTTCACGGTTGAGTGGAGTGGGGCAGAACCACTTCATTCTACTCCTTCTTGCCTCTATCCCCACCACCCCTAACCCATTTATTTTAGTCACTTGCTTTCACGTTTCAGGCATTCTCTGAATGTGGTGATCTTTGGTGACCCACTTGTATCTAATTGGAAGCTTTGTGCCTGAGGGTGAGGCACATAAACAGGCAGACTTCGGTTTAAGGTGATCCCTTTGGTCTATTTCATTAGTTTCTGAAATATTGACTCTGTAGTCCTTTTTCCTGGGCTCATCAGTTTCCTCCTACAAGAGTCATTCAGACCTTAATTTGTGGGGAAGGGCGGGGTGCCGTTGGAATTAAGCCTGCCTACTTGAGGTCAGGAATTCAAGACCAGCCTGGCCAACATGGTGAAACCCCGTCTCTACTAAAAACACAAAAATTAGCCGGGTGTGGTAGTGAGCACCTATAATCCCAGCTACTCAGGAGGCTGAGGCAGGAGAATTGCTTGAACCCAGGAGGCAGAGGTTGCAGTGAACTGAGATTCCACCACTGCACTCCAGCCTGGGCAACAGAGCGAGACTCCATCTCAAAAAATAAATTAAATAAATAAACAAATAAATAAATAAATAAATAAATAAATGAAAATATTTACAAGTAGAGATTTTACTTTACAGGGCCCAACCCTGCTAGGTGTGGTAAGTGTGATGAGGAAACCTAAGGAAAAGTCCCTATGTTAATTTGCTAGGGCTGCTGAAACAAAGCACCACCAACTGGGTGGCTTCAACAATCAAAATTATCATCTCAGGGTTCTGGAGACCGGAAGTCCAAGACCAAGGTGCCATCAGTATTGGCTCCTCTGAGGGCTGCGAGGGAAAGGTCTGCCAGGTCCCACTCCTTAGCTTGTAGATACAGTGCCCTGGGCAGTCTCCCTTTGTGCATGTCTGCTTCTTTACCTGGCTTTTTAAAAAAAAAAAAAAAAAAATCAATCATAATGAATTTGAGGTCCACCCTATTCCAGTATGACCTCATTTTAAATTAACTAATTGCATCCACAACAACCCCATTTCCAAATAAGGTTTCATTCTGAGGTACCAAGAATTAAGACTTCAATGTATGAATGGAGGGAGGACATGGACACAATTCAACCCATATCAGTCCCTTATTGCAGGTAGCTAACGATGCAGTCATTGAGGAGACAAGGCTTATGAATTCGTGAAAGTCAGCTTATAGATTTACATAGCTGAAAGAGCCCCCAAAGAATCCCAAGACAGTGTCTGATGGTGTAGTTTGGCATTACCAAGAATCCAAAAATTGGAAAAGGCCACTGTGCATCAGACGAGTCCAGGAAGGCGACAGGGAGGAAATGGGATTTTCTCTCCCTTAGGATGACATGGCCTCTGCTGGCCGTGACCCCTAGCTAGCTAGCTGCACAGACCACTTTGAGGGAGGTAGGCAGATCACTCTCTCTCTCCTTTTCTCTCTCCTCTCCTCTCCTCCCCTCCCTTCCTCTCTCTCTTCTCACTCTCTCTTCTCCCTGGGAACCCACACAGACCCTGGATCAGAAAAGCGAACCAGGGGAGCATGAAGGTGCACATTCCTTCTCAAGCAGGCCTCCCTATACTCAGCCAGGTCAGTAGGGTGCCTCGGGGGCTGGGCCTGGGCTAGCCCATTCCCCACACAGCCTTCCCCTGCTGAGGCAGGAACAGGGGAAAGGAGAGCCCTTCACTCAGCGCTGTCACTCAGGGTCTCGGCAGCCCCGGCCTCCCTCCTCAGCTGCTCTCGCCCTGCAGGCCCTCCCCTACTCCCTGCTGGCCCTGGCCTTGCTCATGTACCTGCCGGTGCTGCTGTGGCAGTATGCAGCTGTGCCAGCCCTCAGCTCCGATCTGCTGTTCATCATCAGCGAACTGGACAAATCCTATAATCGCTCCATCCGCCTGGTGCAGCACATGCTGAAGATCCGGCAGAAGAGCTCTGACCCCTATGTGTTCTGGGATGAGCTGGAGAAGTGAGTTGTCTCTACCACCTTTTTCTGAGAAATTCAGTCAGGAATTTAAATGATATCTTTGCATAGTCATCTTTAAATGATCTTCCATGCCATTCGTCTCAAGAGGGCAAAGTGCTTAACACATCATCTCATTAACTTTCTATTGTTTCTGTAAAGGGAGAGAGAAAGGACTCTTCCTGTAGTGTACACTGAGCCCACAAAGGGATTCATCTCTCTAGAATTCCACTTTCATACACTACTCCCTTTCGAAACCTTAAATAGCTTCCTTCATGCCTACCAAAAAATACTCAAACTTTCCCAGATATGTGTGCAAGGCCCTCAACACACTGTCACCAACTACTTTTTCAAACTTCTAACTACCAGGTGACAGAAACCTTCCACTGCACCCAGGCAGCCTCCTCCTTTTCCCCTGAACAAATCACTTATCTATGTCATTATTCCTCCACCTGCCTACAGGCACTGTCCTGGGTGCTTCTGACACATTCACGTGTATGTGTTGGGGGACGGGGGCAGGAGAGACAAAGCTGTACCTATCCCTGTGGGGCTTACATTCTATTAAGGAAACAGACAAACAGAACGTGGGAGTGCAATCTATGTTCTGAGATAATAAGTGGTATGAAGAAAAGAAAAAGTGGGGGCAGAAGGAAGCTGGAGGGATGGAGAGTGGTGTAGTTTTACAGACAGTGGCCAGGCTAGATGGCCCAAGGGGACAATTGCGCTAACATTTGAATCATATTGTCCCATATTTATGCACATACTCTATCTTTGGAAAAAAAATCCTATGTTTTGAAGCCCAGATTTCAGCCAATATTTTCCATAAAGGTTTCTGAACATTGAAGGCCACACTGTTGCCTACCTCTCCTAACTTTTACAGCCATTGTGGTTTGTGTCCACGATTTTAGCAACAAACCAAGCGCTATTTTTATTCCATATTTGCATGTCTTATCTGCCCCTTCCCCACAAGCCAGGCTCTAAGCTTCTTCAGAGCACAGACTGGCTTGCATGTACCTGAACACCACAGCTCTCAACAAACATTTGTGAGCCAAATTATTTACATGAGATGAATGAATTGGCCCAAAGATCATACACAGAGTACACAGGCCAAGAACCAGAATGTACTTTTTTTCTTTTCTTTTTTTTTTTTTTTTTTTTTTTGGTGGGGGAGACAGGGTCTCACTCTGTTGCCCAGGCTGGAGTGCAGTGGCACAATCCTGGCTTCTTGCAGCCTCAATCTCCTGGACACAAACAATCCTCCCTCCTCAGCCTCCCAAGTAGCTGGGACCATAGGTGTACACTACTACACCTAGCTAATTTTTGTATTTTTTCATAGAGATGAGGTCTCGCTATGTTTCCCAGGGTGGTCTCAAACTCCTGGGTTTATGGGACCCTTCCACCTCAGCCTCCCAAAGTGCTAGGATTATAGGCATGAGCCACCATGCCCGGCCCAGAATGCACTCAGCTAGACCCCCAATCCAGTGCTAATTTCATAAGCCTGTTGCTACCTAAAGATCCTACTTCAGCTTAGAACTTTAGTCTGCCTTGCTTGGCAGAAATCCAGTGTAATAAATCATTACTCACTGATCATTCACTGGGTTTTTCACATGGCAGTCAGTACTTGGAGAATCAAGATACACTCATATGTCTCTGTTTTGGGGAGAAGGATGGTTATGCTCCGGGAAGGCAGATTTTCATGGGAGCCAAGAATGCCATGTTGAAAACAGATCTGTTAGTTTGTCACATGCCTCTCTTGGAGTATGGTTCTAAACGGTCACTACTAACCTTGCCTCCTTTCTTCCACTGCCCAGGGCTCGGAAAGAACGATACTTTGAATTCCCTTTGCTAGAGCGGTACCTGGCATGTAAGCAGCGTTCACATTCACTAGTGGCTACCTACCTCCTGAGGAACTCCCTCTTGCTCCTCTTCACCTCCGCAACTTACCTATACCTTGGTCATTTCCATCTGGATGTCTTCTTCCAGGAAGAATTCAGCTGCTCCATCAAGGCAGGGCTGCTAAGTGATGAGACCCATGTCCCCAGCCTCATCACATGCAGGCTGACATCACTGTCCATTTTCCGGATTGTTAGCCTCTCCAGTGTAGCAATATACACCATATTGGTTCCAGTGATCATATACAACCTCACACGGCTATGTCGGTGGGACAAACGACTCTTATCTGTCTATGAGATGCTCCCAGCTTTCGATCTCCTCAGCAGAAAGATGCTAGGATGTCCCATCAATGACCTCAATGTGATCCTTCTTTTTCTCCGAGCTAACGTCTCTGAGCTCATCTCTTTTAGCTGGCTGAGTGTCTTATGTGTGTTAAAGGATACGACCACCCAGAAGCACAATATTGACACAGTAGTTGATTTTATGACTTTATTGGCTGGCTTAGAACCCTCAAAACCCAAACATCTCACCAACCCGGCATGTGATGAACACCCATAGTTAAGAAACCATGGAGCCAGAAATTTTGTGGAAAGTCTCTCTCCTTCCTCATAAGACATGCACACTAATACACATATACACACACACACAAAAAAATACACACTTTAAAATTGCTAAGCTTGGACTTAACTGAATCATATATCTTTTATCATGTTATCCTAAAAGTGAGAAGACATAATCAAGACATGGAAATAAATGTGAAAGCTGGAGCTGAAGAGTCAAAGAGCTAAAAAATTAAGTCTAGAACATTCTATGAGGACAGTATAAATAAAAAGAAATAAAGTCTAGACATGCTGCAAGGAAAGAAGATTCTAAAGGCCATTTATGGAGACAATTTCATATCCTTTCTTGGACGCACATTCAGCTTACCCCAGAGAGCAAGTGAGGCAATCTGGCAAGAGATTAATAAAGATGTAAACCCCTTGAAACCCTTTAGTGTGGCCTGAAATCCTAGGAATTTACCCAGCTTGCTTTGTAGAAGTTATCAACCTTGTCCAAGTCCTCTGTAGCCTCCAAAGTGCTGGGAGATGATGGCTTCAATTTGTAATCTGCTCTTAGAATGTAAGGACATAGTAGAACAAGGCCAGGGCTATGTCTCAGCCATAAGTGGGGCCTTCAGGTGCCCAGATACAGTTTTCACCATCTAAACCAGGAACTCATTTCACCAGGGGCTGGGATTATGGGCTACAGACTCCTTCACAACTTTTAATAGGGCCAGGTATGCTTTTAATACTCCAGAGGATACTATGCCTTCCCTTACAGCTAATCACTGAATAGCAAGCACTTAGAAATGGCTAGACAGTAAAATGCTATTGAACTTCTTTCTCTTCTGATTTATCACCCTGTTTTATCTTCTAACTCCCATTTCTATGCCTGTAGTTAATGGAACTTTGATCTGACTTCAAAGACTCACACACAATATCATGCTGTCTGCCATTTTATATTTCTTTTTAGAGCTACACATTATGCATTTCTTTAGAGAATTTTTGCATAGACCATTTAGACCCTTCTTTGTACAGTTATGTAGAAAAGTTATGTTGCTTCTGACAAATTCAGGTAAGTTTACCTAACACAAGCAAAGAGCTGATAGATGATTTCCTACTGTCACTAGGTCAAAGTCCAACTCTTCAGTTGGTACACAAGACTTTTCATGACCCAAACCCTACTTACTGCTTCAGTCTCTCCTCTTGCTTCTCTCTACACACAACTTTCACACCAATCAACTACTTGCAGTTCCCATGCTGCTCACAATGCTGAGCCTTTGAAGATGCTGTCTCCACCACCCAGCATGCCCTCCTTTGTTCTTCACTGGGCCAACCAACCACTACCTCTCCTTCAGAGTCTGCCCATATATATCTCCTTCAAGAAACCTTTCCTATCTCCTCCCTCCTTCCCTGACTGGGTGCTGCCAAATAAAATAAAACCTACCTCTGAAATAAACTTATCATACCATATTAACATTGCCAATTTACTTGTCTGTCTTCCTCTCTTAAAGTTCTTAAAGGTGGTCTCATAGTAGGCACTAGGTAAATATTCTTCTAAACAAGTAAGGACTGAATGAGTTGCTCAGTGGCATCACCTTTGTGGAGCACACAAATCTAGCCTCTAAACTGTCCTATATGGAAACAGCTTTGGACACAAAGATGTGCTTTTAATGGAATTGACCAAAAAGTCAAAGAACATGGAAATAATTTTGCAAAATATAATATAGCCATAACTGGAATATTAACCAGCCACTTAAAATTATGCTTATAAAGAAGCTATACTAACATCTGTGAAATTGAAATGATATAATGGTAAATAAACAAAAAGGAAACTTTATTTTCAGTATTACCTAACCTATATAAAAATGCATAAAATATTAGACACATATACTAACATGTTAAAAGTAGTTCATTCCAAGTGGTAGCATTATGGATTTTTAAACCTTTCCTGTACTATATTTTCTGAATTTCAAAGGTTCAAATGAAATGTTTTATAAGTGTATGGAAATGTTTCCAATGAAGAAGAAACAAAAAATATCTTCATGCAAATCCCACTGAAGTCCATTGGCCAAAACAGCCTGCAAACTAGGACAAAGGATAGCACTTTTCTTCCCACTAGATGTGATACATGTATATGAAAATAAATAATACAAATAAAGTCAGACCCCAAAGCCTGCAAGGACAAAATACAGCACAACAGCAAATAAATCAGGCAATTAGCAAACAAGACTTTTAAAAAAAAGGAAAGAAAAGTCTCTTCCTATTACTGGCACTACTTTGAAGTTCCAAGGTAAAGAACCAGTCTATATTACCAAAGGCATTAGTGTGGGTTTTATAAGCGCTAAAAATAATCCTGGTATTTTCCAAAACTGAATATATATGGCTGCCTTAAGTATGTTTGTGAAACACTGGCATCCTGAAGAGCTGCTCTATTAAAAACTCACTCAGGTCAAACAAGAGCACTTTACAATATATATGATCAAAACAAGAATTCCATAAGCTTTCGTCTGTATTAAAATGATTTTGCCAAGACCCTGTCACTGTTTTTACTGTTTTCAGAAATTAAGTACCTGGGTCATCAGTTCCGAACCTGTTTTTTATTCTGACTACACATTACTTACTATAGTGTTATATTTTTCTCCAATAGTTCAGTGAACTTATTGTTTTAACTATGTAACATATTTCCTGAATTTCCACAACTCTAAAAGTCAGTATTTTCGGCCAGGCACTGTGGCTCACCCTGTAATCCAAGGCGGGCAGATTACCTGAGGTCAGGAGTTTGACACCAGCCTGCCCAACATCGTAAAACCACATCTCTACTAAAGACACAAAAATTAGCTGGGTGTGTTGGCGGGCGCCTGTAATCCGAGCTACTCGGGAGGCTGAGGCAGGAGAACCGCTTCAACCCGCGAGTCAGAGGTTGAAGTGAGCCGAGATCGCGCCACTGCACTCCAGCCTGGGCAGCAGGGCCAGACTCCGTCTCAAAAAAAAAAAAAGTCTACATTTTGAACATATAACAGTCATTATATATCAGTAGAGTACTTTACAATGTAGAAATCCCATTCATCTCCACTATTATAAAGTTTACAATCTAAAGACTATGTTTAGTTCCGAGAGAAAAAAACTACAGAGTTACTGAACTAGTTATTGGCATCGCTGGAAGAAGATGCAAGCCTTCTGCCATCCAGCCTGGGTCATTCACCAATACCGCACCCTAAAGATTCTTCTATCCTCCTTAATTTTAATAGACCTCGGTTGTAAAGTTAGAACCGTATAAATGTACATACTATGTACACAAATACACTTCTGCTTTCACTAGACAAACATCTACTGAGTGCCTACTTAGAGACAGTATTAAAACTGCGTGTTAAATCTCTCATCTTCCCTACTAGAAAGAGCCAAGGCCTTCCTCCCTATTCACGACTGTGTTCCCAGCTCCTAGGAAGATCATAGCATTAGGAGGCCCTGCAAACACATTTCTGTGAGCTACAGAAAGGAACGAAGCAGGGAAAGAAGTAGAGTCCCAGCATTTGGGACTCTTTCCCAGACAGTCTGGGAAAGCCTGTCTGCATGAAGCATGAAAAACGTGTTGAAAGGCAGTGGCCCGCTGGGGGAGCGTGAAGGACAGCTAGCGTTGGTAAGATTTTTGTTAGTTCATTAGTTCAACTATAGTACCCTTCAGCTAAGCACACAGACGCCCGAGGCCCGGATTCGATTCCAGCCGCCGGCCCTCCCTCCTTTCCTCATCCAGCACTCGCCCCCAGCTGTCTCTTTCCTCCTGGCCCCCGGGATCGCACCGCCCAGACCGCCCTACTCTCCCTGCCCCGGAAGTTACACGCTGCCGACACCGGGACGTAACTTCCGGGAAGGGTTTACTTCCAAGACAGACACGGAAGTGTTGGGAGGCGCAGGGAGCCGGTTGGGTTGCCGGTGTCTCTGGCCCTGCGGTCAACCCTGGGAACGTCCCGGAGAGCTAGATTCCTAGAGCCACGATTCCGCTAGCCCCGAACAGACTAAGCCAGCGCTCCCGCCCGCTCCCCCGACTTAGGATCCGATGCCGGCAGCGTCCTGGGGCCCCCGTAGCGGGGCTGGACCATGAGCCTGCTGGACGGCCTCGCCTCCTCCCCGCGGGCTCTGCTGCAGTCCAGCAAGGCCAGGATGAAAAAGCTCCCGAAGAAGAGCCAGAACGAGAAGTACCGGCTGAAGTACCTGCGGCTGCGCAAAGCGGCCAAGGCCACTGTGTTTGTGAGTCTGACCCGCGTCCAGCCGGTCCCCGCCTGGAGACCCCCTCACAAAATCTTTCCCCAAGCTGTTCCCCCTTCCCAGGATGACAGTATTAATATAGGGTTGGCTTTTCCGTATACATTACTACTTGTTAGCCTTGTGTCCTTGGACAAATTACGTGATTTCTCTGTGTCCTCATCTGTAAATGAGCTGGTAACTACCTTGCAGAATAATGAATATTAAATGAGCAAAGAAAAGTGCTTGGTGCCTAAAAGACATGCCAATAAATTTTAGTCATCGTTATTACTGCAGAACTCTAGGAAATGTATTTGATTCTTGAGATACAGCCCTGAGAATGAGGCATTATTTGTAAAATGAGAACACTGAAGAAAGAGATGATTTGCCCAAGGCTACTGTGTCAGAGCCCTGACTCCAACTTAAATAACCCTGATTCCATTTTATGACTTCCAGTACACAGACTATTTTCTGAGCACCTCACATCCCCGTAACTGCCCCCTTGCCCAAAGAGGTACATGAAACTTTCAGTAATTTCCCCCCTCTATCCTTTGAGTGTTCCAAGTGTTTCTTCCTTTCTTTTATTGTAGAAGCACTGGATTTATTGAATGAATAAACTTAATATAGCTTGCCAGCCATAACTGTATATTAGAATATTTTGGCTTGCTTCAGTGCTTGGAAATAGGGGTGGAGTCCTCAAATGTCCCCCCACATCCAAGTCAACAGTTCATCTCTCTACCAAAAGCTTGAACATCTCTCAGCATATTTGGAAGCATAAGGAAAAGTTTAGAAATTAGAATACACATTCCAAAAACACTTATTCAGCACTCGCTATGTGCATTGCTTGCTATTTGCGCTGGAGAGAAACAAGAAAAGTAGAACTAAGAGAACTTGGCATCTGATTGACTGTTCCCTGTCTTTTATCCCCTATATGTCAAAGTACCTAAAGCTTGGAACTTATGTTATTTCAAGGATGTTGGTTCCATCAATAAAGAAGATTTTGTGAAGAAAAAGGGATGTTTTGAACATTGAGAATTTGAGTTTCCACCTATGGAGCATTCAGATTCATCATTCCCTTCAGGATTGGAGCTTGGGAGATAGACTGAGTCATAAGTTACCAAAAAAAAAAAAAAAAAAAAAAGATAATACCTGAATTCATATAAGTAGATTATGAAGTTTAAGAATTTTACACCCTAAATTTGAATTTGTTCTGTCCAGTTTTTCTCTATTTGGGTTAGACTGGCTTTATAAGTTTCTCAAGAGTTGAGGCACTTGAGAATAGTCTTCATATTTATAGTATTTAATGTAAGCATCTGTGGATTTAAGCAGTATGCCTTTTTCTGTGCCAAAGGCTATGCTAATTAGGGTGACCATTAATCTTGGCTTGCCCAGGACAGTCCTGGTTTACCATATTGTTCTGACGTAAGCATTAATAGTACCCCCTTTTCACTCAAAGGTGTCCCAGATTGGATAATAAATTACATAGCTACCCTGCCCATAGTAGAACCTGACTACCTTTACCTATGGATTTATTTATAGTTTGTCACAAGGTAGAATAGCTCCTCCTCCTCACTCAGTAATACAAGCTTTTTTGGTTTGAAATATGGATCCTCTTCCCAGCATAATAATGTGATTGTTTATTCATTTTTATATGATTATATTCAAATTTTTACTTAAAGGAAAATGCTGCTATTTGTGATGAAATTGCTCGTCTTGAAGAAAAATTTCTTAAAGCAAAAGAAGAAAGAAGGTGAGCTGGCTTCATTTTGTGTTCAGCATCACCTTTTTGGTGATTGATAATGGTGTTACTGCTCTGGAGATTTTTTTCCCAGTGGGATTTATGCACATCACACAGCCCCTTGGCCACTTGATCAAGTACAGAGAAACTTAACCTATGGCATTGGTTCCTGCACACCCAAATTACGTTGAGCCAGCTCAAGTTACGTGATGAGACAGCTCTTCTACTCATCTTTCTGAAAAAGCTGTCTTGCCACATTCTCATAAATAATCTTGTTAAGATTATTTAATCTTATGGCCCAATTATAAAAGCCAAGTGATAAAAGCAACTGCCTCTTATTCTACAAATATTTATTCTGTACATACTATTCTGTGCAAAGCACAATGGGTATATACACATCTGTAAATAACGTGCCTTTCAGAAGCCTAACACCATCCAACATCAAGGTAGAGGAACCGTCCAGATGCAAGAGATAAGCTACAGTTCTTATCCTTGGCCTCTTGAAGTATTGATTATCCTCCAGGGCTTTATGATTCATAGGGTCTAATAAGAACCTTTCTTTTATGATCATAGTAATCTTTGTATACAGTTCTGGCTTTTCCCAGCACTTGAGTAAAATACTGAATTGAGACAATATGGAAGTTCATTTCTCTGCTCCTTTCCTTCCTGACCTCAGGTACTTGCTAAAGAAGCTCCTCCAGCTTCAGGCTCTAACTGAAGGGGAAGTACAGGCTGCAGCTCCTTCCCACAGTTCCAGTTTGCCCCTGACTTATGGTGTGGCCAGCTCTGTGGGAACTATACAGGGAGCTGGGCCTATTTCAGGGCCCAGCACTGGGGCTGAGGAACCATTTGGGAAGAAATCGAAGAAGGAGAAAAAAGAAAAAGGCAAAGAGAACAACAAACTGGAAGGTACTTTGGGGAGATGATATCAGTTGTCCCAGTGACTCACCTACTAATGACAGTTAGACCTGGTACTAACAGACAGACACAGCTACAGATATACTTCGAGTTTCATCTGGTTCTTAAGGAGCCCTAAGAGCCCTTGAGAAACAAATGTCAAACGTATTAGAGCCACTTTGGGTGGAGAAATCCTAGCTAGTCTTTGTTAAATGCAAGGGGAGCAGACTGAGACTCTCCCCTTCCCCCAACTCTCTAGGTTGCATTCCATTTAGTCTTTTCTAGAGGCAGGGAAATGGGCTAGGTGGCCTTTGGAGCACACTGCTGGCTTGGCAAACTTCTGATCTTACAAAAGAAATGAGAGGCCTTAAAAAGTATAAGGCCTTTAGCTCCTAAGCACGAATCTGGGCAAGTTAGAAAGATACTCAGGGCTTTGGGCGAAAGCCCCACGTGCCCATTCAGTAAGTATATAAAACCAGGATTGGCTTATTACCCTTACCATTCACATGCAAATTTATCCCTTCCCTTCAACATTGGGAGGGGCCTAAAGTGGGTGACCCCAGATTTGCGTTTCAGTTCTGAAGAAAACATGCAAGAAAAAGAAAATGGAGGGAGGTGCTCGCAAGCTGGTTCAGCCCATTGCCCTGGATCCCTCAGGACGGCCTGTGTTCCCCATCGGACTAGGGGGTCTAACAGTATATAGCCTGGGGGAGGTGAGTGAGACCAGCGATATTTAGAGAGGAGAATCAGAGAAATATGGGAATGGGGTTGAGCCTTCCCTCCCTGTTCCCATTAGCAGCAGCCCCTTGCTGATCCATACCAACCTCAGAATGTCTCCAGTCCCTGCCAACCCAGGTCAGCGTTGTCTGCTACACAGCCTACTCTCTGTCTTTGTGTGATTTGTCACTCTTCGCAGCCCCAAAGTGGTTCTAAAGGCTACCACAGGAAACTGGACTTCTCATTTCTTCAGTGACCTCAATCCCAGGTTGGGGGAATGTTTTTTATAGATCATCACCGACCGACCTGGCTTTCATGATAAGAGTGCCATCTACCCTGTGGGCTACTGCAGTACTCGAATATATGCCAGCATGAAGTGCCCAGACCAGAAGTGTCTATATACCTGTCAGATCAAGGATGGTGGTGTGCAGCCTCAGGTACCCCCTCTAATAATAACCATTGTTTGTCTTTCGAACCTTCTCTATGCCAGGATATGTATTACCTGTTCTGACACCTTACAAGGTAGATACGTATAATCACCATTTGGGTAATTCCAAGATCCTGAAAAGTGGCTGGCCCTAAGTCGCACCTCTGCTAATAAGTGGTTGAGCTTGGATGTGAATCTATTATCTGTCTCATTCTAAAACTGATGCCCTTTTCCCTTGAACCATGCTACTTCAGCTGCTGACTTTGTGACTATGTGAGGCTTGATCAAGCCTACTTATGTGAGGTACAGGCCAAAATAGAGGGAAGATTAGTTTGATACACTGCCATGTCAAGTTGGACCAAGATGGAGTTAGCAAAGAAGTTGCATATTAGTTTCTGGCTGCAAATACTCTTAAGGACCTGAGAGTCTTAAATCCTAGTCTTACTAAATACCTTTTTTCATCCTTCTCAGTGCTAAGATTTGAGACGGTTCATTTTCCCCAACCATCATCTCCTGATTGTTGGGGAAAAACAAAAAAATAGACCATTTTCAGAGTTCTAAGCTTCACTGAGGAACTTACAGATCCCTAGAAAGTAAGGTAGAAGGAAGTAGAGGCAAGGTAAGGAACCTCTGAGCAGAAGCTGGGAGAACCCTGAGACGGCTTGACTTCTTGTAGATAATATTGCATCACGCCTATCAGAGCACTGTTAGGCATAGTTGAGAGCTCACGTGACCTCCATTATACAACAGTTTCTTTAGAAAGACTCATTATTGTAACAGTATACCATATGTATAATACATCTATAAATGCAATGCAAATCTAGTCAAAATCCTAAGTAGAAATTGACAAGCTGATTCTTCATTGTCTCTGAAAAACAAAATGCTAAGACATTTTTGAAAAAGAAGAATCTGGAGTTTTTAGTTTTCTTTTTTAGGTCATTAACCTAACTGGACATTATTTTTAGGTTTGTGAGCTAGGAATCTAGCTTCAAATTTTGTTACAACTAACGTCAAGCAGCTGTTTTATATATATATATATATATATATACACATATATATATACGCACACACACACACACTAAATATATGTAATTCTTGTATCTGTTTCCAGATGATTCCTTTTTATTGATCTATTTGTCTATACATGTCAATATGACTTTTTATTACTTTAGCTTTATTGAATATTCTATAAATATGTTAAAGGAAAATGTAAAAGAATTTTTTGTAATCTTAGGGTGAGGTGAAAAAGCTTTCTTTATTAGTAAGACATGAAACTTAGAAACCATAATGGAACATAATAACATATTTAACTATTAAAAATGTAAACACTTCTGAATGGCAAAAGACACCATGATCAAAGTTAAAACACAAGCAATAAACAGGAAGAAAACGTATGACAAAGTATTAATACCAGATAAAGTGCTCTGTAGAGTAAGAAACAGCAATATTAAAAAAAAAAAAAAAAAAAACCCACAGGCATTTCACAGAAACAGTGCAGATGGTAAAGTGTGGGCCTCATCAGTAAATGGGGAAATGCAAATAAAACAAAAATGAGATCTTATTTTGCTCATAGGCACACATCAGAGGGATTAATAATATCCAGTGCTGGCCGAGGTGGAGGAAAACGAGTACTCGTTAGTAGGAGTGAAAATTGGTAGTCTTTTGGGAGGGCAACTTGGCAATATCAACAATTTTAATATGTGTGTCATTTGACCCAGAATATGTCTAGATAGTCTAGTATCTAGACTGCACTAGGTACATATTTGCACCTAGAGAAATGTGCAAATGTGAACCAAGTAACATGTAACAATGTACATTGTAGCAGTATTTGCAATAGCAAGAAATTAGAAATAGCCTAAATACCCATCATGAGAAAATGGTTAAGTAAAATATATCCACCCTTGTATGTACAGCAATTAAAAGAATGAAGTAGATTTATACATTAGTACTAACAAGGAAGTATCTTCAAGACTAAAGTATAACATTTCTACCTTTAATGCTCTTTACTCAAATAAGGTAGAAATTTCAGTACAAAAATAATTGAAATTGACATGACGGATACTAAACAGTAGAGCAGTCCTGGACTATTTGAAATTAATTGCTCACAGCAAAATTAGCCGGGCCTGGCGGCGTGCACCTGTAGTCCCAGCTGCTGGGGAGGCTGAGGCACGAGAATGGTATAAACCTGGGAGGCGGAGCTTGCAGTGAGCCAAGATCACACCACTGCACTCCAGCCTGGGCGACAGAGCAAGACTCAGTCTCAAAAAAAAAAAAAAAAAGGAAGAAAAGAAAAAAAAGAAATTAATTGCAAAGAGTGTTTTCATTTATTAGCTGAGAAATAAATATAAAACATTAGAATCTTAACCTGGCAAGATATGCCATTGGTTGAAATAAGAAAACCACCATTGACTGAAACTACTCACGAGAGAATTTATTTCTGACAAAATTGACAGATCTCTAAAATTTGACACAGGAAATTGAATCCAGTGAAATAATAACCACAGAAGAAAACTAACAGTAGTAGAACCTATACTCAGTAAAAATTGGTTTGACTTTTTTTAGCAATCAGTAGTGCTCAATATCATTCTAAAAAATTATACAGAAAATAAATTAATCCTGTTCAGGATAATTCAACCGAAGTAAACATTGAAGAACTAGAAACTGTTTAACTGAACTTTATAACTAGTCAAAGAATTTAACTGGCTAGATAGAACTTGTTACAGAAATATTTTCCTGTCAAAAAAATCATTGAGCTTTATAGAAAATTGGCCAAATAATTAAATCAGCTAGTTAACTTGTTACATTTGTTACAAAAATATTTTCTTGGCAAAAATTCCTCAGAATTAGTATAATTTCGATGCAACAGTTTCTTTTTATTAATATAACCAAGATATTTTAACATTCAAAATGAAAGCAAATACAATGAAATGGCAGTTTGCAGTCAGCCTGTTTCTCCTAGATCTTGTAAAATTGACTTAGAAGATTACATGGAGAGTGATCTCATTTGTTTTTAAAATACCATTTGTATTTGTACTTAAGGATATAAGTAAGTGGATTGGAAAGGCATATAAGAAATTAAATGCTTACTTTTGGAAAGCCATCAACCAAGAAGGGTAGAACTGAAACAGTCCAAGGACTTTCTCTAGGTGCTTGGATTTGTTTAAATTGTTAGCAGCCCTGTAGGAGAGTATGTGTGTCCCTTTTGAAGATGGTGTACATCACCTTCGAGTTCCAGAGTAAAGAAATATTTACAGAGTAGTGTGCCCTCTTTCCTTCCTTCGTGAGAATTGATCTCATTGCTCGTTTGTCCTTCTCAGTTTGAAATTGTTCCTGAAGATGACCCCCAGAATGCCATCGTCAGCTCTTCTGCAGATGCTTGTCATGCAGAACTGCTCAGGACTATAAGTGCTACTACGTAAGTTGACCAAAAGCTTGAAAACAGGCTAAAAGATCACTGTTGGTACAGTGAAACCTTTTCTCTTGCTTTGAATGAGATACCTCATTTTATGGAAACCTATCCTGGATCCTCCTGACGTCATACCAACTAGAGCCTCCACATTATCAAAGTCAAGAAAGCTTATCCTGTTTGTTCATACCACTATTCTGTTCTTAAACCCATCTTCATCTCCCGCTAAGCTCTCAAACTAAAATTATCCCTCTCCTGTTTAGGGGGAAACTAATGCCTAACCTGCTTCCAGCTGGAGCTGACTTTTTTGGGTTTTCTCATCCAGCCATCCAAAACTTGATCCAGAGCTGTCCAGGAGCTCGAAAATGCATCAAGTAAGTGTGGTCAAATTCATTCCCTTGAGAAAAGCTCAGTGATCAGCCGGCCAGGGACTGGCAGTTACTACTTTGTTCACTCACCTGCTGTGTCCAAGGCCTGCCTGCTTCTCAACCAGTATGGCTCAGTATTGGCCCCTTAGCCTTCTGGACAGGTGAGCAAGAGCCAGGACTCCACTGTTCTCTGATTATGACTATTTTATGTGTGTACCATGACAGCAAAAGGGGTGGGAAATCTCGCAGAATGATTTGTCACTAAAGAGTCCTGCTTGTTTCTTTTAGGTTTTTGTTAGCTAATGTGTTTTAGATATATATGGGAGGAATATAAAGAAAAATTACCTGATCCCTTTGGAGGTAGGAATGGGTATTTATGTCTAGCAGATAACTCTCAAGGGTGATTTCCCTTGCTTCTGCAGTTACCAGTGGGTGAAATTTGATGTGTGCAAACCTGGAGACGGGCAGCTACCTGAGGGGCTGCCAGAGAATGATGCAGCTATGAGCTTTGAAGCCTTTCAGAGACAGACCTTTGATGAAGATCAGAATGATCCCCTTCTGCCAGGTATCTTTAACTTTACCTTTCTGGTTTGAAAATTGACTGTGTTTAGGCTACCTTCCCACCTTCATGCATAGCCGAGTACCCTAAATATCTATGCATTGAGTGATAAAAGCTTTCATGGAATCAGCCTTGCAGAGTGCTGAGTCAGAGGGGGACCTGCGGCCTGCATAGCTTCCGAGGTTACTCACAGATGTCATGGGGGGCACCTGCGATCATAGTAAGGCAGGGTACCCCAGAAACGAAGGTAGCTTATTCTGTAAGCTAAGCAAGAGCGGAGCAGAACACCAGGGGAAAGTTTACTGTGCAGGGAACAACATCTCAAGCGAAGTCAGTGGGGTCAGGTGAAGGCCTTGGCCCTGCCTGTGTTCCATGAATTCCTCCCACAAATGAGTGGAGTGATCAAGGGTTCAGGCTTTGGGGTCATATAGGGAAAACCCTGGGTTAAAAAATGGAATTGAAATTCTCACTCTTTGCCTAATATGCTATATAACCCTAGGCAAGTCACTTAATCTGTTTCAACCAGTTTTCATTGTAAAAGTATCTGTCCTGTCGTAACAAAGGCAAAATTGAGCTGTCAAATGCAAGGGTGTTAAGGAATTGATTGAAAGGACAGGTATGTGTCTGACCAAAACAGTCTGCTCAGACTCCCAAGCAGCAGTGGAACTTAAGGAATTGTTTTCCCCAGGATCCTTGGACCTCCCAGAGCTTCAGCCTGCAGCCTTTGTGTCTTCTTACCAGCCCACGTACCTGACACATGAACCCTTGGCAGATACTCACCTGCAGCACTTGAAGTCTCCATCACAGGGTAGCCCAATTCAGTCTTCAGAGTGAACAAGAAGGGATCAGATGCCACATCGTTTTCATCGTGATTAATTTAAACTGAAATTTTGGGTATATGGAAGAAGGCAGCAATTCAGAAGTAAAGAAGATATTCACATATTTCATCATGGAGGGTCCTGTAGTGACGGTTTTCCCTGGGAAAAATTTCAGCTGCTTTATTTTTAGTAATAAATTTCTCTTGTCAATTCTGTTTATTTTCATCTTGTTGTAATCAGGATATAATCTTTTTTGCTTAGCTGTGCCTGAGGTAGAGTCAACTTCAGCCTCTTACAAACAAGAGTGATAGAGAGCTGCTGTCTAGTCTATTCAGGCTGCTACAACAAATACCATAGACAGAGTGGTTTATAAATAACATGAATTTATTTCTCACAGTTCTGGATGCTGGGAAGTCCAAGTTCAAGGTGCTGGCAGATTCAATGTCTGGTGAGGCCCCACTTCCTAGTTCTTAGACAGCCGTCTTCCTGCTGTGTCCTCACGTGGTAGAAGGGGAAGGCAGCTCTCCGGGGTCTCTTTTATAAGAGCACTAAGCCCGTTCATGAAGGTCTGCCCTCATGACCTAATCACCTCCCAAAGGCCCCACCTCCCAATACCATCACATTGGGGGTTAGGATTTAACTTATGAATTTGGGGGAGATATAAACATTAAGTCTATAGCAGCAGCTAATGAGGGAGATAGGGAGGTTCTGACAAACTTCTACTCTTGATTCTGATCCTAATTCAAGGGATATCAAGTCCCAGCCCCTGCAGCCCAGGCTGCTGCTTTATTTTCACGTCAGTATCATCAAAATCCAATCTTCTGCGTAAACTCAAGATGGAAAGTCCAGTCTAAGGTCCACTGTTCATCTTTTTCTTCACATTTTGCACATCCTTCTTTAACCCTTCGTTATCGCACCTCAGAGAATGTGCTTTTTAAAGCTCAATACATTGAAACCATATGATAACACAAATTCACATATAGTTGGGGGTGAGTCCCATCCTCTGTAAGAGACTTAGTCCTGTCTTTTCATTAGCCATGTAGTAATATAACTCCATGTTCCATGCAACTGGATTTTTGGACCCTGTTAATAGCATTAAGGTAGAGGTTCACTGTATCACCTAACAACTCAGCACTACCTGTGGGATGCCTTAGGTACCCATCACCAGGTTGCCAAGGGCTGTGTGGAAAGGGAGGGACAAAAGGACCCAGAAGAATGGGGATGGAGTGGTGAGAATGAAATGGTTAATGCACTACCATTCATAATTGCCAGCTGAGGACAACACAAATGGGATTGGTATTTTATAGTAATAAATCTGCCAGCAGAGGGAGGGATCAGGCAGCAGTGTTGAGAGCACACCACACTGGCCGGTGTAAACTCAGAAGCCAAGTTAACTGGTATCTTATGATTTGGAGTATAGTTTTTTTATAAGTTGTACACATTTTACAATGTAAAAGAAACAACATTTCTATCATAGTGAATCGGGTGGGAAGGGGATTGCTTAAAATGTTAATGTGTTTTTTTTTTCTCTGCATAAATTGCTTGCGCATACTGGCACTTAACACAGAAATGGTACGTGCTGCTTTTTTCATATAACAAATATTTTCCCACTATTACAGCCTGAGTAATACCCATATTAAAAGAGCCTCATTTTAGACAGACATTTACAATTTTTGGAATGTATCACATGGAGAAAGGTTGACACTGTTTTTTCAACTATAATGCGTATACAACTATAGTGTGTACGTACACCACATATACATATACTTGTATGGAGATATGTGTAAAATGTTTTTATTATGGATCATGGATTTAAGAAACTTGAAAAGCCGGGCACAGTGGCTCACACCTGTAATACCAGCACTTTGGGAGGCCGAGGCAGGTGGATCACAAGGTCAGGAGATCGAGACCATCCTGGCTAACTCGGTGAAACCCCGTCTCTACTAAAAATACAAAAAATTAGCCAGACGTGGTGGTGGGCACCTGTAGTCCCAGCTACTTGGGAGGCTGAGGCAGAAGATTCACTTGAACCTGGGAGGCAGAGGTTGCAGTGAGCCGAGACCGCACCACTGCACTCCAGCCTGGGCGACAGAGCAAAACTCCATCTCAAAAAAATAAAATAAAATAAATAGAAAAACACTGCCATAGTATACTTAAACTATCTTTTCATCTGTCAGATTGTTAACGATTTTTTTTATTTTAACAACATCCAGTGTCAATGAAGGTCAGGGAACAAAAGGACTTCCTTGGTGAGAATGTAAGTTGTTTAATCCTTTGGGAGGGTTAAGCTGTAGGTATCAAAATTTTAAATATATATTTATCCCCTTCCACGTTAAGGACCCTAAGAAATAGTATGTGGTATGGACGAGTGTGGTATGATGTTTGCATGTGATATTCATTACAGTATTATTTTAATAGCAGAAAATTATTTAAAAATCCATATGTCCATTAATAGGAAATTGGTTAAATAAAATGAGGCTTCCACAAACTGAAACACTCTAAATCTATATTTACATAAGAAAATTATTTTGGTAAAGTAAGTCAAAAACACAGATTACAAAATAATACGTAGTGTATAACTCAAATCAAGTGAACAGTTCAGCAAAATAGTTTCTCTGAATGATGAATTTGGGGGTGATTTTTACTTGCTTATACTTTAATGTCCAGATTTTCTACAGTGCCTATAAATTTCATTTTAAAACTAAAAAGTTATTACATTTGGGGAAATACAGTGAATTCCCACATAATGTTTTAAATTATTCTGCCACTAAAAATAAATGTACATGACTTCATTAACATAGTCATTGCCTAAACCATATTTTTCACACTATGTATTCTAGGTTCCTGGAGGTGAAAGGAACCTGGACTTAGAGTTCTTGGCTACCTCTAGCTGCCCCTGAATTAGAACAGCCAATGGGGGTATGTGTATTGGGGGTGGAGGAGTGGACATGTAGATTGACTTTTCCTCAGGCATCAATCTGTTACGAGGTTCATGGTTTCTTTTTTTTTTTTTTTTTTTTTTTTTTGAGACAGAGTCTGGCTCTGTCACCCAGGCTGGAGTGCAGTGGCGTGATCTCGGCTCACTGCAAGCTCCGCCTCCCGGGTTTACGCCATTCTCCTGCCTCAGCCTCCTGAGTAGCTGGGACTACCACCTCGCCCGGCTAGTTTTTCGTATTTTTTAGTAGAGACGGGGTTTCACCGTGTTAGCCAGGATGGTCTCGATCTCCTGACCTCGTGATCCACCCCTCTCGGCCTCCCAAAGTGCTGGGATTACAGGCTTGAGCCACCGCATCCGGCCGAGGTTCATGGTTTCTATGGGGCCAGATGCACGAGAGGTCAAAGCATGGGCAACAGGAGTTAACTGAATGAATTGAATGCTAGGAAGTCCTCAGGGGAGCCAAAGTTCCTTGTAAAGTGTGCAGATTTTTTGTTTTTTAACTAAATAAAATCTTGGCACTGACAAAGTTATTCCTGTTTGGAGCTACACCAGAACCCCCTGGAATTCTATAGAGGGGTAGAACCAAAGCAAAAACCATCATTCACTCTACAGAGTGATTATAAATTTCATTTTCAAACAGTAAACAGTTCCTAAATTGGGGGAAATAGAGTGAATTCCACATAATGTTTTAAATTATTCAGCCACTAAAAATAAATTTACATATTATTTCATTAATATATTCACTACCTAAACCATATTTTTTACACCACGTAAAATACATTGTATATGTAGAGTGAGTGATGCTTTTTGCTTTAGTTCTCATTTTTCACATTAAGGGGAGGAAAGCTACCCATAGATAGCATTCTTGTTCCTTTTCACACGCTTCAAGGACAATTTGCAAGTTTTGACTGGATACAAATATATACACATCACTAGTGATTATGCTTTTATTTCCAACTTCTAATAGGTAACATAATTTTCAGGCACCGTTAACTGTTTTTAATCCATCAGTAAACTGCATTAAGATTTTTAATAATAAACACAAAAGGTCTCTTTCATGTTTATATCATCTGCATTATTTTTCTATATGCTTGTCATGTGGCTTTACTTTCAGCCTCACTCTCTCTTTTCTTCCAAATGGATTATCCTTAAACCTTTTACCTTTAAAGAGCCTGAGATTTATATTTAACTCAAACAACACATTTGCTTCTGTTGCCCCTATGTTCATGTTTTCCTAAGCCAGAGTTTCCCATCCCTCCTGTTCCTGGCAGCCCAAGTGCCTTCCCTGGGCTACTCCCACCTGGCCCTTGCTTTTCATTCCTTAGGGCAGTCACTTAGCACCTCCCAAAGTGCCTGTACATGTTTTCTATTTCTTAAACATTCATATTATCATTATTTACATTGAAGGAACAGAATTGGTTTGGGCTTGAAGAGAATACAAAGAGATCTGTCTTCAATTATATGAAAGACTCCGATAGTAGTAGTTTCACAGGAGACAGATTTCAGTTCCACATAAGGAAAAACTTGGAAAGTTTTAATGGAAAGTTCATACAGAGATTCAGTAACCACCTGTCAGAAATTTTGTAAAGAACACACGAGGGCGAGGTGGCAGCGCCTGTAGTCCCAGCTACTCGGGAGGCTCAGGCAGGAGAATGGCGTAAACCCAGGAGGCGGAGCTTGTAGTGAGCTGAGATCCAGCCACTGCACTGCAGCCTGGGCGACAGAGCGAGACTGCGTCTCAAAAAAAAAAGAACACAAGAACACTAGCTGGGCTATGCGGCCTTTACAATCTTCCAATCCTGAGATCCCACAACTCTGGATAACAAGGAGCAAAAGTATTAGATATTTCACTCCCATTAATATGAGGAAAGTGAATGACATTGAGGTCCAATTTGTCTGTAGTTCAGAATTAGTCCAATACAGACCCTTCGACTAACTAGGGGACAAAAAAAGCAAGCATTTCAAGTTACCTACCAGCCTGGGCTCATCAGAATATAGAAACAGCCATGTGCTAGCTGGAAGCCATTCAATGAGGCTTTCTATTAATTTCCTTTAAAAGCAATGGTTATTATTGAAACTCCTAAATGCTAAAATCTGAAGGACCCATCCTTATACCTAAGTTCTGATCATATTGAAACAGTCATTTAGCAACATTGCTCTGATGTCCAGAACCCTGGTCTGTAATGAAAGCAATGAAGGGAGGGGCTGGCAGGGCACTGCTGGGGTGGTATAGGGGACACTGCTTATATTCACAAGGCCATGTGGTCCAAGCATAGCGGAGAGCAACCACGGTGCCCTGACAAGAATCAATCGCCAGCGTCAGGGACTGGGTGGAGAAGGTGTTCATGGAAGCTGGAAGCCACTTGCATCGATGGTCACTGCAACAGGAGATCTAATAAGAGAGCCATAAAATAGGAATGATTAGGTCAGAAGGGTCTTCTAAGAAGCGGCACTGCTCTTTCAGACAGAATGGATGGGAGGAAAGGAGACACTCATCACCAAGGACCTACTCCTACAGTAACCAGAAGAAACCTGAGCCCACTTTGGATCTAGTCAGTACAGCCACAGGTTGATAATACATGTTCATGTGATTAAATAAATAATTTTAATAAATAAAACATTTGCTGGGGGAGACAAGCATGATCACATGAGGCATTTAGGGAAGGTTCCCCTGAACATTCTTTGGGTGACCCCTCTTGCCAAACAGCAAGGCAGGCAGGAATTTAAGTGAACAGAGTGGCCCAGCTGCTGCTGCTGCTCTGTGGCACTCCCAAAGGAGCTGCAGAATGAAGAAGGGGCATAAAGGAACTCTAGATACGAAGCCTTTCTCAGGCCAGAAGGCAATCCAGAAACGGGAATACAAATTATCCAGAACCCAAAGGTTAAATTCTGTCCTGGAACAGAGGATGGGTAGACCACCAGCAACTGACTAAAAGAGGAGAGCTCAGAATGCAGACTTCTCAGTTCACCTGGAACCCAGTGTGGAAAGAAGCTAAGTGGGGTAAGTGCCAACCAAGCATCTGAGGCAGGTGGATACCATAGTTAGGACTTCAGAAACAGCAGCCCTAGATAAACTCCTGTGTAGTTAAAAGTTTGCTTTTAATACTCTTTTCTCTTCTCCAATGCATTCTTTTCACACACCCCTTCCCAACCTAAGGCCTCATGATTCCCAAAGTCACTCATTTAAATGTTCCACGTAGGAATGACTCCACCCCCCACCCTCAACTATCAGAGACTCCTAAATAACCGCTTTCATCAATGGCCCCAATTCCATAGCAGAATGACCCCTGCTAGGTATTAGAAGGAGTCTCATATAAGTCACACTAAGTTACAAATACCTAAGAATAAGCCTCTCAAAGGAGAACCTCAACTCAGAGAATGTCAGGATTTAGGAGAGTGTAACAAAAAATACACCCAAGGATGAGGTGAATCTTCTGGAGCAAGGATCTTTCAACAGGTAACCTACAAATAAAGCTGCAGGCCCTGCCCTAGCAAAGATGGTTGCTTTGGGAGAAAACATTTAAAAGGAAATTTAAAATTTTTAAAGTCCATTTTAATATGGACTTGTTTTCCCTTTCTTGATTGTCCTGTCTGTCAAAAGTGCCTCTAAGCTAATGAATTAACAGCTGTTTATTTGCGGCTCTGAAATACGCTCAGCCCCAACCAACCAAGACCTGCCGCATCGTAATGTTGTAACAAAAGAGACGGCCTCGGTGTGGAGGAAATCCTGACTCCACCACAAAATGAACCCCTGTTTATTCTGCTGTTCTTCTCACCTCAAATATCTTGTTGTCCCTTTTCTGCACCTGGATTTGCTGGTAATATGTGAGATTGAGCAGCCCCTCGTGAGCCAAGAGTTCTATCTTCTCAGGCAGTGGTCCTTCAAAGGTCAAGTTCTTCTCACCATAAGCCAGAGCACGGGCCCCCAGGTGCAGCCGATAAGCCACCGTCTGTTTATCTCGCGGGTGGATGCTACACGATGAGGAACAAGTAGAGAACTTTGGGTTTAAACTCAACAATAACCACATTTTTTAAAAAAGGGGGATTATACAAAGCACCCTTTATGAAAGTAAGAATAAAGCTGACTGAACTCCGTGATCAGTGGCTAGTCAACTTAAGGGAAATGGTGAATGGTAGCCATAGATGGGGCTCTGGGCCTTCTATAGGTTGGAAACCTTGAAATAATAGATGGCTTGGAAGGAAGGAATAAAGGGAGGGATGCGAGGAGGGAGGGAGACATGGAGGAAGGAAAGATACCAGAACTAACCTAAGAGAGCTAACTCATAAGATTGTTCCTAACCACTAAAAGTCAGGTTTCTTCTGAATGAACTGTTCATTATTTGGTCCCCTAGAGCTTTTATGCATTTATTCAATAAATCAATCAAGTTCCTCCTATAATCCAGACACTGTGTGTTGGACTCTATTTCCTATGTGAAATCCCCTCACATCCTACAGTTACTGTGCAGTATTCCCTGGGGCTGCTCACAGATATCCCAGTATTCCCCCTCTGCAGCCAGAGGAGTGCTGGAATTCCATTTCTGCTGTCACTGAAGTTACCCATAGCCTTATGACTTGGTTCAGCCGGTGCAATGTGAGCAGAAATGACTTGTGTGTAAGCACTGAATTGCTAGTATGAGACTTTAAGATGACTGTGGAAGCACAGGTCAACTTGGAGCCTCTATTGCTCTGGGCCTGTGAATGATTACAGTGAGCAAAGTCTCTGTTGACCTTCTTTTCACATAGACAGTGAGCAAGAAATAAACTTTTGGTGCATCAAAGAACTGAGATGTTTGTTGTTGTTACTGCAGCAAACATCTGCAGCACATCCCAGCATACATGATTCTAAGTGCCAATCCTCAGTCTAATCTGCCCCTTACCTGTGAACATCAGAGTGAAAGACTACAGAGAAAACACACTGTTCATGCAAAGCCCAAGAAGCAATCATACCTGCCAAAAGGCGAGTCTCTATCACAGAGGTCCATAGCTACGGCCATGAAAGTATTGGGCATCTTTGGGTTGGGGACATAGCCAAAGTCTGCTGTTTGATGCCAACGGATCTGGGGAAATCCATCGTCTGAGCTCTTCTTAGACAAATCTGAAGATAACTAGAAAGCAGAGACATTGTTAATTTTATTGCATCAGAATCCCAAACTGGAGTCTTTTTCACTGGCAGACTCTGCTTCTGCTTCTCTCATTGCATTTAAATGCTCATTCAACAGGTATTTACTGAAATTCTTACTGTTGTGGCAGTGTCTTTCCAAAGACAGCTGCAACAGTCCCTCTCATCCCATGTGCCCTCTTGCAATGCAACTTTGCCACACCTCGGCAGCGGGGTCTGTTTCTCTTCCCTTTGAATCTGGGATTTGCTTTGACCCATAGAATGCAGGAGAAATGATGTTGTACAGCTCCTGAGTCTTGGCCTTATGAGGCCTTGCCTTCTGATTTCATTCTCTTGAAACCCTGAGCTGGTCATGTAAACACTGTCCAGTTACCCTGCTGGAGAGATTATGGAGTGAGAGGGGCCTTGGAAATTGAAAGATCATAGAAAGACAGGCTCTAGTGTTCCAGCAATCACAGACAAGGGGCCAGTCATATGGATTTCTAGATCCTCCAGTTCAAATTGCAGCCACATAAGCAAACCTAGCTGATATCACACAGGGCAGAAATGAGCCATCTCAGGTGAGCCCCACCCTGGCCAACCCAAGGAATCATGAGCAAAAAAATATGGCTGATGGTTTACGCCCCTACGTTTTGGGATAGCTTGTTACAAAGCAATAGATAACTGATATATCTGTATACAATACAGGGCTAGGCACTGTAGGGAAGCACAGAAAAATCTACCCTTGAGCACGTGCTAAATTGCATCCAAGACTCCAATTCTTTACGCCTTCCTGTATCCACACCCTCTTGCCATGTGGCTTTGCAGTTCCTCCTGTTAACAGGACAAGTATGTTTCCCAACCCCTTGATTCTAAGCTCAGCCATGTGGTTTGCTTTGACCAATAGACAGAAGCAGAAATTATGGTGTGTCACTTCCTAGCCTAGGCCTCAAGAGACCCCGCATGGCTTCACTTGCTCACTGCACTGCTGCTATCGCCATAAGAAGGACATGCCTGGGCTAGCCTGCTGCTCCCTGGAGAAGGACAAGAGCTTCTGGAGAAGGACAAGAGCTCCCCTGCCGACCCACAGCGGTCTGAAAGAGCCTAAGGATCTGCAGCTTAGCCAAATCACCCAAACGCCAGCTCCCCAGACAAGAGCTACCTATATAAGAAGGGCTATTTTAGGCCGGGGGTTTTGAGGTAGTTGGTTACACAGCAGTAACTAACTGGTACAAGTACTTTACAGCTTTGTTGAGGAGGACAGACCTACACATAAGAAATAAACATAAGGGTTTAATGGGTTTATGTTTCATAAACATATAAAATACTATGGATTAAATGTTAAATCAGTGCCACAGACAGCAAGTACTAAACATTTAGAACAGGCAAAGATTATTATTATAGGAAAACGTGGCCTCAGAATTCATAAAAACAAGTGAAATGGGCACCAAAAATATGAGGAGTCACTCCAGGCAGTACTGCTCACACTTCACATGTTAGAAGCATGTCAGATGCAAAGGTGGGGAGGAGCATGGTCGTTCTGAGAGAAGGGCAATCCAGCTGGACTGGAGGATTTGTGAAGGAAAGACAAAGTGGGAAAGATAGCAAGGCAAGCGTTTGTATAGTTGATACTTTCGTATTAAGCAATAAGGAACTACTGTAGAGGTGACAGCAGCAAACATTGTGAATGTGCTAAAATGCTACTGAACTCAACACTTTTAAATGGTCAATTGCATGTTACATGAATTTCACCTCAATTAAGAAATTACAGAGCCACTGAAATTATTGACATGATCAAAGGACCATTTCAAAAGATTGTTCTAGTGATCATACAAATGGCTCTGACAAAAAACAAAATAAGGCCAGGCATGGCGGCTCATAATCCCACCACTTTGGGAGGCCAGGGCGAGTGGATCACCTGAGGGCAGGAGTTCAAGACCAACATGGTGAAACCCCATCTCTATTAAAAATACAAAAAATTAGCCGGGAGTGGTGGCAGATGCATGTAATCCCAGCTACTTGGGAGGCTGAGGCAGGAGAATCACTTGAACCTGGGAGGTAGAGGTTGCAGTGAGCCAAGATTGTGCCACTGCACTCCAGCCTGGGCAAGAGGGCGAGACTCCATCAATAAAGGACTTAACACAGAGAGACTGATTAAACAGCTATTATAATATTCTAGACACAAAAACAAAGGTCTAATCTACAGAGATAGTAGTGGAATGGGATGATGAGAAATAATAACTGAAAAACCAGGCAACCAACTGGATGTGGGGCACAAGAGAAAGGGTAAAATCCATCATTCGGAAGCCACGGCATCTGAATGAACTGTGTGGCATCTCAGGCATCCAAGTAGCACCAGAATATCTGGGGAATAATATTGTTCCAGAAAGAGCCTGTGAAGGATCCACAGCTCATGTATTATCAGTCAGCTCATTTATTTATTCATGCTTTTAACAAATATTTACTGAGCACCTACTCTGTGTCATGCACTAATACCGGCCTA
The DNA here is from genome assembly GCF_037993035.2 of Macaca fascicularis. NCBI lineage: Eukaryota > Metazoa > Chordata > Mammalia > Primates > Cercopithecidae > Macaca > Macaca fascicularis. The sequence continues at coordinate 123,220,610 of NC_088388.1, forward strand.
GAAGATAGAGCAGTGAACAAAACACAAGAATCCCTTCCCATTCTTATATTCTAGTGGAGAGAGATAACGAATAACAAGATAGATCTGTAAACTACATATCCTATGAGAAAGTGACAAGTGCACTGGAGAAAAATATAATAGGGAAGGATGAGAGAGTGTCAGAGTTGAACAAAGACTAGAAGGAGATGCAGATGACTCACAGGGAGCCACATCCTTATACAATCCTCTCCTCTTTGTGGTAGGGGGAACTCGTAACTTGATTCTAACTAATAGGCTATGGCAAAGGTAATGGGTTATCACTCCTGTGATTATGTTATATATGGCAAAAGTGAAGGGATTTTGCGGATGTTACAAGTAAGGTCCCCAGTCAGCTGACTTCACATTCATCAAAAGGGAGAGTATCATGGTGAGCCTGACCTAATCAGGTGAGTCCATTCAAAGAGGGTCTAGAAGCCAGCCCCCTCCCCTGCTGGCCGTCAAGAAGTAAGCTGCCATGAGTTCTACAGCTTCAAGGAGGTGAATTATGCCGACAACCACATGAGCTTGGAGAGAACTCCAAGCCTCAGATAAGACCCCAGCTCTGTCTGACACCTTCACTTCCACCCTCAGCAGAAGATCCAGCTAAGCCATGCAGGCCCAGACATCTCACCCACAGAAACTGAGATAATAAATGTGTGTTGTATTGTTTTAAGCTGTAAAATACGCAGTCATTTCTTGCTCAGCAATAGAAAACTAAAATAGCGGGAAAAGAACTTTCCAGGCAGAATGGAAAAGAAAATGGCAGGCCCCAGGACGGTAGTACGCCTAGCGTGCTTAAAGAAAAGTAAGGTAGCTAGTGTGGCTGGAGTGGCATACGCAAGGCAGAGAGAATTAGGAGGTGAGGTCGGCGGGTAATGCAGGCAGTGGGCATGTCATGTATGGCCTTGCTGACCTCAGCACACGGAGACCCACTGCAGCCTTCCGACCTGACTTACACTTCAGAGGGTCACTTTGATATATTGAGAATATCCTAAAGGAGGAGAAAAAAAGGTAGAAGCAGGAAGAAGACCAGTTAGGAGGCACTAATTCAAGGGAGAGATGATGGTGGCTTAGACTAGCGTAGGAAGAGTAAAGGTAGTGAGAAGTGGTCAGATTCTGAATGCAGAGTGAGTTAACAGGATTTGTTTTCATCTAAACGGAAAGTTGATATACTCCTACTCCTGCAAAACACAGAGGCTCCCAGAAAAAATCTTTACTATTACTATGATACATGCAGTCCAACTATTTCTTCCTTCTTTTTCTGATGTTTACTCAGATCACCCTGTCCTTTGATTTAGATAGCATCTTATTCTTAGCACCAGTTCCAGCCAATGAGAGGCATCAACCTAGTATCTCCCTTTTACAAACCATGATCTAACTGTAAGTCAAACCACAAACTGGGAAGCAGTCTGGGCCAGCAACAACATTGGTTTTTTTGACTCCATTTCAAAATGTCTGACCCCATCAGAGGACTGCATTTTACGCAGACTGTTCCACCCAGCCTTATTACTCACACAGCCCAGAAAATACCTGACATCATCCCTACGAATGTGGCCAAATGCAACTTTGAATCGAGGATATTTTCTGCTCTCTGAGTTGCTCCAGAAAGATGAGAAAATCATCAGGAGAACACAGAGAGGTTGCAATAATAACAGAAAGGAGCCTTGGATATGATATGGAACTAATAGGCCATTTCCAATTCTCTTATTAAAATTCTCTCAGGCAAATCAGCTTTAACATAGGAAATGATAAAAGGTGCCGCTGAAGCCTCACAGTGGAATCTCATGAAGACTAGAAAATGGGAATTAAAAATCTACTAAGTCACCCTACTTCTTCCACACAACACCCAGAAGACAAAGTGCAACCACGTGCGCCAGCCAGGGTCATAATGAAGATCACAATAACAAGTCACAGGAAAGAACTGTGGTAAAAAACTAGCCTGAAGCTCAACAGGGAGCAATGCTAACAACAGCCCCTCAAGCCAAGGGAATTTTCTCAAAATGGCAGTTTGCTGAGAATTCTTGCAGCAATTCACTTTCATTGACTGCACTACTATAAACTCGCCACATGGGGGCACCGGCGTACTCCACACCCAAATGAAATTCCGGTTTTCCTAACCTGAGACACAGTGGGGCACTACTCGGTCTCCCACAGTGGGTGGTAGAAATACTGCGGCTAATAAAGGCCTAGACCAGCCAGAGAATATAAAGCTGGCCACGCTCACAAATAACATGCTGCAGTTTGTGGTGTGTTCAACGGTTCCTCGAAATCCCTGTTTAAAAACCACACTCCCTGGGACTCCAGCCCCTGGCCTCCTGTTCTTTCTCTCTCAGGTTCCAGGTGGCCTTTCTACTAACCAGTCTGGAATACACGTGTCCAGCCCTGGTCTCTCCATGGAGCTCACATCCTCCATCTCTAGCTGTATTCTAGTCACTGCAACTATCATTTCACTCTTAGCACTTCTATGAAGCCAGTTCCTCTTTCCTTACAGACCAACTGTCCCTCCAGATCTTCTGATTTCTCTATCAACAATATTCAACACTAACATTACCTGGTATGTTCCAGGCTTTATATGGATGAACTCACTCAATATTTGAAATAACAAAAGTCCAGTATCGTGTTCAAAAACACGTAGCTCCGGAAGGGTCAGAGCTAGCATCGGAATGCAGTTAGTCTCGCTCAGACTCAGTCCGAACCATTATGTTGTCATGCTGGGTATTTCCCTTCAAGGGGATATGTTTATATTTCCAGACTTCCACTAGTAACCAGCATGTTTTTGTTGGTGATAATAAAGTGAAAGCCTGGAGATTAAGGGACTTTCACTAAATTGTAAGGCATAAGTACAAGAACCAGGTCTTTCCGGTTGCTATACTTCTTTTTCCTTTTTTTTCTTTCTTTTTTTTTTTTTTTTTGAGATGGAGTTTTGCTCTTATTGCCCAGGCTGGAGTGCAGTGCTCACCACAACCTCCGCCTCCTGGGTTCAAGCGATTCTCCTGCCTCAGCCTCCAGAGTAGCTGGGATTACAGGCATGCGCCACCACGCCCGACTAATTTTGTATTTTTAGTAGAGACAGGGCTTCTTCATGTTGGTCAGGCTGGTCTCAAACTCCCAACCTCAGGTGATCCGCTCGCCTCAGCCTCCCAGAGTGCTGGGATTACAAGCGTGAGCCACCACGCCCGGCCTGATTGCTATATTTCTAGCACCTCACAAGATTCACAGCATATAATAAGCATTCGACACATACTTTTGGTGTGAGTTGGCTAAAGTCATACTCAAATCACCACGTGCACAGGCCAAGCGAGAAAAAAGTATTTCCAAGGGCCAAGTGTAGTTTCCACCAACAGGGATGCAGAATTGGTGACAGGAGCTGCTACTTTGAAAATAATGAGCAGAATGATCTCATTTCAAAGTCAGGACAAATGTAGGAAAGAAGAAAGAAAATAATCATAAAGGTATTTTAAGTGAAAAGGTCTATACAAATATTCAAAAAAAGGTACAGTGAAAAGGACAAGGTAGGGGAGTTGGGAGGATGGTGAGAAGGCATCTGTGGGGCGTGCGGAGGTAGGTGTCTGGGACCATGGATGTCCCATTTACACAGTAAAGCCTACTCTGTTGTCATGTTGTAAGATGGGCATTGTTTTTATATCACCTTACTTGTTTGATTTCTTATGTTCTAGAAAAACCAGCACTACCACCCTGCTAAAAAGTTTAGGTCATATGAACATGTGGAGGCTAGGCAATTATGAACTTGGTCAAATATGTTTATTCTTTTTATGCAAGGCTGAAAGCAGAATCTTTCTGACTAGTTATCTCTAATTAAATGTATGGTTTCTCTTGCTATCTTTTTTCATTCACGTGTTAAGCCGCTATTTAATGAGTGCCAATCAACTACAAACATACTAGGGATGTAAGTGTGACCCAGGAAAATGTAGTCACATAGGCAACCTCATGCAAATAAAAAGGGGAAGTAGAGAGAAAGGGGACATCTAACCCAGACTCTGGATAGTCACAGAAGGCTTCCTAACTAATATGTAAGCTGAGACCTAAAGGGTGATTAAAGTTAACTAGGAAAGTATGGAAGGTAAAGAGCAAGGCAATGGCCTGGGAGTGAGAGAGCATGGTGGATCCCAGGAAGTGGAAGGGATAACACCAAGCTGGGGAAGGGGTGGGGAAGTGGACATTCTCACAGACAGTTGCTAAGAGTGTAAATTTATACAAATTCATGAATTTCTACAGAGAAATCTGGGGACATGTTCAAAGCCTTATCAAGGTGTACCTTTTGACCCAGAAATTTAATTTCTGGGACTTTACCTTATGGAAATAATCAAGCATACATGCAATGAGCAACAAGGAAAATAAACATGCCAAAGCTTATTAAAGCAAAATGTTTAAAACAACCTAAATGCCCAATCTATAGAGAGCTAGTTAAATAAACTACAATATAACCATATTTCAGACTCTACAATCATTACAAACTGCATTGAAGATTAATATTTATTGACATGAAAAAAATGTTTACTACTTATCTCTAATTGAAATATTACTTAAAGAGAAAAATGCAAGATATAGTATAGATCTATTTCAAAAATAAATGAGCAGAAGAGAGCTGCTTATTTCTGGATTGGAACATTATCAATGTTTTTAGCTCCTTTTTTGCTTATCTTTTTAATATTTCCTCAATGAAACTGTAATCCTTTTTTAATAAGAAATATTAGTTACTTACAACTTTTTTGAAGATTTAATTGTCCTATCAGTGAACTGAGATGAAGTAAGCCTTACATTCAGTTCTTGACCAGCACGTTATGAGGATGAAAAAGGAAGATGAACTCCAGGAAAGAGATCTAAATAGCACATCCCCACACCAATGCCCCTAAACCTCTTCCTCTCAACACAGGAACAGGTGTTGACACGGACAGAGAAGCCTTTACCCACATCGTACCTGGACAAATCCAAACGGGAAGAAACGCTCTGTCTGCCCCTGGGAACCACGGTGGAAGGTTTCGCGCCAGTCTTCGATGAGTGCAGGGAATGTGCAATTGTACAGGTCCGTGTTATAATTTATATTGGACTCCCCTAAAAACAGTCCAAATTGCAAGGGGAGTTTGGAGTAGACTGCAAAAATGACCGCACATTACTCTCCTCCCTCTATCCATGCCCTGAGGTAGTGGTCTTCCCACAGTCTCTCTGGACTGGCCTTTTTCCAGCCAATGGGGCATCAGCAAATGTGATACAAGCAGAGGCTTGAAAAGTACTTCAAGTTTGGGCTCTGCCCTCTCCTGATGACCCTGGAATCCTGAGACTATTATACGAACAACAAATGAGTCTATACTGGCTTGCTAAAGGATAAGAGGCCACCTCAGAACGATGTTGCAACAGCCCCCAGACAATACATCTAGGGAGAGACCATCCTAGGTTATCCAGTCACCAGACAATCTGCCAGGTGGGCAAAGACACAAACGAGGTCCAAGCAGGAATGAGCTGAAGCAGCCCAGACATAAAAACTACCTGCTAACCCGCAGAACAGTGAGCTGAATAAAATTATAAAGTGATTGTTGCTTTAAGCCACTACGTTCTAGGGTGCTGTGTTACACAGCAAACGCTATTTGATACAATGGAGAAAGAGTACACTAAACACTTACCCTGGTACCACACCACCCCTTTCAGAGTCATATTGCGCAGTGGATGGATCATGGCATTCCAGAGGACAGAGTGCTTACTGGGACCAGTTACGGAATTATATGGAACGGACCTGAAATCATACGATGCACAAGTGTCACCAGAGAGCCAGTGATTGATCACCTAAGGGTCCCTAACTGGGCATCTATCCACTTTCACTTGTGGCAAACTTCTGATGAAAGCGACACAGAATTAAAACTGAATGGAAACTCCTTCTCTTGAAAACATGGGAATATTCTCCGAATTTCACCTCCGGGTTATTCCCAAAATAAGTGTATCAGTCAGCTCTCTATGGTAATTAAAGGTAATTTCTAAGGTAATTAAAGCCACAGAGAAGGAGTGTTTTATTGTTCAGTATCTCACATGGAGGGGGGAGCAATACATTTACTTAACTTTTCTTAAATAAACCTTCATTTAATGGACAGACATTTAGGTTGTTTTAAACTTTTTGCTTTTATAAGCAATGCCAGGAGTATCTTCCTTATAGCTAAGTCATTGCATATATGCTTAACTATATCCATAAGACAAATTCCCAGAAATGAAACTGCTGTGGCAAAGGGCATCTTTTTTAAGGCTCTGAACACGTTCTCAGATTTCTCTGTGGAATATTTATATGAATTTATCCTGTAGCTGCTGCGTGTGAGAAGCCCACATCCCCACACCCTCAGGATTATCCCTTCCACCCCCAGAGAGCTGGTCTAACGCTCACTCCTACTCTACTGCAGGCCATTCTTCCTGTTCCAAGTTGAATATCTTCACTCCCCCACAGGCAAGCTTTTACCCAAACTATACCAAGAGCTCAAACCCATCCTCCTCCCACAGGCCTTCCCAGCGTGAATGAGACACGGTCCGGGAAAGCAGGTCACATACTGCTCATCTCTACATCGATGTTAGTATCAGGATTTGTATTCGCTAGCCCTTTCCCTCCCCAAGTATTCTTCCTGATCCAGCCTTTCCTAAGCGGGTGTTCAGTCAGTGTACTGATACATTTCTTTGAGTACATGTTTACAACATTTGTTCTTCCTGTTAGATTGTTTATTCTTCTAGGCAATACAGCACAATGGTGAGGGGCACAGACCTTGAAGCCAGACTTGCCACTTACTAGTCACGCCCATGAGCAAGTTACTAAATCTCTCTGAAATTTGGTCTCTAATGTGTATACTTCAGTATGTTAATATATAATAATATATATTCAAAATATTAATAATGAATATATATAAAGTGCTTAGCACAGTGTCTGGCATATAAAAAGCTTTCAGTAACCACCAGCTATTACTATTATTAGGGAAAAAGATAATTTTTTTACATGTTCTCAAACGATTGTGGTGGCAATGACGTGAGAATAATGCATTCCCTGTGCATGAATAAATTACATACATTCGACACTTAACTCCCCACAGAGGACCATGACCCTCTCTCTTACATAATTCCCTGGTAGGCTCTTTCTCAGACTGGAGAATGCTGTCTTACCCTTGTTTAGGAACCCCGCAGGCTTCCAGTGACCGTCCAGATGACCAGGCTTCAATGGGTGTCCCACCCCAGCTGGAGGCGATCAGCCCGATGGGGTACTGCAGAGTGTCATACAGGTGACGCCCAAAGAGCCAGCACACTGCTGACATGTACTTGAAATATCCGTGGCCTAAGTTTTCTGTGCAGAGAAACGGTTAAAGAAAAAGAGCCAGAGAAAGGTCGATGGATACAAACTGCAGCTGCTAGGTGGGTCTAGGTGAGAAGGGTGGGCAGAGGTCATTCTTCTGTTCTTTTCTAAGACTTTCAAAAGTAGGATAAGATTGAGAGGCACAGAGAAGACACAGCATCAAGACCAATATGCTGGTCTGAACACTATTATCTCTTCCAAACCTTCCCTAAGGAGAATCTTTTCCAAGGGAGAAAACCGTAACCTTAGTGATAGTTTCCTTTTAGCTGTCTTCATGTTTTTTCAGTTGCTCAAAACGCTTGTTCTCATAACAAGGAGATAGCACTCTCTGCCTGGGAGAGAGGCAGATATGATAGCGATTTTGCTCTCAGTCTGAGTATAAATAATTCACTTACATAACATGGAAGTTAAAACTCTCTGGCTAGGCAATAGGCTTCCCTGTGCTTCCCATCACTTACAGGATCCACAGACTCTCGGATAATCAACGCTCTCCCGCAAATAGGTGAGAGGTGGGAAGGCCATCACGTCCCCATGCTACTCTCTTCTATGTGTCCCCTCTTACTCAGCCACTCATTCCCACTGAGCTCTGTGGAAGGGAAAAAGCAAGCAGGGGGCAGCTTAAAAAGAAATGTGTTTTGTTTTTTTTTTTCTGGGTGGTTTTATATCCAATTTTATAGCTGTGGCAAAGAGGCTGGGCGCGGTAGCTCATACCTATAATCCCAGCACTTTGAGAGAACGAGGTGGGTGGATCATCTGAGGTCAGGAGTTCGAGACCAGCCCTGCCAATATGATGAAATCCCGTCTCTACTAAAAATACAAAAATTAGCTGGGTGTGGTGGTGGGCACTGTAATCCCAGCTACTCGGGAGGCTGAGGCAGGAGAATCACTTGAACCTGGGAGGCGGAGGTTGCGGTGAGCCATGATGATGCCATTGCACTCTAGCCTGGGTGACAAGAGTAAAACTCCATCTCAAAAAAAATAAATAAAAAATAAAAGTAAAAAAATAAAAATAAAGAGCTATGGTAAAGAAAACACGGACAGATAAGTGATGGGAAATTTGGCCCAAAGGGAAAGCAACAGAAGCCAAAACCAGTGTTTAAATTCTCAGCACAGTCTAACCCATTCATCCAATTACACTGCCCAGTAACCAACAGAGGCAAGAGTGAGCAATTTCATGTTAGGAGAAAGCTGGTGAAGAGGGGGGCATGCATGCGCACACCAGCATGGGATCAGTTCAGCCCAAGGTTTATTAACGACCGACTATGGCTAAGTCTCTGGCACTCCAAAAGTAGACAGTGCGATAGTGAGGATTCAAATCAATTCCAAAAGAATAAAAATGGACTGAGCACCTACCATGTGTCAGGAACTACTAGATGGATGGGAGACAGTGAGGAAAGTGATACAGAGACACATGGAACCTCTCCTCATAGGTCTTATAGTTGATAGAATAAGGCAAATAGGGCCGGGCATGGTGGCTCACGCTTGTAATCCCAGCACTTTGGGAGGCTAAGGCAGGTGGATCACGAGGTCAGGAGTTCGAGACCAGCCTGACCAACATGGTGAGACCCCGTCTCTACTAAAAATACAAAAAAATTAGCTGAATGTGGTGGTGTGTGCCTGTAATCCCAGCTACTCAGGAGGCTGAGGCAGGAGAATCGCTTGAACCTGGGAGGCAGAGCTTGCAGTGAGCCAAGATGGCGCCACTGCATTCCAGCCTGGGTGACAGAGCAAGATTGTCTCAAAAAAAAAAAACAAAAAAAAAAAAAAAGAAAGAAAGAAAAAAGAATAAGACAAGTATTTAGTTGAATAAAATATATGGCAAAAGATGGTAAGTGCCTCAAGAAGTACAAACAAGTATTAAAGAGTTTTAACACAAAGAAAGAATACCAAATGAGAGGCAGACCCTAAAAGGCCTAATAAAGACTGACCTCCCCGCCCCGCACCGCGCTTCCGCAATACTCTGTGCATCACTAGACCTTGCAATAACCATCTGCTCAGTGTTTCCCTTAGCTCACTACACTATTAGCAGATACTTCACCTGATTCACGTCTGTATCCCCAGCATCCAGGACATGATGGAGAGTCAGTGTTTGCTGACTGACTGAGAGTGGCTGTGGTTTCACTGACAGTAGGTAGAGGGGAGTGGTAAACAGGAGGGAAGAAGAGAGCTGGGGAAGCCTTAAACCATCAACAGGAGTTTAATAAACAGAGCTGGCACTCTAGGCAGAAGGAAAAATACGTGAAAAGCCACACAGAATAGGAAATATTCTGAGAGTATTTGGCTGGAGCAGAGATTATAAAAGAGAACAGCGGAAGATAAGACTGGAGAGGAGGTTGGAGTCATATCTTGGAGTAAAGAAAATGGAAACCCACTTGAAAATGTTTGAGAATGAGAATGTGGGGTGTAGGAAAAATAATAGATCCCAAAGACGTCCACACACTCATCCCTGGAACCTGCGGCTGTGTTACCTCGCATGGTGAAAGGCACTTTGTAGACATGATTAAGGTTAGGGACCTTGAGACGGGGAGAGTGTCCTGGCTCATGTAAGTGGCTCCAATCTAATTACAAGAGTCCTTAAAATCAGAAAACCTTTCCCAGCAGCAGTGATGTGATAACAGAAGAAGAGGTGGGAGGCCGGGCACAGTGGCTCATGCCCGTAATCCCAGCACTTTGGGAGTCTGAGGCAGGCAGATCATGGATGACTTGAAGCTACGAGTTCCAGACCAGCCTGGCCAACATAGTGAAACTCCGTCTCTACTAAAAATACAAACATTAGCTGGGTGTGGTGGGGCACACCTGTAATCCCGGCTACTCGGGAGGCTGAGGCAGAAGAATCACTCGAACCTGGGAGGTGGACGTTGCAGTGAGCCAAGATCACATCACTGCACTCTAGCCTGGGTAACAGAGTGAGACTCTGTCAAAAAAATATATATATATGGGAAGAGCAGGCAGGAGAGATTCCCAAAGTGGGAGAGATGGATCCTCTGTGCCCTTCCTAGATATCTGCATTGCCTCGCCTCTTTCAGGCTGCTACTGAAATGTTGCCTTTCCCCATCCCAGCACAAACACTTCCTATTGCCTCCCTTCCCTCACATATTTATTTGTTTTGTCTCATTAGCACATGTCACCCATTAACCTATCCTGTGATATCCACATTTATTCATTCAGCTTCTGATTTCACAAAGTGAAAACAAGTTCAGATAGCAAGGCATAATACATTATCCAAATGTGATTGAGTCCTGAGTTTTGGATACCATGTAGTAAGAGTTCATAGAGCAAAGGATTCATCCAAAAATTTACCTGAATCCATTCAGTTCCTGAGCTCTTTTATAGAGAGAATTCAGATAGTGTAAGACTGGATAGCATCAGACACTTTGTCTATAATTTACTTATTTTATGATTCACTTTCAGTATTCCCTTACACTAGACTGTAAGCTCCACAAGGTCAGGTATTCTGGCCTGTTTTACTCACTACGATATCCCCAGCACTTAGAACAGTGTTGAGCACATAGTAGGCACTCAAATATTTGTTAAGTGAATTACTACTTGTAAATGTAGGAACTTCTGAGCACCAAGGAAAGCATGCACAGGAGAAAAAGAAAAAGTCCAGGGGGAGCACAGGGACCACCTCTGAGGGAAGGGAATGAAGAAGCAAAGAAAAAGGGACGGAGACGACAGAGGAGGAGAATTAGGAAAAGAAAGCACCAGGCAAGCAAGGAGGGACATGCAGTTTCTAACGGGGGTGGTCCGCAGTGCCGAATGTGGCAGACGTCTCAGTTTTCTCATTAAAAGAAGGATAGTAACATCAAGGTGAACAAATTGTTGGGTGGAAGCAGAAGCCAGGTGACAAAGGCTGAAGAGTGAACACAGGGAAAGAGAGTGAAAAGAATGAAAACGGAAGATGTTCTAGAAAGGTTTAACAAAGCAAAGGAGAAAGATGAAGCATCTGAGAAGGGTGTTTGCGATGTTTACTGTTGTTTTGTTTTGTGTTTTGAGAATAAAAGAAAGGCTAAGCTCAGAGAGCAGGGACTGTGTGTCTGTTTGGTCACTGCTGTATTCCTGGGGCCTGGCACAGATCCTGACACAAAGCAGTCACGAAATGGAGAGTGGCTGGGTGCAGTGGCTCTCACCTGTAATCCCAGCACTTTGGGAGGCTGGGGTGGGTGGATCACAAGGTCAGGAGTTCGAGACCAGCCTGGCCAATATGGTGAAACCCCATCTGTACTAAAAATACAAAACTTAGCCTGTACTCCCAGCTACTGGGGAGGCTGAGACAGGGGAATCACTTGAACCCGGGAGGCGGAGGTTGCGGGTGAGCTGAGATCTCACCACTGCACTTCAGCCTGGGTGACAGACTGAGACTCCGTCTCAAAAAAAAAAAAAAAAGAAAGAAAGAAATGGAGAGCTCATGCTGAATGGACTGAAGGGAAAACCACAGTGCCTAAGGGATTAAAGAAGGCTCTGGAGAAAGGAGAACCCAAATCAGAGTTAGCCCTGAAAAGAGATCAGTCAGTTGTCTACAGACATAGAAACAAGGGAAGAAAGAGGAGTGGATTTGGAGTGAAGACATTGGCGAGAGATGCTGGCAGAGCCCATGCCGAAGGGCCTCGATATTTTCACTGAAGATGTTGAAGGAAGAGTCATTTCCCCACAGCAAGAGGGAAGATTTGTTGGTAGTCTTGGGAAGAAACCTGAAATAGTCACCACCAGGAAGGATGAAGAGTCAATAAGAAAGGAATAAAAGGCATGAGTAATAATAAATAGACATATAAGAACCAAATTCAGCCTTACAGAATCCACTTAGGGCACTAACCCACTATATAAGAGACAGCACGTTCAAGCTGTCACATACCTGAGGTGGGCTTAGACCATTGCAAGTCAACAGCGACAAGGTCCTCCAGCTCCTGCTCTGCTTGAATGGGAGAGACGGAGAGGATGCGGACAGACTGATAGGCAGCAGTGTTAGACAACTCCCTTGTAGCATTAAATACCTGGAAAAGAAATTGAAACATCATTTAACCTAGCTGGTGGTGAACTAGCCTGACACCTCTTAGTAAACGTCAATCCTCTGAGCTGCTAAGCCTTCAATATACTGAGATCATATTAATAAACCAAAATCAATGGGCTGGACTGAATCACCTTGATCCACTTTTACCAAAAGAGACCATGATGAATCATGTTCCCAAAGAGGGTAGGAACATAATGAAATCTGTGATCTTAAGGAGCAGGTCTATGTTAGACAAGAGGAGCTGTGAAGTAGCTTAGGCTAAAGAATATTGCCCAGCACTTACAACACTCTGATACCTTGAAACTAAATACTTCTACTCTGAAAAAGTATCTCATAACACAAAACCAGACCAATTAACTTCTTTTTAAAATGGTGCTTAGGATACTATGTGGAACCAAAAAGGCCGTGAGGAGGTAGATTTGTCTAATCCACACCACACAAGAGAAGCCTGCTCAAAAGAAACACAGCTGAGAAATGACTGTTGAACTACTGAAACATAGTTGAACAACTGAACCATACTGGAATAAGTCTCAAAATGCATATACAGTTATCCTTTGTATCCACATGGCATTGGTTCCAGGAACCACACACTCCCACCCCCGGCCAAACCCCAGCACATCAAAATCTGAGGATTTTCAAGCCCCTTGTATAAAATGGCATATTTGTTTATAGCCTACAAACATCCTCCTGTATACTTTAAATCATCTCTAGGTTACTTATACCTAATGCAATGTAAATGCTATGTAAATATTTGTTATATATGTTAAGCAACCCTAATCTGAAAATCCAAAATCCAAAATGCCCCCAAATCCAAAATTTTTAGTGTGCCAACATGATGTCAACAAGCAGAAAATTCCACACATAAATAACACAAATTTTGTTTCATGCACAAAATTATTTTAAAATATTGTACAAAATTACCTTCAGGCTATGCGTATAAGGTATATAGGAAACATAAATGAATTTCAGGTTTAGACTCGGGTCCTGTCCCCAAGATATCTCATTATGTCTATGCAAATATTGCAAAATCCAAAAAAAAATCCGAAATCTAAAACACTTCCAATCTCAAGCAGCTTCAGAAAAGGGATACTCAACCCATATGTATTGTTTGTTCAATGTGTATTATTTATTGTTGTGTGTCACTTTTAATTTTAATTCTTCAAATATTTTCTATCTATGGCTGGTTGAATCTGCACATGTGGAACTGGTGGATACTACAGGCTGACGGTATCCTCATCTCGGTCTTGGTAATTCACCAAAGAAAAGCAAGGGAGGCATGGAGACTGGAAAGATGGTATTCAGGGTAACAGCTCAGAACAGTCCCAAGGAATTAAAGAAAAGGGTCCATCCAAAGATAAATCATGTTTTCCCAAATCACTTTATTAAACCTCATCAATTGTCAGGAGTATGAGAGGAGTGGCTTAGGGTTTTGGAGTCTTGCTCTGTTGCCCAGGCTGAAGTGCAGTGGCATGATCTCGGCTCACTGCAAGCTCTGCCTCCTGGGTTCATGCCATTCTCCTGCCTCAGCCTCCTGAGTAGCTGGGACTATAGGCGCCTGCCACCATGCCCAGCTAATTTTTTGTATTTTTAATAGAGACAGGGTTTCACCGTGTTAGCCAGGATGGTCTCGATCTCCTGACGTCGTGATCCACCCACCTCGGCCTCCCAAAGTGCTGGGATTACAGGTATAAGCCACCACGCCTGGCCTCAGTTCTTTCTTTGTTAGTCCAGTAAAGCATCATTGCTCTATGAACTTATGCACAAGTGCTATTTCCTCTCATCCTGACTTTTCAGTTATTTTTTTATTTTAAAACAAATATATCAGAAATATTTTGTTTTGTTTTTTTATTTGTGTGTTTCTTCTTGAGTCCTTCCTATCCCCCTGGACCGGCCCAGCTTCTCCCAAAACAAAGGGCCAACAGGAGCATCAGGAAGCCCAGTTACCGCTCGCCTCAGGGAGCAGGTGCTCCAGCTGAGTCGGGGCTGCCACAGCAGTGAGAGGCACAGGAGGCTGGGTACGTTCCATTGGCCACTGGTCACAGAGTGTGCAGCTGGCTCGCTTTCCACCCCCACCCACCCACCGCAGAGAATACAGCTGGCCCTCCAGCCACAGCGTAAGAGAAACACTGAAGCAGCCGAGTGTCCCATGGTGCATTTCACTGAAAGATGCTGCCCCTTGAATCTCTCTGGACTTGCCAGTGAGCCGGCTGTGCCCAATAAGATGGCCAGATGGAAATGAGATAGCTCTTTTGGTCACAGTGGGAGTCACAACCTGAAATGCTCCCTTGGTAGCAGCAGCTCTAGGCTATCAGGGTTACTGGTCTTCCCATTCTCAAGAAAATTCCATAGGAAATCCAGACCTGTTTGTTCAGGATCATACCTGGCAGGTTAATGTGAAGTAAACACGAAGGAGTAAGAACAGGTTAATGCACTCACAGTATATCTGGCAGGGAAATTATTTTTCAGCAGCAAGTACCTGTAAAAAGCCACCTCCTTTGGAATTCAATTCTGCACTAAGCACTCAGGATCCTATGTTGCTTCCATGGAAACAGTGGATGAAACTGCTTTCATTCTCTCCACCCACACTAGCTTCCGCACTGACTGGGAACTCAAGTGCCTCATCGCAGTGAGACGCCAGCTTGGGAGGCAGCATGGGAGAACATGCTACTTGTCTTTTAGACCCGTTGCTAACACTGTAGAGTACTGTGAGGCCGATAGAGTCAGAATGGTTGGCATTCTCCTGTATTGATACCAGCACACGGAACTGGATCCAAAACATTGACTGGAAAACTTCCATTTTCCAATTCACATTTGCGTGTAATTTCAAGCCCAAACTTGAAAGCCACAGAGAGTGTCAACAAAAATGGGGGAGGGGACCATTCCTTCCGTACCTGACAATGTAATGACAATTACTTCAGAAATTGGTATCCTTTCCCAATGACTAGGCCTTTTTGATGAAAGCATTTCCTCGGGGATATGGGCAGCAAACTTAGGAATAAAGAGATTGCAGGAAGATTTTCATTTAAATGACACTTGGTTCCCCTGCTGATGAAAGGGGAAGACTTACTCCATCTGCTGAGATCAGATTTCATCTCATCAAACACCGCAGTGTAATTATTTTTCTACCAAGTATTTAAATGAGGATGTAAATGAATACCAAGGTATTTGAAGTCATTAACGCCACAGAGGCTGGGAGAGAGCACTGCTTCCTCTCTAGGGACTGGACCGTTCACCATCAAAGCAGCTGCTCACTGGTGTTCATTTTGCAACCTTTATACCACATTCTTGAATTAATGAAGACACGTCAAGAATCTATTTCCTCAGAGAATCTTGGCATGGGGTCTGCATGGGGGAGCAAAGCATGCATGTGAGTGTGTGTCTGTGCGCACACACAGAAGGACAGAAATTTTATTTACTTAAAAGAATTTGGAAATTCTGTAAGTTATTTTACCTTCTACTATGGTAGCAGTTCTAAAATTGAGGAGATAACTATTAAAAAAAAAAAGCCAGCCTCATAAGTCCTGTGAATCTTTTGTTGGAATGTGGTACCAGCCCTTCTCTTCTGGATCTTAATTTCTCTGTTTGTAAAACAGGAATGTGGGGAGTTCTGAGATATTGGAAAATGGGTTTCCTGATGGATATTGGCCATCTTTTTCTGAGCATAACTAGAAATATCCAAGTCTTAAGACCTACCCTGACTTAGGAGGCGACAGATGAACATTTAGACTCTTCTCCATTTATAAACATCTCACTCAGCGTTATAAATAACACTCAATTTTAAAATTCCACTTTACCCTAACAACAAGATGGGCATACAATCTGCCATTTCCTCGATTTGAATGTGAAGAGTGGTAGGTTATAGTGGAAATCTTACCTCCTCAGAAAAGTCACATGGAAGGAGGGAAGGAGAAAGACTCGCGGGTGTGTGTGTGTGTGTGTGTGTGTGATATGTGTGTGTGATGTATGTGTGTGTTGGGGGTTTGTAGGAGGAAAGGAGCAAAAGGAATAAAGGGGAAACCATGTAGAACATCCTTTTAATCAAAAAATAAGGTTCCACAGACTGTTAAGAGACTGGAAACTTGGCTTTTGGTACTGTCAGCACCTAAAATGTTATCTTGCAAACTAAGTGCATGATTTAAACAAAAATAAAAAATAAATATTAACACTTGGATGTTTCAGATGGAATTTTTTTCTGTTCCCCTATATCCCAGAGCTTGGAGACCTAGCTTTATACAGAAGATGCTTAGGGGTCAATTCTAGGCAGAAAAAATATGTTTACTCTTAACAATCAAAATCTGATTTAGCTTGACAGAAAATGGGATGGGATCCCTTGGCATAGACTGCTGTTGAGAAAGCGACTATATAGATACAAACAGATCTGGTCTATGCCTTTCTGTGCAAACAGGGAACTGCAATTACAGCATTAAGAAAAACACTGTTTTCCTTAATGAGTTAACAGCAATTCTGCTTCTATACAAAACCATCCTTTCTATCGAGAAATAAAACTTTGATTTTGCTCCCACTCTCTTATGATAAAAGAGAGTCCAGTCAAAGTTCAGTTTAATAAACATTTTAATTCAAAAAGCCCAGCATGGGTAACATAGCAAGACCCTATCTCTATAAAAAATAAAAAATCAGCTGGGTATGGTGGCTAACACCTGTAAGCCCAGCTACCCAGAAGGCTGAGGCAGGAGGAACCCTTGAGCCCAGGAGTTCTAGGCTGCAGTGAGCTATGATCATGCCACTGCACTTCAGCCTGAGTGACAAAGAAGGACCTTATCTCTTAAAAAAAGGGGGGGGGGGCCTTCCATATATACAAGTAAGACAGAACATAAGAGTAAATAAAATGTTGATAAGGAAGACTTCAATGCAAGAATTTAAATTCTAAATCAGAAAACTAATGATGAAATGAAGTAGATAGGTTCAGAGCAAGATCATTTTAGTAGCATTATGTAGTAGTAGACTACAAAAAGAAAAAAACAGAAAAAACTAAGAAATAGAAACAAAATAAATCATAGAGTATATGAACGTATTGTATTTCATAAATTTTTCTAAAAGAGATGAATTGAAGTAATGGTCTAGTTCTCAACTCTCAGGTTTACATCTCAAATTTAATATTTCTCAAAGGAATTATTAAAAGGCAAGAAAACAGGCCAGGCTCAGTGGCTCACGCCTGTAATCCCAGCACTTTGAGAGGCCGAGGCGGGTGGATCACCTGAGGTCAGGAGTTCGAGATGAACCTGGCCAACATGGCGAAACCCCATCTGTACTAAAAATACAAAAATTAGCCGGGCATGGTGGCGCATGCCTGTAATCCCAGCTACTTGGGAACCCGGGAGGTGGAGGTTGCAGTGAGCTAAGATTGCGCCATTGCACTCCAGCCTGGGCAACAAGAGAGAAACTCCGTCTCAAAAAAAAAAAAAGGCAAGAAAATAAAAATCAACTTGAGAAGAACCTCAGTTTTGGAGAAAGTGCTAGAGAAAACAATGCTGCCTCTAAGTTCTTAACCTATATAGAATACATTAACACCAATCAATAACTACCAATTTAATCAATAACTTATCTCTTAAGATTGTTAAGTCAAAGTAATGAATTCATTCAAAGCACTTAGAACAGATCTTGGTTCATGGTACTCACTAAATAGAAACAGCCCTGTTTCTCCTTGTTGTCCCCTTATTCCTCCTTCTTTTCCTTCTTCATCACCAACACTATGTATTATTGCTGAGACTCTCCAAATTACCTGTAGCACAGTCATCTGCATGTTACTCTGCCCACTACAGAGCCAGACATCTCCAAACAGGACATCATGAACTCTCAGGGTGAAGTTCATTTTCTCCAAAGTCTGTTGTGCCATCACTTCGAAAGGTCCTCCAGCCTTCATAGGATCCAGTACCACCATCCAGGTATCAAAGTGAGCTGAAATAGTAACAGGACGCCAAGGAATTAATCAATCAATTAAAATGAAATTAAACCCCAATTATACTCATTTGTGGCTATTCCCAGCCTCTGTAATAAACTGAATTCAAAGCTATGAAGATTGGCCAAATTTCAGCTAAGAGGATAGAACTAACACGAGCAGCAGCATTTTTATCCTTAATCTGTACCAATCCCTCCTTACTTTTAACTGAAGCATTTACAAAAAAAGTAAGTTACCCAGTTATAATCCTAAATGAGGATAGACAAAAATACATGCAGATTAAAATTCAAGAGTTTAATAGAAAACATAAAAGAGAAATTCTTATTATACTATCCAGCTGTCAAAATTAACATAATTTCATCTTATAGTGCCCCAAACTAACTTGCAATTACTCAATCGAATGTGACCACAGGGTAGAGAAAATCAATGATAATCTGGAACTTCCCCTGGCTTGACAGTATCACCCTTGTGCCTTCACTCCCCACCTCCTCCTGTGTTGCTAACAAGGATTAACACTACCAGTGGTCTGGGTTTTCCGAACAGCAAACTGTTGAGTGGAGAAACTGACACATCAAAAAGTAGTGGGAGGCATATAAATTAATGTCTCTGTGAAAAAGATATTCCAATTTGCCCAATTAATTATTTTCACAGAGTTATTTACAAGACTTAAGGCTTTGGGACTCAACTAGGGAGATGAGAAGCTATCTGAGACCCTATTTCAGAAATTCATAGCATATTCCCTAGAACCACCCTATTACCCTCCTACCTCTCATCACTCACCAGACCACCCCTGCCAACAACATACTTAGAAGCTTCAGGAAAATATCTTCAAAATGGCAAAAATTGTGCCAAGGAGAACCAAACAACATGAACAAGGTTGATAAAACAAGACTGGGAAAACAGAAAAAAAAAAATGAGAATTAACATTTTAAAATAAATACTCTTGGCATTATGCCAAAGAATATGAACTGATTTATAATTCATACCCATCAGATCAAAGTAAATTCAAAGGGAAAGACTGATAAGAACTGGAAATGGAGCATCCTAAAATGATTACATCCAATTTACGAGGAATAATAATTCTAAAAATACCATCCAAGGGCCTACTATGTACTAGACACTGCAAAGTTCTTTCCAATCAGCAAGAGCTAAGCAGAAGCATGAGATGTCCTAATGTACAACAGGTGACTAATAAAAACTCAATTCATACAGGATTTCTCAGAGTCCTGGGGAAAATGTCCAAAAGCCCTAAGACATCAGGGGAAGGGTGCATGCTTGCTCCTCTTAAAAGCATAAGCAACTGAGCTTGCTACTCCCATCCCTAAGTGGTTAATTAAATCTAAAACCAAATGTTCGGTATTGTTTTTATACCATCAGTAGCCACACGTCAACGTATTAAATGTATAATTCACCTAAACCAGAAAAATCACTGTTTTGGAAACAGTGGGCAGCTAGGACAGATTGTGTCGCACAGGTGTGATGTGTTCCATATGGCTCACACTTCTGAGCAGGCAGACACTCCAATCTGTCCCAACTCCAGGCTTGCCAAGGTCTTTCCAGGCTTCCTGTACTGACACATCTTACTGGAGCTCTGCCCTTCTGCCACCAACGTTATTCACTTATGATGGTGAGGTCAACCCCCAGAAAACCTAGGACTATTTCTTAGCCTTCTATTGCTATACAATTGATTCCTATTCACTGCTGTTAATTGGGTATTTACACTTAGCCTCAACCCAGACAACATGGCTGGTGAAGAAAACTACCTTCACCAGAGGTTCTAAAAAACTCTGCTACCTAGTAATAAAAAGACAATGCCAAACTATTTGGGCAAAACATGGCAATACCATCCTACTACAACCAGAGGATGACTCCCT
Organism: Macaca fascicularis; assembly: GCF_037993035.2. NCBI lineage: Eukaryota > Metazoa > Chordata > Mammalia > Primates > Cercopithecidae > Macaca > Macaca fascicularis. Next base: position 123,240,760 of record NC_088388.1, read on the forward strand.
CTAGGGCCTAAGGAGTAGAGAGAACTAGGCATCAAGACCTGAGCCTTATTCCCAAGAACTGCCTCCCAGAGGAACCGCCTTCCAACTTCCACAAAGACCTCAGAAAACTTCCTCCTGGGCTAGTCCTCAAGATGTTAGTTTCTAGTATTTTTCCTTTCCTACTTGATAAAAGAAAATTCTGGCAAGGCCCAGCAGCTCATGCCTGTAATCCCAGCACTTTGGGAGGCCAAGGCAGGTGGATCACTTGAGGTCAGGAGTTTGAGACCAGTCTGGCCCACATGGTGAAACCCCGTCTCTACTAAAAATACAAAAATTAGCAGGGTGTGATGGCACGTGCCTGTAATCCCAGCTACTCAGGAGGCTGAGGCAGGAGAATCACTTGAATCCAGGAGGTGGAGGCTGCATGAGCTGAGATCGCACCATTGCATTCCAGCCTGGGCAACAAGAGCAAAACTCCATCTCAAAAAAAAAAAAAAAGTAAAGTAAACTCTGACAATAACAAGTGTTAAGAACAGTTAACTTCCAGGCAAGTCAGGGAAACCCTGATGCACTCCAGAGAGGTTACTAATGGTTAAACCAACTCAGAGACAGTTCATTTAAAACAATAAGGATTTGCTCCTATGTAAGTCTATACAAAGGACAGCAGCACCTGTGAAGACTGTTTCTTAGACCAAAAGCAAGGGTGGGATTAAAAAGGCAAAAAGCCACCATGTTTCATAAGAACTGCCTAGCCCTTGGCTTATCAGTTCAGGACTGGTTTGTTGAAATAGAGCTCACCACAGGCCAATCAAGTTTGGTTAAGAGTTTTTAGAAACAGTGGTGACCCATGAAGTCCATAAGCTTGAGTCCAAATAATAAACTTGAGTCACTAACCACAAAGAGTTCACCATCTAGCTGCTTTTCTACTGATGTGGATCGGCTTTCTGAACAAGTTGCTCTCCATCCTTCTTTTGGGCCCTAATGACTTGCTATCAGCAATTCCAGGCCAGGCCCAGGTTTCTGTAAATCTTCATTTTCAGTGCACTCAAATCTCTGCTTCCTTAAATTTTTTCTTGTGCCACCTAGGAAGATTAATTCCCTTCCTTCATTATACAGCTACTTAGAGTGCTTAGTATGCCATGTACTCCATCAATTAAATGGTAGGTAGTAAACCCCATCCCTGGGTTACACTGACAAGAGAGCCATGCAAATTGACTAGGGCCTTACATTCTCATGTCTAAGGGTTAGCATTTCTAGTGAACTATTTCCTTTTTTTTTTTTTTTTGAGACGGAATCTCACTCTGTCTCCAGGCTGGAGTGCAGTGGCGCGATCTCGGCTCACTGCAGGCTCCACCTCCTGGGTTCAAGCAATTCTTCTGCCCCAGCCTCCCAAGTAGCTGGGACTACAGGCGCCTGCCACCACACTCAGCTAAATTTTTTTTTTGCATTGTAGTAGAGACAGGGTTTCACCGTGTTGGCCAGGATGGTCTCGATCTCCTGACCTCATGATCCACCCACTTCAGCCTCTGGAAGTGCTGCGATTATAGGCGTGAGCCACCGCACCTGGCCTCTGGTGGCCTATTTCTTATTGTTGCTCTTCTCACATTCCAGCCAAGGGCAGTGAAAAACTCTCTGTCTCCACCTTCTCTCCACCTCACAATTCACTCCCACCTCAAAATGGGAAGAACAAGCACACGATCAAAGGAAAAAAGGAAAATAATTTGTCTAGAGACATAGTCATAAAGTGCTTTCTTGTTTTTTCTTTTTGCTACTCATATCAGATGTTAATTATTTTGTTCTATTATTGTGCCAAAATCTCAGATGCCAAGAAGAGAAAAAGGAAAATTATCCATGACCATTCCCTTCCCGAGAACAACCTAGAGATGAAAAAAGAGGCCCCGTTCACTTCCCCCCCAACCCCCACCCAACAGAACCCTAGTTCCTCACTAGCTGCAAAGTGGCTCAGTGGTTTGTGGAAATGGCTTGGAAGTCAAGAAGGCCTTACTGCCTACACTGCCCCTCACCAAACTACATTTATTCTGTTGTAATCTTAAGTTCATCTCCACCACCAAATATGAATGCAAAGGAAAAAAAGCTTAAGTGCTTTTATATCATTAAAACTGCCCATGCAAGTTACTTACACTATAGCCTGTGGTGGCAGACACATCCTAAGGTGACACCCCAAAGTCACATGCTTGTGTGGCTGGCAGAATCTGTGACTGGCTTCCAACCAACAGAAAATGGCAAAGGGAATGAGATGTCACTCTTGTGTTAGATAATGTTATATGGAAAAGGTGAAGGGATTTTGCAGATGTGATTAAAGTCCCTAATCATTTGACTTTAATAAAAATCAAGATTTTCCTGGGTTGGCATACATAATAAGGTGAGCTCTTTCAAAGAGGATCTAGAGGTCAGAGATCTGAAACAGCAGAGGTGCTGCCATGAGCTCAACACCTAAATGAATTCTACCAGCAACGCAAGGGAGCTTAGAAACAGGTAACTCTCTACTCGCACCTCCAACGGGAACACAGCCTGGCCCACACCTTGATTTCAGCCTTGTGCGACCCTGAGTAGAGAATCCAGCTAAACCATAACCAGACTTCAGACCCGCAGGAATTGTGAGATAGTAAAAGAGTGTTGTTTTAAGCACCTAAGTTTGTGGCAATTTATTATGCAGCATAGAAAACTAGTATGCAAATTAGCCAGGCGTGGTGGCGGGTGCCTGTAATCCCAGCTACTCAGGAGGCTGAGGCAGGAGGATCACTTGAACCTGGCAGGCACAGGTTGCAGTGAGCTGAGATCACACCTCTGCACTCCAGCCTAGGTGACAGAGCAAGACTCCATCTCAAAAAAAGAAAAGAAAATTGGTATGCATGCCAACCAGGGGCAGGGAGGGTTTTAGGCTTTAGTATTATTTTAAGGTAGAGAAAATATATCTATTTACCTCAATCATGATGACAAATATAGACAGACACACCCCCATTTTATCACCTACATACATACACCCCTACCATGTATGTCAAAGTGAGAGGATATGCCTGGTTTTCCCTGCTTGTATTCCTCGTGTCTAAAAGAATCCTCTTACCTCATTTGACAACATCGTTGGAACCAACCCAGTACCTGACCATGGTCCCAATTATCACTCAGGTGTTAATTTTCCCAAAGTCTCAGTGTCAGTCTGCTGGACAACCACCTTTATGCTGTTATATCTTACTTTGTTCTGGGTTTCTAGGGGACTATGGGTAATAAGTTAAATATTACCAGAGGTAGACAAAGCAACAAACTCAGGTAATGTTGCTGAAAATCTCAGAGTCCTCATTAAAATCTAAACCAGAAATCCACCCTTCAGTATTCTCTGTGGTATGTCTTTTGAGAGACATATTTTGCCTATGAAATTTCTTACATGTCTACCTCCTTTATTCCAATTAACACTTCATCTATTTTGCTTCACGGGCAGAACAAAGCAAGATACCCATTGCAGCAGGTTTGCAGATCTCTCTAAACTCAAATATCTTCCCCTTTTCTACCAAGTAAATGTGGAAAGTCTAATAAACAGGTCCCCACCACCACCAATAACATCAACCCCTTTTCCTGTGAAATTATCATTCGTACCCATGAATCACTCAATTCTCTTAACTTGCTGCTGGTTCTTTTAACTACGAATGATACATCCCCTTGCAGTGAAGCAGCTGGAGCACTACTTGAGCCTAAACTACTAAATGTGAAAGGATGGAATGGGGGAGTGAGTTCTTGAGAGATGGGCACTATTTGTATTCTTCTCTCTACTTTCCTAGGGTTTCTGGCTCAGTGTTTTAGACACAGTAAGCCCTCACTCGGTGTTTATCAAATTCAACTCAAGATAAATGAGCAGCTTCGCAATCACTGTAAAGGAAAAGGGAGGCTCCTCCCCTAATTATTACCTTTCATTCCACCTAGCCTCCTGCCTCATCTCTGCCCACCTCAAATACTAGTTCTGAAACAGGCATGAAGGGAGAAAAATCTAAAAACAATGCACGAGGATTTTTAAACTGAAATGCTACACAACATTGTACGCTTTCCGTGTGTATCTCTACAGCACTGTGTTTTCTGAAACAGGCATGAAGAGAGAAAAATCTAAAAACAATGCACGAGGATTTTTAAACTGAAATGCTACACAACATTGTACGCTTTCTGTATGTATCTCTACAGCACTGTGTTTTCTCTGTCGCCTAAATATTTATTGGTAACTTGTTAGCACCATGTAAATCACACTTCTTATTTTTACACCACAGCAGTTCTTTAGATTTCTAAGTCAGCATCATTTACTGAGAGTGCCATTATTTGTACACAGTGCTCCTCATTTCTAAGGTGGCCCAGCACAAACAGAAAGCACGAAGAGTCCCTTGAATCCTTCACTTTCAGGATATCCTGCAAGTCACCGACAGCATTTAGATCCAACAGAGAAGCATGTCTCAATCAGCTGAAGCTTCCCTTTCAGTCTTTTAGTTTACCCAACAACATTCTTACCTTAAAAAGTCTTAAAACCCAAGAATTAGAAGCACTTACCTTATGTCAATGCCTGGCATATAGTATTTTTAAATGTTTGCTGAATGGAAATGAATTTTGAAGAGACTGCATCAGGATCCGGATCACTCTGGATTGGATCACCAGTTTTGTATACTGATAAAACTAACCGGACAATCCTTGCTTTCGGGGGCCAGTGCAATTCCCACAAGCATCCCTGTCACATATATATGCTAGCCACTGCTCAAACCACCACTTTGCACCTGAACTCCACCTCCACCTCTGAGCAGCCTCCTCATATGTCTCATTCTCACCTCCACATCACACAGCTATAGAGCTATCTGTAACATCCAGCCCTGAGCGTGCCTTCCTGCATCCCATAACTTCTAGCTTCATCTCCTCCACGCCGGCTTCTACATCTTTACCTCTTCTAGACAGAGACTCACTCCTTTGTAAGATCTCCCTGCTCATGAAAACTGAAAATTCTCACCTTCCTGAACATCCTCACAGCTACTCTATGAGGTCAAACCGTCATCATCTCTTGCCTGGATATCATAGCAGCCTGCCCACAGGGCCCACCACCTCTATCTTACTAATCTCCAATCCATCTTCCACAGTGCTGCCAGAGTGAGCTTTCTAAAGTATCTGATCATATTATTTTGCTGTTTAAAACTCTGTCTGTTTAGAATAAAACATACACTCCTTAGCAATGACAGACAAGCCTCCCTGCCCTTCCAACCTATCTCCTGTCATCTGCCCAGTCCTACACCCCCAGTGTTCCAGACCACCCAACCTGCCTGGCATCTCTCCCATGGCCCAGGTACACTCAGGCCTCCATGCCTTTGCCAGGCTATTCCCACTACCTGGTGTGCCCTGCTCACCTCTTAAGATGAGCCTCAGACTACATAATTATCCCTATTCTCTACAAAGCACCTTGTTCTTCCTCACTGTGGCACTTATCACACTTAACACACTTATCACACTGAATTGTAACTGCTTACTGTCTTCCTGTCTAACCCGCGTGCCTCATTAAGGGAGAGGACATACCTGTTTTACTTATCACTGTATCCCCAGTACCTAGCACAATGTCTCAATCATGAGAGCACATGGTAGGCTCTCAACAGATATTTGAATGACTGACTAAATAAGAATAGTAATAGTAACAATCATGACTACTAAAACTTACCCTGCAGTTGTGTGCCAGGCACTGTTACAAGTACCTCACAAGTGTTAATTCATTTAATTCTCACAGTAATCCTGTAGGTATCATGACGATCTCCATTTTACGTATAAACTGTGACACGGAGATGTTATATTACATGTCCAAGATTATTCAGCCATAGAAATGACAGAATCAGGACCTGAGAGCAGTAACTTCCAGAGCTTTAGACTACCAATATGAAGTCTTACATTCTTACATTATGGCACTGTCAGTAAATGATGCTGACTTAGAAATCCAAAGAATTGCTGTGGTTTAAAAATAAGAAATGGGATTTACATGGTGCTAGTCTTGGGTTTTAAGATTTTTTGCCGGGCGCGGTGGCTCACGCCTGTAATCCCAGCACTTTGGGAGGCCGAGGCGGGCGGATCACAAGGTCAGGAGATCGAGACCATCCTGGCTAACACTGTGAAACCCCGTCTCTACTAAAAATGCAAAAAATTAGCCGGGCGAGGCGGCGGGCGCCTGTAGTCCCAGCTACTCGGGAGGCTGAGGCAGGAGAATGGCGTGAACCCGGGAGGCGGAGCTTGCAGTGAGCCGAGATCGCGCCACTGCACTCCAGCCTGGGCGACTAAGCGAGACTCTGTCTCAAAAAAAAAAAAAAAAAAAGATTTTTTAAGGTAAGAATGTAAGAAGGTAAGAATGTTGTTGGGCAAGAACTACCAGAGTTCTTACCCTCTCCTCCATACTGCCTGTCCTCTATATGTGATTCAGCTCAAATATCATCTTCTGTGGAAACTTTCCCTTACCACCCAGTCTGAGTTCAATGTTTCTCCTCTGTACCCCAAGACACCCCACATGTACCTTCATCATAGCATTCATCACACTGTCCTATATAACTTGGTATCTATTCCCATTATTCCGTAAGTTCCTTGAGAACAGGAACTTTGACTCAGTCTTATTTTTCTCTGTATCCTCAGTGCCCAGCACATGGCAAAATTCAAATAACTTTTATGGATGAATGGACAGACGGATGTACAGACGGATGGATGGATAACGTGAGCTACAGCATTAGCATTCATTTTCAGATAATCCAGCAGGTGGCAGAAGCGGGCAATAGCTGAACAGAAGATGGGCTGCCTTACCTTTCACACTGGTCACTTTCTTCATGATGGTTTCCTGACCTTGGTGCAGGGTCACGGTCACTGCGGCTCCAGGTGTACCGAAGCCCCATATCACTGCTCCAGCAGGCTCCTTCTGCAGCACCATATCATTATTGATGTATGAAGCAAAGCGAAAACCAATACCTAAAAAATTTAGCAAACACTGAGGGGAGCATCATTGGAGAGATACAACACCAACTGGATCAAGTGAAACAGCAAAGAACATACAGTCTTTATGCACGAGAATTTTAACATACTAAGTCCCTTTAATCGTCTAAAACTGGATCTTCTCCCTCCTAATTAGGCAAGCAACATAACAAGAACAGTTTCCAACAGATGCATCATAGTACACGATGACCACTAAGGAAAATTCCCAGAGCCCAAAGCAACCAACAGACCATAGTCTTCCCTCCCCTTCAGAGCTCTTGATTTGTCTTTGTTCTCAGGCCTGGCCCTAACGCTGGGCTCTGTCCCGCTAAATCACTAAAATGCTCCTTTCATGCACCCTATAGATGGTGTTTATGAGAAAAATAAACCACTTCCTTTCCCTGTTTTCCATTACCACGCCCACTCCTAATGGCTGGGAATAAAGCAGCATGCCTCTTTCCAAACAGCCTTCCCTAATCTTTTTCCCCTTCCCTATCTCCCCTTTTCCATGGCACTAATGCCAATTTCCTTCAAATAATGCCCCTTATCACAGTTTTTTGACAAACCAGTGTACTGCATCAAAAATTCTAAATAAGCCCTTATAAATATTCATGACAAGTCAGCATCCTTCTCAGGTAAATTCAAATAAATCAAGACACATAAATAAGGTCAGTGAGAGACAGAAGGTCAACATGTCTGAACAAAAGTCTTCAGTCACAATTTTACCCATTCCACAAGCTAAATTATACTAAAAGGACAAGATAAAGCACACTAGAAACTGGATTCTATTCTAGAGAGTCACTAACAAGACTGAATAAGAACTCGCTTTAACGAGATCGTTCCTATTTTTAACATCCAGCCTATATAGAAGTATTTTATTAATAACAAACATCCATCCAAATTATCTCAGCGTGTTCCTCATCAAAACTTAACAAGGAAAAAAATAAAACAAATTATATCCCAATGTAGCTGAATAAAACAGACCCCAAATTACCTAAAAGATAATAATTAACAAAATTAAGATCTTTTTAAGCATTTTAAACAAAAATGATAGGCAGAAAAGAGAATCAGAATTAACAAGGCTGACATTTTCCTCCCTGGAAGCTACAAATGATGAGGGCCCCTTCGGCTATACTTAACAGGGCAGCACAGCTAATGGAGTCGCCTACACAGCTCCGTGGCCTATTTATCCTGCTCTTGGAATAACAGGCAAGTCACTAAAAATCTTCAGCTCTCTCTTATGAGCTATATATGATTCAGCTCAAATATCATGAAACCTACTGTGATCATGAAACCTACATGACAATGAAAGATCACCCAGAAGGCCTACTGGGTTGGAGATGTACAGCTACCATGAGCAAAATGCTCTAAGAAAAGAATACAACGCCCCAGAATTGCATAAGCAGGTTGGCAGCCTGCTGGGGGGAAGGGGGAGGCACATGTGTGGGAGGGCCTTGTCTTGGGTAGGTGCTTCATATGGAACCAAAAAAAGGAAAACCACAGACATAAATAAGAGCTAAGTAGAGAGAGGGTGGGGGTAGGGGAATGGCTGCAGCTTGCACATTTGTGTGCAGTCAGTAGCCCATAGGCTAGGAGAAATACCTTTCCAAGTCTGTCTGTTTTCAGCAATATACACTTAATGAACATCTTTGTGAATGACTCTGTGCTGGGCTAAAGAGTTTTAGAGGTGGAAAGGATCTTCATAATCGTAGTATAAACATGTTACTTACTGATCAAGAAGCATAATCATATTACTGATCAAGAAACTGAGACCAAAGGCAGATTAAACAATTTTTTAAAATAGCTTGCATGTTCATTAGTTAATTCAACAAATATTTATTGATACCTACTATTTTAAGCACTGGGGATATAACGATGACAAAATAATAATAATAATAACAGACAAAAATCCTTGCCCGCAGGGAGCTTCCACTCTACTAGAGACTTTACCTGTGGCAGGCACAGTGCTAAACACACCACAAACATTAATGTCCTTTGGTCTCAAGTCACATAGTTTATGACGAAGTTAGAAAACAAGTCACTTGATTCCAAACTTGAAATTCCTTCTTTGCCTAAGTTAGATACTTGCGGCAAATCAAAGAAAAAATCATATTCCTTGTCTTTGTAATGTTTAAATTCTAAGCTCATTAGACAGTGGAACATCAAGGAATTGTACAATGGACAAAAAAAAAGAGAGAGAACGAGAAAGAGAGCAAGGCTGGTCATTCCTTGTGTCAAACACAAGACATATACATTTAACATTTGATTTTGTTTGTTTGTTTGTTTGTTTGATACAGAGTCTTGTTCTGTCACCCAGGCTGGAGTGCAGTGGTACGATCTCAGCTCACCACAACCTCTGCCTCCAGGGTTCAAGCGATTCTCCTGCCTCAGCCTCCCAAGTAGCTGGGATTACAGGCGTGTGCCACCACACATGGCTAATTTTTTTTTGTATCTTTAGTAGAGATGGGGTTTCACCATGTTGGCCAGGCTGGTCTCGAACTCCTGACCTCATGATCCGCCCACTTTGGCCTCCCAAAGTGCTGGGATTACAGGTGTGAGCCACTGTGCCTGGCCAATTTTTCTGTATTTTTAGTAGAGATGGGGTTTCGCCATGTTGGCCAGGCTGGTCTTGAACTCCTGACTCTAAGTGATCTGCCCACCTCAGCCTCCCAAAGTGCTGGGATTAAAGGTGTGAGCCAACATTCGGATTTTTTAGGTCTTCAGTTTTTTCCTTCATTTGGGGCTAGAGTAGAAAAACAGGAATGAGTGTTATGGGGAAAAGACAATCATTAAAAGTGGAATAACACAATTAGGACAGTGGTTGCCTCTGGTGAGGAGTTCCGGTGGCACTGACAAGGAGCACAATGCCAGGCTCAATAGACTGGCAGTGTTCTAGTTCTAAGTTGGGTGCTGCTCTCATGGGTGTTCATTTTATTGTGTTATTGCTACATATAATTTTGTACATCTCAAGTATTACATGGTAAACATGGGCACAGGGAGAATGATTTAAAGGAAAAATGTCAGAATATGCAACCAAGTAGAGTACTAATGAATGAAAAATGTGATCAATGTTAATGAAGGTGATGTAACAATACGACCCAAAGGAGGATAAAATACTGACACTAAAATAAACAGCCTTTAACTGAAAATCTAATAAAATATCTTCTCCCTACCTCATAAGATGGATCTCAAAGGTCACTGAGTGGAGATAAGAGTCAGGAAATGGCATACAGAGTGCTAGCATTTTGCACTTTTGTTAGACTCTAAACAATCATTGATGGCCTGCAGTTTGTCTGAAGCTAGGTACTTTTCTGGCTGTCAGGTAGAGCAGCGTTCATTTTTCTGCAGGCTGTTCTCCTGCCCAAACTTTCATTTCCTAACAGGGATCGCTGGGGTCCACGCTTTGAGAGTTTTTAAAAAGAAAGGAAGAAATCCAACATTATTATCACTTTAGTTTGCATTATCAGACAGATTGTACCTTCTGCTTTCTCCATACTGTGACCCAGTATCCAGCCTAGGGTATTCAAATGGCAAGATCAAGATCTGACCTGCACAACAGCCAAAGCGAGCCAGCATCCTCCCTTATGCCACTCACATTATCTCACCACCAATATCTGTAAGCTGCACCAGAAATCAAAACTGAGCCTTAAATAGTCTGAGCTAGTGAGGGGGTTGTATTTCTTAGCCCTAATAACCACTCAAACGAGTAAAATTTAATTCCCCTAAGGAACCCCGCCTGAAGCAAACCCTCCCCAAGGGCACCACTGAGGGGGTAGCGCTGAAATGTTTTGGAAGATTCAGTCACCTGTTTCCAAATATTATCTAACTAGCTTCCCCTCCTTTCCTCCGAGCTCCCCTGCAGTTACTCCAGGACCCCGAAAGCCTCTTTCTGGGCACATTTGGGCCTCCCCACTAAGACAAACCGCACTTTCTTCCTGCGCACAGGCTGCCTGTTAGGAATGGTGAGTGGGGGTGGAGAAAGTGGAGAGGCCGGGGTCCAACCCAGCAGACCCCTGCAGACCGGGCCTAGGTCAGAGACGCGAGCACCTAGCCTAGCTAGGTTCCTTCGTCGACCTTGAGAAAGGGGCGCGGATCCGTGTCCCCCAGGGGACACGGGGTCTCGGAGCCCGCACAGGCTGAGGGGCAGGGGTCCGGCCGAGCCGGGCCGCCTCACCTGCACTTCGATCGGCCCACAGGATTAATGGCAGCACCAGCCCGAGTACAAGCCCCGGCGCCACCATGCTTGCAAGGATCCGCCCGCCGCTCGGGACTGGGAAGGTGGGCTCCCGGCGGGGGCGGGGCCTGGGCAGGGGCGGGGCCTGGGCGGGGGTGAGGCCGGCTCCACCCTTTTGCAGTCCTCGGAGCCTCCCGCGACCTCAGGACTGGGCCGTGCGCTCCCCTTCTCGGCCGCCGTAGTTTTGTTTTTTTTTTTTTTTTTTTAAGTAAAAACGGTTACCCAGCAACGAGAAAAACAACCGGAACCGGTGGCACCTGCTTGGAGAGAAAGGAGGTGAGGCCGCTTCCCCACTTCCTCTCCGACACCGAGACCTAGCCTTTTCCCTTCGTCTCTTGTACTCTCTCTGCATCCCAGACACATCCTCGGAGCCCTGGGCCGTTTGGAGCCGAGGCAGCCCATTCTGCACGAATCTGAAATCCCAGGTCCTCAACGTCTGCCCCCCCGCCAGCCCTCCTCTGCCCACATTGGTTCAGAATCTCGCCAGCCCTTTTCACCACCCTAGAATGGTTCGATACCTCTATCTACTGCTCCCTCAGAAAAAGCAAAAGAGAGGAGTCAGGCGTGGTGGCGCGCGCCTGTAATCCCAACTGCTCGGGAGGCTGAGGCGGGAGCATCGCTGGAGCCCAGGAGTTCCAGGCCAGAGACACCGTCTCAAAGGAAAAAAAGAAAAAAGCGATGAAACGAGAACCCTCCATAGTCTCATCAAACCGCCTAGTTCTCCCAACCTGCACCCCTACCACGGCTTCCACCTCTATTCCGCATTGACGCACACTCTCACGTTAACAGGCCAGGTCTTTTCATACTCAGCCAGGTTAACAGGCCAGGTCTTTTCATACTCAGCAGCTCAGCCCACTGCTTAGCAGCTACCCTTAATCTGGCCCTTGTATTGCAAGACAGAGAGAGACAGCCTAGTCAAGAAGAAACCGGAAAATATAAGAATTCTAAAACTTTAGAGGCTGGGATTTCAAAATCATGGCACACAGCCCCATCCCATCCCATCCCTCCCCTCCCTCACACACATGCAGGCACAACCCCATTCCACAGTACAAAGGTGTTCGAAGCATTGTGGGCCATGCTTCAGAAGTGGCAGCAAAGGGAAAGGTTGTGCAATTTCTTCATTCAACAAATTAATTTCTAGAACCAGGACTAATTTCTACTCTTTAAAAAAAAAAATAGACCTCAAAGAGGGTCTTCTCAGCAATTGATAATGAATTCAATTTAAGTTTTTAACAATCATTCTCTCTAAATTCCTGTGTGATAGCAAAAATTACCCTTACCTTTTGAGAATACAAAGGGTAAAGAGAAAAAGTCATATTGAAAATTATGGGTTTTTTGTAGGGTTTAAAAAAAATGATTTGGCCTAGTGAATGGGTCTGTATTTGTATTTTTCTAATCCATAATGGAGATTTCAAAACCCTTTGGAAGAAATAGATGGACTTGGGTTGTGTTAGAGAAAAAAGAATTCAAGTTAAAAAAATGTGGGTCTCAGAAATAATTTGTTGGCATAGTTGTGATTATAAAAGTAAAATCAGATAAATTTAAAGACAGTATTCTTTAATGAATCTTTAGGTTCCATAGGCAGTTCTTACCAAGAAGATGTCAATTCCATTCTCCAACACCCACTACCGAATTCCACAAGGATTTGGGAATCTTCTTGAAGGGCTGACACGCGAGATTCTGAGAGAGCAACCGGACAATATACCAGCTTTTGCAGCAGCCTATTTTGAGAGCCTTCTAGAGAAAAGAGAGAGTAAGCTTTCTAAAATTAGTCATTTTTTAAAATAAGAAACTAAGCATTTGTTTATAGTAAAACTTGCTTAAGACCATCTCCATTCTGCAGAAAGCCTTTATGAGGCAGGGAGTTTCCGTTAACAGTTCTTGCTCTTTGAAACAGTATGTACCTCTTTGATATGTTTTCTTAAATTCGTTCCGTATTATCGAAAATTACCAGTTCATTATTCAGACCATCTTCATTGTATTTCTCATGGGCATGCAGTGTGGACGGTAACTGCAAAAGAACATACATTTCTTGGGAGAAATCAGTGGGGGAAAAAAGATCATATAGTCTACCCTCGTCACGTTCCAGCACACTGTTCTTGTGCATCCCTGGCAGCTGACTATTATTCCTGAAATGAGTATCTGTAGTTTCCTTTCAATTTTGATTCCTTCCATTTGTAAGTATTATAAGTGCTGCAAAAAGAATTCTGCACTCCTTAAATAAACTGATATTCACTGGGGTATATGAAACTGTTCTGCAATAACGGCACAGACAACCTGCTTTGAAAGGCGAACTACCAGCTTGGAAACGTAATTTATATTCTTTATGCTAAATTCCATCCTGCACAGAGACCCAGATCCCCACTAACAATAACTCTTTGGTTGAAAGCCAAAGCAAAATTCCTTTACTCCCATAATAAAATTTATAAATCCCCAACCTTGAAGGTTTATGACTGTCAGGACTTTACCAGTTTGGTACTAAAAACCTATCCTTAGCCAGGCATGGTGGTGCGCACCTTTAGTACCAGCTACTCAGGGGCTGAAGCAAGAGGATCACTTGAGCCCAGGGATTCAAGACAGTAGTGAGCTATGAGTAAACCTGTGAATAGCCACTGCACTCCATCCTGGGCAACACAGTGAGTCCCCTTCCCCACTCCTGTGACCCCCGCCCCAACCCCCGGAAAGCCATTCTTGATTAGAATATCCATTTTGTGTAAATTCTTGTCATCATTACTTTTTATTACAGTATTCCAACGGAGTGGTAAAGGTGACTAGAAACAGGCACAAGCAAACAAACATTCAATTGTAATAATTTTATAGTGGAAGAAAACCTGGTACAAGGGTGGAATTAAAACAACTCCCATACACACTGCATAGCTCCACCCCTTGCTTTTTATGCCCTGCCCTCACAGAGCTCAAAATCTCTGCCAGTTTCCTGAATGTTGCTGGTCTTTTCCATATCCGGTCAGTGGGAATATTTGTTGCACAATCTGAAATGTTAAATATTTTCCACTGAGCACATTTGATAAACTATATGTAGAAGAGGAAAGTTATTAAGAGAAATCATTTGGCAATAGACTTGGGGGCCTATTTGAGGGCAGAGGTAGGAGGAGAGTGAGGATTGAAAAGCTACCTATCAGGCATTATGCTGATTACCTTGGTGACAAAATTGTCTCTACACCAAAGCCCCTTAACACAGAATTTAACCATGTAACAAATCTGCACATGTGTCCCTTGAACCTAAAATAAAAGTTGGAAGGGGAAAAAAATTATTTGGGAAAAGAGGTGAATTGTAATGAACATTAATTTTATTATAAGATTAACTACAAATTCATGCAGTAAAAGTCTTTAGTCATTTATTTAATTTTAGAACTCAGAAACATTCCATTATAAAAACATTTGCGTCATTGTTACTGGATCACAATAATTAAAGCAAATAATGATTCAGATTAATGGTCTTAGGACACTAGCTCTCTAATAAACAATGAGTAAAACCATTTGAAAAAATTGTAAGCACCACACCCAATTCCACCCATGTCAACCAAAGGCAAATTATCCAGAAGATGTAAGTATCAGAATTCAGTCTCTTCAAAAAGGAAAAAAAAATAATCACTATGGACTTCTGGCTCAGTCCCCACACAATGCAAGAATTCCCTTGCCAGCATTCATCATAGGTGGTTACTACTCTTAATTTTTATTTGTGTGACAGGAAACATGTTAGTATATGATTTAAATGGTATTTCAGGTCACTAGGAAAAAGGTGGACTTTTTATTATTTTAAGATAAAGAAGGAAAAAGATAAAATTGGATCAATTTCTTATATCATATACAAGGACAAATTCCAAATTAGTCGAGTATATAAATGTTTTTTAAAAGAAACCATACAGATACTAGAAGAAAACATGGATGAATTTCTCTATGAGAAGAAAAAATTTTGCTAGCTAAATTGCTTTAATTGCTTCAAAATTTGGAAGCAATTAGAGAAAAGATTGTTATAAATTGACAACATAAAATTAAACTTTTACATGAGAAAAAGCACTGTGAGGAAAACAAAACTACAAAAGACAAAAAATATTTGCAATTTACATCCCAATGGGTTAATAGCCCTAATAAATAAATAGTTTGTAAAAACAGTATGTTATAGGCTTATAGAACCCAATAGAAAATATTGGCAAGAGATATGAGCAAACAATTCACACAAAAATGAACATAAATGGCACTTATGAAAAGATATTCAAACATCCATAGTAACAGAAGTCCAGATCAAAACTACACTGAGCTACCAATAACAACCCCTCCATTACATTGGCAAAGAGCCAACATACTCTGTAGGCTGTGGGATAATATGCATTTATATACATTGCTGGTAGATAAGCAAAATGCCATAACTTCCAGGAGGGGAACTTAGCAATACCTACCAAAATTATATATGTATTAAACCTTTGACCCAGAAGTGCCACTTCTACACTTTTCAGTGCATCATTCTTTGTAGAAACAACCCAAATATCCATAGGAGGTTGAGTGAACAAACTATAATACATCTACACAACTGAGTTATATATATAGCTGTTTTCAAAAATGAGAAAGACCTCTCGATAATACTATGGATGATACTGTAGAGTGATTTTCAGGATATATTCAGTGAAAACAGCAAGATGGGGAAAAGTGTGCTTAGTGTGCTACCATTTTTTTGATACAAACGGGGGGTCTCACAGTGTTGTCCAGGCTGGCCTCAAACTCCTGGGCTCAAGTGATGATCCTCCTGCCTCAGCCTCCCAAAGTGCTGGCATAACAGCTGTGAGAAACAACACCTGGCCAGTGTGCTATCATTTAACAAAAGAGATTGATATAAATATATATATCTGTGTGTGTGTGTGTGTATTTGCCACAGGGTTTGGCTCTGGCTCTGTCGCCCAGGCTGGAGTGCAGTGGTATAATTGTGGATCGTGGCTCCACTGCAACCTCCCAGGCTCAAGCAGTCGTCCCACTTCATCCTCCCAAGTAGCTGGAACTACAGGCATGCACAGACGCGCTGGGCTAATTTTTGTTTTTTGTTTTTTGTTTTTTGTTTTTTGTTTTTTTGGTAGAGACAGGGTTTTGCCATGTTGCCCAGGCTGGTCTTGAACTCCTGAGCTCAAGCATCTGCCAGCCTCTGCCTCCTAAAGTGCTGGGATTACAGGCATGAAGCACCATGCCCAGCTTTGTTTTTATTTTTAAATGGAAAAGTAAATCTTTAAAAACTTAACATTTACCTTTAGGAGAAAGTGAACAGGGTAGATTAGAGAGAACATTATAGAAAATATCTTGATTTTGGAATCATAAAAGTTTACATAGTTATAATTTTAAATTTAAAATTGTTAAGCTACTCAGGAGGCTGAGGCAGGGGAATGGCTTGAACCCGGGAGGCAGAGGTTCCAGTGGGCCGAGATCGCACCACAGCACTCCAGCTTGGCGACAGAGCAAGACTCCGTCTCAAAATAAAAATTGAAAAAAAAAAAAAGTAGTTTTTAATTTTTATTTATTTTGAGACAGAGTCTCCCTCTGTCACCCAGGCTGGAGTACAATGGCCCGATCTCGGCTCACTGCAAGCTCTGCCTCCTGGATTCACGCCATTCTCCTGCCTCAGCCTCCCGAGTAGCTGGGACTACAGGCACCTGTCACCACGCCCAGCAATTTTTTTTTTTTTTTTTGTATTTTTAGTAGAGACGGGTTTTCAGCATGTTACGGGTTTTCAGCATGTTAGACAGGATGGTCTCGATCTCCTGACCTCGTGATCCGCCCCCCTCGGCCTCCTAAAGTGCTGGGATTACAGTCGTGAGCCACCACACCGGCCAAGAAAAGCAGTTTCTAAAATGTGAAACATATGAGCCTAACTAGTATAGATTGGGTGACATAACCACACAGAAAGGAATTATTTCAAGTGATATTAAAATGGAGCAATTTGACTGTACGTGCCTAGTGCATATATCCTAAAAACAAAATGAACTTTAAAAAAAAAAAACCCTTAAGCTGCTTTCAGTAATCATTGTTAATCATATTATGGTATGGTTATTCTGAAATTATATATTGAATTTATGTATTGTAGAACAAAGCAAGTAAGGAACTAAGCTAGTGTTATTAGGAATAAGATTTTTGGTGTAGGAAAAATAACATATAATTATGAAGATGAAAGAGGTTAATAAAATCCTGTAATCTTAAATTTGAGTTGAAAAATATCAGTGTAACCTCATGTTTTCTCTTTAAAAAATGAAAGAAGTATTTTCTAGCTCTGTACATTAAAGGCCTCAAAAGAATGACCAACCTAGTACCAGTGAGCACTCAGCTTCTAGGTTGTCATCTCTAAATACCATTCCCAGGAATGAGGGCTTCTTGGAGAACAAGCTAATTTCATGAACTTGGCAGGAAACATACAAGATTAGGCTGAACGTCTTGCCATACCAGAAAACAAGGAAGCTATCAAAGGTTGCTAGAGGTGTTTCCAAAGGACTCAGGAACATTTGAGCACCTGAATAAGCTACCACTAGACAAATGTTTAATAATTAGAGCATCAATAAGAATAATATGTGCATTGGATTGAAATGAATCCATTTTCCTAAACATTCATGAATTTGTGATGGTTAAAGAAAAAACTCATTGGTCATCTTGAGAGGATCCTAGGAATCCAACTGATTATTCTGAAAACTGATAAATAAAAGGAAAGAACTAAACCTTTAACCTTTCTTTTCTGTAAGAACTGTTCTTCAGAGTAACCAAACAGTTGATGAGAAAAAGTTTTCTTTAATGAGTACTCCAGAAAATAAAAAAGTATTGATCAAATTAGAGCTTTACCATTTCACATCCCCTAAAGAAATTGATCTAAGCAAAGATCATCAGGGGGCCGATAAAAATTATAAAAAGAGTAACCAGACATTATAAATTTTATGACAGAATTACACAGCACTACCAATCAAGTATACTTGCAGAAAAAAAATCAAACCATCAAACCTGAATCAGATCAAATCTATACATCTAGCTGCCAGTCTACAGGAAATTCAAAGGCAGAAGAACTTGTTAAAAGCCACCATGGGGATAATCAGAAACATCTGAACTGTGAAAAACTCCAAAGAGAAAATGACCTAATTTCATCAACAAATAAATTGCAAGGAAAGAATAGGGACTGGGGGATCTTCCTTTAAAAGAAATTTAAAAGACATACAAAGGGTTGTGCATGCCCATTTTCAGGGTCCTGATTTGAACCAACAAATAAACAGACAATGGAAGAAATTTGGATAGTTGACTGAATAGTTGAGGATATTAGGGAATTGTTAATATTTTTAGTATTTTGAAGTATGATAATGGTGTTGTGGTTATATTTTAAGAGAGTATATATTGAGATACATTGTGAAATAAATAATTGTAGATAAAATAACAGGATGCAAGGGAGGGGTTGGGTTAAAAATAATCAGAAGAAAGTGCAGAAAAATAATTAGAAGAAAAGGTTATAGATAAAATAAATCATGGGTTGATCATTGAATCTAGACAATATGCTTATGGGAGTTTGTTATCTACTTTTTAGCTTTGAAATTTTTCATAACATAAAATTAAAGAAAAAATTATTTAAAAATAAATACCTCTCCTTGTCTATGTCAACTGTCTACCTAATATACTTCATTAAAAAAAATTTCTCCCATCCTTCACTTTTCCAAACTTTCTGACAACTTAGCATTTAGTTTTATACATTTTTCTGT
Source organism: Macaca fascicularis (assembly GCF_037993035.2). NCBI lineage: Eukaryota > Metazoa > Chordata > Mammalia > Primates > Cercopithecidae > Macaca > Macaca fascicularis. The sequence continues at coordinate 123,259,672 of NC_088388.1, forward strand.
GTTTACTAATACATGTTCTAAGTGTCTACATTTATATTTAAGTACTGGCATTTGTTCTTTTTCCCTTTTTATTATAAATTCTATGAAGGCAGAAATTATGTTTTTAGTGCTTTTCTAAATATCCCCAAAGGCTTATCCAATGTTCAGTTGGTTATTATATATTTAATAATCACGGGTAATGTCTGCAGTGCTAGGCTATGTACAATGTCAATAAGATTTTGGACTGTCAGTAAAGAACCTATAATTTGAAACGAGAAACTTATATTTGTGTTACTAATTCTACATTTACCTTAATGAAATCAAGTAAATCTGAAGTTACTATATTTTTATTATTTAGAAACCAACTTTGATCCAGCAGAATGGGGGAGTAAGGTAGAAGACCGCTTCTATAACAATCATGCATTCGAGGTATGGTCCTTTGAAGCTATTGGATTTGGCTATTTCTTCTCTCTGTCAACAGCTAGTGATTATTAGGCTATCCCCAGAATTGTGAGAATTATGTGAGGAGGCATCACAAATACCTTATTAAATCTTTTTAATTGTGCTGGGATTTTTTGATGAGAATATTTTTCTAAAGTATCTGAGTCATGTACAGATATTTCACTTAAGTTTAACAATGAACACCAGGAAGAAGTTGCTTAAAAGTTATGAATAATTATTTCATCATTTATTCTTCAAATGTTTTCAGCATCACAGTGCTAAATAGCAGGTACTCCACAAATAATTACTGAATTAATAGATGATATTTCATAGACCAAAACACTATTAGTCCAATTATTTCATTATCATTGATATTATATCATTGATACAATAGACTGGTTAGAATTAAAGATGGCAATGGTATAGTTTTTTCAGAGTCTGAGCCTATCTTTCTCTTCAGCAGCTTTACAAAGACAGCTTTCTCAACCAAGTTTCCTCAAAAAAATTAAGGCCTAAACCAAAGGCACTAATTGCATGTAAGGAATCGGTGTCCTGCTTTGTATCTAGAATGGTTCTGGTTAGGTACCATCCTTGGGAGAATTGAGAAAAGAGCCACTCAAAATATTCTCTGTGTTCCATGGTTCAGATAATGAATGCTGGTTGAGAAAGGCTGTGTGGTATCAGCATTATTGGCATCAACTGGAAACTTGATAGAAATTCAGAGTCTCACAGGAAACATGATAAACAAGGAAATATGACACCCCAGAATGAACACAACAATTCTCCAGCAATAGATCGTAACTGGAATGAAATTCTTAAAGTCTCAGATAAGGAAGTCAAAATACTGATTTTTAAATATGGTCAGTGAGGTGCAAGATAAATCTGAAAACCAATACAGAGAACTCCGTGAAACAATTCAGGATATGAATGAAAAATTTTACAAGGGGATAGATTTTTATTTTTAAAAAAACCCTAACATAAGTTCTGGAATTGAAGAATTTATTGAAGGAAATATAAAATACATTCAAAAGCTTTAATAATAGACTAGACTAGGTAGAAAAAAAAATTTTTAGAACTTGATTACATGTCTGAAACAATCCAGTAAGACAAAAATAAAAAAGAATAAACAAAGCCTTTAAGACATTTGGGACAACATAAATCAGCTGAATATTTGAATTATTGGTATCCCCAAGGACAAAAAGATCAGAAGGCTTAGAAAACCTGTTTAATGCAATAATAGATGAAGGCATCGCAAGTTTAGCAAGAGATTTAAACATCTAGATATAGGAGGTGCAGTGATTCCCCAAACAAATACAATGCAAAAAAAAAAGTTTTCACCACAGCACATTAGAATCAAACTATCTAAAGTCAAAGAGTGAATTCTAAAAACAGCAAGAGAAAAACATCTCATCAACTGTGAGGGAAACCCAATCAGACTAATAACCATACTTCTCAGCAGAAAGCTGACAGGCCAAAGAGCTGGAAGAAAACAACCATCAGCCAAGAATTCTATATCCAGCAAAATTAGCCTTCATAAATGAAGGAGAAATAAAGTATTTCCCAAACAAGCAAATGCTGAGGGCATTTGTCTGTACGAGGCTGACCCTACAAGAAGTCTTCGAGGAAATCCTAAACTTGGAAGCAAAAAGATGGCATTTAGCATCATGAAAACACATGAAAGTATGAAATTCACTGTTAAAGCGATCACACAAAGGAGGAACAGAAATGAATCAAATAGCACCACTACAGAATTCCACCAATCCACAGTGACAAACAGTAAGAGAAAAAGAAACAAATAATGTATAAAATAACCAGAAAGCAATTAACAATATGACAAAAGGAACAAAACTCTACATATCAATAATAACTTTAAACATATATGGATTAAATGTTCAACATAAAAGCTATAGACTGACTGAATGGATTTCTTTAAAAAAAACCAAAATGATTCAACTAAATGCTGCTAATAAGAAACTCACCTTACCTGTAAAAACATATTGACTGAAAGTAAAGAGGTAGAAAAAGATATTCCATGCCAACAGAAACCAAAAGCAAGCAGACATAGCTATAATTATATTAGGTAAAACAGACTTTAAGTCAAAAACAGTAAAAAACAACAACAAACAAGTTTATTTTATAATGATAAAGGGATCAATTCAGTAAGAGAATATAACAATTGTAAATATATATACACCCAGCACTGGAACAACCAGATTCATTAAAAAAAAAATTACTATGTCTAAAGACAGAGGTAGACTACAATACAATAATAGTGAGAGGCTTCAACACCCCACTGAAAGCATTAGGCAAATTATCTAGACAGAAAATAAACAAAGTAACTGATATCATTTGACTGTGTCCCCACCCAAATCTCATCTTGAATTGTAGTTCCCATAATCCCCACATGTTGTGGGAGGGATGCAGTGGGAGGTAATTGAATCATGGGGGGTGATGGTTTAATAAGGGGCTTTTCCCCCCTTTGCTCAGCTCTCATTCTCTCTCCTGCCACCCTATGAAGAGATGCCTTCCACCATGATTGTAAGTTTTCTGAGGCCTCCTCAGCCATGCAGAACTGTGAATCAATTAAACTTCTTTTCTTAATAAATTACCCAGTCTCAGGTATTTCTTCATAGCAGCATAAGAACAGACTAATATAGTGATTTTTTTTTTAGGCAAAGTCTCATTCTGTCACCCAGGCTGGAGTGCAGTGGCACAATCTCAGCTCACTGCAACCCCCACCTCCTGGGTTCAAGTGATTGTCCTGCTTCAGCCTCCCGAGTACCTGGAATTACAGGTGCGTGCCACCACGCCCAGCTAATTTTTGTATTTTGTATTTTCACCATGTTGGCCAGGCTAGTCTCAAACTCCTGGGCTCAAGTGATCCATCCACCTCTGCTTCCCAAATTACTGGGATTGCAGTCATGAACCACTGCTCCCAGCCTAATACAGTAAATTGGTACTGCAGAGAGTAAGGCACTGCTATAAAGATACCCAAAAATGTGGAAGTAACTTTGGAACTGGGTAACAGGCAGAGGTTGGAACCATTTGGAGGGCTCAGAAGACAGGAAGATGTTGGAAAGTTTGGAACTTCCTAAAGACTTGTTGAATAGCTTTGACCAAAATGCTGATAGTGATATGGACAACGAAGTCTAGGCTAAGGTGGTCTAAGATGGAGATGAGGAACTTGTTGAAAACTGGAGTAAAGGTCACTCTTACTATACAAAGAGACTGGCAGCATTTTGCCTCTTCCCTAAAGATCTGTGGAACTTTGAACTTGAGAGAGATAATTTACGGTATCTGGCAGAAGAAATTTCTAAGCAGCAAAGCATTCAAGAGGAAGTAGATCATAAAAGTTTGGAAAATTTGCAGCCTGATGACACAACAGAAAGCAAACCCCATTTTCTGGGGAGAAATTCAAGCTGGCTGCAGAAATTTGCATAAGTAATGAGAAGCTAAATGTTAATCACCAAGACAATGGGGAAAATGTCTCTAGGGTATGTCAGAGACCTTCACAGCAACCTCCCATCACAATCCTGGAGGTGTAGAAGGGAAAAATGGTTTCCTGGGCCAGACCCAGGGCTCCCCTGCTCTATGTAGCCTCGGGACATGGTGCCCTGTGTCCCAGCTGCTTCAACTCCAGCCCTGGTTCAAAGGGGCCAATGTACAGTTCAGGCCATTGCTTCATAGGGTGCAAACTCCAAGCCTTGGTGGCTTACATGTGGTGTTGAGCCTGTGGGTCCACAGAAGTCAAGAATTGAAGTGTGGGAAACTCCACCTAGATTGCAGCGGATGCACCTGGATGTCCAGGCAGAAGTTTGCAGCAGGTTCAGAGTCCCCATGGAGAACCTCTACTAGGGTAGTGCAGAAGGGAAATGTGAGATCGGAGCCCACACAGAGTCCCCATTGGGGCACTGCCTGGTGGAACTGTGAGAAGAGGGCCACCGTCCTCCAGATCCTAGAATGGTAGATCCACCAACAGCTTGCACTGTGCGCATGGAAAAGCTGCATACACTCAATGCCAGCCCATGAAAGCAGCCAAGAAGGGAGCTTTACCCTGCAAAGCCACAGGGGTGGAGCTTCCCAAGGCCATGGGAGCCCACCTCTTGCATCAGCACACCATGGATATGAGACATGGACTCAAAGAAGATCATCTTGGAACTTTAAGGTTTAATGACTGCCCTGTTGGATTTCAGACCTACATGGGGCCTGTAGCACCGTCGTTTTGGCCAATTTCTCCCATTTGGGGCAGCTGTATTTACCCAATGCCTGTACTCCCATTGTATCTTGGAAGTAACTAACTTGCTTTTGATTTTATAAGCTCATAGGCATAAGGAACTTGCCTTGTCTCAAATAAGACTTTGAACTTGAACTTTTGGGTTAATGCTGGAATGAGTTAAGACTTTGGGGGACTGTTGGAAAGGCATGATTCTATTTTGAAATGTAAGAGCATGAGATTTGGGAGGGGCCAGGGGCCAAATGATATACTTTGGCTGTGTCCTCACCCAAATCTCATCTTGAATTATAGTTCTCATAATTCCCATATATCATGGGCGGGATCTTGTGGAGGTAATGGAATCATGGGTTGGGGGGTGGTTTAATAAGGGGCTTTTCTCTCTTTGCCCTGCTCTCATTCTCTCTCTTGCCACCCTTTGAAGAGGTGCCTTCCGCCTTGATAGTAAGTTTCCTGAGGTCTCCCCAGCCATGCAGAACTGTGAGTCAATTAAACCTCTTTTCTTTATAAATTACCCAGTCTCAGGTATTTCTTCATAGCACTGTGAGAATGGATTGATACAATAGCATTGGACTGAAACCTGACTTTAAGCAAATGGACCTAACAGACATTTACAGAACATTCTACCCAACAACTGCAGAATATGTATTCTTTTCATCAGCACATGGAACATTGTCAAAGATTGACCATATTATGTTAGGGCACAAAACAAGTCTCAACAAATTTTAAAAAGTCAAAATAATATCAAGTATCTTGTCAGACCACAGTGGAATTAAACTAAAAATCAATACCAAGAGGAACTTTGGAAATGATACAAATACATGGAAATCAAACAACATGTCTCTGAATGTCTATTGGATTAAAAAAAACCTTAAGACAGAAATTTTTAAAAACTGTTTAAAACAAATGAAAACTGGAAACACAACATATCCAAATCTATGGTATACAGAAAAAGTAGTGCTAAGAGAGAAGTTGATAGCAATAAATGCCTACATCAAAAATGCAGAAAGATTACAAATTAATAATCAAAGGATGAACCTCAAGCAACTTGAAAAGCAAGAACAAACCAAACAGTAGCAGAAGAGAGAACAAAGATCAGAGCAAAACTAAATAAAATAGAGACTAAAATAACAATACAAAGGATTAACAAAACAAAAACTTGGTTCATTGAAAAGATAAATAAAATTGATAAATGGCCAGCTAGACTAACCAAGAAGAGAGAAGACCCAAATAAACAAAATCAGAAATGAAAAAGAAGATATTACAACTGATAGCACAGAAATACAAATGGTCATCAGAGACCATTATGAACAATTATACACTCACAAACTAGAAAACGTAGAGGAAATAGATAATTTCCTGGAAATATACAACCTACCAAGATTGAACCAGGAAGAAATAGAAAACCTGAACAGACTAATAACAAGTAGCAAGATTGATTCAGTAATAAAAATCTCCCCCACCCCAACACCACCAAAAAAAAGCCTAGGACTGGATGGATTCACAGCCAAATTCTACCCAGTTGTGCATACAAAGGAGAACTAATACCAAGCCTCCTGAAACTATTCCAAAAAATTGAGAAGAACGGATTCTTCCTAACTCATTCTATGAAGCCAGTATCACCCTAATACCAAAACGAGACAAGGACCCAACAAAAACAGAAAACTACAGACAAATATTCCTGATGAACATAGATTCAAAAATCTTCAACAGAATACTAGCAAACAGAATCCAACAGCACATCAAAAAGGTAATACACCATGATAAAATCAGTTTTAAACCAGGGATGCAAGGATGGTTCAACATATGCAAATCAATAAATGTGATACATCACATCAACAAAATGAAAGACAAAAACCATATGCAGAAAAAGCATTTGATAAAATCTGACATCCCTTCATGATAAAAAACCTCAACAAACTAGGCAGAGAAGGAACATACCTCAAAACAATAAATGCCATATACAAAAATCCCACAGCTAATATTATACCAAATGGGAAAAAGTTGAAAGCAATCCCCCAAAGAACAGGAACAAGACAAGGATGCCCATTTTCACCCTTCCTATTCAACATAGTACTGGAAGTCCTAGCCAGAGCAATGAGGTAAGGGAAAGAAATTAAAAGCATCCATACTGGAAAACAGGAAGTCACATATCTCTGTTTGCTGATATATATATGTATATATATTCGGAGATGGGGTCTCATTCTGTCATCCAGGCTGGAGTGCCATGGTGTAATTATAGCTCACTGTAGCCTTGGCCTCCTGGGCTCAAGGGATCCTCCCATCTTAGCCTCCCAATTTGCTAGGACTACAAACATGTGCCACCACACTGAATAATGTTTTTGTCTTTTGTAAAAACGGGCTTTTGCTATATTCAGGCAGGTCTCAAACTCCTGGCCTCAAGCGATCATCCTGTCTTGGCCTCCCAAAGCGCCGGGATTACAGACATGAGCCACCATGCCTGAATCCCAATATAATCTTATATCTAGAAAAATCTAAAGACTCCACAATAAAACTCTTAGATTTGTTAAATGAATTCAATAAAATTACAGGATACAAAATCAATGCACAAAAATCAGTAGCATTTCCATACACTAATAACAGTCTAACTGAGAAAGGAATCAAGAAGGCAATTCCATTTATAATACCTTTAAAAAACACATAGGAGTAAATGTAACCAAGGAGGTGAAAAAACTGTACAAGAAAAACTACAGAACACTGATGAAACCAATTGAAGATGACACAAACAAATGGAAAAACATCACAGGCTCATGGATCAGAAGAATTAATAACTTTAAAATGACCATACTTCTCAAAACAATCTACAGATTCATTGCTATCCCTATCAAAGTACCAACTCACTTTTCACAGAATTGGGAAAAACAATCCTAAAATTCATATGGAACCAAAAAAGAGTCCAAATAGCCAAAGCAATCCTGAACAGGAAGAACAAAACTGGAAACATCACATTACCTGACTTCAAATGATATTATAGGTTGGTGCAAAAGTAATTGCCATTTTTGCTATTACTTTCAGTGGAAAAGTCCCAATTACTTTTGCACCAACCTAATACAAGGCTATAGTAACCAAAACAGCACAGAATTGGTATAAAAACAGATACATAGATCAACGGAATAGAGGAGAGGAGCCAGAAATAAAGCCATGTACATATAGCCAACTGATCTTTAGCAAAGCTGATAAGAACATATACTGTGGAAAGGATATCATCCTCTTCAATAAATAGTGCTGGCAAAATTGGAGAGCCATATGTAGAAAAATGAAACTGGACCCCTATCTCCCATTGTACACAAAAATCAACTCATCATGGATTAAAGACTTAAACATAAGACCTAAAACTATAAAAATACTAGAAGAAAACCTAGGGGAAACTTTTCTGGATATTGGTCTAGGCAAAGAATGTATGACTAAGACCACAAAAGCACAGGCAACAAAAACAAAAATAGACAAATGGGACTTAATTAAACTAAGAAGCTTCTGCACAGTAAAAGAAATAATCAACAGAGTGAAGACATAAGCTGTTGAATGGGAGAAAATATTTGCAAACTATTAATCCAACAAGGGACTAATATCCAAAATACACAAGGGAGTCCAACAATTCAACAACAACAAAAAATAAGTAATCCCATTAAAAAGTGGGCAAAGGGCTGGGAGTGGTGGTTCATGCCTGTAATCCCAGCACTTTGGGAGGCAAGGCAGGAAGACTGCTTGAGCCCGGGAGCTTGACATTAGCATGCCCAACATGTCAAAACCCATCTCTTCAAAAAATTAGCCAGATGTGGTGGTGTGCACCTGTAGGCCCCAGCTACTTGGGAGGCTAAGGTGAGAGGACCACTTGAGCCCACAGGCCAAGGCTGTAGTGCACTCCAGCCTGGGCAACAGAGCGAGGCACTGTCTCAAAAAGAAAGAAAGAGAGAAAGAAAGGAGGGACGGAGGGAAGGAGGGAAGAAGGGAGGAAAAAGTACTTGGAAAAGGATATGAATAGAGATTTTTTTAGAAGAAGACATACAGTGTCCAACAGGTGTATTTAAAAATGCTCAAAATCACTAATCATCAGAGAAGTACAAATCAAAACTACAATAAGATATTATCTTACCCCACTCAGAATGACTATTATGAAAAAGACAATAACAGATACTGGCAAGGATGCAGAGAAAGGAGAACTCTTATACACTGTTGTCAGGAATGTAAATTAGTACAGCCTCTAACGAAAGCAGTATGGAGATTTCACAGATAACTAAAAATAGAATGACCATTCAGTCCAGCAATCTCTGTGCTAGATATCTACCCAAAGGAAAATAAATCAATACATCAAAAGATACCTTCATTTTTATGTTGTTTGCAACACCGTTCACAACAGCAAAGATATGGAATCAACCTAAGTGTCTGTCCAATGGATGAATGAATAAGGAAAATATGGGATATATACACAATGGAATACAATTCAGCCATAATAAAGAATGAAGTCATGTCTTTTCTAGCAACGTGGATGAAACAGGAGGCCATTATCTTAAGTGAAACAAGCCAGGCACAGAAAGACATGTAGTGCTTGTTTTCATTCATAAGTGGGTGCTGAAAAAATGTGTTTAAATGGGCATAGACAGTGGAATGATAGATAATGGAGACTCAGAAGAGTGAGGAGCGGTGGGAGAAGGGACAATAATGAGAAATTGGTTAAAGGCTAAAATGTACATTATTTGGGTGACTGACACCCTAAAAGCCCTGACTTGATCACCAATCCACACATGTAACAAAATTGTACATGTACTCCATAAATGTGTACAAATATAAAAGAAAAAGAAGAAATTCAAAGTATTGGGCCCCACTCCAGGTCTACAAATCAGAAGTTACATTTTTAAGAGATCACCAGAATAATTCGTAGGTACATTAAAATTTGAGAACACTGCTCTAGACAACTGAGGTAGTACTATTAGCCACAAAGCACAGCAGATATTAGAATTGAAAAGAATTCACAAAGTTCAGGTTTTGGTGGTGTTCTCCAGTAGATTTGGGGAATTTCCTGAAGAAGGAGTTGTCACTTAGTACGCGAGTTTGAAAGTGAAGTTCCATCCATTTGTGCCTGCAGATATGGGCGCGTTCTGTCTATTTCCATGTTACTAGATTCTCTGTGCTCATGTTTTAGTTGTATTCACGTTTTATCGATATCAAAGGAATAATGTTGAAAAATGTTAAAATCCTTGCGTCACATAGCAATTTTGGGATGTTTCTTTTTTTAATTTTAAAGGCTTTATTTGATTAACTTATACTTAAATTTTGGTTTTATGGGTTAAAGAAGCTCTTTCCATAGGTGTGAATTAGCAATGGAGGAAGACTTAAATAGCCACGTCAAAATAGGCAGAGGTGGTTTCTCCTTTTATATTTAAATCATAAAGCAAAACTCCACAGCAAAAGTTACTTCTTTGACTAGTTTTAATCCATAAATGTCACTAAAAAGTCAATTTGATGTCACATTCTGGAAGACAATGTCATTTATTCCTATTTTAGAAACTATTGGAACCTCTTTTTTATACTTTGTTCAGGATTCATTACATCATCTTACCAACTTTTAGTATAGGACAGTGGTTTATTTTTAACATAAAACAGTGGTACACACATTCCAAAAGCAATAGATCAAACATTTTTGCCAATTATTTGGTCTTTAATATTTGTTTACACATATTCCCTTAAGAGCTTTTATTATTTCTTCTTGTTTCCATGTATTTTCCTTATTAAAAGATAAATATGTAGTATTTAATTCCCCCTATTTCTCAGTAATTTAAAGTAATATTTCATTACTTCTAAGCAGTTTGATACCAGATTTTGTTATTTTGGAAACATTGCTGATTTGGCTCTCTTCTACCTGTCCAGGAGCAAGAACCACCTGAGAAAAGTGACCCTAAACAAGAAGAATCTCAGATACCTGGGAAGGAGGAAGAGGCATCAGTCACCATCTTAGTATGTAACATTTTTCATGTACTATTGGATTCCTACAAACAATGATATTGCCCAATTTAAAATTGAACTCTAAATATGAATGTCTGTTATCTTTATTGTCAAAATTATGATTTTACTTTTCCAGATAATTAACATCAGTGATAAACTAACTGGTAGATCATTTTCAGCCATGCCTCTTATGATCACAAACTCATTTTTCCCTTAAAAATTAAATCTTATTTTTCAAGATTGTTAATGGATGGAAAAATCTCCCTATGGGGAAGGGCAGACAGAACTCACAGCCCTAGTCATGATCCTTCAGATTCATCTTCCACTTTGGGAATTTTTCACTAATTGGTGCTGTCACCACTACACAATAGCAAATGTTCAGAGATAACAAAAGGAAAAATCACAGGGAATTACATACAGCCAAAATAATGGCTTTACAACAATGTGGCTTATTTGTCTTCCATGCATAACCCTCTACAAAAATGCCTTTGTGCCTGATGTACTACATCCAAGCAGTCAAGACATAGCAGAGGCCAGGTGCGGTGGCTCACGCCTGTAATCCCAGCACTTTGGGAGGCCAAGGCGGGCAGATCACGGTGAAACCCCATCTCTACTAAAAATACAAAAAAATTAGCCGACTGTGGAGGCGGGCGCCTGTAGTTCCAGCTACTTGGGAGGCTGAGGCAGGAGAATGACGTGAACTCAGGAGGCGGAGGTTGTAGTGAGCCAAGGTCACACCACTGCACTCCAGCCTGGGCAACAGTGCAAGACTCCTCAAAAAAAAAAAAAAAAAAAAAAAAAGGACATACCAAAAGGCCTATGTTCGGTAATGTCACTTTAATAACTTGAAGTCAGCAACAGTGAGAATATTAAGACCATGGCAAACACTGCAAATCAGGGTTTTGTTTCTTCTGGAGAGCCAGTTGTTAGAACACTTACCAGTACACCATTGTCTGTATTCTTCATACTCCAGACTCTTGTGGACTAGGCCTCATAAGAAAGAAGAACTCACTCTCTACAACGTCGAAGTTCAAACTTCTGAGTTCCTTTTTATGTCTTAGGTCCCAGGTAGTTGCCCAAGAACTGGCAGCCAGAATGGATATCCCCTCAAGGAATACCCTACTTCCTACCTAGTGATGCATTGCTTTTCCTTATAGGATTTACAGGTGGCCGGGCGCGGTGGCTCAAGCCTGTAATCCCAGCACTTTGGGAGGCCGAGACAGGCAGATCACGAGGTCAGGAGATCGAGACCATCCTGGCTAACTTGGTGAAACCCCGTCTCTACTAAAAAATACAAAAAACTAGCCAGGCGAGGCGGCGGGCACCTGTAGTCCCAGCTACTCAGGAGGCTGAGGCAGGAGAATGGCATAAACCCAGGAGGCGGAGCTTGCAGTGAGCTGAGATCAGGCCACTGCGCTCCAGCCTGGGCGACAGAGCAAGACTCAGTTTCAAAAAAGAAAAAAAAAAAGATGTACAGGTTATTCAATTGTATTGTTTTCTGTTATATTCAATTATATTCAATTTCCATTGTATTCAATTATATTCAATTGTACTCTGAAGATTCATGCATTTTACTGTCTGTAAATTTATAGCTACAAACTTATAACCAATTTTTTTTAAAAGAGGGTATGTGCCAAAGTTCAACCAACCATGTTAAAACTGACATTATTGGACTAAATGGATTTTATTTATTTACTATTAGGTTGTACTGAAATAACATTAAGATATAACAGGAAGATTAACATTAAGATGTAACAGGAAGTCAAGCAAGAAGGGAGTTTTATTTCCTTACATCTTTCATAGGTGCTCTTACACAGGTTTTCATGAGTTTGAGTTTGAGTAGGGATCTCATTGATTTCAAACTTGAGTGTATTTGTTTGCCTATATTAGGATGTCGTCTCAAAGAATTTTGTACCATTCTGTTTGCATTTAAAAGTTTAAGAGCTAGATTTGTCTCATTGTTTATAATGGGGGGATAGGAGGCTTGAGCAACCCAAAGGTCCATTAATATGAGATTGAGTAAATATTAAATAAAAGTACATCAGTATAATATAATGATGTCATAAAAAAAGAATGAGCAGAGTTATACACTGACTAATAACACAGAAAAAGAGAACCAAGATATATCGTTACATGGAAAAAGTAGCTGCAGAACTCTGTGATTAGCATGATCTCATTTTTAAAATAAAAAGGCACATATATATATATACCCATATGAATATATTTGCATATAGAGAAATTTTGGAAGGATGTAGATACTCAACTCATAATAATGGGTATCTCCCAGGAGCAGGATTTGGATAGAGGGAGAAAATTATCACTGCCAGTGACATTTGAGTTTTTTAAAGTGTATACATGTCATTTCTATAATTTTAAAAGATATATTAAAAGCTATATATTCAATTGTACTCTGAAGATTCATGCATTTTACTGTCTGTAAATTTAGAGCTAAAAATTTATACCCAATTTTTTTTAAAAGAGGGTATGTGCCATAGTTCAACCAACCATGTTAAAACTGACATTATTGGACTAAATGGATTTCTCTTTGGCACCTCACTTTAAATGTATGACTATGATTAGCTAATCATTGAGAAATTGAGAAGTTATTCTAATTCATTATATATCATTGTGATTATTTTGAAACATAACATTTACTATTCTTTCTCCTTAACATTTTTACTATGCCTCAAAGATTCTTTCTTGTCCCCCCAAACCCCCCAAAAAATATTATTGCTCAGGAAACTTAAATAGACACTATTTTGGGGGAAAGAAAGTTGGCAATGATCTTTCATTGCAGAGACATATTAAAAGATATGTCTTCTAATATCTATCTGTATTCTTCATACTCCAGACTCTTGTGGACTAGTCCTCATAGAAAGAAGAACTCACTCTCTACAATGTCGAAGTTCAAACTTCCGAGTTCCTTTTTGTGTCTCAGGCGAACAAAATGTCTGCTATTTTGGCATTTGCTATTTGGTACATATACAATGTGACAATATATGAAATTCCCTCAGGAAGCAACAACTCTCAGATAGTTGCATCCCTAAATTGATTAAATTTGTTGCATTATTTTTATGGCATCAAAAATACGGCATGTTTAAAGAGTCTCTTACTTTTTCTCCTTTCGATGAAGGACTCTTCTGAGGAAGATAAGGAAAAAGAAGAGGTTGCTGCTGTCAAAATCCAAGCTGCCTTCCGGGGACACGTAGCCAGAGAGGAGGTAAAGAAAATGAAAACAGATAGTCTTCAAAATGAGGAAAAAGAGGAAAACAAGTGAGGACACTGGTTTTACCTCCAGGACACATGAAAAATAATCCAAATCCATCAACCTTCTTGTTAATGTCATTTTTTCCTGAGGAAGGAAGATTTGATGTTGTGAAATAACATTCGTTGCTGTTGTGAAAATCTGTCATGAGCATTTGTTTAATAAGCATACCATTGAAACATGCCACTTGAAGATTTCTCTGAGATCATGAGTTTGTTTACACTTGTCTCAAGCCTATCTATAGAGACCCTTGGATTTAGAATTACAGAACAAAAGCATCTGAGATTACAGAGATCTCAGAGGTTATGTGTTTTAACCATTATCAAATGAATAAATCCTCTCTATCACATCCCCCAAAAATGTTCTTTAGCTCCTGTTTCACTCCTAGTGATAAAAAATTTCACTGCTTCTTAATGATAGTCTATTTTCTTTTGGAATTTTTAGAAAGATAAGCTGGGACAAAAATCTGCCTCCTTCAGCCTGGCCCACATGGTGAAACCCCATGTCTACTAAAAATACAAAAATTTGCCAGGCATGGTGGCGCACACCTGTAATCCCAGCTACTTGGGAGGCTGAGGCAGGAGAATTGCTTGAACCTGGGAAGTGGAGGTTGCAGTGAACTGAGATTGCACCACTGCACTCCAGCCTGGGCGACAGAGCAAGACTCCATCTCAAAAAAAAAAGAAAAGAAAAGAAAGAAACCCTGCCTCCTTGTAAGTTTAACCCACTGGCTTTCATTTTTCATACATGTATTCAATCATTTATTGAAAATGTATTGAGCACTATTCATGTGCTGGGAATTAATAGTGAATATTTGTTCTTACACTCATGCAATTTACAATTCTTTATTGTTTTGCTCTCCAGAACCACACAGAACAAGACTAATAACATCATATTGGAAAAAGCAAAAGCTATCATATCATGCTGACTTCTTCAGTTAAAACTTCCCAAGTTTTTAAGTATACAAATGGTAATGCCTGTTTCACAAACTCAGAGGCTTTATCTCTTTTATGTTTTCAATGAACCATTCAAATCCCCAGCGCCTTATTTTTAGAAAGTTCAGTCTCTCCTTTTTGAGGCCTCTCCACCCTTGATTGTCGAAGAAACTGAGAGTTCATGTCTTAGACCAAAGGGTGCAGTTCTCTTCCCAATACTAAGGGTGGAAAGTGGAGTCTTACCATTTAGTTAACGCTGTTGCCTTCTACCATAATGTTGTAGTATAGTCCAGCAGACTAAGGCGATTCTCTGGCTGGTTCCAATCCTGCCTGCACCACAGTGGATGACCCATGATTTAGTTCCAGGATTACATCTCTCTTGGTTTATAGTCACAAAGTCAGTCTTCCCCCAAAACTCAAAAACAAGCCAGGATGGCTCAGTCCTGAGGAGCTTCTAAAACCAGGTATATGTTGTCACAACAAATACTCTCCTACAAATACTTTGATCCTTGTCCTAGGCTTAGACATGTTCTTTCTGCAAAGCAGTTTTGTTTCAGGTGCCTCACTGCCCTTCCCTGGCACTGAGCCTTTATCAGACTCTGCAACAGAGGTTCCCCCAAGTGATCGCCACTCAAACACAGTTGATTCACACCAACGCTTCCAAGGTTGTGGCATTCATTCTCTAATGTCCACTCATACAGGCAGCCTTTCTCCTTCCAAAATCTTGCTGCCACTATAGAGAGTTTCATGCTAGCTAAACACAAGTCTCTAATATCCCCCTTCCTCCCCTCCTTAACCCCTTTCCTCCAGGCTTACAGAGTAAAAGAAATCAGTTCTCCTCCAGGATTCCAGCTGTTCGTCCCTCCCATTCCACTGAAAGCACCAGCTTCTAACACCTTCCCCTCTCAGACAGAGCCATGCTGCTTAGAGAATTGTCAAGGGAGGACCCAGAATTTATGCAAAGACTTAGATTCCCTGACCTGTAGAGGAGACCAGAAGAGAAAAAAAGGGATTTTTTTCCCTATTGAGTATATAGCAGGAAAAAAAAAGAGATGAGTTAGCCTTTTCAGTAAATTCTCTTGTTACACACATAAAGTGACTAACACTGTGCATTCCATACACACACACACACACACACACACACACACACACACACACACAGATCTAGTGGTGGTGATACTTGTAGTGAAGGAGGAAAAGGAAAAGGCGAGCAATGGATGTGATATTACGAGAACAACACGTATGAATGACACTTTATTAGAACTTATCTGGTTTTCCTCTTGTCTCTCTGGCTGTTCCTTCTCAATTCCCTTTACTGGTAACTCTTCAACTCCCCAACCACTAAATGCTATGTGCCCTTAGGCTCAGTCTTTTGACCCCATTTCTACACTCACTTGATTTCCTGCAGTTTCGTAGCTTTAAAATCCAATCTTCTTAATGATTACTCCCAGACCTTTCTCTCCTCTACCTGCGAACTTCTATATTCAGCTGCCTACATAACATCCCTATTTGGATGTCTGTAGGCATCTCAAAAGTAACATATGAAAAATGATTCCTGATATTGCCCCCAAATCTGAAACTTCCCCCACACCCAAGTTCTTCCATTCAAAAATGGCTGCTCCATTCTTCCATTTGCTCAGGCCAAAAACCTTGAATTCGTCTTTAATGCATCACTTTCTTTCACACCCCATATACCATCTATCAGCAAAACCTGTGGGCTGTACCCATGAAAGATACTCAGAATCTGCCTACTTCTCACCACTTCCATTGTTACCACCTTGGTCCTAGTTCCCATGATAGCCTTGCGAATTATTGCAATAACTTATATTGGTCAGTGATTATCTCACTACTGCTGCACAACCCATTCCAAAGTCAGTGGTTTAAGACAATTATCTTTTCTCCTGGGTCTGTAGGTCAGTGGTAATGTAGCTGAGCTAGGCTGGACTACAACCGCAAGGTTAGGTTCAGGTCAGCTCTAAGCTGTGCGTTTGTGGGTTGACAGAGGAAGGTCTGCTTCAGGCTGTGGGCCCAAGGGTCAGCTGCAGCACAGTGCCTCTACTTCACGTGTCCTATTCTGAGCCCCTGCTGAAAGACGTTATCCAGGACAAGCTTTTTTCGTGCTGGTCACAGCAGACAAGCAGGAAAACCCAGCATGCAAGAGTATTTCAAGCTTTTGCTCATATCACTTCCACTGACATCCCATATACAAAAGAAAGTCATCTAATGAAGCCCAAAGTGAGGAGGATGAGGAAGTACACTGTTCACCATGCAGCCATAGCAAAGGCTCATGTGTGCATAATGCTACTACAGGGTAGTGAAGAATTGGGACCAGTAATTTAATCTACCACAATCTGCTTTCTTGATTATAATTATATATTTACCACATGTAAAAATAGACCCACTCCTATCCCAAAACCCCTAAAAGTTCCATCACATCTTTGAAGTCCAGGATCTCATGATCTACATCAGGTCCTGATATAGTCCTTCTTGATATAGAGACCTGTGAATTAAAAGAGCAAGTATCCTTTTATCACATACAACAAATGATGGAATAGAGACAATAATCACAAAAAATACTCTTATTCACAAAGGGTAGAAATGGAAGCAGGTGACAGCCACTGGTCCATAGCAATTAGGAAACCTCATTGGACAATGCTTGTCAGGTTCCTCTATTGGAGGGAATTATGTTTCATGATTACACACTGTTTCTACTCCCTAAGAATGACCTTCCAGTCTATCTTCCATAGCTCTTGGTTCTGCACTCTAGGGAATCATTCTTTTTCCCTCATCTTCCTTAGTCACTTGCAAAGGACATTAGGGAATATGCCTTTTTTGGTGGAAAAATGGGTTCTTCAACCTGCTTTCTGCCTGTAGAAAACTAGAGACAAATAATCTGTTTGTACCTTGTAGAATGTCAATCTCTTTTAGCTGGCACTGGTACTTTTGTCAATAAAGTTCTTTTTTAAGCTTTGTGAACTTCCTATGAATTTGACTATAGTCACCTCCACATGTCAAAAGGTGTGGTGAGCCCACAATTTCTTTCAAGATTTGCCTCCCTTTATCTCTCTCTGTTTCCAATTCTATTAAGAGTGAAAAATTGGCACCAATATTTCAATATATAAAGACTTCTATCATAATTGCCGAGCATTCACTATCCCTTCTTCTCCCAGCTTCCACCATGTTACTCAGGGTTTCCAGAGAAACAGAGCCGATAGGATATATATAGATATATGACTAGAAATTTGTTATGGGAATTGGCTCATGCACTTATGGAGGCTTAGAGAGCCCACAATATGCTGTGTGTAAGCAGAGAACCAGAGAAGCCAGTGGTGTGATTCAGTCTGAGTCCGAAGGCCTGAGTACTGTGGAAGCCAGTGGTGTAGCTCTCAGTCCAAGGCAAAAGCCCTGAGAACCAGGGGAGCTGCTGGTGTGAGTCCTGAAGTCCCAAGGCCCAAGAACCAGCACCTCTGGTGTCCAAGGGCAGAGAAAAATGGATGTCCCAGCTCCAAAAGAGAATTTGTCCTTCCTCTGCCTTTTAGTTGGTACTGGTACTTTTGCCAATAAAGTTCTTTTTTAAACTTTGTGGACTTCCTATGAATTTGACTACAGTCAACTCCATGTGCCAAAAGTGTGGTGCACCTTCCCAAGAGAATTTACCCTTCCTCTGCCTTTTCATTCTACGTAGGTCCTCAATGTCAATCTGCCCACATTGGTGAGGGCAGACCTTCTTTACTTAGTCTACCAATTCAAATGCTACTCTCTTCCAGAAACATTTTATCAGCTATCTGAGCATCCCTTAACCAGTCAAGTTGTCACAAAAAAATGAACCATCACACACCCTTTTCCCCTTTCAACACATCAGCCAGAGTATCCTATTATAATTTAAGTCACATCATGTCACTCCTCTGCTTTAAACCCCCAATGGCTCCTCATTTCACTCAGTAAAATTCTTCCTTATAGTCTACAAAACCCTGTGCAGATCTTTCCTCCTGTTACCTCTGACCCCCATATCACTTGTTCACTTGGCTCCAGCCACTCTGGCCTCAGAGCTCTTCCTCAGACATTCCAGGCATGCTACTGTCTCAGGAATTTTGCATATGTTATTCCCTCTGCCTGGAATGCTTTTCCCCAAACATTGCCCCATTCCTTCACGTCTTTAGTCAATGAGCAAAAGTCAATGAGACCTTCCCTGAACCACCCCCTACCAAAAACAGCTTTTAAAAAAAGCACTTGTTTTTCTCCTTGTTATGTATCTCCTTAGTTCTAGATACCATCTAATATATCTTGTTTACAGCCTGCTTCCGTCAGTAAAATCTATGCTCCATGAAGATAAAGATTTGTTATTCTGTTCACTGCCTAGTGCCTTTTTTACATACAGTGGGAAGGAGTGAATCACCTCTAGTGGCTCATACAGAAGTTGAAGGAGTCCTAGCAAATCTCCTTCCATCTAATTAGCTTTGATTGGGTAATACATCTATCCTTGAATTGATTATTGAGGCCAGGGGAAAGGAATATGCTAATAAATGTATGCATTTGACTATCAAAACCTGTCCCTGGAGTAGGTCAGTTTTGCCCAAAAATATTTTTCCTGAAAGTGGAGGAAATTTGAAGTCTCCTATAGGAAATAGAGGAATAGAGGAATGTTGTCAAATAACAAATATCCACCACAATCACCACCTGGCTTCTCACTACACTGCATTTGTGAATTATTCATCAAAACCAAAGATTAGAGAAGTATCAAGAATAAAAGGAAGAAAAATGAAACAGCATAGGAGGAGTTAACAAGACATGGGAATGTGGAAATTTGGGTAGCCTGCCACATAAATTGCAATGCTAATGGTGCTTCTTGGAACCATGCAATGCAAAAAGGAGACTCTCCCAAAAGAAAGAGCTTTGGGTGCACCCTTTGATAGCTCAGCTGGTAGAACAGAGGACTATAGGCTGTATAGAAAGAGCTTTGGGTGTAGGAGAGTATGAAAAATCATGAGAGAGGGAGAGAAAGAGAGAACTTGAACTGTTTTAGAAATATATGCAAAATTTTTCTCTGTGGGAAGCTAAGTGTGAGAGTTTGTCAACATGAATTTTTCATAAAACATTCTTATGAACGCTGTACCTATGGAAAAGGAGTCTTCCGTCGACATCATCAAGCAGTTCTTTTTAATAGACACAAACCCAGCATAATTTGGAGGGAATTTTTCTCTGTTCTACTGTGATATGAAGCTCAGTCAAACAATGTCTCTGTGATTCCGAGATGAACCCACAATAAGGTCTTGAATTGTCGCTGTCATTCTGCCTCTAAACTATTACATCATTCACTTTCTTTGTTCTAAAGCAAACTAAACAGTAATTTCCCCAATTCCACAATAAAATTAACCCAATAGTTTCTATACCTCAAAACGACTTGAGCTTTCCCTTTTTTATATAATTTCAACTTTTATTATAGATTAAGGGGAACATGTGCAGGTTTGTTACATGGGTATATTGTGTGACACTGAGGTTTGGTCTACGAATGATCCTGTCACCCAGGTAGTAAGCATAGTACGCAATAGTTGATTTTCAGCTCACTCCCCGCTCTTTCCCTCCCGTCTAGTAGCCTCCAGTGTCTGTTGTTCCGCATCTTTATGTCTATGTGTATTCAGTGTTTAGCTCCCACTTATAAGTGAAAACGTGCAGTATTTGGTTTTCTGTTCTTATGTTAATTTGCTTAGGAAAAGGGCCTCCAGCTCCATCCATTTTGCTACAAAGGACATTATTGCATTCTTTTTTGTGGCTATGTAGTATTCCATGGTATATATGTACCACATTTTCTTTATCTAATCCACTGTTGAAGGGCATCTAGGTTGATTCCATGTCTTTGTTTTGAATATATGACTGTATGTCTTTTTGATGGAATGAATACTTTTCCTTTGGTATATACCCAGTAGTGGGATTGCTGAGTGAATGGTAGTCCTGTTTTAAGTTCTTTGAGAAATATCCAAATGCTTTCCACAGTGGATGAACTAGTTTGCATGCCCACCAAGAGTGTATAAGCATTTCCTTTTCTCCTCAGCCTCACCAGCATCTGTTCTTTTTTGACTTTGTAATCATTGCCATTCTAATCAGTGTGAGATCTATCTCACTGTGGTTTTGATTTGCATTTTTCTGATGATTAGTGATGTTGAACATTTTTTTCATATGTTTATTGGCTGCTTGTATTGTACATCATCTTTTGAAAAGTGTCTGTTCATGTCCTTTGCCCATTTTAAATTGGATTATTTGCTTGTTAATTTGTTTTTTGTTTGGGTTTGTTTGTTTGTTTGTTTTTGAGACAGGGTCTTTCTCTGTTGCCCATGTTGGAGTACAGTGGCACTATCATGGCTCACCGCAGCCATCCTCCCACCTCAGCCTCCCAAGTAGCTGGGACCACAGGCTCATGCCACCACATCTGGCTAATTTTTTTATTTTTATTTTTGTAGAGATAGGATCTTCCTATGTTGCCTAGGTTGGTCTCAAACTTCTGGGCTCAAGTGATTCTCCCACCTCAGCCTCCCGAAGTGGTGGGATTCCAGGCATGAGCCACTGCACCTGGCCTTGTCTCTGATTTCTTTCAGCAGTGTTTTGTAGTTCTCCTTGTAGAGATCTCTGACCTTGGTTAGATGAATTCCTAGGTATTCCACTTGAGCTTTCTAACATTTGGAAATATTTCAGCAGATGCCATATAATCTTCAAACTTGGATTTTCCCCTGTAAAATTATTCCAATGTTCTTGTTTTATTGGGTGGGCAGCCTGGGGGTGGGGGTAATACAGAAACTAGGTACTAATTCCCTACCTGTAGGTTTCTTGGCTTGAGGATATTTCTAGAGTGCATTATAAACAGGACTAGGACTCTACTTTTATTCCTATTTTCCCTTTCCTGCTATCTGTAATGAACATATAATCCATTTTGTATCAATTTATGATGTTGATAAACTCATTTCCAATCTGAAGTGCTTTTTACAAATATAGCTACTCGGAGGCCAGACGTGGTGGCTCACACCTGTAATCCCAGCACTTCGGGAGGCCAAGGCGGGCAGATCACAAGGTCAAGAGGTAGAGGCCATCCTGGCCAACATGGTGAAACCCCATCTCTACTAAAAATACAAAAATTAGCTGGGCGTGGTGGCGGGCACCTGTAGTCCCAGCTACTCGGGAGGCCAAGGCAGGAGAATTGCTTGAACCCGAGAGGCAAATGTTGCAGTGAGCCGAGATCACACCACTGTACTGCAGCCTGGTGACACAGCGAGACTCCGTCTCAAAAAAATAAATAAAACAAATATAGCTACTCGGATTGGCAATTATTTATGCCTGTGAGGCTATCAGAAGAGGTTGTACATGCAGAATACAATACTTCAGAGTGTGAAATTATTTTCATGAATGAAATATGCTTCAAAGTAAGCAGCCTCTGCTGTGTAGAGCCAAAAAATTAAAGCCTGCTGGGGAGTGATGTTATTGTAACAAAAATTTCAGGAGTCACCACACACTTTGACAAAGGACTATCAACACTGCAAGACCATCAGATTACCACAGAAAGTGTATGAACTACAACCCTAAGGGGGTCAGATATAATGGGGAAGGTATGAGAATCTGCCACTATTCTACCCCTGAAGACACACTCCTATCTCAGAAGGCTTCTGACCAAAAAGTATAGGATCTTATACAAAAATTAACTAAGATGGATTAAAGACTTAAATGTAAAACCCCAAACCATAAAAAACCTAGAAGAAAACCTAGGCAATATCATTCAGGACATAGGCCTGGGCAAAGACTTCATGACAAAAAGTGTAGCATCTTACACCACTGAAACTATATTACTAAGAAGTATGGTCCAGTTTAATAAACCAAATAACCCAATTTTGGAAGTTATCAGAAAAACTTGTTTATTAATTCCTCGAAATGATAGAAAATATGCTCACCTGGGCCCTTAACAAGCAGTCGGTAGGAAAGTATGATTACTGCAGTGCTGTTGTTCCAGTAATGAGTTTAGAGCCACTTGCTTTTAGATTGCTTGGGTAACATAGTCAATGCTATAATGTGCTACCCAGATATGCCCCCTTCTCCCCACTCTTTCAGGACTTAAAGCTGCCTGTATTCTAAGAACTGCCCTCAGCATTAAATTTGTGCCTTCCCTAGGGGCAGCCCCCATCTAATGCCTAGTCAGTGTTCTGGTACCAGGGCTGATCCCTTACCTCAAATTTAGACAGTTTTGCAGAGCCATCCCAGCTCTCACCCAAGGGATTGGCTAAACCTTTATTGCAACCTTATCGCAGTTCAACCTCATCTATCCTGTCCTGCTTCTCTTCCTTACAGGTATTGTTCCCG
Organism: Macaca fascicularis; assembly: GCF_037993035.2. Lineage (NCBI taxonomy): Eukaryota > Metazoa > Chordata > Mammalia > Primates > Cercopithecidae > Macaca > Macaca fascicularis. The sequence goes on from NC_088388.1 coordinate 123,282,821, forward strand.
AATGCACTCTCTAGTAAACCACCTATGCAAAACTATGCCTAAAAAACCTGACCTATGACTGATTAAGTTGCGAATCTCTGGCATACTTGCACATTTTTAAACCCTTTGCTTCCTCTAATGTGACCTGTATAAAAATTCAATGATAGGCATACATGCTTGTCAGGGGCTAATCTATAACAGAAAAAAACATACATTTCTTCTCTAAATGAATTACAATTACCAAAGCCCCAACTAGTAATGCTATGGATTCAGTTGCGTTCCTCTCAAAATTCCTATGTTGAAGTCCTATAACCCCTAATATGATGGTATTTAGAGACAGACTTTGGGAGATAATTACGATTAAATGAGGTTAATGAGGGTGGAGTCCCTTATAAGGGTAGGCCCTTATAAGAAGAGACACCAGACAGCTTGCCTCCGACCCAGCCTCCACTCACACAGGCACCAAGGAAAGGCCATGTGAGCACACAACGAGAAGGTGGCCGACTGCAAACCAGGAAGAGAGCCCTCGCCAGAACTCAACCATGCTGGCACCCTGATCTCAGACTTCCAGTCCCAAGAACTGTGAAAAAATGAATTTCTGTTATTAAGTTACCCAGCTTATGCTATTTGTTATGGCATCCTAAAAAGACCAAGATAAGTAACAACTGAACACCTAATATGCACAAAACTTAATACCATGTCAGTGCCTGCCATCTTTTCTGAACCACTGACATAGCTCTTCCTTTCTAATGTTGCTATAACGTACATACCTGAGTGACGAAGGGAAGAGAAAATTGGAATGGATGAGCTGATGGTGAGGGCTCTGGAGTAATTATTGGATATTAAAATGGGAGAAGGGTAGCAATGATCAGCTGCCATGTTGAGCCTCATATCAGAATTTTCTAGGGGTGACCATTTCCTGATTATTTAGCATCACTTCCACTTTTCCACCTTCTCCCTTTCTACTAGTAACTAACTTTTCTTTTTGTTTCTAGAACATGCATTAACCCAGAACAAAGGTTGACCCAAACCTGGAGATAAATCTAGATTAGTTTAAGCCAATCAGCACCTTCCATCACTCAGCAGCCTGTCATTATTTCTGAACCCATAATTTAGGACCATTTAATTAGGATAGTATTTCACAACCAGGGGTGATTTCACCCCCCAGGAGAAACTTGGCAATATCTGGAGACATTTTTGGTCATCACAACTCCATGTGGAAAAGGGGAGTGCTGCTGGCATCTAATGGGTAGATGTCAGGGATGCCGCCTAAGATCCTGTAATGCTCAGGACAGATCCTGCCACAACACGTTATTATCTGGTCCAAATGCCTGGAGTACCAAGGTTTGAGACCAGCCTGGATAACATGGTGAAGGCCCAACTCTGCCAAAAATATAAAAAATTAGCCGGGCATGGTGCCACATGCCTGTGGTTCCAGGCTACTCGGGAGGCTGATTTGGGAGGATTGCCTGAGCCTGGGAGGTGGAGGTTGCAGTGAGCGGAGATTGCGCCACTGCACACCAGCCTGGGTGACAGAGTGAGACCATGTCTCAGAAATAAATAAATAAATAAAACTGTAGAGGATGAAAAAAGTACATAAATCATGGTCCTTTCCTCAAGGAAAAATAGACATTCACCAAGGAGATAAAACATATATCCACAGAAAAGTTATACCACAAAAAGCACAAACCATAAAAGAAACATCTGATAAATATGATCATATTAAAATTAAAAACTTTCATATATCAAAAAACACCATAAGCAAAGTGAATAACACAGCACAGAATGCGAGGAGATATTTGCAATTCAAAATGCATAAAATTAACAAATGATTAGTATCCAGAATATAAACTCCTACTCAGTGTAAAAGCTTTGCATGAGAACGGTAAACACTAAATGCATGATAGTGATTATCGTAGGGGAGGAACAGTAAGAGAACAGGATTGAAGAAGAAGGCCTGAAGGACGACAAGTATATATATGTTTTATTTTTTTAAAAGAAATGAGACAATGCTAAGATTTAATGAAGCTGGATGATGGGAATATGAATATCTCTTAAATTATCTTCTATTCTTGTCTATATGTTTCAAATATATTTCACCAAAAAAAATTTTTTTAAGAATTCCTACAAATCGGCAAGAAAAAAATCTCAAAAATTAAGCAAAAAACATGAGCAGCCGGGAGAAGTGTCTCATGTCTGTAATGCCAGCTCTTTTAGGAGGCTGAGGCAGAAAGATTACAAGGTCAAACGTTCAAGACCAGCCTGCGCAACATAGCAAGGCCTCATCTCTACTAAAAATAAAAACTTTTTTAAAAAATTAGCCTGACATGGTGGCACAGGCCTGTAGTCCCAGTTACTTGAGAGGCTGAGGTTGGGAGTATTACTCGAGCCCAGGAGGTCGAGGCTTCAGTAAGCCATGAGCACCACTATGCTCTAGCCTGGGCAACAGAACCACATCCTGTCTTAAAAAAAAAAAAAAAAAAAAAACATAAGCAGAAGAGAAACTCAAGTTCAATAAACATATGGCAAAATGATGCTCAGCCTCCTCCACAAAGGAAATGCAAATTAAGCAATAGTGAGATATAATTTCTCATTCATAGATTGGCAAAATTAAAACGTCTGACAATACTAAGTGGATGATGTGGAATGACTGGAACTCACTTATACTGCTCTTACAAATGTAAATGGGCACAATAGCTAATAAACACAATGATAAGCACACTTAGAGTTTAAGAGGGTCAATATATAATACCCCTTCTTCCCAACCCAAATTCTGAACCAATTGAGGGAAACTAAGGAGGAAAACAGGGATGAAAAGGAAGTGTTCAGGCCAGGCACAGTGGCTCACACCTGTATTTCCAGCACTTTGGGAGGCTGAGGTGGGAGGATGGCTTGAGGCTAGAAGTTTGAGACCAGCCTGGGCATCATAGCAAGACCCCATCTCTATAGGGAAAAAAAGCAAGGTAGTATTTAGAAACAGAATATTCAGATTGGACTATGACTTAATTTGATCAGTAGTTAATATATAGCCCAGAACAGATCATGAGACTCTCCCACATATGAATACCATTGCTGCCTGGACTTTGTGTCTCCTCATATTGGGAAGAAAGTGAAAATACCTTTGTTTGTAGGAAGGTAGAAACAATTTTGTGGCTGTATGGAAATTTAAGTGAGTTTAGTCGTGTGCATATGAATCCGAGTAGCAATAGGGGTAGACCATACCAATTACTAAGCTGTAGGTGCTCAGCTTCCAGTCCCACTTCTAGTTGGCTTTGTGATGCTGAAGTCGGGCTCTTCAAACCACATTTGTCCCCTGCCAGGTGGAATTTTTTAGGCTTGGACAGTAGGAGTCCTTAGAGGAGCCTTCAAGGCTGGAAGTGGAGAGTGGCACAATCTTCCAATGCCTGTCGGTATCACGTTGCTTCTTCCTCACTCCTGAGCAGCAATTCAGTCCAGGAACAGTGGAATCCAGTGTCCTAACACTTGCATTCGGCCTCATCATGCTCCCCCAGAAATACCAGCCCCAGCCTATCAGGTTCTTCCTCAGAGAACTGAGTTTCAGCTCCCTGAAGCTATCTCTCCAAGTTTCTGAGTTTTAGTAATTCCGGGCTTCGGGCCTAGGGGTGGTAGCTGCTTCTTGAAGTTTCTGTCTCCATAATAGCTATGTCTTCTCTCTGAGCTTTCTCAGTCACTATGTTAACAATTCTTTATACCTGACTAACCATTATTTACATTAAATTCTATCTGTTAAAATAAGTGTAGTGGTTTCTGTCTCCTGATTAGACCATGACTGATTTGGATGGAAATAAAAATGTCTGATTTATTTACTTAGAAAGATGGATTGGAGACTTCTAGATTAACACGAACGACTGAAAATATACAGCTAATTCTGCATCCTCCAAAAACTCCATTACAACAACAGCAAATGATTTTAACTAACACATGGGTAGGGCAACAAGAAATAAGACAACATCGACACGTTTTGAAAGCCGGAAACCAAATTCATTCAGCAGAACTATGAGAGCCAAATCCCAAACCCACCATGAGGAAGGCTGAGAATCAACACAATTAGCATCACAAAATTCACAAACAGCACAGGATTAGCAAGTACCAGGTACTGCCAGAACTAGAAGTAGAAGTCGGATCCCAGCACTTTGGGAGGCCAAGGCCGGTGGATTACTTGAGGTCAAGAGTTCCAGGCCAGCCTGGCCAACATGGAGAAACCCTGTCTCTGCTACAAATACAAAAAAAAATTAACCAGGTGTGGTGTTGGGCACGTGTAATCCCAGCTACTCAGGAGGTTGAGGCAGGAGAAGTGTACTTGAGCCTAGGAGGTAGAGGTTGCAGTGAGCCAAGATCATGCCACTGCATTCCATTCTGGGCAACAGAGAGAGACACTGTCTGATAAAAAAGTGGAAGTCGAGAGGGCTAAATTTCAAAAACCATGGGTAAAAGCTGTTTGAGAAGTATTTGATCCTTAGATGCCACTGGAAGCCTGCCCCTCTCTCATACTGGCAGAAATCTGCAGGTGTAGAGTCCAAAGGAAATAGAATGGTCTCTAGACTGGAGGGTACCAGGCCCCTTTGAGGACGGAAATACCATGCCGGAAGAAGAGGATTCAGCGGTCACGGGCGTTCTGGATCATTAAGTACAGAGACTTCCGATCGTCTTTCCCAAACACTCCCCAGAGCACTGGTGGAAAGATCCTAACCTTCTAGATGTGAGATTGGAAGGTCCTTCTCTGAAAACATCTGGCCTAAAGATGACTGACATTAGGAGTTCTCAACAAATGTCCAATCAAATCACTTTGAACTCCAACTTGAGACCACCCAAACCACATGATCAAGACCATGATCCAATCAGCTTTCTGGTTCCTCACTCCTGAATCACTCTGGCTTGGCCAAGGATGGTGAGATATTTGGGAAAACAAATTTAAAAAAAAAAAAATTAAATTAACTTTGTAAGACAGACTATGCAGGGAGAAGAAAATTTCAAAAAAAACATTATTGACATCATCAGAGAGGAAAGGGAGATATTACATTCAATTTTTAAAAAGAAATATTCAGAAAATGAATAAAAAGAGCTTCTAGAAATGTAAAGCTTGTTAGCAGAATTTTAAAACTCTATAAATAGAGTTTGGCAGTTCTTCAAAAAGTTAGACATGGAGTTACCATATGACCCAGCTATTCCACTTCTAGGTATATCCCAAGAGAATTGAAAACATGTATACACCAAAACTAGTGAACACATGTTCATGGTTGCATTATTCATAGTAGCCAAAAAGGAGAAACAACTCGAACATTCATCAACTGATAGATAAACAAAATGCAGTATATCTATACAATGAAATATTATTCAACTATAAAAAACAATGACATAGATATTGTTACATGCTAGAACATTGATGAACCTCAAAATATTATGCTAAGTGAAAGAAGCCAAACACAAAAGGACACATATTTTATGATTCTATTAGTATAAAATGTCCAGAATAGGTAAATATGGAGACAGAAAATAGATTAGTGATTTTCAGTGCTGAGGGTAGAGGGGAGTTGGGACTAACTGCTGATAGGTACAGGGTGATGGAAATATTTTGGGGATGATGTAATTTGTGCAATTATGCAGGTACTAATTATATTAAAAACACAATGTAGTAATTATAATAAAAACCACTGAAGCATACACTTTAAAATGGTGAGTTTTATGTTATGTGAAGCATATTTCAATTCTAAAATTTTTTAAAGTAAAACTCAGCCAGGCACAGTGGCTCATGCCTGTAATCCCAACATTTTAGGAGGCCAAGCCGGGCAGATCAACTTGAGGTCAGGAGTTCGAGACCAGCCTGGTGACTGTGGTGAAATCCTATCTGTACCAAAAGATACAAAAATTAGCTAGGTGCAGTGGCATGTGCCTGTACTCCCAGCTACTTGGGTGGCTAAGGCAGAAGAATGGCTTGAACCCAGGAGGCAGAGGTTGCAGTGAGTCGAGATTGCACCACTGCTCTCCAGGCTGGGCGATAGAGCTAGACTCTATCTCAAGGAAAAAAAAAAAAAAGAAAGAATTATATTAAAAATAATACTCAATAGAAAGATTGAAGAAAAAAAGTCAAGGAAATCTCCCAGAATAAGAGTAAAAATACAAAGAGAAAGAAGAGAAGAGAAAAAAAATAGAAATTTGGAAAGAGAGAGCAGTGAAACAAAATAGGGTAACATGGATGAAATAATTCAAGAAATATTTCCAGAACAAAAGGTATAGTCTCCAGATTGAAAGAAACTAATAATTGTCTAGAACAATGAATAAAAGCAAATCCACTGCAAGGCACATGGTAAAAATTTGTGAAAATTTGACTGGGGCAAAAACAAGGTTCTACCAGTTTCCAGATAAAGATAGACAGAGAGAGACAAAACAGTTCACACATGAAGAGTGAGAACTCCAAAGAATTTCAAACCTCTCAGTGGAGTCCACTGGAAATTCATTCAAACCCTTTTTTAAAAAAATAAAACTATTGAGATATAATTCACATATCACACAATTCACCCATTTAAAGTCTACAATCTGGCCAGGCACAGTGGCTCATGCCTATAATCCCAGCACTTTGGGAGGCCAAGGTGGGAGGATCACTCGAGGTCAGGGGTTCAAGACCACCCTGGCCAACGTGGTGAAACCCGTCTCTGCTAAAAATACAAAAATTAGCTAGACATGGTGCTTGGTGCTGGAATCGCTTGAACCCAGGAGGTGGAGGTTGCAGTGAGCCGAAATCGCGCCATTGACCTCCAGCCTAGGTGACAAGCGAAACTCTGTCTCAAAAAATAAATAAAATAAAATGTACAATCCAATGGTTTTTAGTATGTTCGCAGTTTTGCAACCATCACCAAAATCAATTTTAGAACATTTTTTAACCCCCCAAAAAGCTCCATAATTATTAGTAGTCTTTCACTGTTTCTCTCTGCCCCCATCCTCTCCCTTCAACCCCTCAGGCCCTGGCAATCACTTGTGTACTTTCTCTCTCTGTATATTTGCCTATTCTGCACATTTTTTAATTGACAGATAAAATTGTATGCATTTGTCATGTACCATATGATGTTCTGAAGTATATATCCATTGTGGAACAGTTAAATCGAATGCATTGCCTCACATGGTTATCATTTTTGTGATAAGAACACTTAGATTTGCTCTCTTTGCATTTTTTTTCTTTTGATTTTATTTTGTATTTGAGATGGAGTCTTGCTCTGTCACCCTGGCTGGAGTACAGTGGTGTGATCTTGGCTCACTGCAACCTCTGCCTCCCAGGCTTAAGTGATCTTCCCACCTCAGCCTCCCAAGTAGCTGGGATTACAGGTGCACACCACCATGCCTGGCTAATATCTTTTGTATTTTTAGTAGTAGTGGGGTTTTGCCGTGTTGCCCAGGCTGGTCTTGAACTCCTGGACTTAAGTGATCCACTCGCCTCAGCCTCCCAGAGTGCTGGGATTACAGTCATGAGCCACTGCGCCTGGCCACATTTTTCAAGCATACAATATATCATCATTAACTATAGTCATTGTGCTATACAACAGATCTCTCGAACCTATTTATCCTAACTGTAATTATGCAGTTATACATCTCTTAATGACAGGGATACATACTGAGAACTCTGCGTTTAGACAATGTTATCATTGTGCAAACATCATAGAGTGTACTTACACAAACCTTAGATGATACAGGCCACTACACACCTAAGCTATATGGTATAGTCTATCGCTCCTGTTACAAACCTGTACAGCATGTTATTGAACTGAATACTGTAGGCAATTGTGACACAGTGGCTAGTATTTGTGTATCTAAACATACCTAAACATAGAAAAGGTACAGTAAAAATACAATATAAAAGACTGCAAATGATATACCCATATAGGGCACTCACCATGAATGGAGCTTGCAGGACTGGAAGTTGCTCTGGGTGAGTCAGTGAGTGACTGGTGAGTGAATGTGAAGGCCTAGGACATTACCATATACTGTTGTAGACTTTATCAACACTGTAAACACTGTACACTTAGGCTACACTAAATTTGTAAAAAATAATAATAATAAGTGTGCTACAAGGTTAGAATGGCTACAACATCACTAGATTACAGAAATTTCTTCAACTAACTCCATCATAATCTTATGGGACCACCATTGTATATGCCATCTGTCATTGACTGAAATGTCATTATGTGACATTATGTGACACATTATGTGACATATCCTTTGACCAACACCTCCCTATCCCCCATCAACTACTCAAGCCTTTGGTAATCACCATTCTACTTTCTACTTCTATGAGATTGACTGTTTTAGATTCCACATATGAGTGAAATCATTCAGTGTTCATCTTTCTGTACCTGGCTTATTTCACTTAACATAATGTCCTCCAGGTTCATCCATGTCCATATGAATGACAAGATTCCACCTTTTTTATGGCCCAGTAGTATTCCATTGTGTATATGTACCACATTTTCTCTTTTTCTTTTTTTTTCTTTTTTTTTTTTGAGACGGATTCTCACTCTGTCACCCAGGCTGGAGTGTAGTGGCACAATCTCAGCTCAGTGCAAGCTCTGCCTCCTTGGTTCATTCCATTCTTCTGCCTCAGCCTCCCGAGTAGCTGGGACTACAGGCGCCCGCCACCATGCCCAGCTAATTTTTTTGTATTTTTAGTAGAGAGAGGGTTTCACCGTGTTAGCCAGGATGGTATCGATCTCCTGACCTCGTGATCCGCCCGTCTCGGCTTCTCAAAGTGCTGGAATTACAGGTGTGAGCCACCGCGCCCGGCCCCATATTTTCTTTATCCATTCATCTGTTGATGGACACTTAGATTGATTCCATATCTTGGTTATTGTGAGTAATGCTGCAATAAACATGGGAGTGCAGATAGCTCTTCAACATACTGGTTTTATTTCCTTTAGAGACATACACAGTAGTGGGATTGTCTTCAGACTTCTCAAGGAAATTATTTCAAACTAGAATTCTATGTCACCAAACTGTCCTACAAGTATGAGGGTAAAACAAAGATATTTTCGGACATGCAATGGCTTAGATATTTTCTATTTTCCCTTCCAGACCTATTCTTCATTGTGTTTATGCACTAGGAGGATTTTTAAAATTACCTGCATAAATGAGCTGCCTGGCCTTCTAGATTGGACAATGGCAGGCACCAGGAGATCAGAGGGTAGGAGGAGAACGAGGTGATGCTATTCATTCCCCTTGCCTTCCTCCCTAGTTCTCATGGATTACCTGCATTCCTCAACCAAAAGCCACAGCTCTTATCATATGATCCTCTCCTCCAGCTACTCTCCAGGTTCTAGTAACTGCTTCCTCCCCTTGATCCTTCGGCCCGCCATCAACATCTCTGAGGTTCTATTCCATCTCTTATTGTTTTTTAATTACTCCAGAGCATCAGTTACCTATTACAACATTAATGTTACATAACCACTACCCCAAAGTCCAGTGTCTTTTAAAAGAAAGACTATTTTTTTTCTCATACGTCTACAGGTCAGCTAGAGCGGGGCTCAGTTAGGCTGGGCTCAGTTGAGCATCTTTACATCATGCTTTGCTAGCTAGAGCAGCTATGCTTCCCACTGTAGATCTATGGGGTGATTGGAGCAACTCTGTTCCCCATGTATCTCATCTTCATTAGACCAGCAAACATGTTTCTTGTGGTGGTGGCAGAGGCACACAAGAACAAACAAAAAAATGTGATGCCTATGAAGGCCTAAGCTTGGAACTGGCATGCTGTCATTCCCACTCACATGTCATTGGCTAAAACAAATCACATGGCCAAGCCCAATGACACAAGGCAGAGAAGCATGGTCCACCCATCAAGAGTGCATGAAAGGATACAGATACAGATAGGAATGAAGAATTGAAGTCAGTTTTTTTAATCTGCCACCCTGCCTTCATCTTTATAAATATTACCTTTATTAAATCCATGCCAATTACCCCCATTTTAGTGTACCTCGGCACCTAGAGCTTAGCCACATTTGAGTGTGGCTTAGTGGTTGCCGCATGTTGCCTTCTGGGCTCCAGAGAAATATAAGAATACGTGCCACGAAGGGCCCAAGAAAACAGACCCCCACAGTAGGATTCTGATATTCTGTTGCTTTTATACTTAAGAAGCACAAAACTAACCTCCTCACCAGGAGAACAGTGGATACTGGTAATCCATGGCATTCAGTGGCATAACAGTGACTAGACTTACCATTGTCGGTGGCAGGGAATAAATTCAAGGAGGATGGCAATAGAAATAAAGTGACTATGGTACTTAGTCACCATGGTGACAATAGTGATTATGAAGACTGTGGAGTCAACTGACTGTCTCTGATGGCTCTAAAGAGTAAACAGGGGGAAAAAAACATATTAAAAGCCTTGGATACCCAACTGAAAACATGATGGGAAATCAGAAAGTCTCTACAGTAGCTCTAATGGAGTCCTTCTCCTGTAGTCAATGGACTGACATGGAAGAAGACCACATCTAGAAAATGATGTTAATAGTTGCAGAGATGAAAAACCAATTAAATACTCAAATCCTCCAGTTTCAATTTCTTACAATAAGCAAAGGATACTAATGGGAGAGAGATGGGACCCTGAGAGATGCAATATAGACATTTGTGCAGACATGGATGAGACTAAGAATCTGAATGCTAAAATCCCTCTGAAGTTCTCTGAGGAGGTTTATACCTTGCAACCCCAATTCCATTGAATAAAATTCTTTCAATGACTATTCCTCAGGCAGTTCCCTTACAAAAAAAAAAAAAAAAAAAATTGACTTCCCTCAAGACCCACCTCCACTGCCCTTCATTGCTTCCAGATCCACAAGGAAAGTAAAACGCCGGCACAGTGCAGATTGCAAAGTATAGAAGCTAGGCCTCAAGGAGATAGACTTTAGGCCAAAAGAGTTGTAGAACTTCATTAATTTTTATCAGCAGGAGTCTGGAGAACATTTAAGTGGATTGTAAGGTTGTGAGGCCAAGAAGATTGTAACTTAAGACTTGATTAAGCGGAATTTATTGAAATGGGTGCACAATTAGGAATCAGTATTTAATGTCATGGTTTGAGCACTTGGGAAGTGGCATTAATAGTCGGCTGGATTGGTCAATCTCAACAGCAAGCCACAGTCAGTAAAGTTGAAATGCCAGAACTTCCTTGGCATCCTATAGACAGAGGAAGAAGTCTAAATGTGAACAGGCATGAGAAAGCTAAAATGGATCTATTATATGCAGCCTGATTAACCCCTCCCTAGCCATATCCCCCCAGGAGGACTCAGAGGACACTCCCTTCTTTAAGGCAGTAACAAAGGAATTAAACTGACTAATCCTAAAACCTGAAATCCTACCTTGTTTCACTAATCAGAATGTGCTTATGGAAGCCAGGTCAAAGAAGGAGTTTTGGTCTAAGTCCAGTGGGATCATGGATTCATTTTGTGGCTCCCAGCCTCAGGAGGTATATTTAAAATAGATACATTTAGTAATTAAAAGACCCTCACATCTGAGCGGCAGTGAGATCGCGCCAGTGCACCCCAGCCTGGGTGACAGAGTGAGACTCTGTCTCAAAAAAAAAAAAACCCAAAAGACTGCCAAGACCCTCATATCTATTTCCTAGCTCACAGAGTGAGGTATTCTATGGCCATAAGGGAGCAGCCAGTAGCAAGTAGAAGACTCTAGAATTGCCCTACCCAACCTACTCCCCCGTGCCAAACTAGTAACCCAAAGTAAACCCACCACCCCAGAGGAACTGGAACTGCAGAGTTAGTACCACCCAGTAAAGGCTTGACAGAGGCAGAGGTGGGATTCTAACCACATCTCCACTTAACTTCCTTCCTGGCTCTAAGAAAAGCCAGATGGTTTCGGAGAATGACTTTGGATTATTACACACTTAATTAGCAGTGCCACAATGCAGCCCTTGGAAGCCGGTAAGCAGATATTAATCTAACAAATTCCTCCCCCCAACCCATTCCTACCACCAAAGGAAATCAGAAGCAATCTCTTACCTCAGGCTATGGCAGTGCTCCTGCACTTTGTCATCATATAGCCTGGAGAATCTTGATTGTCTTAATATTTTGTAGAACATCACACTAGTCCATTACGTTGGTAACATGATAGAATGTTCAAAGGCTTGCCACTTCAGTGAAGTTCATAAGGGTCTACAGGTCTAGTTCATATCAAGATATACTTTTTAAAGTAAAAAACAGCCGGGGACAATGGCTCATGCCTGTAATCCCAGCACTTTGGGAGGCCAAGGTGGGCAGATCACTTGAGGTCAGGAGTTTGAGACCAGCCTGGCCAACACGGCGAAATCCTGTCTTTACTAAAAATGCAAAAATTAGCCAGGCATGGTGGTCAGCGCCTGTAATTCCAGGCACTCGGGAGGCTGAGGCAAGAGAATCGCTTGAACCTGGGAGGCAGAGGTTGAGTGAGTCGAGATCACGCCACTGCACTCCAGCCTGGGAGACAGAGCGAGACTCTGTCTCAAAAAAATAGTAATAATAAATAAATAAATAAATAAATATAAAAATAAAAAACAACAGGTTGCATCTACCTACCAAAAAAAGAGGCATAGTGCTTGGCAAGCCTCTTTGGATTCTAGAATCAACATACACCACCTACGAATGTATTCCTTCTACCCATTTATCGGGAAACTCATGATGAGGTAATAAGACTGTCTGTTTTGAGTGGGATCCAAAACAAAAAAAGACTTTGCAACAGGTCCAGGCAAGCTATCCTTTCACTTTGAGTCACACAGGATAACACTGACCAAGTGGAAAGTGAATGTGGCAGGTAGTGCATTCTCTAGAAGGATTATCTTGCACAGCAATGTTCAAGGAAAGCTTCTTTGGAATAGTAAAGCTGTTCGGTCATATGCTGGAAAGGAAGAGTGAGTCGGGTCCAGTCAGGCAAAACAGCTAATCACCTGGCATATTTCCATGTAGCCTTGTTTCAAAAATCCCAGGCTCAGGAAGTATTCCTAAATGAGAGAGTTCATATTAAACTCAGAGTTTCCCACCAGGATTAGAACCCACTTCTACTCAAGTTCTCCTCCGTGGGACCATCAGGAAGGAATGGAAACCACACCACTTATGCCATTGCCTGCATTCTCTCCGAGAGGGAAATCGTATCAGAAGTGAGCGTCTGCCAGTCACAGTCCTGTGATGACTGAGTAGCCTGGGCGAAGAGCATAGTAAATATTTGGCAAAGTTAGCAGCCTTCAGAGCGGGAATGGAGAAGGGAGTGAGTGACTTAGAGGGCAACGTGCAGGCCCCTGCAGCCGGAGCAGGATTTTTGCTCCTGTTCCTGAGTGAAAGGGAACAGGCTGCTATACCCCTGGCCGGAGGGGCCTTCCAGCACCTCCCTGGGGAGCGGCTGCGCTTGAGGCTACGGGAACCAAGGATGGGCACGGCGGGGGCGGGAGTGGCCGCAGCAGTGAGTCCGCGGTCAGGTTGCGGTGAGGGAGGGTGGGAGCGGCGCCCACACGTGTGCGGTGCCCTTTGTGTGGGGAGCTACTCTGGGACCGAGATGAAGCAGGGGGAGTCTTAGGCATCTTAATGAGTTGTTGCTCCCTAACCACACGCTTGTCAGCGGCGGTTTTATTGTTGTGGCTTAGCGCCTGGCAGCGCCGCCTCCCCGCGCTGGGCTCCCGGATGGCGGCTGCGGTTCCCAGTAACTCTCCCGCCTGCCCCTGCGCACCGCGCGTCCCAGCGCCTCGTCCCGGGCAGGCCTCCCGTTTCGTCTCCCCTTCTCCTCCCTGTCTCAGGGAGCCTGAAGCCAGGGAGCGGGCAGGCGAGATGCTAAGGTACTCATTGTGTTAATGAAAACGGCAAACACACATCCTTTCCATCTGGCAGCACAAAAGGATAGGCTGCTGGGGATGCAATGACCCACTACAGGAGACAGTAAAATATTTGTCAGGTTTAGCAAGAAAATTAGTATCCCCAATGACTAGCATCTCGCTAATGAGATGCATACAAATTGCTTTTCCCGGTGGCAAGAAGAAGAACCTGTGGCATAAAACCCAAAGCCCAGGAATCTCTGCCACTGAGACTGCCATCGTCCATGCTTGGAGACTCAGGGAGGTGAAGCCAGCGGGGATGTTCCGATTGTCAGTGCCGTGCACCCCATTACACACTGGGGTTGTGTGTGGGGGAGTGTCCATCTGGACTCTGTGCCCCCAGCACTCTTGAGAGTCTGGATGATCCCAGACCCACGTGACAAGACGGCCAACGGCTCCAGGCACCGTGGCGCACCGGTCGCTTTCCCCAGTCCATCTGCACAGCCTCCCAGGTCTCCTGTAGCAAGTGGTATTAGCCCACTTATGGTCAGATATTTCCGCAATTTCCTACATTATTTCCCCTCATGAAATTTGTATATAGCAAAAGCTGAGTTTGCTTTAGGCAGAGCATATGCTTCCTATTTATTGGAATAAGTTTTCCAGTTCCTTAGCATTCTGTTCACTGATATTCCGTATGTTAAAAATATCTCTGCTTTTTCCCCTGATACTCAGTAGTAGGCAGCCACAGTTTTCCTCTATAGTTTTTCTGGGTAGAAACCAGAACATGCTCTCCACAGCCTGGGGGAGTATTCTATACCTTTGCAGAGGATGACCTGATTTCCCACCCATAAAGAGAAATACGATTTTCTTACTCTCCACCAGTTTCACGGATAATGCTATCAGGCAGCCTGATTCCAGGGAGGACCCTTATTTTAGAAAGAAAAAAGCTTAGACCTAACACTTTGTCTCTCACTAAGGGAGTCTGGAATTCTGATTCCTCTTGCAGGTCTATAATGTGCTCTATGTAGGAAGCAAAAAGAAGAGGATCTGAATCCTTTGGTGAGTCTGGGACTCCAGGAGATTGCAAATAAGCTCTGCAGGAGCACTCTTCCCAGGAGGAGGGGTCTGTGGCCCCCTGGGGACCTCGCATGCTGAGCCCACAGCTCTGATGCCTCGAGATTTCCCAGAGGTCCACTTGGAGGCCATCGTCCCTGCTGAGCCCCCCAGAGACACAGGGAGCTTCGATCTCAGCAATGGGACATTGATTTTTACAACTCCAGCAACAAGAGAACAGTGAGTAAGCCAACACTACCCACATTTGAGAAACAGAATTTCGAGTTAAAATGGCAGAATCAATATTCAAATTCATAGCTCTCTGTGTGTGTGTGTGTGTGCACTTGTGTGTGTGTGTGTGTGTGTGTGTGTGTGTGTGTGTGTGTGTGTCAGAGAAAGAGAGAGAGAAGGAGGAAGGAGAGAGACAGGGGAAAGGAGATTTTATGACTAAGACGGAAGAACAAACAATTCCTTGGAGGGAGGAGATCTCAGTTGAATATGCCCCTCGTCTGTGCTGCCGGAAGGGTGGAATAGAGGATCGCGTGGCCAAGGCCAAGGGTGATGATGATACACTTTACTGACTCCATCAACCAGAGGTCTCCTGGGAAGAACTCACCCCCAACCCCACATCCTCAAAACCCATGTATAGGGATTTGTGCAGTCTGTTGTCTGACCCAGGGAGTTGTCCAGGGGCTGGGCTGCAATGGGTCATGGCTTGGTAGAGTCACTAGCATAGCAGGTACCACCCTGGGCCCCCAGATCTGTCTTCCTAGGCCTGACCTCAAAGAGGTTCTATAAGTAGATTGAACTTATGTTTCAAATATTATGAACCTCATTATGTTTCAAATATTCTTCTGTAAGCTGATTGTCTATAATTTAGAGTGCTTTTCTCATATATACAACATTCAACAAATGTTTGTGGATTGTCTACTCTATCAGGTGCTGGGAATATAATGGCGAAAAACAGACGTCACATTCCCAGATCCACCCATAAAAACTTATTTAATCAATAATAAAGGAAAACTATTCTTTGTGTGTGGGAGCATTGCATTCTGAGCTCCATCTTGGAATACCTGGAAAATAGCATTCCCTGCCTTGGCAATAGAAATTGAAACTCCCACCTGGTCCCTGAGCAACTGCAACCACAAGTAAGAAGTATAGAAACCAATATTTGTTGAGTGCGTACTGTATGTCTGGCTGTGCTAGCATTTTACACGCATCTATGAGATAGACATAATTGCTCTTGTTTTATAGCTAAAGAGTCCAATACTCAGAAGCTAAGCAAGTTCCCCAAGGTCACACAGTTACTAAACTAGAATTTGAGTCAAGGCTGCAGATATCAAAGCCCATGTTCTTTCTTCTAATCATCAACTGCCTTATTTGGGGCTTTGGCCAGAAAGGATGAGGCAGTATGGGAAGGCACTGAGGTCACTCAGAGTACTCTGGCCATGGGGCGCCATGCAGCCATAGGGAAGTGAAGCATGCAGATGTATGTATAGATCATTCACAGGCCCATGGTTCTGAGTGCACCTGTTTCCCTGACGTGGCTTCTTGCTGTTATTCACCTTGCTAGCTACCCTGGAATCCTTAGGAGTGACCAGGCATTCAAGTCACCGAGACTCAGCTGGAACTCAGAACCCTCTTCTTCCACTGTGTTTTCTAGGGGGAGATACTGTAGGAATCTTGCAGGAGGAATCGAGTGTGAGTAATAAAAGAGCTGCTTATGTAATAGGAAACCACACTGTCTAGGGCACACGGACTTCTCTGGGATCCAGGGAGCCAGAATTCCAAGGTTCTCTTCCAAGTTCACCCACACTTGGGGCTGTCTTTTGAGCAAGTCACCTCACCTTCTCCAGTTTCGCTGTGCAGCCTTGACACAGTGATGTTCTTTTTCACCCTTTTCCATGATGAGACCCCCAAAAAATGACTGTGCATAGCGACCACTGGAGCTGCATGGCACTCTGAGCAACATCCGTTGGTTTCTACCCCCAGCCAGTGCCCCTCTCACCTCCAGGTGCTCACTTTTCTACGGCATCCCTCTGGGGACATGACCCCCATTTATCTCTCAAATGTCTTCAGCCTTCTTTGATATGCTAAGACGATTTCTCCCTGCAACCCCCCAAGGGGCCCAGTGAGGTTATCATGGCTTCTAACTGTCTAGCTGTGAACAGAGGAGAGACCTTGGCAGCTTCTACTTAAAATAAAATGTCTCAGCCTGTATGCCTGTTTCCATTTCCACCCCTTCCACTAATGATGTCTGTGTTCTGAGAATGTCACTTACCTCTCTGGACCACAGTTTTTTCCTTTGTAACAAAAGGGGACTGAACCAGATGTCTCTAGGAATCTTGTAGTTTCCTGATTTTGAACCCCGTACATCCTTTCATTTCATCATCTTAAAAATGACAAGGCTCAACAGGTTTACTGAAATGGACACATGGAAATGTGTACACAAATCCAGGCCCTTCCCAACCATGCACCTAGTTAGACCCCTAGTGTCGGTTCTCTGAGACGCAGCATTCCAGCCACTGCAGTCAGGAGGTGTCTTCAACTAGGGCTCTGTTCTCTCCCCAACCCTTGCACCTTCTCCCTGGCACACAGTCCTCTGTCCCAGTCCACCCCAGTGAGGGTTTCCTCTGCACAGCAGGTGGCTGCCCACCAGCCAGTCCCTCTTGGAAGCTGGAAGGGCCAAGCTGTACGAGAAGACATTTTCCTTACCCCAGCCACCCGTATCCCAGCCTCAGGACAGTTTTGCTCTGCTCCACACGCCCTGCGTGGGTTGGCTCCTGTTGCTAGGAGAACCTGACCATTTGCATTTCCTGCTGTTTTTATTTTAGATTAGCAGCCGCACTGCTGCAGGAACACAGGGTATTTTAAGAAAGACAAAAAAGGGAAGGGTGAGGGGAGAGCCTAGCATGGGCCCTCCTTCCCACAGGCCCCCAAAACACTCAGACCAAGGTGACAACCATCCCAGACCCTGTCCCCACCCAGGCCTCTTGCCTCCTCTTCCCTGAATGGCCCCGTCGCCCAGTCCTGACACTTTCACAAACACCTTCAATCCGTACAGGAACAAATGGCCCAGTCTTCTTACACAAAAAGCAGACGAAGGTCAAGTCTTCAAATCGACCTAACACACACACAGCACCAGCTTCCCCATGTTTTAAAAAAACCCAACAAATAGAAATACTCCCAGATTCCCATGTGGATTATCCAACCCCAAAACACCTGATCTCCAGAGATGACTCCTGCTTTTTCCTTTGTCCTTGCCCTTTCTCTGCCCTAAAGATAGGGATGTGACTTTTCCTTCAAAGCCTTAGCACAAATCAGCATCGCCTTCCCAGAACCCCTCAGTTCTGTGAATCTCTCCCTCCCCTGTTCTAAAGATCCCTGCACCTTATCATGGTTACCATTTTATCAGATCCGTAATCTACAGGTCTATCTCCCCCACTAGACTGCGAACTCCTAGAAGCCAGTGTCTTCATCATTTTTTTTCATCATTTTTTTCATCATTTTTTTTTTAAACAAAGTCTCACTCTGTTGCCCAGGCTGGAGTGGAGTGGTGTGATCATAGCTTACTGCAGTCTCGACCTTCTGGGCTCAAGCGATCCTCCTGCCTCAGCCTCCCGAGTAGCTGAGACTACAGGCATGTGCCGTGATGCTCATTTAATTTTTAATTTTTTGTGTAGAGATGGAGTCTCGTTATGTTGCCCAGGCTGCTCTCGAACTCCAGGACTCAAGCGATCCTCCCACTTCAGTCTCCCAAAGTGCTGGGATTACAGGCATGAGCCACCATGCCTGACTGTCTTTGTCATTTTTAATGTTAATCCCCTTCTTATCTCCAGTGCATTTTGCTCACAGCAGATGTTCAATAACACTTTGTAAAGTTTGTTCATCCCCATCAAACACTTTGCAAGTCATATGCCATAGATGGTCCAAAACATTTTCTACCATGAAGGAACTCTTAGCGCTGTGGAGGACAGCAAGTCGATAGTTTTAAACGATGTGACAGGTGTGGTTGTGAAGATCACAGAACACGTACAGAGGATTACAGAATCACAAGAAGGTTCCTGGGGCAGGGGTGGGGGATAGAGAGAATGGTCAAGAAAAATCAGGAATAGCTTCATGGACCTGACTCTTAGAGAGGGATTAAGAGTCCACCAATGGGTAACCACTCCAATCAGATGGAACAGCTTGTGCAAAGGCTCAAAGATCTAAGAGAAATGGACTGAGGAAAATATGCCATCCAAGTCCCAAACAAGCGGAATCTCAGACTGGCCCAGCTCACCCCTCCCACACCCACACCCCAGAGCCTTCCTCACTTCATCTTTCCTTAAGAAGTGAGAATGTCTTCCCTCTCCTCAGCCACCTGTTCCAGGCTGTAGGGAGCAAAGTATTGCCAGGAAGAAGATAATTACCGGAGACCAAACAAAACTGTTCCCACGCATACGCTGCAAAGCCCCCCACAAGGCCATGGTCCTCAATGGAACAAGCATCTCCTTTTTAGCCTCCTTTCTAATAACCAAGCCCTGGTCGGAGAATAACCCTGCCAGCCTCACTCAGGAGGACCAGTTTCTGAGGACCAATTGTGAGCTTAGGAATCCGTACCAAGGTAGGCCTTTGCATGGTAGGCTTTTTCCTCCAGTCAGCTTTGTCTGGGCAGTGGGTACAGAGACCCTTGAGAGATGGTAGCATCTCCTCCCCCAAATCCGAGGTTCTTGACCTTTTGTGAGACAGACACTGCAGCAGAAATTCCTAGTTGTCTACCATTCTCTCCTTTTCTTTCCTACAAACACAAACACTGCTCTTACATGTAGATGCCCCATGTCAGCAAAACTGTCATATTTTCCCAGCCTCTCTTGCAGGTAGGTATGGACAGTAAGATGGAAATGGATTTCTAAGAAAGCTCTTTAAAAGAGGGACAGAAAACTGGAGTGGAACTTTTTGGTCTTTCCTGCCCACCAACTTTTTCCTGCTTCCTGCCTAGAATCTAGGTGTTCAGCTGAGACTCCAGCAGCCATCTCAAACCATAAGCTGACCTCAAAGATGGCACCACATGCTGAGGATGACACTGTGGATCACATACCAGCCCTGCTGGAAACTCTGTCTCCAAAAAAACTGGTGATGTGCACAGGAACAGTTTTGCAAACAGCACCCAGGTGTGATGAGCCCCAAAACCAATGCACAGACCCAAGATTAAGGACTCAGTCTTAGGGAAGTGGGGAGACCCAGCTTTACCTCAACTTCTTAGGTGACTATCGTTAAAGTGGGAAGAGCTTAGGATTGTGCCGTGATGGTGTCCTCTGTGACTGGATATGTCCTGTCTTCCCTCTGGAATCCCAGCACAAACACCTTTCTTGCCTTATCAGTCTTAATAGTTCTGACGCAGGGCTGCTGCCGCTGCCGCCCATCTCTCCCTGCTGCCTCTCCTCCCCTCTCCCCAGCTATTCCCCCTGCGCTGCCAATCCCACTCCAAAGTCACTTTCTACAGGGGAGGAAATTAGCATTTGTGTTGGGACAGAAAGTGACACTGCTCAGCTCTCACTGTCATTCTGCTCTTAATTAATATTTAACCTCAGAGAGATTGTGTAGCAGACGGAAGTGGCTGATGGGAGAACAAAGCCGTGGCTGGCTCTCCTTCTCAACACTGCCTCCCCTACTTGCAGCTCCTCCCCCTGCACCTTCAGGCCCTGAAGGACCCAGAGGCCCAGGGGGAATAGAGGGGAGTGGAAGGGGACACCCCTGGGGACCCTTGACTGTACTGTATGAATTTTCTCCTTCGGACCTCTTGACTAGAGAGCCCTTCTGCTGCAAAATGAGAGCAGCCAGTGCCCGGAACCTGATTCCCAGTGCCCAGAGCGAGACCTGGGCCTGGCCTGCCAGGAAGGATGAAGAGACAGGCGAGGGGGAAAGAAAAGCAATGCAAATGTGCCCCTCAACAGATTATATTTAATGCACTATTTTTAGTTGCCTTCAATCCCTCGGGGCTGTCAGGGCGGTTGCAGCCCCACTCCCCCGGGAGAGGAAATGACAGGCATTATTACCCAGCCCAGGAACACTGGTGCAGTGCGTGGTGGGTGGGGGAGGTGCTGCCTTGCCAGCTCCAAAATTTGGGAACTTAACTTCCAACGGGAAATCGAGGACACAGAGAAAGATGCAGCCTCAGGACCTCCTCCTCCCTTCCCAGCCAGTCAGCCAGATCACCCCACATGCACGTCCACTGGGCTCAGACCAGGCGTGTGGGAGTCTCCTCAGTCCCCAAGTTGTCTCAAAAACTAGGTTATACAACATCCTTCACTGCCAAGTTCTTCCTTCTCTCTAATCTTAGCCCTGCCTTCGGTCTAAGCCCATTTCCCCTTGCTCTGCAAGCAGAGGCAAAGGAGGACAGCTGGCCATCATCCCCCAGCAAGAGAGCCCTTCTTTGTCTTGGAAATGATTCAGTTTCCTCTCGGTCTTCTCTTCTCCAACCTGAGTCATTCCCGTCCCATGAACCTTTCCACACATCATGTTTTTTTAGTTCATCTTGTTGTCACTCCTCTAACCTTGCTCTGAATATATCCCCAGTTCCTCCTTGCAACCCCAAACAGACACTGGACTTTGGCCAGGAAGCTCCTGAGCATCAATTTGAGTGGAAGAACTTATTATGTATCATCTGAAAGAGGTTTTCTAATTATCTTGATTGTCTTGCCTCTCCATAAGACCAAACACTTTGTACAGACTGCGTCCTCTACGTTGCGAACTTCCCTCACCCTCACCCAGTCAAGTGCAAGGCTGATAAGAAGTGGCACATAACTTTCCATGGTGTTTAGGTTTAAATGAGATGAATATGTAAAATTTGTTGGCCAAGTACCTATAATTTACTTTGTCAATTATGCAATGGCATCTAAGTGGTAGTTTTTTTACTACTGTGGTGCATACCAGATCTTTGGAGAATGCTTGTTTTCTTAACCATAGCATTGTAAATTACATAAATCATAGCATTATATTATATTCATTCATTCATTAAATATTTATTGAGCTCCTACCATGTGTCAGCCACTATGCTAGATTCTGGGATGTCAAAATGAAAGGCCAGGCTGGGCGCGGTGGCTCATGCCTATAATCCCAGCACTTTGGGAGGCCGAGGCAGGTGGATCACCTGAGGTCAGGAGTTCAAGACCAATATAGCCTACATAGTGAAACCCTGTCTCTACTGACAATACAAAAAATTAGCCAGGCATGGTGGCAGGTGCCTGTAGTCCCAGCTACTTAGGAGGCTGAGGCAGGAAAATTGCTTGAACTGGGAGGCGGAGGTTGCGGTGAGCCGAGATCGCGCTGTTGCACTCCAGCCAGGGCAACAGAGCAAGACTCCATCTCAAAAAAAAAAAAAAGGAAGGCCAAATCCTGGTTCTACAGGCAGTCACAGCCTGATGAGGAAGGTAAGACAGAAATGACAAGGCAGTGTAATAACTGCCAATAAGGCACCCACTTAGCAAGAGGGCATATAGGGAAAGGGGGAGCTGATCACAGCTCTTTACTCTGCAATGATTGCGCCTTGCTAGGCGTCAACATGGCCATGTTTTTGACTGCCAGGGTCCCTTCATAGGGCTGGCTCAACCCTCCCCCAGTCTGTGTGGTCCTGGAGTGTTTGTCAGTAACATAAGCAAATGCCCAAGAGAGGTTGCTTAGAGCCCTTTCACAAAATTTTATATACAGATACATAGAGAGAGACGGTTCCTTTTTCTCTTGAGAGTTTGGGGATTATAATAACCTTCCTTTCTCCACCACCATAAAAGGCCAGTCTGAGGGTAAATCTAACACAGAGAGACCCTGAGGGAGGCACTGCTGAAAAATGGAAAGGGAGCCAGAAACCTGACGGCATTGTTCTAAGCCCCTGGTCTAGCCATGTCAGCCCAGTTCAGTGGCTTCATAACATCCCCAGTTTTGTTTGAGCCAGTTATTCCAAAAGAAAGCAGAACCCTGGGAGAGCCCTCAGTGCCAAAATGACCTTTCGCAGAGGGGAGCAGAGCGGGAGAATGTTGCTTAATATGCAAATTTAGTCTTCTGTCTTAATGACTTCATCACTCTAAGTAAGATACACAGATTGAGGAGAAATTCATCCAGGCAGGAGAGGTGGCCAAATAGTGGGGACAGCTTTGGAGTCAAACAGACTTGAATAGAAGCCCAGCTTTACTGCCTACCAGCTGTATGGCCTTGTTCAAGTTACTTAACCTTTCTTTTCCCCGTATATATATTTTTTTTACCTATAAAACATGGGGAATGGTATTTCTTCACCATTGGCATTTGCTTGGATTATTGTGGGCATGACACAACATAAAGTATTGAGATGCGTGTGCATTCTTTAGTCATCCAGTCCAAAACACCCTTTTCTTTTGTGGAACTGCTCTTCCCCCACTCTTACCAAATGGTTCTGCAGGGCCCTGCCAGTTACAGAATCCAGTTGGCCACACGGGTGCCACAGGCTGGGTCAATTATAATACTTCCCTCACCTAGCCACAAGGGTTGGTGCTAGGATAGGCATAAGGCTCAAATCTGGTTTATCAGTGATCTCCTCTGGGAATTTTACAATTATTATTAATGAGGTTGGAATTGAAGAATTCTATTTCTTCCTTGGTCCCAAGGCTATAATGGCTTAAGTTCAGAGCTGCCTGCAGCCACCGTTCCAGCATTATGGAAATGTCAGCATTATGCAGAAGGAAGCAGAAACAAGAAACACAAAGGGAGGAAGAGAGTCTTAATAAGATTTTACATTCCTGGAACTCCACCTCTGCCCTTTCAGTGAGTCAGTGCTTATGTTAATGTAAGTTGAGTTTCTATCCTTTTCCACCCAAAGAGTCTTGATCAATACAGTATGTAATGCACTTAGTATAAAGCAGATGGCACATAATAAATGCTCATAATAAAGATTTGGCACAGAAAGTGCTTCCCGGAAAATGGTTTAAGACCTTCTAAATTTGTAGAATCTTTGCTTTAGTTTAAGATAAATTATTTTTATTTTTCTATTTTTAGAGGCAGGGTCTCACTCTGTTGCCCAGGCTAGAGTGCAGTGGTGTGATCCTAGCTCACCGCAGCCTTGAACTTTTGGGCTTAAGCCATCCTCCTGCCGCAGCCTTCTGAGTAGCTGGGATTACAGGCGTGTGCCACCATGCCCAGCTAACTTTTTTGTTTTTTGTAAAGACAGGGTCTCACTGTGTTGCCCAGGCTGATCTGGAACTCCTGGGCTGAAGCGATTCTTCCACCTTGCCCTCCCAAAGTGCTGGGATTACAAGTGTGAGCCACAGTGCCCAGCCTAAGATAAATTTTTAAGCCCTTGTACACATGTATATATACATTGGTTGACAATAATAAAAATGTATAATAAAAAGAAGTGCCCTACCAGTGTCCCCGAGGTTTCTGCTTGTCAGTATATGCCATTTCCATCTAATAATTAAAAGTAAGTAATACTCATTTTAAGGGAGACAAGAACTTTCAGGGAGTCCTTGTCCTAAGGGTATCTAATTAATCTTTCAGAATATCCGAATAACTAGATTGGCAACTGTTACAGACTACCGAGTGCTGTCTGCAGGAATGGTGGAGGACGGGAGCCACCCACTGAAGGAGCTCCAGAGGCTGCACAAATGAGGGACTCTAGATGAACATTCACTCTGCCTTTAATTGATATTCTCCCAGTGCTAACCTTGGAGGGTTTTGTTTTTATTGAAAGACATGAGAAGTTTCCTCATTGGGTTGTCTGACGCGGTTGATTCTAATTCCCTTGACAATGTTCGTGGGTTAATGACTACTGTCTACCAGGCCAAACCAGTGGCCAGCTGGGTGGAATGAGGACCAGCCATTCACTGCCATTCATAAGGGAGTAAGGGCCTACCATCTATCACTTTTTTAAAACCAATATACGCCGGGTGCAATGGCTCAAGCCTGTAATCCCAGCACTTTGGGAGGCTGAGGCGGGCGGATCACGAGGTCAGGAGATCGAGACCATCCTGGCTATCACCGTGAAACTACATCTCTACTAAAAATACAAAAAAATTAGCTGGGTGTGGTGGTGGGCATCTGTAGTGCCAGCTACTCAGAAGGCCGAGGCAGGAGAATGGCGTGAACCCGGGAGGCAGAGCTTGCAGTAAGCCACCATCGTGCCACTGCACTCCCGCCTGGGTGACAGAGCGAAACTCCAACTAAAAAAAAAAAACCAATATACATCGGCCATTTGGCTAAGAGATAAAATGCCTAAACCCATCCAGTCCTCATCTATCTCTGGGTCCTCATCTTTGTCTTAAAGGAATTTCCTTAGTTACTAGTAATTCAAATTATAGCAAGCCCATACTCCAGACACGGGACAACTGGGAGAGGTTGACATGATAGAAATAATGAGACAGACCGGGGGACAAAGGCCTGAGTGTGACTACGGGAACAACAAACAGTCACTTGGAATCCTGCAATGGTTCTTTCAGCTAAGCAAAGCCAAGCTAGAAAAACCCATTAGGAAATCAAGGTTGCACAAGATTGCATAAATTTATGTCTGAATTATAAGGTATCCCAACTTAGACATTTCAGGGTCTGTTATCAAAGAATCCTTGGAAACAACTTCCACATGCTGTCCCTATCTTGTCAAAAAGATAGGTGCATTGATCTGATGCATTCGAACATCTCTTGTATTATTGTGGCATATTAGGGAGTCATTCACATAAATCTGTGTTTTGTTTCTTTGAGATAGTGTCGCTTTCTCTCCCAGGCTGGAGTGCAGCGGCACAGTCTCAGC
The DNA here is from genome assembly GCF_037993035.2 of Macaca fascicularis. Lineage (NCBI taxonomy): Eukaryota > Metazoa > Chordata > Mammalia > Primates > Cercopithecidae > Macaca > Macaca fascicularis. The sequence continues at coordinate 123,308,382 of NC_088388.1, forward strand.
TCGCTGCAAACTTTGCCTCCTGGGTTCAAGCGATTCTCCTGCCTCAGCCTCCTGAGTAGCTGGGATTACAAGCACCTGCCACCACAACTGGCTAATTTTTCTATTTTTAGTAGAGACAAGGGTTTCACCATGCTGGCCAGACTGGTCTTGAACTCCTGACCTCAAGTGATTTGCCTGCCTCAGCCTCCCAAGTGCTGGGATTACAGGGGTGAGCCACCGAGTCCAGCCTCATTCATATAAATGTTACAGAAAGACTGAATGTTAGTGGCTTAAGTCTATAGGATTATGAGGGGTTTTTTCCTCATGATTTTATCATATTGACATTTTGCTTCATGGTCATAAGACAGCTGATACAGCTCCAGACTTCAGCTCTGTATTGAGGGAATAAGAAACAGAGACTGGCAATACCATGTGCCCTCTCCTGTCTGGGAAGTAGGAGCTTTTTCAGATTTCTCAGCAAAAATCAGCTTGTATATCACTGGCTATATCCGTGTCTCGTGATTAGCCCTAAACAGGCTTAGACTATGGCCCATTGTCACGTCTGGATCCATAACCACCCCAACAAAACTGCAGTTGTGTTATCAAGCAAGAACAGGGAGTGCATGGATATTGACTAGGTAAGCAACAGTGTCTGCCATGATGGTTTCACTAAGGTCTGTACAATCCCACTTATTATCCAAAGTGCAGGACCTTGTTGTCATGATCTGATATGTGTTTAGCAAATAGTAAAGTAGCATAGCTCCACCATCCTGTGGAGTGGAGTGGAACAGAAAGTGTTTTCTCTTCTTCAGGCTGGGCGCAGTGGCTCACACCTGTAATCCCAGCACTTTAAGAGGCTGAGGCAGGTGGATCACTTGAGGTCAGGAGTTCAAGACCAGCCTGCAACATGGCGAAACGCCATCTCTACTAAAAATATAAAAATGAGCCAGAAGTGGTGGCAAGTGTCTATAGTCCCAGCTATTCAGGAGTCTGAGGCAGGAGAATCGCTTGAAGCTGGGAGGCAGAGGTTGCAGTGAGCTGAGATCTCGCCACTGTACTCCAGCCTGAGTGACAGAGTGAGACTTCCGATTAAAAGAAAAAAAAGAAAGTATTGTCTCTCCTTTAAGGATCAAGCTTTATATTCTTCCTCTTTTGAAGAACATCTACTAGATAGGATTGTGTGCAGTACAAACCTTTGACTCTTTCTGCTAGGTATATATGAACGCTGAACATCTATGGAAGAGTTATCCTAAGACCCCAGGGTCAAAAGGAAGTGTAGTTTTTACTTTCATTTCCTTCTCTCTAAACATGCCTTTTCTCTAAGCAGAGAGAACATTTCCACTAACAACCCAATCCAAAAACAGCTCACGTTCCAGCTCTCCCCTCAGTCACCCCACTCCAACACACAATCCCATGAAGACAAAGCAAAAATAACACAAATACAGCAACCCAAATAACTCAGTACCTATCTTATTAAACTTAAATGTCCCACCCAAACTACAGAATAACAAAAACTTGTAGTTAATAATCCTTTACCTTTCAGTGCTTCAGTCTGACCAAAAAGAAGAAAAAAAGTCAAAACAATCATCACTTTCCAGGATTAGAGCCAGGGCTTATCTGGGTAAAAAAACTCTCATTTTTACATAAAGAAAGACATTTGTTCATATGACCAATTCCTGTGTCATGATCCAAGTCCGGGGCATGTGAAGTATCATTCACTTTGGGAATACCCTTGAAGAAGCTTTGGCTTGCACATGGCCTGCCACCAAGGCCTTGCAAAGGCTGACTTCTAATATCTACTCATCTGTATCTTGGCCATAGTGGATGACAGTCCACTGGAACAATCCTGTCAATGTCTTCTTTCTTCTGAAGTCCAAAACTTCAGAACATGCCAACACTTACTATGAGAAGCTCATATGAAAACTCAGTGAAGATGATTATTGGTAACACCATCTTCACCCAGATGACTGACTTGGATTGGTTTAGAGAAGATGATAGGTGTTAGGCCCTTAATTCCTTATAAACAGCAGTGAAAATGTGGTCTTCGTCTACTCAACAGGCTGTTGCTTTGACCTGGTAGGCAGAAGTCATTAGCCTATGAGCTTATTTAAGCAATTGGAATCTGCTATGTCAGACCACCCAATGAAAGAAATGTCTCATCTTTTTAAATAAAAATAAAACCCTCCAAGAATAGCACTGGAAACAAATCTCCACATGCAACAGGACACTAAGGCCACAAAGGCTGAAAGTTGCTTCCTCTTGTGATGCCTCCATAAGGACTGCTGCCACCAAGCTGACTGTCCACCCTGGCCTCTCTGGCCCAAGGCCAAGTATATAACTCTTCTTTGAATGTCCCCTAGCACAGCTAAGACAAAGTAGAATTGCTTAACCAAGTTAAAGAAAGGAAATAATAAAATGGAACTAGACAGAGAGTGACATTAAACTAGACACATTGGAACAGACGTGGCTCCTTCCTGGCTTTCAGGCCCGGTCTTGTTCTGTCTCCCAAATGCTCCCCAAAAGAGGCCACCTCAGCATCAACTTTCTCTCTGTCTCCGCTCCTCAAAATGGAAGCCTCAACACCAAATCTCAGAGAGATGAAGAGCTGCCTCCCTATTTAAAGCCTCACTGTGAGTTCTTGCTGAAGACACACCTGGACCTCTAAGAGAATCACGGCCTGCTACAAAGAATGTCATGCCTGACCACAGCAATATACTTTTCTTTACTGCTTGCTTTCTCTGACATATATTCATTCATTCTCCTGCTTATTCATTCAATTATTCAAAAACTGTTTATTGAGTATCCACTATGTTCTGGATATTGTGCTAAGGCTACAGTGGTAAAGACAACATCTCTAATCTCTTTCCTTATTTTTTTTTTCTATGTTTTTGTATTTTTCTTTTCTTTTTTTTTTTTTTTTTGACAGAGTCTTTCTCTATCAGGCTGGAGTGCAGTGGCACAATCAGCCTTGACTTCCCAGGCTTAGGTGACCCTCCACCTCAGCCACCCAAGTAGCTGAGACTACAGGCATGCACCACCATGCCTGGCTAATTTTTGCATTTTTTTTAGAGATGGGGTTTCACCATGTTGCCCAGGTTGGTCTCAAACTCCTGGGCTCAATTGATCTGCCTGCCTCAGCCTCCCAAAGTGCTGGGATTACAGGCATGAGCCACCACGCCCAGCCTTCATTTTATATTTTTCAAGCTTTATTGAGGTATAATTGACAAATAAAAATTGTATATATTCAAAATGTACAGTGGGATGATTTAAAATATGTATACATTGTGAAATGATTACCACATGAAATTAGTTAACACATCCATCACTACACAGAGGTGCCATTTTTGGTGTACGTGTGTGTGTTGAGCACACTTAAGATCTACTCTCCTAGCAAATTTCGAGTAAACAATATAGTATTATTAACTGTAGCTGTCATATTGTACACTGGAGCCTCAGAATCTAATCTGTTTCCCTGCAGAGCTTATATAAGGCTAATTAACAGATGCTTTAAAAATAAGTATGGAAGTGTCCTTATTTTTCAGAGAGACGTGCTTAGATATATATCAATGAAATGATAATGGGGGAATCGGAAGGCATATGAATTAAAGAAGTTTGATGATAAGTTGAGAATTATTGAATGTGGATGATGCGTACAGGGGAGTTCATTACTTTATTTACTTTTGCCTACGTTTAAGCTTTTCTAACATAAAAAAAGTGTTTTAAGTGTTAATATGAAGCAATAAATACTAGATGTCAAATTAATGACATAGCCATAGCCAGTGGATCCAGATTAGAACCATCAGTCCAAGCTGTCAGACCAGAGAGCATCAGCATGGAAAAGTGTAAGCCTGGCATGCTGACCACATACACGCAGGCAAGAGACACTCATTCTGGATGATTTTATGAGGGTATCCCTGTCCTGGATAAGAGTGCCCCCTTCCTTCTACCTAGAGGTAGACAATGATGGGGAGAATGGCCTGACTCTCACTTGGTCCAGCAGGCATGCATTGCTGGTTAAACCAGGAACTTCTTGTATTTGACTATCCAGCAGAACCACAAAAGGAGCAAACGTCCTTAAATGGACTAGGAAATAAGGTAAAAACTACATGTCATGTAAGTCTTTTTGCAGAAATCAATTAAAACAGGCCTTTGTCTGGACCAACACTGAAATGCTTATTATTAGCTTTGTTCTAGAATTTGTTATTCAAATGGTTGGTGCCTTGTTATTAAAAAGTTGTGCTGGTCTAATGCTTGCAGGCAAGATGTGCAGGCCCAGCAGGGACACACATTGCTTAGCCATCAGGAGCTTTCACACATTAGGAGAGGTGGGGAAGCAAGCTGAGGAAAGGGAGGTGGAAAGATAAGAACAAGTAGGTATTTGGAGCAAAATAGGAATAAGGAGCTAACACATCCAGGGCTTTGAACTACATCTGAGGCCTAGAAAAAATAGGATGAAGGCAGAGGAGCCAGACACCTGGCACTTCTATAGAAGCAAGGGGCAGGTGTGCATTAGAGCTCTGAGGAAGAGCAGGGCTATGGTACTGTAGATGAATTCAGAGCACTGAGCTTTGGACATAAAACCCTGGGTGAGAGGAAAGAGACTGGGACTGCTGTCCTCAGGGCCCTTCTGGGCTGGGGTGGCATGCACTTACAGGGACACTAAGTGTGGTGCATGGCTCACATTTGCTCCTGCCTCAAATGCTCTTCTGCCCACTACTGGCCCTCTTCACTTATCTAAATCGTATTTTTGTGTAAGCCAAAAATAAAATTCTAAGGCTCCCCCATCCATCTGAACAAGCCCCTCCTTTCAACCAAGGGCATTCCAAAGTTAACCTGACTAGTTCAGGCCATGATGGGAAGGCAGTGGGTCTGACATGCTTCATTATACCCTCCTCTCTTTTGGAATTCAGGAAAAGCCGACCAGCATTAACATCAACACAGACCTTAAGTCTGATAAGAAACATTTACCATCTATTCTCTCTGCAGCCTGCTACCTGGAGGCTTTGTTTGCATGACAAAACTCTGCTTATCAATGTAAGCCAGACATTTCCTTTCTATTGATTCCAAGTCTTTAGGTAATAACTCTTTCAACTGATTGCCAATCAGAAAAATTTTAAATCTACCTATAACCCAGAAGCCACCACCCTCCACCATAGCTTCAAGTTGTCCCATCTTTCCAGATCAAACCAATGTACATCTTACAAGTATTGATTGATGTATTATGTTCCTAAAAAGTATAAAAGCAAGCTGTACCCCTTGTACAAGCTTGTAAAGCAAGCTTATACCCAACTACCTCGGGCACACGTCATCTGTACCTCTTGAGGATATGTCAACAGGTGCTTCCTTAACTTGGCAAAATGTGAACCCTCCAAATTGACTGATAACTGTCTCAGATACTTTTAGATTCACACTTGCTTCAAACCATCATCCAGGGAGCCTTCCTTGACCTTTCAAATTCTCAGTCATTTCTCCCACACCTCAACTCCCATAACAGGTACTGCCAGCTTAATTCCTTTGGTATCTATCATTCATTACTTTATTTTATACACACATATGCACACATATATGTACTTTTTCCATCAGATTACAACATCCAAGAGAAAAGAGATTACGTCTGATTTGCTTAGCATATGCTAGGAGCACTGTAGAGGAGAAGCACAGAATTGGAAGTCAGAGCTCCTGGGTTTTAGTCCTAGTTCTGCATTTCAACAGAGATCTAATGCTGGACAAATAGCAAGTCACTTAACCTCTCCCAGCCTCAGTTTCCTCCTCAGAAAAAGTTTAGAAATAACAGTACCTCCTAGACTAGGCATGGTGGCTCACTCCTGTAATCCCAGCACTTTGGGAGGCTGAGGCAGGCAGATCACTTGAGGCCAAGAGTTCGAGACCAACCTGGCAAACATGACAAAACCCCCTCTCTACCAAAAGTACAAAAAATTAGCCAGGTGTTGTGGTGGGCGCCTGTAATCCCAGCAACTCAGGAGGCTGAGGCAGGAGAATCCCTTGAACCTGGGAGGTGGAGGTTGCTTAAGATTGTGCCACTGCACTCCAACCTGGGTGACGGCGTGTGACTGTCTCAAAAAAAAAAAAAAAGAAGAAAGAGAAAGAAAAGAGAAAGAAAGAAAGAAAGAAAGAAAGAAAGAAAGAAAGAAAGAAAGAGAAAGAAAGAAAGAGAAAGGAAGGAAGGAAGGAAGGAAGGAAGGAAGGAAGGAAGGAAGGAAGGAAGGAAGGAAGACTAATACCTCCTCACACTGTTCTCAAGAACACCACTTTAAATAATAGATGTGGTAGCACTTTGTAAAGTGCTATTCAGATTTAGCCTAGAACTCACTCTGGAATAGTGGTTCTTTCCCCATCTTAGCAAATATATTATATCAAGCCTTCCATATTGCCTCCCTAGCAGCACCCTGAACATAGCAGAAGTTCAATAAATATTTACTCCTCTTGATAATGCCGGTAACAATCACGATGCTGACAATGACTGAACGAAATGACTACTGGTGAAAATGACTTAATGGTCACCTAATGTCCAGCAAACCTGATTTCTACCTTTGAATGGACCCCTTAAACCACGTATTTTCTCCCCCTCTCCTTTCTGACATGTGGGGTGAGGGTGGGAAGAGGCCTCCAGCTTGGCAGAGGCCCCTTTAAAAATGTACCCGGGCTCCTCCTCTGCCAACCAGGTTGCTAAAAATACTACAACAGCAAAAGCTGAAATATTTGCAGAGAAAACTGAATTTCCTGCTACCTCCACCCCCTCCACTCAAATGGGTAAAATCCTGACCTAAGAAGCCCCCAGATCAGCTCCACCAAAGGCACAGGCCTCTTACTTTCTAGCCCCCTTCTGATTATGAGTCCCTCCATGGGCTTGAGCCGGGATGTGATGTTCAGAAGGTGCCCACTCCGAGGAGGGGAAGCCACAAGTTATTGGCAAATAGATTGTCACATGCCTTGGCTTTTTCTCCCTGCTTACTAGGACCAACCCTCTCCAAATCCCCTTCCATCTGTCCCAAGAAGAATCTGTATTGGACCACAGGAGCTTCCCACTAATCCATCTTTTATCCTCTCTTTTGTCTATCCCTCACCTACCCCTCTCACCTCCGTGCTTCCTGCTGGTTCCATCCCACGGCACCCAACAACATGCCCCAGCTGCCTCTCTAACCTGACCCTTCCCCTCCAGAGCTCATCTCCTTTCCAGGCCAGCCGTTCTCCTTCAGTAGCTATGGGGGCTGCACACAGTAGATGAGCAGCTTTAAAATTCAAAAAATCAAGAACAACTACGAGTCTAAGCCCATCTGGCCAGTAAGTCATACTCCAAATGTTGACCAGTGGCACCCAGGCCCTAGGCCAGGCAGGTTACCATGGGGAGTATAACTTGGCATCATTCTGCCAAAGACCAGAGCCTGCAGAGGCAGACCCAGCCATCCCTTACTGCATCTGTCCTTTCTCCTAGCTCATCTATTTGAGTATCACAGGCTGAGTCCTACCAGTCTACCTTGCTGGCAAACCCCAGCCACCTAGAGGCTCAGAAGAGGGACTTTTCACTAGGGCTAGTGGATGCCCCGGCCCCACAGCGGTTAAGGGGCCCACGCTGAGCATGTCTTTGGATGTCAGTGGGTGACAGCCCGTGCAGGGTGTGTGTCTCTGGGTGTGTGGGCAGTGTGTGTGTCTGCATCTCTGGGTCTGTGTGTGTAATTTCTATGAGGCCATATGTGTTGCTGCTCCTGCCACTGGTATTTGAGTTTGTGAGTGTCTGTCTTCTCATCTCAGGCTCTGCCTTCCTCTCTGTCTTTTCTTCACCTCAGAGCCTTCCCATCCCCCAGGGCCAGCACTGTGGCCAGTTCTGCGTAGGCGCCCTGAGTGGGCTGTTGCTGAAATGGTTGCTTTGCGGATGGAACTGACAGTTGCCGTATCTGTCCTCCTATGGGCCCTCCAGTGTTCAGAGACACCCTCACCCCACACAAAGGTGTCCTTCAGGAAGAGGGAAGGGCTGTGTTGCCTGTGTGGGAGTTGGTGGGGGGGGGAGTGTTGTAAAGATACCCCCCCTTCAGTTCTGACCAGCAGGAAGAAGGGCCCAGAGGCAGTGCAGTCTGCAGAGGGATGTTGCCTAGCAACTTGGGAGACTTTACTGCAAACTCACCAAATCCCGAATTCCTCAGCTCTAATTTGGGAAGAGAAAAGCACAGAGTCTAGGCCTGGTATCCACTCTGTCCCCTAATTTCCCCCTTTCCTCTCCTCTCTGGATTCTGGAGTTGAAGTCCAGCAGGAATTGGCGCAACCTAAGGTCACAGATGTGCCCATCATTTAGGAAAGGGCCTGAGTTCCCAGGACATCTGGCCATTTGGTGGAGGTGGGGAGATGGAGGATATGCCAGAGACAGATTGGGGAACAGATTTTTCATTACAAAAGTGGGTGGGTCCCAAACATGCTGGGGGAGACACCCCTACACCCCAAGCCCTGGAATCCCGGCCAGCATCCAGCTCAGCCTGGGCCCGCAAGCTGGCTAAACTTATCCCCACCCTGAATGGACACAGGCATTTCCCTCCCACTCATTTTTCCCTTGGCAAGCAGAGCCTCGGGCCCAAACATCTAGGTGGGAAGGAAGCATGTCACTGCCATGTGGTTCCTGGTCATGGCCAGGGGCTGGGGATGTACAGTAGACCTGTCTCAGGATCTGCTGTCCCACCCGAAGCCACAGGGCATTTCCCACCTTTGCTCCCAGCAGCAGCCATCCTTTCCTCCTTCCCTTCTCTGGGACCTTAGCTGCGAAAGACTTTCTAGTTTTCTCAGAGAAGGCCTACCCTACCCACATAACAAGCCACACTGCCAGCTCTTCTACCCTGCCGAGTTGGGGGAGGCTGACGACCACAACAGTGGCAGGCTGTCCCTCCCAGATGCTCTTTCCATAGCTCCCCTTCCCAGCCTCTCACGAAGCCCACATCCTGCCTCATCTTGGACCCAAGAGCCAATTACTTCGAATTCTCTATACTTGGGTTTAGGGTATTTTTCTTCTTCCCAGGAGCAAGGGCGAGTGTGGCCAGCTTTTGTCTTATTCTGAGGCAGTAGCTTAAAAGGTTAGGCCGAGTCTGGTATGAAAGGGAGGAGGATACTTCTTCCAAGTCAGTGCCCATATATAAATGCATCAAAAATAGATGTTGTGCATATATGATTTTGTTTGTTTGCTGCAGCTCATATAGACAGATCAATAATAGATATGTCGTGCTGACAGCTTGAGTTGGGTGACCGTGTGCGTGCGTGAGCGCGCGGGCGCCCACAACAGGGTGTTCACATTTACCTGAAACTGAAGGGCTGCGTAGTTATTTTTGCAGGTTGTGTCTGCAGTGTCTGTATGTTGGAAGGCGGCCTGGGAAAATCATATGTGGACATGTGGGGCTTGTGAGCTTTTGCGTGGACGCATGCCCATGGCCAGGTTGTACCAACAGGTTTCTCCGTCTGTAGCAGGAGTGATGATGAGACCTTTTTACCGCACGTCTTAGGGAGCCTTTCTTTGCGGACTGAGGGGGAGTGAAGTTAGAGGGAGCCATATTTGGGACTCCTGCTAGGTTGTGGAAGTGTGGAGGGGTGGGTGAGGGGTGCGTGGTTTTCTATAAGCGGGAGGGGGTGCTGTGCCCAGATGTGGGTGTTTGTGCTAGGGGTGTCGGGGTCCTCCTTCTGCCTACTCCGGCGTACATCTGCCTGGCAGTCTGCCGCCTAGCAAGCCAGGGGATTGCGCCCGGGAGGATGGAGTGTGTAGGAGGCTTGGATACAAGCGTGTAGGCGGAGGGGCTGGGGCAGGAGCGGGAGCGCGGCGGAGACAGCCGCGAGAGGGCGTGGTCCTCCCTCCACTTCTCCCCGCCCACCCTGCCAGAGGCTGCTCCTGATTGGCTTCCCGGCCGCGGGGCTCAGGTTACATTCGCGAGCGGAGCCGAGCGCGGGAGACCGGACCCGAGAGCTGAGCTGCAGGTTCGGCGCGGGTCGGCTGGCTGCCGACTGCCCCAGAGCCCCCACCCGGCACCACACAGACCCCACCCCCGCCCTGCGCCAGCCTTGGTCCCCGCCGAGGACCCCCGACACCAGCATGGACTGCTGCACCGTAAGTTAGAGGGCCCGGGGGAGGGGCACTTGGCGGGGTCTGCTGCGAGAGACGCCTGAGAAAGCCCTGAAGGGCGAGTGAGGAATGGAAGTGGATGCAGAAGACCTAGGAGCAAAAAGAAAAGGGGTCCTTGCCGAGACGTGGGTGGTGGATGGTGGAAGGCGCCCGCCCGACTTGGAAGCCGTAGGAAAAATGCTCCTCAACTCGCGGGGGCGTCTGAGCGCCCATCCGCCAGGCAGCCTGGGCTGGACTGGGAGCTCGGCAGGGCTCTGCAACAGGGGAACTGCAGGTTAGGTGACAGGAGGAACTTCCTCCCCAGTGGGACGCTGGAAACCATCGCCTGGAGACACTGCGGCGACTCATTTGGCCCCCAATCCGTTCCCCATCCTCTGCCGCCGCCGTCGGTGGGCGGACAGGCTGATTCTCACGACCCTCCAACGATCGCCTAAGCTCCCTGTGCAGCGCGGGCTGGTCCATATTGGTTAGCTCGGTAGTGATGCTGGCTGCAAAGAGCCTAGTCAGGGTGGTTCTAGGGAGGGGTTGTCCCGGCCCCCAAGGCCTTCTCGCTCGGAAGGGGCTGGGTGAAGTGACCGCGAGAGAGCCCTGCTGGCGAGGGAAGGAAGTGTCTGCAATTTGTCAGCGCCCACGCGGAAACCGGGGTACTGCGAGTGCCCAGCGCCCGAGAGGGTTGCTGTTAAGGTGACTAGGTATGAAAGCGCCTGGCACAGGCCCTGGCTCCTGCCTCACTGGAAGAGTACAGTGGTCATACGTATATGAAATGTATTTGTTTGCGTATTTGTTTTTTGCCTCTGCACTCGGAGAAAGACTATTCCAAAGTCCTTGTATTTTCAGTCATCCAGTCAACCAGCTAATGATACACGAGGTTACTGACTTTGCCACCTTATGGCACAGTAAAGGAAAAAAAGTGAGCTTTGGAAGGAAAGGATAGCCCAGTACTATAATAGGTGAGACTTTCCCATGTCTGGGTACAAAGAGGCAGAGAAAACTTAGGGGCAAGTGGTGGTTGCTGCGATTTTAACTCCTATTAGTTTCAATAATAGTCGCCAGTTTGTGAATGCCTGCCCTGTAGTCAGCACTTTATATTTAATCATCGCAACAACCCTGTGAGGTAGGTATTATTTCACAGACATGCCGACTGAGGTTTAGAAAGTTAGATTTTTCCAAGGAAGCATGACTCCTAAGCGTGGAGGCAGGATTCAAACGTAGTCCTGTGTTCTTCGAAGAGCTGTGCTTTAACCTCGCCTCTAAATATTTACTGAGTATAAAAGTAATCTGCTCATAATAGAAAATGTAAAAACTAGAGAAAAGTATGAAAAAGAAACATGTCAGTCACTTACAGTCCCACCCCCTGAAGAACACCCCGATAACATATCTCCTTCCAGCCTTTTCCCTCTGCTTGTTATTCTACAGGAAGCAATTTTTTGGTTGTGAAGGGAGAAAGGGGCTCCTCATGGAGGTTCCTGGGCTCCACTGAGGAAGAGCCCCTCCTCCAGCAGTGTTGTCTAAAGTAGAGAAGATAAATGGATGGTGGGTTCTGGGAAATGAGCTGGGGGGAGGGGAGAGGTGAGGATGAGAGGGGAGTGTTGCTGGGAAAGGGGAAGTGGGAGACATGGTCATTGGAAAGAGGTGAGTAAACAAAGAATCCAGGAGGCCAGGGAAGGAACGGAATTGGTCTCCTCTGTGTCTGCAGTAGTAATTAGAGTAGGATGTGGGGGTCCCTTCCTGGAACTATTGCTCTTGAGTGCCCAGGGAACCATACTGAAGGATTAGTAGACATGGTTCGAGTCAGTATCCCTTAAACAAGGAAAGGCTACCCACCCAAAAGGTAAAGAAGAAGCAGATACACAATTATCTCCATGGCCGAGGGCCTGGGGCACCTCCTCCAGTGCACCCTGTGCAAAGGAGCCTTCCCAAGTCATGCCCTGTCCTAGAGATCTGCAGGGCTTAGGGCTGAGCAAGAGAGAGCACCAATATCAGACTGTGCAGGAGGACAGGAAGAAGAAAGGGTGATGGATGGAGGGTTGGGGAAGGGCAGGGCTGTGGGGGGGGCATTTTCTTCCCCTTTCTGTGGAGGGCGGGACTCAGTGCTGGGAGGGAGCTGCGATGTGTAGGAAGAACAGCATACCTCTTGGGGGCTAGAGGCAGGTCCCTCTTCCTCTTGGATTCTGGAGCTCTCCTCACTGACTGCATCACCTGGTGTTTGGGAAGAATCTAGTCCTGTCTTATTCTCATTTCTCCTTGGTACAGAGGCTCAAATAGAAATGAGGAAGAAGAAAACAGATCTGCCTATTTTTTTTTAAGAGACAGAGGAATGGTTTTTTATTCCTGTTGATTCAACTATTGCAGTTGCTGATTTACATAGCCATATATATATGACTTTCCCTGCATTCACTGCGCATGAAAAAGCACATGAAAGAAACATTTTTTTTTTGATCCTACTCATTTCTTTTGCTTAGTCTAGTTGGCTTGGCCCTGCTGAATTCATAGAAATAATTACCTGCCCTGAGGCAATGGCTAACAGCAGAGGCTACTGAATCCATCCCTTCACTATTTGTCAACTGAGTGACCTTAGGTAAGTTACAAAATGTCTCAGAGGCTGTTTCCTGACTTCTCAAAATGGGGATTAAATGAGGTAATATGTGCAAAGCACTTAGTACAGGGCCTGACATATAACAAGCAGCAAGCAGGGGAAATCCTTAAAGCTATTTGGATTTGGGAGCTGAAGGAGACTTTTTTCATTAGTTGTGGCTGAAGAAAATGAGACTCTCAGAAATGAAGCGATGTGCCCAGTTGGGACTAGAAGCCTTGGCTCCTGCTTTGCTGACCAGGGCCCCTTCCACCTCCTTCTCCCTCCCAGAAGTCCCTAGTTTCTATGGAACTCTCAGGCACACACCAACAACCGTAGCTTCGGAAGGCACTAGCCAGACACCATGACCAGTGAACCTCTTCCCAGGTCCTTTTAATCCCCTTCCACTTCCACCTGTGGACTGGCAACCTGGCAGCTGTGTCCTGACAATTCAGCTGAAGGAGAGGGAGCTGGTTCTGGGGAGGAACATGGCGTGTCGGGGGTGGCTTTGCCTGCTATTCCAGGTTTCCATTCTGGATCCAGCTGGGGCGGGTGGTGACAGCAGGTCGGGTCTAGCGTGGTTGGAGGCAGATATCCCTTCTTCCACTCAACCTTCCCACTCCTCCACAGCTGCGAGGCCAAGGAGGAGAGGTAGGTCAGGAATTCTTTTTTATGGTTGTCACCCTCTTTTGAGAAGAAGCCTTACTGTTCCCTGAGGATATCCCAAGAAAGACTTGAGCTCTAAGAATAAAACATTCCAAAGGAGTCTTTTCTGAGCACTCTAGACCTGTGTTGGGCCCCTCCACAACCATACCTGCCTTTTTGTAACTTTTGTTTTCTTTGGCTCTTCTACCAAAATGTAACTCCTTTTACCTGTGTTTAAATCGACTGTGGGCATCTTGAGCACAAATGGAAGAATGTGAAGCCGAGGAAATGAGGCTAACCTTGGGAAACATGGTGAGGGGAGCCATTTTTAAGCCGGGGCTTGGGCATCTGGAGTTTAAGGCTTGTGCCCCTGGGGCAGAATCTGGCTAGGACAGTGATCACTGAAGCCTTGCTCATATCCTGTCCACTTCTATGAACTGGATGGATGATGGCAGGGAGAGCGAATGTGCAGAACTGAATTACCATTATTATGTGAAACCTTGGTCATCTCATGTCCTAGAAGAAAAAGATAGTCAAAGCAGTGGAAGACTTCATGAAAAAAAAAAAAAGAAAAAAAGAAGGAGGCAAATTCCTAGAAGCCAGAGAGCCAGATCAAAGGAGAAATGTCCTTCTAACTTCATAGTAACCATCCCCATCCTGACCCACGCTAATACTGCAAGTAATGTTAAGCAACAAAGGGGCTCAGAGGCTGAATTCCTCTCCATTCCATAGCCTTTTTTCTGCAATCTATACCATCAATCCCCCATCCCCTTCTACTTTCAACCAGGGCAGGCTATCAGAGAAACAGAAACCTAGTTTGAAGCATAGAGGTGGGCCTAATTATTAGTAGGTTGAACCATATGAAATTGTTATTATATGACCACTTTTGGCCTGCAAAAACAACTATTTCACATTAACTTAATGTTATTTTTAAGACAATCATAAGAGCTACCATTTATTGAGCAGCTAGGTTGTGCAAGAGACTTTATGCATATCATGCTGTTTATTCTTCCCCACAACCCATAGAGGTAGATAATATTATCCTGATATTTTAGAGGAAGGTGCTGAGATAGGAAAAGATGAGATAACTTGCCGAAGGCCACACACCTATAGCAAATGGTAGACCTTGGTTGGTTGACTGGGCTGCATTTGCTTGTCCTAAAAAGTAGGGGTAAAAATATATTCTGGACTCTGAAATACAAAGGTTTGAATCTTGGGTCCACTGGTAACTGTCTTTATGACCCAGGTAGGTTTTTAAACAGTCTAATCATTAGTTTTATTAGGGGTAATCATAAAAGGGTACGTAATAGCTTTATTTTGAGGGACTAAATAAAATAATGCCTGTAAAACACTGTTATTGCACCTGGAACAAGATAAGTGCTTAAGTGGTAGTTATCACCATAATTCCTTTCTTCGTCATAAGCACACCCTGGGGAGGGCTTCTTGCTCCTGCTGGTCTTTTCCTTTCCTTTCCTTTCCTTTTCTTTATTTTTTTTTCCTTGGAGTGAAGACTTTTCTCTATCACTTCATCCAAATCATCGCCTATCTCCTGTGTCTGAGTTCATCCTTGGGCAGTGGAAAATGAAGAGTCAATGGGAAAACAATCTCTGGGCCTCTAGTCTTAGGTCGGGGGAGGCTGACTCACTGACTAGTATCCCCAACTTCTCCCCAATTCCAGCTGTGAGATTCCTGCATTTCTACTGGGGAGAGGGCTGGCGGACTGAGGCTTCTCCACCCTCTCCATGGAAAACCCTGGACTCAGACTGGGTCCTTCTGAGCTGGAGTTACCCTCTGAGAGCAGGGGGACAGGCGGCCACTCCAGGAGTGCCTGCCGCTGTTTTCCTTGCTGCTCCAAACCAGCCTCCAATCAGCTCTGCAGACCCCTAACTCGGTGCTGGTGATGGGCCTGGCTCTTCCACACCCAGTCCTGCCTGCACTTCTCTTTCCTGAATTGAGACATGACTGTCCACCTGGCCCTGAACCTTCTTCGCCTGTCGCTGCCCATGCCCCAGTGCGTGTCCCTGCCATAGCCCTGCTCCAGGCTCGACACCCCGCACCTCCCACCCCCGTATCGCTATAGTCCCAGTCCCTCAGGGCTCTTCCTACCCCACTCCCGCGGATCAAGACACAGTGACCCCACAAGAACCCTCCTGCTCCGCCCCCAGGAGAACGCCTGCTCCAAGCCGGACGACGACATTCTAGACATCCCGCTGGACGACCCCGGCGCCAACGCGGCCGCCGCCAAAATCCAGGCGAGTTTTCGGGGCCACATGGCTCGGAAGAAGATAAAGAGCGGAGAGCGCGGCCGGAAGGGCCCGGGCCCTGGGGGGCCTGGCGGAGCTGGGGTGGCCCGGGGAGGCGCGGGCGGCGGCCCCAGCGGAGACTAGGCCAGGTGAGGCGGGCGGCGCGCCGGCAGGCTGACAGCTGCCCTTCCCAGCCCTCCCCAGAAGGAGCAGGGGGAGAATAAGGGCGGGCTGGGGGTGCAGGGGGCGTGGTGGGAGCCAAGGGTTGGGGGATAGAAATCCGAGATGGGAGGTGGGTGGGTGGTTAGAGGCTGAGGGTTGGCCGGATTCCAGGAGCTCACCTGTTTCTCCCTCTGTATCCTCCTTTCTGCCCCGCCCTGGACCGAAGAAGAACTGAGCATTTTCAAAGGTAATGAACACGGCCCCTAGGCGGCGGGGTGGGACGCCTGAGTAGGAGAAAAGGATGGAATCCCTAGCCCTTTCCTCTGCCCGTCCTCACCCCTCCCAGCCGGGGAAAATGCACCCTGCCCCTGCAGGTTTTCTGATACATCCAGACCCCCGAGGCTGCGACGGGGACATACATATGCAAAGCCATCCCATTTGGCTGCACAAGCCCGGCCGGGGGGCAGAAATACATCGCGGCTCGCACACGTACCTGCCGCGGGGCGCATTTCAGCGCTTTGACTCGGGGTGGGGGGTTCTGGGTGACTGAGGCCCCCTGGCACTCCCCGCCCAAAGAATCCTGGTACTGAAAGGGGGAAAGGAGGGGGAAGAAGAAGTGGCGGGAGAGGGCAGGTTCTCAGACCTTTTCTGTCCTCAGTTCCCGAGGAGAGATGGATGCCGCGTTCCCTTCGCAGCGACGAGACTTCCCTGCCGTGTTTGTGACCCCCTCCTGCCCAGCAACCTGCCAGCTACGGGAGCCCCCTGCGTCCCAGAGACTCCCTCACCCAGGCAGGCTCCGTCGCGGAGTCGCTGAGTCCGTGCCCTTTTAGTTAGTTCTGCAGTCTAGTATGGTCCCCATTTGCCCTTCCACTCCACCCCACCCTAAACCATGCGTTCCCAAATCTTCCTTCTTTTGCTTCTCGCCCACCTCTCCCCACACCCAGCATGCAGCTCTGCCTCCGCAGCCTCAGTGCGCTTTCCTGCGCGCACTGCGGAGGGCGCCCTAAGCGTCACCCAAGTACACTCACTTAAAGAAAAAACAAGTTATTTTGTTCTGTGCGCAGCTAAAAGGGGCGCCCTACATCTCCGTGCCACTCCCGCCCCAGCCTAGCCTCAGGACTTTGGATCTGGGGTGAGATGAAGGGAAAGTGTTTTTATGGTTTCGGACGCCCCTTGCTCTGACCGGAAGAGAAGTCCCTATCCCACACCTGCCTGTCACGTTCCCTCCCCTTTCCCCAGCGCACTGTTGAGGGCAGCCTCTCCAGCTCTCTTGTTTATGCAAACGCCGAGCGCCTGGGAGGCTCGGTAGGAGGAGTCTTCCACGGCCCCGCCCCGCCCCCGTCGGCCCCGCCCTTCCCCCCTCCCCCCGCCGGGCTCCTGGGGCTGTGGCCGAAAGGTTTTTAATCTCCGTGTGTGCATGTGACTGTGCTGGGTTGGAATGTGAACAATAAAGAGGAATGTCCAAGTGTTCAGAGGGTGCCGGGGGAGGGAGTTTGGGTGCACAAGGCCTCCGCTTGGAACTTGAACAAGTCTCCTTGGGCCAAACCAAAAATCGGGAGCTGGTGGGTTGAAGTGGAGAGGCACCTAGGTTGAAACCTACCCCTTTGACCCAACCAAACTTCCTGCCTACCTTTTCTCGGACTTCAAGCCCATTCCTTCTCTTACTGTTAATACTCTTGCCGCCTGGAGGAATTCGCCATACCAGCAGAAAGAAGGAGACAGTATGGTACCCATAGACTTTAATTATTGATATTCCCCCTCACCGCCCTCCCAGGGATTGGGAGAAGTCACACAATCATAGGGAGCTTGGACTTGGTGGTTGTCACGGTGCTGGCAGACGAGGGTCTTTCCAGGAACCCCTTGCTAGAATCAGCCCTCATAGAAGTGTGCTCAGAGATCCCAGGAGCCATGGCATCCTCCCTGATGGGTATAGGCAAGTTCTTAGTGAACAGTAGAAGCCTCCTGCAGAGGACGGCCATCCTCTAACCTGGGGACTTTTAAATTTCACTGTGCTTGAGAATAATCTGCGGAACTTTGGTCAAAATGAAGTTTCTGGGCCTCATCACTCCCTAACACACAACTCTAGGAAGGCTAGGAGTGGCCTGAATCTGAATGTATAACTAGTTCCCGGTGATTTCTGTCCGGGTAATCTGAGGACTCCACCTGGAGAAATATTGCTCTGATCTCTATCCTAGACCCTGACTGGCAACTAAAGTGGATGACAGAGGCAGCTTCTCCTCCCCTTTCCTGATTTCCTCCACAGAAGAACTGAACTCAGCTGACTGCTCAGGACAAATCCAGCTCCCGGCATCTACAAGCCACTAATACTCCCAGGTGGTTCAGAACAGAAAAGTAAACTTTGTTAAATATGAGGAGGGGCAGGGCAGTCCTGCAAACTGAGCTTCCCTGCCACAGCTTTTACCAGCCACTCCACCCTGTACTGCTTGCCTGCACCCTCAAATACACAGGTTATACTGCTGCCACCAGCAAATCCCAGGGCTGAACAATACCTCCTACCCCTAAACACACTGAATGATGTTGGAGTTTGAGGACTGCAGGCACCTGCTTTTAACCCAAGCCCCTTCCTCCCTCCTTGCACCATCCCCCAGCCCTCCTGCTCACCGAAGGTCACTACCCCCATATGTCTCCTTGGGCTTCTTCCCCCTCTCTTTGTGGAACCTGATCAGACAGAACGCAGCAACTGACAGCAACAGCACGACCAGGAGCACCCCAATCAGAGCTCCGGCCACTCGGCCTTCGGAGGGTTCTAAGGAGATACAGGACCTTCAGAGTTGCAGGCTTTCCTCGGCCCACCAGCCGACAGCTTCCCCAACACAAGGCTGCTGGCCTGGCCTCCACCCAGCATCCCTACCGGTCACAGAGAGGGTCAGCTCACAGGATGCACTGCCCATCTGGTTGGTGGCCACACAGCGGTAGGTGCCCGAGGAGGTCAGGGAGAGGTTGGTGAGAATGAGCTGGCCAGACACCTCATCTAGAGGATGAAGAGGAAGTGTTCTGCGGCCCATTCAACTCAGTGAGCACCTCTATGAGGACAGCACATTTCATGTCATCCTTACAACAATCCTGTCAGGGAGGAACTAATTTTTTTTTATTGGTGGGGAAACCAGTTCAGAAAAAGGAAGTAGTGTATCTGAGGAGACCCAGAGAGGAATTCCAAAGCTGCTACAACTTACCTGTTCTTTCCACCCTACATAGCTGCCTTTTTGGGAGGAGGAGGACTGTACACTCATGAAGGATTCAGAAACTGGCCATGGAGTCAGGGTGGGGTGCTTACTAGCTGATGTCAGGTTCCTGGTTTGGGGTAAAAGGCTTGATTGCTAGAAACTGCATCCTGTAGGGTGGCTCTAAGTGGACACAAATGCTTTTTTAAACTGTTTACCTTTGCCTGAGAAGGCAAAGCACATACCAGGAGGTGATCTGGGGGTGGCTCATTCATTTCTGGATTGATAAAGGAGTTTGCTGGGGCTGGAGAGAACAACTGAATCCAGGAAGAGGAAGCTGAGAAACTAAGGCTCCTCCAAAGATACTGGTTAAAAGATTCAAGACAGTCTGTGCTACTCTGCCTCAGTTTCCTCTCTAGGAAGTTTGGAAGTGATCCATGACCCTTAGGAAACCTAAAAGAAATCTCCCCAAGGCAGATGGGTGGGCATCAAGAGAATGCTCCCTGCCCTCTACTTTCTTCCAGGATATCAGTAACATATTCAGCTTGAGAAATACTCCCAGGATCACCCAGCCACACACTGTGCAGGAAGACAGGCAGGAGGGAATAATACAGGAAGCCAAGGAAGAGGCAGATTTGCCCAGGTCTCCAGTCCCCTCTTCCTGATGCCCTGGGCCCTTACCTTGAACCATGCTGCCAGGAGAAGGTGTAGGAAAAGATCCAAGACGCACCCAGTTGTACACTGGCTTAGGGGCCCCCTCGGAAGAGCTGCATCTCAGTGCAGTAGAGCCTCCCACAGAGGTTTGTCCACTCTGACTGCATAAGGGATTACTGGGGGGAACTGCAAAAACCAGAAAGTTCCTCAGCAATCTTCCAACCCCACTCCCAACTTCATTAGGTGCTACATTCTCTACTTCAATACCCCTATCAAACAGTGGTCCTCTTGTGTCCACACACCACTGCATCCCCAGGAACTGAGAGATTTCCACTATTGGAAATTCTGATTGTTAGAGAAAACTCTTCCTCATGTTGAGCCAAAATGTGTGTTAACATAATATCCACCCATTGGTTTCAGTTCCTGCCCTTTGGGCCCACAAAGAGAAATTAAAATCTCTCCTCCACATGACAGCCCTTCAGATAGTTGAATCCAGCAGTCATACACCCATCCTAGGCCTTCTCTTTTCCATCTAAACACTGCCAGCCTCTTTGATAGTTTTTGTGGTTGCTCATCTCTGAACAGGCTCTAGTTTGGGTTGATACAGAAGCTCTGAGCACAAAGTTGCTGCTCAGTAATATCGGCCCTTGTTCCTTTGATGGCCACTCCCCTTCTCTGCCACTGACCTTGGGAGGGACAGAATCCAACTCCCAATGAGAGGCTCCCCCATGATGGAGCTTCTGGGAGCAGACTCAGATCCCCACATATGGGAAGGGCTTTCTCTCCCACCCTCTGTTATTAGGCTCTGATGGAGGAGATGCTCTCAGTGGAGGGTGGAGTTGGAGTATGACCATCTGGATTAGAAGACTTGAAGAGAGAGTATTTTCGCTTGGGGCCCCCAGTGCAGTTGTGTGCTGGGGTCAAAAGTCAGAAACTGGAGATTTAGCAGGACCAGTGCAAACCCCCCCAAGTATGTGAAAGAGTATGTGGCTCGTGGATCCCCAGCCTGCCTTACCCAGCACAGTAAGGTTGATTAGCCCCAACCCATTGGTGTAGAAATCTGGTGGGTTGTTGACTTGGCAGAGGTAGGTTCCTGTATCTGATGGGTGGACGTCAGTCAGTTTCAGTGTGGCCACCCCCACTGTGGGGGGGTTCTGAAGCAGGCTGACCCGCTTTGACTTAGAACCAGTTGGATATAGTTGGCCATTGGTGAAGTACAGGATCTGGGGAGAGGCAGAAGACACACATATGTGCCTTTTTCTGCCGAGCATCAACTCTACAGTCCTTCCTCATCAAAGTGGGTATAAGAGGCCCCTGACTTACATCAGCCAGGGAGCTGACACCCTGTAGCTGGAACCTCAAAGGTCTCTCTGTTCCCAAACACCACCCCCTTTTAGGTGCTAAATGAACCTGATCCATTGGTCTCTCTCTTTCTCTCTCTATCTCTCCCCCCCCCCCATCTCTCTAAGAGAGAGACAGAAGAGGCAGCATATTATCTTGGTATCAGTCACAACACCTTAGTGTCAATGGATACACTAAGGCAGGGGAGTTGGAAAAAGGATCTATGGGAGAGGAAAGGAAGATATAGGGTCAGGCAGACTGCAGCTCTGAAAAGATCTTGGGAGAGCCCACTTACCTTTTCATCGAAGCATACTGATCCCCAAACGCCCCCTCCCTACCCCATGCCCTCTTCCTGGGCTCCTGTCCCTCCAGGCCAACCCAGCTTCATGCAGTTGCTCATAGCTCACTGGATGGGACTCAGAGATGGGCTTCCCAGGCTGCACAAAGCTCCACTCCAGGGCGAAGCTGTCTCCCACCGACGTGCTGTAGGTGCAGGTCAGCTCGGCTGTCTTCCCCAGGGGCGTGCTCAGCGGCTCCGTTGGTACCTTCACCTCCACGGCCAGCCCTGGGGCTGGGGACCAGAGGGAGGTAGGAACCCAAATTCCAGTGATCTGGAGGGTCGGGCCCACCCCCGGGCATCTACATTGGAAGCTGGGGGCTCCCTCCGCAGAGCACAACGCTCTCCCCTCAATCCAACCCCTCCCTTCCCAAAACCTGAGGTTTCCGGGAGGGGCCAGGTCTTTGTGGGTAAAGGAGCCGGAACCGGGCCAGGTAAGACTGTGTGTGTGTTTAGCAGAGAAAGGAAAACACTAACCCTGCGGTGGGGTGGTTCAGGCCTGTGCGGGCGGAGAGGCCGAACTCGCCCGCCGGCCTGGGGGCCTCTCTCCTCCCCACTCCGGGCCTTCGACACCCCCTCCCCGGCCTCACCCCAGGCGCCTTAGGGCCCCTGAGGCCCACGGCAGCCTCATCTGGCCTGGCGGGGACAGAGTGGGTCCCAAGGAGCCCGGGAAGCCAGGCCTATGCCCCCCAGTTCTCGCCGTGGTCCCGCCTGGCGCCTCCTCACCACTCAGGCACAGCAAGCCTAGCAGGGCCCCGCAGAGAAAGGGCCCCGGGAGCTCGGCCATGGCCGCGTCCATCTGTCCTGTCCTGCTCCTGCCAGGTGGGCGATCAAGGTCGGTCTGGGTGTCGGGGAGGGAAGGGAGCACCCAAGGGTAGCCGCCCGGGCTGGGCAGGAGCGAGACTGGTATCTCAGAGCAAACAGGGGAGAGGCCGGCACCGCAGGTTAAAAAAAAAAAAAAAAAAAAAAAAAAGTGGGCCTCCCTCCTCTCCTCCAGCCCCAATTCTGCAGTCTCTCTATCCCTGCTCCCTCCTTCCTTCCTCTTCTCCCCAAAGTCTGAAGCTGTCAGGCCTTGGGAAAAGGGCTGGGCCTTCTGCAGAGAGGGGCTCAGCACTGGAGCTCCGGGAGGAAAGCTGACTTTAGAAGGTGTCCTGCTACCCCAGAGCTGGCAAGTGGGGTCCCCACCTCGGAGCCTCACTATCAGTGTGAGCCCCAGGCCGCAGACCCTTTCTGTCCACACCGCTTTTCATTTCACCACTTACTGAGGTAGGAGTCTGGGTGGAAATGAGCACCTCTCCATTTCCACAGCCACTCCATTTTAGGGGCAGAGAAACTGAGACCTAAAAGAGACCCTACCCTTGGTAGGAAAAAACATGGCAGAATTTGGACACAGACCTGCACCCCATACTATGCCCAGCGCTCCCTCAGTAACAACAGAGATCTCTTCCAGATGGACAAGAAGTGTTTTTGTTAAGAATTCCGTGGTGTGGGAGAGGAGCCCTCCTGAGCTTCCTCTCCCCTGTCCCTGAAGAGGATGCAGATGAGGTACACGCACCCCGTAGCTGGGAGCACTCAAGCTCCAGCAGAAAGCTACCAGCTCCATCCCTCTGCTGTTCAGAGTAGCTCAGAGTCTCCTCTTCTCCACGTGACAAACAAGGACCCTTCTAAACACTAGAAGAGCTGCTCTGAGCCTGTGGGGAGAAGCCCTCCTGGGTACACAGCTTGGGAAGGGGTCCACTTTGCGTGCTCCTGAAGCTTAATTTCTAGAATTCTTAGTTTGAAAAGGCAACTTGTTTCTTATCCCATACATACATTATGTGTCTTTATTGAAATTTGCAAATGAAAACAACACATATTTCATGTTAGTTTAAAAAATACATTCCCTATCCTCTGCCCCAGTAAAACCTAACCAAGCCAGCCTGACAGGTTATATCAATACAGGGAGCTGGAGTGGGAGCAAAGGGTGGTGTTAGATAGGGGTGGGGTACAGATCAACGGGGCCTGGGAGACTCAGTAACTGGAAGTCTCTGCCACTCACTCTTGGTGAGGAGTTAATTTCAGCAGCTGGCTTCACAGGGAGGAGTCGGGGTGGGTGGAGGTTCCTCCCAATTCCAGATCCACTTCCTCTTCTTCTATCTCCTGGACACTTAGGTGTTACTGAGACAGTTTTCCCACAGTAAAGAGAGGTGGGGGCAGAGTACTAAGGGTCTGGAGTGTGATTACTCTCCCATGACTCAGGCCTCTGTGCTAGAGGTGACCCCTATAGGAAAGAGAGACCCCAAATCCTTTAGCCAATGAGTGGCGGGGTCATCACACCAGAGAGCCAGCTTGACTCTGGGCGGGCACCATCACAGGCACAGCACCCATGCGGCTCAAGCCAGAGGAAGAAACTCCACCAGGGATGAGAGATATTGGTTGAGGGTTGGCCCCGTCTGTTGTGGGCAGTCTTGGTGAGGGCAGGGCCTGGCTGGAGAGACTGGGCGTGGGGGTCAATGCACCAGGCCTGGGAGGGCCGTGGGGTGGCCGGAGGGCTCGTGCGGAGGTGACAGAGGAAAGGGTCCCATTCTTGGAGATTGTGTCTGAGCTCTTGGGCCAGGGCAGGGTCCGGGGAGCAATGGCATCCTCCCTAGTCATCAAAGAAATAACAAGAGGTCAGAAGTGGGAGGGGGAAGGGGGAGAGCGTTTCTACATGCTTGGTCTTATATGCCACCTCTCCCTGTACACTTCAATACTCCTTTCCCTCTCCCTTAAAATCTGCCCATAGGAATGATGTTTCAGCCACTGACCCCATTCCAATAGATGAGAGGGGCCTGAATTCCCAGACTCTGTGAGGAGAGCAGGGAGAGCCCCCACTGCAGCAGAGACCAGGGACACTTACTTGATATCATTGGCTGGCTCCTCCAGGGCCTTGCCCCGGCGGTGGTACAAAAGGACCAGCCCAGCCAGCAACCCCAGTCCAACCAGGGTACCCACAACAGCTCCAGCAACCACCGCAGCTCCAGGCCCTGGAAAAGGCATCGTGTTAGAGGGGGACACCCAGCTGAGGGGTTCCCACCCCCTCCAATCCCACTGCCCCTACCCCTTCTGCCACCATACACATTCCCTCTTTTTCCCTGTCAAGGAGAGGGGTGGCTGTTGAGCAGGAAATGACTGGTCACTGACCAACCATTTGTACAAACATTTGATCAGGGCAAGCTCCATGCCCTGTTACAATGAGAGGCCTCAGGAGACAGGCCTCCTCCCCACTTGCAACCCCTCCCCCACCATTGACCACTCTTCTTAACCACACTTACCCCTCACTGACCTGTGCTCACTTCCAGGGTCACATTACACTGGGCAGTGCCCACCTCATTGTGGGCCTTGCAGACATAGACTCCAGCCATGGAAGAGGAAAGGTTCGTGAGACTTAAAGACCCACGGATGACATCTGTGGACACAATTTAGCCATCAGTCCAGAGACCCTCTTTCCCATTAAAAAAAAAAAAAAAAATATATATATATATATATATATATATATATATATATATTTTCCCTCCTCTGGAATGTCCCCTTTGACCCTCTGGGAGTCATGGCTTGTCTATTCCCTGACTGGGGGAGAGGTGTGACAGCTGGGCTTGGCTCCTAGCTGCAGACTGGCTAGCGCAATAACCTCCATTCCCACTCCTCAGTCAGAGCCCCCAGTGGATATCCGACAGGAGGCCGCAGAGAAAGTGATGCAAAGAGCAACCAAAACACCATTTTACTTTTATTTCGGCAAGACAGCGTGATGAGAGAGAGAGAACACTGGGGTAGGAACTGGTAAACATGGGTTCCAGAACAGGCCGTGTGACTGACTTTAAGCAAGGTAGTTGATATCTGAGGGTCTCCATCTCTTCATCTGTAAAATGGGGACAATATGACCTACCTAATGGTGTTGAAAGGACAATATGAACTAATCATTATAACAGTGAATGTTTATTGGCTGCTTACCCTGTGCCAAAGACTACTCTAGATTCTTTATGTGTATGCACTTACCACAATTTCCCAACAAACTTGTGAGGTAATAAAGATTATTTTTAAAAAAGAAAAAGCTACTGTTATAAAAATGGTCATGTGAAAAGTAGAAACAGAGGCAAAATGAAAATCCATATTTCCACAACCTAGATCCAACAGTTGCTAACTTTTTGCCATATTTATTTGATTTCTTTCTTTTACTTAGACACTTTAAAGTAAACACTTCAGCATAAATCTCCAAAAAAAAAGTACGCTGTCCCATATAACCACAATAGCATTGCCATGCCTAGGAAATTAATAAAATAACTATCTAAAATCATCGAATACTTCATATTAAAAATCTTTCAGTTATCCCTAAAATACTTTTTTATAACTGGTGTGTTCAAGTCACAATAATGAGTTCAAGCTGATGCGTGTAAAATCCGCATTTTACAAATTTGGGAATGAAGGCACTGAGTCACACTGCTAGTCACTAGAAGAGCTGGAATTTGAACACAGAGACTCCAGCTATAGAGCCCCTTTCTTGACAGTATACACAGTGAACGCACCTAACACAATACCTGCCCTGGCAGGGCATTTTTCTCTGCCCCCATCCTCCCCACACCCTCCTCCTCCTCCCCCGTGCTTGTCAGCATTGGCTCCCCTTTTCACCCCAGTCCCTGTGGTACCTCCCATCTTTCCCCTTCCCCAGCCACAGTCTCCAGAAGCCACTGTTTCCAGAAGTGTCCTCACCTAACACTGGTGCAAAGAAAGTCTGGAAGGATGGAAGCTGCCGATCCCACTGGTATTGGACAGCGGGCTTACTCCTTGGAGACTGGCAACTCAGGGTCACGTTGGCCCCCACACGGGGCACACCCTGGAGACGGCAGGATGGAGGAGCTGGAGGGACTGGGCAGGGGGAGACAGATTAAAACCACAACCAGGAGACCCACAGATCCTCTCCCTCTGCCCTGCACCCTTCTGTCACTTCATTTGTCCCTCCTCCAACTCTCACCCTTTAGGAGAGAGACTCACCAGACCTCCCAGTGTGGGTGGGGAGGGGTCCGGAAGTCTGTGCTTCTCACTCACCCAGCACATTGAGTTCTAAGGTTTTGATGCTATGGCCACTAGCTTGGCCGTTTTTGTCTTGCACATTCACGGAACAGCTGTAGGGGCCAGAGTCTTTCTCCTGGAGACCCTCCAGTCGCAGGGACAGGTTCCGGGAGGGCATGGAGTAGACCAAGGATACTCCAGGTTTGCTTGTTGTGACCCCATTGATGTAGGACAACACCTGGTGTGGGGCACAATACATCCCTACCATTACTACGTGTGTATACTGTGCCTACAGGCTCAGCCAATCTCCCTCCCCCAACTGGCATTCTCCACATGCCCCTCACATGCACCCATTCTTCTAACCTGAACCAGCTCCCCATTCACCTTTTGTCCCTAGCCCCTCTCACTGCCCCGGGTCCTCTTCACCAGAACAGTTCTTGGTTCCCGTACATTGTCTCATCTCCCAATTGCGGTGTTTAGAAAGGTGACATAATAGTGGGAGGAGGGACAATGTAAATAGGAGGTATGTATGCATGCAACTCAGACTGCTGGGGTGGATCCAGGTTTGTAAGACCTGAAACTTACACAATGGGGGGAGACATCTTCGAGAAAAAAAATATGAAAAATATATTTTAAAAGTATCAAATGAGGCTGGGCACATTGGCTCATGCCTGTGAGCACTTTGGGAGGCCGAGGCAGGTGGATTGCTTGAGTCCAAGAGTTCAAGACCAACCTGGGCAATATGGTGAAACAGTCTCTATAAAAAATAAAAAAATTAGCCTAGCATGGTGACGTGTGCTTGTAGTCCCAGTCCCTCAGGGGGCTGAGGTGGAAGGATTATTTGAGCAGGAGCGGTAGAGGCTATAGTGAGCCAAGACTGCACCATTGCACTCCAACCTGGGCAACAGAATGAGACCCCTGTCTCAAAAAAAATCCAAATGACTTCCTTGAACACAGTTTTCAGGGGTTCTGAACATTGTTTCGTTCTCTTCTGGGTAAACCTTTATTTGGATGTAAACCTGGTGTCAAGACAGATGGGCGGGAGACTGTGAGAGGAGATGGTCTCTTGGTTCTTGAGGTGGTATAAAGGGGGGCAAGGTGACAGATGAGAATCATTTGGAAAGAGAAGTGGCCTGTGACTCGACAGTATTCAAAGCAGAGAATGTGAAAGCAGAAATATGCTCTTTTTTTTTTTTTCAGACAGAATCTCACTCTGTCGCCCAGGCTGAAGTGCAGTGGCTGGATTTTGGTTCACTGCACCCTCTGCCTGTGGATTCAAGTGATTCTCCTGCCTCAGCCTCCCAAGTAGCTGGGATTACAGGCAGGTGCCACCATGTCCGAAAAATTTTTGTATTTTTAGCAGAGACGGGGGTTTCACCATGTTGGCCAGGCTGCTCTGGAACTCTTGGCCTCAAGTGATGTGCTCACCTCGGCCTCCCAAAGTGCTGGGATTACAGGTGTGAGCCACCGCGCCAGGCCAGAAATATGCTTTTACAAGTCGTGTGTGTTACCTCCCCTAAGCGTTTCCCAGTCCTCCACTTCCATTTTTTCCCTCCTCCTCTCCACCCCCATAACCAAGTAAAATGCCTCTCCACTTTTACAGTATTTTGTGTGCTGGATTTTTAGGGAAAGTCGGCAAAAGATAATTGCTTGGGAAGTCTCCCATATCAGAACAAAAACTGAACCGGTGAAGACTTCTGCTCTTCCCTGAAACTCCTTCCCCGGCCCCCATTCCCCGGCCCCCATTCCCTCTCTACCCCTCCCACCCCTACCAGCTCTTTGCTTACAACCCCCGCTGGGCGCAACTTGCCGCTGGCTGAGAGGCGTTCCTCCCTCACCTGATCCTCCTTTTCTTTATCTTTGAAGAACCACATCACAAAGGGCACCTCCCCTGGCTGGGCTGAAGACACCTCCGCGTGCAAGGTGTACCACGCTGGAAGCACCACTTCCCCTCCCTCCACCGCCTGCAACTGGTTGGCGGGCAAGTGCAGCTGCAGCTCGGCCCGCGAGGGGGGCGCTGGAGACAAGAGCGAGGCGTGAGTGCCCAGGACCCGCTCCCAGCTCCGCACGCGGACCCTGCCCGACGCGGCTCCACGAGAGAGTGAGGAAAGTCGCTCTAACAGGAAAGAGGAACCTTGTGGGGTCCGGCCCCTGGAGGCCTCAAGGGGTGCCCAGGGACCACTGGTTCAGTGTCCTGCTTCCCATTTCATCACGACTTCACCGCCAGCCTCTGCGGTTGTAGCGGGGATGGGGACACATTTCTATGCATTTATTCGTATCCAGAGGCGTAGATTTCTGAGCATCAAAGAAAGGGGGCAGATTTCCAGCGAGGAGGGGCAGATATCAGGAGAAAGGGCAGATCGACTGTTTCTGTTGTACCTTCCACGTAGCCCACTTGCTTCCCTAGTTTTCCTGAGCGAGAGCCAAGGGAGAGTAGCGATGCTGCTCAGGGCCGCCAGGGTCCCTCACTCCTGAGTTCCCGACGGGCGGAGGGGTTTGGGAGGCCGCCTGGTTACCTGTTAACCCTGCGGCTCCTTCTGAACTTGCCAGGAGCTGGAGAGAGCAGAACGGCCCAGCGCCCAAGCCTGACCCGGTGAATGCGATGCTCCTCGCCCTCCCGCGCAATCCCAGAGGCGGGCTTCCCTTGGAAAACGGAGAGCTGAAACCCGGAAATCTCCTCGGAGCCCTTCTGCGGTCGGGCGATCTGGGCAGAGAACTCTCGGGTGGCAAGGAATTAAGGGCAGCGCGAACGACGGTCTCCGGACAAGTATAAAGCCTCCCCTGAGTGTGTCCGGCACTCGGGGTGGACCGGGGTGTTGGTCTCGAGGAGGGGGCTATTGTTTGCACCATGGCGTCCTGAAATACTCATCCTTTGCCCTTTGGGGAGGCAACAGAGCAGTCAACTGGTAAGCCCTTTGGGGAATAACCCTGGGCTTGCACACGGCCAGGCCTGAGGATGCTGGCTGCTCTAGTCCCGGGCCCTACTCCCTCCAGGCCTCGGCCCTCTGCCTCGGAGCAGAAGACGCCACCTCTGCGTGGCTAGCAGGCGGCCAAGGCCGCGGGAAGAGGCCGCGGGAAGAGGCCGCAGCCAGGCCCCGCTCTCCACCCTCACCCTCGGAGAGCCAGGCTGAAGGCCTCTAAGGCCTGGGAGCCGATCCGGCCAGGATGCAAGCCACCCCCACCGCTTCCCGGCTGCGCCGTACAGAACCCCCACCTCTGTTACTTGGCCTTCGCAGCATCCCCCTTCTCATTTCCTGGAGGATCTCTGTGGTCTGGGCAGGAAATTTGTACCCAGTGATAAGGCAGAAGACAATGAAGGGGGGGCCACTAGACCGGAGGCTCTACGGGAGGAAACAGTCCCCGCCTCAAGGAGCTGGACGTCCCCTGGGGACCCAGCCCGCTGCCATTCCGCCGAGGCCGGGCACGCCTGGAGCCTGCAGGTGCCGCCGGCTCTTCCCCAGCCTTCCTACAACGCGCACCGAGCGGCCGGAAGCGGTTTCCGCCAGGAAACTGCCTGAGGCCCAAAAGGGGCGCGCGCTTCCTTCACCTTGTGGACCACCAGCGACCTCCCCAGGTCCCACATTTATAATTCCACTTGCCAGAAGGTAGAGGAGAGTGAAGAGAGATAGTAAACGGACACACTGGGGTCTGGGCACGTGCTTCTTGCCCTGCGCCCTGTCAGAAACTAGGAACAGAAGAGGGCCTGAGGCTTTTCTGCTCTCTGTCCTGGGTGTCTGCTGGCTCGGAAGTCACCCAACTGGTCCCTTTTCTTCGGTCCCAGGGTCCACGGAGCCACTGGGAGAGAAAAGGAGGCTGGTTGGGTCTGAGAGGACACTGGGACAGCCCAAGAAGGGGACCCTTTCGGCCCACAGCCCTCTCCGAGGCCAGCGTGAGGGAGCCGGCAGGGCCCTAAGGAGAGCGAAATGGGCCCGCTCCCCAGGGCAACTATTTTTAGTCTCTGTCTTTCTCTGAGAAACTCCCCCCGCGGGCTTCTCACGCCCCAGGGGCAGCGGCGCTGAGCCGCGGAGGAGCGTGCTGAGGCGGAGAGCCTCCTCGGGAGCCCAGAGGAGCGGAGCCGGGCGCCTGCCCGTTGCCCCGCGGTCACCAGTGCCATTTAACCCTCGAGTGGCTGGCGGGAACTGGGCAACCCCCAGGGGAGCCGATAGGAACTTTTGAGTCCAGGTCTTCAGTATGACGAACGGAGGCCCAAAGCTGGGGTAGGACAGAGGGTTGCAGATGAGCAGCAGGTGAAGCCTGGGACACTCAGGCAGCCAACTTGAACTGTCCTCCCTCGCTTCAGAGATTCCTCCAGCCCCCACCCCCCACAAGGAAGGGGGATAGAGTTGGGGTGGAATGCAGAAGGAACAGAGCTGAAGTTGAAGTTGGGAAGGCCGGGATGAGATGTTTGAGGGATCCTGGAGCAGGCCCACCAAGCCCGGAGGGACAGAAGACTACTGCGGGCTTTGGTGTGGCCTGGGGGGCTGTACTTGAGACCCACTTTATCCAAGGACTGTAATATTGCATGCCCCAACAACTGTGGAGCACAGAACAGGCTAAAGGGGACACTGGTGATTCTCATCTCAGTCCTCATCATTGTGGCTGAATTTCACTCTACAGCTTTCCAGGCCTTACTTGTCCTGACATCCTGCAACCTGAGAAATGAGTTAAAGTCAATATAGCTGAACCCACCCTTCACTCCCATTCGAGATCCTTGAAGGGGGATGGCAAGAAAGCTGAGGGATAGCAAGTGAAACAGCTTCAAAGGGCCTAGTCCCGCCGGGTCCTTCTCTCCCAGGTGGAGTTCTGAGCCACCCCAGCTTCAGCTGAAGCCAGCGCCCCTGGAGGCCTCCAACGCTTCCCAAACCCTTGCTCCAAGGAGGTTCCCTTCCTGACCTTTGGCCACCCTCCTCTCAATTTCCCCTCATCCCTTTGGCTCTGGGAACCAATAGGGGTGGTGGGCCTGGAGGAGGGGGGGGTCACAATTCTGTTTCTCTGTGCGTTTGAACCCCTCCCCCATTTCCTGTGTCCCAAATGACCTCACGGTCGTCCTTTTGGGGCACCTCCCTTGATTCTCAGGGCAGGAAGCAGGAGGGAGCAAGAGAGAGGATCTGCGCTGGGGAATTGACACAAAGTGCGTGTGTCAAGCCTGGGGACCAGAGGTATTTCCCCGGGGGATCTTCCTCATCAGCTTGTATGTGGGGTCGGGGATGAGAGGGGGCTAGAGTTAAGTCCTTAAGCTCTTTAGCCAGTGTCTCATCTAGCGGCTCAGCTCATCCGGCTCTGCTGGGTGGGGGGTGGGGAGTGGACAGGGTGAGCAACGGTTCCGATAATTCACCCCAGAGGTATCCAGGTCTTTCGAGAGATGCCGTTACCTCCCCCAGCCATCCGCCCCCACACCCAAACTGGGAGCTGTACCCGCCAAAGTGAGAAGTCAGCGCCAGCCAGCGATGCCCTGGAGTGGGATTAGGAGGTCAGGGGAGGAGGGCGAGTCGTGGGACCCAGTTCCGCAGCAGTGGCCAAAGTTCTCCCTCAGGGTCGAACTCACCCCATCCCGCATCCCAAGTCCCCTCCAGGTCCGGGTTTCACTCACCGAGGGCACTCAGCCCCAGGAACAGAAACCGCAGCAAGTTGGTCACCAGGGGCCCCGGGAGGGAATTCATGGTCCTCCCTGGCCCGGACCGAGTCAGAGGCGCCAGCTGCGGGACGCACGGACCCGCAGGTGCCGAGGCTGCGCAGCGGCCGGAGCGTGCGCGGGAGCCGGGTCGCCGACACCCAGGGCGGCTCCAGCCCAAGTCTGCGCGCCTGTGTGCTGGTGGCGGGGTGGGGACCGACGGCGACAGCGGGGCGGGGCATTCGAGGGGGCGGAGAGGTCGCTGTCCTCCCGGGCGGGGCGCGCGGGGTCCGCCGCCCGGGGGCGCCCCCAGCGCGCGGACGGCGGGATCCTGCAGCCTCTTCCAGGTCTGAACGCAGGGAGGGGTGAGGTAAGCTGTGATGCCCCACGAGCCAGCCAGGGAGTGGAGGGGGAAGAGGAGGCTCCAGAACTATCCTGAGCCATAACCTCCCCTTCCGCCGGGGTGGGATAGGAAGGGTGACCAGGAAGGGTGGGAAATTTGGGGACTATCCGAAGTCGGAACCACCCGTAACCCCTGACATGTAAACGCTCCTGGGCTCTGGCTCCAACAACCCGCTCCAAGCTTGGGGGTGCCGCATCCCCGGCCCAATCAGGGCGGCCTTCCTGAAGGAGGAAGAGGGGAGCAGCATTTTCCAGTTGCAGGCAGAGGCCGGAGCGCCAGCCGCGCGGACTCCTTTGTACCGCGGGAATCTGTGGCTTTCCTGGAGGCGGGGGCTGAGCGGCCACCGGAGCGCTGCAGCGAGGGCGACGGCGGAGGCCGCGCGGGAGCCCAGGGCGCGCGGGGAATCTTCACCTGCGGGCAGGAAAAAGCGTTCCGCGAGTTCCGCAGACCCCAACCCAGGCTGGAGGATTACCCCGGCCTGTGCCTCATATTCCGAGCAGGGAAGGTTGGCACAAAATAGTCCCAGGAGCTGAGCGGGAAACTGAGGCAATGTGCATGCTGCTCCCAGCTTAGCCCCTGAAATGAGCGGCGTACAGGCCTGATGTTGACTGGGGAGGAGGGGCGGCTGCGAGAAGGAAGACAGGACAGTCCCTCCGTTTCTTCTTTATACCCCGAATCTTCAGTGCCTCCCATTCCCGCAGTGAAAGGCTCAGGCGCGCGCTGATCCTTTAATTCCCGAGACTAGATCTTGTTCGTTGTGAATTGAATTTAACGCCCCCCTCCCCGCGCCATTCGGTCAAAAGGCACCTCTGCGCCCTCTGGCGGCCGCTGCTCCCTTACAGAAAGGCACGCACCTGTTCTTGCTTTTCTGTCCAACAGCCAAAAAAAAAAAAAAGAAAAAAGAAAAAAGAAAAAGAAAAAGAAAAAGATGCTTCAAACATCCCAGCACAGCTCAACCACCCAGCAAAGGTCAGTGAGGGCAGAAAGCATAACAACGATTTCCTGGCGCTGCCCGCGGCTGTCTGGGAAGAAAAGCAGCCAGGCCTGCGGGATTCCATTTACTGTACATAGTTCTGTTGTTTTAACAGAGTGTAGTCCCTGGGCCCACACCTCACACAAGGTCTTTTTCTATACAGTGCCCCATTCGCCCTCTCAGCTGCTTCTTCCTAGTGTGATCTGCCTGGCTCCTCTTCAAATACCTGCCTTGCAGTGACTTTGAGAAATGCCTATGCAAACACAAAATTGCTCATGCAAACCCTGGAATCTAGTACTTGGCAGCTCAGTGGAGGCAAAGACAACAGGAAGAGATACCTGCCAGTCTCACACTCTTGTGTAGGGAGCTACAAACTTGGACTTGGCCAAGCAGATTGTGTGGTGGGGTTGGGGGCTGTTGTTTGGTTTTCCTATTCCATCACACTCAAATTTTTCTTGGCTTTAGTCTGCATTGCAAACCATCTCTTGTAAACACCCCTCCTTTGTTTCCAGACAAGTCACCCCAAATAAGTAACTCCTTCCAAGAGAGGAAGTACAAAGTCTTTTGGTTCTAACCTAGAAACACCAAGTATCTAATCACACAGGCTGTGCTTATCCTGATCAAGTGCTACATAAGGTGTAGCCTCAACATTCATTCCCTGTAGCTAACTTTTCCTTCAGAATCCAACCCCAAATTACATCTGACATGGGAAGTAAAGCTGCAACCAATGATTTGTAGTCAGTGAATGTCTCCATGCGACACAGGGGCAGTCTTTTCAAGATTCTTTGACCCTAGAGAATTGTCCTCACTATCTCCTGTCTCCTATTTCAGCAATTTCTTTCCTCTGACCCTGACGCAGTCAAGTAGTAGAAGTTAGCAGAGTAGCTCCATTACTTTGTGAAAGTTTTGGCCAAGATTCATTTTAGGGTGGACTGCTCTCCACCCTGGTGTAAATGACACAGATGATCTATGTGTGACCTGGGAACTGCTTACATAAACATGTGTGCAAGAGCTAAGTTCACAGTTTCATCTGTTAGAGACTTGCAGGTCATTAGTGTTTCTTCCAATCACATCTCATCTTAGATTTCAAAAGTAATTCCTAATATTTACCTTTACATTTGAATATACTTTCTCTGTCCCCCTTGAATCAGTTATAAAGCTTCATTAAGGTCTAAATAGTACATTTTTTATTTTTGGCAATGCTCATAGTTATCTGACATCCTGCTATCTTCTTTTCTAGACTGTTCTGGCCAAAGAGACTGGAGATCCAGTATCAGCAAGGTACTTTCTTGGTAAACCTCCATTTCCCAATGCTCATCTTTGTCCTCTACCCCCCACCCATCCCAAAGCAAATGGTGAAAACATCTATTGGATCCAGCCTTTGCTATCTTCTCCATGCCGCTCGTAGTGGGTCTAGCAATGTCCCATTCTCGGTAATGTTCAGTAGGTCTAAAACATCCTTGCGAAATGTTCCCCAAGTGTTCTGCCCCAGCTAAGCAACTAACAACAATGGGAAGACGCAGAAAAAAAAAATGCATAGAGCATAATGTTAGTTTTGGGGCTGGTCAGTGGCAACATTTTAGAGATGCCATGAAGTATTCCTGGTAATAATGCTTGTTCCTACAGCATTTAGCACTGAATACTATGAGATTATGGCTAAAAGATGGTCAAGACTGCCTCAGCCTTTAGGATCAGAATTCTAAGTTCCAAAGAAGAGCAAACTCAGGAGGATTTCCTCAGGCCTCTGCCTATAGATGCTGCCTGGGGAGAACAGGTGCCACACTCAAAACATTCTCAAGATATTTATATTCTCCCTGAACTAGTACCCAACTCCATAACCCCAGACTCAAATATTTAACAGAAATAAAAGCCATCTCATTGATTATAAGCTCTCTAGTTATTACAAAGATAAGCATCAATCAACCAACAGGCATCAGAATGAGAAAATCACTGATCTGAGAACATTCCGGCTGCAGGAAAAGAACACTTTTTGTTAATATGCAACTGTATCTTCAGTAGTATAGAAAAACGAGAAGAATGAGAGTTCTTACCTGGATTTGCAGCCCACTTTAAGCAGAGTACCTGAGAGATGCTGGGAAATCATAAAGATAAATAACCAATCCAACAAGTTCCTGCCATGAGACCAAAGTGATCCTTGACTACTCTGTTAGTAAGCGATTCTCAGCCCAGAGTACTAACCTGTAAGTGGAGTGGTGATTGGCCCATTAGAAATATCTGAAAGATCTAAATGTGACAGCTACCTTCCTAATGGACTTATACCTGTCAATTCCCTCTCCTAAAAAAATACTTTTGGGCTGGCCCCACTGGCTCATACCTGTAATCCCAGCACTTTGGGAAGCCAAGGTGGGAGGATTGCTTGAGGACAAAAGTTTGAGACTAGCTCGGTGGAAACATAGCACAATCCCTGTCTCTACCAAAAAAAGAAAAAAAAAAGTGAAAACATTGCAGGTGTGGTGGCACTCGAGAATGTAGTCTCAGCTGCTCAGGAAGCTTTGAGGCAGGAGGATTACCTGAGCCCCGGAGTTTGAGGCTGCAGTGAGCTATGATTGCACTCCTGCACTCCACCCTAGGTGACAGCAAGACCTTGGGTGACAGAGCAAGACCCTATCTAAAAAAAAAAAAAAGATGTTTCTACTGGATCTTCCTTCCTTTTGAGAGACAGCAAGATTATATCAATTTTCCAGTTGTACTCCTTGAGAGCTGCCCCTGAGTACGCAGTGTAAAAGATGATGAATGAGTCTTTTACAAATTCGTGTACTTAGGGTCAAAAGGATTATCCCAGTCATTTTTAAAAGAATTACAAAATGAGATGTCCAGTGACCTTTGGTACTCTGACAATGACATTGGTCAGTGAGGTATAGAGAATGAAAGGATGTGAAGATACCCTGCCCTGTTTGTTCTCTTCATTCTTAGCAGTAAAGTCAGAGCACAGCCCCCACTGCCAGTGCGGCCACACTCTGCTACAAAAAGCTCAACTACTACGCCAAGGGGCCAGGAATTACTTTAATTTTTTTTTTTTTAAAAAGGTTTAAATGGCAACACAACTGTAAAGTTGGTACATCACAGAAACAAAGGTCTTTGCAGGCAACACTGATTGGAAATAGCAAAACACTTGGTTGGTGAAAAAAATGAAACTAAATTATATACAATAGTAGCTAAGGGTGATATTGAAAAACAGTCTTTTTAACTGTGAATCAAGATTTAACTTGCCATTATCTATTGCTTATTTATTCAGGGTTGTAAATATTACTTATATAGAGACACAGAGATGTGTAAAAATGAAACATTGTGAAAAAAATACAATTTTTCAATTTCATATGAAACTCAAAGTATAAGTTTTGTCCAATATGGAATGTACCTACATTTGTTTATATTAGGGCTCTAAAATCCATTTAAAAATTGTTTTTCTGTTTTTAAAAAAGAAATAGCTGACCCACCATGCAAGTTCGCTATATATCTTGCTTGCTCAAAATGAGCATTTTCAGGTGAGGTCTGTTTTTTCTGGCCCAAGTCTACTATGATTCCTTAGAAGTCGTACTGGCCCAACTGAAGAAAGGGTTTCCATGAAGAGTCTGATGGTGGCATCTGGATGAGGGGTGGTCCAGGTAATGGGAAGAGAGTAGAGAAGAAGGAGCTAAGAGCCCAAATCCTTATGAAGGATGACATTCAGTTGTTAAATTTTAAGGGGTATCCAATGGCTTTTTCCAGGCACTCAACTAAAGAGCCTGCAGAAAGAAAATCCCTCTCTACTTCTACAAATTTGATGTAGATGGATTTGGGAGAAACTCCGGGATCCACAATACAGTTCTGAGACAAAAACCCATTAATACCAACCCAATCTTTGCTGAAGGTTTTGGTATTTGCTTGGAAATGTAAAAATAAGCACTGCTGCAGAGTCCTGACCTCAGCAATTCCGAGGTAGCAATAGGTAATTCGGGTGGGTTCTATTTCCACCTGTAATGAGGTTTGTGCTGAAAGGGTTTCCAGGTCAACCCGGCCCTCTTTTCCTGGGTCCAGGGAACGCTGCTCCATGTGTGGTGAGAGGGGCCTCTCAATACATTCTTCATAGCCAATGGCATAAAGGCCTGGGCTTTTAGGAATACCCCCAGGCAATAAATATTGAACAACATTCCCACCAGTTGGTTTGGAGTGGGCAATGGGTATCCAGTCAATTTCCATGTGCAGCTCCAAGCACCTAGCTTCGCTAATAGTGATCTCTAAAAATTTGTAGTAAACATTTTTCCAGTTCATTTTCTGCACTCGGGTCATAATGATCCGTCCTTCAGGCTTCTCAGAGTTGAAGTACTCCCGAAGTCGCTTGCCAAGGGGCACCTGGGAGCTGATCTCAGCATAATGGTAACGGATATCCTCTTTCCAACGGGTGTTATAACCAATTCCAAAAATGGCCAGTTTATTAGAAAGATGGAGCCTTGAAAAGTCTGTCCAGCTCTGAAAAAGTTCCCATTTCAACTGTACCGATTCCAAAATCTGCACAATATTCTGCATGATGTCTCTCTTCCTGGAAAGAGAAATAAAAGTCAAATT
The DNA here is from genome assembly GCF_037993035.2 of Macaca fascicularis. Classification (NCBI taxonomy): domain Eukaryota; kingdom Metazoa; phylum Chordata; class Mammalia; order Primates; family Cercopithecidae; genus Macaca; species Macaca fascicularis. The sequence continues at coordinate 123,346,183 of NC_088388.1, forward strand.
CCCTAAGTATCTAGAACAGCAGTGTCAGATAGAACTGTCTGTGATGATGGAAATGTTCTGTATCTGCTCTTCAATGTGGTGGCCACTAGAACATAAAATGTGGCTGAGGTATTACATTTTTAATCATATTTAGTTTAAAATTACATTTAAATAGCCACATGTGACTAGTAGCTACTGTACTGGGCAGTATAAGTCTAGATAATCAACCTATTAAAATGAAAGAAACACACCCCTAGCAAGTTTCTAAGAATTAATGATAAACTGCTTTCCGTGACTTCTATAGCCTCACTGTATAATCAGAATCCATACCTTAGACTCTAGGATTTCAGAAATCTATGGATCATAACATTTTAAAGTGGCTATTATGGCCTTTGGACCTAACTACTTACCAAAATAAGGTGAAAAATGCTGTATTTAGAAAAGAAAAGTATCTGGCATCACTTAAAATAATTAACAGCTTAATTTCTAACCTGGAAATTCAGAAAGTCCAATAATGGACTTTGTGTGTGCTGTGGGAAAATATACAACTGATTATGACTAATGACCTTTTGAAAATGACATTTTCTATTTGTCTGAAATTCATTACTAATCCCCAAATTAAAAGAAGTCAGGTTAGCACAGAATTAAGATCTGGGAATTCAGACGGAAAAGGCTCACATTAGGCTTAGATTTCAAGAGAGTAACATTCAAGATAATAAATTGAGACTGTGCTAGAAAACCCTTTATAAAGAGAAGCAAAAGAATTATTTCAATTTTGACTAGTATACTTAACAGAATAAGACAAAAATGCTGGATTTTTTTTTTTTTAATTTCACAGGCTGCTTAAATCATGTAACTTGTATATATATGAAGCTATATAAAGTTTGTTTCTCAAGTACAGCAAAACTTTGATACTCGAAGATTGGTTTGTTAAATATTAACTTGGAAAGGAACTATTACCCTCCACATCAATTACAGGTTTAACCTACAAAAACACTCAACCACCACACTTACATACAATCACACACAGGCAAGAGAGGGGTGTGTGTGCTAACAGGTTCTTGAAAAAAGGCTCTGGAAGGAGCTCGATCCTTGAGACTTTTCCTGTTACATTCTCATACCTTCTAGGGGAGGAGCTTTAGGAACATTCTGGGGAGGCTTCACATGGCCATTCTCAGTCTGTCCTCTCGCTCTCCTTGACTTCCTTTGCAAGATGGCAAAGAATTAATATTTTGTTATCAGCTGCTTCTTGGAGCTAAGACTGCCCTGAATTTACCGTCTATCCTTTAGTTTGTCTTGAAAGCTTTCAAGTATGGGAGTGGTTATCTAGATGAAATCACTACATTCTCAGGGAATTATTCCCCTTCTCAGAGGAGACAAAAGCACTTGGTCACTTTTATGATGTCTGGTTGTGGTGCTTATGAGGCTAAGACATAGATCATATTTCTGCATAAGTCGACGCTTTAAAGGAAAATTCTCTTTCATAGCTACCATCTTTCCCTGCCCTCCTTTGAAATGTTTTATTGATCTTACAGAGGACTATGCTAAGGAGTTGGGATGGAGAGCAGAGATTTTTGTCTATTATGCTCAGTGAAGTATCCCAATGCCTGACATATAATAGGCACTTGAGAAACGTGTTGAATAAATGAGCAGACTAGGAGATTAGCTAGGTTCAGCTAATCCCACCTATACCTAAGGAGAAAAAGCAATCCCATGCCCAAATCATGTTATTTTATTCAGCATTCTCATGGCACTAATGCTATAGTCAGACCCTGCAAAGAACCGTTTTAAAGAAACTCTTGGCCTACCCAGACCTTGTTCAGAATCTCTCACCCCGAGAGCTAAAACCTGGAGGAGAGGTAGCTAGGCTCGATACTTCTGCAAAGCCTGTCAGTTTCCTGCCCTGCTGATCTGAGCCTGAAGCTGATTTGGACTCAAGATTCACACCAGCATTTCAAAGCTCTGGAGCACAATGAGAACTAGACTCATTAACTGTTATTTAAACATTTATAATTGTTATTTAAACTTTTAAATTACTCATTGTTATTTAAACAATTCCTGAGAACTGTCTGTTAGATTTCCTGGTTTTTCACGTTCCAATCACCAGAAAAGTTTAAGAGGTTTGAGGCTGGTGAAGTGAAATCCATAAAATCTGAGTTCATTCCTAGTTATATCAACTGGGCCTCCCGTGAAGGTCCTGAATGATTATAAGGAAGAGATAGGACATTGTAGTGAAAAACCAGTGACTTTTTTTGGAGAGTAAGGGTTTGAAAGTATAGATTTTGTTATAACTTTTTTTTGTTTTTTGGAGATAGGATCTTGCTCTGTCACCCAGGCTGGAATGCATGACTCACCGGAGCCCGGACCTCCCAGACTCAAGTAATTCTCCCGCCTCAGCCTTCTGAGTAGCTGGGACTACAGGCATATGCCACTATACCCAGCTAATTTTAAAATTTTTTGTAGAGATGGGGGTCTATCTATGTTGCCCAGGCTGGTTTTGAATTCCTGGGCTCAAGCAATCCTCCTGTCTTGGCTGCCCAGGATGCTGGGATTACAGGCATGAGCCACCACTCTTTGCCTTGTAATAACTCACTTTTTTTTCGAGACAGAGTCTCACTCTGTTATCCAGGCTGGAGTGCAGTGGCACCATCTCGGCTCACTGCAAACTTTGCCTCTTGGGTTCAAGCGATTCTTGTGCCTCACCCTCACCAGTAGCTGGGATTATAGGTGTGTGCCACCACGCTCAGCTAATTTTTTTTTGAGACAGAATCTGGCACCTCCATGTCCCAGGTTCAAGCAATTCTCTTGACTCAGCCTCCCAAGTAGCTGGGATTACAGGCAACTGCTACCACGCCTGGCTAATTTTTTGTATTTTAGAGACAGGGTTTCACTATGTTGGCCAGGCTGGTCTTGAACTCCTGACCTCATGATCCGCCTGCACCAGCCTCCCAAAGTGCTGCAATTACCGGCATGAGCCACCGCACCAGGCCTAATTTTTGTATTTTTACTAGAGACAGGGTTTCACCATGTTGGCTAGCTGGTCTCAAACTCCTGACCTCAAGTGATCCACCCACCTCAGCCTCCCAAAGTGCGGCGATTAAAGGCGGGCGCGTGAGCCATCATGCCTAACTTATTTTTTTTACAACAACAATCAGTTTCCCTTCCTTTGGTACACTTTGATGTCACACTCCTAAGAGACAACTACTTCCCAATAAGAAATGGCCTTAAACTTACTGATGTGGGCGATTAGTTTCTTTTTTGAGAAATGAAATAATGGCTACCATTTGGGGGAAATACTCCTCATCCCTGAACTCTCACCCTCTTCTCAGACATGGAATCAGATGACAACGGGAATTCTTTGATTCCAAAGAGAGACTCTGAAAAAGAAACGAGCATTTACAAAGGGGAGGTGATAGTGGTGGCTTGCTGAATAAAAACAACTAATGTGGCCGGAAACTGGCTCACGCCTATAATCCCAACACTTTGGGAGGCCGAGGCAGGTGGATTACTTGAGGTCAGGAGCTCGAGATCAACCTGGCCAACATGGCAAAACCCCATCTCTACTAAAAATACGAAAATTAGTCGGGCATGGTGACGCGCCTGTAGTCCCAGCTACTCAGGCTGGAATTACAGGTGCTCGCAGTGAGCTGAGATTGCACCACTGTGCTCCAGCCTGGATGATGGAGTAAGACTGTCTCAAACAAACAAACAAACAAAAAACAACTAGTGCTTTCTTGTTGTGCTGCCTGTCACCTATCACAGCCCTTTTTGCCTCTTCTCTGCCATCTCTCTGACATCAAGATCACATGTGTGGGATGAAGCACCCAAGAATGAGTGGGTGCTAACAATACTCCAAGGTTAACAGGTGAAAAAAATGAAAGGTGTTCCTTACTTTCCCTATAAATTTTCTGTCAGTATATTCCCCTCAGTAATTGTATTTAATCAGGGACTCACTTAAAGCTATTAAAAAGAACCACAAATATAATGTCACTGGTAATTCCAAGAACTACGATGTCCTTGCACAAAAGATAATGCTAAACTCGGGGAAGATCAAGTTGTGTGGACCAGGGAGGACCCTGTCCCTGGACTTTCTTAGACTTTCCTCTAGCAACTGCTTTCTTCTCCAAATGTATAATAGGCCATCTAAGAGCTTTCTTTTTGATTCCCAAAATACTTCAGGTGTCCCTCTGGTCTGCCTCTCATTTCACCTAACCTCAGATAAACTCAGGTTCCTGTGACTCATCTTTGTGCCTTAATTAAACATCCAGATGTCCACATCCACACACAGTCAAACACCATAAACACGCCTGCTTTCCTGTAACACATTTATTTCTTCTTCTATACAAAATTATCAACATTTTAGCTAATCACTGGAAGAGTTAAGCTAAGACGTGAAAGAATGTATAGACATCTGGCTGGGTGCGGTGGGTGGCTCACGCATGTAATCCCAGCACTTTGGGAGGCTGAGGCGGGCGGATCACCAGGTCAGGAGATTGAAACCATCCTGGCTAACACGTTGAAACCCCGTCTCTACTAAATATACAAAAAATTAGCTGGGCGTGTTGGTGGGCATCCACCAACTACATAGCTGCGTAGTCCCAGCTACGCTGGAGGCTGAGGCAGGAGAATGGCGTGAACCCTGGAGGTGGAGCTTGCAGTGAGCAGAGATTGCACCACCGCGCTCCAGCCTGGGTAACCGAGCGAGACAAAAAAAAAAAAAAAAAAAAAAAAGAAGAATGTATAGACATCACAGTTCTTGGAATTACCAGTGATGCTATGTTTGCGATGCTTTCTAATAGCTTTAAGTGAGTCCCTGATTAAATCTAAAGAATGAATAGACATGCCTCCTTGGTGAATGGCCGGAACTTTCGTAACATGTCTAAATATTTTCTGATCTTCCCAATGGTCATTAAACTTAGGCAGACACACTTTCTGGAAAGGTGAAGCATCTACTTACTGTGCTTCTTCAGAAGACTCTTGTTTTATTTTTAATGTTCTCTTTGTGACAGGTATTTCATCTGAAAAGCAAATATTTTGAAACAAGTTATGTTTTCCTAAGTGGTGGCATGCATGTATGTAGATAAGTAGCTATGTTTACTGATCATCCCATACTTTCCAAAACCAGGCTTTTATTCTAGTGTCAAACACTGTCCAATATCAGATTTATAAATATAGCTCTTATATAATGAGATGCATACATTCATATGCAAGATCAGAAACCAGCTCGACAAGTATAAAATTCTTCAAGGTCACCAGTGGATTTCCAGCTAGGAGCTTAAAGCTTAATTTCACTGCAGACATGATTTTAAAAGGATAAGAATAAAAATAATTCTGTTCTATTTAGATTTTCTATGTAGGTTTTATAAAGCAATTATTCCCCCAATATCAGGATCAACACATTCTGCATATTGCTTTTTTTCCCAAAGGTTTGAGTGACTTAACTCTCTACGGCAAAACCAGTGTTATGGAATGCCAAAGTAATTTAGAACTTATTACTCCTTTGAAATTAATCGGTAGTGATCGCTTACCATCTACCCCTTTTATTCTTCTAATCGTTAAGTCCATCTCTTATACGCTGTTAGTCTTATAGTTTTATAATATTTTTAAAACAACATTGCTAAGAAACATATTAGCATTTAGTCCTTTTTCTTTGGAATTAACATTTTTCTATCATCAAGAATTTGGTAAAAAAACAGAGCCCATGGACTTTTATCTAAAGCTCAGGGAGCATGTTTATACTGCCAATCCGACCTATACTTCCTTGGGGGTTGCCTGAGCACCAAGGGCTGGGAGCAAGAACATATCCTTCTAAGTGAGCACTCATTACACAACCTGCTCTTAATGTATAATGGCTGATTGATCAGTACTTCCAAATTATGCAATCAAATTATGAAAATAAAAATTGGAGCATGTAATGAGCAAAGAAACAGAAAAACCCCACAACTACATATACACTCTTAGGCCTTACAAATTTACATTTCATGACCAGGAATTTTATTTTCCATTTTTAATGCCTATGACTGTATAAATCATTCCAGCTACTGCTGGAATGGGATCCCTTAAGAAGTGTGAAGGAATATGATCACACAGTTCAAATATCAGCTCTACTGAAGATAAATGGAGGCTTCCCCTCAATTTTTGTTCAGGCTCAAGTCTGGGAGAAGACCTTTTCCAAATCATAAACAGAAAAGAAAAATATATTTGGGATAAAGGAAGGAATTCCTAAGAACTACATCTACAGCAGTTGGGCCAAGAGTCATTATCTTAGCAGTCATCTTAGAACTAGAAGGTACAGGATACTTAGAATTGCATAGGATGTTACCTGTCACGGAGGGTACTTGTATAGCTGAGAATTAGAAATTCTTCTGTGTCTTTGGGAATCTTGCTGGTAAATAACTTGCCAAATGAACAACATCAAGCACCAGTTGGCAGTTTAAGGCTAAACCAAGGATGCCTATATTGCCCCAAATAGACTGGGACGTGCAAATTCATAAAAGACACATAAGGCAGAGATGCCCTTTATGCCTCGTGCTGGCCACTATAAGGAACAGTACCGAAGATATTTACAGATGAGAAGTACGGGTGCACATACATAAAGGTATATAAATACACACAAATGTAAGTATCATATATGTTGGCTTTCTTACCCAATTCCTGATCTGTTGGATAGCCATGGAGATCCTGACTGTGGTTTCCCCAGTCCTCCTGTGAATAGTCCTCCATAGTGCTGCCATCTGACTCCAGCTCCTGGTACAAGCCACTACTGTTAATAAGTACAGGCTGGCAGGGCTGAGCATCCCATCCTCCCTGACCAAACACCTGTTCCAACTGTTCAAATGTGTAACTGCTCTTTCTTTTCCCAACACCATGTTCTTTCACCCGACTGTAACACCTGCGAAGGGTCTAAGACACAAAGTCTTTTGTTATTCCTTTAAAGCTGTACTTCCTCTTCCAGGTACGGACCACAGATATTAATTACTATTAGACAGACACAGACAGACAAACATAGACACATTGTTACAGGAATGCTAGATTTCAAATTCATTATTATATTAGAAAAAAAATACTAATTTAGCATTTACTCAAACATGTTATAATTAAAACAATTATTTTGCAATTAATTATCCATTAAACAACAAGAAACATTACAACATTATTGCATGTACCCCATACACATATTTTTATACCCCCACCCCCATTTAAAAAGAATAAGGGGGGGGAAAAAAAACAAGAAATACCAGCCAGCCAATAGGATGCACACCTGCCACAGAAGAGAGAGAGTTGCTATTGTGCCCAGAATTTGGAAAAAGTGAGGGAAGGGAGGACAGAAAGAAGAATTTCCCAAAGCAAAGAATACCTGACTTACTCTTGATTAAGAAGGAATGAATACGGGGTAAAAATAATTGCCTAAACAAATTAGCTAGTGAAACGTATTACTTACATAGTTGTATTCCTTACTAACTCAGTCTTTGTGGAAGCCGCTAAAATTTGAAACAGAGGTCAAATCAATAATGCTACAAATTCCAGGTCTCAAACATCAATGATCAAGAAACAGTACACTAAGACCTACGTCTAAAACTAGACAATCTACTAGTCTATTCTACCAACTCAAGCTGCCAGATAAACAAACCAACAAATGAAGCCAGTGATTTCTTTTTGGGGGGAAGGACAGGGCAGAGGGGTGTAATTTCACTTCCTTTTCTGCCATGTGACACACAGCAAATAAATATCATTATGCAAGTCCACAGATAAAACCTGAATAATTTTATTCTCTTGTATAACCCTTCCATTTTTACCATGGTCTTTATTTCTAACACATATTTCTGATTATTAGCCCAGTTTCTTGAGTTTAATGGTACATCTAATGCTATCTTATATGACATTTCAAAAGATAAACCAAGGGCTTAATCCCAGCTTCCAAATTTAGTTAAGTTGCAACCAGTCTCTATCCCATCTCTGCCTCCCTTTGTTCCTTCTAATCTCCCTTCTCATTTACTGAGTTTCACTAAGAATTTTCTTGAAATAAGATCTCTTTTCCCTGGTGGCTACCAAATACTTTCTAACTCAACTGTTCAAAAGTAGTTCACCTCAGACTTAATTTATAGGCACTGCCAGACTAAATTTCTCCTAAACGTGAGATTGCAATCGATAAGCCAATATGTTAATTATTTTCACCAAACTAAAACAACTCTTAGTAATCTCTATAGAGCCTCCAAGGAAGTTCAGTCTCTTTATTTATTTATTTTTTGAGACGGCATCTCGCTCTTGTTGCCCAGGCTGGAGTGCAATGGCGCCATCTCGGCTCACCGCAACCTCCACCTTCTGGGTTCAAGCGATTCTCCTGCCTCAGCCTCCCGAGTAGCTGGGATTACAGGCATGAGCCACAATGCCCAGCTAATTTTGTATTTTTAGTAGAGACGGGGTTTCTCCATATTGGTCAGGCTGGTCTCGAACTCCTGACCTCAGGTGATCCACCCGCCTTGGCCTCCCAAAGGGCTGGGATTACAGGCATGAGCCACCACACCTGGCCAGGAAGTTCAGTATCTTTAATTCACAGTTGACAATCTATAAGATACTCTGTCAGATACTTTAAAAATTTGTCCCTTGAAGCCAGAAATCTAGATGGGTAAAAGGAATAATAAAAGCACAACATGTGTGATGATCTTCGTCACACAAAAACAGAGCAACAATTGAGAGTCTCCCACCCTAAAGCCAGCCGGCCTACCCTCTGCACAAGCACCTGCCTCATTCTCCCTTTCTTGAGATCTCTTCCAGAGCCTCAAATGATGCCTTAGAGAACTGAGGTTTCCAACAATACACTCTTTATTAAAGTGTTTCTTCTTCCTCTTTGTAAAAGACAGTCACAATCACATAAGACAAAACTTTCTAGAACAATATAGGCAAATACGTGTCATGGGCAAACCTTCCAATGGAAGGAGACAAATGCCTGCAGCAGAGCTCACTTGACTTTCTGCACACTCCCCCTTTCCCAGCGCCCTCTGCCCTCCTTGCAGGGATTGGAATTTGAATTCCAAACATCCCTTGCCAATTTATTTTTATCTCACAATGTCTAGTTTCTGCCTCCAAGAACACCCCAACCACTCTTTTCAACTCCTCCAAGGACCGTAAATGGAGAGTCCCAACCATGTCCCTTTCACCCTTCCAAGGCCATAAATGGAGAAGGAAACCATGCCACTGCTCACTACTTACTGACTGCCTGGAGAAAAGCATTCAGCACACACAACAGCCCAGTTGGCTCTGTTGCTGAGGGTTATTTCAGAAGTCAGGGAATAAAACTAACATTCCTTTGAAGAAAGGTGCCACACTTATCAGGAAGTGACACGAGCATAAGCAAAGCCACCAATCTCTGGCAACAGACATGGGAGGAAACCACAGAAAAGACTTACTCTCTTTGGAACCACCAAATTGAGCTTGGCTTATGTAATTGTGAATAAGGAAACTAGCAGTATCTAATGGTTACAGATATGGAAGAAAAGTCAGGTGATACATTTTACAATTTATCAAAAGACACTAACAGACCTTGCTACCTCTTACTTTGTAGTGTACTTTTGTAATACACTTAAATAGTGCAATATGCTGGTATGTAAAATATCTATCAGGGGCCTGAAGGAAAGATGTTTGGTAACTTTTAAAACTATGATAGGAATTTGATGTATTGAAATCATGTTAAAAAAGATTTCCCAGCTGATTTTAACACTCTCAAGATATAAATGCACTTAGGAGGTAACTTCTGGGTTCAGTAAAGACCACAGATCCAAGGAGAGGCTATTTAAATCAACTAAGAAAAAAAAGAGTAAGAACTTAAACTTCGGCTTGACTGGTACTATAAGAAGCACCAGGATTTAGTTAAACTTGAGGGAGTTTAGAGATGGATAAAAAGGAACTGTGGAGACCTTCCAATTATCACCCTAATAAAGCAAAAAAGGTTACACTTTCCATACTCTAAATTAGCTAAAGCATGTAATTAAGACTGTGTGTGTCAACAGTCCTACATAAGCCAACTTAAAAACCTATTCTAGAGCTGAGATTACAATAATGCTCAGAAAAACGAAGCCTCAATTCCCATTTCAGACAGCTCTCAAATCCAACAAGAACCTCAGTTTGTCTTTCTTGGGAGAACCATGTCCTATTCAACACAAAAACCTTGCTTCCCTTCCTTCTTCCTTTATTTTACTCATCCTAGAAATTTGTAGTAACTTAAGCTTAATCGTTTCTAAAAATTAAGGTCTGGGGTGGGGGCAGAAATGTGCTTAAAATTATTAAAAACGATTCTATTCACAATTAGAGATTGTAATTTTCCTTACTGTCGGAAATCTCCCCGGTAAACTGACATGATGCTGTTGTCTCCCCCTGGAGGAAGAGTTGTGAGAGAATACTGTATCCTGAATGAAGCTGTAGGGATAGAGGTCAGGAGGAGTCAGGAAAACCTGGACTGAAGAACCAAAGCATAGGTAACAACTTGATAGGTGGTCAACCCAGGAGTTCATGGTATTTGATTTGGAAGCAATGGCAAGAGAATGCTTACTGAATTCACCGTGCCAAGTGCTTCATGACTACAAAGGGAAAAGAACCAGAGAAAAGACTTGAAAGATGTCCCATTACCAAAGCAGGGAGAAAAATAAGATGGCTGACAACTGACAATTTATAGGACAGAGTGAAAGTTTTGCCAAAGTTTAAGATTAGAGTAAAAGGAAATGAGAGAATAAAAAGATGACATTCATTGTGGATGAATGTATGGGGAGTCTATGGGGGAGGGGGAAGGTAAACAAAGGCAGGAGTTTTAGATTGGCAGGATTGGGGGTTTAACGGCAGCAATGCAGAGAAAGACCCAGGGTTACAGTACACGTAACATTAAATACAGTGCACAATGCAGCTATCTTGCCAAAGTAAGTAAATCCAGTATTGGGTTGGATAAGCAGAGGAATCACATGTAAGCTATGAAGGTGGCTCTTCCTCTCTATTCAGCACCGGTGAGGCCACAGCTGGAGCACAGCGTTCAGTTCTGGGCATCGAACCAGCTACAAGAGAGGGAAATTGTAGAGTTCAGAAAAGGGCAAATAAAATATTGAAAGGCTTGGAAAATAAGATCTATAAGCAGGGACAGTGGTTTCATCAAAGCCCTTCCTGACATTATCTAAGCTCCTTTTGAGGTGAGATTAAGGTTTATTTTGCTTCAGTGTCCTCCAATCCTTTGACTTTCAGGAAATGGGAAGAATTAAATTCTTCCCTGGTAGGGCAAAGTAGAAAACAAACTAAATAAATCATAAAGGCATATGCCAACCAATTCCAGTATTGGCTTAATAATTTTCTCAAAGTTTGCCCCATTTCATACAATCATAAAATATTCACCAGGACAAAACCACTGTTCTAGCTAACTGACCATACATGGAATGGAGCAATATAATGTGGAGGAACAGAAATAAGGCATAACAGCTATATAAATGTATTGTTTAGAAAACATTGGCTTGATCAGTCTAAGATGTCAGATGAAAAATAAAGTCAATCTGCAGGGAGGACAGCTTAGTTATAATAGCAGGAAACAATGTTACAAGAAAAAACAAGCAGTGAAACAGATTTTCAAATGTAGTTGTCAAGCTGGCCACACTAGAAATGGATTACATAGTTATCTTAATCCACTGCCAAGTACACATGATAAATTTCAGATTCCTTTTACCCAAATGATTAAAGAGCACGCTTATTCACAAACAAGGCCTTAAAAATCACATATCATGCTCCACAAGAGATGAGGACATTTACGCTGGGAGTGAATTTCCAGTGACTGATATTCTTATAAAATTGTTAAAAATGATACCTCAGACTAAAGCAGATTTGTATTTTGAAGCAACAAAGGTCTTTGAGAAAAAGATCTTATTCCTTTAACATTACTGCTATTGTAACTGTTAAAACTAGTTGCTCTTAGTTAATTGAGGCAACAAAACAAAACAACACCATTTAATATCTTTAAGAAAAACATTAATTTCTTCAGCTATATTTTGTTACTGTGAGCATAAAAGTAGGAAAGAAAATTTCTTACGTAGCATACATAAATAAAAAAAACATTTCTGCACACAGTAAGAAAGATGTTAAGAATCTAGCATAAATTTCTATATACATCTTTTAACACAGAGCTGTAACTAATGATTAGGAAAGTACCTAAGGCAAAATCCATCTGGGGCCAGCAGAACTTTTGCTACCTTTTTTCTTAGGTTTTCTGTTCATTGATATCTGACAAACTGACTTGCCAATCCCCTAAATCCTTTAAAACCAACCAAACAAAAAAGCCTAAACAAAGTAAAACCAAAAAGAAAAACGTAGCAAACTTGTTTCAGACTTACTGCTGCAGAGCAAGTTTTGGCAAATACAAAATGTTTTTATTTTTCAAAATGTCTTTATTCTATCTTTTGCTTTTCCTTTCCAGGGCAGAAGTTCTTAACCTTTTTGAGTCATGGATCCGCTCCTCAGAAACATGCACACATACACAACCTGCCACATACAATTTCAAGGGGGTACGTGGACTCACTAAAGAGCCATACAAGAACCTCTTGTTAAAAAACTCTGCTCCACATTACGTAGTTCTTTCCTCCATAAAATAGAACACATATTAGTTTGAAACCCTAAAATAAGGTAAACTTGTATCTTAAGGTTTTATAGGAGATTCTAAAGATTGGAACAACTATTTTAAGTACAATTGTCAGTTCACTCACTCTCCTGTTCATTTAGATGAAGCAGCACTAATATTTCCTTTAAGAGGTAAATTAGCCAAATTCCCATTTCTTGAAAGAAATAATTTCTATCAGTAAAAGCATACAAAGGCTGGGTACGGTGGCTCATGCCTGTAATCCCAGCACTTTGGGAGGCCAAGGCGGGCGGATCGCCTGAGGTCAGGAGTTTGAGACCAGCCTGGCCAATATGGTATAACCCCCGTCTCTACTAAAAAGACAAAAATCAGCCGGGCTTGGTGTTGGGCACCTGTAGTCCCAGCTACTTGGGAAGCTGAGGCAGGAGAATCACTTGAACCTGGGAGGTGGAGGTTGCAGTGAGCCAAGGTCGCACCACCGCACTCCAGCCTGGGTGCCAAGAGAGAGACTCTGTCTCAAAAAAAAAAAAAAAAAAGAAAAAAAAAGTAAAAGCATACAAGGATATTACTTTACTCTTCTAAAAAAAATACAGCACTTCTTTCTACCTGCTGGGCAAGAAATCTTTTTTTCTGAAGTGATAATTAAGCAATATTAAATGATTCATTAGTTATGCTGATTATCTGTTCCAACTGCATCACACAGTACTTGATCATTCATTATCTGATTATCAATATAGATGCCAGATAAACTACCTCAAGTAACAACTTAAAACAGAAAAACACACATCCAGAAACAAGTACAGTAAAGTAAGTCTTGACTATGTTCCTCAGTAGTCTCTACGGTGAAGCTCTCACATTTTCCTGCTTTAACACGCCTAATGTCTAAAGGGTCTCACAGGAATAGGCAATGTCTACAATAATTCAGTCGTCAACCAAGGGGATCACAGTCTAATGTATGACTATTAAAACTGTTCCTATTGTGATCATCAATGTCAATTTTTTTTTTTTTTTTGAGACAGAGTCTCGCTCTGTCACCTAGGCTGGAGTGCAGTGGTACAATCTGGGCTCACAGCAACCTCCGTCTCCTGGGTTCAAATGATTCTCCTGCCTCAGCCTCCCGAGTAGCTGGGATTACAGGCACCCACCACCACGCTTGGCTAATTTTTATATTTTTAGTAGAGATGAGGTTTCACTATATTGGCCAGGTTGGTCTCAAACTCCTGACCTCAAGTGATCCACCTGTCTTGGCCTCCCAAAGTGCTGGGATTACAGGCGTGAGCCATTGCACCCGACCAATGTATTCTTAATAACTGAATGGTCCTCAAACTTTGTCCTTAACTCATTTGACTTCCCTGCAGCATTTGATACTCTCCATCACCTATTGATATCACTGTCTTTGGCAAATGTCTCTTTATAACACTTCTTTTAATACACTGATCCACTGAAGGTGGGTGGAATTGCCTAAGGTTCTAATTACAAACCACGCTCCATCTTCTAAACATTACGGAGCCGGACTCAGTGGCTCATGCCTATAATTCCAGCACTCTGGGAGGCCAAGGCTGGAGGATGCTTCAAGGCCAGGAGTCAAGACCAGCCTGGTCAATATAGCAAGACTTTGTCTCTACTTAAAAAAAAAAAAATTAGTCTGGGTGTGGTGGTGTGCACCTGCAGTCTCAGCTACTGAGGAGGCTGAGGCAGGAAGATCCCTTGGGCTTAGCATGTAGAGACTGCACTGAGCCATGATCACGCCATTGCACTCCAGCTTGGGCAACAGAGTGAGACCCCTCTCTCTAAAAAAAATAAAAAATAAAAAATAAATACAAGTTCTGAATGGAAAAGAACCTTAGAGATCTTCTAGTTTATCTTCCTCACTTAACAAATGAGGAGCCAAGGCCCAAAGATAAATAAGTATTCCTTTAAGAGGAGTTTGGCATATGAAAATTATCAAACGCCACTTAAGAAACTTTAATGTTTCCTAAGAAGTTATTTCACTAGATTGTAAGCTCCATGAGGTAAGGATGTTGTCCACCTTGGTTGTCTCTATTCCCCAAGCCTGGAACAGTGCCTATTACATGAGGCTTATTCAAAGTATGTATTTATTCAATACATAAATTAACCTAATTTTAAAGTAGTAAATCACTAGCAAGAGGATAAACATTTTCTTAGCAAAGAACTTCAGAAAATTCATTGCTTAACTAAAACAAATTATAAAATCAATGAATCTTGATGCGCAGGGCTCCTGAAACCTTTTGAAAATAGCTGGGCAAGGTTTTTTAAAAAATATCTATCATTCTTGTTGTTACAGCTTTCTTTGGGCCGGCAGGCCACATGCCAAAGGGAGCTCTGCAGCCCTGTCTAAATTTTTTCTTATGCCTTACAAAGTAAACAAGCAAGTGAAATATTCAAGAATATAAGATAGTTCTGTCAAAGACAGGAAGGGGGAAAGACTCGATTGTTTCCTGATTTTAATAGGGTCAAACAGAATGACCGCCACAAACAGATCTTACCTCTCTGGAGCCTCAGTCTTTGTGGGGAACTGTCCAGGATTGAATCCTATCGGCTTGCACTTCATTCTGAATCTGGCTATCAACGACTCACTCACTTTGTGTTTATAACTGGTCAGTACTGCCTCCATGAGAAGAGATTCTTGCCTGGAATATATATTAATAACTCAGGGCCAGGTGCAGTGGCTCAAGCCTATAATCCCAGCACTTTGGGAGGTCAAGGCAGGCAGATCACTTGAGGCCAGGAGTTCCAGACCAGCCTGGTCAACAGGAGAAACCCTGTCTCTACTAAAAATACAAAAATTAGCTGAGTGTGGTGATGCAAACCTGTAGTCCCAGCTACTCGGGAGGCTGAGGCATGAGAATTGCTTGAACCCAGGAGGGAGAGGTTGCAGTGAGCTAAGACTGTGCCACTGCACTCCAGCCTGAGTGACAAGAGTGAGACTCTGTCTCAAAAAATAAAAATAAAAATAAAAAATAAAAGAAAGTAAAAACAACATTTTAAAAAAATATAAAATTCAGGAAATTTTGATTGTCAATGAATATCAAGTTCTAAGTTTTCTAGATTCCTTCATGCTAGCAGCTGAGGGTCATGCCCATTCAGATTACTAAGAAAAAAACCCTGAAGAAGGACAATACTAATTGTTAAAAACAAACATCTTCCATGACTCAAGGAACTCAATTCATGTAACCATAAAGCTTCTGACCCTGTGCTATGTGTGCTTCTCACGGACACTCATACAATGATCTCAGATGAAAGTCACACCTAGCATGCATGTTCATGTATAAGGGCTTCTTTAGGGTACAAGAATCCTTCAAGACACGGAATTCTCAAGTGCTTTTCTATTTAGAACAATACAGGTCAAAAAAGTAGGGTATACTGAACTATTTCAGTATATAAGCAGCAACAGGTAGCTACAGTCACCAAAGATAGCAGATAACACTATTTGTCTAGAACTTCCTCCTCACCTGAAAGGGGGAAAAAAAAAATCAATTGTTGGCAAAGAACTGACTGGGATTAGAGGTTATTTTCATTTGACCTCCTACATCACCTCTGAAGTTGCTATGTCAGCACCTCTTTGAATCTTTTTCTAAGTTCACACCTTGGGGGACTACATCAAAGAGGTATTCAGATACACTAAAAATGATACTTTTATTAGCATGTGATATCTAAAACACATTCAAGAAAATTATCTAAAATATTTCTGGCATAGCCGGGGAGAACCAGCCTTTGTTAAAGTACTCCCAAACAACCTCCACTACGAACTAATTATTCCATGGACAACCATGTCTAAAAATTAAACCCCCCCCGCCACCTCAAAAATCCACACACAGCTTTACCATTACAACATCGTATTGCTTCCCAAATACGAAGGTGTTTCCATTCATGAGACCAATGTTTAAAAGGGAGACTGTGCAGAGCAGGCTTCCCCTGAAGCATTGGCCACTTTATTCCTTTCATCTGTTGACCATGTGATTCTCTCAGTTCTGTTGTTATTTTCTTACTAAAAACTACCATCTATAGTGTAAAGATAACCTATAATAGAGATGTTTCCGTTAGTAAATTTTACACATTTGGTTATGAGAAAAAGAATCCTGACAGGCAGATAAAATTATACAAAAACTAAGGTTATCTGAAATCTTCCCTCAAGACCTCTGGGTACAAACATTAAATCCAGATTAATTTACTTGTGAAAATGTAAACATTCAAAAAATATATATATTTTTGCATTTACACAGTGTAAACTACAGGTCATCAATGTACGAAAAGAACACATCTTCATATCCTGACACATATCCTTTCTAAGAAAAATCTGAAAATAAGCATGTTTTATTATAAGCAACTATCCTGGGTGACCTGAACTTATTTAGGAAGTTGTTAGAAATAAATTCAGGCAATCATAACTATTTTTATAGCTCATTTGGTAGAATTTTTATATTCTATTCTTAGCTTTATGAAGATTGCTAAGAGAAACAGCCACATGAAAAAATATCTCTGTACCTTCTACAAAAACCAAACATTTTCCTTACGTAGCTCAACGTGCCATGTAATGAAGGTAAATCATAGCTGCCATTTCCTGAGTGCCAACTGTGTGCTGAGATTTGGGCTAAGCAATTTACATCATCATTCCCACTTAACAATAATGTTAACAGAGAGTGTCCCAGGAAACAGAGTCTGAGGAGACTGTGCAGGTTTGCTGGGGAAGGCTCTTGGGAACCACGCATGTGAGAGACTGAGAAGCAGGGCTGGGCACAGAAAGAAGTTAAAGTAGACAGAGCTGCAACAGCAGCCTCTGCTAATCCTAAAATGAGGTATGGAACTCAGCTTATCCTTCAGAGTTATACCGAACTGAGGCAAGGAGGCTGGACCTTTGTATTTCAGCACTGACCAGTTATTGGATTCAGGCTGCCACCGGAGAGTGGGGGCCTCATCTTGGGTGAGACAGTTCCCTTGGGCAGAGTGAAATTCTGAAGAAATCAACCAGAAGCCACTAGCAGCCAGCATTCCAGATAGCTAGGGGGGGGACTAGCATCTCATTCCTGGAAGAGGGATCTGGGTATCACATTACATATATATTAAGAGATATATGGTGCACCCCTATTTTACAGACAAGAAAATAAGACAGAGAAAGGTTAAGAGCTTATCCGAAGTCACTTTCAGTGTCCTTAATGCAAGTTCATCTTTGGTTTCAAAACTAAGACCTGGTATACTTCTCTTCAGAAGACACTGAAAATTATGGCAAGGCACTGTATTTACTTTTTGCCACAGTTGCCAGGAAGCTCATAGATCATTTTAATATTTAGTTTAAGCAAACATATTTACCTAGGTTACTGCTATTTGCCCTGCATCCTGATTTCTTTTCTTCTTTTCTTTCTTCTTTTTTTTAATATGGGGTCTGTGTTGCCCAGGCTGGAGTGCAGTGACTATTTGCAGGGGCAATCATTATGCACAACAGCCTCAAACTCCTGGGCTCAAGTGATCCTCCTGCCTCAGTCTCCTGAGTAGGTGGGACTATAGGCGTGTACCACCACAGCAAACTGGCATTCTCTGTTTTCTTATTTCTTCATTCTACTTTTAGCTTTCTCAATATGCTGATACGTTTTGTTTGGTATATCATATATGAAAAAGCAGTCCATCTCATCCCCATCATCTATCTCTAGGAAGTACACAAACCATTTACACATTAGGTAAACAATGGCAGGCATAAGGTAGTGGACATTCCATAGCCTCCTTTGATAAGCCACATCCTTACCTGCTTTTACTGTCAAAAAGTAATTCTACATTGTGTTTCTGCTCGTATAATTCAAACTTACTTCTTTTTGGAGGAGTTGGTCATCCAATAAATGCCATCATTTATCTGAGATCTTGAACGAATGACTGAATGAATCTTCTACAATTAAGTCTTACTTACTAGGTTTCAATACTTATTTTAAATTCTTCCTTAGGACTTCCAAATCTCATTGTGTTTCTGATCTTAGGAAACCATAAATTATCTCCAAGAATTTAAAAAATTATTTTCATTTCAATGACAAGAAATATCAGCATAATGCTGTCCATCTAGGTGTTACTATATGATTTTGGTACTGTATTTATGACTGTTGATAATCACATTGTTGCCAAAAACATGACTTCAATTGTCAAAATTTAATAAACATGGGCTGATTCAGAAGGAGGTGATATAAGCAAGTGGTTAAGAAGAGCATGGGTTCCAGAGAAACACTGCTTAGTCTAGTGTCACTGCCTGCAAGCTTTGTGACAAATTAATCTCTCTGTGCCTTAATTTCTTCATCTATATGGTGGGGCTGGTAACACTACCTCCATCATAGATTTGCTGTATTAAATGAGAAAACACAGCATTTAAGAGTGTCTGCTTAATTGCTTGCACTCAGTAAATATTTGCATTATTATTATAATTATTACAAAAATGATACAGTCACACCATATGGAGACCAAGGGGCCTTATGAATTGAGGTTAGTTCAAGTAAAGTAGTGCAGCAAAGTGTGGTATCACGAGGCGCAACATGGGTAGGAGTAACACGTAGGAGTAATATACTCAAAAGAACCCTTAACCTAACAATCAGTGTCAGAGCCATGTCGAGAAAAGCAAGCTTCAGCTAAACCACATCATCTAAAGCATCATTAAACGAATGCCAGCTTGAGGTTTTTTTTGTTTCGGAGACGGAGTCTTGCTGTTGCCCAGGCTGGATGGAGTGCAGTGGCGCAATCTCGGCTAACTGCAACCTCCCCTTCCTGGGTTCAAGCTATTGTTCTACCTCAGCCTCCCAAGTAGCTGGGACTATAGGCGTGCACCACCAAGCCCTGCTAATTTTTGTATTTTTAGTAGATACGGGGTTTCACCATACTGACCAGGCTGGTCTCAAATACTTTTTTGATTTTTCATTTTATTCAAAGTATTTCACACAACTGTTTATATTAACATGTGAACTCTATAGGTAAAAGCAGTTTATATCTAGGAGTACCTATGTAAATAAACATCTTTTTGCCCATACATTATTTGAGTTTCACAAACATCTGGCTATACTGCTATAGTTTCTTTGACTTTTTTCTCAGTTCTTCTTTTATAGATAAAAGCCAATTAGTGCTGGGGGCAGTGGCTCTCAGCACTTTCAGAGGCCAAGGTGGGCAGACTGCCTGAGCCCAGGAGTTAAGAGACTAGCCCGGGCAACATGGTAAAAACCCATCTCTACAAGAAAATACAATTATCTGGGCTTGGTGCCGCATGCCTGTAGGCCCAGCTACCAGGAGGCTGAGGTGCAAGGATCACGTGAGCCTGGGGAGGTTGAGGCTGCAGTAAACCATGATGGTGCCGCTGCACTCTAGCCTGGGCAACAGAACAAGACCCTGTCTCAAAAAAAAAAAAAAAAAAAAGAAAAAACAAAGCCAATTAATTAATCATTTTGAAAGATTTATAATCTTGGCAAGAATATGGTGACTAACACATTGACATATAAACCAATGGGGAAAAAGGAATCCTAATTACCCATACAGAGTGAGGATGAGGCCTCACTCACTGGGCAACCTGTTTACAAGAAGCAGAAGGCAGGCAAAATTCAGCATGAATAGAAATATGCATAACCCACAAATGCTCTTGGAGGTAAACAAAATAAAAAGCATGTAGATCTTTCATTCCTTTTTTGGTGCATAGAAATTTACTGGAATTAAAATCAGACTTACCACTACTGTTTCTTGGAAAATAACAAAAGGTTTCATGGATATATGGTTACACTGCAGTGAAGAAGTTAGCATTTTTTTCCTGATTTTTCCTTTTAATTTTATAGTGTGCTTATATTACTTATATAAGGAAAAAAGTAATTATTTGTACTGTTCTAAAATTGGCACAACTCTGATTGCTCAAGGCCCAACTATTAGCCATGTTTTCTAAACTGTACAACAGAGAAGGGATCTCTCCTGGTTTTGCTTAAGACTGACTCTTTAGGGCTCCACATAATGCCTGGCACAATAGCAGATGCTCATGAACTGATGGTTGAATGAGTAACAATGTAGCACTTTGCTGCTTGGTGGTACAAACCTCAATGACAACTGGATATACACAAGACAAAGGAATGATATCAAATCATGTAAATCATTCTTAATAAAACAATAGCAAATGAACTTCTTTCATAAGCATGATGAGAGGTATAGAGCTCAACTTCAAGGATTTATCAAGGAATATCATATTTGAGGGTCTTTTTCCCTAACTGTGTTAATTGCTTAATTACATATTTTAAATATCACATTATTTTCTACCAAAATGTAAGCTCTTTGAAGGCAGGGTTTTTTGTGTCAGTTTTGTTCATCAAGGTATTCCCAGAGCCCAAATCAATGCCTAACATGTAAATGGGGTGCAATACATTTTTGTTGAATGAATGAATGGAAAATTCCTTAAGATGGTATACAGGTAGTAGAGATACCAAGTATTAGGTTGAAGTGCTTTTTGACCTATCCTATTCTCTCTAAATTATAAACCAGCTATTTCCCTTTAGAGAAAAATATTTGCAAATTAAAAAAATAATAAAAGCAGTTTTGGGTACATATGAACTTTTATTCTGGTTTTATTAATATCAATTACAAACATAATTGGTTTATTAGAATCAAGTAATCTGAAGATAGTAGAGAGACAGTAGTGTAAATTTCAAAAGCTATTACAACAAAGTAGTCTTACATAGGCTGAGAAAATGCAACTAGAAAGCATATCTAAGTAAACAACTTCTACTATTGTTATTTATATTGAATGAAGTAATATTTGATAGCCCAAAATATATAATTTATGAATACAGCCAAGAACACACACATAAAATAAAATGATGGCTGTTATTTCTAAAATACCTGAGAATAAACACAGGTTTGTATTTTACTAGAGTAACAACACATCCTACTAAGTGAAAAGGTAACACTCACTTGATTAGTGCCAAGAAAAAAAAAAAAAAGAAGTATTTCCATTGGCTTTCAAGGACTTTTCCCAACTAAAAATAGTTGAGAATTATACAGATTTAAACACATGCCTTTTTCCACAGCAGACATCTTTCAATTATTTAGAACAATCGGAGGGGAGGGGAACTCTGCATTGATTATGAACTCCAGATAATTTGTAACATATGCATAGAAGGCACAGATCCACTAAGCATTCATTTTCAACACTGAATGAAGCTTCCGCAATGGTAAATATTAATAGCACACAGAACACAGTGGAGGAACCCCACATCAGAAACAGAATTAAATAATATCTGGTCATAACTGCAATCCTAACAGTTAATTGTTTTAAAAAGTTCTTTAGAGTACTGGTCTGTGGTTTTTGAAACTCAAAACTTTTTCTTCCTATTTTATTTCATTTGTTTTAACATTACACAGACACAATTTTCCACAGAAAAAAACTGCTGGTTCTATATTAACGTAACACTAGGAGCACAAATCCAGGTATCTATCTACATGACACTTAACATTTGAAATACTGGATCTGAATTTTACTTCTTACTCTCCGGTAATATTGTGAAAAAGTGGGGGGGAAAGCAGGATCATCACTTCTGAAGACTGGGAAGCAGAACTGAAGTCTGTAGAGACTATATGCTAGAGGCCATACGGACAGGACTGTCTTCATTCGGTATTGTAGTTGGTTTTCCTTGGGTTCTTAGAAATCAAGCCTAAAAACTTCAGCTATGAAATATTGTTATGGTCTTTGATGACCGCAGCCAAGAATCCTCTCTGTAAGTTGGTAGAGAAGTAGATACTGAGCTGTCTCACAGGTTAGGATCTAACAAATTCTGGAAATTAAAATTCCCAGATTCTTCGAACAGGTCCTTGGTTTTGATGTATATGAAATTTATTCTTGTGTCTCCATCATCATTACCACTGCTTTATTTCACTTTCCATCTAGCTTGCTGCAAGAAGCCTCTAAACGACCTTTGTGCTTCCAGTCTTACCCTTTTGATTCTCCACATTACAGTCAGTGACTGTTTTAAAATTTAAGACTAACCATGTCATTGCCTGGCTTAAAATCCTTTGATGATTAGAATAAAGTCCAAGCACTTTAGCACATCACCTGACCTCTTATTTAAGTCTCCAGTCTCATTTCTTACTACTTCCCATTCCCCCGCTTCAAACCTTTATCTCAAACCCTAGGCTCAAACTACATCTATCTAAAACTACATAATATAATTTCACCAGAATATCTAGGACAGGAGCCGTTGCAAATCAATGTTTCTGGAGTTTCAATATCTTAAGTCTAAAAGAACACAACGAATGAAAAAATAAATATTGATCTCACTGTATTATCTTCTAGTCCTCTTTTAACTGTAGCTTATGGCCCATTAGTGGGTTGCACAATTAATTTTAGCAAGTTGTGACCACCTTGGTCAAAAGGATGGCGGCTCCCATCCTTCCAGACTTTCTTTGCACCAGCATTTGGTGAGGGCGTTTTTGGAGACAGCCAAGGCTGTGGCTGGGGAAAGGGAAAAGATGGGAGGTACCACAGGGACTGGGGTGAAAAGGGGAGCCAATGCTGACAAGCACTGGGGAGGAGGAGGAGGATGTGGGGAGGATGGGGGCAGAGAAAGATGCCCTGCCAGGGCAGGTATTGTGTTAGGTGCATTCACATGTGTATACTGTTATGAAACAGGCTCTACAGCTGGAGTGTCTGCCTTCAACTAGAACAGAACATATCAGAGTACATTACATGTAGTTAAGTATAGTGCCATTATGTGGATTAAGTTAACATTTACAAAGCACTTAGAATAGTGCATGGCACACAGAAAATACTATGTAAGTGTTGGTTATAATCACTGTTTTGTGAAATTTGTTTCAGTTATACATACATGTTATGCGACTACCAGGTCCCAGGATAAAATACATTTCTTCTTCCTGCGAATTGTGGTCAAAAAAAGATGCACTGCTTTGGGTTTACTTTCTAGCATACAAATTAAGAAATGAGATATATAATGGATATTTACTCAACTGCAATTCAACGCCATGAAAAAGTTGTTACTCATCACAACATATAAATGACCTGGAATTGGTATGTTCACTACAATGTCATCCCAAAACTACTGGCTCCACCATTCTACGTGGTTATGACACCATCAAGGCATCATTTATGACTCCTACATCACTCTTTCACCACGTGCCATGCAATACTGGTAAATTATTCTTCAATTGAAAAGCATGACTTTTTAAACAGCTGAAAAAGATTTTTGAAAGTATATGACTGTTTGGAGACTTCCAGTTTTACATTCTTTGGTAAGTATATCTCACTATATTTGCAGTTTGCACTATTCTAGGTTATGCTGCCTCTGAGCTTTTACACCAACTATTCATCTACCTTTGAGTCCACCTTCATCTTCAGGATCCACCTTTTGAAAGCCTAGGATGTGTGTGCTCCTATAGCACCATGAGCATAACATTAACATGACACACAAGACCTTGCTCACAATATTGTAATTTATTCTTTAGTAATCTGACTCCTTTATTAGAAGACGGACATCTTGAAGGTGATGGTATACTACCGTAATTCTCGGACCTACTGCAGTAGGCACTCAAATATCTGTTGATGAATAATGAAAAAAATAAAGAACTTATTTCAGACCTTAGCATTTAAAGAAACCTTGTGATGAATCCGTCAGTTGAATCTGATGACAGGGAATGAGCAAAATATCTAAATCCCGCCACCCCCAACCCCCTGCCAGATACCTGAACTTTAGCCAAGAGTTAAGCCCCACACTTTCCCCTGTAACCTTCTCCTGTTTTCCTCTGGCTTTCTAATGGCAAGGGAATTCAGGAGCCCAGCACCGCTGCATCAGCCAAGAAAGATATCAAAAAGATACTGAGTTCTAAAGCAGCTGTATTTAACTGGGGTAGCCTCCTTTAATAACTGATGGAGGCAATTTGAAACCTTAGGGATTCCTGTCATTCCCCCTCTTATTTATATTGTTTATCAATCCTGGCCCCTGAATTTAGAATAACCAAAACAATATAGGCTAGTGATATTGTTTCTTTTAAATGTAACTTGAGTATTTCCTTAACACCAAAATTTTCAAGAGACAGTTGATAAAACTCACAAATAATGATTTAATGTGTATTTTTCAGATTCAGTTTGCTATTCAGTACATTTTATCGCCAATTCTCATCATAGTCATCTCACACCAGACTTAACATTTTCTATGTCCTGCTAACTTCCTATAGATTTCCAAACACATGATGAAAAAATTTTAATGTCAGCTTAAAAATCTTCCAGAGGATACACGGATTTCAAAGTCTTTTGGGAGTACACAAGCAAAAAGTTTGAATACTCATTATTCAAAAGCTGTTCTGGCCAAAAGAACAGTCACTAGCCACAGGTGGCTATTTAAATGTAAATTAGATAAAATTAAAATTCAATTTTGCAGTCACACGCTAGCCACATTTCAAGTCCTCAGTAGCCACCTGTGGCTAGTAATGCCGTACTGGACAGTGCAAATTCAGAACACTTCCACCGTCACAGTCAATTCTACTGGACAGGGCTCACCTAGGGAACCTAAAATACGCACTGTTTGCCCCAGTGAGTTGAAGTTATAAGACTTTTACTGCTGGCACCTCCTGGAATGGCAGGCCATTTCTCTTGACTTTTATCAAGGTTCCTCCTACACAGGGGTAAAGTGACAGAAAGGTCAAGAAGGAACCTTGAGCTCCCCCTAGAGGTTTGAGTAGGTGGCCACAAGAATCCTTTTACAAAGATGAATTTAATACTGTGAATAACAACTTTTTACCTGACACTGTTCAATATGGTAGCCACTAGTCACATTATGCCTATTTATAATTTAAAATTGAATTAATTAAATATAATTTAAGATTATGTTTCTCAGGCACAATGCCTCACATTTTAAGGGCTGAACAGCCACCTGTGACCAGTGGCTATCATACTGAACTGAGGTAGACAGAGAATATTTCCATCACTACAAAATTTTATGGAACAGTACTGTTCGTACTACATGCTTTCTAAATTATTTTTTCCTTTAACATATCCTCTTAATGAAGTAACCAGAATATTTAACTCCACCCTTCACTGTATTTCCAAAAATGCCAGAAAATAAACCCAGAATCCTACTCATTCACAGTTTTAACATGTGCTTGTTAGCTCCTTTCCTTCTAAAACTGAAAGTTTAAGTATAAGCATATGACTGGTAGTCAGCGATGGTCTATTCTTTGAGGATACACATCAAGCCTCTGTCAAATTCATAAGCAGATAAGCAAACTGGAAGGCACGAGAGTTCAGATAACATTGGGAGGGTAACAACAGAGACTAAATATATCAAAAATAACGGAAAATAAATCTAAATCTTTCTTACGAACTATTTGAGTAGCTTATCATATTTCTTAGAAATCTTTCAATGAGAAGGTAGAAGAAATGTCTTGTCTGCAAACACCAAAAAGAAGTCCTCAGAGATGGGCAGAGTCATTAAAATGCTTATCAGGGACAATGGTAGCTTTTTGCTCCAAGTTAGTTATCTTTGCCCTGTTGGTTCTTACAAATAAATAATTGCAAGGCTTCAGAGCTAAAATGAAAGACCAAATACATTATATGGTGATTTTCCTGTTAAAGTACAAAATTTGCTCCAAAGATGATGACAATTACTGATGAATAAATCTAAGCAATGTCCCTAGAAAATTTATCATTTTGTTTTCTGAGCAGAAGGCTCTTTTATCTTTTATTTATTATTTATGTATTTTGAGACAGGGTCTCACTCTGTCACCCAGGCTGAAGTTCAGTGGCGCAATCTTGGCTCTGCAACCTCCACCTCCCAAGCTCAAGTGATCTTCCCACTTCAGCCTCCTCAGGAGTTATAACTACAAGTGTGTGCCACCACGCCCGGCTAATTTTTTGTATTTTTGGTAGAGACAGGTTTCACCATGTTGTCCACGCTGGTCTCCAACTCCTGAGCTCACATGATCTGCCCACCTCAGCCTCCCAAAGTACTGGGATTACAGGCATGAACCACCATGCCCGACCTCTTTTACCATTTTAAAATTTGTCTGATGAGCGACCAGCACTGATTCAGAAAAGGCAAATTTTTTAGGTCACATACAATCACCCTGCATTTCATCTTGAGGCACAGCTAGAAGTACACATCTGTTTCAAAGACATAAAGCCAACATTCAAGAGGCAAATTTTTGGAGAACACCCAAAAATATGGGACTTGAGAATGAGTTTTGCAGTGCATCAGATTAACCGACTGAAGTGTGAATGTAGCATCTGGCTCAGAGTGAATGCTTTCATGAATTCCAAGTCTAGATAGGTCTTTCAACTACTACAGTATGGCCAGCGATGAGATTGCCCCCTCCTTTGAAGTCATTACGCTTATAGTCTGCTTTAGGCAAATAACACTAAATCAAGTACCGCCTTGCATTCCATCCCTTGTGTTGTCTTGTCCAGCGTTTTGACTCATTGATGTATGTATACAAGCTTCAACTGGATTTTATGCTCTTGGGCTACAGGAATTGTGTATCATACTTCTTTTCTTTATTTATTTTTATTTTTAAAGCTACAGTTCTTTTATTCATCCTAACACCTAGCAGACAGCCCTCCACATAGTAAGTACTTAAGTATTTGGTGACTGGAGATATGAAGAAAAGGCCTATAGTAAAAGAGAAAAATCATGCAATCACTAGACAAAAAACTACCTAGATTTGTGTATCTGACTTCAAAATTGGGCTGGAATTGTTAGCAGACAAATTTTCTGCTGCAAACAAACAAAAATGCAATAAAACTTCAAGATAAACAATCTATGTAGTAAGGCAGTGTCAAATACATCCGTTTTACCCAAACGACAGAGCAAATACCAATAAGATGACAGACATCAAAATCAAACTTTGCAGCAATAAACAAATGTTTATATCTGACTGTAAATTAAAATCTTGTGTGCTTAGAAATATGTTCATTCAGACAGTATTAAAAAGTAGGATGTTAGTCTCAAAATCCAAGAGTTAAATTACTAATTCAATTTCACTATTTATAATTTTAGTACTTTTACTGTATAGATAAGAGGACCAGGGCACAGTTCAGAGAAGGTAAGTGACATGCTTTAAGGTGATTCAGGAAGGTGGTCAGAAAAGGGTGCAATAAGACTCAGCTTCCTGATCCTTTATATAGTGTGAGGAAGGCTGCTAATCAGAAATTATCTGACTAAAGGAAGGTTTGCATGGAAAAATTAAAGTTGCTATATATCTCTTCCTTTTAAAGTTAGGAGAAATTATTTACTGGGTTTCACAGTTGAATTCTTTTTTTTTAAGAGACCAGGTCTCACTATGTTGCCCAAGCTGGAGAACAGTGGTTATTTACAGGTACTACGATCTGGCACACTGCAGCCTCAAATTCATAAGCTCAAGCGATCCTCCCACCTCACCCTCTAAAGTAGCTGGGACAACAGGGAAGCGCTACTGTACCCAGCTCATAACTGAATTTTTGACAGGAATTTCAAATATATTAGACCACAAATGTAATTGATTCACACATATTCCTTCTCTGTGAGCCTCTGACATTGAGTTCACCTGTACTTCAGTCTGCATAAGAAGTTCCTCCTTTTCCTTTTCCTTATCTTACTACTTTGTTTCTATTTTGTAAAATCTAAAGCAAAAAGTATTACTAAGTTTCCTTTTGTAGTACTCATCAACACAACAAAGTGAAAGATTTTTGAACTACTTGTTTTAAATCTGCATTTCTGAAACTGGGATCTAATGACTTGTTTTCAGAGGTGTGAGATTCTCTGAGATTTTAAGGTAGTATTATTTTCACGAGCATAATCTTGAGTTACTTGAACATCCACTTCATAATTGTGTAGGAATATGATTTCAGTGACCACATTTGCTTCTGTGCTGAAAATTACATTCACACGAAATCTCCTCAAATGCAGTATTCTTCAGACTGGGTTCCAGAGTCTGTTTTTGCGTTAAACAGCAGTATTATTGAATAATACTGCTGCAGATTTTTATATTTTCCAAAATTCTCTTTCTAGACTTCATTTGGTGAATTAATTAAATAAGGCCGGGTGTGGTGGCTATCGCCTATAATCCCAGCACTTTGGGAGGCCAAGGCAGGAGGATCACTTGATCCTAGCAGTTTGAGACCAGTCTAGGCAACACAGTGAGATCCTGTTTCTAAAAAAATAAAAATACACAATTCAAAAATTAGCTGGGCGTGGTAGTAAACGCCTATAGTCCTAGCTACTCAGGAAGCTGAGGCGGGAAGATCACTTAGGTCCAGGAGTTCAAGGCTGCAGTGAGCTATGATCACACTACTGCACTCCAGCTTAGGCAACACAGCAAAGCCCTGTCTCCATTAAAAATAAACTTAAAACAAATTCAAAAAATGTAGTGTCTACTATATGCTAGTACAGCAGTGAATAAGAGAGACCAGAACCTGTCCTTAGCTTATCAATCTGGCAGGAAAACTCAACGAATGAAAACTTACTAATGAAAAAGTCTGGGTTGATTGAAATCACATAAAGAGTAGAGCACTTTAAAACACAAAACAGTTATCTGCCCTCCTTGTTAAGAGCTACAATGGATCAGAGAACCCATACTCATCAGCACATTCTCAAAATATCCTAAGAGCTTGAGGTCAACTTGGTTTTACCTGTCTGGACACAGGTAAGTCGATCCTCTTTTAAAAATTATTCAAAATTATTCAAGTAAGATAAATCTCTTTTTCTTGCTTTAAGTTATCCTTCTCATAACTGGACAATGAAACAACCCAATTAGATATTCCCTGGTTGAGAAACAATTTTATGGAGAGATTTATATTCAGTGACGTTTTCACAACACACTTTTTCTGTGTGATTGGGAAGTTTCTACAGACAGAAATTAATTGAGCTAAAACAGTTTAAAATGCCTAAAGTGCACTTCTAACTCAAGAAAAGGTCATGGATACACGCTAACCAAGACAGTACAAAAACTCTCCCCAAAATTAAACCTTGGCTGGGCACAGTGGCTCACGCCTGTAATCCTAGTGCTTTGGGAGACTGAGGCAGGACAGCTTGAGACCATGGAACTAAAACCAGCCTGAGCAACGTAGAAGACCCTGCCTCTAAAAAAAAAAAAAAAAAAAAAAATTTCTTTTAAGGAGCCAGGTGTGGTGAGGCATGCCTGTCCTTGCTACTGGGGAGGATTGTTCGAGCCCAGGAGTTCTTCAGGTTAGGCAAGAAAGGGAGAGTTTGAGCCCAGGAGGACTTAGATCCTGTCTCTAAATATACATAAATAAATGTTAAGATTTAACCTTAATGACTTTGAATAGAACAAATGAGATTCAGAGAAGAGTAGCCTTGTCCTGTTAGCTACTACTTTAATGTCCTTGTCAAAAAAAAGAGAGAACTTAAGTCCCAAAGATACATGTTATCAAATACACTAATTTGAATTAGTAATGGAGTAATTAATGCGTGGCAAATTGCTTGAACAATAGAAGGTTTTAAATATCTTAGTTTCTGGACCAAGTTTTCTAAGCAACAACATCCCTAAAGGAATACTACTGGAGCCAAGACCTGGAGAACTTTGGTGCAATTTCCCTCCTTTAGCTTACTCTAACTCATGATTGCGCCTATTAGACTTTATTCTTGTTCTTTAGTGTGATCATTCTTATTTATGATTGTTCTTGGTGGCTTTTATCCCCCCTCAAGAAGTTCCCAGAAAAAGTGCCAGCTGTATCAGAAAAGAAGTGCACAGATAATAGGACTAAGTAGTATAAGCAGTTCAGTAAAACCTGGGAGAATCCTACCACAATCTTTTTAGCAGCCACTACAATGAGGAAATGAGCTTAACTAAAATACAACTCCTTATCTGCCAATAATACAAATATGAACGCCTAGTCAGTAGTAGTAGCAAAATCTTAACCTGGCTAAGATTTCTAGCCCAAATTAAGCCTCTGCATTTAAACATGCAGGTACACAAGGATGGCCAGATGCACACTGAGAGTTCTACTTGTCACCACATCCGGCACAGTAACTGAAGCAGGGAAAAACTGGCTTTCCTGAAGGAGCTTCCTAAGAAACCGCAGGGCCTCAAGCCAATCTTAACTCTGGAGGCATCGACAATCCAAATTCCAGACCAACTCTTGGCCAAGCTAACTTTGATGGTGTCCACTAACTCCACGGTAACAATACACAATCTGGCTACAATCAAGCCTTTCCAATTCTCCAAAGCATCTCTAGTCTTACTCGTCCTTCGTAGCTCAAGATAGAAGCAAAGCGACTGACACAAAGGCCAGTCGTCCCAAGGCGCTTTTTCTATGGCTCCGCTACGGCCACTTATTAAATATTCCTACACTGGGGGCTCAATGCCCCCACTTCTGCCCTTCCTCAATCCCGCCCCGGCCGGTAAGCCTCTGCCTGGGAGCCCCTCCGTCTGAAACAAAGCGAGGGGCCCCGGCGGTGGGGGCAAGAGGCGCCCGCGGCACGGGGACTGCCGCACGGCGCACAATGAGAAACTACCAACTTCAGAGCGCAGGAACATCCTCAATTGGCAAGAAAGAGGGGCGGCGGCAGGCACGCCCAACTTCAAACTCAGGAAACCTACGGGCTGGCGGCCATCTGGAAAAAGCCCCCTTCCCAGGGAGAGAAGAAAAAGGCGGAGGAGATGCGAATCGCCCACCGGGCCCCGGAGGGGAGCCCTGCCCTCAGACCGGCCCCTGCCCCCGAGGCCCGCTTCCCCGCCTTCTCTCTGCCTCTGGTTCGCTGCCCCAGGCCGGGCGGCCGGTTACCTTGATGCGCTCCCGGCACTGGGACGGGGTCCGCTCGTAGCCCAGCTCGGCCAGGGCCCGGGACACGCGCTCGTACATGGCTGGCCCGGGGGCCTTGCTGCCGAACACCGTGCCGGCTCCCTCCAGCTGCTGGTACCGCGCCTCCACCAGCCGCTCGTTGCCCCACACTGCGATGAGCGCGTTCGTCTCGGCCGGCGTCCACGACATGCCCCGGCAAGCGGCGGCGGCGGCTGCCGCAGCCCCGCCACCGCCGCCACCAGGGGAGAAGGAGACCGAGGACGAGGCGGCGCTGCGGCCCCCCAGCCCCAGCCCGAGACCCCCGGACGCCGCTGCCCCCGAGCCCGCCGCACTGCCCGGCCCGAGCGGGGAGGCACCCCGAGGCGTGGAAGGGTCGGACAGCGATGGATTTCCGTCGCTCAGGCCACCAGGAGAAGCCGGGGAGAGCACCTCCATCTTCGGGATTTTTAGCGGCGAGTTGGCGGGCAGCTCCGAGCCACAGGGCGCAGCCATCTTCCAAGCGGCCGCCGCTGCACCGCCCGGAAGTGACGCGCCCGCGCATCCGGCCACCGCGGTCTCCGGGGCTGCCCTCGGGCCTGGCTCGCCCGCGGGCGGATGGCTCCGGGTCCCTGCTGCCGAGGATGTGGCTGCCGGAGTGAGGTCGTCTACCCCCCTGGGCCTTTCTCCGCGAGCCCTCCCACGCCGCCCGCTCCTCTCCCGGGGCGAATGGCGGGGACGAGGCGCGCCGAAGCCCCGAGCTGAAGAGAAGGGTGGGGGCATGAGGGCGCTGGAGTGAGGAACAGATTGGAGCCTTCCCACTTCCTCTCCAATCTCAGCCCCCGGGAGGAGGGGTGAGGCCCGCGAGGGGGCCCGGAGTTAAGGAGGAATTGACCGCTTCTCTCTTTCCTGTCTCCCCCGCCTCTGCCCGTCTTCCCTCTAAGCCGGCCTCTAGGTGCAGAGGCTGACGTCCAGGATGGGGACCACGGAAGCTTCTGGAGGGTATATCCGGGAAGGCACCAAGGCTGAAGGGAGAGCGGTTCTGGGGAGGGCTTTAAAAAGCAGATGTGGACCAGGGTAGAGTTCGTACGCTGTAGCTTTTCAAGAACCCCAATCTCATTAATTAAAGAACAGCAACTGTTTAATTCCAGTTATAAACTACAGTTTTCCAGTTAGTCTGGGTAGGTGTGACCGTTTGTAGAATAGTTAGATTACATTAGTCTTTATTGTGTTGGTACAGTTGTCTATAGCTTGAGCATGTAAAAACTCCTGAGCCCAGCAGAAAAGTTACTTTCCAATACCATTCTCCATTCTCCCTCGTTTGGAAGTTGCATCGTTTTCCCGGTTTTTCATACTCAAGGAACACTGTCAATTATGACAGCTCAGTGACCTCTGGGAATGAATTAGTGTATTAGTCAGTCCTGAACGTTCCTTAAAGTACTGAAACTTAACAGTAGCACGGCACATCCAGTACACAGCTGTACCGTATTTCCATATTTTTCAAAGCTGAAAATCTTAATTGTATATCCTGGATCATTAACTTAAAAACTTCAGCAGTTTTTTCTTTCAAAGCAGACATAACTGAGGATGCTGACCAATGAATGCGAATAAACTATGCAATATTTTTAAAAATAACAAATGTATGGTTTTTTTTAAGCTGAGGTCAGCTACGTTTTGGGGGGGTTATGTGCTTTTTTAAATTATTGTTTTATTTCAATCGATTTTTGGGGATAACAAGTGGTGTTTGGTTACATGAATAAGGTTTTTGGTGGTGATTTCTGAGATTTTGGTGCACCTGAGCAATGTACACTGTACCCAATGTGTAGTCTTTTGTCCCTCACTACCCCCCCTTACCCCTGAGCCCCCGAGTCCCCAAAGTCCAATGTATCATTGAGACCAGCTAAATTTTTTAACTCTGAGACTCACTGGAGAGAATGACTACCATTGGGTGTTACTAAAAAGCCAAAGGATTAAGCAATAGGGATAAAGTAGAGGAGGAGATAATTGTCTTCGTAAGTCATGTGAAAATGCGACCATAGTTTTATAAGCTAACAGAAGAAGCCTAAGGAAGTTCCTGAATGTATGATATCCTCTTCCCTTTTTTCCAAAGAAATATGCAATCTAGCACCTCAGTTAATATGGACTCTAAAGTCAGATTGCCTGGCTTCAAATTCCAGTTCTGTGACCTTAGCAAAGTTACTTAACCAAGCTCTCAGTACCTTGTTTTCTTCATCTATAAAATGAGGATTACGTCACAGCATTGTAGAGAGAACTGAGTTAATATAGGTAAAGTCCTTAGAACGGTGCCTGGTTCACAGTAGACATTGTGTGAGGACTGTAATAGAATCTGAAACATCTATCAAAATTAACTCTCATTCAGCCCAGTGATAAAATTTTTAATGTCATAAGGTATTTGCTGTGTATGAAAGGGAGAGTTGTGCCTAAATCATATACTAAATCAGAGATTCCAAAGAGTTGTATGTGTGTATGTGAGACAGGGTCTCACTCTGTCACCCAGGCTGGAGTGCAGTAGTGTGATCTCAGCTCACTGCAACCTCTGCTCCCAGGCTCAAGCGATCCTCCCACCTCAGCCTTCCAAGTGGCTGGGACCACAGGTATGTGCCACCACTCCTGGCTAATTTGTGTATTTTTTGTGGAGACGGGCTTTCACCATGTTGCCCGGGCTGGTCTCGAACTCCTGGACTCAAGTGATACCCCATCTTAGCCTCCCAAAGTGCTGGGATTACAGGCATGAGCCACTGCACCCAGCCCTCCAAAGAGTTTTTAAATTACCACTTTAACCTTATCTCATTGTCCCACAAGTCTGGGAAAAAAACCAAAAACAAACAAAAAAAAACCCTCCTCCTATTATCATGGGATCCTTGGGATGTCGTTTTGCCAGCCAGAAATCTCTGTGGCTGGTGGTGCCTTTGCCCAAGTTTTGCTTGGGCCCACTGGGCTCCTTCTGCCCACTCAGCCTGGCAGGCTGCACTCAGCTCATGCTACCAGCCCGGATCCCATGCCTGCCAAGGGTAAGCCAGGCACAGACAGCAAGGGGTGCATGAGTGAGCGAGTGTGGGGTCTGGCCACTGCACATAGCACATCAGCTAGGACAGGTTGGGCAGCTCCAGGAGCCAGCATGGGCACTGGCTCCCTGTGAGGCCGCAGCTGGACCAGGCATACCGCAAGCAGCTTCCACTGCTGGTACCAGGGAATGTGGTGGCTCCCAGAAGCTTGGAGACACCAGGAACTGCAGAGTCCCAAAGAGGGTGTCACAGCCCTGGCTTGGGGAGTTCCTAGGTCTGGGCTTCCCAAAGAGCCACGGCTCTTCTCTCCTCTCTTCTCTCCTTGTCATCCACAACATGGCAAATGAGATGTGTATTTCAGCCCTATTTATGTTACAGCTCTTTCACTTCCACCGTTCAGCAGGTCCCAAATTGTTGTCCCTCATCCAGGAAGAATGAGGTATGCAGACAATTGGAGGATGAGCAAGGCAAAGAGGTGCTTTATTGAGTGACAGTACAGCTCTCAGAAGACCCAAAGTGGATGACTCCTTTCTGCAGGCAGGTTGTCCCAATGAGTGCAGCTCTCAGTGGAGAGGAGAACTGGAGTGGGTAGATCCTATCTGCAAGCAGGTCATCCTGTTGTCTGCCTGAGTCTGGCTGAGTCCTTGGTGTTTATGGGCTTCAGAGGGGAGAAAGTGCATGCTGATTGATCCATTGGTGGCCATAGGTGGGCCCAGAAAAAGTGTGGTAACTTCTCACTCTGGTCCACAGAACTGGCAGCCCAGCCCCCAGGCTTCAGGTTGTCCCTGGTTTGAAGGTGGGGGCTTCATCGAGACCTACCCCTTTCTACCCAGGAGACTACCTCCTGCCACTGTCAACCTGCTGTCCGCAGCACCCATGGCACCCAGGCTGTTTGTGTTAAGGGGTGTCTGCAGGCCCACACTGAGCTGCCCTCAGCCTCCCTCCCATGCTTGTCAGTGTCCAAAGTCCAAAGGGGGCTGAGGCAGTAGGGGGCTGGCATGTCAGCACTGCCCTAAGCGCAAGCACACCTGGCCAGGTCGCAACAGCACCTGGGCTCGGCCTCAACTTTGCTCCAAAATCCAAGTGGGCATGGGGAGTGGGGAGAGGCCAGGCAGTGGGATCAGGCACTTCGGAGCCTGCAGGGGCAGGAGCTTCCGAGGTCTCTGAGAGTACAGGGATGCCCAGGTCTGCAGCTGTGGCTGGGTGGCTGCAGCTGTGCTGGGGGGGCGGGGCTCCTGCCCTGCCATCTTGGAAGGGGGCAGGGCTCCCGCCTGTTCTCTGCTCCAGCTGGTTCTCTGGAGCACACAGCCTGGCTGCAGCTGGTGTCTTTGCAGCAGACACTCCAGACAGGACATTGCTGTCATCACTATTGCCTAGTTTTGGATGATTCTCAAATCAACCCTGAATCATATGGGAAGACTTCCTAAATAGAATGGCTTGGTTGAGAAGTCTCCCTTCCCACAAACTTCTGTTTCTAATCATTATTTCTGTATTACCCCTTCCCCACCTCATTCCCATACCCATCAGTCTATGTAATGATAAAAAGTTGTAACAAAAATGAAATTCCCAGCCACATCCTAAAGTTAAAACTAAGCGAATACTGTAAAAGTTATTAGTATTTATTGCATACTATATAGGCACTGCCAAATAGCCACGATCATGTATTTGTCATATTGGCTTACCATGGCTGATGCTGGATTTTGGGGGATGTGTGAGGTGCCTGCTCAAGACTTCATAGCCCAGTCAATTTATGGAATGCCTACTGTGTTTGAAGTAGTGTGGTACGCCTTTAATTGTGGATCTAAATGATATAAGTAAATAAAAATCATTTGAGAAGTAATGTATGAAATGTCTTGAAAATAATATAATGTGCAAAAGAGAATAAAACAATACATACTCATCTTCAACCTGTAAACTGTCAACTACTCCCTTTAATTATATCATCCTTCATTCATTTCCTGCACAATCTGTGTCAAGTGTTGGTTTTTCCAGCTTTTCTATGTCTTCCCTGAGGTAGTTGGACAGAAGTCCTCCATCTAATACCTACTCACACAACCTAGCACCTCACATTCATGTTTTCTGTTTCAAAAGCTTTGTTAATTCTGTTGCGTGCTCTAGCCTTATGTTTTATGAGTCAGTGTATTTGTTTTGTTATTCGCTTCACATTCCACATCAAGTCCTATTACTTCTATCTCTGAAATATTTCCTAAATCTGACCACTTCTCAACCCTAGTCCAAGCCTCCACCCTGTCTTTACTCAACAACTGGACTTCCTGCCTATACACTTGCCTGCCTACACAGTAGTCACAGTGAACTTGGTTTTTAAAAACTTTTTTTTGGGTGAAATATGCATATAGAGCAGTACATAAAACATATATGTACAATTATATGAATTATTATAAAGCAAATACCACATAAGCACCATCCAGATCAAGAAACAGAATATTTCCAAAACTCTAGAGGTCTTGCCCCACTCACCCCTTCCCAATATTACCCTCATCTCCCTTATAAAGATAACCACACTCCTGACTTGTCTTTCTTTATAGCTTCATTATTTTATAATGCATTGCTAAATACTAAAGTTTTCCCTGGTCTTGAACTTTTTATAAATGAAATTATGTATTATGTATTGTGTCTGCTTAATTGAATATTACTTTAAAAAATTAAGGTTCAGGCCAGTCACGGTGACTCACGCCTGTAATCCCAGCACTTTGGAAGGCGGAGACAGGCAGATTACCTGAGGTCAGGAGTTCGAGACCAGCCTGGCCAACATGGTGAAACCCCATCCCTACTAAAAATACCAAAATTAGCCAGGTATGGTGGTGGGCACCTGTAATCCCAGCTACTCGGGAGGCTAAGGCAGGAGAACTGCTTGAACCTGAGGGCAGAGGTTGCAGTGAGCAGAGATCGTGCCATTGCATTCCAGCCTGGGTGACAAGAGCAAAACTCCATCTCAAAAAAAAAAAAATTATGTATGTGTATGAGGCTGTAGGTTGTTCATTTTTTTTTCTATAAAATGCTCTTTTGTGGATATGTCATTTTTTTTTTTCTTTTGAGACAGTGTCTCATTCTGTCACCCAGGTTGGAGTGTAGTGGCACAGTCACGACTCACTGCAGCCTCAACCTCCCTGGCCTCAAGTGATCTTCCCAGCTCAGCCTCCCAAGTAGCTGGGACTACGGGTGTGCACCACCACACCTGGCTAATTTTTAACATTTTTGTAAGGCAGGATCTTACTATGTTGCCTAGGCTGCTCTTGAACTCCTGGGCTCAAGTAATCCTCCCACCTCCACTTCCCAAAGTACTGGGATTATAGGTGTGAGCCACTATGTCCAGCCAGATATACCACATTTTATTTATCCATTCTACTGTTGAACTTTTGGGTTGTCTCAAATTTGGGATATTATGAATAATGCTGCTATGAACATTCTTGTACACATCTCCCAGGTCATATGTCCAAGTATTTCTACAACTCTCTTCCTCTTTCCCTCCTTCCCTCCTTTCCTCCCTCCCTCCCTCCCTCACTCACTTCTTTCCTTCCTTCCATGTGAATACAAAATTATTCCAACTCCATTTATTGGAAAGACAATCCTTTCCTTCCCTTTTTTGTAATGTCATCTTTGACATAAACCAAGTGGCTGGGCCATGCGCAGTGGCTCACGCCTGTAATCCCAGCACTTTGGGAGGCCGAGGCAAGCGGATCACCTGAGGTCGGGAGTTCAAGACCAGCCTGACCAACATGGAGAAACCCCATCACCACTAAAAAAACAAAAAATTAGCTGGGCGTAGTGGCACATGCCTGTAATCCCAGTTACTCAGGAGGCTGAGCCAGGAGAATTGCTTGAACCTCGGAGGCGGAGGTTGCAGTAAACCGGGATAGCACCATTATACTCCAGCCTGGGCAATAAGAGTGA
Source organism: Macaca fascicularis (assembly GCF_037993035.2). NCBI lineage: Eukaryota > Metazoa > Chordata > Mammalia > Primates > Cercopithecidae > Macaca > Macaca fascicularis. Next base: position 123,384,431 of record NC_088388.1, read on the forward strand.
AACTCCATCTCAAAACAAACGAACAAAAAAAACCAAGAACAAAAACAAAAAAATAAAACAAGTATCTCTATATGCAGGGGTGTGTTTCTGGGCTCTTTCTTCTATTACATCGGTCTATTTGTCTATCCATTTTTCTGTTTTTGTTGCTTGTGATAATATCATACTGCTTTAATTACTGTGAGTTTATAATAAGTCTTATGTCAAGTACAGCAAGTGCTTCCTTCTCACCCTCTTGCTTTTCCTCCTCCTCCTCCAAGAGTAGCTTGCTATTCTTAATCCTTTGCATTCTCATATACATTTTAGAATTAGTTTGTCAAGTTCTACAGAAAAAACTGTGGTTATTTTGAATGGTATTGCCTTGAATCTATGGACCAATTTGAGAACTGACATTTGTACAATAATCACCCTTAAAGTCCTTGGAAATGGTATAAACCTTCATTTATTTAGTCTGTAGTCTCTCAATAAAGTTACATAATTTACTTCATAAAGGTCTTACACATTTTTGTTCAGTTTATTCCTAGGTAGTTGAGTTTTTTAAAATGTTTTTATAAGTGGTATCATTTTAAAATTTTCTTTTCTTTCTTTTTTTTTCCTTTCGAGACAGGGTCTTGCCCTGTCACCCAGGCTGGAGTGCAGTGGTGTGAACTTGGCTCACTTCAGCCTCAACCTCCAGGGGCTCAAGCAAACCTCCTGCCTCAACCTCCCAAGTAGCTGGGTCTACAGGCATGCACCAATACATCTGACTAATTTCTAATTGTTTTTGCTGGTATATAAAAATGCTAATTGATTATCTTATCTTGTATCTAGTAATCCTGATGGAGCAGTTGATTAAAATTGTATATCATTGCACGTCATTCTCTTTTTAAAAATCCAAGCCTAGTGGGACCCTGTCTCTACAAAAAGTTTTTTTTTTTTTTTTTTTTTTAATTAGCTGGGCATGGTGGTGCACATCTGTACTTGCAGCTACTCGGGAGGCTGAGGTGGGAGGATTGCTTGGGCCTGGGAGGTTGCAGCTGCAGTGAGCCATGATCGATTCACTATACTCCAGCTTGGGTGACAGAGCAAGACCCTGTTTCAAAAAAAAAAAAAAAAAATCCACCAATGGCTTTCCCTTGGAATGATATAATCCCAACTCTTTGCCATGACTGTGGTGGCTTTAAAACATGTCTGCACACTGTTTGACATTCTCCCAAGAAGAAATTAATTGAGTCTATATTTCCTCCCCTTGAATGTGGGTGGGTCTTGGTGACTGCCTTGATAAACCGAATGCGATACAGGTGACACGGTGACTTTCAAGGCTAGATTTGAAAATACCCTGCAGCTTCTGGCAGTTTCTCTTGAGATACTTGCTGGAAAAGATTTCATCCACCATGTAAGAAGTTAGGCTATCCTATGTGTACGTGGAGAGACCACAAAGAGAACAAAGAAGATAGCCAATGAGCCAGAAATATTCCAGCCTCCAGTTGTTTTTCTACCTACTCCAGGCTCCAGACTTGTGAATGAAGAAGTGTTGAGATGACCCCAGCCCCAGCCACCACCTGAAGACAACCATATCAGAGATCCTAAGAGCTGCCTAGCGGACAGCAAGCACCCCCTAGATTTACGAGCAAAATGAATTATTGTTGTATGTTCTAACCCATTAAATTCTGGGGTATTTGTATGTAGCAATGGATATTTGGAACAACAATCTGTAAGGCCCTTTTTACTCTGAGCTTAACTTACTGTGCAAACTTCATCTACCACCTCAACTATGCTCCAGCCACCCTGACCTCATCTGCCCCATCAAGCGAGCCAGACTTATTTCTGTTTTGGAGCATTTGGAGCTGTCATATCTCCTTATCTTAGAACACTCTTATCTTAGCTCTTCCAGTGACAATTCCCTTCTTGTAATTCATCTCCTCAAATGTCACCTCCCCAGAGAGGCCTGTTACCATTTCGTCAACAGCACTTATTTTCAGAAAACATTCATTTATGCATATTAATTTTTTTCATGTATTTATTGTCTGCATTTTCTTTCTAGAATGTAAGCTGTTTGAAGCCGAGGACTTTGTCCGTTTTGTTCACTTCCAATAGATCCAGCACTTAGAAGAATGCCAGGCAGGCTTTCCCCACCAACCAAGATGGAATGACAGGGAAAAGACATACCCTTCTATCTTCAATAATTGGAAACCCAGACAAAGTTTATGAAACCCTGGTTTTCAAGACATAGGACATCAGACAACCAAGGACAGTAGACACTGAGTTGGGAAACAAACAAGGTGAGTACTGCAATAGCCCAATATTACTAGTTAGAAAGAGTTTCCCGACCATGGCAGAGGGAGGAGGATCCTGGGAGGTTCTGTGGTGTCCCTGAGTTGAGGAGACAAAGTCGAAATTCCAGAGTGGCCAAGGCAGCTGGAGTTTGTAGAGCAGAGTACCAGAGAGAAAATAAATGCACAGAGAGAACCTCAGAGATCTGCAAAAGATCTCAGCTCTTCAGCTGTGCACGTATCAGTACATGCATGTGACAAAGCACCCTAAGGCCAGGGGAAGAATCACCTGAAAGTGTGAAGGGAAGAATACGTGGAGCACGTACAAACCAGGAATAATTTCTGTTCTCACCAAATTGGAAGACCCCATAGATAAGGGGCATTAGGCAGAGCAGGGGTCCCCAACCTCCAGGGGCACTGACCAGTACTGTCCATGGCCTGTTAGGAACTGGGCCACACAGCAAGCGGTGAGCGGCAGGCTAGCCAGCAAACCTTCATCTATATTTTTATCTTCCATCACTTGCATTACTCCCCATCACTTGCGTTACCACCTGATCTCCATCTCCTCTCAGGTCAGCAGCAGCATTAGATTCTCATAGGAGCACGAACCCTACTGTGAACTGCACGTGCAGGGGATCTAGGTTGTATGCTTTTTATGAGAATCTAATGCCTGATGATCTGAGGTGGAGCTGAGGCAGCATTGCTAGGAGGTAGGTATTTTGTTGCTGGGGAGTGACCGCAAATACAGATTAACATTAGCAGAGAGGGTTGACTGCACAGAGACCAAAATAAAACAGTTGCCTGCAGACTCATATCAAAACCCTATCAGTGAGTGGCAAGTGACAATTAAGCTGCATCTGGTGGCAGACTTATAGAGGCAAGTGAGTTGATGTATTTCAATTGCACAGCTGTATCTGGTGGCAAGTTTTAAGTCAGAATCCGACACTTAATTTAGTTTGTGCATGGCCTGCCCATTATTTTGTTTACCACTTCTGTCCATGTCTCTTCCTGCACTGCACACTTGTCTCAGTCACAGTTTTGGTGAGCCACAAGCTAACCCTAGCTAAAATGAGTAAAAGCAAACATCACTGGAGAGCTTCTTTGAAAAGTCAGAGAGACCCAGTGATGAGCAGAAGACTCTAAGACTGCCAGCAAGAAAAGCTGCACTTAAAAGAAAATACCAGGCTAGGTGTGGTTGCTCACACCTGTAATCCCAGCACTTTGGAAGGCTAAGGCAGGTGGATCACTTGAGGCCAGGAGTTTGAGACCAGCCTAGCCAACATGGTGAAACCCATGTTTCCAAAAAAAAAAAAAAAAGAATTAGCCAGGCATGGTGGTGCGTGCCTGTAATCTCAGCTACTCAGGAGGCTGAGGCAGTAGAATCTCTTGAACCCAGGAGGCAGAGGTCGTAGTGAGCCGAGACTGTGCCACTGCACTCCAGCCTGGGTGACAGACCGAGACTGTGTCTCAAAAAAAAAAAAAAAAAAAAAAAAAGGAAATGCCAGAAGTTCTACTTAAATTATGGGTTAATTGCAACAGGTGATTCACATTCTTTAAGCCCACTTTGTATGTTATGTGATCACCCGCTTATTCAAGGAAGCGTGAAAACTTCAAAACTGCTTCACCACCTGGAGACCAAGCACCCTGCATTAAAAGACAAGTCTTTGGCGTTTTTCTAAAGAAAAAACATGAACACGGAGAACAGAAGTAATTATTGAAGGCCACCACTTCATTAAGTGTGTCTGTACTGAGAGCATCGTTCTTAGTGGCTAACCACGTTATTAAAGCTAAGAAGCCCTTTAGTATTGGTGAAGAGTTGATCCTGCCTGCTGCTAAGGACATTTGTCATGAACTTTTAGGAGAGGCTGTTGTTCAAAAGATGGTACATGTTCCTCTTTCAGCTAACACCATAACTAGAAGAATGGATGAAACAGCAGAGAATATTGAGGCACAAGTGTTAGAGAGGATTAATGAGTCTCCGTGCTACACAATCCTCAAAAGGGTTTTGTCTCAGAAATAGACTCATATATATATGATCAATTATTTTCAACAATGGTACAAAGGCAAGTCAGTGCAGAAAAATAATCTCTTCAACAAATGGTGCAGGAACAATTGGATATACATAAAATGAACTCGGATCCATGGTTTGCACCATATGCAATAATTGACTCAAAATAAGTATAGGTCCTAGATCTAAATGTAAAAACCTAAAACTCTAAAATGTATCAGAAAAAAATGGGGTAAAATCTTTGTCGTCTTGGATTAGGCAAAGATATTTTCTTGTGTTTGTGGGTAAAGAAACCTTTAATGAGAGTTCAAGGTGTAAGAGGAGGACTTTGTAGAGAGCCAGCGCTTAGCCCCAGCCTCCTCATATGTACATGGCTCTGTAGAGGTTCTCCAGACAGTGCTGCTGCTGCTGTTTTGAGCCTTATCTCCTCTGTGCTCCTCACAAGTGTCGTTATTAGCGGACAGCTCCTGGCAGCACAAGGGACAGAGATCTGTCTTGCTTAGCCAGGGCAAATTGCAGTTAGAATGGAAAAGTTAATGGCAAGGCATCCCAACGACAGTCGCCTCCTCCTCAAGCACATGGGGCACTTGTGTGTGTCTCTCAGACTGAGAGCTCCTGATGACTGTCCTGGGGAGGTTCCCAACCACACTGCCTTGGCAGCTGGTGGAGGCAGGTGGTGATTCCTATCTACTACCATCCCCAAGTCTTCAAAATCCATCCTATTGAAAAGTGATCTTGTGAGCTCCAGCAGCATGTGGGTCAGGGTCTCCCGCTTGGGGTTCAACAGCTTGCAGTCTTGTTCATTGAAATAGGCTGTCATGGCTGCTCAGCTCTGTGACATAGCTCTTGGACCAGCAAAGATATTAGGTCTGACACCAAAAGCACAATCCATAGAAGAAAAAGGATGGATACATTGGACTTCATTAAAATTAAGAATGTTTTCTCCTTGAAAAACAGTGTTAAGAGAATAAAAAGACAAGCCACAAACTTGGAAAAAAGTAACTGTAAATTACATACCTGATAAAGTGCTTGTACCCAAAATATGCACAGGAATCTCAAAACTCAATCATAAGAAAACAATCCAATTTAAGAAATCATTTTAACATGCATTTTACAAAAGAAAATATACAGATAGCAAATAAGCCCACAAAAAGATATTGAATATTATTGACCATTGGGAAAATGCAAATTAAAACAAAATAAGATACACTACACACCTATTAGAATGTCTAATATTAAGAAGACTAACCCATATGAACTGATGAGGATTTGGAGCAACTGGAACTCTCACACCCTGCTGGTAGATAAATGCACAACCACTTTGGAACACAGTTTGGCAGTTTTTAAAAAAGTTAAACATACATCTGCCTTATGCCCCAGCCAGACAATTTTTAGACATTTCTCAAGGGAAATGAAAGCATATGTTCATTCAAAGATACACATACATATTCATTGCAGCTTTATTTGTAATAGCCAAAAACTGGAAACAGCCCAAATGTCCAGCAACAAAAGAATGGATAAACAAATTGTGTTATGTTTACTACCTAGCAGTTGAAAGAAATAAACCACTGACACACACAAGCTGGATTAAAAAAGAAGAGGAAATGAATTGTTGATACATGTAATAAAGATTACTCTCAAAATAATTATGCTAAGTCAAAGAAGTCAGACCCTGCTCCCTGAGAGTATGTACTTCATGATTCAATTTATATACAGTTCTATAAAATGCAAATTAATATATGATAACGAAAAGTGATTGCCTGGAAATGGTGAGAGGACAGAGGAGCCAGAATTAGCTAGGATTACAAAGATGCACAAGGAAACTTTTGAGGATGGTGGATATCTTGAATGTGGTGATAGTTTTACAGTTGTATGCCTACGTTAGAAGTTATCAAATTGTATACTTTAAGTATGTATGTACACTTTGTTGTATATTAATTATGCCTTAATAAAGTTATTATAAAAAGTAGTTCCAGGCAATAGTAGGCACTCAGTAACCATTTGTAAACCGGTCGTTGACTTTCTTGGACTGTGACTTGTTAGCAGTTAGGGATTGATTATTCCGTACATGTTTATGTAATACCTGGCAAAATACCATGCTGGAGTAAGTGCTCAATAAATGCTATTTTAAGAATGTTGTCAGCCAAGCATGGTGGCTCATGCCTGTAATCCCAGCACTTTGGGAGGCTGAGGTGGGTGGATCCCCTGAGGTCAGGAGTTCGAGACGAGCCTGGCCAACATGGTGAAATCCTGTCTCTACTAAAAATATAAAAAATTAGCTGGGCATGGTGGTGCATGCTGTAATCCCAGCTACTTGGGAGGCTGAGGCAAGAGAATCACTTGAACCCAGGAGGCGGAGGTCGCAGTGAGCTGAGATAGCACAACTGTATTCCAGCCTGGTAAACAAGAGCAAAACTCCATCTCAAAAAAAAAAAAAAAAAGTTATTGTCTGTTACATATCCATCAAATTCATGTCATTTAAGTGACACTAGAGATAATATATTTTTTTCTGACAAAATGTTTGACTTCATTAGCAATTTAAAAATACAAATTAAAATAATGAAATACTGTTTTTAATCTTTCAGTTTGCAAATAATTTTAAATGATGGAATAAGCATGTTATTTTATATTTGGAAGAGCAAAAGAAGTCATTTCCATTTCTAAAGCATGTTATGGCCAGGCACGGTGACTCATGCCTGTAATCCCAGCACTTTGGGAGGCAGAGGTGGGTGGATCACTTGAGGTCAGGAGTTCGAAACCAGCCTGGCCAACATGGTGAAACCCCATCTCTACTAAAAATACCAAAAAATTAGCCGGGCATGGTGGCGTGCACCTGTAATCCCAGCTACTTGGGAGGGTGAGACATGAGAATCACTTGAACCTGAGGGGACAGAGATTGTAGTGAGCCTTTGATGCCACCACTGTAGTCCAGCCTGGGTAACAGAGCAAGACTCCATCTCAATAAGTAAATAGAGCATGTTATCATACCTACTTGACAAGAGATTGGGAAAATAGCTGCTCTCCCTTACTCTACTAATAAGACGTAAACTGGGAGAAATTTTCTGTTGGACAATTTTAATAAATATCAAAAGCTTCAACAACATAAAAACCCTTTGATCCAACTGTACCACTTCTAGAAATGTATGCTAAGAAGACAAGACTGCACACAAAGATTTTAGTCACAAGACTGTTCATCACGTTACTGTTGATAATATCAAAAATTAGAATTGACCTACAAAGCCAGCAGTAAGAGACTGGTTAATAAACACTGCTATATTCATTCCATGAAATATTATTCTGACATAAAAAATGGTTTAGTAAATGAACTAACGTAGTTCAAAATAACAGGTTTGTTTAAGCCAGTTGTAGTCTGTAGTCTCAGCTATTCGGGAGACCAGCCTGGGCAACATAGTGAGACCATGTGTCTAAATAATAATAATAATAATAATAATAATAGACTTGTTAAAAGAATGAAAAGACAAGCCACAGACTGGGAGAAAATATATGCAAAATACAAATCTGATAAAAGACTTGCATGCAAAATATACAACGAACTCTTAAAACTCAACAGTAAGCATTACAAACAATTCAATTTCCTAATATAAGCAAAAGATCTATACAAAGATGATAAACAGATGAAAAATATGAACATGGAAGGATGTCATTAGGGACTGGTATACTGAAACAACAATGAATTATCACTATACACCTATTAAAATGAGTAAAATGCAAAACATTTTACTCATTTTGCATATGATAACACTCAACACTGACAAAACCCAATGCTTTACATTTTACTCATTTTGCACTGACAACACCCAATGCTGGTGAGGATGTGGAGCAACAGGAACTCTCATTCATGGCTGGTAGAAATGCAAAATGTACAGTCACAAAGCTAAACATGGTCTTGCCATGTGATCCAGCAATAGTGCTTATGTCCACACAAAAACCTGTACATGAATTTTCAAAACAACTTTATTCATAGTTACCAAAACCACAAAGGAAGGAAGATGCCCCTTAAAGAGTGGATAAACAAACTGTGGTATACTCACACAATGGAATAGTATTTGATAAAAAGAAATGAGCTAACAAGCCATGAGAAAACATGAGAGAAACTTACATACATATTCCTAAGTGAGAGAAGCCAGTCTGAAAGACTATGTTTCCTACTAGATGACATTCTGGAAGAGGTAAAACTATAAGGACAGTAAAAAGACCAGTGGTTACCATGGGGGAGGAGGAGAGGAATTAATGGATGGAGCACAGGGGACTTTTAGGGCAGTAAAACTCTTTTGTATGATACCGTAATGGTGGATATGAAACATACATTTGTTAAATCCCATAGCATAGAACTATACAACCCAAAAAGTGAACCCTAATGTAAATGATGGACCTTAGTTAATACTAATTTATCAATATTGGTTCATCAATTGTAACAAAGGTACTACGCACTAAAGCAAGATGTTAATAATAGGGGAAACTGTGTGGGGTGCCGGGCAGGGCGTGTCGGGGGGGACCCTCCGTACTGCTGCTCAATTTTTCTATAAACTCAAAACTGCTCCAAGAAATAAAGCTTATTAAAATGTTTTTTTTTTAAATAGGCCTACATTTGTTAATTCGAAAAAGGGCTGAAATAAATATGCAACGGGTTTAGTATTGGCTAGGCTGAATGCTGGTTTTTGTGTTGTTATTTATCTTTGTTTTCTTACATAGAAAGAAGTGATGGTCTTGTGATTTTTAAGAAAGGAAAATTGGTTGTTTAAAAAAGAAGTATTGGAAGAAATCACACAGTAGTGTTTCCTCCCTTCCATGGCTGCAGCCCACCCTGGGCCACTGTAATACTGAAGGTAGTCTGTGTCACATTTGTTGCCCAATGGGGACATAATGCCTACCTCACAGGAAAGAGTGAGGCATAAATAAGCTAATTCATGAAGGGTATTTTGCATGGAGCCCAGTACTACTAAACACAATAAAAGATCACTGATGCTATTTCCTCTTATCTGCATGGAAGGGCTCCCATCCCCAAACCCACTCCTATCCAACATGACAGCCTTGTCACACTATCTGACTTGGAACCACCAGTACTAATCTCATCATGCCCTTTTACCTGCTGAAGAGACTCACTATGAGAAGCCCAGGAATCTGATGACATTCTAAATGTTCGAGACTCTGCAAATTCTCTTTTCTGATTCTGTTACTCACCCATTCCAAAATCCTCTGGTATTCAGGATTGATGGTAGAAAAAAAAAAATCCCTATGTCCTCAATCTCTTATCTGACCATTCTTTACACTTTCTGGCTCTTACTCAAACTTGGCTGTCTCATTTCCTCCTCAGCTCTTGTAAGTGAGGGCTATTACTTCTCAGCTCACTGGTCCTTCTTCTCTTTGTAGTATCCTTTTGGCAAAACCACAATCTTGTTTAAATCCAACTGTCTGCCTATGTCATGCCTGCACCATATAACTGCTTATGGCTAGAAAAAAACCACAAAACTATGCCGAGTGGTCTTCCTTTCAATTAAATGTGACCACAGATTTCAAGTGAGCTCTTAATGTGGCTCAGCAACCATTTCGTTTCTTGTATTAATTCATTCTCTCACTCTCCTATAGAACTATGTTATGCCTTTGGCCACCTCAAACTTCGAAAATCTTTCTCCAATCTTTATTCTTAGCTCATCGTCTTCCTTCCTGTTTCACTGAAAAAGAAATGGAAAGGATTAGAATTGAAGCTCCCAACACATTTACTTACCTGCATGGTGTACCTCTAGTTAGTACTAGTTAGTAGTCTGTACTTTTAGCTAAGATCAATTCCTCTGCTTAAGCACTAAATGCTATCACCTCTACCGACAAGGACATTGTTCCAGAAATTTTCTCTTCTAACTCCTTCAGCAGCAATGTTTTCCCCTTGCATTGGATCATTCTTTTCAGTATATCATGCTTTCATTATTTTTGTCTCATTAAAAAAATCTCAAAACCTACCCTCTTCCTCCAGTTACTGTCCAATTTCTCTCCCTTTAAAAAAAGATATAGCACGGCTGGGCACGGTGGCTCACACCTGTAATCCCAGGACTTTGGGAGGCTGAGGCTGGCCGATCACTTGAGGTCAGGAGTTGGAGACCAGCCTGGCCAACATGGCAAAACCTCATCTCTACTAAAAATACAAAAATGAGCCAGGTGTGGTGGTGCTCGCCTGTAATCCTAGCTACTTGGGAGGCTGAGACAGGACAATTGCTTGAACCCGGGAAGCAGAGGTTGCAGTGAGCTGAGATCGTGCTGCTGCACTCCAGCCTGGGCGATAGAGCAAGACTCCATCTAAAGAAAAAAAAAAAAAGATACAGTGACTTTATTGAGATATAGTTCACATACCATATAATTTGCCAATTTAAAGTGTACATTTTGATGATTTTTAGTGCCTTCACAGAGTTATACAACCATCATCACAATCAACTTTAGAACATATTCATCATCATGCAAAAAAAATGCCATACCCATTAGCAACCACTCCCCATTTCCTCCAAACCACCCCGGCCTTAAGCAACAACTAATACATTTGCTCTCCCTATAGATTTGCCAATCTTGAACATTTGATATGAATGGAATCATATAATATGTTGGTTATTGTGACTGGCTTCTTTTATTTAGCATAATGTTTTCAAGGATCATTCATATTGTAGCATAAATTAGTAATTCATCCTTTTGTATTGCCAATGAATACTCCATTGTATGGATAAACACATTTTATCTGTTCATTAGTTGATGGCCATTTGGGTTGTTTCTTCTTTTTGGCTATTATGAATAATATTGCTATGAATATTCATGTAGAAGAAAAATTTCTGAGACAGGGTCTCTCTCTGTTGCCCATGCTGGAGTTCAGTGGCATGATCATAGTTCACTGCAACCAACAAACTTCTAGGCTCAAGCTATCCTCCCAACTCATTCTCCTGAGTAGCCAAGACTACAGGAACATGTCACCACACCTGGCTAATTTTTAAATTTTTTTTGTAGAAACGCGTCTCATTAAGTTGTCCAGGCTGGTCTCAAACTCCTGACCTCAAGAGATTCTCCCACCCCATCCTCCCTGAGTTGCTGGAATTACAAGTGTGAGCCACCATGCCTGGCTGTCTTTCACTTTCTTGATAACATCACTTGAAGCATAACAAGTTTTAAATTTTGATGAAGTTCAAGTCACCTAATTATTTAATTTGTAATTTGTGCTTTTGCTGTCAAATCTTAGAAGTCTATGACTAACCCAAAGTCACAAAGACTTACTCCTATATTTTCTTTGAAGACTTTTAGAATTTTAGCTCTTACATTTAGGTTTATAATTCATTTTGGGTTAATATTTGTGTATGGTATGAGGGAGAGATCCAACTTTCTGTTTTGTGCATTTGGATATCCAGTTGATCCATCACTGTTCATGAAAAAGACCATTCTTACTCAATTGAATTGACACCCTTGTCAAATATCAATTGATTGTAAATGTGAGGATTTACTTCTAGACTCTCATCTGGTCCATCAATGTACATCTATCCCTATGCCAATACTACACTATCTTCATTACTATAGCTTTATAGTAAGTTTTCAAATTATGAAGAATGAGTTATCCAACTTTGCTCTTTTTCAAGACTTTTGGCTATTCTGGGTGCCTTGTATTTCCATAGAAATTTTAGCATCAGCTTATTAATTTGTCAAAAAAAAAAAAAAAGCTAGCTAGGATTTTGATGGGATTGCATTGAATCTGTAGATCAATTTGTAGATGGGGAGTACTGAAATCTGCTATGGTTTGAATATGTGTGTTTTCCTAAAATTCATATGCTAGAACCTAAGATCCAGTGTGATTATATCAAGAGGTGGATGGCCGGGCATGGTGGCTCATGCCTGTAATCAAAGCACTTTGGGAGGCCAAGGCAGGTGAATCACCTGAGGTCAAGAGTTCCAGACCAGGCTGGCCAACATAGTGAAACCTCGTCTCTACTAGTAATACAAAAATAATTAGTTAGGCGTGGTGGTGGGCTCCTGTAACCCCAGTGACCTGGGAGGCTGAGGCTGGAGAATACCTTGAACCCAGGAGGTGTAGGTTGCAGTGAGTTGAGATTGTGCCACTGTACTCCAGCCTGGGCAACAAGAGCAAAACTCCGTCTGAAAAAAAAGAAAAGAAAAAAAAGGCCGGGTGCGGTGACTCACGCCTGTAATCCCAGCACTTTGGGAGGCCGAGGTGGGAGGATTGCCTGAGCTCATGAGTTTGAGACCAGCCTGGGCAACATGGTGAAATCCCGTCTCTACTAAAACACAAAAAATTGGCTGGGCACGGTGGCTCACGCCTGTAATCCCAGCACTTTGGGAGGCCAGGGAGGGTGGATCACAAGGTCAAGAGACTGAGACCATCATGGCCAACATGGTGAAACCCTTTCTCTACTAAAAATACAAAAATTAGCTAGGCATTATGGTGTGCACCTGTAGTCCCATCTACTCAGGAGGCTAAGGCAGGAGAATCACTTCAACTCAGGAGGCAGAGGTTGCAGTGAGCCGAGATCACGCCACTGCACTCCAGCCTGGTGACAGAGTGAGACTCTATCTCAAAAAATAAATAAATAAAATAAAATAAAATACAAAAAATTAGTCAAGTGTGGCAGCATACACCTGTAGTCCCAGCTGCTCTGGAGGCTGAGGCAGCAGAATTGCTCGAATCTGGGAGGTGGAGGTTGCAGTGAGCCGAGACCACACCACTGCATTCCAGTCTGGGCAACAGAGTGAGACTCCATCTCTAACAAACAAACAAACAAATGAACGAACAAACAAACAAACAAAAAAAGAGGTGGATGTGGAGTCCTGATAAGTAAGCAACAATGAGGAAGGGTCCCCAGGTTGGGGAGAATAATTGCTCTGAGAAACGGCTAACCACAAACAACCCACTGGTACAACATCCTGTTCCCAAATATCTTGCTCCACATATAGCCCTAGCAGCATGAGCTTATCGGCGCACCTTATCCACATGTAGTCCCCTCCAGCATGACCCTTTAAAACTTCCCTCCAGACTCTGCCTCTTGGCAGAGAGCCCCTTCTCTGCTGTGCTGCCCATTGCACTCTTGCAATGTATCTTCATGCTTTCTCTAATAAATCTGCCTTCCTTTACTCACAACTGTCTTGGTAAATTCTTTTATCACCTTGGATTCCAGCCCCAGCCAGTCACAACCCATGATATTTTGGTGGCCCATATAGGGAACTCTCCCCTTCTCCCCCTTCAACCCCAACCTCTTGGCAAACAGGGTCTGGGCCTGGAGACGACTGACAGTCCTAGCTGGGGCCACTGCCTGGCAGAGCAGAAGGTCCTGGTGGAAAGACGTCTGACCGCTGCCCAGTTGGATGAGAGTTTAGAGTTTTCTTTTCAGTCTTCGAGCTGACAATCTCTAGTATCCCTCCGGCAAGTGGTGGCAACTGGCCAGGGCGACTCCCTGGTGTAGCCTGAAGCCCAAGGGGTGAACAGGTTTGGCAGCTTGCCTGAAAGCGAGGAAGGCTCTCTCCTATCCTGTCTGGTCAAAAGTTCCCTATCCCTATGCGGGGCATGATTGGTGGTGGCAGCTTGACCAGGATGAATCCACACATGTTTTGGGGAACTCAGACCCCCTCTTTCTCACCCTAAATTCTTCCATGAAGACAGCCACCAGCCAGCTCCAGATGTGTTAAGCCAGGTGATCCCAAACAGCACTGGGTTGGTGAGTTTTCTTTCAGTCTTTTCCCTTGGCACCTGGATCGAGCACTCAGTGTAGTTTGTACCTGCATTGACCTGGGGTTGCTCACCCAGTGTTCGTCTAACATAAGGCCCTAATGCCAGGAGATCCTTTCCGGTAGGTGGGCCTCCCCTTTGGAAAGTGCATCTCAGAGTCCTTCAGCGAACGTGAGGGGAGCCCTTTTCCCTCAGTGGGATGCCCCCAAGAAAACTGTGGTTCGTGTCCCCAGCAGAGATTCTTTCCTGGACCCACTATGGGACAGAGCCCTTCCATTCCCTCAGACTCACCCCTGGGCTGCATTTTAAAGCATTGGGATAAATTTGACCCTCAGACTCTCAGAAAGAAACACCTAATTTTCTCATGTAATACAAAATGGCCACTTTATAAATTTCCAGACCAGGAGGCCTGGCCTCTGGGTGGGACCCTTGTCTCCAATACTGTTTTACAGCTTGACCTCTTCTGATATGATTTCTCTAAATGGTCTGAAGTTCTTTATGTCCAAGCTTTCCTGACTGTTTCTCGGGATCCCAGTCTCTGCCAAACCTGTCAGATGTGCTTGGCCAAATTCTCTGGCCCCACTGACTTTCTGACATTCGAAACCAGCCTTCCTCTACTCTCTTCCATTCTCTCCAACCCAGTGGACTGATTGAGGCCACACATTCTTCCCCTGACAAACCACTTTTACATTCAATTACACTTACTCCATCTGCTCCTTCTCCCTCACCTTCCCTGACATCTCAACCTCGGATGTCATTTTTCAGTGCCGCCTCGTTATGAGGAGCCCTTCTCCTTTTCAGCACTTGCATCTCAACTTACTTGTCAAGTTTGTGTCCTCTAGAATTCAGCTGTTTCACCTTGAAATGCTGCAAACAGTATATCGGTCTGTTCCCAAATATGTCTGCTACCTTCTCTGCTGTGCTGCCTGCTGCACTCTTGTAATGTATCTTCGTACTTTCTCTAAAATATCTGCCGCCTTTTTTTTTTTTTGAGGCAGAGTCTTGCTCTGTTGCCCAGGCTGGAGTGCAGTGGCACAGTCTCGGCTCACTGCAACCTCTGCCTTCTGGTTTCAAGAGATTCTCCTACCTCAGCCTCCCAAGTAGCTGGGATTACAGGTATGCGCCACCATGCCCGGCTAATTTTTGTATTTTTAGTAGAGACGGGCTTTCACCATGTTGGCCAGGCTGGTCTTGAACTCCTGACCTCATGATCCGCGCACCTCGGCCTCCCAAAGTGCTGGGATTACAGGCATAAGCCACCGTGCCTGGCCCAAAATCTGCCTTCCTTTACCCACAACTGTCTTGGTAAATTCTTTTATCATGTGCGACACCAGCCCCAGCCAGTCTCAACCTGCAGCACTGGAGCCTTTAGGAGGTCATTAAGTCATGAGAGCAGTGGGATTAGTACCCTTATAAAAAGGCTGGCGGGAACTAGCTAGATTCTTTTGCCCTTTCACCTTTGCCATGTGAGGACACAGCAGTCCCTCCTTGCTTTCAAGAAGTTTTGGTTAAAAGAGAAGAAGAATCATTTCTGGAAAGGCAATGTTATTGTACGACTTTCTCCTTAGTTCAGGTAAAAAGCGGATCCTTGTCACACGACCATTCCATCATTCTGTCAATCCAGCTGCTTTGGGATGATGGGGGACATAGTAAGACCAGTGAATTCCATGAGCATGAGCCCACTGCCACACTTCTCTAGTTGTAAAGTGAGTACTTTGGTCAGAGGCAATGCTAGGTGGAATACCATAACAGTGGATAGGCATTTTGTGAGTCCACAGATGGTAGTCTTGGCAGAAGCATTGTGTGCAGGATAGGCAAACCCACATCCGGAGTGTCTGTTCCAGTGAGGGCAAACCTCTGCACTTTCCACGATGGAAGAGGTCCAGTATAATCAACCTGCCACCAAGTAGCCGGCTGATCACCCCAGGGAATGGTGCCACATCGAGGGCACAAGTCTCCCAGTTCTCAGTACTCATCCACATGCTAATTGCTTCCAAATTTATATCTCCAGGCCAAGCCTCTCTTCCAAACTGCACACATATAATGTGCCACCTCCCGGACAGCTCCACATTGCCTAATGGGATTCTTAAACTGTGTGCACAAAACAGCTCCTGCCTGGTCTTCCCCTCCAAATCTGCTCCTTCCCATCCTCTTCATCATTCCAGCTGCTCAGACTAAAAACCATGGAGTTGTCATTGACTCTTTCTCACTCTATGTCCAATATATCAGCAAATTCTGGTGGCTCTACCTTCAAAATTTATTCTAAACTGGATTTCTCACAGCATCCACTGCTGTTTCAAGTCACCACTACCATTATTGCCCCCACTCCCTTTTTTTTTTTTTGAGATGGAGTCTCACTCTGTCACCCAGCCTGGAGTGCAGTGGCCCGATCTTGGCAACTTCTGCCTCCCAGGTTCAAGTGATTCTTGTGCCTTAGCCTCTGAGTAGCTGGGATTACAGGCACGCACCATCACACCCAGCTAATTTTTTTATTTTTAGTAGAGATGGGGTTTCACCATGTTGGCCCACTGGTCTCAAACTACTAACCTCAGGTGATCCACCTGCCTTGGCCTCCCAAAGTACTGGGATTACAGGCATGAGCCACCGCCTCTGGCCACCATGTTCTCTTGATTAGATTATTCTGAGAGCCAACTAACTGATCTTTCTGTGCAAAACAGCTTCAGTCTACTTTCTTCTACATCTTCAGTCTACATCGTCTACATTTGCAGTCTACTTTCACCCAAACAATCAGAATAATCCAGTTGCCTCTCTGACCTCATCTCCTATTGCCGCCTCCCTTGCTCTAGCCACCCTGGCCTGCTTGTTGATTCGAGAGTATGTAAAGCACACGTTTGCCTCAGAACCCTGGCACTTGCTATTCTGTCTGCCTGGAACACCTTTCCCCAAATATCCACATGGTTCACTCCCTCATCAGGACCTCTGTCAAATATATCTTCCCCTCTGGCCTGAAATTCTGCAATTAGAGAATCATCCCCATGTGCTTTACAAACATTTTTTTCTTTTTTCTTTTTTTTTTTTTTTTTTTGAGATGGAGTCTCGCTCTATCGCCCAGGCTGGAGTGCAGTGGCCAGATCTCAGCTCACTGCAAGCTCCACCTCCCGGGTTTACGCCATTCTCCTGCCTCAGCCTCCCGAGTAGCTGGGACTACAGGCGCCCGCCACCTCGCCCGGCTAGTTTTTTGTATTTTTTTGGTAGAGACGGGGGTTTCACCGGGTTATCCAGGATGGTCTCGATCTCCTGACCTTGTGATCCGCCCGTCTCGGCCTCCCGAAGTGCTGGGATTACAGGCTTGAGCCACCACGCCCAGCCAAAAATTTCTTTTTCAAAATCAAATATACCTGAAAGGGAGAACACACTAAATCTTTATCAGACTTCAATAGTCTAACATTAAGAGTTTACTATATTGGGCTGGGCATGGTGGCTCACACCTGTAATCACAGCAGTTTGGGAGGCTGAGGTGGGTGTATCACTTGAGGTCAGGAATTTGAGACCAGCCTGGCCAACATGGTGAAACCCCATCTCTCCTACAAATACAAAAATTAGCCAGGCATGGTAGTGGGCACCTGTAATCCCAGCTACTAGGGAGGCTGAGGCAGGAGAATCGCTTGAACCCGGGAAGTGGAGGTTGCAGTGAGTTGAGATTATGCCACTGCACTCCAGCCTGGGCAACAGAGCAAGACTCTGTCTCAAAAAAAAAAAAAAAAAAAGAGTTCGCTATATTGTTTTTTCATGCAGATAACTAGTTGAGAGTAGGGCGAAAATGGTAACCTGGTAAAGTTTCAACGGTGCTCTCCCCAGCAAGGGCTAAGAGTGAAAAGCAGCAGCGGAGGACCTGGCGACAGTGAAAAAAGTGCACAGGGCACAAGGAAGGCGATTGGGTTATTGGAAATTGCAGAAAAGGAAGGTGGAGAGGATATGAAAGACACTCTGTCCCTTCCAAGACTTTGTACACCATCACATTAGCACAGGGAAAATGAAGGGGACCTTCCATGGGAGTTGTATATGCCCCAGTCCTTTAAGGAAAAAGATACAACTCAGAAATGGACCAAAACGTATCAAAAGTACATGGGATTGACCACACAAGTTGTGAAAGGCAAGTGTTGGCTGTTTTTTGTGCTACTATGTAAGAAAACTACATTTTATTTTTATTTTTATTTTATTTTTTTGAGACAGAGTGTCACTCTGTCACCCAGGCTGGAGTGCAGTGGCATGATCTTGGCTCACTGCAACCTCTGCCTCCCAGGTTCAAGCGATTCTTGTGCCTCAGTCTCTGAAGGATTATAGCTGGGACTATGGGTGCACCACCACACTGGGCTAATTTTTGTAGAAAAATACATTTTAAATTAAGATTTAAAAACCAAAACAAAGAAAAACTACTGGTATTTGTGTAGTGAAGAATTACCACTATGCAAAGAAAGGTCTGACCTTTGTTTCCGCTTCTGGAAATTTCCCTTGAATCCCTTGAAATTTCCTGAGTTACAGGAGTGAAATCAGCCTGACCTCCAGGGAGGGAAGGTGGTGGGAAATTGTGTTCAGCCAATTCCAGCCACCCTCAATTATACCCATGTAATAATTGAGTTATTATCTACTGAAGCCTCAATAGAGAGTCTGGACATCAAAACTAGAATGAGCTTTTTGGGTTGCCACACATTCCTGAGGACACTCTTAGCTCTGGATTCTGCCATATGTGTCTCTTTCTTTGGCTTGTTCTAATTTGTATCCTGTCATTATAATAAAACTAAAATTGTCAGCCCCAAGTTCTGTGAATCATTCCAGAAAATTATTGAACCTGAGGGTGATCATGGGAACCTCTTATTTTGTAGTGAGCTGGTCTGAAGTAAGTAAACTTTGCATACAATGAGTGAAATTGGCCATATTTTATTTAATTAAGCTACTATATTCTCCTCATACTGTTGGCCTTTCCCAGGGGAAGAGACAATTTGTTGACCTCAGCAAGACTAAAATTGGTTATCTAAGGAAACTTTTAGTCCAGAGTCTTGAGAGCGTGTCCCAGAATTGGTATCCAGATATCCCTCTCCTAACATATGCTAGTTCTTGAGTGCATGGAAAGATAACAAGCCAATAAAATAAATAGAAAATGGCAAACTTATGAGTAGCCAGTTTTGAGAAAAAATATGTAATTGGCTCTTAATTAAACAAAAGATGCCCAATCTCACTCATAATATGAGAAAGACGAGTTAAAATTACAGGGAGATGCCGTTCTTCCCTGTCATATGAGCAAAGGGAAAACTCTGTATTCTGGATAACACATGATGTTGTGAGGTCTGGGGAAATGTCATCTGGCACGCCCATATATTGGTAGTAAAATTCAAAATTGGTACAACCTCTGTGAAGGGTGACTTGGCAATACATCACAAAATTGCAAATACATATTTGCATTTGAACCAGCAAGTTCACTTTTAGGAATTTATTCTATAGATCTATCCATGTTTTAGTGAAAAGGTGTCTAATGCAAATTGAAAAACATTGTTCCATTATTTTACAACTCTTTTCATAAAGAGTTGGGTCAATTTCCTCACTCCTTGAATCTGGAGAGGCCCTGTGTCTTGCTTTGACCAATAAAGTGTGGCAGAAGTTGATGTTGTTCCAGAGCCTAACCTCAAGAGGCTTGTAGCTTCCACTCTCCTTCTCTTGGAATTCTGCCCTTGGACCAGTTGGTGGTTAGAGGCTGGAAAAGCACCAAGTAAGCTGTGAGCAGAGGCTGGAGAAATGGCGAACCAACAGCTGCTGGAGCTGGAAAGGCAGTGAGAAAATAGTTACTGCAGGCTGAAGAAAGGGCAACTTGTGTTATGTTGTCACTGGAATAACTGGCAAAATGTTTTCCGGGGAAACTTGAAAGATTAAAAAAAAGGACCTAATAACGTTTTAAAAACATGATTAAGGAGATCTCCAGGCAGAATGTTGAAAGTGCCACTTGGCTTCTCCTGTGTATGATAACACACAGGAAAAGAGAGATGAGCAAAGGAAGGAACCATTCAGCTTACAAGCAAAGTTTAGAGGATTTACAGAAGCCCAGGGATTTGCTAGTTTGGAAAACATAACTGTCTCTTATCCTCTGTTTTCCCAGCTGGTAAAAAATTAGTCTAAGTTGGCCAGCCATGGTGGCTCACGCCTGTAATGGCAGTGCTTTGGGAGGCTGAGGCAGGAAGGTTGCCTGAGGCCAGGAGTTTGAGACAAGACTGAACAACATAGGGAGACCCCATTTCTAAAAAAAAAAAAAAAATCAGTGGTGGTGTGTGCCTGTAGTCCCAACTACTCGGGAGACTGAGGCAGGAGGATTGCATGAGCCCAGGCGTTTGAGGCTACAGTGAGCAATGATGAGTCACTGCATTCCAACCTGGGCAAGAGAGCAAGACCTCACTTCCTGAAAGTTAAAACCAAAAATCACATCAAGGGAATGGTTGTGAGAGCCCCTGTGAAAACCTCTGAATGATTTAAGGCAATGTCTGAAGGAACCTTGCAGTCACGGCTTCTGAGAATCTTAAAGGTCTTTTCCAAGAGCAGTCTCAAAATAATGCCCAAAAGACCTTGCTTCTCTTGATATTTACCCCAGAACTCCATGCAGTTTCCCTATTTTGATGGCATTATGTCAATTGTATCACCAGAGGTGAGAAAATAAACCCTAAAATGACTCAGGGCCTACCATATCAGTGAAGTTTTTAGGGGTCCAGTTGTCTGGGGTATGCCAAGACATCCCCGGGTGAGGACAAATTCTTGTACCTTGCTTTTCTACCACTGAGAGGTATGGTACTGCTGGGATTTTGGATTTTGGAGATAGCAACACACCTCTTTGAATACTGCTCCCACCCATGTATTGGGTAACTCTGAAGGCTACGGATTTTGAGGGAGGCCCAGAGCAAGACTACACTCCGCAGTAAGTTCTAGCTGCAGTTTAAGTGGCCTTTCTGCTTGGGCCACGCGCCTGGCAATTCCATGGTGCTAGAGGTACTTGTTGCAGGCATGTAGGCCACACAGAGTCTCTTGCAAGCTCTGTTAGGAAAGCTGCAGTACTGGCCTCTGGGGTTTTGTGGCAAGGCCATGCCTGCAACTGTTAATGCTCCTAGAAGCAGATCTTAACAAATGATGGATAAAGAGTTGGTAGATAAATATCCCAACTTCCTTGCCCCTCAGGTAGGAAAACTCTGAGGTGCATCCTAAACCATCTCTCCCAGAGTTCCCTGAAGGAATTAAGCCCCAGATATCCACAGTTTACCCTCTATTGGCTTCTTTCCCTTCTCACACCTTTATTTTCCTATGGGTGATCTTCCTCAGAGAAACTCCTTGCACTCAAATGCTTGTCTCAGTGTCCGTCTCTGAAAGGATCCAACTCAATTGATCAAAAATTAGAGAAAGGCAAAGGATCTTGGTCATCTTTTATCCTGCTCAAAACACAGCTTTTTCCCAGAAAAATAAGTCCTATGATGCAGTATCCTGGTTTTGGTGCTTCAACGAGAATTCTCTCCCTTCCTTCCTTCCTTCCTTCCTTCCTTCCTTCCTTCCTTCCTTCCTTCCTTCCTTCCTTCCTTCCTTCCTTCCTTTTCTTTCTTTCTTTGTCTCTTTCCCTTTCTTCCTTTCCTTTCCTTTCCTTCCTTCTTTTCTGCCTCCCTTCCTTTCTTCCTTTCCTTCCTTCCTTTCTTCCTTTCTTTTCTACTCCCCCTTCTCTCTTTCTCACCATCTTTCTTTCTTTTGATGGGGTCTTGCTCTGTCACCAGGCTGAAGTGCAATTGTGCGATCATGGCTCATTGCGGCCTGGAATTTCTGGGCTCAAGTGATCCTCCTGCCTCAGCCTCCTGAGTAGCTGGTACTACAGTCATGCGCTGCCATACCTGGCTGATTAAAAAAAAAAAAAAATTAAAGAGACTGGGTCTTTCCTTCTGTGTTGCTCAGGTTGGTCTCAAGCTCCTAGCCTCAAACAATCCTCCCGCTTCAGTCTCCCAAAGTGTTGAGATTACGGGTGCTAGCTACTGTACTTAGCTATCAATGAGTTTTCTGTTGTATTTGCACATGCATACTAAAGAGGCAAGAAAAAACAAAAAACTGAAGATACCAGCTGTATGTCCTCCAGTTCAATTCTAACTCCAGCAGATACCAGCTGTGCGTCCTCCAATTCAATTCTAACACCTTCCACCTGGAGACAGGCTCAGTCAGATCCCACAGGTTGCGGGCTCAGTCCCACAAGACTGCCCCACTTCAAATGCCAGTCATAAGCACAGGTCGTAACCTGTGCTTCTGACCAAGCAGCTATAAATTGAGGTTTTCAGGGCCCTCACCTTGGGTTTGATTAATTTGCTAGACTGACTCACAGACCTCAGGGAGACACTTTACTTACACTTACCCATTTATTAAAAGGATGTTACAAAGGACACAGATGAAGAGTTAGCTGGAAGAGATGCACAGGGAAGGGGCGCGGAGCTCCCATGCCCTCTCCAGGGCACCAGCCTTCAGTCACCTCCACGTGTTCAGCTATCTGGAAGCTCCCCAAACTCTGTCCTTTTGGGATTTCATGGAAGCTTCATTATGTAGGCATGAATAATTATATCATTGACCACTGGTGACCAACCCAAACTTCACATCCTTTCCCTTCCCTAGAGGTTGGAGGGTGGGGCTGAAAGTCCCAGCCCTCTAATCACAGCTGGGCCACTAGTTATCTTATTAGCATACAAAAGACTCCTGTTGCTTTAGAGATTCCAAGCATTTGGGGAGCTATATGTCAGGAAATAGGAGAAGACCAAATATATATTTCACAGTATCACACACACGTACTCTCTTCATCACAGGTGAAGTTTCGCCCAAAGCAACAGAAGTGAAGCAGGCTTCTATTCTCGCAGAGGTTTGGGTCCGGTAGATACTAATAACTTCTATTCTCCGATGCTTTGTAGCAGGGCAGACATTAAGCATTTCATGTGCTTTTTTTTTTTTTTTTTTGAGACAGGGTCTCACTCTATCTCCCAGGCTGGAGTGCAGTGGCACTATCACAGCTCACTGCAGTCTCAATCTCCAGGGCTCAAGCGATCCTCCCACCTCAGCCTCCTGAATAGCTGGGATTACAGACATGTACTACCATGACCAGCATATTTGTATTTTTTGTAGAGATGGGTTTTCACTATGTTGCTCAGGCTAGTCTCGAACTCCCAACCTCAGCCTCCCAAGTAGCTAGGAATACAGGCACATGCCATCACAGCCAGCATATTTTTGTATTTTTTGTAGAGACAGCGTATTGCCATGTTGCTTAGGCTGGTCTTGAACTCCTGAGCTCAAGGGCTTCACAGGCCTTGGCCTCCCAAAGTGCAAGGACTAAGGTGCAGCTGCCGCACCCAGCCTTTCACATGTATTATTTAAGCTTCACTTTACAAGTGAGAAAAGCAGCCTTGGCTCAGAGAAGTTAAGTGACTTGCAGCAAATCACATAATTGCTAAGTGATGAATCTGAGCTTTGGCTCCAGGACTATCTGACCTCGGGTCTAAACTTACACTACTGTATTTTTCTTAAGTCAGTCAGAGTTCTATTGTTTGACGGAAAGTATATCCTTCTTTTAAGGTAGAATAAGACCCTCTGCCAAACCCTGCTCTTTCTTTCTCCTCCTGCACTAAGAAGACAGGGAGTACAGTAGAGGGTTTGGGATTGGGATAGTGGTTGCAGAGAAGATCTGGAACTAAAAATATGGACTGGGGTAGAAATGGTGGTGATTCCACTAAACTTGGAAACACTTAACAAGACCCCATAACATGCAAGATTTGCAAGAAATGGGGTACATTTTCTATACCAGTGCCTTAAGTAAGTAATAACAATTCTTTGTTAAACAAATGATTTAGCGAAGACAGAACCAATTATATATACATATATGTATTCTAAAAAAGGTTGTTAAAGTATTAAAGTTAGCGGTAGGAGAAAACAATAAAAAAAATGAACTCTCTCTATGTTTATAAACTAATTTCAAACACCAAAGGTTGGTTTTTAGTTGGATGAGTCTGTTTTTGCCTTGATTAAAAAGAAGTGATTTTTTTTCAGCCTAGTTTTCCTGGTATGAAAGGCAAGAAGGAATGACATTCTGTAACTGTTATAGAGGTGAAAACAGTTTTATTTATTGGTGGTCATTGCCGGCCTATAACCAGGGCGCAACCTTCTTGGTAAACATTTACCAAGCATTAGTAGAAGATGATTCACTAACTTTTAAAACTCTTCTTTCCTTATATGCATATTAATACCATGATGTCTTTGGCTTTTAAGTCCATCTATACAGGCACACGTGCAAATAAATTCAAACATATCATTTGTAGTAGTTTACATAAGGGCTTGCTAGTTCAAATGGAGTTGTTAGTTTTGCATCTTAAATTAGTTCCTGTCAACCCAGCAACTAAAGAAAATTCCTTTGTGGAAAAACTTTCCAAGCATGACCCAGTGATTGTTTTAATGGATTTTCAATGAAGGGTGAAGTACCATGCTATGTAGCCTGTGGGCATTCCATAAACATATTTTTTGACTGATTCTGTTAACAAACTACATAGAAAAAACCAAATACTTACTATTCAATCCTCTTGCATTGTTTCCCATAGGCTCTGTCTGTTAGTGTATTTATAAGCATTTAAAGTGTATAAAGCAGCTGTAGCAGTGAAAGTGAATTGCCCAATGCAGAGAAGCACTCTGGGCTGGAGGGTTTTACTTAGTTAAGATTTTCAATGTGCACCTGAGATTTGCCCTCTCCAAAATGAGGAAGAGGCCTAAAGCCAATCAGCTGAAAGTAGTACTAAGCCCTGCAGGCTAAAAAGGTAATGTCCCACCTATGCTAGAGGACCTGATGTTGGTATAGTCAATTTTCTGTCTTCTATGTAAGATATAGATCTGCTCTGACCTTGACATTGTGGAGAAAGCTACTATACTGTCAGTACTTGCTGTAACATAGACCTGAGATAAGAAAGGCATGTAGAACAGAAATCTTCACCGCCCTTCTCCCAAAACATTCATTGACCCCTCCTGTAAGAGAGAGAGAGATATATAATCTATATATGTGTATATATATGCATATATAATCTATATATGTATATATGTGCATATATATGTGTATATATATTTTTTTCTAGACAGAGTCTCACTCTGTTGCTCAGGCTGGAGTGCAGTGGTGCAGTCTTGGCTCACTCCAATCTCAGCCTTCCAGGTTCTAGGTTCCCAGGTTCCCAGGCAGATTCTCGTGTCTCAGCCTCTTGAGCAGCTGGGACTACAGGCACATGCCACCACACCTGGCTAATTTTTATATTTTTAGTAGAGATAGAGTTTCACCATGTTGGCCATGCTGGTCTTGAACTCTTGATTTCAGGTGATCCGCCCACCTTGGCCTCCCAAAGTGCTGGGATTACAGGCATGAGCCACCTTGCCCATCCTGCATTCTTGCTGTGTGTGTGTAACCCTTGCTATAGTTATTATATGATTTAGGTTAAATTTAATTTATACGTTGACTATGATCTGAAGGTCAAGGTCATTTGGGATAAAGAGAGATCAACCACATGTCCACAGACTGCAAGTTAAATTTAGTAAGAAGGCCCTGAGTAGATTCCAGAATTAGAATAAAGCTTTCATTTTTAGTTTGAGGAAATTTCAATATGGGCGACAGAACAAAGAACTCGGGTGGTAGGAATTCAGTTGGTAGGAATTAAGAGGGTGCCTGCCAGACGGTCTGCAAGCGAAGGAAGCCACGTGGCTGTAAAGCTGTTTAGGGCTGCTATGTGTTTATGCGGTGGTGGCAGAAACCTCTGGTTAGTTCGATTCCTTGCATTTTTCTTAGGTAACCAATTTTGTTACATCTATATCTTTTCCCTCTTTTCAGAAGGAAAAAAGTTTCAGCGACCCTTTCCTCATGGATCAGGAAGCTCAAGGTATTATTCAAGTACAGTGGCAGCAGTTACAAAGATATTTTCAAGCATTGTTCTCCCTACCCCAATTTCTGAGTCATTTAAGTAGAGGAACAGCTCTTTTGCCCTGGCTCATATGTGAAAAAAGTAGAATGCAGGCCAAGCTTTAAATCTAGGGATGATTCTCATTAATGAGGTTAGGTCTGCCACCTGGTGGTTAAAAATAAAATGCCACCTGATTTTCTCATCTAATCTGTCCATATACCACACTTAAAAATTCTACTTTGCAAACCCAACCTTAACCTCTGACTTCGGTTGTGCTTGCCACCAGCCAAAAGTTCCCAACTGATGACAATGGCACCGACACCTTGGGGAGAATTTTTAAGCAACCATCTGGAACTCAATCCCTTAAATCACATTTGAAGTGTTTTAGAACACTGGTGGAACCACCTACAACACTTCCAATGTGACTTAAGGGAGATTTTAGGAGAATAAGGTTCTCCTAAAGAGGAAAGAAAGCACTAATTCATTCATTAGTACAGAAACTATTGTGCAAAAAAAAAAATCTATGCTCATCAATTTGCAAACAAATGTGTGAGACAATGTACCTGCTCCATCAGTGACAAAGAGATGGGAGTGGATAACCAAGTTAGGCTGGGAAAGTAAGAGTAATTCTTGCTTCGCGTTGAAAGGCTGAGGAGAGTGCAGAATCATCTGAGGCCATTAGGGGGAGTGCTAAGTCTCCAGAAACACACACACACACTACCCCCCCCAAATTTTGGAATACAAATTCTGGAATATGTCCACAATTATTTGTGGATTTGGCCCATGGATCCCTCACAGAGGGTGAAGATACCCCAGTACCCTGGACAGCTTCAGCTTCCAGTAACCTTCTCCAGCACTGAAGACTTCAGCTCCTTCCTTTTTTCGCCTACTCCTAATTTCCTTTCCTTGTAGGCCAGTACTCTCAACGTGTGGCCCCCAGTATCACCACTGTAACCACCTGGGAAACGTTCAGAAATGCAAAATCTCTGTCTCTACCCCAGACCAAAGGAATCAGAAACTGTAGGGCAGAGTTCATAAGGCCTCCAGGTGATGTTCATGCAAGCTGTGAACCTCTAGTCCAGGGGTGTCCAATCTTTAGGCTTCCCTGCCACATTGGAAGAATTGTCTTGGGCCACACATAAAATACAATAGTTAAAAATGTGTTTTTGCAAAAAACCTCATCACGTTTTAAGAACGTTTGTGAATTTGTGTTGAGCTGCATTCAAAGGTGTTCTGGTCTGCCTGCCGCCTGTGGGCCGCGGGTTGCACAAGCTTGCTCTAGTCTTTGGGTGATCCTGTGGGCACAGACCAGGGAGACTTGTCGGAGTGGGAGCTAAGGGGAGAGGCAATGGATCCTAGAAGCCAATCTAGTTACCCAGCCCAGCCCAGAGTGTTAGAGGGAGCAGAGAAGAGCCACAAAGGGAGGTTGCAGAGGTTTTTGCCAACTCGGCACCAGCTTTGTGGACACTGACCCCTCAATCACCCTTGGTCACAAGATCTTCAGATGGGAGACTCAGTCTTCGATTCAAGCGACACTAGAGAAGGATCGCTACAGTACCAGAGCAGGTAAGATAAATAGGGCTGTGTCCACCCCACCTGGGCGCAGCTCCAACTCTCTTCACTCCCTTCCAGATCCGTGGAAAGCACCCCTGACACACGCATATTTGTGGATGGGATACCTGGATTGAGAACGAACTCCATCAACCCCCAAGACACTGCACCCCGCTCCGTTTCTGCTGGAGGAAACGCTACTTTCTAAAGGAAAATACTGTTTAAATGTGCAGAATTACAGTACACACAATACTTACAGAACGGCAAGTATTAGTCCTTGGTATTTTTTCTGCCACCTTTTCCCATCTCCCCCATCCTGTCTGCTTGTGCTTCCTTACCTTTCTAGCACAAAACAAGCACTTAATAAATAGTGCAGAATGAACAGCTGAAGCTTGCTTCTACTATCTTCCATATTTTTCTTTGGCTGCTGTCAAAAAGCACCAACTCAGAGCCAGGGTGGCCGACTTTGTCCAAGTCTCTACTGAAAAACGACTCTTTTTAGGGGGAAAGTCATAAGCGAATGCAGGCATGTCTCTGCCCCCTATTCCTTCTCCCGGCATGTGGGCACACAATGGGCGGTCGGCAGAGGTGGGGGCGTGAGGAGCACAGGCTCCCTGTGTCCAAAGTCCCGAGTCACCTCCGCCTGGAATCCATCTAACTCAGCTGCAAACCAGAAGACGCGGCCTGGGAGGGGCGCAGAGCCCTCCCCCACCTCCCCGGGCTGGGTGACTGTCAGGCCGCATCTGCTCCAAATTTATGGCTCCTCCTTGGGCCGCCGCCGGCCTCTCCACGGCCTCTTTACCAAGTGCAGCCCCAGCTGAGACCCCTCCCGCGGGGAGGGAGGGAACCCGACGCGCGGCCGGGGCTGGGGGCGGGGAGCAGGTGTGAAGCGGGGTGGCAGCGGCGCGCGGTCACCCTCCACCGCGCCGTGGAGACCCGGCGTCACCCCCACGCGCACACAATAGCGCTGGGGCCAGACCCAGGGCGGCCCATTAGCGGCTGATGGAGGAGGCGGGAGCCGGGCGGGCCGCCTAATCGGCGCACGCGGACACCTGGGTGGGAGCGCTGGCGAGTGGAGGGAGCGCCTGCACGCAGGACCCCGGGCCAGGCAGCCGCCGAGACCGACTCTAGCCAAATCCCCCACGCCAGCGCCAGTCCGACTAACAGGAGCTGGTCCAGTGAACAATAAGAGGCCCCGGGGCTGGCGAGGAACGGAAGCGTCCGTGGAGCGCGCAGGCTGCTGGAGCCCCCGGCAGCGCCCCCGGCAGCGCCCCAGCGCCCTCCCCTCCCGCCCAGCGGCCGCTGATTGCCTATTGTGCGTCCCCTCTGCGGCAGCCCGCGCGATGCACTCTGCGAGCTGGCCCCTTGGTTTCTAAATGAGCAGCCAGCGCCGCAGACACGTGCCAGAGTTGTTCACTGCGTGGGGCTGGGGGCATGCAATAAGACAAGAGACCGCACGGAAATAGCTCCGTGCCCGTCTGCAGCACTGTCCTTCTCACGTGCCTTCGGATAAGAGGACTTTCACTCTTTCCCCTCTTCTGCCCCAATCACTCTGTCTCCCCGACATTGACCACCCTCTTCTCTAACCCGAAATCCGCAGGGGAGGCTTCAGTCTTTTATTATTATTATTATTTTCCTGGGTACTAGAAGCCTTTGCCTTGCCTGGTCTCTGGAATGCTCAGGTAAAAAGTGGGTCTGGCCGGATGCAGTGTATATCTTTAACATGGAGGCGAGAGAACTGGATAGAGGAGCAGCGCTAGTCTGTGACAGCTCCAGACGTCCTGCTCCAAGCATCCCAGTCCTAAGCACCCCAATCGTCTGGTGTCTTCCGTCCCAGGGAACTCTGGCTGGTCGTCGTGGCTTTGTTTAATGCTCTGCCACACTATCGCGTTCCCTGTGGGATGGGAACCTCTGGGAAAGGACCTGAAAAGGGACCAGAAAAAAGGTTTGGGAAATCAAAGTCTAGTAATATGGAGTCCCACCACTGATGGTTTGGACTCACGGGCAATTTACAGTTGGATGGAAGCTGAAGTGTCATCAGATTTAGAGGCCACAGTCTGGCAGCCTGTGGACCAAATCCAGGTCACCAACACATTTTGGTCCATAAAGTGTTTTTTAAACTTTCTATCATGAATAATAGCATATTGTGGATCATAAATATATATAAATTGGTGAGAATGCTATAATGAACCCCCATAGTCCCACCACCCAATTTCAGCACTTAATCTATTCAAAGGCAATCTTCCTTCATCTATTCTCCCACTCTCCTCCAGAATTTGAAGCAAATCTCAGAAATCCTATCATTTCTTCTGTAAGTACTAAAAAGTAGTCCTAAAAGATAAGAATTCTTTTAAATAGCATAATAATAATATCACTATGACACCTAAAATAATAATTCCTTGTCCTCAAATATATCGTCAATGTTCAAACTTCCCCAATTGTCTTATTTTTCTTTATTGTTGTTCAAATTGGGATCCAAATGAATCTCCACAGTGCATTCTCTCCTTTAATCTGATAATCCCCCAGTTAATCTCTTTTTTTCCTTGAAATTTATTTGTTAAATAAACCAGATCATTTGTTCTGTAGAATTTTCCACAGTCTGAATTTTGTTAAATGTATCCCCATGGTGCTATTTAACATGTTCTTCTACCTCTATATTTCCTGTAAATTGGTTGTTAGATATAGAGGCTTGATCAATTAATGCTTGATTTTTTTCAAGAATATTTCATAGACCATAGTTTAATTCGATCAGAAGTAATGTCTGCTTGTCAGTAACGACCATTGTCTAGATCCATTATTTCATTAGGGATTGCCAAGTTGTGACAGTCTAGTTCTATGATTCACTCTTCATTTATGAGCTTGAATACTTCTTTAAAGAGTATCTGTCATCAATGATTTGTTTATGCAGAGGTACATGTCAAATAGGAAAGGCAGGATAAATGCTTGATTCTTTCCCTTATTATTTATCAGAGTAATGAGGTTATTCCTCAGATTCCCCTAATGGTAACCAATGATTTTTTTTAAGCACTTATGAACTAATATATCTCATGTGTTTCAAACCAAGTAAATTTTGATTGGGCATTTTAAAATTAGGAGATGTCATATTAAAAACATTGACCTCTGGCTTCTATTGTAGAACATCTGGCAAACTTGAACCCTTTTTCCAGCAAGACTAGAGCAGACTTTGGCTGAGGAGCACTGCCTCCTTCAGTAGGCATTCATTCTTGCCTTGGCATGCTTTGATCTTCTTAGACCCAGGACCCTCTGCCCTGCAGGAGTAAGTCTGTAAACCAGATCCCATCCAAGTCTCTCACCTTGTAGATGAGAGAGCTGATGAAGTAGCTTACCTACTTGAGACTGGAAGACAAGTCTCCTGGCTGCCTACCAAGACAAGGGTAAAGCAAACAGGGAAAATCAGCTGGTCTCTGCCTCACCTGCAAGTTGAACTGAGCCAGAGACCTGGGACCACTTCAGGATAACCTTCCTCCCCATTTCCAAACACACCTTGCAGAGGAAACTTGGGAATATTCCAGACTCCACTCTCTCTTTTGCCTCCCACATCCAATCAGCCACCTAGCCTGCTAATTAGCCTCCCTTCCTCCATTCCTGTCCCCCTCCAACTCATCCTCCTCACTCGCAATGAGGTTTTCTAAAACATATGTCTAACCGTGTCACTCTCTGGCTTTAAAATCCGTCACTAACTGCTCATTGCCTTTAGGTTACATCTAAGTCAACATTAGCACAGCACACAAGGCTTCTCATGTCCTGGGCTCTACCATGGCTAGCTCCTTACCTCATGCTGTCTCCTTGTCACAACCCTGTCCTCCAGCTGGACAGAATACCCACAGGGCTCTGTGCACACAGTTTTGTCTATGCTATGTCCTCTCTGTATTTGCTATTTACTCCTTTAAACATCCACTGCTTCACTGGCTGGCTCCCACTTACAGCTTAAGTCCCACTCCAGGCTTTGATCTTGGGAAAAGCGTTTTTGGCAAGCCTTGACTGCATTCCGTGTCCTACTCTGCACGTCCATAGCATTGTGTGCTCCCTTTAAGATGAGGACCTTGCCACTGAAGGGTTGTTTTGTTCTTTGTTTGGTTTGTTTTTTCACTTGTTTCCCTCCTGGCCGGTGTGGGAGCTTCCTGAGGCCTGACAGGGGCTGTGTCTGTGTCTCCAACTCCTAGACCATGTTCCCGACCATGTTTCCGATGGGCAAAGTAGGTGCAGGCCAGTAGGATTTGGTTAGTCAGTGAAGTTAAACAAAAGAGATGAAGGTTTGTGGACTGTTGGAGAGAAAGAGGATCCCTGCAAGGGAAGGGACTTGATGCAAATGACAGCCTGGCAGTAGGCTCGCTGGGCAGATGCCCGGGAGACATTAGGGCTGCCTGGGGCTGAGGTAATATCCTGGGAAGCGAGCCGGGTCTGCAGCCCTGGCTAGGTCACGACCCGGGCTCTGCCTGTCTCGGCCATCCGCGGACCTGTGCATGCATGTGTGCGTGTGTGTGTGTGCGCGTGTGTGTGTGCGGACACACACGCTCGCGCGCGCGCGCGCACACACACACACAGACACAGAGCCTCGCCAACCCCGCCTCCTCCCGCTGGGAGGATAATTAAAGCGCCAAAGTGCGGAGCGGGCGGGCAGCGTTCCCGGGGGCGCATTTCATCGGGGCTGATTAATGAGGCCGGGGAGTTAATGAGGAGAAAGCTAAACGCAGGGAGCTGAGCCGCGGAAGGCCTCTCCAAGGCCCTGGAGGGGGCCCTCCGAAGGCATCTCCCGCCTTCTCTTTCTAGTAGCGGCTTAGCGCAAGCCACATGGTGCCCCTGGCTCCTCTTGCCGCCTCAAGCCCAGGGGCGGGGGAAGAGGGGTCGCCCCAAGTCACGCCGGCCGCAGTGGAGTCCGTCTCCTCCGCGTGTGGCTAACCCGGCTAAACAGCAAAAGAGCCTGCCTTGCCATCTGAAACACAACAAAGGGCCTCAGGAGACCGCCCCTTTCCTTTTCTCCTCAGGGAACTTTGGGCACGGGTCCCAGACCACCTGCAGATTGCGTTCCAGACCCGAATTAAGGATCAGCTCTGCCATGCCAACCGAGTAACCTTGGACAAGTTACTTAGTCCCTTGAGCCTCAGCTTCTGCGTCTGTAAGATGGGATCACACTCCTTACCCGCCCTAAAAATGACTGTTAGTGAGCGCCAGACACTAAGCACTTGGCGTGTATAATCTTATTGATTCTTCCCAACAACTCTAGGAAGTAGGCTGTGTTATTACCGTCTTTACTTCAGAGATAAGGACACTGAGGCAGGGAGCTGGGACTTAACTTGCCTGAGGTCGTACTGCTGCTTACCAGGAATGACCCAGCTAATAAGCAGTTGTGCCGGGAAGTGAACACACACAGGCTGATCCCAGAACCTGCGTCCTGTCCTTAGCATAATGCTGCGGTGCTAGTTCTCAAAGGCGGGGTTTGAGCATCAAATCATATCCCCAAATCGAGAGAGGGTCTTTGTTTTTGTTTTTGAGACAGTCTCACTCTGTCGCCCAGGCTGAAGTGCAGTGGCACAATCTTGGCTCACTGCAACCTCCGTCTCCCGGGTTCAAGTGATTCTCTTGCCTCAGCTTCCCAAGTAGCTGGGACTACAGGCGGCTACCACCTACGCCCAGCTAATTTTTTGTATTTTTAGTAGAGACTGGGTTTCACAATGTTAGTCTTGAACTCCTGACCTCAAGTGTTCTGCCCGCCTTGGCCTCCCAAAGTGCTGGGGTTACAGGCATGAGCCACCGCGCCCAGCCCAGAGAGGGACTTTGTACACTGTAAAGTACTAAGCAAATGTGAGAAGAAGCAATTATTATTGCTATTAATATTAACTCACCGGGCTCTGTGGCTTATGCCTGTAATCTCAGCTACTTGGAAGACTGAGTCAGGATGATCATTTGAGGCCGGGAGCTCAAGACTCTTGTGATTCACATTCACTCTCAGTTCTGAACCCAGAGTTCAGACAATGCAGTGAGGGATGGAGCCACTGAACAAAGAGAACAGGCAGGGTGATGGCTTTTCCAGCAGTCCGAGTCCTCGTGTCCTAACCGCAGGAGCAGAGTAGAGCTGACAGTGACCTCTGCCTGACCTGACCACCACGCCTTCAACGCACCCCCAATGCACACTCTTCTGTGGTCAAAACACTGACACACCGAATGGTCTCCATCTCCCTACAAGTAGCAGAGGAGTAGTAGCCCGAATTTTAAGAGAGAGCATGGTGCAAAGGGAGGAGGGTGAGTTTGGACTCAGATGACCCATGTTACCATACGAATCTGTCATCTACCAGCTGTGTGAGCCTGAGTGAGTTGCTTATCCACTCTGAGCCTCATCCTGCCAGTTGGGAATGGTAGCTGCTCTCCCTATGTTGCAGGACTGCTGTGAAATGGCAAACAGGAAGTTCTGGATGTGAGAGGACATTGTCACTTTTTGTCCTTGGTTGGAGAGTGCAGGTCACTCCCCTGGGACATGCCAGGAGTTTCTAGCAATGGGCAACAGGGCAAAGAGCCTGAGCTCTCCAGTGAATACCTTTCCCCTCCCCTAGTAATCTGATTTTGGGATCTACAACTCCATATTGATCTCCAGTCGAGAATGATTTGAGACCAGGAGTCAATCAGCTCCAACCAAGGCTTGATGAGTTTAAAATGAGCCAATTTCCTCTGGATGAGTTTATTCTGCTGAATCAGGGAAATTGAGGCTGCCCAGGCCAACTGAAAACAAATCAGTCTACCCCCGTGGAAGTCAGACACTTCCACCTTCCCACCAGTCTGACTCTGAATCCCCCAGCCCTCAGTAATACTTTGCACCATCCCCCCCTACACTCTGGGGGCCACCAGTATTGGCAAAAGGGGGAGCATTAATAATTTTCTCCAAAGGAGCTTGTGTCTAGAGAAACCAATATTTAACATCCCCATTTACATCGAAAGCGTGATTCTGATTATGAGATGGTAATGAGAGGATTAGGCAGAGGAGAGGGCCCCCTGCCTGCTGCCCCCTCCTGTTCTTCCCTCCATCACCCTGCATCGCACAGGGTCTTATTCCTGGAGGAGGATGTGGGGGAGGGGTTGGGGCACTCCCACTGGGAGAGCATCAGAGATGCCAGAGCAGGGCAGGGGTCCTTCAAGACCCCAAATGAGAGCCCCTTATTCATGTCTGGAATCAATTAGCCTCAGAGGGGGTGACGGGTGAGATGCGAGACACCTGACTCTGATCCTTCCCATGCCTCTCCCCTAGACTGAGCCCCTCTGCTCCGGGATTCTGCCTGGTATTCCTGACAGGTGTGATTCTTACGTCATTCTTTGTTTCTGAGGTAGACGGCTGAAGTCAAAAAGTATGTTGGGAGAACTGCTTGGCTCCTGGCTTCTCTGGCTGAAACTCAAATTCCACTCCTCTCTCCTAAATTCCTTGTCTCTCTGGAATGGCATCCTTGTCCTCCTTGCCCCAAACCCTGTTTTTTAACCAGGCAGCAGTTTATCTCCGGCTTTTCCTATGGGGCATCCCCTATGGGGATGGGGGATGAAGAGAACCCAAGGGGGTCACCATCCCGAGGCCCCGTTTGTTGGTGGACAATTGCGCTCAGACGGGATAATTCAGTGTGTGATTGTGGTCACGCCCCCCGCCTTTTGTGCCCCTTTCAGAGCCAATCTCCCAAGCCCAGATGGGTTAATCCATAATGCAGACGAGCAAGTAACTGGCTGTCAGCCCAGCCCCCAGGACCCCCTCCCTATTAGTGCCACTGCCCTAATGAAGCCCAGCTTGGAGAGCCCCCTTCTCAATGAGGTGCCGGCCCCAACCCAGCCCAGCACACATGTGTCTCCGCTGCTCTGCCTGAAGCCTAGCTCCCTTTAGGGACCCCGAGCCCAGCCTCCCCGGGGTGACCCAGCTGCCAGGGCTGTGGAGGCCCGGGGGGAGGCTGTGATGGATGGGAGGGAGATAGTTAATAGAGCCCAAAACACATGGGCCCTGTCTCCACCGTCCACACACAGACACTTTCACAGCTTCCACTGACAGCATCCCTGGTCTTTCTGAAATAACTCTATGGAATAGTCCCCGCTCCCATCTCCAACGTAAATTGTGCCGAAATAGGATTTAAATGGGGATTATGCAGCTGCTTTTCTGGATACTGGCCCAAGTCACTGCTACACAGCCAACCCCCAAATTCTGCCAGCCTCAGTCCTCTTGTAGACTTTGAGCAGAAATGGCTAAAGGCAAGTTAAACAATGAGCTCGACCTTCAGCCTTTAGTGTTTCAACCAATATGTTAATCTTATACCAAGAGATGTTCTTTTCCTTATATCTTGCCTTCCACTTCTGCTCTCTCTTCTCATACACTTTTTTTTTCTTTTTTTTGAGACAGAGTTTTGCTCTGTCACCTAGTCTGGAGTGCAGTGGTGTAATCTCTGCTAACTGCAACCTCTGCCTCCTGGGTTCAAGCGATTCTCCTGCCTCAGCCTCCCAAGTAGCTGGGACTACAGGTGCACGTCACTATGCCCAGCTAATTTTTTTTTTGGTAGGTACGGGGTTCCACCATGTTGCCCAGGCTGGTCTCAAACTCCTGACCTCAAGTGATCCACCTGTCTTAGCCTCCCAAAGTGCTGAGACTACAGGTGTGAGCCGCTGTGCCCAGTCTCTCTTCCTATTCATTTCTGAACCAATTATTTAGAGGCAGGACTAGCCCAACAGATGAGGCAGGTATCTATAGAGAAGACCTGCTGTTTGTGGGAGCTGCCTTACCTTGTCCTAGGCACCCTCCATCAGGTTCCGAGCTCCCTGCCTCTGGAAGGATTTGAGTCAAACCTGGATGACATCTGTTTAAAACATCATAGAAGAGAGGTTTGGGGAGGATGTTTGCAAAGAAACCACACTTCTCTGATTCTCTGCATTTACTTCCTATTCCCACCTCTTTGTTCCCTCTTTCGCCCTAATACAAACAACTGGCCTTGCTGGCTCTGGTGCCAAATCAGTGGGGGGAAGAGACTCTGGCCTCTGCGGCCTTGGGCTGCTCTACGACGCCCACAGAGGCAGGAGCTTGGGGTGCTAAGGGGAGCCAGCCATAATCTGCCTGCCCACTTTCCTCTACTTCACCCTCTCTAAATGATAACTGTATATTTTTCCATTATTAATTAGGATGACAAAATATTCAAAAATGGAGGAAAGATGGAAAAGTTGTATACATTGTCTCACACCTGATTCCACCATCGCTTATACTTTGGTTTATCTTTCATTCCATCTTTTTCATAGGCACATTGGAAATCATTCAGCATAATTGAAATATTTACTGAATATCTTCTATGTGCCAGGAACAGTGCTTATAATTTTTCCACCTGGATTATAACTCTAGACTCATTTCTATTTCCTTTCCTCTTCTAATGCCAGAGTAATTGCCTTGGAATAGGTAAACTTTCTCATCAGGGAATATTTGGGAGTTTTCACATTTAGAGATATAGGACCCTGAGATGATGGAGGTTAGAATCCATACTGGCCTCCAAAGTCACAGTGAGGAATCTTTTTATGATTAAGACCATAAAGAGGAAAATAAAGCCCTCATCCTGATAAGAGGAGGGCTCAGGGATTGAAGGCAAGTGACTCTGAGAAAAGTCTAGCCCCATTTCTGATTACAGGAGGGAACAACGCTGGGTGGTGATATACTGTTCAGAGGTTCCTCCTAGGAGATGCTGAATATTTATGAGCTATGCAATCAGGATTTAGGAGGTAAGGCTTAAAAAATAAACAGGCAGCAGGATGGGGGTAGAGGAGAGAGAACATGGAAGAGAAGCCATAAGAAATGGAGAGGGACACACAAAAGGAAGGAAGTTGAGAGGGAGTATTTCCCATGACTTGTCAGAATGGTGACTTCTCTCTATGCCCTTAAAACCTAGATGCATCTCACCGTGTAGATGGGGAGTGAGGTTAGAGTGAAGCTGGACTTTCCCAGGGCAGACTCTGTTTCTCTGTGGGAGCCCAGGGAGATCTTGGAGTCGCCTTTACTGAAAGGAATTGAGATCCAGAATTCAGTGGAAAGGAGCCCCTTACAGGGCAAGAAACTAAAGATCAATGTGAGGCAGTGGAAGGAGGGACTTTAGGGGCAAGGGATCCCTGCAGATAGTGGAGAAAGGTCCAATATTCAATGAATACAAACAAATCTAAGAACACACATACAGGCACACAGAAACAGAACAATAAAGACTCAGTAATGTCAGGTGGAAAACCTTTCATATACGCATTTAACACAAAAGCATTTCCCTCTGAATGGAAATCATTAGAGGCATGGGAATATTCCTCTTTAATTGAAAAGTGGGACATCCTTTGTAGGATGTAGGGGATTTGAAGATCTTAATTGGTCCCTTCCTTTGTGAATTTGATCCTCACCTACAGAGAGAGAGAGAGAGAGAGAGAGAGAGAGAGAAAGAGAGAGAAATTGGTGTGGGGGAGGGATGTGGGAGAGAAAGGGAGAGAGAAGAGAGAGATTAAGACGAGAGAAATAAAGAAGAGTGCATTTCTGACCTTCTTAAGACTGAAAAGTGTCAGGAATTAAAGAAATGGCAAATACAGTAATCCCTATCAAAATGCTAATGATATGCTTCATAGAAATAAAAAAAATTCTAAAACTTTTATGGAACCACAAAAGATTTTGAAAAGCCAAAGCAATCCTGAGCAAAAAGAACAGGGCCGGGTGCAGTGGCTCATGTCTGTAATCTCAGTGCTTTGGAAGGTCAAACCTGGAGGATCACTTGAGGCCAGGAATTTGAATTTGAGCCCAGCCTGAGCAACATAGTGAGACTCCCTCTCTACAAAAAAGAAGAAAAAAACCCCAGGCATGGTGGCACAAGCCTGTAGTCCCAGCCATTTGAGAGGCTGAGGCGGGAAACTCCCTTGAGCCCAGGAGCTTGAGGCTGCAGTGATCCGTAATTGCGCCACCGCTCTCCAGCCTGGATGACAGGGACCCAGATTCTAAAAACAACAACAAAGCTGGAGGCATCATACTACCATATTGGACTTCAAAGTTTACTACAGAGCTATGGTAACTAAAACAGCATGGTACTGGCATAAAAAAAGACACATAGACCAATGAAACAGCATAGAAAACCCCGATATAAATCCATGCATTTATAACTAACTTATTTTCTACAAAGGTGCAAGGAACATACAATGGGGAAAGGACAGTTCTTTCAATAAATTGTGCTGGGTAGACTGGATATTTATATGCAGAAGAATGAAACTAGGCCCCTACCTCTCACCGTACGTAAAAATCATATCAAAATTGATTAAAGACCTAAAACTATGAAACTACCAGAAGAAAACTTTGGGGAAATTCTCTAGGACATTGATCTCAGCAAAGACTTTTTGTGTAAGACATCAAAAGCATGGTCAACCAAAGCAAAAACAGACAACTGGGATTACATCAAGCTAAAAAGTTTTGCACAGCGAAGGAAACAATCAACAAAGTGAAAAGACAGCCCACAGAATTGGAGAAAATATTTGCAAACTAGCCAGCTGACAAGAGATTACTAACCAGAATATATCAGGAGTTCGAAATCTCAATAGAAAAAGAAAACCAAATAATCTGATTTTCAAATGGGCATAAGATCTGAACAGACACTTCTCAAAAGAAGACATACACATGGTCAATGGGTATATGAAAAAATGTTCAACATCACTAATCATCAGAGAAACACAAACTGAAACCACAATTTATTATCATCTTACCCCAGTTAAAATGGCCTGTATCAAAAAGACAAGCAATAACACACCGGTGAGGATGTGGAGAAAGGGGAACACTCATATACTGTTGGTGGGAATACAAATTAGTACAGCTACTATGGAGAACAGCATGGAAGTTCCTCACAAAACGAAAAATAGCACTACCCTGTGTGTGTGTGTGCGTGTGTGTGTGTAATATATATATATATATATTCCAAAAGAAAGGAAAACAATATACAAAGAGATGCCCGCACTCCCATGTTTATTGCAGCACTATGCACAATAGCCAAATACGGAATCAACCTAAGTACCCTTCAGTGGATGAATGAATAAGGGAAATGTGGTACATATACACAATGGGATATTATTCAGCCATAAAAAAGAATAAAACCCTGTCATTTGCAACAACATCTAGGGAACTGGAGGCCATGATATTAAGTGAAATAAGCCAAGTACAGAAAGACAAATCTCACATGTTCTTACTCATTTGTGGGAGCTAAAAAAGTTGATCTCATGAAGATACAGAGTGGATTGGTGGTTACCAGAGGCTGGGAAGCGGGCAGGAAGTTAATGAAAGGGGAAAAAAATGATATAAACATATTTATAACCACTGAACTGTACACTTAAAATGGTAAAGATGGTAAATTATGTGTATTTTACCTCAGTTAAAAAAAATAAACTTCTGCCACACAAAAAGAGTTTGAAATTAAAGCTGATTTTTTTTTTTTTTTTAAGAGAGTGAAAGAGCAAACACATAGAGTACCAGGTTTAATATGGGTAGGTGCAAGGGACTAAGGGATTTGGAAACTAAAAACAGAATGACAGAAAAAGATCCAGAGGTCTTAGTGGATTACATTCAGTAATATAATGGTAGGAGGCATTCTGTTACAAGAAACATACGTAAAAGAAGAATGTGTATGGAAGGGGGAGTCGAGGAGTCTTCCTTCTGCTATACCTGCTATACAGATGCAAGTCTTTCACAGAGATGTGGCGTATATTATTGAGTAAGCATGCAAGTGTACAGTCAGCCTGAGTTTAAATCCTGGATGTTCTATGTCACAGCCAAGTAACTTTGGGCAAGTTATTTAACCACTCTGTGCCTAAGTCTCCTTATCTATATAATGTGGATTTGTTGTGGTTTTTTTTTTTTTTTTTTTTTTTTTTTTGAGACAGAGTCTCACTCTGTTTCCCAGGCTGGAGTGCAGTGGCCCAATCTTAGCTCACTGCAACCTCCACCTCCCAGGTTCACGCAGTTCTCCTGCCTCAGCCTCCAAAGTAGCTGAGATTACAGCTACTTCTATTTTTAGTAGAGATGAGGTTTCACCATGTTGGCCAGGCTGGTTTCGAACCCCTGACTTCAAGTGATCTGCCTACCTCGGCCTCCCAAAGTGCTGGGATTACAGGAGTAAGTCACCGTGACTGCCCAAAATGTGGATAATAATTAGTCCTAGTCTTAGAGTTATTGGAAAATTAAGTGCGTGTTAAATAAAATGTATAGGAGGCCATTGGTTTGGACTGAGCTCCTGCACTAGACCCAACAGACCAAAGCAAAATGCAATTACTCAGGCTGAAGTTCCCCACAACCAGCCAAAAACTAAGGTCTTCATCTGACTTTCCCGGAAATCAGTGGGGAGAGAGAGACAGATAATAGCCAAATCCCCAACTGACCAATTTTAGCAGGTGTAATAAGGAAGTCCCCTCTGCTTTCACCTTTACAAGAAAAGTTATGTTGAAAAGATCAATCTGCTTTTTTATTTTCTGTTTCTGCTTTCCTCAGCCCTTTTCTGTCTATAAAATCAACCTCCTCTGCTCGGCTCATCAGAAGACTCATTCTATTTTACAGAATACATGTACAGCACTTGGAACAGCCCTCACAATAGCAACTTTACACTCATGTTATATATGAAAATTCATGTCTTTGTTAATGTTAAATGAACACCTACTATAAACCACACACTGTGTTAGGCACCAGGGATGAAAGACAAATAAGATACAATCCCCGCACTCTATGGGGAACTTGAAGCTTATGGGGAAAATATACATGTAAGCAAACAATCAAAACATTGCTTATCAAGTTATGCAGGAGGGAAATAAACCAAGTGGTCTGGGAAGACACACAGTCTGAGAGGGTCGGGAAAGAGTCACTAGTTAGTTAACTGACACTGGATTGCTGGAATAAAAAGAATTCAGAAAGTGGAGAATGGAGAGGAGAAGGCATTTCAGGAAGAGGGAGGAGAAAGAGTTGAGGCATAGAGGTACAAAGAGTACCACACAGTCAAGAAAAAAGGTGGTTTGGTGCTGGAATACAGATACCCAAAGAGGGGTCGGTTGCAGTGGTTTACACTTGTAATCCCAGCACTTTGGAAGGCGTAGGCTAGTGGATCACCTGAGGCCAGGAGTTTGAGACCAGCCTGGCCAACATGGTGGAACCCTGTCTCTACCAAAAATAGAAACATTTGCTGGTCATGGTGACCGCAGGCCTGTAGTCCCAGCTACTTGGGAGTTTGGGGCAGAGGAATCGCTTGAATCAGGGACATGGAGGTTGCAGTGAGCTGAGACTGAGTGAAAGAGTGTATTCCAGCCTGAGTGAAAGAGTGAGACCCTGTCTTAAAAAAAAATGGCCAAAGGGGTAGATTTGGGATGAAAGGCAGTCAGTACCCAGACTATGGTGATAACTTGTGTACCACCTGTGTGGGTCTATCCTACAGGACGTAGAAAGAAGCCCTTATAATTTTGTTTTTTTTTAGATGGAGTCTCGCTCAGTCGCCCAGACTGGAGTGCAGTGGCACGATCTCGGCTCACTGCAAGTTCCGCCTCCCGGGTTTACGCCATTCTCCTGCCTCAGCCTCCCGAGTAGCTGGGACTACAGGCACCCGCCGCCACGCCCCGGCTAATTTTTTGTATTTTTAGTAGAGACGGGGTTTCACCGTGTTAGCCAGGATGGTCTAGATCTCCTGACCTTGTGATCCGCTCACCTCGGCCTCCCAAAGTGCTGGGATTACAGGTGTGAGCCACCGCGCCTGGCCACCCTTATAATTTTTAAGTAGGTGAGTGACATGATGAGATCTGAACATTAGAGACAGGCATGTAGCTCAGTGTCTGGCACTTAGTAGGTGCTTAACTACGTGGGAGTTGAACAAATATATAGCAACTCCTTGCAGCATCAGTGTAGTGGGTGGACTGCAGGCAGTTAGGAGGCTTTGGTGAGAACCTGGACTAAGACAGTCACAGTGGAGATGGGCAGAGGTACAAGGTTGATGAAATCCTTCTCAGCAATTCTGGAGTGGTATGTTCAGTTTGGGGTTCAGGGCTTAAGAGGGGTATGGAGAAGCTAAAAAGAGTACAAAAAAAGATCCTGTTTACAATTGTAACACAAAAATAATATTTATTATTATTGGAATAAACATAGCAAGAAATGATCTAGATCTAAATTATGAAAATTTAAAAAATATTAAAGACTATAAGAACAAGGTAGCTGTTTCATCTTTCATAACTACGCTATTGGACTTAGTGGGGTTGGCATCCTCCTTGCTCCTCATTGTTAAATCTGAACCATTCTCCCTTCACCCTCCCTAAAAACTTCCCATCTTTGAGTCTAATGTCATAAGACACACTATCTGCTGTCTCAGTGCCACTGACTACCTCCTCCTGGGGTCATTGTACCTCGTTCCCTGCAGAGCTTACCTCTCAGCTCATTTCACTGTCACCAACTCTTCCCCTGCCCTAATTCTTGATTACCTCAAAGCGTACTGTGATGATTCACCTAATATCATTGCTTCTTAGTTTTGTGACCTCCTCTCCTCCCACAATCTTGTTGTCTACTCTACCTTAGCTATTCATTCCTGCGATAATACCCTAGTAAACTGTCATAACCAGTAACTGAACTTCTGCATGATGTCAGTTTCAAGCTAGTCACTATTTCATATTTTTTTCCAGTTCACTTCTTCTGGTATTCCAATTCCAACAAATCTAAGGCCACACCAAAACAACCCATCGATCTCAATTTCTTTCTGCTGATTTAATTTTCTTTTCACTGCTGCTCCTTCAATTTATTGACTCATGGCTCCACTTATCTCCTTATTCAGTTTAGATTCCCATGATCAATCATCAGAATCAGTTTCTTGCTTACATCTTCAACTTCCTTACCTGTCTCTCATGTCTTTGAGCTTGCCTGGCTAACCCACAACCTTGGGCAAATCGAACTCTCTACCTATTCTTCACTTGCACCCAAGCAACCGAATGTACCTGCAGAAAA
Organism: Macaca fascicularis; assembly: GCF_037993035.2. Taxonomy (NCBI): domain Eukaryota; kingdom Metazoa; phylum Chordata; class Mammalia; order Primates; family Cercopithecidae; genus Macaca; species Macaca fascicularis. Next base: position 123,427,869 of record NC_088388.1, read on the forward strand.
GTGCAAAACCATGCACACTGGTCTCACTTTTAATTTGTGATCACTAACCTGAAGCAGACCTCTAATGCTGCTTAGGAATATATATTTTAGAGACAGGATCTTGCTCCATCACCCAGAGTGGAGTGCAGTGGTGTGATCACAGCTCACTGCATCCTTGAACTCCTGGACTCAAATGATCCTTTTGGCTTCAGCCTCCCGAGTAGCTAGGACTACAGGCACATGCCACCATGCCTAATGTTTTAATTTTCTGTAGAGATAGGATTTCACTATGTTGCCCAGGCTGGTCTCAAACTCCTGGCCTTGAGTGATCCTCCCACCTTGGCCTCCCAAAGTGCTGGCATTATAGGTGTGGGCCACCATGCCCAGCCAATTTTACTATATTTCTATATCTGTAAACTGTCCTGCTTTCCTTCCTGACTGTCAGATATTTTCCTCTCTGCTCAAACAGTCATCACCTCTTCACCTATTCTTACTCTTAGCTGGTAATTTTGTTTCCTATTTCATGGAGAATAGAGATGCAATCAGGAGAGAACTCCCATTGGCTCCTAGACCCACATCTTACCACCTCCTTGTGTCTGTGTCCACACACCCTATCCTTTGTCCCATTACTGTGGATGAAATATCTGTGTCCTGGCTCATTGACTCCATTCATTTATGCTCTAGACCCCATCACCTGTCCTACCCAGGCATATTGTTCCAGCAACTCTCCCGTCTCTTCTCTGTATCATAAGTTTTCCCTCTCAATGACCTAATTTTAGTTAGCATATAAACACGAGGTTGTTTTTCTCATTTTAATTCCTGATCGCATTTCTTTTTCAACTATCTCTTTATAAATATCCTTCCCATTTCACCAAAACTCTAACTTCTGTGCCTCCATTTACTGTTAAGTCCACTCCAGTCAGATTTTGCTTTCACCAATCTACCAAACATGCTTTTAACAAGGTCAACAGGGACATCATGTTACTAAATTCAATAGTCAATGAGTCTTCATCTTAGCTGTCTCAGTCTGCTTGGGCTGCTGTCACAACGCCAAAGACTGGTTGGCCAAAACAACAAATATATATTTTACATGGTTATGGAGCCTGGGAAGTCAGACTCAAGGTGCCAGCAGATTCAGTGGGGGAAGGCCTGCTTCCTGGTTCATAGACGCTGTATTCTCCATGTGCCCTCATGTGGTAGAGGATGTGAGAGAGCTCTCTGGGGCCTCTTTTACAAGGGAACTAATCCCATATATGAGGGCTCAACCCCCATAACCTAATCACCTCCCAAAGGCCCCATCTCCAAATACCATCACTCTGAGGGTTAGGATTTCAACATCTGAATTTTGAGGGGACCCTGACATCCAGTCGGTAACGCTAGTTGGTCTTACTCCACTTTACTATTGTTCACTCCCTCCTCCTTCACTTGCTTTCTCATTCTTCACTGAGTTTCCAGGACACCGCACTCTCCCAGATTTTATTTTATTTCTCGGGTCCCTTCTTAGTCTTCTTTATTCTTCCTTCTCTACTCCCTAAATTCAAAATGTGTGGGTACCCAAAGGCCCAGTCCTTGGACCTGTCGATTTTTAAAATTTTCTTTGGTGATCTTACCTACTTCTGTGGTTTCATATGCCATTTATATGATGAGGATGCTCCAATTTATACACCTGTAGCCAAGACTACTCCCTGGAACTTCAGGCATCTCTAACTTAACATGCCCCCAACTGAGTTCCTAATATTATCCATTGAACCTACAGTGCCTTTAGCTTTCTCCATCTCACTAAAATTTTGTCAGTTCTATTTTCAAAATATATCCAGAATCCAGGTACTTCCCATTTCTACTGGTGCCACCCTAATCTAAAACACCACCATCACTTACGTGTGTATTGCAAAAGTTTGCCAAAGTTTCCCAACTGCTTCCCCTGCTTCATCTCTTCAGATTTCTCTTCAGTCTGTTCTTAGCATAGCAGCCAGAGAAATTCTATTAAAATAAGTGAGGTTATGTCACTCTTCCTCTCAAATCTCTCTCCATGGAATCCCATTTCACCCAAAATAAGCTAGAGTTCTTATTATGTCATACAAGGTCCTACGTAATTACCCCAGTCTTGATATCTTTTTCTCTTATTCACCCTACTCCACCTCTGTTTTTCCCTCCAACTAACTTTTTATGCTCCTGTCTCGGGGCCTTTGCTTTGGCTGTTCCATCTATCTGGGAGAACTCTTCCTTAAGGTAGCCACATGGCTAATTCTCTCACTTCCTTAAAGGCTTTATTCAAATGTCATTTTTTCAATGAGGCTGCTTCTGGGAATCCCATGTAAATGTAAGTTTCTCATGCCACTACCAAATAATTCTCATGACTCTTTAACTTATTATATATTTGAGTTGTTTATCTTTTTTATTGTCTGCTAAATTGTAGTACCATTAGAATGTAAGCTCCATGAGGGAGTTTTTGTTTATTTTGATAACTCATGTATTCCCAGTGCCTTAAAAGGTGCTTGGTACAGAGTAGATGTTCAATAAATAACTTGTTCTTTTTTTTTTTTTTTTTTTTTGAGACGGAGTCTCTCTCTGTTGCCCAACCTTCAGTTCAGTGGCGCAATCTCAACTCACTGCAACCTTCGCCTCCTGGGTTCAAGTGATTCTCCTGCCTCAGCCTCCTGAGTACCTGGGATTACAGGCACGCGCCACCATGCCCAACTAATTTTTTGTGTTTTTAGTAGAGACGGGATTTCACTATGCTGGCCTGGCTGATCTCGAACTCCTGACCTCGTGATCTGCCCTCCTCGGCCTCCCAAAGTGTTGGGGTTATAGGCATGAACCTCCGTGCCCAGCCCATAATTTGTTCTTGAAAAGAATCAATATTGTAAACACGTCAAATTTCTTAATCTATGAATTCAGTGTAACTCAATAAAAATATCAAAAATAGGCCAGGCATGGTGGCTCATGCCTGTAATTCCAGCACTTCGGGATGCCAAGGTGGGCGAATCACCTGAGGTTGGGAGTTTGGGACCAGCCCAGCCAACATGGTGAAACCCTGTCTCTACTTAAAATACAAAAATTAGCTGGCTGTGGTGGCAGGCAACTATAATCCCAGCTACTCGGGAGGCTGAAGCAGGAGAATTGCTTGACCCTGGCAGGTGGAGTTTGCAGTGAGCTGAGATTGGGCCACTGCACTCCAGCCTGGTGACAGGGTGAGACTCTGTCTCAAAAAAAAAGAAAAAAAAAATATATATATATATATACACACACACACATACATACATGCGCACACACACATACATATATATATATATTTCCTATAGCTTTGTTTATTATTACTATTTTTAAAATTTTACCTTGCAGCTCCAGCTCAAGGACCTAAAGCGTAATAGAAAAATAATTAGGGACATCTGAAAAAAAATGAGAATAGCCAAAGAACATCTAAACATTAAGAGTAATGAAGGGAAATTATCAGATAGTAAACTATGCTACAGAGTTATAATAATTGAACAGTTAAGTAATAACTGTCATGGGTAATAACATGCAGATCAACTAACAGAACAGAGGTTCCTATTCACATTTAGGAATACAAATAGGAATTCAGCGTATAAGAGAAGTGGTTCTGCAGATGAGTGAAGGAATCAGGGACAACCGCTTATCTAAGAAACAACCATATTTTTACCTTACTCTTCATACCAAAATAAATTCTAAATGCATCTAAGATCTGTATGCAAAATATCAAACCTTAGAAATTATTAGAAGAAAGTAAAGATTCTGTTTTTGTAATCTTAGCATGAGGAAAGTCTAAGCATGAAACAGACTGAAAAGCTATATTGAAATACATTAATACACTTGACTTTGTTTTTTAAAATCTGGTAAAATATTTTCAAGTCAAAAATTATATGACAAACTGCGGGGAATTTTCAACATATACACATGAGACAAATAACAAATTTTCCTCAGTGACAAAAGAGGGCAAATCATGGAAAAAATGTGTGAGTGCCCATTAAACATATGAAAATGTGCTCAAGTTCACTCAGAGTTAACTATATAGATGTTACAGTAATTAAATACATATTTATTTAATTGTAAAAAATAAAAAAAAATATATTTGGTCATGGCAAACAGAGACTCTCATACACTGCTGTGGGACTGTCAATTGTGGCACCATTTGAAGGGCAATGTGATGATATATATGAAAAATTTAAACGGGGCTGGGATCGGTGGCTCATACCTGTAATCCTAGCACTTTGGGAGGCCAAGGGAAGCGGATCACTTGAGGTCAGGAGTTTGAGACCAGCCTGGCCAACATGGTGAAACCCCATCTCTACCAAAAATACAAAAATTAGCCAGGCACTGTGGCATGCGCCTGTAATCCCAGCTGCTCAAAAGTCTGAGGCAAGAGAATCGCCTGAATCTGGGAGGCAGAGGTTGCAGTGAGTCGAGATTGAGCCACTGCAGCCTGGGCAACAGAGTGAGACTCCACCTCAAAAACACACACATATATATATAAATGCACATACTTCTCGCTATATAACTTTAGGCAGTTACTTAAGTAAAGTTACTTTACTTGCTATCCTTTCTTAGACATAATTTTCTTATCTGAAAACTGGAAATAATAGTACCTACCTCACATGGTTCCTATGAACATTACATGAGATTATGCCTGTAAAGTGCTCAGATTTTTCTCATTCCTGATAGCCTGCACATCCAGAACTGTCTGGCACACAGTAGGTACCTCGTGAACATCTGCTGAATGAAGAAACTAATAGAACCACTCAATAAACATTAGCTGTTGTTAGCTATTATTTGCCTCTATAATTTCACCTTTTAAAATTTATTCTGCAGCTATAGATGTGTATGAAGATACAGGTGTAGGATGTTTATTAGTAGCATTGTTTGTAAAACAAAAAGCCAGAAACAACCTACGCCTCCATAAATAGGGGACTGATTACAAATGTACAATAAGCCTATGGAATGGAATATTAGGCAGCCAGTAAAGTAAAAAAGGTGGAGATACATGAACTGATATAAAGAGATGTCCTAAAAATATCAATGGGTTAAAAAAGGCAAGTTGCAGAACAGTACAAATAAACTGAAACAAAGGTCTCACTGTGTTGCCCAGGCTGGTCTTGAACTCCTGGGCTTAAGTGATTCTCCTGCCTCAGCCTCTCAAGTAGCTGGAACTACAAGCCTGTGCTACTATGCCTGGCTAATTTTACTTTAAAAGAATAGAGAGGACAGGCACAGTGGCTCACACCTGTAATTCCAGCACTTTGGGAGGCCAAGGCAGGTGGATTGCCCAAGGTGAGTTCAAGACCAGCCTGGGCAACATGGCAAAACCCTGTGTCTACCAAAAAAATAAGAAAAATTAGCTGGGTGTGGTGGTGCACGCCTATGGTGCCAGCTACTCGGGAGGCTGAGGTGGGAGGATCGATTGCACCTGGGAAGTGGAGGTTGCAGTGAGCGGAGATTGTGCCACTGCACTCCAGCCTGGGTGACGGAGTGAGACCCTGTCTCAAAAAATATATTAATAAATAAAAATAGAAGGAATAGAGATACATATGCTTATATATGCTTTTTATACAAAATCTGAAAGGACACACAAGAAACCAGTGGTAGCTACCCAGGCAACTGGATCTGTAGGATAAAGAAGGACTTAATGATGGAGTGAGGACTTAGACTTTTCATCTTATAATTTCTTATACTGCTTGAATATGTTTCCCTGAGCATGCATTATAATTATCATTACAAGAATATTTTAACAACTCATATAATAGACCCCTGGAAGAGTATCAGAATATGGAGAGAGCAGAAGAGGAAGGAAATACAGGAAAATAAGGTACACTAAGTTAAATGCATTGCCCCCGCTAAAAAAATTCCTACTCACCCAAAACTTCACAATGTGACTTCATTTGAAAGTGAGGGTTTTTGCTGATGTAATTAGTTAGGGTGAGGTCATGCTGGATTAAAGTGGACTCTAATCCAATGACTGGTGGCCTTATAAGAAGGGGTAAGAGACACCGAGACACACACCCAGGGAAGGCCATGAGAAGACAGAGGCAAAGACGGAGTGATGAAGAGAAAGACCAAGCACTGCTGGTAATCAGCAGACGCTGGAGGAGGCAAGAAGAGATCCCTCCCTGGAGCCTTCAGGGAGAGCACGGCCCAGCTGACACCTTGATTTCAGGCTTCTAACCTGTGACAGGATACGTTTCTGTTGTTTTAGGCCACGTAGTTTTTGCTACTTTCTTACAGCGGCTGTAATGCAAAAGGAGGGACAGAGAAGTCTGGTGGGCTCTGCAGGGGCAGTTGTGAGGACTAACTATTTAATTAGGTATAGTCACCAAAGGTATATTTATGGAAGCTTGCTCTGTATCTAGTTTTATAAAAAGAACCAAGAAAGCTCTTGCTCTCCCTGGCCTTTGTCATATCTGTATCGGGATGTGAACATTTCTGCCCAGTCGCCTCCAGATTTCCAGACTTGGTAGAGCGTGTTGCAAAGTGTCTCCCCGTAGTCTCCTCCACTGGAACCCTGTGGGGAAAGAGGTACCCTCATGCAGGGGGCCTTGGCTTATTATCTCAGCAGCTACAGGGGTTGAGCCAACACACTCTGGCTCCTGCCAGGGGCAGGCTCCTGCTGTCTGCTTTCCAGCTGGGTGCCTGCTCTTTGCTCTCTGATTCCCCCTCCTGTTTGGTTCTCTGGCCCCTGCTGGCTGGGTCACTGCCCCCTGGCATCATGACTCTGAAGCCAGCAGCCCTGCTGGGCCATTCACAGGCATACCCTAGTGGGGGTAAGGGGCAGATGTTATTTCCTTGTCCCCCTCGCAGCACACACACACACACACACAAACACACACAATCTCACACTGAATATTTATTAATGCCCTGGGAAGGGGTCCAGGCAGAGAGTGATGAGAGGCTACAGGCTTTGGGGGGATGAAAATGGACTGGACAGTGTGTATGTGCGTTGGGGGGAGGCAGTGGTAGTAATGGGGGGTTGTCTTCAGACTGCCCTCCTGGGCAATTGCATGCCAGCAGCTTCATCCACTACCAGCTGGCATGCAGGCTTTAGACCACCAAGAAGCCTCCCCATATGGCCCCAGCTTGGCCACTGAAAATTCCCAGCCACATTCTCTGGCTGATATGCTGGCACTAGGCCAAGGAAGTTAGCCTGGGGTAGCTATTCTCTGCCCTAGCACGTGAATGCACACACACAGACACACACACACGGGGGGGGGGGGGCGGTGGTAGGATGGAGAGTCCTTTTAGAGGCCCATGATTCCCAAAACACCACTCTTGTGTAGGGTTCCTGCCTTACTCATAATCACTTGCCCTTCCCATTTCCCATGTTCCTCTGCAAATCCACCCACCCAAAATACCACTGTAGGAAAGAAATATTCCTCTTCCATATGACCTCATCAACTCTTGGCCCAGGGCTCTTTTCTAGGGCTCTACCTGTGAACCCACACACGCACATGCACACTCACACACACACACACACTTCTTCCCATCAGATGCTATAACCTTATCAGAACAAACTTAGCCCTTAACTCTACAAATTCAACTCACCCCATCCTCCTTGCTTCCTGCTACTCTCTCTTCCTTCTGCCAACCCTCCTTCAAAACCTCTGTTTCTTTTTCTTACCCTTTCTAAAGTCTGGACTGTATGTATTGTTGGTAAAACTCTGGGAAAGAAGCAGTTTCCTGAGGTGGTAGAAGCGAGGGGCTCTAAACTCAGCTCTGACTCTTTCTCCAGCCTAAGTTGGAAATTTTTAAGTCAACAGAGCGAATGGACCCTGGCTGAGGCTCCTTCAATTGCAGGGCACCTGTTCAGTATTTTAGGTGCTGTACAGGCCCTTACAGTTGACAAATGAGGAAATGGACATAGTTGCAATGAGCTGCGTGCCCACTCCAGCAAAAGGATAAAGAGTTGTCTTGGTAATTTTCAGAGGGTAGAGCAGGCAACGAGGAGACTAGTAGGAGGCAACCCCATTTCAGAACTGCCTATGGGGGTAACCAGGAGAGAAGCTGGATGTGGACAGGGGCAGGGGCAGTTTCTAGGCTGTGGATCTGACCCTCAGTAAAGAAGGGAAGGTGCGGAGAGGGCTGCAGAGGAGCTGGTAGGTGTGACTTCTGCTCGGCCTTCTCTGTCCACTCTCCACTGCCCTCTGCCCAGCCCAGGGCCCTAGGGACACTAGCGAATGGGGAGGAAAAGGGAGGGAACTATGAAATGTCCCCCCTAGGGGACACTAGAGAATGGGGAGGAAAAGGGAGGGGACTATGAAATGTCCCCCCTAGGGGACACTAGAGAATGAGGAGGAAAAGGGAGGGGCTATAGTTGGGAGGTATTTATTCTGTGATGTCCCCAGTTGGGAGAACTCAGCCCTCTTGGCTTAGGTCTGAGTTTGGTTTAAAAGGAGAGTATAATCAAGATACAGAGAAGTGCAAAGAAGGAAGGAACAGAGAGAAACAAGAAAAAGTGGAGAGTGAAAATTAGAGGGAACCCAGGCGAGGTGAGGTGTAGGAGAGACAGCAGATTCCTGGAAAGGAGAGTGGCCCCGCTGTTTGTCCAGCCTCCAAACCCACATGACAGGGACTGTGAAGCAGCCTTGCCCACGGGCTGAGCCGCGCCTCCGCTCAGGGAACCCTAAGCAAATACGCCCTGATCCCCACATAAAGGGCCAATTAACTGCGCGTCTCCGGGAACAAATCCGCTAACAGGGTGACAAGCCCCTAGACGCTGGCAGGTCCTGTGTTTGCGGAGAGGCCAGCCGGGAGCAAATCAGGGGATTAGGACAGGGCAGGAGCCGCATGGTGGGAGGGTTTCTGGCCCCCTCCGCCCCAGAGCAGGGCCTGGTGCCAGGACGCGGGGTTTCTATCCCGGTTCAGCTGCTGGTGTGATGGAACCCAGGTGACCGCGGTCAGCAGGGGGCGGAGCAAAGGGCCCCGGAGCCTCGAATCTCACGGGTCAGAGTAGATCAAGCACTCCAATTCCTCCTTAACAGATGGGAAAACTGAGGTCCAAAGCGGCGACGTCTTGTACTTGGCAAACGTAGGATTAGAACCCACTTCCGTGTTGGTCATTCCTGAGGAATAGATTTCGGGTAGGAAATATATCCCTTACCTTCTCTCTTATCTGAATAACACCCAACCCTGGAGCGATGAAGGGAGGGGCGTCAAATCTCTTAGTATCTTCTTGCTTTTGAAAGGATGTGTCTCTAACCCGTCTCTCACCTACCCCAGTCCTCAGCCTCAGGGTCTGCTCGGATCTATGTCTTCTGTGGGGCCTCCAGGGCCCTAGTTAGGCACCGGCAGATGAGGTGCTGAAGAGGACAGTTCCCAGGGCGCTGCGTTGCGGGGAGGTGGGGGTCCATCCGGCCCCATCCTCATTCCCACCTCCCCCCTTCCCCCACACTCAGTGCTTCCAGCCTTTCTACGTCCTGCCCAGAGCTGCTAGGGTTGGAAGGCACCTAAACACCCATAGTTGGAGGCTCACAAACAGGGGCCTGGACTGATGAAGGAGGCTTGGAAGAAGCCCCCCACCCCTTGACAACGTCTCGGGTTCCCTTCAACAAGCTCTGCCTGAAATACTTCAATTCTTGATTCTGCTTACTCCCGAGTCTGCGACTGTATAGCACCCATCCCTCTGGGGTCAGAAGCAGTCGCCCCATGAAGTTTGTCTCATCCCGGAGCTGATGGCTGAGCCAGAACTCAGGCACTGACTTTTCAATCAGCAGGGCCTTACCTCAGGTTAGGAATGCCCCGTCCTCTCTCTTTCCTAGACACCCCAAAGCCATCTCCAGTCTACTGGGGGCTCTTCAGGTAGAAAGAACCCCAGAAAAGTCAGAAGCAGACCGCGACTGGAAGTGGGAGGCGAGAGGGGGGTGCATGGTTTTCTTCTCGCCCCCCAGTAAGGACGACTGTTATCAGATTTGAACAGATTTGCACGAATTTTGCATCAATCCCACATGCCTTTACAAAAATAATATTATCTTTGTTTTTATCCTAGAATCCTTGGTTCCATTTCAGTCTCCTCAAAAACGTAAAACAATTTAACAAAAAATGTCAAAGCAGAGTAATGTAAAAGTATTCAAGCACATGACAGTTGCCTGGGTTTGCCTGGCTTTCGGTCTCCTACAGGAACTCCTAGATTAGGGCGTTTGGAGCAGGACTCCCGGGTCAGGGCGCGCCGCACCATCCCCTGGCCTCCAGGCTGCAGAACAGAGGACCAGAGGGCAGAGAGGTGGACCTGTCTTGGAGTTCTCTTCCTGCTCCCAACTCTTGCTGCAAACCACCCCAGTCTCCTGCACTTCCGTCGCCAAATCCCTAGACTTGAGAGGGAATGGAAGTCAGAGCTTTGGCAGCAAGGAGCATTGCTTGCGCTTTGCCTCAGTTTCCATAAGGTTAGGGAAAAGAGAGGACAGACTCCTGTTCTAAAGTTGGGCAGAAGGGCAGAGTTCGACAGAGCCTCATCCTTCATCTTAGGTGCTTTGAGAAAGAAGGGACAATCTCTCGCTGCGTCCAGAACAGAACGCTAGACTTGGGGCGCGGGGCGGGGACTCCAACTCGCGTGCCACGCTACTCTAGTCTCCTGCCCGGATAGTGACTGTAGGGGTAGGGGTGGGAGGGTGGAGGGAGGTGGATTAATCCCTTAATTACGCCGTGATCGGCGTGGCACCTGCTTTCCGCCTGCCCAGCTCCCAGGGGACTCCGGCACTGGGGGGTGGAGAGAAGGACGAGGGAAGGAGGAGGGCATGAGGAGGCACCGACCGTACCCAGGCGAGCCGGCAGGAGAGCGGCACCGTGGCTGCCGCAGCGCGCAGAGGCTGTGGAGGGGCTTACGGCACCCGGCCCGCGGGTCTCAGACCCAGGGGCTGGGCCCCGAGCCCCCCGCCCCGATCCCAGCTGGGTCGAACCATGCTGCGCTACCTGCTGAAAACGCTGCTGCAGATGAACTTGTTCGCGGACTCTCTGGCCGGGGACATCTCCAACTCCAGCGAGCTACTCTTGGGCTTCAACTCCTCGCTGGCGGCGCTCAACCACACCCTGCTGCCTCCCGGCGATCCCTCACTCAACGGTGAGTCCCTGCCTCTTGGGGATATGGGATCCTGGGATGGGGATGAGGTGAGAGGGCGGCGTGGAAGAGAAGGAGAATCACTCCTGTCCCGAGGTCCAGGATTGAGCGGCGCCTCCCAGCGCCTCCCTGGGTCTTGGGGGCTAAGGGATAATTTGGAGCTTGGAGCACCTGAGTGGGGGTACCCGCGGGAGGTCGAGGGCTTGGGAGAAGATATCTACTGAGTCTTTTTACACCTCCTTCCCTTCCCCTACAACGCCCACCCCAGGTGAGAAGACCGTGGCTGGTGACGGGCAGGGAAGTCCGAGCTAAGAAAGGCCCGGGCCCAGCGCAGGGAGGGCAGAGGAGGGGGCACGGTCTCCCGCCGGCCTCGGCCAAGCCGGGTCACTCGGTGACCCACCCAGGCAGCTGGTCTTCGGAATCCCGAAGTTTCCCAAGAACTCACTTAGGACCAGAGGAAGCCAAAATGCTGGATGTGTTTGCTACGGAGGGGACAGGGGCGGCGATCATTTTAAGGAAACTTAGAAGTTTGTCTTTCAGCGGCGGGACTCTCAGCCGGCCCACCCCGGCAGAGCTGTGGCGGGCGGGCGGAGCTGGCTGCGAGGTCGTTACCGCTAATTACGGCGATTAATAAATGACTGGGACAGCGCGCTCTCCCCTAGCGCCGCGGGGAAGCTGCGGGAGCCGGCCGCCGCCAGCATTCGGAGAGGCCGGAGCGCGCCCCCTGCCTGCAGCATCGGCAACCCCGGCTTTCCCGGGCGCTTTCGCGTGTGGTTCCCTCCAGGTGCACGCGGTCCCCATCCCTCTGCCTCGACCCACTCGAGTCTAGTGACGAGCACTGTGCTGGGGACTCGAAGGTGGAGAGAAAGGAGACCGGGGCAATATGTGTGTGTTTATGTGTAGGACACATCAGGTGCTGAGGGAGGAGCCCCAGAGCCTCATTAGCATGGCCATTAGCTATTCATTAGGCTGCAGTCGAAGCATCTCCTGAGACCGGGAAGGGTAGGGGGAAATTCCAGGGAAAGGGCGCCTGCAGCTGCGTCTACAGGAATTAGGGGGAAAGGACCGACCAGAAGGGTGTGTTCCGTATGGAAGGAGTGGGGAGGAAGACGATGGGGGATGAGCCCGATTCTCCAACCTCTTGACCCTCCTAGATTCCCAGGAGGTTAAGCACAGACCCCTTCTCGCTGGCACCCCGCAGAGTCCCGCTTCTGCTCACTTAGCGCTTTTACAGAGTGTTTTCACCATACTTGGTCTCATCTAAGCTCGAAAACTTAGTGAGGTATGTAAGGAAGGTGTTGACAGACACATTTTGCCGCTGAGAAAATGCTTTATAGAGTGAATGGTGCCCTAATCGTCACAAAAGCAGCATGAAGCAAAACCTAGCCATAACAGATCAGTCTATTTCCTTTACACCTGAGGGCTATACCAAGGGGAAAAAAGAATATTGGGGTCTGGTAGAATTCGATTCAGGTAGAGACTGTAGGAGCCAAGATAAGGTGCATATGCTGGGAATACAAGCCCTTAAATAATGGCAGAGTAGTAACATTTATCCCCCAATGCCTTACATACATTATGGTCTTAGAGCAACCCTATCACTACTCCCACATCACAAATAAAGAAACTAAGACTCAGAGAAGTTAAATAATTTGCCCAAGTTCTTACAGCTAGGAAGGGTCAAAGTCTGAGATTCCAGCCCTGGTTGGTTCAACACCAACACCTGAGCTCTCAGTCACTCCAGTGTTGCTCACCACGGGGTGTTCCAAAATTGGGAATGGGAGGAGATGGAGGAGAAGAGACGGGTGAAAAGCAGAGATTTCCAATTGGAAGGGAGATGGAGAAAATTATTCTCTCAAGTGGGACAGAAATCGATCTTCTTGACTACAGGCAATTAAAATAAACTTCTCAGGGCAGCCCCAGCACTGGTCAGCCTGTCCAGCTTTGTCTACAACAGAACTTCTAAGAGGAGGGGCGGAAATGAAACCCAACTCACACGTGGGCTGGAACCGGGAGGTTCCTGCAGATTTTGGAACAGGGTAGGAGGGGAGGGGGCAGCGGGCAGAACAGATGCTTGAAGTGGTCCCTGGTTATTTTACACCAGATTATTCAAGGCTGCAGTGGCACCTACTGGCCGCCACGGGTTACAAATCCACTTTTGTTGGCTGGACTAGAGGCTGAGCCTGCCGGAGTATAACAGGCTCCGGGATCCCAAACCCTAGTGCAGAAGGCGAAACAGGCCAAAGTCTGCAGGCCAAGTGACAGGTGGGATAGAATATGTGGATGAACTGATTCGAGTGAGCAGGGAAAGTAGAGGAACATCAATCAGTAGGCTAATCTATTGGAAACTATGCACCTCTCAGGAAAAGGAGACTTACTAATATTTCTACTGCTCTTTGAGTTCAATTCCTGTGATTTCACAGGACACTTGAAATGAAGCATGATTATCCGGGGTGTCAGTAAGAAGGACTCTGTGCGACTCATAGAATCCAGGTTGACAAGCCCTTCTAGTCCCGGCCCTATCACTCCCGTCTTCCCTTTCATAAGGGATCCCAGGCCAGTCCACATTCCCAATTTCACTGGGCTGGGACCTTGCAGAGGTCACCAATTGTTGGCTCCAGTGCACAGTTTGTGGTCGTTCACTGAGCAAAGACGATCCGTGAACCAGTGCAGGTAGGAGATGGAAACCAGTGGGTAGGAAGTGAGGGAGGGGTCTACTCTTCAAGTGGTGGTTCAGCCACTCCCGCTTAAACTTGGCAGGAGAGGAGATGGAGGTCTCTAAGTGGTCCAGAAAGCCGGCCTAGAAGTTTATGTCCCGATTCCTCTACTAACCAGCCTGTCCGTAGGCATCTTCTTTTGAGACCAGGAATGCGGAACATCTGCCAATAGGGAGATATTGGATCCTGCAGAGGGAGAGGGTAGGCGGGGAGGGGGTGGGGGTGGGGGCGGGGACTGAGCTCCAGCAGAGAAGCACAGGAGAAGGGACGACCAGAGGATTATCTTTCCCTCTGGAGCCTCAATCTGCCCCCACAATGTCCGGGTCTGAGCCCTCTGCGTCACCCCCTGTCCCCAGGGTCAACGGTAGGACCGGAGGACGCTATGCCCCGCATCGTGGAGCAGCCGCCAGATCTGCTGGTCTCCCGAGGCGAGCCCGCCACGTTGCCCTGTCGCGCTGAGGGCCGACCCCGACCCAACATTGAGTGGTACAAGAACGGGGCGCGTGTGGCCACTGTGCGCGAGGACCCGCGTGCGCACCGCCTGCTGCTGCCCAGCGGCGCCCTCTTTTTCCCGCGCATCGTGCACGGGCGCCGCGCGCGGCCGGACGAAGGTGTCTACACTTGCGTGGCTCGCAACTACCTGGGGGCAGCAGCGAGCAGAAACGCCTCGCTGGAAGTGGCAGGTGAGAGTCAGCTGATCGTCAGCTGGTTGCTTCCACAGCCCAGGGTAGGCGGGAGGGCACTGGGCAATCAGACCCAGAACCAGCCTCAACGACCTCAGCCCATTCAGCATCCTCCTTTGGGACCGCGACCTTTGATCTCTAATAGCCACACCACGGCCAGAGAAGGAGGTGGATCTGACTCCAGGCTGGTATTTTCTCACCTGGGAACGAATTCCAGTCTGCGGTGATCAACCCCCTCTCAAGACAACACTTTCCTTGTGTACTCAGCCAGTTACGTCACTTTACACCCTGCTTATTCTTCCCCGCCCCCCGCCCCATCCAGTCCTCCGTGAGGATTTCCGGCAGTCTCCTGGAAACGTGGTGGTGGCAGTGGGGGAGCCAACAGTACTGGAATGCGCGCCCCCCCGCGGCCACCCGGAGCCTTCCGTGTCCTGGAGGAAGGACGGTGCAAGACTCAAGGAAGAGGAAGGAAGGATCACGGTGAGGGGCGGGATTATGACTGGGGATCCCACCAGGAGAGGGGAAATAGGGTAGGGGCCTGGGACAAAGCTCAAAGGCCCAGGAAGGGCCTTGGAGGTTTCAAGGCTGGAGATTGAGATCAGGGAAGTAGTTCACCAGAGACTAAGAGTCAACAATACAGTGAGGGATAAGGAAGATTGAATTGGTATAAAAAAGGGGGCGGGGCATGATGCCCCAGGAACTTCCCATGTGATACGTGGGTCAGCTTCCTTGGCCATCTTTATCAGCTTGCTGTGAGGATCAAATAAACTATACATATGTATATACACACATATACACCATATATATATATATATACACTGTGATAGCTGAAACGGACCAAAGTTACCATTATTACTCTGCAGATCCGTAGAGGGAAGCTGATGATGTCACATACACTCAAGAGCGATGCAGGCATGTATGTGTGCGTGGCCTCCAACATGGCGGGAGAACGGGAGAGTGCGGCAGCTGAAGTCGTGGTCCTGGGTAGGCACAGGGAATTTTGAAATTATGGGAACAGGTAGCCTGGAGAGTAAGTAGCCCTACAGACACCCTGACTGTTCATTCACTACCACTCCATAGAGCGTCCCTCATTCCTGCGCAGACCAGTGAATCAGGTGGTCCTGGCTGATGCCCCTGTGAATTTCCTATGTGAGGTGAAGGGAGATCCCCCACCTCGTCTACACTGGCGCAAGGAGGATGGGGAACTGCCCACAGGCAGGTGAGAGGCCCTCTTCTGCCTATAGGAAGACCCAACCTGATCAAGAGATTATTCTGCCCTAGAAAACTGGAAGGCAGGCACATTGTCACTTGAGAGCACAGAGAAGTCTGTTCCCTAGAGCCTGTGGCCCCAGTCCTATCCAGTCCCTACCTCCATTGATTTGTCCATGGGTAACCAGCTTCTGTCCCTGCTGGGTCCTGCCTGTCTTTATGTACCTTGACCCTGGTGTCTGTCCTGGGGGAGAGAGAAGGGGTCTATAGCTGTGGCCAACCCAGCCTGGGGTGGGGAGTGGAGCAGGTATGAGATCCGGAGTGACCACAGCCTTTGGATTGGGCCTGTGAGTGCCGAAGATGAGGGAACCTACACCTGTGTGGCGGAGAACAGTGTGGGCCGCGCTGAAGCATCTGGCTCCCTCAGTGTTCACGGTGAGGGCTGTGCTTGGGACTGCCTGCAGCAGGAATGGTAGGAGGGAAGAAGGAGGATGGTTGGCAGGAGACTGAGGGAGAAAGGGCAGAGCAGGGCATGTGGGTGGGACACCTGAGACTTCTGCAAGGAGTGGGAGGAGGAGAACGCTAAACAGGCTGGGCAGGAAGAGATGGATATCTGCTCCTATACACTTGAGCTAAGCTGGAGCTTCTTTCTCCTGTTCCTGCAGTCTCCTTTCTTAGTGCCTCTGACTCCCTGTTTCTTTTTCTCATCTTCCCTTCCCAGTCCCACCCCAGTTGGTGACCCAGCCCCAGGACCAGATGGCAGCTCCTGGAGAGAGCGTGGCTTTCCAGTGTGAGACCAAAGGAAACCCCCCACCTGCCATCTTCTGGCAGAAGGAGGGGAGTCAGGTGGGTGGCCATCTCCAAGGAGCTTCCCATCAGCCTTCCTCTGTGGCTCAACCTCCCTCCGCAGCTCAGCCTCCCTCCCTCTACATTCTGCAAACTTCTCTGTGGGACTTCTGTTTTATCTTTGGGAGCCCCCAGAAACCCTTGCAGGTTATTTGAGAGGATTAAATAACATAATGAATATAAAAGGCCTGGAACACATTGGGACACTTTTTAATAAATGATAATAATACACTTAGGTGGTAGAGAAGAGTCCTGGATGGTAGTTTCTTAGAGAATCTTTCTGTTTCTGGCAAGGCTATCCTGAGGATGTAACAAACTCGATTTCTCTCTCCTCCTTTAGACGCCTTGAGCTTTGGCTTTGGACATAACACACTGTTCTGGAAACACTATTGAACCAAAGCTGCTCAGGGTAGAAAATTACTTGCTCTTCTATTTATAGTGGCCACAAGGGACTTTCACAAGGGAGAGCTCACAGTCATTCCTTTTGAACCTTGCAAACAAATCTCAAAATCCAGAAGCAGAATGAACATTAACTGAAGTTACAACATAAATAACTCTCTCTAAAGGAAGGGTAGGAATTTTGCTACTGGAAACAGGGTCAGCAAGATAAAATAAGTATGACAAGCTCCACTCTGCTGGAAAACAAGGCAACCTGCTACCTCATTCCAAATCGACAGCCACAATTTTCTAACATCTTTTCTAGCACCTGGGACTGCTGAATTCCAATTAGATTCTCACCCGAATAAAAACGGTGATGGTTAGTAGCGGGTGAAGCAGGTGTTAGTCAGGTCTCGGCATGGCGCCCTTTATCCTGAGGCCCAAACCTGCCTCCCTATCTAATCTAATGGATTATCTTCCATGGATCTATCTAATGAAAATCGTTAAAGCAGGAAGAAGAGGAATGTGTTTACCACAATGTGTTAGAAGACTTTCATATGATTCCTTCATGTGATCTTTCTAACTATCCTCTAAACGTCAAATTTGGGAAACAGGTTAAATAGCTTGTTCAGGGTTTCCCAACTAGTAAGTCACAGAGCTGGGAAGTAGACTCGGAAACTGTTGAATACAATTCCCTGATTTATTTTGTGAATAAATTTAACTACTTTGCCCAAGGTCACATCACTGCTGGAGACAGACAATGAACTAGAATCTTAGGAATTCTCTGAATTTTGAGATTGACAGGAATGGGAACCTCTCCCTGCCCAGTTGCCTGCTCATTCCCTACCCTGGTTCCTTGCTCTGTCTCCAGGTCCTGCTTTTCCCCAGTCAGTCACTTCAGCCAACAGGGCGCTTCTCAGTCTCTCCAAGAGGCCAACTCAACATCACTGCGGTGCAGCGTGGGGATGCTGGGTACTATGTGTGCCAGGCTGTCAGTGTGGCTGGCAGCATCCTGGCCAAGGCCTTGCTGCAGATAAAAGGAGGTACGTGCCCATGGAGATAGGGCTGGACCCATGGCTTGGGAGGAAATAATGGCCTAAAGTGGTGTGTTTCTCTTGGAGTCTATATACTATGTCTGCAAGAGGAAAGGTGTGTTCCTGAGGCATGTCCTTGAAGTTTGGAAACCAGCAGCAGAAGCCACTAATAATGGCTCGTCCTGGGCAGAGACTTAGATGATTATCAAAGCCCCCTCTGATCACCAGAAGTTTCGGAGGGTGGGGGAGGGAGGGTGAAGGAGTGGAGAATGAGGACAAGGGGCTGGCCGCCAGGCCCTAAGCTCCTCCCCTGAGGTGCACACGGTCTTCCTCTCTCAGCCTCTTTGGATGGGCTGCCTCCTGTCATCCTCCAGGGACCAGCCAATCAGACGCTGGTGCTTGGCTCCTCCGTGTGGCTGCCATGCAGAGTGACTGGGAACCCTCAACCCAGTGTCCGATGGAAGAAGGATGGGCAGTGGCTGCAGGGGGATGACCTCCAGTTCAAGCCAATGGCCAACGGTACCCTGTACATTGCCAACGTGCAGGTGAGTGTCATCCCTGGGGCCCTAGTAGCTGAGAATGGCTATCTGCTCCACATTCCTTACACAAGTAAGTACTCACTGGGCCTGTAGCCCCATCTTTACCCCTCTGTTCTCTCAGAGCACCCAGTGTCCAACATCTTCCCATCCTTCTGCTACCCGCCTCCACTCCCTCACTGGATCTTGCTGCACTCTGTTTGCCAGTGCTCTGCCCTCTCTTACAGGAGATGGACATGGGCTTCTACAGCTGTGTGGCCAAGAGTTCCATAGGGGAAGCCACATGGAGTGGCTGGCTTAAGATGCGGGGTGAGTTTTTTCTTTGTTCCCTTATTTTGATAATACCTTCCTCCAAACCTGCTTCAACAAGGAGTCAATACCCCCTCAAACTCTGGGATTAACTTTATGTCACAAATGCCATGGTTACGGTGGTGAGGATGAGGAGGACAGTAGTGGTGCCCATGGGAGGCAGATGTGAGTAGGGGTTCGTATACTATAGCCCACTCTGACCATCACCACTGCTCAGAGCTCCATAGCTCCCCTGGGAAGGAGACAGGTTCCACTAGGGTTATCCTTTTCCTATCCTTCTACTTAAAGATTATCTCCCACTGCAGAAGATTGGGGAGTATCACCAGACCCCCCTACAGAACCCAGTACCCCTCCGGGGCCACCCTCTCAGCCAGTGGTCACTGAGATCACCAAGAACAGCATTACCCTGACCTGGGAGCCCAACCCACAGACTGGGGCTGCAGTCACATCTTATGTGATAGAGGCTTTCAGGTATGGAGACAGTTTTGAACGCAAACCTGGAGAGTTAAAAGGAGGGGATCCTATACCCTTAGGGTCTTTGCTATTGTGAGGCGGGGTTCTCCAATACCCTCTCCCAAGGGGAAGACACAATGGTGGTTCATAGAGAGTGGATGAGATGGAGTAGGCAGGTTGGGAGTTCCTGGCTTAGGCAACCCTGTCATCTCCTTCCTGTTGTAGCCCAGCAGCTGGCAACACGTGGCGTACTGTGGCAGATGGCGTGCAGCTGGAGACACACACAGTCAGTGGTCTGCAGCCCAACACCATCTACGTGTTTCTGGTTCGAGCAGTGGGAACCTGGGGCCTCAGTGATCCCAGCCCTGTCTCTGAGCCTGTCCGTACACAGGGTAAGGTCAGAGTCCCTGGGCTCATGGGCATGAAATGTTACATCGTAGAGCATCCCTCTCCCCCAAAACCATGACACCATGGCAGTTCATAAAGTTCTTTCCTGCTATGCCAGGTCTATACTGGTGGCCCGGCCTGGAATAGGAGATCACATTTGCCTCTCATAGAAGAGACAAGGGAGGAGGAAGGCAGGGAGAGGGGAGGAGGGAAGAAGGAAAGAGAGAGGTATTCATGCATTTTGGCAGCTTCTGACTTCTGAGCCTTTCACCCATAAATAATATAGATTATTAAGACCAGAAGGGACCATGGAGGGGCCATCTTCATCTTAGAGATGAGGAACTGAGGCCTTTAAAGGATGCATGTGTAGTTATGCTAGCTGGACACCGAGGCCCACATCTGGAAGCTATTGCCCTGACCAGTCCCCTCCTGACCATGGGGTGTGCTCTACTAAGTGGAGCAGGGCAGAGGTAGGACACGAACACACTCTCAGTCGTGTCTCCCTGTCCCTGGTGGCCTCTGCTGAGTGGGTTCTTTGGTCAACAGACAGCAGTCCCTCTAGGCCAGTGGAGGACCCATGGAGAGGCCAGCAGGGACTGGCTGAAGTGGCTGTGCGCCTGCAGGAGCCCATAGTGCTGGGACCCCGGACCCTGCAGGTGTCCTGGATTGTGAGTGTGGTATGGGGAGGAGATTCAGGGTGGGGAAGATTATGAGGCACATGAGGGCCTCCAAGTGTGAGTATGGGAGAGTGGGAAGTGAGTGGCTGGGGAAGGCCGCATGAGTGGAGGAGGGGCTGGGCCTGGAGGGCCTGTATGGCCCCAGCATCCCCCTCTGGTGTGCCTTGTCCTGTCTCCCACAGGTGGATGGCCCAGTCCAGCTGGTGCAAGGTTTCCGGGTGTCTTGGAGGGTAGCAGGCCCTGACAGAGGAAGCTGGACAATGTTGGACCTACAGTCCCCAAGCCAGCAAAGCACTGTGCTAAGAGGACTCCCTCCAGGGACCCAAATCCAGATCAAGGTGCAAGCCCAAGGCCAGGAGGGGCTGGGAGCTGAAAGCCTCTCTGTGACCAGGAGCATTCCTGAGGAGGGTAAGGAGGGCCACCGAACAGATGGATGGACAAGCGGGAAGAAAGGGTGGGGGTGGAGGGGGGATGAAAATTTGCAGGATGAGAGCAGGGTGAGTGGGTGGGGAGGAGGAATGGCTCTCAGTTCCCTAAGATGTAAGAACAGGGAATGTTGGGGTAGGAGGGGCAGCTTGCAATGGCTATTTGTGTCCTTCTCACCATGCTCTACCCTGGCCCAGCCCCCAGTGGCCCCCCCCAGGGAGTGGCGGTGGCCTTGGGGGGTGATGGCAACAGCAGTATCACTGTGACCTGGGAACCTCCACTCCCCTCCCAGCAAAATGGGGTCATCACGGAGTACCAGGTAGAGGGACTGAGAAGGGACTGGATGGGAGGGCCAGGCTGGGAGGGAGAGGGAGGAACTAGTGGCTAGAATTAGGGTGGAGGAAATCTATTATAGGTTTGGCTTTAGGGTTGGGGATGAGTTTAGGGGAGAAGAGAGAGGTTTCCAAGTGTTGTTTCCAGGTTGAATTACATTACATCTGTCTAAGGCTCCTCTACCATTTGAAGCCTTAAGTTTGCCGGTGAGGCTAAGAACCCCATTTCTGACTCTAAATCCGGGACTCGGCCTCCCTAGATCTGGTGCCTGGGCAATGAGAGCCGCTTTCACCTCAATCGGTCTGCAGCAGGCGGGGCACGCTCCGCAATGCTCCGAGGACTGGTGCCCGGTCTCCTCTATCGAACCCTGGTCGCGGCGGCCACCAGCGCAGGCGTGGGCGTGGCCAGTGCCCCGGTGCTGGTGCAGCTGCGTGAGTCCACCGGAGGGCAGTGCTGGGGATCGTGGCAAGCCCCCAACTGGGGTAGCTGTGCCTGCCAGGTCGAGAATGACTCTTTCCCAGTTCCAGGGTTTCGCGCCCCTCCTCCCCTCACCTCTCTGACCCCCACAGCGTCCCCGCCGGACCTGGAGCCCGGGCTGGAGGTGGGCGCCGGGCTGGCGGAGCGGCTAGCGAGGGTGCTGCGGAAGCCCGCCTTCCTCGCGGGCAGCGGCGCCGCCTGCGGGGCGCTACTGCTCGGGCTCTGCGCCGCCCTCTACCGGCGCCGGAAACAGCGCAAAGAGCTCAGCCACTACACGGGTGAGCGCCCGGCCCCTGAGCGGACGGAGCCAGGAGGGAGCCAGGCGGGCCATGGGGAGGGGCAGGGGCTTAGCCGCTGGCGAGTGAGGACCGGGTCGGGAGGAAGGGGTCTCACCTGGAGTTCAGCCTCTTGGGTAGGGGTGGGATACGCGGGGCGGCTCGAGTTGCTGCCAGGACTGGGAAGAGTTGCGGGCCAAGACGGGGCGGGACCTGATCTGAGGAGAGGGGTGACTTTTGCCCCTAAGACGCCGCAAGGAGGCCAGGCTTTGCAACCGTCTCCATAAAGAAGGGGCAAGTTCGCGGACGGAAAGCCCACTCCAAGGGCGGGGGGCGGGGCCTGGCTAGAGGGGGTGTGGCCAGGATCCCAGGCAGTAAATTGAGAGGCGGGATCTGAATGGAAAGGCGGGGCTCCCTGAAAAGAGGCGACCCGAGTTCTGCTACTCCCTAGTAAGGGACGTCTCTGGAGAGAATCTGAGGTGTCTGAGGTCAGTGGTTTTCAATCTCGGTCGGCTATACATAGGAATCACTTGGGGAGCTTGAGAAAAATACCGATACCTGAGTCCCACCCCCCAGAAATTCTGATGAAATCGATCCAGGGTGTAGCCTGAGTGGTGGAACTGGGACCGGGGCCGAGGAGTGGACAAGTATAGGGGTATTTCTGACCCTTCTCCTCATTTCCCCTCTTCTTTCTCCCACGGGTTCCTTTCTGGAAGCCTCTTTTGCCTACACACCGGCAGGTAAGCCATCTCTGCCCCATTGGGGTTCAGACCCCCCAGGAAGGGCCCTTCTCTCACACATTCTCCCCTTCATTTTCCCCAGTGTCCTTCCCGCACTCAGAGGGCCTCTCTGGAGCCAGTTCCAGGTAATTCTCTTAGCCCATCTCCCCAGGATGACCTCCACCGAGAGGCCACTCTTCTTCCTCCCCGCTGCCGCCCCAGGTGGAGGGAGCATGGCCACTTCCCACCCCAACGCCACCGCCACTGTCCCGCGACTCCCAAATATCGCCACCTCCCTTTCCTTTGCTGGCCTCTTCAGGCGCTCCGTCCCCAACGCTCACCTGCTCTCACTCAGGCCACCCATGGGCCTTGGCCCCGCCCCCTACCCATGGCTGGCAGATTCGTGGCCCCACCCATCTCGAAGCCCCTCAGCCCAGGAACCCAGGGGAAGCTGCTGCCCCAGCAATCCTGACCCGGACGACAGATATTACAATGGTGAGGAGTTCTCATTCCCTCATCTGGCTTCAGCACACTTCTCCCGACTACTGGGGCAAACTGAAGGGCGCCTGGGAGCCCAGTCTCTCTGAGGTTGGTCAGTCCCTGGGGAGGATGTGAGCTGGGGGAGCCTCTCTGACCTACCTCCACCCTGGTTTAGGATGTAAGGCTTGTGTGGAGGACAAAGTTGATCCCGTGGGATCTCCCTTTGCCCTCCATTCTGTTGTCCTCTATTTTTCTGTCTCTGTCCCCCGGGCCTCCCTCCTTCTCTGCAGAAGCAGGAATCTCCCTGTATCTGGCTCAGACGGCCCGGGGCACGGCCGCCCCGGGCGAGGGTCCTGTCTACAGCACCATTGACCCAGCGGGGGAGGAGCTGCAGACCTTCCATGGGGGCTTCCCCCAACATCCCTCAGGGGATGCGGGCCCCTGGAGCCAGTATGCTCCTCCAGAGTGGAGCCAGGGGGACAGTGGTATGACTCCAACTCCTGAAACCCCGTTTAGCCCTGACCAGGGTATTCCCAAAGAGGATCCTCCTCCCTGACCCTCTAGCACCTAGCCTGGCACTTCCTTCTGACCCGTCTCATCTCTGGCTCTTTCCTGCCTGTTGTCCGGGTGTCCCCATCCTATTCTCCTCAGGAGCCAAGGGAGGCAGAGTGAAGCTTCTGGGGAAACCTGTGCAGATGCCCTCTCTCAACTGGCCAGAAGCCCTGCCCCCACCTCCTCCTTCTTGTGAACTGAGCTGCCTAGAGGGGCCCGAGGAGGAGCTGGAGGGCAGGTAGGGATGCTCCCTGCTTCCAGGCCCACACACCTGCGGCCAGACCATGGGCTGCTGGGGGATGCAGAGAGGCCGGCAGAGGAAGGGGAAGGGGCAGCAGGGAGGCCAAAGGGAAAGTATGGAAGCAACTCAGCCCTTTCCTTCTCTTCTGCCTCTTTGACACTAGCTCAGAGCCAGAGGAGTGGTGCCCGCCAATGCCTGAGAGAAGCCACCTGACGGAGCCCAGCTCCAGTGGAGGGTGCCTGGTCACTCCATCCCGAAGGGAAACCCCCTCTCCCACACCCTCCTATGGACAGCAGTCCACAGCCACTCTTACCCCCTCACCTCCTGACCCTCCCCAGCCCCCAACTGACATGCCCCATCTCCACCAGATGCCCAGGTAGGGAGGTATATAGTACCTCACTCATTGCAAGCCCTCTACACATATCTACTCAGTAGATGACTGAGTGGAGGGAGGGAGGGAGGGATGGATGGATGGATGGATGGATGGATGGATGGATGGATGGATCTGGGGTACAGAAGTCTCAGGGCTGTGTCAGGGTGGAAGTGTAATTTGGACAGGAATAGGGAGGCTGACAAGATCTCTCATGCCCATTAGACTGGCTCTCGCTGGAGTGGTCAGCAAGCTTCCTGAGACATTTCAGATATGGCTCTCCTCATGCTTCTCTAGCTTGGGAGGACTTATGGGGGGACGGGTTGTGTCTCATTTATCTGTTAGGCTGGGTGTCTACCACAGTGCCAGGCCCATAGTAGGCACTCAGGTTTTGTGGAGGGAACAGATGCTGAGGCCTCCTGTCATTGCAGGAGGGTGCCCCTTGGGCCGAGTTCCCCTCTCAGTGTATCCCAGCCCATGCTGGGCATCCGTGAAGGGAGGCCTGCTGGCCTGGGTGCTGGCTCTGCAGCCTTGCCCCACCTCAGCCCCAGTCCTGCCCCTAGCATAGCCAGCAGTGCCCCAGGTAAGTCTGTACAACCTCCTTTTGTCCCCTGACCCCCTCCAGTGCTTGCTTCCCCTTCACCTTAGGCCCCTTTCCTGATCTTTGCCCTTACCCGTTCCTCTTCCCGTCTCCTAATGCTACAGGCAGAACCTGGCAGGGGAATGGGGAGATGACTCCCCCACTTCAAGGACCCCGTGCTCGATTCCGGAAGAAACCCAAGGCTCTTCCCTACAGGAGGGAGAACAGTCCTGGGGGTGAGGGAGGATGCACCTGGGAGATGGTGACAGAAATGGTGGGGGGACAGGCAGGAAACCAAGGGTGCACTCTGGGGGCTGGAGGAGGGAACAGGTGAACCCCAATCTTGGGCTGTTCGTTGGCAGCCTCCTGGTGCCAGGGAATGCAGGTAAGAGAAAGATAGTGACAGGAGTGGCAGGAGGCTCCACTGAAAACAGCTCCCTCCCCAGACTTGCCCCCACCACCCTTGCCACCGCCAGAGGAAGAGGCGAGCTGGGCCCTAGAGCTGAGGGCAGCAGGCAGCATGTCTTCCCTGGAGCGGGAGCGCAGTGGAGAGAGGAAAGTGGTACAGGCCATGCCCCTGGCAGCCCAGAGGGGTCCCCACCCGGATGGTAAGCAGGGCCAGGGCAGGCAGGAGGGCTGCTGCCACCAGAGACTGTGGGCTTTGGGACTGGGGTCTGATAGTAGACCAGCTCAGCCCTCCCTTTAGTTAGGTCCATGCATTTGATCCACATCAAACTCCCCTGTCTCTCTAGCTCTCTCTGAGCACAATCCCATGAAGTCCCAAGTTGTGTTCATTCCCAGGATGGAAGCCCAGATGAGAGGACTGGGGTCTAGGTGCTCTGTCCCCGCTCCCTACAAGGCTCCCTCTGATTGGGAGCTTCCCCGCAGTGTTCTGAGTACCCGTGATGTCAAGGCCATGTGCCAGGCACTCTGCTGCTCCTCAGCCCCAGGCTGGCTGAGCTCTGTGCCTGCCCTTCCATCTTCTTCCAGAGCTGCGCTTGTGGTCAGGGTGGCAGGTGGGTGACAGGGAAGTTCTGCTCCCTGCCTGCACCCGGCTGCCTTTCGCTCTTGTGCTGCAGAAGAGGCCTGGCTCCCGTACAGCAGACCGAGCTTCCTTTCCCGGGGCCAGGGCACCAGCACCTGTTCCACGGCTGGCAGCAACTCTTCCAGGGGCTCCAGCAGCTCTAGGGGATCCCGGGGCCCTGGCCGGAGCCGGAGTCGGAGCCGGAGCCAGAGCCAAAGGCCGGGACAGAAACGCCGAGAGGTAGGGGCTATAGATTGCAGAAAAATGAGGGGAGAGGACTAGGGAAGGGTGGACCAAGGGGTAAGGAAAACAGGAAGGTAGGCAAGGGCTTGTAGAGGAGTGTCAAAAGGAGGGGATCGAGAGAGTGAGGGGGAGGGAGGAATCCTGTAGAAGTGACAAGGGGACTGAGTGTGGTGGCTCATGCCTGTAATCCTAGCACTTTGGGAGACCGAGGCGGGTGGATCCCTTGAGCTCAGGAGTTCGAGATTAGCCTGGGCAATATGGTGAAATCCCATCTCTACAAAAAAAAAAATACAAAATTAGCTGGGCGTGGTGGTGTGCTCCTGTAGTCCCAGCTACTCTGCAGGCTTGAGGTGGGAGGATAGCTTGAGCCTGGGCAGTCAAGGCTGCAGTGAGCCATGATCACACCACTGCTCTCCAGCCTGGGCGACAGAGCGAGACTCTGTCTCAAACAAAACAACACAAAACAAAAGAAATGACAAGGGGTAAGGACAAGATGATACATAATCGAGGAGTCTGGGTCACCATAGGAGAACTGGGTTAGGAGAGAGAAAGCCCGAACCCCTCTTGGACTTGTTTGCCCTGGGCCAGGGTTTTACAAAACAGCATCTCTCTGTCTCCCTAGGAACCAAGATGACCCTTGTTGGGGCATTGAGAATATCAGGAGTGCCACAGGGAAGGGTAGTAGGGATGTCTTTTCCCTCCCAGCAGTGATGAGTGGGGCTAACTGAAGCCCATTGGTTTCCACGATTTCAATTGACTGAGAAGGCAGAGAGCTAGCTCCTCCCTTTCTTTCTCTTTCTACCTGAGACTTGTTTATAAAAAACAAAACAATAAAAAGAGTCTGATCAGAGCCCGGGGCCATGTCTGTCTGGTTCTGTGCAGAAGGCTGGGAAGAAGGCGACTACAGGGTCCTATATATCAGCACACACTGGTAGCTTCTGCTTCCCTTTCCACTCTGTCAAAAGTACTAAGTTAGGCACAATGGCTCACACCTGTAATCCCAGCACTTCAGGAGGCTGAGGCAGGAGGATCACTTGAGCCCAGGAGTTTAAGACCAGCCTGGGCAACCTAGCAAGACCTTGTGTCTACACACACACTAACTAACTAAATACATAAATAAATTAGCCAGGTACGGTTGTGTGCACCTGTCATTCTATCTGCTTGGGAAGCTGAGGCAGTAGTATTGCCTAAACCCAGGTGTTAGAGGTTATAGTGAGCTATGATTGTGCCACTGGACTTCATCCTGGGTGACAGAGTGAGACCCTATCTCAAAAACAAACAAACAAGCAAACAAACAAACAAACACAAAAAAAACGAAAAAACACTAGGTGGGGACTGTACTGTCCTGCTTCTTAAAGGAGTAAGAAGCTCACTGTCCCCGAGTTACAACCATAGACTTTCCAAATGCCCAGTAATAAGACACATGTTCTACCTCTGGAAGGTCAAGCCAGGCCCTTCTTTAGTGCCCTCCTCTGGGATCTACTTTCCCACAAGAAAATACACCCCTCACAAAAAACTATCTTGAAAAACTCAAAGAAAGGAGGAGCTTATGGGAGAAACCCCAGGCAAGAAGGAAGAGCATGCTTTTTCAAACCCTCTGACTCCGTCACAGAGGACAAACAGGCACCTCTTGCTGGGCCCAGATGTGATTGGGTTGACAGGCACAGAACTGTTAAGACTTTTTTGTGGTGACTGCCATGGTCCTCGTCACCTCCTGCCCCGCATCCCGTGTACTCACTGGTGACCTGAGGTTTTGTTCCTTCTCACTTGCTCTACCCTTGACTCAGTGACTTCCCTGGACTCTCTGGGCTTGGCGGCTGCCCTCCAGGCCCAGGCCCTGACCTCGTCTGCCCCTTTGACCTATAAGTGTACAAATCTCTCTGTCCCTTTCAGTCTGGCAAACAGGGTTGGAATGTTTTCAAAAGGAATTTTACCAGGAAGCTAAAAAAAAAAAAAAAAAAAAAAAAAAACCCAAAACAACCCCCACCCCCCACCGCCTCACAAAATCCAGAAAACGAAAAGCAAATACAGAGGAACGGATGTGTATGTGGAACACTGATTCTTCCTCCTGAGACCACAAAAATCTGGCCCAGACTGTTCTGATTAATGTGATTCAGGAAGCCCCCAGTCCCCATGGTCCTGCCTCACTCAGCCTCTCAACTCCCAGTGGCCTCCAAGTAGAGCTGCTGGGTTTGAGGGATGAGTACCTCCTTTTAAGCTCTGCTTCCTGCGGCCCTGTCATGCTCTGTAGCATCCCCTCCACCAACTTGTGGATTCTGCCCCTGACCGAAATTTCCCGCCAAGGGAGGAAGATGCAGGCCTGCCTGCCCTCCAGCGCCTCCTGTGGCTCAGGCCCTGGAAGTCCTGCTTGGAGGTTCGTCTCTCTGTTCTGTTTTTTTCTTTGAAGGGTGTTCCCAAGCCAACTGTGACAGGTGTTTCTGCCTTTTGTGGAGTTTAGCAACTTTGTCTATTTTAAGAAACCATCTGGGATGGCTGAAAGCAGTTGTCTCCTCAGGATGGGTGAAATCAAGGGGTTAATTTGATCAAGTCGGCCTGGCCTGCTTGCTTTTTGGTTTTTCCCTTTTTCCATGACGCACAAGGCTTTGGTAGCTGAAGGAAACAATCTTCACCGGCTACTTTATGGATAACATTCATAGGTCACCATGAGAATGGCGCTACAGTCATTTTTCAGGAACTTGGGACAGCTCTTGTCCAGCACAAACCGATCGAGACCACCGACCTTTCAACTAGACCTCTGCAAGTACTCCAGGGGTGGCCTTTTGACATCAGAGGGCCAAAAACTCCACCCTCAGATCACAACACAACCATTTTCTTTTCTTTCTTTCTTTTCTTTCTTTTTTTTTTTTTTTTTTTTTGAGACCGAGTCTCTCTCCGTCACCCAGGCTGGAGTGCAGTGGTGTAATCTCCACTCACTGCAAGCTCCACCTGCCAGGTTCGTGCCATTCTCCTGCCTCAGCTTCCTGAGTAGCTGGGACTATGGGCGCCTGCCACCATGCCCGGATAATTTTTTGTATTTCTTTTTTAGTAGATATGGGGTTTCTACTAACACGGGGACCACCCGTGTTAGCCAGGATGGTCTCAATCTCCTGACCTTGTGATCTGCCTACCTCCACCTCCCAAAGTGCTGGGATTACAGGCGTGAGCCACCGTGCCCAGCCAGCACAACAATTTTCTACACATATATCCTTATGAAATGCCATGAACCCCAACTACACTTGGGCAGAACGAACCTATTACTTAAATTTTCCCCACTCCCAATCACCCTTCCCCATGCCTTAGACTATCCCACTTCCCTCAGCCATAAATATCCCTAAGGCTTATCTTGGGGAGGTGGATTTGAGAGCTGTTCTCCCACGTCCTCACTCAGCAGTCTTGCACATAAATCTTTCCTATTTTGCAAAACTTGTCACAGTGATTGATTCACTGTGCGCAGGCAGACGGGCCCCGGACCTGGCGGTAATATAAGTTGCCAGGACCAGCAGACCCTGAAACTTCCTACCCCTGCCCTTCCTATATTCTGCTTAAAATTTGGTGGATGAACCTATTCTTCCTTTAATTGCAGAACAGAAATGTGTTCTCCCTGAGTGTCAATGAATGCCTGATCCCTACCTAACGCAGGAAACTCTTGCCATCTCTCCAGGTGCTCCCCTAAAAATGGTGCTCCGAGGAATGATCTCACAGAACTCAAGTCTTGACCATTTTATGATATCAAATATCTTAAGCTCATAGTGACAACAGTACAAGGACGGTGCTTTGGACCTACGGTCTCACACTTCCCTTCCTTCAACATCCTCCCTAGACCCAGCCTTGAACCCGTTGCTTGGCATGAGGTAGGGCCTCAGTGCCTCAGTGGCATTCATAATTATTTTCTTTACATGGTGAAGTTGGGAGAGAGTTGAGCTTTTCTCTAGAGGAGGGGCCCAGGTAAGGCTGAGAGGGGGCTCCGAGAAGCTCCTTCCTCCACAGCCCTCTCCCAGCAGCCACTGTTGTTCTCCATGAAGGCACCTCTGGCTCCTCTACTTCCTATGATCCAAATGGGTGGGGACAGCAGGAGACTGGGCTGTTCTTCAGGCCAAAGCGACCTGGTAGTGGGAGTGGATGGTACAGAGGAGAAAGCAGTGGCTAGGAGTCAGGTGGAGATGATGTTTTGCCCCCTGAGGGCTCCAGGTCAGCTTTGCTCTAATTTTGTTTTCACTTGTTTTCACAATCCTGGAGGGAGAAGTGTCCAGAGGCTTGGGAAGGTGGACCCCAACTGCGGAGAAACACAGGCCAAGACCCACACACCACAGCCCAGGTCTTGTGGGTGGACAGGAGAAGTGGTTCTGATTCCCGTCTGGGCAGTCTCAGAGACACAGTTCAGGAGTAATCTACAGGAGAAGCTGAAGGACAGTGGAGTTATCTTCCCTGCTCCTTATCTCCCTTCCCCAATGACAGGCTTCCTCCTGGCTTCTTCCCAGAGGCCCTCTGGTCAAGATGGACACATTAGCCAGGAAGACAGACACTCACCACCAGCCTTGGGCACAGGACAGTGGAGCTGACTTCTCTGGGAAGAGATCCGAGAGTCAGGGGACCAGGGAGGCATCCCCCTTCCCAGCAGCTGGGTGTGGTTGACCTCCATGTCTTCCAACCAGTCTGGCCTCCACTCCCACAGGGGCAGGGAGAGGTTGGGAGTCAGGAAGATGTCATCCCTTGGGGAGGGAGGTGATGAGGCATCTGTCAGGGAGGGTAGAGGTGTCTGTGGGGGGTTGACCTTCAGCCCCTAGAGGCCAGTTTAGTACAGGAAGCTTAGGACCAGCTCAGGGCATGTACCCAGCCCTAAACATAACCTAGCCCCAACTCAGCCCATCAGTCCCAGAGGCCACATCCCCAGGGGCCTGATCCATTTGTTTCTTTAGGGAGAAGTGATTGAACTGTTTCCTCCCAGCCCAGCTCTGGCCTTCTATCTGCACTGTCCTTGCACATCCCCATTCCCTGGGCATTCTTCTTCTGCCATCATGGGCCCCTCTGTCCTGGATAATCCTTGCCCTCCCATTTAGCACAATCCTGGTTGTTTTTCTTGGGGGCAAAGGGTAGAGTTAGGGTTAGTAAAATGGGGATGGGGGATCTGATGGTGCATGTGGGGAAGGGACACCAAGCAGCCAGGACCCTGCACTACCTTCTACTGACATGGAGATAAAGGTCCCACTCTGCTGGGAATGTCAGGGGTGAGCCCAGTGGCTCCTCAGCCCCAGCCACTGACAGGGCAGGAGGATGGAATTGGAAGAGGATGGAGCAGCCTTTCATGGAGACTCAAGTCAGGGTAAGAGGGGAGTCCTAGAGGCAGGAAAATGGACCTACAGTTGGCTGCCTTTAGAACTGGACAATTTAGGCCAGGCTCAGCGGTTCACGCCTATAATCCCAACACTTTGGGAAGCTGAGGCGGGCAGATCACTTGAGGTCAGGAGTTCAAAACCAGCCTGGCCAACATGTAACCCCGTCTCTACTGAAAGTACAAAAAAAATTAGCTGGGCATGGCAGGTGCCTGTAATCCCAGCTACTCGGGAGGCTGAGGCAGGAGAATCTCTTGAACCTGGGAGGCGGAGGTTGCAGTGAGTTCAGATCATGCCACTGCCTGGGCAAAACAAACAAACAAACAAACAAAACAAAAACAAACGAATTGGACAATTTGTCCTTGTTCTGTGGGTGACCTTGAGCAAACTAATAAAACTATCTGACTTAACGTTTCCTCATTGGGATAAGAGGGATAAAGAATATTCCACATAGACTTTCAATATTAAATGTATGCAAAGCACTTATCATAGTACCTGAGATACAGTAATCGTTCAATAAAACTAGTTGTTTTAACAACGATGACATTATGATGGTTGTTAGAAAGGCGAGGGGCATGAGTGAGGAGTAAGATGGGGAGACCTCACCTACCTGTGAAGACGCAGTCTGCCTCCCTGGGCTCTAGACCAAAACCAAAGCTATCCACTGCCACTGCCAGGGCCCGGGCAAAGTGGGCATCAGCGAGGAAGGAGCCATCGGAGGAGCTGACAAGGCTGGCTCTGGCGCTGGCAGCATTGTCCTCAGAGGCTGAGCCCCAACCATTGGCTAAGGAGCCCTCGCTGGGGGTGGGGGTGAGGCAGGGCCGAGGTGGGCACAGCAAGACTCCCCCCTCGGACCCCACCCCTCCTCCGGTCCTGTCCATGCCCGTGAACTCTGAGGCTGTTGGGGTGCTGATATACCCATAGGTGGTGGGGGGTGAAGGAGCTCTTGGCATGGGAGAGACGCTGTTCCTAGGGAGATGCAAAAGGGGAGACAGCAATGGTTTGGGTGGAATGGGGGTTGTAGTAGCAGAAAAGCCCCAGTTGAGGGAGGGCGGAATGGGTGGAGAGGCGCGTGCTCCCGTAGCTTTTCTGTAGTTCTTTGGCTATCTCTCAAGCCACTCACCTGGGAGTCTCCTCACCCTCACTGAGTTCCAAACACAGGGCTACCTCCTCAGGGGTCAGCACGCTGTCTTGATCCTCCCCCAGGGATGACAGTGAAGAGCTGGACAGGTGACTGGAAGCTGGGCTGGGGCCAGAGAGGGAAGAGGCCTGAGGGCTAGGGGGACTGCAGGGGCTAAGGATGGGAATGGGGGCTGTTGCCAGCAGGATGGAGGAGGGAGCCTGTGGTGCCACCGGAGGCCTGATCAGGGTGAGAGAGTGACGGCACAGTGGTTAGTACAGCTCTTCAAGTCCTTTCTCCCCTTCCCCAGCCTGTCCAATCCCAGTACACACTCCCCACACCCCCTCTCTCCCAGCCCTGCTTCCGGACCCCATACCCTCTTACTGGGTCTGTTGACTCTGAGTTTGGGGAGTTTCATGAGGAAAGAGGGGTGCTGGAGGGAGAGGATGAGTAACCAGCTCATTTGAGGAGCTGAGGAGTTTCGGTCCCAGGGCCCGCCAAGCAACCAGAGCTTGGGGCACAGCTCCTGGGGAATAGAAGCCTGGTGTGAGAACTGGCATCTCCATCTGCTCTGGAGCTCAGCCTGCCGACCCCCCCACCAGCCCCCTTAGCTACCTGTCCCCTACTCCATCCAACCCTCATCAGCCTCCTCAGGGAAAGGAGGATGAGCCTGTGGGAGGGGCCTGGGCTGGTGAGCCCCTGCACCCCTACACCCTATCTCGCCCCTTCACTTCCATTTCAGGGACCTTCTCTCACCTGGGCTTTGGGAAAGGTTCTTGGAACCTCTATTTCCCAACTCACAGGCCCGGAGCTCCAAGGGTTGGCTGCCCCGGAGCAGTGGGGAACTGTTGACATGCTGCAGCTCTGCAAAGAAAGGGTTGGTGGTTGCGGGGCCCAGGATGGACCATTCAGACCCCAGCTGCTGTCTCCATCTTCAGTCTTATTCAATTCAGCCTGCAGGACCCGGAACCCAGAGAAAAGAGAGGGAAACCCCCCTGAATCCCTTCCACACCCCCATCTTCATCCAGCAGCTGCGATAGGGTAGAAGGAGCACTAGGCTTGGAGTCAAAAGACCTGCCCAGCTCAGCTGTGTGACCTCAGCGCAGTCCATGTACCTTTCTGAGTCCCAGTTTCATGTGTAAACAACCACTTTGAATGATGGTCTTGACAATTAAGTAAAACAGATTGTGCAAGTTCTTGGCCTTGATAGATACTTTAAAAAACAACTTCCTTTTCCTTGACTGTATTCATTCCAATCTTCCTGATCTCTATACCCTCACATTGCTACTCTCATGAATTTTGGCTCAGTAAGAAAAATACTCCTTCTTTTCTTGGAGAGAATCTATGAATTTCCATTTCTCACATTGCAAGTATCTCACATGGCTCTGGATAGCCCTGCTCTGGGAAACTCGACTGTCTCTCACTTGAAAGGTGGGGTAGACTGTCAGGTTGAGCTGAGTGAGTAAGACAAAAACAGGGATCGACACACAATGTCGGCTGTGACAGGAGACAGTTGGCTAGTAGGAAGAGGAACTTCAGAGTAGGAAAAGGTATTGGTCTTTGCCAGGGAGGCAATGCCCTGCCCATAGCTATTCAATACTTTTTGTTGAATGGAAGAACGAATGCATGGGTGATACCAGAAATGTGGGAAGAATCACCTACAAGATGGAAGCTGTCATCTGGCCACATGGGCAGTGGAGAGACAGGGCTCTGAGTGAACTTTCACAATGGAGAAGCTGGAAATGAAAGAGACAGCCCCAATTGTGTGCAGTGACCTGTGATCATGCTTCTTGGTCAGGCCAGAATGCAAAAGGGATCTAAGTTTAAGCCAGACAGGAATAGGGTAATAGAGGAAAGAGATTTTTCCAGGACCAGGAACCTGAAGACCATCAAAGGAGAAAAGAAACAGCCTTTAGATTAGTGTCCCATGACCAGAAGCCCAACTAGGAAAGGGTTTCCCATCTTGGTGGACCAGGGACTAGGCAGGACCCTCAGGGTAGAGCTATCTAGTCAGTCTCGTATCAGAGATCTGGAGGCCACTATGGGCAGCTTCAGAGCAAGGAAGTGAGCCAGGCTTTGGCACTGACCAAGACCCCATTTATGTACTAGTGGCCAGACCTTCTGATCCTTTGGGATGGAAACTCATCAATGACTAGACTCCCTCCATCAAAGTTTCCTTTGGTACTTTGGCTGTTTGGTTTTTGTTGATTTTCTATAGCTTTCATATGACCCAGGTAGTCCTGGGAGCCAACTTCTGGGTTGGTGCGCCAACTCTGCTATCATCAGCTTCGTCTTGTCTAGTGCCTGGCTTCTTGACTAAGCTCAGAAATGTGAGCACAAGTTGGTTGACTGGTTTGAGTGGAAAGGGAAAGAAAACAGCCAGGCCTGGAAAAGGCCACTTTTATCCTAGCCTGTTTCACTTCCTCTAAGGGACCCTGGTAACAAAAGCCATCCTCCTACATTGCTTGGAGTTACTTGGACTTTAGTTTCAATTCTAATTGAATAAACTATACAAGAAAAATGTTATCAAGGTGAAAGGTTGAAACTCATTGGCCAAATTGCAATAAATATTTGTTTGAATAAAATAATGAATGAATGAGGTTATTCAGTGCATGTATCTGGCAAAGTGAGCAGAACTAAGAACCTGTTATGATGGACGAGAGACAGGAGGCTGCAATTGTGAGGATATCAGCACTAGAGAAGAAACCCCAACTAAGGCCAAATAATAAGAAAAAGGAACAAGCAGATAAAGGGGAGTGGGGGGCAATGGGAGAGGCTGCCAGTTTTAGAAGAGGAAGAAACAGCAGTAGAATCAGCTCCATGGCTCTGCAGAAGACCATAGCATGATCTTGCTGCTGCTGAGGTCCTGGGAGGTAGAGGTAGAATATCTAGTGTCCACCAGCCAAGGAGTTGCTGCGGTTGACCTATCCTGGGGACAGTGGTGAGATGGGGCTAGAGTGAGGAGAAACAGGGAGTGAAGTAAACCACAGGCTAGGAAGCTTCATCTCCAAATTGGAACCCTTCTTAAGAACTGGCTGTAGAAAACCACTCACCTCTTTCCAGTAGCATTACTGTTCTATGAGGGGCTATCCTTTCCATTAAAGTCGGTGTAGTTCTTCGTGGGAAGGCTGTTTTTCAAATGAGACTATTCAACCTCTTTTTATCTGGTGTTTCATTACCACCAAGGATTTATAATCCAATAGCTCTGAGGCAAAGCTGGTAAGAATGCCAGCTTCACTGATATTTAGAGTCATAAAATTCTGGATATTGAACAAGCTCTTAATTATCTTAATCTATCTTTGTCTTGTTAAAAGTTGGATTAAATCCACTTTAAAAAAAAGACTTGGCTGTAGAACACTTGTTAGGTCTTACTTATCAGTACAGAAGACACAAGAAGACAGCAGGTGGAGTGCAGGCCAATGTTCTGCAGGCCAGAAATAGGAAAAAATACTCAAAGAGAGAATCAGATTTCCTGAGGGAGCTCCAGAGAGACTCAGAATCGCCCTCAGAGGCAGACTATCCTGCCTTCACGTTTGAGTCCTGTAGCTAATTACTTGCAGAAGTTTGAACTAGTAACTCAATCATTCTGGCCCTCTTCCTGTCTGTAAAATCAGAGAAATAGTAGCCAGCCAATCTATTGTGAGGATTAAATGAAGTAACAAATATAAGTAAAGCACCCAGTATATAGTCATTGATCAAGAAATGGAGGCTATAATTATTTTTTTCTGGAAAGTCAAAGAAGGCAGCTGGGAGTCAGGAGAGAAACCTCTCCAGAAAGGAAATGCCCATTCCTCTCTGAGAAGTGAGTTGGAAGTCAGTGCCCAAGCACACCTGTATATAGTACACCAGGAGATGAACTCATGGGAGCCTGAGGCTTCGTGGCAGCACTGGTCACATTCCTCTAGGCTCTAGCATTACTTGTATGCTAGTCAGCACTTTCGTTAGGCCCTGAACCCTTAGAAGTCAAGGGCTGTATCTGGTATCTCTTGTGTTCCCCATGTCTGGCATGCAGTGGTGCTTATTAAATGTTTGCTGAGTTGAATTGACTGCAGAATTAGGGCTCACTGCTGGTGTAGCCAAACTGAAACAAGAGGACAGTGCAAAAAGCTGAGGCTATTGCACCCCTAGCTGAGTGCTCTGGTGGTAGGAGAAAGAGGTCTTGTGTCCACCTGGAGAGGAGAATGGAAGGAGGGTATGGAGGTTCACCTCACTCCAGGCTTTGAGGTCTCATTCCCATCACATTCCCACTCCTGGGCCCCTCTACCACCAGCTCAGGCTACGTCTATTCTCCCTCTCCTTACCCTGCTTCTTTTTGGCCTTCCAAGCCTCTGTAGGTGCCAGAGACAAGCGTGGAGAAGAGAGTCCCCTGTGGCTGCAGAGGCTGTCTGAGCTGGAACAGGGGCTGGAAAGTCGGGCCAGCTGGGGTGGTAGGCGCCTGACAGCTGGGACCTGGGGACTTGGCCTGGCTGGGGGACTGGAGGGCAGCTCAGCGATGAGGGAGCCATAAAAAGTGCTGGTGTCTGGAAGCAGGGGCACGCCGGGGCTTCGGGAGTCCCAGGAGAGCACTGTGATATAAATGACAGGAGGAATTATGGTGAGCATGTCCCACTCTCCATCCCTGGGATCACTGCCCCCAGCTAGGCCCTTGCCCCCACTGAGCATGCTCACAGGAGCGACGACAGTCTAGCGGGTCCCGGGGGTCCGCCCCCAGCCTACTGCTGAGGCTGCTGCTGCTGCTCAAGTCCCGAGAGCCAGAGGTGGAACGCCAAGTGTCTGCCAACCACTGGGAGTCACTGTGATCCATCCTGGGGCAGTGGAGGGAGGGGGTGAGGCCGGGAGAGACAGGGAGAAGTGAGAACCTTATTGGCCAAGACCTCCTGTTCAGAGGGCAGCAGAAGAGGGCAAGGAGTTGGTGGTATCTGCTTTATCCTTACTACTGCTTCTCAGCTTTTCACAGACTCCTTAAGATCTCTGACCCATCCCCCAAACTCAGCACCCCTTTCTATTCCTGGATGAGGGGAAATCCAAGTCACCCAGAGCTGGGAGGTAGTAATGACAGACAGCTATGTTTGCTGAGGTGAAAAGAAGACCTGAAGACAAATCTGGTTTGACAATCCCTATCTGTCACAGCTTAGCTTGGGTATGTACATCTGTTGTACTTGGGTAAATACATCCTCTCTAAGCCCCAGTTTTCTCATCTGTAAAATGGTAACAATAAGACCTTCTACACTCAAGGCTGATGGTCTGAGTTTAAATGGGGGAAATCTGAGATCACTCAGCTAGCAGAGCAGGAGCTTGCTCCATGGATGTTGGCCTCTGGCTGCCTGAGTGATCTTTTAAGAACAGGGATCTGAGCAAGGAGTTTCTCTGCATAAGACCTTCAACGGCCCCTCATTTACCACGGTAGAACCCAGGGACCTAGCATGGCTAACAGGACTCTCCTTGGTCTGGTTTCCAACTCCCTAACTATATCCTTTGCTCTGACCCATCTCTCACCCTATACCCGAGCTAGAACAAATGGTTTGTCTTTCCCTATGGACATATCTGGCTATTACTTGCTGCTTCATTGCTTTTCCCTCCACCCTCTTCTTACTGTCAGGGTACTGTGGAATCTTCTTTCTCCTATGTTTTTCCACATTGACCCCCTCCATGTGTCTTGTACCCACTTCTGCGTGGCCAGTACA
The DNA here is from genome assembly GCF_037993035.2 of Macaca fascicularis. Taxonomy (NCBI): domain Eukaryota; kingdom Metazoa; phylum Chordata; class Mammalia; order Primates; family Cercopithecidae; genus Macaca; species Macaca fascicularis. The sequence goes on from NC_088388.1 coordinate 123,465,984, forward strand.
GGATTGCACTCATATCCCCTCATGCCTGTCTCTGCCTACACTGAGAGATCCTGGCAGGTGGAGGCTATTCCAAAGGAATGAATGAACCAAAGATCAGAATGGAATCTCCCTCCAGGACAGAGCAGGAGTTCCCAGGGAAGCCAGGGAAAGCTTAGGGCAGAGCAGACAAAGCCAGGAGGTAGCTGAAAGAAAGAAGACAGTGAACTCAGAAAAGGTCAGAACACAACACCAGCCGGCTTGGACCCCTGCTCTGGGCTGAGGACCTGACAGTGAAATGGCAGCTCTAGGCCTGGATGTGCTGGCACACAGTAGGTGCTCAGTAACTTCTGTGGATAGATGCAGACCTGGAGTGGGAAGCCTCCCAGAGGAGATCTAATGAAATAAAGAGCCAAGAAAGCAGACAGAGAGATGAAGCGGTTACTTAGTACAAAACTCAGAGAACGGGAGCAAGAAGGATGTGTTCTCTATCAGCACGATGTCCCAAAACTGCAGACTTGTCCTGGCAGCCAAATATACCGGAAGCAGAAGGGCCTATGGGCAGATCCTGTTTTTGAGAACAGTGAGGAAGAATCTATGATGTAGGCACCGAACAGCCTCTGCTGTAGCTGCGGGTGGATTATGATGCGGGCACAATGGCTCAGTGAGAGAATTACTGAGTGCAAAAGCACTACTTGGTAGACCTTGGGTGCACACATAAGATGAGACATTCGAGCTGGTCGTCTCATGCTGATTATTCTCCACCTAGCAGGGTTAGGCAGCAGGAGAGGTGGGGTGACAAGAGCCCTGGACTGGGGATTCAGAAGGCCAGTCTCTAGTTGGGCAGCCTTGAGCAAAGTCACTCAAGTTCTATGAGTTTCAGTTTACTAGTCTGTCAAGTGGTGTGATAGGAATATTAATGACAGAGAAATGAACTCTCAGTTGGAGTTACAGGAGAGATTCATGTACGAGAGTCCCAAACTGCCTGGCAGGTCGACTAGTCCTCCGTTCTTCTCTGTTGCAGCTCCACTGTCCCTTGCCACCCTCCCTTACTACAGACCTCCCCCTTCACCTCTCACCTGTGTTTTAGGATGGCGTCCTTACTGGTATATCTGTACAGACCTGGGAGAAGGCAGGAGGAAGGCTAAATCCAGAGGCTGGATCACCTGGCCAGAGATCCAAAGCCCCTGCACCAGTCTGACTGGATGCTGAGGAGGCCTGTATATGTGTGGGACCCCTCAGAATCTCACCTGGGCCCAGGTGCACCCCAGCTTGGCGCCGGCGGTGGATACACACAGCGGTGCCCAGAAGCAGCAGCCAGAGCACAACACCACAGGTGGCAATGACCTCAGGCCGCTTCAAGGTGGCCCTCAGCTGCTCCAGGGTCCAGGGACCATGCTCACTGGGTTCTCGGGTGGCTCGCTCCATGGCCTGCTCTGTATGGGATGCAGAGCTCAGGGGGAGGGGGAGTCGAGGCAGTGAGGGCCTGGCAGGCAAGGGGGAAGAGCTGGAAGTGTGAGGTAGGAGCAGGGAGAGAGGGAGGCAGGAGCAGGGAGAGAGGAAGGCGGGATGCAGGCTGAAGGGTAGGGCGGGCCTGTGGGCACTGCTCTCACCTAAAAGGAGGCAGACAGGGCTACTGGGTTCCCCAGCTCCAGCACCAGTGACTGCAGCCACTTGCACACAGTAGGAGCCTGGCATGCGGGTGGCGATTTCCAGCTGGGTCTGCTCACCAACCACAGTCCAGTTGGCTGGGGGCAGTGACGTGTTGCCCAGGCTCCAGACCTGAGGCACAAGAAGAGGTGAACAGCTGCCCCAGGCACCATCCCAGAAGCTAAGCCCTTTGTCTGCAGATCAGACTCCAGGGATGTGGTTATTCGGCCCTGCCATCCACTTGGGGAATGCACCCAATTTCCTATTCCCCTCCTATTCTCCCAGCCAAGTGAGAGCTACCTCTCTCTAGATGAACAGAAGAAAGGCAAAAGCAATCTGCTAAAATACATGTAACATAGTAGTTTTCAAACAACAGCAGCCTTCCAAGTCACCTGGAGAGCCTGCTAAAGTATAGTTTGCCAGGCCCGTCTCTGAGTTTCTGATTTATTAGCCCTGAGAAAGGATCTCAGGGTTTGTGTTCCTAACAAGTTCCTGGGTGAGGCTGATGTTGCTGCTCTAGAAGTCACACTTTGAGCACCACTCCCTTATTCACAGCCTGGTTTGATCTAGTCTGTTTCTTATTCCTGTGGCCTTAGGCCCACTTTCCATGTCTGTACACTGGGGATAATACCCCAGGGTGGACTGTGAGGTGAAACGGGATCAGGGAGGTCAAGTGCTTGGCAGGGTCTGGCACAGTGGGTCCTTGCTCAGCAAAAGAAGGTTTTCTTTGCTTCTCTGCCCAGGTGCCTTTCTCAGTGCACAGAGCAAGGGTATGCAGAACTCTAGAGAAAAGAGATGTCCTGGCAGCACTAAGAAGGGCTATGTCAGTTTGTGGGGGTACCTGGTAGCCACGGATGATGCCATTGTGGTTTTCAGCAGGTGGTGGGACCCAGCTCACAAGGACACTGCCATTGCCAGGTTTTAGGGTCACCTCCTGGGGTGGGGCACTGGGCACTGGAGGGGTGGAAGAGAGGCTATGAGGGGCTCTGAGGGAGAAGACGCTAGGGAAAGGAGCTGGGATGGGGGACACAGAGTCAGAACCCCACCAAGGAGACAAGAAGCCTCTCGAAGCTCTGCTGGCCTGGCCAGGGCAGAAGGGAGTTCCAGAGTAGGACCCATAATCTCCCCCCAAGACTGAAGCAGAACAGTCCAGGGGCCCCCAGATAAGAAGGAGTCAGAGGGCATATTTGTTGGGTTCCAAAGGGATCAGGCCCTGACCTTTTTCCGGCAGCCTCAGGAGCAGCACGTTGCTGTCAGGGCCTCGAGCCCGGCCGGAGGATGGTCTCACTTTGAACTCATAGTCTTGGCCCCAGTGGAGGCCTCCAAGCTCTGCGCTCTGCCAGCCGGCCAGCAGCTCCTCTGCCCATGGAGCTCCCTGGTCTCCCGGGGCAGTCTGGGTCCTGAACAAGGCCGTGTAAGATTGGGCAGGTGCAGCAGGGCCGCTCACCTGGGAAGGAGTTGCGAGGAAGGGCGAGGGGTCAGAGAACTCAGGAACAGCCCTTTCTTGAGCTCTGGACTGGCTTTCACCCTTAGCACCTGGCCCTTACCTTCCAGCTGAGCCACACAGCCGGTCCAGGCTTGGGGCCCTTTGCGGGGTCCGGGTTCAGCAGTGTCACATTTTCCAGCTGAATTCGCACAGCCAAAAGCTCCACAGGCTCTGTGTAGTCCTGGGGCTCTGGGGGGAGGATGGGGCTGGGCTGGGGCCTACAGGCCGGAGTGACAGAACTGAGGTGTGGAACATCCCTCAGCCAGGGAGGAACCCCAGGGAACCCGAACTCCCAGAGTCTCCAGGTCTTGAGCATTCCGATTTCTACTCTAGCAGGGGGGAACCTCCCACTACATGAGACCCCCAGCACTTTGACCCTGACCCCACATACCTTAACCCTAGCCCAAACCAGAACATACCACCCTAACTGGAGCCCGCAGCCTGGCCCTGATTTTAGCCGACCCCTGTCCTTACCCTGGATGGACACCCGGGCTGCGCGGCTCTCCCTGTGTCCTGCGCTGTTGGCGGCCACACACATGTAGGCCCCTGCGTCACTCTTCTCTGCTCTTGCCATCAGCAGGGACCCCCCGGACACCTGTCAGGGCCAGGTTCACTGTGAAGTCTCCTACGTGGGGAGGGGCTCTGAGCTGGGGGGAAATTTGAGGTCCCCCTGCTCTCCCCTCCTTAAATTCTACTGGAGGATGCGGGGCTGGAGGGCAGGTCAGTCCCTCAGGGTGTGCCCAGGTCTGCCCAGGCCAGGATGAAGTGTGGGAGAGGGGGCCACACTTACCGTGTACCTTCCGGGCTGGAGGACCAGGGGTTTCCCATCTTTCCACCATGAGACTGTGGGCTCTGGGTGGCCCCAGGGCGGCCCACATTCCAGAGTTAACTGCTCGCCCACCACAGCTACCATGTCCCGAGGCTGGATCTGGAAATCCTCCCGGAGGACTGTGGAGAGGATGGAAGGTGACAGGGAGCAGGGCCCAGGCCTCCTCTCCCTCCCTTATCACTCTTGCCCCCTTCTGCTTTGCCCACCTTCCTGGCCTCCCATTTTGGGCCAGCCCCACCCCAGCTTGCCCTCCCAAGCCTTGCAGCCCGGGCCTCTGCTCTCAGATGTTCCCTTGAACATTCAATTCATATGTCTCCACCCAGGTTTGCCCCACCCTGAAGCTCCCCTCCCAGACCTCACCAGCCACAGAGAGCCGAGCGCCTCTGCTGACTGCTGTGCCCAGCCGGTTGCTGGCCTCACATGTGTAGACACCAAGGTCTGTGGACAGGGCCTGGCCATCGTGGGCATGTCCCCGGGCAGGGGGCTGCAGCAGCAGAAGGGTCCCATCAGGCAGGAGGTGGTGTGGGTCTGGGGGTACCATGCTCAGGGGCTGCCCATTCAGCAGCCAGCGGATGGTGGGAGGTGGCTGGCCCGAGGCTCGGCAGCTCATCCTGGCAGGGCCAGGGCCCTGGAACAGCTGGTCTTGCGGGTGGACTAGGATCTGGGGCGGGGAGTCCTGAGCCATGCCTCCTGGGAGGGAAAGGGAGCAGAGCCCAGTCTGATCATCAGCAACACCCCAAATTCCTGGCACCCCCTCATCTGTCTTCTCTTGTGTGCGAGTTTGCCAGATGACCTGTACTCTGAACTACTGAAGGCTGCCCCTCAAAGAACGAGCTAGCTGGTAGGAGAGAGGGCCAGCATGCACAGCATCCAGACCAGGGCTTGCATAGTATGTTCTCTCTCTCTCTCTCTCTCTCTCTCTCTCTCTCTCTCTCTATCTCTATCTCTGGCGTGTGCGCACACGCACAAACACACATACACTTACACACGTTAATCATCATCATCATCATCGTCATCATCATTCTCATCTCTGGTCCCCCCACTGCAAAAGGGAAGCAAGCAGTCAGCAGGCCTCTTCTGCCCTGAGCAGGCCTTGGATGGAGGGAGCATGGGCCAGGAGAGGGAGAGCAACTCACCCATGATGAGCAGGAGCAGCAGAGGCCGGGAAGCCCGGGACCCCCGGAGGCTTTCTCCTCCACAGCCCATGGCTACTCTCAGCCTTCTGTCCTTGTCCCGAGCACTTTGTCCTGCTGCTCTGAGCTCACAGCGAAGAGGGAAGGAGGGGCGGGGTGGGCTGGTGGTGGTTGTTTGTGACCGAGACTCTGCCCCAGGAGGGAAGCGGCTTTGAGGAAACCGATGCTTCCTGCCTGGCCCTCAGTGCCTTGGAGAACTGGGAGGAGACCAGAGGCGAGAAACTCTCTGACCTCGACCCTTTAGCTGTAACCTCCGACCCTAACTTCAGCGCTAAGCTTTATCTCATGATCTAGTCGGGGATTTCTTACAGGGTATCTTTACACTAACCATAACTCCAATCAGAGCCTTAATCCTCTATTTAAATCTTATCCCTGGATCCCAATCCTTATCCTTTTGCCACCTGCTAGAGAGGAATGAAAACCCCAGGAGTCTCAGGACACAGCAAGAAGCTGAGGACAGAGGGCAGTGGGGCTGCAGGCTGGGGAGGCTGAGTGAAGTGGAGCAGGGGTGGATTGTAACACCCTGGTCCATTTCCCCAGGGGCAGATGAGCCAGGGGGTGGGGTAGAGTGGGAGACAGGAAGGACTCAGAGCCTCTGGGACAAGCTGGGAGATTCCCACAGGATGTGTCCATATTCAGCTCAGAGATGGATGAAATAAGCTTCTGTGGAGACCTTGGGCAAGTCAGTTTCCTTCTCTGTAAAATAATAATAGTAGTTCCTACTTTGTGGGATAAAGTAATGATGAAACACATAAAGGATAAAACCACCGGCATCTGGTGCCTGACGCATTAAGAGTGATCCATAAAGCTGAGCCAACATTGTGTATTTGTTTTTAGGCCCATCTTATCACTGAAACTATTGGAGGATCCTCGGCAGGAGTATTTTTCAGGCCCTTGAAAGGCGGTTGGAGTAAAAGACCTTTTAAGAGGCTTTCCAGTCCCAAGAGCCTGTGTCCATGTCTGTAGCAGGCAGGCCTTGCAGCTTTTGAGCCTACAATGTCGGCTCTTGCCCGCTGCCCCCTTTCACCCACAACCTAGACAGAGGCCACACTCCCCTCTCAGATCCCAGCTCGTGTTTACCGGTCTCTTCCTTCCAAATCTGGAATCTCAGCCATTTCCTGGAGCTGTTCCCGGAAGGCCAAGGCCAGGCTCTGGGGCTCAGCGGAAGAGTATCCAGCCTTTGTTCCCAATTGTTCCTGGCTGGCTTCTCTGCAGGGCCCCTAACCCAGCTGACGCCCTCCCTTCCCCCCTCCCCATTCCCATCCTGGCTTCAGTGCCAGCCACAGCTTAACAGCCTGTCAAGTAGAAGGCTCCTTCACTCCTCTTTCCTCTCAAACTCAGACCAAGACTGACAAAGACAGAATTGGAGCAAGGAAACACCCTGGTCTCTACAAACTGGGGCGTTCGCAGAGGCTAAAGAATAGGCAGAGTGAAAGTCATAGGGTGGCAGAGCTGGAAGGATAGGAATTGGGGCCAGGGAACAGAATGTTACTACCCTTAACACCTCTAATTCTGAAATCCCAGTTTTTGTTCTCTGGACCCAATTCCTATCCCAAATTCTGTGGGTGTGTCCTTACACTAACCATAACTCCAATCAGAGCCTTAATCCTCTATTTAAATCTTATCCCTGGATCCCAATCCTTATCCATTTGCCACCTGCTAGAGAGGAATGAAAACCCCAGGAGTCTCAGGACACAGCAAGAAGCTGAGGACAGAGGGCAGTGGGGCTGCAGGCTGGGGAGGCTGAGTGAAGTGGAGCAGGGGTGGATTGTAACACCCTGGTCCATTTCCCCAGGAGCAGATGAACCAGAAGTTGGAGTAGAGTGGGAGACAGGAAGGACTCAGAGCCTCTGGGACAAGCTGGGAGATTCCCACAGGATGTGTCCGCATTCAGCTCAGAGTTGGATGAAATAAGCTTCTGTGGAGACCTTGGGCAAGTCAGTTTCCTTCTCTGTAAAATGGAAATAATAATAGTAGTTCCTACCTTGAGGAATAAAGTAATGAAACACATAAAGCACAGAACCACTGACATCCAGTGGCTGGCGCATTAAGAGTGATCCACAAAACTGAGTCAACATTGTGTATTTATTTTGGGGCAGGCAGAATGGAGTCAAGTTTATGGGGTCCAGGATCTGTGAGGCCAGAGTGATGAAGGGGAGATTCATATGGACACTGGAGTCAGCTGAGGATGAGACAGGAAAGGATGTGGTGGGACTGGAGGATTTACTGCACAGAAGGCCAATTTGGGATTTCCCAGGTACAGAGTCTCCAAGACTGTCTGACTCCCTGACTGCCAGCTCCCCAAGAATGTCACTGTCAGCGGTCTGCCTTTAGACTCCTCTGCTTCTACATTGGACCTGGGGAGACTAATTAAGGCTCGCTAACGCTTTAATGCCAACTAGATTTTACTCCAGTCTTCACAATGCAGAAAGATGGTAGGTTTCCCTCAGGGGAAAATAAGGCAAGTTTCAAAGGAATTCCAATCCATCACTAGCCCTGTCCTCAGCAGGGTGAGAAAGGAGAGGTGAGATGGCCTGTGTGCACCGCAGGGACAGAGCCCCAGAGGCTCCCGCAGCCTGAGGAATGGCCCCTGCCCCACGGACACACGCCCGGTGCCTGGAGATCACCTTCAGCACAGCCTTGCCCTACTCCCAGGTTCTGGGGAACCAGGTGCTAACACCTGAAGGCGATTGGAGGGGCAGATTCCTCAGTTGTTCCTGCAGGACACTAGAACTTTTTCTCCAGGGCACTCAGAGTGACATGCGGTGGTGGCCGAGGGGACTTCCCAACAGTAGGGTATGTCTGGATGGCTCCCAGAGACTGCCCGGCTCATTTCCAGCAACCCGGCGCATCCGCATCCTCATTGTCTCATTTCCACAAACTGTGGAAGAGCCGACTGCATGAGTCATGGGGATGATGTGGCTTGGTGGGAGCCGCCTCCAATTGCTATTTCAGGGAAGCTCTGTTCTGGGGCTCTGGTGATGTGCAGTCCCGGTGACCAGTTTAAGCAGTGCCTTCCTTCACCCCTAGTTCCAGTGTTTTGTGTTTTCTAACTCCCCCTGCATTGCTTGTAAGAGGGAGAAGAGAGGGGAAGTACCAAGTGCCCTTCTGAGCAAATCTCCAGAGGAAACTTCTCTTCAATCTCTGGCTCCTGGCTTCTTTGGCTTTCTGCTCTGTGATCTCTGAAGATGCAATCTGAGACTCCTGCTGGCCAAGCTGGTGGAGAAAAAGGGATAAACTCAGGTGGGATTTGGAGTCAGTTACACTGAGGTTGAGATCCTGCTTCCACCTCTTATTGGCAGAGAGATCTTGAGTACGTCACATAACCTCTCTGAGTCCCACTTCCCTCATCTGTTCTGCATGAGGTTTACATACAGTAGACATGGAAGTTCTTTGAAAACACTAGATAGGTGTGAGTTGTCCTTTGAGTGTTCTGGGATCAGCATGCCTGACCAACACAGCCATAGCCAATACCAGCTACCCCTTGATATTCTTTGTGGATTTGAGACTCACACTTTTTGCCTTCTTGTTTTTTCCCCTTCTTTGCTTGAGTCTGCTTGGTCTCAATCTATAAATTCTCATGTTTGTTCCAAGATGCCAACAGCTGGAGGGAAATTGAGTCAAGAGAGAAGACAGTAATGACTTCCTCTTAGCTGGCTGGAAAACTCGCCCTAAGGCCACTTCACTCTACAACTTCTATTCCCTAGTTTCTGGTCCCATCAACATCATGGGTGATTTTAGGTGCCTGGAATCTAAAATCACATTGAATACTCTCAATCCTACATTTTCTCAACTTTCTCGACACCAATGACTATGGGTCACACCTAGCTTAAACATTGCCCACTTGGAGATTTCAAGGAGTTCTGACATCAATATTTAACCATTTTCTCACATGTCCAGGAAGAAGGGGAGATCAGTTACTGTTCTTTGTGTTCACCCTGTCAATGCCCTCCAGTCAAAGACCATCAGGAACATACCTATTGTTGAACAAGTTGATTTACTCCTTGTAGCTTGAGAGAGTGCATGCCATGGAGAACTATGGAATATCTCAGTAAGAATGCTGTTAGAAAGAACCTATTCTAGGATTTGGGCTTTGATTGGGTGATTTCGAGGAGAGTCCAGGGAAGTGAGGCTTCACTCAAAATTGGGTGCTGTTGGGAAGAAAGGACATGCAATGATTCTTTGCAGAGGAGTGTCTTTGTAGTATACCAACTGGTTCTTTTTCTTGTATGTGTGGTATATCAAGTGGTTCTTTTTCTTCTTTTTCTATTATAAACAGTGCTGCTCTGAATCTTTATTTTATATGTCCCCTAGTATAACTGTTTAAGAGTTTCTCTAGAAAATAAAAGTAGGAGTAGAAATATCTGGGTCTTGAGGAGTACAAATATTCCACTTCAGATGAAATTAGCAGATTGTTTTCCAAGTCAATTGTAACAACATCCTTGAGCCATGTCCTCAGAGCAGTTGGTGGACTTCTTAATTTTTGTGAGTCTACTAGAAGAAATGGTATTTTATAGTTGTTTAATTTGCATTGCCTGTTTAAAAAATAATGAAGCTGAGCATCTTTTCAAGGGTTTACTCACAGTTTAGGTTTTATCTTCTGGGAAATATCTACTTCTACCTTTTGCCCACTTTTCTATTGCTTATTTGTCTTTTTCTCAATAACTCTTAGGAGTTTTTATGTATTCTGGGTAATAATTCTCTGTGGAGTAAAGATGTTTTAAAAACAAGTTTGATCTCATATTTTATTTCTTTATAATATAACAGAAATTGTTAATTTTACTGTAGATATATTTATTAATATTTATTTTTATGTTTAGTGTATTCTTTCTATTTTTTTTTGAGACTTAATCTACACTAAAGTAAATACATTATTCCACATTTTCTTCTAAAAGTTTAAACATTTTACCCTACGATTTTTGAACTATCACTAATTGATTATTTTATATGGCTTAAGGTAGGGATCTATTTTTTCAGATGGTAACCTATTATCCCAGCTTAATCTCAGTGACCTGCTATGATTTATTCATACATCAAATGTTCATGTATACATAGCTTGTTTCATTAGCCTATTGTCTATTCCTGCATGAATACCACACTTTGTATATTACTAGAGATGTAATAAGTTTTGCTATCTGGTAGGGTGTTTCTCCTCCCTCTTTCTTTTCCAGGAGTGTCTTGGCTATTCTTGGGTCTTCTGCTTGTTAAGTTCTTTGAAAATATTGTGAAATTTTTATTGGAATTGTTTGGAATCTATAGAAAGAACTAGCATTTAAGTCTTCATATTCAGGAACATGTATACCTCTTTTTAAATTTAGGTCTTCTACTTTACAAAACTTCTATAATAAAGTTTTATAAATCACAATATATAGATTTTACACATATTTTGCTATATGTATTCTTAGCTTACTTGTTATACATTGTGTTGCAGATTATCCATAAAGATAGCTGCAATAATCCCTACCATCCTGATGCATATCCATTTACAATGCTTTTTTCCTATCTCATGAAGAATAAAATTTATTTCCAGCCCCCTGAAGCTGGGCTAGCCTTGTGAATTGCTTTGGCCCACAGAATATAGTAGAAGTGATACCACAGAACTTTCAAGACTAAGTTTTCAAACTAATTTTGTTCTCTCATGATATAGTTTGGATGTTCATCTGCTCCAAATCTCATGTTGAAGTATGTATTAGTCAGTTCTCACACTGCTATAAAGAATTGCCTAAGACTAGATAATTTATAAAGAAAAGAGGTTTAATTGACTCACAGTTCTGCATGGCTGGGGAAGCCTCAGGAAATCATGGCAGAAAGGGAAGAGGCACATCTCACATGGCAGCAGGTGAGAGAGAGCAAGTGCGTGAAAAAGGAACAGTCAGACACTTATGAAACCATCAGATCTCGTGAGAACTCAGTCACTATCATGAGAACAGCATGGGGGACATGTCCCCATGATCCAATTACCTCCCACCAGTTCTCTCCCTTGATGCATGGGGATTGTGGGGATTACAATTCAAGATGAGATTTGGGTGGGGAACAAAACCTAAACATGAAAATGTAATCCCCAGTGTGGGAGATGGGGCCTGGTGGGAGGTGTTTGGGTCATGGGAGTGGATCCCTTACAAATGGGTGGGTGCTGTCCTCACGAATTCTCTCAAGATCTGGTTTTTACAAAGTGTGTAGCACCTCTTTCCCTCTCTCTCTTGCTCCTGCTCTTGCTGTGTGATGTGCTGGCTCCTCCTTCACCTTCCGTCATGGTTGTATGCTTCCTGAGGCCCTCACCAGAAGCAGATTTCTATGCCATGTTTCTTGTACAGCTTGCAGAACTGTGAGCCAATTAAACCTCTTTTCTTTATAAATTACCCAGCCTCAGGTATTTCTTTACAGCAGTGCAAGAATGGCCTAACACACTGCATTTTGCCATTGGCCAAATTCTAGTCTTCCATTATAATGCTAATACAAATATTTGCCCCGGGTTATCTCACATTTTCTTTCATTTTAGTTTAGTTTAGTTTTTTTTTTGAGACGGCGTCTCGTTCTGTTGTCCAGGCTGGAGTGCAGTGGCGCATTCTTGGCTCACTGCAAGCTCCTCCTCCCGGGTTCACACCATTCTCCTGCCTCAGCCTCCTGAGTAGCTGGGACTACAGGCGCCCACCACCATGCCTGGCTAATTTTTTGTGTTTTTTAGTAGAGATGGGGTTTCACCATGTTAGCGAGGATGCTCTTGATCTCCTGACCTCGTGATCTGCTCACCTCGGCCTCCCAAAGTGCTGGGATTACAGGCATGAGCCACTGTGCCCAGCCTCATTTTAATTTTTGTAGGTACATAGTAGGTGTACATATTTATGGGGTACATGAGATATTTTGATACAGGCAAACAATGTGTAATAATCACATCAGGTTAATGGGTATTTACCTTTTACCCATAAAAGTTTTTATTCTTTATCCAAATAATCCAGTTATACCCTTTTAGTCATTTTAAAATGTACAATAAATTGTTGTTGACTGTAGTCACCATGTTGTGTTATCAAATATTGGATGTTATTCATTCTGCTTGATTATATTTTTGTACCACTTAACCATCTCCACTTCCCCACCTTTACCCTACACTACCCTTCTTAGCCTCTGGTAACCATCATTCTACTCTCTATCTCCATGAGTTCAATTATTTTCATTTTTAGCTCCCACAAATAAGTGAGAATGCATGAAGTTTATTTTTCTGTGCCTGACTTATTTTACATAACATAATCACCTCTATACTTCTATCCATGTTGTTGCAAATGACTGAATCTCATTCTTTTTTATGACTGAGTAGTATTCCCTTGCATATATATAGTATATGTACTACATTTTCTTTATCCATGTATCTATTGATGGACACTTAGGTTGCTTCCAGATCTTGGCTATGGTTAATAGTAATGCAGTAAACATGGGAGTGCAGATATTCCTTTGATATACTGATTTCCTTTCTTTTGGAAAGATATATCTAGCAGTGGGATTGCTGGATCCTATGGTAGTTCTATTTTTAGTTTTTTGAGGAACCTCTCAACTGTTCTTTACAGTGGTTGTACTAATTTACACTCCCACCAACAGTGTACAAGGGCTTCCTTTTCTTTACATCCTTTCCTGCATTTGTTGTTACCTGTCTTTTGGATAAAAAGCCATTTTAACTGTGGTGAGATGATATCACATTGTAGTTTTGATTTGCACTTCTCTGATGATCAGTGACGGTAATTACTTTTTCATATGCCTGTTTGCCACTTGTATGTCTTCCTTTGAGAAATGTCTAGTCAGATCTTTTGCCCAAGTTATTGAATTATTAGACATTTTTCCTGTTAAGTTGTTTGAGCTCCTTACGTATTCTAATTATTAATCCTTTACCAGATGGATAGTTTGCAAATATTTTCTCCCATTCTGTGGATTTTCTCTTCACTTTGATAATTGTTTCCTTTGCTGTGCAGAAGATTTTTTTTAACATGATGTGATCCTATTTGTCCATTTTTGTTTTGGTTGCCTGTGCTTATGAACTATGACTCACTAAATCTTTGCCCAGCCCATGTCCTGGAGAGTTTCCCCAATATTTTCTTGTAATAGTTTCAGTTTAAGGTCTTAGATTTAAGTCTTTAATCCATTTTAATTTTATTTTCATATATGGCGAGAAATAGGGTTCTAGTTTCATTCTTCTGCACATGGATATTAGTTTTCCCAGTACCACTTATTGAAGAGACTGTCCTTTCCCCAATGTATTTTTTTGGCACCTTTGTAGAAATCAAGTTCACTGTAGATGAATGGATTTGTTTCTGGATTCTCTATTCTGTTCCATTGGTCTATGTGTCTGTTTTTATGCCAGTATCATGCTGTTTTAGTTACTATAGCTCTGTACTATAATTTTAAGTCAGGTAATGTGATTCCTCCAGTTTTGTTCTTTTTGCTCAGGATACCTTTGGCTGAAGAATGTCATTGATATTTTGATACAGATTGCACTGAATATGTAGATTGCTTTGGGTGGTATGAACATTTAAACAATATTGATATTTCCAATCCACAAATATGGAATATGTTTCCTTTTTTGTGTGTCCTTTTCAATTTGTTTTATCAGTGTTTTACAGTTTTCATTGTAGATATCTTTCACTTTGGTTAACTTAACTCTTAGATATTTTATTTTATTTGTAGCTATTGTAAATAGGATTACTTTCTTGATTTCTTTTTCAGATTGTTTGTTGTTGGCATATAGAAATGCCATTGATTTTTGTATGTTGATTTTGTATTCTGTCACTTTGCTCTTTTTTTTTTTTTTTTTTTTGGGTGCAGTCTTTGGGTTTGTCCAGATATCATCTGCAAACAAGGATACTTTGACTTCTTTCTTCCCAATTTGGATGCCCTTTATTTCATTCCTTGTCTGATTGTTGTAGCTGGGACTTCCAGTAGTATGTTGAATAACAGTGGTGAAAGTGGGCATCCTTTTCTTGTTCCAGATTTTAGGGTAAGGGCTATCAGTTTTTCCACATCAGTATGATACTAGTTGTTGGTCTATCATATGACTTTTATTGTGTTGAGGTATGTTTGTTCTACACCCAGTTTTTTAAGGAGTTTTATTATGAAGGGATGTTGAATTTTGTCAAATGCTTTTTCAGCGTTGGTTAAAATGACAATAGGGTTTTTGTTCTTCGTTCTGTTGATATGATGTATCACACTGATTAACTTGCATATGTTGAAACATCCTTGGATAAATCCCAGTTAGTTATGATTAATCATGTTTTTAACATGTTGTTGAATTTAATTTGCTATTATTTTGTTGAGGATTTTTGCATCAATGTTCATCATGGATATTGGCCTGTAGGGTTGTGGTTTTTTTGTTTGTTTGTTTGTTTGTTTTGCATTTTTGCATTTTTGTTGGATTTTGGTATCAGGGTGATACTGGCCTGGTAGGATGAGTTTGGAAGTATTCCCTCCTCCTCTGTTTTTGAGAATAGTTTGAATAGGATTAGTATTTGTTCTTCTTTAAACATTTAGTAAAATTCAGCAGTGAAGCCATTGGGTCCTGGGCTTTTCTTCGTGGGAAATGTTTCATTACAGCTTCAATCTTGTTACTTTTTTTTTTTTTTTTTTTTTTAGACAGGTTCTCGCTCTGTTGCCCAGGCTGGAATGCAGTGCTGCCATCACAGCTCACGGCAACTTTTACCTCCTGGGCTCTAGTGATCCTCCCACCTCCCCACCTCAGCCTCCTGAGTTGCTGGGATCACAGGTGCACCACCATGCCTGGCTAATTTTTGTATATTTTGTACAGACAGGGTTTTGGCATGTTGTCTAGGCTGGTGTCAAACTCTTGGGTTCAAGCAATCCTCCTGCCTGGTTTTTACTCGGACCATGCTGGCAGTTGATAAGATTGTTCCCACTCAGATTAAGGGTGGGTCTGCCTTTTCCAGTTGACTTGCTCAAATGTTAATCTCTTTCGGTCACACCCTCACAGAAACACCTAGGAATAATACTTTACATCCTTCAATCCAATCAAGTTGACATTCAGTATTAACCATCACAGTGACCTTCTTTGTCTCTTTTTATGGTTTTTGTCTTGAAATCTATTTTGTCTGATATAAGTATAGTTACTCCTGCTCTTTTTTGGTTTCTATTTGCATGGAATATTTTTTCCATCTCTTTATTTTCAGCCTATGTGTGTCTTTATAGATGAAGTATGTTTCTTGAAGGCAAGGAATTGTTGGATCTTATTTTGTAATCTATTCAGCCACTCAACTTCTTTTGTTTGGAGAGTTTAGTTTATTTACATTCAATGTTATCATTGTTAAGTAAAGACTTATTTCTGCCATTTTGTTATTTTTTATTCTGGTTGTTTCATGGTCTTCTTCTTTTCTTCTTTCCTGTCTTCCTTTTAGTGAAGGTGCTTTTCTCTGATGACATGTTTTAATTTATTGCTTTTTATATTTTGTGTATCTGTTGTATGTTTCTAAATTTGAAGTTACGATGAGGCTTGCAAATAGTATCTTATAACCTATTGTTTTAAACTGATGACAACTTAACAGTGATTGCATAAACAAACTAACAAATAAGTAAAGAGAAACTAATAAAAACTCTACACTTTAACATCATGCCCCTACTTTTAACTTTTTGTTGTTTCTACTTATATTTTATTGTAATGTCTTTGTCTTGAAAAGTTATAATTATTATTTTTGATCACTTCATCTTTTAGTCTTCCTACTCAAGATATGAGTAGCTTGCACACCATAATTACAGTGCTATGATATCCTGTTTTTTTGTGTACTTACTATTACTATTGAGTTTTGTGCCTTCAGATAATTTCTTATTTTTTATTAATGTCCTTTTCTTTCAGATTAAGGAACTCTCTTTAGCTTTCTTATAGGATAGGTCTGGTGTTGATGAAATCTCTCAGCTTCTGTTTGTCTGGGAAAGTCTTGAATTCCTTCATGTTTGAATAATATTTTCACCAGATATACTATTCTGCAATAAAAGTTCTTTTTCCTTTGGCACTTTAAATATATTACGTCACTCTTTCCTGACCTGCAAGGCTTCCACTGAGAAGTCTGCTGCCAGGCATATTGAAGCTCCACTGTATGTAATTTGTTTATTTTCTCTTCCTACTTTTAGAATCCTTTATTATTCACCTTTGGGAGTTTGATTATTGAATGTCTTGAGTTAATGTTATTTGGGTTAAATCTGCTTAGTAACCTTCTTGCACTTGAATATTGATATCTTTCTCTAAGTTTGGGAAGCTCTCTGTTATTATCCCTTTGAATAAATATTCTACCTTCATCTCTCTATTTCCTCTTCAAGGCCCAAAACTCTTACATTTTCCCTTTTGAAGTTATTTTCTAAATATCATAGGCATACGTTCATTCTCTTCTATTCTTCTTTCTTTTGTCTCCTATAACTGTGTATTTTCAAATAGCCTGTCTTCAAGCTCACTAATTCTTTCTTCTGCTTGATTAATTCCACTATTAATAGACTCTGATGCATTCTTTAGTATTTCAATTGCAGTTTTTAACTCCAGAATTTCTACTTGATTCTTTTAAATTATTTCAATCTCTTTGTTAAATTTATCTGATAGGATTCTGAATTCCTCTCTGCATTCTCTTGAAATTTCTTGAGTTTCCTCAAAAGAGCCATTTTGAATTATCTGTCTGAAAGGTCACACGTCTCTCTCTCTCTCTCTGGGATTAGTCATTGGTTACTTATTTAGTTCATTTGATGAGGTCATATTTCCTGAACGGTCTTGATGCTTGTGAATGTTCATTGATGTCTGGGCTTGTTTGTACCCTTCCTTCCTGGGAAGGCTTTCTAGGTATTCAAAGGAACTTGGGTGTTGTGATTTAGTTTTTGGTGACTGCAGCTGTATCTGCATTAGGGGGCACCCCAAGTCCAGTAACACTGTGGCTCCTGCAGATTTGAAGAGATACCAACCTATGGTCTTAGATAAGATCTAGAAGAATTCTCTGGATTATCAGACATAGACTCTTATTCTCTTCCTTTTCTTTCTCCAAAACAGAGTCACTCTCTTTCTCCTCTCTCTCTCTCTCTCTCTCTTTCTCTCTCTGTCTCTCTGCCCCCCTTCTCTCTCTCTCTTTGTGTGTGCTGAGCTGCCTGGAGCTAGAAGAAGGGTGACACATGTACCCCTGTGGCCACCACAATGGAGACTGTGCTGAGTCAGACCCAAAGCCAGCACAGCACCAGGTGTCACCAAAGACCTGTGGTAACCACTGTCTGGCTACCGCCTATGTTTGCTCAAGGCCCTAAGGCTCTAGAGTCAGCAGGTGGCAACGCCAACCAGGCTTGTATCCATTACTTCAGGATGCCAAGTTTCCAACAGTCCGGGGCAGGTCCACGGATGCCATCTGGGAGCCAGGACCTGGGGTGAGAAACTTTAGGAATCTACCTGGTGCTCTATTCTACTGCAGCTGAGCTGGTACCCAAGCCCAAGGCAATGTCTTTCTCATTCTTCCCTCTCCTTTCCTCAAGCAGAGTTGTCTCTCCCCTTGGCCACCACTGCCCCAGGCCCACGGTGAATACTGCCTGGCTACTGCTGATGTTCATTCAAGGATCAAGGGCTCTTGAGTCAGCTTATAAATGCTGCCAAGCACAGGACTTTCCTTTCAAGGCAGTGGACTCCACTATGGCCACTAGGGCAGGTCCAGAAATGCCATTGAAGAGCCAAACCCTGGAATTGGGGACCCCAAGAGCTCACTTGGTTCTCTACTCCACTGAGGCCACACTGGTACCTAAGCTGCAAGACAAAGTCCCCTTTATCCTTCCTTCTACTTTTCTCAAGGAGAAGGAGCCCCTTCCCATAGCCACTGCAGCTGGAAAGGTGCTTGGTGACATCTGAAGTCAACATGTCTCTTAGTCTCACCCAAGGCCAATGGCAAGTTCTTCCTGCAAATTATTGAGGGTCCCTGGCCTCTAGAGTGAGCAGGTGATGAATGCTGCTGGGACTGGGTCATTCCCTTCAAAGCAATGGGTTTCCTTCTGGCCCAGAGTGTCTAGAAATGTTGTCTGGGAACTAGGGCCTGAAATGGGGGACTCAGCACTCTGTCTTATGTCCTATCCTACTGTGGCTGAGCTGACATCCAACTTGCAATACACAGTCCTGTTTACTCTTCCTGCTCCTCTCCTCACGCCACACAAAGGAGTCTCTTTCAAAGCTGCAAGCTGTGATGCTTGGTGTTGGCAGAGGGATGATGCAAGCACTCCCTTGGCTACACCAGCTGGTGTCTCACTAGATCATATGCCCCCCAAGTCCACTGGCTTCAAGCCCAGCACAACATCAGGAGTTCCCCCTAGAATTGCAGTCCTTGTGACCTAAACAGACTTTTAAAAGTTTCTTTAGGACCCCAGAGCACTTCAACCTATGGTCGTGAATCTTTTTGGAACTCAAGTTCCAACCATTGGGATGTGTAATTCCTCTCTGGCAAGGGCTGGTCTAAATGCTCCCTCCGTGGGTGCTGGCTGAGTTCTGCCTGGTGTTGTTTCTTGCTGTGACAGAGCAGCACTGGGTTCCAACGCAAAGCCCCACAATGACTGCACTATTCCTCCTGCAAGTGCAGAGATTCTCTCTCTGTTCCATGCGGCAGCTGCTGGGTGATGAGGGAGGGGTGGTGTCAGCAATTCAAGACTGCCTTTCTTACCTTTATCACCTCTTTCAGGGATATGAAGTTAAAACCAGGTATTGTGATCACTCATTGGATTTTTGGTTGCTACGAGGGTGCTTTTTTTGTGTGGATAGTTGTTCAATCTGGTGTTTTTGCAGGGAAGACAATCAGTGGAGGCTTCTATTCAGCCATCTTGCTTCACCTCCCTTGGTAATCTCACATTTAATGAGTGCTAAGTACTTTGAGCTCACTGTGCTTTTAAATTTTGTTTTACTTCTGGCTGCTTAAAAATTTCCCCATCTCTGGCCAGGTGCCGTGGCTCACGCCTGTAATCCCAGCACTTTGGAAGGCTGAGGTGGGCGGATCACGAGGTCAGGAGTTTGAGATCAGCCGGGCCAACATAGTGAAATTCTGTCTCTACCAGAAATACAAAAATTAGCCAGACATGGTGGCACGTGCCTGTAGTCCCAGCTACTTGGGAGGCTGAGGCAGGAGAATCACTCGAACTGGAAGGCAGAGGTTGTAGTGAGCCTAGACTGCGCCATTGCATTCCAGCCTGGGTGACAAGTGTTGACACTCCATCTGGAAAAAAAAAAAAAAATTCCCCCATCTCTTGAAGCCAGCAATGCAAAACAAATATCATTTAAGCAGGACCTAGTTGTTTTGAAACAGGAAGACCTCTCAAACATCTAGTCTCAAGTATTTAGCAGAGAAGTTCCACATATCACTTTTTACCTATTGCAATCTGGCTTTAACCCCCACTACACGTCGAAACTACTTATGCCAAGTCACTCAATGTTTTAATTGTTGCCAAGTTTAACATGCGCTTTTAACTTATTTTCATACGTAAGCCCCCTGCCCATGCAGTCCCGAATGCTCCCTTTTTCTTGAAACTCTTTTGTTCTTTTGATTGTGTGGTATAGTTATCTCCTATATATTCTCCTATCTTACTGGCTGTGCCTTTTTTAGCCTTCTTGGGGAGGTCCTTTTAACCTTTCTACACATACTGATGTCCTCAGAAATCTATCTGCAGCTTTCTTCACCTTCTACTTTGCATACTTTCCTGAAATAATTTCATCAACTGCTAGGCTCAGTATGCTGAATTCCCCCCATCATGTCTTGTACTTCCAAGCTTTTATACATGCTTCTCCCTCTGCTTGGAGTGTGTCCTCTCATACTTTTGAAAACCAGATTAACAAGTCTTTCTAAGAAAGACTCAACTCAGGTCTGTTCTCCAAGATGCCTTTGCTGACATCTAATCTACATGCTTCCAGAGCACCTTGTATCTACCTCCGCCATTGCATTTTACACACTATATTGTAATCATCTGTTTACTGATTTGTCTTCCTGACATAGTTATGCTGTATCAGCAGTGTCTAGGACAGGGCCTAGTCCATGGTAGATAAACAAATGTTTGTTGAATAAATAAAAGAACATCCAAATAAGCAAATGAATGAATGGGTAAGTGATTCTGGAATGGACAATTTGGGGTTTGGAAAGAGGGTAAAGGATGTGAAAGAAAAGCAGAAGAAAAAACGGGAAATGACTGGTGTATTTAAGCAGCTTGTTTTGTTACCCTTGTTTACGTGGAATAAAGTTGTCATTTCATTTCATCAAAAGTTTATTGAGCATCCAGTATGTGCTAGGCACTCTGCTGGATGCTAGTAATACAAAGATGAAGATGAAAACAACACAAAAACAAACAAACCCCAATTCCTTACTAACCCCTCCCCACCCCCAATTTAAGGCAGATTTGGCTTAAGCCTGGGAAGCTGGCCCCTCAGGGATTCAGCACCAGGTATAGCATGCTCTCATCTCACCCTCACCTTCACCTGTGCATCTCAAGGCTGACCAGCAGGTACTCCTTCTCCAAGTCCTGCTGCCTCTTCCACCTTCCTGAGAAACTTTCCCCTACATTCATTATCTCATTATGGATGAGGCACCTGGGAAGTTTAGGGGCACTGCGAAGGCACACCTGCTCAAATGAGCCTGGGGAAGTGCCGAGGGACAGGGAGCTGAGACAGGCATGCTGTTGGGGTAAGGGCAGAGGGGGCAAACTAGAAATGTCAGTGCTTCTGGGGCTGAGACAAAACTTGACCTGGTGTGTAGGTGATGGGTAACGGGGGCCTTGGAATAGCTCCATGGGATGATGGAGAATCAGAGCTAGAGTTTAGGAAGTTGGGAATGGGCCAGGGATGCAGGGACCCTTGGAGGCATTAAGGAGGAGGGGATGGAATACACAGAGGGCCTCCTTCTCTTTCAGATTGGTAATTGCCCTCTCTCCTGACACAGTAGATTACTGCCACTCCTACGAACTGTTCAATAGGTGGTGGCATGGGCATGTCCTGGCTACACAGCGGCCCAGTCTCTTTATTTTGATGTTAGTGTGATTAGGGAGTCTGCCCTTGTTCTGTGCCCTGGGACCCGAGCATGTGGGAGCAGGGCAGAGGGGTGGCAGGAGGCCAGGGGTTGGATCATGTTCCCCTGAAATGCTGGGAAGCAATAAGCCTCCTCCTCCCCCCACCATTTTTCTGGAGATTAGGACTTATTCTCACAGCTGGAGGAAGCTCAACAACTTTCCTGAGGACAATGATTGTTTGAAAGGCTTGTTTTGTAAGGAAGCCAGGACGAATGTATAAGTTAGATGAGCTAAAACAGTTCCTCACTTGGTCTAGTTTTCTGGGCCAGGGGAGTAAGTGGAATTCACTTCTCTATACGAATAAGCCCATCCATCTCTTCTGTTCATGAACAGAGACAGAAAGAATGCTTGGCATGACATGCCTCTGAGGGAGGCTCTGGGAGGAGGCCAAGCTGGCAGGTTCGGGTTCTTTGCCCTTGCTAGGGCCTAGGTCAGAGGGAAAAGAAACATACTTGTACCCTTCCCTCACCACCTCGTAGGTCCCCAGGTACCAGGTGCCCAGGGAAGAAGGCCTTCACAATGATCCCCCAGCTCAGAACAGCCCCTGCACACCCAGTAACCGGCATCTGGCTTCTCCTTAGCTTCGTGCAGCTGTGGATTTTGGGAAAGTGGCCTCTCTAATCTGAGCTTGCCAAAAAAAAAGTGCCCCAGCACTCAGGCATTTGTTCAGTGGGAAGGGTGGCGGGTGGGAAACAACACAGCTCCCTGGGAAGAGCACAGGATAGTCACGGGCGGGTTAGGTTACTGATGTTAGTTTCCATAAAACGCTTTTGGGTGTTGGGCCAGAAATTTAATAATCTATGTGGTCCTAATAGGGCACAACCTATACCAAGTGAGAACACAGCCTGTAAATCGGAAGCAAATGCTCCCCGGTTTCACCACCTGAACACTGCCGCCTCCGCGCACCCGCCTCCGTCTGCGCATGCTCATACGCGTCCACACCCGAGACACCCGCGCCCCGCCGGGACCTCCCCTATCCCCTAGTGCGCCGCGCCCCGGCTTCCCAGCCCCAGCCCTCCCCCCGGGCCGCTGGCCGCAGACCGCGGGCGCCTCTCAGGGGGTCCCGAGGCGGCTCAGGCGCTGATCTCCACCGGGCCGGCCTCGTCTTGCTCGCGGATTATGTGCACGCCCGCAGTCCGCAGTGTGCGCGAGGCGCTGCGCGAGCGGCCGGGCGAGCTCGGGGCCCGGGGCGGCGACGTGTGCGTCCGGCCGGTGGCTGGGGAGCGCGCTGGGGAGCGCGGGTAGCGGCGGGCGGAGCGGATGGGCAGCCCTGGCGAGCGGCCGGGCACTGCGGGCGACACGGAGTAGCCGGGCGGGCCGGGCTCCGTCGCGCTTCGAGGCTCCGGGGACGGGTTCTCCTCGGGCTCCGGGGAGTCCTGCAAGGACACGCGCCGCAGGGGTCAGGGGACAGTCAGCCCAGCCTGGGAGCGCGCCTGGTGTTAGAGCTTGCTGGAATTCTGAGGGGAGGGACCCAGTTTCCCTCTGCACGCCCACCTCCTGGAAGGCTGCAGGCAGGTCTGGTTTTCCTGGCGATATGCCACACTGAGCATGGGGCCTCCTAGCACGTAATAGGTGTTCAGTAAATGTTGAAATGCGATGATTTGAGTGCTTTTCCCCTTTACTGTCCTCTTTCTACCCATCGTGGACAACCTGGGACAGAGTTAGTTGTGGAATACTGGGAAAATCACCAGAACTGGTGTCCAAAGACCTAGGTTTGAAACCTAGATCTGCCACTCATTGATTTGTTTAATCCTGAGCAAGTCATTTAATCTCACAGCCTTGTTTTTTCTAATCTCTAAAATGTGCATGACACAAATATTTCACAGGGTTATTCTGAGTACTGTAAAGCAGGGGTCCCCACCCCCAGGCCGAGGACTGGTACTGGTCTCTGGCCTGTTAGGAACAGAACGGCAGAGCAGGAGGTGAGCGGTAGGCCAGAGAGCAAAGCTTCATATGTATTTACAGCCACTCCCCATGGCTTGTATTATCGCCTGACCTCCGCCTCCTCTCAGATTAGTGGCTGCATTCAATTCTCATAGGAGCACAAACGCTATTGTGAATTGCGCATGCGAGGGATCTAGGTTGCGCGCTCCTTATGAGAATCCAATGCCTGATGATCTGAGGTGGAACAGTTTCGTCCTGAAACCACCCCCACCAC
Organism: Macaca fascicularis; assembly: GCF_037993035.2. Lineage (NCBI taxonomy): Eukaryota > Metazoa > Chordata > Mammalia > Primates > Cercopithecidae > Macaca > Macaca fascicularis. The sequence continues at coordinate 123,489,311 of NC_088388.1, forward strand.
CATCCATGGAAAAATTTTCTTCCATGAAGCCAGTTCCTGGTGCCAAAAAGGTTGGGGACTGCTGCTATAAAGGGATAGGAATATAGTATGGCTCCCTAGAACCAGGCATGTGGGAGGGGCTCACTGCATGTTTCTGGGCACCCAGCCCAGAGCTGCTCACCTTGTCCTTCAGGATGTAGAGTGCCATGGGGTTTTTCCGTTCCTGATCACCACTTCGAGGGAGGGTGTCTGCTGCACAGGGGAGAGAAGTGGGTGGCTGGCCCAGGTACAGACTCTCCCCACCAACCGGCACCTACTCTCTGTGCTTCCCAAATGGCCCGCCACAACCTCCACCAACATATCTGAATATCCTGGCTCCTACCTTGGCCAAACCTCTCCCTCCTCTGCAGTCTTCGTGCAGTTGGTGGGGGAAGGGTCCCTGCAGAGCTGTTTTCCTTGTCGCCCAGTTCTGCCTTTTCCCAGCAGCCCACTGATCTGAGTGTTGATGGGATGGGTGAATGGGTGGCTGGGAGCTCACCTTCTGGTTTCAGGCGGTCATCATTCTGATCCATGTATTCCAGGGAGTTTTGCTTCTCTAGCTTCTTCTGTTTCCTGTGAATCAATCCAGCCCCACCATGAGCCGAACTATTGAACATGAGCAGAAGATCTAGCGGGGACACAGGGAGGGATCTGATGGCCATAAAAGAGGCCTTGTGACAGGAAGATGGGCTGGGTGCAGTTCATGAGCTTTGGAATGAATCACATCTAGCTTTGCACCTTGAGTCTGTCACTAGCGTTGTGACTGTGGGCAAGTCATTTAACCAATCCTAGTCTCAGTGTCATTATCCGTTAAACTGCAGATAATCATACTTAAAAGGTAGCCGGCTAATCACAGCCACAGTGCCTGGCCCCAGAAAAGGTGGTTGGCAAGCGAAAAAACTATTGTTACTGGTGCTGTGGTTGTGGGGGCTTGGGAGCACAAGATGCTGTTGCATACACAATGGAAGAATGGACCTCTTGGGAAGAGATGCAGAGCCCTGGGATGAAAGGCATAGGTTTGGGATGGATTGAAGGACTCAGGTGCTCAGGAGAGTTACCCAGACCTTTTGGAAGGTTTCCAGCAGGCACAGACTGTCACCAAGGTCACAAGGAGGAAGATGCCTCCTGTAGACAAGATGATGTAAAGGGAACTTCTTCCTAGGGAGAGAGAGAAGCAGAGAGGCAGGAGGGACTTCAAAGGGGCAAGGTGTGGTAAGCAGAACTTCTGCCATGGACGCAAGAGAGGGGGAGCCCCAGGCTGCATGCCTTGCTGATGCTGGTGGTGGAGCTTGCACAGAACCCACTGCCCACCTGTTGGTGTCCTCCATGGATAGTTGGCCTATCGCTGTCCCCCTCCTCCCAGTGACATTCTCTGGGATGTCCTCAGTCCCTCATGGTCACCTGCCTCTTGGGGCTTTGAGTCCTAAAGGAAAGCCTGCAGGAAAACTCACTGTATACGGTGATCTTGACAGGCAGGCTGCGACCCTGGCTGATGGGGTTCTCTACCACGCAGCTGTACAGGTCGTCGTCCTCCATAAGCACGCGGGTGATGGTAAGCACCTTTTGGTCCGGGGACAGGAGCATTCTCGAGTCATTGAGGAGGGGCTTGCCGTCCTTCAGCCAGGTGTAGCTGGGCTTGGTGCCATTCTCGTGTGAGCAGTTCAAGGTGAAGGCCTCGCTGAGTTCCAGCACAGTGGTTGAAGCCACCAACACCTGTGGCCTCGAAATGGGCACTAAGCCACAGGAATGGGGGAGCCTGTGAGTCATTGGCTAAGAAGTGTCTCCCTTCCCCTTTTTAGCTCCTTGCCTTCGAACACACCTTTAACGCTACCTTCCAACTCAATCTGTGGGCTGAGAAGACTTCAGACATCCTAAGTCCAGTCCTTTCCCATCACTTACTCATTTGTTTCACTGATTATTTATGGAGCACCAACTAGGCATAGTGGGTACAATGCTGAACAATGCAGACATGGCGTTGCCCTCATTCCCTCTTTCTAAATGCCTTCCCATGAACCCTGGGCTTTAATGTCTTAAACTGACCCAGCCAGGAAGATATTTTAGTTGGGCTAAGCCTGGGTCCTACTGTTTAGGTTCAAATCTTGGCTCTATCACTTCTAGCTGTGTGACCTTGGGCAAGTTATTGAACCTTTCAGTAGCTCACTTTCCTCATCTGCAAAATGGGGATGATGATATTAACTATCCCCAGATTATTATAAGCATTAAGTGAGTCAACATATGCAAAGCACTTAGAATAGTTTCTGGCACATGGCAATCACTCTACATGTTAGCTGTGCTGTGCCTGTCTGCCAACTTCTAACATCCACTTGCCTCATTCTCAGCTCCCAAGTGCCTTTTGGGTTGGTTTTCCCTTGGTCTAGCTGGTGCGCTGGGCAGACCCTTCCCCAGTCCCACCTGCCAGTCTTGCCTCTTTCCCTGCCAGAGCACTTTACCATCTACAGTAAGGTTGATGGTCTTTTCCCCAGTGAAGGTGTCGTCGGTGATGGAGATCTCAACCTCATAGGTGCCCTCATCAGCCAGCTGCAGGTCGCTGAGAAGCAGGGAGCCATTTTCAAAGAGCCGGATACGATCCCGATAGTCAGGCCGCAGGGTGCCGATGACCTCCGTGCCAATGGACTGCACCACGGTCACTGGCTTGTCCCGCTTCAGCTGCCACTTCACTACAGGCCTGTCGCTGCTGGTACTGCTGTACTGCACAGAAAGCAGAGCCGACTTCCCCACGGTGCCATGGATCAGACGCACAGGGCTGGTGATGTTCACCCCCTCCAGGGGGTCTGTGAACAGAGGCCCATGAGGAAGAGGGAAGCGTCAGACCCTGGGCTCCTTAGCCCACTCCCAACTTTAAGTCTTCTGATCTCCCAAAGCCTCGCCCTCTGGCTCTTCACTCCCTGCCAATCCTGGCTTCTTAAGCCTGGGTGCTATCTCCTCCCCCATAGTAGCTCTGTGCACTTCTGCCCCTTTGTTCTCTCTCACAGCCATCTCACGGCCTTCAGTCCTTCTTCTACCTGGCCCTTTGCCTCTCTGGCACTTTGTCCATTGCCTTTCTCTTGTGGAAGAGTCTAGCACACCCACACCCTATGAGCTCCATTCGTAAAAATATTGAACATCTCCTATCTGCCAGACACTTTTCTTTGTCTTTCGGATATATCAATGAGCAAAGCCGACAAAAATCCCTACCCCCATGAAGCTTATAAGTCATTAGACCTCTGGGTGAATTTGTCAGATCTTCTCGATTGGGGATTGGGAGGGTGAGGAGATGGAGAAAGCACGGAACACAGATTCACAAAGAAAGGAGTAGGTCATGAGACAGTGCCAGTAAAGGGAAAGCTTAGGGGCCTGAAGACAACTTGACCACTTTCTAGTTATACCAGGAGCCTCCCTTGTCTTTTTTGCAGATGCATGTAGTGTCTTACTAGGCCCACTCAGTGCAGAACAGTCCTGCAACTAGGAAGGTGGTTTTCGGAATTCACCCAAACTCCAGCCCAATCTGGACCCCTAGAAGAGGGATTTGGGATGGGCAGAACAAAGAGCTGAGAATCAGAAAAGCTTTTTCAGGCTGGGCTCTACCTACCTCTTACTGGCTATGTGGATTTGGGTACATAATCATTTTAAGCCTCATTCTTCTCATTTGTAAAATAAGGATAATAATAACAAGGCTGGGCACGGTGGCTCACGCCTGTAATCATAGCACTTTGGGAGGCCAAGACAGGAAGATCACCTGAGGTTAGGACTTTGAGACCAGCCTGGCCAACATGGCAAAACCCCGTCTCTACTAAAAATACCAAAAAATTAACTGGGCATTGTGGCACGCTTCTGTAATCCCAGCTACTCGGGAGGCTGAGACACGAGAATCGCTTGAACCCGGGAGGCAGAGGTTGCAGTGAGCTGAGACAGTGCTGCTGCATTCGAGCCTGGGTGACAGAGGACTCCTCCATCTCAGAAAAAACAAAAACAAAAAAACCCCAACAGCAACTGCCTTATCAAGTTCACAAGATTGGAAAGTACAATATGCATATTTGTCATTGTCATATAGCAGACAGAACACAAAACTGAGCAGAGTTTTGGGCCCTATTATTGATACGTGACTTAGGAGGGTCCCATCTCCTTGGAGCTCAGATTTCCCATAGATAAAAGGAGTAGTAGGCTGGATGGTCTCATTGGTTTGTTCCAGCCCTGTAATTCTGGGATTTTACCACTTGTCCAATGGATGCCCTATCCAGAGGGCATTTCAGAGACCTCTTAGGAGCTTTGGGACCTGAAAAGACACTGCTATTTGACGTCACCTAGCCTTGCAGAGCAATCCTACCACCCGAAGGAGGGTCTTCTGGAGAGGACGCCAGTTGGGAGCTGAGCTGAGTTTAGCTGAACAGGCACATACATGCCAGATTCTCAGTCCCTCTGCACCCGCTGCCACTTCCTTTGGCAGTCATTCCCTCTGAAGCTCCCTCTTGCTTTCTCACCCTTATTTCTCACTCTGCTGCTGCTGCCATTCAGTGCTGAGGAAACTGAGCTGTACCTTTTCATTCCTTATTTCTCTCCTTGTGCTTAGAGGGCCAGACCAAACCAAGAGGCAATTAAGCTAAAAGGTTGGTGGTGAAGATCAAAGCAAATTTTATTTACTAAACATATGAGATCAATTTTTGGAAAAAGTGCTTTGCTAAGTAGTAAGCTCCTCATCTTTGGAAATGGCCAAGGAAAGCCCAACTGGCTATTTTTACACTTTGCTGGGCCTCAGCTTCCTCCTCTGTACATTGAAGTAGCAGGACCAGAAGATCTCTAGGGACCTTCTTAGCTCTGACTTTTTTTTTTTTTTTTTTTGAGACAAGGTCTCACTCTGTCACCCAGACTGAAGTGCAGTGGCACGACCTTGGCTTACTGCAACCTCTGCCTCCCAGGATCCAGTGAACCTCCCACCTCAGCCTTCCAAGTAGCTGGGACCACAGGCATGTGCCACTATGCCTGGCTAGTTTTTTTTTTTTTTTTTGTATTTTTTGTAGAAACAGGATTTCACCATGTTGCCCAGGTGGCTGGTCTTGAACTCCTGAGCTCAAGCAATCCACCTGTGTTGGCCTCCCAAAGTGCTGGGATTACAGGTGTGGGCCACCACACCTGGCCCTAGCTCTGACATTCTACGATCCGCTACCTGCCAGGAATGTTAGAATGATAAAACCTTAAAAGTAGAAGAAACAGGTTGGACGTGGTGGCACATGCCTGTAATCCTAGCTACTCGGGAGGCTGAGGCAGGAAAATCACTTGAACCCAGGAAGTGGAGGTTGCAGTGAGCTAAGATTGCACCACTGCACTCCAGGCTGGGCGACAGAGCCAGACTCCATCTCAAAAAATAAATAAATAAGTAAAATAAAGCAGAAGAGACAGCTCTACTGATTAAAGCTGAATGTGTGAATATCATATGCTTGCTGTTGAATGAAAATCTTAATTTGGGGCAAGCAAAATGAACAACATAAACTATTTTCAGACTTTTAAAAATTAATGATACTTTCTTCCCACAAAATCTTAAATAAAAACGGACAAATGAAATATGGTTCCATCTCACCTGCTTTGGTAGAAGAGGTGGTGGGGATGAGTCCTGTCCCCCTCAATAACCTAAGGAGCAACTAGGAATCCCTCCTGGCTCTGTGCATCAGACTAAAGTCCATTTGACCACAGGATCCATAAGGTTTCTTCCAATTCTTAATTTTTGTGATTAAGAAATTAGGTCCAAGGCATGGCTTGATTTAGAAAAGCAAACTTTCAAATTTCCCTGAGTAGGCAAATAGGCTTTGGTATGTATAACAAGAGGTGGTCCTGAAAAAAGTCATGAGCTTTATTAAAGGCCACTGGGGTGATGATCAAATAGCTGGGGAACATCTACCTCCTTTCTTGGGACCCAATGTGCAGTAGTATGCTATGTAGGTGAGGGTTACATATGCAGAGGCATCCTGGAGTTTAGTAAATTGGTGTGTAAAAGGAAAATAAATCTTGGGGCTCCAAAATCACTAAGCTAAAGGGAAAAGTCAAGCTGGGAACTGCTTATAGCAAACCTGCCTCCCATTCTATTCAAAGTCACCCCTCTGCTCACTAAGATAAATGCATATCTGATTGCCTCCTTTGGAAAGACTAATCAAAAAAAGAAACTCAAAATAATGCAACCATTTGTCTCTTATCTGCCTATGACCTGGAAGCCCTCTCCCCACTTAAGAGTTGTCCCACCTTTCCGGACCAAACCAATGTTCGTCTTACATATGTTGATTGATGTCTAATGTCTTCCTAAAATGTATGAAACCAAACTGTGCTCTGACCACCTTGGGCACATCTCATCAGGACCCCCTGAGGCTGTGTCACAGGCATACGTCTTCAACTTTGGCAAATAAACTTTGTAAATTAACTGAGACCTGTCTCAGATATTCGGGCTTCACAGGTATAATGACCCCAAGCACCAAACTTTGAGGATTCTCATTTCCTTCTTCTACAGTCTGGACAGTGACAACCTCAAAAACAAGTAGAAGGGATTTCCCCTTTCGCTTCTATCTTCTGTGGCCTCCTGGAGCTTTCCTGGCTTCCACGCTCTCCTGTCCCATCCAAAGTCCTAGGAGCCTTTTCGCTATCTATTTCTCCCTGAGGCCTTTCTGCCCATTTAAAGTAGATTTGTTCTAGATAAGAATATTGGAGGAGTTATGGCCTACAGATTGCCTGAGGCCTTACCCTCCTTTAGATAAGTCCCCTCATCATGCCTGTGAACATGGGCATGTCCGTGGGTCAAAAGGGTGTATCACATGTGTTCATAAGTGAATGAAGGAGTCTTTCTTGAAAGCTGACAGAGCAGTTTGCTGAGCAAACACAGTTTCCCAAAAACTGTAGCCAAAATCATGCTCTGTATTAAGTTCAGGGTTCCACAACTTTCAAGGGACACAGAGAACTGGGACAGGAGCCAAAGCACGACACAGAAATGAGGAAATAGCTCACAACTAAGGTCCAGAGTGGAAATAAAAGGACTAGGACCGTTCAACCTTGAGAAGCGATTAACTTAATCATTGTCTCCAAGGCATCATAATGTAGAAAGTTTCTGTTCCCACCAGAGGCTGAAGAAAAGGAAATGAGAGCTCAGCAAGTTGTACCTTATCAACCTCAACAATGCAGTACTGGAGTAGGTTGTTGGGCACTCCTCAGGTAGGATTTTGAGCTGCTGTGATGCTGGGGAATGTCAAACTTTAGGGTATAAGAATGCATCTGCAGATAGCCTTGGCTTTTCTTAATAGGGTAGTCCCTTAGAGAAATCACCATCCACTCATTTTTATGTGTTCCCTTTGCTGAGCCAAAGTTTCCTTTCGCCAGTATTTGTCTTAAATTTACCTTTTAAAAGTGCCAATGTGGGTAGTGCCAAATATGTGTTCTAGGACTTGGTCTATACACACCTTATCCATATTCCTAACACCAAAGGTTGCTGCCATGTCCCTTTTCATCTGAAAAGTTTTTGGTTTAGTTTGGGTCTGTCTCCACAAAGAAGTCTCTTCATCCTTTTGGCCGTCATAGATACCCTTCCTTGGGCTTTCTCCAACTGTATTATTTCCTTTTATGGTGTGGTAGCCAGAACTGCATCTAATAATCCAAGGGCAGAACACCTCGGTTTCCTAAAAGGAAAACATATTGTTTCTGCTTTTGGTTTTTAATATTATTCCTAATTAATGAGGATCTGAGAAAACCACCCCCTTCCTTTGCTGTTACTGTATAGGTGCATCACTTATTGTGTGGATATTGGGGCTGCTGTGTTGTATTCTTATGTTGTTATCCTGTTGAGGCCTACAAGTCATTTGAAGCGCCAGTTATTCAGGGATGTGAGAGAAAACCAGGAAACAGAAGCTGTGAAGAAGGCTTTTGGGATCCAGAAGGAAAGGAGCTGGTAGCTTTTTATCTACAATCTAAGGAGTGTAGATGTTCAGGAATGTGTACCTAGTTAATAGGTATCAAGATGGCACACAGAGATTTACCATGTTTGTGGACTGGAACAGTCACTCTTGTTAAGCTGTCAATTCTCCTAAACTAATTTACAGTTTAATACAATGCCAATCAAAATCCCAGGAGGTTTACTTTGTGATCTTGACATGAAGATAGACAAATAGATCAATAGAAAATCTGAAAACAGACTTAAATATGATTGCTCAAATGATGACAAAGGTGATACTGCAGTGCAGGGAGAAAAGTTCTTTTCACAAAATAGTGCTGGGCCATGTAGGATAAAAATGAATTGACCCTTACCTCACACCTTACACAAACATTACCTTTGGATGGATTGCAGATCTAAATATGAAAGGTAAAACAACAACGTTTGAAAAAGAAAACAGACTACGTCCTTGACTTGAGGGCAGACACAGATCTCTTATAAAGGACACAAAAGTGGTAACCATCAAAGAAGGAAATGATACATTAGACTCAATAAAATTAAGAGCTTCTGTTCATCAAAAGATACTATTATGAAAATGAAAGGCAAACCATAAAGTGGGAGGAGATGTTTGCAATACATATATACTATAAAAGGCTCATAAGCAAAATATATAATTTAAACTCCCACAAGTTCACAATTTTAAAGAAATTAAAACAACACAATAGGAAAATTGGCACATTAATTTTAATAGAAATACAATTTTAAACTTTTTTTTTTTTTTTTTCCAGCGACAAGGTGTCACCCTGTTTCCCAGGCTGGACTGCAGTGGCATGACCATACCTCACTGCAGCCTCAAACTCCTGGGCTCAAGAGATTCTCTTGTCTCAACCTCCCAAGTAGCTGGGACTACAGGAACACACCACCACATTCAGCTAATTAAAAAAAATTTTATAGGGAAGAGGTCTTACTACATTGCCCACGCTGGTCTTGAACTCCTGGCCTCAAGCAATCTTTATGCCTTGGCCTCTTAAAGTGCTGGGATTACAGATGTGAGCCATCATACCAACCTTAAACCAGAATTTGATACTGGTTCATACCCACTAGGATGGCCAAAAGGAGAAAAAGAAAATACAATTATTGGGAAGATATGGATCATCTGAAACTCTCATACATGTTGATAGGAGCGTAAACTGATACATTCATTTTTGAAAACCGTTTGGCCATATCTATGAAAGCTAAACACACAAATACCCTATAATTAAGCAATTCTACTCCTAGGTGTATCCCCGAAAGAAATGCCCATATCTGTTCTCCAAAAGACATGTACCATTATAGGATGTATAATAGTAACAACTCTATTCATAAAGCCCCAACAGGGCTAAGTTGGTTGGGTTGGTTTGGAAACAACCAAAGTGTCTATCAAAGTTGAATAGAGAAATAAATTGTGGCATATTCATACAATGGAATACTATACAGCAGTGAGACCAAAAAAACTAAGACAACAACATAGATGAATCCTACAAACTTGATGTTCAGACATAGAAGATTGAATACATATGATACCACTTATAGAAAGACATGCAAAATTAATTTGCATTAGAAGTTAGGATACCACTATAATCCCAGAGGGAAGACAGTAGTAACTGAGATAGTATGAGGGTGATTCTGAGGTGCCAAAATGTTGTTTCTTGATCTGGGGGTTGATTACATGGGTTTGTTAACTTTTTAAAGGCTCACCAAACTGTATCTTTATGCTAAATGTACTTTCTTGTATGTAATTTTTAATAAACAATTTTAAAAATGACAGCACCTGCAATGTGGGGGTGAACTTGGGGCTAAAGAGCATGGAACCCAGGTAAGAGACTTGTTTCTATTGGGTGCCTAGAGGATGGAATCTCTTGTATTCCAGACAATAAAACCATGGAAATCAGATTACCTAGATTTATGGCATGCTGTGCCTATGTCTGTCAGTTAATGTCCTGGTCTCTAGAAAATTCTTATTTGAACGTTTCATAAATTGGAATTTAAAAATTGGGAAATAAAAATGATGAATTTAGAAAAGCTTCATTTGTCCATGTCAGGGCCAGACTGTTAAAGACTGTGTGCTCTGTGACGCCTCAGGGCTAGCTTGGTAGTGTCTGCCATAGTACAAGATTAAGGTAAATCTTGGGGAGCCAGGGCCACATGGTCTAGTCTCCCCTTTAGTGCCAATCTTAAAAACTACATTTCCCAGCCAGCTTCCCTTGCTGTGAAGTATGGCCATTTGACTGAGTCATAGCAAAGAGAACTAGTGCAAGTGATACATATCACTTACAGACCTTGTTTAGCAAAGTCTTCCTTGTAGTATGTCTCTCCATTAAAAAAATAAAATAAAATTCTCTACCTGGAAGAAAAGAAGATAAACCTCATGGTGATCTTTGGAAGCGCATGTCAAAGTTGATAGGGCTCCATTGGCTTGGTCCCTGAAAAACTTCATGGAGTAGAGTCCTTCCTCTTCCCAGGCCTAGTCTGAAACTACAATGGACTATCACATAGTTAATGCCAGGAACTTAAATTTTGGAATTTATTGTTCCCAGAAGCAGACATTTTCCTAAATAATATATTAGGGATGGGAGGGATTCCTTCTAGAATCTCAGCTCTTATTACTCTTTAGTCCACAGCAGTACAATGGCCTCTCCCAGCACTTACCTCTTATCTATCATAGGTCATTAACTAATATCCTATCAGCATAACTTACATTATAACTTTTTTTTTTTTTTTGAGAAAGGTTCTTGCTCTGTCACCCAGGCTGAAGTGCAGTGCCATGATCATGGCTCACTGAGGCCTTGACCTCCCTGGTTCAAGAAATCCTCCCACCTCAGCTTCCTGAGTAGCTGGAATTACAAGTGTGCACCACTAGGTCTGGCTAATTTTTACATTTTTATAGAGATGGGGTTTCACCATGGTGCCCAGGCTGGTCTCGAATTCCTGGGCTCAAGCCATCCAACTGCCTAGGTCTCCCAAAGTTCTGAGATTACAAGCATGAACCACCACTCCTGGCCACATTTAGAATGTTTTGATGTATTTACTAAGTTACATTTTTCCACATACAATATCCTTGATCACCTTTTGTTTTGTCCCAGTCTTACTGATTGATGTGATCTTTCTGTAATTTTTTCCCTACCATTTGATGACCAGAAAGAGTTTAGGGTCATCTCTGCTTTGTATATTTGTGTCATTCCTATTCTCAACTCACTATCTCCATACCTTCAGCTCTCGTTATTTCTTCAGCTCATTGTCATTTCACCAAAGCCAACAGTAACTTCTTAATTGCCTTATCCAATGGGCTCTTTCAGGTCTTTGTCACATTCAGTGGTGTTGGTTTACTCCTGAAAACTCTCAACTCCCTTGATTTTCTGGACAGTACCACAGGCTTCTAGTCCTTCTGTCTCTCTGACTGTTCCCTCTTTGTCTCCTTAATAGGCATTTCTTCCTCTGCCTTCCTCTACAAATCTTGAGGTTACATGATGTTTCATTTTCATCCCATGTTTTTCTCCTCCTAAGTAATATTATCTATTTTTATTGTTTTAACTCTCACCTATGGCCTGACAGCTGCCAAATACCTCTCTCCAACCCTGACCTCTCTGCCACCCAACTCCAGGCTATGTAACATCTTCATACGGAAGCCTCATAGGTATTTCAATCTAAACATGTATGATATTCATTTTTTTATTTAAGGTTTCACACAGCAATCCTCCCTCCCTCCCTAAATCCTCCTACTTCCTACAGGTCACTAGCTCCTGACTTTACCTCTAAAACATTTTCTCAGCGTGCCTCATTCCCTCTATCTTTATTATAATTTCAGTCCATGTTATTTCTCTTATTTCTCTCCTGATCTATTGCAATAGCTTTTTGACCTGTGTTCTCCTCAAATTCATACGTTGAAGTCCTAACCCCCAAGTACTTCAGAATGTGATCTTATTTGTCAATGGGGTTACTGCAGATCTAATAAGAAGGGATCATAATGGAGTAGGGTGGACCTAATCTAGTATGTGTCCTTATAAAAAGGGGAAATGTGGACACAGACATGCAAACACGGAGCATGCCATACCAAGACTGGAGTGATGCTGCCACAAGTCAAGGAATTACCAGAAGCTAGGCGAGAACCCTAAGGCAGAACCCTCCCTAGAAGCTTCAGAGAGAGCATGGCCCTGCTGACACCTCGATCTCCCACTTCTGGCTTCCAGGACTTTGAGATAATGCATTTCTATTGTTTAAGCCACTCGGTTTGTGGTATTTTGTTACAGGAATCCTAGAAAATGAATGCAAACTTCCTTTCTTATTTTATTTGCCTCCAGTTTCCCCTGCAATGGTCCCCTGCAGACTGAGTAAGCTATCTGAAAGGTATGTGTAACCCCGACAGTCCCCAAATTAAAAACCGCTCACTCCCCCACCTCTCAACCCCCAGATTATGAGTCTGGTTTACAAAGCTCTTGCCTAACTCAATTCATGCTTTTCTCTCCAGCAGTGATGAACTGCTGGGCTCCGACTAAACACTTGATGTTATTTCAAGCTGTTGACCTTTGCTCATTTCCCAACCCTAACACCCACTTATACTCCTACCTTTTTTCCCCATCTTTTAAAATTCAGTGCACACATTCCTTCTACCAGAAAACCTCCCCCTGATATTCCCACACCCTGTGTCCTACCGTATCAACCCCCCCTCCACCAGCACCACCTTCCCGGATGGGGTAGGTGACCTTTCTCTGATTGCTTGCATTCTCTGCATAATTGACTTACGATAGTTCCTGCAGTTTAGTAAAAAGATCTCTGCATCTCTTTGCCCCACTAAGTTGTGAATTCCTCAGCACTCTGTAACTGTGTGTGTGTGTGTGTGTGTGTGTGTGCGCGCATATGTGTATGTACTCATAAATAGGTATACTTAAATAAGATCACTTCTCGAAGGATTGGTAGGGGGCGGTAGAGGAGGTAAGCAGCTATGGAGTGGAGTGAATTATGGATAGGTGGGTATGGCTATCCCACACTAGGAGGCTCATTATCTCCAAAGATTCTATCATCTGCCTTACTCTTCCACACTCAGAGAGGCCCGAGTCGGGGACTGGGGAGGTACAAAAAGAAGATTTCCCCTACCCCCGCCCCTCAAGCCCCACCACAATCCCTTGGAAAGAATGCCGGACTGGCCCACGCCAACAAGTCATCCCATATGAAATGGCCCAGTGCCCGCCATCTAATGTACTGAATGCCGTGGGAGCTCCAAAGTCATGCAGCCTTTTGGGGGAAGGGGGCAGGGGCCGCGCGGGAGGCACACGGAATAAAGAAATATGCTCAACACTAATGCCTGAATTCCCTGAGATGCTTCCCACGGCAGCTGAGCTCTCCCCCACTCCCGCCCCAAAGGCATTCAGGCCCTCCACTCTCCCCTCCCTCTGCTGCAAAAGCCCCGGGTCCTTTCTTCAGACCCTTTCTTACCCTCTGGCCTCCTACCTGTCTGGATCAGAAGAAGGTAGACAAAAGGAGCGAGGTGCAGGGCCCTGGAGGCTCTGGACAGGGCTCCCCTTTCTCTCTTCATTTTGGATGGCGTTCTCCAGCTCTAGTGGAGACAATTAGCATGATTTCTCCACTCTGGGCACGTCCCCTTTGTACCACTCGGAGTTTCTCTGCCCGAACACAACCCTGCCAACTTCCCTCTGAATACACAGAGCTCTGTGTATTGCTGGACTTGTTCTTTCCTCTCCCTCAGACCTGGCATTTTCTAGTTTCCTAGCCCTACATCCCCAGTTTGGAAGCGGGTATCTGCTTAGGAGATAATCTCCAACTCAGGTTCCAACATGGGGGACACCGGCAGCCCAGCAGTTCGGCTTGTCGGTGCTGAGCCCCACTACCTGGGGAGATGAGGATCTGGGCTCAGAGCACTGAGCTGGGACACACACTTAACTGGACTTTGTGTCCCAACCTACCCTGTCTCCACCTCACAGTCCTTCTCCCTGAGGAGGAGGGTACATGCCAGGACAGACCTCCAATAAGCTCTGAAAAGGGAGGGAGAAGAGCTTTTAAAAAGCTGGGAAGTGAAAGACTCCAGAGAATTGCTGAAGAAATGGAAAACCCCTGTTCCATCCCAAAGGAAGAAGACCGGAAAACAGCTTGAATTCTATTATTTTTACACTTGTCTTTCTCTGGCTTGGAATTTTCTCTTCTATCATAGAACCACATAGATGCTGGAGACCTCTTTCTAGAAGCCACTCTGTTCATTCCCCTGCTTTCAGCCAATTTTCTAGAACATGTCAGAGCAAAATGAAGGTAATGTCCTAATAGCCAGCATCCTAGGGTTCTATTATCAGCTTAACAGCCTAGCTTTCCGCTCCTGTCTCAAGGTTGTGAAGAGGAGAAACACCCTAGCTCTACTCTGACCCCCATTCACGTGTTCACATCATTTCATGAGGGCGGCCAAGGGAATGGATGCCTAATAACTGTGATCTTGGGATGGGCTTGCAACCTCTTTGAGCCTCCAATTTCTCATCTGTAAAATGGGGAAAATAATAGCTTTCTTGAGGGGAATTGTTGGGAGGATTGATGAAGATTTGGTACAGAAGAGTACCTAGCAAATCTTTTGTTACAGAGATGACATTTTAAATTTTTAAAAAATTGCCTTTTCTTGTTTCTTTTTTCATTCATGCTGGGATCTTTATATTTTTGGGATACCAAACTTCACAACTTCCTTCTTGATCATCCCTAAACCCTGGTCTTGGTTTTGTAAATGCAGCAATTATCTCTCTGAATATTCTTTTTACATACTGGATAAAGCCTGAGTAGGTCAACTTTCCAGAACTGAAGCATTATTACATAGCCTTTCTGAGCCTCAGCAGAGGGAGAAGAGTTGGGAGGCACTGAACTTCACAGAACTCTCCGAAAACATTCTGAAATATACAAAGGGGATTCTTTTTTCCTTTTGCATTTTGGTGTTTATGACTTTTCCCTAGACAACTCAAGGCACCTTTCTTCCACTGGAAGAGCTAATGTTATTATAGCAGTACACAAAAAGAAAGAGTCAATATGCGGCTTCTGACATTTAAAATAGCATTTCAAAGTCTATAGTAAGATGAAAGGCTTAGCCAGTCTTTGTAAGGGACAAAAGAGTATTCTAATTTCTTTTATCTACCCCTTGACATATCATAGATCAGCCTGTGGACTGGATCTCAGAGTCCTTCTGGAGTGTAGATAAATGGCCCCTTTGCCTGTGATAGCTGGGCCTTGAGGCTTACGGATGGGAGTAAAAGGAGGATGCGGTGTTTGGAAAATCGAAAGCCTGAAGTCTGCCCTTGTTATCCTGAAGCACTGTGAAAAGAAAAATGTGCTAGAGGGAGACTAAGAGGACCTAAGTTCTCAATATCCCCACTTCCCTGCCCCAGAGGTGGCTCTTTATACCTGCACAGAATTTGCAAGGGTTTCTAGGTTTCCAGAAGCCCTTGAGGAGACTCAGAAGTGCCGAGAAGATAAAGAACTGGCAGGAAGCAGAAGACTGAGCAAAGGCACTGCCATGTACGGGGATTCTGAGGCCAGAGGCAACAGCTGGGGCCACCTACTGCTGTGCTGGGAGCCTCAGGTAGCTCACCAGGCCAGGAAAAAATGTTGACTCCGAGTAGAGACTGGTGGGAAACCTGAGAATACCACACAGGTCCACAGACACCATCTCCCTCTGTTGCCACAAGGTTACTTCAGCCACAAGGTTACCCCAACTCTTATTAGAGAGGAGCTGGTGTTGGGAGAGGACAATTGGAAAGACTGCTTGAACAATTGCCTGAGCTGTCCAAGCAGAGACTGAGCTACCTAAAGACAGTGTGAAAATGGTTGGATCAGACTGGGCTTACTGAGATGGAGTGATATTTTCCTCTGCTACCCTGGGGGGTGAGAGGCTCATGTGGAAGATCACAGCAACTACAAAGACATAAAAGCATTCCCTTTCCTTTGTACGTCTGAATGCACAAGGAGCAATTTTGCAATCTTGCTTCCAGTGAATGAGTAGGCCTTTAGAAACTTCTAATCATCTACTTATGTGCCTTTCTCTCCTAACAAAGAGTTCTTTGATTTAAGAGCTGTCTTATTTGTCTCTCTGTCCATAGTACCGAATACAGGGCAGGCACATAGTAGGTGCTCAACAGGCAGTTGCCAAATATTGAATGGATAAGCCCTTGCCTTAGTTCCTTTACAGGGGCTTCTCAAGCAGCTGGACAACTGGAGGTTGGGGAGGGGGGTGAGCAAGGGAGTGAGGCTACAGTTTATGGACACATATGAGGCACCCCTTGGGAATTCCCAGAAATAACCGGGGCTCACTTTGAGTGGGGACACTGATCCAGTAGGCAATTGACTTACAGAAACATAAAGTAACAGCCTCACACATGACACAGAGTGTTTATCTCAGCTGTCTTGGCTCACCTTATGTTATCCTTCCTTGTGTTCTTTGAGTTTTTTCCTCTGAGTGTGTCTGTCTCATGTAATTGTTGATGATGCTGGCTGTTTTATTTTTTTAAAGGGATATTCTGACTATTAATGTCACATTTCTTTAATGTCAAAAATATATTTATATGTGTTAGTCCACATGTCCAATTTTTGGATCAGAAAGTGTGGTTATTGTGGCCATTTCCTCATGAGCCTGCAAGCCTTTCTGGAGCAGGGAACGTAATTCTTCATTCCTCTGGGTCTCCCCATGGGGCCCAATTCTGAGTTCTGCATAACGAGGCAGCTCCAACAATGGTGTCGGCAAACTGCTTGACTGATGGCAGTCATCCCTTGCTCAGCCAAGGCCCACGGCCCTGCCTTTCCTGAGCTCTCTGACAGATTCATTTCTGAGGGCACTGTCCTCTTCTGAGCAGCGTAGCCCAGTTCTCTTGGCCCCTTCGCTGCACACAGTTGCTTCAGAATACTCCTTATTTGGAAACCCCTCTGGGGCTCTGGAATCGACTTCTCTCCCCTGCAACAGCGGCAGCCCTGGCTGCTGGTCCTCACACCTCTGCACTGAGCACCCAGACAGAGCCCCTGCAGCTCAAGATGGAGCACCTCAACACAAATTCACCACCAGCAGAAACTCAGAAGTATCTGTCTCTAGAATGGGAGGAAGGAGGAAGAAGCTAGTGATTTTAACCGAATCACCATCCGATGCAAACCTCTGTGACAGCAGGCCAAAACAATAAATAAACAAACAAACGAAAAAGGAGGCTAAGAAATTGTAAAACTGAACTCTGTCTTCCAAGAACTGAAGGTCTTGTAACAGTCACAGAGCAGCGGACTCACTGTGCAGCAAGAGACACTTACGGTAACCTTGTCTCACTTCTCCATTTTTTCCGATGAGGAAACCAAGGAGTAGCAGGGTTAAGTAATTTGCCCAAAGGTAAACGGCTATCTACTGATGGACCCTGGACTCCCAATGTTACTTAAAAACAAATGAACAAGCAAAAATCATTTAAAAATTACTTAATAGTAAAGGCAAGAAAAAATAACACACACATGAATGACATGTGAATAAGTACCATTTTAAGTAATTCTACTATTAGAAGTAAGAGTGTCCCCACCCACCTGGCCTGTTCCTCTGTCTCCAGGGAATAATGATAATACTACAAGAGAGGTTTAGAAACCACGCTTACTAATAATATCCCATCAGTGGTGGCTTTTATGTTTAGCATGCCTCCTCCTCCCCTTCATTCACTTCCTGCTATTAATTGAGTCGTATCTGTCTCCTCCACTAAATCCTGAATCATTATTGGTAGCAGAACGAGAAAAAGCCTTCCAACTAATGGCACCAAAATTCCTATGAGTGAGGAAATTTTCTTTAGCGAGAAAGTTACCTTGATATGCCATATGAAGTAGAAGGTAAGATCTTGAGCATTAAGAGTCAAGGAACACAAAGATAAATTGCTCCTCGTTAGAAATAAAGAGGAATTTGGGGGCAAGGAAAGTACAAAGAGAAGAGAGATGAAGACAGGAAGAGGGGATGGTGGGGAATTGAAGAAAATTTAAGAGCAGCTTGCATTGTTACACTGTATACCTCCCCTCCTTTGTCTTCTTCAAAACTTCAACTTGAAGAAAACTTCTTCTTCAAAACTTTACTACACTCAAATGCAGTATGTGTGTGTGCTTCTAGCCAATAAAATATGGCAAAGGTGATGGGATAGGCACCCTCTTGATTAGGTTACAACATGGAAGACATAAACCAGAGAGAGATTGTCTAGTGTACTACCATGGCATGAGAGGCCCCTGTGGCAAGGAACTGCTGGCCTCCTCTAGGAGCTGAGAGCAACTGTCAGTCAACAGCCAGCAAAGGAAAAAAAACAAAAAACAAAACAAAAAAAGGAACCTCAGCGCTACAACCACAAGGAACTGAATTCTTCCAACAACCATATGAGCTTGGAAGAGGCCCCCCGCCACCAGGCTTCAGAAAGGAACTTGGACAGCTGACACCTTAATTGAAGTCTGGTGAGAGACCCTGAGCAGCAGACCTATCTAAGCTGTGCGTGAACTCCTGACCCAAAGAAACTGTAAGAAAATAAATGTATTCTGCCAGGTGGTTCATGCCTGTAATCCCAGCACTTTGAGAGGCTGAGGCAGGTAGATGGCTGGAGCCCAGGAGTTGGAGACCAGCCTGGGTAACATGCAAAACCCTGTCTCCACAAAAAATACAAAAAATTAGCTGGGCATGATGGTGTGTGCCTGTAGTTCCAGTGACTCTGGAGGCTGAGGTGAGAGGATCCTTTGTGCCCAGGAGGTTGAGGCTCCAGTGAGCTGAGATTGTACCACTGCACTCCAACCTGGGTGACAGAGCCAGAACCTGTCTCAAATAATAATAATACATGTATGCTGTTTTAAGCGGCTAAATGTGCAGTACTTGTTATGTAGCATAGAAAATGAATACAATTAGCATGTGTGCATTTATACTGACAAAGAGGACTGAGTTCTAGGTTTGGTACAACATGGTATGGAAAAAGGACGGCATATGTAGAACTGTGAAATGAGCTCTAAACTGACTAATTCAGCTGAAGCAGGAGAACGGAGTCAGGGATGATCTTGAAAACCTAGGCCTTCAAAAATTTGAAGAAATATTGGTATCTTAATTTGGGTTTCCTCAGAGGCAAATCCTAAGTCAAGAAGTCAAATAGTTTATCCAAAAGGTAATTGCAGCAGAACCAGGTAGTATATTGGGGGAATGAAACTGGAAGGAAAGGAAGCCAGTAAAGGCTGCATATAAAGTAAATCACTATTGTGGGCAGCTACAGCTTATTCTTCCTGCGAGCCCTGGGTGGTAGTAAAGAATATGCCTCCTAGGGGATAGGGAGCTGGGGTATTTATCCACCAACTGCCATCAGATATGAGGTAAGGGGCTGCTTCTGAGGGGTAAGGAGAGGTTAATTTCTGAGGCTTCTTACCTCCCTGTTCTGTTTCTCTCTCTCTCTCTCTCTCTCTGTGTGTGTGTGTGTGTGTGTGTGTGAGAGAGAGAGAGAGAGAGACAGAGAGAGTACTACTCTGCATTTGACACTGTTAACCACTATATATATATATATATATATTTGCTTATTTATTTCTTCCAACCCTATCTTACAAACAAGAAAACAAACTTCTGAGAGGTCAGCAGCTTGTTGAGGTCACATAGCTGTTAAATGGCAGAATTTGGATTAGATCCCAGACTGATCACCAAAAAAGCTTTTGACCAACCCCTAATGCACCAGTAGGAAGTCCTCCTCCTGGTATAAGCTTTTACTGTCCAGGACCTACTCCCTGACTAAGCTCTGGATATGAATCGGCCCTCTCTCCCCACTCCTTGGACCTGCTGGTATTGGTGAAGGTATTTTCTTTTTCTTTTCTTTTTTTTTTTTTTTGAGATAGAGTCTTGCTCTGTCACCCAGGCTGGAATGAATGCAGTGGCATGATCTCTGCTCACTGTAGCCTCCGCCTCCCAGGTTCGAGCACTTATCTGCCTCAGCCTCCTGAGTAGCCGGGACTACAGGTGCCCGCCATCACGCCTGGCCAATTTTTTTCGTATTTTTAGTAGAGATGAGGTTTCACCATCTTGGCCAGGCTGGTCTTGAACTCCTGACCTCATGATCCACCCACCTGGGCCTCCCAAAGTGCTGGGATTATAGGTGTGAGCCACCACGCCTGGCCTAGTTATGAAGGTATTTTCATTTTTATTTTTTGTTGTATAAATCTATACGCAAATGGTACTGGTGTTGTCTCTACCATAAGTTTGATTTCTCCTAAAGGACAGAGGACACGGGAGGCAAACACCAGTCAGAGAATTTGTAGAGCTGCAGCACATTGCCTGGGAAACAACGAGTTTGTATGAGGCTTTGTGTTGAGAGGAGGCAGGCCCCAGCTCCTACAGCAACCTCTGAATAAGAGACAGATTAGCCAGCTCCCTTCGGAACAAAACAAGCTTTCTGTATGCCTGGACAGTGAGGAATGGCCCCCCTCCAAGAACCTTTTTTTTCTATTTGTTTTCTTTCTAAAGTTCTCCTAGGTGGTCCTACTCTGGGGGCCTCTGAAAAATATCAAATAGAAAGTAGAAATGGAGTCAAAAGGCACCTTCATCCTGAACATTGGTTTTGCTGGCTGCAGATTTCTGTAAACATGAAGAGTTACTCAGATGAAAAGGGTTCTGCGGAGATATGGTGTCTCCACAAGATGTGGAGTTTGTTGGGAGAAATACATGATCCCGGGGGTGGCATGGGGTCCTGGGTAAATTTTGGAAGGGCAGCAAGGAGGTGCTCCCATTTCTCTACTGAAAACAGGAGAACATCAAAGTCTTTTATACTGAGAGTAAATATTTGATTTTTGAATAGAATTCCGGCCCCTTCAGAAACTGAGAGGGACTCAGGCTTGTGTCCATGGTTGCTAAACGTGCTCTATTCAGCCACTCTCCAGAGGAACAAAGAGGAGAAATTAATTGGCATTAAAGGGCTGGAAAGATCCAGCTTTTGCTGACCTACTTAAGATGCAGCAAGGACATTCTGGAGAATGTCTCTGGAGATCTGTTCTTGTAAAGCTTCAGTGCTCAAATACAAACAGGTTGAAAAATCATGGGGAAGCCACAAATTACACCCCAACTCATGAAAGGCTTCATTGTTTCCCTTCTCCTAGATCCTCAGATGGTGTCGACCCACCAACCGTGTCAGGGGAAGGATTCGCCACCCTCTGCCGTTGTTCACCCTCCTACCAAAGAGGGGGGCTCAGAAATGGGAATCAGCTGGCTAGCATCTGATAATTGCCTACTGTGTGAAGAACACTCTATGTTCCAAACATTAA
This sequence comes from Macaca fascicularis, assembly GCF_037993035.2. Taxonomy (NCBI): domain Eukaryota; kingdom Metazoa; phylum Chordata; class Mammalia; order Primates; family Cercopithecidae; genus Macaca; species Macaca fascicularis. The sequence continues at coordinate 123,510,513 of NC_088388.1, forward strand.
TAAGAGTGGTGGGATGTGGAAGAGGAGGAAGGCGGCACATTCAAAAGTAATAGACGACAGGATCCCTGGATCCCTGTCTAGGAGCTGAAATATATTATAGCCGGGAAGGCTGCGCCTACATCTATAAGCAAGTATAATTGATAAAATATTTGCATTGCTCTTTACAAATTATCTTTTAGAGTATTTTTTATTTAACCTTCTAACAACACTATGCAGTGGGATTTTTTTTTTTCTTCATTTTTTCCAGGAGGATCGTGAAGCTTAGAGAGGTTAAATAACCTGCTCCAAGTCACACATTTTACAAGTTGGCACAGCCTAGACTTAACTGTGCTTCCTGTCTAGTGTTCATAATGCTGTACGCCTGCAAGAGGTTGCCTTTACATTTTACAAGTTGGCACAGCCTAGACTGAGCTGTGATTCCTATCTAGTGTTCATAATGCTGTACCCCTGAAAGAGGTTGCCTTCAGTCAGGCCCAGAAGTAAAAACTAAGTAGGGAAAGGAGAGTTCTGAAACAAGATGTGAGAAAAGGGATCAGGCAGGTGACAGGACCGTCAAAAACAAAGCTGAGTCAGCAAGGGAAACAGAGCCCCCACTGGTTAGGCCAGGGACACTAAGAAGATAGATTTGTGATACACAGGATTCAACATGGGGAGGAACCACATTTCTTCAAAGAAGGCCCTAGCTAAGTTGTTAGCAGAGGTGGCTTGAAGACAGCCCCCAATTTTTCCCCTTGTTGCAGTACTTACAGGATTTGGCTTTGTCTAGTTGAAAGATTCTTGCCAAAGTCAGGCCTCCAAGATTCTGCATCTGGTTTGTTGCCCAGCAAACTAAGGAATGTGATTTGTCAAGATCATCTGGTTGTAAGTGCCTGAAGTTCAACTGGAGCTATCTGAAACAAACAGGGAAGAATTTCTTGCATTATGTAAGAAAATTTTTCAGGGAGCAGGAATAATTGGAAATAAGGCAGTATGCTGTATCTGTACTGCCAAATATAGTAGCCATTAATTAGCCCATGTGGCTAGTGGGACTGAGGAAATACATTATAAATTCCATTTAATTGTAATTAAACTTAACACACGTATCTAGTGGTTAACATATTGGACAGTGCAGCTTGTCATGCAGGCAGGAGAAGAAGACTCTTGATGGAGCTAGTTAAAAAATAATCTTGGCAAAAGGCTGTGGCTTAGGTCACATGCACAGCTCTGGATCAATCACTGTAGCAAGGAGACTAGAACACTATCCCAGGCTGGGCCATGTACTTAACCCCACAGTCACAGGTGGGGCCATTGCTAGAAAAAGTGGGAGAAGAGATGCTGGGAAGACAAATCAAAATCTTCTAAGGTTTTATGACTTCTATCTTGCTTCCTAAAAGATATATTAGCAAGCATTTACTGAAAGTCTATGATGTCTGATATATTTTACATGTGTAACATTACTTCTCACAAAACACAAACAAACCCTGAAGGGTCAATTAATATTACATATGTTACATATCTAGAAATAAAGACTCAGATAATGTGACTTGACCACAGACAGTGAATTGCAGAACTGGAGCATAAGCCCAAGTTGGTCTTTAAAACCCCTTTCTCCACTGTAATATGCTATCCCCAAAGATTTGGGATATAGAAAATGTGACTCTTAATAGTAGATAATTTAAACAATTACAGCAGAACACACACAAATGAATAACCTGGCTTTCTCCAAATAGTTATCTAGAGAGCCTTACTGCTTTTTTTAAAAAATAAAATTCTATTTTCATTTATTTTTATTGTGGTAAAATATACAAAATATACAGTTTATCATTTTAACTTTTTAAGGTATACATTTTAGTGGGATTTAGTACGTTCACACTGCTGTGCAGCCATCACACTATCTTCTCCAGAACTTTTTCCTCTTATTTTCTCTTTTAAGGCCTCATGTCTTACACCTTTTAGGGGTTACATTTTTAAAATTCCTTTTCAAAAATTGCTGTTAGAGCCGGCAAGCTATTTTTTTTTTTTTTTTTTTTTGACACGGAATCTCACTCTGGAATGCAGTGGCGCAGTCTCGGCTCACTGCAAGCTCCGCCTCCAGGTTCACGCCATTCTCCTGCCTCAGCCTCCTGAGTAGCTGGGTCTACAGGCGCCCGCCACCATGCCCAAGCTAATTTTTTGTATTTTTAGTAGAGACGGGGTTTCACCATGTTAGCCACGATGATCTCAATCTCCTGACCTTGTGACCCGCCCGCCTTGGCCTCCCAAAGTGCTGGGATTACAGGCGTGAGCCACCATGCCCAGCCCTGCAACCTATTTTTAAAGTATCTTTAATGATTAGAACTTTTATACTTCAAGAGATTTTTTTTTTTTTTAAAGTCAAGCATAGAGTGAATAATGTAAGTAACAAGGATAGATAAAATAATGTTGGCTAAAACTAGCTTCAAAGGAAAAGTCTCTCCTGACCAACATGGCGAAACCCTGACTCTACTTAACACAAAAAATTAGCTGGGCATGATGGCACACACCTGTAATCCCAGCTACTTGGGAGGCTGAGGCGGGAGAATCTCTTGAAGTTGGAGGCAGAGGTTGCAGTGAGCCAAGGTTGCATCACTGCACTTCAACCTGGGCGACAGAGAATTTGTCTCAAAAAAAAAAAGGAAAAGTCTCCTACCTTAGTCAAGCTTCTTTGGCTTTTAAGAATAGATATCCCAGTGAAGTACCATCAGACAAGAGGCATATTGCATGAATACATAAGACCTGGATCTGGAATTGGAGGGCTCAGTTTTGAGGCCACTCCAGGAACCAGTTTTTGTAGGTAGCTCTGATTCATTCTGCTTGTCTCTTTTAGTCTCCAATATTTACCAATGGACTCATCTCAGAGCTCGTTTATGGTCTACGTTACAAATCATATAAAACCTAATGCAAATTTGCATTAATAATAAATAACTTTATTGGCTCATGTATTTAGAAAGACTAGAGATGGGGTAGCATTGAGGTAATTCAGAGGCTCAACAGTGTCAACAGGGAATAGAAAGAAGGATTTATTTATTTATTTATTTATTTATTTATTTATTTCTGATAGAGTCTTGCTCTGTCACAGAGGGAGCAGACAGCCAACAAGCCCTTCCTTGGAAGATCTGGATAGTGCATCTCTCAACTATCCTAGATGAATATTTGGCAATATAGAGAGATGCTGAAATCCCTGTTAATTTTCTTTTAATCACACACCAAGAGTAAGGAGAAAAAGACTTCTGCATCCGTGGTAAAATTAGAGAATCTTTTGCAAAAAGTATACAGCAGATGCTGTTGAGAAAACTGGGCTTAACTGGAGCAATCTGCTATTGGTGCCATTTACAGTGAAATGCTACTGCAGAGACCTGGTCTGTACAGGCAAGCAGAAGGACTCCTCTAGTTATCCTAGTTAAAAAGGTTATTTTGAGAGGTGAATAAGGAGGAGGAAGAAAAAGGACAGTGCTATGGTCCATTTTCAGGAAATAGCCCAGAATATCAGTTAGCCCTAGAACACCCTGCTGAAACTTGGGAGAGGGGCTGAAAGTGGGCATGACTCAGCTGCCTGAGGCTTCATGCCCCAAAATCCAGTTCCCCTGAGAGTAGAGATAGGCAGGTTTCTCACTTCTATAGATGTTCTCCTTAGGCTATGCCCTGAGAACTGACATGTGACCAAGTTTTCTAATTTGTTACAGGTGTGGGTCAGCCAGCAACAAATAGGAAAGTAGTGACCAAAAATGCAAACTGCTCCCTCATGCTCATGAAACAATCGGTTCTGTATGGGGTGGACCGCTGCCAAGGACCCAATGACTCGGGGCTTTGTGCGGACATGTCCAGGGATCCCCCAGACACAGAAAAGGGATTATATCCAACTCTGATGAGGAGTGCTCTGGAGCAGGGCCTCAACACTTGGGTGCCAGCAGCATCCATTCTTTTAAGTTCCTGAGGAAGATAGACATTTCTAAGCAAACAGTTTCCTTGATGAGAAACCAACTCTGGTTATATAGAATATAAGCATTCCTGAAGAGGTCAGAAAAGGGGAACAGGGCCTTAGATGTGAATTCTCTGGACATATCAAGAATGTAGATTTTTGACTGGGTGTGGTGTCTCACAGTTGTAATCCTAGCACTTTAGGAGGCCAAGGTAGGCAGATCACCTGAGGTCAGGAGTTCAAGACCAGCCTGGCCAACATGGTGAAACCCCCGTCTCTACTAAAAATACAAAAATTAGCTGGGCATGGTGGCGGGTGCCTGTAATCCCAGCTACTGGAGAGGCTGAGGCAGGAGAATCACTTGAACTCAGAAGGTGGAGGTTGCAGTGAGCCAAGATAGTGCCACTGCACTCCAGCCTGGGTGACAGAGCAAGACTCTGTCTCAAAAAAGAAGAATGTAGATTATGAAACCACTGGCCCAGTTGCTAGTGGGAGGCACAGACCTTGAGGTGGAGAGTTGAAGAAAGCAAGGAGATACCTAACAACACTTCTTCCCAAGTGTTGGTGTGCATGTATGTGTCTGTGTATGGAGGTGTGCAATTCAACCTCTCTGTTGCCTTCTCAAGTATTAGGTTGGTGCAAAAGTAAGTGGGGTTTTGGTACTAGCCACTGCAAAAACATACCAAATTGTAAAGACCATAAACACTATGAAGAAACTGCATCAACTAACGGGCAAAATAACCAGCTAGCATCATAATGACAGGATCAAATTCACACATAACAATATTAACCTTAAATGTAAATGGGCTAAATGCCCCAATTGAAAGACACAGACTGGCAAATTGGATAAAGAGTCAAGACCCATCAGTGTGCTGTACTCAGGAGACCCATCTCATGTGCAAAGACACACATAGGCTCAAAATAAAGGAACAGGAGAATATTTACCAAGCAAATGGTAAAGCAAAAAAAAAAGCAGGAGTTGCAATCCTAGTCTCTGATAAAACAGACTTTAAACCAACAAAGATAAAAAGAGACAAGGGTATTACATAATGGTAAAGGGATCAATGCACCAAAAAGAGCTAACTATCCTAAATATATATGCACCCAATACAGGAGCACCTAGATTCATAAAGCAAGTTCTTAGAGACCTACAAAGAGACTTAGACTCCCACACAATAATAGTCGGAGACTTTAACACTCCACTATCAATATTAGATCAATGAGACAGAAAATTAACAAGGATATTCAGGACTTTAACTCAGCTCTGGATCAAGCACACTTAACAGATATCTACAGAACTCTCCACCCCAAATCAACAGAATATACCTTCTTCTTAGCACCACATTGCACTTACTCTAAAATTGACCACATAATTGGTAGTAAAACACTCCTCAGCAAATGCAAAAGAACGGACATTATAACAGTCTTTCAGACCACAGTGCAATCAAATTAGAACTCAGGATTAAGAAATTCACTCAAAACCACACAACTACATGGAAACTGAACAACCTGCTCCTGAATGACTACTGGGTAAACAATGAAATTAAGACAGAAATAAGTTATTTGAAACCAATGAGAACAAAGACACAATGTACCAGAATCTCTGGGACACAGCTAAAGCAGTGTTTAGAGGGAAATTTATAGCACTTAAATGCCCACAGGAGAAAGCGGGAAAGATGTAAAATCGACACCCTAACATCACAATGAAAAGAGCTAGAGAAGCAAGAGCAAATATCAGAAGACAAGAAATAACTAAGATCAGAGCCGAACTGAAGGGGATAGAGACACGAAAAACCCTTCAAAAAATCCATGAATCCAGGATCTGGTTTTTTGAAAAGATTAACAAAATAGACTGATGATGGGTTGATGGTTGCAGCAAACCACTGTGGCACGTGTATACCTATGTAACAAACCTGCATGTTCTGCACGTGTATCCCAGAACTTAAAGTATAATAATAAAAAAAAAAAGTAATTGCAGTTTTGGACCATGAATTTTAAGTGATTATAACTAGGCTCAAACACATTTTTATTAATCAAAATAGAACCATTACAATCAGCACCTTTTTGCCAATAGGAAATAAGTTCATTTATTCCTGTAGTGTAAGAAGCTGTGCTTCGGGATTCGCTGAACTCTTAAAAAGCATTTTCTGCATCCTGCTGGTTGTAGAAGTGTTTTCCCTGCAAAAAGTTGTTGAGATGCTTGAAGAAGTGGTAGCTGGTTTGGCCACAGGTCAGATGAATATGGCGGATGAGGCAAAATTTCATAGACCAATTTGTTCAACTTTTGAAGGGTTGGTTGTGCGACAAGTAGTCAGGCATTGTTGTTGTTGTGGAGAAGAACTGGGTCCTTTCTGTTGACCACTGTCAGCTGCAGGTGTTGCACTTTTCAGTGCCTCATTGATTTGCTAAGCATACTTCTCAGATGTGATGGTTTCACCAGGATTCAGAAAGCCACAATGGATCAGACGGGCCGCAGACCACCAAACGGTGACCATGACTTGTTTTGGTGCTCTGGGAAGTGCTGTGGAGCTTCTTCTGGGCCCAACCATTGAGCTGGATGTTGCCAGCTTTGTATAAAATCTACTTTTCATAGCACATCTCAATCCAAGTGGAGAAATGTTTCATTGTTGTGTAGAACAAGAGAAGACAACACTTCAAAATGATAATTTTTTGATTTTCAGTTGGCTCATGAGGCACCCGCTTATCGAGCTTTTTCACCTTTCCAATTTGCTTCAAATGCCAAGTGGCCATAGAATGGTCAACATTGAGTTCTTCGGCAACTTCTCCTGTAGCTAGGAGAGGATCAGCTTCAATGATTGCTCTCAATTGGTCATTGTCAACTTCCGATGGCCAGACACTACGCTCATGATCTTCAAGACTCTCATTTCCTTTGCAAAACTTTCTTTCTTTCTTTTAAAATTGAGACAGAGTCTTGTTCTGTCACTGGAGTACAGTGGCATGATCTCTGCTCACTGCAACCTCTGCCTCCCAGGTTCAAGCGATTCTCCCACCTCAGCCTCCTGAGTAGCTGGGATTACAGGTATGTGCCACCATGCCCAACTAATTTTTGTATTTTTAGTAGAGAAGGGGTTTCATCATGTTGGCCTGGCTGGTCTCAAACTCCTGACCTCAAGTGATCTGGATGCCTTGGCCTCCCAAAGTGCTGGGATTGCAGGTGTGAGCTGCCACACCTGGCCATCCTTTGCAAAACTTCTTGAACCACCACTGCACTGTATGTTCGCTAGCAGTTCCTGGGCCAAATGCATTCTTGATGTTGCAAGTTGTCTCTGCTGCTTTACAGCCCATTTTGAACTCGAATAAGAAAACTGCTTGCATTTGTTTTTTTGTCTAACATAATTTCCATAGTCTAAAATAAACATAAACAGCAAGAAATAAGTTATTAGCAAAAAAAAGTGAGAAATGCCCATTAAACTGATGTATAACATAACCACATTTATTCAAGCATGTATTCCAACACGAAATGGCAAATTCCAACAATGCAAAAACCATAATTACTTTTGCACTCACCTAATAGTAGCTGTTTTTTGTTCCTTGCCCCTCTGGGTGGAGGTGGGATGGGTTTCCTTCTTGCTATGCAGTTACTCAGTGCTATTGCTAAACCACCTCCTCCCTTTTTCTTAACCTCACCTACAACTTTGAATCTCATGTCACCAGACTATACCATGCTTGGGTTTCCAAGTTATACTTATCCACCAACCTCCAAGCCTTTTCAAGATTGTTGCTTCTGGCTCTCTCCAACATCATTCTTGTTATATTTTTTGGTGATTTCGGTATCCTCATGGATCATCCAATCAATGCTCTGGTGCTCGGTTTCTATCCCTTCTCCAGTGATCTTGTTCTTTAACCTACCTTAGCTTTCCCTTGTTTGGTCATACCATAGACTTTGACAGCACCAATAAGCACAGCCTCTCCATACACTCAGCTCCAAGCATCCTACTCTCAGACCACCACCTCTTATCTTAGCACATTCTTTTGAGTATCCTGTTCTAACAAACCTTAGACCACCACAGGGACCTACAACTTCTTGACTCTACCAACTTTTCACTGTCCCTTACCTTCTACTTCTCATTGTATAACAAATGACCCTCAAATTTAGCATCTTAATACAACAAACATTATCTCACAAAGTTTCTGGTTGGGCGGTCTGGCTCAGGGTCTCTTATGAGGTTGCAGTCAATTGTTGGCTGAGAGCACAGTCTCTGAAGACTTGATTAGGGCTGGAGGGTCTACTTCCAAGTTCATTCACAGGGCTGCTGTCAGAATGTTTCAGTTTCTTGCCATGTGATCCTCTTTATAGAACTGCTAATTATTTACATGACTTCTCTCAGAGCAAGAGATCTGAGAGAGAGGGAGGGAGGGAGGGAGGAAAGGAGAGAGGGAGAGCAAGCAAGTGCATGTGAGCATGTCTCTTATAACCTAACCTCTGTAGTAATACACCACGCCTTCTGCCATATTCTGTTGGTCATGCAGACCAACCTAGGTACAATGTGGGAGGGGACTACACAAAGGTGGGGATCATTAGGGGCCATCTTGGAGGTTGGCTACAATACTATTTTACAGAGAAAACAGAGTAATCAGAAGAGAATTTCCATAAGCTCCTACCACCACATTACCTAATTATCCGTTTCCTGGGTATTCTAACTTTTCTGCTATTATTATAATTAACCATACCTCCTGCTATCTAAGGCCAATCCCTCCACTTGTTCACTAGGTTCCATTTCCTCTATGAGGTTTGTACAAAGACAAATCACCTAACATTTCTCAAAATGTATCCCCATCTTTAAGTGACACATGACTGTAGATCCCCAAATTCTCTCCTATCTCTCCTGCATCATTAGTTTTCTCCTGTCTACTGGTTAATTTCCATCAATAAAAAATATATGCTATGATCTTAAATAACTCTCCAATGATCCTACCTCTACGTTCAGCCACCTCTTTCGCTGTGTCCCTTCACAACAAAACTCATGGAAAGAATTGTCTAAAATTGCTGTCTCCAATTCCTTCTCCTACTCTTTCTTGCCTAGCCCATCAGGCTTTTGCTCTCCAACTGCTCTAAAGACACTGCTCTTTTAAAAGTTATCAATGACTTCCACATGGTCAAATCCAATAGTCAATTTTCAGTCCTTACCTTATTTGATCTGTCAGCAGGATTTAACACAGATGGTCTGCCCTCAATGGAACATTTCTTTTTCACCTGGCTTTCAAGGTATCACACCCTTGTGGTTTTCTTCCTTGGTTTACTGATTAATCCTTCTCAATCTCTTAGCATTCTCCTCCTCTTTTTCTCAGCCTCTGTAATACTGAAATACCCTGGGGCTGTTTTAGGATTTATTCTTTCATCTGTCTCTATTCAACCCCTTGATGAGTCCATCCAGTCTCATGGCTTTCAATCTACAGGCTAACAACTCTTAAATTTGTATTTGCAGCCCACCACTCTTCTCTCAGCTCCCGACACTTTTTCTCATACTATCTTCTTGGATGTTGATTAGATAAATAAAACTTAATCTGCCCCAAACTGAACTCGTGATCTTCCCCTTTCCAAATCTACTCCTTCCACCATCTTCACTATTTCAGTAAATAGTAATTTCATCCTGACAGCTGCTCCGGATGAAGCCCCTAGTTTTCCTTGACATCTCTCCCTCACACAATCCATATCCAAACCTTCACAGACCCTGAAAGTTTTGCCTCCCAAATACCTACAGAATTCAACCACTTATCATCATCTCCACCACCTCCTTGATCCAAGACATTATAATCCCTTATCTGAATTATTGCAATAGCCACCTAATTGGTCTTTACAGTCTATTCTCACTACAGCATTCGGAATTTTTTTTTTTTTTTTAAATTTTAAGTCACATTATGGTGTTCCTTTGCTCCAAACCTTGCCCCAGTGGCTCCCCATCTCAACACCTATGGTGGCTGACGATATTCGATTGGATTGCCTGCTTGACCTACTGTCTCAGCATTCTTCCCCTTTCCCTCTGCTCCAGTCACACTATCCTCCTGACTTTTTCTCAACGAGCCAATGCTCCCACCTTGGGGCGTTTGTACTTGCTGTTGTATCTGGAACGTGTTTATAAAGCCTCCGTTGAAGAGCACAGTGGCCTCTTCTATTATCTCATTTAAGTCTTTGCTGAAAAGTATCGCAGTGCAGCTTTCTCTGGACATTCTAATATTTCATCCTTCCCATTCCCACCCTGCCCGCCACACTCCCTCTCCGCTTTCTTTGCTTTTACTCCACATCACAGACATTTACTTACTCATTGTTTATTCGTTTATTTCCCCTCACTCTATTGTGAATTCCCTGAGCAGGGATATTTGTTTCGTTCATAGCTACGTATCTCCGGTGCTTGGAACAGCACTGGTATATAAAAAGCTCGTAGTAATGTATGTTAACTGAATGAATAAATTACCCTACAGAGATAGTCGAGTGTCTCTGGATTACAGCAGAGCTTGCAGCAGAGAGGGAGACCACTCAAGAGGCCGTGATGTCCAAATACAATAACACGTACGAAACAGCGTTGTAAAATGAGCTGCACAGAGGATGCGAAAAATTTGTCAGCTTAATTTGTCTCCCCAGGAAGCCGTGCCAGGCTCGCCTCCCTCTTTCATTCTTTTCCCGTGGTTCCCTCTACTGGGACCCCTGGCCCGCCCAGTCTGCCAGATCACAGGCCCAACGCATCCCTTTCCGGAGGGATTTAGGAGGTCTTGGCGGTGGTCCAGCAACTACATTCCCACCACGCCTCAGATGGCGCATTACCTAGCTACCGCGCATACCCATACGTTCCCGCCCCCTCAGCCGGGCAGGAAGAGGAAGTGGAGATACCACGGACGCTCAAAACCCCACCTCTCACGCCTTCCCAGCTCCGGGAGGGGACGCGGAGTCCGGAAGGGGCGGGCATAAGGCTACGGAGGGGCGGGACGGAGCAGTCCGCCCCAAAGTGGCGGTTTACTTGAGGCGGTTACCTTAGTACACCGAGTAGACTGAGTCTGTGGCGAATTGCGGGCCGATTCCCGGCCAGTGCCATCTCAGCCGGAGTGGACCTCGGGGCCTCAGAAGCAGACTTTTATCTGGCCCGAGGCTCCCAGCCGTTCAGCGCGTCTTCCCATAACCGGATACCGATTATTGGGACTCTCAGCTGCAGACACAGGTCCCCGCCCCTCCCTCTTTCTCCGGTCTGCTGCTGTCATTCCTCCCTTCCCGCCTCGCTGCGCCCACAGCGGGGCACAGTCATCGTTCTGTCATTCCCATCCTTTCTCTTCCCTCTCATCGCCATTTCTTCCAGAAGGCAACTTAAAAACCTTTCCTTGCCTCTTTATGCTCATTTCTCTTCCCTTCTTTTCTTCCTTTTTCTCTAGAATACTTGTGTTTCCACTCCGTGCCAGGCTTCTGCCTCCAGGGCTTCTCTCCTTTTCATGGGCCTGTGGCTCATGTGTTAGGAGGTTGAACTTTTAATGCAGTCGTTTGAAGATTTTAAGCTTTTTCTTTCTCCTAACCAGGAGTCACAGATGCTGGGAAGTATGGCCCCAAAGAAACCTCGAAATACCACAAGGTTGCCCCTGGCTTTAAACCCCCTGAAGAGCAAGGACGTGTTGGCAGTGCTGGCTGAGAGGAACCAGGCTATAGTACCAGTTGGGGCATGGGTGGAACCTGCCTCACCAGGTAGCTCGGAAATCCCAGCATATGTGAGTGTCAGTTTGATCCAAATATGGTGGGGTTCCCCACCACCGTTTTTATTAGTCTTCTCTAATCCTGGGTGCTTAAAGATGAACAGTCCGAGGATGCTGTTTCTATTCTGCCATAAATAGTTTATGTTCTTGCATCAGGATTATAGAACAAACAAGTATTTGCCAAAACTTGACTGCAGCTTTAGTTGGCATAATCAAATGCTTATTACTCACCTACTATAATATATAGAACATAATCTACATGGAACAGGTTATATAGATATATATCTGTATATCAGTTTATGTCAGACTCTTGATTGCTTGCTCTGCCCAAGACATAGGCACTATACATCTTCCAGACACTGCAACTTAGTATGGATGATAGTTGGCATACTTTAAGTAACATTAATTGGTTGCTTAAGGTTTATGATAAATTTTCTAATGAGGATTCAGGCAAAATGGAGTAATAGAATAAAGGAGAAAGAGATGAACTTTGGTAATCTGAAAAAGTCTAACTAGAAATTCCACGGTTTCTAATGGTCTTTCACCAGACTGTGCCCCATAGCTATTTGTTCAAATTTAACTTGGCACTTACCACATTGTGTTATAGTAGATTGTTTATATATCTTTTCCTTATGCAGTGTGAGCTCCTTGAGCATAGAGAACAAATCTCATTTATCATCACATTCCCACTTTTATCTTAAATACTGCCTAATATAGACACTCATGAAATATTTATGAAAGGCACAAAATGTCATCTGTATGTGTAGACAAGGTGCTGAACATGGATGAAAAAAGGATAAGGTATGTTCCCTCAGTGTACTTGATCTCAGAGGAGAAATGAGACATGTTTAAATGTTAAAGCAATGCAATATACTATATTCATTCATTTTATTTATGTTTGCACATATGTATGTATATTCATTGATTTATTTCTACCCTGCCTATTTCCAAAAAGGATTTTAAGAGTCTAGGTGGTATATCTATACAAGTTCTAAGAATATAATGCTTAATCAAGAAGCTATGACATTGGGTTGATGTGACCCAGGAAAGTGTAATGAATAATTTGATCGGAGAAGGGAAGGGAAAGATTCTCCTATTAAGGAGAATGAGGAGAGTAAAAAGTAAGCAAGGTTGAGGATTCTAAGGGTAGATTAGATCGATTGGAGTGGAAAGTTTAGTAGGAGAATGGTCATTGACAGGATTATGGAAAATAGGGATGGTGGAGTACCATAGGAAATTTTGGAGAAGGAATTGACTTTTTAAAATATTTACAGGTGAATGTCATGATCAACCAGTGTTTTGATTAGATTAATTGCTTCAAAGGTTTTGAAGGATAGGGAGTGATTGGATCCTGGGGATAAATTAGAATATAATTATAACAATTTACGCATGGAGTATAGCATCAAAACTTTGTTGGGGTAAGAAATAGAGAAGAAAAGCCTTGAAAAAGGATGGTTGAAGTGCTTGAGCCACGAGTTTTAGGCTGCAGTGAGCTATGATCATGCTACTGCACTCTAGCCTGGGAAACAATGAGACCCCATCTCTGGAAAAAAAAAAAGTGGAATGAGAAGGGATGAATGCAAGAAACACCCCACAAGTCTCGATAAGATTTGGTATAAAGATATTTTGGTATTTAAGTTGTTGACACCTTTTTAATTGCTCAAGTTACATCTGTATAATATCAGTAGTGTATCAAACTTTTTCTATGTTAAGAAGTATTGAATATCGTATTCACACACATTAACTCAAAATATTAAAGTCTTGGAACATGGATAAACACATCTCCTTTTCCTGATTTAAAAATTTCTGATCAGTTCCAGCCAAAGGGAGTTTGATCAAGCATCTGATAGAACTCCTTATAGCTTTAGCATATCTAGTGTGGGTATCCACCCTTATTAATGGATATAGCTCTCTCAGCTCAAAATAAATGCTGAATAGTTACTTCTAAAGCTTGGCCCTTAGATCATGTCTGTTCTAAAGGGGAACTTCTACTCATTTTTCTCCCCAAAATTTCAGGAGGCCATCAGGATTCCTAAAAATGTCATAGCTTTAGACTACCTCCCCCCAATAATTATTAATAAATTAGCATCAAAAGACACTGCTGTTCTATCATCATATATGGGATTGCATTGTTTTATAATTTGTTCTGGTTAGCTTTTGCTGTGTAACCAGCCACCCCAGAACTTAGTGGTATAAAGCAAATAATACTATGTATCAGGAATTTGAGCAGGGTACAGTAGTAATGGCTTGTCTCTGCTCCATAGTGTCTGGGGCCTTAGCTGGGGCTCAAATAACTGGACATGTCTGAGTCACCTTGACTATTTTCTAGCTATTGGTTGGAGCTAGAAAATAATCAAGCTGTCCCAGTCATGTGGCATCTGCTGGGCTGTAATGTCCAAGATGGCTTTCTTATTCATATAGCTGACACTTGGGCTAGGATAACTAGAATGTCTGGGTGCTGGCTAGATACATTTCTCTTTTCGCATGGGCTTCTCTATTTGACTAACTTGGGCTTCCTCACAGCATGGTAATCTCAGGGTAGTATGAATTTTTATATGGTGCTGACTTCCTTCAGAATGAGCACTCTAAGAACCCTGGTGGAAGTTTCTTTATGACCTGACTTGTAATCTTGTGGAGTAAAAGAGGAGCAGAGAAAATGGAGGTAAAAGAAAGAGGCTGAATGGCTTAAACTTGTCTGGGCCTTGAGTTAAGCTGAATCAGTTGTTCAGGCTTCATTATGTATATATCTCTCCACTGGAATTTTTCTACCTAATTGTTCTTTGACAGTTGTACACTCTACTAGAATAGTTTATGGGATAGACACCTTGGAAATTTTAACTTAAATTGAAATTTGAATGCATTTGATTTTGAGAATTTAATGACAGCCTGTAAAATGATCAGAGGCACCCTTCAGAGTTAGAAGTCAGAATCACTGAGTTACAAGGAATAGGTAGGAGATATGATGATGATTTTATTTAATTTGAAAATTCCTAGTGAAAGAGAGACATATGCAGTCTAGAGTAAAGCAGTGTAGAGAGGAACATAATTGTTGGAGTCAGAAACTTCTAGTTCTGCTACTAGTTAGCTATATTAAAATTACTTTATCTTCCTGAACCCCAGTTTCCTCATCTGTAACATAAGGGATAAGAATACCTACTACCAAAGGTGGTTTTGAGAATAGAGTGCTACAATGTAGTTAAAATACTTGTCACGTAATAGATCCATAATAATGATAAGTGCTGTTATGATGATGACTATGATGATTATTATTCAAAGCACTTAGAGGAGATAAATGCAGATCAAGAACTCAAGTGGGATAAAGTGTTCCAGATTATTTAGAACAAGCTTGTCCAACATGCGGCCATGGGCCACATGTGGCCCAGGATGGCTTTGAATGCGACCCAACGTAAATTAATAAATTTTCTTAAAACACTATGCATTTTTTTGTGATTTTTAAAGTTTATTTGTATGTTTTAGTTCATCAGCTACTGTTAGTGTTAATGTATTTTGTGTGACAGTTCTTTGAACATGGCCCAGGGAAGCCAAAAGATTGGACACCCCTGGTTTAGAATATGTTTTGGAATTCAGCAATTATATAAATATATATTGATTACCCTTATAGTCAAGGCTCTCTACTACATGCCGTAGGGGAAATAAAGGAGAATTGAATACATATCCTGTCCTCAAAGAGTTCATAATCTAGTAGGGAAGTCAAGAAGTACTATACTCAGTTAACATTGGTGAAATGAGAAGTGTTATAGCATAAGAGGGTTTAGAGGAAGAAAGTATTGTGGAAGGTACTGGGGAGTGGGTATTAAATGGTTGTGAAAACTGAGTAAGCCTTTACTAGGTGGAGATGAAAGGAAGGGCATGCTAGGTTAAAAATGGAGCATAATGCCGAATATGAAGATATTTTACAACATGACATACTTGCTGAGTGGTAAGTAACCTGGTGTGTCTTGACTATTTACTCCATTTTAGAAAGTGTGTAACATATGGTAGGTTTTATTTGGTTCATTAAGATTTAATGAGACATCATTAGTTCCAGTTCAATAAAAAATTTAAGATTTGATTTGAGTACTCATACATTCCAATTTTTTTGTACAGAATGGAATTATTTTTTTTCAGGATTGTATCCTTATCCTGACTGTTCTGTGTTTAAAACAGCCCTAATGGACAAAACTGCTGACATTTAAGTTCATTTTCTATCTTTCGTCTTTAAAGACATCAGCATATTTGATTGAAAAAGAACTAAAGGAACAGCTAAGAAGAAAACAAGAAGCTTTGAAACATTTTCAGAAGCAAGTTAAATACCGAGTAAATCAACAAATTAGGTTGAGAAAAAAGCAGCAGCTTCAGAAGTCTCATGAAAGAGTAAGTTCAAAAGTGAGCCTGAGTAAAGACTGAATGGAAAATATGTATGTTATGAGATAAGCTATTAGGCAGTAACAGAATTACTTTCCTTTGATTACATGCCTAATATAATCTGATGAACTAGTGAGGACAATAGACTTTTTTTGTAGAGAAATAATGTTTTATTCCTGTGTTCTGACTCCATTTTTTACTTTTACCAAGTAGTTAAAAGCAATGTCAGAAGTTTGGGTTCAGACTTGAGTTTGAATTCTGGCTTTGCCACTTAATAGCTATTGACTTTCGGGTAATTACTTTACTTCACTGATTGTAGTTTCTTCATCCATAAAATAAGGATATGATACTTCTCTCATAGGACTGCGTGAGAGTTAGATGAGATAACCTAAATTATTAGCACATGGGAGGTGCCTGGTAAATGTTCATTCCTCTGCCAGCTAAAGCCTCTCCCCTACCCCCCACCCCAATTTAAAATCTCTTGAACTGCTTTAGAGGCATTATTTGATTGCCCTGGATTGGGGTAGAATGTTACTCTCCCCCTTTCTTTCTTTGTGTAGGCAGAAAAAGAAGGCTCTGTAGCCATGCAGTCTTCAGCAGCACGCTTAACTTCCAAAAGGACAAGTGTTTTTCCAAGCAATTTGAATGCTGCTATTGGAAGTTCTAGGTTACCTCCTTCCCTGATGCCTGGGGATGGAATAGAGGATGAAGAGAATCAGAACGAATTATTCCAACAACAAGCCCAGGCTGTAAGTACCTGTTCATTTTATTTTATGTCTATGATATTTTCCCCATCCCCTAAACTATAAATACGACATCTGGGGTATGAGGTAGGGATTAAGAGTTAGCACACTCAGCTTCACTTTTTATAATCACCTCTTATTTTTTTTAGCTTTGTAAAGTGGGGAATAGTGGGATAATGCTTTTTAAAAATTTTAAATATACATCTATTTGTGTTTGGTAAGACACTCTAAAATTATCTAAAGAAAGGTGCCAAAGTGTTAGAATTCAAAACTTATTAGAAAGCACTTTAGGTCAAGAACATGGATTTTCCCAGTTATATTGAAATTACATTCTAGGTAAGCTACTATTTGTAGTATACAGAGAGAAATAATTCTTAGCTTTGTTGCAAAGAAATTCAGTACACATAGGTGGCATTTCATTTATTATTTCTTTTTGTCTCATTTTTCTTATTGTTTTTTAATCTGATTATCACAATAAATGAATCTATAGTTGTAGGTTAAAGAATAATATAGTAAATTCTTAACATATCCAGAGTTTTTGGAAAAATGTAATTTTTATTTAATGACTCATTTGATATACCCAATATTTAAAAATTTACCACTGTGAGTAGATTCATCCATTCAAATTGCTTGACTCTGTCCATTTAGCCCCCACTTTAGTATACCTGAGCTTTTGTCCAGTTGATACAGTCTTCAACTCTGCTTCAGTAATTGTTCTTCATCTTATTTAAGATGTATTCCTAGAAATAATGAGAGGAAGAGAGAAAATGTGGAAAATTATGAGTATGTGAAAATAAAAGCTGTGTTACTGCTTAACATACTTTGTCATAATTTAATTGTGCTATTAATATAAATAGGAAAAGCTTTAGAAGCACACATTATCATGTTGAAATACTGTTAACATTTTTTTCTTTGTCCACAACTATTTGACTCTTTCTTGTCATTGTTCAGTTTGTAATAATCATTTTTATTTGTTAGCAAATATTTATTGAGCCAGGCACTGCATAAAGTACAAGGAATAGAACACTGACTTAAGATAGACACAGTCCTTGCTTTCGTGGTGCTTGTAGCTATTAGTCCCACTGTAGTGATGATTTAACTTCACCTGTGTAATACATAAATAGAACTCATCAGTCAGCAGTATTTGCATATGCTATTTGTTATGGATTGTAGCGATACTAAGGAAATGTGAACTAGGACACTCCATGGGTTTATATTTTCAGGTAGAAATACAAAACTAATAGACCACTCGTTATATTATATAATAATACAGAGAAATTTTCTGTGTTTTGCAATAAAGTTGTGCTATGGGAGTTCAGAAAATTTTAAGAAAACAGTAGGGGAAGAATTCATGGGAGAGATAGAATTGAACTACACATTTTGAGTTGGTAAATTCAAGATAATTTGTTTTTCTTAGAGACAGAGTCTCACTCTGTTGCCCAGGCTGGAGTGCAGTGGTGCAGTCTTGGCTTACTGCAACCTCCTCCTCCTGGGTTCAAGAGAATATCCTGATTCTCCTGCCTCAGCCTCCCGAGTAGCTGGATTAGGTGCCTGCCATGCCTGCCACCATGCCTGGCTAATTTTTATATTTTTAGAGATGGGGTTTCACCATGTTGGCCAGGCTGGTCTCGAATTCCTGAGCTCAAGGGATCCGCCTGCTTTGGCCTCTCAAAGTGCTGGGATTACAGGCATGAGCCACCGCACCTGGTCAAGATAATTTTTTCTTAAAAAACAAACAAACGAAAAGCCTAGAATCTGCAGTGAGCTTGGTGTATTTGGGAATAAGTGATGGAAACTTTCTAATTGATAGTTTGTAATGGAGAATAACCAAAAATGGGGTTGGATAGGGAGGAGGAAATCAGGTTATGAAAAACCTCAAATGTCACAAGATTTTTAAAAGTTTTTATAATACCCCTGCATTTTTTTTTTTTTTCTAGAAAGGATATGAACTACTGAAGAATGTTCAGTGACTTTGAGCCTGTAAACTTTGACCATATGACTCCATGACAATAGATGCTTTTTGATCTTACCACGTCTGTTGCAGTTTTAATCCACTAGATGTCACCATAAAACTAGGCAATGAGACAGTTCGGGCACGAACTCCCTTAGTTTATCTAGAACTGGTTGGGTAAATGGTACACATAATTCACTTTCTGAATGTTTAGTACACTGCTCAGTTTTCTTGTGTTGGTGTTATAGAAACATGGGATCTTGGAGTTGGAAGAGTTTTAAAAATTGATCTGACATATTGAAATATTTATGCATGAAACTGTTTGATGTCCGGAATATACTTAAATGATAAAAGAATGAGGTAAAGAAGGGAGTTACGGATGAAACAAGATTGGCTAGGATTTGATAATGCTAAAGTGAAGTATCCATATCTCTCCATGGTGGTTCATTGTAGTGTTCTGATTACTTCTGTGTGTGTTTGAAGTTTTCCATAGGTTTGAATTTATTTACACTTTTATTAAATGTTAGAAAAGGGTATTATCTGGTCCTTTCTCTCTCCAAGGAATTCTATTCTTTTTTTTTTTTTTTTTTTACTTTAAGTTTTAGGGTACATGTGTACAACATACATGTTTGTTACATATGTATACATGTGCCATGTTGGTGTGCTGGACCCATTAACTTGTCATTTACCTTAGGTATTTCTCCTAATGCTATCCCTCCCCTGCCGCTCCAGCCCACGACAGGCCCCAATGTGTGATGTTCCCCGCCCTGTGTCCAAGTGTTCTCATTGTTCAATTCCCAACTATGAGTGAGAATATGTGGTGTTTGGTTTTCTGTCCTTGAGATGATTCACTCAGAATATGGTTTCTAGCTTCATCCATGTCCCTACAAAGGACATGAACTTGTCCTTTTTTATGGCTACATAGTATTTCTTGGTGTATATGTGTCACATTTTCTTAATCCAGTCTATCATTGACAAACATTTGGGTTGGTTCCAAGTCTTTGCTATTGTCAATAGTGCCGCAATAAACATACGCATGCATGTGTCTTTATAGTAGCATGATTTATAATCCTTTTGGTATATATCCAGTAATGGGATCGCTGGGTCAAATGGTATTTCTAGTTCTAGATCCTTGAGGAATTGCCACACTGTCTTCCACAATGGTTGAACTAGTTTACAGTCCCACTAACAGTGTAAAAGTGTTCCTATTTCTCCACATCCTCTCCAGTACCTGTTGTTTCCTGACTTTTTAATGATCGCCATTCTAACTGGTGTGCGATGGTATCTCATTTTGGTTTTGATTTACATTTCTCTGATGGCGAGTGATGATGAGCATTTTTTCATGTGTCGGCTGCATAAATGTTTTCTTTTGAGAAGTGTCTGTTCATATCCTTTGCCTACTTTTTGATGGGGTTGTTTGATTTTTTTCTTGTGAAGTTGTTTAAGTTATTTGTAGATTCTGGATGTTAGCCCTTTGTCAGATGGGTAGATTGCAAAAATTTTCTCCCATTCTGTAGGCTGCCTGCTCACTCTGATGGTAGTTTCTTTTGCTGTGCAGAAGCTCTTTAGTTTAATTAGGTCCCATTTGTCAATTTTGGCTTTTGTTGCCATTGCTTTTGGTGTGTCAGTCATGAAGTCCTTGCCCATGCCTAAGTCCTGAATGGTATTGCCTAGGTTTTCTTCCAGGGTTTTTATGGTTTTAGGTCTAACATTTAAGTCTTTAGTCCATCTTGAATTAAATTTTGTATAAGGTGTAAAGAAGGGATCCAGTTTCAGCTTTCTACATATGGCTAGCCCGTTTTCCCAGCAGCATTTATTAAGTAGGGAATCCTTTCCCCATTTCTTGTTTTTGTCAGATTTGTCAAAGATCAGATGGTTATAGATGTATGGTATTATTTCTGAGGCCTCTGTTCTGTTCCATTGATCTGTATATCTGTTTTGGTACCAGTACCATGCTGTTTTTGTTACTGTAACCTTGTAGTATAGTTTGAAGTCATGTAGCGTGATGTCTCCAGCTTTGTTCTTTTGACTTAGGATTGTCTTGGCAATGCGGGCTCTTTTTTGGTTCCACATTAACTTTAAAGTAGTTTTTTCCAATTCTGTGAAGAAGGTCATTGGTAGCTTGATGGGGGTGGCATTGAATCTATAAATTACCTTGGGCAGTATGGCCATTTTCACAATATTGATTCTTCCTATCCATGAGCATGGAATGTTCTTCTATTTGTTTGTGTCCTCTTTTATTTTGTTGAGCAGTGGTTTGTAGTTCTCCTTGAAGAGGTCCTTCACATCCCTTGTAAGTTGGATTCTTAGGTATTTTATTCTCTTTGAAGCAATTGTGAATGGGAGTTCACTCATGGTTTGGCTGTGTGTTTGTCTGTTATTGGTGTAGAGGAATGCTTGTGATTTTTGCACATTGATTTTGTATCCTGAGACTTTGCTGAAGTTGCTTATCAGCTTAAGTAGATTTTGGGCTGAGACGATAGGGTTTTCTAAATATACAGTCATGTCATCTGCAAACAGGGACAATTTGACTTCCTCTTTTCCTAATTGAATACTCTTTATTTCTTTCTCTTGCCTGATTGCCCTGGCCAGAACTTCCAACACTATGTTAAATAGGAGCGGTGAGAGAGGGCATTCCTGTCTTGTGCCAGTTTTCAAAGGGAATGCTTCCAGTTTTTGCCCATTTAGTATGATATTGGCTGTGGGTTTGTCATAAATAGCTCTTATTATTTTGAGATACATTCCATCAATACCTAGTTTATTGAGATTTTTTAGCAGGAAGGTCTGTTGAATTTTGTTGAAGGCCTTTTCTGCATCTATTGAGATAATCATGTGGTTTTTATTGTTGGTTCTGTTTATGTGATTGATTACTTTCATTGATTTGCGTATGTTGAACCAGCCAGCCTTGCATCCCAGGGATGAAGCCACCTTGATCTTGGTGGATAAGCTTTTTGAT
Organism: Macaca fascicularis; assembly: GCF_037993035.2. Taxonomy (NCBI): domain Eukaryota; kingdom Metazoa; phylum Chordata; class Mammalia; order Primates; family Cercopithecidae; genus Macaca; species Macaca fascicularis. The sequence goes on from NC_088388.1 coordinate 123,532,136, forward strand.
GTGCTGCTGGTTTCTCTTTGGCAGTATTTTATTGAGGATTCTCACATCAATGTTCATCAGGGATATTGGTCTAAAATTACCTTTTTTTGTTGTGTTTCTGCCAGGCTTTGATATCAGGATGATGTTGGTCTCATAAAATGAGTTAGGGAGGATTCTCTCTTTTTCTATTGATTGGAATAGTTTCAGAAGGAATGGTACCAACTCCTCTTTGTACCTCTGGTAGAATTCGGCTGTGAATCCGTCTGGTCCTGGACTTTTTTTGTTTGGTAGGCTATTAATTATTGCCTCAATTTCAGAACCTGTTACTGGTCTATTCAGGGATTCAGCTTCTTCCTGGTTTAGTCTTGGAAGAGTGTACGTGTCCAGGAAATTATCCATTTCTTCTAGATTTTCTAGTTTATTTGCGTAGAGGTGTTTATAGTATTCTCTGATGGTAGTTGGTATTTCTGTGGGATTGGTGGTGATAACCCCTGTATCATTTTTTATTGCGTCTATTTGATTGTTCTCTCTTTTCTTTATTAGTCTGGCTAGTAGTCTATCAATTTTGTTGATCTTTTTGCAAAACCAGCTCCTGGATTCATTGATTCTTTGAAGGGTTTTTTGTGTCTCTATCTCCTTCAATTCTACTCTGATCTTACTTATTTCTTGCCTTCTGCTAGCTTTTGAATTTGTTTGCTCTTGCTTCTCTGGTTCTTTTAATTGTGATGTTAGGGTGTAGATTTTAGATCTTTCCAGCTTTCTCTTTTGGGCCTTTAGTGTTACAAATTTCCCTCTACACACTGCTTTTAATGTGTCCCAGAGATTCTGGTACGTTGTGTCTTTGTTCTCATTGGTTTCAAAGAACATCTTTATTTCTGCCTTCATTCGTTATTTGCCCAGTAGTCATTCAGAAGCAGAGTTGTTCAGTTTCCATGTAGTTGTGCAGTTTTGAGTGAGTTTCTTTTTTTTGTTGTTGTTGTTGTTGAGATGGAGTCTCGCTCTGTCGCCCAGGCTGGAGTGCTGTGGCTGGATCTCAGCTCACTGCAAGCTCCGCCTCCCGGGTTTACACCATTCTCCTGCCTCAGCCTTCCAAGCAGCTGGGACTACAGGTGCTCGCCACCTCGCCCGGCTAGTTTTTTTGTATTTTTTTTTAGTAGAGACGGGGTTTCAATGTGTCTGCCAGGATGGTCTCGATCTCCTGACCTCGTGATCCGCCCGTCTTGGCCTCCCAAAGTGCTGGGATTACAGGCTTGAGCCACCACGCCCGGCCATTGAGTGAGTTTCTTAATCCTGAGTTCTAATTTGATTGCACTGTGGTCTGAGAGAGAGTTTGTTGTGATTTCTGTTCTTTTACATTTGCTGAGGAGTGCTTTACTTCCAACTATGTGGTCAATTTTGGAATAAGTACAATGTGGTGCTGAGAAGAATGTATATTCTGTTGATTTGGGGTGGAGAGTTCTGTAGATGTCTATTAGGTCTGCTTGGTGCAGAGCTGAGTTCAAGTCCTGGATATCCTTGTTAACCTTCTGTCACATCGATCTGTCTAATATTGACAGTGGGGTGTTAAAGTCTCCCACTAGTATTGTGTGGGAGTCTAAGTCTCTTTGTAGGTCTCGACTTGCTTTATGAATTTGGGTGCTCCTGTATTGGGTGCATATATATTTAGGATAGTTAGCTCTTCTTGTTGAATTGATCCCTTTACCATTATGTAATGGTCTTCTTTGTCTCTTTTGATCTTTGTTGATTTAAAGTTCTATTTTATCAGAGCCTAGGATTGCAACTCTTGCTTTTTTTTTGTTTTCCATTTGCTTGGTAGATCTTCCTCCATCCCTTTATTTTGAGCCTATGTGTGTCTCTGCACGTGAGATGGGTCTCCTGAATACATCACACTTAACTCTTTTTTCAGTTTGCCAGTCTGTGTCTTTTAATTGGGACATTTAGCCCATTTACGTTTAAGGTTAATATTGTTATATGTGAATTTGATCCTGTCATTATGATGTTAGCTGGTTGTTTTGCCCGTTAGTTGATGCAGTTTCTTTCTAGCATCGATGGTCTTTACAATTTGGCATGTTTTTGCAGTGGTTGGTACTAGTCGTTCCTTGCCATGTTTAGTGCTTCCTTCAGGAGCTCTTGTAAGGCAGGCCTGGTGGTGACAAAATCTCTTAGTATTTGCTTGTCTGTAAAGGATTTTATTTCTCCTTCACTTATGAAGCTTAGTTTGGCTGGATAGGAAATTCTGGGTTGAAAATTCTTTTCTATAAGAATGTTGAATATTGGTCCCCACCGTCTTCTGGCTTGTAGAGTTTCTGCTGAGAGATCTGCTGTTAGTCTGATGGGCTTCCCTTTGTGGGTAATCTGACCTTTCCCTCTGGCTGCCCTTAACATTTTTTCCTTCATTTCAACCTTGGTGAATCTGTCAATTACATTTCTTGGGGTTGCTCTTCTTGAGGAATATCTTTGTGGTGCTCTCTGTGTTTCCTGAATTTGAATGTTGGCCTGCCTTGCTATGTTGGGAAGGTTCTCCAGGATGATATCCTGAAGAGTATTTTCCAACTTGGTTCCATTCTTCCAGTCACTTTCAGGTACACCAGTCAAACATAGATTTGGTGTTTTCATGTAGTCCCATATTTCTTGAAGGCTTTGTTTGTTCTTTTTACTCTTTTTTCTCTAAACTTTTCTTCTCACTTCATTTCATTAATTTCACCTTCAATCACGGATACCCTTTCTTCCACTTGATCAAATCGGCTACTGAAGCTTGTGCATGTGTCACGTAGTTCTCGTGCCATGGTTTTCAGCTCCATCAGGTCATTTAAGGTTGTCTCTACACTGTCCATTCTAGTTAGCCATTCGTCTAATCTTTTTTCCAGGGTTTTAGCTTCCTTGCGATGGGTTTGAACATCATCCTTTAGCTCAGAGAAGTTCGTTATTACCGACCTTCTGAAGCCTACTTCTGTCAGCTTGTCAAAGTCTGTCTCCGTCCAGCTTTGTTCTGTTGCTGGCGAGGAGCGATCCTTTGGAGGAGAAGAGTCGCTCTGGTTTTTAGAATTTTCAGCTTTTCTGTTCTGGTTTCTCCCCATCTTTGTGGTTTTATGTACTTTTGGTCTTTGATGATGGTGACCTACAGATGGGGTTTTGGTGTGGATGTACTTTTTTTTGATGTTGATGCTATTCCTTTCTGTTTGTTTTCCTTCTAACAGTCAGGTCCCTCAGCTGCAGGTATGTTGGAGTTTGCTGGAGGTCTACTCCAGACCCTGTTTGCCTGGGTATCACCAGCGGAGGCTGCAGAACAGCAAATATTGCAGAACAGCAAATATTGCAGAACAGCAATTATTGCTGCCTGATCCTTCCTCTGGAAGCTTCGTCTCAGAGGGGCACCTGGCTGTATGAGGTGTCAGTCGGCCCCTACTGAGAGGTGTCTTCCAGTTAGGCTACACAGGGGTCAGGGACCCACTTGAGGAGGCAGTCTTTCCATTCTCAGAGCTCAAACTCTGTGCTGGGAGAACCACTGCTCTCTTCAGAGCTGTGAGACTGGGACGTTTAAGTCTGCAGAAGTTTCTGCTGCCTTTTGTTTAGCTATACTCTGACCCCAGAGGTGGAGCCTACAGAGGCAGGCAGGCCTCGTTGAGCTGCAGTGGGCTCCACACAGTTCGAGCTTCCTGGACACTTTGTTTATCTACTCAAGCCTCAGCAATGGTGGATGCCCCTCCTCCAGCCAGGCTGCTGCCTCACAGTTCAATCTCAGACTGCTGTGCTAGCAGTGAGCAAGGCTCCATGGGTATGAGACCCACTGAGCCAGGCACGGGGTATAATCTCCTGGTGTGCTGTTTGCTAAGACCATTGGAAAAGTGCAGTATTAGGGCGGGCGGGAGTGTCCCGATTTTCCAGGTACCGTCTGTCATGGCTTCCCTTGGCTAGGAAAAGGAAATCCCCCGACCCCTTGCGCTTCCCGCCTCACCCTGCTTCAGCTCACCCTCTGTGGGCTGCATCCACTGTCTAACCAGTCCCAGTGAGATGAACCAGGTACCTCAGTTGGAAATGCAGAAATCACCCGTCTTCTGCTTGGATCACGCCGGGAGCTGCTAGACCAGAGCTGTTTCTATTTGGCCATCTTGGAACAGACCCCCCACAATTCTTTTTATGTTATCTCTATATATGGGCATCTAATTCCTGCCACAACACCTCCACTATTGGATAACTCACTACTTTTTCAGACTGGTCCTTTTATTTTTAGAAGACTTGAAATTATTACACTTGTTTTTTCAACATGTTGAGTCAAAAATCTTCTTCCCTATAACTTTTATCCATTGGTCTTAATTTTGCCCTCTCAGGTAATAAAAAATAAAATACCATCTGAGAGCACTTCAAGTATTTGATTATAGTTATCATTTTTCTTTTTTGGGTTTCTATATTCCTAATGCCTTGTTGATTTCTTCTGAATACTATTTTGTTTTTCAATATTCTTCTGAAATAGGACCTCAAAAACAACACAATACAGTATTTCAAATATGATTTGGCCACTGTTGCTCTTAATCCATACCCCCACCTCACCCTCTACTTGATAGTACTTGGTATTACCTACTTGTTCAAAGGTCAATTAAGATTAGTTGCCTAAAGTTAGGAGCTAAAATTATAGACTGGAAGAAATTTCAAGTGCTCTTATAAAATAGAAGCAGTATTTTCTTTTCGTTAGGACTGATACTTATCTTTAGGGATTGAGTTTCTGTGATGTCCCTTGACAGCTGCATTTTGGTGAGGAATTAAAGAACAACTGATCATTGTTTTAGTCTTAGCATATGATAACTTTTTATTGATCTGTCCCTATTCGGTTTGCTACTGTTTTCTGGCATGGTTTATTCCACTTTTTGTTTCTCACTGAATCTTTTACTATCTTATTTCTATTTTTATTCTCTCTTTACAGTGCTAGTTTTCCAGCTTTTTAAAACCATGGAAATAATTACTTTTTGTAGTAAAGCTTTAAGTAATGTGAAATAGCCTGCTAAATTCTTGTAATCTACCATTGAAAAAACCAGTATTTCAGTCAGGCACTTTTGGCTGCAAGAACTCAGGCTAACCCAAACAAGGGGAAGTTTATTTTAAGAATACACATGGGTTAATAAGGGAAGAATCAGAATCTTATACAAATCCAAACTCCCTTCAGGAATGCAACTGGAGAGTTTTTCTGGATGTGAGGTAGCTCCAGTAACCTCAAGAGCATGAAATCTTTGATCTTCACACTCATATTTAATCAGTAGCTTGATTGATTCAGTTCTTGTCATAGGGTGACCAACCTGCCCTATTAGTGTAAGATCGAGGGGTTTCCAGCACATGGTACTTTCAGTGCTAAAACTGAGACAGTTCTAGGTAAACTAGTATAGTTGGTCCCCTTGTTTCTACGTGTATGCTTCCCTCTTATTTTCTCATTTTTCTACCACCAACTGGTATTGTCATCTCTTCATCATAGCTTCATAACTTTGGTATCCTTGAGGACCTGTTAGCCTCTTTTTTCCAATTTAGGACCTTTTATGTTCAGGTCCTCTCTCTAACTTTTCTCTGGATATTTCCTAGTTTATTATCTGAGGTAATGAATATTTATTGGCCCAGCTTGCCTTTTTGCATTAGGTCTACATTACTGGCCATCTTATAGATTGATAGCAATTGTGACAAAAGAAAGATAATGCAACTCGCTGCATTGCATTGGGATTCATGGGTTATAAAAAGTGGCTCATGTGAGTTCAACTTTTAATGTATAGTATTTTCTGGTCACTGAAAAGTCTAACACATTTAAAAATCAGTATGATATCGTTTGCAAATAAACTACATCGTACTTGAATAAAATTCAACTTTGATTAGATTTTTATGGCATTAAGAATACACTTGGCCGGGCGCGGTGGCTCAAGCCTGTAATCCCAGCACTTTGGGAGGCCGAGGCGGGTGGATCACGAGGTCAGGAGATCGAGACTATCCTGGCTAACATGGTGAAACCCCGTCTCTACTAAAAATACAAAAAACTAGCCGGGCGTGGTGGCAGGTGCCTGTAGTCTCAGCTACTTGGGAGGCTGAGGCGGGAGAATGGCGTGAACCTGGGAGGCGGAGCTTGCAGTGAGCCGAGATCACGCCACTGCACTCCAGCCTGGGAGACACAGCGAGACTCCATCTCAAAAAAAAAAAAAAAAAGAATACACTTTAAATTGGTTTTGGTCTTCCATGACAATAAAGTAGGTGAAATTCTATAAATATTAGATCTCATCTATACTCTTTTCCCATGACCTACATAGTATTACTAATTGTCTCATTTATACATTACATATAAATTCTGTCCTATCCTTGATTGGCTAAAAAATTGCACAAACAAGTTAAAAAGAACTGAAGAATATATGAACAGTGTCATAGATATCCATATTTCTCAAATTTTATCCTTCATATTTGCTTGATGTTTTAAATTTTACTATCTAATCATTGTTTACTTTAGATTTTAAGATTTAAATCTTAAAATTTACATAGTACAATTTTTGTTTTGTTACAAAGAAGTGCTTTTGCTTATTGTTAAAGTTATGTTTCTGTGTGCAAAATAGACATTTTTTTTTGGTGTGCAGAAGGCATTGCATCAAGGCCTGTTTTTATTTGATATACTACTACACAACCCTTGCTCCAGTCAGCTAAGGCTAGGGAGGAAGTTGCCTAAGGCTACACCTTTAATAGGACTTGTGGGCCTGGCAGTATTCCTTAGAAGGTACTGTGATTTGGTTGTCTGGTATATCTGGGATATAGTCTCTAGGGGTCAGTGCAAGTGAAGTTTTGCTGTCATTGGTTTGTTAGGAGAACTAACAAACAGAAAGGAATAGCATCAACATCAACAAAAAGTACATCCACACCAAAACCCCATCTGTAGGTCACCATCATCAAAGACCAAAGGTAGATATAAACCACAAAGATGGGGAGAAACCAGAGCAGAAAAGCTGAAAATTCTAAAAACCAGAGTGCCTCTTCTCCTCCAAAGGATCGCAGCTCCTCGCCAGCAACAGAACAAAGCTGCACGGAGAATGACTTTGATGAGTTGACAGAAGTAGGCTTCAGAAGGTCGGTAATAACAAACTTCTCCGAGCTAAAATGTAGGCTCATGTTCTCTAGGATGTTCCTGAGGTCTGATATATGTACATATGTATTTATATATGCAATATGAGAACAAAAAATGCATTTATATGTTTATGTTGTTCATGGAGAGGAAGCTTTTTGAGAGAGATTGTCTGGGATTTTTTTTTCTCATTTTTTACACTGAGTTTTATTAAAAGTATATATGTACGTAGTTTGAACAAGTAAACAGTTGTGTGCATTGTTATTAAAAAAGATAAGTACTTTGCCCATTTCCTCATTTCTTTTTTTCTTTTTTTTTTTTTAATTATACTTTTAAGATCTAGGGTACATGTGCACAACATGCAGGTTTGTTACATATGTATACATGTGCTATGTTGGTGTGCTGCACCCATCAACTCATCAGCACCTATCAACTCGTCATTTACATCAGGTATAACTCCCAATACCATCTCTCCTCACTCCCCGCTCCCCACAATAGGCCCCGGTGTGTGATGTTCCCCTTCCCATGTCCAAGTGATCTCATTGTTCAATTCCCACCTATGAGTGAGAACATGCGGTGTTTGGTTTTCTGTTCTTGCGATAGTTTGCTGAGAATGATGGTTTCCAGCTGCATCCATGTCCCTACAAAGGACACGAACTCATCCTTTTTTATGGCTGCATAGCATTCCATGGTGTATATGTGCCACATTTTCTTAATCCAGTCTGTCACTGATGGACATTTGGGTTGATTCCGAGTCTTTGCTATTGTGAATAGTGCTGCAATAAACATACGTGTGTGCATGTGTCTTTATAGCAGCATGATTTATAATCCTTTGGGTATATACCTGGTAATGGGATGGCTGGGTCATATGGTATTTCTAGTTCTAGATCCTTGAGGAATCACCATACTGTTTTCCACAATGGTTGAACTAGTTTACAATCCCACCAACAGTGTAAAAGTGTTCTATTTCTCCACATCCTCTCCAGCACCTGTTGTTTCCTGACTTTTTAATGATTGCCATTCTAACTGGTGTGAGATGGTATCTCATTATGGTTTTGATTTGCATTTCTCTGATGGCCAGTGATGATGAGCATTTTTTCATGTGTCTGTTGGCTGTGTGAATGTCTTCTTTTGAGAAATGTCTGTTCATATCCTTTGCCCACTTTTTTTTTTTTTTTTTTTTTTTTTGAGACGGAGTCTCGCTACCGCCCAGGCTGGAGTGCAGTGGCCGGATCTCAGCTCACTGCAAGCTCCGCCTCCCGGGTTTACGCCATTCTCCTGCCTCAGCCTCCCGAGCAGTTGGGACTACAGGCGCCTGCCACTGCGCCCGGCTAGTTTTTTGTATTTTTTTAGTAGAGACGGGGTTTCACCGTGTTAGCCAGGATGGTCTCGATCTCCTGACCTCGTGATCCGCCCGTCTCGGCCTCCCAAAGTGCTGGGACTACAGGCTTGAGCCACCACGCCCGGCCCCTTTGCCCACTTTTTGATGGGATTGTTTTTTTCTTGTAAATTTGTTTGAGTTCTTTGTAGGTTCTGAATATTAGCCCTTTGTCAGATGAGTAGATTGCAAAAATTTTCTCCCATTCTGTAGGTTGCCTGTTCACTCTGATGGTAGTTTCATTTGCTGTGCAGAAGCTCTTTAGTTTAATTAGATCCCATTTGTCAATTTTGGCTTTTGTTGCCGTTGCTTTTGGTGTTTTAGACATGAAGTCCTTGTCCATGCCTATGTCCTGAATGGTATTACCTAGGTTTTCTTCTAGGGTTTTTATGGTTTTAGGTCTAACATTTAAGTCTCTAATCCATCTTGAGTTAATTTTCATATAAAGAGTAAGGAAAGGATCCAGTTTCAGCTTTCTACTAATGGCTAGCCAATTTTCCCAGCACCATTTGTTAAATAGGGAATCCTTTCCCCATTTCTTGTTTTTTTCAGGTTTGTCAAAGATCAGATGGCTGTAGATGTGTGGTATTATTTCTGAGGGCTCTGTTCTGTTCCATTTATCTATATCTCTGTTTTGGTACCAGTACCATGCTGTTTTGGTTACTGTAGCCTTGTAGTATAGTTTGAAGTCATGTAGCGTGATGCCTCCAGCTTTGTTCTTTTGACTTAGGATTGTCTTGGCAATGCGGGCTCTTTTTTGGTTCCATATGAACTTTAAAGCAGTTTTTTCCAATTCTGTGAAGAAAGTCATTGGTAGCTTGATGGGGGTGGCATTGAATCTATAAATTACCTTGGGCAGTATGGTCCATTTCCTCCTTTCTTCTTCCTCAAAAGCAACTATTTGAATTCTTTTATATTTTGGTGTTAATACTCATATTTCCAAGTAACATGCTAGTAGTATTCCTTCTTAATTAAAACAAAATTAGGCATTTTTATTGATTTTCCACTAGGAAGGATGAGGATTTATTCCTCTTGCTATCTGCTGCCACCACTACACATGCACTCTTTCCACCCAGTCCTCTCTTTATAGTTTTATTATAATTTTGCTGAGATCTATGTTAAACATTTATGTTGTTATGACTATATAAACATTAATCACAACTGATCCATGAGTAAACTATGATTACTTTTCCTTCTATGTATGGCTTTTTGTTTTATCTGGAGTTATATTGATTTTTCATTTGCTAGGTATTCTATTTATCTAATTATGAGTAATTCATCTCCATCAGGGAATCTAAGCCTTAGTCAGAGATTTAATGGTAGTCTTTGTTAATAACAGTTAACAACTACAAAAGAATCAATAGTGTGCCTAAGGTTCTAGATAGAAAAGACTTTTGGTCAAATTTTATGTTTTGAATGTTGACATACATATAACATATGCACATATGCATATGTACATTTAAACATATATATGTAAGTATACATAAAAATGTGCATATGTATACCACAAACATTCACACAGTTACACATATATGTAATGACCACCATCATCTTGAAGAGAAATGTGCTTGTCTACTTGTTCATTTTAATTATTACATAATTTAATTTATAAAATCCCTCTGGGTTCTATGTTTTTGTTAAATTGCTTGTTAACATTAACTTTAGTCTTTGTATTAGTTTCTGGTGACTGCTGCACATTAGTTCAAAGTTAATGACTTAAAAAATTACAGAAATTTATTATCTCTCAGTTCTGGAGGCCAGAAGTCCAGAATCAGCTTCACTAAACCAAAATGAAGGTGTCATCAGGGCTGTGCTCCATCCTCAGGTTCTAGGGGAAAGTTTGTTTTTTGACAATTCCAGCTTTTGGTGTCTGCTGGCATTCCTTTTCTTATGGCTACATCACATAAATCTCTGCATGCAATTTTCACATCACCTTCTCTTCTGTATGTTGAATCTCCCTCTACTTCTCTCATAAGGACACTTTTGATGGCATTTAGGACCCATATGGATAATCCAGGATTATCTTCTCAACGTCCTTAAGATCTCAAGATCCTTAACTTAATCACATTTGCAAAGGCCATTTTTTCTTATAAAGTAATATTTACAGGTTCTAGGGATTAACACCTGGTATCTTTGGGTGGCCATTATTCACCCTATGACAGTCCTCAAAGCATGTCATGGAAAAAGCCTTTCCAAGATTGAGGCTTGGTGAAGGGTTATGGTAACTGTAGAGAAACGGAAGAAAAATAGTGTATATTCTAGCTGCTGAACCAGTTGAAATATCCTGCTTAAGGGCCTATAATCAATGTGACTCTAATAGAGGTTTGGATTTGATGGGAAATGAAAATTCTGAACCCCTATTTCAAATTTATTACAATGGGGATTTTTGAATCCTTGGTCACATGGTACAGGGCAATAACACCTACCTTAAGTGGCAATGAATAAAACAGACATAGTCATGGGGCTATTTTTTTTTTTTATAATTTCAGCTACACATATCTCTTTTTGCATTGTGAACAACTCTATCTTGATTCTCTTTGGCCACTTGGCAGCTGACCAAATCTATAAGCCTTCCTCTTGGCAAAACAAAGAGTAGTATATTTCAAGCTGATTTCTCTGGGTAGAGGTATAGGCCCCTAGAAACAAGTATAAATAGAGGTGATGTGCTGTAAAAAATCCGGGCTGGTAGAGTGTTTTCATCCTTAGGTAATTATTAGCAAAAGCCATAAAGTTCATTTTATTTTTTTTTTAGACAGAGTCTTGCTCTGTCATCCAGGTTAGAGTGTAATGGTGCAATCTCGGCTCACTTCTGCCTTGATCTCCAGGCTCGAGCAATCCTCCCACCTCTCGCACCTCAGCCTCTTGAGTTACAGACTACAGGCGTGTCTGTAACCACGGCAGGTTTTTTTTGTATTTTCTGTGGAGAAGTCATAGTCATCATTTCTCTTCAAGGGAGAATTGATATTATTAAACTTTCAGTGAATGGGTTAGTAGTGGTCTTGGCTTTGCCATAATTTTACTGACTGGTACAAGATATACTTTTCCTCCACATGATACAGTGCTTATCTTTATTTTTTTATTTGTATTTTTATTTATTTATTTTTGAGATGGACTCTCTCTCTGTTGCTCAGGCTGGAGTACAGTGGCATGATCTCGTCTCACTGCAGCCTCTGCCTCTTGGGTTCAAGCAATTCTCTTTCCTCAGCCTCCTGAGTAGCTGGGATTACAGGTGCATGCCACCACGCCTGGCTAATTTTTGTATTTTTAGTAGAGATGGGGTTTCACCGCATTGGCCAGGCTGGTCTCGGTCTCAAACTCCTGACCTCAGGTGATCCGCCCGCCTCGGCCTCCCAAAGTGCTGGGATTACAGGTGTGAGCCACTGTGCCCGGCCTACAGTGCTTATCTTAAAAATGATATATATTTTATTTCTTTGTTTCCCTAATGAGATATTCTTTGCAAATTTGTGAGATATAAAATAGGCTGTGCCTCTCTGAAAAATAAATAAAAATAGCTGCATACTGAAATTACTAGAGATAAGGAATGAACACGAAATCAACATTTAATATTAGTAGTCATTTATTAGGTGTTACTTAAAGTAGTTGAAACAAATTGGTTCTTTTGAGATGTTTGAATTTGTGTTCTAAGTTAATTTAGGAAGGCTTCTTGGAGGAAGAGGAAGGGAGATTCAAGAAAAGACTTTAAGTAGCTATATATAGTCTTCAAATGTTGAGGGTGGAGAAGGGAGTCATGTAAATTGGGGATAAAAGGACTTTAAGGAAACTAGGAATAGAGTCTCCTAGCAAGCAGTGATGAAAACAATTAAGCATATATGGAGCACTTGAAGAAGTAACTCCTTATTGAAAAAGGTGGATAGAAGGTAAGGAATGTGTCTGGTCAGTGATCTTCAAGTGTATTAATTCAGACTTTAGGTTCTCATATTTTTGTGTACATGCTTTATATAAAGTATACATAATTTCTTAAAGAACTGTTTGAGTAACCGCCCTTAAACCAAGTTACGAAGTACAATCTCTAGAATAATGACAATAATATTGTACCACACTATCAGCAGATCAAAGTCTCCTTTGCAAGTAGTCTTGTTGTCTTAGATCTGACATTTTTTAAATAATAGGGACCTGTTTTCCTGTTGGCATACTTGGCGCATTTGGTATTAAAACTTACCCTGCTTTTGTTTGCTTTTTTCCCCCTTTCCCTGGCAGCTTAGTCAAACTATGAAACAGGCACGTCACCGGCTAGCATCCTTTAAAACTGTGAGTGAAAAAAAGGGATCAGTGTTTCCAGATGATGGAAGGAAAAGCTTTCCCACCCGAGAGGTAAATTAATTTCTAATACATGATTTAAAAAAAAATACAGGTAAAAAATACAGATAAAGATTTACTTATATCTCAGCATAATTTAGAACTGTAAAATAATTGGAAATAGCCTTAAATACCCAATAGTAGGGGATGCTTGAGTAAATTTTGACATATCCATATGCAGTCTTTCTAAAAATATAATTTTTAAAGAATATCTGAAGATAAGGGAAAGTGTCTGTGATATAAAGTTAAGAAAACAGTTGGATACGAAATTAAGAATGAGATGATCTTAATGAAAATATATGTATATATATTCAACAAATACTTATGGAATGTCTGTGATTGCAGCATTGTTCTAGAAACAGGACTAATAGTGGTGAAAAGATAGACAAAGATCCCTCAAGGAGCTTCTGTGCTACTAGGGAAGCATATAATCAACAAGCAAATAAATATAGAATATAATTTCAAGTGATAAGTGCTATGAAGAGAAATGCAGCAAAATAAAAAGATGAAAAGACTTCCATGTGCATAGACAAAAGCCTAGGTAGAAATGGCACAAGAGGTTAATACTGATTATTTCTGGGTAGTAGTATTACAGGTGATTTTCTTCTGTTTTTTATTTTTAAAAGTTGTCATAAAGTATGTTACTTTCTAATCAGGAAAAAAATTGATACTATTAATTTTTAAAAAGAAAAATTCTTTTGGTTCAAAACTTAAGTGAGAGTGTAGAGGTAGGCTTAGGAGGATATTTAAGTCTACACTTATAAAATGACATTGTTTTGGTGCCTACCTCAGAATTCACAAATTTGGATCCTAAATTTATGTGTTTTCCTGTGTGTACTTAGTTTTGGCATTAATTTCAATGTTTGATAGGCAGCATCTAGTAAAATAGACCATTAATTTATTTTTTAATTTTTTTTTGCCATCATCAACTGCCTCGTTTAGTTCTTTCCCAGTTTTACTTCCTAATTAGTATACTCTTATATTTTCCTGCAATGTACATATAATATATAAATATACTTATATGTGACATATGTATTTTTTATATATATAATTTTTGTATTTATTTGTGTATCTTGACACAACCATCAAAAATGTTTGTCTCGTATGTGTTGGCAGTTGGTTGAATACTAAACTGTAATGTTTTTCTCTTTAATTATAACTAAGAAATTTATAGTTAAATTTAAAAAACAAGTGGGCATAGATATGTGTCCACATATGGCAACATATCCCACATGCCTTCAGTATGGTTGTCTTTTTCTGGCTTTGCCTCATGGCTCCCCATATAGAGTTTCTTTTGTATCTCAATTATTTTCAGATGTTGGTTTTGTGACAGTTTTCATACCTCTTGTGGTTTGGCAGTACAATGGTTTGGGCCATTAGACTGACTCCAGGGTTCTGTTAGATGAGGTGATTAGACACTTTCTACTAAATCAAAAAAAAAAACAGACAGTTACAAGATCTTAGAGATGGTCATTTATATTGTTTGGAAACATGCTCAGACCTTTCAACTGGTGTTTTTCCAGAAGGTGTACTATATTCACAGTTCTGACTGAAATAATTATCCAGTAGACAGGAGGATTAAGTCTGAGATAACATCTTTGTATAAACCAGTTTTATACGTCAGAGGTGCCATTTAAGTGTAATTCTTTATTGTTATGGTGATAATGATGAATTCAGGCTACCTACTTGCTTCCAAGGAATGCATATATGTTTTTCAGGTAAAAATATGAAAAACAAATCTACTCAATACAATTGGGAATGATCTAAGAAATTGGGGAAATTTTTCTTATTACTTGTATCAAGTCTTTCCCTCAAATCTCAACAATTTTCTACCCTCTTAGTTGTGTGAAGTGGGAATTTGCAAGTCAGAAAGAACAATCTATGATTGGGTTGAACCCTGGTTTTATTTCCTTGTTAGTTTTAGTGACATTAGAACCTGTCTGGTTGTTATTGATTCGGATTTGGACATACAAGTAGAACACATACTTGCTTGTACTCTGTCAGGTCGCCAAGACTAAAATCATGAGTCTTCTGAAATTGTTACTGGCTAGAATAGGTGCCAGTTGTCATTTATAAAGTTATTATATTCTCCTGTTTCATTCCATATGTTTTTATATGTGACTGCTTTGTTTGTACAGATGAAGTAGATAGAACTCATGTTTTTTCCCTTTGTTGACTACCAAAACCTAGTAAGATAATTTTAGATCTTTCACAGAAACTCAACTTAGTCTCATGAATATGTTGCTTCCTCTAGACCTATTTATATTTGTAGTAATTTTTTTTTTTTTCCAGAAAGTGCTTTCTAGGAAACCAGCATCCACTGGGATAAATACAGGAATAAGAGGAGAGTTGCCCATTAAGGTTCATCAAGGTCTTTTAGCTGCTGTACCTTACCAGAATTATATGGAAAATCAGGTAGGGAAATATAAAAAGTAGAGGGGAAAGATACTGGCTTATTAGAACTATCCACAGCTAACTAAGGATAGGATAAAGGGTTAAGATGTCCAATATTTTTTTTTAATGGACTTTATTGAGATATAATTCATATACCATACAATTCACCCATTTAAAGCAATTGATTTTCAGTACACACAGTTTGCACAGGGTTGTGCAGCTGTACCACAATCTAATTTAGAGCATTTTATTTTTAATTTTTAAATTAATTTTTAAAAATAACTTTTATTTTAGGTTGAAAGGTACATGTGTAGATTTGTTATATGGGTACATTGCATGTTGCAGGGGTTTGGTGTACAGATTACTTTGTCACGTGACATTACCTAATAGGTAGTTTTCCCATCCTCACCCTCCTTTCACCCTCCACCCTCAAGTACGCCCTGATGTCTGTTGTTTCCTTCTTTGTGTTCATATGTACTGAATGTTTAGCTCCCACTTATAAGTTAGAACATGTGGTATTTTGGTGTTCTGTACATGAATTAGTTTGCTTAGGATAATGGCCTCTAGTTTCATCCATGTTGCTGCAAAAGACATGATCTCATTCATTTTTATGGCTGCATAGTATTCCATGGTGTATATGTACCACATTTTCTTTATCCAATATACCATTGATGGGCATTTAGGTTAATTCTGTGTCTTTGCTATTGTTAATAGTGCTGCAGTGAACATATGTGTGCATGTATCTTTAAGGCAGAGCGATTTATTTTCCTCTGGATATATACCAGATAATGGGATTGTTGGGTTGAATGCTAATTCTGTTTTAAGTTCTTTGAAAAATCACCAAACTGCTTTCCACAGTGGCTGAACTAATTTACATTCCCCTTAGTGGTGTATAAGCTTTCCTTTTTGTCCACAACCTTGCCAGCATCTGTAATCTTTTGGCTTTTTCTGACTGGTGTGAGATGTTATCTTGTGATTTTGATTTGCATTTCTCTAATGATTAGTGGTGATAAGCGTTTTTTCACATGCATTGGCCATGTGTATGTCTTCTTTTGAAGTGTCTGTTAATATCCTTTGCCCTCTTGTATGGAGTTGTTTTTTGCTTGTAAATTTGTTTAATTCCATGTAGATTCTGGATATCAGACCTTTCTTTGATGCATATTTTCTCCCATTCTGTAGGTTGTCTGTTTACTCTGTTGATGGTTGCTTTTGCTGTGCAGAAGCTTTAGTTTAATTAGATCCCATGTGTCATTTTTTTTTTTTATTGCAGTTGCTTTTGGCATCTTCATCATGAAATCTTTGCCTGTTTCTATGTCCAGATTGATATTTCCTATGTTATCTTCTAGTGTTTTTTACGCTTTTACGTTTTACGTTTAAGTCTTTAATTCATCCTGAGTTGATTTCTATATATGGCATAAGGAATGAGTCCAGTTTCAATCTTCTGCATATAGCTAGCCAAATATATCCCAGCACCACTGAATTGGGAGTCCTTTCCCCATTGCTTGTTTTTGTCAGTTTTGTTGACGGTCAGATTGTTGTAGGTGTGCAGCATTATTTCTGGGCTCTCTATCTGTCCCATTGGTCCATGTATCTGTTTTTGTACTGATACCATGTTGTTTTGGTTACTGTAGCCTTGTAGTGTAGTTTGAAGTAGGGTAATGTGATTCCTTCAGGTTTGTTCTTTTTCTTAGAATTGCCTTGGCAATTCAGGCTCTTTTTTGTTTTCATATGAATTTTTAAATAGTTTTTTTCTAATTCTGTGAAGAATGTCATTGGTAGTTTGATAGGAATAGCATTGAATCTGTATGCTGCTTTGGGCAGTATGGCCATTTTAACGATATTGATTCTTTTTATCCATGAGCATGGAATGTTTTTCCATTTGTGTCATCTCTGATTTCTTTTAGCATTGTTTTAAAATTGTTATTATAGAGGTCTTTCACCTCCTTAGTTAGCTGTATTCCTAGGTATTTTATTCTTTTGTGGCTATTGTGAATGGGATTGCATACTTGATTTGGCTCTTAGCTTGGATATTGTTGGTGTATAGGAATACTACTGATTTTGTATCCTGAAACTTTGCTGAAGTTGTTTGTCAGATCAAGGAGCTTTGGGCAGAGACTATGGGGATTTCTAGGTATAGAATCATATCTTCTGCGAACAGGGATAGTTTGACTTCCTCTCTTCCTACTTGGATGTCATTTTTTTCTTTCTCTTGCCTGATTGCTCTGGCTTATGTTGAATAGGAATGGTGAGTGAGGACATCTTTGTCTTGTTCTGGTTTTCAAGGGGAATGCTTCCAGTTTTGCCTATTCAGTATGATGTTGGCTCTGGGTTTTTGTTACAGATGGCTATTATTATTTTGAAGTATATTCCTTTGGTGCCTTATTTGTTGAGGGCTTTTAACATGAAAGGCTGTTGAATTTTGTGAAAGCCTTTTCTGCATCTGTTGAGATCATTCTGTGGTTTTTGTTTTTAGTTCTGTTTATGTGGTGAATCACAATTAATGATTTGTGTATGTTGAACCAACCTTGCATCCCAGGGATAGCTTTATTATGGTGGATTAGCTTTTTGATGCACTGCTGGATTTGGTTTGCTAGTATTTTGTTGAGGATTTTTGCATCTATGTTTATCAAGAATAATGGCCTGAAGTTTTTTTTTTTTGTTGTTGTTGTTGTGTCTCTGCCAGGTTTTGGTATCAGGATGATGCTGGCCTTGTAGAATAAGTTAGGGAGGAGTTCTTCCTCCTCAATCTTTTGGAATAGTTTCAGTAGAAATGGTACCAGCTCTTCTTTATAACATCTGGTAGAATTCAGCTATGAATGTGTCCGGTCCTAGGCTTTTTCTGGTTGGTAGGCTTTTTATTACTAATTCATTTTAAAAACTTGTCATTGGTCTAGTCAGGGATTCAGTGTTTTCCTGGTTCAATCTTGGGAGGTTGTGTGTTTCCAGATATTTAGCCATTTCTTCCAGATTTTCTAGCTTGTGTGTATAGAGGTGTTCATCATAGTCTCCGAGGGGTTTTTTTGTATTTCTGTGGGGCCAGTGGTAATGTCCCCTGTGTCATTTCTGATTGTGTTTATTTGGATATTCTCTCTCTTTTTAATTAGTATAGCTAGTGCTCTATCTTATTACTTCTTTCAAAGGACCATTTCCTGGATTAATTGATTTCTTGTGTGTTTTCTGTTTCTCAGTTTTTATCAGTTCAGCTCTGATTTTGGTTATTTCATGTCTTCTACTAGCTTTGGAGTTGGTTTGCTCTTGTTTCTCTAGTTCTAGTTTGATGTTAGATTGTTAATTTGAGACCTTTCTAACTTTTTGATATGGATGTTTAAAACTATGAACTTCCCTCTTAACACTGCCTTGGCTGTGTCCCACAGATTCTGGTATGTTGTATCTTTTTCCTCATTAGTTTCAAAGAATTTCTTGATTTCTGCCTTAATTTCATTATTTACCTGGAAGCCATTCAGGATCTGGTTGTTTAATTTCCATATAACTGTATGGTTTTGAGTGATTTTCTTAGCACTGATTCCTATTTTTATTGCATTGTGATCTGAAAGTGTGGTTGATTTTTGTTTTTTTTTTTTAATTTGCCGAGGATTGTTTTATGGCTGATTGTGTAGTTGATTTTAGAGTATGTGCCATGTGCAGATAAGAATGTATATTCTGTTACTTTGGGGTGGAGAGTTTTGTAGATATCTATAAGGTCCATTTGGTCAAGTGTTGAGCTCAGGTCCTGAATATCTTTGTTAGTTTTCTGCCTCAACGATCTCTTTTTCTTTTGGAGATGGAGTCTTGCTTTGTCACCCAGGTTGGAGTGTAGTGGCATGATCTTGGCTCACTGAAACCTCCGCCTCCTGGGTTCAAGCGATTCTCCTGCCTCAGCCTCCTGAGTAGTTGGGACTACAGGCACCCACTACCATGCCTGGCTAATTTTTGTATTTTTAGTAGAGATGGGGTTTTACCATATTGGTCAGGCTGGCCTTGAACTCAGTGATCTCTTTAATACTGTCAGGGAGCTGTTGAAATCTCCCACTGTTATTGTGTGGTTATCTCAGTCTCTCTCTCTTTTTTTTTTTTTTTGAGATAGGGTCTCACTCTGTCGTCCAGGCAGGAGTGCAGTGGCATGATCTCAGCTCACTGCAGTCTCTGCCTCCTGGGTTCAAGTGATACTCCCACCTCAGCCGCCTGAATAACTGGGACTACAGGTGCACACCATCATGCCTGGCTAATTTTTGTATTCTTTGGTAGAGATGGGGTTTCTCCATGTTGACCAGGCTGGTTTTGAACTCCTCATCTCAGACAATCTGTCCACCTCGGCTTGCCAGAGTGCTGGGATTACAGGCGTGAGCCTTCGCACCTGGCCTGAGTCTCTTCATAGGTTTCTAAGAACTTGCTTTATGAATCTGGTTGCGCTTGTGTTGGGTGCATATGTATCTAGGATAGTTAAGTCTTCTTGTTCAATTGAGCTTTTTACTGTTATGTAATACCCTTCTTTGTCTTTTTTAAAATTGTTATTTGTTCAGTCTGTTTTGTCTGAAATTAGAATAGCAACCCCTACTTTTTGATGGTTTCCATTTGCTTGGTAGATTTTTCTCCATCCCTTTACTTTGAGCCTATCTGTGTCTTTTCATGTGAGATGAGTCTCTTGAAGACAGCATACCATTGGGCTTTGCTTCTTTACCCAACTTGCCACTCTGTGCCTTTTAATGGGGCATTTAGTCCATTTATATTCAAAGTTAGTATTTGGTGTGTGCAGATTTGATCCTGTCATCATGTTGTTAGCTGGTTATACAGACTCGTTTATGTGGTTGCTTTTTAGTATCACCGGTCTATGTACTTAAGTGTGTTTTTGTAGTGGCCAGTAATAGTCTTTCCTTTCCATGTTTAGCACTCTCTGCAGCACCTCTTGTAAGGCAGGTCTGATGGTAATGAATTCCCGTAGCATTTGGTTGTCTGAAAAAGATCTTATTTCTTCTTCACTTATGAAGCTTAGTTTGGCTGGATGTGAAATTCTTAGTTGTAAATTCTCTTCTTCAAGAATGCTGAATATAGGCCCCCAATCTCTTCTGGCTTTTAGGGTTTCTTTCTGCCAACAGACTTGCTATTAACCTGATGGGATTCTCTTTTTAGATGACTTGCCTCTTCTCCCTGGCTGCCTTTAACATTTTTTCTTTTATTTCAACCTTGGAGAATCTCATAACTGTGTGTTTGGGGGATGGTCTTCTTCTTGTGTAGTATTTCGCAGGGGTTCTCTGCATTTCCTGGATTTGAATGTTAGCCTCTTTAACCAGGTTGGACAAATTTTCATGGATGATATGAAAATATGAATACATTTTGCAAGTTGCTTGGTTTCTTTCCCTCTCAGGGATGCCAATGAGTCATAGATTTTGTCTTTTTATATACTTCCATATATCTTGGAGGTTTTATTTATTCTTCTTTATTCTTTTTTCTGTATTTTTGTCTCACTGAGTTATTTTGGAGAGCCAGTCTTTGAGCTCTGAGGTTCTTTCCTCAGCTTGGTAATTCTGTAATTAATACTTACGACTGCATTATGAAATTCTCGCAGTGTGGTTTTTCAGCTCTATCAGATAAGTTTGCTTCTTAAAATGGCTGTTTTGTCTATCAGCTTCTGTATCGTTTTATTGTAATACTTAGATTCCTTGGACTGGGTTTTGACTTTCTCCTGAATGTTGATATTTTTGTTCCTATCCATGTTCTGAATTCTATTCCTGTTATTTCATCCATTTCAGACTAGTTAAGAATTATTGTTGGGGAACTAGTGCAGTCATTTGGAGGTAAGAAGACATTCTGGCTTTTTGAGTTCTTGCACTGGTTCTTATGTTTGTGGACTGTATTCCTTCAGTCTCTGAAGTTGCTGTCCTTTGGATTTTTTTAAAAATCCTGTTTGATGTCCTTGGGGGTTTGATTCTGGTATAAGGTGGAGTCAGTTGACTGGCTTCATTTCTGGAAGATTTTAGGGGCCAGGACTCAGCTCATGACTCTTGGACTGTGTGCTCTAACTCTGGGGGACTGGTATTGGCCCTGGCTTTGTTCTCTGGCCCCTTAAGGTTAGGAACCTGCCACAATGGAGGAGCTAAGGTGTTCCCAGGCTGCTGGTCCCAACACACTGATGGATGGTGCCAGCCAAAACACTTTTTTGGGTGGTGGCAGTGGGATTCATGCTTGTTTTTATGTGCCAGCAGCAGTGGCAACATGGCAGGGTGCATGCCATGGTGGGATGCTGGCAGGTGCAGGGGTACTGGCCTCATTGTAGGCATTTGCAGTCGTGGTGGTTGCAGTGCTGCACCAGAGGATGGAGCAGTGGGGGTGGGGCCTACTGGCATCATTGTGCATGTTCACTCTGGTGGCAGTGTCAGCATGTCATGGGCTGCTCGCAGGCATGGGGCTGGTGCCCTCCATGTAGGCACTCATGTGCAGCAATGGCTGTGCAGGGCAGGGGGTGGGGCTACTCGTCTCCTTGCATGCCTTTGCATTGGCAGTAGCGGCACACTATTGCAGGCAGGGTGCACTCACATTGGCAGCAGTGGCATGTGGAGTGTATGCACACTGGTGGGGAAGGGGAGGCGAGGTCTGCCTGCACACACACGTGAGCAAAATGATGTTGGGGTTGCTGTGGATGAGTGCATGCTGGAAAAGTGGCATGAGGGAGGATGCAGTGGGGGAAGGGCATAGGCAGGCTCATGCTGGTTGGTGTGGTTCGCTGTGATGGTAAGGCATGGTCTGCCAGCACAGGAGCTATTATGTGGGCCTCTGGGAGGCACCCCGGTGGGCATCTGAGGTTGTACTGCAAGCAAGTGCAGCCAGGCTGGTTCCCTGGGAGAGGCTGGTAGACGGGTGCACTCATGTAAAACTGGCCCTGTCTCACGGACAAGATTGCCCTGCACTGTTCACGTCCAACAGTTCCTCTATGGCTAATGTCTCCTAGGGGAGCAAAGTGGGCCTTGGGGGATGGGCAGCCTGACCATGCCCCACTACAGATACTCCTGTACCAAAACCTCTAGGCTTTGCACTGGCTGGAATTCTACCCCACCACCTCTCTAAGCAGCTCTCCCTGATAGCAAAGTGTCGGTGGGGGTTGTGGGGTCTCCTGCTGCCAGGATTCCAGAGGTCTGTGGAGTAAGCAGGTCGCTCCTTACTTGTTCAATTCATCCCTTCCTCAGGAGCCACTGGGGGCCAGGGACGAGTCCTGGTGCACGGTAGCCCCATTCAAGGTTCCCAGCTTCCTCCCCTTTTGGCCCAGTGTCTGTGTCTTCCCTCTGTCCACTCTTAATGCCTTCCCTCCAAAGATCTGCTAGGAGTTTACCATCTTCCTAATGTTCCAGTGTCTCGGTAGCAGATGTTCCTCTGGGCTGCTTCTAGCCAGCTATCTTGCCTTTGGGATTTGCTCTAGAGCATTTCCTTCTCTCCTTAGAGAAACCCTGTACCTCATTCTTTCCTTGCCCTTAACCTCAGTCCTGGGCAACTACTGATCTACTTTTTGTCTGTATAGGTTTGCCTA
The DNA here is from genome assembly GCF_037993035.2 of Macaca fascicularis. NCBI lineage: Eukaryota > Metazoa > Chordata > Mammalia > Primates > Cercopithecidae > Macaca > Macaca fascicularis. The sequence continues at coordinate 123,554,792 of NC_088388.1, forward strand.
TTCTGGACATTTCATATGAAAGCTATTATATGATATATTGTCTTTTGTGACTGTTTTTTTCTCTTTGCATCATATTTTAAAGTTCATCCACATTGTAGTGGATGTATCAGTACTTCATTCTTTTTATTGATGAATAATTTATTGTATAGATGTACCACATTTGGTTTATCGGTTTATCAGTTGGTAGACTTTGGGGTTTTTTGGTGTTTGTGAATTATGAATGATTGTGTATGAGCAGTTGTGTAAACATTTTTGTGTGGACATTCACTTCTTTTAGGACATTCATTTCTAGGAGTGAAATTGCTGGATCATATAGTAATTCCATGTTTAACATTTCAAAGAACTACTAAACAGTTTTCCACCAGCAATATGTGAGGGTTCCCATTTCTCTGTATCCTCTCTAACACTTATTATTGTCCTTCTCTTCTGTTATATCTATCCTAGTAGGTGTGAGTTGGTATCTCACTGTACTTTTGATTTGTAGTATATTTTCCTGATGACTCATGATCTTCAGTATCTCTTCATGTGCTTGTTGCCCAGTTGTATAACTCTCATGGATAAAACATCTATGCATGTGCTTTGCCCATTTTTAAAATTGAGTTGTCTTTTTGTTATCAAATTGTTAAGTGTTTATATATAAATTTATACATAAAATATATATATTCTGGATACAAGTTCCTTATCATATAGTTGATTTGCAAGTATTTTCTCCCATTCTATAGACTGTTATCTTACTTGATTAATAGTATTGTTTATGGCACAACATTTTTAAATTAGTCACTTCTTTTTTTCTTATGTTGCTTGTGCTTTTGATGAATTATCTAATAATAATTGTTTATCTTAAGATCATGAAGATTTACTCCTATGTGTTCTTTTAAGAATTTTATAATTTTTAGCTCTTGATTTTAGGTCTGTGATCCATTTTGAGTTAATTTTTCTGTATGCTGTAAATAAGTGGTTCATCTTCATTCTTTTGAATATAGGTATCTAGTTGTCTCAGCATCATGTGTTGAAAAGACTATTCTTTCCTCATTGAATTTTCTTGGTACTCTTGTCAAAAATCAATTGACTATAAATTTGAGGGTTTATTTCTGAACTTTCAGTTCTGTTGCATTGTTCTGTATGTGTCAGTATTACAATGTCTTGATTCCTTTAACTTTTGTGGTAACTTTTGAAATTGGGAGGAGTGAGACCCTTATCTTTGTTCTTCTTTTTCAAGAAGGTGTTTTGCTACTGTGCGTCCCTTGCATTTCCATGTGAATTTTATGATTAACTTATTAATTTCTGCCAAGGAAAAGCCAAGTGGCATTTTGATAGGGAGTGTTATAAATTTGAGAAATATTACCATCTTACCAATCTTTACTCTTGATCCATAAACATGTTATGTCTTTCCATTTATTTTGATCATCTGTCATTTCTTTCATTTATCTTTTTAGTTTTCATTATACAATCCTATACTGTAAACATTTTATAACATTTGAACATTTGACTATGCTGACCTACTAAAATTATAATAGCAGTGACCTGAAGCCTAGAATTTTATTGCAATCACATTATGTCTGTAATAGCTACATTGTGTGTGTGTGTGTACGTTTTCATTGTTTTTTTCTTTAGGAACTTGACTATGAGGAACCTGACTATGAGAAATCTTCATCTCTTGTAACTGATGAGAAAGCGAAAGAAGATTTATTTGGGAGAGACCAGCAGGACCAGCAGGATATCCTTTCTGAAGATAAGAACAAACCTTTCAGCAGAGTTCAGGTAAAGCAACAAGAAATTAAATTAACTGTGATTTGGACTAGGTATTGCCAGTAATGTTGTACTGATTTAGGATTGTAGATTTAGCTTTTGTTAAGTTGGACAAAGATTATAATTTCACATTTTATTCTAGTAATTTGCTTCACTGCCATATCATTTTGAGATTATTTTAGGAATCTTTTGGAAAACCTAGAGTATTGCTACTAACTCACATTCTGTATTTGGTGTTTATGTTCACTTTTAGAAAGTAAAATTCAAAAATCCATTATTTGTTCTGATGGAAGAAGAACAACAAAAGCAGATACATTTTGAGGGCCTTCAGGATATTCTGCCAGAAGCTCAGGATTATCTTCCAGAAGCCCAAGGTGATTTGCTGGAAACCCAGGGTGATTTGACAGGAATCCAGAGTGTTGAGCCAGATACCCAGGCTGTTGAGCTGAAGGTTCAGATTACTGAGTCAGAAGGCCAGGCCACTGAGCCAGAAGGCCAGCCTATTAAGACAGAAACTCAGGGTATTATGCTGAAAGCCCAGAGTATTGAGCTAGAAGAAAGGAGTATTGTGTTGGAAACTCAGGATTTTCTACCCCCAAATCAGGCTTTTCTAACTAAAAACCAGGATGTTTTACTCAAAGACCACTGTGTTCTCCCTAAAGACCAGAATATTCTACTCAAATATCAGGACCAGGATTTCCTACCCAGAGACCAACATGTTCTCCCCAAAGACCAAGATATTCTACCTAAATATCAAGACCAGGATTTTCTACCTAAAGACCAGGATTTTATATGTAGAGACCAGCATGTTCTCCCTAAAGACTGGAATATTCTACCCAAACGTCAGGACCAGGATTTTCTACCCAGAGACCGAGGTTATCTTCCCAAAGACCAAAATATTCTACTCATATGTCAGGACCGGGATTTTCTCCCCAGAGACCTGCATGTTCTCTCCAGCGACCAGAATAATCTATCCAAATGTCAGGACCAAGATTTTCTACCAAAATATCAGGTAAAATAGAGTGGAAAGGAGACACAAGAAGAAGAAATAAGTTACTTAGGGTTTTGAGGAGGGATTTGTAAGGACTACAAGTATACCTTGGAGATATTGTGGGTTCAGTTCCAGGCCATTGCAATAAAGCAAATATTGGAATAAAGTAAGTCACACAAATTTCTTGGCTTCCCATTACGTATAAAAGTTATGTTTATATTATACTGTAGTCTATTAGTGTGCAATAGCATAATGCCTAAAAAAAATACATACCTTAATTTAAAAATACTTTATTGCTAAAAAAAAAAGCTTACGATTATCTGAGTCTTCGGCAAGCCATAATCTTTTTGCTGGTGAAGGGTCTTGGCTCAATGTTGATATCTGCTGACTAATCAGGGTGGTGTTTACTGATGTTTGGGGTGGCTGTGGAAGTTACTTAAGACAATAATGAAGTTTGCCACATCATTTGACTCTTTCTTTTATGAAATATTTCTCTGTAGCATGTGATAATGTTTGATAGCATTTGATCCACAGCAGAACTTCTTTCAGAATTGGAATCAATTCCCTCAAACCCTGCCACTACTTTATTAAGTAAGTCTGTGTAACATTCTAAACCCTTTGTTATCATTTTAACAATGTTCACAGTAGATTCCATCTTAAGAAAACACTTTCTTTCCTCATCATAAGAAGTAACTCCTCATCCATTTAAGTTTGAACATGAGGTTGCAGCAATTCGTTCACATCTTCAGGCTCCACTTCTAATTCTAGTTCTCTTGCTGTTTCTACTACATTACTATTACTTCCTTCACTGAAGTCTTGAATGCCTCAAAGTTCATGAGTTCAAATCAGCTTCTTCCAAACTCCTGTTAAAGTTGATATTTTGACTTCCTCCCATGATTCATAAATGTTCTTAATGGCATTAAGAATGGTGGACCCTTTCCAAAGGGTATCAACTTACGTTGTCCATATCTATCAGAGGAATCGCTGTCTATGACAGATAGGTCTTAAGAAATGTATTTTATAAAAAGCAAGACTTGAAAGTCAAAATTATTTCTTGATCCACAAACTACAGAATGGATGTTGTGTTAGCAGGCATGAAAAAACAACATTAATCTCCTTGTAGATCTTCATCAGAGCTCTTGGGTGACTAGGTGCATTGTCAATGAGCCGTTTAAAAGGCATCTTTTTTTTTTTTTTTTGGAACAGTTGGTTTCAACAGTAAGTGTAAAATATTCTATAAAACATGTAAACAGACGTATTGTCATCTTGGCTTTGTCATTCCCTTCACAAAGCACAAGAAAAGTAGATTTAGTACCATTCTTAAGGGCCCTAGGACTTTTGGAATGGTAAATGAGCATTGGCTTCAACTTAAAGTCACCAGCTGCATTAGCCAATAACAAGAGAGTCAGCCTGTCCTTTGAAACTTTGAAGCCAGACATTGATTTTTTCTCTCTAGCTGTGAAACTCCTAGTCATCTTTTTCCACTATAAGGCTGTTTTGTCCACACTGAAAATCTGTTGTCCAGTGTAGCCACCTTCATCAGTGATCTTAGCTATATCTTCTGGATAACTTGCTGCAGCCTCTCATCAGCACTTGTTGCTTCACCTTGTGCTTTCATGTTATAGAGACACCTTATTTCCTTAAACCTCATGAACCAACCTCTGCTAACTTCCAACTTTTCTTCTGTAGTTTTTTCACTTCTCTCAACCTTCATAATGTTGAAGAGAGTTAGGGCCTTGCTCTGGATCAGACTTTGACTTAAGGAGATGTTGTGGCTGGTTTGATCTATCCATACCGCTAAAACATTTTCCATATCAGCAATAAGGCTTTCTTACTTACCATGTATTCACTGGAGTAGATTTTAATTTCATTCAAGAACTTTTCCCTTGCATTCAAAACAAGGCTGTTTGGTACAAGAGGTCTAGCCTTTGGACTGTCTTGGCTTTCAACAGGCCTACTTCACGAAGCTTAATAATTTCTAGCTGTTGCTTTAAAGTGGGAGACGTGGTTCTTTCTTTCACTTGAACACTTAGAGGCCATTGTAGGGTTATTAATTGGCCTAGTTTCAATATTGTTCTGTCTCAGTGAATAGGGAGGCCTAAGGAGAGGTGGGGGGTGGCCAGGTGGCAGAACAGTGAGAACACACACAACATTTATCAGTTAGGTTTGCTGTCTTATATGAGTGTGGTTATGGTGCCCCAAAACAATTAGGATAGTAACATCAAAGATCACTGATCACAGATCACCATACCAGATACTATAATAATGGAAAAGTCTGAAATATTGTGAGAATTTCCAAAATGTGACACAGAGACATTACGTGAGCACATGCTATTGGAAAAGTGACGCCAGTGGATTGACTTGACATATGATTGCCACAGACCTTCAGTCTGTAAAAAACACAGTATCTGCAAAGCATAATAAAACCAGGTATGCTGTATATTGTACCTGATTTGGAGATCCATACTTGGAAAAAATAGTTTCTTGATTGGTTTCTCAAAACTCCAAATCTCTTACTGAGTGTTATAGTATTACCAGCAGCATATTACTCCAAATAAACAATTTGCTGTTTCTTTTCTTTTTCTATCTTTAGTTTTTTAAATCAACACTCTACCCAGATTTTATGAACAATTTAACTTTTTATTTTTAATCTTCTTCATTAGGAAAAAATTTCTGGCAACAAGGAAGAAGAAAGAGAGCAACAGGAATTAGATTACTTAGGGTTGTGGTTGGACTTTTGTGCAATGGAGTGTAGTTTTTTGTTTTATTCCATAAGGTGCTCAGTTATATTCTGATCTTAGTTAACTCCAGAATTCTCACTAAAACCTAAAGTCTTAACCTGTCATTCTTAACTGAACAATTGGTATGTTGTGTTTATTCTTTTTTAGAAAGCAGATCTGAAGCAGCCAACATCCATTTTGATAGATAGGAGAGGGAGAGAGGCGCTTCCTCTGGATGTCCATCAGGATCTTCTATGCAGGCATCATCAGGCCTCCATCAGAGGCAAGGTAGAAAAGAAAAAAGAGACCAACAGGAACTGAATTATTTAGAGTGTAGTTTGAAGTTTTCAAAGGTTGTTCTTAGGTAAACTTTGGAATTGACAGAAAGTATGGGTTTCTCTTTTATTCCATAATGTCTTAAATTATCCTGAAAAAAACTACCCTTTGGCCTTCAATGAAGCCTAGAATATTATTGCTATCATGTTAGCCTTACTAGACAATTTATAGTTTATGATTATTTTCTCTTTTAGAAAGTACACTTTAAGGAGCCATACTCTGATATGACAGATGAGAAAGGGAGAGAAGACTTGTCTCTGGCAGATTATCAGTGTTTGCCTCCCAAATCCCAGGACCAGGATGACATCAGAAACCAGGTAGAGCAGAATGAAAAAGATATAAACAGGAAGAAAGTACCCGGGTTTTATACATCCCAACAACTGGTAATTTAGAATGAGGGACTTTGGAGCTAACCTAAGAAAATAGTGGCTTTTTTTTTTTTTTTTTTTTTTTTTTTTTTGATGGAGTCTTGCTCTGTCGCCCAGGCTGGAGTGCAGTGGCATAATCTCGACTCATTGCAACCTCTGCCTCCTGGATTCAAACGATTCTCCTGCCTCAGCCTCCCAAGTAGCTGGGATTACAGGCACATGCCAGCATGACCGGCTAATTTTTGTTTTTTTAGTAGGGACAGGGTTTCGACATGTTGGTCAGGCGGGTCTCGAACTCCTGACCTCAGGTGATCTGTCTGCCTCTTCCTCCCAAAGTGCTGTGATTACAGGCGTGAGCCACTGTCCCTGGCCAGAATATAGTATTTTTTATTCCTTCCCACATTAGTGGGAAGATTATCCTAAGTCCTATTAGAACAGAGGAACTGCTCTTCAGGAGCATAGAGTGTTAAACCCTAAACAATTCAGTTTCTCCTGGTTTCCTCTTTTTTTAAATTTTTTTTTATTTTTCTCTTCTACTTTGTACTTCAGTGGTACAAAAGACCCTGGTCTAGGGAACTATATGAGTCAAAATCAGTTCTGTGCTTTCTGAGGCTGATGTATCATGTTCATATCTTATTCCAGAATCAGTTGACTATTTTAATTTAACAAGATAATTATTCAGCTCTTACCAAAGCCAATAGTATTGCTGCAAGTATATGCCCCTACATGAACAATGTAGGATCTAGAAGATACTTAGGATTTGGTGAGTTCATCAGACTGTTCTGTCCATGATGGGATTAAGAATTAAGGTCTACATAGTTGAGCTAAAAGTGTAACATCTCCCTCATATCAAAATATATCAGAATATTTTTACCTAGTTTCATTTCTCTGGAGTTTTCACTGATGCTTATGATATTATGATTAGCATTACACAATTTTTTTTCTATTGTTGTTTTTCCTTTAAAACATGTTTCTCAAGCAACCTGCATCTTTTATGAGAGAAGAGAGAGTGAGAGAAGAATTGCCTCTGGACTGTCATCAATATGTTGTACCTAAAATCCAGGACCAAGACTCTCCTAGAGAACAGGTAGAACCGAATACAGTAGGAGGACTGTGTACTTTCTAAAAGAGGAACAAGGCTAAATTATATAACATTGAGGCTGAAGCCTGTCAAACCAGCTTGTTTGTGGGATACATAGAATTAAGGCCTCCAGAATTAAGCTAAGAGTATAATGTTTTTGGTTATTTCAAAATGTGCCAGAGTAATCTGGAATTTGCTTTAAAATACTCCAGGAGAAACGTTGGAGAAGAGATAGATTAAAAAGCAAAATGTTGCTAATTGTTGAATCTGTGTAATTGTTGAATCTTGAGATTCATTATACTTTTTTTTTCCTACTTTGAGGCATGTTTGGAAATTTTTATGTTGAAAAACACACACACACACACACACACAGAGCTTTAACTGTGTTCTGTTATCCTCATCTAGTGTCATTACTCTGGGATTGTCACTGAAGTCTATAATATTGTCACTAGCCCATCATTTCTGCTTAGACAATCAGTTTTGTATTTTGTTGTTCCTTTAGAACAAGCATTTCAAACCACCCTCATCTTTTGAGAAATGGGAGATTGCAAGAGGAAATACTCCTGGAGTGCCATCGGTATGTTTCACACAATATTCAAGATCTAGTCTCTCCTAGAGAAGTAGAGCAGAATATATTGAGTAAGTAGCAGAGTGTAAATTGCTTTTTTTTTGGCTGAAGATTGACAGGGCAGTGTAACTGCTTCAGGAATTTAGCATTAAGGTCAGTAATAATGGGCAAAGAATATAACATTCTTTTGTTCTGTGATGTATCACACCATTCTGACCTATTGAAACTACTTCACTCGTCTTCACTGAAGCTTTTACTATTGTCACAGGAAGGATGATCCTGCTTGAATAATTTATGTTCAGTGTTTATGTTGTCTTTTAGCACAGGAACTATGAGCAGACCTCACATGATATGACAGATGAGAGATGGAGAAAGGAGTTACTTCCCGAGCGCCATGGATATATTTTACATGAAATCCGAGATCCAGGCTCTGCCAGAGAGCAGGTAGAGCAGGGTATATTAAAGAGTAAGCAGCAGAAAGCAAATTAGTTAGAGTTGGAGTTGGGCTTATCATAGATTCATTACCAAAAAAGATCATGATGATCGTGTTATTTGTTTTTAATATTAGCAATAGTATTATTAATATTATGAATAACAGCTTACATTGATTGAACACTTACCACAGCCAAAATGGTTTTAGAATTTTATATGAAGTATCTTGATTTTCATAATAACCATAGAAGATAGATACTGTTATTATCATTGGTTTATAGATGACATTTAAGATTGCTTTGCAGGTAGAGTTAAGATCCAGAACGGTGACAAGAAGTATAATGTCTACTTTTATGCCATAATATATCAGACTATTCTGACTTACTTAGATTACTTCAGGGCTATCATTGAAGCCTACAGTATTATCACTACTGTGATACCACTGCTCACACAATTTGGGAAGTGTTTTTGTATCTTTTAGAACTTAGACTTTAGGCAGCAGCCATCTGTTTGGTCGGTCAGCTGAAAGATGGCCAGAGGATTTGCTTCTGGGTGGCCATTACCACCTTTCACCCACGCACCAGAGAGATACTTCCGGCAGACGACAGGTAGAGCACACCATAGGGTATGAGCAGTGGAATTTAAACAAGATTGTAGGTACCTACTAAACTGGGAGTGGTCAGGCTGATCAAGAAGCACATTCCTGTTTTATTTCATACAGTGCAAAATGTGTCCTGAGATTATTATCCTAATCCTAAGATTATTTGAGGTCTCTCATTGAAACCTAGGGTATTTTGGGGAGCATTTATTGCCCATTTGAAAAACTATAATTTTATATGTATTTTTATAAAAGGCATATTTCTGATGGCCATTGTCCTTTACAGTGTGAGAGGGGAAGAAATGAGCCGTTCTGAGGGCGGGGATTATGAGGATCTTCCACCCCATGGCCAGGGCTAGATCGCCATCAGTAAGCTGGTAGAGCATAAGGCAGGAGCATCAAGAAATAAACTAATCAGGTTTGGGCTGGAGCTTGTTAGGTTCCTCTTGCCTAAGGTTTGGGGGCATTGAGTTAAGATCTGTAGTTTTTCAAGAAAATGTTACAATGTCCTGGCCTACTAAGATTTTTCTGTGGCTTAACTGAAGTTTGGTTTTTATCACTGAAATTTTACCCCTTTCTGCATAATTTTTATTTTCCAGTTTTATGTTTTGAAAAACAAAGGCTTACGGCAACCAGCAGTGTTAGGCTGTATGAAAGAGCCTGGAGGGACATTTTCTCTCGGCCTCTTTACGAGAGCAGAATTCTAAGGAGGCGAAGAAGCAGAAAAGAGAGTTTGGGCTGAGGTTTTCAGGACTGAACTGCAACTCTTGGTGATTTGTAGTTTGGGTCTATAAGGTTGGCCTAAGGGTATGCTGCTGTGTTTTAGTCTACATTGTCATTTATACATCCTGAGCCCTGCCAGGCTCTTTCCTACCTCCGGTCTTTTGCATGTGTTTTTTCCTCTTGTCTGGGTAGTCTTCCCTTTTTCCTTCATAAAGTCGGTCCCTTCTTATCCTTCAGGTTTCAGCTTAAATGTCACCTCCTTGGAAAAGACCGTCCTTACCACCTTATCAAAAATAGATCTCCTCTTTTCTGTTTTTCTTTATCCTTGCATTCTGTTTGTTTCCTTTTCAGTGCAAAACAATTTGTAGTTAGTTACTAGTTTACTTGTTTTCTTATTGTCTAGAGATTTCCCACTAGCCCATAAGCGTTGTGAGAGAGGTACCATACCTGTTTTATTTACCATTATATGAACAGCACTTGGCACAGTGGCTGGTACCTAGTAGTCACTCGGTAGATATGTTTTGAACGGATTAGCCAATCAATCAAACATCTATTGAGCACCTTTTAGGTTTTAGCCATCGTTTAAATACTAAATATCAAAGATACAGTTGTGAGCAAGACACAACACTCAAATTTCAGGCAATCTAAAGAAGAGAGACTGATACATAAACATAATTATGAAGCAGCGTAATTAGCAATAGAGGACATATAGGGCATTCACAAAGCACACAAGAGGGGTACTTACTCCAGACTATTCAGTTCAGGTTACAGCTTTGGTGGTCTGAGTCTCTTGTCCTTCTGCTGTTACTGTCCCTGGAAATTTTCAACCCTGGAATAGCCTTTTCTCCTTTTTTTTTTTTGAGACAGAGTCTCACTTTATCACCTAGGCTGGAGTGCAGTTGTGCAATCTCAGCTCACTGCAACCTCTGCCTCCTAGGCTCAAGTGATTCTTGTGTCTCGGTCTCCTGAGTAGCTGGGACTACAGGCATGTCCTACCATACCTGGCTAATTTTTGTATTTTTAGTAGAGATGGGATTTCGTCGTGTTTGCCATGCTGGTCTCAAACTCCTGACCTCAGGTGACCCTTCCTTCTGAGCCTTCCAAAGGTGCTGGGATTACAGGTGTAAGCCACTGCGCCTGGCCATCTTTTCTCCTTTTACGCTGCCAAATAATCTAGCCTTTTTGAACAAAACACTTTAATAGTATAGATTTATACCATATTCATACTTAGGGTTTCCAGTCACAGCTAGGTTCCCAGGGCTGCTTAGTATTTTTTCTTGCCTATTCCCTACCACCTTGCTCTCCAGTGCTCTACACTGACTATTCTAAATCTTAAACACTCCTTAAACTTCTTGCTGCACCCGCATATTCTCAACTTTCATACAGAAAATAAAAGCTATCACACAATAACTGCCTTAACCATTTACTTTCTTTTTGTTGCTGTTATTACTTATTCTTACTATCTCGGAGGAAAAGTTTTCTCTTCAAGCCCCACCTGCTATATTCTCTGCTCTTCAAAGTTAATCACTGTCAAGAGTTGTATGCATCCTTTGAGTCCTCTTTATAAGCATTTATACACATGTAAATGTAGACACATTAAAAAATTGTGATAAAATATACATATAAAATTTCCCATTTTAATCCTTTTTAAGTATACAGTTCAGTGGTGTTAGGTACACTCACATTGTTGTGCAACCATCACCACAATCCATCTCCAGAGTTTTTTTCCATCTTGTAAAACTGAGACCGTATACACGTTAAACAGTAATTTCTCAGTCTCTTCTCCCCATGTCCCTGGCAACCATATTCTACTTTCTGTCTTCATGAATTTGATTACTCTCGGTACCTCATGTAAGTGAAATCATACAGTATTTGTCCTTTTATGCCTGCCTTATTTCACTTAGCATAATGCTATGGCATATTATAGGAGTTACTTCCTTTTTAAGGCTGAATAGCATTCCACTGAATGTATATACTACGTTTTGTTTACCCATATATCCATTGACTCTTCACAATCCGTTTTCTTTGTTCTAGACCTTCCTATACAGTATGAATCCTGTTGTGTAAGGTTCCTTTTACTCAGCATAATGTTTCTGAGATTCATTCATGTTGCTGCATCAATAATGTGTTCTTTGCATTGCTGTGTAGCATTCCATTATTTGAATATATCACAGTTTGTTTATTCAATCTCCTATTGATGGACATCTGGGTTGTTTCCTGTTTGTAGCTATTTGGTACTGGGAATGGGGTGCTGCTACAACAAATATTGAAAAAATGTGGAAATGGCTAAAAAAATGGGTAATGGATAGAGGTGAAGAATTTTGAGGCCCCTGACAGAGAAAGCCTTTATCATTTTTTAAATTATTGTTGTATTTTGAAACAGACTCTCACTCAGTTGCCCAGGCTGGATTGCAGTGGCATAATCATTGAAGCGCAAATGGGTGGCTCAAGTGATCCTTCTGCCTCCGCCTCCTAATTAGCTAGGACTACAGGTTGTGCTACCCATGCTTGGCTAATGTTTATATTTTTGTGGAGACGGGGTCTTGCTGTGTTGCCTACTCTGGTCTTGAGCTCCTGGCCTCAAGTGATCCTCCTGCCTGAGGAGGCTGAGGAGGATCCCAAAGTGTTAGGATTGCAGGTGTGAGCCACTGCTCCTGGCCGTCATTTTAGAGAATATCTTCATTTTTAGAAGCAAAATATTGGTGGAAATGTGTACATTAAAGATACTGCCAGCTGGGCATGGTGGCTCATGCCTATAATCCCAGCACTTTGGGAGGCCGAGGTGAACGGATCACTTGAGACCAGGAGTTTGAGACCAGACTGGCCAACATGGTGAAGCCCTGTCTACTAAAAATATAAAAGTTAGCCAGGCATGGTGGCATGCACCTATAATCACAGCTGCAAGGGTGGCTGAGGCACAAGAATCACTTGAACCCAGGAGGCAGAGGTTGCAGTGAGCCAAGATCGCACCACCGCACTCCAGCCAGGGCGACAAGAGCAAAACCCTGTCTCAAAAATAAATAAATAAATAAATAAATAAATAAATAAATAAATAAATAAAATAAAAAATAAATAAAAATACTGCCAGTGAAGCTCAAGGAAATGAGGAACATGTTATTGGAAACTGGGGGAAAGGTAATGCTTGTTATTTAGTGGTAGGAAGCTTAGCTAAATTGTGTCCTACAGTTGTATGGAAGGCATAACTTGCAAGCAATGAACTTGGAAATTTAGCTGAGATTTGCAAGCAAAATGCTAAAGGTACAGTGTGGTTTCTTCTTGTTATTCCCCAGAGAGGCTGCCAAGGTCTGTCTGGAATCCCTCTCTCCATGTCGTGTACTAGAAATTATTGAGGCGGTAAGCTGGGACAATTGTAGTGCTGACCACATTTGTTTCCTGTCTATGAGAAATAATTATCCTGTGCTTCCTTATAGCCAGTGTTTAAAAACCATTGTCTTATAGATTTTTGTTTGTTTTTTGTTTCTTCAGTCTTCAGGAGGAAGGTAAATTCTGTTCTATTATTGTACTGTGGCTTCAAGCAGAAGTCTCTTTATTTGAATATTACTTAATTTCATTCTAATTGACCTATTATCTTTTTGGCTCTATCTCTTCATATTATCTTATAATGGTTGCTCTGAGGATTACAGTATACATACTAAACCTTTCACAGTCTACTTTGAGTTAATAGTTTACCACATTAAGTAAATGTAGAAGCTTTATAATCAGACAGGTCATTTTACCCTTTCCCCTTTATGTTAAAATTGTCATAGGTGTTCCATCTGCCTACACTGAAAACTCCGTTTTTTTTTTTTGCCTTCAATAATCATACATGTTTTTGTGAAAAACTTGAGAGAGTCTCTACCTTTTTTTTTTTTTGAGACAGAGTCTCTGTTGCCTAGGCGGGAGTGCAGTAGTGTGATCTCGGCTCAGCAACCTCTGCCTCCCGGGTTCAAGCTATTCTCCTGCCTCAGCCTCCTGAGTACCTGGGATAATAGGTGCATGCCACCATGCCTGGCTAATTTTTGAATTTTTAGTAGAGATGGGGTTTCGCCATGTTAGTCAGGCTGGTCTCGAACTCCTGCCTGGTGATCCACCCGCCTCCGCCTCTCAAAGTGCTGGGATTACAGGTGTGAACCACTGCGCCCGGCCGAGAGTCTCTACTTACTGACTCTTTTTGTTGCTTGTCTTTCATTCCTGAAGTTTCAAATTCCTCCCTGGTATCATTTTCCAGCTAACTTTCTTTACCTTTTCTTGTGGTGCAGGTCTTGTAGCAATGCATTTGCTTAATTTTCTTTCATCTGAGAATATCTCTTTTGTCATCAGTCCTAAAATTTATTTTTACTGGATATGGATTTCTGGATTGACAGTTCTTTTCTTTCAGCACATTAAAAATACTGTTCCACTGTCTTCTGGTTTCCAGTCTTTGATAGCAAATTTATAATTATTTGAGTCATTGTTCTTCTATATGTAATATGTCTATTTCTTCTGGCTACTTTCAAAACTCTTGTTATTTTTTGGTTTCCAGCAGTTTAATTATGATGTGTCTAGGCTTAATGTTTTTTAGTTTATCCCATCTCAGGTATGATGAACATTTTCAATCTGTAAATCTGTATCTTTGACCAAATTTGGGAAGTTTTTTGCCATTATGTCTTCAAATGTTTTTTATGTACCAATTATTTTCTCCTTTCCTTCTGCAACTCCATTGACACAAATGTTAGACCTTTTGATATTGTCCCACAGATGCATCATCGACATGCTGTTCGGTTTTTTTCCAGTCTTGTTTTTTCTCTTTGTTCTTCACATTGGATCATTTATATTGATCCAGTAGATTCAAGTTCGCTGACTTTTTTTTCATTCTTCTATTGAGTCTATCCTGTGAAATTTTGATTTCACGTATTGTATTTTTCTGTCTCTAAAATTTGGATCTGTATTTTTAAATAATTTTTATTTTTGTGCTGAGAACTTCTGTATTTTCTTTCACTTCAATTGGGTTTGCCTTTTCCTCATAGATATAGTATTAATCACTGCTTTAAAGGTTTTGTCTGTTAATTCAACATCTGGGTCACCCTGGAGTTGGGATCTGTTTATTATCTTCACCCCTCAAAGTTGGTCACATCTTCCTGCTTTTTTCTATGTCAACTAACTTTAAGTTGTATCCTAGACTTTTTTTTTTTTGAGGTGGAGTCTTGCTCTGTCATCCAGGCTGGAGTGCAGTGGCGTGATCTCGGCTCACTGCAACCTCTGCTTCCTGAGTTCAAGTGATTCTCGTGTTTCAGCCTCCCTAGTAGCTGGCATTACAGGCGTGTGCTACCACTCCTGGCTAATTTTTTTATTTTTTATTTTTAGTGGAGACAGGGTTTTGCCATGTTGGCCAGGCTGGTCTTGAACTCCTGACCTCAAGTAATCCACCTGCCTTGCCCTCCCAAAGTGCTGGGATTACAGGCATGAGACACCATGTTAGCCACCAGGCTAACATTTTTAATATTGTATTTTGAGACTCTGGTTTCTGTTAAAATCCTCTGAAGAATATTGTCTCTTTTGTTGTTTATTCTAGCAGGCAGTCAGCCTGGTTAAATTCCAACTGTAAGTGATCTCTCCTGTGCACAGTGGCTCCAATGTTTAGTTAGTTTTCAAAGCTTTTAATATATTCCTATAGGTCTGTCCCATGCACGCACAGTTCAGGGGTGATTCTGAGATATGTGCGAGTTCACACACAGAATTAAGGGGTCCACTTTCTAGCTCACTTCTCTCTAGGTTACCCCCTACGCTCTCCAGATCCCAGGAGCTACATTTCCTAGAAGTCTTAGTTACAATCAATGAGAGCAAGAGAGAGAGCCCAAAGTGTGCTTCATCGTTGGCGCGTACTGGGAGTCCAGTTTTCTTTATTGAAAACAGAAAGTAATTTCATTTTTATTATAGAGAAGATAAGCACAAATGAAAAAGATAACCAAAATTTTAGAGATACTTCTCATGAACATTTTGCTGTATAGATTTTCAGACTTTTAGAGTCACAAAACAAATAACTTTTAAAATAATAATAGCTTTATTGATATAAACAATTTATTCTTGTTATTCATAGTAGTTGTGTTATATAAAGTTGTTACAAACACTGAATCAGGAAATACTGAATTTTTGCTCCTAGGGGAGATAACTGGGTTAGATTCCTGCAAGCCTCTGGTCATACAATTTTTGTTAGCTAATCACTACATAACCTTATTTTATATATATTTCTCTTTAAAACACCTTATTTAATATACATGGTTGATCTGTTAACATGAACTCACAGCCAACAGCACTGTAACTCATGCTGGAATGAAGCTTATGTAACACGCATATTTTTTCCATAAGATACACCACTGCCTTTTTGTGCTTAGTAATAATAGATAGTACTTCAGCTATGCATGGGGGCCATTTTAACAGTGAAATCACCAACATAGAACACAAACATGCAAACACGTGGCACCAAATAGACTGCAAAAAGGACACTTGTTTACAGCATGACAGCTGAAACAAAAAGGCAGAGTATCACCTTGGTCAGCCTCAGTTGGCAACATGCATGTTGGGTGACTCACATTTTTCACAACTCTGTGCATGTCTGCAAAGGCCTGCAAAAACACCTTGAGTACTGGGATTACACACAAATTTTAGTGAATAGGCAAATCTGCAAATATATAATATGCAAATAATGAATGATTGTAATTCACATACCATACAATTGACCTATTTAAAGTATACAGTGTTTTTAGTATTTATAGGGTTGTGCAAAAATCACAGGTTGTGTTTGTGGCATTAACCACAATCAGTCTCAGAACATTTTCATCACCCCCTAAAAGTCCTGTACCACTCCCCTTTTCCCTTTAGCCCCACCTCCAGTCCTAGGCAACCACTAAGCTATTTTCTGTCTTTACAGATTTGCCTGTTCTGGATAGTCTGTGCAAAGGAGACCATGAAAGATATGACCTTTTGTGACTGGCTTCTTTCACTTAGCAGATGTTTTCAAAATCCACTGATGTAGCATATAGCAGTACTTCGTTCCTATTCACTGCTGAGAAATATTCTATTTTGTGCATATAGCACATTTTATTCATCAAATGATGGAAGTTTGGCTTATTTCTTGGCTGTTAGGAATAATACTGCTGTGAACATTTGTGTACAATTTTTTTTTGTGGGCATATTTTTCACTTCTCTTGGGCGTATACCTCATAGTGGAGTTGGTGGAATGTATGATAACTGTGCTTGACCTTCTGAGGACCTGCCAAACTGATTTTTCCAAAGTGGCTGCACCATTTTTCACTCCCACCAGCAGTATGCGAGGGCTCAAATTTCTTTACATCCTCATCAACACTTGGTATTATCTGTATTTTTAATTATTGCCATCCAAGTGGGTGTGAAGTAGCACCTCACTATACTTTTGATTTGTATTTTCCTGATAGCTAATGATGTTGAACACCTTTTCATGTGCTTACTGACCATTTGTATATCTTGCTTGGAGAACTGTTAGATGCTTTGCCCATTTTGTAATTGGGTTATTTGTGTTGTGATTATTGAGTGTGAGAATTCATAATATGTTCCACATACAAGTCCCTTATCAGATACATATGATTTGCAGATGTTCTCCTGTCTGTGTGTTGCCTTTCACTTTCTTGGTGGTTTCCTCTGCAGCACAAAAGTTTTTAGTTTTGACAAAGTCTAATTTGTCCACTTTTTCTTTCATGGTTTGTGCTTTTATTGTCATATCTAAGAACTCATTACCTAAGCCAAAATCATGAAGATGTACTCCTATGCATTCTTCTAAGTCTTATAGTATTAGCTGTTATATTTAGGCCTATGATCAATTTTGAGTAAATTTTTGTGTATAGTGTTAGGGAGAGGTCCAACTTCATTCTTTTGCATGTGCATAACCTGTG
Source organism: Macaca fascicularis (assembly GCF_037993035.2). Classification (NCBI taxonomy): domain Eukaryota; kingdom Metazoa; phylum Chordata; class Mammalia; order Primates; family Cercopithecidae; genus Macaca; species Macaca fascicularis. Next base: position 123,572,262 of record NC_088388.1, read on the forward strand.
TCCCAGAATCATCTGTTAAAAAGACGTTTATTTTTCAATTGAATTGTCTTGGCACTCTTATTGAAAATCAATGCATTATAAATGTAAGAGTTTATTTCTGAACTCTCACTTTTATTCTGTTGATCTATAGCATATCTATCCTTGAATTAGTACAGTTTGTCTTGATTATTGTATCTTTGTAGTAAGTTTTGATGTTAGGAAGAGTCCCCTAACTTTGTTCTTTTTCAAGACTGTCTTAGCTATTCTGGGTCCCTTGCATTTTCATAAGAATTTTAGGATCATCTTGTCAATTTCTGCCAAGAATCAACTGACATTTTGATGGAGGTTTATTAAATTTGTTGATCGATTTGGGGAATGCTGCCAATATTAGGTCTTCCAGTCCATAAGCGTGGGATGTCTTTCCATTATATAGGCCATCTTTCATTTTTTTTAAACAATGTTTTGTGTGTTTCAGAGTGTAAAATTCACACTTCCTCTGTTAAATTTCTCAGTGTTTTATTCTTTTTTAAGATATTGTAATTGTAAATTTTTTCTTAATTTACTTTCTAGATTTTTCTTTACAAGTATAGAAATACAATTGATTTTTGTATATTGATCTTGTATCCTGCAACCTTGTTGAAAGATAAATAACTTTTAAACTTTAGAGATTAAATAATTTTTAACTTTTTATTTCTAAAAGTTGGAGATCATCATTTGACCTATATAATGTCCAAGTAGATATACCAAGTTATAAGGCTTTCCCAGTAAACATGGGTGGAAATTAGCCTGTTTCCTCCATGCCATTCCAGTTGTTGATATCATATTTTCTCTCAACTCATGCACACTAAGAGGGTTTTATAAATTCAAAGTGATCATATGTGGAATTGAAATATTAAGGAATCTGGCTATTTATCCTAGATTCTATTCCAAGTACACTCATGACAGTGATTTCAAGTGACCACTTTAAAAGAATTTTCATTCTGAACATTTTAATTTTTTGTTTATTCATATTTTTGACCTGAACCCTTTTCTTCGATTTATTATTTTGTGTTTGGTTAATTCCTTCTGAAATGGCTTCCTTTCATTCTTTTTTGATTTTATTCTTTATATCCCCCTTTTTATTTGTTTATTTATTTTTTGCTTCTTTATCCAATTGAGCCCAAGTTTGCAAAAGAAAAGACTAGATAAAAATATCAAAATGGCTCATGAGGTAGTTTTTGGTAATTTTGTCACTTTGTGTGACTGGACCTTCTAACAGGCTTATGATGGATATCGATCAGGATTGAGCACTGAATTCCAAGCTCCACTCGCATTTCAGTCTGGCGTAGATAAAGAAGAAGATAAGAAAGAGGTATGTAATGATACTGCTTTTGGACACCAATATTTCTACTATGATAGTATTAATATATGAGAAATAGGAAACAATTTGTTGTGTCCTAACACATAAAAGAGCTAATACCACAAATTTCATAAATAAAATAAAAGTTGCTTCACTCGTTATAATGTGTTGAATTTCTTTTCCAAGCTCCTATGAGTTAGGGTACATTGATATGAAACCAATTATTGTATACTAATAAATTTCTCCAGCTAATGTATATTTGCCACTATAACTTATTTAAAGGAAGATAATTACTTTATGGCTTTCTTTTTTTTCTCTCTCTCTTTTCAATCTAAAGTTAGTTTAAACCAATAGTTCTTAAACCTGGCCATGCACCAGAATCAGATGGGAAGTTTTTTTCAAAATACAAATATGCCTAGATCTAAACCAGATACACCAGATCAATATCTGAAAACGGAGGTTTAGGGCATTTTTGTTTTTTAAAAATACCACTGGTGATTCTGATGCATCCTCAGTATTGAGTATAGACCTTCAATAATTTTTAGCAAAAAGCCCTGTACTACTCTGGTATATACATAGACATGCTTTTTGCTCATTGAATAGCTTGTGTATTTAAAAGAGTGTATATAAATCCAGAGGTACGAACAGATCACATACAGTCTAGTAGGACTTGCTTTTATTCTACTCATGTTGTTTATGAGTCTGAGGCTTTATTATACCTCAGCCCTTCTACCCTCCTCTGTGCCATATTAGGCTAGGCTTAGAGTATGCTTTTGTGATACTGTTTTAATTTTGAAAAGTTAAAGTAATTATTGTTCTGTTATAAAATATCTTCTACATTCTTTCTGTGGCCCTGCTTTTATGGTACTTACTACTTGGGAACACAGAATAAATATTTCAGAGTAACACAGAGTAAATACTTTCTCTGGTTTGCCTATTAACATATAATAGCTATGTGCTTGAAAATATAAAATTCTTGTGTATGTGACATCCTGAGTGACCACAGACAGAAGGAAATTAAAGACTGAATCCCATGTAACTTCTATATCATCTATTTTTGTTTGCTCACTGTTTGTTTTTGTCTATGGTATAAGAATATTTTTCTTCCTTGGAAATTCCTCTGAAAGCAGAATCTAAGTAATTTTAACTTCTTTCCTTAGCGTCAAAAGCAGTACCTGAGACATAGACGACTTTTCATGGATATTGAGAGAGAACAAGTAAAAGAACAACAAAGGCAAAAAGAACAAAAGAAGAAAATTGAAAAGTAAGTTATTTGATCTGCCCTGTGAGCCTTAAATTGCCAGTTAAGATGTTTTTGGAAGATGAAGTTTAGAAAAAGGTAATGGTTTTGCCCTCTGATCCATGTTGAAAACAGCTGTTTTTAACGATCTGGGGGAAGTATTGGAAGATGGTGAAGAGCTATGGTTTGGTTTTTTGGTTCGATTTTCTATTAGACTTGATTTTTTAAGGGCAGTTGTAGGCTCACAGCAAAATTGAGCAGAAAGTACAGAGAGTATACCCTCTGCCCCACAAACGCGTAGCCTCTCCTACTGTCACTATCCTGCACCATAGTGTTACAATTTATTAGAACTGATGAACCTACATTAACACATTATTATTACCCAAAGTCCATAGTTTACGTTAGGGTTCACCTTTAGTTTTAGGCATTCTATAGGTTTTGACAAATACATAATGTCATGTGTCTACCATTATGGTATTACAGAGAGTACTTCCACTTCCCTAAAATCCTCTGTGCTTTGCCTATTCCTCCCTCTTTACACCCTATCCTGTGGTAACCACTGAACTCTCTACTGTCTCCGTGGTTTTGCCGTTTCCAGAATGTCATATAGTTGGAATCATACAGTACGTATGTAACCTTTTCAGATTGGCTTTTTATACTTAGAAATATGCATGTGCGTTTCCTCTAGTGCTTTTTTTATGACTTGATAGCTCATTTATTTTTAGTACTGAATAATATCCCATTATCTGAATGTATCACAGTTTAGTTGTTCACCTACTGAAGGACATATTGTTTACTACCAATATTAGCAAATATGAACAAAGCTACTTTAAAATCTATGTACAAGTTTTTGTGGGGGCATACTTTTTAGCTCATTTGAGTAAATAACAAGGAGTATGGTTGCTGAGGGAGTATGATTGCTGGATCATATGGTAAAAATATATTTAGCTTTATAAGACAATACCAAACTATCTTCCAAAGTGGCTATACCCATTTTGCATTCCCACCAGCAAGGAATGAGAGTTCTTGTTGCTCGACATCCTTGCTAGCATTTGATATTGTCAGTATTTTGGATTTTGGCCATTCTAGTAGGTATTTAGTCGTATCTCATTGTTTTAATTTTCACTTCCCTAATGACATATAATATGGAACACCTTTTCACATGCTTATTTGTCATCTGTATATCTTCTTTGATGATGTGTCTGTTCAGATCTTTTTCCAATTTTTTGAGTCATTTGTTTTTCTTATTGTTGAATTTTAAGAGTTCTTTGTATATTTTGAATAACAGTGCTTTATCAGTCTTTCGTAAACATTTTTTCCCCGGTCTGTAGCATGTCTTCTCGTCTGTTGACAGTATCTTTTGCAGAGCAAAATGAAGTCCGCCTTATCAGTTCCTTCTTTCATGGATTGTGCCTTTGGTGTTATATATAAAAAAAAGTCACTGCCATACCCAAAGTCACTTAGATTTTCTCCTGTGTTACCTTCTAGGAGTTTTGTAGCTTTGCATTTTGCATTTTTCTCTGTGATCCATTTTGTTAATTTTTGTGAGAGGTGTAAGATCTGTGTTTAGAGTCATTTTTTTTTGCATGTGGATGTCCAGTTGTTCCAGCAGCATTTGTTGAAAAGACCATCTTTTATCAATCGTATTGCCTTTGCTCTTTTGTTAAAAATCAGTTGATTGCATTTATGTGGTTCTGTTTTTTGGACTCAGTTCTCTGTTCTGTTCCATTGATCTCTTTGTTCTACTCCATCGATCTATTTGTCTTTTGCCGTACCACACTATCTTGATTATTATAGCTTTACTTACATATTTTTATTGATACATAATAATTGTACATATTTATGGGATACATGTAATATTTTGATACCATGCAATGTATATGATCAAATGTGTGATGTGTAATGATCAAATCAGAGTAATTAGGATATCTGTCATCTCAAACACTATGATTTCTTTGTGTTGGAAACATTTCAAATCTTCTAGCTGTTTTGAAATATACAATAAATTATTGTTAACTAGAGTCACCCTACTGTGCTACCAATAAGTAGAATTTATTCTGCCTATCTAACTGTATGTTTATACCCATTAACCATTAACCCATTCTTCATCCCCTCCTCACTTCCCACTCTCTGGTTAACTCTCATTCTACTTTCTACCTCTACGGGATCAGCGTTTTTAGCTCCCACATGTGAGTGAGAACTTGCGATGTTTGCCTTTCTGTGCCTGGCTTGTTTGATTTAACATAATGACTTCCAGTTCCATCTGTGTTGCAGCAAATGACAGGATTTCATTCTTTTTTATGGCCGAATAGTATTCCATCGTGTATATATACCACATTTTCTTTGTGTCCCTCTGTTGAGGACACTTAGGTTGATTCAGTATCTTGACAATTGTGAATGGTGCCGCAGTAAACATGGGGGGAGGTACAGGTAGCCCTTTGATACACTGATTTCTTTTCCTTTGAATAGATACCCAATAGTGGAGTTGCTGGATCATCTGGAAGTTCTGTTTTTAAGTTTTTTTTAAGAAATCTCCATACTGTTTTCCATAGTTTCTGTACTAATTTACATTCCCACCAACAGAGTATAAGAGTTTCCTTTTCTCTATATCCTCACCAGCTTTTGTTACTTTTTGTTGTTTTGATAATTACCATTCTAACTGTGGTGAGATGGTATCTCATTGTGGATAAGATAAGTGGTTGATCCCCAGGCACCCAGATGACAAACATGAGTGCCTGCGTTGGCAGTAGTGGGTGAGGCAGTCCTGTCCTCAGGCCCTTTGGTTCTCTACCTGGGTGCTGGCGTAAGTGGGTGTGGCGTGTAGCTTTATAATAAGTCTTGAAGTCGGGTAATTTCAGTCTTTCAATTTTGTTTTTCTTCTTTAATGTTGTGTTGGCTTTACCTCTCTACATAAACTTTAAATAAGTTTGTCAATATCCTCAAAATAACTTGTTAAGATTTTTACTGAGATTGCAGTTAATGTATATATCAAGTTGGGGAGAACTGACATCTTGACAATATTGAGTCTATCCATGACCATAGATTATCTCGCCATTTTATTTAGTTGTCCTTTGATTTCTTTCTTCAGTGTTTTGTTGTTTTTGCTCCTATAGATCTTACATATATTTTGTTAGACTTATTCCTAGGTCTTCCATTTTGGAAATCATATAAATGGTATTGTGCTTTTAGTTTTAAACTCTACCTGTTCATTGCTGGTATATAGGAAAGTTCATTGCTGGTATATTTATATGGTATTACGCTTTTAATTTTAAACTCCACCTGTTCATTGCTGGTATATAGGAAAGTGATTGACTTTTGTATGTTAAACTTGTATCCTTCAACCCTGCTGTAATCACTTAGTAGTTCCAGTAGCTTGTTCAGTGACTTTTTTGTTATTATATGATCATATCACCTGTGAACAAAGATAGTTTTATTTCTTCTTCCCTGATCTGTATGCCTTTCATTTCCTTTCGTTGCCTTATTTCATTAGCACGGACTTTCAGTATGATGTTAATGAGAGGGTACATCTTTGCCTTGTTTCTTATCCTAGTGGGTAAACTTACAATTTATTACCATCAAGTATGATGTTAGCTGTAAATTTTTTGTAGATGTGCTTTATCAAGTTGAAGAAGTTCTTCTCTATCAGTTGCATTTCTTTTCTTTCTTTTCTTTTCTTTCTTTTTTTTTTTTTTTGAGATGGAGTCTCTCTCTGTTGCCAAACTGGAGTGCAGTGGCGCAATCTCAGCTCACTGCAACCTCTGCCTCCCTGGTTCAAGCGATTCTCCTGCCTCAGCCTCTTGAGTAGCTAGGACTACAGGCTATGGGTTTTTACTGTGTTCCTTAGAGCTCAACCCCATTGTCTTGACAAACTTCATTGTGCCTACTGACTTATAAACAATGCATAAAAAGTTATAATGGGCCAGGCACGGTGGCTCACGTCTGTAATCCTAGCACTTTGGGAGGCTGAGGTGGGCAGATCACCTGAGGTCAGGAGTTTGAGACCAGCCTGGCCAACATGGAGAAACCCCATCTCTACTAAAAATATAAAATTAGCTGGGTGTGGTGGCTCATGATTGTAATCCCAGCTACTTGGGAGGCTGAGGCAGGGGAATTGCTTGAACCCAGGAGGCAGAGATTGCAGTGAGCGGAGATTACGCCATTACACTCCAGCCTGGGCAACAAGAGCGAAACTCCGTCTCAAAAAAAAAAAAAAAGTTATAATGAAATCTAATATGAGGATTTACTTCATCAGATGTTATTGACATACTATGCATAACGCACTAAACAAAGTGCTAATATGTGTAATAGTTTGAAATTTGTGAAGTGCTATAAAGTATAAGGCAATAACACTTTTATTTTGAAATACTGTATATAATACTATAACAAAATCACTATAGGTTACTGTAAAGTGCTAGAAATGTGTTCAAATAGCATGATGAATAGTTTTTGGGGTCTTTTTGGTTTTGTTTTTTATAATTTCAACTTCTAGTTTAGATTCAGGGGGTACAGGTGCTGGTTTGTTATATGGGTATATTGCATGATGCTGAAGTTTCTGGTACAAATGATTCTGTCACTCAGATAGTGAGTATAGTACCCAATAGGTAATTTTCAGCCCTTGCTTCTCCCCTCTCCCTCCCTCTAGTAGTCTTCAGTGTTTATTGTTTTCATTTTTGTGTCTATGTGTACCCAAAGTTTAGCTTCCACTTATAAGTAAGAACATGCAGTATTTGGTTTTCTGTTTCTGTGTTAATTTGCTTAGGATAATGGCCTCCAGCTACATCCATGTTGCTGTAAAGGACATGATTTAATTCGTTTATATGGTTGCATAGTATTCCATGGTGTATACATACCACATTTTCTTTATCCAGTTCACCATTGATGGGCACCTAGGTTGATTCTGTGTCTTTGCTGTTGTGAATAGTGGTGCGATGAACATATGAATGCATGTGTCTTTTTGGTAGAAGGATTCATTGTACCAAATAATAGGATTGCTGGGTCAAATGGTAGTTCTAAGTTCTTTGAAAAGTCTCCAAACTGCTTTCCACAGTGGCTGAACTAATTTACATTTCCACCAACAATGAATAAGCATTCCCTTTTCTGTGCAGCCTTGCAATTATCTGTTATTTTTAGACTTTTTAGTAATACCTGTTTTGACTGGTGTTAGATGGTATCTCATTTTGGTTTTGATTTGCATTTCTCTGATGATTAGTGATGTGGAACATTTTTTCTTCTTTATTGGCCACTTGTATGTCTTCTTTTGAGAAGTATTTGTTCATGTCTTTTGCCCACTTTTTAAATGGGGTTGTTTTTTGGTTTGCTTGGTGTTTTTTTTTTTTTTTTTTTGAGATGGAGTCTCACTCTGTCCAGCAGCACATTCTCAGCTCACTGCAGCGTCTGCCTTTCGGGTTCAAGTGATTCTCGTGCCTGTCTCTCGAGTAGCTGGGACTACAGGCATGTGCCACCGCGCCTGGCTAATTTTTGTATTTTTAGTAGAGACAGGGTTTTGCCATGTGGGCCAGGCTGGTCTTGAACTCCTGACCTCAGGTGATCCACTCGCCTTAGCCTCCTAAATTGGGGGAATTACAGGTGTGAGCCACCACGCCTGGCCAAATTGTTAAATTCCTTACAGATACTGGATATCAGACCTTTGTCGGGTACATAGTTTGTAAATATCTTCTACCATTCTGTAGGTTGTCTGTTTATGCCCTTGATAGTTTCTCTTGCTGTGAGGAAGCTCTTTAGTTTGAGTCCAATTTGTCAGTTTTTGCTTTTGTTGCAGTTGCTTTTGAGGATTTAGTCATAAAGTTTTTGCCAAAGCTGATGTCCAGAATGGTACTTCCTGGGTTTTCTTCTAGGATTTTTATAGTTTGAGGTCTTACATTTAAATATTTAATCCATCTTGAGTTAATGTTTGTGTATAGTAAAGGTAGGAGTCCAGTTTCATTCTTCTGCATTTGCCTAGCCAGTTACCCCAGCAACATTTATTTAATAAAGAGTCCTTTCCCTAATAGGTCGTCATTGGACCTAAAAGTTTCCTAGTTCCTTTTCAATGCTATTTCATCTCAGTGAAAAAAAAAAACAAAAAACCTTTTAATTAGTAATCCATTTCTTCTTTTGTATTACTAATAAGTTTTCCTTCATCTTAATGGGCAGCTGTTTCTGTAATAGAAGTATTCTTTATTTAGAACAATTCATTTAAAAAAACAGTGACTGCTGGTATAGTAGCCATGTCAAAGGAAATATTTATTGTGTTATTTTAAGTGCTTTCACATGTATTTTCATTTATGTATAGTTTATTCATGGAATAATTGATTTAAACCTGCCTCTAATATTTGCGGTACTGGGCTCACGTTACAAATACAAGTTTATGTACCTTACATCTAAGTATTTAAATGTTATAAGCTGAGCTAAAAAAAACTGTTAAATGACAGATATTCTATTGTCCTACCTTGACAAATATGATTTCATAGTGACTAGAAGGTCAGACTCAAATTTGTAATTCTTGAACTCCCCTGAGTTACTTGAAGTAACATGAGTGGCAGTTTGGGGAGAGTCAGCCTCCAGTCCACCTGCTTTCTATTCTTACTCATGCCTCTATTTTGTACTCAAAGAATTTTGGATACATGCTATGGTTCAACTCAGCCCAGATTTCCAAGTTCTAAGTATATGCCTTGTAAGTAGTCACCCCTTAATGTCCCATTGAGCCTAGATGCACACGAGAGTTGCAGTCTGCTCTGAGGAAGACAAAGGTGGGGAACAGAACTGTGTATACCCTAAAAATGGCCTTGGAAAGTTTGAGTAAAGAATTCCAGGGGCCTGGGTACTTGGAGCAGAGTATAGATGGGCAGTCATAGGCTTCAGGTGCATACCTTCCCCTAGTCGCTTAGTCTCTGAGGACTATGGGAAGAGATATGGTCAGAGACAGGCCAAAGTGGGACTATTAAAAATGTGGGTCTCGTGATAAGCTCTCCCCTCTTACCCAGGTCTAAGAGGGATTCTGCATTTATTCAGAAAACATTTATTTTTTATCTTCCATATCATAGGCACTGTCCTAGACTCAGATGATACAAAGATAAAGAAAATTCATTCCTTTTCTTGAAGAACTCATAATCTTAAGTTGGGGAGGGAGGATGAGAAACAAATTATTCAAATTAGTAATATAATTAGTGCAGTTGCAGAGATAGGTACAGAGTCCATGTGAGCACAGAAGAAGGGGTTAATGATTTTATCTGGAGAGTTAGAGAAAATATTATACTTCAGTTGGGTGTGGGTGGATAAATACGTGTTTTGCAGGGAAGGGGATAAGGATGGTGAATTAGGAAAACATACATAAACAGAGTCAAGGTGAGAGGAAATAATAGTAGTATTCATGCAGAATTTTGTAATTGACAAGGAGTATCATATATTATCTTGTTTAGTACTTTTCAACAACAAAGCAAACATTTATTGAAAACTTACAACATGCCAGGGACTGTCCTATATGCTAAGAATATAAAACTAGAATATATGACAGGATAGTACATATTTACAAATGGACTTAAGTTTGAATGTATCCCATATGAACTTCGTAAACTTAAGCAAGTAACTTCATCTCTGAGCGTCAATATCCTTAATTATATAATGGAGATTATAATATTGATATTCTAGTTTGTTGATAGCATTAAATGGAGAAATGTATGTAAAGTACTTAACATTGTATCTGACATTTAATAAGATCTCAATAAAAAGTACCTGTTACTACCATGATGATGTAGTGGTGGTAGTAGTGATGATGATGAAGATTAATAGGATGAGCACCAAGAGAGGACAGATAGTAGGAGAAAAAGAGATAATAATTATAATGCTTAAAGTGAGGCAGGGATAGTCTAGGGAGGTCAAGAAATGCTTTATAGATGAGTTAATACTTAAGCTACATCTTAAGGATGTAGGATCTTAAGGATCCTTAAGGATCTTAAAGGATCTTAAAGGATGAATTGAAGTTTGTCAGATGGTCAAGGAGCTTCGTATGAAGCATAAGGTATGTCTGGGAAATAAAAATTTGGGGTGGCTAAACCCCAAGTGAAGTGAAGTGGCAGAGAATCTATAACGAAGTTGTTGAAAGATTTTAAGGCAAAAGTCCTATAATCTGACTAGAATCTTAGAAAGATCAGTCTGGCAGCTGCATATAGAATAATCTAAAAAAGAAAACTAAGGCAGAGTCCAGTTAAGAAGTTATTGTAGTAGTTGTGGGGGATGATGAGGGCACTGGGAACAGAGAGTGACATATTTAATAATATTTAAGAAGTAGAATCCATAGATTTTTGATAACCAAATTCTTAGTCTTGATGGCTTTGGTGTTGAGAGAGGGGTCAAGGGTAGTTTCTAACTTTTTTCTTAGATAATTGAATGAACGGTTAGTACCATTAACATAAATAGGGAATGTTCAAAGAACAGGTTTTTCGGGAAGCTAGTGAGTTCAGTTTGTGACCATGAGCTTAAGGAGCATGTGAAATATTAAGGGAGGTCTGATTTATATGCATGTGAAAATAACTAAAGTTCTGGGAACAATAGGAACTAAATATTTCTTAAGGAGTTTTCAAAATATGTTTCAGCATGACATTGGATAAGGTACAGGGCTGTTGCTGGATGACAGAAACAAGCAGAGATTTTGGTGGTCTTAAGGAGCTGCAGTAACAAAATTGGAGACTCGAGGGTCTCAAACATTTTATCAGTTTTCTCCCCAAGACATTTGTCAAAGTCTAAGAAAACATGAAGGCTAAATGGAAAATATGTGGAAAACAGACTAAGAATCTATTAGTCTGTGATGACAAGGAGATGTAGAGTTCAGGACCCACTGGGTTAGGGGAGGGGAGAAAGGGCTCAATGTACATACCAGGCTTTCAGGTGAGCTAGGGAGAGCATACACTAAGAACATAGTCTAGCTGGCAATAGAATAAATTGTACCTAAATTACAAAGCAGCCTTGATTCTGCTGATGTCTGGACTAGATTAAGATGATGAACTGTGTACTTTGTGCCTAGCTGAGAAAAGTATGAACTTTCTCTGGTTATGGATAATATCATTTAGAGCCTCTAAAAAATTAAAACAATATTCAGTGTTCAATCAAAAGTTTCTAAGTACATACTTGGAACTAGATGTCCAAAAGCCAAGAGAAAGAAAAGACAACAGAAGCAGACTCCAGTGACACAAGATACTAGTATTAGTAGACTTTAAAATAATTGATGAATGTGCTCAGGTAACTAGAGGAAGAGGTGGAGAAAATTGATGAAAATATGGAGAATTTCACCAAAGAACTGGAATCTATAAAATAGAATCAAATACAAAAATATAATCTTTTTTTTTTTTTTTTTTTTTTTTTTTGAGACGGAGTCTTGCTCTGTCGCCCAGGCTGGAGTGCAGTGGCCGGATCTCAGCTCACTGCAAGCTCCGCCTCCCGGGTTCACGCCATTCTCCTGCCTCAGCCTCCCGAGTAGCTGGGACTACAGGCGCCCGCCACCTCGCCCGGCTAGTTTTTCGTATTTTTAGTAGAGACGGGGTTTCACCATGTTAGCCAGGATGGTCTCAATCTCCTGACCTCGTGATCCACCCGTCTCGGCCTCCCAAAGTGCTGGGTCCAGCCAAAAATGCGCTGCGCCCAGCCAAAAATATAATCTTAAAATAAGAACTCACTATATACACAATGAGGTACCACTTCAGACTCACTAGATTAGCTTAGGGAGGGAAAGGCAACAAACTTAACAGTACCCGATAGTGGCAAGGATGAAGAACAGCTGTAACTCATGTATTAGTATCATATGTAGAAAAGAGCATAACCACTTTGGAAAACTGTTTAATATCTTATACAGTTAAATATAGACCTACTATATGACCCAACCAATTTGTGCCTAGAAATTTAAGAAAAGTGGAAACATTTGTAAAAACACTGAATCGTGACAGAATGTATTCCTATCAAGTGCCCATGGAACATTTTCCAAAGTTGATCTTACTTTGGGTTATTTTTCAGTCTGTTCTGTAACTTTAGTGATATTACACTAGAAATCAATAAGTAGTGTATTTCTAAAGGATCATGGATCAAAGAAAAAGTTATAATGGCAATTAGGAAATACTTTTGAGAAAATAATAATGAAGATAAATCATATTAAAACTTTTTAGATGTCGCTGAAGCAGTCCTTAAAGGGAATGTCAGAGCCTTGATTACAATTAATATAAAATAAAAAAGGCTACAAGTCAATGTTTTAACCTTCCATCTTAAGCTTGGGAAAAACTGCCAATTACATCAGAAAAAAAGAAGCCATAGGAATAAGTGCAGAAATCAGTGAAATTTAAAACAAATCCATAACAGAGGAAATCAAAGACAAAAGTTGGTTCTTTTAAAGATTTTGTTTTGCCAAGGATATATCACTTTTACTAATCAGTAAAAAGAAAAAACACAATTTACCAGTATTAGGAATAGAAAAGGAGCCATTACTACAGAGCCTACAGACATTAAATCACAATAAGAGAACATTATAAACAACTTTACATTTTAAAAATTTGAAAATTTTAATAAAATAAACTCCTATGGAGATAAAACAGCTAAAATGGACACAAGAAGAAATTGAATATTTGAGTAATCCCATATCACTGAAAGGAATAAAATCAGTTATTAAAAATCCTGAAAGAAAAATCCAGGTTCAGATTCAAGCTCATATATCTTCACTGGGGAATTCTTTTTAAATATATAAGGGAAAAAATAACAAAGTTTTACATAAATTCTTCCAGAGAATGGAAAGTAGAATATTTCTCAAATAATTATAGAGACCAGCATAACCTTAATACCAACGTGACAGGGACATTACAAGAAAGCAGCATTACAGACTAATTTTTCTTGTGAGCATAAATGAAAAAAGCCTCAAGTGAAATATTGGCAGTGATCTTTGAGGGGCACTGCTGCAGGCCCCTGTACTTGCAGCTTTTGCCTGAGCCTCCGCCTCTAGCCCCAGGGCAGCTTCTTAACCGCCCCTGAACTTCTCCCAAGCTGTGGACCAGATGGAAACAAAGCTTTTTGCAACAACAACAATCATACAGTGAATAACATACTGAAATAAAATATTTGAAGATGTTAAAGAATTGTCTGTGGATGATAAATCATTTTTTCCTATCTTTCCTGTATTTCTTAATTTCTCAAATATTTTATCACTAGTTTGTTTGACATTGGAAGACTAAGCAGTATCTGCATGATTGAGGGCCTCTTGCCGCTGAATATCCTGTTTATTGTGTATAAGAGGGTACAAGGACTCCTGAAATATTAATGTGGCATCCCACTAGTGAAAACAGATTTCCTGTGAGGTGTTTAGTATTCCCTTTGTGTATGTTTTTTTCCTCACATGCTTTTTTCCCCCTTGAAATATAATACCGTTGTTCTAAAAGCAACCTGACAAAAACTGTTGCAATACTAATGTAAATGACGAGTTAATAGGTGCAGCACACAAACATAGCACATGTATACATATGTAACAAACCTGCACGTTGTACACATGTACCCTAGAACTTAAAAAAATAAGTAAATAAAATATAAAAATAAACTGAGGTCATAGAAAGATTTGCGTATGCAAACTAGTTTGAATTAGACAGAAGACATTGTAATTGTACTTTATATAAAGAATAAATGGCCAATGCAAAAAGACAGTGGGAGAACTGCAAACCCACTGACCATGCTATTCATGTTATTTAATTAAAATGTCCATTAATAACTTCAGATATGGCATGAAAACAAACAAAATCCATGCTGTAGGGCGCGCCCAAGATGGCCGCATAGGAACAGCTCCAGCCTCCAGCTCCCAGCGTGAGCAACACAGAAGACGGGTGATTTTTGCATTTTCAACTGAGGTACTGGGTTAATCTCACTGGGGCGTATCGGACAGTTGGAGCTGGTCCGCGGGTGCAGCCCGACCAGCAAGAGCTGAAGCAGGGTGAGGCATCGCCTCACCTGCGATGCGCAAGGGGGAAGGAAATTCCTTTTCCTAACCAAAGGAAATTGAGACACACAACACCTGGAAAATCGGGTAACTCCCACCCTGATACTGCGCTTTACCAAGGGTCTTAGCAAATGGCACACCAGGAGGTTATATCCCACACCTGGCCCAGAGGGTCCCCCGCCCATTGCTAGCACAGCAGTCTGAGATCTAACTGCAAGGTGGCAGCGAGGCTGGGGGAGGGGTGCCCACCATTGCTGAGGCTTAAGTAGGTAAACAAAGCTGCCGGGAAGCTCGAATTGGGTGGAGCCCACCACAGCTCAAGGAGGCTGGCCTGCCTCTGTAGACTCCTCCTCTGGGGACAGGGCATAGCTAAACAAAAAGCAGCAGAAACCTCGGCAGAGGTAAATGCCCCTGTCTGGCAGCTTTGAAGAGAGCAGTGGATCTCCCAGCACGGAGGTGGAGATCTGAGAATGGATAGACTGCCTGCTTGTCCCTGACCCCCGAGTAGCCTAACTGGGAGATATCCCCTACTAGATGCAGACTGACACCTCGCACCTCACATAGTGGGGTACACCCCTGAGACGAAGCTTCCAGAGCAAGAATCAGACAGCAACACTCGCTGTTCAGCAATATTCTATCTTCTGCAGCCTCTGCTGCTGATATCCAGGCAAACAGGGTCTGGAGTGGACCTCAAGAAAACTCCAACAGACCTACAGCTGAAGGTCCTGACTGTTAGAAGGAAAACTAACAAACAGAAAGGACACCCACACCAAAACCCCATCAGTATGTTACCATCATCAAAGACCAAAGGCAGATAAAACCACAAAGATGGGGAAAAAGCAGTGCAGAAAAGCTGGAAATTTAAAAAAATCAGAGTGCATCTCCCCCTCCAAAGGAATGCAGCTCATCGCCAGCAATGGAACAAAGCTCGATGGAGAATGACTTTGATGAGTTGAGAGAAGAAGGCTTCAGTCGATCAAACTTCTCAGAGCTAAAGGAGGAACTACATAACCAGTGCAAAGAAACTAAAAACCTTGAAAAAAGAATGTATGAATGGATAACTAGAATAATCAATGCAGAGAAGACCTTAAAAGAACTGATAGAGATGAAAACCATGACACGAGAACTACGTGACAAATGCACAAACTTCAGTAATCGACTCGATCAACTGGAAGAAAGAGTATCAGCTATTGAAGATCAAATGAATGAAATGAAGCAAGAAGAGAAGTGTAGAGAAAAGAGAGTAAAAAGAAATGAACAAAGCCTCCAAGAAATATGGGATTATGTGAAAAGACAAAATCTGCGTCTGATTGGTGTGCCTGAAAGAGACAAGGAAAATGGAACCAAGTTGGAAAACACTCTGCAAGATATCATCCAGGAGAACTTCCCTAACCTAGTAAGACAGGCCAACATTCAAATTCAGGAAATACAGAGAACACCACAAAGATACTCCTTGAGAAGAGCAACTCCAAGACACATAATTGTCAGATTCACCAAAGTTGAAATGAAGGAAAAAATGTTAAGGGCAGCCAGAGAGAAAGGTTGGGTTACACACAAAGGGAAGCCCATCAGACTAACAGCAGATCTCTTGGCAGAAACTCTCCAAGCCCGAAGAGAGTGGGGCCCAATATTCAACATTCTTAAAGAAAAGAATTTTCAACCTAGAATTTCATATCCAGCCAAACTGAGTTTCATAAGTGAAGGAGAAATAAAATCCTTTACAGACAAGCAAATGCTTATTTTGTCACCACCAGGTCTGCTCTACAAGAGATCCTGAAGGAAGCACTAAACATGGAAAGGAACAACAGCCATTGCAAAAACATGTCAAAATGTAAAGTCCATCGATACTAGGAAGAAACTGCATCAACTAGTGAGCAAAATAACCAGCTAATATCATAATGACAGGATGAAGTTCACACATAACAATATTAACCTTAAAGGTAAATGGACTAAATGGTCCAACTAAAAGACACAGACTGGCAAATTGGATAAAGAGTCAAGACCCATCAGTTTGCTGTATTCAGGAGACCCATCTCACATGCAGAGAAACATAGGCTCAAAATAAAGGGGTGGAGGAAGATCTACCAAGCAAATGGAAAACAAAAGAAAGCACGGGTTGCAATCCTAGTCTCTGATAAAACAGACTTTAAACCATCAAAGATCAAAAGAGACAAGGCCATTACATAATGGTAAAGGGATCAATTCATCAGGAAGAGCTAACTGTCCTAAATATATATGCACCCAATACAGGAGCACCCAGATTTATAAAGCAGGTCCTTAGAGACTTACAGAGAGACTTAGACTCCCATACAATAATAATGGGAGAATTTAACACCCCACTGTCAACATTAGACAGATCAACGAGACAGAAAGTTAACAAGGATATCCAGGAATTGAACTCAACTCTGCACCAAGTGGACCTAATAGACATATACAGAACTCTCCACCCCAAATCAACAGAATGTATATTCTTCTCAGCACCACATCGCACTTATTCCAAAATTGACCACATAGTTGGAAGTAAAGCACTCCTCAGCAAATGTAAAAGAACAGAAATTATAACAAACTGTCTCTCAGACCACAGTGCAATCAGACTAGAACTCAGGACTAAGAAACTCACTCAAAACCACTCAGCTACATGGAAACTGAACAACATGCTCCTGAATGACTACCGGGTACATAACGAAATGAAGGCAGAAATAAAGATGTTCTTTGAAACCAATGACAACAAAGATACAACATACCAGAATCTCTGGGACACATTTAAAGCAGTGTGTAGAGGGACATTTATAGCACTAAATGCCCACAAGAGAAAGCTGGAAAGATCTAAAATCTATACCCTAACATCACAATTACAAGAACTAGAGAAGCAAGAGCAAACACATTAAAAAGCTAGCAGAAGGCAAGAAATAACTAAGATCAGAGCAGAACTGAAGGAGATAGAGACACAAAAAACCCTCCAAAAAAATCAGTGAATCCAGGAGCTGGTTTTTTGAAAAGATCAACAAAATTGATAGACCACTAGCAAGACTAATAAAGAAGAAAAGAGAGAAGAATCAGGTAGACGCAATAAAAGATGATAAGGGGGATATCACCACCAACCCCACAGAAATACAAACTACCATCAGAGAATACTATAAACACCTCTACGCAAATAAAGTAGAAAACCTAGAAGAAATGGATAATTTCCTGGACACATACACTCTCCCAAGACTAAACCAGGAAGAAGTTGAATCCCTGAATAGACCAATAACAGGCTCTGAAATTGAGGCAATAATTAATAGCTTACCAACGAAAAAAAGTCCAGGATCAGATGGATTCACAGCTGAATTCTACCAGAGATACAAGGAGGAGTTAGTACCATTCCTTCTGAAACTATTCCAATCAATAGAAAAAGAGGGAATCCTCACTAACTCATTTTACGAGGCCAACATCATCCTGATACCAAAGCCTGACAGAGATACAACATAAAACGAGAATTTTAGACCAATATCCCTGATGAACATCGATGTAAAAATCCTCAATAAAATACTGGCAAACCAAATCCAGCAGCACATCAAAAAGCTTATCCACCATGATCAAGTGGGCTTCATCCCTGGGATGCAAGGCTGGTTGAACATATGCAAATCAATAAATGTAATCCAGCACATAAACAGAACCAAAGATAAAAACCACAGGATTATCTCAGTAGATGCAGAAAAGGCCTTTGACAAAATTCAACAGCCCTTCATGCTAAAAACTCAATAAATTCGGTATTGATGGAACGTATCTCAAAATAATAAGAGCTATTTATGACAAACCCACAACCAATATCATACTGAATGGGCAAAAACTGGAAGCATTCCCTTTGAAAACTGGCACAAGACAGGGATGCCCTCTCTCACCACTCCTGTACAACAGTGTTGGAAATTCTGGCTAGAGCAATCAGGCAAGAGAAAGAAATAAAGGGTATTCAGTTAGGAAAGGAAGAAGTCAAATTGTCCCTGTTTAAAGATGACACGATTGTATATTTAGAAAACCCCATTGTCTCAGCCCAAAATCTCCTTAAGCTGATAAGCAACTTCAGCAAAGTCTCAGGATACAAAATCAATGTGCAAAAATCACAAGCATTCTTAAACATCAGTAACAGACAAACAGAGAGCCAAATCATGAGTGAACTCCCATTCACAATAGCTTCAAAGAGAATAAAATACCTAGGAATCCAACTTGCAAGGGATGTAAAGGACCTCTTCAAGGAGAACTACAAACCACTACTCAGTGAAATAAAAGAGGACACAAACAAATGGAAGAACATACCATGCTCAATGATAGGAAGAATCAATATTTTGAAAATGGCCATACTGCTCAAGGTAATTTATAGATTCAATGCCATCCCCATTAAGCTACCAATGAGTTTCTTCACAGAATTGGAAAAAACTACTTTAAAGTTAATATGGAACCAAAAAAGAGCCTGCATTGCCAAGACAATCCTAAGCCAAAAGAACAAAGCTGGAGGCATCACGCTACCTGACTTCAAACTATACTACAAGGCTACAGTAACCAAAACAGCATGGTACTGGTACCAAAACAGAGATATAGACCAATGGAACAGAACAGAGCCCTCAGAAATAATACCACGCATCTACAGCCATCTGATCTTTGACAAACCTGACAAAAACAAGAAATGGGGAAAGGATTCCCTATTCAATAAATGGTGCTGGGAAAATTGGCTAGCCATATGTAGAAAGCTGAAACTGGATCCTTTCCTTACTCCTTATACGAAAATTAATTCAAGATGGATTAGAGACTCAAATGTTAGACCTAAAACCATAAAAACCCTAGAAGAAAACCTAGGTAATACCATTCAGGACATAGGCATGGGCAAGGACTTCATGTCTAAAACACCAAAAGCAACGGCAACAAAAGCCAAAATTGACAAATGGGGTCTAATTAAACTAAAGAGCTTCTGCACAGCAAATGAAACTACCATCAGAGTGAACAGGCAACCTACAGAATGGGAGAAAATTTTTTCAATCTACTCATCTGACAAAGGGCTAATATCCAGAACCTATAAAGAACTCAATCAAATTTACAAGAAAAGAACCAAGAACCCCATCAAAAAGTGGGCAAAGGATATGAACAGACATTTCTCAAAAGAAGACATTCATACAGCCAGCAGACACATGAAAAAATGCTCATCATCACTCACCATCAGAGAAATGCAAATCAAAACCACAGTGAGATACCATCTCACACCAGTTAGAATGGCGATCATTAAAAAGTCAGGAAACAACAGGTGCTGGAAAGGATGTGGAGAAATAGGAACACTTTTACACTGTTGGTGGGACTGTAAACTAGTTCAACCATTGTGGAAAACAGTGTGGTGATTACTCAAGGATCTAGAACTAGAAATACCATTTGAGCCAGCCATCCCATTACTGGGGATATACCCAAAGAATTATAAATCATGCTACTATAAAGACACATGCACACATATGTTTATTGCAGCACTATTCACAATAGCAAAGACTCGGAATCAACCCAAATGTCCATCAATGACAGACTGGATTAAGAAAATGTGGCACATATACACCATGGAATGCTATGCAGCCATAAAAAAGGATGAATTCGTGTCCTTTGTAGGGACATGGATATAACTGGAAACCATCATTCTCAGCAAACAATCGCAAGAACAGAAAACCAAACACTGCATGTTCTCACTCATAGGTGGGAATTGAACAATAAGATCACTTGGACACAGGAAGGGGAACATCACATACCGGGTCCTATTGTGGGGAGGGGGGAGGGGGGAGGGATAGCATTAGGAGATACACCTAATGTAAATGACGAGTTAATGGTTGCAGCACACCAACATGGCACATGTATACATATGTAACAAACCTGCACGTTGTGCACATGTACCCTAGAACTTAAAGTATTTAAAAAAAAAAAAAAAAACTGTGCTGCCGTAAAATTAGGAAAAGGTTTGTACTGTAAAGATTTGAAATTCACTTGATAATGAGGCCTGAGGGGAAAGAGTATAAAGCACTAGTACAAATAAAAGCAGCTCTTAGAGCTATCAAACATAAAATGTAGACTGAAGTGTAATAGCAGGAAGCCTATTTATTTTAAGAGTCCTTTTTGAGCTTACTGCTAAAACAACAACAACAAAAATCAAAACAAAACAAAGGATTCAATTAGATACCTAGTCAGTTTCTTATATTATACAGCTTTTCTACATGGGGGTAGATTAAATTAAAAAATAAAACTATAACAAAACTATGCCACAAAATATTTAATTCATTATTACTATATTGTAATATTGAGAGCACAAGGCATACAGGTATTTTACAAAGAGGCAGGACCCATTTGACTTGGGAAAGGACAACAGCCCTGGCATTACTTATGCCCCACCCTCTACCCATTCACTCGGAGGAGGGTGCAATTAGAAAATCAAAATGAGTGACTATTCTTAATATTGTTGGGCATCAAATTAATTTAATGAGACTTTAGACTATAATCCAAAATAGGGAAGGATTTAGATTTTCTTTTAGAATAATAAAGACATAATTTAGTGCATGATGGAGGTGATCTAATGGGAAAATATATCATATATAAAACATCTGGGAACCCTTGGTAATTTGGTCAGTCAGTTCCCAAATTGCCACAAGACATCAAAGAGCAAAGTTAGCTGAACTTGGGAAAATAACACCTGTTGGATGTACGAGTGTAGGTCTGTATGTGAGACTGTTTAAATGGTCTGTGTGTTTTTCCTTCAACTTTTCTTCTCCTGTATGGTCTCAATATAATAATAAATTTTAAGTAAATAAAAAAAAGTGTGTGAAATGGGGTTGGGATGCTTGGAAAAAGAAATCTTCATCAAGTTGTCTAGTGTGACTTTTAAGCAGAATTCTCTTTAAATATTTCAAAGAACTTTTCTATTTTTAATGTTCTTTAGAGCTGTAGTATAACAATTTCAGCATCTAAGCATGTTGATGCTCAGCTCAGGAAGTTCACTCTCTCACCTAGGCCAGATTTGTCTTATGATAGCCTAATCTTTTAGCTGTAATTGTGATCTGATCTGCATCAAAAGATCTTTTCAGTTCTGTATTGCTCATATGTAAGCATTTTACAGGCTAATGGGTAAAAGACAAAATGGAAATTTAGTCCAGTTCATTTAACTGAAGCCAACACACCCCTGCTGTGGGTGTTTGATGTCTAACCTAAATCTTCTCATGACACGCCTACCACATGGCATAGTCAGTGGGAGACTTTTCTTGAGCAATACTTCTGACCTTCTTTGAAAGCTTTTCTGCTAAAGGCTTTTGTTTTATCGCCATTTCCTACTGGATAATCTTTTTCTTCTTGGGTTTATACTCTTGACCTCAGAAAAAATATGAAGGACTGATTGCTTTACAGATGGTATCAGAAGACTTAATCTTGTATTGCTAGTTGGCAAATAATTAAAAATTAATTTTGCCTTTTACTTATTGTTGAAACTAAATCATTTATGCCTTCTTTGCATGGAAGTTATATAATTTAACTTGAAGACAGAACCACCTTAGCAGCATTCTAAAATAATCATACATCTGTTTTATAAACAGTAATACTTTACCTCACTTAGTGGTTATAAGAATGAAATGATATGGTTTCATTCATTGATTTAGCAGCTATTTATTGAGCATCTGTTAATTGGTAGGGATGGTGCTAGACATAGGGTATGCAAGAAATGAAAAGACATAATCCCTATCTTCAAGAATCTAGCTAGATAAGTTTGACTAACCAATGGGGAAGTAGATAAATACTGTCATGCCCCACATAAAGATGTTTTGGTTAGTGATGGACTGCACATACACTGTTGGTCCCATAAGATAATAGTGGAGCTGAAAAATTCCTGTCACCTAGTCATGTAGCCATTGTAATGCATTCCTCATGTGTTTATGGTGATGCTTGTGTAAACCTACTGTGCTTTCAGTTGTGTAAAAGTATAGCACATACAGTTAGGTACAATGCATAATAGTTGATGACGATAATAAACACCTATATTACTAGTTTATATATTTACTGTCATATTCTAAAAGAAAAGTTAACTGTAAACCAGCCTCAGCCAGGTCGTCCTTCAGGAGGTATTCTAGAAGAAGGCATTATCATAGGAGAATACAACTCCATGAGTGTTATTGCCTCTGAAAACCGTCCAGTGGGACAGGATGTGGTGGCAGAAGACAATAATATTGATGATCCTGACCCTCTGTAGGCCTAGGCTAACATGTATTTATGTCTTAGTTTTTAACAAAATAGTTTAAAAAGTTTAAAAAAATTTAATAGAAAAAGCACATAGGACAAGGATACAAAGAAAGAAAATATTTTTGTACAGCTGTACAACATGCTTGTGTTTTAAGCTAAGAGTTATAAAATAAGAGTCAAGTAAAAAAATTCAGTTTATAAAGTTAAAAAGTTACAGTAAACCGAGGTTAATTTATTATTGAAGAAAGAAAATTAATTTTTGTAACTTTAGTCTAAGTGTACAGTGTTTATAAAGTCTACAGTACTGTATCATCATGTCCTAGACCTTCACATTCACTCACTACGTGCTCAGTGACTCACCCAGAGCATCTTCCAGTCGTGCACGCTCCATTCATAGTAAGTGCCTTATTTAAGTATACTGTTTTTAATCTTTTATACTGTATTTTTGCTGTACTTTTTCTATGTTTAGATACACAAACACTTACCATTGTGTTACAGTTGCCTACAGGATCCAGTCCAGTAATGTGTTGTACAGGTTTGTAGCTAAGGAGCAATAAGGCTATACCATAAAAACAAGAGTTTTTAAGTTGTTGAAATTGTAAGAAAATATATTTTAAATCCAGTTTCCCTTTGATGTCACCTTATTTTCATTCTCTTCGAAATGTAAATATTGACATATTTTTTAGTCTAGGTTTGTGGAAGGACACTCTATGATGTTTTCATGACAAAGATGCATTTTTTTTAAGAATGTTATCTCCATAATTGGGTGACACATGACTGGAAATAGATCATTATAATACCATATATTTAGTATTATAAGACAATACAGCACATGGTTAAGAACATAGGGAGATATGTTTCCAAGTCCCAGCTCTGCCATCTACCGGCTGTGTGACTTTGAGAGTTACTTCTGTAATCCTCAGTTTCCTCTATATACAATGAGGATAATAATGATATATACCTCATAAAGTTCCTGCAAGGATTAAATGCGGTAACATGTAAATGTGCTTAGTACAGAATCACAAGTATAGTATGTGCTCAATAAATGTTAGCTGCTGCTTATCATTAGAAGGAAAAAAGTACAAGAATATGTGGTAGCACAGAGACTGTTTTAAAGCCAAAGTTGGGGATATGGGGTGGCGGACTTCCTGAGCTGAGTTTTGAAGGATTTGTGGGAATAGTATAAGACAAAATGGGAATTTGAGAGGGGAAAGGCTGGACAGGAATTCCAGAAAAAAGGAATAGCATTGCAAAAGCAGTGCTTCATGAAAGAATGTGACACCTCTGAATCTGATGTGATTGGAGCTAAAGGAATGGCAATAGGTGAGCCTGAAGAAATAAGGATAGACATGACTGTAAAGACCTTAGTATGTCATGAGAAGAAAATTTGACTTTATCTTAAAAACAGGGAGCTCAGTGGCATCGTGGGGATAAGATGAAATGACTGTTAGGAGGTTATTGAAATAATATATGTAGAGAAGAGAGGTGAAATTAATTTTTTAAAAGATCGTTATGTAGTAAGTCCTTCCTGTGTGTCAAGCACTTCGCATAGATTATCTCCTCTTAATGGACACAGTAATCCTGCAAGGTAGCAGCAGTTAGCATTCACTGAGTGCTTACAATGTGGTAGGCGTAGTGTTGAGTGCTTTAGAGGCACTAGGTTATTTACTTGTTTCAATAACCTTTTAAGGTAGATTTTATTACGCATTTCATTTTACAGATGAGAAAATGAGCCCTAGAGAGGTTAGGTAATTTGCCTAGGATTAAGGGTACATTTAGCAAGTGGCAGAACTGGGATTCAACCCCAGATTTATTTGACTTTATCACCTAACGTCTTTGAAGTTTATAACATGGCCTGCCACATAAGACAAGGCCAGGGAGGCAAAGAGGAGGAGGTAGTTTTAAGAGTGGTTAAGAGACTTGATAGGATTTTGTCAGAGGAGAATTCAAGGATAACTACCAGATTTATGGCATAGGCCACTGGGTACATGTTGTACTATAAAACAGATTTGCCAGGAAGGTGGTAGAGGTGACGAGGATAAGTTTAGTTTGGAGCATATTGTGCTTGAAGTGCTAAAAGGAAATCCAAGTAGAGAGTACTGGTAGGAAATGTTAAATTATTCCTATTAGTGATTTCTCTCTTTTTTGATACATTATATTTGTACATATTAGTACATATTATGTGAAATTTTGTTATATACATAGGATACGTAATGATCAAATCAGGGTATTTGTCATTTCTATGTGGGGGGTACATTTCAAGTCCTCTCTTCTAGCTATTTTGAAAGATACAATATATTGTTGCTAACAGTAGTCACCCTGCTCTGCTATGAAACATTAGAATTTGTTCCATTTGAAGTCATAAGGAAGAATACTGTCAGAATCATGGAACTGGGAGACAAGAGAAAGGTTGAACAGAAAAAACAGGAACAGCAGGAAAAAAAGTTAGACTTCTAAGTTAGACCTTCATCCTGTTATATCAAAGAGGCAGATTTCTTCCACTTCCTTGGGAAGTTATTTTTCCAACAGGGCACCTCTTTCACTCCTGAAGTAAATAAGCTTGTTTCTTAATCTTAGAAGCAGAAATCCTTTTATTTGAAAGTATTGATGTTGGCAGATTTCTGTGATTACTTTGGAAATAGTCCTTGCTTTTGGTTCTAGGTCTCTATTTCAACTTGGATTGAAGGATTAGTGCTGTGGCATTATATGAAAGACAACTAACAAGAGTTTTTAAGTTGTTGAAATTGTAAGAAAATATATTTTAAATCCAGTTTCCCTTTGATATCACCTATTTTCATTCTCTTTGAAATGTAAATATTGACATATTTTTTAGTTGTGCAAACACCCAGTATAGTACTTTATAAACCTGTTTGCAGTCTTTTATATTCTTAACCTCTCTTTTACTGAAAGCCTGATGCTGGTTTCAGAATACCTTTTGGCATGGCCAGAGAATCACTATAATTGTATTCACACCATTGCTCTAGGAGAAACAGATAAATTGACATATTGATTTCTGATCTAGTCTAGTTTCTATTGTGTATCAACTAAAACATGTATTTACAACAGAGGCTTTGAAGACATTGGAGAATAGAAACTTGTTTATGGAATAATTGTTTTTTAAATCAAACAAAGCAGTGGTTCTTAACCTGTGAATCTGACCAAAGCTGTGAATTTTTTTTCCTAAGAGAATACCTGTGAGACATCAAGTGGAGATGTCCAATTCGCAGGTAGATAAATAGGCTTGACTCTCAGAGGAATGATCTGTGATGGTGCTATAGCTTTGTGAGTTATAGATGGTAGTGTATAGTAACTGAAGCAGAGGGCATACATAAAATCACCTGGGGGGAAGGTATTGAGTAAGAAAAGGAGAAGGCCTGAAATTGAGCTTTGAGGAACACCTAGTGTAGAGCAGATGAGCTTGCGAAGAACAGAGAAGGATGGTCTAAGGAAGAATATGAGGAAATTCAGGGAAAGTATTGTGTCACAGAGGCTAAAGAACAGAACAGTCTCCGGAAGGAGGGAGTGGTTAGCAATAGTAAATGTGTCTGAGAGGGCAAGTAAAATTCGGACTGAAAAAATGTTCCATCAGTGTTTCTCAACTTTTTCTTAATTATGGCCCCCCTATTGAACCTTTTTAGACATTTTTTTCTAACTGCCCCCCCAATATAATTTTAATACACAGATATAACTCTGTTTATGTACTGTGAGTTTTTGGAGAGCCACAGATTAATATCTAAGGGTTTTTTTTTTGCCTCTTTGGGGACAATATTGCACCTAATAAAAATGCATGTACTGGATGGATTAAGTGACCTAGTGACTGGTGATTAAGGTCACCAGTTGTTTTGGTGGAGTGATGGTTCTTAAGGCCATATTGGAGCAGATGGATCTTAAGGCCATATTGGAGCAGATGAAGAAGTGAGGAAATAGAGACAGAAAATCTACTCACTCCTGAGATGTTTGTGAAGAGAGGAATATCTGTGAGGAGAGGAATAGCTACAAGGAGAGGGATGGGGCTGACTCCATCGTTTCTAGTAACCATTCTGTTACCAAGACCTATGGTGTTGACACTTGAAAAACAATGGTGACATGTTCCCTTAGCCCTTAGTTTACTGGTATAGAGAATAATTCATATAGAGAATTATACCAGTAACTAAACTTTTCTGTCATCATTGACTTGGCTCTGCTTAAATTCCATCATTGAAAACTTCAATTTGATTCATTATTTACAGGAAAATCTTTTATCATTTACTTTTTTCCACAAGGTTGGAGTTACCAAACTTAACAAATATAAATGTCTTCAAAATGCTTACTCTTCTTTACTGGCTCTTACTGGAATAAGATCTCTATATATGCAGATCCCTAGCCAAGAGCACCTGTGATCTTAGGCTCGTCTTTTAACTTTTGTACTCTTAATAGTTTTCTTTCATTCTTTAACTTATTTTACACATGATCTTTTAAGAGAGCAAGATGACATATTTTAAAGTCAAGTGTGATATGTTTATATGTCTGTTTTGGCCTTTTTCTATACTGCCTTCCTCACATTCCTAGTACACTGCTTTATATGCCTTTAAATCTTTATCTTCACTAGTATAAAAGCATCTCCCTCTGCCCAAGCTGCAATAATATTTTTCACGTCTCCCCTATTACAACTTTATGTTGCTTTTGAGTTTGAATCATACCATAAAAATGATGTTTATGTCCTGTACTATTTGAGGAATAGTCAATTAGGTTTACAGTTGTTGCTCAGGAAAGACTGGTAAATATGGTAGAGTAGTTGTAAGAAAATCTTTGTTTAAAGTGGCTTTGTCACTTTGCTAGAGATGGCCAGTGATTAGCTGTCAGAATCTGGACAGACTTGGTTTCACAAATACCACTTATTGTGTGTTTTTCCAATGCCTGATCTTTCAGCCTTCGTAGGATGTCTTCCTGGTTTTTAACTTATACCTGTGTTAATTTAACAAAATGGAAGGCTGTAATTCCCCTGGAGTCAATAGCCTGCCACAAATGGATAGAGGCCCAGAATTTTCACCAGCACATAACTCAGTTATGAGTTCTAGTCTTGAGTCAGTCATATTTCTTAACAAAAGTTCTTTACGTACTTTTTTGATGATTTTCTCACTGAGCTGCTTATTTCCTCTCTACATGTTAGTAGGAATTTTTAAATAGGTATACTTGACATACAATACACTGTACATATTTAAAGGATTTGATATGTTTTTATGAATTTCTGTTTTTCAGTTTGTTCTTTTATGGATTGTGCTTTTGATGACTTATTTAACAAGTCTTTGCCTAACCCAAGGTCACAAATATTTTCTTCTGTTTTCTTCTAGAAAGATTATAATTTTAAGTGTTACATTTACTCTGTGATCCAGTTTGAGTTAATTGTCATGTATGGTGTGAGGCTTATTTTTTGTATGTGGATACCCATTTGTTGAAAAGGCTATATTTTCTTCATTGCATTGCCTTTGTGTGTTTGTCACAAATCGGTTGTCCAACAAACAATAAAGGAGAAGATTGATAAGTTGGACTTCATCAAAATTAAAAACTATCAGGAAAGTGAAAAGACAGCTACAGAATGGGAGAAAATATTTATAAATCATATATCCAATAAGGGACTTATATCTAGAATATATAAATAACTCTTACAACTCAATAATAAAAAGACAATTAATCCAATGTAAAAGTGGACAAGGATTTAAATTAACATTTCTCCCAGGAAAGTATACAAGTGGCTAATAAGCACATGAAAAAATGCTCAAATCATACTTATTGGGAAATGCACATCAAAACCATGAAATACCTGCTCATACTCACTAGATTGGCTATAATTTAAAAAAAGACAGATAGCAGTAAGTTTTGGTGAGTATGTGGAGAAATTAGAATTCCCAAATGTTCCTAGTGAGGAATGTAAAATGGTACAGCCACTTTGGAAACTTGCACCCCAGATGTCCAATAGCTGATGAATGGAAAAATAACGTGTGGCATATCTGTACAAAAGAATGTGGGCATAAAAAGGAAAGAAGTATGGCTATAATTTGGGTAGACTTTGAAACTCTTCTGCCAAATGAAAAGCGAATCCAAAAAGACCACATATTTTGTGATCCCATTTATATAAAATGTCTAAACTAGGAAAATCTATAGAGATGGAAAAATTAGTGGTTGCTAGGGCTACAGATGAGAGTGTGAGAGTGACTGCTAATAAGTATAAGCTTTCTTTATGGCATAATAAAAATGTTCTCAAATCACATTATGGTGGTGGGGAACTTTATGATATGAAAATTACATCTCAATAACATTAAAAATGAGTCATCCATATATATGCATATTTATATATACATACGTACATTCATCTCTCTATATGCATTTATTCCCAACTTTCTCTTCTTTCATTGATATATTTGTCTATCTTTATGTTAATACTATGAGGTTCTGATTAGTCCAGTTCTATAATAAAGCTTGAAATCAGATAGTCTTAGCCCTCCAATTTTTGCTTTCAGAGTTTTCTTGACTCTTCTAGGCCTTTTGCATTTTTGTGTGAATTTAAAAATTAGTGATTCCATTTCTACAAATAGCATTTTTAGATTTTGATTGGGATTATGTTCAATCTAGAAATAATTTGGGAAAATTTAGAATTGAAATCTTAGCAATGTTGAGTCTGCTGACCCATTAACATTTATATAGTCCTTCTTTAATTTTTCTCAGCCGTATGTTGTCGTTTTCAGTGCATGGGTCACTCATGTCTTTTGTCAAATCTATCCCCAAGTGTTTTATATTTTCCGTGCTATTATAAATAGTGCTGTTTTTTAAATTCCCATTTCTGGGAATTTTGCAGCCATTGAGAATGACATGCTCTGTAAATAGGTATTAGGTCCATTTGGTCTGTAGTGAAGATTAAGTCTAATGTTTCCTCGTTTTCTTCTGAGTAATCTCTCTAATGCTGAAAGCGGGGTGTTAAAGTTTCCAGCTAGTATTCTTTCTCTCTCTAGTTGTAATTATATTTGCTTTATATACCTGTGTGCTCCAGTGTTGGGTGTATACATATTTACAATTGTTATATCCTCTTCCTGAATTGACTCATTTATCATTATATAGTGACCTACTTTGTCTCTTTTTATAGTTTTTGTCTTGAAATGCATTTTGTCTGATATAAGTGTAGTTACTCTTGCTCTCTTTTGGTTTTCATTTGGATAGAATATCTTTTTCCATCCCTTTAGTTTCAGACTATGTGTGTCTATAGGTGAAGTTTGTTTCTTGTAGGCAACAAATTGTTGGGTCTTGTTTTTTAATTTGTTCAGCCACTCTACATGTTTTGATTGGAGATTTTACTCCATTTTCATTCAATGTTATTATTAACAAATGTGGGCTTACTCCTGCCGTGTTGTTATTTGTTTTCTGTTTTTATTTTTTTGGTAGTGGTCTTCTCTTCTTTCTTTCCTTCCTTCCTGCCTTTTTTTTTTTTATTGATAGTATGTTTTAATTTCTTTCTGTTTTTTTTGTGTGTATCTGTTGTATGGTTTTAGATTTGAGGTTACCATGAGACTTGCAAATAGTATAACCTATTATTCTAAACTGATGACAACTTGACATTGATTTCATAAACAAACTAACAAAAAAGCAAAAAGAAAACTAGTAAAAACTCTACCCTTTAACTTTGTCTGCCTGCATTTTAACTTTTTGTTGTTTCTATTTATATCTTATTATGTTGTCTGTGTCTTGAAAAGTTATTATTTTTGATTGGTTTATCTTTTCATTTTTCTACTTAAGATGTAAGTTTACACAGCACAATCACAATATTATAATATTCTGTGTTTTTCTGCATACTTACTACTATCAGTGAGTTTTATACCTTCAGATGATTTCTTATGGCTCATTAACATCCTTTTCTTAATGTCAAATTGAGGACGACCTCCCTTTGGCATTTCTTATAGGACAAGTCTAGTGTTGATGAAATCCCTCTGCTTTTTTTTTTTTCTGAAAAAGTATTTCTTCTTCATGTTTGAAGGATGTTTTTGTGGATCTAGTATTCTAGGGTAAAGGTTTTGTTTTCCTTCTGCGCTTTTAAATCTATGTTCTGCCACTTGGCCTTGGCCTGAAAGATTTCCACTGAAAATTCTGCTGTCAGATGTATTAGAGCTCCATTGTATGTTACTTGTTTCCTTTCTCTTGCTGCTTTTAGAATCCTTTTAAAATATGTTATTTGTTTCTTTTCTGTTGCGGCTTTTAGGATCCTTTTAAAATATTTGACCTTTGGGAGTTCAATTATTAAATGCCTTGAAGTAGTATTTTTTGTGTTAAATCTTCTTGGTGTTTTATAACTTTCTTGTACTTGAATATTGATGTCTTCTAGGTTTGGAAAGTTCTCTGTTATTATCCTTTTGAATAAACTTTCCACCTCCTCCCTCTGCCTCCTGTTTAAGATCAATAACTCTTAGATTTGCCCTTTCGAGGCTATTAGTTTTTAGATTTTGTAGGTATGCTTCATTCTTTTCTGTTCTTTTTTTCTTTTGTCTCCTGTGACTGTGTATTTTCAAATAGCCTTTCTTCAGGCTCACTAATTCTGTCTTCTGCTTCATCATTTCTGCTACTAAGAGACTCTGATGCATTCTTCAGTATGTCAGTTGCAGTTTTTAAGTTTAGAATTTCTGGTGTTTTTTTGTTTTGTTTTGTTTTGTTTTGTGTGTGTGTGTTTTTTTTTTGTTTTTTGAGATGGAGTTTCACTGTTATCGCCCAGGCTGGAGTACAATGGCATGATCTTGGCTCACTGCAACCTCCACCTCCCAGATTCAAGCTATTCTTCTGCCTCAGCCTCCCGAGTAGCTGGGATTACAGGTGCCCACTACCACGCCCGGCTAATTTTTGTGTTTTTTTAAGTAGAGACGGAGTTTCACCATGTTGATCAGGCTGGTCTTGAACTCCTGACCCCAGGTGATCCACCTGCCTCGGCCTCCCAAAGTGCTGGGATTACAGGCATGAGCCATTGTGCCTGGTTGATTCTTTTTAATTATTTCAATTTTTGTTGAATTTATCTGATAGGATACTGAATTCTTTCTCTGTGTTATTTTGAATTTCCTTGAGTTCCTCAAAACAGCTATTTTGAATTCTGTGTCTGAGAGGTCACATATCTCTATCTCTCTGTAATTGGTTCCTGGTGCCTTATTTAGTTCATCTGGTGCTGTCATCTTTTTCTGGATGGTCTTGATGATTGTGGATGTTTATCAGCGTCTGGCTATTGAAGAATTAAGTATTTATTGTAGTCTTTGCAATTTGGACTTGTTTGTACTCATCCTTTTTGGGAACGCTTTCCAGGTGTTCAGTGATACTTGCGTGTTATAATCTAAGTTTTTGATCACAGTAGCCATATCTGCATTAGGAGGTATCTGAAGCGCACTCACGCTGTGGTTCTTGCAGACTTGTGTAGGTACAACCTTGGTGGTCTTGGATAAGATCTGGAACAATTCTCTGGACTACCAGGTAGAGACTCTGTTGTTTTTTCTTAGACTCTCAAATAAATGGAGTTTGTCTCTGTGCTGAGCTGCCTGGAGCTGGGAGAGGGGTAACACAAACACCCTTGTGGCCACCACCACTGGGATTACTCTGAGTCTGACCTGAAAGCAGTATCGCACTGGGTCTTTCCCAAGGCCAGCTATAACTACTATCTGGCTACTGCCTGTGTTTCCTCAAGATCCTAGGGCTCTACAGTCAGCAGGTGGTGAAGCTAGTGAGTCTTGTGTTCTTCCCTTAAGGGTCGTGAGTTCCCCCTGGCCCTGGGTGGGTCCAGAGATGCTGTCTGGGAGCCAGGACCTGGAGATGGGAACCTTAGAAATCTACCTGGTGCTCTATTCTGTTATGGCTTGAGCTAGTGCCAAAACTACTGGATAAAGACCTTCCCACTCTGTCCTCCCCTTTTTCCCAGGCAGAGGAGTCTTTCCATGTTTACCATCACCATGGGCTCATGGGGAGTACTGCCACAGTACTGCAGTGTTCACTTAAGGCCCATGGGCTCTTGAGTCAGCTTGTGGTGAATGCTACTGGACCTGGGACTCATCTTTCAGAGCAATGGGCTCCCCTCTGGCCCAGGGTAGGTCCACAGATCTTGTCTAAGGGCCAAGGCCTAGAATCGGGAACCCCAAGAGTCGATTTAAGGCTCTTCCCCACTGTGGCTGAGCTGGTACCTGAGCTCAAGATAAAGTCCTTTTACCTCTTTCCTCTTCTTTTCTCATATAGAAGGGGATCGCTCCTTGTAGCCACCACAGTTGTGAATGTGTGCTGGGTCACGCCTGATTATTCAGGGCCCAAGGGCTCTTTAGTCAGCAGGTGATGAATCCTGCTAGTACTGGGTTCTTCTCTTCAAGGCTGCATGTTACCTTCTGGTCTAGAGTCTGTCTAGAAATATCATCCAGGAGTTATGTCAGGCCTGGAATGGAGGCCTGACAATGCCCAGTGCTCTATCCTATTGTGGCTTAGCTGGTATCCAAGTTGCAAGACAAAGTCCTTTTTACTCTTTTCTCTTCTCTCCTCAAGCAAAGATAGGGTTCTATTTTGGAGCTGTGAGCTATGCTGCCTGGGGTTGGGGGAGGGGTGGCACCTGGACTCCCTTAGCTACCCCAGCTGGCATCTCACTAGCTGGCTTTGAGCCCTGAACAGCAATAGTACTTGCCCAAGAATTGTAGTTTTTGTGACCTACACAGCCTTTCAAGTTTGTTTAGGACCCCAGAGCACTTTAGCCTGTGGTGGTGAGGTGTGCTGAAACTGAAATTCCAACCACCTGGATGGACAATTCCTCTCTGGCTGAGGCTGGTCTAAATGCACCTTCTTTGGCCACCAGCTGCGTTCTGCCTGGTGTTAGCAGCACTGTGTTCCATTACAGAGTCCCACAAATGCTCTACCTCCCGACCCCCAAGTGCATAGATTCTCCCTCTACGCCATGTGGTGTCTGTCGGGGAATGAGGAAGGAGTAGTGTAGGTAATTCAAGACTGTCTTTCCTACCCTCTTCAGTGCTTCTTTCGGCAATATGAAGTTAAAACCAGGTTCTGTGATTGCTCACCCGATTTTTGGTCCTTTGGAAGATGCTTTTTATGTAGATAGTTTTAAAATTTGGTGTTCCTTTGGGGAGGATGATTGGTGGAGGCTTCTATTTGGCTATCTTGCCCTGCTTCCTCCACATCTGAAATTCTGTACCTGTTAAGCAACTCTTCTTACCTCCAGCTCCTGGTAACTACCGTTTTATGTTGTTTGTTTGTATTTATTTATTCTTTAAATTTTATTTTATTTCAGTAGCTGTTGGGGAACAGATGACTTTTGGTTACATGGATAAGTTCTTTAGTGATGATTTCTGAGATTTTGGTGCACCCATCACCCGAGCAATGTACACTGTACCCAATATGTAGTCTTTTATTTCTCACCCCTTCCCACTCTTCCCCCAAAGCCCCAGAAGTCCATTCTATTATTCTTACGTCTTTGCATCCTCATAGCTTAGCTCCCACTTATAAGCGAGAACACACAATATTTGGTTTTCCATTCCTGAGTTACTTCACTTAGAATAATAACCTCCAACTCCATCCAAGTTGCTGCAAAAGCCATTATTTTATTTCATTTTATGGCTGAATAGTATTACATGGTATATATAAACACATTTTCTTTATCCACTCATTGGTTGATGGACATTTATGTTGGTTCCATATTTTTGCAGTTGCAAATTGTGCTTCTATAAATATGCCTGTACCGGTGTCTTTTTCATATAATGACTTCTTTTCCTTTGGCTAGATACCCAGTAGTGGGATTGCTGGATTGAATGGCATTTCTACTTTTAGTTCTTTAAGGAATCTTCATGATGTTTTCCATAGTGGTTGTACTAGTTTACATTCCTACTAGCAGAGTAAGTGTTCCCTTTTCACCACATCCATGCCACATCTATTTTGTTTTATTTTTAAAGTATGACCATTCTTGCAGGAGTAAGGTGATATCTCATTGTGGTTTTAATATGGATTTCCCTGATAAGTAATGATGCTGAGCATTTTTTCATATGTTTGATGGCTGTTTGAATATCTTCTTTTGAGAATTTCAAATTCATGTCCTTTGCCCACTTTTCAATGGGATTATTTGGTTTTTTTCTTACTGATTTGAGTTCTTTGTAGATTCTGGATATTAGTCCTTTGTTGGATGCACAGTTTGCAATTATTTTCTCCCACTCTGTGGGTTGTCTGTTTGCTCTGCTAATTATTTCTTTTGCTGTGTAGAATCTTTTTAGTTTAATTACGTATTGTATATTTATTTTTGTTTTTGCTGCATTTGCTTTTGGGTTCTTAGCCATGAATTCTTTGCCTAAGCCAATGTCTAGAACAGTTCTTTTGATATTATCTTTTAAAATTTTTATAGTTTCAGATCTTAGGTTTAAGTCTTTGGTCCATCTTGAGTTGATTTTTTATAAGCTGAGAGATGAGGATCCAGTTTTATTCTTCTACATGTGGCTTGCCAGTTATTCCAATGCCATTTACTGAATAGGGTGTCCTTACCCTATTCAGTTGGCTGTAAGTATTCAACTTTATTTCTAGGTTCTCTAATTTGTTCCATTGGTCTATGTGCCTGTACCATGTATGTACTACAGGTACTAAGTATGTACGCATACTATGCTGCTTTGGTATCTATAGTCTTGTATAGTTTGAAATTGAATAATGTGATGCCTCCAGGTTTGTTCTCTTTTCTTAGTATTGCTTGGTCTATGTGGGCTCCTTTTTTGTTTTCGTATGAATGTCAGCATTCTTTTTTTCTATTTCTGTGAAGAATGATGGTGGTATTTTGATGGGAATTGCATTGAATCTGTAGGTGGCTTTTGGCAGTATCATCATTTTAACAATGTTGATTCTACCTATCCATGAAGATGGGATGTGTTTCCATTTGTTTATGTCATCTATGATTTCTTTCAGCAGTGTTTTATAGTTTTTCTTGTAGAGATCTTTCACCCCTTTAGTTAAGTATATTCCTAAGGTTGGTGTTTGTTTGTTTGTTTGTTTGCCGCTGTTGTGAAAGGGATGGAGTTCTTGATTTGATTCTCAGCTTGGTCATTGTCGGTGTATAGCACTACATTGATTTTATATCCTGAAACTTTACTGAGTTCATTTATCAGTTCTAGGAGCTTTTTGGATGAGTCTTTAGGGTTTTCTAGATATATGATCATATAATCAGCAAACAGTGACAGTTTGACTTCTTCAAGTTTAGATGTTATTTCTTTCTCTTGCCTGATTGCTCTGGCTAGGACCCATTTCATTTTCTAATTCTATGAATTTGACTACTGTGTTAGGGTTCTCTAGAGTGACGGAACTGATGGAATAGATAAATATATATAAGGGGGAGTTTATTAAGTATTAACTCACATGATCACAAGGTCCCACAATAGGCCATCTGCAGGCTGAGAAGCAAGAACAACCACTCTGAGTCCCAAAACAAAAGAACCTGGAGTCCGATGTTTGAAGGCAGGAAGCATTCAGCACACAAGAAAGATACAGTCTGGAAGGCTAGGCTGGTCTTTCTTTTTATGTTTTTCTGTCTGCTTATATTCTAGCCTTGCTGGCAGCTGATGAGATTTTTGCCAACCCGGAGTAAGAGTGGCTCTGCCTTTCCCAGCCCACTGACTCAAATGTTAATCTCCTTTGGCAACACCCTCACAGACAGACCCAGGATCAATACTTTGTATCCTTCAATCCAAGCAAGCTGACACTCAGTATTGACCATCACAAGTCTACCCCTTGTCAACTTGAGCCCATACACATCTCCTGAGATCATACATAATCTTCAAATAAAGACAAAAATAAGATCCTAATTATGCCTAGCTTCAACTGTTCTTCATACAACCGGAAACACAAATCCCCAACCAAAATACTATTACATAAAGTTAACAATACTTAAATGCTGATGTGAAATCAATAAATCTATGTCACATGATAAAGGAGAGAGGAAATAAAATGAAGATATTTTATTAGTACAGGTGTATACTTGCACAAACATGTTTTTAACAAAAGAAGGAGGAAATACTCATGACAGTTGCAGTCCTTGTTTCTGCACTGGTCACATGATTGTAGCTGGTATGATGACCACCTTCTTCTACTTGCCTTCAGCAAGCACCTCAGAGGGTCTTGGTTTTTTCCTGGTGGGGTGACCCAAACCTTCACTCCTGAAGGGTCTGGGTCATTTGTAGTCCTGCCTGGATTGGGCTGTTGTAGTTTCCCATTGACCTTAATCACAGGGCATGGTAATACTAAGAGACGCCCTAATAGACCTCCTGTATTCCATGCATACTCCTTACCTCTGTTGAGGAGTAGTAGACTGATTTCATCTCGAAAGTCCAGGTCGGTCACCCCAGCCAACACTGTATCTCCCTTTTTAGCCTATTGACTTAAAGGCAGGAGGAGCCCAAAGTGTCCAGGTAGCCAGGTTAACTTCCAGTTGATTGTGTCTCCTGATGGCAGCATTCCTCTGGAACTAAGACCTCTAGGCCAGCAGAATGTAATATCGTGGGAACAGGAAGCAAAAATTTTGCTAGTGGATCACTAGGGGTGATGGTGAGTGGTGCCACCTCCACCCCTTGATTCCTGGACCCATTAATCCTGGCTATGGGAGGAACAGTACCATATATTGGAAGCTGATTCAGAGCATACACAGCCTTCTGGAGAACTTTGCCCCAGCCCTGCAAAGTATTGTCACCTAGTTGGCATTGTAATTGTGACTTCAAAAGGACATCCCATCGTTCTATCAATCTAGCTGCTTCAGGATGATGGGAACTGATAAAACCAGTAAATTCCATGAGCAGAAGCCCACTGCTGCACTTCTTCAGCTGTAAAGTCAGAGGTAATGCTGTGTAGAATACCATGACGGTGGATAAGGCATTCTGTGAGTACACAGATGGTAGTCTTGGCAGAAGCATTGCGTGCAGAATAGGCAAACCCATATCTGGAGTCAGTGTCTATTCCAGTGAAGACAAACCTCTGCCCTTTACATGATGGAAGAGGTCCAGTATAATCAACCTGCCACCAGATAGCTGGCTGATCACCCTGAGGAATGGTGCCATATTGAGGGCTCAGTGTTTCTCTCTTCTGCTGGCAAAGTGGACGCTCAGCAGTGGCTGTAGCCAGGTCAGCCTTGGTGAATGGCAGTCCATGTTGCTGAGCCCATGTGTAACCTCCATCCCTGCCACCATGGCTACTTTGTTCATGGGCCCATTGGGTGATGATGGGTGGCTGGGGAAAGAGGGTGAGTGATGTCCACAGAATGGGTCATCCTATCCACTTCATTATTAAAATCCTTCTCTACTGAGTTCACCTGTTGGTGAGCACTCTCATGGGATACAAATATCTTCACAGTTTTTTACCCCTCAGAGAGGTCCATTCACATAACTCTTCCCCAGATTTCTTTGTCACCAGTTTTTCAATCATGCTTCTTTCAAGTCCCTGACCATCCAGTCAAACCATTGGCTACAGCCGATGAGTCAGTATATAATGGCACATCTGGCCATTTCTCCTTCCATGCAAAGTGCACAACCAGGTGCACTACTCGAAGTTCTGCCCACTGGGAAGATTTCCCTTCACTGCTGTCCTTCAGGGATGTCCTGGAAAGGGACTGAGGTTCTGCAGCTGTCCACTTTCGGGTGATGCCTGCATATTGCGCGGAACCATCTGTGAACCAGGCCCTAGTCTTCTTTTCCTCTGCCAGTTGATCATAGGGAACTCCCCAAGAGGCCATTGGTGCAGGCTGGGGGAGAGAAGGCAGGGTGGCAGGAATGGAGACCATGGGCATTTGAGCCACTTCCTCATGCAACTTACTTGTGCCTTCAGGACCTGCCCAAGCCTGATCACGTATATACCACTTCCATTTGATGATGGACTGCTGCTTTGTATGACCTGCTTTATGGCAGATGGGTCATAAAGCACCCACTTCATGATAGGTAGTTCAGGTCACATGGTAACTTGATGATCCTTCAGTTTTCACCAAAGCCCAGTAACAGGCTAGGAGCTGTCTCTCAAAAGGAGAGTAGTTATCTGCAGAAGATGGCAGGGCCTTGCTCCAAAATCCTAGAGGCCTGTGCTGTGTTTCACCTATGGGGGCCTGCCAAAGGCTCCAAACAGCATCCTTATCTGCCTCTGACACCTCAGGCACCATTGGATCTGCTGAGTCATATGCCCCAAGTGGCAGAGCAGCTTGCCCAGCAGCCTGGACCTGTTGTAGAGCCTTCTGTTCTGGATCCCACTCTAAACTGGCAGCCTTTCAGGTCACTTGAAAGTATTAACTCACATGATCACAAGGTCCCACAGTAGGCCATCTGCAGGCTGAGGAGCAAGGAGAGCCAGTCTGGGTTAACACGCCTAAATGAGGAATGTGTCGACACCAAAATCCAAATCGGCCCACTAGGCATTGTGTCTCTTTTGTGATTGTAGGAAGGAATATCTTGACAGGCCCCACACCACTGGACCCCTAGACATTTTACTGAGGTAGAAGTTCCCTGAATTTTAGTCAGATTTATTTCCCATCCTCTGGCATGTAAATGTCTCACCAATAAATTCAGTGTGTTTGCTACTTCTCGCTCACTGGATCTAATCAGCGTAATGTCATCAATGTAGTGGACCAGCATGGTATCTTGTGGAAGTAGAAAGTGATCAAGATCTCTCTGAATAAGATTATGACAAAGCCAGAGAGCTAATACACCCCTGAGGTAGGACAGTAAAGGTATATTGCTGGCCTTGCCAGCTGAAGGCAAGTTGCTTCTGATGGACCTTACGGACAGGAATGGAGAAAAAGGCATTTGCCAAGTCAATGGCTGCATACCAGGTACCAGGAGATGTGTTAATTTGCTCAAGCAATGAAACCACGTCTGGTACAGCAGCTGCAATTGGGGTCACCACTTGGTTAAACTTATGATAATCCACTGTCATTCTCCAGGATCCATTGTCTTCTGCACAGGACAAATGGGAGAGTTGAATGAGGATGTGGCGGGAATCACCAACCCTGCATCTTTCGAGTCCTTGATCATGGCACGAATTGCTGCAATCCCTCCAGGGATGCAATATTGTTTTTGATATACTATTTTTCTAGGTAGAGGCAGCTCTAATGGCTTCCGTTTGGCCTTTCCCACTATAATAGCCCTTACCCTACCAATCAGCCAATGTGGGGGTTCTGCCTGCTGCTGAGTATGTCTGTGCCAATTATACATTCTGGCACTGGGAAAATGACCACAGGATGAGTCTGGGGACTCACTAGACCCACTGTAAGTCAGACCTGAGCTAAAACTCCATTAATTACCTGACCTCCATAAGCCCCTTCTTTAACTGGAGGACCACAATGACGTTTTGGGTCCCCTGGATTCAGTGTCAGCTCAGAGCCAATGTCCAGTAGTCCCCGGAACGTCTGATCATTTCCCTTTCCCCATTGCACAGTTACCCGGGTGAAAGGCCAGAGGTCTCCTTGGGAAAGGATGGGAGAAAGATTCACTGCATAAATTGTCGGTAATGTAGTGGGGTCCTTCCTCAAGGGGACCGGCCTCCCCTTTATCCAAGGGACTCTGGGTCTGTAAACTGGCTCAAGTCTGGAAATTGATTGAGGGGCCATGATTCTCTGTTTTTATACTTCAAATTAATCTTTTGTCCATTTGACATAGAAGTTTTCTGCTTATATAAATTAAGTAGGAATGCAGTAGGCTTCCTGTCAGTTTCACTTCTAGGAACACCATGAGTAATCAGCCAATGCCAGAGCTCTACATAAGTCAGACTATTCTAATTGCCACTTTGCCTCTGCTGTCTATTACAGTAGCTACACCCACGTTGCCTTTGATGATTGAGTGCTGCCACTTGGCCCCTGCCACTTTGGAATCCAATTATTCCCATTGTATTTAAATTTTGTAGTTAAGTGACTGTGGTTCCCACTGTTAGATCTGACATACAGAGAAGAGCAATTGCAGGACTCTTCAAAGATGTAGGTGCTGCCCTTACAAATCTGTTTCGCAAGACATTGGTCAAGGTTATATCTTCTGGACCCTCCCAGTTGGGATGAGTAGGTCTAAAGTGACTAATCCACTCCATCATCTCAATCTCCATAAGCCTTTGGATCCCTTCCTGTACATTAAACCAAGGGAGATCAGGCATTTCCAGCTCACTCACAGTGGGCCATCTTTTACTCCATATTTCAGCCAACCAAGCAAATAAGCTATTAGAACCTTTTTTAACTCTCTGAGCTGCAACATTAAACGCAGAGTCCCTACTTAGTGGGCGAGCCCAAATCAATAAATTCAGCCTGATGCAACTCTATGTTTCTTCCACCATTATCCCACACCCTTAATATCCATTCCCGTGCCTGCTCTCCAGATTTCTGTTTACATAAATTAGAAAACTCAAGCAGTTCTTTTCGAGTGTAGCACACTTCTTCATGGGTCACACTCTCAACCTGACCTCTAAGGGCCCACCGGGACTTTAATCCAGTTATAGGTCTAGAAACAAACAGGATTTTGGGGGTGGCTCCTGAGGAGAATCAACATTATCTTGCCTGGCAACTGCCTCAGGGGAGGCCATCACTGTTGCCTCATGCTTCACAGGGTTTATCTCCTCAGACAAAGGTGGAAATGCTGATGGCAGCATGGGTTGGGGAGGGGATGTTGCCACTATCCTTGGGGATGGGGAAGCTGTTTCTTCTAGCAAAAAAGGTTCATCAGAGTTTACAGGCTCAGTGTCCCCAGTGTCATCAGGGTCCTCCCACACGTCCCCATTCTGAGTTGCAGGGTCCCATTCTTTTCCAATCAATGCCTTCACTTTAACAGTAGACACCTGTCAAGGCTGTGCATGCAACTTTCATTGCAGGTCAGCCACTTGCATGATAAGAGCTTATGTCTGATTTTCCACAATTTCAGGTCTTTCTCTACAGGTGATAAGACTCTTACTCAGGGCAATCTTAGAAGATTTGAGGCTCAGTATCTGCTTCTGAAGTCAGGAGTTAGAATCCGTGAGTTCATCATTTTCTTTCATCACTTTGTCCAGTGAACTTAGGAGTAGCCAACCAACTTCATTATGTTCCTTGATGCTCCACATATGGTCAAAGGTATTTTATATAGAGTCACTAAACTCCTTGCCTCTCACGAGCGATGAATTGCGAATGTCAAATGGATTTATTTGACATAACTCTTTACACAGTTCACGCCAAGGACTATCAGTGTTCTTCATACTATTAGAAGTAGAGTCCTTAGCATTTTTGGGTTTCATCATATTAAGTAGCCAACTGCAGAAACCCCCAAACCAACAAAAGAACTCCATCTTTAATACTCTGTTCCTCTGGAACCACTCCTGGTACCAAAATCTATATTAGTCAGGGTTCTTTAGAGGGACAGAACTAATGGAGTGTGTGTGTGTGTGTGTGTGTACACTGCGCACACGCGCGCAAAAGGAGTTTATTAAGTATTAACTCACATGACCACAAGGTCCCACAATAGGCCATCTGCAGGCTGAGGAGCAAGGAGAGCCAGTCCCAGTTCCAAAACTAAAGAACTTGGAGTCCAATGTTCAAGAGCAGGAAGCATCCAACATGGGAGAAAGATGTAGGCTGGGAGGCTAGGCCAGTCTCTCTTTTCACATTTTTCTGCTTGCTTGTATTCTAGCCTTGCTGGCAGCTGATTAGATTGTGCCCACTGAGGTTAAGGTGAGTCTGCCTTTCCTAGCCCACTGACTCAAATGGTAATCTCCTTTGGCAATGCCCTCACAGACACACCCAGGATCAATACTTTGTATCCTTCAATCCAGTCAAGCTGACACTCAGTATTAACCATCACAGCTACTTTAGACCTTCATGTGAGTAGAATTATACATTATTTGTCTTTTTGTAACTGGCTTATTTCACTTAGTATTGTGTCCTTAAGGCTCATCCATGTTGTTTAATGTGACACAGTTTTATTTTTAAGGCTAAATAATATTCCATTTTATGTATAGAATATATTTTGTTTATTCATCCATCAGTGGACATTTGGACTGATTCTGCCTCTTACCTATTAAGAATTAGCACTGTTAGGAACATGTGTGTACAGACATCTCTTGGAGACTCTTGCTTTCTTTTGAATATGTACCCAGAAGTAAGATTATATGGTGGCTGTGTTTATAGTTTTTTACGGAACGTCTATGCTATTTTCCATAGGGGTTATACCATTTTATAGCTCCAACAACAGTGTACAAGGCTTTCAATTTCTCACATCCTCACCAACACCTGTTATTTTTTATTTTTTTGATAGTAAGTATCCTATTGGGTGTGAGGTGATCATTTCATTGTGGTTTCAGTTTGCCTTTTTCTGATGATTAGTGATGTTGAGCATCTTTTCGTATGCATGTTAGCCAATTTGTATATCATCTTTGGAGAAATGTTTATTCAAGTCCTTTGTCCATTTTTAATATGATTAGTTTGGTGTTATTTTGTACTCTTTTTGTCATTTCAGATTTTT
Source organism: Macaca fascicularis (assembly GCF_037993035.2). Classification (NCBI taxonomy): domain Eukaryota; kingdom Metazoa; phylum Chordata; class Mammalia; order Primates; family Cercopithecidae; genus Macaca; species Macaca fascicularis. The sequence goes on from NC_088388.1 coordinate 123,615,455, forward strand.
TTTGTGTGTTTCACTTTGGATGGTTTCTATTGTTATGTTTTCAGATTTACTTCTGCAATATCTATGCTGGTAGTATTCCCATCCACTGTTTTTTAAATCTCGAATCATAGTCTTAAAATTGTAGTTTTCATCTTTAGAAGTTTGATTTGTCTTTTTTATATCCTAACATTTGGAACATATAAAATATATTTGTAGTAACTACTTTAGTGTTTTTCTCTGCTAATTCTAACAACTGTCAGTTCTAGGTCATTTTGATTGATTATTCTCCTGATTGTGAGTTGTGTTTTTCTGCCTCTTTGTGTTCTTAGTAATCTTTGGTTGGATGCCCAATGTTGTGAGTTTTACCATGTTAGTTGCTGGATGTCTTTACATTCTTGAACCTGGTTTTGGCATACAGTCAAGTTCCTTTGAGGACTTGCTTTTATAACTTGTCAGGTGAGTCTGGTGCAGTACTCAGTCTAGGATTAGTTTTTATTCCCTACTGCTCAGATAAGATCATTCTGAATACTCTACCTAATGTTCTGTGAAATACAAGTTTTTCAAGTTTGATTGGTGGAAATAAGGACCAATTATTCCTGGAGCTATGTGGACTCTAGTCACTGTTCTCTTTTATTTTGGATGGTTCTCTCCCTAGCCTCAGGTTATTTCACCGCATACATACACCAATCAGTGCTCTGCTGTGTACCAGGAGACTCTCTGTTCATCTCTGGGATGCTGTCTCTGGGCAACTTTCTTCTCTCTGGTACTTTGTCCTGTGAACTCTAATTGCCTTTGTCTCCCTGCACTCTTAACTCCATCTCTTCAATTCATAGAGCCCATCAGACTTCACTTCAATTTCCCTGCCCTGCGCCACTGCCTGGAACCTTCCAAGGCAGTAATCTCTGGCAGTTATAGGGTTTACTTCACTTGTTTCCCGTCTGTCAAAGAGCAGTGTCATTTGTTACCTGGTGTCCAATGTCTTGAAAACCATCATTTCTTGTATTTGTTTGATTTGTGTACTTTTTAAAACTTTTAAAATTTTTTTGGTGGCTTAAGATTGGAGGGCAAATGTGGTTCCTGTTACTCTGTTTTGGTCAGAAGCAGATTTGGTCAGAAGCAGAAGCCCTGTTTACTTGTAGTTTTAATCTGAAAAGACTGTTGTGCTACATTCTTACAGAAAAACTTTTTTTTTGGAGAATAGAAGTCTTGCTCTGTCGCTCAGGCTGGAGTGCAGTGGTGCAATTTCAGCTCACTGCAACCTCTGCCTGCTGGGTTCAAGTGATCCTCCAGCCTCAGCCTCCTGAGTAGCTGGGATACAGGCCCGTGCCACCACTGCCTGGCTAATTTTTGTGTTTTTAGTAGAGATGGGTTTTCACCATGTTGGCCAGGCTGATCTGGAATTCCTGGCCTCATGTTATCCATCTGCCTTGGCCTCTCAAAGTGCTGGGATTACAGGCATGAGCCACCACACCTAGCCTGGAAAAACTCTTCTAATAGTAGCTATTGCTCATTTCTCTTTGAGAGGAGATAAAGCAGCCAGCAGAAATTTTTGAAGATATCCTTGGGATATTAAACTGATTTCCTGACTCCTTAGTTTCTGGGAATTTCTTGAGTTATTTGGATAAAGAAGCTAATTTTAAATAATAATTTTAGGAAATTCCTAACCATGTTATGATTTTATTCTCAGAATTAAGAAAAAGAGAGAGCAAGAACGTTATGCTGAAGAGCAGAGGATCCTAAGAATGAACTTTCATGAAGATCCATATTCAGGAGAGAAAATGAGTGAGATATTAGCCCAGTTACAACTTGAAGAAATAAAAGGAGCCAGAGAAAAACAACAACAGAGAGAAAAAGAATACCTGAGGTAATTTGAAAAAGTCTTCATGATATTCTGGCTCTAGAGGAGACTTGGTAGAAAGTCATTGTTCTCATTTTCCTTAGAAGAGAATTGATTGTGTCTTTTCATACTTTTCCTCATTTAGGAGTTCATAACTTAACCAAATTTTTTGATTGCCTAATAGTTCTTGGGTGTAGCCCTGCATTTTTCCCAGTACAAAGAGGAAATATCAAGGCTCAGAGATATGAAATAGATTTAACAGTTAAAGCTGGCTGTAAAGTCAGGATTCATGCTCACTTTCTTTCTAGTAGTTCACTTTGCCTGATCATACTTTATTTTTACAGATATGTAGAAGCTTTACGAGCCCAAATCCAGGAGAAAATGCAGCTGTATAATATTACTTTACCTCCACTATGTTGTTGTGGTCCTGATTTTTGGGATGCTCATCCTGATACCTGTGCCAACAACTGTATTTTCTATAAAAACCACAGGGGTAAGTTTCTTGAAGGAATAGTCAGGGCCTAATGGCAATAAGAAAAATCAATAAGAGTAGTGGTAGTAGTAATTTACCATTTATTGAGTGCTTACTATGTGTCAGAGACTGTTATAAACCCTTTTTAAAATAACTATATGAGGCAATGAAAAAATTATAATGAGTTATATTTCTCTTGGAGATCTGTTATCTTCTTGTCTCCATTTATGCTGGGGAAATATTTTCAGCTCATTCTACTGTAGAAGGACTTCAGTTCCAGGTCCTTTAACTGAAGACTATTAGAATTTGCCTTTTATGTAAGTTAGGACTCTATCCAGTTGAATTCCCTATTATCCAAATACTTTAATGGTATGTAACATGGATGTATTACCATGTATATCCACATTAGATTGCTGGTTCTGCCAGGAGGGACTGAGGAAAATAAGAAACAGTATAAACTCTATCAGGAGCATCCCAGGTAGAGAAAACTTAGTCCTTCATATTGTCTTTAATATTTCTATTTCCTATGCATCCTTAAATACATTGATTTATATAGTGTAAAGATTATGTAGCCCTCATGTATACACTAGGAATACTGCCAGTATATATATTCCTAGTGCTTCATCTGTATGATATGAGTTTCTTACCAGCTTTATTTTAAAAAACACAAATCTAATTATGCCATTTCCCTATTCTAAAACCTCTAGGGCTCCCCATTGCGGTATAAGATGCATGGCATATTTGGTGTATTTTCTCTCTGGCTCTGGGCCCTACTCCAGCCTTATCAAAGTTGCTATTCCCAGTATGTGCCATATTGTTCACTCCTTTTGCACCTGACACACTCAGTTCTCTGTGTTCTTTCCTTTACTCTTGTTATTTCTTCAAAACTCATCTTAAGTGTTACCACTTCTGGGAGTCTTCCATCCTGTCCTAGGTAGTTGTACATTCATTCCCAGCTTCATTCTATGATGACATTTTTTTTTTTTTTTTCGAGACAGTCTTGCTCTGTCATCCAGGCCAGAGTGCAGTGGCACGATCTCAGCTCACTACAACCTCTGCCTCCTGGTTCAAGTGCCTTAGCCTACCAAATATCTGGGATTACAGGTTTGCGCCACCACATCCAGCTAGTTTTTGTATTTTTAGTAGATATGAGGTTTTGCCATGTTGGCCAGGCTGATCTCGAACTCCTGACCTCAAGTGATTCGCCTGCCTCAGCCTCCCAAAGTGCTGGAATTACAGGTGTGAGCCACTGTGCCTGGCCTATGATAACATTTTGTATATACCTCTGGTTTGGAAGTATTACATGGCAACTTAATTATTTTTGTGTCCATACTCTTTATTATCTTTTCTGTCCTCACAGAGTGCTTGTCATATAGTAAGTACTCAATAAATATTTATTCGATAGATAGTTACTTATAAGACTCTTGGTAGAGAAGCAGTACTAATAAGATGGAGGCTGGTAGAGTTGTTTAGAATTTGACTTTATTCATTGCTGTGCAAACCTTTTTTTGCAGCATATACTCGGGCACTACATTCATTCATCAATTCCTGTGATGTCCCTGGGGGTAATTCAGCTCTTCGAGTCGCAATTCATAATTTTGCTTCTGCACACAGGCGGACTTTGAAAAATCTATAATAAGAATCTGAAATTAACTGGTATTATTTTGGCTTTTACTTAAAATCAGCCCTGAGAGATTATTTAAGAAAAGCTGTTCAAGTTATAAAATATATACTCTGGAAAGAAATACTGTCTCATGTAATAACTGTCTTTATAATTAGATTGTAATCATTGTTTTAATCTGCCTTGGAACCAAGATTGAAAGCTGACTTACTCGTCTCTTCTTTCTTGTGAACCATATGGAGCCTATTATTTTAAAATATGATCAGACAAGTAAGGCTTCTCTTACTTTGCTCTGCTCTGATCAGAGAGCTCATGTGAAATCTTTGGGATTCTCTCATTTATCATCTTTCTAAAACTGTGTTTTTGAGCTTGACAATACTGAAAATGTCTGGATGAAGCAGAAAAGAAAGTGATGAAATGTGTTTCTGAACATCAGTGGCCATCTATATTGCCATTACCTTTTCTAGATGTATATAAGAATTCAAGATTATAAGAATTTAAATTTGTTGCACTTTTTTTTCTCAAAATTTTTTCTCTTGTTTTTAAAAATATATTGCCTCTTTCCCCATTCAGTGACACTAGACATAGGAATTTTTAATTGTGTAATTTTCTGTTGCAGAAAAGGTAAATAAATCCTTTGTCTTTTGAATATCCTCTATGTGAAATAATTGTGAGTGACATTTGAAAAAGTGAATCTCAAGTCAAAGTGAGTAAATTCTTTATTTCCCTATTTTTAAAATCCTGGTGAATGACATGGCTACAGGGCAAATAAAATAAAAATTGCCGTAATTTTTTGTTATTTCCTTGCAATTTTTCCTGATACAAAATATGAAAAGGTTTAATATTATGATTGAATATACATACTGACAGTTTCTTTTTTCTACTTTCTCTGATGTACGGTGCTGAAGAAGCACTTAGGCTTGTGCTCAAAATAAATAAATAAAAGCCTAAACATCTAGCCAAGGCTTTGAAAATAATTAGAATTACATGAACAAGATTGAATAGTTATGTAACCAGATTATCTAGTTCAGCCAAAATCCTTGAAGTAATTATAACTTGATTCAGCCTTTAAGCATTGTATTTTTTAACAGCTCTATTGAGATATATCATTCACATATTATATATAATTGACACATTTAATGTGTATAATTCAGTGGTTTTTAGTATATTCACTGGTTGTGCAACCATAACCACTATAAAATTTTCACTCTAAAATAAGAAGCCCCCATGATCCAGCAATCTCATTTCAAGGTATATCTCCAAAAGAATTGAAAGTAGAATCTCAAACAGGTATTTGCACACCCATGTTTATAGTGGCATTATTAATAATAGCCAAGGTGGAAGCAACTCAAATGTCCATCAGTGGATAAATAGTAAATAATATATGATATATTCAATAAAATATTCAGTCTTAAAAAGGAAGGAAACCCTGTCACACACTGCAACACTATGCTAAGTGAAAAAAGCAGTCACAGAAGGACAAATACTGTCATATGCAGTACTTTAGGTAGTCAAATTAGTAGAGACAGAAAGTAAAATAGTGGTTGCCAGGAGCTGGAAGTAGGAGGATATGGAGAGCTTTGTTTAAGGAGTATACAGTTGCAGTTTTGCAGGATGAAATGGCTCTGGAGATCTGTTTCACAACAATGTAAGTACACTTAACACTACTGAACTGTACACTTAAAAAATGGTTATGATGTTAAATTTTAGGTTATGTGTTTTTACCACAATTAAAAATTTTTTAAATAGAAAATAAAGGAATCCCTCATACCCATTGGTAGTCATTCCCCGTTTTCTCTCCCAAAATGCCCCTCCAATCATAGACAATCACTAATTACTTTCTGCCCTATAGATTGGCCTATTGTGGACTTTTCATGTAAATGGAATATATCAGATGTGATCTTTTGTGATAGATTTTTTCATTTAACATGTTTTCAAACATATCTGTCTTGTAGCATGTATCAGTATTTCATTGCTTTTCATTGCTGAATAGTGCTTTATTCTATGGATATACCACATTTTATTTATCCATTTATCAGTTGATAGACATTTGAATTGTTTCTACCTCTTGGCTATTACAAACACTGGTATGACCATTTGTTTGCAAGTTTTTCTGTCGACATATATTTTCATTTCTTTTGGATATATACCTGGGAGTGGAATTACTGGGTCTTCTGGCAGCTCTGTTTAACCTTTTGAGAAACCGCAAACTTTTCAAAATGACTGCAGCATTTTACATTTCCACCAACAATATATAAGGGTTCAGATTTCTTCACATGTTCACCAACACTTGTCATTATCTGTGTCTTTGCTTATAGCCATCCCAGTGGGTGTAAAGTGATATTTCACTGTATTTTTAATTTCCATTTCCTCATGGCTGTTAATGTTGAGCATCTTTTCATATACTTTAAGTCTTTCAGAGAACTGGCTTTTCAGATCCTCTGTTCACATTGTAGTTGGGTTACTTGTCTTTTTATTATTGAGTTGTAAGTGTTCTCAGTGTATTCTACGTATAAGTTTCTTATCATATGTATGATTTGCAAATATTTTCTCCCATTCTGGGGATTGTTTTTTCACTTTCTCTGTGATTTTCTTTGCAGCACAAAAATTTTAAATTTTGACAAAGTCTATTTTATCTACTTTTTGTTTTGTGGTTTGTGCTTCTGTTGTCTTGTGTAAGAAACCATTACCTAATTCAGGGTCACAAATATTTACTCCTAAGTGTTCCTCTAAAAGTCGTATAGTTTTAGCTCTTATATTTAGGTCTGTAGGCCATTTTGAGTAAGTTTTTGCATATGGTGTTAGGTAGTATTCCAGCTTCATTGTTTTGTATATAACCAGGATCCCAACACTATTTGTTGAAAAAGACTATTATTTGCCCCAGTAGATTGAAAATACACATGAACTTCTATTTCTGAACTCTCAGTTGTGTTCCATTGATTTATATGTTTTACTTCACGCCAGTGCAATCTGTCTTGATTACTGTAGCTCTGTGGTGAGTTTTGAAGTTTGGAAGTGTGAGGCTTCCAACTTTGTTCTTTTTCAAGATTGTTTTGCTCCTCTGAGTCCCTTGCATTTTCATATGAATTTTAAGATCACCTTCCTACAAAAAGCTGGCTGGGATTCTGATAAGGATTACATTAAATCTATTGATGAATTTGGGGACTGTTGCCATCTGACTTATGAACATAGGGTGTCTGCCCATTCATTTAGATTTTCTTTCATTTCCTTCAACAATGTTTTATAGTTTTCAAAGCATAACATTTGCATTTATTTTCTTAGGTTTATTTCTAAGTATTTTATTCTTTGATGCTCTTGTAAATTGAATTGTTTTCTTGCAGATTGTTTATCACAGGTATAAAGAAATACAGTTTACTTTTTTGCACTTATTAGTTTTTTAGAGAAAACCTTAGGATTGTTTATATATAAGATCTTGTCATCTATAAATAGCCTTTTATTTATTTTCCTTGCCTAATTGCCCTGGCTAGAATATCCAATACAATGTTTTATAGAAATGGCAAACTGGACATCCTTGTCCTGTTTCTGATTTTAAGTGGAAAGCATTTAGTCCTTCACCACTATATAGGATGTTAACAGTGGATGTTCTTTTTCAAGTTGAGGAAGTTTCTTTCTATTACTAGTTTGTTGAGTGTTTTTATTATGGAAAGGTGTTGAATTTTGTCAAATACTCTTTCTGCATTTATTATTATCATGTATTCTTTGTCCTTTTTTTCTGTTAATATGCTTTATTACATTGTTTTCAGGTGCTAAATTACTTTGCATTACCAGGATAAGTTGTATTGGTTTTTATTTCTTTCTTTGGTCTTATACAACAATTTTATTTTGCTTGTTTGATTATACTATTTTTTTTTTTTTGGTTTGGTAATCTGAAACAGGTGAATTGATTTGTTTGACATCAAGTTAGTAGTAGAATTATGATGGGATTAGATCTTGCATTAGATTAGGAGTCTTTCAAGTCTTCTTTTAGCCTATGAATATAAATTTCATCTGAGAATATGTGTGCTTTTGCATTATAATTTGGTTATATGTAGACAATGTCTAATGATTTATGTTTGTGAAGTTAGAGAATGCTGAGTAGCAGCTACCAACGAGGAAACCTGAGTCTCATGACCCTTTGTGATGGTAATATGGTGAATCCTGTTTGGATTGGATCAGTGTACTTTGGAAAGGAGCCTGGAATCTTAAGTGGTTTTTTTTTGTTTGTTCTGTTTTGTTTTGTTTTTTAGTTTACAAGTGTGTGAAATCAGAGTTGTATGGAAATATTCTACCAATTTTCTAGATTAGCAGGGGCCTATAAGAAAGAAGAGGTAAAGATAAAGAACTGAGCCAAAATGAGTAGATTTTGATTTGGGCAGTAGGAGTGCAAGGGGGACAGGATTAAATTTGAGTCCCGAATTTCAAACAGGGCAAATGGCAGGCATTTCAATTGAAAAATGATTAAGTAAAAATGAACATTTCCTAGATGACTGTTTCATCTTACTCAAACTTTCCTCAAACTTCCTATAGGTTTTTCCTTACCTTCACTACCAGTTGGTGACAGTGCTTCCTGTGTCACTGAAAAAATAAGCAATCAAAAGGAAACATCACAAGTTTCCACCATCATACCTACCCACCTACTTGCATCTGTTAATTCCTGTTAATGTGGATGAACTGTTCGTTCTCCTATCTTAGGCCTACCCTGACATGTGGCTAGATCCAATTCCCTCCCATCTACTCAAGGACATTTCTTCAGCATTTCTTCCCTCTCTCTTCTGCATCATCAGTTTTTCTTCTGACTACTAGAGTATTACTATCAGTTTATAAGCATATTTAATTTGGCCCATCTTAAAAACCAACCAACTAAAACAAAAAAAAAAAAGGAGAGAGGAAGGAAAAAAAAACACCTTTCTTTATCCCACATCTTCCTTCAGCTGCCACTGAACTTCCCTGCTTCCTTTCATAACAAAAATCCTTGAGTTGTGCGTATTTGCTGCTCCTATTCCTCTCCTCACATTGTCTCTCAGGTGCATTTTAGTGAGACTATTTGCCTTTACCTCTTAATAAAAGTACCCTTATTAAAGTCACCCAAAACTTCCACACTGCTAAATCCAATGGTCATTCTCAGACTCCATCTTATTGTCTTACTTACTTACCTGTCAACAGAATTAAACATAATTAATCAATCTTTTTTTTTTTTTTTTTTTTGAAGTACCTTATTACCTGGTTCCTACAACACTAGAGCTTTTTATTTTTCTTCCAACTTCAACTGGCTATAGCTTCTTAGGTTTTTTGTTTTTGTTTTTGTTGTTGTTGTTTTGCTGTTTCTCCCCCATCTTCAGTCCCTTAATATTGGAGTATCCTGGGGCTCAATCCTTGGACTTCTTTTCTGTCTTGCTTTTCACTTGATCTTTTGGTGATCTCTTCTTATCTCATGGTTTTAAATATTATCTATATACTGATAGCTCTCAAACTTATATATCTGGTCTGCAGCTGTTCTCTAACCTCCGGACTTATCTAACCCTGACTGCCTACTTGACATTTAGTTTTTCACAGATTTGCTCCTCCCACAGTCTTCCTCATATCAGTTAATAGCAGTTGCATCTTTCTAGTTATTGAGGCCAAAATCCTCATGAAAATCATTGACTCCCTCCTCCGCTGCTCATCTTTCATCACTCCATCAGCAAATCATTTCAGTTCTACCTTCATAATAGATCTGCAGTTCTCATGGCTCCCTTTGCCATATGCCTGATCCACCTACCATTCTCTCTCTCATGGATTATTGTAAGAGTTTCCCAAGTAATCTTCCTGTTTGCACCTTATGTATTTTCTCAATACAGCTGCCATACTTAATATTAATATATCCCAAAACCAACCTTCTGATCTCTATCATTGCACACACTCACCAATAAAACGAACCAACAAAAAAATGTTTTCCTTACTATAGTCTTCCCCATCTCAGAAAACAACAACTCCATCCTCTGTTTCTTGTGGCCAAAAAAAAAAGTGTGGAGTCAACCTTCATTCTTTTCTTAAACAACCCATATCCAATCCTTATTGGCTCCACCTTGAAAATATACTCAAAATGTAATTATTTTTCAGTGCCTTCCCCACTACAACCCTGGTCCAAGTCATCATGATATCTCATCTGAGTTCTTGCAGTAGCTCCCAAGTTGGTTTCTTGCTTCCATACTTGCCTCCTATAAACTGCTCTTAGCACAGCAGCCAAAACAGTGAAAATAATTAAGATCATGCCATTTCTCTGCTCAAAGCCTCCTTTGGCTATGCATTTTGCTCAGGGAAAACTGGAGCCCTTACAATGTCATACAGGCCCTACACAATCTGATGCCTGTTACTTCTGAGGCTTTATCTCCAACTGCCCTTCTCCTCATTCACTCTACTCAGCCACATTGACTTTATTCTTCTTTGGACATTCTAGGGACACTTTTACTTCAGGGCTTTTTCATTTGTTGTTTGCCTGGAGACATGTCTTCCTTAGAAAATTTTTGGCCACCTCCTTACCTCCTTCAAATCTTTGCTCAAATATGGCTTATCAGAGGGCCTTCCTTGACCATGCTATTTTTAAATGCAGTCTTCCCCCTGGCCCCCAAACGCAGGTACTCTATATCCCCTTTCCTTTCTTTTTCTTCATGACACTTATAGCTGTATGACATACTATATATTTTGCTAATGTTTATTTTCTCTCTGTCCCCACTAATTTGTATACTTCATGAGGACAGAGATTCTTGTCTCTTTTTGTTTAATGCTGCAGCCTCAGTTCTTAAGGCTATGCCTGCTGTGTAATAGGCTCTCGATCAATACTTGTTAAATGAATCAATAAATTTGTCTTTAAAACATTCCAAATATTTCTACATGATTAGTACTTTTACCTAATATGCTGTTTACTAAAAAGGTTATTAGGAATCATTTTACTTTGTTTTCCAGGTTTTCATTGCCATAGTGATTTGGAGCAAATAATTTGGTTTCTCTGGGCAGCACTTTCCTCTTTTGTAAAATAAGAGGGTTATACTAAGTGGCCTCCATCTACCCTATAGTTCTAACTTTCTAGGGATTTATTATTTGTTTTATAGTTTTGACCTCACTGTTTCTCATTTTTCAGTTCATTCATTCTTCATGCTGATATGTGGAGTGATGGTAGGTTTTACTTGTGGACAGTGAGATAAGGGTGGAACAAGTTTATTCTCCTCTACTGTAACTCCAGGATTGATTGTGTTGTCTGAGTAGATGCAATTTCTGTGGGTCACAGTGGAATAGAAGGGCAGAACAGACGGCTACAGGATCATGTGGACATGAGCCCACCAAGAGAGGCACAACCCCATGAAAGCTTAGCTTTAGCTCTTACCTAGAAGGGAACTTTATTAATTTCCAGAACCCATAGCAAGAGGTGAAAATGTATATGTGATAGAGTTAATTCCAGGATTATGGTAGTAGCAGGGGATATATATGCTGTACTTTTCCTATAACAACAATCAGAAAGCACGTATGACATGTTTTGCTAGGCATGCAATGTGAAACAGCTTGCTCCAGTTGCTTTGACTTAGTAAACTTCTGTGTCCTCTCCCTTCCATTGTTCCTGGATATTACTTAATTGTCCAGGCCTCACCCTTACCTATTTAACACTTTTATGATGGACAGTCAACAACTTTATTGATGACCCACTGGGTACAGAGGCTAGAAACTCTTGCTTTTATATCTTCTAGACATTTAAGGTTTGATAAAGGAGGCAGCAGGTATTATTTTTCTGTGTTTATTTACTTAGATTCTGTTTTTAGAAGTAAAATATGTCCTTCAGTTTCTCTCTGAGTGTGGTGAGCATAATTTACTTGTGCCCTATCTTAAACATTTTTTCATGCTTCTTAGAAAAAAAAACATTTGGGAGATTGCAGCTGTTATAGAGGAAGAGAAAAGCAAATAGCCTCCTGGCATGCTGGACCCACTCTGTTGGGTGAAAGAGTTTAAATATGTTGGTTCAGATTTTTATAGTTCTCTTAAGGTGGAAATGAATGGTCCATCTCTGGTCTTGTTCTCTGTATTACTGACCACTGTTTGAGGTGAGCTGTATGGAAGCTCTCTAACATAGCTCACACCCTGCCAAGGAGAAGCCAAAGTGATTCCTTTTGATTAAAACAACGTGGTGTTGTACCACATGAGTTATCTTATATAGGCACCAAGATGAGCCTACTCCTGGTAGAAGTTACCACTCAATTCTTGTCATAGATTCTCCCCATGCTCAGATGACTACAACAATAATTAATGGATGAACTTGTTAAATATGGCCATCTGATGTAATGCAGTATGAATCTTGCAGTGCCTTCTATAAAGTATTTTTGCCAAATAAAATGTCGAAACTAAATACAATCAAGCTTGTCAGTCGTTCTCACTTGGTTTTTGGGAGAAAAGCCCTAATGTTCTAAGGAATCCATTGTATATAATAAATTAACTTCTCTCCTGTTGATCTAGAATGGTACTAGTTATTTATGAACCATCCTTGAGGGAATTAAGAACATAATCACTCAACTATTTTGTGGTTTAGATGATGATAATATGTAATGAGAAAAGCCGTGAGGATTCCATTTATAGGAAATACAAGGAAACAAGTTAGATTATGCCACGAAAATGCAGAAATCCAGAATATGGGAAATTCTCTAGGAAAATTAAGCCAATTTGTTTGGCAAGTTAAGGGCTTGAATTTTAAAAATGAGGGGATGGCTCTAGACAAATGTATAGAGTTAGCAACCACTAAATATAATGTATGGACCTTGTTTGGATCCTGATGTGAAGAAACAGTCTGAAAAAAATAACTTTGAAGCAATCAGAGGAATTTGAATAGAATCTAAGTGATTCATTTTGTTAGGTACGTTGATGGCATTGTGGTTATATACAAAAAATATACAGAGATGGCTTCTGAAGTATATAGGGATGAAATTATGTTTGAGATTTACTTTAAAATAATTCAGTAAAATGGGCCAAAAAGATAGATGAAGTAAATGTGGCCACAGCTTGATGATAGTGAATCTAGGTGACAGGTTTGTGGAGTTTCATCATGCTATTCTCTATTTTTGTGTATGTTTGAGTTTTTTAAAGTTATTTACTTCAAAAAACTTAAATCTGAAATAATTTTATTGACTGTATAATTGTCTTCCTTTTCACTCTCCCAAATATTAGGAGATTTGGATGGGAAAGTGGTATCCCTTAGTTCTGGGACTTCTAACATAGTTATTATTAGGTGGTGACTAGAACCTAGAGGCTACAGTGGTTTTTGACCTTTCTATAAGAAAGACTGATTAAATAGAATTGAGGTTTATTCAAGAGACCAGAAGCTCCTTCGCATAGCTCACATCCTAAGTAATTAGATAGGCACATAGCTACCTGGTTTTATAAACTATAACTAGTGAATTCCAAGGCATATAAAAGTTGAGAAATCAGGGATGAAAGACCATGGAGAACATTAATGACAGAAAGAATGAAATGGTAATTTTGTAAAAGCAGTTTTGAAACCTTAGGGTGAGTTGGGGGTAAGAGAGAATATGTGATTCAATTCAGAGATGGTAAAAGTCCTTTGTATTTCTCTCTTCCCTCTGAATAGAGTCTGTAGAGATTGAAAAATTGCTCTTTCTTGTCAGCTTTTTCTTGCTGTCTTCAAAGGCCCTGTTTCTATGGGATAGTTTGTAACATCAAGGATTGTGGTTAGGATTGTGTTCACAGTTTAAATTCTGGTTTTATCATATATCAGCCATGTGACCTTAAGCCAGTTATTAATATTTAGGTCTGAGCCTCAGTTTTATCATCTGCAAATTGAGAATAGTAATAGTACTTACCTCATAGAGTTGTGGTGAGGATTACATGAGAAAGTAGTTAGCATAGTGCCTGGCACATGGTAAGTACAGGAAGTGTTGGAAACTAATAATCAGAATTAGTATCTTTATTATCATAATTACTACCACTATTACATGTCGTCTGTCCTGCATATGTGAATATTACTACTCATTTCTCATAGTTCTTGCTTAACAGTTCAAGAGGGGAGGCCTTCTTCCGTTACATTGGCTACATGTGGAATCCTTGATGTTTCAGATATTTTAGCCAGAATAAGCTAGTTAGGCATAGGAACACAGGGACATCCGATTTGGCTTTTTCAGTTATTGCCTAAGAGAGGTTTTCTATGTTCCTAGGTTATGATGACATTAACATTTGATTTGCATTTGGCTATTTGATCTTATTCAGTGCTCCATCCTACACTGAGCCTACTTACCACTAAAACCAGATTTTTGTTTTGAAGGTGGAGGAGCAAAGGAAAAGTTTGCCCAATGGATGGGTGTGCCATTTAGATTGCAAATTAGCATGCCTTCTTTATTGCTAAACCTGATGGTTAGATGATGCCTGTGTTTAGATCCTTCCTGGTTCAAAGCTGTAGGTACCCTCATCTGACAAGTTACACCCATCTTATCACATTGCGAGAATTGAGTTATGGTTCAGCTGGAGGAGGAGGACATGTCTGTCCTTTTTTGCCAGGTGGGCACAGTGTTTTCTCTAATGAGTTCAAAGCATTTGCCATACACATGATCAATACCACTTTTTCTTTCACACATGAAGACGTTACATCCTACACATAAACCTTGACTCTGATATAGCTCTGTCTTTTAGGGCTTAGAGTGTTTTCTCACATGGCTGTAACTCCTTGTTCTTACCTTATAAGTAACTTGGGTCAGGGATGGTAGATAAGGGGGGATCCGAAACAGAGCTAAGACTAAGAGGGGGATAACACAGATACAAGGCAAGGACCAGGACTGAGCTAAGATTAACAATGAAAAACAGAGTTTGAAGTGGAGCAAGATTGGAACTTAAGCCAACACAATAGGAATCAGTAGTTTAGCTAGACATGGGTCTCTGAAAACTGAACAGTGGCTCACGTTGGAAAAATCCATTCATCAAGGAATGTAATCTGATGCAGGTAAACCATGATAGCTGGAGACTGAGTTAATGCTTTGTGAATATGTATTTTTATATGTATTACATTTTCTGAACCCCTGACCTACCTCTTCCTTTTCACCATTAGCAAAATAGAAAGGTAGAGATGAATAGCTGTTAATACAGCTTAGTTTGACTCCAGAAGTAGGATATAATTGGATCCATATCACTACTACCTGGCCCACTGAGGCAGCAGGGATAGGGAATTTATTCAGGTTGTGGTATAGCGTGTGGTATATAGTTCTGCTATAGGACACACAGGAAGTGGGTTGTGATGCTTATTTCAAGACACATTGCTTTGGATCCATGAGCCGTTTATCCCGGTTACCATTACACGTCATGCTTCTGTGTTTCCCAGGAGCCTTTCTTCAATTGAATAGTTGGGACTGTAAGCCTTGCCAGGTAGGATGATAGATTCACTGGGATTGGTTACAAGTTGGGTATTGCCCCTGCGTGAATCACATGGGACTGAGTCCGGCCTCTCCTTGGGGACTCTAGAAGCTGGCTAGGTCCATTACCAGGAGAGTCCCTTAGGATTAACAGGCCTTTTGTTTGCCTGAAATGTTCTTCAAATTCTCAGTCTTAAAATTCTAATAACTCTTAAGGCAAAGTACTAGTACCATCGTAACTATTTAGCATAGAAGTTTTCTGAATTATATGATAATGTTTATATATCTTAAAAGATAATTTTCATAAAAAGGTAAAATAATGACTCATACAGATATAAAGGTGAACATGCATTAAACATTTAATTCATGAGGGAAATAAGTAGATGTTTCAACTGGGTCCAAGAAAAAAGGAAAAAAATGCACAAATTTATATAGATAAAGGAATGTTGGATTGAATGTGCAAATGGAGGCAAAACTGATCTTTTTCACATTTATCTACAGTTTGCAGAATTGGTAAACCAAAGAGAACTTTAGGCTAAAATCAGATCACTTTAGAGGAGTGTCCTCTAGTTAATACATTATTTTCCACTGAAACATAAATTTTTTTCTACATCCTCTCCCATTTTGATCAAAATAGTCTCAAAGAAAGACTATGCTTGATCACAAAATAAGGCTAGTCTCATTAGAGTGGATCTCATTATAAGTACGGTAAGCATGTTAATTTACCATATAAGTCTTCTTCAGTTTACATTGCTGGAAGTTTTCATAAGGAATTTCAGATTTAACTTTTAAAATACTTGTTAACTGGACTGTGTATTTGTTCATAGTGCATCTGTTTTCAACGTGATTCGATTGTTAAATTTTGAGGGGTGTGTGTGTGTGTGCGCATGCGCCTTAAATTTCATTCTGTGCAGTAGACAAGGACTTGATAAGACAAGAACTTGAAAGAAACTGAAGTGTTTTCTGGCTTTTCTAGAGATATCTGGGCATGTCCGTTTCTCTCTAGCTGAAACTCTGTCATCATAAACTAGGAAGTACTTGTTTCAATTCATTACTAAGAAGGGGGAGAAAAGGTTTAGTAACAGTGATCAGAAAATACCAGACACGCTGGACATGGTGGCTCTCACCTGTCATCCCAAGGCTGAAGGGGGAGGATCACTTGAGGCCAGGAGTAGAGACCAGCCTGGGCAACATAGTGAGACCCTTATCTCTAAAAAAGCAAAAATAAAAAAAATAAATTAATTGGGCATGATGGTACATGCCTGTAGTTCCAGCTACCCAGGAGGCTGAGATGAGAGGATCACTTGAGCCCAGGAGTTCGAGGCTGCAGTGAGCTATGGTAGCACCACTACACTCCAGCCTAGGTGGCAGAGAAAGATCCTGTCTCTAAAACAAATTATTTTAATTAAAAAAAAAAGAAAGAAAATAGAAATTAGTAGAGCATGCTTTGGCATACAGTGAACATTTGGATGTTACTTAATTCTGAAGAAAGAAACATTTGGGCTTGAGAATGAGTTTCTAAGAAGGTAGAGTGGATCAGCACTCTTTTCCCAGAAATTTCCATCTTGATCTTGATTCCTGAGTCTTGTAGCCTGGCCTTCATATATTTTACAATAAGGAATGCCAACCGTGTACTAGGAGCCAGGGCTCTCAGGCCAATGTTGAAGAGTTGTAGGGAAATTCTAGGATGAAGCTTTTGCTGGGACAAAGCAGATGGAAGAGTCAAGTTTTTCCAGATCTGGGGCCTACCTGTTGGGGCTGCTGTAGACATCTAGAGGCAGCAAGGATATCTTCAGGCTTTATTGTGTAGTGCTGTTTTGTTTATTCAGACCTTCTTTAATCTGACTAATAAAACTCTTCCCTTGAAGACCTTTCAGTCCTTGCCTGTGAAAAGCATCATAGTTCTTGAAGTCACATGCTTTTGATTTCTAAACCCATTTCCATTTTCATTTGTTCAACCTGTTCTCCCTGTTTCATTCCTCTTGCTTCATGATGTTACAATGAGAATACATTCCTAGTTGTAGACCTGAGGAGCAGTGTAAGGCAGGGAGGCATTCCCACAACTTCCTTGAGCCTATCTTAGGCCTAATGAAGCCTATCATAGGCTTAATTGGTCACAGAAACAGAGGTTAGTCCCACATGATAAGAAGGAATCTGCTCCTACAAATGGAGTGGCCCTTGGGGAGAGCTTCTATCTCATCTTTCCACCAACATCACTGTGTGAACCAGGCATGTCTGTTCTCTGCAAGTTAAATTTGTTTGTCTGAGTAATAGGAAGGAGTATTCTAGAGGTGCCGATGAAGCTGTTCGATAAAAGCGGAGTTACACCTTTAAAAAAAATAGCTCAACATCACTGATCACTAAAGAAATGCAAATCAAAACCACAGTGAGATACCATCTCATGCCAGTCCGAATGGCTATTATTAAAATGTCAAAAAACAGATGCTGGCAAGATTGCAGAGAAAAAAGAACCCTTTTACACTGCTGATGGGAGTATGAATTCGTTCAACCATTGTGGAAGACAGTGTGGCAATTCCTCAAAGACCTACAGACAGAAATACCATTTGACCCAGCAATCCCATTACTAGGTATATACCCAAAGGAATATAAATCATTCTGTTATGAAGATATATGCACAGATATGTTCATTGCAGCACTATTCACAACAGCAAAGGCATGGAATCAACCCAAATGCCCATCAGTGATAGACTGGATAAAGAAAATCTGGTACATATGTGCCATGGAATACTATGCAGCCATAAAAAGGAACAAGATCTTGTCCTTTGCAGGAACATGGATGGAACTGGAGGCCATTATCCTCAGCAAACTAATGCAGGAACAGAAAACCAAACACTGCATGTTCTCACTTATATGTGGGAGCTGAATGATGAGAACACACAGACACATGGAGAGAACAACACACTGGGGCCTGTCAGAGGCGGGGCAGGGGTGGGGGTGGCACTGGCAGGGAGCGGAGGGAGAAAACCAGGAAGAATAGCTGGGCTTAATCCCTAGGTGAGGGGATGATCTGTACAGCAAACCATCATGGCACATATTTACCTATGTAACGACCCTGCACATCCTGCACATGTACCCCTGAGCTTAAAAGTTGAAGAAAAAAAACAAGTATTACAACTTGGAATCTAAGGCACAGTACTGAAATCTGTATTGCTAGTGAGGTACTTGAGTTACTATGGGCAGCTGACCATGCTGCTCCATAGCATATTCTCCAAAGGAAAGATTTCTACTTAAAAGGTGAATTTCTCCCATCCTGTTTCTGGAATTAGAAAACTGAGAACTACTAAAAGGAAATTAAAGTTGACATAGAGCTTTCTCTTTCAACTTTGTAAGACTTTTATAAATAAGGATAGATTCACAGGGAGTTACAGAAACAGGTCAAAGAGTTTGTGGTTCCTTTACAGTTTTCCCCAGTGATTACATTTGACATAACCATAGTACAGTATGTCTGTGTCTGCTGTTTTATCACATGCATTGATTTGCGTAAACACCAATGCAAACAAAACAGAATTATTCCATCACCACAAAGACCTCCCTTGTGTTACCCCTATAAAGTTACACCCCTCTCAGCCACCACCTTCCTTAACTCCTGTCCATCTCTAATCCCTTTTCCATTTTTATGATTTTGTCATGTTGAGATTGTTATGAAATCATACAGTATGTGACCTTTTGAGATGGATTTTTTTTTCACTTGGCATAATGCCATTGTGTCAATAGTTCATTTCTTTTTATTGTTGAGTAGTATTTCATGGTATGAATGTACCACAATTAGTTTAACTTTATTGAGGGGCATATTTGTTATTTCCAGGTTTTTGTTATTATAGATAAAGCTGCTATGGACAATTCATGTACAGGTTTTTGTATGGATGGAAATTTTCAGTTATCTGGGATAAATGCCCAGAAGTGCAGTAAATGTATGGTAAGTGTATTTTAGTTTCTTAGAAAAGTGACAGCATATATTTGGGTAATGTTTTTTATCTCCTCTGCCAGGGGTGGGGGGGTGAAAGTCCAGGTTTCCCATTTGGCCTCTGTTAACATCCCTGGTGGAGGGAGGCAGGGTAGGGCACCTCATTACTGCTTGAAAAGGTGGGAGTTCTGGCTCTCCACTAGGCCTCCATTGATATTGCCCTGTATGGGCTCCTTACTGCTCCCCATGTGACCTCCAATGACACCTTGGTGGTTGGGGTGGGGTGCTCTTTGCCATTGGAAAGTGGTGAAAGTCCTGCTTTCCCATTGGAGTTCTCTGATACCAGCCAGGCGGTGGGCGGGGGGGCACCCCTCATTACAGCCAGGTGCAAGTGGAAGTCTAGGTTCCCCACTGGCCTTTGCTGATAAGGTGGGGTGGGGCTGCAGTGTTTTCTGTGAGGTTTAGTTGGAGCAGGGTGGTTATTGCTAGGCTGCCCCTTCCTTGGTCCCGTGGCTAGACAGAGCCAGCATTTCTTTGAGCTTTGGTGTTCTGTCTGTGTCATTGGTGCTTCTGGATTTCCTGGCTTCTTCAGCACCCAGTCTGAGATATATGAAGCCAAAATCAAACCCAGATAACTCACCACCGTGTCTTTCCTTAGATCTCAAGGTCCCTCACTGATCTGTCTTGTCTCCACTTTTCAGAGTTTTCTTATGCTTGCTTTATATATAATGTCCATGGTTTTTAATGGTACTTAGCAAGAAGAATAGAGAGAAGTGTATCTCTTCTGTCTTCATCCAGAACTGGAAGTCTGACAAAGCCCCGTTAAATGGCCATTTCTCCTCTGAAAACATAAATCTGATCCTGTCTTTACCCTTCTAAAGCTGTCTTATAGCAACCAACTCTCTAAAGAATACAGTTCCAACCCCTTATTGTTGACATTGAAGGTTCTTCACTGTCTCACCACATGTAATAAGTCATATCTTCTGCAGCTCCCCACCTTGCACACGTACTCACCAGCTACAAAGAATGTCTCATGCACCATTTCTTCAATGTACCGTGCTTTTTCATGATTCCTTGTTTTGCACATGCAATTTTCCGGTTCAACCTTTTTCCTCTTCGCTTGGTATGCACTTAGCTATTCTTCAAACCTAGTTCTTATATTGTCTACAGTAAGCCTTCTGAGAGTCTCCCGGAGTTATTTGATCAGTGCCACCATATGAACATTTTCTTCTTTATATAACGTATTTCTTGTTTGAGTTGATCTCTTCTGCCAAGTTGTTTGAAGTGGGATTATCTCTATACATCTCTGTCCCATTTGACTGTAAATTCTTTGGGATTAGGGACTATGTCTGACTTTTTTTTTGAGACGGAGTCTCGCTCTGTTGCCCAGGCTGGAGTGCAGTGGCTCGATCTTGGCTCACTGCAAGCTCCGCCCCTCCGGCTTCACGCCATTCTCCTGCCTCAGCCTCCTGAGTAGCTGGGACTACAGGCGCCCACCACCACGCCCAGCTAATTTTATTTTTTGTATTTTTTTTTTTTTTTTAGTAGAGACGGGGTTTCACAGTGTTAGTCAGGATGGTCTCGATCTGTTGACCTGGTGATCCGCCCGCCTCGACCTCCCAAAGTCCTGGGATTACAGGCGTGAGCCACTGTGCCCGGCCTGTCTTTTTCATTAATGTATCCTCAGCACATAGCACTGTGCTTGGCACATAGTTGTCACTTAACAAATGCTATTTACTTATTTATTTATTGAGACGGACTCTTGCTGTGTCTCCCAGGCTGGAGCCCAGTGGCACGATCTCAGCTCATTGAAACCTCTGCCTCCTGGGTTCAAGTGACTCGGCTGCCTCAGCCTCCTGAGTAGCTGGGATTACAGGCGCGTGCCAGCACACCTGGCTAATTTTTGTATTTTCAGAAGAGACGGGGTTTCATCTTGTTGGCCAGGCTGGTTTTGAACTCCTGACCTCAGGTGATCCTCCCACCTTGGCCTCCCAAAGTGCTGGGATTACAGACAACAAATGTTTATTAAGCAAGTAAGTGAATGGTTACTTTCAGATACTAGAACAACTAAAAACTGTCCCCAGCTGTGTGACCAGGCTGAGACTACCTCACTTTTGTCATTACCATATATTCCTTTTAATTTTTCCTCTAAACAAGGTGACTTTGGGAAATTTTAATAATTTAACAATTTCTCCATCCTTCTCTTCTCTTCCTAAAGACTACTGGCTGTCAGGCTGTCTTTGTATATACCTGCTGTCACTACTGGTATCCTAAGGAGGTTGACCATTTGAAAGCAGGGCTGCCCTGTCAGTGGACTGATAGGTCTCCAAAGCCCATTCTTCAGGCCATTATGAACCATCAATCTAGTCTTCAGTACATTGAAGCCCCTACTTTTGGCCAGTTATATAAGGGCTGGAATGTTCTTTGCTAAGCATTCCAGAAGTTTGACTTCTATTGAGAAATAAAATATTTTTGAATACCTTTGGTCACCTTGCTTATCTATCTTTTGACTGTGTTAGCCGGGAAGAATTTAGTAGTAATTCTTAGTGAGATTTCAGCATCCAACATATTTAAGACAATAACTTCTTTCATTTTTATGACACTCTACTCAAGCCATACACACATCCTTGTCAACCCCAAATTATTCAACATGTATTACCACAAAGCTTACAATAACTCAGTGGGTTAAGTTGTATATATATACATACATACACAGATACACACACAAGCACACGATATTAAGGATTTTGCAGGTCAAAAATTTATTTTGTTATACCCATTGGTCCTTTTTAAGAATTTTGATCCTTTAACCCCTGTATTTTGTTCTCATTTATGACAGTCATTGGTTTCTGTCAGCTGCAGTCAATATCTGACCCTAATACCAATATATTAGCTCCTGCACACGTAATTGCTCCATTTGCCAAACCTACTTAATATGGCCAGGCACTGTTACACTTTTTATATGCACGAATGTTTGATTCTTACAGCACTCTGTAAGGTAGGTGCTGTTACACACATTTTACAGAGGAGGGAACTGAGGCTTAGTGAAGTAGTAAGTATCTTGAACAGACTTGGTTCTAACTGCAAGCCAATGTTCTTTTTACTGCACCACTCTGCCTCTCAATAAAAGGGCCTAATATGAAATTGAATATTTAAAAGATTGAATAATTACAATTTATCCTAATATCCCAATTCTTACCCCCTTGATCAAGACTCTGGGTCTTGATTGTATTACGAAAAAATATGCTTTTCTCTGTTTAGTAAGACAGAAGTGGAAGGAGGCAAATATGTTCAAAAACTGATGCTTGTGGATGGGATAAAATTTTGGAGTTCTGTTACCTAGTGGCCTATTCTTATGGCATTTGTCCTCATAGACTTAAGCATTTGGATCCTTCTGTCTCTTTGAAAAAACAGGGAAGACACTTGTTGTTGTGTCTTAAAGGGCATAAAACACCAATTGGCTACCCCAACAGTCCTGTGGGTGGTCATGGAACTTGCTAGCAGTAGGGACTGTTATTTGATGGGTAAAATGGCTTCTTTCTCACCAGTGTCTCATACTGAACCATAGGAAGCATTTTTTGACAGAGTATAAGGCTATCCATATAAGAACTGAGGATCTTTTCCTTTAGCGTTTGATTCAGTAGCTCCTCCCCTCCCTCTTTATTTCCTTCAGATCCTGTCCACATTCTGCAGGGTTTGAGGAGGTGGTTGTGGGAGGGGGACCTGATAATAACAAGAAGGTGAGTTGAGAGTGGTGAGGTTGTGTAGGTGAGTGAAGGCACTCCCTGAGGCACAATATCCCTCTTTGCCACTCCCCCAAGCAGTAGGAAACAAAGAGATCGGCCAGCTCACCAACAGGAGCGAGCAGGAAAGAGTTCCATCATTGGTAGGAGTGTTCCCACTGCCACCCTGGCCCCTGAACAGGGATACTTGGCTGGAATTCACAGGAAGTAACTGTGACAAGGCAAAGTCTGTTTCAGGACCGGCCCTGCTCCCAGCTACTTGGTGCACTGTGAACAATAGCCGTACTACCATGAGGCCATATTCCTAATGCCTTTCTGAGAGTCCAGCCTCAGACAAGCATGGTCTCCTGTGAGGCAGGAACACAGCTTCCTGACAAATGAGCAGGAGTGACCCTTATTCTTGGCTTCTGTCTGTCTCAAATGGAAAGACAGATGTTCCACACTACTGAAGTCTGGACAGCACCTCTGAAGCTCTGGAGATGGTCTCTTCCCTTCCTCTGGTGATGTCCACCTACTCCTGAAATGTACCATCAAGGAACTTCAGCTGCTTGCTTGGCTCAACTGGATTCCAATTTTATCCTTCCCTTTAGTCCCTCAGAAATAAGCAGCGGAGAAATAATTCCCTTCCTGGGGATATCAGCTCATTCCTCTGGTGTATTTGCCACCCCTTAAAGGAGCACCTTAACCTGGGGTACTTGTGATTATTGACGCTAGAGTGGGTCCCTCCTAGATTCTGGGACAGCAGGTGTCTCCTGGGATTGTCCCAGGCAAACCAAGACATAGAGTCACCTTACCTAGCTGGATAATAGCCACCTAACTGACTTGTAAGAGTGAAATGAACATACCCCCAGGCACAGTGAGTGGTCTAATCAGGTTTGATTCAGTGAATCGCCACTAATGACACTGGTCCTTTGGTGTTTCAAGCCTCTGCACCTTATTTGGGCCTCCTTTCTACTTATTGCCTTTCTTCTTTTCTCTATTCCTTTACCTTTTGTCGTTGGCGTGTTACCGTCTTCATTTCTGCCACTAGACCTATGCCCCTGACTGCCTGGGATTAACAGAGGCTTTTACAACTCTGCTTACCCTCTTTTTCTTGATTCTAGGGCTGGTACCAGCCAAGCCCATTATTCTGGGTCCTAATCTGTTTGGTGGAGTTGTTACTCCACTTCTCTGACCTTGCACATAGGGCCTGGGCACTCCTAGGAATTAGGGGCAGGGTGGGGTTAGGGTTGAAACCCATTTGCTCAGACACTCCTATTTTATGTTCTATTAACTTTATTCCTCAGGGGAATACTTCCCTTTGCAGTCCTTTGTAGTTCACCCTTGGGTTCATATACAAGATCTCACAATTATCAGTGGAAACATACCCTGAAATCTTCAGTTTAGAGGCAGGCACTTTCAGGACCACAGAAGTCTCTGCCTGGTGGCTGCTTGCCTCCAGAAGGCAGAGCAGGAGTGACTGCCACATTGTCATGGCGGGAGCGCGTGAGGGCTAGTGTCTGTGAAGTGGGGGAAGAGTGGGGTCCTGTGGAATATGAGCAGGGCAGGAAGCCCCAGCCTGAACCTGTGCTGTGTTTGGGCCAAATATTGTCGCCCCCCGCCCCCGCCCACGAAAAAAACTCCTGCGCTCCCAGAAGGTGCGAGTGCTGAGATTAGTGTCATGCGGGGCCGCTGAGTGTGACTTCCAACCCTCCAGCATCTCATGTCCCACTCGTGTCGGAGCCCACGGCTTTTCAGGACAGGAAGCGCTGCGGGGTAGTGCGGGCAGGCAGGCACGTCACACCGGACAGCGACCAGATTGCTGCTTTCGGTTCCCCGGCGGGCGGTGAGGCAGAAAGCGCAGGGCGGAAAGGGGAGCCCCAGCACTTCAGAGCTGTCGGGCCGTGGCCAGGAAGCAAAGCACCGGAGCGCTGCGGTGCCAGCGGCCGGACTAGGGATGACCGGCAGGTTTGCGCTGGACCCAACCCCGAGGGCGGTCAGGCGCAAGGGGGCGGGCGCTGCCGTACTCCGGCCGCGGGGTCAGGGCGGGCCGGCCGGCGGGGCATTTAAACCCCGCTGACAGCCAGTCCCGCCCGGGACACGCGCCCAGCTCCGTAGCCTCCTCCGTCGACTCAGCCTTGGGTACCGGTCGGGCAAAATGCGGTCCTCTCTGGCTCCGGGAGTCTGGTTCTTCCGCGCCTTCTCCAGGGACAGCTGGTGAGCGGGGCAGGGGAGGGAGGCGCACCAGGACCTCCCGGGCTCGGGGCTTGCGGGGGGCCGCGAGGGGCCTCGGAGATCACCCCCAGATCGGCCCTGGCGTCGCCGCTTGGCCAGGGGTGCTGGCGGGACTTGGTCGCGGGCTCCTCCAGCGGCGCCCACCTCGGAGGTTGATAACCCTCCCTGCCTAACTCCGCCCGCCCTCCCCCAGACCCCGCGACGCTGACTCTGTGACACTGGTGAAGAACAGGCTGCCGGGGAGAGTCTCCAGCGTTTCCCGTTTCCATCCTCCCCTCCTAACACACACCCAGGGCGCTTTCAGAGCGCCTTTCTGTAGTTGAGCAGCTGGGGAACCTGGGCTCGCAGGCTGGGGAACCGAGACCAGGGGATGGTAGAGGAAAGGGGTGGCCACTGGGGTTTGTGAGTGTCCCTCTTGGTCCCCTTTAGCCTTCGAACGCCAAGGCCAGAACTCAGTGGTCCTGGGAGCTCGTCTGGAGGCCTTTCAGCGCCTGGAAAGGGCACAGCTCTCAGAGCAGAGCAGGGCAGCCCCTCAGCAATGGGCGAGGGGCTTCACAGTGATTCTCTTCCTGACCGCAGGGACCACATGTTGGGCTGCAAGGTGTGGTGGAGGGGTTTCAGCCACTCTTAGAGGCAGTCAGCCACTGGAGCAGTCCGTTTGGTCTGCACAGTTTTTAAAATATTGTGTTAGTTACCATTATTTACAAATAAAATTTAACAAAAATAGCTAGATTCCAGACTTCTCTTGAAAAACAGACGATGTGGACCGGGCATGGTGGCTCATCTTTGTAATCCCACCACTTTTGGGAGGCCAAGATGGGAGAATTGAAGGAGGCCAGGAGTTTGAGACCAGCCTGGCCAACATCGCCAGACCACCACCACCCCCCCACCCCGGTTCCCCCCTCACACCCCTCCCTGTCTCTATAAGTAAAAAAAGGAAAGAAAAGAAAAATGGATGATGTGGCAATACCGGGCCTAAATTTCCAAATTAAATGAACAGGATTGAGGAGTCCCCTTTAGATACAGCAGATGCTATTAAAATGGCCAATTTGTCCTGGTTTTGAAACAGTCTTTTGTCAGCAACCCTCTCAATCCTGGGCGAAACGAGACAATTGGCTACCCTACACATTTTTTAATTGTTGAGAGCTCTCATCAATTCTAGCCTTCTTCACTAATTTAGATTATCTACCTAGTGTTTTTTGAGTTGGAGACTGTTAAAAGTTATTTTTCAGAAAAAGGTTAAAATTCTGACTCTCACAAAGACATAAAAATGAACCCATGTTAAAGATTTCGGTTCAAAAGAGAATTTAGAGAGGGGGATTGGGGAATTATTGTTTAATGGGTATGGAGTTTCAGTTTGGGAACATGATCAAGTTCAGGAAATGGATGATGGTAATGGTTGAGAGACAATGTGAACATACTTAATGCCACTTAAATGTAGACTGAAAATGGTTAGAATGGCAAAATTTACATAATGTATATTTTACAATTTCAAAAAGAGAATCTAAAGAATATATTCATATATAGGTTAGGAATATTGAGACTAAATGGTCTTCTACAGGTTGTGAGGGAAGACTACTGAAATAATCTTCACAGGCATATTTTGCGTGACTTCTCAGTTACCTACCACTTCAAAGAATTTTATAATAGCTCAAGGTCAATTAAAAGCTGGAATCTGATAACCTGGAGGACTATCCGCTAGACAAGGCATAGTTTTCCACGGACATACATTGTTTTTCTACAGTCTCTCCTGTTTTGATTTTTTTAAAATTTCCTAGAAAGATTATTCTTGATCACAAGATAAAGCTGGTCTCATTGAATTTGACTTGATTATGTACATAGGTACTACAAGTGTGTTTTACCCTATAGCCCTTGTTAAGTTAATAAACTTGACTGGAAGTTTTCATAAGGAATCCTAGATTCGATTTTTTAAAGCCTTTAATTATTTATTGTCCTGACATTAGAAGCTGAGTCAAGAAACTGTCTCCACCAGGTTTTACCTACTGTACTGATATATTTGGGCAAATTCCTCTTCTCAGGGTCCCCAAAATATCCTAAAGTTTCTGGGCTAGCCAGGGAGTGACCTTCCTTTTGGCTTGTAAACCTGGAAACCCAGTAAGCCCATTTTCTTGGGAGGGTTTTCTTAGTATTGGCTCCATAGAGTGAACCTCAGTTTTTAAAGGAGGCTGGTTGTATCTGATTAAATAGACATCCTGATCAAATACAACATCCAGGCAAGGTCTTGGTTGAATAACCGATTTTTCTAATTATGTACTGGTTTAAAAAAAAAAATCTTACTCAGCCCGTGCAAATAACCATATTGCCATGAAAAGCAAGAAGATTCCATGAGAGTTTCTGAATTCTGAGGAGTCAGGTAGGGAGAAAAATATATTTATAAGTGTTTCATTTCAGTTTATGAAAGCAGAATCTACTAAGTTGTTATGGGTTAATATAGCCTAAGAAGAAAGAGAAAGGTCTTCCTTATATGTCCAGAAGATAGAACACTATAACAACATCAACAATATTCTGAACCTAGAAGACAGCCATCCCTCACCAGTTCATGCGGTCCAGTGTGATTAATTCTGTCCCGCTGAATCTTGGGTTAGCAATCTCAAAAACTTATCTGCTCCTTGACTAAAGAGTTCTGGAACTCCTGACTCAGTCCACTAGTACGTTCTTAATGTTGTCTAAGTGGTGCCATCAGAAGCCTATGCCCGAGAGCAATTACTCAGTAATTGCTGAGACAGTTCTCAGTTGTTAAAAACAAAAACTCTGGCCTGCCAGGCCCAGTGGCATGCTTACAGTCCCAGCTACTCCTGAGGCTGAGGTGGGAGGGTCCCTTGAGCCCAATAGTGTGGGACTGTAGTGCACTATAATCATGCCTGTGAATAGCCAGTGCACTCTAGTCTGGGCAACACAACAAGATCCCATCTCTTAAAAAACAAAAAACAAAAACTCCCCCTCTATTCTATAACTGAATACAGAGCCCTTAAGAAGCATCAGAGTAAAATAAAAACTCTCTGTAGGTGACAGAGACTTAAAAAGTGTTGATTAACTTATTACTGATAATTTTCAAGAATGAATGATCTGATAAGAATTCATGACAAGAATAATGCAACTGACAAGGAAATTTGGTTGCTTCTGTGGTATGCAAAACAAAAAGATGCTAATCCAAACAACAAAAAAATCTAGACAATGTCTAAAAATATAAGGCTAATTTCAAAAAACACAATGAACATGATATTAATTTATAAAAATGAACATGACTTTTACAGAGAAAAAATCTTATAATAGATAAAATTTCTGAGATATAATTTACATAAAATGCCAAGAATATCGACTGAAGATACTCAGTGAGCTTGAGGTAAGTCCTGAACATCTGTATTTTAATAAAACTGCATAGGAAAGGCTGATGTACAACTCCAGTTGAAAACCAGTGGCCTGGAAGATGCTAGATTTAAATTAAAGAAGGAAAGTTGCAGCCCAGTAACTTATTTTATTATTTTATTTTATTTTATTTTTTCGAGACAGAGTCTTGCCCTGTCACCCAGATTGTAGTGCAGTGGCACAATCATAGCTCGCTGCAGCCTCAAACTCCTGGGCTCAAGGGATCCTCTTGCCTCAGCCTCCTAAGTAGCTGGGACTACAGGCATGCACCACCACACCCAGCTAAGTTTTTTATTTTTATAGAGACAGGGTCTGGCTATGTCGCCCAGGCTGGTCTCAAACTCCTGGCCTAAAGCCATCCTCCTACCTTATCTTCCCACCTCATCCTCCCAAAGTGCCAGGATTGCAGGCGTGAGCCACTGTGCCCAGCCTCCAGTAACATTTTAAATAATAATTGAAATCGTGACTAGTAACACATATATACTGTTGTCATCAGGGAAGGCACCATCAGGGTGCTGATAAATAGAAACATGTCATGTACAGAGAGGGCATTGAGAAATCTGCACAACTCTCATATAGCATATAATTTCTCAAATATTTAGATAAATAATAATATTTTACCAATATAGATTTAACCTAGAGAAGGCTGAGCATCTCTTCTGACTTGACAATTATTTCTAAGCAATTGATCAATGTTAACATATTAAATAAATCTAATTATTTCTAGCACCTCTCTTTTTAAAAGATGAAAGAACAAATCTTTGTGGTTTTCCAGGAGCCCTCCCTCTTTTTAAATTAAATATTCAAACTCATCAAGATTTTGCCAACTTTGGCAAAATTTTAACGCATTTAATTGCTTATTTTCAGACTTACTGTTTGCATGTAATATAATCTAAGACAAATCAAATTTTCTTTCTACAGACCTACAGATTTATCCATTCAGATTTGAGCTTCACTGTTCTCTTTCTTATTCTGGAACAACCAGTCATTTTTCTTATGTGTAATATTTTTCCTTTTAATAAACAAAAACAGGTTTCAATACGATATATACAAAGTCATACTTCTCTGCCACTATTGCACCTAGTAGAGTCTCATTCAAGTATATTGGTTATATCTTTTAACCAAAGTAACTAACATTTCAGAGAGAATGGGGAGTGGGGAGGGTGGATCATCATAAACCATCTAGAACACACTAGCATTCTAGAAGGCTCAGTAATACACATAACATGACTTTCTCTAGCCTCCAGCACTCTTCACTTTCACACTTCTCAAGGTGTGAATTCAGCTACTGTGTTCCCCAACATCTCTGGGATTTAAGACAGACCTGGGTTGAAATCCTTTCACCACTGTGAGCCTTGAGTTTGCTGAGCCCCCGTTTCCTCATCAGTAAAAGTCAGATGGGTTCTTGAGGATAAATGTGATAATATAAGGAAATATTCTTGACGTCTTGTGGCTGATTGAGGGTACTCAATAGGTATCCTTTTACTTCCTTCCAGATAAGTTTAGGTTTGGATTCCTATCAAACACTAAATGTCACGTAGTTCTTCTGTAGGTCCATTATTATGCTGAGCTCTGAGGCCTGCAAAGACAGTCAAGACAGGGTTCTACCTTCTTGGAACTAAGAATCAAGCCGGAGAGAGGGTGTGTACACATAGTCAGCAATTTTGGAAGGCTCTGCTCTGCTTATTGAGTGCCAAAGGATGACATTTCCCATGTGCCATGTCATTCAGAGGACCAGCAAGGGGAGTGCAGAAGTCGGTTGGGGAGATTTTGAAGAAAACGACTTGTTGAGCATTTAACACATAAAAGGTTAGATATTATGTGTATACATTGCCTGGCATACAGGAAGCATGGAATACGTGGCGGCTTTTACTATCATTATTAGTGATGATGATGTTATTATTACAGATACATATTAACCCATTCACCTTTCCTGTGCTAATCAAAATACAGTCCAGGGTGGAGACAAATAAAAATAAAGACTTATAGTCTGAAAATGAGAAATCAAGTCTCTGTCACATTTAACTGCTTTCACATGTCCCCCATTTAAGAAGTGAAGAAGACAGAACAGGAAGCTGAAAGTGGATTGGCCCTGGGCCTTGGACTCCTCCTCTGTAAAATGAGGGTAATAATAATACCTGTATCACACGAGTGTTTTGAGGTTGAAATGAGGTACTATGTGTAAGGTACTTAGGTCAGTGCCAGGCTGATGTGAAGCACTGAGTAAACACTAATGATTGACTATATTCTATTTGCTTTTCCTACTACTTTGTGCCAGGCATTGTTTATTTGTAATTCTTGTGGAACTGCAAGGTGAATGTTAGCTTCCCTGTGGAACATATGAGTATAATGAGGCACAGAGCAGTTATGTAAGCCTGTCCAGCGCCACACAGCTGATAAATGACTGAGCTGGAGTTGGAATCAAGATTAGTCTGACTCGTAAGCCCATGGTCTTTCCACTGCCTTCCTAATGATAGCGTTGGGTGGGGAAAAGATTACATGGCCATTTGGCCTTGGACAAATCACTTAACATCTCCAATAAGGCTCAATTTCCTTATCTATGAAATGGAAATAATGATGTACCTATATCACAGGGTTTTGGTGAAGTTAAATGAGGAACTGCTTAAAGCACTTAGCCCAGTGTCTAGCATACTTGGTATTGGCTAGGTGCTTATATATTTCTGTGAAGGGAGAGATTCATCTCCATTAGGAGAAGGAAGTCTTTGACTTGGATCTGGAGGTGTTCTGAGCAGAGGTCACAGAGCCGGCAAAGGCATGCAAGTGGAGACATGGCCCGTCCCCTGTCTATGAAGTAGTAACATGTAGCTCCAGCTGGCAGGAACAAAGGGCACCCCTGGACGGGAGGCTTGGAGTCATATGGCGCCAGGTGTGTGGAGACAGCTGCAGACATCCAAGCAAAAGTCAGAGACGGCGGAGTTTCTGCCCAGGAAGATGTTGCTGTCCTCCTCCTGTTAGGCCTTCCTTGTCAGGATGATGATGAGTGGCTTGTCCATGGCGTTTCAGAGCCACAGAGCACCGGAGGTTCCCCAGCCCGGAGCCTGGCTGGTTCCTGCCTTTTGTGCCAGTGTCTGTGCGGGTGTGTCTGGGAGCGCCTGGCAGCATGGGAAATGACTGCGGCTGGTCCTTATGGGGCTGGGCCCATTTCCTGGGGCCCTCTGAGGGGACAGCCCAGAACGTGCATAAGAAAAGCCTGTGGGAGGAAATACCAGGGTGACCACAGCTGGATGAGCAGGAATGGGCAGGAGGGCTAATTGGGCAGGCAGGAAAAGCAGGAGCTGTGAGCTTCCCACACCTCGATCTTCCCCTGTGAGCTGGAAAAGGCCACAGCTGAGCTAGGACGGATGGTTCTGCCCTATGGAGTTAGCTAAGGGCTTTCACTGCCGGTTCCTGGTGCCCACCCTGAGGAGGACGCAGGAGAAAGACATTCAAACGCATACCGAGAGATAACCTGTGTGCCAGACACTTTCACATCCAGGATATCTCATTTAATCTTTATAACACTCTCGTTCAGCAGGAGTGTATGATCTTATTTAAAGGAAGATCAAACTGAGGCTTAGAGACGTACAACAACTTGCCCAATGTCACGTGAAGTGGCAGAACCAGAAATAAGGACTCAGCCAATTTTGCTTGAAGTCTGAGGTCCGTTTCCTTGTTCTGTGGGCTAGCTCTCTCATATCTTACTTTCCTGCTGACTGCAAAGAGGTGCATGGTAAGGGCAGCAGAAAGGGCTGCTTAAAATGAGCTTTGATGGGAAGAGGCTGCTTGGAATAGGAAATGAGGGCTCCTGGGGAGAACCTGGAGGCTCAGCCCGTGATCCCTACTCTGGCCCCCCAGAAGGGGCATGTGAGCCTGTGGAGGTCCCATCCCCCACCCCTCGTGACAGCAGCTTCTCCCCCAGCTGCTTTTTGGGCTTCCTCTTCCACCGTGCTGTTTCCTCTTTCCCTCCCTACAGTGGACTGGCGTGCACCTCACTGGCCTGGGGTGGGGCTATCTGACTCAGGCCCTGTGGGCTGGTCTGGAAGGTAGCAGCAAGGTTTTGAAATAGTCTGTATGGTTGGCCAAGGCCTTGTTTTTTCCAGTCAAGTTTCTGTATCAACTGAGAGCTGGGGTCAGAGTTGACAGTCCCAAAGTAACAGCAGAATTGAGGACAGACACCAGGCGTAGAGTCCCTGAAGCCCAGGACGTCCTATCTGAGTCACTAACAGACACAGACACTAAGTTGGTGTGTGTGTGGGGTGGGGCGGGGGTGGGGGGGCAGTGTTACTACTCTCCTGTTGGCTTTTGGCTCAGGTCTTGTCCCCTGGACCATTCCTGCTCAGGAGAAGGAAGGCCATCCTCCTACACCTCTAAGCAGGACTGCAGCTCTGCCATCATCAACATGCTTCCATCAGTGCTATTTACACAACCTTTCTTCAGAAGAGACACCGAGTTAAAACCTGTTGGCTGCCTCTTCTGAGCTCCACCAACACTCCCACCCTCCCCGTTATTCCGGCTGCTGATCAGAGCCCCTGCTGCAGCATGAAGCCTGTCTTCATTCTGCCTGACCATTCAGGGTCCCCTACTCAGCTTTCTTCCCAAAGCAAAACCATCTGTCCTGTATTTTCCTCTTTCCTAAAACAGATTGTCATCTGAGCCACCAATCTCTTCTCAAACGTCCTGAGTTCCTCGTGGCTCCTGGCCAATGGCTTCTTTCTCTGGGAAGGCTCTCGGGGCAAGCTCTGAGCCAACGTGATCTCTCTGAGCCAACTTGATCTCTCTGAGCATGCGCCCACGTCCCAGCTGGAGGAAGGACAGCAAACAGAGGGTTCCCTGAGGGGCTGGCTGCTGCCCTGAGAGAGCTTTGCGCCTCCCAGAGGGAGCCTTGTCCTGTCTTGCATGCTAAAGGCCTGGCTTAGGGCTCTGCCCCTGTGGTATCTGTTCCTGGCTGGCTTTTTCCTAGCAGGATATCTCCCAGTGCTGGTGGAGGGCTTGGCGGGGGGAGGTGGGCACTGTCACCATTGACCCCAGCCAGGTTCTTACTGTACCCAGCCCTCTATCCTTTTCAGATCTGCTTAGTCTCAGAACAGTCACATCCGAGAAGAGGCCACTGAGTCCATTTTCTCAGGACAAGTGCCAAAGTCACCTGTAGCCACAGCCAGTCCAGCCTGGGACGGGGGAGTGGCTAGGGAGCTACTGGGGAACAGGGGCTTTCTGACATCCCGGGAGCAGCGTCCCTCTGCTGGGCTGTTTCTTGGTTTTTGCTGTTGCAGTGGTGGTGGCAGTTGGTCTTTTGGGGGTTTTGTTTGTTTGTTTCTAATCTGTTGCTGCTTTGGGAGATGCCATTTCTTGATTTTTACCCCAGAAGCATTCCTAGTGCAAAGTCTCAACGAGGTCAATAAAGTTATTATCGGGCTTCTTCGAAAGAGTAGGTTGGACTGTCAGCTAATAGTTAAGAGATAGCTAGTCGACCTCTCTATCTAACTTGGTTATTCAGTAACCAGTATCCGGTGGGGGGAGGTGGGTTCTGAGAAGTGCCACCTCTTGCTAACAAAGTCTTTGAGGGCCATGAGACAGCCACCCCATCTGGAGCAGCCGGGGATCTTCCCCTCCATCCTTTGGTCATTGGCCTACTTGCCCAGCCTGGCCCAGCCTGGCCCAGCCCCTGGGTGGCATCCTCCCTGTCATAGCCACCCTGGGGCCAGCTAGGCAAGGCCTGACTCTTCATATTCTGTGCCCTGCTTCTTTTCTGGGACCTCTTGACTCATGAGGGAAGGACTGGTGACAGGAGAAGTGAAACCTGCGGGTTCTAAATGCAGGAGCGCATCAGCTGCCTTCCTGAAGCTAGTGTGAGCTTGGCAGTCTTGGCCTCCGTCTAGCCTAGCCCTTAGCCTGACCGAAGTTCCCAGTCTCCTGTGGACCATGGCACCTTGATCTTTCTCTTCGGTAGAGAAAGGGGAATGGATAGAGCACCAGACTCGGAGGAGGCCCTGACAATGGGGAATGGATAGAGCACCAGACTCGGAGGAGGCCCTGACAATGGGGAATGGATAGAGCACCAGACTCGGAGGAGGCCCAGCTCCAACTATGCCATGCCCAGCGAGTGGTGTGACTTTGAGCTCGTCCCTCCATCCCTCTGGAGGCCAGGAAGGAAGTCCCAGAAGTGGCCAGTGCCAGGCCTAGTGTCACAAAACACAGCTGAGGACCCCCTGCACCCCCAAGACTCATGACTCTCCTGCTACCTTGGGTGTGTCAGGTTTTCTACCGGCAGATCATGGGGGACTCCAGGTGGTGGATTTCAGGGAGTTGGGGTCAGAGCTGACAGGGATATCAGGCCACCACCTGGAGGAGGGCAGGGCTGGAATCTTGGAACCTACCAGGTCAGGATGCAAGTGGGGACCCCTGCTGACATTCCTGTCTGCCCAGGGGAGCAGGTGGGAGGGCCCCAGGGCTGGAGTCTCCCCTATGTCCCACTGTAGGCTCCCCAAGAAGCCCTAGAGCCCACCACAGGCAAGGCCAGAGCTCTAGGAGCCAGAGAATCCTTATGTTCATCTAGACCCAGCTATGCACAGTGGGAGGTGGGGTGGAGGGTCCCAGGCTGGCAGCCACATCTCTGCCTTCCAGGTAAATCCAGGGCCTAGAACCTCCACTTCCCAGGAGAGTTTGGTTCAGCTCCTGACCCCACTTGGCTCCCCTAACAGAGCAATGTGGGCCGCCTCCACACCTCCAGCCCTTCTTCCTCGTCTGAAAATTGGAAGCACACTAGCTGTCATCTAAGCGCTTGCTGGGCATCAGGAGCAATTTCAGACTGGTTAGGTGCATCTCACTAACCCATTAGTAGTTCTGAGAAAGGTGACAGACTCTGCTTTTCCGATGAGTAAAAAGATATAAGGAATGAAACCAACTTTTGCCTGATTCCCAAGTCCTTACTCTTTTCTCTTATAGACATCCACCACCTGGGGTCCCCTGTGATGCTGCCATGTGCCTGGGAGTGGCTGGCAGGATGAAAAAGGCCCAGGGAACTGGCCTTGAGCCTTAGTGAGGAAGCCTGTCTGCGCTTCCCACCAAAACCTACAGGGCACAGCCCTGGGTCTTCACCTGGCTTAGGCTGGCTGGGGTTCAGAGCCGCTGACCTGGGAACTCCCGCTCTCTTCAGTGGCTTCCCATCACCTCCACAGATAGCCTAAATGCCACAGCTTGGCATCTGAGGCCCTGTGCCATGCCACCTGAGGCCCCTGCCCTTCCCAGCCACCTCTGCTCCTCTGCTTGACTTAGTTTCACCCTTCAGATATCCCCACCGAGACAGAGTTCCCCAAACAGGTAGTGTCATTTCACACCTCCATGCCTTCGTGCGCGCTGCTTCCTCTCCCTGGCAGTCCTCCCTGCCCCAGCTGTGCTTGGCTTGGCCTCGTCCTGCTTGTTTTTGAAGCCTCAGCTCCAGGAATCCTTTCCCGACACTGCTCCCTCCTTCTGGCTCGGAGTCTCTCCTCTGTGTCATCTAGGGCTCTCTCTTATAGTGTCATCACACCAGGTCTAACTGTTTCCCGGCTGACCTGTGCGCCCAGGCAGGTGGAGATCCCGCTCATAGATTCTCTTGCTAGTGCTGGATTGTAGCATGGTGCCTGGTGCAGGATGGGCACAGGGATGCATGGGAGAGCAGCCTCGCTTCGGCCAAAGAGAATCAAGATGTTAGAAATGGGCACAGCTCCTCCTACTGAGGTTGGCAGGGACAGGACTCCAGACAAAAGGGCCATGGGGCAAATAAGGAAGAATACCTGGGGCCACAAGCAGCGGAGTCGGGGAGGGCAGGCTGGAGTTGACACAGTGCAGCGGGGGGAGTGGGGTGGGAGGGGAAGTGGTGCTAGCAGCAGGCTGTGCCTCCAGGCCCCCATTGGCTCTGACCAGCCCTGGGAGGGCTCAGCGTGAGTGTGGAGGTGCAGTCTGGCTTCCTAGTCAACACCAGGCTACGTAGCCAGCAAGGGCTTCACTGCCGAGCCTGTGATGAAAGAACAGTCGTAGCTGGGGCCCCGAGGCCCCCAGGGATCTTTCAGACACTGAGAGGATCTGATTTGTCACCATGATCAGTGGTCAAACATCTTGGCAAAGGCCCTGGCGCGTCCATGTGGTCATGAAGGCTGGTCCCACTGACTGGGGGGCCTCAGCGGCAGTATAACCAGGGACCTGGGGACTGGGGGAGAGTCATGCTGTGTTCTCTTGTGGGACAGACAGGGTTGATGCTAGCAGCCATGTGTAACTGATGAGGAAACCAGAGGCAAAAAAAAAAGGCTTAGGGATTCCCGGGAGGCTACACAGGCAATTAGTGAGAGGTGCCACGCAAAGCTTCCCACCTCCCCCTGAACCAGGTGCATCCCAGGCAGGGCTTGGTGGGTGCTATCTGTAGGGCTGCAGGGTTCTTCCATCCATTGCTCTTTACAGAAGGCCAGCTGGACATCCTCTTCAAAGTCTCTCAGAGGATTGCCCTCAGATTCTAGAAGTCCCTGAACTAAGAGTCATGAGCCGTATGGCAATAGGTGGAACCTGGAAAACATTGTTGCCACAAGCTTGCCCATGTCAGTCACTGTGACAGGCACTTGGAGTAGCCCCAGCTTCCCTAGACAACCTGAGTCCCTAGAGGACCTCTCTGACCCACATGTGCACCTTTGGGAACCGGTGGTCCGAGAGGCTGGGGTGTGGAGCCTCCTGGATTCCAGACTGCACTGTTGCACCTTCATGCTGGATGGGATGGAAAGGCACTGAAAGCATTTTAGCAGAGCCGTGGAGGGGGCAGGAGCAACTTCAGTCACTCAAGAAGACAGACTGTGGGGACTCAGGTAGGAAGCTCAATCCAGGGGCAAAGTGAGAAGGAGCCTTGTAGCCCAAGCCCATTCAGGCTTCGCGGAAATGCCCCTTTATTTCCCAAGTGGTAGTGGGTGTTGCTTCATGCCACATTTGGGGGAAGTGGGTTTGAAGGAGGATTCTTAGGCAGAGGGAGCATCCAGTGTCCCCCCCTTGGGCTCTCAGAGCCAGGACAGAAAGAGCTTCAGGAGCCCTCCCACCCTTTTTCCTGACCTTTCTCCATGAAGTCTTCAGTGAGCCCTGGGTCTCGCCTAACTCCTGGCCCCTTCTCCTGGACTGGGGCTCTATTCTGAGGCCTATTTTCCATGCATGTCCTGGCTCCTGGCTGCGGCAAGGAAGCAGACAGTGACTCAGCAGGGCTCTGGGGTCCTTCCCCAGGCCTCAGGCTCGGGGAGCAGCCAGGGTGCAGTGGAAATGCTGAGTGCCACCCAACTGGACTGTTCTTTCCATCCTGGGCCAGAGCATGGGATGAGACGTGAGGAGTGGGAGACAGCACATGTGTGTGAGTCACAGATGGAAAGAATGGGCTCTATCCAGTGGGATGGACAGACTGAGACTAAGAAGAAGGCTTGAGTCTGTCACCGGCTGTCCCACTGCCACCTCTTTTCCAACTACCACCTGGCTGAAAGAGGTGCTGTGTCTGCCCTGGTGGAAGCTACAGAGAAGTGTCGACCTCATTTTAAAAGCAGACACTTCTCCTGACTGACTCAGTCTCCTTCCTACCGCCAATCATTTCAGACATGTGAAAACCACTCGAACTCCCTGCCCCCACCTCTGCTGCACACACGCACACACACACGCACACACACACACGCACACACACACACACGCACACACACAGGCGTCCTGACCTCAGGGAGGCCGACGAAAAGCAGAGGTGCTGCCAGCTGGTCAGAGCAGGCAGAGGTGCTTCCTGTGGGCTGGGGCTGAGCCAGCTCCAACAGAGGCCTCAGGAGTTGGGACCAGGGAGACAGGTCCCCTGAGCACCCTGGCCTCTGGGCACTTTTTCCCAGCCTCCCCTTGGCCTCTGCACCAAGAAGGAAAGAGCTGGTGGTGCCCAGGCCCTGGGACTGCCAGAGGGGACACGGGTCGGGGATGCTGGCCCAGAACTTCCAGCCGGGGCTGACTTCCCACTAACACAGATGCCGTCCCTTCCTGCAGGTTTCGAGGCTCCATCCTGTTGCTGACCTTCCTCATTTACACCTGCTATCACATGTCCAGGAAGCCCATCAGTGTCGTCAAAGTGAGGCTGGCTGGCAGCAAGGAGGAGTGCAGAAGCA
The DNA here is from genome assembly GCF_037993035.2 of Macaca fascicularis. Lineage (NCBI taxonomy): Eukaryota > Metazoa > Chordata > Mammalia > Primates > Cercopithecidae > Macaca > Macaca fascicularis. The sequence continues at coordinate 123,654,138 of NC_088388.1, forward strand.
TACTGTCATAACCGTCCTTACCCCTTCCCATGGCCACCGAGGGTCCTTTTGAGTTTATTCCCCAAGACAGTTGTGTGGGTGGCTGTAGATGGAATAAGCGTGCAGGGCCCCTGGGCTGTGTGGATGCTGCTCATGGCTCTGATGTGGCCGCTTTCCCCTGCAGCCAGTTCCTGCAGGAGGAGGTGCCAGTAGGGGGACATGGAATCTGGTTAGGAGGCAGTGTCTCTGGTATGGTTGGGGCAGGTGGTTGCTTGCTCCCTTCTGGGTCAACCCCTGACCTGTGTGTCCCATTGCCTCTCCAGAGCCGTCTGCACCAGAACTGCTCGGAGCAGATCAAACCCATCAATGATACTCACAGTCTCAATGACACCATGTGGTGCAGCTGGGCCCCATTTGGTAAGCACAGGGCAAGGTGCTCTTCCCATTTCCCATTCCCTCTTCCTCGAGAAGGGGGTGTCCAGGGAGGGCTTCCTGCAGGGGCATCCATGCAGTCAGCTTTCTGTTCCTCCCATCTGCTTTCAGACAAGGACAACTACAAGGAGTTACTGGCGGGCGTGGACAACGCCTTCCTTGTCGCCTATGCCATTGGCATGTTCATCAGGTAAGGACAGAGGCTAAGCCTGTGACCAAGAGGAGGATTTAGAGCTGCTGCCTCCCCTTAAGGAACCTGGGGGCAGCTGGGTTGAAGCGAACTCCCACCAGGGAGTGATGGCTCCCCAACGTGGGAGTGAGATCAGGGATGCTGCACATACAATCCACCCACAGCCATCCTCCGTGCCTTACCACGGTCGCAGGACTGCTCCTTCGCCTGGTAGACTCCCACTGGTAGCAGCTCTTTTGCCTGGAAAGGTTTTCCTGGATGTTGCCTTTGAGTCTGTTCACTCAGATAGCACAGTTGGTGGGTATGGACTGGGACCCTTTAAGGATGGCCCTGTGTGCATATATAGCTGGGAGAATCCCCGTCCTCTGCTGCATCCAAACCAGTGCAGGAAGCATGCTGTTCCTTGCCAGGAAGCCATGATCAATAAGGCTGCAAACTGCCTCCAAAGAGCTCACAGGCTAGTGGGGGCAATGGATGCATCGGCAGCTGGTGCTAAAACTGTGGCCGGCTCCATGACAGACGTGGCCATCGGGTGTTCTGGGAGCTCTGAGGTCGTTACTCAGTCCAAGCTGAGCTAGAGCAGAGGGGTCAGGGAAGGCTTCTTGGAGGAGATGGTGCCTGACCTGATGCAAGGGACTTGGGCACGGCGGAGCAGATGGAGACCTGGGCAGAAGGAATAGCAGGAGCAAGTAGGGCAAATGTGAAGAAGCAGCATGACCTACGGGAGGAACCGCGGGCAGGTGTATGGAGGGAGTGACAATGTAGGGAAGGTAGCAGCAGGGCTGAGGGCTGAGGGCTGAGGTCATTTGCACATGAGGTCCACAGGCAGAGATGCATGGAAGGGTTTTCGCCAGGGCGTCCCATCCAGATCGGCATTTCTGAGAGTGATGCTGAGGGACCAATTTGACAACAGCCCAAGCTGTTGAGCTTGTGTTACTATAGTGGTGATAGAGGTGGAAAGAGGCAATGTACTGGAGTACTAGCTGAGAGGTAGCCCGGTGAGTCTTGGAGACTGAATGTGAGGGGTGGGGAGGAGGGACGGGAGTCTGAGGGAGCTCTGAGCCTGGCTTGAGTGGCCAAGGGGTGGCATTCACTCAGATAAGGGTAGCAGGATGATGAAGGGGTCAGGGCGGTTGGCAGGAGGAGGAAGAGGAATTCGGCTTAAGAGCACTGGGTTTCAAATGCCCCAGGGGCATCTGAATAAAGGAGGCACCTGGCTGCGACTGACTGTGAAGCTCTGGGAGACAGATCAGGCCTGAAGATATGCATGTGGAGCTATTTAGCCTATGGGTGGTTGTTACAACCATAAAAGTGATACAAAAGGCTGCTCCGAGAGGAAAATCCACGACAGGGAGCGGCTGGCCAAGCGAGGAAGATGGGCAGGCTAAAGTCATGGAGCATGGCCAGGTGTCACAGAAGCAGTGGGGGACAGAGGTTGGCCCCGTCACATGGCCACACAGAGGTCATTGGTGGGACCTTGGCCAGAGCCACTTCCTAGTGTGGTGGGGGCAGAAATGTGGCAGGGAGTTGAGGTGGACTCAGAGGAGCTTAACCGCAGATCCAACTCTCTCTTCCCCAGTGGGGTTTTCGGGGAGCGGCTTCCGCTCCGTTACTACCTCTCAGCTGGAATGCTGCTCAGTGGCCTTTTCACCTCACTCTTTGGCCTGGGATATTTCTGGAACATCCACGAGCTCTGGTACTTTGTGGTCATCCAGGTATGAGTTACCATCTTGCACTTGGGCCTGTGTTCCCATCTCGGGAAGGACCTGGGAGACTGCCGCTCACAGCGGATGGGAGCCTGTGTTCCTGGCTCCCTGTCTGGTGCTCTCTATTACACTGCACTGGGTTCCACCTCCTGGTCCTACTGCCCCCGCATTTATTCACTCAGAGAGTTGGCCTTGAGCACAATGCCGTGGTCACTTCTAATGCCTGAGAGGCTTGGTCTCTGCTTGAACAATCTTGAGCGAGAGAAGCCAGCTCATGACACTGGGGAGGTGTGGCATGTGTGTAAGGGAAGGGCAAGGTTTGTAGTGTGGGGTATGGAGGGCTCCTTGGCCATAAAATTGAACCTCCTCAGCCCAGAGTGGTCAGAGCAGGGAGCCAGTTGCTCAGCCCAGGTCTGCTCCCACCCTCCCTCCCCTCTCCCTGCAGGTCTGTAATGGACTCGTCCAGACCACAGGCTGGCCTTCTGTGGTGACCTGCGTTGGCAACTGGTTCGGGAAGGGGAAGTGAGTGTGACAAGGGAGGAGGAGTGGGAAGGATTGGGAGGGCTGGGGGTCCCGAGCTGGTCACTGTGGCCTCTGATGTGATTTCAGAGGGAAGGGTCAGAAAGCGGCCTCTGAGTTGCTGTTCACATGCTTAGCAGTGGCTAAAAGCAGGACTGATTTTCTCAGTGATGAGGCTTTAACCCATAGAGCAGGCAACCTTAGTTATGCTTTTTTCTAATAATAGATGAATTTCTATTTTCAACAAAGACAAAAAGCCTATAAAATGTTTTCCCCCCTTAATTGGCTTGTGTGCAAAACAAAGTTGCTTCGGAGAAGGGATTTTCGACGTTGGCACTACTGACTTTCTGGGCTATTGGACCCTTGTTTGGGGACTGTCCTACCACTGCAGGCTGTTTAGTAGTAGCCTTCCTGGCATCTGCTCACTGGATGCCGTAGCACACCCCGAGTTGTGACCATCAAAAATCTCTAGCTGTTACCAGATGTCCCTGGTTGAGCACAGTGCTTTAGAGTGAGATGGTGGGACAGAAAAGAACGAGGGCCGGGCCCCCATGCCCTCGGTGTGGCTCGAGCTCCCATTGGCACTCACTCAGGGAGCTGGGCAGGGGGAGCGAGACCTCAGGCCCTGCAGCCACCTGCTTGACACCACCCAAGGTCTCCCACTCCTTGCTGACTTGCGGCTTTGGGGCTCAGTCTTTGGTGCCTTGGGGAAGCTGCAGTTGGCCCAGCTTTAGAGCTTGGTTGGGGCCGTTGCTATGAACAATGTGCTTTGCTTTTTACTTTTTCTCCCTCTTCCTTTCTCTCCCTCCCTTCCAGGCGGGGGTTCATCATGGGCATCTGGAATTCCCACACATCTGTGGGCAACATCCTGGGCTCCCTGATCGCCGGCATCTGGGTGAATGGGCAGTGGGGCCTGTCGTTCGTCGTGCCTGGCATCATTACCGCCATCATGGGCGTCATCACCTTCCTCTTCCTTATCGAACGTGAGTGGGCCCCTCACTCCCCACAGAGCCCACAAGTGAGCCTAGAATGTCTCGATTTCTGGGAGAAGGCAGCTAGATCTACTGGAAAGATTGCTGGTCACAGAGTGGGAGGACCAGCCTTGAGACTTTGGACAATCTCTCAGAGCCTTTATTTTCTCATTTGTAAAATAATAATAGTAATAATAATGTCTATTTTGTAGGATTTTTGCAGGCTTAACTGAGACACCATAGTTAAAATGCCTGGCCCATAGTAGGTGCTTGGCAAGCACTGGTTGAATCTGAGAGGTGTGAGCAAGGAAGGTGGAGTTGAAGGGACATTTTTACAGTGACCAGGCTCTCCACTTGCCGCAGGTGGCTTTGTGCACTAGCCAGGCCAGGTATGAGAGCCACTCTGTAGCTAAGAGTACTAAAGTCCAAGAGGCAGTAGTGACACAGCTGGTTGTTAGGAAAGCCAGGCCTAGAAAGCTGTCTCCTGAGCCCCAGGCCCTGCTCCCTTCTGCTGGGACACACACTGGCCACCTTAGGAGTTGGAGGTGGGGCCGGTTCCTGGGATGTCTTAGACCCAGTGCGAGGTGAGGGCCTGGCAATCACCTTGGGATTGGGGGGGGTTGGGAAGCTTCTTAGAAGGCAATTTTTTTTTCCAGACCCAGAAGATGTTGACTGCTCCCCTCCTCAGCACCATGTAAGTGTGAGCCCTCCCAGCCCCATCCCTGCCCTCCAACTCCATCCAGAGCGCTGGACGCAGAGAGGCCTGGGGAGCTAGAGCAGAGAGTTCTGGCCCTCACTGACCTCACAGACCCAGTGCTAGGCACATGGGTTGGCCCTACAGCCTGATGGGTCTGGCAGGTCAGTCCAGCCCGAGATGAACATGTGCCTCCCCATCCTGGGGGCCAGTGTCTCTTGCCTGGGCTGCACCTTCAGCTGGTGGGAGGCAGCACACAGACGCACCCACATCAGGGCTCGTCTCCTCTGCTCAGGGTGAGCCAGCTGAGAACCAGGACAACCCTGAGGACCCTGGGAACAGTCCCTGCTCTATCAGAGACAGCGGCCTTGAGACTGTGGCCAAAACCTCCAAGGGGCCATGCGAAGAGCCTGCTGCCATCGACTTCTTTGGGGCGCTCCGGATCCCAGTAAGAAGTTTGTGGAATGGAGGAAAGAGAGGGGCTCTCCATATTTTTCTGTTGGCGATGAGGAGATGGGGTGCTTGGGTGATCTCTTTTTCTAGAACTTCTTTATAGGGGAGATGTAAGCTGGGCAGCCTGCCTGGGGAGGGCAGTGTGGGAGACTTGTCTCGAAACGACCTTGCACAGTGGTCATGTTGCTTTTATTGGGACTGGATGTGTTGGAGGCTGCCTTGTGTGGCAGGTAATGGAAAGTACTGGGGTGGTGCTGAGCACCCCTCGGGGCCACCACTGAACCCAGGACCTCTGGACCCCTTCCCATGTGCCCCCTGTTGCACTCCCCAGGGCGTGGTCGAGTTCTCTCTGTGTCTGCTGTTTGCCAAGCTGGTCAGTTACACCTTCCTCTACTGGCTGCCCCTCTACATCTTCAATGTGGGTAAGTCCAAGAGAAGGGGAATGAAGGGGCCTCTGAGGAGGCAAGGCCACCTCTGGTGGGAGAGGAAGCCCGTCGTGGTGATGCCTGTGATTCCAGTATATAGACAGAATTCCTGCTGAACCTCTCCTAGAGTGAAAGGAGCTTGATTTAGTTCTTTATTTAAATGAAAGCTAAACCCAGCGCACTACCCCCTAGACCCTGACCCCAGCCACCTTCCCTCCGTTGGAACTGAGCTGAGGATTAGGAACTCAGAGCTCTGTTCTGCAATTCTTGCTGTCTTCTTCTCTAGCCCTTAGTGTAGGAGAAGCCCCCTCCAGGCTGCTTGGCTCATAGGTGGTAGGGTTGGGAAGTGCTAGGAAAGGCCTGCCTGCCGGATCCGTCCCCAGTCCAAGGAAGAGGGCCTGATGAGCGACCCCACTCCTTGTAGCCTGGTGGTGACCATGGTGGTCTCCCAGTGGGACCTCATGGGATTGATGCCCCTATGCCTGGGTCTGCTGGGCTGCACTGGTGTTCTGCCCTGTCTCACAGACCTACTCCCTGCTGCCCCTGCGCAGGGATGTACAGATGAGAAGAGATCACTTGAAAAAGGATGTTTCATGTCCACCTGGCCTGGGTCTCGGCTTTTCCATAGGTCGGGCTACCAAAGAGCAGCCCACCCCGCCCTGCCCAGCCCCCAGGAGCCTCCAAGCTCCACCAGGGCTGAGGACCTCTCACCCAGTACTGCTCCCCTCCCTCCCAGCCCTGGGGAGGAACAACAGCGCCTTGCCACACGTTGTGCTTGCTCTGAACAGGATACTGTAGGAATTACTCATGGCCAAGTCTCAAGCCGTAGCTTGCCCTGCAGCTCTGTCGGGGCCTCTCTCTGTGACAGTGTGGAGTGCTAGGGCAGCTTCTTGGACACCGTGACTCTTTGTTTTGTGGCCTTGGTGCTGACTTCAGAGTATGAGGCAATCTCGAGGGTGGGGCTACAATCTCGGCTTCTGGACATTCCTTTTTTAAAACATGGAGCCAAGGCCTGTTACCTGAGGCCCCTGTGTCCCTGCAAGTCTCCTTCCTGGCTCTGTGTATGAGCACAGCCTCAGGTAAACGGGGGGAGCGCCTAGTGCTGCTAGGGCCCCAGTGAAGCAGAGAAAGGGCTGGGCTGAGCCTCAGGTTGCGTTCCAGGGGAAAGGTGGCCACGGGACAGCAGGCTTGGGGGCCAGATCCCAGGGCTTGCCAGGGAGGGCTTGTTCTGGGAGGTGAAGGTCATCCTGCAGGGGAAGAGGGCACTACAGGACGGGACCAGGAGGGCATCTGTCCAAACTGCTGCACTCTCACCCTGTGGCCCTGGCCAGCCTGCTCCACACGTCCCTAGCTCTTCCTCGGAAAAGGGGGCAGTGGCCTGGATCATGCTCTGCGGGGCTTCTAGCTGTGACGCTCAAGGACGTTCGTCCTGAATCCCAGGTCTGACCACATACCTGTGTTTTCCACAGCTCACTTTAGTGCCAAGGAGGCTGGGGACCTGTCTACACTCTTTGATGTCGGTGGCATCATAGGTGAGGCCCTGCCCTGCTCTGCCAGCAGTCTCCCTTCCCCTCTTTTCTTGTGGGGTGCAGGAAGAAGTGACAGGTCCAATGGGCTATGACCCGGGTAGGTGGCACCAGAGGAAAAATGGCTCCTGGGTTTATTCTCAGTTCTGCTCCTGCCTGGCTGGGTGGGCCTAAGAAAGATGCCCTTTTGTTTGGTCTCCAGTAGTGATGGGCACTAGAGGAAGGGGAGGGCTGCAGACAAAGCAGCTCTGCTGGTTCTTGCTGGCAGGCCCAGGCCAGCACTGGGCACAGCTGGGGTGCCAGGTGAGGGGATGGGTGGTCCTGTCTGGGAGGCAGTGTGTGAGTGGGTGTGTGTTCCAGGCGGCATCATGGCCGGGCTCATCTCTGACTACACCAATGGCAGGGCCACCACTTGCTGCGTCATGCTCATCTTGGCTGCCCCCATGGTGCGTATAACCTCGAGGGTAAAGTGCAAATGCATGTGAGCAGGAGCCTGTGTGGGCCTCTGGCCTGTGTGCACGTCCACGTGTTACACACATGGTTGTCTCTGTGTACACGTGCACGTGCATCCCTGTGCGCACACGGGGGAGGAGAGGCGAGGGTCAGCAGAGGCACCTTGGAAAAAGAGCCAGACTGCAGACTTTAGAGGGAGATTCATGACTGTTTGGCCTTGGTAGAGAAGGAGACCACCTCCTAAACGTCTTGATCAAGGAAAGAAGAGATTGAGGTTGAATCTGAGAGAAGACTGTTGGGAGAAAGGGAGATGATAGAGTACCACGTTTTAGGCCGTCCATCCTGGGACATTTAAAGACCAGAGAAATCTGGGTATGCGAGGGAAAAGGAATAGGATGCCTTCAGGGCAGGAGACGGTTGTTCCAGACCTCAGGGCTCCAGGCTGGCAAAGGGATTCTGGGTGACTCTGCCTCTCCCCTCTCCTCTCTCAGATGTTCCTGTACAACTACATTGGTCAGGACGGGATTACCAGCTCCATAGGTGAGGAGGAGGTTGCAAGTCCTGCCAGGCCATGGGAAAGGCACTGCCTTGGGGGCCCCATGAGGCCAGCCCACGTGGGGGCACTGGCAGGTGGAGGGGCTGGGAGGGCTGAAGGCCAGAGGGTGCTCCTGCCCTGGGGCTGGGGCTGTGGGTGGTGCCTCCTCTCTGACTGGGCTGTCTCTGTGCCGTCCCAGTGATGCTGATCATCTGCGGGGGCCTGGTCAACGGCCCATACGCGCTCATCACCACTGCTGTCTCTGCTGACCTGGTAAGTGGGGCCACCTCCCGAGGGCCAGGAACCACTCTGGGGGCTTGGTCATGGCCACCATCTCCAGGTCCATTTCCCACTGTCTCCCATCCCGCAGAGGAGAAACCATCAAAGTCCTTCAGAATGTACCATGGGCCCCTCTCCTCTCAAGCCCAGACCCCAGTCACCACCTTCCCTGAGTCAGCCCCTCTCCTGTCCTGGTTCCGCTCCTGCAGCCGCTTGGCTGGGCTTTCCCACTCCACTGTCTCTCTCCAGGGCACTCACAAGAGCCTGAAGGGCAACGCCAAAGCCCTGTCCACAGTCACGGCCATCATCGACGGCACCGGCTCCATAGGTCTGTGACTCTAGCTCTGTTGTGGGCCGGCCCCTGGGCATAGTGCCCTCCGGTGGGCAGGGGAGGTGCAGGTCCCCCTGCTCACGAGGCTGTGCTCTATTCAGGCGCAGCTCTGGGGCCTCTGCTGGCTGGTCTCATCTCCCCCACGGGCTGGAACAACGTCTTCTACATGCTTATCTCTGCCGACGTCCTAGCCTGCTTGGTAAGAGTCTTGGGGTACACAGATAGGTATTGAGGGATGCTCCGTCCTGCGAGGCTGCAACCCTGGAGGTCCAAAGCATTGGCCATTGGGGGTTCTGGGGTAATGAGAGCAGCTGCCCTTTGCTCGGAAGCACTCTCCCTTCCCCCGAGTGACCCCTTGCCAAATGGGAGTGTGTCTCTCCCCCTTCTCCACTGCCAGTCCACGGGTCACCTGGCGCTGGGCACTCAGTGCTCAATGCTAACGGTGCCCTCCCTTCCCTCTGCGCCTTGTGCTCCACAGCTCCTCTGTCGGTTAGTGTACAAAGAGATCTTGGCCTGGAAGGTGTCCCTGAGCAGAGGCAGCGGGTGAGTCCTCCGGGGAGCTGAAGTTGCCCCCCTCTGCCAAAGCCACTTCTCATGGGAATCAGCCCAGGGCTCAGTTTCTCCAAACGCAGGCTGAGGCTCCTCCAGCCCAGACCTGAGGAGCACTGAGCCAGTCCCTGGGTGGCCCCGCCCTGCTAACCTGTCCCCTGTTGTCCCCGTGTGTCTCCATAGCTCTAGTGTGGTCCTAACCCACCAGCGATAGTATTTCCCTCAAGTCCCATGACTTTTGTGAGTATTTACTTCGAGTCTGTGACTCAAGCGCCATTTGAATGGGGGCTGCATGCAAATCCTCTGTCCTGCAGTATGACTTTTTCCAACTTTCTCGTTTTTCTCGGGGGCCACTTGTAAAGACTTTCAGCCTCAGCAGAGCATAGTGCGTGGGAAGCGTTTGCCAAGGGGTCTGAGATGCCACAGAGGTTGGCGGCCTCTTCCCTGAGGGACAGTGTCAGAACTTTGGATGTGCCCTCCGGGGACAGAGGAGGCAGAAATAGGGAAACCAGTTTCCCTCTGAGCTGAGACTGAGTTGCAAGTGCCTCCTGAAGTTCAGAAACCAAGGTCATCTGGCCCCTCTGCCTGGGGTATGCAGAAAAACAGCAACTACCAATCAAAGTCTCTGAAACAAACGTGAATCAAACATGGGTGCTGGCCTGGTGTGCTCTCTGCCTCCTGTCTGGTGGTGGTGGATGTGGTGGTGGCACCAGTAGGTTAGTGGCTGAGGCTGCACAGTGCTGGTGGTCGGATGGTGGGCGGCCCTCTCCCGCTGGGCGTCCTGAGCAGGAGCCTCGTGCTAACAAGTAGGCCGCTAACGAGCTGGCCGGAGCCGTGGACCTGGGCTGGATGGCAAACGTGAGGAGGAACCCCCTGGGTCATGGTAACCAGCACGCATCCGGGGACGCACTTCCACTTAAGGAAGACACCACGCAGGGGAGAGAAAGTGAGAGCAGGAAGACACACGACACAGGAAGCACACAGAGCACCTGTCCTGCCCTGCCTGTCCTGGAAGGGCAAAGTTCCTGTGCCTGTGCTCCTTGGAGCCAGGCCTGAGGGTGGGAGGGGAAGAAGAGCAGCGGAAAGCGAGAAGGAGTATTTAGTGAGCAACTGCTCGGTGCCTGGAGTTGTGTCTGGCTTTCGATGTGTGAGCTTGCCTCGCAGCAGCCTCTCATTGGAGGTGAGAGGCAGAGACTCAGAGCTCGGGCACAGCCTAACACTGAACCTGGGCCTGGGGGTTGTTTGCTTTTCTCTGGACTGCCACCGCTGTCCCAGGCTGGTCCTTCTCCACCGGGAGCCTGTGTGTGAGGTGTGCAGTGATTTGTCAGAGCAGACAGAGCACTGGACTTGGAATCCAAAAACCCCTGGACAGTCCCGCTTTCTCCACTCACTCCATGAGACCTTGGGCATAGCATCCAGATTCTCTGAACTACCACATCTTTATGTATGAATGGGGATGCTTATCCCTGAATACCCGGCAGAACTGACCTGAGGCTGAGATAAGATGGGATATGTGATGTTGCTTTGTAAAGCTGTCAAATGTGGCATGAACATTGTAAGGTTTTAATTTCTTTCTTTTTCTTTTTTTTTTTTTTTTGAGGCAGAGTTTCACTCTTGTTGCCCAGGCTGGAGTGCAGTGGTACAATCTCAGTTCACTGCAACTTCCGCCTCCCAGGTTCAAGTCATTCTCCTTCCTCAGTCTCCCGAGTAGCTGGGACCACAAGGCAAGCGCCACCACGCCTGGCTAATTTTGTATTTTTAGTAGACAGGGTTTCTCCATGTTGGTCAGGCTGGTCTTGAACTCCCGACCTCAGGTGATCCGCCCGCCTCAGCCTCCCAAAGTGCTGAGATTACAGGCGTGAGCCACCGCGCCCGGCCAGGTTTTAAGTATTAATGTGGCTTAATATTTCCTGCCTGAGAGGTCTAATTACAGAGAACTGAGATGAAAGCAATGACGACGGGACCCTGGGACCCTGTCTTTCCTCTCCCCAGTCAGCAGGAGCTTATGAAGTCGTCTCACTTTCTCTTCCGCCCCTCTTTCCTCTTCATGCAGGTATAAAGAAATATGAGGCCCCAGTTGGAAGAGCAGCATGGAAGGCCCCAGTTGGGTCCCCAGTGTGCTCCCCATGGGCAAGACAATGAAAACTTCCACAAGTAAGGGAGGCAACCCCTCTTAACTGAACATCAGCCAGCCCAGTCCAGACCCAGGGCTGCCTAAGGACACAGAGATTCTCCATGGGAAGGGGACTGCCAAGCATGAGGAAGTAGAAGATTCAGGGGCCTGAGCTCTGGAAGCTACAAGCAAAGGGCATGGGACTGGGGCTGAGTTGTGTCTCCATTTTGATAAGGGAAGGATATGCTCAGACTCTTGCTTGTTCAGATTCCAAGACAGAAGGCTTCACAAGGCCAAGGCCTGGAAAATGTGCATCTCTCCTTCCCATGTTAAATTTTAATCTCTGTAATCTGCCTGTATCTGTAGGTGGGCATCTCACTCCGTCAAAGGAGCCCAGCCTCTCTTTGTCCCTCTATCCATGAAACAGTCTTCTCTGTGCATTTCCCCAAGCTGGGCCCTCTTCTACCCTCCATTTAGGCCTGTTGATAGCTCCCTTACCTGCCCATCACTGCTTTCTCCAGGGCCAACACTCGGGCGAGGCAGGGGAGCTGCCTTCAGTACATAATTTGAGGGGGCACTCCCTCTTGGGCACAGGCCGGCCCTGAGTGCCTCCCTTGCCTCACTCTGATCCTGGCCCCGTAATGTCCTCAGTGGAAGGTGACTGGGGGCCAGTGCTGTGGGGAGAGTAGAAAGAGGAGTTGGCATGACTAAAAATACCAGTATGTGTATTAAGTATTTTGAGAATGAAATGCCAAGGAGTGCCTACTGTATGCCAGCTCTGCTCTAGGAATGGAGTAGACAATGGACACAAGAAGGACTTACGCCCTGAGCACAAGTGCCAGCGGTGACAAGACTGGCAAGATGTGAGGGCATGCATGGTTCATTCAGGCAGTTGCTGCAGGTGTGGTCGCCTGGCGCCATCTGCCGCTCCCTTTTCCACTTTTCTGTATCCTCCTTCCACCCCAAGTCCTGGATCACTCAGTCTTCTGGCTAGCTCTTGGCACCTCCATCTGACCCTAAAGTTGCCCATTGGCACCAATAGATTCCCTTTGACCTGCTGCACCCATGCTCATCCTTGTTGGGGCTTAGCTCAGTAGTGAGCGGGGCTCGCATGGGCTGCTGAAGTGGGGTCCCAGGACCACCAGGGGGGTAGGTTAAAGCTGCTGACCGTGGGCATTCCTGAGGGGGATGCTCAGGACACTGATGATGTATGGGCAAACTGAGAGCTTAGAGCGCCATACAAGATACAAGCCTTGCATTTCCTGGGATGTGGTGGCTGGTGCATTAGCCAGATACACACCCTTCCACGCTGAAGCAGGCTGCACAGGCGCCAGTGGCAACCAACAGGGAAGGCTCCTCCTGCCTGCAGTCACTTCAGCTCTGAGCGTAGGAGTCAGCCAGGGACTTCCAAGTCCTCAGAGCCCACAGGGGCAAGAGCTATACTCTGGCCTTATGTTCAGCATTCACGAAAGCTGCTCTCCGCTGCTCTTTGACATTGAGAATGAAATGAAATTAGTTATTCATTTAATTTAACTTCACATTTGGTCTCAATTAAGCTTAAAATGTTCTTCCTTATAGATGCTCCAATAGCACTTGTAATTAAGGAGCTTAAGGAGAAGCTGTGTTGCTTACATGAGCCACTAGATGGTGACCCAATCCCATCATACAGCCCAGGGTGGGCTGTGGTTCCATCCTGCTTCCCAGAAGAGAGACAGGAGCAGGCGCCTTTTGACTTTTCAGACTTTCAACTTGCTTTCTTCTTCAGAGGGCAGGGGAAGAGGAATGGGTCTCTCGAGGTCTTCTCTTCGCCGGCTGCACTGCTTACTAACTTTAAGCCTGTTTCGTCATCAGGAAAATGATGACATTACCTACCTCATAGGATTGGTATGAAGGGAGACAAACATCGTCATCACACTCCTGCCCTTGGAGAACTTGTCTAGTTAGGGGATAAGTAGGAAAATACACGGCGACAGTGGCTCCAGGTGAGAGCTACGCTGTTCATTAGTCCAGCCATGCAGCAGGAACAGGGCTGGCGGGAGGGCGATTCCGGGGGCAACGGCAAGAGTCCTTCTTCCTTATGAAGGCAGAATTCTCAGGACTTGGATGATTCATTTGATAAGGTAGTGAGGGGTAGTGGAAGAGGGAGGAAGTTAACATGAATACTTATCCAACTCCTACGATGTTAGGCCTTAGAGACTGAAAACCAAACAAATGGCATTGGCTCCTACCGGCAGGTAAGTGTAGCACTAGATACATGCAAAAGGCATTGTGGGAGCTCAGGGTCTGGCCTCAGAAATGAGGACTTAGGCTGTGGGTAGGGAGTTGGGAAAAATACCGAAGGTTGGCGGAACCCCAGCCCTGAGATCTGCCTGTCTGCACCCATCTCCCAGGTCCCAGGTTGCTGGCCCTGTTTGGGCAGCTCTGGGCACAGCCTGTTCACCAGAGGCCTGGTACCTGCCTTCTCCCTGGGTCTCAGCACTCACACGGGGCCAATGCAGGAGCATTACGTTAATTAGTTATTCATTTAATTTAACTTCACATTCGGTCTCAATTAAGCTTAAAATGTACTTCCTTATAGATGTTACAATAGCACTTGTAATTAAAAAGCAATAACTCTCTGCGTTTCTCCCTTAGAGATCCACTGGGAAGCTGGGCGAGTGTGTGTGGGGTGGCTTGGGGAGGAGGAGGAGGCAAGAGGCAAAGAAAAGAAAGGGAAAGAAGCTCTTGGTCGGTCCTAACACCATGAGGCCACAACTAAGACTGAGGCTGGCAGGAGGAACTCAACACGTCCTGGGTGTCTGAGTGGGGGTGGGAGAGTTGCTGTTGGGAATCCTGAGACGTAACAAAGGAGCAGACCTCCTACTGAAAGGTGTGGAGGTAGGGAGGGTGGCCGATGGGGGTGGAAGGAGGCCATGCTTAGAGTTACAGAAGGGGCCCTATATTCTGTGGTAGGTACAATGTGCCCCCACAAGATGTCCACATCCTAATTTCCAGAACCAGTGAATGTTACCTCACATGACAAATGAGATATTTGCATATGTGATGAAGGCTCTTGAGATGGAAAGACTGATGGGGTGGACCCAGCGGAATCAGGGCTCCGTGTGAATCAGAGGGAGGCAGGAGTGATGGGGATAGGCAGATGCCGCTCTGCTTATCTTGAAGACTGAGGAAGGGTCCACCAGCCAGGGGGATGGGGGTGGCCTCTAGAAGGTGGCAAAGGCAAGGAAAAGGGTTCTCCCGAGTCTCCAAAGCCTTTCCTTTACCCCCTGAAACCCATTTCTGGTTTCTGACCTCTGGAGCGATAAATGTGAATTGTTTGAAACCAGTAAGTCTATGGCAATGTTACAACAGTGATAGGAAATTGATAATATTCCCAGTGTAAAACTGGGGTATGACCAGTTTAAAGGCAGGAAAATAACCACAAGCAAACAAAAGAAATCCCCAAAGCTTAAAACAAGTGAAGGGGCTGGCCTCGTAACAGTTAGGCACAGCGTAAGGGCTACTGTGTGACGACCTCACCCAAGAGTTCTCCGAGGGCAGGACTTGGACTAAATGCACAGACTGTATCATCCCCAGCATGATGTGATGAAAATGATTAAAAACACACTTTCTCATTCTGTCTGTGGCACTGAGCCTGATTTCGATCCCAGCTCTCATTTCTTTGGTGGCAGGAAACTGAGAAAAGGTCGGGGAAGCGGGGGTTGCGGGGGGGATAGGGACTCAGAATTTTTTTTTTTTTTTTTTGCATAAACGGTCACCACCAATAATCTGCTAGAGACAGAGGTCAAGTAGAAAACAAAACAAAAATTCCTAGTGTGTGGCTTTGATTCTGCCACTGGCACCTCTGAAAACCAACCCAGTCTCAACCTTCCAGCTGAATGGTGCTTACAAGAGAGGTGGCCGTGTTCTTGAAACTTGAAACCCTAGTCTACTAGCAGCTCAGCTGTTTAGTAGCTCTGAGCAAGGGGAAAACCAAAGTCTAACAGCAGAGACCTGCCAGAAACACGGGGCTAACGCGTGAAGCTCTCTCTGAGGCCTGCGTGCCTGTTCACGCTTTCCCCCAGACTCCTGCACAATTCCTAAGGTTCTGCTTTTTCCACCAGGCTCAGCCGCTTTTCCTTGGTATTTCTATCAAGTGGATTTTCACTGCCTGCCCTTGCCCCTCCTTTTCCTTCGAGTTTATCGTATGGAGCGACACCCTGTAACAGAAAGTAGTCAGGCTCGTAGACTCTAGAGCCAAACTGCCCGACTTCGGATCCTGACTCCTGTTTACCACCCTGTGCCTGTTCCCCATCTGTGAAATGGGGATATGAAGAGTACCTACTTCATAGGGCCAATATGAGGAAGACATAGTACTGACAACACACTCAGAAAAATGCCTAGCATATGTTTGCTAAATGTAACAAAAATTGTTATTTTGACATGTGGAACCCTAGACTTATTTCCAAGTATTGGGATGGAAATAGAGATTAAAGGTTGAACTTTATGAACTATAAAATCTCTTCCAATCCTGAGTTCTTATGCTCCTATGAGGATAATCAACACTTTTCCAGATTCGTTTCCATACGGTTCTGATTCTCACATCTGGAAATTCATTTCTATGTAACAGCCAGATATTAAAGGTTTAAGCAAAGGAATGATGATTGAATGTTTGTTATTTCTACTAAAAATGATCATTAGAATCCTTTAATGAAACTTTTACCTTTTTGGGTATGTGTTAGGAAAATGTCAGGTAAAAATAGCTAAGAAACACTATTAACCAATGTAAAAATAAGGAGTTACTTGAAAGCCAAAAGTGATCTTTAAACTATTTGAGAAATGAGATGTCAGGAATCCTGATGTCAAGTTGGAGCCCCACTTCTAATTAACTGTGAAACTTTTTAAATCCCTTGTCCTCTCTGCCTGTTTCTCATCTGTAAAATAATCACAGCAGGTTTCTTTACACATTGAGCAAAAAATAAACCAGAAACACTTCAACTGCAACAACCATGAAATAGAGTTGATACTAAAGTTTCTGTTAAATAACAGAACAAAAAATGGATTGCTTTATGTTAGAATAAAAACATTTAAAAATAAATTGGATGCCCTCCTTCCAGGATGGAGAGAGGAAGACAGTCTAGACACCTCACAGCCTAGTTCTCTGATGGGCTTACTCCACCAGGACTAGTGCTTTACACCCTACAGGCTACATGCTGAATGAACAGCAGGATGCGAGAATGAATGGCTGTGTACTCCCTAGTACCTGGACATTGCTATGGTAATTCTGATGCAGTTTTACATTAAATTTACATTGTACACAAAGAATGGTAGCTTTACTTCCATTTTTATAAGTGAAAAATTTAAGGAACTTATCAACAAATTACCCATTGTGATTTCCATTGTGGGGATAGGGTGGTGTCCTGCTAACTCAGCTTTTGTCAGGATACAATTTTAAGAAGCTAAGAAATCACCTATTTTCTTATATAGAAACCGAGATTTACTCTCCCTCTCCACCTTCTAAACAGTGGGGATCACCAGTCTACCACAGGATCCCCTCTGGGTAGGGAAGAGTGGAGGAGGGAACATGCTCTAAGGCCACTGATCGCAGAATGGTTCTGAACACTAAGATGACTTCTGTCTGTATTTAAGGAATGACCTCTGAGCCCTGTCTCCAAGAAGGCCACGAGCATACAGGATACCATAACAGACATTGACTATAGGGTTATCCCATGCCAAACTCTCAGTGAAATTCATTTTGAGCCCTCTCAGCCTTCTACGTCTTATCCCAACCCCGTGGGGATTTTTTGCATAACTGCACTGAGTATGCAGGTAGAAAGAAATCTATCATTCATTTCACCACAGCTGGTAATTACAGACTCCAGGTCTGTAGACGGTAGGTCAAGTCAAGCTGAAATAAACTTTGCACAGAGTATTTCTTTTTTGCCTAAAGCCAATCTTTAACATATAAGCCTGTCACTTACATCAGGCCAAAAAAAAAAAAAAAAAAAAAAGAAAACAGTAGTATTAAGGATAGAATTTAGTTTCCAACCTTAATATACTTTCCTCCATCTAGATAGTCACCCAAAACCTCACAGTTATTATCCATTGATCTAATAGTTGAGTAACTTTTGGGGGGAATAAAAAAGGTGGATTCATGGTCAGGAACCTATAAGAGTTTTCCCAGAGTTACTTTTTTAGCAAGGCTCTCAGAAGAAGGCAACAATTGGCAGCTTGTGTTTGTTAGGAGCCAAGCTTCCACTTGGGCTACAGGGAGACTCACAGAGTAACACAATAGCATGAGGATCCCAGCTTGTCTCACTTCCCTCAAGACTTACGCATTCTTTTTTCTCTCCCTCAACCTGCTTAGAGGATGTTTCTTCTTTTCTTACCTGTGTGCCCTAGGCCAGATTAGGAAACTATTCCCTTTGAAGTTTTCTGTACAAAGCCTTATCTGCAAAGTTTTTACAAACTAAGTAGGATAAAGGAAATGGTTCGATGTAGGGATAACTATACCTGCCCCTCACCAGCCCATGACTCTCAATGGTTACCTGTTCTTTCTTCTTGGAATTTAGAGCTTAGTTGCCTCTGGGGTGGCAGGACTGGGTACCTTCTCTACCCTGAAAACAGGACTGAGGAAAGAAAGTGAAGGAACAGTGGCCTTAACCTACCTCAAGCTCTCAGAGTTCCACAAAGCCTCGTGTGTTTTCTTTCCGAGACAAGCCCTGGGGCCTGCCACACCTGGGTTTGCACACTGGCTGTCAGGTGAAGCTTGGGCAAGTCAGTTGATCTCTTTAAGCTTCCGGTTTTTCTACTTTAAAGTGGGGATGATAAAAATGAGACTGTTGTAAAAATTAAATAAATTAAACCTCAAAGGAATTAGTGTGCCACTGGCATAGAGCACGTACTCCATCAGTGATCTCTTTCCAACTTGTTTTCTTGGTTCTTAATTTTAAGCCAGAAGACTCTTTTTCAAATGGCTCTGGGAAGTCAGGATCAGACTTCCAAAGTGGAACCTGACCAGAGCCCCTCCATTTAATGCAAATTTCATTTGGTCTCGGAGATGAGATAAGTATAAAGTTATATCTAATGTTGAGAATATACCTTCCTCACTAGCTTTGGAGAAAGGGCTACAAAGATGAAAACAGAAGACACCCCAAAATGGACTCATGATAATTAAATAAGGCACACAGAGCCCACTACATCATAGAAGAAAAAAACCTACAGATACATGGCAAGACCAAACAACAACAACAACAACAACAACAAAAGACAATATTTCCATACCTTTTCTCTAATCCCAAGGAAACCTAAAGATACTTGATTCAAAAAGCCATGGTCAAGAGTTCAAAGTGAAAGTCAGCCCTTTAGCTATTATTTATTGCTTTATTAGAGCAGAGGGAAGTGACACTCATTGCCTTTATAGAGCTCTGCAGAAATACATGCACAGAGTGGTCAATGACCAACATTTGAGTAAGTCTTCCAAATTATCACATTAAAATAACCTTTCGAATTTGAATGCCTCTCCTTTGCAAACGACCGCAACTTCATAATGAAGAATTTTATATATTATCAAAAAGAACCAGAAGCCCATGTGCTCCTTTCCCCAAAATCCACTCACTAAGGACTTGAGTGAAAATCCACTCTAAGCAGATCACTGTTACTATTTCTCTTTCAAAACAGTTGGAAATCCTAAGGTCCGGGTACTAAGAAGATAGCAATATCCTTCTTAAGCTGGTAAGAATCTAGCCCCACAGGGACAATTTGGCAATCCTGTTTCTGGAAGCCAGGACTCAGGAGATTTGTCTTCGTGATGGACGGACACTCCTCCAGTCTTACGGCAGGAGGGCTGTCAAGGCTTTGAATAGTGTCTTTCTGCTCATCGATGTCATCACAATGAAGGAGAGAACAGGTTTTCGTTTTCACGAAGAGTGGTCAGTAGGAGCGCAGTGGTTTGGCATAGATGGGCTCCAGAACATGATGGATTAAAACCAAGAAGAGGCTTCCAAGGAAGATGGCGCTAAGAAAAGCCAGCAGGACATAGCGGCCAATGAAAAAGTCATCCACAATCTGGAGAAAGAAAACATCAAAATGAAATTACTACCAGTTAGGCACCCTGGCTGGGTTAATCTGAACTCTGTGATGAGTGGGCCAAGAGTTAGTTCATGAGTGTAACTTCCAGTAACATCCTGCCCTGAGTCTCCTCTGTACGTGGAGAAAAAAGAGTCTTTTCCTCAACTCCCTGAGCAGAAGACACAGGTCAAGAAGGGATCAATGAGGTACAGGGAACAAATGGCTCAATCTAGGAGGTTGGTAGACACTTTGAAGTCCCTGGATGAATTATTTTATATTCTGAAATCCATTATCTGAAAGAGTTAATGAGAAGCTTTTGCTGGGTCCTAGAAAGGCACATTTTTGTTGTTGCTAAAACACATTTTATTACAGAGAATTTTAAACATACATAAAAATGCAATAGTATAATAAACTCCCATGTATCTAAGACCCAACCCCCAAAATCATCAATCCATTGCCATTTCAGGAGGGTTCATTTTCAAAATGAAAGGTGACTTAACTTTAAAGCTGTCAGCGGGAGAGTCCCTTGCCACAGGGCAGGGAAAATGGTAATTTACCTGAGATACTAAAACACTAAGAGGATAGGTAACTTGCCCCAAAGCAGACAATGGGCTGCCTGGCCTTACACTTGAGGCCCCAAAGATGTTGGTCTTTGCTGACAAAACCCTGTAATTGGTGTTGGCGCTACCCACTTGTTCACTGTCCCCTTCCAGAGCTCCACTCTCCCCAGATCCAAATGGTGGTGCTTAAATTTGAGCAGGAAAAAGCAATTTAATCTACAGACCTAATGGAGCAACACCACCAACCAAGTGGCTGACTGACTTCACAGGTTTGAAATCCCAGTACCTAGGAGAGAATCCAAAACACCTGAAAGGCAATTATGGTAGACAGAATAACGGCCCAAAGATATCCACATCCTAATCCCCAGAAATTGTGAATAAGTTAGATTATATGTTAAAGGAGAATTAAGATTGCCAATCAGTTGCCCTTAAAAAAGGCGGGAATAACCTGGATTATCCAATCCAGGTGGACCCAATGTAATCACAAGGATTCTTCTAAGTTGAATAGGGAGGTGGAAGAGAGGGTCAGAGCAAGAGAGGTGAGGATGGAAGCGTCAGTGAGGTGTGATGTCACTGGCTCTGAAGATAGAGCAAGGGGGCTGTCAGCCAAGAAATACGAGCAGCCTCTAGAAGCTGGAAAGGATAAGGAAGTGGATTATCCAATAGAACCTCCAGAAAGGAATGCTGCCCTGCCAACCCCTTGGTTTTAGCCCAATGAGACTGATTTTGGACTCTAACCTACAGAACTGTAAGATAATACATCTGTGTTGTGAGCCATTAGTTCACACGATTTGTTACAGCAGCGATAGAAAACTAACACAGCGGCCATACGCAAAGCACCTCTCAGACCCAAGCCCTGGTGGGATCACCGAGATCCAAAGACACCTCAGCTGCTCCAGAGATTACCCCAACAGTCAACTTACAACAAAGGTCAGTTTGATAAAACAGCTTTAACATAACTTTGACCTTGGCTCCGGTACTGAACAAGTCTCTTGCGGGCCACATGTTTGCTCGTTCGACACGTTTCACTTTTTAATTAGCCAATTAGCAGGCCCTGGGTGCAGAAGGCCCAGGCCATGTATTATTGATACCGCATTGAGCCAGGCTGCTGCAAAGGCCAGCTCTCAAAACCTGAAAATTAGAACTCCAATTCTGTCGGCCATGCTGACAAAAGTATTTTGCTCAAACCCCATTCTTGCCTCCTGGGTCTGAAACTCATATGACAGAGAATAGAGGGATTGATTTCAAAAATGTGTTTGCTCTGTGCCCTTCTCCCAATGTTTATATCTGCAGCATCCAAAAATGTGGCAGCCTATATCACTCTCCCCCTTAAAAGACAAGGAAAGCGACCGGATTCAGTGGCTCACATCTGTAATCCCAGCACTTTGGGAGGCTGAGGCTGAGTGATCTGAGGTCAGTTCGAGACCAGCCTGGCCAACATGGTGAAACCCTATCTCTACTAAAAATAAAAAAATTAGCTGGGTGTGGTGGCACATGCCTATAATCACAGCTACTCAGGAGGCTGAGGCAGGAGAATTGCTTGAGCCCAGGAGACGGAGGTTGCAGTGTGCTGAGATCGTGCCACTGCATTCCAGCCTGGCTGACAGAGCGAGACTCTCTCTCAAAAAAAAAAAAAAAAAGATAAGTGAGGTGGGAATTTGCCCCGGCTCACACATGTGGTACTCAGACCTCCAGAGTATTTTCCAAATACTGACAACAAACTGGCATCAATGGAAATAATTCCTTAATTGCGTGTGGTAAGTACTATTTCCCTTGGAGTTTAATTTCCTTCCTCTTGCCATAGTTAATCCTAGAGTGTCAATTTTAGTTCAAAAGTTACACGTATATTCTTGTATACTGTTGTTGTCTAGTGTCAAAATGCTAACCCATGAGCTCTCTGGGACTGCCCTGGATATTCTGTTAAGTTCTCAACGATGAAGATTTTGAAGACGGACCTCAGCTTGAATCCTTGTTCTGCCTCTTGCTATGTGGCCTTGGGCAAGTTACCTTAACCTCTGACAGACTCAGTGTTCTTACCTACAAAATGGGGATAATAATGGTACCTATGTCATACTACTTAGGGCTGTCCTGAGGTTTAAATGAGACAATGCAAACAAAGTGTTTGGCACAGGACCTGGCACACAGAAATCCCTTAAAGAATTTTAGCTATTTTCATGCCTATCACTTAAAACATCAAAATGAAGGTTAAGAGGAAAGCTGTGAGAAGGAGTAGTGGGACAGAAGAGGTCAATGCCATTGTCAAGATCCCATGGGTCTGAGACCAGCCAGGCATGGCAATGCCATGGTAAAGAACTCCAGAGAAGGACTCTGAGAGAGATGATAAAAATCCATTTAAAGACGTGGGTGCTGGCAGGTATGGTCCCAGGCATGAGGACCAAAGAACTCCCAGAAGACCGTTGGGTAGATTCTAGCACATGCAGTTGGAGAAGCATGTCCTCAGCACCCTCAGGGCACCACATCAGTTTCAGTTCAGGATCTGCGGTTAGGAGCCCAGGCTGCCAGGAATGGGAACCCTTCCACCTCGGGTGCAGGCCTGTGACTATCCTTATTTCATTTTCTTTTTTTTTCTGTCCGCATGGTACGATGTGGCTTTCCCACAGGCTGTTTTCAACTTGATGCAAACTGGAGATGAGACCAAATCAGGCAAATAACTGCCTGGTGGGCTTAGAGGTGGAATTCAGAGTAAGATTATTTTCCTGAGTGAAGGGGCAGGGAAACTTAAAACTCTCTCTGAACGTTCCCTACCATTGGTTGAACTTTACAATTCTGACATCTTGGGAAACCCGGTGTCAGAGAACATCGAGGGCAGGATGGACATACAGATGAAGAGAAACAAGAGTTACAGCTCAGGAGGCAAAACAAAACCAACAGCTTTACCTTAACTTCCACCTCCGGGGCTGGGAATTCACCAGCTCGTGGGAAAAGCAACAGAACTGACGTGATGATCACAGCACCGAAGAATAAAAAAATGACAGAGAACCTGGGGTCAAAAAGACATATATTAAAAGCACTGTTTACAGTTTTTTCTCTGATCAGTTAGGTCTGGAAAGACTCTTCCTTGGAGCCAATATTCTATGTTCCAGAGACCTGCTGTCAATAACCTCTTCATCCCAAAGTCCTTCTTCCTAGACAGGCACCAGCTAGGTGCATTCCCGTTTATTCTTGGTAATTCCCAATTCCTAGGAACGGAAATGGGTAGTTTTTATTTTTACTTCTGCCCAAAGTCATAATCGAGAAAAACCAAAGCATCCCCTCTCCACCTCCACTTCTGTTGTTTTTAGAACAGAATACTTTAGAAAATTCTACAACTCTCTGCTTCATACTAACACTATCTTGGTGCAACTCTACAGTTTTTTCAGAGTCGGTTTATGGCCTAACCCTGTTCTGAAGGCAACGCGTGATATAGCAAGCAGGCCCAACTCATCACATGTTGCTTTAGTTTTCCTGGGTCCAGGGCTAGAGCCTCGGGGACGGGACCAAGCCTCTGCCATAAATCTGAACAATTCATAAACACACACACGTGCGACCTCCAGAAATTCAATCAGCAGTGAAAGCAGAATTTCCTGCCACAGTTAGAACTCAAGAACACCGCTTCCTTCTCCCATCTTGGCTTCCAAGCATAAATAACACAGTTCGTGCTTATAAAAAGAGGTTAAAATGCAACTCATTCAAACTGCCAGTAATTACAAAACTGATCTCTTAAATTCTAAATGTTTAATGAGCATCAGCGATTTTGCCTCTAATTGCTTTACCTGGGACTCCCAGCTGGAAAGAATGCCTTACCTCGCCGCCCCGGAGGCCCTGGACAGCAGCACACACAGCAGCAGCACTGACACCCACAGCAGGGCTAAGATGAACACGCCCGCACCGACTCCCAGCACAGTGCCAGCCATCCCGCCGGGAGGCAGCGGCGGCCCCCCGCCCTGCGCGCCGCACGATCAAGTGTCCTCTGTGCTCCAGCGCCGCCTTCCTGCCACACACTCCCATGAAGGCATTCAGACAAATACAGAAAGCCTAAACTCAGTACAGGGAATTTTCTGATGATCAGTGTGTTAGGAGGATTACTCAGTACAGGTCATTAATTTTCAGAAATGTCCAGGCCCAGAGTCCCTTAATGGAAACTGGAAATGTAGAAGCCAAAGCCTTTCTCTTTGGCGGGGACCGAGAGGCGTGTTTTCTGCTCTGCACTCAGAAGGTCTTTCTGAGGGTTTCCCTTCAAATTCGGTACCTGAGTTCTACTTTGACCTCTTACCCCAGCCCACGGGAGAAAACGGAACCCTCTCTTGATACAAAACCCTAAGAACTGTTAGAAGACACCGGGGCATGGGAAGGAACTCCAGGGCCAAAGCAGAAGTTGAAGCTCTCAGGTGTGAGCTTTGACTCACCAGGCAATCGATCACAAGACAGTAAGTTCTCAGTCTATTGTCGAGTTCTTATTCAAGAGGACGAAAACTCTCAGTCCTTAAACAAGAGGAACAGCCATCACTATTTTTGAACATTTATGTGTGCTAAGTGCCATGCAAACATATCTCATTCAATCCCAGCGTGAAGCTTCTGAGAAAAGTATGACTATAGCCATGTTACAGATGGGTGAAATATAAGCGCGATGGGGTACCTATTAGTTTCCTAATTAGCGGCTCAAAATAGAAATTTGTTTTCTCACAGTTCTAGAGGCCAGCAATCCAAAATAAAGGTGTCAGCAGGGCTGTACTCCCTCCAAAGGCTCTAGGGCAGGGGTCCCCAACCCCTGGGCCATGGACTGGCACTGGCCCATGGCCTTTTAGGAACTGGGCTGCACAGCAGGAGGTGAGCAGCAGGCAAGCCAGCATTACTGCCTAAGCTTCGCCTCCTGTCATATCAGTGGCGGCATTAGGTTCTCATAGGAGGACGAACCCTATTGTGAACTTCATGTGCGAAGCATCTAGGTTGCAGGTTCCTTAGGAAAATCTAATGCCTGAAGATCTGAGGTGGAACAGTTTCATCCTGAAACCATCGCCCTGCATCCGCCTGTGGAAAAACTGTCTTCCATGGAACCAGTCCCTGGTGCCAAAAAGATTGGGGATGGCTGCTCTAGGGGAGAATCCTTCCCTGCCTCTTCCAACTTCTGGTAGCTCCAGGTACCGTTCATTGGCTTTTAACTCACACCACCAGTCTCTGCCTCCATCTTCCCATGGCATTCTGCTGTGTCTGTCTTCACCTTTCTGTCTCCTGTAAGGGTACTTGTCATTGGATTTAGGGTCTGTACAAATAATCTAGTATTATCTTGAGATGCTTAACTTAATTAAATCTGCAAAGACCCTTTTGTCAAACGAGGTCACAGTCACAGATTCCAGGGGTGAGGATGTAGACATATATTTTTGGGGAGCACCATTCGACTCACAGCAGAGGAACAGCACACCGCACTGCCCCCCCTGGCTTTCCTTTTCAGCATCGGAGACAAGTCTTAAGCAAACACACTCCTCAAGGTTGCTGGTTTTCTTTACCCTCATGGCTTACACACCACGAAAACAGTAGCTATGAGAAGTTATAAAGTTATGGGAAAGGAGGGTCTAAGTATGAACTGCTAAAAAAATACATTTATTGAATCAACATTTATGATGTGCCTGCCATGTAAAGCACTGCGCTATAAGCTGGGGATGCCAAAGGTGAATAAGGTATCTTCTGACAGAAGCTCAAGGTCTATTGGAGAACACTGTCCTGAAAACAAGTGTCCATATTACATTCTGAGTGATGGTAAAAGCGAAGTGCAGTGGGAACGGCAATAGTGAGAGGGGCTTTACAAAGGAAGTACTCCGCACAGGCACGTTTAAGAAAGAATCAGAGTGAGGGGAGATGGGACCTGGGGCCCACCTGCATGCCTAACTTCTCTGGGGAGCAGTCTGCCCCCATTAGGGCCACATGGGCACCATCTCAGTCACTCTAACACGCCCAGGGTTTCCCCATCTCTGGGTCTTTGTACTTGCTGTTTCCAATGCCTGGAACTAACTCTCAACCCGAAGCACGCCTGCTACTATTTGTAGGACTGGCTTTCCTCAGCCTTCTGATTTCTGCTTAAATGTCACTCCTCAGTGAGGTGTTCCCTGAGTGTCTTCTCTAAAGTAACCCTCAAACACTGACTCTCCATCACTCTATTTCCTTCAGAGCACTTTTCACAGAACTAGTTAATATTTTCATTTATTTGTTTACAAGTTTATTTTCTGTCTCTCCAACTAGAATAGTAAACTCCACGAAGGCAGAGACCTGGTATCTTTCTCACTGTGGTAACCCCAGTTCTTAGCACAGAGATTATACACGACAAGTATCTGTGGGAGGAATAAATGACACAGTGCTAACAAGTCCACAAACATCAGGTGAGGGAGTGAAAGGATCATACGGAGTTTTAGAAAGATGACTGTAACCTCTGGTCAATATGCTGGACGGAAGTTAACAAGGGAAGTGCCTCATACAACAGCAAACACAGAAATGTTCAGTAAAATGGAACAAGAAGAATTTAGTACACAGCAGAGCTTGAAAACAATAAAGAAAAATCATTAAGTGCTATAAAAAAAATGTAACTCAAGGCCTGAGCTGAGCCTAAAAGTCTATGGGGGTACTGTTGCCTGATACAGACCTTCAGGGTGATTCTCTTCAAGGCAGATAAGGTCTCAAGCCCACGATGGCAAAGAACTCGCAATGGGAACAAGGCAGAAAGCTGGGCCCTCACAGGGCTGACCAGCTCTTGAAATAGGGTCTAAAAAATTTGCTACTGACTTAGCTGGAGGAAAGCTGGCTGAGTGCTTCAGGCCACAGGTCAAAAAACAACAGCCCAAGAGAAATCTGATTCCCCACCCCACATCATATCCATGTGTGAGATTCAATACTACCAGTGTGATACGGGAATCCCAAATAGAAAGACTAACATGAAAACTAGACTAAAAGTGAGAACCCACTGGATCCCAGCAGAGACAAAACTAAACCCACAGGCTGGCATGTAAGACTCCCTCAAGAGTAAGTGTAAAATAAAGATGTTTTCAGACATACAAAGGGTGAAATGTAGTTCATCTCTCGTGGATCCTCAGTGGAAGAGCTACTCAGAGACATATTTCAGCAAGAAGGAAAATGAACCAAGAAAGGAGGTATGAGATGTAGGAAGATTGGTGAGAAAAATACTAAGAAATATTGACAGTAAAGAGTTCTGTAATAATGACAATTTTTGAGGGGTTAAAAGTCAGAAAGAACTAAATATTACTCAACAGTTATTTGGTAGATGGAAAAAGATAGTTCAAAGTTAAAGCATTCTACAGTTATTTTGTTTTGGAGGAGGTATATGTTTTTTAAGCTAAGTACACAAGTTTAAAAAAACATAGGTAAACAGCAAGCAACAGAAATAGAAAAAATAGCTTCTATACTAGTAAAGTGAAAAAAAAGTAAAGAAAACAGAAAGTGGGGCAAGGGTCAGTGGTAGTGAGGTAGGTGGCAGAACAAAGAATAAGCAAGGAAAATGGAAAATACAAAATAAGATTGTAAAAATGAGCCCAAATACAGCAGTAATCGTAGTACAAGGAAACATCATATTTGGCTACTAAAAGAAATTCTCTTAGATTTTTCTTTTTAAAAATAGCTGTGTACAAAAGTTCTACAGAAAGTATAATGAGAGGCTGAAAATAAAGAGATTGAGAAAGACATGCAAAGCAAATATTAACAAGACAAAAACCAGGGAAGGAGGGAATAGGGAGATCATCAATGAGTATAGAGTTTCAGTTTTGCAAGATGAAAACGTTCTGGAGCTCTGTTTCACAACACCGTGAATATACTTAACACTGCTGATCTGTACTCTTAAAAATGGTTAAGACAGGAAATTTTATGTTTTTTTGTTTTTGTTTTTGTTTTAAGCCACAGTTGAAAAAAAAACAAGCGAAACAAAATAAAAGCTACTGAAGTAATATTAGTACCAAGCAAAATAGATGTAAAGCTCTGAAAAATAATAAGAACAGTCACAAAAGGAACAATTCAGTAAAAAGATACAACTTGAAACAAATGTGAACCTAACAACAAAACCTCCAAATATATAAAGCCAAAACTGACAGAAGTACTATAATAAATGGATAAAACCACTAATTTAGTGAGAGATTTTAAATATGTCTCAGAAACTGATAGATCAAGCAGATAAAAAAGAATAAACACTTGAGAAAGAGGATACCTGAATGAGAATAAATATGTAAAAAGGTGCTCAACTTCATTAGTCATCCAGAAATTGCAAATGAAAACCAAATTCAGTAGCTTCATATACCCACCAGAATGGCTAACATGAAACGACAGACAACACCAAGTGTTGACAAAGATGTGGAGTAACTGGAACCTTCATATACGGCTGGCAAGGGCCGTAATTTGTTAACCACTGCTTTGGAGACTATTGGAAGTATCTAATAAAGCTAAATATAAATGCACCCTACATCCAGCTCTTCTATTCTTAGATGTATTCCCAACAGAAATGCACACCTAAGTTCAAAACAAAGATTGCAGCCCTACCTGAAATAGCTAAAACATTAAACAATCCAAATATCTACCAATAGAGTGGATATAGTACTCTACAATCTATTCATTCATATAGTATATAAAGCATTATGTAGTATAAAGCAATGAGAATAGTATAAAGCAATGAGAAAGAACACACTATAACTATACTCAACAATGTGGATGAATTTCACAAATATTGAATGAAAAAAAAGCTAGAGGCTAAAGAGTTCATAGTATATGATTCCATTTATATAATGTTCAAAAACAGGTCAAACTAATTTTAGGCGCTAGAGGTCAGGGGTTTGGTTGGCTTGTGAAACATAGTGACTGTAGGGGGTTCAATGAGATGCTGATAAAATTCTGTTTCTTGATCTGGGTTTTGGTCACCTGGCTTTATTCATACGGTGATGTTGTATCTAACCATGCACTTAGGATTTATATACTTTTCTGTATGTGTATTACCCTTCACTAAAATGTTTACTTTACAGAAAGAATATCAAGAGATGTGTCAGCCAAGTGTAGTATACGGACCCTTATTTGGTCCTGATTCAAACAAAGCATTGCAAAAACCTTTTATGAAATGATTGGGGAAATCTGAAGAATATCCAGATAATTGATAGTATTAGGAAATTACTGTTTGTATTTTCAGTGAAAAAACATTATTGAAAAATATGCTATTATTATGTTGTTAAAAGAGTATGATAAAGATATATGCATACACACATGTAGCACATTACAGATAACAGAAAAGGGTTTCTGGGAGCTTTCTATTATCTGAGTGAGAGAAGGTGAAGGGGCTGGCATAAAACACGACTGGTCATGAGCTAGTTGTTGAAGCTGGGTGATGAGTATGTAGATGTTTGCTATCCTGGAATTTTCTATACATCTGAATATATTTGAAACTTTCATAACAAAAAGATGTGGATATGTATATGTATATCTGTATAAATATGACTATAACAAAAGATGTATATGTATATCTGTATAAATATGACTATAACAAAAGATGAGTAAGATTTGTATAGCTAAAATTATAAAACTTTATTCAAAGACAAAAAAAAAAAAGAGAGAGAGAGAGACCTGATTAGAGAAATAAAGCAGACCTGAACAGTAAAGACCTGGGTAGAGAAATAAAGCAGACCTGAACAGAGAAATAACCTGTGTTCCTGGATGGGATGGTTCAATTAAAAAATCTCAATTTTCCTTAACCTATAAATTCAATGCAATTCTAACCAACGTCTAAAAACAATTTTTTGTGGAACTTGAAAACAGATCCTAAATTCATATGGAAGAGCAAAAACCCAAGAATAGCCAAAACAATTTTGAGAACTAGGATGGCAACTTGCCTTTCTTGTTACCAACTGCCGCAAGACACATTAAAAAACCAAAGTAATTAAAACAGTGTGATAGTGGCACAAAGACACATGGCCCAGTGGTATAAAATCAAGAACCCAGAAACAGATCCGTGCATTTGTGAGAACTTCCTATAAGCACAGAGCTGGCTTTATGATTCAGTGGGTAAAGAACTTCATAGATAGTGCTGGGACAAATGATTCTCCAATAGGAAAATAATAAAACTAGATCTCTGTATGATATACAGAAGTCGATTTTAAATGGAAAGTAATTTGTAATGAAATAGCTTATGTTTAAATATACAAATGTTCAGGCTGACTACACTAGAATACGTAATGAAGTACAGTAGTCAGATGCTTGCACCTAAACTTAGAATCACCACAAACGCAAAAGCTTCAAATGCAGACTATGCAGGTGTGTTGTTCTGGCAACTCAAATACCACGAGCTGTGCTGCCTTCAGTTATGTGATTTGCTAGAGTGATGAACAACTCTTGTTAAAGTTCCAAACCACAAATAAGTATAATTTTCCTCTGATTTACATTAGAGCTGCATTCCTGGAAATTTTACTATATTAAACTGTGCCAAAAAATACATTATGTTTATACAAAAACTGGAGTTCGGCTCTAGACTCAGATAATTATAAATGAGTATCTTGTGGGATACTCAAAAGTTGCACAGGATACAGGACAATTCTTCGTTGTGAGGACTGTCCCATACATTACAGAACATCCAGTATCCCTCATTCCTGATCTGTAAACCCCAGTAGTGCCTCCAATCAAAGAGTAACAAAATACATCTTCACAAATTCCAAAACACCCTAAAACAGGCAGCAACATCTCTTTGGGGAACCACTGTTCTAGAAAGTTCTTGCATAAAGAGACATGTACAAGGTGTTTATTGCAGCTTTGTTTACAATAGCAAAACATCAGGAAAAAATTTAAATGTCTATCAATCAGGGAACAGATACAATATTATATATTCATAATGAATATTTAAAACGAAATTGATCTGTATGTATTGATGTGAATATATCAAAAAAACAATGTTGAGTGACAAAAACAAGTTGCAAAATGGAACCCACAGTATGATACTACTTGTATTTTTTAAATTAAATACAATTTAAGCAGTAATATGTATTGTTTCTGACATACATATATACGGCAAAAGTATAAAAACATGGGCATAAATGATGTATGACAATTTCAAAAGACTGTTTGCCTCTGGAGAGGGAGGAAGGAAAGGGAATGGTGTTGGGAGTGGAAATAAAAGAGATCTGAACTAAATCTGTGATGTTTTATTTCTTTAAAATAAAAAACTTGAACGGGTGTGCCAAAATGTTAATATTTATTAATCTGATTGGTGAAACATAGATATTATACTACCCAATGTACTATTTTCTGTTTTTAAATTTTTTGTGATAATTTTTAATTTTTAAAAAGGTAATGGGCAGCAGAATGCATATGAATTGGGTGATCAGTTAAGAAACGCAATTCTCCAGATAAGAGATGAGGGTCTGAACTCCAGTCTTAGCTGTGTCAAGGGAGAAGGTGTTAGAAATGACACAAGTTTCTAGCTTAGTTGTCTGACCTGATGGTACTGCCCTTAAGAAAACAACTATTTAAATTTAATTTGTGCTATTCTGGATATTACACAAATAACCTAGAAGACTTGGATCAACTCTAACAGTTAGAATAGAGGGCAAATGGTAGTTGAAGCTGGCTGGCACCATTAGAAATGTTGCCCTTCAATCCCCCTTAGTAGCTTAAGAGTTCATGAGACATTGGTTTACATATGGTATGGCTTTAAAGTAAATAAGATAAATATTCCCAAGCTCTTTTAAGAATGGAGCTCACAATTTTATAAGCAAACTATACATTTTCTTACAAAGCATAGAAAGAAGAGCTGGGTATAGTATAGAGTGCTGCTATAGGGGAAGAGAGAACATCTAGTCATTTTCATCTTATTTCAATGTGATAATATCTGTGATAATTTCCCATATTAGAATGGCTAAATTATTGTTATTGAGTACAATACAATAAAATATTAAAACGGAAGTGTTTTTATTTACTGTTCACGCCATCAGTAAACCTTCTTGGAGAAGTGATGGCTTGGCCAACCTGATTTCAAGGGTAAGTCCATTTACTTAATATCTGTGGCATTGAAAGCAGGTAGATTGGAGTGGAAAAAAATAATTTAAATTTGAACCGTTCAGCAGCTGACAAGAGCAACTACAAGGCCAATGTTTTCCTTCTGTGCTCAATGCTGTGAGGTTTTTCTCTGGAAAGAGTTTGTTCAAAACCTTTTAGATGTGTGTGTTCATTTAACGATTGTTTCTACATACCCTTTCATCCAGCTGTCAGAGAAAATAGGAATAAATTGACTGATCCCTGCACAGGTAACCTAATGGATTAAAAACACAGTACTCATCACCAGGCTGATCATCATGAGTGAGAATACTAACGGCCACTATAAGATGACTTACTACCTAAGACAAATGTGGATTCCTCAGAGGGTAATGTGGCCTAAGTGCTGCTGCTGGTGGGAGATATCTCACCCATCCCCCGATTTTCACACTGACTCAAGCCCTTGAAAGCAACAGAAAACAGTGGGTTACAGGAGTGAAGTGCTCTTCTGGAACAGTTCTTTCCACTTTGCTTTATAGCTGTTTTCCAACCCTTCAAAAACAACTGGGCGGTTACTTTCACACTTTTATGTATCTACTTTAAATACTTCACTATCTTTTGAATTTTAAAATATTAGAATAACGCCTCTACCTTTGTAATGAGATAAAATGCAAGCCTGGGAAAAAAATCAGTTGCCAAGCTCCCAAAATGCCACCGATGTAGCATCTGCTCTTAACACGTTGATAGAAAAGGAGGATCAGTAAACCTAGGTCTCGTCCTTGCATCTCTCTCCTGGACGGTGTTGTGGGTTGGAACGGCTGCAGAGCCTCGGTCTCTCCGCTCTCTGCATCTCACAGCACTGCAGCCTGGGAACACTCTACTGGAACTCTAAGCTTCTCCCCAACTCTGTTGCAGATTCAAACTGGCGACAGGAAAACGATACCCCCCATGTCTCGTCTTCAGAATGTTCACCTGGCCACCTCCCAGTAGCTGGAGAGGGATTAAGGTCTTGATCATAAGAGATCTGAATCAGGCACTGACACTTCCTTTTCTTAAGAGTATGAAACACAGAACAGCCCTTCCTTCTCTGCCTCACATTAAGTATTTATTAGCCGGGCCTTGGGGCCAGATCAGCGGTAAGGGCGGTCTGCGAGGTCCGTGCACCGCCGTCCGCCCACGCCTTCTTCCAACCACCTCAGCCCGACCCGCCACTTTTCTCCCTTCTCCGCAGCCGCCCTGCTTTCCTCACCTCTGCCCGCCTCACCTGGATCCCACTGTCCACCCAGGCAGTACTCACACCTCAGATTCCGGCCGGTTCCAGCCCACCGGGCTCCAGTTTACTTAGGGCGAATCACAAGTGGGCTTTCATTCAGGTGATTTAACATTCACTAATCAGCGTCGCTCTCTCAACGCCCAACTTCTTCCTTATTAGCTTACGCCTAGCGCGGCTCCCGGCAACGCCGAGCGCGGTGGGTTGGCTCGTCACCCTTTGTTACGCCCTCCGATTGGTCGGTGCCTGTCGGCCCTTGGCCCGACCTCAGTTCGGTTGGGTAGCAGCGGTCCGAGCTGCACGCCACACCCCCCCATGTCAATCACATAATCTCTCCGTAACTCGTTGGGCCATTGGTCAGTCTAGCCCGAGGGCGGGTTGTTGGGCGGAAGAGAGAGGCTTCTTCCGGCCCACTCGCTGTCACCATAGAGATTGCGCATCCAGGCTGCGAAGCGGCGGGGCTGGGAAGCTCAGATCTCAAACTCCGGAGAGCTGCACAGTTGTCTAGACGTAAGTGCGTTTTCTGGGGTCTGATGAACATCTCACTCCCCAACCCACTGTCGAGTGGGGCGCAAGATGTGGGGGACAAGTCAGCTTAGGCCCGGTCATTAGGTGCTCCAACAACCCTCCTGGAGGGAACTGAGGACGAAGTACCAGTTATAATAACAGCACGCTTCATTTATCTTTATCTCGCCTTATTTTATTTGGCATTTAATTCTTCCATTAGCCTTGCGAAGCAGACTAAGGCAAGGATCATTCTACCCACGGGACAGACTGGGGAAGCGGCCCTGGGTCCATCAAGTAAACCCTCTGCCGCCAGGCTGCTGGAACTGGAGTTGGCCCACGCTATTGGCAGACTGCTGTTACCTTACTGCCAACTAAAGCTTGCCATGACTTTGCTTTGAGGCTATGGCCTGTTAGACCAAAAGATGCATCAATCAGGACAACCAAAGGAAGTAGGACAGACAGGCTACGTGCTCCACCACTGAATCAAGAAGGGAAAACAAAAATCAATACCAAATTGGAGAGTTGCACCGTTTGAACCTTTGACCCTAAACAAAATTCAGAAATACCATGAAGCAAACTATTCAATCTTAGAGCACTGCATCTCTGATTGAAGGAATTCTCCTGAATCACAGCTTTATGAACCAAAAAGAAGAAGATGCTTGAATTTCATCAACTGCACCTCTCAAATTTATTCTACTTTCAAGGCTTCATTTGCAGTCATATAACATAACCAATGATTTGTTGTGTGTTTAGCAACTTAACATTACTTGGCCCAGTGAGAAGCTCTGTGGCTAAGAAATCCATTATTTTGATGAATTCATTTCACTGGAATTGAGTGTTGACTGCAGCTATGTTCTGTCAGGAACTGTGAAGATATACCGGAAATGAGATGTGACTCCTGTCTTAATAGCCTGTGGTTTTGTAATGTTAGGTCAACAACACATGAAACAACTAGGAAACACTTTAAAACAAGATATAACAATGGGCCAACCCTATTGTACAATTAATTTCTCCAAAATACAATAATACTTCATATTTGCAGATCATTTTGTAGTTTCCAGAGCACTTCTTCCCTTGTATTATTTGGGGGATATTTTGTTATGGCTGGAATTAGCATGTATGTCTTTATCATAGAGCTAGAACTAATGCTGGGTCGTAGCATATGAGTAGGAACAGGAAAGGTGGAACAGAATCCAGGGAGAGAGAGTAGTTTGAGCAAAGAGGCCAAGGCAAGAATGAGCACTGAGTATCTGGAGAATAATATGGAGACAAATGATGGAAAGTAATGTGTAGACTAGTTGGTCAGAACTGACTCTGAGACCTTAATATTTTGGAGGAAAGTGGTCAAAAGTTCAAAGTTTGAGATTGGAAAAGTTAACTTTCTTACACTTCTAATGTTCATACTGGCTTCAGTTAAGCTATAAATTAAAAATGGGCTTGGCTCAACAGAACTTGAGTCCTGTCATATGGCTTTTCTCCTTAGGTAGCATGAGCTTCACCATTTGCTTTACCACCTCCACCAACTACCAGTCCCTGCACTCCATCCAGCCACACAGCCATATTGTCTGGTCCATCAGCAGCGCAGCCAAAGTCTATGCAGGCCTCAGGGGCTTGGGCTCCTGAACCTCAGTGTCCTTCTCCATAAGCTTCTGGGGTGGCTGGGGGTCTGGAGGCCTGGCTGCAGGGATGGCCAGGGGTCTGGAAGGAATGGGGGACATCCAAAATGAGAAGGATACCATGCAAGGCCTGAATGACTGCCTGGCCTTCCTACCTGGACAGAGTGAGGACTCTGGTGACTAAAAGTCAGAGGCTGGTGAGCACAATCTGAGAGTACTTGGAGAAGAAGAGACCCCAGGTCAGAGTCTGGGGGCATTACTACATGACAATCAAGGACTTGAGGGCTCATATCTTTGAAATTCTGTGGACAGTGCTTATGTTGTTCTGCAGATTGACAATGCCTGTCTTGCTGCTGATGACTTTAGAGTCAAGTATAAGACAGAGCTGGCCATGTGCCAGTCTGTGGAGAGCAACGTCCATGGGCTCCACAAGGTCATTGATGACACCAATGTCAGTCGGCTACTGCTGGAGACAGAGATGGAGGCTCTCAAGGAGGAGCTACTCTTCATGAAAAAGAACCAAGAGAAGGAAGTAAAAGGTCTACAAGCCCTGATTGCCAGCTCTGGGTTGACCACGGAGGTAAATGCCCCCCAATCTCAAGACCTCAGCAAGATCATGCAGACCTCCTGGCCCAGTATGATGAGCTGGCTCAGAAGAACTGAGAAGAGCTGGACAAGTACTGGTCCCAGAAGACTGAGGAGCACACCACAGTGGTCACCACGCAGTCCACCAAAATAGGAGCTGCTGAGATGACATTCATGGAGCTGAGCTGTATAGTTCAGTCCTTAGAGATAAACCTAGACTCAACGAGAAATCTGAAGGCCAGCTTGGAGAACAGCCTGAGGGAGGTGGAGGCCTGCTATGCCATGCATATGGAGCAGCTTAGTGGGGCCCTGCTGCACCTGGATTCAGAGCTGGCACAGGCCCAGGCAGAGGGGCAGTGCCAGGCCCAGAAGTATGAGGCCCTGCTGAACATCAAGGTCAAGCTGGAGGCTGAGATTGCCACCTACTGCTGCCTGCTGGAAGATGGGGAGGACTTCAGTTGTAGTGATGCCCTGGACAGCAGCAACTCTATGCAAACCATCCAAAAGACTGTCCAGGATAGTGGATGGCAAAGTGGTGTCTGAGACTAAAAACACCAAAGTTCTGAGGCACTGAGCCAGCAGAAGCAGGGTACCCTTTGGGGAGCAGGAAGCCAAGAAAAAGTTCAGAAGTCGTTGGATGACAAAAATAAATAAATAAATAAAAGAATGGACATGAATGAGGAGATACTCCAAAGCTTTTTACAGTTTCCTGAATGGATATAACATTATTAGGTTTTCTCTCTCTTAAGAGGGGACCCGCCTCCCAAGTACTTCCCAATTGCACCCCTTAACTAGGAGAGGGGTGTTATTAATAGTTTTCTAATTAAATGATATCATACCCTCTCAATGAGATTGAAAGAAGTGCTGTCATCTTAGTGCTTCATCTTTGCTGTCTCAGAATCAAAACTGTGTCCCTCACTCTATAAAAGACTGGTTATTTGATTATCTAATTTTTCTCTTTTAAAAAATTGTCTTCCCTGGATGGGCATGGTGGCTCATGCCTGTAATCCCAGCACTTTGGGAGGCCAAGGCAGGTGGATCACCAGAGGTCAGAAGTTTGAGAGTAGCCTGGCCAACATGGTGAAACCCCATCTCTACTAAAAATACAAAAATTAGCCAGGCGTGGTGGTGCACACCTGTATTCCCAGCTACTGGGGAGGCCAAGGCAGGAGAATCTCTTGAACCCAAGAAGCGGAGGTTGCAGTGAGCCAAGATGGTGCCACTGCACTCTAGCCTGGGCAACAGCGTGAGACTCCGTCTCAAAGAAAAAAAAAGTCTTCCCCATGCCATGTTATACAGCACCACTACACATTGCTCCACATCTCTACTGTGTATGTATTCTTCATACTATACTTGTAGAATGCACATAGATGGCATATATGAATGCAAGCCATGTTCTTAACTTATTTTGTTCTCTCCTAAACAAAAATATCAAAGCAATAATGACAAAAGCCAGTGTTTCATTTCCTCCTCAAATGTGTACAATCACTCGTTATGCTGCCTAGCAGAGGGTAAGAGTACAAAGAGGCCACTAGCGTTAGCAAGGGCATGGAATGATTTCAAGAGAAGATGTAAAGTTTTCTTGCTCATTTTATAGGTATCAAAACTTTTTCTGCCAGTGAGCCCTGAATTTTTTGTACACAATTTCTTGTGTGATTATGTTAGCATTTCTACAGGTCTGAAAATGTAGCAAAAACTAAAGTAATTGTTGGTTATTGGCTGAGGCTCAAAAACTACTAATTTTGCTAATTGAGAAACCAAGTAAACAAAAATGTCCTCAATGGCTATTGTAAGTAGTTGAAGGCAAATTACTGACCTTCCAAGGCCACCCAGAATTACCACCTTGATTTTCAGGATCACAGTATTCATCTGATGTTATAGATCAAGGGTTGGGAAACTATATGGCCTGTGGGCTTACTCTTAGCTTGTACAACCTGCAAGCTAAGAATGATATCTACATTTTTAAATGCTTGAAAAAAAAACAAAAGAAGAAAAGCGCTTTGTGATATATGAAAATGATATCAAATTTAAATTTTGATTTCCATAAGTAAAATTGGACTGGAACCCAGGCATACTCATTTGTTTATGTGTTGTTTGTGTCTCCTTTTGCTTTATAACAGCAGAATTGAGTAGTTACCACAAAGACTATATGGCCCATAGCCTAAAATATTCACTATTAGGCCCTTTAAGTAAAGGTTTTAATTCTTACTACCTTAGAGATTCCTAATGAATCATGTCTGATAAACTGTTGGAATTGAAACAAACTTTGGAAATCATTTAGTGTTAATTTAAAGATCTCACATTGATAGAGCTATGCTACCTCTTGCTTAAAATCGCATAGTCAGTAGATGGAGGTGGTATTAATACTAGAACCCCAGTTCCCCTGGTCCTGGGTTTTTTCGTCCAGACTGCGTCTTTCCTCATGTAGAGTTTATTTTATGATGGGATAGGTGTTAGATAGGCTGGAAGCAAGGAGAATTCATCAAAATTTTTCCAAGTTTTGATCTCATGTCTTATTTACACAACTGCAGTGCAGCATGCATCAATTTATGAATCCTTGGGCCTTCATTATTTATTTCAGCTCATTTGAACTGCCTTCTGTTTTCCATTTTTCTTACTTCTCAGAAAGTATATGGCCATCATAAAGAAACTTTCTCACTTTTATGCTCCTTCTCTCTTTAAAAAAAATGTTTTCTCTTTCTCCTTCTACAAAGGATTTTGGAGGTGACTGAATTTCTATTCCAGCCTAAAGTTCTTAAAGGAAGTGAGGATGGTTAGAAAAAAAGAGGGCGCCTAGCTTTGACGTTGGAATCCATGATGGGCCATATATATGGAGAGGAGAGGGAGTGTCCTAAATTTTGTGTGTAGTGTACATGGGCATATATCGGCTTTTCCAGGGAGAGTATTCATAGGTCACATAAGATTTGTAAAAGAGTCCATGACCCTAATAAGATTTGGAACTATAGATGTAAAGGAGATGTATTTTGAGGAGAAAGCCGCCCAGATGTGTGGTGGTGGAGATCCATCCAGGTTCCCAGGACTGTCAGACCTCACCCAATGTGAGGGGAGAGCTCTCTGCCCAGTTACATCAGCCACCCAAGTCTTACCTTTTCTGCCACTTATAGAGATGATAAAAATTCATCAAATTCACAGAATGATTGAACTCAGATGGTGATGAAATCTCAGTATAATTCTTTCCAAAGAAGGTTCTGATTCATAGAAACTGCAGAGGAACTAATTTTATGAAAATAGCAAATGGGATTGTTTCATTGAAGCAAGCGGGAGAGCAGGAGCTGATGCCAAGCAGGAAGATGCAAACAACCGCATTGTGCGGAGCTGACAGCTCCAATCTTGCCGCTTATTT
The DNA here is from genome assembly GCF_037993035.2 of Macaca fascicularis. Classification (NCBI taxonomy): domain Eukaryota; kingdom Metazoa; phylum Chordata; class Mammalia; order Primates; family Cercopithecidae; genus Macaca; species Macaca fascicularis. The sequence goes on from NC_088388.1 coordinate 123,693,238, forward strand.
ATTAAATGTCTTTCCGCTGTAAATTATTAAGCCTGGATTTTTTGAGATGTGGGAGCTGACAGAATAAGACAATAGAACGGAAAGCAAACCTGGAAAGCTTCCTTCAGTTTTAATGCAGTATTGTACTTTCTGAAAAGCCTTTGCCCCGCTCTGGTGTTGGAGAAGGGGGAGGATTCTCTCTTTGGTGGGACTCAGAGATGGATGAGACAAGTAACAGGCTTTTAATTTCTGAATTATTTGCCAGTTCTTACAAAACAGAATTGTTTTCAGAGAAAATTCAACCTTTTGGCTCAAAAACTGAATGCCAGATATTTTGTCTATTCTCTGAAAGGGCTGTTTCAGATGAGGAGCTTGGTTTGCCTTAACATTATGAAGTGCTGAATTACATGTTTTAGGGCACTCAGTGGCCACAGGATTGGGTTCATTTGGCTTATTGGGTAGCTGGGAGGGTGTCTCACTCTGAGAAAGAGTTCTAAGGTCTATTTCTTTTTTTCTCTTTTCTTTTCTTTCTTTTTTTTTTTTTTTTTTTTTTTTTGAGGTGGAGTCTTGCTGTGTCGTCCAGGCTGGAGTGCAGTGGTGTGATCTCAGCTCACTGCAACCTTTGCCTCCCGGGTTCAAGACATTCTCCTACCTCAGCCTCCCAAGTAGCTGGGATTACAGGCATGCACCACCATGCCTGGCTAATTTTTGAATTTTTAGTAGAGACAGGATCTCACCAAGTTGGCCAGGCTGGTTTCGAACTCCTGACCTCAGGTGATCCCCCACCTTGGCCTCCCAAACTGCTGGGATTACAGGCATGAGCCACTGCACCCGGCCCTAAGGTCTGTTTCTTAAGCTGAAGAGTAGGAAAAGACTGATGGACAGAGAGGGAGTTGAACTCTATGCTGGGCATCATTTGAAAAGCTGGAGTTCTGGTAAATGGGAGAGTAGCTACTTTATGTGAATTTTAGGTTCAATTTTAAGTCCTCTGTTTCCCTGACAGCATAATGGAGGGCAGTGGGCCATATTTCTTGGCCAGGCACCAGGCAAGTAACAGTATGTGCGTTAGTATGGATGCATAAGAGGAGGGCCCTTCATTCATTGTGTGTCCATTCATTTGACAAATATTTATTGATTGTTACTGTGTGCTTTGAACTGTTCTGGATAATGGGGAGAAAGAATGAACAAAACCAAGTCCTCCTCTCATGGAACTTATATTCTGGTGGGTGAAGCCAGATAATCAACAAATAAATGTATCAGCTATCTGCTGGTTTTCAGTGCTGTGAAGAAGCAAAGTGAGGAAAAGGAATGAAGAGTGATGAAGGGGCATGTAGGGTAGGAGGGCACCATTTTATATAAGGTGGTCAAGGCAGACCTCTCTGATAAGGTGACATCTTAGCAGTGACCTGAAGGAAGTGAGTGAGCTGGCAGCTGTTTGGGGAACAGCTAAAGGTCGAGCAGGCATAAGAGGCCCTGAGACAGGCAGGCACTGGGTGTACTCCAAGAACTGCAAAGTTCAGGGAGGATCTCCATAGAGGGCCTTGTGGGCCACTGAGGGAGCTTGGACTTTCTTCTGAGTAAGATGGGAAGTTGAAGGAGTTTTGAGCAATGGTGTGACAAGATCTGACTTACCAAAAACCAAAAAGAAAATGTAAAGCCCAATAACAGTGAATGCAGTCTATGGTCAGGGGGGCCTAATTCCCATAATACCAAACCCTTGGATGATTCCTCCCCAGTATGTGGAATGGGAAGGCTCATTTCAGTTCTTCTCTGCAGGGCGGGCAGGATTTCTCTTATCTGTAAAATGACATCCTTTCCTGGAGAGTGCCAAGGGTGATGATAATCTGGGGTTAATGTCCCTTTGTTCTATAGAAGAGGAGGAGGATATAAAGCCATCAAACATCAAAAGAGAGAATCTGTCCCCATTGGCCCTGCCTAGCCGCTGTGTTTGCCATCTGGGCATCTTTTCTAGGGAGCAGATATCAACTGACTGGCCAGAGGAGGATTCTGTGAGTTCTGATCCCTTCAGCTCTTGCAAAGGAGATTACCTGTGCTTGAGAGGCAAAATACCAGGCAACAGCTAGGAGGATCTATATTGCAAACTCGGCTGGAGCCTACAGAGAAACATTTGGTCGCGGGGGTTAGAAAACTCATGATACTTTATGGGAAAGTGTAAGAGTCTTAGAAGAACTACGGGGTTTCTGTATCAGCAGATGTCTTGAGGCATCGTTACAGCACATGACAAGGCTGAGCCCGCACTTCATTATGAAGTTTGAAGTTCACTGTGCAGCTGGAAAGTATTCCCGTTCAGGTGGGTTCACAGCAATGACCACTTTCTATCTGTTCTGTCTGACAGAAAGGTATTTCAGAACAAGGTCAAGCTGAAGCTGTGAGCAGTGTGACCACTGTTCTTGAGCTCTGAGTAAGAGGACATGGCCAGACTCAGAACTGAGAAATTTTAAAATATGGGGACGAATCTTATTTGAGCTCTCAGTTGCTCAAACTGAAAAGCTTTTTTACAGATCAGTGCTGTATTCTAGGACTGAAAAAACAAATAATTGGGATGGAAATCTAAGAGCTAAATCAGGATTAGGAATAGAATATTCTCAGAAGCTCACAAATTCCTAGGTGTGGCCCAGCTTGGGAGTGTAGTCTCACAAATATTCCACTTTTTTTCCTTTCTTTTCTTTTTTTTTGGGGGGGGGGCGCTGGGGGACACTGTCCATAAGGAGGAGAAGAAGCCTTGAAGATTTCAGTTCTGGGACTTTCTGCCCCAGAACCCTGCTTTGCTAACCTCTGTGGCACCATGCCAAACAATTCTCAATGGAAAATATTGACATTATGAGTTTGCTACAAAAACTCAGAGGCCTTGAAGGCAGTAGATGTGATTTAAATTAATAAATGATGATACATGGACTCACTGCTTTGATTACATAGCCAGTGAAGCCCCCAGGTTGAGACAGTCAGGGGGTATTAGCCAACATGTAGGCAGGGGACAGGGAGAAGAAAGGAGGGGAGTGACAAAAGGCAGGAGACTTGAGCAATGAAGAGAATGAAGCCAAAGCCCCTAAAGAAAAAAGGAAGCCCAGTGTGCAGTCCTTTAGGTGGTACATGGTTGAGAGGGATCGCCATGCCTTCAACTGGTCAAGATTTCCCACACCCTCTATTTCTGAAGGTCATTGCCCACTGGGTAGACTCCAGATTCTGCGTGACCCCTTGGTCATGTTTTGACCTAAGGAATAAAGGCCTGATGCAATTCACTTCAAAAGCTGAGCATTCTCCCATCCATCAGGCAGATTCTAGAAATGGGGGATAGGGAGATAAGACACAGCCCCTTTCTTCACATTGTTCACATTCCACTGTGTGACGCAAACAACAAAAACCAAGAGGTAGCAAATTGAGGGTGCTTCCTAGGTACACAGGAGGAAACTAGAGGGCTTGGGGATGGCTTCCAAGGTGACATTTCTAAGGTGACACAGCCTCTCTGGATGAATGCAGATTAGCCAAAGTGAGCGAGCGGGAAAAGGTTCCAGGCACAATACTGAGTGGCGTGAGAGAGCATGGCAGAACAGGTGCTGGGCAAGCAGAGTGGAATGTGTTTGGTATGGGACATACTGGAGCCGAAAGCAGAGGAGGGAGTAGAGGCAGATGACCAGGAAGGAGGTCATTGGGATCTAGATCACAACAGCTTGAATAACATGGTAAGGAATTTAGACATTATCTTGCAGATTCTGTTGAACCACTAAAAGATTTTACAAAGGAAGGTATTTATGCTTCATAAAACAAAACAAAACAATAAAAAGACTATTTTTCCATGAATCTCTTATCTAGTCTTTGGCCTCTGCTTGAGCATGTTCAAGGTTGGGGAGCTCCCAACCTCCCAAATCTGCCCACTTCCCTGTTGGATGACCAGAAATTTTAGAAAGTTCTTTCTTACACTGAGCCAAACTCTGTCTCCTCACAATTCCTATTCATCCTGTCTAGTTTTACCATTTGTAGCAACACATAAAAGGCCATTTAAAAACACCTGAAGATGTCTCTCAAACTTTCCCTTAGTTTTCAGTTTTTCAAGTGTCCAGGTTTCCACAGAGCTCCCTCATTCTTTGTCTATTTCATTGTTTCTAGACTCCTTTACCAGTCTGCTCACAGTTTTCTGGAGGAACTGTGACTTATCAGTGTATCTTTTAGAATCTTGTGCTAGAATGACTCATAATCCTTTAAATCAGCCCTGAAAGGCGTGAAGTGCAGTGATGCTACTAGGATGCTTCTTCTGCGCTGGACGCCTATGACCATTAGTGATTTCAATGTCCTTAGATTGTTACTGGTCACATCTCACTGCTTTTAAAGCTTTTGATTAACCAAAACTTCTAACTCTTCTGCACATTAATTGCTGCTGTGTCAAATCTCCACCATACTTGGTATGTGCAATTTATTTTTAAAATTTACATATAGGCCTTTACACTTACTTAAATTTTACCTTGTTTTACCTTGTCAGTTGGAGCCCAACATGTGAGCCAGTTAGATTCATTTTTAAAGTCTCATTTTTGTTTCCTATGATATCAGTATGTCTCCTTTCACATCTGATAAAAATTCTTTGTATGTTTTAATCCAAGTCACTAATAAAAATGTTGCCTTGGATAGAACTTGGTAGCATTGGAGACCTCCTTCCAGTATGAGTATGTGTTCAGGCAGCTTCAATTTTCCTAATGACCCACTGTATAACATTATTCATAATGTTGAAGATTTAGTAAACAGTCTGTTGAAATCCTGAGAGATTTATTAAATATTCTGTTTAAATGAAGTTACACTGTATTTGGTATTTCCTCTCATTCACATCAATAAACATATATTGGTTGACCTCCTATCTTCTAGATTCTTTGTTAGGTGTTGTAGAAACAAAAATGACAAAGATACTAGTTTTGTCTTTAAGAGGTGACATCTAGCAGAGGTGACAGACATATATACACCAGATTCAAATTAATATAGGTATAGTTAATGTATGTGTTACCTCTAATTTGCATTAAAGGCATAGATATATATGATAGATATAAATATACAACATAATAGATAATGTAACATCTCATATGTATTACATTATACAGTAGCAGTATAAACAAAGTATATTGAAAACCTAGAGAAAGAGGAGATTAATTCTTCATGGTGAAGAAAGAGAAAGGAGGGCTTCACACACACACACACACAAAGTGACATTTGACTGAGCCTTGAAAATACAGAGTTTTTTAGGCTGGGCATTGTGGCTCATGACTGTAATCCCAGCACTTTGGGAGGTGGTGGATCATTTGAGGTCAAGAGTTCAAGACCAGTCTGGCCAACATAGTGAAACCCTGTCTCTGCTAGAAACACAAAAAAATGAGCCAGGTATGGTGGCATGTTCCTATAATCCTAGCTACTCGGAGGCTGAGGCATGCTAATCGCTTGAACCCAGGAGGCAGAGTTTGCAGTGAGCTGAGATCACGCCACTGCACTCCAGCCTGGGTGACAGAGTGAGACCCTGTCTCAGGAAAAAAAAAAAAAGGAAAGAAAAGAAAATACATAGGGTTTTCATGAGATAAGTAGAGAATGGAGATAGGAAGAAATTCCAGAGTGGAGAAATAGGAGAAGCAAAGCATGGAGGAATGAATGTCTTCAGTATGGTTCAGAAACAGCAAATATTCTAGTGTGAGTTAAGTACCAGGTTCAGGGAAATGTGTGTCAAGAGATGAGAAAGTGTGTGAAGGGTCTTGAATGCTAAGATAAGGAATTTTGACTTTATCCTGTAGGTGAAGGGTTTAGCTAAGTCAGAAGTATTTAAGCAGGAGAGTAAGCAACATGATCAGATTTATCAACTTCACAACTCTATTGCACAAGGAAATAAGTTCAACATAGCAAAACTTATTCTTAGTGAACCCACTTTGGTTCTAGCATGAATTGACCACTAAACATCTGATTAATGAGTACGTCAACCTTTTTTGTGTGTGTTTTGCCCTGCTATTGTGTTTTTCCTGACTTTCACTTTGACCTATTGGCCTCTTGGCTTTATTTTTCCCTTAGGCATCTGGGTTCTGCATTCCCTTGGTTTATTTGTCCGCCCACAGCTTGCTCTGACCTTTATTATTTAACGTGTCCTCTGACTTTGGCTTACCTACAGGATTCAGAGCCACGGCAATTCCTTGACCTCAGTCCTGGACTTGCCTCTGCTTTGGAATTCCCACCTGATTTCAGTTGCCCAATTCTGCTGTGACCTCTGCATTCTGTCCTGCCTTGGATCTAACCTGGTCTCATCCTTTGTGTTGCTGTCTCTGCCTCAGTTCTTCTAGTCTAGCTCCTTGGCTGCAAGTTGGACACACTGTTTACTCACCTGGGCTCCAGTACTGGCAATAAAATGTAACCTGTCCTTTCTAGAAGCTGTGGTGTGGTTGAAGAGATAGTGCTAACATGCAAGAAAGTATAAGTTCTAACTGATTGCCAAACTGGACTTGCTAACTAAAAGTGTTATACGAGCTTAGAGAAAGACTGAACTGGGAAATTCAAGACCCTTAGGAGGATTGTTCCTTTCTAGGCAACTTCCTTTCTGAAAGGTTTGGATATCTGGAGCACGGGCATTTCTTCCGAAGGAGAAAGGGAAATGTAAGGCAGGACTTCCTCTGGACTTTCCTATCATTGGCTCCAAACCTGCCTATCTTTGAGGAGCTACCTTGTTGGTGCCATCTAGTGGCTGCTGCCACCAGAAATCCTACCCGCCTCAAGGAGAGAGCAATTTAACGCCATTTCCAACTTAAGCACCATATCTACAGGGCGTGAAATTAGTTCCAGCAAGCAGCAAATTTGCTGCTAATAAAAATATTTAGCGATTCACTTGTCTTTAAATCAGCAGCAGAATATTCTTTTACTTGCATCAGTGCTTGTTTCTCCCAATTCTAATATTTGATAATCAAGCCTAGACGTGTTTAGCTAAAGCTATGAAACAGCAAGTTCTTCAGCTCTGCAAAAATTTTTTAGTTTCCTGAGCAAGAATTTTTATTTCCTTTTTTCTCTTCGTCAGAAATAGGCCTGGGTGTTCCTTGGATCATAGAGATGGAGCACTTCCAGTGATTTGAGAGTCTTAGAAATAAGTTTTCATTCTCTTCTGTCTGCCAACATTAGCTCCTGCGTCATTACATGTGGAGAATCTGGGATTTTACAGGAAGACATGATCTCTAGCTCATGTTTTAGACACTTATTTATTTATTTATTTTTTTGAAATGGAGTCTTGCACTGTTGCCCAGGCTAGAGTGCAGTGGTGCGATCTTGGCTCACTGCAACCTCTGCCTCCCAGGTTCAAATGATTCTCCTGCCTCAGCCTCCCCGGTAGCTGGGACTACAGGCGTGTGCCACCACACCAGGCTATAAACACTTCTTTACTCTGTCTCAGTGCCAAACTCATTTCAGTTCCTTTTCTGTGTCTTTTAGCCTCTACACCGGAGCTAGAGTTCTCTGAATACCACAGAGATATTGTAGAATGCTAAAACTACTTTTCATTAAACTTGAAGAATATTTATTGGGCACTTTCCATGTGCATCCATTGTTCTAGGTCCTGTTTGGGGTCAGAAGTGTTCCAAGAAGCCTAGCATGATAGCCAGATGAGAGACTGACATGGCAGATGACACCTCTTCTCCAGGTCGCTGAAGCAGTGAGTCAGATAGACTTCTGTGTATTTTTCTTCTCCTTAAGGAGCTCATAGAAGGAACAAAGTGCATCAGACATTCTACCCTTCATCACTTCATTAGTCTAAAAGTCTCTGTTTGAGCAGATCACTAGTTCCAAAGTCCAAATAATCTTTTTTTTTTTTTTTTTTTGAGATTGATTCTCCCTCTGTCGCCCAGGCTGGAGTGCAGTGGCACACTCTTGGCTCACTGCACCTCCCCATCCCGGTTTCAAGTGATTCTCGTGCCTCAGCCTCTGGAGTAGCTAGGATTACAGATGTGTGTCACCACACCCAGCTAATTTTTCTATTTTTAGTAGCGATGGGATTTTGCCATGTTAGCCAAGCTAGTCTTGAACTCCTGGCCTCAGGCAATCCGTCCACCTCAGCCTCCCAAAGTGCTGGGATTACAGGCATAAGCCACCATGCCTGGCCCCAAATAATCTTTAAAAAGAGGATAGTGGTCCTGTGGGAACTCTGTCTTCTGCCCCAGAGGAGCCCTGGCTGGATTATCCTTCTTTAGCTCCTGGCAAGAAATCAATTTTGATCATCCTGGTAGGAAATCAGGATACAGGACAGCTTCAGACAGGAGTACCACATCCTTCTCAGAAATCAACCAACGTGAGATGCTGAGTGAAAGCTGGTCTCTTGGTTAAGAGAGGGGTGTAGGTAGGGCTGATAGCAAGTAGTTGGAATCAAAGACTCAAACTAAACCTGCTAGCTAACACCAGCTTCACTGATGGAGATACCAGAGCAGATAGGTTGCAGAGAGGGAATGACATTTGACAATGGTCAAGAGACCAACATGGAGGTTCTCATTGGAGCCTCCAAAATGGAGGCTCTCCAACAAGGAGCTACAATGGTTTGGGGATCAGAGCATCTGGGCTCTATTCTTGGCCCTTTCTCTCAAGTTCATAACTCTAATACAGCCCCTTCTCCCCTTTGGCATCAGTTTTCTCATCTATAAGAAGGTATAATAAATTTTACTCCCCATCCCAGGTCCCCTTACTGCAGTATGAGAAGGGTGGGATAGGGCCTATTTTAAAGGGTTGTGAGAGAGTCTCCAGAGGGGGCTGTGATGAACATCTGTATTCCTCATGGAATGGACAGCCCAGGAGGATGGTGCATTTAAGTAAGACAAAGCAAGACTCTTCTGATGGTAAGGGATGTAAGACCAGTAAATTGGACCATGTGCCCTGGATGATATGTAATTCCCCCATAGTGCTCTAGCCTCAAAATCCCAAATATCTGTTACTCAGTGAGCATCTCCCGAAGCTGCTAATGTCAAAAACCTTGATTTTACTGTAAAGTGATGGAAATCATTAGCTTCAAATTACTGGGGAAATATAAAAAGCGATTTGAGGAATAAACTCTATCAATTACATACTTAAGCAAGAACCAGACTCAAGATCAGGAAAAAATAAATAAATAAAACCAAATACTTTCATAATCAGAATAAAAGATGTTCTCCAGTCCTGATCCTGTCTTTCTCTTGTGTCCACATGTAATCAAGAAAGACTTTCCGAGAGTGAATATCCAAGGAAACAGGTAACTTGGTGGATGCAGATTGAACCTAAGGCATCTAAGATGGAGCAGAGCACAAGGCCACTGGGGACCAGGGAACATAAGCCGCAGATAAAGGACCTATGAGAAGAATTGGAGAGAAAGGAGGGAGCTGGGAGATGAAAGCCCTGGGGACTTCTGTGAGTCCCTGGACCCTAGAGGCAGAGCTGCCAGAGGCTGAAGAGAGGAACGAGGAGACCAGAGCAAGGGTGCAAGCTCTTTCTGCAGGGCAGCCTGGTCCGTTGGCACTCTCCCCGTTGCTTCTCATCTTAATGTCCTTTAGGTCAGTGGTTTGCTTCTCCATTTCCCATTCTAGCAGCTTTACCTTGACCAGCTACCACACAGACAAGAGATTGCTAGCCTACGGCCCTCCTGCTGTCGGGTGCCAGAGTTGGGTCAGAAGTCATGCAGGTTCTGTGGATGAATTAAGGTGTCTAATTCCCTATGTTTCTCAGGCATTTCTCATGACAGCATGAATCATGGGCCAGTCATCAGGACTCCCAGTCATCAGGATTCCCAGAGTTCTTGCATTGATGCACATGAAAGGTAGTGCCTTAGCAGCACCTCTGCAAAGTCCTGATAAACTCAATCCTAGGAGGTTGATAATTCCAAACCTAGGCTGAGCAGAGCACATAATCAGGGATCAGAAGTCAAAAAGGCCTTTATGGATAAAACGAATAGTGCTCAGAGGCATTCACTTATTCTGCCATCTCAGAAAGGTACATGGGTAATACGTTGGTTCATAAAACAGGCTGGCCATCTGCAGAATTTCTAAGTGGTTAGATTGCTGATCTTCATTAAAACTAGTTGTCTCAGAGGTCATAGATCGGGTACTGTAGTTAGTTTTTCTTTAAGGAAAGCTTGATCATCTCCCTACTCCTTAGCATCAAGGATATAGATTATTGAAATCAAGACTGGACATTGCGTGTAAAGGGGAGGAGATATGTGCAGTACAAGACTGTCAAAAAAAAAAAAAAAAAAAAAAAAAGCCTCTGCTGGGACACAACACTCCAAAATGGGAAGGTCATTTGAAGACTGTCAAAATGAGAAATAGAAGCAACTTTTAGAGGTCCCTTAAAGGCAGCATGGCATCCTAATAATAATACAGGTACTCTTGTCCAACTGCTTCAGTTGGAATCCTGGCTCTACCCCTTACTGGCTGTGTGATTTTACTTTACCTCTCTGTGTTTCTGTTTCTTCATCTGGAAAACTAGAAAAAAAGTTACCTACCTCAAAGGTTAGTTTAAGAAAGTAAATGTAAGATATTAACACCTTTAGTGATTGACCCATGGCAAATATTTGCAAAGCTCCTCAAAATGAACCATACTATTTATTTATATAAGCTCTCTCTCCTTAATGTAACTAAAAAACTTTAAAAAAAAAAAAACCAATTAGATTGACTACACATTTATACTATTTAAGCTTGAGGGGCAGGCTATATATCTGCTGGAAACTTCTTCTACCTATTTCTTGTTGACTTTTAGTGAAATTCTCTTAATAATTGTTCATCTAAAGAGCATGGTTTCCCAACCTTGGCACTATTAACATGTTGGGCAGAATAATTCTTTCTTGTGGGGGCTTTTCTGTGTACAGTGATCCCTCCCTTAGCTGCATAGGATATGGTCCAAGACCCCCAGTGGATGCCTGAAGCCACAGACAGTACCAACCAACCCCTATATACATACTATGTTTTTTCAATCTGTTAACTAAGACAGCTACTAAGTGACTAATGGGCCAGCAGCAGATACAGCTAGACACACTGAGAAAAAGGATGATTCATGTCCCTGGCAGGATGGAGTGGGTTGGTGCAAGATTTCATCGTACTGCTCAGAACAGCTGGCAATTTAAAACTTTTGAATTGTTTATTTTTGGAATTTTTCTTTTGTATTTATTTATTTATTTTTTATTATACTTTAAGTTCTAGGGTACATGTGCACAACATGCAGGTTTGCTACATATATATACATGTGCCATGTTGCTGTGCTGCACCTGTTAACTCATCATTTACATTAGGTATATCTCCTAATGCTATCCCTCCTCCCTCCCCCACCGCACAATAGGCCCCAGTGTGTGATGTTCTCCACCCTGTGTCCAAGTGTTCTCATTGTTCAATTCCCACCTATGAGTGAGAACAATGCGGTATTTGGTTTTCTATCCTTGCAACAGTTTGCTCAGAATGATGGTTTCCAGCTTCATTCATAGCCTCACAAAGGACATGAACTCATCCTTTTTTATGGCTGAATAGTATTCCGTGGTGTACATGTGCCACATTTTCTTAATCCAGTCTGTCATTGATGGACATTTGGGTTGGTTCCAAGTCTTTGCTATTGTGAATAGTGCCACAATAAACATACATGTGCATGTGTCTTTATAGTAGCATGATTTATAATCCTTTGGGTATATACCCAGTAATGGGATGACTGGGTCAAATTGTATTTCTAGTTCTAGATCCTTGAGGAATCGCCACACTGTCATCCACAATGGTTGAACTAGTTTACAATCCCACCAACAGTGTAAAAGTGTTCCTATTTCTCCACATCCTCTCCAGCACCTGTTGTTTCCTGATTTTTTAATGATTGCCATTCTAAATGCTGTGAGATGGTATCTCATTTTGATTTTGATTTGCATTTCTCTGATGGCCAGTGATGATGAGCATTTTTTCATGTGTCTGTTGGCTGCATAAATGTCTTCTTTTGAGAAGTGTCTGTTCATATCCTTTGCCCACTTTTTGATGTTTTTTTTTTTTCTTGTAAATTTGTTTGAGTTCTCTGTAGGTTCTGGATATTAGCCCTTTGTCAGATGAGTAGATTGCAAAAACTTTCTCCCATTCTGTAGGTTGCCTGTTCACTCTGATGGTAGTTTCATTTGCTGTGCAGAAGCTCTTTAGTTTCATTAGATCCCATTTGTCAATTTTGGCTTTGTTGCCATTGCCTTTGGTGTTTTAGACACAAAGTCCTTGCCCATGCCTATGTCCTGAATGGTATTGCCTAGGTTTTCTTCTAGGGTTTTTATGGTTTTAGGTCTAACGTTTAAGTCTCTAATCCACCTTGAATTAATTTTCGTATAAGGTGTAAGGAAGGGATCCAGTTTCAGCTTTCTACGTATGGCTAGCCAGTTTTCCCAGCATGATTTATTAAATAGGGAATCCTTTCCCCATTTCTTGTTTTTGTCAGGTTTGTCAAAGATCAGATGGTTATAGATATATGGTATTATTTCTGAGGGCTCTGTTCTGTTCCATTTGTCTATATCTGTGTTTTGGTACCAGTACCATGCTGTTTTGGTAACTACTGTAGCCTTGTAGTATAGTTTGAAGTCAGGTAGCGTAATGCCTCCAGCTTTGTTCTTTTGGCTTAGGATTGTCTTGGCAATACAGGCTCTTTTTCGATTCCATATGAACTTTAAAGTAGGTTTTTTTTTTCCCAATTCTGTGAAGAAAGTCACTGGTAGCTTAATGGGGATGGCATTGAATCTATAAATTACCTTGGGCAGTATGGCCGTTTTCACGATATTGATTCTTCCTATCCAAGAGCATGAAATGTTCTTCTATTTGTTTGTGCCCTCTTTTATTTCATTGAGCAGTGGTTTGTAGTTCTCCTTGAAGAGGTCCTTCGCATCCCTCGTAAGTTGGATTCCTAGGTATTTTATTCTATTTGAAGCAATTGTGAATGGGAGTTCACTCATGATTTGGCTCTCTGTTTGTCTGTTTTTGGTGTATAAGAATGCTTGTGATTTTTGCACATTGATTTTGTATCCTGAGACTTTGCTGAAGTTGCTTATTAGCTTAAGGAGATTTTGGGCTGAGACGATGGGGTTTTCTAAATATACAATCGTGTCATCTGCAAACAGGGACAATTTGACTTCTTCTTTTCCTAATTGAATACCCTTTATTTCTTTCTCTTGCCTGATTGCTCTAGCCAGAATTTCCAACACTATGTTGTACAGGAGTGGTGAGAGAGGGCATCCCTGTCTTGTGCCAGTTTTCAAAGGGAATGCTTCCAGTTTTTGCCCATTCAGTATGATATTGGTTGTGGGTTTGTCATAAATAGCTCTTATTATTTTGAGATACGTTCCATCAATACTGAATTTATTGAGAGTTTTTAGCATGAAGGGCTGTTGAATTTTGTCAAAGGCCTTTTCTGTATCTATTGAGATAATCCTGTGGTTTTTGTCTTTGGTTCTGCTTATATGCTGGATTATGTTTATTGATTTGCATATGTTCAACCAGCCTTGCATCCCAGGGATGAAGCCCACTTGATCATGGTGGATGAGCTTTTTGATGTGCTGCTGGATTTGGTTTGCCAGTATTTTATTGAGGATTTTTGCATCGATGTTCATCAGGGATATTGGTCTAAAATTCTCTTTTTTTGTTGTGTCTCTGCCAGGCTTTGGTATCAGGATGATGTTGGCCTCATAAAATGAGTTTGGGAGGATTCCCTCTTTTTCTATTGATTGGAATAGTTTCAGAAGGAATGGTACCAGCTCCTCTTTGTACCTCTGGTAGAATTCGGCTGTGAATCTGTCTGGTCCTGGAATTTTTTTGGTTGGTAGGCTATTAATTATTGCCTCAATTTCAGAGTCTGTTATTGGTCTATTCAGGGATTCAACTTCTTCCTGGTTTAGTCTTGGGAGAGTGTATCTGTCCAGGAATTTATCCATTTCTTCTAGGTTTTCTACTTTATTTGCGTAGAGGTGTTTATAGTACTCTCTGATGGTAGTTTGTATTTCTGTGGGGTTGGTGGTGATATCCCCTTTATCATCTTTTATTGCGTCTACCTGATTCTTCTCTCTTTTCTTCTTTATTAGTCTTGCTAGCAGTCTATCAATTTTGTTGATCTTTTCAAAAAATCAGCTTCTGGATTCATTGATCTTTTGGAGGGCTTTTTGTGTCTCTATCTCCTTCAGTTCTGCTCTGATCTTAGTTATTTCTTGCCTTCTGCTAGCTTTTTAATGTGTTTGCTCTTGCTTCTCTAGTTCTTGTAATTGTGATGTTAGGGTGTCAATTTTAGATCTTTCCTGCTTTCTCTTGTGGGCATTTAGTGCTATAAATGTCCCTCTACATACTGCTTTAAATGTGTCCCAGAGATTCTGGTATGTTGTATCTTTGTTCTCATTGGTTTCAAAGAACATCTTTATTTGTGCCTTCATTTTGTTATTTACCCAGTACTCACTCAGGAGCAGGTTGTTCAGTTTCCATGTAGTTGAGAGGTTTTGAGTGAGTTTCTTAATCCCGAGGTCTAGTTTGATTGCACTGTGGTCTGAGAGACAGTTTGTTATAATATCTGTTCTTTTACATTTGCTGAGGAGTGCTTTACTTCCAACTATGTGGTCAACTTTGGAATAAGTGCGATGTGGTGCTGAGAAGAATGTCTATTCTGTTGATTTGGGGTGGAGAGTTCTGTAGATGTCTATTAGGTCCGCTTGGTGCAGAGCTGAGTTCAATTCCTGGATATCCTTGTTAAATTTCTGCTCGTTGATCTGTCTAACGTTGACAGTGGGGTGTTAAAGTCTCCCGTTATTATTGTATGGGAGTCTAAGTCTCTTTGTAAGTCTCTAAGGACTTGCTTTGTGAATCTGGGTGCTCCTGTATTGGGTGCATACATATTTAGGATAGTTAGCTCTTCTTGTTGTATTGATCCCTTTACCATTATGTAATGGCCTTCTTTGTCTCTTTTGATCTTTGCTGGTTTAAAGCCTGTTTTATCAGAGACTAGGATTGCAACCCCTGCCTTTTTTTGTTTTCTATTTGCTTGGTAGATCTTCCTCCATCCCTTTATTTTGAGCCTATGTGTGTCTCTGCACATGAGATGGGTCTCCTGAATACAGCACACTGATGGGTCTTGACTGTTTATCTAATTTGCCAGTCTGTGTCTTTTAATTGGACCATTTAGCCCATTTACATTTAAGGTTAATATTGTTATGTGTGAATTTGATCCTATCATTATGATGTTAGCTGGTTATTTGCTCGTTAGTTGATGCAGTTTCTTCCTATCATTGATGGTCTTTACATTTTGGCATGTTTTTGCAGTGTCTGGTACTGGTTGTTCCTTTCCAAGTTTAGTGCTTCCTCCAGGAGCTCTTGTGGGGCAGGCCTGGTGATGACAAAATCTCTCAGCATTTAATTGTCTGTAAAGGATTTATTTCTCCTTCACTTATGAAACTTAGTTTGGGTGGATAGGAAATTCTGGATTGAAAATTCTTTTAAGAATGTTGAATATTGGCCCCCCTCTCTTCTGGCTTGTAGAGTTTCTGCCGAGAGATCTGCTGTTAATCTGATGGACTTCCCTTTGTGGGTAACCCGATCTTTCTCTCTTGCTGCCCTTAACATTTTTTCCTTCATTTCAACTTTGGTGAATCTGACAATTATGTGCCTTGGAGTTGCTCTTCTCGAGGAGTATCTTTGTGGCATTCAAATTTCCTGAATTTGAATGTTGGCCTGCCTTGCTAGGTTGGGGAAGTTCTCCTGGATAATATCCTGAAGAGTGTTTTCCAACTTGGTTCCATTCTCCCTGTCACTTTCAGGTACACCAATCAGACGTAGAGTTGGTCTTTTCACATAGTCCCATATTTCTCGGAGGCTTTTTTCATTTCTTTTTACTCTTTTTCCTTTAAACTTCTCTTCCTGCTTCATTTCATTCATTTGATCTTCAGTCACTGATACCCTTTCTTCCAGTTGATCTAATCGGTTACTAAAGCTTGCGCGTTTGTCACGTAGTTCTCATGCCATGGTTTTCAGCTCCATCAGGTCATTTAAGGACTTCTCTACATTGGTTATGTTAGTTAGCCATTCATCTAATCTTTTTTCAAGGTTTTTAGCTTCTTTGCAATGGGTTCAAACTTCCTCCTTTAGCTCAGAGAAGTTTGATCGTCTGAAGTCTTCTTCTCTCAGTTCGTCAAAGTCATTCTCTTTCCAGCTTTGTTCTGTTGCTGGCGAGGAGCTGTGTTCCTTTGGAGGGGGAGAGGTGCTCTGATTTTTAGAATTTTCAGCTTTTCTGCTCTGTTTTTTTCCCCATCTTTGTGGTTTTATCTACCTTTGTCCTTTGATGATGGTGATGTACAGATGGGGTTTTGGTGTGGATGTCCTTTCTGTTTGTTAGTTTTCCTTCTAACAGTCATGACCCTCAGCTGCAGGTCTATTGGAGTTTGCTTGAGGTCCTCTCCAGACCCTGTTTGCCTTCGTATCAGCAGCAAAAGCTGCAGAAGAGTGAATATTGCTGAACAACAAATGTTGCTGCCTGATCGTTCCCCTGGAAGCTTTGTCTCAGAGGGGTACCCGGCCGTGTGAGGTGTCAGTCTGCCCCTACTGGGGGGTGCCTCCCAGTTAGGCTACTTGAGGGTCAGGGACCCACTGGAGGGGGCAGTCTGTCTGTTCTCAGATCTCAAACTCCATGCTGGGAGAACAACTACTCTCTTCAAAGCTGTCAGACAGGGACATTTAAATCTGCAGAGGTTTCTGCTGCCTTTTGTTTGGCTATGCCTGTCCCCAGAGGTGGAGTCTACAGAGGCAGGCAGGCCTCCTTGAGCTGTGGTGGGCTCCACCCAGTTCAAGCTTCCAGACTGCTTTGTTTACCTACTTAAGCCTCAGCAATGGTGGGCGCCCCTCCCCCAACCTCGCTGCCACCTTGCAGTTAGATCTCAGACTGCTGTACTAGCAATGAGGGAGGCCCCGTGGGTGCAGGACCCTCCGAGCCAGGCAAAGGATATAATCTCCTGGTGTATCATTTGCTAAGATCCTTGGAAAAGTGAAGTATTAGGGTGGGAGTGACCTGATTTTCCAGGTGCTGTATGTCACAGTTTCCCTAGGCTAGGAAAGGGAATTCCCTTACCCCTTGTGCTTCCTGGGTGAGGCAATGCCTCACCCTGCTTTGGCTCTTGCTCAGTGGGCTGCACCCACTGTTCTACACCCACTGTCCAACAAGCCCTAGTGAGATGAATCCCCTACCTCAGTTGGAAATGCAGAAATCACCCATCTTCTGATCTTCTGTGTTGCTCACGCTGGGAGCTGTAGCCTGGAGCTGTTCCTATTCCGCCATCTTGGAACCGCCCCCCAGAATTTTTCTTTTAATATTTCTGCACCACAGTTGACCATGGGTAACGGAAACCATGGAAAGTAAAACTCACGGGAAGGGAAGGCTACCGTATTCTGTATTGTAGGGTGTTTAGCAGAATCCCTGGCCTCTGCTTACCAGATGCCATGTCCCTTCATGACAACCAGACATGTCTCCAGACATTGCCAATCATCTCTGGGGGGCAGGGGGCAAATCACCCCTGGTTGAGATGCACTATTTTTCATCTTCCTCAAGCTTGCAATCTCACCTTCAGAAACCCACTTTCTGTTGATAATTATGTCTCCTGTTTTCCTTAAAAAGACGTCATCTGATCTAGGTTTTAAAAATATCCCTTTCTTCCATTCAAAATTCTTCCAGATAGTCACTCATCCCTTCCTCTTCTCCTTTAGTCTAGAATTGCCCTCTTTTTCAAGATGAATCACTGCACGTCCATCTTTCATTAAAGTCCATCCCAGCCGTGCTGGCCTCCCGCTGTCAGTTACAGTGCTTCTCTGCTTCTTAGTCATCTGGCTCTACTGAGCCTTCACTTCAGTCTAAACACCATTTCCACATTTTTCCCCAAACACCTTTAAGACCTTTAGTTATCTTCATTAAGCTACTAGCCTTTTTTTCCCTCCATTTAATCATCATGTTTCTCTGAAAAATAGACATCAGCAACAGCTAGTCTTTGTGGAGCACTTACAATGTGCAGGTGTCATCAGGGAGGTGCGGCTGCTTCAGCCCCCATGGTATCCTGACTTCTGCATTAACTGGCTTTCCACCCTTGCCCAGCACTGTTACTTTCTCAATGATCACCCAACTGCCCAATCCGGTGGCCTTCTCTTGGTCTTCAGTTCTTTACCATCTCTAAAGCTCTTAACACTGTTGACCACCCCTTGGTTGAAACTGTTTCTTCCCTAGGATTTTAATTTATCTGGGATTCAATTTGGTTAGCTGAAAGTTGGAGGATTTAATTTAAGTAAGTGATTTCTAAGACCTCCTTTGGTGCCTGAATCCTATACATTTAAAATCCTCTCGGTTTTTGTTTGCCAGACAGCTGCAATCAGAATACCGTACTTCAGAACCCCAGAGGCTCAGCAGAGGGGCGGGCAGAGGGGCGCCCCCACCACCGGGCACTGCTGAGGTGACCTTTATCTAGATCTTCCGTGCAAGCCTCTTCTTTGCTTTTTTCCCCAACCACTGTTATTATTCAAACACAGGCTGAAAACCACAGAGTGATTTCCTTTGTTTATGTGTGTTTTATGCTTCCCTTTCCCTTGCTGTCCACATAATCAGCTCCCAAATCCAGCTTCCAGAGTGTGTCTCAACTCCATCTCCTGATTTTCATCTCCAGCAGCCGTTATTCAAACCCAGGACTCCTTATTACCCTTTTAAAATTACCGTTTTCTTACAGCATTTAATTCCATATTTTCTAAAAAAATCCTGCTTCTAATTCTTGATTTCCACCCCCCAACTTTGATATTATCTTTACCTTCTTCCTCTGGAAGATGATAATTTAACTTTCTAACAATTATGACACATACACACACGCACACATATATATATACGCATATAACACATACACATGTATACACACACAATGCATACCACACACATATATATGCACATATAAGAAACATACATATATGCATATAACATGCAGTGCATTTCTACACATACAACACATACAAATATATGTATATAACACATATAGACACATATAACATACACAACACATACACATATATACACACATGACACATACATATAGACACATGTAATACATACATATATATAATACATACATATATACTCATATAATACATACACATAGCACACACATACATGCATATAATACATACAGATATGCATATAACACATATATACACTTATACATATATACACATCTAATACACATATACACATATAATACATGCACATGTACACATATAATACATACATATATACATAATACATATATATATACACATATAATACAAATATACACATGTAACGCATACATCTATACACATAAAATGTATACATATATACACATATAACAAATACCATATATATACTTCTCCCTCAATCCTCCTAATTTAGTTACTCTATAATTTTTGGTCAAATTGGTGTTCAGTATTCATAGTATTGTAACTATGGAAATATTGCTTGTAACTGTCATGTGGTATACTATGATGACATTTCCTCTCTTGTATGTTTTCTTTTCTTTTTTTTTTAGTTAATACTGGTTCTTTGTTCATTTGCTTAGTTTTATAGGTACTTATCGTTGTGTGCCCCGGACTTTCTAGGAGAACTGTGACTTGTCTCCATTTTGGTCATGCACATCAGATAATTTCTCAGTTTGCCATCAGTTCGGTTCCATCTTATTTTGTCTGTGGCTACGCCACCTGGATCATCGATCCTCTTGCTCCAGTCTAGACTAGTCTTCTCAAGGCCTGTAGCACTCCTCTGCATCAGCGTTTTGGGAATTCCCTTCCTTCATCTCCTAAGTGAGCCTCTTGTTTCTCGGATCCTGGGACTCTTTTTTCTTAGTTTACTCCCTTATTTTGGAAGCATATCTTCTACAGGTCTTCACAGAAAGGATTCACTGGGGTGAATATTTTTTAGTTCTTGCATTTTTGGAAGTGTCTTTGTTCAACTTTACAGCCGATTAATAATTTGTTAAGGTATAGAAATAGTAGTTAAAAGTTCTTTTCCCTCAGATTTTTAAAAATGTTATTGTTTCATTATTTGTGTATCTAGGCCTGTATTTAAGAAGTCCAATGCCATTCTGATTCTTATTCTTTAATATGCGACCTTTTTACCTCTGGAGTTTTTAGGACTTTCTTCTCTTTTTCTTCCCTTTTCTTCCCTCCTTCCTTCCCCTGTCTTTTGCTCTCCCTTCTTAATGTGTCAGCTTTATTGAGATATAATTCCTATACCATCTAATTCACCCATTTAAAGTGTACAAATGGTTCCTGGTATATTCACAGATTGTGCAACCATCCTGACAATCAATTTTAAAACATTTTATTACCCCCCAAAAGAAACCAACCTCATACCCACACCCATTAAGCAGTCAGTCTTCATTTCCCCTCAGTAACCCCCAACTCCAGGCAACCACCAGTCCACATCCCATCTTGATAGATTTGCTTCTTCTAGTCATTTCTTATAACTAGGATCATATAGTATGCACCCTTTTATTACTGGCTTATTTCACTTAGCACAATGTGTCAAGGCTCGTCTATGTCACAGCTTGTCTCGGTACTTCATTCTTTTGTTTTGCCATTAATTAGGTAATGGACATTTGGTTTGTTCCACTTTTTCACCATTATGAATAATGCTTTCATGAATAGATTTTGTTTTAATCCCTGATCTTCTGAAGTTCAACAGTGGCATTCCTTGGTGTCACTTTTCCATTCATTGAGCTGGGCACTGAACAGTCCCTCTCAGTTTGGGGAACGGTAGCCTTTAGTTCTAAGAAGTGTCCTAATATTGCTTCTTTGATAATTTCTTTCTATCAATTCTCTCTTCTTCCTTTCTAGAACCCCTAAAAGTTGGATTTCAGAACTCCTAGACTGGTTCTCAAATCTTATCCCTTTTCTGTTCTTCTTCTTCTTCTTTTTTTTTTTTTTTCTATTTTCTGGGAGAGCTCCTCAACTCTTTTCCAACTTTTCTATTTAATATTTTATTTTAATATTAAAAAGCTCTTTCTTGTTCTTTGTTCTTTTTCATAGCATCCTTTTGGGGGAACACAGTGTTGTCTCTTGATTCTCCTGAGATTGCAGTTGTTCATTCTATTTTTGAAGTTGTTTTTTTCTTTCTGAATGGTCTGTTCCATCAAAGTTCTTTTATTTTGACTCCTGTCTTTCATGTTAGAGATTTCCTTCAAATTTTTAGTGATCACTACCTGTTATTAGGATTTAAAAATGATGCCCTAAAGAGCAGACTGGGATTGTGTGTGTGTGTGTGTGTGTGTGTGTGTGTGCGCGCGCGTGCGTACATGCACGTGTTTGTATAGGGCTTGGTCTTGGTGACTAGTGGGCCTTACAGTTGAGTGACTGGACAGGGATCAGGCCCTCTAGCCGAGGGCCCTTAAATGTCAATGTTGGTCAGTGTTTTCTCTTGAGTTAGTATGTTTCCCAATAAAGGAGCTCTCTTCTGCCTGAGGAGGTAAGCGTAAGTCTGCCTGCTGGCATCTGGGAAGCCTGGCTAGAAAAGGTAACTATGGGATGTCACAATTCAGTATAAAATCTTCTTAATCCCCTGGTTTCGGAATGATGCCTCACCTCCACTGTCAGCTGCCACATGTCTCTGTGTGTGGACGTCCCTCTAGTTCAGTCTCCCCAGGGAGTCCTGTCATCTGCTGGGGAGGGGGGTGGGCGACGGGGAGAAGGCAGTTACCTGACTCCCTGTCTCAAGCCTCATCCAGGTTTTTGGCCTTTGGAGGCACCTGGGGAATTCCAAATCAGATTTGTCAGCCTCTCTCATCAGCTGTTTCTCCTCTCCCATCATCTTGGTCTTTGAAGACTTACGTCTTTCTAGTTCACTTATTGTCATTTTGGTTGGGTTTTCTGAGAGTGTACAGATAACAACCAGGAGTCCTCACTGCTTCTGACTGAATTGTCCCTTCAGGCTCAGGCTCAGTTCCTTGAAAGTTGATTCTATTTTGACCCAATCTCTACATTTCTGCCAGATTAGTCTTTCTAAAGCACAGCTGTAATTATATAAATCTTCAGTTGAAATCCTCCACTGCTTCCCCTTGTGACAGTAGAATCTTAACATTAGACAAGGCTGTACAGCTTCCTTGTGCCTGCTCACTGCTTGAGGCACGAATCCTCTGTCCATAGTGGCTAGTCGTGGAGCCTCTGCTTGGACATTTCTAGTGAAGCGCTTACTTCCTCACCAGCTCATCCATTCTATTATTGCACAGGTCTGTTTGTTAGAAGGTCCTTTCCTATATGGAACTGAAATACCACTCTTGAAACTTCTAATTATTGACCCAAAATTTGACCTGTGATCTTCAAATTAAAAGTCGACTCTCTCTTCCTCATGATAGCACATTTTACAATTGAATTAATGCTACTGTGTGCTCCCCGGATATTCTCTTCTTCTAGCAAAAAATCCCAAATTCCTTCAGCCATTTTTTATCTGGCATTGCTAATTGGATAATGTCCAAAATAACCACACTCCTACATTTAGGGCCCTCTGTGATATGACTCCAACCTCCTCTTATGACATCATCGCTCATCTTCTACTTTTGCCATGCACTCCAGACAAACGAATTGCCTTTTCTCATCTTTGTTTACATCCTGTTCTTTTCCTGTGATACCCCTCTCATCTCTTCCTGCTAAAGTCATTTCCATCAAAAGACAAGGGCTGATGATACATACCAAACTGTTATAGTAGTTATTTAGGGGGATGGAATGGGATGGATGAAGGAGAATACTGATATCTTACTTTATATATTTTTTCAAAAGGCAGTACAAGTGTTGATAATCTTATTTTTTAGGCTGGTCAATGTATTTCCCAAATACATTAAAATTAACTTTAAAAAATCAACAACAAATGCTAGCTCTCAGTTGTAATTCATTTCAAGAGCTGTAGAGCCCTGGAAGCCTTCTTTGATTCTTCCCTCTGGAGTGAATTTCCTTACTCCGACACCCAAAGCATCTGAGGAGTGACCTTCTTATTGCTGTCATCATGCTACACTTTTATCATAGGTATCTGTGTGCAAGCCTTACCTGTCTAGCAGGCTGCAGGCTCCTGGAGACTAGAGATTGTCTTACTTATTGTGGAAGCCCCTGCCTTATGTGCTGCAGAGCAGGAGCTCCATACATTTTTGTTGAAAGACTGAATCAGTGAGTTCGCATTATAATTTTTTTATGCTCCTTCAAACATGCTCCTCTATATTTCTTTAAATAAGAAGAGGGAGAATTCTGGGCACTCCAGCCTGTGGTGAGCCATTCCCATAGATCACTTGGCCTCTCTGGAGGCACAGGAATTCTCTCTGCAGCCTCTCTGCTTCAGTGCCTGGGTGTGTGAGCTCACCAAGACTCTCGGAAACGCTGACAAGGGCGAAGGACTCTGGAAGTGGGGTTGGGGGAGTGGAGAGGAGGTGGGCTGAGTCAGGGCCCAAGGAAGTGAACATGTCTCCACCACGGAAGAGTATGGAACCCGTGACACCTGAGAGTGAGCAGAGGGGAGAGGCGGGATGCATGGGGGGTGGAAGGCAGGGCCTGATGTCCAGCTTTGTGAGGCAGAACAAGCTGCACCCCAGATGTGAGGAGCCGGTCCCCACAAGTGCCGGAAAGTGCCAGTCCTGCTCCTATGGTGCTGCAGCCAATAGCAAGACCAGGATCTCTGTCTCTGCTGAATCTTGGGTTGTTCCCTGCCTGAGGTGGAGACACGTTGTCTGTCTCTGTCTCTCTTTCTTACACACACACATGTCAACACACACACCACTCTACCCCACCACACATACCCCACACCCTTTTGCTTCCTCCTTCCCTGACTGAGCAGGATGGAACCATCTCTCACAGCTCCTTGCAGCAAGAATAGACTAGGGCCAAAGGAGAACCATCCCCCACCCCTCAATCCCCTGATGCTTGAAGATGTCCCCGGTTACAAGGACAAAAAAATGCGTCCTTGACCATCACTTGTTTCCAAGTCTGTTACTTTGTCACCACTGGCATGTGGGCAGAAGATTAACTGATGTTGAGCTACAAAGTGAACAAGGGAGGGACAGCTTGCATATGGTCACAGGTAGATGTTATGTTTCCCATCTTTTTATTTTACATTTTGGACTCGGGGGACACATGGTAGAGTTGATTGTACTCCTCATTTGATGGTGTGTTGTCATCATTGTTGATAATTTACTGAATTCTTGTTTTCCCAAGTTCTTATTTTCCCCATCCCGTTTCTGTTCTCCTTTCCCACTAAAGGCTCTCACTCTTGATGATTTAATGTGTCTTTTAGACGGGGCTCTCTGGAATCAAGTTCTGAGATGGGAGTGACAGGCAGATGTACTCATGAGTGCCCTCCAGAGATACACTTGTTGGGAAATAAGGGAGGTCGGATTGCACTGGAGGGGAAGGGGATCCCCCTGTGGTTGCAGCTGAGCTGAGCCTTTCATTGTTTTTGTAAACTGAAGTAAAGGGGGGACTAGTGTTTTATATCTCGGAATCAGCCAGTGACCACGGGCCTTTCCCTAGGAGACGCATAACCTTAGACGAAGCAGCTCCTTGTGGCTGAGCAATTCCCCTGAGGGACACTGCCTCGCGCCTCAGTGCAAATATTCCCAGCAGCCAAGGACTCAGGTGGATGGGCCTGAAGCGGGGCTGCGGGTGAGCACCACCTCATCCACTGTAATGTATGTCCTTCTGATCCACCTTCTTTAAGTTTATTCTTGAGATATGTATACTGCTGCTTTGTGTCTTTAAAAAAGTTACATAATTGGTATCATGCTAGAAATTTATTCTCACTCCCCGTTCTTCCCAAATCTGATTTGGAGCCTCATCCATGTTACTGTACATGGATCTATCACGTTCCTTCATACCACTGCACAGTGTTTCACCGTTTCTGTTTACTGCATTTCACCCTTCCATTCCCCTGGTGAAGAGCACCCAGGTTGCCACCAATACTTTGCTACCACCATCGGCAAGGGATGAACATTTCTGTGCTTCTGTGCCAGTTTCTCTAGGGCATATAAACCCACCACGAGGCAATGCTGGGTCATAGGCTATCCGCATTTCTCCTTCCACTGTGTTCTACCAAACGGTGCTCCTAAATAACTGCTCCAGAGTTCACCTTCATCAGCTGTTCCTGGTGAACATCTTTGCTAGCACTTGGCATTATCAGGCTTTCTAACTTTTACTGATTTGTTAGATGTAAAGTGGGATCTTATTTTTGTTTTGTGTTTTTCATATTACTTGTGAAATTAAGCATCACCTCAAATACTTATTAGGCTTTAAGACTTCCCTTTCTATGAACTACGTAATCACATACTTTGCTCATTCTTCTATTGTTTCCCATCCTTTTTTTTTTTTTTTTCTTATTTGTTGGGATTCCCTGAACAATTGTTAGTTGCAAATGTCTTCTTCCAGGCATTACCCATCTGTTAACTCTGTCGATGGTGTACTTCACTGAACAGAAGTCCTTAATTTGGGTGTAAAATTCATCCATTTTTCTCTTTATGGTTTTGCTTTTGGATCTTGTTTAAAAAATCTTTTCCTGCTTCAAGGTCACAATATACTGTCATATATTTTCTTCTATTAGTTTATGGGTTTGCCTTTCATATTTAGGTATAGAATCCATATAGGGTTTATTTTCATATCCAGTAATAAGATAGATATTCGAATTTATTTCATCACTTATAAAATACTTCATCTTTTCACCCTTTGATTTATGATGCCAGATTCACCATATGCCAGATTTTCATGCACACGTAAGTCTATCTGCACTTGCACATTGTACCAGCCCATTTATCTGTTCTGTGCCTACCACACTCTTTCAATAACTCTGTTCTTGTGATATTTCTTAGTGTCTGGTATAGTCTGATTCTCCTTTTTGCTCTTTTTTTTTAAGTTGACTTGTATTCTTCATCACCAATTTTAAATGATTGTCAAATTTATCCCCCCCTCCTCAGTCTACCGGGATTCTTATTGGAATGAATTAAATTTACAGACTATTTTGGGGGAATTGGCATTGTATAAAGTCATCCCATTCATAATTATGAAAGATTCTTTCATTTATTCAGGTTTTCTTTTATGTTTTCTAATGGGGTTTAAAATCTTTCTCTATAAAAAGTGATATATATTTTTTGTTAGACTACTTCTCATATGCTTTACAATTTTGTTGCTATTGTAAATGATATGCTATTTTACATTGAATCTTTAATTTGTCTTTACTTGTAAAAAAGGATTGTATTTCATTCTCTATTGGTAAGATAGTTTGATATTTCATGCACTAGGCTATAGAATACAAAAATAACCCAATAGTTGAGCAGCCTCTTACCTTTTGATGTCAAAAAACCAACTACTCTGAAATTGCTGCTGCAGTCTGGGAATAACAAGTGTCTGAATTGCCTCCTAAGATGTCACGAATTTATATTTCCATGCTATTTTTTCAAAACATGCTTACTTGGCACCAATGCACACCCTAGTCCCCTCCACTTCTGCTTCCTCTCCTTCAGAGAACTCAGCCCCTGAAATGTCTGATTGAATTGTGCCTGCCTGCGTTTTACTTAAGTAGGTCCAACCTTGAATGCAAAACTGCTGATTAGAAAGTTGGGCCAGGCCAGAGCCGGAAAAAACTGACAAGTGTCTTCCCCATTAAGTGATATCATTTCTGTCTCGTTTCTCCAACTAACTCAGAAGGGGCTCCTGGGAGGCAAGAGAACAGAGGAAGCAGAGAGGGGGCCTGGACAGAACAGAAAGGCCTATGACTAACACCTTCATGGAGCATGGATGGTCAGACTGCCCAGAAGGGTCTCTGAGCTAAGCCAGGTACCACTGGGCTAAGTACAGGTTCCTTCCTCTATCCTCTTCCTCCTTCTCCTCCCTGATGTCTTCTTAGGTTAACCATGACGGAACTGACAGCTCTTTCGTCTCAGTGAGTTCAAGCATGCAAATCCAAGAACAATATGCCTCAAAGTAGACTGCTTACCATTTATTAAGATGTGATGGAAAAACACTTTTCTTAATGGTTTCTAAATGGTTAAATTTTTGACATAGTTATTCCACACCCATTATCTTGTTTGATCTGGAGATAATGGGTGTGGAATAACTAGTGCAAAACTAATTTTTTTTTTTTTTTTGAGACAGGGTCTTGCTCTGTCGCCTAAGCTGGAGTGCAGTGGCATGATCTCAGCTCACTGTAACCTTTGCCTTCTGGGTTCAAGTGATTCTCCTGCCTCAGCCTCCCGAGTAGCTGGGACTATAGGTGCCCACCACCACACCTAGCTAATGTTTGTATTTTAGTAGAGATGGGGTTTTGTCATGTTGGCCAAGCTGGTCTCAAACTCCTGGCCGCAAACGATCCATCTGCCTCAGCCTCCCAAAGTGCTGGGATTACAGATGTGAGCCACCGTGACAGGCCTATAATCCCTGTTTTCAAGTTGACACTGAGTAAGTCACAGCCTTGCCCACGCTACCTAGTGAATTATGTGAGGATTAGGTCCCTGAGCACTCGGACCTTCTAGGCTGAGTTCTTCCAGCCTCCCATTGTTTCTCATATTTGATTAATGTTCACACCGTTTTTAAAAAAGGGAGAATATTCCCCCAGATATCTAATATTGACCTACATTATTTATATCATAGTGTAACCTAAAAAGTACAAACCAAAACTAGGTAACTTCCCAGTGTTTGTAGCTGTATTATAACTATGAATTAATTGAATGGGAACAAAATTCTAAAGCCAAAAAAAATTAAGTTAATGATATGAGTCCAAATTGAACCATTACGTAGTTTTCCTGAAATGAAGGCATTGCTGTGGACAGGCCTGTGGCCACGGCTGCTCTGCTGCAGGCCATGACTCCGTGGGCTCGCCATTCTTCCCTGGTCCAACTCCTGCAGAACCTTCATTTCTCTAAAACACCGTGACACCGGTGGGCCTGCACTTGCCACAAACACATCACTGAAGGGGTGAAGCTGCCTCTGTCTTTTGCCCTTTCAAAGTTCATTCCTTCCTAAGGAAAAGGCAATTAGCAATTCTTATTAAACCTGGCTTTCCTTCATGAACCATGGTGGAATTAACCCTTTGCATCATGGGAGAGAATTAATCATTTCTAGATTTGGGGTCGTTTTAAAAAAGTGATCAGATGTTCCTCTTTGGGCAGGGGGTGGAAAGGGGGAAGATAAATACTGAAGAATTCAATTTGGCTGTGTGAAGGCCTCGTCTCTGACAAGTAGTTAATCTATTTGTTGATACTGTGAGAGCAGAGGCTCCAGCAGGGAGAAAATTAAAAAACGCTCAGCGCCAGGTGCTACTCTGATGAATCTCATGCAATTATTTAACAGGACACTGCTTGCTGGGTAGACCTTTTTTTATTGTTTTAATTTTAGTTTGTTCTCTGTTATTTGTCATATCATTATAAAAGTTTTCTGAATTAAGAAATCCTTTCAGTCTACCCTTTTTCATTCGGCCACCATTGATTTTTTTGCTTCTGTGTTCATAACTGAGTTTGAAATTAATGTAGGATTATTATTGATTTATGTATTTATTTATTTTCTTTCCGCTTGGAATGTAGCAGCTTAGAGGCTGGATTCTGAATAGAATTTGAAAGAGCATCCACTGCAGGAGGAGAGTTTTAGGTCAGGGAAGGATTGTTTGGAGTTGTGTGAACTGGGAAGGACTGGAGAAAAGTGTTAGTTACACTCCTCAGAAGGACTGAGGCAAGCTGCTCTCCCCGGGGAGAAAATTCTTATTGGTTTGGTTTAGGCCTCGCTAGCCTCTGAGACTCCTGTGGATGTAGAAAAAAGGCAGTTTTTCCCTCTGGGGGAGTCGCTGTGATCTTGCCGAATTCTGGTTCCCTCCTAAAGGCACTGGTAGAGATGAAGCTTCGGCCAAGCTCCCCCGTGGCTCAGGGTGCCTGCAAATGACGCTGCTCTCCTAACCCCAGCTACAGCTGGGACACACTGATTGGACCTGGGCATGGGTAAGGCTCCATGGTATGTTGTAAGACTCCGACCTCTGAGGTCCATAAGGGTGCCCTGGCCTCACCCAATTTGTGACATAAGCCTTTTTTTTTTTTTTTGTGGTCACCACCCCAATCCCTTGGACCCAGGAATAGGGATGCCAGACAAAATACATGCTAGCCAGTCAAACTTGAATTTCAGATAAATGATGAATGATTTTTAACATGTTAGTGTAGCGTACCCCGAAGATCACAAAAGACAGATGTATGGCTCTGTTCCTCTCCACCCTGCTCTGCACACACACACAGAGCCAGAGGCTTGCCCCCTGCTCCATTTTCCCTTGAAGCCTCTAACCTTCAGCAACCTTGATTCCTTCCTCCTTCAGTCTCCTTGCCTCCAGCTGGGAAGCCAGGCTCCCCGCTGCTCAGCACTGCTGGTGATGCTTACAGGCCAGGGTAAGGGTCCACATGGAGGCCCTGGCCTCAGGCCCCCCGCTGCACCCCGCTCCTGATACTTGCAGGCTAGGGGAAAGGTCCATGTGGAGGCCCTGGCCTCAGGCCCCCTGCCCCACTCCAGTTCTTGGCCCTAGCGTTATTCTGTTTGAGGAGTCTGTGGGCCTTGGCCTTAGCTCTTTCCACACTCCACCCCCACCTTCACCCAGACAGCTGTCCCTTGGCCCGCCTGCGCACCTGCCATGTGGTCTGGAATGGGGAGGGCGCTCCTGGAGAAGAGCCTTTGTGGGCTCTCTGAAAAGCACAGGGTCAGGCAGAGACCCAGCGTGGGTCCCAGTGCTGCAGCTCCTGCTGCAGTTCTGGAGAGCCTGCGTGGCCATTCTTTTGGCCGGTGGCCACTGCTCCTGGATTTCTTCATTCTCCTTCAGAGGTTCCCGTGAAGACCAAGGCATCGGCTCGTTTACCCTCACTGCTGCGTCCCTGCTTTCGCCCTCCTTCCCCGCCTCAGCTACCATCTCCCTTCCTCTATCTGGGACAGGATGTAGGGTTTCCATTCCCTTGAACACACAGGTCATTGGGGTGGAGGGGAAGTCACCAAATTTAATTTAACGAAATCTTCACAACCCACCAGTTTCAGTTTAGTGTGTTCTTAAGGCAACAGAGGAACAGATAGAAGGGAGAAACGAGCGTGTGGAGAGCCATTGTTATTTGGGAAAGAATTCAACCAGTTTTCACTCCCTTCCCCCTCCCTCCTGCTTTGGGCAGAATTCTGCTAGCTATTTTCCAATCCGGTTGTGTGTATAGACACACCACAGCTTCTTTGATCCCCGCCTTTCCTCCTAATAGACAAACTGCTGCCAAAGCTTCCAGCTTCTTTCTCCATGGTGACCAAGCCCCTCATTTCCATTTAATCTCAGCCTCCACCTCCCCTGTACCCCACCCCCTCCTTCATGTGGAGCTGGTTATTTCCTTTCCCTTCTCTCATTTCTCTCCCCTTCCCCCAGCAGTTCACAATCCTTTTCAAAGTTTCAGGGGTAAATATCAATGTGTCATGGTTTCTTCCTTTCTCCCCAGCCTGCCTCTTTCTACTCTCTACTCCTTTTCTCTGGTGGCTCCCAAATCTTTGCTCCTTTTGGCTCTTCAAACACATTCCTCTTAGTTCCCCCTCAAATTCCCTTTCCTGCTCCAGTCTCTGGCCTAAGAGATGTGAAGATGCAGAGGAGGGAGGCAGGAGGAAGGGGCCCTCCATCTCCTCCCTCGTCCTCTGTCTCAGGGCTCTACCTGCACTCGGGTTCACGTGGGAGAAGAGGAATCTGCAGCACCAGCCCCTGCCCGTTTCCCACAGCCAGGGTGGCCAAGCCCTCAGGGCTCTATGGGACAATCCTCAGCATCTGCTGCTGCTGCTGGAGCCTTCTCAGGGTGTCCTTTACTGGCAGACAGGCTTTACACACAGGTGAGCAGAACTTGCCACCAGTGAGAAAGCTGGCCGTCTCACACCTTGCCTAGTTTGTGAAACCCAACTCATTCCACCAATGTCGCCTCACGGACTGGCTTTGGAAATTCCATTAATAGCTCCCCTCTGGCCTTGAAGCCTTGCTACCCTAATCCATCAATGACCATTTCACAACTGGGGAATGATATCTGTCCATGTACTCACTTTTTAT
The DNA here is from genome assembly GCF_037993035.2 of Macaca fascicularis. Taxonomy (NCBI): domain Eukaryota; kingdom Metazoa; phylum Chordata; class Mammalia; order Primates; family Cercopithecidae; genus Macaca; species Macaca fascicularis. The sequence continues at coordinate 123,724,258 of NC_088388.1, forward strand.
GGTCCGGTCCTTTACAGCCTACACACATTCTTCCCAAAGATGGCTTACTCGATCCTCATGATAATGAAATTCCAACTGTGCAGAGGGAAACTGAAGCTCGCAGAAATTAAATACGTTACCCAAGTATCTGAACAAAGAAGTAATCGGTGGAGCCAGGACAAGAACCCAACTCATCCCATTCCTAGTTCCTTCCGCCTCCCTTCTTCAGGGGTCTGCTGGAAGGAAGTAGGGAAGTAGGAGGCCGCACGCTCCGGCACAAGGCAAAGGGGTTAACAGGAGTGCGTTGACGTTTGTCCTTCTGCGAAGTCCCCTCACGTCCAATTTACATTGTTATACAATGCTGATTCGTACCATTCTTGTTAATGTTTCTTTATAGATGTTTTAGTTATGTCTGCCCCATATGTGCATCTGATATTTTTCGTAGCCTCTGAGCTAGCTCCTTGCTGCACAACTACCCTGGGAATCAGAACACGTTTCCGCATGCAGCTCTTTGGTGAGAGTGACTTAGGGCCCCTCGAGGGGCATGAGAAAACGATTTTGATACCGTGAACACTCGGGCAGGTAGAAACCCAGCTTATTCCAGCTTTTCCATCTTCCTGCCAGGCCCTAGCTGGGCTTCCCAGCCTCCTCGTTAGCCTCTGTGAGAAATTAAAGCCCCAATAATCAAATCAACCGTTGTAAATTCTCTAAAAGCCGCTCCAGAGCACCAAGGAGCCAGCAAAACCCAGACCCAAATCCATGTCAAATTTCATAGATATAATTTAAGCAGGGATCAAAACCCACACTAACCTAGTAACTAAGGCTGCTCAAAATGCACTTTATAGTCCATCTGCCTCTCTGCTTCAGGGAGTCTGTATTAAATTTATTGCAAAGTAAAACAAATAAACCCAGGCAAAGGCAAGATGGAAATCTGCATACTGTCAGAGAATTAGCAGCCCTCTCGGGTTAGGAAGGCTGCCTCTCAATTTGCATCTCTAAGGAGTTGTGACTGGGCTGGGGGCTGGGATGGTCGGGGCAGGACGGAGACTCGGAGCAGGCCTGCCCCCTGCTGGCTGACTTTAGAACTACAACCCTCTGGCCGCAGGGGTGGGCGCTGCAGGGCTCGCCTCACCAGCTTTTGAAAGAGAATCTGCAGCTGAAATAAATGTTGAAAAGGTGTGGAATTGGAAGAGCAGGTAGTAGAGAGAGGGGAGGAAAGAGCTCTGTGGGGAAAAGATCCTCATTTCTAAACGTAAGGCTTGAGGAAGGAAGGCGGGAACTTGAAGTGGGTGGCTGTAGAAATTCAGAGCTGTCTTTTCCGTTGTAGGAACAAGAGACCGCGGTACATTTCTTGACTCCTCTTCCCCTTCTTTTCCTTCTCCCCCTCCCTTGCCCTCCATAATCACAAAACGCATAAGAAAGACCGCAGTGCAGGCGGCAGGGGTTCTTGCATGGCACTGTTGGCTTTACTGTGTGACCCTTGGAGAGAGCTGTGCCTGAGACCAGCGTGAGGCCTTGCTTGAAGGGTGGTGCTGGCGGGTGGCGCCTGTGTGGCTGGAGAAGGGGTGCTTCCTGAAATTCCGCTTCACCGCAGGCCTGGCCCTGCTCAGTTGGCTCACCTGCGAATAGACAGGGCCTCTGAGGCTGCTTTCAGAGTGAGTATCTGAATTTGATGACTCTGGTCCGAGAGCTCAGGCATCAATCACAGACTTTGCAAGGAAGCTCCAAGGATCCCCCATACTCTCCTAGGATATTCCCATCATACCCTTCAGCACTGGCTCCAGTGGTACCCTTGCTAGGGAGAGGCTTCCCCTGACTTCTTTAGGCAGAGATGGGCTGTCTTCCTTGTACTCCTTTTATAGGTAGGTAGATGGCAGGTAGATAGGTAGACAGATAGATGTAGGTATATTGATATACTTGTAATCACACTGTAATAATTTATTTATCAACTCCATCCCCTAGAATGCAAAGTCCTTGAGCTCCATGGACAAGGGGAAGGAGTAAGGCCTGGTGAGTGTCATGGCCAATATCAGTATCTACCCACTCCCCAGTTCCTGCTTTTCCCAGCCAGCGCCTGAAACACAGTATGTGTCAAATAAACGAAAGAATTAATGAATGAAGAGTAAAGTGGCAGGCCGAGCTCACGCCTGTAATCCCAGCACTTTGGGAGGCCAAGGCGGGCGGATCACAAGGTCAGGAGATCGAGACCATCCTGGCTGACGTGGTGACATCTTGTCTCTACTAACAATAAAAATTAGTTGGGCGTGATGGCACGCACCTGTAGTCCCAGCTACTTGGGAGGCTGTGGCAGGAGAATTGCTTGAACCCGGGAAGCTGAGGTTGCAGTGAGCCAAGACTGCACCACTGTACTCCAGCCTGGTGACAGAGCGAGACTCCGTCTAAATAAAAAAATAAATAAATAAAATAAAGTGCCAGAAGATGATGAAGATGTGGCTGCACAGATGACCTAGAAACCTGGCTTTGCCCTTTGGCTTCCTATTGTATCCCTTATTCTTCGATTACCCCCATCATGGTCCTAGCTTGTCTGCCTCCTGAGTGGTCCTCAAACTCTTCTGCTTCTCCTCTTTTCCCTCAAGAGGCAGCCCTGCTAAGTGTGAACAGCAGAGACCATGGCATCAGGCAGACCTCAGTCCTAGTCCTGGCACCCATGCTTAACCTAGCCAGGGGAACCTAGTCAAGCCTTAGTTTCCATCTTTTTGTTTGTTTGTTTGTTTGTTTTTGGACAGCACAGCATAGTGGTTAAGAGCATAGACACCCAAGCTAGACTGCTCGGGGTTTTTTTGTTTGTTTGTTTATTTGTTTGTTTGTTTGTTTTTTTGAGACGGGGTCTCCCTCTGTCACCCAGGCTGGAGTGCCATGGCGCAATCTTGGCTCACTGCAACCTCCACCTTCTGGGTTCAAGTGATTCTCCTGCTTCAGCCTCCCAAGTAGCTGAGACTACAGGCGCCCACCACCACGCCTGGCTAATTTTTTGTATTTTGGTAGAGATGAGCTTTCACCACGTTGCCCAGGACAGTCTCGAACTTCTGAGATCCGGCAGTCTCGGCCTCCCAAAGTGCTGGGATCACAGGCATGCGCCGCCGCACCCAGCCAACTGCCTGGGTTTTAATCCTGCCTCCTCCATTTGTTATCGGAGTGGCCGTGGGCAAGTGACTTTTTAATCTCTCTGTGCTTCAGTTTCCTCATCCATAAACTAAAATTAATAGAATCTACTTCATAGTGTTGTTGTGAGGATTAAAACAGCTAATACACATAAAGCCCCTAAAACAACACCTGGGACATGGTTAGCATTAACTAACGCAATAAACACTAGCAATTATTAATAAAAAGCAAAGGAATTTCACAGAACTGAAGGCAAGCACCAGAAGAGGCAGTCCCAGAAGAGGCTTTGAAAGGAAAGGAGGAAGCTTATGGATGAACAAGCAAAGCATTTCCACAGGGAACACATGCAGTGATGCTGAGGAATGATACAGCCAACTCGGTGGCAAGGAAAAGCTCACGACTTCTTGGAACCTGCAGAGCCCAAGTTGGCATTTTTTTCCAGCAGAATCAGAAGCATCAATGAGGTGAGTCCGAAGTGTTGAAAGGTAGAGCAGCTTGTTGGTCTCTGGGTGTTTGCTTATGAAATGTCACCCATGCTGCCGCCCCCCCGACCTCCTCAGCCTCATTCCACCCCTTCTTCCTCTTATCCTCCTCGATCCATCCATGAAGAAACGTGTTCAGGTCCTCTAATAGAACTTGCTCCTCCTCACTCAGGGTCTCCACACGTGTAGGCGTCCTGCCCTGAGTACTCTTTCCTGTTTGCACCTGTTAATCCTCCCTTCAGGTCTGTATTTGAATGGCAGGTTCTCTGGAAAACCTTCCCTCCCTCTGTCGCCTGGGTGGGGCGGCCCTAATCTGTGGTCCCATAACGCTGTGCCCTTCCCTGCTTACCCCTGTATCAGTCAGCTCCAGCTGTGTAGCAAAATGCCACAGACTGTGGGGCTTAAACCACAGACATTTATTTTCTCACAGTTCTGGAGGCTGGATGTTCAAGATCAAGGTGCTAGCAAGGTTGGTGTCTGGGGAAGCCTCTCTGTTTGGCTTGTAGGTGGCTGCCTTGTCCCTGTGCCCTCCCATGACCTCTTTGTGCACAGGTTGGGAGAATGAGGAGGAGGGAATCTCTGTTTTTTCTCTTTTTATAAGGACACCAGTCCTATTGGATTAGGGCCCCACCCTTGTGACTTTTTTAACCTTAATTACTTCCTTAAAGACCCTGTCTCTGTGGGGCACAGTGGCTCACACCTGTAATCCCAGCACTTTGGGAGGCCGAGGCAGGCAGATCACCTGAGGTCCGGAGTTCAAGACCAGGCTGGCCAACTTGGTGAAACCCCGTCTCTACTAAAAACACAAAATTAGCCGGGCGTGGCGGCAGGTGCCTGTAATCCCAACTACTCAGGAGGCTGAGACAGGAGAGTCACTTGAACCTGGAAGGTGGAGGTTGCAGTGAGCCGAGATCGCACCATTGTACTCCAGCCTGGGCAACAAGAGTGAAACTCCATCTAAAAAAAAAAAAAAATTAGCAGTTAAGGTTTCAACATATGAATTTGGTGGGGGATGCAATTCAATCCATAACACCCCATTGGACAATAAATTCCATGAGGGTAGGACCTTGTCTATGGCTATGTGTTCCCAAGCACTGAGGCTTCACCCTATCGCCTCGTGATTCTCTAATTTCTGCAGTACCTGCTCATAGCAAGGGTGCAATAAATATCTGTTGAGTGAATGAATGAATAAGTCAATTACTTGTGATGACAGCAGGAGTTTGGGAAACATAAGAACTCATAATCTAGTTTGAGGTTCTCTTTTTACAGAAGAGGAAACGGAGGCATGAAGATCCTTGCTAGTTCATGGCAGAATGAGAGTTGGCAGTCCGATTCTCTGTCCCTCCTGCTGCTCTGAGTCCATGCTTTTTTCATTTGGACCAAGAGCTGTCAGACAGCTATATAAAACTGCTGGTAAAAAAAAAAAAAAAAAAAAAAAAAATCCTTGTCCAGAGTTTCCTTAGACAAAAAAGTCTTTGGGGTGGCCATGGTAGCTCACACCTGTAATCCCAGCACTTTGGGAGGCCGAGGCGGGTGGATCACTGAGGTCAGGAGTTCGAGACCAGCCTGGCCAACATGGTGAAACCCCATCTCTACTAAAAATAAAAAAATTTGCCGGGCGTGGTGGCGGGTGCCTGTAATTCCAGCTGCTGGGGATGCTCAGGCAGGAGAATCACTTGAACCCGGGAGGCGGAGGTTGCAGTGAGCCAAGATTGCGCCATTGCACTCCAGCCTGGGTGACGGGCTTAAAAAAAAGAAAGAAAGAAAGAAAGAAAAGTCTTTGGTTTTTCATTGACAAGCAAATGAAACTGTCTCTCTGAGGGTCTCATCTTATTCTAGCAACTTAGTCTGGTAGGACTAAGCAATCTGTTAAGGCACTTGAAATGTGTGTCCTCCTTCACCTCTTGTTGGAGACCTGGAATTTGGTCTGGGCGAGGGCAGGGACTTCCTTGCCACAGGCTTTGATTCTGAGCTGACTACCCAGGTGTGCGGCTCTTTAGATTCCTGCCTCTCTGCTAATGGGTTTTCTTAACTGTTTGTCATTTGCTTATGCAAATCTACCTCTTTCTGCATTAAAATGAACCCAATTATAAAGTGAAATTTCACAATTAAACCACTTAGTGAAGGACATTAAGCGACCAGAAGGAATTGATTTGTAAAAACTTCAGCGATAATTACCAAATGTTTCTGAAATGTGACTAAGTTCTAGGTTTTTCTTTAAACAAACACACATACTTGCACATTTTCATATGTGTACTGCACAGACACTTGCACATATTTTCACACACCTGGTTTCCATCTTCTCACTGTGGGACTTGTTCTTGCTCCTTCTCTGGGTCTAAATTTTCCCCAAATAGAGGAAATTCCACCAGCCATCAGATCATGTCTGCAAAGTTCTTGGAAACCTTCCAAAAGAAATGGCCACTGGGCCGAGGAAGCTGGGGTGGGCAGGAAAATAAAAGGCATAGTGGTTTTAATAAAGTCTCTTGGCCACCTTGGTGATTGATTGATATATTTTGGCATTTGCTTCCCTGCTCTGCTGTAATCGATAGCAGTTGTAGGAGGAGCAGGAAAGGGTGGGAAGGTGGGATGGAGGCAGTATTGATTGATCTTTACAGGAAAGAGGCTTGCCTGGTGATTGCAGTGCTGTGGCCACAAGAAACAGGACCTCGTGGTGCCAGGGAAAGTCACTTTCCTTGTACCCCCTCCCTCCCCTGCCAGGCAGGGTGGCATGGTGTCCAGAAACTTGGAGATGGATAAGAATACATCGGCATCCACCTAAAAACATTAGCCATGCTGGTGTTTGGGAGAGCTGAAGTCACACTCACCTCTCCACTCGCACCCTCAATTAGAGCGCAGAAATCACAGTCTCCCGGGCTGCTGCAGGACAGGGTGGAAAGCGTCTTTAAGGGTGAGGAGGTGATGAAATGCTTATGGGTTCCAGGTTACATCTATATCCAGGAATGACTCCAACTCACTTGGCAGCATGCTGCTGCTCAGGCCATATAATGTAGAGGTGACTTCAGCGCAGACTCTGGAGCCAGCTTGCCTGCGTTCAAAGCTGTCCTTCCACTTCCTGTGCCACCTTAGATGGGTTCACTCGCCTTCCTTGTACCTTGATTCTCCCATCAGTAAAATGGAGGTGACAACAGTACCTATTTCCTAGGGTTGCTGTGATAGTGATGAGAGTTAATGCTTGTAAAGGACTTGGAAGGGCCCTGGCAGAAAGGAAATGCTATGTATTAATATATGTTGCTATTATTATCTGATGGTGGCGAATACCCACGCTGGCATCCATGATTTATGGGTGGAAACTTAAAGACACAAGTTTCTCTAATCAAACAGGGTCATCACAGCCTTTGCCTTCTGGTGCTGAGAACAAAAGGCTCAGGACTTCGCATCTGCTAAATAATTCTCTTAGTACATCAGCCTATTAGCTACAGGATTTCTCAACCCTTTTAGATTAATACATTTTCCTCAAAGCTTTCAAAAATAGCAGAAAAACAGGAATAACTTGGATTGGGAATGATAGTTTCAGTGTCCAAGATGTACGACTAAGACAGATGTTCATTTATTTAACAAACACCAAACTCCTACGAAGTGCAAGACAGTGTCAACTGATGTGATGGTTTCCATCCGTGAACCTGAACTTAGTGCAGATACATTCAGATGTGTAATCACGACTCTCTGCAATGTCATAAGTAGTTTTCATGTAACTGGAGATCCCTCTGTCAGAGCAACATGCTCGAAATAGAAAATGGTTTAAGAAGCATTTGCCATGTAACATTTTTGTTGAAAACATATTCATCTTTGAAGCATAGTTGTATTTTCTTCTATTGACATGGCTTTATGCTTGGTTTTTAGAAATTCATTTTAGCACATGAAGTGACTTTGGGGCTTATTTTCTTTCTAATCATAGAGCTGGATGCCGTGACTAATGGCAGCTGGCAGATTGGCAAGTGAGTACTGAGGAACCCAGGTTGAGGGGTTCCATGACAGGCTCTGAAGAAGTGAAAACTGGAAGGAGCCCCAGGGATTATTGAGGTCATCCCTTTCATTTGAAAGCTGAGCCCAGGGTGGTGGAATGGCTTTTCACAGCTGAATTGGAACCCAGGCCTCTTGATTCCGAGCATGGTGCTATTTCCCGTGCTGTGAGCCTGTTGTTGATGTCCTCCCAGCTCGGCAGCAGGCCCTTTGCCTTCTTCAAATCGCCTTCTGATCTTAGGTTTCTGTATCAGGCTAAGTTATTATCTGACAATCAGTTCAGGTCCATGAAGATGCTCTGAGTACTTGACTTGGTGCCAAGCATTGTGTTAGGGCCGGGATATAAAAATAAGATGGGGAACCTACCCAGGAGACTGTGATAGATGGTATTAGTGCGCCCAATTATGTGCTGCCTTGCCCTGTAAAAGGCTTATACTTATCTGTGACGTTACAGAGACCTATAAGTCACATGACCAGGTCTGACGTCAGATCTGGTCATGTGGCTTGCTTTGGCCAATGAAATTTGAGCGGAAGCTTTCTACTCAAAGCCTGAGCAGGAGGTTTCAGGGACTTGTTGTGGTCCCACTGCATTTTCTCTTTTCTATCTTCTAGAAGAATGGCATGTCCAGAATAGGGCCAGGCCTCTCCAGCTGGGTCCCACAATGAAGAGAAGACATGGAATGCCAGTGCCACAGCCGATGTGTAACATAATGAGAGATAAACCTTTGCATGGTGAGCCACTGAGATTTTATGGTTTATCCTGCAGCATAACCAGCATAAGCTGATGGCCATAGAGAGAATCACACATCAGTTGGAGAGACGGTTTATTTACAACCGAAACACAGGGTGATGGATGCTTTGCTAGATGCGTACACAGAAGATTCAAAAAACAGGTGAAAAGAGGGAATAACTCTCTCTTTGGGAAGGAGGGATCAGGAAAGGCTTTCTAGAAGAGGAGATAGATTGGAGGTGTTTAAAGGTTGAAGAGATGTCCACCATACTCGGTGATTAGAGCTTTATTTATTGAGGCACTCTAATCAGAGAGGCCAGCATGCACAGACCTGAAATATCACAGCAGATTTGAGAATTGGCTGTACCGTCCATAGCTCTAGGCTAGGGTCAGGTTTCTTTATCTTTGTAGTCTACTGGCCTCCAACCACTGCGTTGGGTCCCCAAGGGGTATCTGCAGAAACGCGGATAAAGATGCATCGTTTATTTTGGTCAGAGCTTTGACCACAAATCCTCATCTGATCCCACACCCTGAAAAACCGAGCTGAGATGTGTGCAAGCCATGTAGACTCTTTTATAAAAGTTTAATTTTTGTTTATCAAAGAATATAGTTTGGAAATCAATAGTGGCCTTGCCTTACCTCTCCACGCTCCCAAGTCCTGCCCCAAGGCAGTCGCCATCAACTCTTACATCTCATTTCTTTTTTGTGTATATCACTGTGTTTTTATATAATATGCTGATATTGTTACTACTTACTTGACCAATTTTAGGAATTATTTATCGATTTACTGCCATGTAGAGAACTTAATTCTCTCATGGTGTTCTCTCCCAATTCTATCCTTGTTCTTCCCCTCCTCCTACTTCTTCAACATAAACTTACTTTTTTGTTCAATCACTATTTGGTGTTTATATGCTAATGACTATGCAAATATAATTTGCTACCAAGTCAAGTAGCACACTGTGACCTTTGTCCTTTATTGTACAATCTATTGTTTTTCCTGGAATTTACTTTCTGTGCATTCAAGTTCATTTGTTTTATTTTTTCCCCCTATAGTATCCCTCCAAGAATCTTGTGTTTTTCTGTTTCAACCTGGATTAGCTGAATAGGAATGCTGTTTAACTGTCATCCAGAGGCTTCAATTTACTATCATTTTGAATTTTTCCTTTATTGTCTTCCTGTGGTAAATATCCTATTTCCTGAATTCCACGTATTCTGTGTTGCCCTATAGTCTAACTTTATTAAACCCCATCCTCCAATAACTTCCTAAGATAGGGTGCCTAGGAGGTCATTTTCTTGAGTCATTGAATATCTGAAAATATCTCTAGACTACTGTGATATGTGACTGACAATTTATTTGGGTATTGGATTTTAGATTAAAGAACAGTTTCTTTCAGAATGTAAAAGGCATTTCTCTGATATCTTTTAACATCTGAGGTTGCTCTTTTTAAAATTTGATGTTTTTATTCTTGTTTCTTTTACCTGTGTTTTAGGAACTTTTAAAATGTTTCATGTTCTAAAATGTCATGATAATGAAGTGGTGGGCATTGGTATATATCTTTTCTATTCTTTGTGCTGGGCTCATTAGGAGACTAATGTCTTTTTTTCCCCCTCTCCTATTATCCATCTCTTTACCATTTTGCTTCACTCTTTGAAAGATTTCTTCAACTTTATCTTCTAAACCTTACATTCAATTTTTGAAAAAATTTTAGTTATATTTTTAATTTCAAAGAGGCTTTTAAAATTAAAATTTTCTCTTTTCATTGTAATCTCTTCATGTTTTATGAATACAATTTTTCTTATTTTTGAGAGTGTTTTTGAAGCATTACTGCTCTTTTGAAAGTTTCTTTTATTCCTTACAAGAGCTCTATTGCTCCAGTCCTCCTTTTTTTTGTTTTTTTGTTTCAGTTTCCCTTTTCCATGTTTGCAAATTTCTTTAAATATCTGGTGATCCTCTGTTTGTTCATATTTAAGAAAGAGGCACTAAAAGTTGATTTTTGGGAGCTTGGGATGTAACTGGGCAGTTTATTGACCAGTGGGCTTCTTGTAGGTTATTGGGTCACAAGCCAACCTTTTTATTGACATGCCTTCCCTACCAGTAACTGCAGTTCCCTCTGGGGCTGTACAACCCTTCCAATCTACTGGCTAAGGTTGGTGGTGTTGGGGAGCTGCTAGGAGGCTGGGGAAAGGATGGAAGGGCACTTGACCTCTTGAGCATGCAGACCTCTCCTTAATTCTTTTCACTTTCCACCATACTTGGTGTTCCCGAATCCAGTATTGTTCTTATTCAGATTTTCAAATAAAAAAGTTCATTTCCTGGAGACAGAGGAGACTGGCTGAGTGGCTGTGTGGGGTGCATGGAGCCCTCTTTTAAAAACTGGCTTCCCACCATCCTCTGCTGTCCAGCCGGGAGCCTGACCCTAGGCCACTGTGCTTGGTGCCTCCACCCCTCAGGGTTCTACAGAGTAGCTCAGCCCCACCACAAGCTCTGGGCTTGTGACTTCTTTCTGTGGAGCCAGTTACCGTTCTTCTTTCTTTCTTTCTTTCTTTTTTCCAGAAAAACAAGGGTGGAACTCTCTCGTCCACTGTTTCTATGTTTATTCTTTCCTCTCCCGTTCCTGTTGCCTTTGGTGATGACCTTTGCAGTTTCCAGAGGTTGGGCTGGCGATTCACAGGCTTCTCTGGGATGACAGCCACAATGCCAGAGAAGAAGGTGGGGGGTGACCAGCGCCATTCTGCATGTTACAGCACTCTGGGCGTTCCTCAGTCCCACTGGTGGGCTCCTCTTCTGTGAGTTGTCCTTTCAGTATTGGTGTTCCTCTGGCTGCTGCCGCATATGGACTCTTGCACCTTTTGCATGAGATGAAGCCTGGGACAGGCCCAAGGTCTGCTCCCTGGCCCCTTTCTCTGAGTGCACGTCCTGTTGTTGGCTCCTGAATTAGACAGGAGGAGGCAGAGCTGGATGGCACCAGCTGCTCAAGGACTCGGGGCTTCACCTCCTTTGGGCCCCACCTGGAGCCTGTCTGGCTTTTGGTTTCCATGACCCCAAACACGAGGGGCTTCCAGTTTGGCCCAATTACACCAGCCTCCTGGGAGGGCAGAGAGGTAGAGAATACCCCTTTTCTTGGTCTGGTTCTGTTCACTGATTCCAAAATTAGTCAGACACTGCTCATGGTGTTGAAATCATACTTGTGAGCACAGCAGACTGGATCTTACCTTCATGGAAGTTACAATCTAGTTTCAGAAACGATAATAACAATGAAACAAAAACACTCTACTCCATCGTATAGTGGCCTCATTGGGGTCACTCCGCCATCTGTGTGTCCGGGCGGTTTTTTTTCTTTTTTTTCTTTTTTTCTTTTTTTTGAGACAGGGTTTTGTCCTGTCTCCCAGGCTGGAGTACAGTAGTATGATCATAGCTCACTGCAACCTCAACCTCACAAGCTCAAGTGACCCTTCTGTCTCAGCCTCTCGAGTAGCTGGGACTACAGATGCACACCACCATGTTTGGTTAATTTTAAAAAAATTCTTTTTTTGATCGAGATGGGGCCTTGCTAAGTTGCCCAGGCTGGTCTTGAACTCCTGGCCTCAATCATTCCTAAAGTGCTGAGATTACAGGCATAAGCCACTGCTCCTGGCCCCATGTGGTTCTTATCCAATTCTTGAGCTCCTTTTTATTAAGACAGGAATGGGAGGAGTAGGGGAAGTCATGGAGGAAGCAGGGAGCTTTTGAGTAGGTGGCCAGAACACACAACACTGTTTCATGCCTCTATGCATTTCCACCTAGACAGACGTTCCAGACGAGATCGGGTGCATTCAGAGTGGGATGGCTGTAGACTGGACGTTCCATTCCTTGTCATCTTGGCAAATTCCATTTGTTCCTCAAAACTGTTCCATAATCCCTTCCTGTGCAGTCTTCCCTAACCCTCTTCCCTCTCAGCATTAACCCCACACTTTCCTGTACTCCTTCCTGACTGTATAATCAGCCGCTCCCTGAGGTAGGCGCTGCTCCAGGTGCTGAAGGTCCCCCTGGAGCAGTGTGTGGAGAACAAGCGTGAGCTTTGGGGCCACACCAGTTCAGGTTGAGTCCCAGCTCCCCCACATGCTAGCTTTGGCATAAGCAAATGAATTAACCTCTCTGAGTCTCAATCTTCTCAGCTGTGAAATAAGAATAGTGGAACCTATCATGAACCGCTGTGGTGGTGAAGTGACTGCAAAGCGCCCAGTGACAGCACCTAATTGGCACTCGAATGTTGGTTCCCTTTCTTTTCTCCCTTTAAGGAGTTCCCAGTCTGAAGAGGGGAGAAAAGTAAACAAACCAATAAATACAAGAATTTGTCATAGGTGCTAAAGGTGATAAAGAAACGTGAAATAAGCAATCATGAATAACAAGCATGGATTTATGAGTCTCCTGCACTAGACCATGAGAGCCTCAGGAGCAGGGCCACATGATTCTGTTCTTTTCAGCCCTGTGCCACTAGCACCTGGCACAGCCCCTGGCACATAGTAGCTACTCACTAAATGTCTGAGCAAATGAAATGGGAATGGCTCCTGCTTTACCCGATCGCAGTCTGATGGGCAGAGCCTGCCCAGCTGTTCCCACTTCAGAGAAGGGAAAAGTATAATTTATCAGCCAGCTGGGATGAGAATCTTCACTCTTCACTAGAGGCTAATTTTTCCAAACATTCTCACAGTTTGGGACATGAGCACTGCCCCACCCCTCTTGTATTGTGGGAACAAGGTACCAGAGATGAGGGGTGACTCGACTCATCCACTGTCCTCCTGTGAGGCCAGCCTTTCTCGGTCTCTCTGAGCACCCAGACATGCAGACCTCCACTGGCTTATCCATCCTATTCAAATGAGTCTGTCTCCCAAGAACCAAACATTTTCTCTCCCTGGCCCTGGCTTGAAATGAAACAACTTAGCCCATAGACAGTTTTATGGTCCCTCGCCCTCCATTCCTCTTGTCGAGCTGCGCTGGTGAGAGCCCAGCCCAGGCTATGATTTATACAGCTCTCCCAGGCCCCTGTTGGATTCTGAGTCTGGAACAATAAGACAGGGCTATCCATCACCCCTCTGCTCACGTCTCCCTGGACTCATTGGGAAGCAAGGAGGGGTTGGTGGCAGAGAAGACAGCCTCAGGGGTCCTGCCCAGAGAGCATTTGTCACATTGATGGAATGCACAGGGCGGGGGTGGGGTGGGACAGTGGAGGCTTTTTATTTCACCCTAAGCCTGCCCTGTGACAGCCGGGATGGAGTGAGCCTGGGACGGGTGAGAATACACCTGGGGGTGGGGGTGGGGGTGGGTGCAGGAAGAGAATTAGAGCTCAAAAGTTGATCCCCACTGAGGATGCTGCCCCCACGCCTGCTCCAGCTCAGAATGCGGCAACTGCCTGGGTCAACACCCTCCCTGTGCACGCTCCCTGTGCAGCATAGTCCCCAGCGCCAGCAGGCATGCCGCACAGATAGGTGTTCACTCACTGACTGCATCCCCTTTCCCCCTTGATCTGTCACCTGGCCTTGGGATCAGAGTCATTCGGAGAAGTCCTTACACACTGTGTGACTGTGTGCTTGTGTGTCCCTGTGACTGTGTGGTTGTATGATAATGTGTCAGTGTTTCCATGTGACTTTGTGACTGTGTGATTTGTGACTGTGTGACTGTGTGTCAGTGTTTCTGTGTGAACTTGTGACTGTGTGTCTGTGTGATAATGTGTCAGTGTTTTCATGTGACCTTGTGACTGTATGAGTGTGTCTGTGTTCTGTGTGAATGTGTGTCATTCTGTGTCTGTGTTCTGTGTGGATGTGTGTCAGTGTGACTGTGTGTCTGTGTGACCATGTGACCATGTATCAGCGTCTCCATGCGACCTTGTGATTGTGTAATGCTTCTGCATGGCTGTGTGTTTGTGTGACTATGTGTCTGTGTTTCTATGTGACCATGTGTCAGTGTGACTATGTGTCTATGTGATTGTGTGACCATGTGATCATGTATCAGTGTTTCCATGTGAACTTGTGACTGTTTCTGTGTGACTGTGTCAGTGTGATTGTGTCTGTTTCTGTGTGAATGTGTGTCAGTATGATTGTGTGACTGCATGCCAGTGTGACTGTGTGTCTATGTGACCATGTATCAACATCTCCATGTGAGCTTGTCACTGTGTAATGTTTCTGTATGACTGCGTGTTTGTGTTTCTATGTGACCATGTGTCAGTGTGACTGTATATCTATGTGATTTTGTGACTGTGCGATCATGTGTCAGTGTTTCCATGTGAACTTGTGGCTGTGTTTCTGTGTAATTGTTGGTCTGTGTGACTGCATCTGTGTGTCATTGTGAACATGTGTCAGTGTGACTGTGTATCAGTGTGACTATGTGATTGTATGACTGTGTGACCATGTGTCAGTGTCTCCATGTGACCTCGTGACTGTGACTATTTCTGTGTGACTGTTTGTGTGACTCTGTGTCTGTTTCTGAATGACCATGTGTCATTGTGACTGGGTGTCTGTGTGATTGTGTGACTCTGTGATCATGTGTCAGTGTTTCCATGTGAACTTGTGACTGTATTTCTGTGTGAACATGTGTCCGTGTGACTGTGACTGTATTTCTGTGAGACCGTGTATCTATGTGATTGTGTGTCTGTGTGACCATGTGTCAGTGTTTCCATGTGAACTTGTGACTGTGTTTCTGTGTGAACACGTGTCCGTGTGACTGTGTGTCTATGCCTACCTGTCCATATGTGCTGAGTGCATACCATGCGTGTGTTTGCAACTGTGCACAGGTTCACAGGAGTCCAAGCAACAAGACCTTTCTGAGAGTCAGGCATTTACATTCTTGAGTGGGTGACCCAAGGGAAGCCATGACTTTGGGTTCTGTGAATAATTCAATGCTCTAAGCCTGGGGCTGAAGAGGTGCCACCCAGCCAGGAGGAAAGGAACCGGGACCCTGTACATGATCTTCTGTGCTTTCTGACCTTGCTCACCCAAGGCAGAAAGGAGGTCGTTATGTGGTGATTGTCTGTAAGCAACTTGAAATTGCCAGTTTTTCTAGGAGTCCCCACCCTTTGGTTTGGGAAGCCTGTCCCACGAAAAAAAATTGTGGTGGGGATGGGACCCAGAGCTGTGAGAACAGAGAGTCCGTGTACCCCGACCTGTGCAGAGGGAAGGCTGCGATGCATTGTCTGCCGCTCTGGCAGGGTGCACATACCCTGGAGACAGCGTTTTGGTTGTCAGGAAATTAGAGGCGTTGTTCAAAGCCAAGAAAAAAAAATTGATTCCCAAATCCAGGAGCTGAGGAAGAGAGAATTCCAGGGCTGTAGTGCGGTTGTGTCTTTGTTGTGTCTTTTTCGTTTAGTGCTGCTGAAGCAATAACATGTAATGACCTGAGCGTTGCCGCCTTTCTGCTGCCAGCTGCCTCCAGCGCCTGGGAAGTTGGCTGACCTGAGGAGAAGCCAAGGGTG